>NC_137891.1:178058923-180458923 GCF_963455335.1 Martes martes | reverse complement strand
AGAACCATTTGCTTCAGAGCAAGAACGTCAGCTGACTGCCTTTGGGATCGTAATAAAAACGGTGAGTGGGAGCGGATTTCTACAGCCCCAAGAGCAGCAGCCTTTCCACCTTCCTCTTACCATAACTCTGAGGTAACTGTGCTGGGGACGGGGGACAGGGGGCTCCCAGGCGACACGGGGTCCTCTGGGGCCAGGGGGATGGGGAGAGTCCAAGTCTGCAGCTACAAGAACGAACCAGGCACCGTGTTAAGTGCTGTAATATGCGAGATATTTCATAGCGACGCTAGGAGGTTCTGTTCTTATCCCCACTTGCCAAGGCTCCTAGAGATGAACCAGCCCATGTTTGTGCGGGAAGCAAGGAACCATCAGGACTGAACCTGGCGTTCCCAGTCACTCATGGTCCAGTTACGGGCATGGGTCACGACCATGACCTGATGCAATTCCAGTCAAATTATAAATTCCAGGGGGCAGAGACCCTGTCGATCCTGTATCCCCAGCACCTAACGCACAGCCAGGTATCACAGCTCACAGTAATTTTTACTCAATAAACACTTATCAGATGTCATGTGACCAGAGCCTGCTCTCCTAGACAACCCACGCCCCTTCACCTGACCCCACCAACGTGGAACAATATGGGACAAATGAACACATTCAGAAGAATATACTGCTGGGGCGCCCGGGGGGCTCAGCGAGATAGGCAAGCATCCAACTCTTGGTTTCGGCTCAGGTTGTGATCTCAGGGCCCTGGGATCGAGCCCCACATCCGGTTCCCCACTCAGCGGAGAGTCTGAGTGTCTCCCGCTCTCTCTGTCCCTCCCCACCACCCCCATGCGTGTTCTCTCTAAAATAAATCAATAACTTTTAAAAATATATATGCTACAGGTTATGATCTCGGGGTCCTGGAAATACACCCTGCACTGAGCGTGGAGCCTACTTGGGAGTCTCTCTCCCTCTCCCTCTGGCCCTCCCCACCCCCTCCTATGCTGTCTTTCTTAAAAAAAATACACACACACACACACACACACACACACACATATGCACATATGTTTACGTATATGTATGCATATATATACATTTATGTATACATACACACATAATATTACTGAAATCTCCAATACGTGGGCCCTTGGGAATTCTAATAATTTGGCTCTGGCCTCCGTTTCTCTGGGACAATAGAAAGAAGGTCTAGTTGAGGCAGGTTGAAGGAATGATAAGGAAAATGAGGGTTTTTTTTTCTCTCCCCTGCTTTGTCATTGCCAAGTCTCTGGAGTTGAAGCTGCCGGAGCTGAAGGAGCCCCAGAGGCTCTAACCTCCACAGGCCGGACAAAGCTGAGGCCTACTCGAGACAAAGGCAGGTGCAGCCGTTCGGGCAAAGGGGCCATGTCTGGGACCCTCTGACCGCCGGGACAGACCCCTTGGGCATCGGGAGGGGCTGGAGAGAGGAGGCGGGGCGGCTCCTCCCAGTGGAGTCACTGGCGGGGAGACTGAGGACCTGCTTACCCCCACCGCAGGCCTGGATGAAGAAGAGCTTGGGCTTCCCTCCCAAGCTTGGGCAGCCGGCTCCATTGAAGATGTTCACAATTCTCTCAATGGCCACAGGACATCCATCCGAGCCATAAACAGCCCCTGGGAACTGGCGGTGGCTGGCCTAGGAGACCAAGAATCCTGGTTACAAAACCAAGAAGTTGGTGTAGGAATCCAACACACTCTCCAGTGGCTTTGTGGGGCCAAGCGTTTAGAAGGTCCCAGCCAGGGGCACAAGCCTGACTCAGACTGAGGTTGGTTCTGGATGGGTCTAGCCAATCTACATTCTGGAGGTCTCAGACTCACGTGCCTAAAACAGCCTAACTGGAGAGTGCAGCCAGTTTCTTCTAGATTGGTAGTTCTCAAACTGTGGTCCCTGGACCAGTGGCATCAGCATCACCTGGGAACCCGTAAGGTCTCCTGAGTCCTGGGCTCCCCCAGACCAAACTCAAAATGTTGGTGTTAGGGACCAGCAATACGGTCTTCCAGGAGCCTCTGATGCAGCTAAGCATTGAGAACCACTGTTCTGTTCTTCTCAGACTTTCTGCATATGGGGCCCTTCAAAGTGCAAGCTCTCCATGAAGAGGTCTGGGGCAAGGCCTGAGAGTCTGATTTCTCGTGAGTTCCTGGTGAAGACCGTGCTGCTGGTCTAGGGGTCACACCATGAATGAAAAGGGGGCAGCCCCTGCCCAGCTACAGGCCGGAGTTTCGCTCTGTGAGGATGTGGCCTAGGAGGCCAGACCACTGTGCTTTTTCCAAGAGAAGCTAGAAAACCCTGATTTCTATGACAAAGCTCCCAGTTTTGAAAACACTATGCAACCCCTGCGGGACTACAGGCCTCCTTTCTGATCTGTCCAACCCTCACACGAAAAGATGACTAAAGGACCTGAGGCCCAGGCAGGGGGAGGGGCTGGGCCACAAGGACCCAGCACATTAATGGCCAAGGCCAGAGTGGATCCCAGCATCCTGACACCCAGCCAGCGGCAAAGGGCCTGGGACCATGGCGAGCAGGACGGAGGGAGGAGCTGGGAGCTCCCGTGTGCTATGCCCGGCTCTGAACGAAATCCAGGGTGGGAGCTCTGGTGAGCAGAACCTCCATCCCTCTCTCTCCCAGATGGCTTCTCCCAGGAACATGGTGCCCTCCCAGAGGAGATGACAACTCCTCAGAGGGCCAGATGGCTCCCAGGAAGCCAACAGGGGAAAGCCAGGGCCCCATGGCTCTTCCCACAAAGCCAGGACCCAGGAAGGACCGGGGCTCCGTCATGGCCTCTCAGCTCAGCACCGCGGGGCCGCTGCCCAAGGAGCCAGCACCTCTACCTGACAGCCGTGGGAGAGGACGACCACCACGCAGCAGTCCAGGGCGCTGTGGTCCCGCCGCGCCAGCTCCAACAAGGCCTGGACCATTTGCTACGAGAGAAGGTGGCCGATAAGCCAGAGCACGGACAGATCGGGTCCCCACGCTGGGCCCACCTGGGCAGAGCACTTCCCCTGCTCCCGCGGCCAACACTGCCATAAGGACCGCCCTGACAGTCACAAGAGCCACCGTTCCTGGCGACAAGGTGCTGGCCTTGGGCACGGCTCATTCACTCCTCACAGTGACCCAAGGAGGTGAGTCCCCTTCCGGCTGTCCGGACGAGGAAGCCAAAGTCCAGGAGACGCACGGGAGGACCCGTCTTCAACCGGGTCGCCCGGAGTCTGCGACCCGACCCGGGACCCCCCGGAGCCACGCTGCCTCCGCTGGTGCTCCAGTCTTCAGGGCTCGTCTCGGGGAGTCGCTGGGCTTCATTTGGTGGGTCGCGGGACCCTGCCCCACCCCGCCCCCACCTCTCCCCGCAGACCGCGACCCTACCTTGGCCGTCAGGTCGCACTTCACCTCCACCATGAAATGCAGCAAGTGGAAGCGCTGACGCAGCTTCTCACAGTCGATGTTGGAGCCGGTGCGGGCCATGAGCCTCGACTCGAGGCAGAAGTTCACGTTGTTGATGATCAGGCAGTGGCCGCAGGGGTCTGCGTTCAGGGCGTAGGCCTGCCCAAGCACAGGGACCGGTGTCAGCAGGGCACTCGCTGCCCCCGCTCAGGAGAGAAGGCGAGCCCCCGGTTTTCATGCATGCAGCGGGCAGTCTGGAGAGAGGGGATAGAAGAGGGGTCTGCCCTCTCTCTGACAGGGCATTCTGGGGCAAAAGCACGCAGACTGCAACCCAGACGGGCGTGAGCGGGTGCGGGAGGGCACACAGAGAGCTGACCTGGGAGAGAAGACCAGTTCCCACAGCAGCACTCAGCTTAGAAATCCAACACCCAGAGGCATTCGCCCTAAAAGGACCGGACAGATGGTCCATCCAGGGGAGCCCCCGAGAACCGTGTGGGTGGCCCCTGCAGCAGACAGACCCGTGGCCCGGCCCGCCCTTAGGACGGACACCACTTCCCAGCCAGGCTCCCCCGGTCCCCAGGAATCCTCCCTCACAGCAGCCCGTCCTTTTTGTCACAGTGCTTAACACCATTTAGACCGAGGTTATTTCTTTGTGTACGTGGCCTCTGCTAGGCTGACGGTCTAGCACAAGGACTAGAAACACAAGGGATCCACTCCCAGGACCGGCACGCAGGACTCACACAACAAGCGCTGTGAGTGAGAGTGACTCGGTCCCACAGCCGATTCTGACAGCCGCCTCACGTGAGGTCTGAGCCCCCGACTTCACAGACAAGGGAAGAGCAGGGAGGCTTGGACAGTCGGCTCCGGGAAGAGCTGTGCCAGCGCCAGGGAGCTGTAGAGGGCCTGGGACCCTCCCGCCAGCTGGGCTCGGTTCCCTGGGCTCCCGACACAGCTGCAGAGGGAAGGATCTGGGATGTGCAGAACAGAAGAGCCCAAAGCCAAGGCAGCTGGCCCCAGGTCACAGGAAGACTCACCAAATCAGCATTTTGCTTAGAAATCTCCTGAGCGCCTGGAGTGAGAGAGTGAGAGAGAGAGAGAGAGAGAGAGAGAGAGGACATGAATGGCTGGCCCAACAGGGGCAGGGCAAGGGTCTTTGAATACAGAAGAGCAAGAATTTGGGGAACATCAGGCAGTGCTAGTGGGAGACCAGGGGCACGGCCACCTTGCAGAACGGCTCAGAAGTCTCCAGGGAGGTTGAACACACCTACCCTCTGACCAGCAATTCCATTCCCAAGTACAGACACAAGAGAAATGAGGGCGTGAGCAGAAAACAACTGGGCTGTGGATGATCACGAAAGCTGCATTCTTTTTCCTTAAAGATTCTATTTATTGGGGCACCTGGGTGGCTCAGTGGGTTAAGCCTCTGCCTTCGGCTTAGGTCATGATCTCAGGGTCCTGGGATCGAGCCCCACATCGGCCTCTCTGCTCAGCAAGGAGCCTGCTTCCCCCTCTCTCTCTCTCTGCCTGCCTCTCTGCCTACTTGTCTGTCAAATAAATAAATAAAATCTTAAAAAAAAAAAGATTGTTTATTTATTGGAGAGACAGAGAGAGGGCATGCGCGCACGGCAGGGAGGAGAAACAGTGGGAGAGGGAAAGGGAGGAGGAGACTCCTCGCCAAGTGCAGAGCCCAACACAGGGCTCGATCCCAGAACCGCAAGATCATGACCTAAGCTGAAGTAAGATGCTTAACCAACTGAGCCACCCAGGCAACCTCACAGAAGCATTACTCTTTTTTTTTTTTTTTAAAGATTTTATTTATTTAACAGAGAGAAAGAGAAAGAGAGATCACAAGTAGGCAGAGCGGCAGACAGAGGGAGAGGGGGAAGCAGGCTACCTGCTGAGCAGGGAACCCAACGCAAGATTCGATCCCAGGACTCTGGGATGATGACCTGAGCCGAAGGCAGATGTTTAACCAACTGAGCCACCCAGGCACCCCTAAAGCCTTATAGTCTTAATGCCCAGAACTAGAAACAATCCAAATGTTCCTCAACAAGTTGATGGATTAAACAATTTAGGAAAAAAGCCATACGTGGGAATGCTCCACAGCTGAAAAAGAACAAGGTACAGACACGTACAACGCTGTGTTGTTATGCCAAGGAAAGGAGCCAGAAGAGTATACGTGACGTGATTCCATTCACATGAAATTCTAAAACAGAAAAGCATAAGGGAAGCTCGAGGAGAACAAATACTTCCTTCTGTAGAACCCGTGGAGCCCAGCACCCAGAAAGTCCTCAGCAAGTATTTGCAGAATGAATATATGAGTAAAGGTGATCATTTTTCCTTCAGTGTCAAATGAGTTTTCATTTCGATTAGCAAGAAGTCCACTGACCATCAGCCTGTAGAGTAGTAGGATTTTTCTTCTTCTTAAACAAAGAGAACTTGGTGGCTGTCTCTGAGTTGCCGTGCAAGGTGAGCGGTACTGGAGCCTATTCTCGTGATCCCACAGTTGTGCCATTCATTGCTGACAGAGGGCTGGGACCCCTCGCTGGGAACTATTCTCTCAAGAGTGTTAAAGCCACGCCAGAAAAGCATTCACGTCCATTTTTTTAACTGGAAGTGGTTTTACCTGCCTGAAGAATCCTATAGTTCACAGCCTTAAATCTGGATCTATCACTCATTTCCAAAATACTGCGGCACCCCGACAATATAACTAGTATCCACAACTGAAGAATTCTTTCATTCCCTAAATTTGATCCACAAAGCGAGAGAGGGACATCATCAAAATGGCACAAATAAGAGTGTTCTACTAACTTCCCTGACAATGAACACCAATTTTGACCACCATCCACAAGTGAGACTGCCTTTGTGGAAGTCCAGGAACCAAGCAGAGATGTTCCAAAACACCGCTGGTACAGAATAATCCAAGATTGGATGCACTGAAGAACCCAGTCAGCAAGGACTCTTTCAAATGCAAAGCCAACACATGACTTCAAGAAACATGAGAAATCAAGGAAATAGGACACCACCAAAGGAGCACAATAATTTTCCAGAAACTGACCCCTGAGAATAGAAACCTGCAATGTGCCTGACAAAGAATTCAAAATCACGGTCTCAAGGAAGCTCAGTAAGCTACAAGAGTATACACAGAGACAATTCAACATCATCAGGAAAATAACACATGAACAAAAGAGATAGAAATCATAAAAAAAGAACCAAACAAATTCTGGAGCTGAAGGATGTCATGAATCAAATCAAAAATGTAACAGAGAGCATCAATATCAGACTCGATCCTGCAGAAGAACGAATCTGTGAAGCAGAAGACGAGTCTTTTGAAATTATCGGCAGAGAACAAAGAGAAAAGAACAAAGAAGATGAAGAAAGCCTACATGAACTATGGGTTATCTTGAAAAGGAAAGTCTATGCGTTATTGGGGTCTTGGAAGAAGAAAGAGAGGGAGAAAGGGGCAGCAAGCTTATTTAGAAAAATAATGGCTTATTTAGAAAAATAAGAACTTCCCACACCTGGGGAGAGATCTGGATATCCAAGGTCACTAACCTCATAGGTCCAACTACCCACCAACCACTCTCTTGGTACTCACAGACATCACTGAATTGTCCAGAACCACTGTCCACTGGCCTGGGCATCTCTGGTCTGAGAACCTCTGGCCTAAGCTTGGCTGGCCAGAACTGCTCCGGCCCCAGCACCACTGGAGTGAGTTTTCCCGGAGTTGGCTTTGACGGACCTTGCTTCCCTCTGAGATCCTCTGGTGTGAGGCCCATTGCTCCAACCACCACAGGCATGGGGTTCCGGGGTCTGACAGCCTCTGGATTCTGCTTTTCTGCTTGCCGACGTGTTCTCAGGACTGAAGCCAGTTTGTTCTGGTCTGTGTCCTCTAAGCAGGAGATGAACAAAGGAAGGGCCTGACTCCCTCGGGTCTCTAGATCTATGACGAGCTGCCTGGCCTGATCGCTCCGAGACCCCGAGCCTGCATGCTGTTTGGAAAGAAAGACATGGCACTATTATCCACACAATGTCCTGTGACTCTCACTTTGTCCCTCCCATTTCCCATCTAGCATAAGTCTAAGTAATTGGGCACGTGGGCAAAACTTGAGCCTACAGTTACACTGACTGTAACCCGTCAGCCTTAGCTTATGTATTCATTCAGTATTTTGGAGGCATCTCTGATGAGCCCAACACTGTGCTACGTGCTGAAAATACAGCCGTGGACATTATCAGTCCTCAAGAAGCAGACATCTAGCGGGGGTTGCAAACACACGAATCAACAGTGACACACCAAAGAGAGAAGTGTCAGATGGGAAAGCACATGAGCCTAGGAGGGGCCAGGGGAATCCAACGCAGACTTGGGAAGCAAGGGAGGCCTCCAGCAGGGGATGTAAAGCTTTGCTGAGACCCCAGAGAGCATTAGGAAGTGAAGAGTGAATTCAGAGAAATGAGAAATGTAAGCTGGAATGGGAGACAGTGGTGTGGGGTGAGGCCTTTGTGTGTGCACACCAAGAAAGCTGTGAGGAGCCACTGGTGGCTCAGTGGGTTGAGCCTCTGCCTTCAGCTCAGATCATGATCTCAGGGTCCTGGGATTGAGGCTTGCATCAGGCTCTCTGCTCAGCAGGGAGTCTGCTTTCCTCTCTCTCTGCCTGCCTCTCTGCCTACTTGTGATTTCTCTCTCTGTCAAATAAATAAATAAAATCCTTTAAAAAAAAAAACCTAAATAAATAAAAATCTGAATTTGTCGCTAACATTTAAAATCAGGGAATTTAACATCAAAATCAGGATTTTCAGCTTCTCTTTAAAAACCTGGCAACACAGGGCCAGCATTCTGGAATGACCATACTGAGCTGGAGCTGGGGGGTTGCCCACCGCAATGCCCACCCATTGGGCCTCTGTGGGCATTTGAATTTGTATCTGAAGGCACAGAGATGGCCTTAAACCATTTCCACTCTTTAGTACAGGCCACAGAGCAGATGCCCATGAGACTTCATTTAATTTATTATTATTCACTGATAATTTTTCATATGACCCTTATCCTATTAAAGACTTCCTCACTAGGTCAGGCCAAGTTCCTGGATGATGGAGTTTGAAATGGACACTCGGTCTGTAAGAGCCCCCAGGGAAGGGGCCTCTGGAAAGCCACTCACACCTCCTGGATCCCCCCTGCTTTTAAAGAGAACCTCGCATGTTTCTTTTCTCCATTCCCTGCATCAGGCCCCTCACCTCCAAAACCCCTTAGGAAACATAAACTTAGCACAGGAGAGGCTGGCCAAAGTGGGCAGGGCACAGACAACTAGGCCCTGACTCTGCACCTGACCTTAGAGTTCCACATCCATTAGCTCATTTGGTTCGCACGCTACTACCGTTGTAACCCAGTTCAGAGTCCAGGAAACTAACGTTCAAAGACGATCAGTGACTTAGCCAGGGACCCAGGCAGTGTGACCCAAACCCTCCACGCTAAAAGGAACAACACAGGCCTCCTTCCCGGGCAGAAACACAGTGCTGCTGCAGCCAACGGGGCCTGCTGGCGGGGCGGGGCGGGGAATCACTCTCTCCAACCCTGGAAAAGGCGTTTGGGATGGCACGGTTCCGCTGGACGAACCAGTGGGCTCAACGCCGCGAGGTAAAAGGGGGGGTCCCACAGGATGATTCCCCAAAGAGGATGGGTACTGGGGGCACAGATCGGAAGGAAAGAGCGGGAGCTCGGCCTTAAAGTCATCCTGGGGCTTCAGCAACCCTCTCCGCGCGGCCCCCCTGACCCCAGCTGGGACGTGAAGTCTGCGCGCGGAGCGGGAAACTGGGCGCACCTGAATGTCCTCGATCATGGCGGGCGTGAAGAGCTGGCGGGTCAGCAGAACGTCCCAGAGCGGGGCCACCTGCAGCTCGTTGACCAGCTGCACCCGGCACCGCCGCAGGATCTGCCGGTCCGCCTCGTCCATAGCAGCCAGACGGCGGGAACCCGGGCCGCCTCGGTCAGCTTCCGGGCCTCGGCCGCCGCGCTCCGCCCGCCACCCAGGAGCCGCCTCGGGACAGGCCCCCGGGTTGAGCCCTGCCCCCGCATCACCACTTGGGCCCCCTGGGTCCCGCCCCAAGGCCCCGCCCCGGCGGCCCAGCCTCCGAGCCCCGCCCCCAGGACACACCCCCGTGCTGCCGCCCCGCCCCGAGGGCGTACCCTGCGTCTCTGCCCCGCCCCCAGTGCGCACCCCTAGTCCGCGCGGCCCACCGCCAGCCAGAAGGCACCACCACTCCGCTTTTACAAAAACTCGGGAGGCGGTCACACTGCTGGTAAGCGGGACACCCATACCTGGAGCCATGGTCTGTCCCGCCCCATTCAAGCCCCTCACGGGTACGGTGTCCTCTAGCCCCCTCCCCACCTGTGATAAAACTGTAATTCTCCTGCCCCAGTCCCGTGCCCAGATGTCGTCGTTTACTGTTCCAAACTCGCCTGTCTCATCCAGCCAAGGTCTTAAATTCCCCCTCTGCCCTCCCTCCCACCCTAGTACCGCCTACAAAGAAAAAAAAAAAAGAAAAGAAAAGAAAAAACACCCAAAACTGGCAGAAATCTACTCTCTGAACTCGCAGTTTGTACAGCTCACTTCTACATTTCAAAAATAATTGCTCTTGTTTATTGAGCATTTGCTAAGTCTCAGCCACTATGCTAGTCACTTGACGTTGCTTTATCTCCCTTGACTACAATCCTACCGAAGGAATATACCAAAAAGTGTTCCTTTCACCCATCTTGCAGACGGGGCTCGGGGAAGTGGTCTCCGTTCAAGATCCCAGAGGTAGTAAGAGGCACAAGGCGGTCAAAATTCAGACCTGAACCCGACTCAAGTCCACCTTAGAATCCATTCTCTGAGTCTCGAAACCCCAGCCCCATTCATTCGTTTATGCCACAAATATTTGTTAAGATCCTGCCCGTGCTGAGGTCTACGCAGGCACCGAGAAGATCTAGGTGAACACAAGGCCCTACCCTTAGAAGCTTACATTCCAGTGGGAGGAGACAGATGATGACAATATGAACAAATATAAGAAATAGAAAAAGATAATATAAAGAAATAAAAGATACAATGTGTTGGTGACCAATGCAAAGAAAAAAAATTTTTTTTCAATAACAGAAACAGGGCGGGGGGATATGAAATCTCTGTCTTTTTATCCCCAAGGAACCTATATCATTGGCTCAATGAAAGTGTACCTAATTCACCTGTGACTTCCCCTCTCCCTCCCCGCCACACACACACACACATCCCTTTCCCGTGCTGAGGCCAGTCCCTGGCACATTCTAAGGCGGAGCTCGCTTTGGTAGGTAAGTTTGGGAGTCCTGGATTCCAGGCGTTGGGCAAGTCCCTGCCTCTCTCTGGGCCTCAGTCTCCCCATCAGTATAAGGAGGAGTCGGACTAGAAAGGCTCCCCAAGGTCCCGTCCAACTCTGACGCTCTAGGATTCTATGAATAGGGTTAAAGAGAACAGGGACCAGCTATTGCTTCCCCACCCTAGCAACTGTTGCCAGACGAGGGCCATCTCCTGGTAGAAGGGGAAACTCCTCCCTGAATCGGGGATGGCTTTGGGGCATCCCATCATGCATCGCGACTCCGCCTCTCTAGGAGGCACGTTTTGGCCTCTTTGGTCACGATCATCCCTTTGGATCCAGCCAAAGAGCGCGCCTCGTTCCTATGGCAACCGCGCCAGGTCCACGCGCAGACGGCGGGTAGCAAGGGTCAAAACAGATGCGCAAAGTAGAAGTCCTCGACCCGTTCAGTCCTCGCCTTCGGTGAGCCGAGCCTTTAAGTGTCACGTGACCCCTCCCGCTCGTTCCCGCCCCCCTCCCCTCCCCAGGTCCCGGCCAGCGCTGGTGCGGACCGGAGGCTCCCGGCCCGGCGGACTAACTGGAGCACCGACGCCGCAGCCGGTTGGGCTGGTGCCCTTTCCCGGTAACTCCTTCCCGGCGTGACGCGCGGAGCCGCGGACGCGGCGGGGCCGGGCAGGCTCGGGGATCTCCCGTCAGTTCCTCCTCGTTCCCGGTTCCCCCGGGCCCGGGGGAAACTGGGAGCCGACAGGGCCCTGCCCAGGGCTCTCGGTGGGCGGCGGGGGAGGCGGCCGTCTCCTGGAGGGTTGCGACCTCCGGCGGGAGCTCAGACCTGGAGCGTGCCTCCTGGAGCCGCTACCTGGACCGGGGGATACTGCCTCGGGCGGTAGCCTACCTGTTGGGCAGGTGGTTTCCTGCCCCGAGGCGGGCACAGTCGAGCTCGAGACTGCCAGCCAAAGAACTTCACAGCCCCCCGCCTCTGGGGCTGCTCACTGCTCACTGGAGGCGACTGACACGGTGGAATAAGGCAGCGATTGCACTGCGTGATAGGAAAA
Source organism: Martes martes (assembly GCF_963455335.1). Lineage (NCBI taxonomy): Eukaryota > Metazoa > Chordata > Mammalia > Carnivora > Mustelidae > Martes > Martes martes. The sequence continues at coordinate 180,447,166 of NC_137891.1, read as the reverse complement.
ATAATAAGTATCAGTTTCTGACTGTTGACCCTATGTTCAGTAAATCCTTTACATACATTTAACTCCCTTGTTGATCCTTTCAAGGTGGTATTAATTCACCTCCATTTATGAATGACACTGAGGCTTTGCAAGTTTAAGTAAATTGCCCAAGGTCATAAAGTGGTGGAGGACAGATCCCAATATGAGTCTGTTTCCAGAGCCTGTGTGCTTAACCAATAGCTACCTCACCTTCCCGAGTTTCAGCGCTCTGTGCGGGTTTTATAGGACAGAATCGGTTATAGGTTACCTTAACAAGAAAGAGACTGATTTGGTTTAGGATTTTTGCTCAGTATGCATGCAGTCCTAAAAATTGGCCATCAAATGGGTCAATTTTGTGAGCACTCCCAGGCACTGTTGAGACTTCCACTTGTCAAAATCCACCGCTGTTAACAGCTTTGCCTTCCTTAAGTCAGGTGTCACATTAGACACTTGAACCATAAAACTTGGGTAATTCATGAGAAGTCAAGATAAATATGACCCTTGAAAACTCACCGTGTGATAGAGCAAAGATCATACTTCTGGACTGTAAATGTCTGTGCGATACAGCACTACCTTGTTCATTAACCAACCAGGATTCTTTCTGAACCCACAGTGAATTCAGTTACGGCACTCCCCAGACATAGATCTTTAACATTTGAACACCCTGCCTGGTCTACGGCTTTTGCCATTAACCTCCCTTCACATGGAAAACTAAATTTTTTTTCACCAGCTTTTCCTCATCTTTGGTCTCTATTTATGACAACTGTATTGCTCATGGTTAAAGAGTATCCTCCCTGGTGTTTTTTGGTCCAGTGGGTGTGGTGAGAAAGAATAGATTTGGGGTACACAATGTCATAACCGTCTTTTTTTTTTTTTAAGAGTATCTCTCTTTCCTACTTGTACTTATTTAACCCCAAGAATGGCACAGCGATTGAGTTTCATAGTTTTGCACCTGGCAAATCTTACGATCTCGTGAATTTATTTAGCATGTACTCAGCGAAGTGTTCTTAAGCCAACTTGTTTTTTAAATTTAAAGTATTAATGTCAGACTAAGTGAAACAGTGTGTTTGAGATGTAGTTGCCTTGATTTTCCTATGTATGTTTTCCCACATTGGCTTATCATTTCTTCATCTCATTCATTTTCAGTCATTTCTAAAGCTTTTCTAACCCAAGGAGTCTGGAAAGCTGCTGTTAATTCTTAAGGCTCATCTTTGCATCTATAATAGTTCTTATGTGTGGTATATTCAAAAATAGCAGCAAGATGGTTGATTTTAAAAGCCCTGGTCAAACAGATTGACACTTTTCCTGCCGAAGAGCTTTTGTTTGTTTTGTTTTTCATCTATATATCTTATCCCTTTACCTAAAAAAGTAAGACTGTCCAGGTTTCTACCACTGAAACTTATTGCCTCTTCAATCATTTCAGCTCTGGAAAGGAAGAGAAATGGAAGTGAAAAAATTGAGCATTTCCTGGCAGTTCTTGATAGTTCTGGTTCTGATCCTGCAAATTCTGTCTGCGTTGGATTTTGACCCATACAGAGTCCTAGGGGTCAGCCGAACAGCCAGTCAGGCTGATATTAAAAAGGCTTATAAGAAGCTCGCCCGGGAATGGTAGGTGAAACAAAGAAATAGCAGTTTAATATAAACTAAGCAGTTTTAGCAGAGGAATGAAGCCTAAATTATGGTTAGCTTTTATTTGTCTCTGTTTCTATGTTCAGTAAATATACATCTGTCTAAAATATTTTACTGGGGAGAACTAATGTTCATGTTATTCTATATTTTTTAGTGATGAGATCCAAAGCCTGTGTTGCTGGGAATCCCCCTTTTAAAAATTCTTTGGCGTAAAAGATTACCCTAGATGCTGCTAGCATATTGAATGTTAACGTAGAAGAAAGCTTTAGGTATGAAGTATATGTGTAATCAACCATAGGTCAGGTAACCACCCGCACGCTGTGTTATTCACAAAGTAACTCTTTGTAAGTGTGGTTGCTCAAGGGAATACCCTCCAATCCTGTTTTCTAAACTATTTATTTTAAGCTTTCAAGAAAATTTAGACTAAGAGCTTTTTGCCCTCAGTTTTACAATATTCAGGAACCGAGCACATTACTCTTAAAAATCATCATTTTGTAGAAGTGTAGAAAAATCATCATTTTGCCTAGATAGGTTTTGTATTTGCTAAAGAGTATATGTGAATTAGCAGGATAGCAGTAAATTTAAAACCTACAGACAGATGTCAGCAGTTTTTTCCACCAATGCTTTGGACGTGCCAAAGGAGTAGAAGTATCTGGATTGTGTAGCTGGAGGGGAACAGCAGGAGGGGAGAGGATGGGAAGGGCACAGGTGACTAGAAGCTGGGGGAGCCAGTCATAGATATGAAAGCAGGTTTGGGATGGGAACGATCATCGCATACCTACTGCATGCTGGGCTCCCAGTTCTATGTTATTTATACCTTATAATTACCCTATGAGAGAGGTATGCTGTCCCTCCTACCTGGGGGTAAATCTAGGCTCACTGTTACGAAGTCTTTATTACCTGTGGGCCCCATAGCTTGACCTTCTGCGCCAATACGTAGTTTTTTGCTTTTTTTACTTTTTAATCCCTTACCCATCTGAGTAGACGGAAGAGTGAGTGGGTTAGTGTTGGGGCGGGCAGGAAGTTATGCGGGAGCAAAGCTGCCACGTGCAGATGACATTGCATTCTGTGTGTGCCTCTGCCTGACACCATTATTCTTCAGTGAAAGAAGGAGCTTAGTTTTAAACGGGTTGCGATAAAGGTAAAACGTAGTTTAAAATACAGTGTTTTGAATACATAAATATTTTAAACCAAACTCCAATCACAGAGAATCCAGAATTCAGTACGAAAAACACAGTGTGATTATGTGTGGCCTCTTTCCAGGGACTCTCTTTACAACAAAATTGCTTTCCACATTGTTTCAAACTCTCGCCTCTTTATATTTAAGGCAAAATATCTAAATCTGCAATAAATTCAAAAGGTAGCCACATTCTTTTGGACAGGGTACGGGCCTTTGGCAACATTTTAAAAGCAGAAATGATCGCTTGAGTATGTGGGATTTATTAAAATGTACAACTTTGACTTTTCTGTCTTCCAGAGCTGAAAAGGGTGTTATGCTATTAATTAAAGGAGTCATATGCTTCTCTTCCTTAATTACATTCTCTCTAGGAGTCATTCATCACCTCAGAAGTATAGAAAGTATCATCCAGGGAAAGTCTAGAATTTTACTTCACCTTTGTATTTTCACTGTGTTACTCCTTGTTGCTGTTTTGGCAACAACACTGTTTTATCCCTAAAACCGTTGGTTTCATTTCATGACGGCTTCATGGGCACTGAAATGAGCCATTTCCCCTTCCTTGGTGAAATCATTTCAAGTCACTTTTTCCTCTCAGAAAAACTATGTTTCTCTCCTAATAATTAAGTTTTCACATAGGTGCTTTCCCTTTTATCATCTACACTGGCCCGATAAACACCCTCACACCCCAGGAAAAAGGCGTCCTAAAGTTTGATCGGAAGCAAATGAGTATTAACATGGTCAGTCACTGGAACAGTAAAATGATTTGTCTACGACTTTTCTGTATTACTTTTTCTACAGCCAGTAGATACCAAGTACAGTATTTTCTTCACTCCCAGGTTTAAGGAACGGGTATCATATTGCGGTTGGTGACATGTTTCCTACATACTGAAAATAGTATTGGGCAGTTCTTTCCTAGAGCCGGATTTATCCTTCCCTACATGTTTGCCACCTTGTGGTAGTGTCCTGCAATTAGGAAAATATTCCTTATAACCTGAAACTGTCTTTTGGTTTCCTCCCTGTTCTCTGGCCTTGGTTTTGTCTGCGTCAGGATCTGTGATTCTAACCCAGCCGCCCTCACAGCCCTCTCCTTGGTTTGGTCTCCTCAAAAGCCCCTTCCAGTCCTTCTTCCCCTACCACATTCTGTATGTTCAATCTTCGTTTGTGTGATTCCATCATTTTTCTCTTTTCAGCCTTCAGCCTAAGTCTGAATATTTAAAACATTTTTTTTTTGTCATCCAGAAACATGCTTTGGAACCACCATCTTGTTTCCTTAAGTCATACTATTTTCATTATACCCAGCTGACATTTTTTCCCACTAATATCCATAATAAGAACTAGATAGTTAAGGGAGGAATTATGTCTAAATTCAACAGCCAGCCATTTGCAGTTTATTTTTAGAGAAATCAGAATATGTGGTTTAATTCATTCAAACATGTTCCTGCCAGAATAAGTTGATCAAGTTATAAGTTTTCTTTATTCCAATGTACTTGGTGCTGTTTTTAGTAGTCATTTGCTTCCCGGTGGATGGTTTCTCTTTCCTGAACCTTTGCTAGAGGAAATTTACTAAAAGTTAGCCAAAGTGATTACATAAAGAATACACTCTGTATTAAAGTCTCTTAACAAAAAGAACATTGAAAAATCAGTTGGTATAAAACACTGACTTAGGTCTTGGGGGATCCTAAGGAAGTAAAACCTAGCCCCTAGTTTCAGGACTTTAAAAATCTCTAAAACTGAAATTGGCATAAACACGGGTATATTGCAGAATAACAGAATAATCAATGACCGCAAATGGATCCAATTGATTGCCGGCTATGGAAAATAGCAAACATCATTTCTAAGAGAAATTTAAATCACTTTGCGTAAACTGCAGATTTATCTCACCTCTTAAAACATGGGGCCTGGAAATCATTATCCATGTATAGGCAGAAGGCCACCTTAGGCAAAAAGGGACAAGCAGGGCAATAACGAAACTGAAACACTCTCATTTGAACATCAGGAGCCAAATGCTATTTGGAACATGGTTGTCACTAAACGAGTTCACGGTGTGTCAGAAAAGCTGTTTCCTATGTCTCCCTGACTGGTCAGAAGAAATCCCTTCCTAGATGACATTCTTAGGTTGGGATGAACTGCCCCCATCCTAGGAAGAGAAGTCAGCTCTTAGGGCTCAGTGACATTAGCCTGGAGCCAGCTTCAGCAGTGTGTAGGAACCAGGTAAAGACATGCCCACAGCACACCTGTCCTCCCTGGCGCTTTGAAGTTCTGCCCCGCTGAAGCATTTTGGGTGGAAACAGCCGGTTTCAAAGTTTCACTTAATTATGATGGTCATGGGAAACAACTGATTGCTTCTACCATTTATTTTTAAGAAACCGTCCTAACAAAATGGCCTTGCATTCGCCTCTGATGTAGTGAACTGTGTGTACAGGATGTTAATTGTGTGTAAAACATTGAATCCGCGCTCACTGCCTGCCCGTTTTTGTTTCAGGCATCCTGACAAAAACAAAAATCCTGGAGCAGAAGACAAGTTCATCCAAATTAGCAAGGCTTATGAGGTATCGTGTCAAACTTGTGATGCATCCATTAGCTCTGATAAAATACTCCTTAAGTGGCCAGTTTTGTAACGACCTCTCCGAGAGGGCACACACCCCCAGTGTCCTTGACCTAGTTTCTAGATGATGGTAAAGAAAGCCTATTTAGCCACATCCAATATGTTGAAATCGGTGCCTGAATACTTCAGCTCTTTAAAAAAAAAAAAGTGGCCTATTTTAGAGGCTTTAATTGGAATTGCAGAATTCTCAGAATTCCTCAATGTAGGTCTCTACTTCCTTTGTCGAAACTTTTTTTTTTTTTTAAGATTTTATTTATTTGACAGAGATCACAAGTAGGCAGAGCGGCAGGCAGAGAAAGAGGAGGAAGCAGGCTCCCCGCTGAGCAGAGAGCCCGATGCGGGGTTCGATCCCAGGACCCTGAGATCATGACCTGAGCCGAAGGCAGAGGCTTTAACCCACTGAGCCACCCAGGCACCCCAAAACTTTTTTTTCACGTGCTCATCTCAGCAGCGTATGTACTAGAGCTTATATTAAAGAAAGACTGATGGGCCCGTATTTATAAAAGTGGCACAAGCTTAAAAGTACATGGAAACACAAGATTTTCAACAGTTTTCCAACACGTCAGCTTAAGTAGCTTGGTCTGGAATGGGCACAAAAGAGAAGTCCGCGACTCCCTTGATTTGTGTCGGGTGATACTCTTCGAGGTAACAGCACTTGGCTCATAGAATAGAACCTCATCCTGAAACAGCTTCTCGAATTTTAGACTTCAGAGTTGTTTCTAAGTAAAACAAAGCTCACATGCAAGACACTGCACTCAGTGCTGTGGCAACGTTTTGGTGTTCGCAGCTTATCCTGTCCTGGTTTGAGTTACTCCAACTTAAGTGGCATGACCTAGTCCATTTTTTTATGGTCAACATTATGTTAAGTTTTATTGGCTTTACTGATGTGTCCAGTACTACAATAACACAGAATCTCTAAAGCCAAGACGAACGCAAGGACTGAAGTCTTTTGGTCTTGAAATACTGGATGTTTCTGTCGAGAGAGAAATTTCCTGGTGTGTTGGAGACTGCTTTCGGAATGTCTAACCGTGCTATAGCTTTACGTTTTTTTTCTTCCCGTGTCTTCCGTGCTGCTCACAGGATAGTCCTTTGGGTGAAAATTTTTCCATTTCATAGATTTCCTTTTTTTTTTTTTTTCTTTCCTCATAGATCCTTTCCAATGAAGAAAAGAGATCCAACTATGATCACTATGGAGATGCCGGAGAGAACCAGGGCTACCAGAAGCAGCAGCAACAGCGAGAGTATCGCTTCCGCCATTTCCATGACAATTTTTACTTCGATGAATCCTTTTTTCATTTCCCTTTTAATTCCGAGCGGCGGGACTCCATCGATGAGAAGTACTTATTGCACTTCTCACACTACGTGAATGAAGTGGTTCCGGACAGCTTCAAGAAACCCTACCTCATCAAGATCACCTCAGACTGGTGCTTCAGCTGCATCCACATCGAGCCTGTTTGGAAAGAGGTAGTTCAAGAACTGGAAGGATTGGGTAAGATCATTTTATTTGCTGGAAGGTGCCTGTATAGAAGAAGGTAACATGTATATCTTGAATTGTATGGGCTCTTAGGAAGAAGGAACAGTGAGATTTCTCTTCAAAAGTTCACATGACTGGGGGTTTTTCCAAGGACACATTTTCAGAGAAAGAAATATGTCCGCCATTCTCATTTTGCACTACTGATTTGAAGCCTTGACCTAGCCTTGAAGCCTCTGTATAGTGTCCTAACATCTAGTTGGGGGAGACTAATACATAGGAGAAGTGCAAAAATTATTGGTTGAACAAAGCAGCCCTCAAACATCAGTTTGGATGCTCAAAGTTGCTAGAGCTGCCAGAACAAAATACCGTGAACCAACAGAAATGTTTTCTCACAGTTCTCAAGGTTAGAAGTCCAGGTGTTGGCAGGTTTGGTTTTTCTCTGAGGCCTCTCTCCACGGCTTGCGGGTGGCCGCGTCTCTCTGTGCATGTTTCTGGTGTCTCTCTCTCTCTCTCTTTCTTTGTCCTCATCTCTTCTTACAAGGACACCAGTCATACTGGATCAGGGCCCACGCTGACCAACTCATTTTAACTTAATTACTTCCTTAAAGTCCCTATCTCTAAATACAGTCACATACCCAAGTACTGGGGGTTAGGACTTCAACAGATGGGTTTGGGCAAAGAGCCACAGTTCCATCCATGACAGTAATGGTCATGGGTTACCAGTCTGGATCACAGATTAGCCCTTCCTATGTTCATAGTTACCACTTAGTGCTGGGAAAATGCCAGCGATCCAGGCCCAGTGTTCATTTTAATGACTCTTAAAAGTTGGAATTACAGAATTGTGTGTGTGTGTGTTGTGTGTTATAGGCATTAGCAGACCTCTTCTTGAGTAACTAAGAAAGGCCAAACTCAATCATAGGGACCTAGGGCCCAGATGTCTCTGGAGAGAATGTACCCATGAAAACCATCAGTTCATTTATCCTAAAACAGAAATTTTCAGCCTGTGGTTCAGAAGCGCTCCAATTTGCCAAAATGCTTTCATGAGATTGAGTAAAGAGGTTCTTGGAAGAAGATGAGGAAATAAGTTTAGCATAGTGTCACGCACGTGGTGGGCAGTCAGCAGATGCTTGCTGGTGGTGCATAATGAGAGAACGAGAGGCTGAGATCAGCCGGAAGCCCCTGGGTTGAACAGCTTCTTCGTCAAAAAGCGTAATGGCGTTTTATGCCACACTAGGTGGTATACTGAAACCTCTTTAACCTCGTGCGTCTGGGCGTCGACATTCAGACCCAGGAGCAGAACAGAAACGTTAAACCAGTGTGTAAGTTAGGACGGCAGTGTGCCTACACCAAACTCAGGTCGGAGCCAACGTTCTATTTTTTTTTTTTTAAGATTTTTATTTATTTGACAGAGATCACAAGTAGGCAGAGAGGCAGGCAAAGAGAGAGGAGGAAGCAGGCTCCCTGCTGAGCAGAGACCCCGATGCGGGACTTGATCCCAGGACCCTGAGATCATGACCTGAGCTGAAGGCAGAGGCTTTACCCACTGAGCCACCCAGGCGCCCCCAACGTTCTATTTTAAACGTGCCTGTGTTCATGTCTGAGCTCTGTCATTTACTGTCTTTGTGTCCTTGGACAAATGACTTGACACACGTTTCTTCATCTCTAAAACGGATGTAATAATGTCAAACCAGGACTGATACAAGGATTAAATGAGAAAAATATCTATTAATTTCTAACATATATTAAACACAAATATAAAATGAGCCTTAGGGAATGTCTGACAAACCAGGTTTTCTGGTTTACCAAAGTAAAATTTTTTTAAACACCCATTTTATAAATTTTTAAAAAATCATTCTCAAACACATGAGTCAGCTTTTTTCAGCTCACTGGCTAGCAGGCACCGACTTCTGACTTACGTTTAGCTAAGTCTCACAAGGTACTTCGAAGCTGGATGGGAAGCAGAGGGAACAGGGCAGCCAAAGAAACAGGGTCCACGGGAGAGGCAGTTGCAGGGTGTGACTCAGGGGCAGCTGAAGGGGAGGAAGCAGGAAGAGCTCGCTGGGACCAGGGAGTAAGGAGCCTTAAAGTCCAGGCTCGAGAAGCTGGACTTTATTTTACAGTATGTAATAAGCCAAGAAAAATTGTCACATGGCGGCATGATTTAATCACATCCATGGTTTAGGAAGCTGTTAGAGCCGCTTGAAGGACAGATTGAAGAAGGTCAGAAGAGGAACCAGAAGGGTCACCGGCCCTGGCAGGACAGCAACCACTGGCCCAGACTAGGAGAGAAGGAATAGAGAGGTGGACAAGCGTAAGATATTCGAGAGGTAGGATCGTGAAGTTGAAGGGCCTGGCTCCTGGAAACCATCTGAATGTGAGAAATGAAGAAAAAGGGAGAAGGGGGGTCGAGATGAACTCTGCATTCTGACTTGAGCCAGTGGACGGGCAGACAGTGCAGGGAAGAGCTAGATTTGAGAAATTGCTCTAAATAGTAACTCCGGTCGGATTGTGCGTGATGACGTGAAAATAATACTAGCTCATATATACGGAGAATTTACTGTACGCCAAGCACAATTACAAGTATCGACTCATGTTCAACAACAGCCATTTAAGGCAGATGCTGTTGTCATCCCTCTTTTACAGACATGTAGCTCATTTTGGGGACTTGGTCAGGGTCCCACAGTTGGTGTTCAGCAGATCTGGGCTTTGAGCCCCAGTCGTCTGACTGTAAGTCCGTGCATTGTGTGCCATGCTGTACCTGTATCGCCTTTTTTTTTTTTTTAAGATTTTATTTATTATTTATTTGACAGAGGGGGAGAGATCACAAGTAGGCAGAGAGGCAGGCAGAGAGAGAGGGGAAAGCAAGCTCCCCGCTGAGCAGAGAGCCCGACGCGGGGCCCGATCCCAGGACCCTGAGACCACGACCCGAGCCGAAGGCAGAGGCCCAACCCACTGAGCCACCCAGGCGCCCCCCTGTACCGCCTTTTAATGACCTTAAGTCTTCGAGGATGGAAGATCTTACTATTCTTTTGGGTCTTCGTGCTCTTTGATTGTAGTAGGTCAGGACTCAAGTGACAAGGATGGAAGAAGCTGAATTTAGATTCACAGAAGTGACATTTACGGAGGGTTCAGTCCATTCTCCCGCTCCACCCCCAAAGTTCCCTGGAAGGCTGGTTTTGACCCAATGTATTAGATAAGTTTGGTTTATAAACCACTTTCCTCTTTGGAACATTTGGATTAGTGGGAGATTCCCAACAGTCAAAGTCCATTTGGTTACAGCTGGGTGGCAGCGCGGTGAGATCCTTACGGCCCCTGTGGCCATTTCCCTGTCCCGGTGAGGCAGCACTACCCTTTCAGACAGATACTGCCCAAAATATTTCTTTCTTTTCTTTTCTTTTTTTTTTTTTTAAGATTTATTTATTTGAGAGAGTGAGCAGGGGAAGGGGCAGAGGGAGAGAGGGAATCTCAAGCAGACTCCACACTGAGCCCAGAGCCCGATGCAGGGCTCGGTCTCACGACCCTGAGATCATGACCTGAGCTGAAACCAAGAGTCCGATGCTTCGCCAACTGACCCATCCCCTGCCAAAAATGTTCCTATTCTGAGTTAATAGGAAGAGCAGACTAGGGCACCTGATGGGCCCAGTCGGTAGAGTGGGTGACTCGTGATCTCTGGGATGTGAGTTGGAGTCCCATGTTTTGTGTAGAGATTACTTTAAAATAAAATCTCTCCAAAAAAGGGGGGGGGGAGGGGAGAAGAATAGACCATCTTAAAGATCAGCTGAGGGGTCTGGGGAAGCTCGGACCTTCTCTCAGAACAACGTAAAATGCCTGGATTGCCGTGGATGGATGAAATAGAACAGTTCTACCCGGGGTAAATGTGGCAGCTAGTTAGGTGGAATCCACAGCCACGCAGCGTGGTAAAGGCTAGTCTGCAGACGTAGTCCACGTGTCTGGACAGCCACCCTGGGGAGGAGGACCAGAGCAGTCAGTGCTGCCTTCGACCTCGAGGAGTTTACTGTCTAGCTGAAGAGAAAATATGTACCCAGAGAATGCACACTTGGCATTTGCAAGTACAGAATCACATTTGCAGTTACAGAATAATGGAGCGCTGCCGGAGTGCGTGGGGGATGAGAAAGAATGCATGTTCTCATTGTACACTCTCTTCCTGATGGACCAAGTACTGTGTTAGCCGTTAATGTATAACTTACAGTAGTTTTTCTTGAGCTTCAGTTGTTTGGCATTGTGCTAGGTGCGTCGTGAGGATTGTCTGTATCCCCAGAGCAACTCACTGAGGAAGAGACTGTTATTATCCCTGTTTTCCAGATGAGCAAACCGAGGCCCAGGAAGGTTAAGGAACTAATCAAGGCCACACTATCCACAAGTAGGCATGCTGGGATACAGACCCAAGAGCATGACTGTAGGGGTCACGGTTAACCACCATGCCTGCACGGCTTCAGAAATCAGTAAAATATGGCCCTTGTACCAGCAGACTCAGGTGGGAGACACAGGTGAATCATTGCAGTGCTCTATGTGCTCACCGGGAGGGGTGCAGACAGCGACCAGGGTGTCAGGGAGGTTGCGAGTCTTAAAAAATCAAATACCATTTTAGGGCAACCCAGTTTGAACAACCCTGCAACTTATTCACCATGACTTCTCATTGATTTTTTGTAAAGATTTATTTATTTATTTTAGAGAGAGAGAGAGTGTGAGTGTGAACAGGGGAAGAGGGAGGGAGAGAGAACCTCACGCAGACACCTTGCTGAGCGTGGATCCCGATACGGAGCTCCATCTCACGACCCTGAGATCATGACCTGAGCCGAAACCAAGAGTCAGGTGCTCAACCGACTGAGCCACCCAGATGCCCCATGACGACCTTTTTTTTTTTTTTTTTTTTTAAGATTTTTGTTTTTGTATTTGACAGAGACAGACATGGCGAGAGAGGGAAGACAAGCAGAGGGAGTGGTAGAGGGAGAAGCAGGCTTTCCACTGAGCAGAGAGACTGATGCAGGGCTCAATCCCAGGACCCCGGGATCATGACCTGAGCCCAAGGCAGATGCTTAACCCACTTAGCCACCCAGGCACCCCATGACTTCTTATTTTAAGAGAAGGAGCAATTCCTCTCTTTTTAAGGAATTGTTAAGTATGCAATGATGTTACACTGCCTAGGAAAAGGGTCTACCTAGATACTAGTTTTTTAAAAATTTGCTTTAGCTTATTGTCCTTGATTTTGTTCCATTTCACATTATTTGCCTCTTAATAATTTCTTTATCGATGGGTTTGTGTTTAGTCAGATTGAACGCTGGCCTGTTCCTCCAGTTGGCTCTGTACATGCAAAACTTGAAATAAAGATGAACGTGTCTAGAGGCACCTGGGTGGCTTAGTTGGTTAAGCGGCTGCCTTTGGCTCAGGTTATGATCCCAGGGTCCTGGGATCAAGCCCCATATCGGGCTCCCTGCTCAGCAGGGAGCCTGCTTCTCCCTCTCCCACTGCTGCTCCCCCTGCCTGTGCTCTTTCTCTCTCAGATAAATAAATAGCATCTTAAAAAAAGAAGAATGTGTCTACGTTATAGTGGAAAAAAGAAAGAATTTCCCTAAAAGGTGCGATACAAGTTTAGGATCATCTCATGGAAGTGAGTACAATTGGTACCTCAAAATAGAGGTGCGACATGGATGTGTTTAGTACTGTACAGAAGGAAGACTTCTTACAACCTCAAAAAGAGAAGGAAATGCTAGCGTTTTTAATTACCCAGGATCTGCAGATTAGCCAGAAATGTCAATCCATATCAAAATCAAATGTTTCTGAAAAAGGTCCCATCTGCTTTGCCTTTCTTTTCAATTCACTGCTCATGTTTTCTGGGTTTGGGGCTTGTCCCTCTGTCCTCCTGCCAGGCTGTGCTCAATCGAGATAAGGATACGTGGAGCTTTACTCGCTGTTGACCTAGCTGAGCTTGCTTTATGGACCCTGAACTTTGAAGTGTAGAAAATTCTAAGGCAAAGGACAGTGGAGACTGTGTTGGTCTCTGTGACTCAGAGACCCCAAGTCCCCAGCCGTTACTGGTCACTTTCGAACCGGAGTCTCTGGGGTAACAGTGCTGCCAGCTTTTCTCACTCTTCCTTCCCAGCTTGGGTGGCAAGGGTGGAGGGGTTGATCTGAATTCTTTTTTCTTAAGATTTTATTAATTTATTTTTATTAATTAATTTAGTATTTATAAATAAGATCTTAAGACTTTATTTATCACGAGAGAGAGAGAGAGAGTGTGTGTGTGTGTAGCAGTGGTGGGGAGAGGCAGAAGGAGAGGGAGAAGCAGATTCTGTGCTGAGTACAGAGCCTGATGCAGGGCTCCGTCTCAGGACTCTGGGATCATGACCTGAGCCGAAGGCAGATGCTTAACCAGCTGAGCCACCCAGTGCCCCGAGATCTGAATTCTTATTAAATATCTTCTCAGGGGGAAGATACCACCAATTGAAACACCAAATATTTATCATTCTTTATTCTATTCTAATCCATATGCTAATTAATCCATAGAAGAGAGGTAAAATTCCTCCAGAATTTAGAAGTGGGATTATGATGGTAACAGTCGAAGTCCTTTGCAGAAATGATCCAAGAAAATGGCCTTTATAGATTTGGAAACACATTTAACAAAGGGGTTGTATGTAAGGAGTCGACAGTAATTTAAATTAAAAAAACGAAGCCTAACTGCTTGTATTCTATTCTAACCAGGAAAGAAACTATACTAATGGGAGGAGGGAGAGGTGGCAGGAGGACGCAGAGAGAGCAAGGGTTTGCTGAGCGTATCCCATGCTGCAGGAGGAGATCAGCCCCTCGAGGCAAAAATCCCACCCCCCACAGACACAGTCTCAGTCTCGGTCTCAGGCTTCACCATGGTCTGGATGAAATAATACTTAATAATAGCATTTGTAATTAGTTAGGCACCTACTATATTCCAGGCTTGGGGTTAGGTTCTGTTTTATGTTACGTGATTTGGTCCCAACAGAACAACTTAACCTTCATTTTACAAATGAGGAAAAGACACAGAGAGGTGAAAACGACTTGCCTGAAGTCACACAGCTCATGGGGAGCAGAACTGGGCTTGAATCTGGATCTGAGTGTGAATACTGATTTGTAATTCATTGTGGTTTGGTTTTTTTTAACTGAGTGCCTTCTAAGTGCCACGAACTGTTCTAGATATTAGGGATGCAGCAGTAATCAAAATAAGCAAAACTCCCCGCACTCCTAGAGCTTATGTTCTCGTGAGTATACACCACTAAGTAAATCACAGAGCACAACAACGGGGGCTGTAGCCTGGTAAGGCCGGGAGGGCACCAGAGGATGCCAGGCCCAGGTGACAGGCTGCAGCTGGGCAGACAAGGAGGGCCTGAGGAGGGCTGAGGAGGCAGCCCATGGGGCTGGGACACGGAGCCCCAGGGATAGCTGGGAGAAGAGCAGTGGGAACAGCAGATCTTCTCAGTTTCCCTTTGCTCTCAGGTCTGCCTGCATCTCTCGATCCGACTCCAGGCCCACAGGCCACCTTTCTGATTACTAATTCTGGTCTGTGTGTGTCCTGCAACCTGGCAGAGGGCACCCTGAATGGCGCAGTTACTAGAAAGGTGTATGCCTGGGATCGGATAATGAATTGGCATCAGGTCTGTGTAAGATCATTTAGGGTGAGTCAGTCTCCAAGAAATTGATCCCTCCGGCGTTTGGAACCTAGGGGTGGAAGACGTTAGTCTTCCAAGCCAGGAAGGAGCCAGGCTTCACCCTCAGATGGGCCTGGGTTCAGACTGCGGTCCCACTGCGTGCTAACTGTGATGCCAGCTCACTTGGCCTCCGCTCCCCGGCCCGGGGATCATGAAGGTAACAGCATGACCACTGGGGATGTTGGCGAGTATGAAAAGTGATCATGTCTGTAAAGCTCTCGCCGCGCTGCCTCACTTAGAACGGGTTCGAGACGTGGTCATTCCACCCTTGGGCCTTTGCTGTGGGGCCACTCGACATCCCTAGGTGATGTTCTTCTGACTTTACGTAAGACCAAACCTCTCAGTATATGTGCCTGCTATATTGTTCTTCTCGCCAAATTTTCACACGCACTTGCATTCGCCGAATGGAACTATGTGTAGTTATCTGTAATACCTGTCGTGTGGTGTGATGTCATGTACTAGATCTGGCACATCATCCAGCTTGGGTTCTGGTGCTGCAGTGCTATCAGCTCCACGAACTGGGATCGCATCATCTCTCCAAAGCTCACTCTTTGTCTGCAGCAGGAGGGGGTGGACCATGTGACATCCAGGGTTCCTCCTTACCTGCCCTTGAGATCCTCCAAGGGCCATAGTCGGTTCCCTGTAGACAGATTTGTTTCGTCTTTCATTTATGCGTTAAGCTTGGGATCCCTGCCGTTTACCCAGCAATTCCGTTTTTGGAATTTATGTATTTTTTTATTTTTTTAAAGATTTTATCTATTTGACAGACAGAGATCACAAGTAGGCAGAGAGGCAGGCAGAGAGGGAGAGGAGGAAGCAGGCTCCCTGCCGAGCAGAGAGCCTGATGCGGGGCTTGATCCCAGGACCCTGGGATCATGACCCGAGCCGAAGGCAGAGGCTTTAACCCACTGAACCACCCAGACACCCCCATGCTTGGAATTTAATTAGGAAATCACACATGTGCACAAAGATATGTGCACAAAGATTTGTACACAAAGATATACAAGGGTACCCATTAAAATATTCCTCATAATAGTGAAAGCCAAAAGCAACTTCAATGTTCAGACAGACTGATGGCGCGGTTTCCATGAGCTCCCGCTGTGTGCCACGTTCTGGCCTGGTGCTTGGGATACATCTGTGAACCGAACCAGGCTCCTTGCCTTACTTCCTAGCAGGGGCAGACAGACAACAAGCAGGTTGTGTGACAGAAAAAAGCAAAGTGTATGAGTTGTTAGAAGATGGGAAGTACTGTGGAAAAAGGGAAAGTGATCGGGTTGAGGGGGATCCCATGTGGCGGGGGGGAGGGGGGGGGGTTCCAGACACGGTAGCCGGGTGGGCCTCATGGAGAAGGGCTTGGAGTTAGCAAAGGAGGGACTCAGTTCAGGAGATGTCAGGGAGGCACGCAGTCCAGGCAGAAGGAACAGCCAGTGCCAGGGCCCTGAGGCAGGAACATGCCAGCGTGTTTAAGGAAGAGAAGGATGCTGGGTGCTGAAGCAAGGTAAATGAGGAGGAGGAGGAGAGGGAGGTCAGAAGGGGACCAGGGACCAAATTACAAAGGGCCTGTGGCTCTTCATGTAGTTCAGCCTTTACTCTGAGTGAAATGGGAAGTCTTTGCAGGGTTTGGACAGAGGCGTGCCATGATCTGTGTTTATGTGTTAGAGGAGACAGTGTGCTTAGTATGTTGAGAACAGGCCACGGGGAGACCAGGAGAGACAGTAATGTTGGGTGGGTGTTGCACAACCAGGGAAGAGAGATGGTGACTCAGAGAAGAACCTAAAGAAAGTGGAGACAAACAGATTCCTGGCGCGTTTTGGAAACGAAGCCAACAGCACTTGCTGACAGATTGGACGTGGGGTGTGAGCGGCGAGAGGTAGAAGATGACTCGGGTCTTCCGTGCAAGTGATAGGAAGGAAGGAGCCCTGTGGGTGACCAGGGGAGGCCTGCGTGGGGTGGGCCTGGGGGAGGAGAGCAGGAGTGGGGTTTGGGAAATGTTAAGTTTGAGAAGTCTGTTGGGCATCCAAGAGAGGACTGGCCCTTGCTGGCTGTGAATATTTCATATACCTCGGTGTTTGGCAGAGGACCTGGCTCACCAGATATCATGGTTGGAGGAAGGAACAAGGAAGTTACTCAAGCATTAAGTGAAATGAGTATCAGATGCCCCTGTTTTGTAAAGTGTGTGTGTCCACACACGTGTTAGTGTAAGAAAAAGTACAGGTAGATACCAAATTATTAACAGTATTATATGGGATTTGACTTCTGAGTGATTTTAACTTAATTTCTTTCTCTTTTTGAGAATGTGTACTTTCCAATATCTATCTCTACAAATTAATTTATATGAAATGGAGAATTTTTCTGGAGAGTGAGAAGACTGACTTCTCTCGATAAATCATAGTTATTTTTCCAACCATTGCTAAGTTGTTGAGCCCTTGGATTGTTTACAGGTCTTTTTCCTTGTGAATAGAAGCACCATGAGCAGCTTGCTTTCTTTTCTTTTGAAGTATTTTCTCACGATCTCCAAAAATTTGAAATAAGAGGACTGAAGGATACAAAGATTTGTAGCTCTTAAATATTGCCAGATTATTCTGCAGTAATACAACTGAACCGACTTAGAATATCAGCAATGAAAAAAAATGCTCATCGGTCTATTAGGAGAGATATCCTCCCCTCCTAGGTCAGGATTTCAACTGCACACCAAAAAATCACTTAGCAGCATTACTTCATCTACCACGGGGGCATAAAAAAGCCTCATGTAGGTCTTCCACACTTTGCAGGTGTAGGAATCGGCGTGGTCCATGCTGGGTACGAGAGACGCCTGGCCCATCACCTGGGAGCGCACAGCACTCCCTCCATCCTGGGAATCATAAATGGGAAAATCTCCTTCTTCCATAACGCGGTCGTCCGCGAGAACCTGCGACAGTTTGTAGAGAATCTTCTTCCAGGGAACTTGGTGGAGAAAGTAAGTACCTGGCGGAGCAGTAGGTTACCAGGTGCCTGGGACTGCTGGCGGCCCTGACCTCTGTCTGTGGTCATCTCAGACCCGAGGGCAAGGTTGTGTGTTAATCACTCAGCCGAAGTCGTCTAAATGAAATCTGTAGGAGACTGAAAATTGAAACAGGGCATAAGACTGAGAGACTCCCTCCCTGTTAGTAACCCCTGGACACACTTTGACAGTGGTGGGGATCTGAGCTTGAAGTGACAGCAACTTTCATTTTCTAAACCAAAAATTAGATCACAACATGGGATGAAGGATTTCTTTCTGACTCGTGTGTTTTTTCATTTGAAGGTATTATTCTTATGAAAGGATTCAAATTAGGTTACATTTGACTGTATATTTAACAGTCACATCTGTGGAAAACACAAGATTCCACGAAGTCAAACATTTTTGCAACTTTCAGAACTTAACGTAAGGCAAGGATGAGTCAATTTCACAAACAAGAATTGCACTAAAGAAGCCAGGCACAAAGAGCACACACTAGTTTATCTTTATACTTAAGAAGCATTTTTCCTCCAGTATCTTAGATTAGGGATCAAAGGAGCTAGAACAGGATTCTTGTTTGCTTTAGCGATTCATTCCTTTAACTATACCAGAGAGAGTGAACATACCAACAATTCCATCGTATTTCCACATGCGCTATGCATAGGCTGTCCCGCCAGGATCATTATCCACAGAAGAAATACTTGTTGGGAGCTCCTAGAGCCATCACAGGTTGTCTGGGTGGGTCCTCAAACATTTATGAAATACCTATTCTCCACCAGTCACTGTAATGTTGAGGACTCTTTTCCAGGAGCTCTCAGTCTAGTGGATGATTATTTCCATCTGATCTGCCGAGAGGCTGCCCAAGAGAGCTGGGAAAGGCTTCTTGGCAGAAACAGTCCCGGCACTGAGTTCGCCAGGTGAGCAGAGAAAGGGAATGAGTTACAGGCGGACAGAGGTCCAGGACGTGAAGTCAGCTCTGTGTTAGGTAGTCACCAGTGAGCAGGAGAGGGCAAAACGAGAGGGGTTTACTGGCATCTCACTGCCAGGGCCTCTGAGAGCCCAGCCGCCCTGGTCAGGAACTCAGGCCACATCTGCAGGTGCTGGCGCCACTGAAGGGGACTGAGCTGAGAGTGAAATGACCAGATTGAGGTTTACTAGAGATCGTTGTGGAAGGAGAATGGAAAGATAAACCTTCTTTAACTATGAAAAATTTCTAGGAAAGATTTTTATTTATCCATGTTTTTAATATTCTCAGTAGGATTATTTGAGGCATAAATAGGGAAGCACAAAGGTACCAGTTCACATGGTAACAAATGAAATCGTGTAACGTATAGACTGAGTGGGTCCCCTTATTCTTTTAAGTCATTTTAAAAGAGGAATCACGGCATTATCTTCCACAGGTTAATAGATGAATAAGGACAGTCTGTAACAGATTAAGAAACATGTCTATAATTCAGAAGTTTGATTTTTTTAATAACATGCTCAGTAATTATTCCAGAAAAGATTGTTGATTTCAGTCTGTAGGACTGGGAACAAGAAAAGATGAAATCAGTAACTATTCTTTTAAACCGTTTTAGTCAAACAAAGACAAAAAATAGTAGTCTGCATTTTTTATTTCTTTTTTTTAAAATTTTATATATTTATTTGACAGACAGAGAACACAAGTAGGCAGAGAGGCAGGCAGGTTGGGGGGGAAGCAAGCTCCCTGCTGAGCAGAGACCCCCCCCCCCGATGCGGGGCTCGATGCAGGGCTCAATCCCAGGACCCTGGGATCATGACCTGAGCTGAAGGCAGAGGCTTTAACCCACTGAGCCACGCAGGCACCCCTGAATTTTTTATTTCTTATGAAACAATGTTTTACACTTATTTGATTTTGTTTCATTACCTCTTAACTACATTATAATGCACTTGTTGGGAACTGACTACTGAAACCAACCTCCTCTCTTCCATTTAAGGTTACAAATAAAAATTACGTGCGATTCCTCTCTGGCTGGCAACAAGAGAATAAGCCTCACGTGCTTCTGTTTGACCAGATGCCTGTCGTACCGCTGCTGTACAAGGTATATGAGGTGCTGGGGGAATGTTTGCTCTTTTTTTGGTGGAAGAAACTTGTGGCCTGCTTGTTCTTTTTGTGAGTAAGAGCTTACCCAAAGAGAAGTGTGTGAAGACCAGAAATTTGCCTTAAGCACCGTACACTGAGCACGTCCTGATACCATTACCGTGCGAGGGCGTTCCACACACATACTAGCCTAGAATCTTCGGAAGAGCCCAGGGGTATAGATAGCATCCCTATTTTATAGACCAAGATACCGAAGCTCCGAGAGGTTGTATAACCTGTGCCCACGGTGACCTTTCACAGCACTTCTGGCTCCCCCCGACTCCCCCTTTAGCCTTATGACATGAGATGGGAGAGCAGAGTGTCCCGCCTGACCCTTCTCACCCTCACTGACATCTTGCATGATTGAGGTAATTCCTCAAACACTCCATGCCTCCAACCCAATGCAGATCTCAGGAAATTGAATATTTTTCTCCATCAGTGAAAAAAATAAAATTCACTGTGTTTAGGTTTGTGGGTACAGTTTTCAGACATGAAGTGCTCTAGAATTTCTCCAAGTGCACAGAGGTCTAGCAGCCCGAGTGGGGCTGTATAAGCTAGGAATCGTCTCCACCTGTGTGGTGTGAACGGGTCTCTCTTGGTTTGTGTGATCCTGCCACCAATTTAATTTCTTCCTCTCTCTTACACCCTAAACAGTTGACTGCTTTTGCATACAAAGATTACTTGTCATTTGGGTACGTACACGTCGGTTTGAGAGGGGCCGAAGAGATGACGAGACAGTACAACGTCAATATCTATGCCCCCACCATCTTGATCTTTAAAGAACACATAAACAAGCCTGCAGACGTTATCCAGGTACGTGGGAGTCGCCCTGGCTTGCGATCTTGTGTCTTGGGCCTTTAGAAGTAAACAGCGACACTGAACAGAGCCAGTGAGGAGAAATTCATTTTTCATTTCTTCCTTCAGAGGCATGAAATTTAAAAACAAATTTGATTTTTATCCAATTTGGGTCTGTTTTACTCAAAAAATAATCTTTTGACAGAAAATAGGATGGTGTTGATGCCCCGGGCTGAGGGAAGAAGATAGGGGAGTTAGTGTTTCATGAAGACACTTTCCGTTTGGGAAGATAAAAAGGTTCGGAAGGTGGATGGCGGTGATAGCCACACAGCAGTGTGAATGTACTTAATGCCACAGAATTACGTAGTTGGAAAGGGTTAAAATGGTCCATTCTTATTATATATTTTGCCACAAAAATAAATAAGAGGGGCACCCAGTTGACTTAGAGCATGTGACTCTCCTCTGTCTCAGGGTTGTAGGTTCAAGCCCCACATTAAGTATAAAGATTACTTAAAAATAAAATCTTTAGGGATGGCTGGGTGGCTCAGTCGTTAAGCGTCTGCCTTTGGCTCAGGTCATGATTCTGGAGTCCTGGGATCAAGCCCCGCATCGGGCTCCCTGCTCCGTGGAGAGCCTGCTTCTCCCTCTCTCACTGCGTCTTACTCTGTCGAACGAATAAATAAAATCTTTTAAAAATTTTTTTTAAATAGGGGTGCCTGGGTGGCTCAGTGGGTTAAGCCTCTGCCTTCGGCTCAGGTCATGATCTCAGGGTCCTGGGATCGAGTCCCACATCGGGCTCTCTGCTCGGCAGAGAGCCTACTTCCTCCTCTCTCTCTTTCTCTCTGCCTGCCTCTCGGCTTACTTGTGATCTCTCTCTGTCAAATAAATAAATGAAATCTTTTAAAAAAATTTTTTTAAATAAAATAAGAAACAGTCATCACCTTTTATCTCTAAAGTGATCCTGTCAAAATCAGTAATCTTATTCTAAAATAAATTACAAAAATAAATTTAAAAATTAAATGTAAAACAACAAAAAGGAATGAAAGAAAACCGTTGTAAACTAACTCAGAGAACATATAAGTGAATATCTGATTTTATTTATTTATTTATTTATTTATTTTTTGAATGTCTGATCTTAAGGTAAAGAAGGGCTCAGGGAGCCTGGGTGGCTCGGTCGTTAGGCTCGGGCCATGGTCCCAGGGTCCTGGAATGGAACCCCACATCAGCTCCCTGCTCAGCAGGAAGCCTGTTTCTCCTCCTTCCACGCCCCCTGCTTGTGTTCCCTCTGTCACTGTCTCTCTCTCTGTCAAATAAATAAATGAAATCTTTAAAAATAAAAAAGATAAGGACTGAAAATCTTGTTGGAAAGTCTTAATTTGTGTAAAGGTTTAAAATTTGTAAATACTTCAAAATTTTTAAGTTAAACAATAAGCTAAGGGAATATTTACAACTGATCTAAAAAAGATTATCTTTAATTTCTCATGAGCTTCTTCTAATCAAAGAGATCAACACAAAACTTGCCAAAAGTGATTGCTTAATGGGTATAGAGTTTTCTTTCGGGGTGATGGAAGTGTTTGGGACCAGAGAGAGGTGATTGTTACACAACACCGTGAATGTACAAAATGCCACGGAGTGATATTTTAAATAGCTAATTTTATGTTATGTGAATTTCACCTCAATTTAAAAAAATTTTAATAAAATTTCCCAAGCAGGGTAGGCTGAGAGTATGAATAAAATTCTGAGAAGAGACTCAGGTGACTAATAATCACTTCTAAAAATTAAATCTGACTGATCAAGAAAAGCCAGTTTAACATTTTCTTCTCCTCCCATCACGTTGTGAAAGATTTTCAACGAGAAGATACTCGGTTGAGAGTAGAGAGAAACGGGCAGTCTTTTGCGGAGCTGGAGGAAGCTTCAGAAGTTTTCAGAAAAGTTGGGGCGCCTGGGTGGCCCAGTGGGTTAAAGCCTCTGCTTTCGGCCCGGGTCATGATCCCAGGGTCCTGGGATCGAGCCCCGCGTCGGGCTCTCTGCTCAGCGGGGAGCCTGCTTCCTCCTCTCTCTCTCTGCCTGCCTCTCTGCCTACTTGTGATCTCTGTCAAATAAATAAATAAAATCTTAAAAAAAAAAAAAAAGAAGTTTTCAGAAAAGCAATTAGGTGATAATAGGCCAATTGCCTGGATTCATTCGCCAAAAGAGTACTCCTGAGTACCTCGTATGGGCCAAACACTGCCCTGCGCTGGGGACAAAGCCCCGAACAAAGTCACCTAAATTCCTTGTTCCAAGGTCTGCCATGTGTTCTAGCGATAGGACAGAAAATGGGCATAACATTACTCCATGGTGGCCTGTCGTAAGGGGAGAAGCGAGGGGAAAAATAAAGCAGGAGAAGGGAATGTGGAGTTGGGAGAGCAGGTTCACATATTTTAAGGCAGAATGGCCGAGAAAGTCCCCACTAAGAGGTGGCTTGCGTAAAGACCTAAGGGAGATGAGATTACCTTTTAGGAATCTATCCTCAGGGAAAGGAATTCAGACCAAAATTACAGAGACATTATCATTTGTAACCAGTTTCACTGGGGGAAAAATATGAGTATCCAACAGTAGGCTAATGATTGGTATATACCAAACAGGGACTACTATATAGCCGTTGAGCCGTTAAAACGGCAGTTCTAGAACACTTACTGATGGGGACAGTTTTCGTAACATAATGATGAAAGGAGCAAGCAGGATGCAAAATTGAGGCACAAGTCTGTAGCAGGTCTGAACCCTCTCCCTGGTCATCTCAGACCTGAGTTCCACGGTAGTTAACTAATAACTCAGACAAAATCACTTAGATGAGGTCTGTAAGAGAATGAAACTTAAAGTAGACGCAGCACAGACTGAAGGATCTCAGTAGATACACTTCTAGACACGCCTAAACACTGATCTCGATTTTGTGACGTGTGTGTGTGTGTGTGTGTGTGTGTGCATGCGTGCACGTAGGAAAAAGCTGGAAATAAATGCATCTCTTGATGGCAAAATTACATATTATCCTAATACTTGGGTTTTCAAAAATCCGTTTCATGAACATATATTACTTTATTTCTTTAATGTTATTTTTAATTTTTTTTTTCTAAATTTTTTTTTCCACATAATCTCTACACCCAACATGGGCCTTGAACCTGCCACCCTCAGATCAGGAGTCAGCATGCTCTACCAACTGAGCCAGCCAGACGCCCCTATTTTTTTTTTTTTTAAAGCAGTAAGAAGCCTCTGACTCATCCTCTCTTAAATGAAGCTAGAATGAGCAGTTCTATAAAATCGCTTATTTCATTCACTCAGTAAACATTTTGTTGCCTGCCTGTTGTGAAGAGAATACAGAGGAGCTCTGACATCCAGAGTTAGACTCCATCGGAGGAGAGAGGCCTGAAGGCAGTTTCCATCCACCAGCCTGGGTGACTCACTCAGATGTGAACATAGGGGAAGGGCCCTTGAGGCTGGGACTTCGGGAAGGACGAGGCTTGAGGCAGAACCAGATGGGGGAAGGGGACAGTGAGGGGAGAAGGGCAGGTTTAGAAGAAGAGAGTGAATTCAGCCGTGGATGTGCAGAACGCGAGTGGCCTGAGAGAAATCTGAGGGATGTTGTCCACCGGACAATGGGGTATAGGGATCCAGGTCTCAGTGAGCTGGGGAGAGAGGTCTGTAGCTCCCCAGTGAGTGGTGAGACGCAGAAGTCCCCAGTGGGGAGCCACCTCCCAGGTATTGGTAGTAGGTGAGGGGAGGAGAGAAGGGGACCAAGGACAAATTTCTGGGCAACCGCAGGCAGTTAAAAAGGTGGTGCCCTGGGGCGCCTGGGTGGCTCAGTGGGTTAAAGCCTCTGCCTTCGGCTCAGGTCATGATCTCAGATTCCTGGGATCGAGCCCCGCATTGGGCTCTCTGCTCAGCGGGGAGCCTGCTTCCCCCTCTCTCTCTGCCTGCCTCTCTGCCTACCTGTGATCTCTGTCTGTCAAATAAATAAATAAAATCTTTAAAAAAAAAAAAAAAAGGCAGTGCCCTGCCCCATGGCCACCGAGGAGCTGAGAGTCATGAAGAAAACATGCCGGTGGCGAAAAAAGGAAAAGAACTTCTCTATTCAGGATTAATCTGTGAAAACTTACGAAACTGCTTTTCAGGAATAGCTTCTCCTCTTGAGAATGATTCATTTGTCCCTTGGGGGAAGTCGTAACTCAGATACATTTACAGAATTACTGGCACGGGGCGTCTGGAGGGCTCAGTCGCTTAAGCATCCGACTCTTGATTTGGCCTCAGGTCATGATCTCAGGGTCGTGAGATCGAGCCCCGCACCCCGCTCCGTGCTGGGGGTAGAGCCTGTTGAAGATTCTCTGTAGCCCTCTGCGCCTCCCTCCTCCTGTGCACACACACAGGCTCGCTCTCTTGCTCTCTTAAAAAAAAAAAAATTACTGGCACAATGGATGCTTTTCCAGTTTGCTCCTGTGGGTCTGAAACTGGCGCCGCCCCATGGTGGGTCACTTAGTAGGTGACACTGGCAGCCCCGCTTGTTTCGTGGGGCACTGCTGAATGTGTTGTGTTTGGTCTGCAGTATTTATGGCCACGTGCTAATTTCTTGATTCTTTCTTCCCTTGATGGGCATTTTGGGGCTTTAGGAGCCGTGTTTCCATGAACATGTGTATCTCAGTCTATCTGGGTTTTTCTAGGACAGCAGTTTGCACCGGTTCACAGACCCTGGGGTGAGGGTGAGAAGTCTGTGAGATCAAAACAGTCTTCATAATAACACAGAGACGTAATTTGTCCTTTTGCTCTGTGTTGACACTTACGCTGATGGTACGAGAGCCATAGTGGGTGAAACTGCCAGAGCGCGGCCCCACGTGCGGCCCCGTGCGCAGCCCAGTGCACCAGCCAAGTCACAGCCCAGTGTGTAAACCCGGCCCTGGGCCCCAGACCACCAGTAAGCAGCTGTTTTTCACTCCTAAGCACTCACCATAAAAATAAACAGAAAGGGGTGCCTGGGTGGCTCAGTGGGTTAAGCCTCTGCTTTCAGCTCAGGTCATGGTCTCAGGGTCCTGAGATCGAGCCCCGCACCGGGCTCTCTGCTCAGCGGGGAGCCTGCTTCCCACCCCCCTCTGCCTACTTGTGATCTCTGTCAAATAAATAAATAAATCTTAAAAAACAAAACAAAACAGAAAACAAAAATGAAAAAACAATAACTTACCACTTAATGCCCTTGATCAGGCAGTAACAGGGATTTATTTTATTTTATTTTTTATTTATTTGACAGAGATCACAAGTAGGCAGAGAGGCAGGCAGAGAGAGAGAGGGAAGCAGGCTCCCTGCTGAGCAGAGAGCCCGGTACGGGGCTGGATCAGAGGCTTAACCCACTGAGCCACCCAGGCGCCCGTGATTAATTTTATTAATAAATAGACTGGCCCTCGAGTACTCATCTTTGGGGTGTCTTGAACATCCTGTGTGACAAAATGGGAAGTGGACAGGAAACACGCTGCCTGGGGGAGTGTGAAGGCTGTTGTTGTCTGGCGGCTAAGCATTGGTGTGATGACTTATCTCAGGAGTTCTGAGTTTTGAGCTAGCGCCTTTTTTAACGAAACGTTATTTTTACTTGAAAGAATGACTGACCAACAACTAGAATTATTCTGATTTGGGTTTGGGGCAGATAGTTCCTAAACAGTGAACACAGTGAGCCTAGCACCTCAAGGGAAGCAACTCCCAGTATTTGTTGCCAGTGATAAAATTCAGGCTTCCAAGAACATTCGAAATTTGAAAAAATTGCATCAGCCATTGTGAGCTTCTCAAAACTTCTGATGAGATTGGTTCATCAGTGTGGTGTGCTTTTTTTAATATGTATAATAAAATTCATCAGTATTTGGAAGATCAGTGAACCAATATTTTCCAAATGACCAAATGAGTAACAGATCCTTTTTTAGTGCAAGGTGATCAGTGAACTTGAATTTAACAAAGTACTTAAAGTTCACTGAGTCCAGGGGTGCCCGGCTGGCTCAGTCGGTAGAGCCTGTGACCCTTGATCTCAGGGTCATGAGTTCAAGCCCCATGTTGGGCATGGAGACTAAAAAACAGAGCGTAAGTGTGTTCTGGGACCAAAACGTTTTGGGAACCGTTGCTTCCTGGGTATGTCTGGTTGCAAAATTGCTAGGTCCTGGGGTCTGCACATCTCCAGCTTTTCTAGGTTATGCGCTTTCCGAAGTGATGTTACCGGTTTAGATTTCGGCCAGTCACGTGTGGAAGTCTCGTTGCTCCACATCCTCGCCAACACCAGTTCAATGTAATTTCTCGAGTTGACTGATTCATGGTATCTCCTTGTGATTCTGCCGTGCGTTTCTCTTGATCACAAAGAAACTAATGATGGACCTTTTGGGTTTCCCCTTTTGTGACAGGTCAAGCGTCTTACCCATTTTTTCCTATTGAATTGTCTGCCTTTTTGCTCATGATGTGTAGCTAGTGATTTGTGCAACTAATACATGCAGCGTTTATCTCTCGTGTCTGGCTTTTGTCAGCTTGTTTTGTGAGATTCAGACCTGTTGTCTGTGTCTTGGCGTGGACGGGCTACAGTGTTTCTGTCCTGGCTGCTCCTGGCAGACTTTGCTCTTCCCAGTTTTTAGTGATTTGACCAGTGCTGCTACGACCATATTCTTGCATTTGGTGTCTTTCTGATGAACATATGTTCTTACTTTTTTTTTTTTAAGATTTTATTTATTTATTTGACAGACAGAGATCACAAGTAGGCAGAGAGGCAGACAGAGAGAGAGGAGGAAGCAGACTCTCCGCTGAGCAGAGAGACCGATGCGGGTCTCCATCCCAGGACCCTGGGATCATGACCTGAGCCGAAGGCAGAGACAACCCACTGAGCCTCCCAGGCGCCCCTGTTCTTACTTCTAACATATTCACTCCTCTCAACATTTTCCTTTATGATTGATTGGTTCTATTTGTTAACTATTTAAGACACCTTCCCCTACATCAAGGTAATAAAGATAATCCCTTCATGGAGCATCTAAAAGCTTTGTAGTTTGGCTTTTTTACTTAGGTATTAGCCATTTGGAAAAAGTCTTGATAACTCATAGAGCAAATCCTCCCACTTTGTTTTTTGGATTTTAGGAGGATGGGGAAGTTTCTTCAAAATCATCTCGGCTATTCTTGGTCTTTTGTACATTTTATATACACATTACATTCTGTCAAGTTCCATCAAAGCAAACAAGTGTGTTGGGATTTTACTGGGTTTGTACTGAGTCTTGAAATCAGGTTGGGGAGGGGCGCCTGTGTGGCTCAGTGGTTAAAGCATCTGCTTTGGCTCAGGTCATGATCCCAGGGTCCTGGGATCAGGACCCACATCAGGCTCCCTGCTCAGCAGGAAGCCTGTCTCTCCCACTCCCCCTGCTTGGGTTCCTCTCTCGCTGTGTCTCTTCTGTCAAATAAGTAAATGAAATCTTTTTTAAAAATTAATTAAATAAATACAAATAAATAAATTTGGGGAGAATACACACCTTGACAAATTTGAGCCTTCCCACCTATGAGTGTCGTATATCTGTTTTCATTTGTTTAGGTGTTCTGTAATATACCACTGTAAGCTTTTGTAATTTTCTCTATAAAGATCGTACCTTTTTTCCAGCTTATTTCTTGGTACCTTGTATTTTTATGCTATTGAAAAGGGTATCTTTTTTACTGAATTTTCTGTTTGCTGGTATTAAGTAATACAATTGGTTTTTTAAAGATTTTATTTTTAGAGTGTGCTTATGAGTGGGGGGAGGGGCAGAGGGAGAGGGAGGAGAATCACCTGCAACTCCCGGCTGAGCACAGAGCCCTACGGGCTGGATCCTACAACCTTGAGATCATGGCCTGGGCTGAAACCAATTGTCAGATGCCCAACCAACTGAGCTACCCAGGAGCCCTGAGACAATTGATTTTTAAACATTGACTTTGTGTCCAGCAACCTTGCTAAACTCTCTTCCTGATTGAAATAATTTATCTGTACCATCTTTTGGGCTTGCTAAATACACAGTCATATCATCTGAGATTAATGGTAGTTTTACTTCTTTTTTATCCAGCCCTTATTTATTTCTTTTTTTTTTTAAGATTTTATTTATTTATTTGACAGACAGTGATCACAGGTAGGCAGAGAGGCAGGCAGAGAGAGAGAGAGGGAGAAGCAGTCTCCCTGCTGAGCAGAGAGCCCGATGCAGGGCTCGATCCCAGGAATCTGAGATCATGACCTGAGCCGAAGGCAGAGGCTTTAACCCACTGAGCCACCCAGGCACCCCTCTTTTTCTTACTTTACTGTTGGCCTCTGGTGTGACATGGAATAGAAAAGTAATAGGGGCGCCTGGGTGGCTCAGTCAGTTAAGCATCTGCCTTCCACTGAGGTCATCATCCCAGGTGCCTGGGATCCCGCCCCGCATCCGTCTCTGTGCTCAGTGGGGAGTCTGCTTCTCCCTCTGCCTCTCCCTCTGTGCTCTCTCTCTCTCAAATAAATAAAATCTTGAAAGAAAGAAAAAACGAAAGAGAGAGAGAAAGAAAAGAAAGGAAGAAATGTAGTGATGGACGGAGGGCCTGGGTAGCTCAGTCGGTTGAGCATCTGACTCTTGATTTTGGCTCAGGTCATGATCTCAGGGTCCTGGGATCGAGCCCCGTGTCAGGCTCCACGCTCGGCAGGGAGTCTGCTGGAGATTCTCTCTCTCCCTCTCCTTTTGCTCCCCTTCCCCATCATGTGCGAGCATGCACGTTCTCTCTCTCCCCTCACCCAAATAAATAAATAAATCAACCAACCAACCAACCAACCAACCAATAGAATCTTAAAAAAAAAAAGAAATGTAGTGTTGAGGGCGTCCTTGTTCTTGATCTCCATGTCCCCAGGAAGTATGATGCTTGCAAAAGGCTTGCTGTAGCCACCCTCATCAGGTTATGGAAGTTCCCTTCTATTTACTGCTGACCTGAAGGGTATTAGTGTTTATCAGATGGATTTTTCCATTTCCATTTTTCCATTTCCATTTCCAGCCACTGAGATTATCCTGATTTTTCTTCTTTCTTTAATCTTTCATCTTCTAAAATGTGCTAAATACATTAATTCATTTTCTAAACTTAAACCTGAGTTCATCAAGATAAGTCCAACAAGATCACAATTGGTATTACGCTTTCAACATATTGCTGGGTTCAGTTTGCTAATGTTTTGTTGAGGATTTTTGCCTTTGTGTTCAGAAATGGGGTTGACTTCGGACTTTTCTTTCTCCTGATGCCCGTGTGAGGCTTTGCTTCCTGAAGTGAGGTGGGAGCGTTGTCCCTTTTTCTATTCTCAGGAAGACTTTATGTAAGATTGGATTGTCCTCTTGAAAGTTTCATCAAAGCCATCTGTGACACCATCTGGGCCTTGAGTTGGTGTTTAAGGAAGGATCTCTGACTGTCGCCGGTTCACCTTCTTTAACAGTTACGCAACTACTTAAGCTTTCTATTTTTTTCAGATACTGCTGTATTTTTCTAGAAATTTTTCTGTCTCCTCTAAATTTTTGAATTTAAGTGACTTTTTCTTTTAACTTTTACAACATAGCTGGTGATTCCTCCTTGTCACCCTTGGTAGTGGTTTTTGTGCTTCCTCATTTGTGTGATGGGTTTTACCAGAGGTTTGTCCGTTTTATTAGCTCTTCCAAAGAGCCAGCTTTGACTTTGTTAATTCTTTATTTCTTTTCCTTTTTCTATGTTTGTTTTGCTTTGTAGATCTCTATTTTTTTTTAAGATTTTATTTATTTATTTGACAGAGAGATCACAAGTAGGCAGAGAGGCAGGCAGAGGGAGAGGAGGATGCAGGCCCCCTGCTGAGCAGAGAGCCCGATGCAGGGGCTCGATCCCAGGACCCTGAAATCATAGCCTGAGCCAAAGGCAAAGGCTTTAACCCACTGAGCCACCCAGGCGCCCCGTGGATCTCTATTTTTATCTTTATTATTTCCTTCTTTCCCCTTTCATATTTTTGCTATCCTTTTTTTTTTTTTAACTTGTTGATGTGGGCATCTAGGTCATTAATTTCTTTTCTGTTTTATTCATTGTAACATTACCCTCCAAGTATGGCTTTATCTGCACCCCAGGGTTTATAAACAGTACTTTCATGAGTCATTCAGATTCACGGGGCATCTGGGTGGCACAGTTGGTTAAGTGTCCGACTCTTGGTTTTGGCTCAGCTCATGATCTCAGGGTCATTAGATCAAACCCTGCATCGGACTCCCCACTCAGTAGGGAATCTCCTTGAGATTCTCTCTCCCTCCCTTTGTGCCCCTCCCACTCATTCTGTTTCTCTCCCTCTCTCAAATAAATAAATAAATACTTTTTTAAAAATTCAGAGTATTTTCCTAATATCTGGTAGGCTCTTCTTAGATAAGTAGGTGATTTGAGTGTGTTCCTTAACATGTAGAGATATTCTTGTTGACATTTTATATGGATTTCTAGGTTGTGGTCAGACAACCTGCTGGATGTATAATTTCAATCCTCCAAAATGCACAAAAATTAGTGATAACAAAGTGGCCGTGATATAGCTTTATAGTCTGCCTTTTATACTTAGTCACTTTGGAGTTTATTTTTAATTGTTGAGTTTGCTCTCCATCTTAAAGGGAAGTCAGTTTGCCTGGAATTCAGAATGACCTGTTAAGGGCACCTGGCTGGCTGAGTTGGTAGAGTGTGTGACTCTGAGTCTCAGGGCTGTGAGTCCAAACACTGGGTGTGGAGCCTACTTCAAAATCTTTAAAAAAGGGGTGCCTGGGTGGCTCAGTGGGTTAAAGCCTCTGCCTTCGGCTCGGGTCATGGTCTCAGGGTCCTGGGATGGAGCCCCGCATCGGGCTCTCTGCTCAGCAGGAAGCCTGCTTCCCTTCTCCCTCTCTGCCTGCCTCTCTGCCTACTTGTGATCTCTGTCTATCAAATTTAAAAAAAAAAAAAAAAAACAACTAAAAAAAAAAAAAGGCTCTTTAAACCTGCCAGCATATAACCATATACAAAAATACTTCATTGGAAAGTGCACTTGATTTTCCTTTGACCTGAAATAGCTCGGTCGTTGTTTCCAGCCCTGAACTGTTGAAATAGATCACCAATGTTTATTTACTCACACAGCTCTGTCTTACTTGATGTATAATTTAGCCTAGGTCAGTTCTTTTTCCAGTTCTTTTTTTTTTTTTTTAATAATTTTTTTCCTTGAGTATAGTTTACATAGAGTGTGACATTAGTTTCACGTATACAAGAAAGTGATTCAGCTTCTCTGTATGCTGTGCTCATCACGAGCGTGGCTACCATCTGTCACCATACACCGCTGTTGCAGTATCATGGGTCAGCCACATTTTTTTTTTAAGCTTTGAGTAAAGCCCATTTGCAGTGCGAAAAGGGCATAAAAATCAGCTGTTTCTTGGTTTTTCTGCAGGCCCGAGGTTTGAAGAAACAGGTCATTGACGACTTCATCACCCAAAACAAGTATCTGCTGGCAGCCAGGCTCACCAGCCAGAAGTTCTTCCATGAGCTCTGCCCCGTGAAGCGGTCTCACCGACAAAGGAAGTAAGGATGCCAGGCTCTGCCTCTGCTTGTCGCCGCAAGAGAGGGGATATGTCACATTTCTCTACCGGGCAATCCAACCTCTGCCTGTGACGTCAGAACTTAACTCTTTATGTTAGTAGTGTGGTGTATGAGTATCCACGGTGCCCCCCACGGGAGGGGGGTCAGAGAAGATCTCCCTCATTCATAACCCTTTAGCTGAGGCCAGAAGGATGAGTAGACTTTAGCCAACTGTCAGGGAGAGGCTGGGTCCCTCTGAGGAAGTCTGGATATGAACATGTCGCTGTTCCTAGTAGGAGGTCCCATGCAGAGCGAGCCTTTGGAGGCCTAGGGTAGGGGGCCAGGAAAACACTAACTTTCGGAAAGTGTAGGACACTGAGGAAACGTTGAGAGAATTAGCTGGGAATGGGAAGGCTGAGGCATACTTACTCATACAGAGTATCTAAGAAGTCTAGAAGCACAAAGGAAATATTTATTAGACCCCTTTCAGATTAATCAGTCAGTGGCTTTACATGTAGGACTGTTTCATCGTGCAGCGTGTCTAGGTACGGAAGGAAGGAAAACATTCTGGTCATCGTATTCGAAAATACAACTCCAATATTGTTTAAAATGGGAAAACTTCCCTATGTTTCCAGATATTTCTGATTCCTTTATAAGACTAAGGGAGAAGAAAGACTTGAATTCGATATAAAGAAGAATTTCATGGACTCAGAGATTGCGTACATGGCTTTCAGAAACTATCCCAGATCCATGCACTTCTCACCTTTTTTACCGCCGTCACCTCTGGGGCCCCCCGTGCTAGCCTCCCAACCAGGCTCCGCTTCCGTTCCGTTCTCTTCCCCTCTTGTGCCGTCCAGGCGGTTCTCCACACAGCAGCCAGTGATGTTCCTGGAACTGTGTGCTGGGTCCAGTCTCTCCCCATCCAGGGGTCTTTGCACTTGTGATTCTCTCTGCCTGGAATGCCCTGACCCCTTTCACCATATGGCACAGCCTGTTCAGGTCTTTGCTCACCTCTGAGAGGTGACGTGTCCCTGTGCAATCCGGCTAATGGCCCAAGACAGATCTGACCAGCCCTCCCTGTTGTGGAGACACTTGAACAGCTGGCTTCTGGAAGGATTCAGAGGCCTCTGCCATAAAAGAAATTCCTAAGTGTAATAACGTTTGGTTTGGGGAAGCTGTCACCAGTCTAGAAGAGAAGAAGGTCACTGATGACTTGGAAATCGTCTCTCGTTAGAGACTTCTGACGTACAGCTTCCGTTAGTAAAATGTATTCACTTCTGTAAAACGAGCGAGCCTCTTCTTCACCTTCTCTTGTTCTAGCCTCAGCCTTGGAGATGGATTATAAAGTCTTCTCTTCTGTCGTTGTGCAGGTACTGTGTGGTTTTACTGACCCCCGAGGCTACCAAGCTGAGTAAACCCTTTGAGGCTTTCCTGTCCTTTGCCTTGGCAAACACACAAGACACAGTGAGATTCGTGCACGTCTACAGCAATCGGCAGCAGGAGTTTGCCAACACCTTACTACCAGACAGTGATATGTTTCAAGGAAAATCAGCGGTGAGTCATGGATTCTCTTCTTAGTCCAAGCTCTTGACACACTTGTGGCACCTGACCTCTGTTTCTCCCTTCTTTGACAGTTTTGAATACAGATTCCAAGAAATCCAGAAACCTCCGAACCTGTTTTGAAAGCCTACTCTTGAAACACTCTTTTAAAACCTAGTGGTTTCACCTCCTAGATTTTCAGCATTAGACCTTCACAGAAAGCATCTTTCTTATGAGTAAAGGTTCAAGAGCAGTCAGTTCTTTTCAACAATTTTTTTTTTCCCCATGGCAGGTGTAGTCTTAGAATACCTAGTTTGTAAGGGATACCTGGGTAGCTCAGTTGGTTAAGTGTCTGACTCTTGATCTCAAGCCCTGTGTTAGGGTCCACATCCACTACTTGAAAAAAAAAAAAAAAAGTAGAATACCTAGTTTGTAAAGTCTTCCTTAGGCTTTCTTAGGCAGTAAAATCTCCCTCCTTCTGCCTCTTACACTTCATTTGAGTTGATCTCTCTTCCCTTCCCCTCCTTTGTCATCACTCTACAGAAGCATTAAATTCTTCCCTGTCTTTGTCATCGTTTTGGTAATAATGGAAAATCGTTCTAAAAAACTCAGAGTTCCTTATTACACTTTTAAGTCAGAAGTTACAGGAAAAAGTCTACTCAGAAGAAAGAGCTTTAACTTTTAGCAGAAACTTCGGAAAGTCACCATAAACATGGTGTCCTTTGTCGGAAAGAACTTAAATCTCGTGCACGTATTTTATACCCAGCCGTATTCCTGTTTGAGCTTATTGCTGCCTTCACTGGATCCTTTTTGCCATCCTCCCTGAGAAACAAACAAACAAACAAACTTGAAGACTTGTAATGGTTTCCGGCCTTTTCCCCCAGGTGTCTATCTTGGAGAGGCGCACCACGGGAGGAAGGGTGGTGTATAAAACGCTGGAGGCTCCCTGGACAGGGAGTGAGAGCGATAAGTTCACGCTTTTGGGCTACCTCGACCAGCTGCGCAGAGACCCGGCCCTGCTGTCCTCGGAAGCTGTACTCCCAGACCTGACGGACGAACTCGCCCCTGTAAGCATGTGGCCCAGGAGAGGGGGCACCGGGCAGGGCTGGCAAGCTCCCAGAGCCGGAGCAGAGGCTGGCAGCACGCTGTGCTGGGCGAGGACCTCTCTGCCCCAGGCTTGGGGACTCAGTCCTGACCATCCCACATTTTCTCTGTCCATAGATCTTTCTCCTCCGGTGGGTCTACTCTGCTTCTGACTACATCTCGGACTGCTGGGACAGCATATTTCACAACAACTGGTAGGAGTATTGCTAGATGGAATTTCTTTTTCTCCATCGATAGCAGAACCACTGTTTTTCTCTTGAATCTGTCTTTCTTTGATTCCAATGTATAGTCAATACAGGCAAGTGGAAGAATGTTTACATGTTTTCAACGACTGTTCCCTTTATCTTTTTTATTTTTTTTTAAGATTTTATTTATTGGGGCGCCTGGGGGGCTCAGTTATTAAGCATCTGCCTTCGGCTCACATCATGATCCCAGAGTCCTGGGATTGAGTCCCATATCCGGCTCCCACTCACCTTGATAGTGTGCTCTTTCTCTGTCAAACAAATAAAGTCTTTTTAAAGATAAATAAAGATTTCATTTATTCACTTGACAGAGAGCAGCAGGCAGAGAGATACGTATTTGCTGATTGCCCCCTCTTATTTTTTTTGTATGTGTTTGCTGATTGCCCCTTAACCACTGGGCCTGTCCTGTACATCGCTGTACCCCTCGTGCCCAGCCCAGGGCCCAACACATGTGGAAGCCCGGGTAGAGATGTACAAGCCAGTCAGTGAGTTAACCGGAGAAGGAAAGGCTCTCCCACTCCCACCCCCAATAATACCGTGAGCTCCTGAAGGGCAGAACCGCATCTCATTCATGTTTGTGATTCCTGGCACCCGGCACAGCTCCTGAAAAATGGCAGGCCTTTGAGGAGTGTTTGTGGGTGAATAAAACTTTAGAGCACCGGTCCTAGAGAACGTCATGAAAGGTCAACATTTTCTTCCTTCTCCACCCCTCTGGGCCCCGGCTGAATTATTCCAGCCGGGGAAAAAAATAATAATAATCAAAAGAAGAGAAATATTTCCACAGCCTTTCTAGTCACCACCCTTGATATCAGAATGTTCTTCCACGGTCGCCGCAGAAATCCTGTCACTTCCTTCTGCGGAACTTACCAAGCACAAGCCTATTCTATTGAGACAAGATAATCAGACTCTTAGAATAAGCAGTCTGACTCTGAATTTAACGGTGAGGGAAAATCTCGTTGTGTTTTCCCATGTTCACCCTCCCAAAAAAAAAAAACAACAACAAACCTTACTTATATGAAACCATAACGTGTTTATTGATATGAAAGCCTTTTGGTTTGGGTTCTTTTAGTTTTGCCCGGGCCAAGGAAAAGAAACCCAGTGTCATTCACGGGCAGAGCTCAGCAGCCCATCTAGGGCTGACGAGAGCTTGTTAACTCCGTTTCAGGCGGGAAATGATGCCTCTCCTGTCCCTGGTCTTCTCTGCCCTCTTCATCCTGTTCGGCACCGTCATCGTTCAGGCTTTCAGGTAAATGGCTCCGTGGCTTCCCAGCCCGATTGCTCAAGGGTGAGCCCCAAACCTCGGGGTTGTGTGTACTGTTTCTTTCCTAAAACTCCTTGTTTCTTACTTTAGTGACTCAAACGATGAGCGAGAGTCCAACCCTCCAGACAAAGAGGAAGCCCATGAGAAGGCCGGGAAGACCGAACCAAGCTTCACCAAAGAAAACAGCAGGTTTCTCTTAACAGGACACCAAACCCACCCCTGCCAGGCAGGAGAGCCCCAGGCCGCAGCGTCCGAGAGCGCGGTGTTGGAGTACCTAGTGTCTGTCGGCTCTCTGGGTCCCCTCCTCGTGTGTCAGATGGGAATTTAGGGAAGAGTCAGCTGCTGGGTAGTGTTTATTGAAACCCCCGAGGCCTTTAGACACGGGACCTACTTAGATGCTACTCAGTGCCTTCAGGCCCTCAGTTTCCAACGTGATAATTCGGGCAGGAAGCAAAGCAGGTCCGAGTTGCTAGATGACCCAAAAGCAGAGAAGCCTGTGTCACCGTAACCGTGCGGCTCCCCTTCACCCTGTCCTAAAGCCGCTTCTCCACCAGCCGAACCGCGGCATCTGAACGGCCCTCTGTAGGCCCAGCACCACCAAGCGGGGACCGTCCCCATCCTGCCGACGTGTCAGGCTCCAGAACGTTAAATGACATCCCTAGTTTGGTTGGAACGTAGCATTTTGTTCCTCTTGTTTCTTTTCAAAGTAATGGCATTCTCCTGTCCTGATCCCGTCTTAATTCCTCGCTATTTCTCCACAGCAAGATTCCTAAAAAAGGCTTCGTGGAGGTAACTGAGCTCACAGATGTAACCTACACCAGTAACCTGGTCCGCCTGAGGCCAGGCCACATGAA
Source organism: Martes martes (assembly GCF_963455335.1). Taxonomy (NCBI): domain Eukaryota; kingdom Metazoa; phylum Chordata; class Mammalia; order Carnivora; family Mustelidae; genus Martes; species Martes martes. Next base: position 180,410,164 of record NC_137891.1, on the reverse strand, counting down.
CGTGGTCCTCATCCTGTCCAATTCCACCAAGACCAGCCTCCTGCAGAAATTCGCTTTGGAGGTCTACACGTTCACTGGGTAAGCGCGTGTGGGAGAGAGGGAGAGGCAGGGGGAGGAGGGGACCGAGGAGAAGGTCGTCCTCTCCTCTTTGACCGTGAGGGGCTTCACGCATGCGATGAGATGTCGGCTGTGACCTTTCGAGCCCAGAAACCTAAGCCGTCACGAGGGGACCTTTCTCCCCTCGACTTTGTGTCCTGATGCTTCCGAACAGAGGAGCTTGACTTCTTCCCTGAGTCTTCTTCCCTGAGCATTTCAGGAAACTCTGTCCTCCAGCTCTCGTGGGTTTCCCTGAAGCCAGGCACTGAGAGTAATGCGGTGGCACCCAGCACGGGGCCCGGAGCGGACTCTGACAGCCGTCGCAGAACCCCTCACATCCCACAGGAATCCTCATTCTTCCCGAATTGGGGCCCAGTCCGACACACAGCGTCCCTCCTAGCATTTGAGATCTGACAGATCTTCGTGTTCGCCGCGGTTCAGGGTGCCGGGCTGTGCGCTAACCGTGCTGTGTCCTTCCACCAGGAGCAGCTGCCTGCACTTCTCCTTCCTGAGTCTGGATAAGCACAGAGAGTGGCTGGAGTACTTGCTCGAGTTTGCGCAGGACGCAGCCCCGATCCCAAACCAGTACGACAAGCATTTCATGGAGCGCGACTACACGGGTTACGTGCTGGCTCTGAACGGCCACAAGAAGTACTTCTGCCTCTTCAAGCCCCAGAAAGCAGTGGAAGAGGAGGAGGCCATGGGGTCCTGCAGCGACCTTGACTCTTCCCTCCACCTGGGCGAATCTCGAGGGAAATCTTCCTGTGGCCTTGGACCCAGGCCCATCAAAGGGAAATTGAGCAAGTTGTCCTTATGGATGGAGCGCCTGCTCGAAGGCTCCTTACAGAGGTTTTATATCCCGTCGTGGCCTGAGCTAGACTGAGGGAGCTCAAGAGAGACTTTAACTCTTCAGGCTTTTTAATAGGCCCTTGGGAACAGGTCTTTTCAGGACTCCCCACCTATCACCACGGACAGAGAATAGATTCTAGATTATTCTTCCGGAACAATGGCTAGAAGAATCTTTCCTTTGTCCTGTTCTAACCTAGGAGTGAAAAACACCTCAAGTTGAATTCCCTAGATCAAAATATTTTGCTTTGGGTTTTTTTCCCCTTCATTTGAATGCCGCACTATTTAAAGTAGACTGCTCATCCCCTCTTCCTTTGTCATCCCTGTCCTGTGCTCACACCGCCCTCCCCTGTCCTGTCTCTGTACTGGGGGAGAAGCACAGGGCTCCAGGCACAACAGGGCCTGATGGAACCCAGCGAGCCTGGAGCGCTGGTCGGGTCCCCTGCCCCCCGCTCCCGCTGTGCTTCCGCCCCAGCGCATGCTGGTATCGGTGGGACCGACAGCCCACACAGCAGCTTCTAGGCCCTGCATCCTGAAAGAGGCCTGGTTCCAAGCAATCTCACATTTGGTCCTTTTTCCGGTAGTCAGTGGCTAAAGGTGTATTTGGGGGGTATCCCCCTGCAGCAGCTTGTCAGCCACGGTTTTACAAGGCTAGGGGCAATTGGGGGTCCTGCGTGTGAGTTTGGTTTTCTTCCCGAGACAGGAGAAGGGAGGGCTGAGCAGTGACAGAAGTGACCCCTTGGGGCGTCCCCATCGGCCGCCTCCCCGGTGCTCAGCGTAGCCAGGGAGGGATCCGCACGGCAAGAAGTACTGTAATGACTTTGAGCCATTTACGTGTCTGTCTCACAAGCCTTTCTGCCTCTGTCAGTTTTAGGGTATGAATCTTAGGAGCCATAATTTGTAGTCTCGTTCTCTGGACGTAGAGATAAGCTGCTATAAGCCAGTAGATGTTAAACCGAAGACACCTACCTTATGCCCGCCTGACAGGCGTCAGGCTCAAGGAACCTCTTCCCCCCGGGGGTGTCTCTTTAGTAAAATACCAGACATGTCTTTGTATCAAGGAACTTAAAGATTTCTCAACAATGTATTTTGAACACTGTTACCCCCAAAAGTCCTGTAACTTTGAGCCCTCTTTTGTGACAAGTGAGCAAAGACTTGTTCTAGAATCCTGTTTGGCAAAAGGCTTCCTTTGAGCTTCTGGCCTATATTGTGGTTTCTCAGTTGCTTTCACTCTTAACTCACAGCCGCTTCACCAGTAACAGGGTGCGCCCTCCCGCCAGCACCCCGGCTTCCAGAGCCCCAGTGTGCAGTGGACCACACCCGCCAGTTCGAGAGTTTGCGTTTTGGGGGGGTGGGGCGCCAAAACCACCAGTGGAGTTTGAACAGCCTTAGAGAGCGACCAGTTCAGATGGCAAAGCAAATTGCCCTTTTGTAAAGCGAAGTGTCAGAATCAGTGATGGGACGTTGACTCAGTTAGTATTTCTTTAATCATCAGTACTAATTTAAACTAAGCCATTGGGATCCTGAATAATTCGAACACTGAGCTACAGTGGCAAGTAATAAATTATTGAAGCCCAGGAATTCCTGTCGTTTCCATGGAGTGTATAGCTTTATTTAAAAAAAAGAAAAAGAAAAAAAAGAAAAAAAATCACTGCCAGGCTTTCCGCCCCCCACCCCCCCATGATCCTCTAAAAATCAGATACTTACTCTGGTCGCTGTGTCTCCTGGCACCTGGCCCAGGCAGGCGTGATTAAGGGATTCATTTGGTTCCTTGATGCACCAGCCTCAAAATTATTTTCTGGGTCTTTTATGGCCAAGTCGCTGGTGTGAGTTGTGTTCTGGTTCAGTGGTGGGTTTTTAATTTCTGGTACTAATGGGAGGGATCCGTGACCTTAATTTCTGAAAACCAAAACCTCCCCAGATTTGTTCCTTTTAAAAATGTTTCTCATTAAAATAAAAAGCACCTTTAGACAGAAAGCTGCACCCCCTATTTGTATGAAGAAAGGAAAGTGAGAATAGAGAGGATTAAAAACATACCTTGTGAATTTTTCAGTCCAAAAATTATCTCACAGGTCTGTTTGGGGTTGGAAGATACATCCCCCGAGAGGACGCTAGGAAGGTTCTACTTTAAAGTGAACTTTGCCCTTGACCACCCAAGCCTTTCCTCATGAATGTTTCCATGAATTTATTTACTTCTGTGTCAAATGTGTGAGCTATTGTCATGCTCAGCCAATGCCACCATTTCTCCTTCTCTCGTGTGTAATTACACAGACGTAATTTTGATTTTAAGTTCATTTCTTGGTCTTTGAATATCTTGAGACTGACGACATTGTTTTATTTTTAGAAGTAGGCTTTTCTGGTTGATATAACCTATGTATCATGTTTGGCAGCTGGGGGTGAAAACTGACCTAAACCAAGTCTTTGTAGAATATACACCTACTTACAATTTTTTTTATCATTCAGGTGCAGGTGGCATAATTTGTCTAAGAGATTGTCAGCTCTGAGTCAGCAGCATTTCAGTGAACAGGACTGCCCTGACTTCTGCTGGGCACCACGGTCTCTCTCTCTCTCTCTCTCTCTCTCTCTCTGCCATCACTTACCGACCATGAAAATTTGGTCGTAGTTTTCAAATCACTAGGTTGATTTCCTCCTCACTCAGTACATGAACGCTTTCCTGACTTAAAAAGAAATGAAATATGAATGTTTTTTTAAGTGATTTGCTCTGTTTGGGAAAAAGAGATTAGAAGCAAACACTCAAACTTTTTTCCTAAGTAAAATTCATTAAAAGCTGATGCAGAATATCTTTGCAGATGAAATATCGCTCCCATCCAAATGCCTGACCTTACCCCTTGAAAACAAATGCAGTGTGGCAGCTGCTGAATCTGTCCGTTCCGTTTGTCAAGGAGAAGGATGGAACTTTAGAGACCGATCTGAAAAGAAGGTGAATATTTTGCACTTTTGATACTCTTAGGAACAAATAACTTATTTGGCAAATGGTGTCTTTTTTTATGTTGTTTTTGTTTTGTATTGTGAACAGGCACTGAAGCTGATGTTATTTTTGTTTTGAGAATATTACAGACTGGAAAACAGAAATAAACTATTTTAATGTGTGATGATTACGTGTCACTCTTGCATTGGGAGACGATGATCTGCTCACGGACACGTTAGCGATGCAAACCGAATATGCACATAGCTCAACCCACGCGTGAATCTTCGCGGCCAATTTCGGGAGTTGCTGTCACGGCGCAACAGCTCCAAGAGTAGATAATGCAAAACTGAGGCAGGGAGGGGGTTAAGGAAATGTCCCCAAGGGCTCTCTGGAGGCCACCTGATGTCTGACTGAAAAGACATTCCGTGCATCCCCTGGGCTTTTGAGCAGGAAGTTTCTTTATTAGGATCTGCATGTTACTTTCATTCAAACTTCTTGTTTATGTTCACAGTGGTCCTAAAACCCAGATATAGCCCTGAGTCCCTCATGAGGAGCCACCGTGTAAGGGAAGAAACTGGAGAAATACGGGGTTGTATACAGTATTATGTCATAGGGCATTTTTTATTTCATTTAGGCAATTTTTAGATCATCTTGAACCAGAGGCTCCTTGGCTCCCTTTTCCCCTTCATCCTCCAGTGTCTTTCATCAAAACAGCACAGTGCTTCTCTGGTTTTAGTTGTTCTAACTCCACAGAAATATTAGCTGTTGGATGAGGCCTCTGCTGAATGCCCTGATTTTATAACCTCCAGGGACAAAAAAATTTTTTTAAAGATTTTATTTATTTATTTGACAGACAGAGATCACAAGAAGGCAGAGAGGCAGGCAGAGAGCGGGGGGGGGGGGGGGGGGCGGGAAGCAGGCTCTGCGCTGAATAGGTGCCCAATGCAGGGCTTGATCCCAGGACCCTGAGACCAAAACCCGAGCCAAAGGCAGAGGCTTTAACCCACTGAGCCACCCAGGCGCCCCAGGGACAAAGTTCTAGTGGCATGGACTCTCCCTTGCGCATAATTCTTATGCGCAGATCCCTTGCGCATAAATTCTTAAGAACTGTCATCAGCACAACCTGTTGTATCTTAAGGAGCACAAGGTTCAGACAACCGTCACTTTGGGGAGAGCACACAGCATCTCAAAGAGCAGGTTAGCCGCCACCAGGGCCGTGTTGCCTACAAAGAGACAGAACCGAAGGTGAACACCAGGCAGGTCGCCCCCAAGGCTGAGCCTCTCGGTACTCCACCCTCTTCCCATTGGGCTGCCTTTCCACGCTCTTCCACGCTCTTCTCCGGGCTGCCCAGCCACCCTGTGGACACGCTCTGCCTGGTACTCGGCTCCATCAAGCATCATTCAGAAGAGCCTTCCGAAATTTACACGGTTCATTGTTTACCCTGAGAACAGAATCCCGCCACCGCCTCCCTCCAGCCCCCACCCCACCCCACCGCCAAAGGAAAACCTGTAATAATGGTGTCTATTGTATTTATCACCTACCCTCTGAGGCTAACAGGCCTAAGTCTGGAAGCTTCTATAAGTCGAAATTATTGGGATGGCATCTGCTTTGAATTTCTCTCCTAAGCCACCCAACCTCGCACTTCTTTAATATTAATAAATATTACTTATGCCTCAACAATTTGCTTCTCAATGAACTATCAAAGAAGGGTAGAACGGTGCCACCCTGTTAATAAACCACCGGCTGGTTTCTTTCTCTTCTGCTGTCCGGGCCTACTAGTAATAGCCACCTCCCAGGGGTTTTGTTAATGAGCTCAGGTTTGTAAGGTGTGCAGTAATAGGTTTATTTTCTTCGCTGCAAAACATACTCAGCAGATTCCCGAATTACACAAAAGGGCCCATCCATCTTCTACTTATCAAGTACATTAATAGAATTTAAACAAGCAGCTTCCCACAGATCACAGTATTCTCGCTTACTCACCAAAAGGATCGTAGGGCGGCGAAACTTCCACAAGATCACAACCCACCACGTTCAGGCCTTGACAACCCCGGATGATCTCCAGCGCCTGTCCAAGACCAAGCCTGAGTTGTTCACAGCAGTAACCGCTCACAACGAAAAGCCACCACAGAGGTCCCAGTGCATCTCTCCCAACGCACGCCCACCCTTTGACTTGGAAGTATCTCTTTCCCACAATAAGCGTCTATCGACAGCTAGGCACGCTGGTGGGCATCACAGAGACACAAATGGCCAAGACACAGCCCCCGCTCCCAAGGGGTCCACTGTGGGACAGAATACACACAAGCAGACCAATCACTTCAATGTCATGCATTAAAGGCTTCAAGAAAAGCCAGGTGTAGGGACCCCTGGCAGGCTGAGTCAGTAGAGCATGCAACCCTTGATCGTGGGTTTGAGAGTTCGAGCCCCGTATTAGGCGTAGAGATTACTTTAAAAAATAAAATCGTAAAAAAAAAAAAAAAAGCAAGCATAGGAAAGTGTAACACGAAACAGCCCCAAGAGCTGGGGGAAGGCCTCCCAGCGGTGGAAGCACTTAGCCCAAGGCATTGACCAAGCAACTAGGTAGGAGCAGTGCAGCCCAGACTAAAAGACACATGCAAAGACACCAAGATGGAAAGAAATACCAGTAGTTAGTTGTGGCCAGTAGACAGGGTAAGTGAGGGCAATGGTAGGAAGAGGTCACTTTGTCTAAAAGAGTTTCCGTTCTGCCGATGAAAAGCCCAGAATGGAAAGCTGAAGAATGAGGATTGTGTTTTAGAAATCTCTGAGGGGAACGGATGGAGAATAGCTTTGAGAGGTAGTCACTCACAGGCCCCCCTTTCTTAGAGGAGATAAGGTCACAGCTCAGGTGTGAGCGGTCTTCCCTCAGGCGCCCAGATATCTACGAGTGCCTCCTCTTTATGTCAGGCACCGTTCTAGACTCTAAGGACAGGGGAGCACATGCGGCAACAGCCCGATCCTCCTGGAACTCACCTTCTAATTAAAACCACACTCCGATTCTGCCTCCGTTTCCGGACACTCAGCCCACCTTCAGAGAGCTTTATTTGAGTGTTTCTAAAACGTCTGAACATCCACGGTCGGCGGTTAATCCCACCGTGAGCACTTCGTAAATGGAACCCCAGAAAGATAAGCTTAGCGTTTTCAAGTGGGGACACTGGCATACGTCCCCCCGAGCCAACCATACGTGTTTCAGAGGCAGAAGGCTCAAAGAACAGACTATCCCATCCCAGAGAGGAAAGGAGGGCCCTTGCCAAAGTCGGTCCACTCCTCACTGGACAAGAGGGTCCAACCTTCAGGCAGCCCTGAGAACAGTCAAAGGCCCAACCCCTCCGCTTTTAAAATCCTGTCCTGATCCCGAAGACTCGCCCACCGCAAGTCCCAGGAAAGTGGGGAGTGAAGAACCCTCGCCCCCAGACACCGTCCCTGCTGGAAGCTGTTTACCTGACTCGGGGTGAGGCCGGCAATCTCAGGGGTGCCTGTCCCCGGGGCATAGGCGGGGTCCAAGCTGTCAATGTCAAAGCTGATATAGATGGGTTTGCCTCCCATCTGCTGCCTCACCTCCCCCATCAGAGGAACCAGGGACTTCATCCAACAGTCTTCGGCCGGGACCACCCGGAAGCCCTGAGGAAGTCAAGAGCAGGACGTCAAGGCTCCTGCACGGCGACGTTTACGGAGCATTTCGTATGTGCCAGCCCCGCGCCAAGCGCTTCTGTACACACGACATCGGACCCCCAGTCTTCACGAAGAGGGAACTGCCACCCCCATTTTACTGATGAGGAAGGGAGGAGCGACGGCCCTGGAGAAGCAGGAAGTAAGTCACAGCTGACCTGGGGAGATGGGGTCACAGAGAGGCTGGGTTAGAGCTTGAGTGAGGAAGGAACTTAGCACGCCCTGAAGGGCTCTGTCCGGGAGAAGGGCCCTTTCACGCTCTAAAAGCAGGCGACTTGGGTCTTTCCTGTTGGCCTCTTGTCATTCGTGTTTACCTCTGGCCAGTGGTGGGGGAGGATGAGAACTAGAAAGATGGCCCCTGGCCTTGGGTTCGGACCTCCTCCGCTCTCTCGGAAGCCAGCCACAGCGCCGAGGTTGGTGTGTTCCTGCTCCTCTCCCCACCCCGGCGATGAGAGGCCCCCTGTGCCTCATGCACTCACATCCTCTCTCCTCTCTGTTCCACACGACCCTCTTGGTGCAAACTCGGCCTTCCTTCCTGTTTTTCTGAACTGGGTTATTAAAACCCTGTGCAATCCAGAGCCACCACCAAATGGGCACCACAGAGCAATGCACTTTGCAGGCTGGGGGCAGAGGAAGGGGCATTGGGTTTGTCACCTGGCTCCGGCTGTATCTGTAAGGATCCAAGGTCATGGCGGAGCCCCGGATGCCGATCTGCACCACGCGCTTACAGTCCAGGAGACCCTCGTCCACGCAGCGGCGGAAGGGTGACCCGTGGTAGAGCTTCTCTCCGAGGGCCGTGTCAGCCGTGTCCATGTGAGCGTCCACGTGCAGCAGCCCCACGGGGCCATGCCTGATGACAACAGGCAGCTCAGAGGCCAGGCCTCCTTCTGGGGCCTGAGCACCGCCCCCCTCCAGGCTCCCCACACTTCCACACTTGACCTTTCATAGCCACGGGCGACCTTGCAGCTGGTTTGTGTCTTTAAATCACTTAGCAGCTCAGAATAATCAGCTCAGAGAAGTCCAGCAGATGATAGACACGTACACTGTTTTAGCTGCAACCAACTACCTACCTATCACCCAGAATGTTCTTCACTTAGAGCCGGAGAGGCCCAGATGGATAAGAATGAAAGATGGAGGCTCAGGTGAGCTTGGCAGAGCTCATCAGAGCCACCCTTTCTCCAACCTTGGCACCAAGAAGCAGCTTCAACCCAATCCTCTCTCCATCATCTCCAACAGCCCCGCCAGCCACCGGAAAGCAACATACAACCTAAATCAATGCCAGGCAAGCAGAGCTTCCAGAAAAGACTTGCACCCGCCCACCACCGACGAAGATGCTACCCACACATCCTTCCCGTGTATGAATTCTGGAGCTGCGCCGCTCTGGCCCTTCTGCCTCTTTTTCAAACTAATTAACCCAAGTTAGTTCGTCCCTGGTAGACCTGCAGGACTGGAAAATCCATTTTCTCATTCCCTGGGGAAGGGGCCCTCTCAGGGCCTCTCCTCAGCAAGCAACACCCCTGCGTACGGGGCCTTTGAAGCCAAACAGAAAGTGAAGTTAACAGGGGTTGTGTATTTCACGAGGGGCCCATCTTCCAAAGACAGAGACACACGCTGAGCACGCGCACCAGAGCAGATCTAGGGCAAGCAAGGGTAGCCACAGTGTTAATAATAAATTGTCTTGGCTCCCAGCTGGTGACTGACAGAGACACCGGGAGCTCGACCTTCATTTTGATCCACAGAAGCAACTCAGTCGGGAATTTCCCATCACCCCAAATAACCTGAGCCAGCAGAGGTCACTTGATACCGTCTCGCGGCAAACTACTCATTCCCCAGCTCCTCAATCTCGAAACCCTTGTGCGCGCCCAGACGCTCGGGACTTACTTTTTTGCCATCGCTTGCAGAATCGGATATGTGATTGTGTGATCTCCACCTGCAAAGAGGAAGAAGGAAACATCTGAAACGTGGGTAAGAGGAGAGGACCATGTATTACTGACAGCAATCTTCCATTTGCCCAGTTGTGCCCCTCTTTTGATTAGACTGAAGAGCTACAACCTCAGCTAACGTGAGATCTTATTCAGCAGCGGGAAGAGGGCCACTGGATGTTTGGGATTACACAGTCCTTTAAAAGAGGAAATGGAGAGCCTGGGTGGCTCAGTCCGTTAGACGTCTGCCTTCTGCTCCGTTCATGATCCCAGGGTCCTGGGATCGAGCCCCATGTCGGGCTCCCTTTTCAGCGGGGAGCCTGCTTCTCCCTCTCCATCTGCCTGCCGCTCTGCTTACTTGTGCTCTCTCTCTCAAATAAATAAACAAAATCTTAAAAAATAAATTAATTAATAAATTAAAAAAATAAAATAAGGGGCACCTGGGCAGTTCAGTTGTTAAGCATCTGCCTTCGGCTCAGGTCGTGATCCCAGGGTCCTGGGATTGAGCCCCATATCGGGCTCCCTGCTTGGCGGGAAGCCTGCTTCTCCCTCTCCCACTCCCCCTGCGTGTGTTCCCTCTCTTGCTGTGTCTCTGTCAAATAAATAAACTCTAAATAAATAAATAGAATAAAAGAGGAAACAGATGAAAGCATACAGGTATGATGCCTGGAACAGGCCTGTCCAATAGAACTCTGCAGTGATGGGCATGTTCTCCGTCTGCACCGGACACTGGACATGACGGTCACTAACCACACAGGCCTACTGGAATACAGCTCATGCCGGAAGGATCCGCATTTCCTATTTTATCTCATTATAATCAACTGTAACTTGAATAACCATCTGTGGCTAGTGGCTGCTGTACAGGACAACTCAGGCCTAGAAAAGCATCACCGTGGACCACTACTAATAACAACAATAGCTAACATCTATTGAAGCTTAAAATACGCCAGTCACGACGCCACACACGTTGTAGGCACTTTCAGTATACGTCCCTCATGCAGTACAATGAGGAGATGCTGGTAATGTTATATTCCGATTTTACAAGTGAGGAAATGAAGCATAAATAGCCCGTGAGAGGTGAGCTGAGATTTCCAAACCGAGCCATCCAGGAACCACACTCCGCACCACCAAGTTCTGCAGGCTCAGCCCTCTCGTTGGGCAAAAATACATTTGGAGATTTAGAAAAAGGCCGTGTCATTTAACTACTTGTGAACCGGAGGAGAAAGAAATGTAATTGGGGGGAGAGGGAAAGATGCTCTAGACAGGCTGACAGAGACCCTGATGAGAAAGAAATACCCCCTAGCAGCATTCTCTCAAATAAAGTCATTAAACGTATGTCCCTGAGGGGCGCCTGGGTGGCTCAGTCGTTAAGCCTCTGCCTTCGGCTCAGGTCACAAACCCAGGGTCCTGGGATCGAGCCCCGCATCAGGCTCCCTGCTCAGCTGGATGCCTGCTTCTTCCTCTCCCACTCCCCATGCTTGTGGTCCCTCTCTCACTGTCTCTCTCTCTCTCTGTCAAATAAATAAATAAAATCTTTAAAAAAAAAAAAAAATGTGTGTCCCTGAGAGGTGCCTGGGGTGGCTCCATTGGCTTGGCGCCCAGCTCTTGATTTCAGCTCAGGTTGCTGTGAGATCAGCCCTGAGTGGGGTCCGTGCTCGGTGTAGAGCCCACCGAAGAGTCTCTCTTGTTCTCCTCTACCCCTTCCACCCCTACCCTTGCCTAGGGGCGTGCGCGCTCTATCATGCTTTCCTCTCTCTTTCAAAGAAAGAAGGAAAAAGAGAGAGAGAAAGAAAGGAAGGAAGAAAGAAAAAAAAAGGAAAAAGAAAAGCATGTCCTTGAAATGGTTAAAAAAGCCACAGCTGAGTGAGGTTCTGTTGTGAGCCTTCCCGAGGCCTGGAATCAGGGGTAGGACAAAGCTGAGGTGGGTAGAGGAACTTGCTGGGATGCAAAATTTAAGGGACACCAAAAAACTGAGTCATTAAGATAAATGCTTTTTTGATGTAACTATTTTGATGTATTTTTGATGTAACTATTTTGATTTTTATAAATCAAGGTCAAGGACAAAAAAAAAATCTAGGATAAGAAATTTTTTTTAGATTTATTTATTTATTTATTTGAGAGAGAGCACAGATGGAGAGGGGAAGGAGCAGAGGAAGAGGGACAAGCAGACTTTGCACTGAGCCCAGAGCCAGACTCGGGGCTCAGTCCCAGGACCCTGAGATCATGACCTGAACGGAAACCAAGAGTTGGACGCCCAACAGACTGAGCCACCCAGGTGCCCCTCCATGTTAAATTTTTAAGGGATGCCTCAGTGGCTCAGTGGGTTAAGGCCTCTGCCTTCGGCTCAGGTCATGATCTCAGGGTCCTGGGATCGAGCCCCACATTGGGCTCTCTGCTCAGCAGGGAGCCTGCTTCCCCCCACCCCTCTCTCTGCCTGCCTCTCTGCCTACTTGTGATCTCTCTCTGTCAAATTAAAAAAAAAAAAAAAACTTAAAAAAAATAATAAAAACTTTTTTAAAAAGACAGGATCAGTAACAGTGCTATTCCGAACCATACTGGAGCCTCAAAAGGGCAAAGTCGATCATATTTATTGTTGACTTTTTGCCAACCCCCCCAAGGTGAATGCCTCACTTGCCTCACCCTAGTCCATCCCTGTCAGTCATATGAGTCCAAAAATGTAAACAGCCTCTCCCCAGGGGTTAAAACACATGAATTAAAAACATTCTCTTTCTGGGGCACCTGGGTGGCTCAGGGTTCCGGCTCAGGGTCCCAGCTCAGGGTCCTGGGATCGAGCCCCACATCGGGCTCTCTGCTTGGCAGCAAGCCTGCTTCCCCTCCCCACCCCCCCGCCTGCCTCTCTGCCTGCCTCTCTGCCTGCTTGTGATCTCTGTCAAATAAATAAATAAAATCTTAAAAAAAAAAAAAGAAAATTAAAAAACAAAAAAACATTCTCTTTCCAGCTGTCTCCATATTCACAGTGGCTTCTCCTGAAGGAACAGCTACACCCAAGCCTGAGATAAAGGAACTCCCATCCCAGAGAGCTGCACTTGTCCCCACAGACGCCATTACCCAAGGTCAGGGGAATACAGCCAGCTGCTACAATTTTCTGATAGGCCTCTCGAATTAAACGGCAGCTATCCTGAAGGTTGTAAAGATTGACGTTCACATCGCCCAGGTCTGCAACCATGAGGGACTGAAAGGGGAGAGCCCCCGTGCTAGGGTTGACTGTCCGCAGCATCACTGATTCTTCCCGGATCCGCCGGGGTCCAAATCTGGAGAAGGAAAAATCATCCCGTGAACCACCCCAGAAAGGTCAGAGGTCCTGCCTCCGCCAGGATTTCTTAACCTCTACACTGCTGACATTCGGGGCTGCGTGAGTCTTTGATATGAGGAGGGGCCGACCAATCCTTGTAGGATGTCTCCCCTGATCTGTAACCCACTAGATGCCAGTCGCAAGTGGGATAACCAAAAAAGCCTCCAGACACTACCAAATGTCCCCTGGGGGCAAAATCACCCCTGGTTGAGAACCACTGATCCAGGCTATATACTCTTTTTTTTTTTTTTAAGATTTTATTTATTTGACAGAGAGAAACACCAAGAGAGGGAACATAAGCAGGGGGAGTGGGAGAGAGAGAAGCAGGCTTCCCGCTGAGCAGGGAGCCTGATGTGGGACTCGATCTCAGGACCCTGGGATCATGACCTGAGCCTAAGGCAGATGCTTAAGGACTGAGCCACTCAGGCGCCCCCCAGGCTGCATACTTGAAAACATCAAAGGCACAAATTTAGGGACCCACCCATCAACAATTTACTAAATGACATTAGATAATTTCTTAATCTCCATTAGCCATTTCCTAATCTGTAAAATCATGTACTGTGTTGTTGGAGGAATAGAGCCAAGTCATCTCTGCAAAAGGCCTTGCATTTAGGAGACATTTAATAAATGGTGGCATCCCTGTTCGTGGTAAGGGGGCGAGCGGATCAGAAATTAGCTGATGCTCACTCACTAGGAAAACAGATGCCTCCATCTTAGAAAAAATGCCTTGGGGTCCCTGGCTGGCTCAATTGATGGAGGTAGAGGGTGGGACTCTTGATCTCGGGGTTTCAAATTCCAGCCACACACTGTGCATAGAGATTAAAAATAATAAAATGAGGGCGCCTGGGTGGCTCAGTGGGTTAAGCCTCTGCCTTCAGCTCAGGTCATGATCTCAGGGTCCTGGGATCCAGCCCCGCATCTGGCTACCTGCTCAGGAGAGAGCCTGCTTCCCCCCTCTCTCTCTCTCTGCCTGTCTCTCTGCTTACTTGTGATCTCTGTCAAATAAATAAAATCTTTTAAAATAATAAAATGGGGGACGCCTGGGTGGCTCAGTTGGTTAAGCAGCTGCCTTCAGCTCAGGTCATGATCCCAGCGTCCTGGAATCGAGTCCCATGTCGGGCTCCTTGCTCCACGGGGAGACTGCTTCTCCCTCTGCCTCTGCCTACCACTCTGTCTGCCTGTGCTCGCTCGCTCTCTCTCCCTCTCTCTCTCTGACAAATAAATAAATAAAATCTTTTTTTAAAAAATGGAAAAAAATTTTTAAATAGTAAAATGTATTTTTTTTAGAAAATCCTTGTATTTGAGCAATTCTTGATCAGGTGACATCTAGAGGTTTGGAGAAGGGGCATCCAGTTTCCCCTCTTCTTAGAAACAATGTCCCCTGCCTCCCCCCCACCCCCACCCCCCACACACAAACCCCAGCCCCACAGCCACCCAGCAAGGCTCAGGAATCAGTGTGTGGAGAAGGCTCCGGTCACCAACGGATGACACCCGTGACCAGCCCTCACCATTGCTCCATGCGGGAGGAGGGAAATCAACGGTCTTTCCAACGATTGGGAGCTTCCCGGAGCCAGCACCAGCTTCCAACCCCACCCTGGGTGAGCGGAGGCGCCCGTCCCTTTGTCTTGCGCGCCCAGTGGCCATCGGGCGATCCAGCCACCTGTCCCCTAATCCTTCGGACCTCACCTCGCCCCGGGCCGGTTGGAGGTCCCAATGTCCAGCGGCACCCCGACGAAGGCGGCGTCCAGCCCCTCGGGAGAGGCCTGCACCGGCAGCCGCATCATGGAGCAGACGCCCACCGTCCGGGCCACGAACTCGGAGCTGGGGGGCTGGTTCCGGGGCGCATCGGAAGACCGGCTGCTGGAGCTGCGGCCCGGGTGGCAGAGCCCCACGGCAGGATGCGCGCCCCCGCCGAACCCCAGACCCCGGGCGCCCCGGGACGCAACCCACCGAAGCATGCCGCCCACCCCGTCCGCACCGCGCCAGGCCCGCGGGCTGTGCCGGCGCCGAGCAGCGCGAGCTCCACGAGCAGGCGGCCTGGGGAACGGGGCGGGCGAGGGGCCGCTCTCTCCCCGCCCCCTCTCTGGACTCTGGCCTCCGGCTCGCTCGGTAAACAAAGCCAGGCCCGAGCCTCCCCACTCCCGGCCACGGCACCGCCCCGGTGTCTGTGCCCCCCACCCCAAAACTGGCCCTTGGCCCCTGCTTCTCCCTTTCAGAGTAATGTTTTTAAAAGTGAAATGATTTAAAGGAAAAAAAAAACAACTTTTTTCTAAGGAAGAGAAATAGGCGATGCACTTTTTTAAAGATTTATTTATTTTAGAAAGAGCGAGAGCGCAAACGGGGGAGGAAGGGCAGAAGGAGAGAGAAGCGGCCTCTGCACCGAGCCCGGAGCCCATAGCGGGGATCGATCTCGCGACCTTGAGAACGTAACAGGACCTGAGCTGAAATCAAGAGTAGGAGACTTAAGGGACTGAGCCACCAGGCACCCCTGGAAATGCATTTTTTAAAAAATAATTTATTAAGAAATGTTGGATAAGATTCTTAGAAAGTGGAGTCTTTCTAAATAATCTTCTTGGACTGGGGCGCCTGGGTGGCTCAGTGGGTTAAAGCCTCTGCCTTCTGCTCATTTCGTGATCTGATCTCAGGATCCTGGGATCCAGCCCCGCATAGGGCTGTCTGCCCAGCGGGGAACCTGCTTCCCTTCCTTTCTCTGCCTGCCTCTCTGCCTACTTGTGATCTGTCTGTCCAATAAATAAATAAAATCTAAAAAAAAAAAAAAAAAAAAAAACTTCTTGGACTTAGAGACACCCCCCCCCCCAGTGAAGGTCACACTACCAGGAAGTCCCTAATATGCAATCCTCTTTATTTCTAAGGGGGAAGGGGGAGAAACCACCAGGGAAAGGAAAAAGTGATTTGTGATGAAGTCACGTGAGGCTGGCGGTGGAATCACGCATTTTCAATGTGAGATCGAACGGAAAAGGCCTGAGTTGGCTTTAAATTGCCAACTTCATACCAAATTGCCAACTTCATACCAAATTGCCAACTTCATACCAAAGTCGCACCTTAAACCCCGCACCACCTACGGCCTCCACTCTGTAGGCTGGGGGCAAAGTTTTCTAAGAGCCAGTGTTGAAAGAGCCTGAAGAGTATTTTCCAGGAAAAAAAGAAGCAACAATCCCTTAACAGCCCTAGGGGCAGATTCTATCACCATTTCTTTCATATGGTTTGTCCTGGATGTATCATTTTCTCACCCCTGGTTTATTCTTTCATTCTTCTCACAAATATTTGAGTGTCTTCTGCGTGCCGGACTGTGTGATAATAACACCAACCCAGTCCCATCTTTCACTACTGCCGAACTCGTCCTTCCTTTAAACCTCCCATCAGGTGTGCCCTCCTGCTCTCCAGATGGCTCCTCTCTGAGGGCGGTCTCTTTCAATATCAAGGTGACACTTTTGACCTGGACGCAGGTAATTCACAGACCAAATCCCAGCCACAGGCTCCAGTTGCCCTCTTTTTTTTTTTTTTTTTTTTAAGATTTTATTTATTTATTTATTTGACAGAGAGACACACAGCGAGAGAGGGAACACAAGCACAGGCAGAGGGAGAGGGAGAAGCAAGCTTCCTGCTGAGCAGGGAGCCCAATGCAGGGCTCAATCCCCGGACCCTGGGATCATGACCTGAGCTGAAGGCAGCCACTTAACGACTGAGCCCCCCAGGCCCCCCTCCAGTTGCCCATTTTCTAACTCCCCACCCAGATGCTCTGACAGCACCTCAGGTGGCCTGTGGCTCAGTGGGCGAAGTTCCACCTCGTTCTGTTGATCCTGCCCTCTGTCCCATCCTTTAGTGAGTCCCCGTGGTTTCCTGCGGGCAAGCCCCCCACTCTCTCCCTCTGCTGTTGCCGTGGTCCCAGCCTCCCACCTCTAGCTTTCCACCTGGTGTCTCCACTCTCCCATCAGACCGATGATGCTTTCCTGAAGCCAATCCACGTTTCTAATCCGGCTTCCCGTCATACCTTTGCGTGTGATTGTCCCTTAAGCCATGGTTCACCTTACACAGCCCTCACTTTCTTGCCTCCCGCCCTTGGCTCACGCCATCTCCTCGCCTGGAACGTTCTCTCCCACGACCCCCACCTCCACCTTCCTCATGTTCTGCTGAAGCCCAGGTTCAAACTGCTCTCTCTGGAACTCTTAAAACTTAAAATTCTCACCGTTTTCAATGGGAGACAAGTAAAGGAACTGGGGTCAGAAAAAAAAAGCTAAATCCTAGCTCCACCCTCCGTATATCTCAATGACGTATAACAGGAGAAAATCGCTGGGGGTTTGGGGCAGCAGCTCAAAGTAGCTCCCCACCTAGCACAATGTCTCTTTGAAGTTTCATGGCTGACTTGCAAATTTGTAACATTTCACTCCTTTTCATAACAAACATTTATATTAGTATAAAAACATTTGATATTTACCAGTTTGCTCCCCCTCTATTTTTTTTTTAAGATATTTATTTATTTATTTGACAGACAGAAACCACAAGCAGGCAGAGAGGCAGGCGGGGTGGGGGGGTGGGGAAGCTGGCTCCCCGCCAAGCAGAGAGTCCGACTCCGGGCTCTATCCCAGGACCCTGGGATCATGCACTGAGCCAAAGGCAGAGGCTTTTTTTTTCTTTTTTAAAGATTTTATTTAATTTTTTGACAGAGAGAGACACAGTGAGAGAAGGAACACAAGCAGGGGGAGTGGGAGAGGGAGAAGCTGTCTTCCTGCTGAGCGGGGAGTCCGATGCGGGTCTCTATCCCAGGACCCTGGGATCATGACCTGAGCCAAAGGCAGATGCTTAACGACTGAGCCACCCAGGTGCCCCAGGCAGAGGTTTTTAATCCAGTGAGCCACCCAGACGCCCCTGCTTCCCCCAGATTTTTAAGTGAAGCTGACACTCCAATAACTGACATTATTGAAACTAGCACACCCATGTGTACATCCCCGAGGTAACCGGTCAGGGAAGCATGAACTTAGCATGTCAACCTGAGCAATTCACCCTTTTGAACCCATTTCCTATTCTGCCAAATGGAATGATAAACCTTTCTGATTGTTCTGATCAGGATTGAATGAGGTCCACTGTGAAGAGCTTTGTGAAACCAACAGTTGGTAAATACCAGGTCGTGTCGTCATTGCATGTTTTTTTTCTACTGCTGAGTTTCCTAACTAGAGGTCATAGGGCACTAGTGTTTATAGGGGTTATGGGGGGGGGTGTACATAACATAAAGATCCCATGGTCCTTGGGGCCACCAGCAAGGCCAGCCACCTCTGGGTACATGCAGGCCACGCAGAGCCCCTTGGAGTCTGACATCCTGCTCTGTGACCCCCACAAGGAGGCAGCAGGATCAGCAGCATTTGCGGCTTGCCAGGCATTACCGGGCATCGACCTCTGAGGCCAGCTGCAGAGTGCACTGCTGTCCATTGCGGAGGAGGGCTCACGGCCCCGCTAGAGGAGTTGGGTGCTAGGGACCCAAGGAGGATGAGCAGCAATGCTGGGAGGTTTGGGCCAGAGCAGCCCCAGACAGCTGACCTAGATCCGTCTTTACTTAACATCAGATCTCTGTCCAGTTTTGGCTGTTGTCCAAACAGGGTCCAAGCTAACTTCAGAGCGACTGCTTGAACAATGCTGATGGCAGGGTGGTATTAAAAATATTTAACCTCTGAGATGGCACAGGCATCGACCAATCAGAACAGAGTCCAGCTAGCCACAAACAACACATGCCAGCTCATACCAGGTGGATATTTTAAGCATTTGTTCTGAAGGAACGTGCTTTAAATCAGAGTTGTCATTAGTTTGAAATGCTTGCCTGGAAAGCATTTGATTGGATTAAAAACCGATTGTTATTGCAAGAAATTTCAATCGTACAACTGTTAATGAAAGAAAAATAAGACGCTTCTATAAATCTAAATTTTGTAAATGTTTAATATTAAAATTTTAAATTTTTATTACTTGCTTGAGTTTCCAATTGTTCGTGGCTATCAAGAACTTGAAGAGATGCTTTTTTTTTTTTTTTTAAAGATTTATTTATTGGGGCGGCTGGGTGGCTCAGTCAGTTAAGTGTCTGCCTACAGCTCAGGTCATGATCCCAGGGTCCTGGGATCGAGCCCTGTGTCAAGCTCCCTGCTCAGTGGGGAGTCTGCTTCTCCCTCTCCTTCTGTCCCCCAGCTCATGCTCTCTCTCACTCAAATAAATAAATAAAATCTTTAAAAATAAAAAAAATAAAGATTTATTTATTTTTAGAGAGAGAGAGCACACGAGTGAGGGGAGGGGCAGAAGGAGACGGAGAGACTCTTAAGGAGACTCCCCACCAGGGCCGGACCAGCGCAGGGCTCAATCTCATGACCCCAAGATCATGACCCAAGCAGAAATCAAGAGTTGGATGTTTTACTGACTGAGCCCCCCAGGCGCCCCTTGAAGGGATCCTTCTTGAAAAGTCTTAGTAATTATTGCATCTAGCCAATTCAAACATAAAACCCGATAATAAGAAGTCACATTCACAGAGAAAGCTAAAATTTGAAAATATTTTATTTAGAAATTTTATGTAAGTTCAATATTTAATGCTAATACTTTCATTTTATTTTCCAAATCATAATTACATAATATATAAAAAGTATATATATATATATATATTTTTTTTTTAACCAAATCCCATACAGATACCTAAATCCACTCCCCACCATCAACGTTTAACTCAATGCAACATACAAATTGTACGATTTTTCTGTGTGTGCCCTGACAGGAAAAAGATTCCAAAACACCATTCTAGTAAACTCTAAGTTCCAATATGCACTTCGTCCTTTTGACCAGCCTCTAATCGCCATGCCTCAGAAAACAAGTAACAGGATAAATGTTTGGTAGGTGAGTGAGTGGATCTTCTGGAAGCTGTAGAGGGCAGCTCTAGGCTGATTGCTGTTTCAGCCAAAAACTGTGACAGCCAGAGAACATGGGGAAGACATTGTGTATGTTTCGGCTGTCTGCATTGATTCCCTTTGGGGAACGGTATAAGGGTTTCACAGAAGGAGTCAACAAACTGGTCTGTGCTTGCAGACGCTTGGAAATGATCCTGCCTCAACTCCAGCCTCCCCGAGACACCCGGCCAGGGGCTTTCGGGGACACTCTACTCACTGTCACACAGTTATACTGTTATACTTCCTTGTCCCCTGGCCTTAAAGAAAAATAGATATTTTTTAGCAGATTCAGAATACTTTCTCCCAAGTTTGTCAGACTCCCCACTCTTTACCTACAAAGTTACACACAACAATGGTTCTGAGAATACTTCACACACTCACATGGAGTTACTTCCTTTAATGGCATCATTTTCTTTTGAAATTGTTTATGTATTTATTTATTTGACACACAGAGAGAGAGAGAGAGAGAGAGCACAAGCAGGGGGAGCAGCAGGCAGAGGCAGAGGGAGAAGCAGGCTCCCCACCTAGCAGGGAACCTGATGCAAGACAAGACGTCAGGACCCCGGGATCATAACCCAAGCCAAAGGCAGACGCTTAACCGACTGAGCCACCCAGGTGCCCCATGGCATCATTTTTGAACCTCGAAAATAATATGTACTATTTGAACATGAGATTGGTTGTTTGGTGGTCTATTCGCCAGTTGGACGGACATCTGGAGCCTGATTGATCTGACCACTTTTTTTTTTTAAAGATTTTTTTTTTAAGATTTTATTTATTTATTTGACAAGTAGGCAGAGAGAGAGGAGGAAGCAGGCTCCCTACTGAGCAGAGAGCCCGATGTGGGGCTCGATCCTAGGACCCTGGGATCATGACCTGAGCTGAAGGCAGAGGCTTAACCCACTGAGCCACCCAGGCACCCCTGATCTGACCACTTTTATCCGGATGCCAAATAAGTGGCCAGCTGGGCCTCCCTCTGGTCCGAATAAGCCTCCTGGGGCAAGAGAAAGGGAGGGGAGAGCATGAATTTATGTAAGGAAAGACCCACCCGATGAAGTTTCAACATCACCATCATGCAGTTTCCAAGGCAAGCCAGGAGAGGGCTCAGAAAACTTCTGCTGGACTGTCTAATAAGGAAGAGGAACTTCAGGAAACAGACACTCCTTCACTCTTCCATCAGGTGACAGGCACGGTCATTTAGTCGGCCGGATTTCATCAGATCACAACAATTTTTTTTAAAGATTTTATTTATTTATTTAGAGAGAGCACAAGTGTAGGGGAGGGGCAGAGGCAGAGGGAGAGAGAACCTCCCGCAGACTCTGCAGTGAGCACACAGCTGGTCTCAGGGTGGATCTCACAATCCCAAGACCAGGACCTGAGCTGAAATCAAGAGTTGGACGCTCAACCAACTGAGCCACCCAGGCGTCCAAAGCCACAATTTTATTATACAGTAGGCTAGCTTCATGTGATCTTTGCATTATTTCTTTCTTGAAGAAAATGTTGAGACTTCTTCAAAGCCAAGCCAGTTTTCCCCCGTGTTTCTTTTATTTTTTTAAAAAAGATTTTATTTATTTGACAGAGAGAGAGATCACAAGTAGGCAGAGAGGCAGGCAGAGAGAGAAGGGGAAGCAGGCTCCCTGCTGAGCAGAGAGCCCGATGCGGGGCTCGATCAGAGGGAGACCATGACTTGAGCCGAAGGCAGAGGCTTAACCCACCGAGCCACCCAGGCACCCCCGTGTTTCTTTTAGATGGCAGTCCTCTTTGGTTTCCTCAGGAAGTCAGCTGCTTTTGAGTAGCTCTCCTTCGCCTGCAGAGCGGAGGCTGGAGGAGCTAACCTCTCCTGACTTCCTGGTGATGACGCATAGCTAAAAGCACATGGTCAACCCAGTCCTTGGTGGGAAAGGCATTAGATAAATGCAGGGGCCGATTATTAACTGTAAACTATATACTCTGGGTAATAGATCTGACTCGTTATGAGTGAGACTGAATACTCAGTAATTGAGGACAAAAGCAACTGTAGCCAAAAACTAAGGTTCCAGACTGACACAAAGTTCAGGGACGCGTGGGGAAATGCTGTTTAGACAAAGCCATCTGTAAGCCAACTCATCCTGGGCAATTCAAACCAAGAGAACATCGTTATACACGCTTGGAGGATAAGGACCAATGCTTGAAGTACAGAGAAAGTTCTCATACAATAAAGCAGGTATGATACAATGTTTCCGGCAGTATCATAAAGTCAATGGGATGATAAAGTATTTGTTCTGTTTCGTTATGACTCTTCCATCCCAATTTCTTTCTATATTCAACAATTGATGTGTTTTACTTTATCTTTTCAATTATCCTATAAATAAAACATTTATATTTGATAAGGAAACTGGAGTGTTAAGCCAGTAATGTCAATGTATATTGCAAGGCCACTTCCTCCCCAGGATCCAGGATGAGAGACGGTCTTACCTGTTAAAGGTTTCAATCAGAGTGGTAGGAAGGGAGTGAGTCTCATCATTTATTGGACAGTTAAGAGAATTTTTAAAAATCCCCCTGAATTGCCATCCTTCCTATAGCTGCTGTCAAAATTGTTTCAGAGTTCCACTCTTGACACTTATGATCCACACTTCAAATACTTCACTACTTGAACTTGGTTTCTGGAACAATAGCCAGCAGTTATATAATTTGTCTTAGCTCAGAGTTCAAAGACCAGAACGAGAACAGAATTCAGACCTTCTGATTTCTAATCGAATATCCTGTTCCCTGCCTTGTGAATGGGTCAAATCGACCTTTTTTCTCTTGGTGTCATCCTTGACTTGATTTTCTCTTTTAAATTTTGATCTTCCTTTTAAAATCTTTAGTTTTGGGGCGCCTGGATGGCTCAGTGGGTTAAAGCCTCTGCCTTCGGTTCAGGTCGTGATCCCAGGGTCCTGGGATCGAGCCCCGCATCGGGCTCTCTGCTCAGCAGGGAGCCTGCTTCCCCCTCTCTCTCTCTCCCTGCCTCTCTGCCTACTTGTAATCTCTCTCTCTCTGTCAAATAAATAAAAATAAAAATAAAAATCTTTAAAATCTTTAGTTTTTTCTGATTACAAAAGTGATACATGTGTATCGTACAAAGTGACGGTCCATTATTGTATACCCCCACCTAATCAAGGTTGTATTTCAATGCGTAGAAGGCTTTTGAAAGAATCAAAACTCGGTTTAGCTTATATAAAGTGGTTGGCAACTTTCTTTTTCACCTTAAAATGCCTTGGAAATAGACAAACCATAAGAGATTCTTAATCTCACAAAACAACCTGAGGCGTGCCGGGGGAGGGGAGGAGGGAGAGGGTGGTGGGGTTATGGACATTGGGGGAGGGTATGTGCTATGGTGAATGCTGTGAAGTGTGTAAACCTGGCGATTCACGGACCTATGCCCCTGGGGCTAATAATACATTATATGTTTATTAAAAAATTAAAAAAATATTTTAAAAATTCCTTGGAAATCTTCAAGATAAGCTTTTTTAAAAACTGCTTTATTTAGGGGTACCTGGGTGGCTCAGTGAGTTTAGCACGTGACTCTTGATTTCAGCTCAGGTCGTGATCTCAGGGTCAGAGATTGAGCCCTGAGTCTGGCTCTGCGCTCAGGGGAAGTCTGCTTCTCTCCTTCTCCCTCTCCCTCTGCCCCTCCCTCTGCTTGCAAACGCGCGCGCTCTCTCTTTCAAATAATCTTAAAAATAAAATAAAATAATCTTTTCAAAAAACTGCTTTGTTTAGGTGTAATTTATTTACCATAAAATTCACCTATTTTGAAGTGTACAATCCAATGACTTTTTGTCAGCTTGTGAAACCATCACCACAACCCAGTTTTAGAACATATTCCTCATACCTAAAAGTTTCCTCATGCCTGCAAATAAACTTTTTTAAAAGGTGCATTTTTGTGGATAATTACAGTCATGAATAACAAGTCCCAGAAATTTCCATTCTGCCTAGCTTTCACTTGCTGCTGGCAGGCAAGAAGAAAATTGCAAAAGCCCATCAACAAATGTTGGAAGAAGACACCATAAGCTGACCGACAGCTGTTTGCTCAAAATAGTTTATTCAAGCACTCCAGCTTCTACTGAGTGTCAGCCAAGTAGAGGCTATTGGTTAAGTCTATAGGGATAGGAAGATAGATAATAGCGGGTCTTCTCCTGGAATAAATTGATTGTGAGCTCAACAGTATGCAACCTAAGAGTTTCAAGATTCAATGGCTTTTTGTTTTGTTTTGTTTTAAAGATTTTATTTATTTACTTGACAAACAAAGATCACAAGTAGGCAGAGAGGCAGGCAGAGGGGGGGGTGGGAAGCAGGCTCCCACCGAGCAGAGGCTTGATCCCGGGGCTCCGAGATCATGATCTGAGCTGAAGGCAGAGGCTTAACCCACTGAGCCACCCAGGCACCCCAAGATTCAGTGGTTTTGAGACACAAACGTTTTCCAGATGGGTGTGATATTTGGACTTCAACTTCCAGAAGTCATGATAAAGAAACAGCAACCAGATTTTCTTTCCCACCTAAAACAGCCAAAAGAGGACAAAAAATATGAAACAATGGCTTTCAATACACTGGACATAAAGCCACAATGGATAATAATCCTCAATAAACAACAATAAACAGGGTGAGCCCTAATATTGCCCTGGTTTACTACCTTGAGCTTATAGGCTACAGTGCAGGGAAGGAAAGCTGAGGCAGAGCTCAATGGAGTCCTTGAGTTGTGAAGACAGAGTCCAGAGTGACCAAGGTGGCTAGAGTTTACAGGACAGAGTATCAGAGAGAAAACACACACACACACACACACACACACAGAGAACCCCAGAGACCTGTAGAGGGCCCCATTCTGCTATTTACCAAGTCCTGGATAGAGCATTCAAGTAAGAAAACTACCTGAGCCTGGGAAAAAGAACCACTTGAAAGGACTGGAGGGAAAGGTGCTTCATGCACCCGCCAGGCTGGGCATAGTGCCTAGTCCCACTAGCCAGATTAGAAAAGCTCATAATTTATAGGGCATTGGGAAGAACGTTCATAAAGGTCTTGACTCAGGGGGAATAATGAGCCCTACAACTGGCACGTCTGTGGCCCTAACAAATCTTAAAAGCAAGACCCCAAAGAACCAAACTATTTCCAAGTAACTTATTGCACCCCAGAACCAAGTTCCAGATTTACAGGCGCACAAAAATATCCAGCACTAAAACAAGGTAAAAGTCACAATATCTGGCATCCCATCATAAAATTACCAGGCAATTCTGCCTTCGGCTGGGGTCACGGTCCCAGGGTCCTGGGATTGAGCCCCAAATCGGGCTCTTTGCTCAGCAGGGAGCCTGCTTCCCTTCCTCTCTCTCTGCCTGCCTCTCTGCCTACTTGTGATCTCTGTCAAATAAATAAATAAAATCTAAATAAATAAACAAATAAAAAAAATAAACAAATAAAATACTTTTCCTTTAAAAAATAAAATAAAATTACTAGGCGAGTAGAGAGGTAAATGGGACCCAGAAGGGCACAAACCAACCAGTACAAACGGACCCGGAAGTGACACTGATGCGAGAATTAGCAAAGGCATTAAAACGATTATAACTGTATTCTCTATCTTTAAAATATTGAGTATCATCATGGGAAATACAGAAAAGATTATACATAAACTTTTATAACCGAGCCACATACAATTCCCAAGCCCACCACAAGTATTTCTGGACTGAAAATGCTGAACAGCGAAAGACTGCCACTGTTATTAGAAATCTCAAAGACAAAGCCTTTAAAAGAAAAGTAAATGTATAAACTTTTTTTTTTTTAATAAAAAGTAATTTCTACACCCAGTGTGGGGCTGGAAGTCAGGACCCACCCAAGATCAAGAGTTGCTTGCTCCCCCCGATCGAGCCAGCCAGGTGCCCCACAAACTTTTCTTAAGTAAGTATTTGGCTCTTTGCGATTTTTTTTTTTCTTTTTAATGGAAATGTTATCCTCCGGTCTACCACTATTCAAGGCACCATCTTTTCCGTCAAGACGCATTAGCAGTACACAGAGTCCACCGCCCATTTCCTTTCTCTGGTCCAGGACAGGCCTAAGCCCTGACATAGGCCACCCACGCCTGGGAATTCCACCAGGCACCAGTTTCTCCCAACCATTGCCTCAAGCACACCTCCGCCCCAGCTGGAGGCTGAGCCGGTTCTCCGGAGCGGAGCAGGCCGAGGCGGGGAGCCTGCGAGAGGACCGGGCTTAACCCGCGCGGCCCTGCGGCCCTGCGGCCCCTCGGCCGCCGGCTCGGGCCCAGAGGACCGCGGACGCGGGGACACCCGGGCTGGAGCCCCGAACGGCGCACGGGAGTGGACACCGCCAGCCGGCCTTCCGCCGCAGAGAAGGCGGAAGCCGCGAAACGCCCCCGCAGCCTGCAGCACTTCCAAAAGCCCGGACCCGCCTGCGGGTAATTTATCGTTACCTCCGCGATAAATGCAGGTCGCGGGAGCTGGGCGGGGGTCGCCTAGCAACCAGGAGCCCAGAGAGCGGACGCCTGGCATTGGCCTGGCTGCGTCACGTGACTAGACGCCCCCGCTCCCTGGAAGGTTACGCTACCGTCACGTGATACGGCGCAGGCGCGTTTCTGCCCGGCTGTGGGACAGCGGTGGTGGTGCCGCCAGAGTACTGTTTACCTGGTGTTTTGGCCGCGGCCTCAGATGGGGTGGTCAGAGGGTGACCAAAGGGGCAGCTGGGGCCCTTCCGCACTAGTGACCGTGAAGTGATAAAACGGTGCCAGAGGTGGTCGTGAGGCTTATCTGGTCGTGCCTTTCCTGAGACTAAGACTCGTCAGATGCTGAAGTCTGCCTCCTGTGGGCACGGAAAAAGTTGTGTGAAATTTGTAATATTTAATAAAGGGGTGAAATTTAGGGATATTAAGGTTATTATAGTCATTATTCACTCATTAAGGCTGTCATACTCAGCACTGGCTAGAGGAGAGATTCTGCATCTCGGGTAAGAGGCATCACTTCGGGGGTCGGGGGTACTGTCTCTCCGAGGTAGTTATTGGAAAGGTACAACTTCACTGTGAGTTTAGAGAATTGAGCAGCTTCTCAGAGCCTAGTTACCCCCGTGTCAGTTCATAAATCCTAGGTCCCCACGTGCAGGCCAGGGTTCGGGGGACCCCGCGACAAGCCTGTGAGCCCTGACCGAAAAAATGTCCCATATGAAAGGGATTTGAGGGGCTCCTGGGTGGCTCAGTGGGTTAAAGCCTCTGCCTTCAGCTCGGGTCATAGTCCCAGGGTCATGGTCCCAGGGTCATGGGATTGAGCCCCGCATCCGGCTCTCTGCTCAGTAGGGAGCCTGCTTCCTCCTCTCTCTCTGCCTGCCTCTCTGCCTACTTGTGATCTCTGTCTGTCAAATAAATAAAATCTTTAAAAAAAAAAAAAAAAAAGGAAGAAAGGGATTTGAGATAATTGGGACGGCCCAGCTCTTTCTTAAAACTGCCAGGAGGCTGCTGGCAATACTGTTCTTTCCTTCTAATAAATTTCACACTTGCCCGCAAAGGAGTTTAAAATACTATGTATATTCTGGAATATTGACACATACACACCTGTGGCCATCCTTGATTCCTCTTTCTTTCCACACCTTTTGCTCAGTGTGTCAGCAAGTCCTGTAGATTCTGCCTTCAAAATGAATTCAGAATCTGACAGCTTCTCACTACCTGCCCCCTGGTCAGATTCCCCAAGGTCTGTCACGTGGGTTATTGCTTGTTCTATTGCTGGTTCTTTTTTTTTTTTTTAAAGATTTTATTTATTTATTTGAGAGAGAGAGAGATTGATCACAAGTAGGCAGAGAGGTAGGCAGAGAGAGAGGGGGAACAGGCTCCCCGCTGAGCAGAGAGCCCCATGTGGGGCTTGATCCCAGGACCCTGAGATCATGACCTGAGCTGAAGGCAGAGGCTTAACCCACTGAGCCACCCAGGCGCCCCTCTATTGCTGGTTCTAACTAGCCCACCAACGCCTTCCTCTGCAAGTCAGCCAAAGTGATTTCGTTTTTCTTTTCGGTAAGTTCTGCACCCAACCTGGGTCTCGAACTCAAAACACCAAGATTAATAGTCACATGCTCCACCAGCCCCGCCAACCAGGTGCCCCAGCTAAAGTGACCTATTGACACATGAGTTACATCATGTCACTTCTCTGCTCAAAATTCTCCAGTGGCTTCCTATTTCAGTCAGTGAAAGCCAAGTCCTTAGGATCACTTGCCACTTAATCTGGTCCCATGGGTTCCTATCTACTGTCCTCCTCATTCATTGATTTCTGGAAATGCTGTTCTTCATTCTGTTTCTGGAACAAGGCAGGTATAGTTCCATATTTAGGTCTATGGACCTGCTATTACCTGTGCTGAGTATTCGTGGATGTCCGCATGATTTACTCCTTCGTTCTGCTTCATCTTGCTCAGATGTCACCTTGTAAGACAGACTTTTCCTGACCCCCCTCTGCGAAGTAACAACCACTGCATGCCCAAATTCCTCACCCTTCTCCCAACACTCCCTGTCATCTGCTTGCTCTTTTCCCCTCTCAAGCATTTATCACCCCCTGACAAATTTTGTATGTTCTCTGTGACCCCTTACTAGGATGTAAGCTCTTCCTAGAATGTAAGCCCCGTGTGGATAGGCTTTTTGTCTTGTTCCCTGCTGTGCCTAGAACAATGTCTGGCATTCAGTAGGTGTTAAGGTGGTTGAAGAAATTAATGAATGGTCTATGTCCAATATGGTTCTATTCTTGATTATGGCGAGTGAACCAAAGTTGTTTCAAGAGGCTAAAAGACTTTGAACATATCCCTGTTATTGTAATGATTCTCACATTGGCAATGCCCAATGAGAATGTTTTGTTTCCACTTTATATCTTAAAAGCTGGCTCTGTACTCTCAGCCACAATACCTGAGATTTCTCCACAACTATGATGTGGTGTTCCAAGAAGAAAGACACACGTTTTTCAAGAAAAAAAAAAAACAGGAGCTTCCTAAAGGGAAAAAATAGGTAAGCAATTTAACTATCAAGGTGGGTATTAAACCAGGTATATCAAGGGTAGATCAATAAAATCCTGGTCAGATGTCAACAGAATAGTGAACTAGGCTTGTGTCAATCCAGAGGCTCTTGGGAAAATTTGCCTTCCCTACCAAATTCTCTGCTGAAGCCTAGAAATCTGTAGCTGATGATTGATACCTTTATCCCTATTAAAATGCAACTACCTAAAGAGAGACCAGACAGAGTTTCAGCAGTCATTAGTACCTTAGTGTGAGTTGGTCCAGCTCCTTTCTTGAGAGCAGGTTTCAAAAAGGCAAGTGAAGAAAGTAGGACCCATGAGAACGAAGAGGAACAGGTGGAGAGAAAGGGAGCCAAAGAAGGAGCATCACGTTGAGTTTGCCAAGGACAAACTTTGGCCTGTTTTGTACTTTTGCCCAGGCTGACTCTGGTAATCAAAGTACATTTTGATCTCTAGCTACAAACTTCTGAGTAGGCAAAGTATGGTGCTTGAAATTACAACCATAATTACCTACAATATTTTGATAACCCAATGAGTACACGGTACACTGGAAATGAAGAGGAAGAATTGACCTAGAATATAGTGGAACTGAAATGCTATCAGACTTTAGGAACGATAAGCAGTAAAGGGAAGAGGCATTGCATTATCTATCTGCACATGATCCTGGCCTAAGAAATAGGAAACCGAATGAGAAGAGTTTTTGTGTTAAGGTAAAATGAGTAAAATGGAGCACTGTCTGCTATCAGTTGACATGCCAGGAACAGCACGGTAAGAGAGAGTTCTTTGAGCAACCACGAACTGATAATAAGGGGAAAATTCAAAGAACAATATCTACCTGCTTAAAAAAAAAAAAAAGAAAAATGAGTACTTAGAGTGTTTGGGGATTTAGTCCCTATTATAGGAGTTGTTTTTTTTTTCCGATTTTATTTATTCATTTTTGCATGCGTGAGAGAGAGAGTGAGCATGAGAAGGGCAGCGAGGACCAGAGGGAGAAGCAGATTCCCTGCAGAGCAGGGAGCCCAATGCGGGACTCAATTCCAGGACCCTGGGATCACGACCCAAGCCAAAGGTAGACACCTAACTGAACCACCCAGGCACCCACCAAATGTAGGAGTTTTAAAAATCAAATAGGGTAAATGCCTTTACCAATCTGTTCTTCCTAGTAGAGAAGAATTAGGCAAGAACCTAGAAGTAGGCAGAAACTTTGCTGGTGGTGACCATATGGTGTTGAAAGGGTTTTGGAACACAGCCAGGTGTCTTCAAGTGTAGTGTGCCAGCAGAATGCTGGTGCTGTAGTTAAAGGTTGAAAATAGATGTTTTTTGTTCTTAAAGGTTTTTTTTTTTTTTTCTTTCTTTCTTTTTTTTTTTTTTTTTTTTACAACTTGGAGAACCTGCTATTCACTAGCTGTGTGAACCTGGGCAAGTTGGTTAAAATTCCCACACCTCAATTTCCTTATCCACGAAATGGGAATGAATACAAATACAGGATTCCCCTGCCATCCAAAAGTTTGGTTTATGAAACTTCAGTTTTACGAAAGACCTACATTAGTACTTGTTTTCACTAACCAAAAGAAATCTAAAGAGGATCTTCGATTTGAAAATGGTAGTCACTTCTTTGTTTTGCACCATTTCAATTTACAAAAGGTTTCGTAGGAACCATCTACTTTCAGATAGCAAGGGAAACCCGTAGTTCCTATCTCTGTGGGCTTTTAGAAGCATGAAATGAGGTCTTACATGTAGCCATGTAAAGTAGTGGTTAAGACTGTGGACTTGTGGGGTCCCTGGCTGGCTTAGCGAGAAGAGCATGTAACCCTCCATCTTTGGGTCATGAGTTCGAGCCCCATGATGCGTGTACAGATTACTTAAATAAATAAGTAAACTTAAAAAAAAGTGTGCACTCAAGTCAGATTGCCTGGTTTGAATCCTAGAACGGCCATTTACTACTTGTATGTTGGAGATGCAAAGTCTACCTCATAGAGTGATGAGAGAAGTGAGAGTCCACACTCTGAACCAGATCTCAAGAAGCATTTGAGCGGAGTCCAAAAGGGGTAAGGCCCATACCTTGACATAGTAAGAGTTGTATATGAAAAACCTATAGCCAACATCATACTCAGTGGTGAAAAGCCAAGAGCTTTCCCCCTAGGGTCAGTAACGAGACAAGGATGTCCACTCTCATCACTTTTTTTCCTTAAGATTTTATTTATTTAGGGGTGCCTGGGTGGCTTAGTGGGTTAAGCCTCTGCCTTTGGCTCAGGTCATGATCCCAGGGTCCTGGGATCAAGCCCAGCATTGGGCTCTCTGCTCAGCGGGGAGCCTGCTTCCCCCGCCCCGCCTGCCTCTCTGCCTACTTGTGATCTCTCTCTCTCTCTCTGTGTCCAATAAATAAATAAAATCTTTTTTTAAAAATTATTTATTTATTTGAGGGAACGCGTGTGGAGGGAGAGCAAGAAGCAGGATCCCTGCTGAGCAGGGAGCCTGACACAGGGCTCAATCCCAGGACCCGGAGACTATAACCTGAGCCGAATGCAGACACTTAACCGACTGAGCTGCCCAGGCACCCCTCTCTCTTACCACTTTTTTTTTTAATTTATGTAAGTAATGTCTGCAAATTACGTATCTGATAAAGGGTTAGTATCCAAAATATATAAAGGACTGATACAGCTCAACACCCAAAAAACAAATAACCCAATTAAAAAATGAGCAGAAGGCAAGTCTCCAAAGAAGACATATACATGGCCAATAAGACACATGAAAAGAGGCTCAACATCACTCATCATTGAGGAATTGCAAATCAAAGCTGCAATGAGATACAACCTCATACTTGTCAAAATGGCTAGAAGTAAAAACCCAAGAAACAAGCGTTAGCAAGGATGTGGAGGAAAAGGAACCTTCTTGCACTGTTGGTGGGAATGCAAACTGGTGCAGCCACTGTGGAAAATGGTGAGAAGGTTCCTCAAAAAGAAAAACAGAACAACCCCACAATCCAGTAATCACACAACTGGGTGTTTACGCCCAAAATACAAAAACACTAATTCAAAGGGCTACATGCACCCCTGTGTTTGTTGCAACATTATTTACAATAGCCAAACTATGAGGGCACCTGGGTGGCACAGTCGGTTAAACATCTAACTCTTGGTTTCAGCTCAGGTCATGATCGCAGGTCATGATCTCCTGGGATTAAGCCCCATGTTGGGCTCCACACTCAGTGGGGAATCTGCTTAAGATTGTCTCCCTCTTCCCCTGCTCCTCCTTCTTATGCTCTCTCTCTCTCAAATATATAAAATCTTAAAAAAAAAACAAACAACCAAACTATGGAAGCAGCCCTCGTGTCCATTGATAGATGAATGGATAAAGAAGATGTGGTAGGTATATGTGTGTGTGTGTGTTTACATATACATATACTTGTGTGTATACATGTATATGTTTATATATATATATATAAAGAGAGACTGTATTCAGTGTACCATTTATTGTTGCTTTGTAACAAACCACATCAAACTTAGTCAAGCAAAATAATCATTGTATTATGCTCACAGATTTGTGGGTCGGGGATTCAAAAAGAGTACAGTGGAGATGGCCCCATGGCGTCCGAGACCTCTGCTAGAAAGACCCACATGCTGGAGACAGCTCAATGTCTGGGATTGAAACCAACAGCAAGTGTCTTTGGTGGTTTTCCTAGGAACTGACTTTGATCTCAGCTGGGTTGTTGCCTGGAACATCCACACATGTTCTCTCCATGTGGTTTGGGTTTCCTCACAGCATGGTTGCTGGGTTCTAAGACCAAGTGTTCCCAGAGAACCAGGCAGGAGCTATATTGCCATTGATAACCTAGCCTCAGAAGGCACACAATGACATTTACACCAGAGTCAGTCAGCCATGATTCAAATGGAGGAAAATACACCCCATCTCTTAATAGGAGGAATGTTATGGTCACATTGTAAGAAGGACATATAAGATGGAAGATATTATTGTTGCCATCTTTGGAAAATAAAATCTGGCACACCCGGGCACCTGAGCACCACTAGAAAAAAGATGTAACACGGAAAAATTAACCAATTTGTGAGTCCAACCTCAGTTGGATCCTTGACACCACCTGACAATTCTACATCATTTCTCTGTTCAACTTGTTTCAATTTGCAATGGATATTCCAAATATCCTCTGCCATAGGTCCATGTAGATAGTAGTAGACTATGTAGGTCTCACCTAACACATGTTCCAAAAACCTTTTTCACCTGTCCATGTCCTTTAAAGAGGTGAGAGGAGCTAAACACCCACTTTCCTACCCTTGTTTGCATCTATGTGGCATAGTGGTGGCCAGTGATGTGTAAACAGAAACCTGCTGCAGGACTTCTGGCCAAGCTCTTGCCTTAAACAAGAAAATGCTGCATGGAGTGGAGGCAGCCAGCCATATCGTGACCCTCCAGGAAAGGCCAAAATATTTACAGAAATAGAGGCCCCAATATTATTGAGTCACTGAACAGATGCAGTTGTCTACCACCCAGCTTCCTATCCTGTGAGAAAAATAAACCTTTATTTGCTTCAATCACTGATAGGCTTTCTGCAGCTGATACAACCACTCTTCTCCACCCCCGGATCCTCCAGGTTTTCACTTTATTCTCCACAGATGAACTTCCATCCTTCACGGAGGGAAGTCTTCTGATGGTCCTTGACTTTCTTGCCACCAAACCTACCTACTTAACCTGCATCCACAGCCATCCTGTTTCCATCTTCCCTCCTGTTACAACAGAAGAGGGGTCCCTACTCCACAGATGGGGAATTGGGCGGTGTTAAGTAGGGAGATGCCACTGTTGGATCGGTTTTTGTGACCTTATCCTCATGTTCTGGGCCTCTATGCAGTCATCAGCCATGTGGCCATGAACAGGCCATTAAAGTAGCAAATACTTTATCAAGCAGATTCTGAGCTGTGCCCAATAAAGCTCTGCAGCAGGCGCTGGTGGGGGCGGGGGGATGCTAGGTGTAGGAAGGAGACAGTCCCGAGTAGAGAGGAAACTTTGCAAGACAGGGGAATGGAGCCTTGGAGGAACCAAAGGTCCCAATGTGGCTGGGTGGGCAGAGTGCGGGAAGGACTCGGGAGGCCGCTCTGGAGAAGGCAGGGGCCAGAGTAAGCTCGGTTCCGTACACTAGACAGGGCATGACTTCGGTTTTAACGCTAAATCACTGGGACAGGAAGTGAATTAATCTTTCTAAGCCTCAATTTCTACTTAGTAAAATCCATTTTAGAACTCTCTGCTTAGTGGCGTGAGAGTTCCACAAGGGCAAAGAAAGACCCGTGGTTTTACCCATTTTTGTATCCACCCGGTCGGCGCTTGGATGAGATCGTGGACACCACCACCGACCTCGACTCTTAAATCGCTCTCCGACTTCCCTCATTCCCTTCCTTCCCGCCCCTTTCCTCGCCCTTCCTTTCCCTGGCTTCCCAAGCCTTCCCTTCCCTCCAATCCTCTCCCAGCTTCCCGCTTCCTCTTCCCGGCCCGCCCCTTCTCTGCGTCGCGAAGGCAGAGAGGGCGAGGCGGGCTTTACGGCAGCCGCGTTGCGGCGGGGCGGGGCGCCGGCGGCTGGCGCGCTTGGCGGCAGCGGTGGGAGGCAGGCCGGCAAAGCAGGCAGACGGAGTCGCAGGCGGGTGGCGGCGGCCGTGCTTGGTAGTGAGGGCGGGAGGGAGTGAGTCACTGAGCGTGTGTGAGGGAGGGAAGGAGCAAGCGGGCGAGCGAGCAGCTCGCGCCGTTCGCCCGCAGCACCAGCCAGGCCCCGCCGCCGCCCCGCAGCCCAGCGCCGAGGCCGGGCCGAGCCGAGCTGGGTCGGGCCCGGGCCATGCTGCTCACCGTGTACTGTGTGCGGAGGGACCTCTCCGAGGTGACCTTTTCCCTCCAGGTCGACGCAGACTTCGAGCTGCACAACTTCCGCGCGCTGTGCGAGCTCGAGTCCGGCATCCCCGCAGCGGAGAGCCAGGTATGCCGGGCAGCGAGCGGAGTCTCCCTCCAGGGCTAACCCTCCTGCCTCCGGGTCTCACGCCCTCCCTTTGCTACTGGTGAGAATTTGGGGGTGGCGGGAGCAGGATGGCCTCTCCCAGCCCGCCCCCGCGTCCGGGAGGGAGCTGGAATCGCTGGCTGCCCCCACACACGCCGAGCGTGGGGTGGGGTGCCATGGGAGGGAGCGGAGAACCTGACCGCAGACGCACCCACTGCAGCCTGAGGGGCGCGTGGACAGTTGGGCGGCCCGCCCCACCTTCTGGCTCTCTGGCCCTTTCTCCCCTAATAATCCCTCCTTTGGGGTGGTGTGGACCTACGTACATTATGAACAGCCGTAGAATAGAAGCAGCAGCTCGAGGTTTGCAGGAATTCGTACATCCTGCTTCCCCAACCAGAAATACCAGTTTGAATCACTGTGGTAGGTTGTGCATCTGCTTTTTTGGAGCGAGCTCCTGCTTAAGCAAACGTAATTTACCTTTAAATGTAGAGATTTGCACTCTAAGTGAAGGAAAAAGTTTTGAGACTTCCATTACCTTGTTTTGAGGCATTTGGAAATGCCCTGTTCCCTTTTCCCTACCACATAGCATTTCTGGTTAAATTCTTTAAAAAAAAAAAAAAAAAAAGCAGTTTCCCCCCTTCCCCCACCAAAGGGAGGGCAGTTATTAGTTCAATTCAAGTTGTTTGTTGCTCTGGTTTCTTCGCTGGGAGTAGGCCAGAATCTCTCTTTATTTCAGGCCATAATTCAGAGTTTGGCTGGGTTCAAAGGTCGTTGCTTTATGAGGATATTTTTGTAAAAATGGCCTAGTATATTCTTGGTGTGATTCGCCTGTTTCATTTCCCTACCCTGCTGGAAGGAAGTTCAGCTGCTCTAACATTTCAAATAAGCAAAGTAATTTATTCTCAAAATGCCTCGAGGCTGCCCCCAAACAGAATTGGTGACGATAACTCTGGCCTTCACGCTAAAACGTTTAAATCTTAACTTGATAAGTGGACCTTGGAGGACATGGTCTGAACATTAAGAAAATTATAGAAGTCCTGCAAGGCCCCAGAATGTAAATCTTGATTTCCTACTGCAGTTATGAAATAGTTCCAAAAACTATTGCCTAACTACAGCGTGTTCTGCCCTGTGTTATGGTAAACAGATGCGTCAATATTTTGTTCAGAAGCGAGTATGATTCCTTTACAGTATGTGAACTTTGGAACCTTGGCATAAAGCTGAATATCAAGAAAGATTTTGTTTCAGGGTGCAGAGTGTCACTCAAATAGGCCGACTGATGAAAGTTACAAAGAACTTGGTAAAAGGGATTCTTTGAGCCTTTTTCTATAAACAGCTAATGCACAAAAACTGAGGAACCAGTTCCTGTCAGTGAATCCCTCAAGTGGAGAGCTAGGAAAGGACAGTTTAATTAGGGAGGTACACTCAACTCTTAAAATATTTGAAGGTGGCTTTTCTCTTACCCTGGTTATAATCACCAGCTGGTGGGGGAAATAAAAAATTAAGATGTAAGTTGATTTTGTTGTTATTAGGACTTGGAAGAAGATGAAGATTGGCACTGCCTCAAATCCTGCTGTTTTTGAGTGAAGAGTGTGTCAGATTGGCACAGCCCAGGATGTGAGGGGTACCTCAGTCACTGAACAGTTAGGCTGACTCCAAATTTCTTTCTTATTCATTAGGTCACCTTTGGGCATTTACTTCCTTCCCAAGCCAGATTAGCATATGCAGACCTGGGCTCCCAGTACCGTGAACCTTGTATTACAGAGCGGTAAACAGCTCCTGTGTTTCAAGTTTGTTCCTGTTGGCTCCATTGTAACCTAACACAGATCTATTTTAAGATGTCTGGTGGTCGGTTGTCTTTTCAGTTGTTTGCCCATCAGGCAGGAACAGGATCCACCCTAGACACTTGAGTCATTTCCCTTTACCAAATCATAATAGTAAGCATCGTTATAGTTCTTACCTACAAAAATGTCACTTACGCAAGGCCCCCTCTCCCACCCCTTTACCTCCCAGATTCTCCCCTATTACTCATTTTCCCTTTCTTCCTCTCACACTTCTCTTGGTCTCTTTACCTCTCTCCTCTTAGTTACCTTCTCCATTCTCATTCCTTCTCCTCCATTTTTAAAGGGATTTTTTTTTCTTTTTAATGTTCCTGACTATTCTTTCCTGCCAAGATCTCCACCACTGATCTCCAAACTTTTTTGGTTATGTATCCCTCTGAGTAAAATGTTTTAAAACATCTCTGTGGTATATAAAAAGTTACAAACATTTTGAACAAATGTGATACGCATTGTATATATATGCACATACATGTATATAACTGGAAGCATCAGTTATATAATACACATGAAGGAATACCTTGTGTCCATTATGAACAACCATAAGATAGAATTTAAGGACGGATGAACTCAAATAAATGGAAATGAAAATTCCAATACTGTTCTGTTCCTTCATATTTAAAGAATTGCTTTGCATGCCTTCCCGGCATTGAGGATCACTGGTTTTGAATTCAGTCTTCCACATCAGCCTCAGTAGTGCCTAAGTATGCACTTGGAAAAGGTGTTAATTTTTAACAGCTCTAGTCTGATTATAGTAGTTATAATGTGACGATAACAAATTTAGACTAGAAACTATCTCTGCTTGTACATGTGATTAAAGCTGGGCATGTTCCATCTCTTAATACAAGTGTGGGCTTGGAAGCCCGTCATGGCTCTGTTTGATACTTTGATGCAGACTTGGCTGGGCAAACTTCAAAGAATTATCAGAACTTAGCTTCACTTTAAATTAATGTCTTTGTATTTTTGAAACATCATTATAATTTACCCCTGTAGGTGGCATGTGGTAAAGACGTGTGCAGAATGTGTAAGGACTCTCAAATGAAAGGCATATTTAAATACCAAATAATAGCAGTGACTGTATGATCCTGGAAAAGTAGCTCTGTACACGGCATGACTTGTGGTTTGTAAAACACTGTTTTAAATGAGTGGAACTGAAATTTTCTGTTGTAGCTGGTTTGGACATGTTTATTTTCGCAGGTAATTTTCATGGTTTTTTTTTTTTTTCTCCTGATAAATACTGCATATTCGTTGTAGAGAATTTGTAACTTACAGGAAAAGATAAGGACAGTAATTTACTACCTCATAACCCCCAAATAACTGCACTTTGCTTGTTTGTTTGTTTAAGATTTTATTTATTTGAGAGAGAGGGAGCGAGAGAGAGCATGAGCAGGGGGGAGAGGGTGAAGCAGACTCTCCACTGAGCAGAGAGCCCAACGTGGAACTCAGTCCCAGGACCCTGGGATCATGACCTGAGCTGAAGGCAGACGGTTTACCAGCTGAGCCACCCAGGTGCCCCTGCAGTTTACTTTTTAGTGTATTTTTTTTTTTTCTAAGCTTACTTCCTTTTACATATGTATCTTTTAAACAGGATGCCCTGAACTACCCTAACAGTTTCAACTTTCTTTGTTCCCTCCACACTACATTGTCAGCATTTTCCCATTGCATATCAAATTCTTCAAATTTGTCATTTTAATGGCCATATCATATACCATCCTGTCGATGTACTACAATTTATTTAACAATTTCCTTATTGCTGAGCATTTGAGTTGGGGAAAATTGGAAGCAGTTATGAGTATCATTTTCATGGATATCTATATACTTAAGGCTTTGTCCCCATTTCTGATTATTTTCTCAGGATATACTCTTAGATATGGAATTGCCAGGTCTTTTGAAAGGCTCTTGGTAACTGTTGCCAAATTGTTTTCCAGCAGGGCTGGAAAAGTCAAGCTGTTACATGAAATAGTTTATGTAGATCACTTGATATACAGTGGACTTTCTGTTACTGGTAGATACTATTATGTAGCCATTCAGATGTGACTCCAAAGATTTTGTGGCCAGTGTCTGGTCTTGCTGCTAGAAACGTATTGCGATTTCTGCTGATTGAAGGCTCTCATTCAGAGACCGGGAAGAGTTTGACATCATGCTTAAAGGTCCTGGAGTTGTTTTAATCATACTGTTGTTGAATGTTCATTGAGAGGAGAATTCCATCTCCAGGGTGACCCCTCTGGAGTAAGTCCTCGCAGGTGGGCCGCTTCCGCTGCTAGAGACTCGCAGCAGTATCGGTTTTCCTGTTCGATGTTCTCATCACTGGCAAAACTAGAGTTTTTAGCTTTGTGGCCTTTGAGTTGAGTGTTCGGGTAGGAAGCATCACCGGTGCCATTACTGACACTCATTTTGTTTTGACTGGTAGAAATTTGAAACCATTGGTCTGATATTCTCCTATTAAGCTAGAAGATCATTCAGACTTATTCTAGGACTTAAGCTATAAAAAGATTGTCTTTCTTAGGCGTTTAAACCCGTCTTAACAAAAAGAAATCAGTTCTTTGTGGCAGTTACAATTTCAGCTAAGCTTTTGTTTATCTCATTTGTGTCCTTGACTAAAATGGAATACGCCTGCTGCTCTGTCAGTGTGAAGGGTCTTTGCTCCTCACCCACATTGTCCAGTCTCGTATTTTTAGAAAATGGGGCAGATAGCAGTATTCCACACTTCCTATATGTGTTTGGTGCTAGTTATTACCTGGATCTTATTGTTAGATGAGCCTGTCTTACTTTGTAAAAAAACTTATATTGTCTGCTGAGCAAAGACTGTGTTAAAGGAACACTGTGGAGTGATGTACGGTGTCTACAAGGTGGGAGGCCAAAGAGGGAGGAGTTGCGAGCGTTCTTTCTTGCATTCAGGGCCAGGGATGCGGTGAGCAGTGGACAGGGTTTAGACCCCTCTGGTGAGGATAGGCCTTCAGTGGATGGCTTACTTACTAGCTCTTTTTCAGGTCACCCAGTGATTCACCAGGCCACTTTGGACTTAGGTTTGGGGAAGTTGTATGTGGTCCTTAGGGAAGATGATGGGCTCTATAGTCAGGCAGACAGGGTTCCAGTCCTAGTTCTCTTCTTAATAGCTGTGTAGTCTCAGGTCACTGAACTCTGTATCTGTTTCCCTGTCCATAAAATGGGACCGATAAGGCCCACCTCGTAAAATGATTGACGCTTTCATGAGAGGACGTTGGTAAGTGGGAGACCACGAGAAGCCATTCTGATAGACGTGCACGCGGCAGTAGTGTTTCATCGTGGCTCCTCAGGCTGAAGAGACTCCAGTGACCTGGTGGCCCGGAGCATTCCGATGCTCCTGAGTTTGATTTCCTGTTGTTGATAAATGTTCTTTTATAAGTCCAGTTAGAATGTGTCCACTGACTGTATCTCTGAATATACTGATAGTTGAGTTTCTGTACCCGGAAAACTAAGGAGTGGGCTGTGGACCACTTGGTCCCTTCCTTGTGGTGGCTTCACAGTGTCGCTGCCACCTTGTAAGAGCTGCCTGCGTGGCGCTTCTCTTGGCAAGCCTCTTCTTGCTGCACACCCCAACCCGTGACACTTGTCCCTTCAGATTTCCGGTAGTTTTCCCAGCAATCGCACACGTTATGATAGGACTTTCAGGTTGTTTTGCAAACAGTCTGTGTTGATTCTGTTGTACCTTTACTGTGTGGTGCTTAAATAAGGGAGAAGAAGAGAGTGTGACTGAATTGATGCAATGATACCTGCAGTCTCTTGTAACATGTTTGAACTCTGTAGGTTGAGGGTAAGAACGAACATTACATTTTCTAGTCATGTATAGAATTTATAAAGTATCGGCATCCCTACAAACTCTGAAATCAGTTTTTTGTGCACGCCCAGAAGTATTCAGTTTTGGAAATTCGGTTTGCTGTTCATTCTGTTCCTCACGTCAGTGCAAATTCTGCGAGCGGATATGACAGCTCGTTTTTCCCCATACAAATCCTGTACTTTTCAAGTTCCGTGTCAGGCAGTCTTACTGTGAAAGCTTTGAGGACACATGAGGAAATGCTGTAAAATGGTAGTGGGGCAGAAAGACCTGGAAGGGACAGCTGTAGTGATTCTCAAGCCCCACCTGCTTGCTTGACAAATGGGGACTGTGAAGCCTGGACCAGCTGAGGGACTCGGCCCCTCTCAGAGCCAGGACAGAACTCAGGCTCCTCCGTTTGCCTGTGGCCTGGTGCAGAGCCAGTCGCTAGGGAGAAAGCCTTTCAAAGCCTGAATTTGCTCTGAATGCCCCTCTGGAGCATGTGACAGTGTGGGGTAGGTTTCATGTGCCTTCGTGGCAAAAGTACCCTGTGCCCTCCATGCCCGTGCTTCCCGCAGCGCGGTGCTTCGTCTGCGTTTCTGCTGTCAGGTTTTCTTCAGTTTGGTCGCACCTCGTAAAAATGTTTTTATTAGTAGTACAGCCATGATCCTTTCTGCCATCTGTGTTTAGTTCTTTTCTGAATTTCTTCCCCTTTCATCTTCCAGTCATAAGTGTGACCGAGCTTTGGGAATGGTAGGAGGGATGCAGAGCAGGTGGCGTTTGGAAAACTCGCGGACATGCCGGTGTGCGGGACCATTTAGAAGTGGACACACTGGGTGTCATGTCCAGCTTGGTGACTGTAATTAACAGTACTGTATCACGTACTTGAAAGCTGCTAGGAGAGTCCATGTTAGAAGTTCTCATCACACACATACACACACACACACACACACACACGACATTTGAGATATGGCGAGTAAAACAAAATCCTGTCCTCAAGTAGCTTACATTTTAGTGGGGGCAGAAAGACAATAAAGAAATAGATTTAGGGACGCCTGGGTGGCTCAGTTGGTTAAGCGGCTGCCTTCGGCTCAGGTCATGATCCCAGCGTCCTGGGATTGAGTCCCACATCGGGCTCCTTGCTCAGCAGGGAGCCTGCTTCTCCCTCTGCCTCTGCCTGCCTCTCTGTCTGCCTGTGCTCACTCTCTCTGACAAATAAATAAATAAAATCTTTAAAAAAAAAAAAAAAAGAAAGAAATAGATTTATAGGGGTGCCTGGGTGGCTCAGTGGGTTAAAGCCTCTGCCTTTGGGTCAGGTCATGGTCCCAGGGTCTTGGGATCGAGCCCCGGATTGGGCTCTCTGCTCAGCGGGGAGCCTGCTTCCCTTCCTCTCTCTGCCTGCCTCTCTGCTTACTTGTGGATCTCTGTCAAATAAATAAATAAATAATCTTTAAGAAATAGATTTATAATATGAGAGGTTAGGGTACATTTTATTTTATTTTTATTTTCTTGTATTTTATTTATTTATTTGACAGAGATCACAAGTAGGCAGAGGTGGGGGGAAGCAGGATCCCCGCTGAGTGGAGAGCCTGATGCGGGGCTCAGTCCCAGGACCCTGAGATCTCGACCTGTGCCGAAGGCAAAGGCTTAACCACTGAGCCACCCAGGCACCCTGAGGGTACTTTTTAAATAGACCGATGAATGAAGGGCTCTGAAAAGGTAATGTTTGATCAGAGACCTTAAGAAAGAATGACTGGGGAGCACCTGGCTGGCTCAGTCGGCAGAGCATGCAACTCTTGATCTCAGGGTCGTGAGTTCAATTTTCACACTGGGCATAGAGCCTACTTTAAAAGGAGATGACTGGGAAAAGAACATTCCTTAGGTAGAGAGAAGAGCAAGAGAAACAGCCCCAGAGGGAAATTGATCATGTTATTTGGGGAATGGCAATTACAATATGAGATGAAGTCAGAAGGAGAGCCAGGGACCAAATGGTTTGGGCCTAGTTGGTAACGGGAAGGACTTGGGCTTTTGTTCCAGGTGTGATTGGAAACCACTGAGGGGTTTTGAGCCGGGACTGACGTCTGATGAAAAGGGACACTGGATGTATCTTCCTGCTTTGTGCCATGTTACTTTTCAGTGCTTTCTACTGTACGATCTTTTCTGGTCGTAGATTGTCTATGCTGAAAGACCTCTCACAGACAACCACAGATCACTGGCTTCCTACGGCTTGAAAGATGGGGACGTTGTGATTTTACGACAGAAGGAGAACGCCGACCCTCGACCTCCAGTGCAGTTCCCAAGTAAGACATCCCTGACACCAGCATCAGGAGAGAGTGTAACATGGGCCGGAGCAGTGGACTGCCTTCGGGTTCAGAGTGCAGGGTACAGGCTCTAACTGCCCCTTGGTTGCTGTGTAACCCCGGACGTGTTAACTTTCCTACGTCCGTTTCATCACCACCTGTGAGATAGGCTGTGAGAATAGTGCACTCGCAACCTTTGGCACACAGCGCGTCTGCGATAAACGTTTGCTTCTACTGTTATCAACAATAACTTTATCCTTGGGAAGGACTTAGGAGGCCACCTCTGCCCGTGATTCCTGACTGACTTTTGCTACTTTGTGCCTGGCCTGCTGCTGGCAGTCAGCCAGGCACGTGCCCCTCCGTTATGTGGTCTCATCACTGTTGTGGGGGAAGAGATTCTTCTTTATAATTTGTTATCACTAATAGATGAAGCTCTGATTTTAAGTAATGTCTTCAGTGTTACGTAGCTAATAAATGAAGACATGGGAACAAAATGTGGTATTTTTTCCCATTATACTGACCCTTATGAGCATTAAGCCGCCAGACCGCCACATTCTGTTCCTTCCCTACCAGCCATGTTAATCCT
This sequence comes from Martes martes, assembly GCF_963455335.1. Taxonomy (NCBI): domain Eukaryota; kingdom Metazoa; phylum Chordata; class Mammalia; order Carnivora; family Mustelidae; genus Martes; species Martes martes. The sequence goes on along the minus strand of NC_137891.1, from coordinate 180,366,948 downwards.
GTGAAAGGAAGCTGTTGTCTGTCTTGATGGTCCATCCAGATTAGGGGTTTGTAATCTGGAATCTGTGCATTGGGATTTAGAGTGATTCTGTGTCCCTGAAAGAATCACAGAATTGGGTGGGTTTGAGCATGTGTGCATTTGACGGAGAGAGGGTCTGTAGCTTTCTTCAGATGCTCAAAGGGGTTCCTGATCTGTAGAAAGTTGACAGGGTTATGAGAGGGAACTGTTTGATGACATGTAATAGTGTTTTCCATTCCCTGTTATCTTCAGATAGATTTCTTTCAACAGTGTTTAGTCATTAGGATGGCTGGTTTTATAGTTTGTGGTAACAGCTGATGGGTGTCTGGGTGATGATGACAAACCCCAGCTCAGAACACAGTGCTTCCATTCAGCCTGAAACTGGGGCTGTGAGAGACCATGATGCACTGTTCCCCCGGATCGGGGTTACAGGAGTCCCTCGGGGCTACTGTTAAACTTTAGAAAGAGCTGGGATTCGAACGTGCCGGTCAACAAAAACCACGTCTGCCTTTGGTTAATTTGGTGAGGTGGTTAGTTCTGGAAAGTGACTGGTTTTTTTTTTTCCTGTACTGTCCCATGTGGACCAGACAGCCAGTAGGTGGGGGAGGGGAGGGGATCTGGTCTGTCAGGTAAACAGCTTTCTCAGAATTACTCTGAAGCGAATGGACTCTCAAGATAAGTGTAACAGGGTTAGAGATAAAATTTCTTGACCCACAGAGAAGGCCCGCCCCTCTGTTTTGCCGGTTGGTATAGATTAATTCCCTCAAACGTGTACATGCACACATAAACATTTACTAGCTGCCCGCTGAGGTCTGTTTGGAGAAAGTGTCTAGTTGAACCCATGCTAAGAGGCAGAAACTGATGCTGGAATTTAAGGATTCCCTCCTTCTGTTGATGTCCCGTACGCTTTAGGACGGCCTCAGTCTTGGGACAGGAGTGACCCTCAGATACATTTTTGGGATTGAGGAGATGCAGATTCACTCAGTTCTAGCGCCCCATTCTCGCTCTGCTCTGCTTTTTCTTTGCTAAGGTAAAAACTCCTTTCTAAGTAACAGCTTTATTGAGATACCATTCATATACCATAAGTTCACTCATTTAAAGGGTACAGTTCATTGATTTTTAGTATATTCCAAGTTGTGCAGCCATCACTACAATCAACTGTAGCACATTCTCATCACCTTAAAAATAAACTGTACCCATTAGCAGTCATTCCCCATCTGCCTCCAAGCCTCCTGGCCCTGGGCAAGCATCAGTCTACCTTCCGTCTCTGTGTATTTTCCTATTCTGGACATTTCGTATAAATGGAATCATATAATGTGTGGGTCCTTCGTGTAAGACTCCCTTTTATTTTCCTTTCATTTTAATAAGGTCAGCCCAGCCTGGATTTTAGAACCTGGGAGTTGTAGCCTTTAACTCTGTTCTATCTTTTGGTGACCTAAGCACTGAGAGAGAACCTGAGCATGTTCCTTTTCTTCTGTTTGTCTCTCCTGTAAAACAGTTCTACCTGCTAGCTCCCCAGGGTGTAAGAGTTAGCAGTGATGCACAGATGAAAGCATAAATTCCGACAGCGAATGTGTTCAGCAGAAACTTGTAGAATTTTACATCTAAAATGGATTCAGGCCCCTTGGATTGTACAGTATTCTTTCCCCAGGGTGTGCAGGCTCTTTGAAACATGTCAAAGCGGACTGGGATTTTTCTCAAGAATTACATTCAGCATTAGGTGGTTATGTTTATTGAGACTAGCTTTAATGTTTTAAAAGCACAAATAAGTAAAAACTTGTCATCTCTTCTGGGATACTGTATGAGCCAAAAATCTAGGGTTACTACCACTGTCGGCACCCCCTTTTCTGTTCTGGTCTGTGGGTTCACCCAGACTGTGGTCAGTTGAGAGCAGGAGCACGGCCAAGGTCAGATGTCTGCAGTTACCACTTACTACATGCCATGTACCAACAAGTGCTGTTCCCTTCAAATGCTTGTTTTGATGGAGTCACTGGAAGTAAACTTTGAACCGATTTTCCCCAACAGACTTACCCCGCATAGACTTCCGTAGTATAGCCGTGCCCGGCACGTCAGGCTCCCGGCAGCGCCAGCCACCAGCACAGCATTCCCACTCATCTCCTGGAGACATAGCTTCATCTCCTCAGGGCTTGGACAATCCGGCCTTGCTCCGAGACATGTTGCTGGCCAACCCCCATGAGCTGTCCTTGCTGAAGGAACGCAACCCGCCCTTGGCAGATGCTCTGCTCAGTGGAGACCTTGGTAAGCCTACACGTATGGAAGACTGTCAAGCTGACCCAAGGGGAAGTAGTTCCCTCGCAGCACGTGTGGAGAAACTCAGGCAGCTGGTGTGCTCAAGCCACCACGTCACACGATTGCTTGAACCTACCAGGTGCTCTCTGAGAGGTGGATCCGGGCTAGTGTCAAAGGCTGAGTTCACTGGCAGTAGCGAGAGAATTTTACATCGGCATGGAGTTCTGAGATCAGCTTGACCAGCCTCCTCCATTTATCTTTTTTTTCAAATTGTTTTCACAGCGCATAACCTAGGTACTCATATTTTAACCTGTTCAGGTAGACCTTCAGTTTGAGAGCACACCAGTAACCCAGCTTGCTGCCAGGTGAAATGCTTTTAGTTACAGAAAACATGTCTGGTGCCATCAGCCTGTATGGTAAAATGGAATGAACCCCCTTTATTTTCTCCCGCCCCAAGTTTAATGGGAGCAGGGTTGTTGCCAATAGCTTGTTTGGAGCTGTATTTGATCCATTCTTATATTAAATAGAACATTTATTTTTAGTTAGCTTCATGAATAAAGTTTTTCTCTGTAAATTTCTCTAATTTTATTCTTGGGCTTATGAAACAGTACTGATTAAATTTTAAAACATGACAGACACTTAATAGCTCATTCTTCAGTTGACCATCTTTTAAATCGAGGTAATACTTACCTAACAGAAATGCACAGATTTTAAGTATACAGTTCATTGAGTTTTGGCAAACTCAGTGTAACCACCCTAGTCAAGATCCAGAACGCTTTTCTCACTCCAGAAGTTCCAATATATTCTCTGAGGCAAGTCAGTTTCCTCCCCTGATGGGCTGCTGCCATTCTGATAGTCGTGGTTTTGATCTTCATGTAAATGGAATCGTACACTGTGTCCTCTCTCATGTCAGGCTGCTTTTGCTCAACTTAATGTGTTTTGGATTCATTCATGTTGTGTGTGTTAATAGTTCATATGACCATTATTCTGGTGTCTTTAGTTTCTTATGTAGCAGATCTAGTCACCAAAGACCATGATGATGGCAAGTTTAAGTTTATACATTTTTATGCATCCTCATTTAAGAAATAGCAAAATTAAGGTGGTTCTTGTAAGACACATTTTCTAGCAAGCAGTATTTCCTCTTCACTCATTTTCTCATTATTCACCAGGTCAGATAGGTAGGCTAACAGTAGTTTGCATTTAACTTACCAGACTTAAGGCAGAGGGTGTTATAGAGGGAATGAAACTAGAGGAAAAACAGGATTGTGGCGCATGGTTTTCGGTGGTGGTGGTGGTGGTGGTGGTGATGGGCTTTTTGTTTTTTAATTGAAATATAGTTGCCACACAACATTACCCTAATTTCACGTGTACAACACCATGATTCATCAAGTCTGTGCCTTACATTGTGCTCACTGCAGACACACTGCTTGTCACCACACAAACACTATCACAGTACCACGGACAACATCCCCTGATGTCATGCTGTTTTATCTCTAGGTAATAGGTTCATAAGGGCAGCCGGGGAGGAAAGCAACGCAGCCATTTATCTGCCACACAGATAGTCATTTCCATTCATTTCAATTGAAATATTGTTATCTCTGGGTAAAGACACTACAATGGATAACTTCTTACAGGAAGAAATGATTTTTGCAAAGACTTAATTTCTTCATATTGAATTTAGGTGACGTGGTCTTGCCTCAGAAAATAGCAAGTAAATGTAATTGCTCATTTAAAATAATTCCTAGGCATCCTTTCTGCATCTCTTTACAGTTGTATCTTGAGAAACTGTTTGATCTGGAAAAGTACTAATGAAGAATGGAAAGAGAGCGGTACTCAAGATTTTCTCCCTTATTTTTGTAGAGAAATTTTCTAGGGTCCTGGTGGAGCAGCAGCAGGACCGAGCCCGGAGAGAGCAAGAAAGGATTCGTCTCTTTTCTGCTGACCCTTTTGATCTTGAAGCTCAGGCAAAAATAGAAGAAGATATAAGGTAATGACCCTTTTCCTAAAGAGCGAGCTTTAGAGAATCCAGAGTTCCCAAATGCCAGGTGACCCGGTGTCAGTCGGGCATCGGCTCTGAGGCATCCTCCTTGTTTTTGTATTTGAGAGAGCAGCTTCGGCCTTTTAGGTCTTCTTTCCTCTTCCGTTTTCCTCACACGTTGATTGAACATTCGACGGTGGTACAAGTACCTCACTTAATGACGTTCTCTTCTAAAAGTTGAGTGAAGACTCTGGGACTGGCCCACAGTGCATCAGCAGAGCACCTGCAGGTAGATGACTCTGGGACTGAGCAGCGGCCCCTTCTTGGTGAGACTGTTCGGGTGGCTCTACAGGCTGCCTGTAGCCTGTCCATAGGGACATACATTATGTCCTTAGACATAATGCGTGAGCCCTAGTTAAACCCAGGCTTGGGTGCTATCTTGGATCAGAGAGCGATCTCTGGACAGATGGAACTCTGTGGTCCTAGGTCTGTTTGCCTCCTGCAGCTCTTGCACTGGCCTCAGTGGACAGCTCTAGCTTCCCTAATGCTGTGGTTCTCACCTGGGGCTACATTAAAATCACATAAGAAGCTTTAAAAATGCAGGTGCTTGTGCTCTACCCTCAAATCTGATGGATCAGAATCTTAAGAGGTAGGGCAAGAGCCGGTACAGTGATGCTGATGCCAGCCTTGGTCACGTTACTAGTCACGAGCTAGATGCTCATCAGCCCTTAGAATGGAAGGACAGCCGCCCCCCACGCCCATTCCGTTTTTGTTACAAATGGTGAAGGCCTTAGTATAGTCTTTCCCTGCCTTTTCCGTGGTCTTGGTTTTCTGTGGTTAACTATAGTCCCCAAGCAGATAGATCAGAAGATCAGTAGTAGCTTCATACCATGTCACAAAACCTATGCCGTTCACCTCACTTCATCTTACCACGTAGGCATTTTGTCATCTCACATCATTGTGAGAAGCGTGAGTACAGTACAGTAAGGTATTTTGAGAGAGACGCAGTCATAGAATGTTTACTACAGAATATTACAATTTTTCTATTTTATTATTAGTTATTGTTGCTTCTCACTGTACTTCACTGATAAATGAAACTTTATCGTAGGTATACATACACAGGAAGAAACATAGTATATGTGTAGGATTTGGTACTCTTTGTGGTTTCGGGTGTCCACTGGGGGACATGGACTGTATCCCTTGCAGACAAGGGGGGACTGCTGTGTAAGAAGAACTATGTTCTTCGCAGTCATAGTCTTTTGTTACTCGAATGAAGCCCAACTTGGTCATTATATTATACTGTCAGCTTTGAAGTCAAATAATGGTTATTTTATTTCTTGTTTCTCTGACTACGTCTGAAATCAGGGAAATTTAAGTGATTTGTCAGAATCAGTTGACAGCCCCAAGCCATTCTTGTTCTTTTTGATGAAGTGCCCACATTAATTGCATCAGTATATTAGTATATGAATATCTTTGAAAAAAAATCTCACTAGTTAAATCTACCCAGAGAAATAGGAAGAAATTTGTGTTTTCTGAACTAGACTCCATTGCGGCTCCAAGGGAACTTGACATAATTCTGAAGAACCTACGTGTTCAATCCAGGAAGCAGGAGTGGTGGGAAGGAAAGTGGGGAGGCATCATAGCCAAACCCTGACACTGCCCTGTTGGCAGACTAGCAGTGAGAGGGGGCATGTTTGTGTGGCTTGCGGGGGGTGAGGGGAGATTAAGGAACCTGGGTAATGTGTACACTCTTTTTTTTTTCCTAAAGATTTTATTTATTTATTTGACAGAGATCACAAGTAGGCAGAGAGGCAGGCGGGGGGCAGGGAAGCAGGCTCCCTGCTGAGCAGAGAGCCCGATGCAGGGCTTGATCCCAGGACCCCGAGATCATGACCTGAGCTGAAGACAGAGGCCTTAACCCACTGAGCCACCCAGGTGCCCCAGTGTACACTCTTTTAAAGAAGACCTTGTGCTTCTCAAGAGACTCTCCACATATAGAGCCCAGAATAGCCAAAATGACTGGTATTATCTCAGAATCTGATTTTGCTGAAACTTAACTTGGTTGGAGTCAATGCAAGGTCAGGAGTGTACAACTAATTTTAGTTCGTTTCTAAATTTAAGAATGTGGCATAGGAGAAGAGCCGTGTAATTCTGTTAAGCACTTCCTGAAGTTTTCTTTGGTGCGCCGCGCCGGTGATTACTCAGGGCGCGAGTGCACTGGGGTACGCGAGCTTGCGTATTTCCCTAGATTAAATAAGCGTGCCTTCGATTTCCTGAAAAGTTTCGTGTATTATTACAGAATGGCTGATAAAATGATCAGTTCAGTTGAGGGGGAGTATTACTAGGAAAAGGACAGGCACCGCAGGTTAGAGCAGGGGTTGGTAAGCTTCCCACGGAGTGCCAGGCAGTAAATACTTTAGGGTTTGTGGGCCCTGCTGTCTCTGTTGTAAGGGCTCATTTGTGCCGTGTGGTGCCAGTGCGGACCTACCTGACACGACCGCCCGGAGACCAGCAGTGCGGCTGCGCTTCCGTGGGGGTGTTTTGTTTTTTTCTTTTCTTTTTTCTAAAGGTTTTTATTTATTTGACAGAGAGAGAGAGTACAAGTAGGCAGAGCAGCAAGCGGAAGGAGAGAGAGAAGCAGGCTGTCTGCTGAGCAGGGAGCCGGACGCAGGGCTCGATCCCAGGACCCTGGGATCATGACCTGAGCTGAAGGCAGCGCCTTAACCGGCTGAGCCAGCCCGGCACCCCATCCCATGGGGGTTTGTTCACACAGACAGATGGTGGTCCAAACTGGTGTAATTTATCCCCAGTCTGGGGCCCCATTCTGTTTGTGCCACAGTCTTCAATTATTTTGCCCAGTCCCTGCCCTTGTTCCCATTAATGTTGGTGGTGTTTGGTGTTTTTAAAAGGAGGTTGGGAATGAAGGTACAGAAGGTTGGAGTACGCTAGAACCCCCTTTTATATCCTTTTCTTACGTGAGAATAGAATATGACTCGTGTTTGGAGGAATGGTTTTGACAGACAAGTGAACTGTGCGGGCGGGGGGGGGCGGTTCTGAGCGATAGCAGGTAACTAGAGAGACATTTGCTCAGCATTGGCTGAGCATCTGCTCTTCTGTCAACACTGTGTTCTAGATGCTCTCCAGCTCTTAGCCACACTATAATCGGAGCTGCTACGCTCACTTACAGGTAGAAAACCCAGTCTCAGGGATTAAGCAGAGACACAGTGCAGACCGTTAACACCCATATATTATATTTGCCAATTATTTCTCACGCACCGGACATAGGAAATGTACCCAGATGTCCTGTAAATCCTCTGTTAAAATTGAAGCATTCGTGAAATTCTCACGTTCTACAGAATTAAAATGTCGTGACCCTTATACTCCAGAGGTTTATTCCTGTTTCTGAGCTCATAAAGGGAGCAGAACTGTTTTGCGTGAGAAAGCCATGCGCAGGCCTTCAGATTTTCTGCCAGCTGCATCTCACCGCCTCACCTCTTCCAGGAGAGAGCACCGGTTCCCATTTCCATGACTCAGCTGCTATAATAGGGGCAAAAGAGGTGTGCGGATGTTGGCTTGGTTTTTTTCCCCCAGTTTAGTGAAGGGAAAACTATGGAGGCTCCAAGGCCCTGGGGCTCGGGCAGGAGGCTGCCCTGCAGGCAAAGGAAGAGCCAGGGGAGTGGCCTTATTTGACCTCCTTCTTGGGGCGCAGGGGGCTGGTGTGGCCGCAGTTCTCGCGGCGGTGGGCAGGCAAAGCTCTGGCGGCGGATGATCTTGCCGCGGGTGTGTGTCTGGGCCAGCTGGCGGGGGGCGGGGGTCTCGATGGCGCCGCCCCGCAGACAGAGCACCAGGCGCAGGCTGGACTGTGCGGCTGCTGTCGTCAGAGCGTCCGTCCGTCAGTGCTTTGCCCGCAAAATCAGACACTGCTCTCAGGCCGGATGCTCCCCTTGACTTGGATTTTGGCTTTGATGCTCTCACTGGTGTCACTGGGCTCAACCTCGAGGGTCATGGTCTTGCCCGCCAGGGTCTTCTCGAAGATTGGTGTCTCTGCGGCTGCCGCTCAGCCGCTCGTTGAAGAGAAAGCCAAGTCTGTTTTGAATGTTGTGACTTTGAAACAGATTCCCCTTCCTGGAAATAACGATCTTACTGTGCTTGGTTTTGGTTTGTTACAGGCAACAGAACATTGAGGAAAACATGACGATAGCTATGGAAGAGGCTCCTGAAAGTTTTGGCCAAGTAGTGATGCTTTATATTAACTGCAAAGTGAACGGACACCCTGTGAAAGCCTTCGTTGACTCAGGTGACGTCTTGGTCTTTGTCTCTCCACCTGTCCGACATTCTGACCTGACACAGGGAGAAGGGGGGCCTGGTGCCTGTGAAAGCGGGCAGTAGCCTGGACTGCTAACGAGCCTGGGGGTCGCTTCACTTGCCAACCTTTTGTTTGTAACAGGTTTATTTCTTAATCGTTTCTTCACTGGTTTTGTATCTTGCAGTATGTCCTTTATCTTCCTACCCCCCGATGGGGCATCCTGAATTTTTAGGATACCTCTGTGAGAAATTTGCGAGTACATGGGTTTAGAAGGAGGAGCCGTGAGAGGCAGCTGTGTGGGGTGTAGGTCAGACAAGTACCTCAGCATGGTCTGTGTGGCAGCCCTTTGCTGGGAGCTGCGAGAAGTTGAAGCATGTATGAATCAGGGCTCTTGCCCTGAAAGAACTTGACCGCCAGGTCAGCAGACAGGGAGTTCCCCACCTGAGACTGTGAATAGTACCTGTACCAGCTGGCACCTTTTCTCGCAGTAGTAACTGCTTTTCAGTCAGACCACGCAGAGCACCGCGTGGGTGTGGCTCAGTGGTCTTGTGTGTCTTAATCCTGGGTACCTCGCTCAGCCTGTGAGATGGTGGGATGAGCTCCTGAGCTCAGGCTAGGTGTTTGTGTCTTGAGATACATACATTCCTGAGAGAAGCACATTTTCTGATTAGTCAGTTCAAAAAATGTCCGTTGAATGCCGTATGCGGGGCACTTGCGTGGAGTGTTTGGGAGGAAAACTCACCAACTGGAGCTTCATGGGACTCGTATGAGTGAGAGACACAAATGCGTACGTAAGAGACCCTAAGAGTAACACTCAACGTTTACTGAGCCCTTACTGTGTGCCAGGCAACACACTCGGTGCTTAAAATAGGTCATCTTAATTTCACTTAACCCTCAGGTTATCCCAGGGAGCTGTGTTCAACTATTAACCCTATTTTGTAGATGAGGAAACTTGGGCGATGTTGCTCTTCAGGTAGACAGAGCCCATGAGTCGTGGACTTCGGATTCAGCCTCAGATCTGTTTGATACCACAGCTCAGTGACCGCAAAAATCAGATGCATGTTGGCTAGCCGTCGAGGCCACAGTCTCCCTCCGACTGGGCTGCTCAGGCGTGGCTTCCCCACAGAGCGGGCGTCTGAATTGCCCTGTCTCCACGGGCAGAGGAAAAGGCAGGAGAGTGTTGAAAGGGGCACTTCTTGTCTTGGGCTCACTTACTTTACAACAATAAGTAGCTTTTGTGCAGTAGAAAGGGGAGAGAGGAAGAAAAGAGAGATCGCCTTCTCCGGTTTTCTTTTCCTTCCTTTTTGCTAGATCTTCTTGACTCTAACCTTCCTCGAATGCCAAGAGCTTTTAGTGCCCATAAAGTGTCAGGTGCCTTGTGAGTCAAGTGAACGGGAGGTGTTGGGATTGAATGAGAGGGGGGAGCCCTGGGCGAGGCCAGTCAGCTGCAGAGGAGTCGCGGTTTGACCTGAGCCTTGAGCGTGAGTGGGATTCAGAGAAAATGAAGGCGGGAGGCACTCTTTCTGCAGGAGGGTCAGTGGGAGTGAGAGGCAGAGGGAACAACTTGCTCCTGTCGAAGCGAGGGGTTTAGAACAAGTAAAAGGCTGATAGCTGCATCTGTTCGGGCAGCTATAAAAGAATACCATCGACTGGGCGGGGGGTGGGGGGGTGCTTGTAAACAACAGATTTCCTTCTCCTCTGGAGGCTGGGGAGTTCCGGACGAAGGTGCAGGCCGGTGCAGTCTCTGCTGAGGACCCACTTCAAGGTCGCAGACGTTCATCTTCTCGCTGTGTCCTCACGTGGCAGAAAGAGTGAGGGCACTCTCTGGGGTCTCTTGCACAAGGACAGTCATCCCATTCCTGAGAGTTTCACCTCCATGACCTGATCCCCTCCCACACGCCCCACCTGCTAATGCAGTCACATTAGGAACGTGATGGTTTCAACGTAGGAGTTTTGGGGGGACACAGACATCGGTCTGTAGCAACCAGAAGCACTTCGGCCAGGATGAGGTGGATTGTGTCGCTGTGGCGAGGGGGTGTGAGGCTGATCTTACAAAGAGGAGGAGCCATGGAGGATTTTTTAAGGCTGAAAACAATGACAGATCTGGAAAATTCTGTATCCCTCAGGGTCAGAGTCAGAACTCTTTCCCTTGTTTTAAATTATACCTCTGCACAGTGGTTTGGAAACCAGAGAAATTGTCCACTAGTGAGGGGAATAGGGTGTGAGCTGCGCTGGTTGCTATAGTTAGAAGAAGGAAGGTCAGAAATAGAAATTGCATAAAACTTACTCACAGGGTTGGAGCAGAGTTTGAGAGTGGGGAGAAGGCTGAAAGACAAGGAGTCACATGTGAACAGAGCCGAGTTTTATGTTACAAGAAAGTAATTTCATTGGTAAGAGAAATCCGAGGTGAGCACTACTTGGGGGAGAAAGGGCTTTATATCTGTTGGCTTTGAGAAGGAAATGTCCAGCACACGGTGATAGACTAGAGTCCGTGGGAGACTAGGACTACATGTAGGGGAAACAGAGACTGTCTGTCTCCTGCCCTGGCCCCTCTGGCCGCACGGGTGAACACACGCAGGAAAGGACCCTGACTGCCCTCTTGCCCTGGGGCATGCTTATTGGTGCAGAGATGGGGAGTTCAGCTCTTACGTGTTCGAGAGACTGCCGGTTTCACCTGGTAAATGACACTGTCCCAGAGTTTGAAGTAAAAATAATCTGATAAGATGTTTAAAGATACTTGGTGAAGACAGACCTGAGCGTGAAGTGGTGCTTACCTTAGTGTTCCCTATCTGTAGACGCGGTTGGACTTTCTGGAAGTTCCCTCCAGGTGGTTTTGCTTTTTGTCTGTAAAGTTTTAAAATGTCATCCAATTATTACATTTCAACAAAGTATTCTTTCGCTCCCTGCCAGGTTTCTACACTGTTTCAGATTCCAGCGTGGAACTGAAAGTTGAATTCAACTGTGGTGGGAACAGCTAAGGGCTAGCTTAAACTGGGTGTGAGTAATTGTACTCAGACAAAAGCCTGGGGGTGGACCTGCTCTCTGCCCTGTTCTCGGGCTGCATTTTTTAATCTTAACACAAGTGTGGACTTTGTTTTTATTCTCTGATGTTTCCCTCCACCTCCAGGTGCCCAGATGACTATTATGAGCCAAGCTTGTGCAGAAAGGTGTAACATAATGAGGCTGGTGGACCGTCGGTGGGCAGGGATTGCCAAAGGAGTGGGCACCCAGAAGATTATTGGAAGGGTACATCTAGGTGAGCAAAGGCACTGCGGGAGTCTTTTCAGAGTAGCAGATTCTTAAAAACTTATCCTACATAGGTATATCTGATCCGGCAAGCCTAACCCCCAGAAATGTTAAATCCTCTGTTCTGTCTGTATTACACATGTACATGTTCTAGCTGGTTATAAAAGGATCAGTCCCTGTGTACTTCCGTGTTCCTGCTCCTTAGAATCCCTTTCAACTATTTTAGCTCATTTCTTTTGGTGCCTGCCTCCGTATTTCAAAATGTGTGTGTTGTGCTATTACTGATATGTAAATACTGTAGAGAGCTGAGTTGTGTAATTGAAAGTGATTGCTTTTCTGTTCGTGTCTAGTATTGTTTTCTTGTAATAATTCTTTTGTTTCGGTCATTTGGGATTTGGTCATTTGGGATTCTATGTGTTACTCAATCCCCAAACACTTACCTGGTTGTGTAAATCTTCCTTATGCATTTCATCCTGTCGACGGTTCTTCTGGAAACTGGACGGTGTCCAGAGCTGGGACACAACTGCTGTCGCAGAAGCTCCCTTCCTGGGTCTCCAAGGCCACTTTCCCCTTGCTGGTAGATCGGATCCCGTGCGTCCCTTCTCTCGCTCTTTGTACTCTTGCTCCTCAGCCTGTTAGGGTACAGCTTCCAGTAGCTTCCTGAGAGAAAGTAAGGGGGGAAACTGAGTCCTTAAATATCAGAACTTGTCTTTTTTTCCTTATATTCTACCAGTCTGGCTAAGTTGGAAATCATCTTTGTTTGCCACAGTTTTTGTCAGTGTTGCTGTAGAGAAGCTGGCTGCTGTCCCAACTCTTGATCCTTTATGTGAAAGATTTCTTTTCCATTTCTGAAGCTTGCTGACTCTTCGCTGACCTCGGTGTTCTGAAATTTCGCAGGGCTGTACTCAGGTGTAGATCTGTCTGCCGCTGCACTGCGTCCTTTTCACTCCCTGCACCCTCCCACCTCCCGGATGTCTGTTGCTCGGGTGGAATAACCCATCTATCCCGGACTTGTCTTCTCGTTTTCTTTCTTTCCTCTTTCTCTCTTCATGTGTCCTGGGGGTGTTAATTGTTTGCCAGATTTCCTCAACCTTGCCTTCCAACCTTTCTATTACGTTTTGCATTTATTTGACTTCTGTGTTAGATGCTTTTCTCAGACGTCTGGTGATCCTTGGCATCTGCTCGTATTGAAGACTGGGACACCAGAAGACTGTTTGGAAGATGATTTGGGTGGGCAGTCATGGCGGTTGTGGGTGATCTGGAAGTTGAAAGGGAGAAGAGGGCTAGAAGCTCAGTAAACTTACACTTCATCCCCTTGGGTTTCAGTTACTTGCTTGCTGTATCTCTGTCTCCCTCCGTGCCTACCTCTGTATTGCCCTCTTGAGAAAATAAACCCCGGTCTGCTGTGGGGGTGAAGGGAGGAAGTCACCTGACTGAGCAGAGAGAACCCAAAGATCTAACTGTGCCTCCCATAGAGACTTTGACCAGTCTTCCTGCTCTGGACCCACCTCTACCCGTTTGCACAGGTCCTTATTCATCGCCTCTGGGGAGTTCTGAGATACAAACTGGCTTGCTTCCCTGTTTTCCTTACTGTCCTCTGCTTTCTGTTCCAAAATTATGTTTCAGTTGTCATGTCCATGATTTTTGTTCTTAGTGATTTGTACCTTAAAAAAACAATTTTATTGTAAATTTTTAAGGAGTAAATGGAGGTAAATACATGTGTTCAGTTCTTCATCTCTAACCAAAATTGTTCTTTTTTTTAATACTTTAAATCCTTTTGAGTGAGACTCAACCACTAGGTACCATTTGGATTTAATCTCCTTCTGGCCTATTTTCCATGCATTTTGTTCTTGCAAAAAAGTGGTCATATATGGGGCACCTGGTGGCTCAGTGGGTTAAAGCCTCTGCCTTCAGCTCAGGTCATGATCTCAGGGTCCTGGGATCCAGCCCCACATCGGGCTCTCTGCTCAGTGAGGAGCCTGCTTCCCCCTCTCTCTCTCTGCCTGCTGCTTTGCCTACTTGAAATCTCTCTCTCTGTGTCAAATAAATAAAAAAATCTTAAAAAAAAAAAAAAAAGTGGTCGTATAGGGGCACCTGGGTGGCTCAGCGGTTTAAGCCTCTGCTTTCGGCTCATGTCATGATCTCGGTTCTTGGGATCAAGCCCTGCTTCGGGCTCTCTGTTCAACGGGGAGCCTGCTTCTCCTTGCCCTCCTCTCTGCCTGCCTCTCTGCCTACTTGTGATCTCTGTCTCTCTGTCAAATGGATAAATAAAAATCTTTAAAAAAAAAAAAATTTCAGCTTATAATCACAGTTGTGCTGAGAAAAGAGTTCATTTAAAAAAAAAGTGGTCATATAACATAGAATCTTATACCATTTTATGAAAAAATAACATTTTCTTACTATTACTGTGTATTTCATAAACGTCATTCAGATGCATAGCATTCTCTTGTGTGGGTTTAATGGTCAACTTTTAGGATAAAATTTTCCCCCAATATTTTATTATTGTAATAGGGCAGTGGATTTTTGTGTAGTTTTATGCACATTTTAATTTTTTCTTAGTCAAGATTCCCATAAGTGAAGCTACTGAATCAAAGGTTATGAATCCTTAAAGGCCCAGATGTATTTCTTTTTTAGATTTTATTCATTCATCTGACAGAGAGATCACAAGTAGGCAGAGAGGCAGGCAGAGAGAGGGGGAAGCAGGCTCCCCGCCGAGCGGAGAGCCCAATGCGGGGCTCCATCCCAGAATCCTGGGATCACGACCCAAGCCGAAGGCAGAGGCTTCAACCCACTGAGCCACCCAGGTGCCCCCTTGATGTATTTCTAACTCGAACCAGAGTGGCTTTCCCGGTGCTGAATCAGTGTTCATCTTGAGGTCCTTATACAATCAAGGATTCTTAGTTTTTACTCCCTTACTGTACAGATTAAAAAAGGATGTTTTTTTTTTTTTCATTGTAAGTTTCTTTTCTTTTATTGCAAGTGGTAGTTTCTGCCCATTTCTCTCTTTCTTTTGTAATATATTTGTCTATTAGAGTTTCTGTGTTTTCTTTTGTTGATTTGTATAGACTAAGAATAGTTTAAACACCTTCCTCGCATATACTTCCCTATACACGGTGGACCTGTACTGTCACACAATGGTGGCTTCCAAGTCTGAATTCTCAGAATTTCTGTGGTATTAAGTAGGAAGATGATAGGAGGAAGTAAAGTAAGTACCAGTCCCTCGTGTCCTCCTTCCTTGTGGATGGGCAAGCTATGACATTTGCAGCTGTGGCTATGATAGGAAGAAAACCTAGGATTATAAAGGAAATCTAAGTAAAGGGGAGCTATGTCACAGATAAGAGGACTCGAAATGTCAAAAGTGGTAATTCTCCCACATTCGTCAAGAGCAGAGTCATTGTAATACCATTAAGATCTCAGCAGGTTTTTGGTTTTTTGTTTTTTTGTGAGACAAGATGTGCTAACTTAAAATTTTACATGGGCTGTTTATTGTAGGAATAGGCGAGATACTCTGGAGTAATTTCCCCTTCTAGATGTCAAGACCAAAGTTCTAGAACAGAAACAGACCCATGTTTACATGAACCTTGATAAATGAGAGAGGCAATCTTACAGAGCCGAGGGAAGTTTTCAGGAAAGGTGCTAAGACAGCTGGGTATCCATGTGGAAAAAATGAATTGGAACTTGGACCCTGTCTCTCACACACACACGTCAGTTCAGGGTTGATGAAAGACCTTGATGTGAAAGGCAAAGTGCGAGCTTTTAGAAGAAAATATAAGAGAATATCTTGCATGGGGAAGGGGTTCCTTAAAGGTTAAGGAA
This sequence comes from Martes martes, assembly GCF_963455335.1. NCBI lineage: Eukaryota > Metazoa > Chordata > Mammalia > Carnivora > Mustelidae > Martes > Martes martes. The sequence continues at coordinate 180,351,334 of NC_137891.1, read as the reverse complement.
ATTACTTGACAGATTTGGCCATATTAAGATTAAGAACTTTTATCAAAAGGCATAAAGAAAGTGAACAAACACAAAGTAGGAAAGAATTTTTATAGCACATAGGACTAATAAACGATTTAGATTCAGAATATGTACATTCTGTGTATGTTGTCTGTCTGCCATCTCAGTGAAGAAGACAGTATAGGGGTGCCTGGGTGGCTCAGTTAAGTGTCCAGCTCTTGATCTCAACTCAGGTCTTATCTCAGGGTCGTGAGTTCAAGCCCTGCTTTGGGCTTCACACTAGGCATGGAGCCTGCTTTAAAAAAAAAAAAAAAAAGTTTATAAAAAAAAAATTACAGAAAGGACTGAACAGGCATTACTTTTTTTTTTTTTTTCTTAATTAGAAAGTGAGCAGGAGCAGAGGGAGAAGGAGACTCCGCACCAAGTGGGAGCCTATTGTGGGACTCCACGAGAGGACCCTGGGATCATGACCTGGGCCGAAATCAGATGCTTAACTGACTGAGCCACCCATATGCCCCTAGGCACTATTGAACAGGAAACCCAAATGGTTAAATATATGAAAATTTGTTCATTATTAATCAGGGAAATAGAAAATTACTTGCCAGATTAGCAAGATTTTAAATCTGATAATACCAAGTGTTGATGAGAATGTGGGGCAATGGAAGTTTTATACACTGTTAAAAACATTTTAGAAAATAATTCAGCATCACCCAGCAAAGTTGAGCCTAATGTCTCCTAGAATTCTCTGATTCCATTTTCTTTGATGTGTATATGTACTATCAGAGAAACTGAATACACACCAGGAGACAAGTACCAGAATATTCAGGGGACATTGCTTATGACAGCATAAACCTGAAAGCAACCCAGAAAGTCCCAGAGCAATAGAATCGATAAATCAGTTGTGGTCTGTTAGACATTACAGTACTCTAAGGGGTGATTTGTAGAGAAAGAAACAGAGTCACATGTACAGGGATAGATCTCAAAATACTTTCTGAGTAAAGAAGCAAGTAGTAGTTCGAAAACACAAAGTTAAACAGTAATGCTGCTTAGAAATCATACAGAACGGGACGCCTGGGTGGCTCAGTTGGTTAAGCAGCTGCCTTCGGCTCAGGTCATGATCCCAGCATCCTGGGATCGAGTCCCGTATCGGGCTCCTTGCTCGGCAGGGAGCCTGCTTCTCCCTCTGCCTCCGTCTGCCAGTGCTCGCTCGCTCGCGCGTGCGCGCGCTCTCTCTCTCTCTCTCTCTGACAAATAAATAAATAAAATCTTTAAAAAAAAAAAAAAGAAATCATACAGAACTGGTAAGGATTATTTATTTATCATTTAATTTTTTATTTTTTATTAACATATAAAGTATTATTAGCCCCAGGGGTACAGGTCTGTGAATCATCAGGCTTACACACTTCACAGCACTCACCATAGCACACACCCTCCCCAATGTCCATAACCCAGCCACCCTATCCCTAACCGCCGCCCATCAACCCCCAGTTTGTTTTGTGATATTAAGAGTCTCTTATGGTTTGTCTCCCTCCCGATCCATCGTGTTTCATTTTTTTCCTTCCCTACCCTCCAAACCCCCCACGTTGCCTCTCAGATTACTCATATCAGAGAGATCAGATGATAATTGTCTTTTTGATTGACTTATTTTGCTCAGCATAATACCCTCTAGTTCCATCCATGTCATTGCAAATGGCAAGATTTCATTTCTTTTGATGGCTGCATAGTATTCCATTGTATAGATATACCACATCTTCTTTATCCATTCATCTGTTGATGGACATCTAGGTTCTCTCCGTAGTTTGGCTATTGTGGACCTTGCTGCTATAAACATTCGGGTGCACGTGCCCCTTCGGATCACTACATTTGTATCTTTAGGGTAAATACCCAGTAGTGCAGTTGCTGGGTCGTAGGGTAGCTCTATTTTCAACTTTTTGAGGAACCTCCATGCTGTTTTCCAGAGAGGCTGCACCAGCTTGCATTCCCACCAACAATGTAAGAGGGTTCCCCTTTCTCCACATCCTCGCCAGCATGTCATTTCTTGACTTGTGAATTTTAGCCGTTCTGACTGGTGTGAGGTGGTATCTCATTGTGGTTTTGATTTGTATTTCCCTGATGCCGAGTGATGTGGAGCACTTTTTCATGTGTCTGTTGGCCATCTGGATGTCTTCTTTGCAGAAGTGTCTGTTCATGTCCTCTGCCCATTTCTTGATTGGATTATTTGTTCTTTGGGTGTTGAGTTTGCTAAGCTCTTTATAGATTTTGGATACTAGCCCTTTATCTGATATGTCGTTTGCAAATATCTTCTTGGTAAGGATTATTTAAAAAGCTGGGAATGAGGAAAACAAAAACCAGGATAGCAGGGAAGGTTGGAGAAGTCACCTTGTTGTGATCAGTGGAAGATATGGGGGACTTCTGCTCTTTGTGTTTCCTAACCTAGGAAATAAATGCATCGATCTTTGTTCTATTATGCTTTATACTGTACACATTTCGTATACTCTTCTGTTTGTAAGATATACTTAAGAACAAGGGCACGTGGGTGGCTCAGTCAGTTGAGAGTTTGCCTTTGGCTCAGGTCGTGATCCCAGGGTGCTAGGTTCGAGTCCCGAGTTGGCTCCCTGCTCAGCGGGGTGCCTGCTTCTCTCTCTGCCCCTCCCCCAGCATGTGTACTGGCACACTCTCTCTCTCAAAAAATAAATAAACCTTCTTTTTTAAAAAAAGATATACTTAAAAAACTTTTTAAAAAGATATACTTAATAACAAAGTAATTATATATATATATGTATGTATTTGTATATAAAGTAAGAGGACTAATAAAGGAAAGAGGCAAAAGCAAGAGACTCCAGGCAAAGACAGGCATTGGTTTGTCTCAACTTTTGCAAGTACAGACTTGATTATAACAGGCAGTAATAAACATTTTACTTTTTGGAGGTTAACTTGTGTACAGATTTTATTTCCCTTTTAATTCTTTTTTTTTTAATTAATTTATTTATTTGACAGACAGAGATCACAAGCAGGCAGAGAGAGGGAGGGGGAAGCAGACTCCTCGCTGAGCAGGGATTCCCGACTCGGGGCTTGATCCCAGGACCCTGAGATCATGACCTGAGCTGGAGGCAGAGGCTTAACCCACTGAGCCACCCAGGCGCGCCTCATTTCCCTTTTAGAAAGCCTTTTGTAAGTGTGTAGGAAGCAAGCTGTTAATATTGGAAGAACTGATTCCTGTCGCCATCCTTAATGCCAGCTCTCCTTACCAGCTGAACGTGTATTCTGATGGTGTCCTGTATCAAGCCGGATATTCTGGGTGGTGTGGTTCCACTCTATCCACTTTACAAGCTGGTGCCTTCATTGGCTTTCAAACTGATGGTTGCGCTTACTGGATTTTCATACTTAACTCACCTGTTTCATGCTTTGCCTTGGCTGTGACTGATTACAGGAAGCAAGGCCCAGAATGGTAGATACATTTCCAAAGCTTGTGTGAGGCTTTTGAAGCAAAAATCAGTGACAGTAAATAAGTAAGTAAGTAAGATTAAAATAAAAATCCATAATCTCTTTTCTTAATGTTTTTTAGCTCAGGTTCAGATTGAAGGTGATTTCCTGGCGTGTTCGTTCTCTATACTCGAGGAGCAGCCCATGGACATGCTTCTGGGACTGGACATGCTAAAGCGGCATCAGGTAATCAAGGGCTTTGCTTTTGTCTAGGGGTCGGCATTTCGTGTGTTACACGGTTATCAGCGCATTGTCTCCCTCGGTTGTGTATCCTGGAAAACTGAAAAGCCGTGTCTTCTCCAACCTGGAAAGGTCCTGAGTGGAGGATGTCAACATGCATGGTTTGAAATGTATCAGTAGAAATAGAATATCTTCTTGTGAAATCTCTCTGAATCTTTTTTTTTCCCTCTGAATCTTTTTAATCTTGCCATCTGTTTGAGATTATTTGGGCAACTTTATTCTCTTGTGTTATTTTTAGTTTCTGATAGGAACTCAGGTAATTTTTGATGGGTTCGTAGGGATCTGGACAACACATGATGGTAATTTTTTTTGTGAGGTGGGGGAGGGGCCAAAGGAAAAGAGGAGAGAATCTTAAAACGACCCCACGCCCAGCACAGAGCCTGATGCAGGGCTTGATCTCACAGCCCTGAGATCATGACCTGAGCCGAAGTCAAGAGTGAGACACTTAACTCACTGAGCCACAGAGGCTACCATGATGGTGTGTTTCTGCTGCAAGTATACATTTAGTCCCTACTCACTAAGCAGAAGAGCTGTGGGATTGAGGAAGGTGTACGTGAGATGTTGGGAATGGAAATGCTTATTTAGTACATGGAGAATGATTTGTAAATATATTAGCTTGCAGTGATACTTGTATTTCCACTCTGAAGCCTAATAATTTGTTTAAAGATAACCTCTTCTGATTGAAGATACAGTTAGTGTCTACTGGGTAATAAGATTTTTCACAGCAAGATTTCGTATCTAGTCAATATTTTTATGTCAGTAATACTCTTTAAAAAGATTTTTATTACTAGGGCGCCTGGGTGGCTCAGTGGGTTAAAGCCTCTGCCTTCGGCTCAGGTCATGTTCCCAGGGTCCTGGGATCGAGCCCCACATCAGGCTCTCTGCTCAGCGGGGAGCGTGCCTCCCTTCCTCTCTCTCTGCCTGCTTGTGATCTCTCTCTCTGTCAAATAAATAAATAAAATCATTTTTAAAAAATTTAAAAATAAAAAAAATTTTAAAAAAAGATTTTTATTACTATTAATAAAACCCAGTTTTTTAACTTGTCACTGTTCTTCTCTGCTTGTTAGTCATGGTGTAGACCAGTATTCTCCAACTTGATAGATATAAAACATGTATGTGTGTACTGTCCTATGTCAAATACACAGATAAACAGACCAAAAAAAAGGGTAGCATAAGTATGAAATAAAGAACACTTGGGGCACCTGGGTGGCTCAGTGGGTTAAAGCCTCTGCCTTTGGCTCAGGTCATGATCTCAGGGTCCTGGGATCAAGCCCCGCATTGGGCTCTCTGCTCAGCAGGAGGCCTGCTTCCTCCTCTCTCTACCTGCCTCTCCATTTACTTGTGATCTCTGTCTGTCAAATAAATAAATAAATAATCTTAAAAAAAGAAAAAAATACTTTTGTAGAGATGGCTTTGCCCATATACTGCTTTTGAGACCATTGGTATAGAGTTTAAATATAAGTTGTACTTTATGCAATAAGCAAAATGTAAATAGTAATGTAAATGTGAATGTATAAATAGTATGTCTCAGTTTTATAAGAAAATCACTTACATGTTTCTAAAAAGTGGGACTGCTGATTATGCCTGACATGTTTCCAAATTTTTACAATGAACATGTATTATATTTAAGTTCAGAAATGAATAGAGCTTGGGTTAGATGAATAAGTAAACTATGTCCTATGAAGATGATTCTGCTGTAAACTTTTAAATGCTTAAAATATTTAAAGATGAACTAAAACTTAAATATTTAAATTCATGATAATTTTCTGCATGGCGTTTTATCCACTGTCATCAGTCTTTGGTTTCTTCCTTCTAAGTGTTCCATTGACCTCAAGAAAAATGTGCTCGTGATCGGCACCACAGGCTCTCAGACCACCTTCCTCCCTGAAGGAGAATTACCGGAGTGTGCCCGGTTGGCATACGGGGCTGGGCGAGAGGACGTGCGGCCAGAGGAGATCGCAGACCAGGAACTAGCGGAAGCTCTTCAAAAGTCGGTAGAGGACGCAGGTATCTGCAGCCGCCAAGCTCTTGAATGACTTTTCTAGTTACTGGTCCGTGAGCAGGGGAGGGTGGAGCTTCAGAGGGATGGGGGCCTTTTCAGTTTCTAATCTGTGTCATCATCCTGTCATGGATGTGTTCCTTGTCCTCTCACCACCTCCTCCTATCTCTGAAGCCAGTAAAGGAAACCTCCGTGTTTAGACAGACCCATTGCTGTGTCACTAGGTAGGTACATCAGGGAGTTACTTGCTTAGGCACGTTTTGGTAGGCTTCCTAAAAAATCTTGTTTCTTTTTTTTTTTAAGATTTTATTTATTTATGTGATAGAGACATAGCAAAAGAGGAAACACAAGCAGGGGGGAGTGGGAGAGGGAGAAGCAGGCTTCCTACTGCAAGGAGCCCGATGCGGGGCTCGATCTCAGGACCCTGGGATCATGCCCTGAGCCGAAGGCAGACGCATAACGACTGAGCCACCCAGGCGCCCCTTGTTTGTTTTTTCCTGACAAAAGTTACTTACAGAGGTGCCTGGCTGGCTCAGTTGGTTGAACGTCCAACTCTTGATCTCAATGCAGGTCTTGATCTCAGGGTTGTGAGTTCAAGCCCCGCATTGGGCTTCATGCTGGGTATGGAGTCTACTTTAAAAAAGAAAAAAAATACAGTAAGCAGACATTTCCTTTTGAGTTTTACAGTTTCCCTGAAAATTTATTTTCCTTTTCTTAGGCCCATTTCCTTTGAAGTGTAGCATTGTCGTGGTGACTGAGCAGTCCTGACCTCTTTTTTTTTTTTTTTTTTTTTTTTTTTAAAGATTTTATTTATTTATTTGTCAGAGAGAGAGAGGAAGAGAGAGTGAGTGAGCATAGGCAGCGGCAGAGGGAGAAGCAGGCTCCCCGCCAAGCAAGGAGCCCGATGTGGGACTCGATCCCAGGACGCTGGGATCATGACCTGAGCCAAAGGCAGCTGCTTAACCAACTGAGCCACCCAGGCATCCCCTGACCTCTTTAATATCTACTGGTGCTGCCACCATAGAGGAACCGACGACAAGATGCATAATTGAGCACTAATCAAACTACAGTGTTTATGCTATTAATGAGATTGCATAGTGCATCCTTGGGCCAAATTAGAACAGGGGGTCAGCTGTTGGCATGGGGATACCGAATCATTTTTTCATAAGTCTCAATTGTCATGGCTTGTTTAAATCTAAAGACCAAGCCAAGTTTTCTGGGCTAAATGGAAGAGCACATTTTTGCTGAAATCTACCTCCATGGCATAATTCTTCCCCATCTGTTATAAAACAGTTGACTCTGGGATACATTTTCTAGAAGCTGAAGAGAATTAACTTTCAAGGTGGGGTTATTTTAAAGTCTTGAGCTGTAATCATTCATCAGTGACTAATACCATGTGCTGTGTTTTCTGGTATAGTAAAATGTATCAGAGCTACAAGTCGGGGGAATAGCTGTCCTCTAACGACAAAAAAGATAGGATCTTTACAAAATAAGCAACCACATTTTGCCAGTGTTTTCACTTAGAGAACACCCCGAGGTCTAGACCTGAGCCTCTTTAAAATGGGTGTGGACAGGAGACAGTTTTCCAAGCTGGCCTTGTTCTTAATACACTCCGCTACACCTTTTGGCACCTTTGAGTTTTATATGTAAAGTACAGCTTTGGTTGTGACTTAACTTTTGCAGGAAGGGGAGAATTCTGAACGAGACAGAGACTAAATTAATAATTTTAGTCTTCCCTGCAAGGCAAGCTTGACTGAGTCTGACATACCCACTTAGAAGGTTTTACCTGTTTCAGTAACTTGTCAGCTTAGTCATAATACTGGGTATTCATTAAAGGAAGGTGTATTACCATCTTGTGAAATGTCTGTTTTTTCCCCCACAGTTTGGTGTTTTTATTTGAGAAGCACTAGCTGATGATAGCAATGCTTTCTAACCTACTAACAGTTACCCTCTTTGGGTAATTACCTTCTTTAAATAAAAAGTTTAGGAAATTAAAATAGAAACCACGGGTATTTTCAGGCATAGTGAAGGGAATGTACCAATTGAAAAGACTGAAAGGAGGAGTGCCTGGCTGGCTCAGTCAGTAGACTGTGAGACTCCTGATCTCGGGGTCATGAATTTGAGCCCCATGTTGGGCTTAGAGATTACTTTAAGGACATTAAAAGCAAAATAAAAAAATAAAAACATTTTTAAAAGGATTTAAAAAATGGGTTTTGTGCCCATGTGCTGTTTTTGTTACTGACGATATGTGGCTCGTGCTAATTTTTGTAATGTTTAAATAGTGAAATAATTCTACATCAGGTCCTGTTTGTTTGGAACACCGATTTCCCAGTATCCTCAAAATCAAAACTCTGGACATAGTAGGTGAAAGTATTTTTGTTAAAAACTGTTTCTTTTGTGGATACTTATACCAGAGTGTCTTTATTTTTCTATCAATGGGACAATAAATCCGGATAGGAGCTATATCTAATACATCTTCTAAAAACTGGAGGTAAGATAACCCAGGATAATCCATTTTTGAGTTGTTTTTCTTCTAAAAATAAATCTCATCTGAGGAGGAAATTTGGAAAGTGACAATTACAAAAGTTCGCTCACCTTTTAAGATTTCCACACGGTGTGATTCCATCTATGAGTCTGCTGTTCTCCACCCATCCCACATGTCTGCCCGTGAATTCCATGTGTGTGGGTGTGTGAAGTTCATTTCTTTCCAAGTTCTATTGAAAAATCTGTTGAAGTTGACACATTGCTTTCTGTATTGTGAGAGAATTAAACCAGCCAGACTACGGAAACATTCCCCAAGCTTGACTCTACCAGTTCCTGATTGTAAAGGTGGCAGAGGAATGGAGACAAAACCCTGCATGCTGTGTGGTTTGCATTGTTAACCCAAGTTTGCTTGTCTGTTTCCTAATTCAAACAGAGCGTCAGAAGCCATGATGCATGTAGTGTGTGTGTACTGCAGCTGGAGTGGGCCCCAGACCAGGTATTTATAGACACCACATTAAGCCTTCCATCCAGTTATCGTCTGTGGTCTGAAAGTCTCTGTATCTGCCGCAGTTTTGGAATTTAGCTTCTGCCATCCATTTCACCTTGTTTAATCTGGTTACAACTAGCCTGTATATGCATCTGTGTGTTGGCACACATACATATCTGAGCACAATTTCCTATGCAAAGTCTTCTCAGCCATTGGAGCAGCCCAGGGAGGGGAGGGAGATCCCAGGAAAAACAGGGCCCATCTGGCCATGGTGAATATATCAGATCAAGAATGTCAGCACCACAGCGCATTGTCGTTGGGGATGACTACACCATCGGGTTTCGTGAGTCTGTTTCTTCTGAAAACCTGAAAAGTTCTTTTTTCCTAGCAGTGCACACAGCCACCTAGAGGTAGAGACAGGTAGAAATTGCCAGTCCACTGTGGAAGAAATGGAAGCCTAGACCAGCTGACTTGTCTAGCGACACAGGTTCACTGATGTGGGCAGGAATGAGGCTTTATTCTCCCAGAAAGAAGAGCTAACATCTGGCTCTTCTGTCTCTTCCTAGCCTGACAGATTCTCTCCCGGAGGCACTGTGCCCCCCGTTTCCCTGGAGAGTAAATCTGGGAGACGGCAGCCTGGGCGTCCCGGCTGATTTCTCAGGAGGAAGAAAGACAGTCTTTCTTGAAACTCCCAACCTGGGACTTCATAGGGGTTTGCAGGCTGGTTGTAATTAGATACCTAGCACTCAGTTTCTTCTTTTTTTTTCCTTCTTCCTTACAAAGGTGGGGTAAAGTAGGCACGGTTTAATTCGTCTTAATATCCATTGTCCTCATCGCCTTCTACCCTGTAGTACTGACCCAGTGCTCCCCTACAGTTAGGACTTAGGCCAGTGAGACCGACCATCTCAGCTACAGGAGGACTGTGTGCTGCTTTCCTAGTGAGTACCAGACACCTGGAGGCCATGTTCTCCTGACCTCACACAGTTGTCCTCACTGGCATGCCAGTGCCCGGAGGCCGGTATCATATCCCCCGTGCCACTCACATGGACACTGGACAGTAACGCATCTTCTTTGTCAGCATTAACTCACAATTGAACCTCCTTCAGTCAGCCTTAGAGATTGAGAAATAAAACTAATTGCTGTGTTTCTAGGCACTAATGGATATAATTTGCACTGAAGTAAATACTGTTTTCCCATTTACCTTTAAGCTAGAAGATTGTTTTGCAAGAAGTCAGTAACTTCTGAGGTAGTGAGTGCTTTATCTTCTCGTGCTGTGAACCATTGTTGCATTAGAATGATTTAGAGCTGTTTGAATCCTAACTGGATTGCTTCATGACCTCCTAAGATCAGGCCCCCCGACCTTGGATGTTAATTAGCATGAAGCATTTGAGTCACATCTGCCCTGATAGATTGTATTGTGGAAGTAATTTTTGTTACCAGCCTTTGGCATTTAATTAAAAATCTTACAGTAATTGCGTGGAGGTCGATGATTAACTGGATCGGTGGCGAAGGTGGTTGGAGTTCATGATTAATGGTGTCATGAGGTGGTTGAGCCTGCCTTCCTGGGAGCACTCGGTCCGTTGCATTCTGTCTAAATTGTCCTTGCCGGCTGAAAATGGTGAAAAACTTTCCCAACTATCTCCCTCCACTGCCAGGCCCACCCCCTACCGTGCCCTTAAGCTACTTAAATGTTCTCACTTAGTTGTACTTTGCTAACCTGATAAAGTAACTGATAATCCTTTCTAAAGTTGCCCTGTTTGGTAAGGTAATGATTGGACTTAATATGTCTGACCTTTAGTTTTATTTTTGTTCTTTGCCTCCACACTGACGTAGTTGTATCCTGATTTTCAGGAAGTTTGGATAGAAATGAATTAAATAGAATGTTTCTCTTTCTTTTGGAGATTCCCAAGCACATTCTCCTTTCTCTTTATAATTCCTGCTCTGTTCCAGATACACCTGGACTTAGACTCGTCATTTAGAACCTTCCTGTTCACATTGGGAACACCGGAAGTGCATTGACATGAGAATCGTTCCAGTGTAGAGATTCTCAAAATTCGTAATATGCTTAAGAATCACCTGAGCAGCTTATTGAAAATGCAGATTCATGAGAATGCAGTAAACCTTGGGTTTACTCCCGAGGATGGGTGCCCCAGAATGTGCACGCTTAGCAGACAGCCCAGGTGATTCCAGGGCAAGTGATAGAACACGATTGGAAAAACTCTAGGAGTTCTAGAGTTCTGAACTCTCCGAGAGTAAAGATGTATCATTATCCCTCAGTCTTGCACTAACCCAGCTACTATGTGAACGTTTACTAATGGTACTTAAAGAAAAATACTGAATTCAAGGGCACATGTTTTATTAAGAACGTACCTACCTCTTACTCTGATGCTGTGATGTTCAGTTGTCTGCCGCCGTGAGAATGGTTTTTGTATAAGTCTGTGAATACAAGGCAGACCCAGCTTTAAGGACCTGATTTTGTTCTGTCCTGTTTAGATTTGTATCATCCGATAGTTTAGTGGCCCTCGTAAGCGGCTGATTAATCTCCTTTCCTTTCTGTCCATATAGAGAAAAGCGGTAAAGAAACTACCTCACTGGGAATGTCATCATTACCAACTTCAGATGGATGTAACCATCCAGCGCATCCTTTAGGACAGAGTCCTGAGATTGGGAATCCTAGGAATCTTGCTCACTCTGTCTCTGCTTCAGTCTGCCCTCTCGAGCCCAGTGACCCCCACAGCATCGAACCTAAAGCTGTGAAGGCTTTGAAGGCTTCAGCTGAATTCCAGATAACCTCTGAAAAGAAAGAACATCTTCCTCTCCAGGATCTTTCTGATAGTGCTTCTGCAGCAGACCAGAGTCCAGCCATGCCTTTGCAGAATTCCTCCGAAGAAGCCATTGTTGCCGATAACATGGAGAAATCTGCTGAAAGAAGCCCCCGGGGCCCGAGATCTCATCTCCACGCAAGACAGCAAGGTAGTGTACCTGTCACAACTGCGAGGGTGCAAGAACCACCGGGGCTTCGAGGTGGGAGGGGTCGGCATCCAGAAAATCAGAACCTGCCTCAGGTGAGTGGCCTCCGGCGGCACGAAGAACCAGGGAATGAACAGCACGGGGTCGGACAACAGAATGCTCTAAACGACCAAGAACATCTCTGTAACACAGAGGACTTTGAGCTTTTTGGAGAAAGGCAACAGAATCAACAAAGAAGTGTTGATTTGGAAACGGCAGTGAAAGGAGACGGGCTACAACGGAATGTGGACCTTCCGGGTACAGAAGAAAATACTCTACTTTCAGGGTGCTTTGGCTGCTCGAATTCAGAAACACTTATGGAAGTAGATACGGTTGAAGAATCCCTCGTTGCTCTGTGTAATCCCGCAGGTGGTCAGCAGGCCAGTGTCAGAGACATCGGGGCATCTGCTCTCACCTTAGATAATCCCCTGATGGAAGTGGAACCATCAAAATGTAACCCTTCGTCTGAAATTTTGAGTAATTCCATTTGCACTCAGGATTTACAGCCCCCAGACAGTAACATTGAAATGTCTGGAACAGGTAAAGAAGATGGGGATTGCTCCCCCTCTGTAAGTCTTTGCGGCAGTTGTCAGCCGTCTGTGGAGTCAGCGGAGGAATCCTGCTCATCTCTAACAGTAGCCTTGAAGGAACTCCACGAGCTTCTGGTCATTAGTAATAAACCAGCTTCAGAAAATACATCTGGGGAAGTTATCTGTCAGTCCGAAATGGTAACCGAGGGCCAAACAGTTATTAAGGACCTTTCTGAAAGATGGACGCAAAGTGAGCATCTTACAGTTACCCAGACTGAAGACCGTTCACAGGTCACCTTTCATCAGACCATATCTGTATCGGTGAGGGCAGAGAAGTTACCAGATGCTTCAGATGGTGCTGGAGTAAATGCCGTCGAAAGTAGTACCGTTGGGGATCCGGGCGATGGCCTAGTAACGGATAAGGAAAGTGACCCCGAGTCTAGGGAATCCAGAAGGGAGAGCAGCTCTGCCACTCTGGCCTCCACTAACACGTCTGATCAGTCACATTGCACCTTAGGTGTGGACATTCCCCCCAAACTTGTAGCAGGTGAGGAGGATGCAGTCAGTCACACTTGCGAGCAAACGAAGTATGAAACCAGTTTCATACTGGTTGAAGATTTGGGTCAGGGCACACAGAAGCCAGTGCCAGACAGGCCAGAGACCAGAGAAGATGTCTGTCCTGAAGCTGCAGAGCCACGTCTTGAATTTGAACCGCCTCCCGGCCGGCCGCCAGCAAGTCCCTCCATTCTTTCACCATTAATTTTTCCCGCCGCAGACATTGACCGCATTCTCCGTGCCGGCTTCACTTTGCAGGAAGCTCTTGGGGCTTTGCATCGAGTTGGTGGAAATGCAGACCTTGCACTTCTTGTTTTGCTAGCAAAGAACATTGTAGTTCCTACATAACCATGGAACGGGGGGCTAGACCGTACTCCATTCCCTTCAGAAAAGCTATACACACGCGTACACACTCACCACATATACAGTATATGTAGAAACCTGCAAGCAGAATGTTGAGCCAGATTTTTTTTAAAGATTTTTTTCGGCCAAAGTAACTTATCTCTTGTCTGATGAATTTGTCTATTCTCTTTGTTAAAATTTGGGCCTTTTTAAATGTATTGGCAGTATGTGCATACAAAAGCTTTTTATTATCATTAAGATGATGTATTCTGGAATAAAATTGATGGTTTTGTGTATAGCATACCATTTTAGAATGAGAGTGAATGCTTTAAAAAGCAGAAGCCATGAGAAATCCCACCACCCGTGCAGCTAAAAGCAGATCAACTTCCCATTTTGGCTGTGTCTGTGCTGTAGGCAAGGTATGGCTTGTCTCAGTTGTCCATTTGCAAACTGGATCACATGGTTTGGTGTTTGGAATTACACTTAGTACCCTGTGTATTGATGATTCATCAGTTACGACAGGAAATTGAAGGATAATTGAATAATATTTCCTAGAGTGGTATGTTTTTATTTGTGTGATTAGGATTTGACCTTTTAATGGAATGACGTGGGAGGGTTTAGAACTTGGGCTGCTTTGTGCATCATAGGCTGCTGCATGGATTGCCAAGTGTTTGGGGTGGGACACTGCGGGGGGTGGGAAGTCCGCATCAGAGTGAAACATGGTGCTACCCAGACAGGAAAGGGAAGAGTCTGTAATTCCATTTGCAAATGTCTTGGTGATGCTTCAAGAATCACGAGTGAAAAACGGCCGAGAAACACTGGAATTGACTAGAGGGAGGGTTTGTTAAGCATCTTCCTGATCACCCCTCAACCCTTGGTGATGGTGATGAACTTCAAGTTCTGCTAGTGGGTTGATCGCCAGCAGCTGATTTCCTTTCGAAGCTCATCTACGAGGAACTTCTTCTAAAGCTCAGGTTGAGCTGTGATCTGAGTGGAATATCGCCAAGCGGGATAACCCTGTCACTGGTTCACCTTGGTGCTTGGAATGGTCAGTCTCCGTGTTAATGTCCTTCATGGCACCGGAAATAGCAGCTGCAGTTTCTGACTGAAGTGGCCTTGGTAGAGATTTCCATCCCTTTCTTTCCTCAGGAGTTTCTTTTTTAAAGCAAGACGCATCATATTTGTGTTTACCATGTCAAGGTAGAGTGGGGCGTAGTATATAGATGTATTTATTGTGGCCTTTTTTTATATGAGGACTAGCCCTCGGAAACCATTGTCCTGTGGGCCCCACTGTGCAATAATCCTACTGGATAGATTTTAGGTAGTTTTTCCTGGAAAGTAAACTCTCTTATGTACCTAGCAGGAATCTGAAATCTTGGTTTTACTGAAAAGAATTTTGAGAACGACTCCCGATTCCAAGTTGTAGTTCGTAATGTGTTCAAAACAGGTGGTTTTGAAAGGGTGATTCGTGAACTCAGTGTTAAATGATTTTGTCTAAAGTCTTACTCTCTTTGGAAGTTTATTCTTTCCCTCAAAATTCGAGTCATTGAGCACAATCAGAATGGAGGCTCATATCTCAGGAGTTTTTGAAATTTTAATTTGGGGGGGCGGCGCTTAGAGACGTTTCTCTTCTACCCTATTCCATTTTCTTTTCCTTTGCTGCGATGTTTGTGTGTGTGTGTGATGAGACTTTAGTGATGTGATGGAAAGTCACACAGATTCATCATGACCCTCTGAGTTGAGATGGTTGACAGAAGGAGTTGTGGTTTTACTGTTTTCCAGAGGGCGCTTAGAACAGGGAGTCAGCCAGGTGGTCTTTGACGTGTGCTTTTAGACAATTACATGTTGCAGACCCTTTTGCCTGCCCCACACCAAAGACATAAGATGCACTAGGAAACTGCATATAGGATTTCTGTCAACCGACTCTTAGAGCTGTGATTGTAATTAAGTAGTTGGTGCTATGATTGAAGCAAAATCCAGTAGCAATGCAACAGCCCCTGTATTTGCTTTATGGGTGGTAATTGGGAATTTACTCTAAGCTTATAAATCTTTAAGTAGGATTGGTGAGAGGTAGGGGAAGTTATCAGTGACAACAGACTCCTCCTCAAAGGCCTCTGCGTGAAGCTGGGCCTCCTAGTCTTCTGTCTGGGCAGTGGCGCACTGCTCAGAGGTAAGGCCACTCCGTTTTTACAGTGCAGAGATTTGGGTGGAATATAGAATATCAGCCCAGAAAAGGTTTTATTATAATAGCTTTTTACATATGTATATTTATTTTTAGGAGAAAATTGAATAGGCCTATAGTTGTACACGTATTCTTGTTAGGAGTCCTTTGAATGAATGAGCTGAACCCACTTGCCAAATATCCTTGTCCTTTGTCATCATCTATTTTTCAATGTATAATTGCTTTCGATTTTTCAAAACCGTATTTCCTGCTCCATCATTTGTATGAAAGTGAAGTCGTTGACATTGTTAGGATTTTGAATCATTTTTAAATTTTGCAGTTCTTAAAACACAAAGGGAATTAAGGAACATGACACTAGTGAACCTTCATGGTCAGTTTTACTGAAAGTGCAGAAATTCAGGGCGCCTGGCTGGCTCAGTCGGA
Source organism: Martes martes (assembly GCF_963455335.1). Taxonomy (NCBI): domain Eukaryota; kingdom Metazoa; phylum Chordata; class Mammalia; order Carnivora; family Mustelidae; genus Martes; species Martes martes. Next base: position 180,335,600 of record NC_137891.1, on the reverse strand, counting down.
AGAATGTGCGACTCTGGATCTCACGGTTGTGAGTTAGAGCCTCACGTTGGGTGTAGAGATGACTTAAAAAAAAAAAAAGTTAGACTTATTTTAAAAAGTGAATAAATTCAAGATTAACTTCTCTTAAAATAAGATAAAATCATCACAAGCTCCTCTGGTTGCCACCAAAACTGATACTGGTCAGCCCTAGACAGTAATGGGCCACTTTACTGGACAGCTGCTTTGCCACGACCAGTCATGGACACTTCTGTGGTCTGTGCTCACCTTCAACGGTGGTCTCTGTTTATTCACCAAAGAGAGAAGAAGATTGTCCTGTATGACTTTCTGCAGTTTACCCTAAGTCGATTCGGGTGTGTAGCAGTGTGCTTGGTGACCAGACAGCTAATGGCTAGCCTGTAGGTTTTGCCCACTGGAGCTGATAAAAATGATTTCCAGACTTGTACCTGTGTAGGCCTCCTGACATCAGCCAGTTGCCTTCATCCTACATGTAGGGCCTTAGCCATTAACATATAAAGATAACCAGTTGCTTGGCAAAGAACTGGGTAGATGGTGGGTGGGTGGGTGTTAAAATTGTTTTGCCTTGGAGCCTCTGAAACCTCCCAGAGCTCCTTGTCTCCATATGTACTAAAGGAAGACACAACCCATGTGTTTTTTCCCCCAAAGCATTTCTCCAGCGAGAGAAGGTTGCGTAAAAATGGAAAGATACATGAGACTCTGTGTCACCGATTTCATGATAACTAGTTAAAATGGAACCTGCCTGTTCTTCCTTAGCACAGCTTTCTATCTCTAGTAAAAGCCATAAAAACTTCGTTGGTTTAACTATCAGCTCATGTGTATATAGACATGTGTGACTGACAAATATTCTACAGTTAATTTTACATAGACTGGAAAGCAGACAATTTTTGTATCTACAGATATATTCTCTACTTACGGTGGCTTTTATCCCACCATGTATATAAAAACAGCCTTGCAAATAACTGGCCAGGAAAGTTACAGTGCATTCTGATTTCCTTTTCCTACCTGTTTGCCACCTGTAATGAGAGCAAGCAGGATAATTGAACTGCAGTGTATTTCAAACTTGTTATCACTGGTAACATATCCTAAGAAAAGCTGATTAGATTATGCATTCTTCCATTCTCTAGCACAAATACCAAAAAGCCAAATTTCTCCTTTGAATTTGGTGACTTAGTATAGTCTGCGGCTGAACTAGAAAGAAACAAGTTATTAGGAGTTTCCCTTCCCAGAAGATGGAATGTTAACCTTTTGTGTTAGGAGTTCCATAAAATAAAAATAGCTTTTTTCCCCGAAAGAATTAAAAACTCCAGTTCCTCTTAACAGCAAAGTGAATTGGAAGTGTGTCCTTGAGAACTAGAAATGTAAAATCATGGCTTCAGTTCTATACATTAGAGGCCTCTCAGTATTAGGTGTTCCTAGGAGTTCAGTGAATAAATAACTTAGGGGTAAGCCTTTGATGTACTTGATTTTCTCTTGTGCCTTAGTTTCTCCAAATAGCAGAAGCATCACATTTTGGTGGGAAGTAAAAGTGAAAGTATTGGGGGGAACGTTTGCAAATGGCCTTCTTAGAGGTAGAGGCCATGCATGGAGGGGTCCTAAGATTCACCCTCATTGTTAATTCAGAATTACCCTGCACCAAATCTTTACAGACTTCCCTATATAGAAGAATGATAATAGGGCTTTTTTGCATTGGGAGTACCAAAAAGTGGTTTCTAGATGTTTATCATGTCTTTGTTGCACTGTCTGTATTGGGGTGGTTAAGACAGAGTTCGAGAAAATCTAGCTGGTACTCTTGAAGGCTATACAGTATCAGTCTTTGAATACGACTTCATTGATTCATGGGGTGCCTGGCTGGCTCATTCATTAGAACATGCAACTCTTGATCTTGGAATTGTGAGTTCGAGCCCCATGTTGGGGGTAGAGTTTACGTTAAAAAAAAAAAAAGTATATTTATTCATCAAACATTAAGTGCCTGTGTGCCCAGTACTGGGGAGCATGGGGATACAGGGGTGACTGAATCAGATTGGAAGCCTGCCCTCGTGAAGTTGTGTGTAGTAAGGAGACATGAAACAAATTTTAGCTCTAAGAGCAAGATCTGGTTTTGCCTTTTAGCATGGTTTTATTTTCAAAATCATATTAGAGTGATTGAGTTCAAAGTCAGAGATTGGGAAAATCAGGCTCAAAATGTGATCCTAAAACTGCTCTAAAATTTTTTTATTATTATTTTTAATAATATCAGAAACCAACAAAAATTTTTCTAATGTTTGATAGAAATATTTGAAGAGATGAGCATAAATGCTGCCAGGTGACAGGGTTAGGATAGATGTGCAAGTAAATGGGAGATGATCCCCAAATACGCACCAGTGACAGTCAGCTTTTCCTCCCGTCAGGACATCCTTCCACGCAGGGTAGAAATGCAGAATCCCCACTCCCCCGCTGAGCATGGCTGCCCTGGGATGCTGACCATCTGGGCCAACAGGACTTAGCAGAGGATCCTGTAGGATTTGCTGTTTTACAGCAGCTGAGTGCAAGGTGTGGCGGTAGGAATCCAGAGCGGAACATGTAGCGAGCCGTGGGACCCGATGGTGGGCAGGATTGTTGACAAGAGGATTCCAGGCTCTACCGAATCTTTGACAGGCTAGCTCCATTAAAAGGATGTTCTTCAACCCATTATTTAAAATGTCACCATGTATGTTGTAATCCTGAGGCATACAGGTAGAAGTTCTGGGCCTGCCTACTAGTGACTTCTGAGGCTTACAATTAGAGAACTCACACGTTGATCAGCTCCATATCGGTGATTGGTAATCGAGACCCTGGGGGCTGTCAAAGGCGAGAGGGATCTAGCTGGTAAGCTTCAGGGCACAGTCTTAAGGAATGAAATCCATGGAGAAAATGGTTCAAGGATGTAGGAGTTAGAGAATGTTTCTTTTACACAGAAGACCTGGGGTGGGGGCGTAGAACGCAAAATCAGAACTTCTGCAGAACTGTATTTCTTTAAATGTGTGCCGTACGAAGGTTTTCATTAGCCGACCCAGGGAAGGGGCGTGCTGGATGTTTTTTTCCCTGGGAAGATCGGTGTCTGATGGGAAAAGATCGTATTTACCAGGGGCTTGCTTTACACACAACCTTGAATGAATGCGTCTGTGGCTTAAAGGAGGAGACCTCTCTCTCCTACCCCAGGCAGTCAGATCAGCCCGTTGGTTTCCAGATTCCTTCAGCCTGAGATGACCTGACGCTGTCCGGACTTTCCTTTTCCCCCGAAAGCCCCGCAGCTTTCTGAGTTTCTGCCTTCTGTCTGAGATCTCTGTCTCTCTGAACGACTACAGTCTGTTCTCTGTTCTCTCCATCATCCTTTTCAAATAGTGATGCACTCAGCGCAGTTCAACTTACGGATCATATTGGTTTCTTCACTGCATACCTGCAATGAACATTGATTTGCTCGTTGTTATTCAAAATCTCGTCGTCCTGGCAAGTTGGGCTAATGACCTTTGCTCTCGAGTAAGGTTTGTTTACCAGTTTTGTAGCCATATTTGGCAAATCTTAGCAAATAGAAACCCTTCATTTCCCCCCTTTGTTCTTGGAATTGCTCATGTATTGCTTTTCTGACTTTTCTTTAAGCTTTGAGACTACTGCATCTTTAAGAAACTAGGCAGATTGGCAAAATAGGCTTGCCAGTAGCTTAGTCACTCCCATAGTGCTTTGGTTTTGAGAGTTGGGAAAACTCTGAGAACTTAAGAGAACCAAACTCAGGAATCCCACTGTTGGCTGCACTGTGCCCTTGGTTTAGGCGCTGGACATAGGACCTGTCTGCAGCTGAGTGAACTAGATGCATTTGGGTTTGAGTTTTTGTCACATACTGAAATGTTAAGTCAGCCCTAAATAATCGAAACACTTTATTTTTCTTTTTTTATTAGGAACTTTCTGAAGAAAAAAGTGATGTGTAAAACATTTGATATTTAAGACAATAAAGTTTTTATCATAAGACTCTCGTTTGATCAGTTTCTTTTGAGATGGTTACTTTAGTCCTTGACTGTCTCCCTGCCCCTTTAAGTCACCTGTACCCAGGCACCGTGATCTGTCGTCATCTGCCCGCACCTCATGAGAAATGGGTATCTCTAAGCCATGAAAGTTGACATCCAGACGACCGATGCAGGGGCACGGCCACCTGCTCCTGTCAGAGATGCGCGTCCGTGACCGTGTGGGCAGCCGGTGCCCAGTGACAGACGTTGTGGTTGGGTGTTGTGGTTAGACCAGCCTCTGGAGCCGGGCCGCTTTGCCACTTGCTGGCTATGTGACTGGGTAAGTTTCCTAACCTTTCTGGGCCTCCGTCTCATCTACAAAATGGGGACCGTCTGGCTGGTTGTAGGGATGACAGTTAACAAGCTAATACATGGAAAGTGCTTAGCACAGTACCTGGCACCATGCTAAGTGCTCATTAGACTTTAGTATCATCGTGTCACACAAAGGATTTGAGAATGCTGAATGCAGTTATTCTGGAAGTTGGGCAATCTCAGCCGTCGGATATGACTCTGCCGCGTGCAGTCATTCAGGGTCCTAGGTTGCCAGGGCTCTGCCTGCTTCCACACGGGCCTTCCAAGATGACCCTGGAAACCAGCATCCCACTGACATACCAGAAGAGAATGAGGGCTGTTCCTGGAAGTTTCTCTACCAGGCCTGGAAGTGGTGTATGTCGCTTTCCTACCCACGTTCCCCTGACTGCACTCAGCCACACGGCCGGACCGAAGTGCAAGGGAGGCTGGGAAACCTCCTCTCCCCGTGTGCTCGGGGTGAGTGGTGCAGTGACGTGTCACCTAGCAGTGCTTCAGCCGCCCCCGCCCAAGGAGGTGGCCCCGTATCCCATCCCGGCACTCAGCTGACCAGTCCAGAAGCTCCTGGGATGCCCTGTCCTTCAGGTCTTGGTTGTGGCTCTTGACAGAGATCAGTTCTGTGCTCCTGCCCCATAGACAGTGTCGATGCAGGGAGAAGAGCCACAACAGCAAATCCCATCCAGAAAAAAGAGGGGGAAGTGCCGCCATCGTGAAGGGGTTGGGAAGTTCCTCTGCTTAAAATCCTAATCACCTTCTGTGGAAGAACTCCCTTGTCTGGGGTCCACGGCCCCACCTGAAGCAGGTGTCGCATGCGCCTTCTTCAGGAGTCATGCAGCTCTCTTAGCTTGTCGCTGGCACAGGTCTGGGAACTGGCGGTTGTCTAAAGGCGTGGGAAGGGGTCCATGGCGTTTGAACTCTGGATTTGTAGTTTCTTGGGCAAAACAGTTTGTTTAACACTGAAGGGACTTCTGATTATCTGCTGCCACCGATCATTGCCCGTAACCGCTCTCGAGTTCCCTCATGTACACAGTCCTCGAGCATGAGTCATTGCTCTGCTTTCCCACTTCCAGTCTGCCCTGGGGGCATCTACAGTTTATCCGACATAGGTTTGAATGGAAAAACTTAGTATGGCTTTTACTACCGGGCTGATTCTTACTGGGCCTTGGCATTCAAAGCCTATTTCAAGCTTAGCTCTCACCATCTGAAGTGCAGAACAAGGAACTGTACTTGAGCAAACTCAAAGCCCCAAGTTCCTTGGCCGCATTCCTTTTCACTTCTGCTTCCAACAACCTAGTTCCTTCCTAATCTTGGGTCTGTCTCATAATGTAAAAGTCAGCACACTAACCTGACTTTTCAGGCTTTCCTTGTAGACCCGAGTTTTAGGCTATGTAGTTAATGTAGTCAAAGATGCAAGGTGCCACAGGAGAGTTCGTACCCCTGGGTGAGAGGCACCTCCACATATCAGTTGCCCATATCCAGCCTCCACATATCAGTTCCCCTCCTGACCGCCGAGACAGGGCCTTCTTTGAGGTTTGCTTAACAGAACTTTATTTCTCCTTCTCTGAACAGCCCACTGTGTATCCAAGTCCGTGGAGGTAGGAGGCCTCTTCAGTCTGTCATTCAGGAAGCGGGCTTGGATACAGCTCTGCCATTTACCCCCGGCTTCCAAACTTGCTCTGGCCTTCAACATTCAACTAGAAAATAATGGAAGAGAGAATCAAGCTCAAGGGGTTCCTATAGGCCAGACCTGGAAATAGTACCTTTCACTTCCCACATAAAATCCATGAAAATCACAACAATGGGCCACACCTAGCCGAAGGAGAGGCCGAGAAATGTAGCCTAGCTCTGTGCTCAGTAAGAGATCAAGTAACCCAGTTTTTGTCTCAGAAAGAGACAAAATGTCTGTTTTCTAATGTCTAGTGGGGACAGAGCCTTGTGTTGACTCCCAGTTAATACATATTCACAAATTGAGACCCCTCGTTCTGAACTACTGAGAGCGGGTTTCTTGTGGAGGGTCGCGAGACTATCTCTTTTCTATCCTAAAGCTTGGAAATACTGTGTTCCATTTAAAAAAAAAATTTTTTTTTTTTTTTTAATTTAAGTGACTTGGAGCACCTACGTGGCTTAGTCTTTTGAGTGTCTGATTCTTGACTCAGGTTATGATCTCATGGGATGCAGCTCCATGTTGGGCTCCAAGCTCGGCGGGGCATCTGCTTCTCCCTCTCCCTCTGCCTCTCAGCACATGTGCACGCTCTCTCTCTCTCTCTCTCTCTCTCTCTCTAAATCTTAAGCTTAAAAAATTTTTAAGTGACTTAAAATTAACCATTTTGAGATTAATGAGTAAGTTGGAAACACCTTAGGCATTGACAATGTGGAGTCATTGCCTTGTGTGTGGTTTGTATTGTAGGGGATTTACTTGAGAAGATTTCAGTGTACCTGGAAAAGCTGCCTATATGGGAGGACCTTAGACATATCGCCCCTTGTTCTGTTAGAGTCCCTTGCCTATCTAATAAGAACGATGAGAGTAGAGGCTACGTCTAGTTGGAGGTAAGAGTTATGTTGCCCTTTTCCAGATCTCAATCCTTTGGTAATCATTTCATTTGAAATGAAATTTCTAGTACTTGATAGAGTGATGGAAATTGTGAGACATTAATTAGTCATTAGTGGAGAGAATTATGGGTCCTTGGCACAAAGAAAGGGGAATTCATTGCATTTTTATTAAAAACAGAACAAAGCAAAACTTTGAAAGTATCAGGGAAGTGCGGTGTCTGGCTGGCTCAGTTGAAAGAGCCTGTGATTCTCAATCTTGGGATTGTGGGTTCAAGCCCCATGTTGGATGTAGAGATTACTAAGAAAAAATAAACTTAAAAAAAAAAGTATCAGGGAAGTAAAAGCACTGTGAGTGTATGACAGTACTCTATCTATAGCTTGAGGGAGGAACATGTAAAAAAAGGGTAGGATATTCATTTAAAAGTAGAAGTACAAAGAAATAGAAGAAAAATAAAAATTTAAAAAAGAACATAGTTCTGGGGGCGCCTGGGTGGCTCAATCATTAAGCATCTGTTCGGCTTGGGTCATGATCCCAGGGTCCTGGTATCAAGCCCCATATCCGACTCCCTGCTCTGCTAGGAAGCCTGCTTCTCCCTCTCCCACACCTCCTGCTTGTGCTCCCTCTCTCGTTGTCTCTCTACCAAATAAATAAATAAATAAAATCTTAAAAAAAAAATAGAACATAGTTCTAAATTTCAAAATACATGGTAAGTAGAGCTCATTGCCATCTTACATAAAAGGGCTAAATTGTCACCAGATACTGCTTCCTTGTTCAGGGTCATTAGTGTTACTAATGGGATTAACCAACTATACCAGTCCTTACCCATGGATTTTGTCCTTAAAAAAAATAAAATAAAATAAAAAATTAGAGTTAGGGTGGTTTGTTTCCTCCTAGAAAATTACACAAAGTCAACATTTTCCCTGTTGGACTCCAGGTGTCTGAAATTGCAGAGCCTGAGACAGAACTGCCCCCCCCTCCCCCGGCCCCCCAAACCTGCTCCTCTCCAACCTCCCTGAGAAATCAGTGGCAGCTGACAGCAGCATCCTTCCTGCTGCTCGAAGACCTTGACTCATCCTTCACAACCTGCATCCCGTCCATCCTAAAGCTCACCAGCTGCACTTCAAAAGAGCTTCAAAACCCCATTATTCCTGGGGGGCACCTCTGTCGGCTAAGCCTCCAAGTCTTTGGACTGGAGTCGTGATCTTGGGGTGGAGGAATCAAGCCCCATGCTTTGTGCGGAGGCTGCTTGTCCCTCTCCCTCTGCTCCTTCCCAGCTCTCTCTCTCTCTCTCTCTCTCTCAAATAAATGAATAAAATTCAATTTTTATAAATTCAATCATTTCTAGGGCCCTGGTCCCAGGCCCATCATCTCTCCCCTGGGTCTCCCGACTCCTGCCCCTGCCTACCTACAGTCCTTTTGGTTTTTTTTTTAAGATTTAGTAATTTATTTGAGGGGGGAGGGGCAGAGGAAGAGGGAGAATCGTCAAGCAGACTCCCTGCTGAGCGCGGGCCCCACACGGGGGCTCAGTCCCAAGACCCTGAGATCACCCCCTGAGCCAAAATCAAGAGTCGGCCATTCAACCGACTGTCACCCAGGCGCCTCTACCTCCATTCTGTTCTTCCGTAGCACAACAGCCAGCATGATTCTGTGAAACCAGGCCACACCTCTCCTTAACATCCTTCCACGGGTCCCCAGCCCACTCGGAGTAAAAGCAGAAAAGCTCATACTGCCTCCGAGGCCCCTATCCACCTCCCTGCCTTCCCCTCCTGCTCCTTTCCCCTCGCTCATCCCTAAGGCACCCCGCCCTCCACGTTCCGGCAGCTCACCGTGCTCCTTCCCGATCAGGGCCTCCGTACTGGGTATTTCCTTACTCTGGAGGGCCCTGTCCTCAGACGCCTTCATGGCTTTTTCTCTCACGTCCTTTGTATGCAGATATCCGCTCCCTAAAGGCCTTCCCTGGCTCCTCTACCTAAAATTCAAACCATCCGTCCCCTTCTGTGTCATTCCCCTTCCTCTCTCTCCGGAGTGCCGAGCACTACCCAGCGCACCGGCATTCACTTCTGTTGACTGTCTTTCTCTCCCGCTAGAATGTAAGCCCCAGGAGGGTAGGATTTGTGCCCGTCCTTCTCACTGCTATACCCCCAGCACCTAGAACTCCGCCTGGTGCATAGCAGTCACTGTTGGGAGTCAGTAAACCCATCAACACTATCATGCTGCGTCCCTTTCCATCTCCAAGGTTCCAAGGGGTCGTTCTGTAAGTGGAATGACGTAGCAGAACTGTGCCTGAGGTCCAGTGCGGTCCCTGAGGTCGGTTCATAGACTTGGGAATTCCAGCCCAGGAGGACTACTGAGTTTGAGTTTAACATAGATTGTTTTAAAAAAAAAGGTTTTATCTATTTCTTTGACACAGAGATAGCACAAACAGTCAGAGTAGCAGAGGGAGGGCGAGAAGCAGGCTCCCCGCTGGGCAAGGAGCCCAGTGTAGGGCTTGATCCCAGCACCCTGGGATCATGACGTAAGCGGAAGGCAGACGCTTAACCATCTGAGCTACCCAGGGGCCCTGAGTTTAAAGAGATTTTTTTAAAATTTTTATTTATTTATTTTTTAAAGATTTTGTTTATTTATTTGACAGAGAGAGAGATCACAAGTAGACAGAGAGGCAGGCAGAGAGAGAGGAGGAAGCAGGCTCCCCGCCCAGCAGAGAGCCCTATGCGGGGCTCGATCCCAGGACCCTGAGATCATGACCTGAGCCGAAGGCAGAGGCTTAACCCACTGAGCCACCCAGGCGTCCCAAGATTTTAAAAGACAGATGATATTCTGGGGTTAGTAAGTTTACAGCCTTCCCTGCAAAGTAGTACTTTTTATTATACCCACATATACAATTAATTTGGGATATTGGCAAACAACACTCCTCAGTTAATGGTCATATGGACTTTGACTATACTTCCTCAATCTTTACCTTCCGGAATGGAAAGGCCCAAATCAGGTGTAAAGAGAGGCAGCTTTGGGGGCGCATGAGTGGTTCAGTCACTTAAGCATCTGCCTTCGACTCAGGTCATGATCGTAAGGTTATGGGATTGAGCCCCGAGTTGGGCTCTTGGCTCGGTGGCAGCTGCCTTCTCCCTCTCCCTCTGCCTGCTCTCCCTCTGCTTACACTCTCTCTCTGTCAAAAAAATAAAGAAAAATTTAAAAAATTAAAAAAAACAGAGGCAGGCAGCTTTCTGTTGAGTCCTAGTTCTCTTTGGTCCTTTTATTTCCACGGCCAGCTACAAAGATTTTCTGCATCCCTATTGAATTAAAAATTAATCAGAAGATATTAATTCAGGGGCACCTGGGTGGCTCAGTTAGTGAAGCGTCTGCCTTCGGCTCGGGTCATGATCCCAGGGTCCTGGGATCGAATCCTGAGTCAGGCTCTCTGCTACACAGGGAGCCTGCTTCTCCCTCTGCCTCTGCCCCTCCCCCTGCTTGTTCTCTCTCTTTCTCTCTCAGATAAACAAATAAAATCTTTTTAAAAAAAGCAGTAGCTTGCATGCTGGGAAAGACTAGAGACTACTTATGTTGGACAACCGAGGAGAAAGTTCTTGTCAGACGCTAACATTTAAATTGAGACCAAATTGGCAGGAAGGGTCCTCCCAGGGGAGGGCTTGGGATAGATTACGTTAGGCTAGACTGGGGAAAACAGGCCAAAAATTCCCATAATTTGTTACAAAAGAAGTTTTTCATCTTGATCATGTTACAGTCCAAGACAAGTGTTCCTGGTTGATGGGCAGCTCTGCTCCCTGCAGTGACGTGGGGACCCACGCTCTTTGCATCTTGTCCGTCGGACACCCCCTGGGCTTCATCCGACCTGGCGGGAGAAAGAACAGCACAGAGAAGGAGTCCCCACTCGCTCCGAAGCCCAGCCCAGAGGTGGACCCCTCTATTTCTATTCATGTTCCATTAGAGAGTGCTTGATACAGCCACGCCTACCACAAAGGAGGCTGGGAGATGTCATCTCACCCGGTGACTGGCTATCATGCTGTCACTGTGGAGAGAGCAGACTTGGGTGACCAGAGGGGGGCCTCTGCCACACTAGGGAAGAGCGTCCCAGCCAAGACACGAGCGCACCAACATGTTTGAGAAACAGAAGGTTGGAGGGGCTGATCGGGAGATGAGTCAGAGAGAGAGGTTGGATCGGATTGGCTATGGCCTTAGAGGCCAGAGAAGAGTCTGGATGTTATTCCAAATGCTGCGATGCGAAGATGTCAGAGGCTTTTAAACTAAAAGGTTGAACGACTTCCCAATTTTCACCAACCCATCTTGCTGACTGGACAGTCATGAGGAAGGAACTGGAGGTTCAACATTTTTAAAAAATAGTTTATTATGATTTTTTAAGTCATCTCTACACCCGATATGGAGCTTGAACTCACAACTCCGAAATCAAGAGTCATGTGGTCTTCCTACTGAGCGAGCCAGATGCCCCTGAATGGTCAACATTTTTTAAAGAAAATCACTTAGGCACACCTGGATGTCTTAGTCAGTGGAGGGTGCAACTTTAACCTTGGAGTTGTGAGTTCCAGCCCAATGTTGGGGTTGGAGATTACTTAAAAATCTCTAAAAATAATAATAAAATAAAATTACCTTGACTAAAGCTGTCTTGTTTTTTGTTTTTATTGTTTTTAATTTAAATTCAGTGAATTAACATACAATGATACAATGTATCACTGGTTTCAGAGGTAAAGGTCGGTGATTCATTGGTCTTATAAAACACCCAGTGCTCATTACATCACGTGCCCTCCTTAATGTCCATCACCCAGTTACCCCATCCCCCCACCCTCTCCCTTCCCTCCAGCAACCCTCAGTTTTTTCCCTATGATTTAGTCTCTTATGCTTTGTCTCCCTCTCTGGTTTCATCTTGTTTTATTTTTTCCCTCTCTTCCCCTATGATCTTCTGTTTCATTTTGTTTTGTTTTTGTTTTTTTAAATATTTTATTTATTTATTTATTGACAGAGAGAGAGCAAGAATGGGAACAAAGCAGGGGGAGCAGCAGAGCGAGAGGGAGAAACAGGCCTCCCGCCGAGCAGGGAGCCCCATGCAGGGCTTGATGCCAGGACCCTGGGATCATGACCCAAGCCAAAGGCAGATGCCCAACAACTGAGCCACCCTGGCACCCCTGATACTCTGTTTTGTTTCTTAAATTCCACAGATGAGGGCACCCGGGTGGCTCAGTGGGTTAAAGCCTCTGCCTTCTGCTCAGGTCATAGTCTCAGGGTCCTGGGATCGAGCCCGATGTCAGGCTCTCTGCTCAGCAGGAAGCCTGCTTCCTCCTCTCTCTCTGCCTGCCTCTCTGCCTACTTGTGATCTCTCTCTGTCAAATAAATAAATAAAATCTTTTTTTAAAAAATTCCACATATGAGTGAAATCATATGATAATTGGCTCTCTCTGATCAACTTATTTTGCTTAGCATAATACCTCTAGTTCCATACATGTTGTTCACGTTGTTGTAAATGAGAAGATTTCTTTTTTTGACAGCTGAGTAATATATATTTATACATGCCACATCTTCTTTATCCGTTCATCTGTCGATGGCCATCTGGGCTCTTTCCGTATCTTGGCTGTTGTGGACATTGCTTCTGTAAACACTGGGGTACAGTCGCCCCTTCGGATCCCTACATTTGTATCTTTGGGGTAAATACCCAGTGGTACACCTGCCTTGTTTTGATTTACCCAGTCCTAGAGCTGTAGACTGTCTGCACTTGTGGGTGCCAGAGTAAAGCCATAGGAGCCCGAGCACTGCTGTGAGGTACAACCAGCCCCCGCTATCTCCCCTTCTCAGATGGGGTTCAGCTTCACAAGCCTGACGGTCAAGGAAATATTTCCTCCCCCCTCCAGAAACACAAATGCATTTACCTCGAGTTCCTTGAATGAAGGGACAAGGGAGGAACTAGTCTCTTAAACTATCCTCCACCTTTCCCCCCCTCCAAGTTTTAATGTAAATTCCAGTTAGCTAACAGACTGTAATATTAGTTTCAGGTGTAGAATTTAGTGATCCAACACTTACATACAACACCAGTGCTCATCATAAGCCCTCCTTAACCCATCACCCATTTAACCCATTCCCCTGTTCCCTCCACCTTTTATTTATTTTTTTTAAGGTTTTATTTATTTATTTGACAGAGCGAGAGAGAGTGAGAGCGAGCACAGGTAGGCAGAGGGAGAGGGAGAAGCAGGCTCTCCAATGAGCAAGGAGCCCAATGTGGGGCTCGATTCCAGGACCCTGGGATCATGACCTGAGCCGAAGGCAGCTGCCCAAGCAACCGAGCCACCCAGGTGCCCCACCCCTCCCCCTTTTTAAAAAATGATCCTGTCCAGTGATCTTTTAAGGATGTGGGAGGATAAAGCTGCCAGAATTTTTTCCTATCCCCTTCCTCTCTGAGGCAGCGCACATCTTTGGAAGGAAGAGTGAAGAAGACCTGGTGGGTGGCTGGGTCTATGGACTCCGTGATGGGCCTTGTCCCCAACCTCATCCCCCACCTGATGGAGTCGAGCCGTGGGAGGCGGGTCGAGATACTATTTAAAGGAAGAAGAAGAGCAAAGTCATTTTTCCTGTATCACTGATTTGGAAACTAAGACAGTGATTTGCCCGAGGCCGTAGCATGAGTCAACTGAGGCTTTTGACTCCTGATGCCTCAAAGTCTCATGCACTTGCACATGATCCGAAGTCTTGTGCAATAGATGAATGGATGAGCTTTGGTGACTCCCTGTAACTGGATTGATAGGCATCCTGGGGCGTCTTAGTTTTGTTCTTTTCTGGTTTGTCCCCCCGCTTTTTAAAAAGATTTTATTTATTTATTTGACAGAGAGATAGAGAGCACAAGCAGGCAGAGTGGCAGGAAGAGGGAGAGGGAGAAACAGGCTCTCGGCTGAGCAGGGAGCCCCATGTGGGGTTCGCTCGACCCCACGACCCTGGGATCACGACCTGAGCCAAAGGCAGCTCCTTAACTGAGCCGCCCAGGTGTACCTTCCTTATTTTTTTTTTCCTTAAGTGATCTCTACACCCAACCTGAAGCTCAAACTCACAACCTCAAGACCAAAAGTCACATGCTTTATTGGCTGAGCCCACCAGGTGCCCCCTGAATTGCCTTGTCTTTGGCAGGCAAGGATGAATTCCATATTTGAGCTCTGGGCATGGGGCAGTTATCTGCACGTGAACACACACTTGACCCCCTCCTGTTTCCTGCAAGAAATCTCGTGATGCCTCTCTTCTCCCACCCACTTATCCACACAAACCTTAGGGATTTTTTAAAAAGGTTTATTTGTTTGAGAGAGAGAACATGAGCTGGGGGGCAGGGGGAGTGGGAGAGGGAAAAGCAGGCTTCCCACTGGGCAGGGAGCCCGATGTGGGGCTCGATCCCAGGACCTGGGGATCATGAACTGAACTGAAGGCAGACGCTTAACCCACTCAGCCACCCTGGCGTCCACCTTAGGAATCCAGTAGGCAGTAAGGCTGTATGTCCCTCCTGAATGTTGTAAAAAGTTGACTGTGCCCATCCCCCAGTGTGTGAAGATGAAAACAGTACGACAGAAATGCCGCCACCTTACATCACAGGTATGCAGCTCAGCAATCCAATCCGATGAAGCTGTCATGTGCCCAAGCCAGGACTGGCCATTTATAGGAAGGTGGCACCCAGGGAAGATGCTGCCCAGGAGATGTCTTACTGTTTAACAGCAAGGAAGAATCACAAAGCTGGTTGGTTCCACTTGGGGCTGAATGGATTCTCGTGAGCCCGAGTTGCATCCGACAGGTCAGGGCCTGTAGGCAGCCTAGCCTGGGTGCCGCGGGCAGGGAGCGCCCAAGGAGCAGCTTTCCTCCTCCTTGCCACAAACACCCTTGGACATGGGACTGTTTCTTTCCTCGTTCATCGTAATGCGTCCTCTCTTCTTAGCCTTCTCTCACCCCGCCCAGTGACTGGAGCCTCTTCCCCCCTGTCATTCTGTCCTAGCCCGACGCCACGGAGGCTATTACCTCTTATTTTCCTGCCCTCAATACTAGTAAGAAATGCCCTCGGTTTAGAGACTTTGCTTCTTGTCCTCCAGGGTTAGCCCAAGCCCCTATGGGGTCAACCTGCTAGAATAGCAAGAAGAAATGTAAAGGGATCTTTGACTCAGGATGCAAACGGCTCCCATCATCTGTAGGGGGACTGCTGTGTGTGAATCCGTGAGACAAACGTCCATAGAGCTCTTAGTTCAGCGCCTGGCACGTGGTCAGTCCGCAACACTTAGCACCACCATCAGCAGCAGCGTCGAACGCTCCTGACCCAGATCCGGAAGTGCCAATAGAATGCAGTTTCTCAAGTTGTTCTCTTGCCTTTTATTGGCACACAATTTTGTCCGCCTGTCCAGTCACATAAAAACAAAACAATGCGCGCCCGGCTGCCTGTCGGTGGAGCGTGCGACACTTCATCTTGGGGTTGTAAGTTCGAACCCCACGCTGGGTGTAGAGATTACTTGAAAATAAAATCTTAAACAAACAAATAACTACCACCATCTTGGGTCTCTCCTGGGGAAACTGAGGGATGGAGAGGGATCTTTTGGTTGTGTAGGGGGTGGGGTTCACCTAGGATAAGCTGTAGAGTCAGTGTTGCTTAAGGGTGCTGAGGTGACTGTCTGGGAGACTGGGGGAGGGGTAGCCGGGCAGAAAAGAGGGAAAATAGGAAGCTGAAGGTGAGAATTGGCGTGTCTTAAGAATAAAGAGTACTGATCAGGGGCGCCTGGGTGGCTCAGTGGGTTAAAGCCTCTGCCCTCGGCTCAGGTCATGATCCCAGGGTTCTGGGATCGAGTCCCGCATCGGGCTCTCTGCTCTGCAGGGAGCCTGCTTCCCCTTCTCTCTCTCTGCCTGCCTCTCTGCCTACTTGTGATCTCTGTCTGTCAAATAAATAAATGAAAAGTTAAAAAAAAAAGAGTACTGATCTTTTCGCGATATATACAAATATCGGATCATTACATTGTGCACCTGAAACTGTTATGTAGCTAAATTTCATAAAGTGAAAAAATAAATATATAGTGACTTTTTTTTTATTTTAAGATTTTATTGGACAGAGAGAGAGCATGCACAAGCAGGGGGAGCAGCAGAGGGAGAGGGGAGAAGCAGGATCTCCACTGAGCAGGGAGTCCCATGAGGGGCTTGATCCCAGGACCCTGGGGTCATGACCTGAGCCAAAGGCAGATGTTTAACCAACTGAGCCACCTAGGTGCCCCCCGACCTTTTATTTTTAAGAATAAAAAAGAGGGGGCACCTGGGTGGCTCAGTGGGTTAAAGCCTCTGCCTTCAGCTCAGGTCATGATCCCAGGATCCTGGGATCGAGCCCCACATCGGGCTCTCTGCTTGGCAGGGAGCCTGTTTCCTCCTCTCTCTGCCTGCCTCTCTGCCTGCTTGTGATCTCTGTCTGTCAAATAAATTAAAAAAAAAAAAAAAAGAATAAAAAAGAGGGACTGATGGATGTATCAAGATGTATTTGGGGACCAAATGAGCTAAGTGAGCCAGGTAGGAGAATGAAAACTCCTTAAGTGTAGGTGGCTTTAGGGGAATTTGGAGAGGGGCCTGTGTGGGAATAGAGGAAATTGTTATGGTGGGTTTCAGGACTGTGGGAGTTGGGGTCTCCAGGCTAAGTGGACCCATGAAGAATTGTGTATGGCCAAGAGTCAGAGTGGGTGTTGCGATTGAAGGGGGAAGTGCAGAGGGTGTGTTTTGGAGGTGGGGAGGAGCACCATGGACCTGAAATGGCCTCAAAGTTTAAGACTGGGCCGGGAGGGTAAGGATCTGAGGAGAGGGGCTGGCTTCTCTGGGCGGGTGAGGGCCGGGGTAACCATTGAGGGCCAGAGGGCTGGGGTCTCTGGGTCCGTCCGGGTTGGGGGTACCCTGGTCCCTATGCTGCCAAAAGCCAGGGGCCCTGGGTCTCGGGGGTGAGGGGAGACGGTGTCTGTGCATTGACGGGGAAGGGGGGTCTCAGGATCCCGGGCATGGCAGGGGTCTCTGGGCCAAGGAAAGGGAAGGTACAGGTGGGCTCTGTGGGCTGAGGGGATGTCTCTGGCCGGCGGGGCCGGGGGCGGCGGCTTCTCCAGATCCCTGGGATCTGTGGGGGCCTCCGAGGTCCCGGGCCGGAGGGGGTGGAGGGGCTCGGGGTCGCGGAGGAGCCTCGGGAGACCTGGGTCTGTGGGTTGGCAAGGGCAGGGGAAGGGGCCCAAGGTCTGCGGGGATCTGGGGGTCCCTGAGGTCGGCGGGCTGCGGGGGTCTCCGCGGCCCCCGGCCGGAGGGGCTGTGAGCCGACGAGGGCTGGGGCTCGGCGGCCCCGGCTCCGTGGGGGAGTCCGGGGTCCCCGGCCGCAGGGGCTGGGGGCCGACGGGCGCCGGGGGGCCCGGGGACGGGCGCCGGAGGTCCGGCGGGTCCCCGGGCGCGGACGCCCCAGCCCGACCGCCGGCCTTGGCGCCGCCCCGCCTGACATCAGTTCCTGCCGCCGCCGCCGCCGCCGCTGCCGCCGCCGCCGCCGCCGCCGCGCACAGCCCGCGGCCTCCTCCCCGCCGGCCGCGCTCCGGAGCCGCCGCGCCGCGGCGGAGCGAGGGGCCGGGCGAGGCGAGGGCCGGGCGGCGGGCGCCGGGCCCCGCGGCCGGCACGACGGAGCCCCCGCACGGCCGGCGGCAGCGGTTGGCGGCGGCCCCTGGCCCCCGGCGCGGGAAGCGGCGGCGGCGGGGCGGCGGCGGCGGCAGCGGCGGCGCCATGGAGCCGCGGGAGGTGAAGGACCGGATCCTGGAGAACATCTCGCTGTCGGTGAAGAAGGTGAGCGTGGCCTGCTCCCCGCGGCCGGACCCCCCCACCCCTACCGAGCCCATCCGGCGCCCCCTACTCCCTCCTTCCCCCGCCGCGGGTCGCTCGCCGGGGCCGGGGGCGGGGGCGTCCTCCCGTCCCCGGGACTCGGGGACACCGCCCTTCCCCTCCGCGACCCCGGGGCCAGGGACCGCAGCGGGGGGAGCGGGGCGGCTCACGTGAGTGCGGCGGCCTCCGAGCTGTTTGTAAAGAGCAAAGTTGAGGTCAGCATCCCCGGAGCTCCCCCGGGGCTGGCGGGGGCCCTGCGTCACTCAGTGGCGCCGCGACCCGCCGGTGCCCCCACCGCGGCCCCGGCTCCCCGGGGGCCGGCTCCTCGGGGCGCGGCGGCGGGGCGTGAGCAGCCGCCGCTTCTCGGGGTTCTAGGTGACGCCGCCTCTGGCCCCGGGAAGTTCCCTGCATGGTCTTGCTCAAGGATGGCAGTTTCAGGGCTTTGACTGAGAACCCCAAGTGCCTGGGGACTGCAGTTTGGGTGGTGACCCGTGGAACTTGGTGGCACACAGACACGCTACTGTCTGGGGCTTCCTGCAGTAGACATCATTGCCCCAGTTCCAGGTAGAAAAAAACACTGCTTATTAACAGCATGTCACTGTATGTGTGAGGAAGTAGCTTATCTGGAAAAGGTCCAATTGTCTTCTTTTTTCTTCTTTTAAGATTTTATTTATTTGACAGAGAGAGAGATCACAAGTAGGCAGAGAGGCAAAGAGAGAGGGGGAAGCAGGCTCGGCACTGAGCAGAGAGCCCATTGCAGGGCTCATCCCAGGACCCCGAGATCATGACCCAAACAGAAGGCAGAAGCTTAACTCACTGAGCCACCCAGGCTCCCTGGTCCTATTTTCTTAAACCAAACCAGAATTGACAGTTATTTGAGGAAGGCGGTTGAATGAAAATATTTATCACCCCCCCCATTTGAGTTCCTGGTTCACCTGATAGTTTTAGAAACTGGGAATGATTTAGAAGGGAGAGGAAAGGGTCATCAGATAATTTTAATTCAACAAACCAACATGAAGATGATTCATTAAATCAGCTATTATATTTAAATAGCCCCCCCACACGTAAATTCCTCAAAAGCGACATAGACTAGCAGTTTTACTTTCATTGAGATCGATGTGGCTTAAAAGAAAAGTAGATCCAAAATGAGCTTACTGAAATGTTCTTCTTAAAAGCACAACGAAAAGTAACATTGCAAACATGGGAGAAAAGTTTTGTTTATTTACTTTTCCTGAGCTTTGCTGATGCAATTGGGGTAGAGTTTTTGCTAACTCAAGGAGTTCAGGTTAAGCAAATGCTTTGTTTGAAAGCCATAGACCTTGGGGCACCTGTGTGGCTCAGTGGGTTAAAGCCTCTGCCTTCCGCTCAGGTTAGGATCTCAGGGTCCACATAGGGCTCTCTGCTCAGCAGGGAGCCTGCTTCCCGCCCCACCCCCACCCCCGCCTGCCTCTCTGCCTACTTGTGATCTCTGCCAAATAAATAAATAAAGTCTTAAAAAAAAAAAAAGCGATAGATCTTTCCTAATGGAAGAGAAAGGGAGACACTGACACTTCTAATCTAATCTGGGCTGATAATGGCTTCAGGTGTGCCAAGTGTTTTGTCTCTGGATTTCCAACAAATAAATGGGGAAAGTTCTGGTAGATAAGGGGTAGACATGGACACTGTCATTTTTGTAAGCATGAATCTTTTCAAAACAGAGATTCACGCTGTAGATCAGGCTGCCATTTAGGAAGGAGTTGAGAGGGCTTGTCAAGATTCTTGTAATCGTGCGCGTCAGATAAGCACGTTTTATTGAGCTGTAATGCACGCTTGAAGATACAAGTCCCACACGAGCAACCAGGAACCCATCCCCGGGTGCATCACAACCAAAGGCATGACTCTAGCTTCACGGTCAAGAACATGGATTCTGGAGCGTGGCTGCTTGCCCTGCCAATTAGCAACCCTTTAACCTTAGGTAGGTTCCTTAACCTCTCCACGCCTCATTTTTCTCATCTATAAAAGCAGGGATGAAATCAGGGCTGTGAAAATTTAATGAGAGCGTATATGGAATGTTGAGCAGGGCGCTCGACCCAGCAGTTAAGTTGTCTGAGTCTGTTCCAGCTGCTATAACAAGCTCCCAAGGACTGAGTGGCTTGTAAACAGCAGGTGTTCACTGGCCGGTCTGAATTCTGGAAGTCTGCAAATAGGGGGCCGGCATGGTTGGGTTCTGATGAGGGCCCTCTTCCCTCTGCAGACTGCTTACTTCCCCTGCGACCTCACCTGGGGGAAGCAGAGGGGACCGCTCCTGATGTCTTTGATTAGGGCAGTAATCCCTAGCGTGAGGGCTCCACCCCCGTGACCTCAGCACCTACAAAAGGCCCCGCCTCCTAATACCATCACCCTAGGGTAGGATTTCAGCCTACGAATTTGGAGGAGAGGGACACAGACTTTCAGCCCATAGCGCAAGCCCTAGCTTTTTCTGTTTGTGGGAGAGCCAGTTCCTTACTTCTACAAGGTTCTGAAGATGGCTAAGTGCCTTACCACCTAAGGGCTGTTATACAACATCATTTGGACTTGGTACCCTCTTTCTCTGGGTGCTGTGTTTCAGGGAACTGTTTTGTATTCTTGCATCATGAAGGGCGTGTGGTTTTCTGAACCAGAGTATCTGCTCCTAAGACCAATGGGATGGGCTTCGGCCAAGGGCAGTGAGGGTTGGCGGCCTTGGGGTCACATTTGTCCTTGAACACCAGTCTCACCGAAATTTGTTATTTAGCTCCTGGATAGTGCTTTGTCTTTTTTTCTTTCATTCGCCCTGCTGCTAGTAAAGTGGTCTTGCCCATCCTTTTAGAAGGTTGGGCAGAAAATGAGATGTATGTTTCTGCAAAAAAAAGATCCATTGTGTATTACTATATTTGCCAAGGGTATTTTAAAGATGTATTTATTTTTAGAGAGAGCGAGTGAGTAGGGGGAGGGGCAGCAGGAAAGGAGAGAGACTCTCAAGCAGGTCCCACGCCCAGTTCAGAGCCCCATGTGGGCCTTGATCCCATGACCCTGACCCTGAGAGCATGACTTGAGCCCAAACCAAGAGTCAGACATGTAACCAACTGAGCCACCCAGGTGCCCAGGCAAAGGGTATTTTAGAACTTTTTATTGAATGAGAACATACTTACAGAAAATAGAATATATTTACACTAAGTGTACAGCTGAATGAGTTCTCACCAGGTGAACATATGCACACGTCCAGCACCCAGATCGAGAAACAGAACACCACCGTCACCCAAAAGCCTCCCTTGTCCCCCTCCCAGGAGCCACACCCCCAGGTGTAGCCGCTCTCCCCAAGGAGTCTTGTTGAGTTCAGTCATTTTCACAGGTTTTGTGATAAGGAGCAGGGGCTCTAACCCGGGAGAGGTGACAGGGCTGTTAGCCCGCCGGCGCCCAGGGCAACCTGTGTTTTGATATGGAGGCAGGGTTCAGGGGGTTAGAGAGAATTGGAGAGTTTAATAGTACAGTTGAATGGAAAGCCGGTTCCATAGGTTCTGGAAAGGGAGAGGAGGCAGAAACATCCCAGGTGCAGATAACGAAGACTACGGTTGCTTACTTGTCAACAGTGCAGGGAGCTGTCCGAGGCAAAGACCGTGCTGGCATTTTGAACTGGCATGTGGTTCTGCTAAACAGTCTTCTCCAGGGGAGGGAAGGCAATGTTTTTTTAAGATTTTATTTATTTATTTGACAGAAAGAGAGAAAAAGCGTGCATGCAAGCACAAGCAGGGCCAGAGGCAGAGGGAGAGGGAGACTCCCCGTTGAGCAGGGAGCCCCATGCGGGGCTCGATCCCAGGACCCCGGGATCATGACCTGAGCTGAAGGCAGACACTTAACCCACTGAGCCACCCAGGCGCCCCAAGGCAGTGGTTTTTACGAGAGTTCTGTTTTGTTTTGGAGGAGCGTGTTGGATGCATACACGCGGAGTATGAGTAAGAAGCAGCCTCTGTCCCCCAGCGGTTTGTGTGATGGTCGGAGGGAGAATTTTAAAAATCCGTAGAGCAGGATGCCTGGGTGGCTCAGTCAGTTAAACATCAGCCTTTGGCTCAGGTCATGATCTCAGGGTCCTGGGATCGAGCCAGGCATGCATCGGGCTCCCTGCTCAGCCAGGAGTCTGCTTCTCCCTCTCCCTCTCTTCTGTGTGCACGTGCGCTCTCTCTCCCTCTCTCAAATAGATAAATAAAAAATATGTATATTTTTTAATTGCTAGAGTGGGGCGCCTGGGTGGCTCAGTCATTAAGCTTCTGCCTTCGGCTCAGGTGATGATCCCAGGGTCTTGGGATCAAACCCATATTGGGCTCCCTGCTCAGTGGGAAGCCTGCTTCTCCCTCTGCCTCTCCCCCTGCTTGTGTTCCCTCTCTCTGTGTCTCTCTTTCTCTGTCAAATAAATAAATAAATAAAATCTTAAAAAACAAAAATCACTAGAGCAAGGAGAAACCCCCAGAGAAGGAGGGCTTATCTGAGTCTTGACAGATCGGTTTCTACCGAGAAAGAGCAGAAGCGGCCATTGAGGATAGAAGGACCGGCAGAAACATCCCCGAGGACGTGGGGACATCGGGTGGTCTTCTGAGGAGACAGACCAGTCTTAAGCGTGCCCAGGGTTCTGCTGGACGTAGCTGGACAGCACATTGCGTGGAAGCTGTAGAGAGTAGTGGACGCACGTGCAGGTTCCCCAGGGGCACAGACCTGAGTCTGGCCTTGAATTCTGGCTGTGTCACTGGCCTTTCTGACCCTGGCAAATGGCTGCGCCTCCATCAGCCTCCGCCGTCAGAACTTACTGATAGTGTTGTCATGAGAACGAAATCTCAGGACATAACACGCCCGGAGCACTTAGCACGGTGCAGAGCTCATGACGGGGCCTGAATGAGACACCAGCTACGGCCAGGCCAGCACCTGTGTGGGCCCTGCTGTCAGAACCTCAGATGACGCTTCTCCGTTTCTTCAGGCTCAGGCTTTGCCAGACTTTTCCATAAAATGCCAGGTGGTTTTCAGCCCACCTGGTCTCTGTTGCAACTACTCGGTGCTGCTCTTGTAGTTCAAATGCAGCCACAGACCGTCCGCCCACATAGGAGAGCGGCTACGCTCCCGTAAGCCCTGATGGACAAGAGCGGGCTGCATTCGGCAGGCCGTACTGTGGATATGTGCCCGCGAGCGTGCGGAAAAATTCCTCATCGGGGTGCCGGGGCGGCCCACTTGGTTAACCAACCCCCTTCGGCTCGGGTCATGATCCCAGGATCCTGGGTTCAAGCTCCGCATCAGGCTCCCTGCTTCGTGGGGAGCCTGCTTCTGCCTCTGCCTGCTGCTCCCCCTGCTTGTGCTCTTTCTCTCTGTCAAATAAATATATAAAATCTTAAAAACACACACACACACACACACACACACACACAAAAGCAGAAAAATCCTCATCAGCGTAGGCTGTGGGTCACCTTCCAAGCAATCAGTGAGACTGGTCCTGTAGGTAATCAAATCTCTGTGGCAGCTGTGTTTTTGTGAATCATATCAGGCTTGTGGAATGAATATGGACATTGGTAAATCCCATCACAAGTCCTTGTGTTTTGTTTTTCAAAAGTACGTACTGAGCGCCGCCCCCTCCCCTTCTGTTCCTAGGGTCCTAGGCCCTAGGAGGGCGGGGGTAGCAGTGCGCGAGGCCCACCAGATCCTTGCCCTCGGGCAGCGGATATTTTAGTGAGAGACGCAGTGATGAATTAGTAGACACACCATACAAAGATGATTTCAGATCCTGATTGGTGGTATGAAGGCACTACAATGGCAGCTACTGGGGTAGAGAATTGGCAGAGGAGTCTGCTGTATGGAGGAGGTGACCAGAGGCGACCAGCCTAAGGAGGTGATGTGGCATCCAATAAAGGACACTGACTAGGGTAAGAGAATGAGACAGTGTTCTAAGAAAATGAGTACTTGTGAGGAGCCTGGGGGGCTCTGTCATTAAGCATCTGCCTTTGGGTTGGGTCCTGATCTCAGGGTCCTCGGATCGAGCCCCGCATCGGGCTCCCTGCTCAGCGGGGAGTCTGCTTCTCCCTCTGCCTCTGCCTGCTGCTCCCCCTGCTCGTGCTCATGCTCTCTCTCTCTCTCTCTGTCAAATAAATCTTTTTCTTAAAAAAGCAAATAGTTGTTTTTAAAAGCACACAAAGAAGGGTACCTGGGTGGCTCAGTTAGTTGGGCGTCTACCTTCAGCTCGGGTCATGATCCCAGGGTCCTGGGATCGAGCCCCGCATCGGTCCCCCTTGCTCGTCGGGAGGCCAGCTTCTCCCTCTCCCACTCCCCCTGCTTGTGTTCCTTCTCTCGCTGTGTCTCTCTCTGTCAAATAAATAAAATCTTTTAATAAATAAAATAAATAAAAGCACACAGAGAGCTCAGATATGTGTAAAATAAAAAGTAAGTGACCTCTGCTTTCTGTCTCCTCAGCTCCGGTTTGGCTCTCCCTAAATAAGGCAAATATGTGGATTTTTTTTTTTAAGGTTTTATTTTTTTGAGAAAGGGAGAGCTCATGAGTGGGCGAGGGGCAGAGGGACAAGCAGACTCCCCACTGAGCGGGGAGCCTGACAGTAGGGCTCCATCCAGGACCCTGAGATCATGACCTGAGCTGAAGGCAGAGGCTTCGTAGACGGAGCCTTCCAGGTGCCCCTGGGTTTTAGTAAAGTAGCCATCCAGGGAACGAATGTTGTAGGTCCGGAGACCTTCCCCTCACCCGGGTCTCCTGCCCGGCACACACGTGCTGCCCCACCAGCTCAGGCCCCGAGTGAAGTTCTGTTTCCAGCCGGGCCCCCCGAGCTGGGTCTCCTGGTCGGGCTCTGCTCACGCTGGAGAAGAAGCCGCAGCTGTGTTGTTCCACTGGGCCTGTGAGTGTGGCCAAAGAGGCTGGCAGGGGTGGTGGGCTCCCCCCACCATTTTCCCATCCCTCAGATAGCTTAGGTTGGAGAGCTCGTTGCAAATTAACGAGGGCAGCTGATTTCTAGACAGGTTCTTGTGTTTCCATATATGTGGGAAATATATTGACCATTGGGTGTCAATCAATAGTTTTGTACTCTCTGGCTTCATAGAAAAACTCTTAAGAGTTTAAAAGTCTTAAGAGCTCTGAAAATCCCCAGTGACCTGAGTCACTGGGGCAGAGCTCTAGAGAAAACACCTGCACACACAGTACTAAGGGTCAGGATTGCTTCTCCTCGCTCCCTCTCCCCCTGCCTGTGTCCTGATGTTGGCACTGACTGTTCCGTGCTCCTTTCCTCTCTCACAGAATAGAGGCTTTCCAGTGAGGGACCCGAAGGCTCCCCGCCAGGAAGCACCATGAGTGACCCCATGAGTGATCCCGCCCAGGCCCAGC
This sequence comes from Martes martes, assembly GCF_963455335.1. NCBI lineage: Eukaryota > Metazoa > Chordata > Mammalia > Carnivora > Mustelidae > Martes > Martes martes. The sequence goes on along the minus strand of NC_137891.1, from coordinate 180,310,498 downwards.
GTGGGATAATGAGCGGTCGCTGCCTTTTCCAAGGCCTGCCCATTCAGTTTTAGGACATGGTTTTCCTTTTACAAAATGCTTCTCTAACATTAGGTTTCTATTTGAAGCCTCCTGACGCTGGGGGTCCGTCCATCCCATCGCACCACACCCTGGGCCCTCTCTTTACTGAAGCCGGCGGGGCCCTTTGGTCGGAGGAACGCAGTGGGTTTCTACTTCCAGGTGGCCTGGCTGAGAAACCAAGCAGCAGGTGTCTGAGCTTGAGACTGCAGTGCGGGGGGAGCGACCACACGAGACAGCAGGGCCAGTTGGTTTGGGTGAACTTTCCTCTCCAGCTCTGTCCTTATGGCTGCTTGCTTAAGGTGGGAACATTCTAGAACTTCCCTTTGAGGCAGGAGAATAAGGACAGTTTCAGGGAGAGTGCCTTTGGCTGGAGCTGGAAGTTCAGGTCATTGTTCTCTTGGTCACTGTGACCGTCCAGGGTCCCGAGAGCACGTCCTCCATCTTGCTCGCACAGCAGCTGGCCCGGCCACACAACCATGGTCCCCTGTTTTATGTATTGGCAGCCTATTGTTTCCCCCGTTTCTTGAATGCTTCACAAGCATCATAGAAATACATAAGGAAGGGGACACCTGGCTGGCTCAGTCGATTAAGGGTCTGACTCTTGATTTCGGCTCAGGGCATGATTTCAGGGTTGTGAGATCGAGCCCTGCATCAGGCTCTGCACTAGGTGAGGAGTCTGCTTGAGATTCTCTCCCTCCCTCCCTCCGGCCCTCCCCAGTGCTTGTGCGTGTGTGCACACATGCATGTTTTCTCTCAAAAAACATCAGGAAGTACTAGGGGCACCTGGGTGGCTCAGTCATAGGAGATGCATCTCGATCTTAGGGTCATGAGCTTGATCCCCACACTGGGTATAGAGATTACTGAAATAAGGGATGGGGGGAGGGAGGGAGGAAGGAAGGAAGGAAGGAAAGAAGCAAGAAGGAAGGAAGGAAGGGTCCTAGAATCAGCTCTCCTCCCTGGATAACTGTGCTTAAGAGTTGGGATTAAAAGATTCTAAGAAACGCAGTAATATTTGAGAAGGAAGGGACTAGTGTAACCTTGAAATCCACAAAAATCTCCAAAGTTCATTTTAGTATGTAGTCGACCTCTGTTCACACTTTGTCCCTAGGTCCTTTATTTCGGGTGTCCCAGACCACCGCGGCATGAAATGGCCAAGTGCACGGGAGGTAGCAGGGTAGTAGCACCAGACGAATCCCTGCGTTGAGGTCCTTCGGCCCCTGCTGGTTACACACGTTTCCTGCGCCAGGCTTGCAGCACACTCGCAGGCTAGGCCGTGAGCCCAATCTAATACCAGCGTGGAAGGAGGTTTGGAGAGGGAACTTGCCCCGGATTCTGATGCCCGTAAGGGGCAGAGCTGGATTTGCCCCACGTTTCTGGCTGTTCGTCTTTCCATTACTCTGGGCCTTTTCCGTCCCCATGATGTCTGTCTTGAAATTACAACAGATAATCCATCCTCTCGGGTCGGTTGTGTGGGCCAGGCCCCCTTAAAACCGTGTGTTCATCGAACAGCTGTTGGCTGAGTGACACTCCTCCAGTCACTGGGAACCAGCAGTGAACAGGACCCCCCGAGCCCCCACCCCCTGGGGCTGGCACTTGAGAATAGAAGACGGTCAGCGACCCACAGTGGGTTAGGTGTCTACGCAGCTGTCCCCCATGTCCATTAATGGCCAATAGGAGTGTGTAACCCATGGAGTTGGTGTCATGCTTCCTGACCCTGTATTTACATTGTTGGCCTCTGACTGTGTCGCATGGACCATGGGGTGGAAGCAGGGGTCCCCCCAGTGTCCTCAAAACCCAATATTTTGATTTAGACGGTGACCTGATGCCATTTTCTGGGGCGACAAAATGGCCGTCGGGTGAGGGGCGTGTTGGGGAGGTCATGTTGCAGGTACAGCCGGGGAGGGGGAAGTGAAAGCTGAAGGCAAAACCAGTGAGGCGCCCGGGCTTTGAGAGACTGACTGAAACAGTCCAAAAAACTCCCTTCCTCTTCCTGTCAGGGCCACACATGCCACGGCACGCGGCCCCTGACGCAGCAGGGCCTGCCTCTGTCCCAGGGGCCAAAGTGCGGCATAGAGTGTGGGCCGTGTCCTCCCGGGCCGTTGGCTGGCGTCTTAGGGCGTCACCTCTCAGCAGAGACTCCTGCCACTTTTGTCCCCACTTGGAAAGGGTCCCCACTCTCAGTCCCACCATGAGAGGGCGAGCCCCCTACTGCGTTCGGGAGCAGGATGGTTGCAGTACCTTGTGGCTGGGACACTCCTTCTCCAGGCAGGGGAGGCACTTAACTACTCTTGGAAACCATATTCCATCAAATTACCCCCCACGATCTGTGCCCAGCTAGGCCTGTCCCCTTCTGCTCTCACTGTTCCAACAGCCCAAAGAAAGCACACACACAAAAGATTAAATCCGTGGACAATTCGAGTACCCGCTTTTTTTAGCCTTTTCTCCCCGCACCCCCCCCCCCTCCTGCCCATATCTTTCCACAGAGCTGCCAAAAACGCAGAGAGCTTGCCGACTCTCCTCGGGCAAAGGGGCCCTCCTCCTGCAAAGGGGCCCTGGAGTTAGCGATTTGGGCGGTGGGAAAGAAAGCCGTTCTAATTGGGTGTATTTAGTTGCAAATAAATGGTTAAGAAGCATTGATTTCACTCCTTTTGCTTACAAAGCAGTGCAGGCTCAGTGGTAAACAGCACATCCCAGCTCGGCTCGATGACTCAAATGGGGCCAGTCAGCCCTAGGATGCCACCCAGCCTGGGCACGAGCCTCTCCCGGGCAGAGGAGCTGACAGATGGACAGGGCCTTTCATGCCTCCCAAGAAACCAGGCCAAGCATTTCTGAGCTGCAGTGTCTCTGGTTGTTATGTAGCAGTGATTTCTGGTTCCATAATCTACCATAATTGTCATCGGGAATGCAGTGCTCTTCGGGCTAAGGCGGGGTGGGATCTCAGGTTAGGGATTTTAAAGTTAGGACAGTTAAGTCATGGGGGAGCCTGAGGGGTTCAGTTGATTGAGCGTCTCGATCTCAGCTTGGGTCTTGATCTCAGGGTCATAATTTCAACCCCCATGTTGGGCTACACACTGGGCATGGAGCCTGCTTAAAAAAATAATGAAATAAAATAAAGTGAGGAGAGTAAGTCAGAAACATTGCAGTTGCCAGGGGTTGCTGGAGCAGCGGTCACCCAGAGGGCCAAAACCTCTGTCTTCACGCTCATGTTGTCTAGGAAGGAGGCAGCGAGGATGTTCCTGCCCTTGTCCCCAAACCCCAGCTTTCCTTCTGCAGAGCCCTGGAAATGGCCCAAGGCCCTTCTCAGCAAGACGTGGGGATGAGCACTTCCCAGATGGTTACAGCAGGCACCCCTGACTGTTGCCTTTACCCTCGGTGGGGATGGAAGCAGAAGGAGCTCCAGGAACAGCTCCTTCTGGGCCAAGACGGTGCAGTAAGGCACAAGGACCACCGCACGAAGCCAGGAGAGGCAGGAAGCACCTTCACCTCCCCGGGCCCCGTTCTCGCTGCCTGCCAAGTAAGGACCAGATCATTTTTCTGATCTTCAGCACATTCAGGAGCCAGACTGACTTTTTTTTTTTAATTTTAATTTTTTAAAAAAATTATTTATTTATTTATTTGACACAGAGAGCGAGCAAGCATTAGCAGCAGGTAGTGGCAGACAGAGGCAGAAGCAGGCTCCCTGCTGAGCGAGGAGCCTGGCACGGGACTCGATCCCAGAACCCTGGGATCATGACCTGATCCAAAGGCCAATACTTAACTGACTGAGTCCCCCCAGGTGCCCCCTTTCTCTTTGCTTTTTTAGTCAAACTTGCATTCACTGTTAGCCTCACTCTGACTTCCCCCAACAATGGGGGGCACCCCAGGAAACTCCACTTTGTACCCAGGTGATTTCTAGGGGTCCTTCTGCTCCTAGATTCTGGAATCCTTCCACCCGGCCAGTCCCAGCCTTGTCTTGATTCTGGCGGAGCTTCTCCGCAGACATGCTCTTGGCCCAGGCCTTCTAGTCCTTGGATCAGACATTATTATTCTTTAAGATTTTATTTATTTATTTGACAGACAGAGATCACAAGTAGGCAGAGAGGCAGGCAGAGAGAGGAAGGAAAGCAGGCTCCCTGCTGAGCAGAAAGCCCGATGTGGGGCTCGATCCCAGGACCTTGGGATCCTGACCTGAGCTGAAGGCAGTGGCTTAACCCACTGAGCCACCCAGGCGCCCCTGGATCAGACATTATTATTCTTAAGAAGTTTTGCTAAGACTTAAGACTCCAGCTGGCCTGCCTCATTTGTGTGTTTTTTTACTTGTTTATTTTGGGGGGGATGGATGGTGAACACGGGCCTTCTCAAATCCACAAGTCTGTGCCCGAAGCCGGTGCGGATTGCTGGCGCAGGGTCCCGGTGGGGACCTGTGATGCTGGGCTCCCTGGGGGGGATCTGGGTAGTTCTGACCACACCGACCCCTTTCCAGGGGTCTCGGCTATGGATGAGCCATGGTGGGGGCCCCTCCCAGGGGAGTTCAGGTATCAGGATTTAGGGACATCCCAACCCCAAAGCTAAGGCCATAAATGGTAGCACATGGCTTGACCTCTGCCTCTGCTCCAGCTTTCTGCTTTGGAACAAAGAGCGAGTGTCCGTGAGGCCACCAGGGCCAGTCTGACCCCGCAGGACTCACTGTGACTAGAATTCCAAAGACGAGGCAGGCAGGGCCCCCTCATTTTCTGTAAGGCCCGTCCCTCCCCTAGGGCGCACCTGCAGCAGCAGAGCTGGGGAGAGAGGCAGCCGGGGGATTCAGTGGCCCTGCGGGGTCTTGCAGCTCAGGGTGGCTCTGAGTTCGAGTTCAGCTCCTGAATCCAGGGCCATTGTGGATTTCATTTCTAAAAGAGGTGATTTGAGGACAGGTGGCAGTCCCCCCGCTTCGTTCGTGGAGTTCCCCTGCCTTTGGATTTCCAGCTCCCGGACGTGGTGTGCGAGGCTGTTCTAAACATCCTGGTCTAAACATACCTGGTCTCCAAGGAGCCCCCAGGACTGCTGCTGTTGCCCTGGGAGCAGGGCGGCCGGCCGGGGTTGGGGGGGTGCTGGTCTCTCCTGCCTGAGCTGTGTTCATGCTCTGTGCTAAGCCGGGGAGGGAGCCTGCAGCGGTCGGGCAGTTGGACCCCCTTACCGTTGTCAGGGCAGGCACGTGTATCCTGCTTTGTAAATACAGGGGTGGGGACCCTCCCGCAGTCCTCCCCCTGCCCTGCCCAGTGCAGCCGGTGAGCAGGTGGCTGCTAGAGTCTGGACCTCCCGTCTCTCTGCTGGGCAGCATCACGGCGCCCTTGGGGTTGACTGATCAGGGAGAAAGAAGGAAGAACCCCTGTGACCGTCTTTATTTTCTTCGGGCCATTTATAATCTTTCACAGACATCTTTGAGTTAACCTATCAGGGACCCGTTCTGGAAGGCTTTCTCAGGACCAGCTGCAGAAATAGAAATCGTCTCTCCGTTATGGGTCTGTAAGAGAGAGAGAAGACGCAGAAGGCTGGCTGCAGCTCAGAGCAGAGCATGGGACTAACCCTAATTAAAATGTCCTGAGTCAGGCTTTTCTTGGCTTGCTGGAGTGCGCCACCCACATCTCCCGGCAGTCACGGGGCCTGGCACGGCCTCGTGATGGCCCGTCTTCCCAGGGTGCTCAGCCCGCCCGCCGTCCCCCTGGCTTTGAGAGGGTGGGTGGGCTGAGCCCAGCACTCCGCTGTGCTGGTGCCTGGGTGCACCCCAAGAATCAGGAGCAGGGAAAGGCAAGCAGTTTAGCCGATCTGGGGTGTGGTCTGGCAACATGCCTGACTTAAAGGGCTTTAGGGAGACCGCGGCTTTAAAAAAATTACTCTAAATCTTAATCCCTCTCTTCATTCTCAGCTGACCTTTCTTGTTTTTATTTTTATTTTTATTTTTTATTTAAATTTTAGTTAACATACAGGGCAATGTTGGTTTCAGGAGTAGAATTCAGTGATTCATCACTTACGTACAACACGCAGTGGTCATCACAACCTCCTCTAATGCCCTTCAACCGTCTAGCTCCTGCCCCACCCGCCTCCCTCCAGCAACCCTAAGTTTGTTCTCTATCGTTAAGGACCTTGCTTACTTTAAAATTTCCTCCTGATGGGAACAGTTCCTCCTGCCACCTTCGAGCACACCAGCCTACCTGCATCTGGGCTCCCATCGCTGCCACCCTCCCCTGGGGCAGTGGCTGCCATCCTGTCTTTCCTGCTGGAGGACTCCTCTCCTGCACTCCACTCCCATTTTCTTGCCACTCTTGACAAGACTGGTCAAAGGAGTTTTCTGTATTAACGTCTCCTCCCCTCCCTCCTTCCATCCTTTCTCGTCCTCCCCTCTTTCTTTCCTCCAACTCATAGTAGGCAGTAAGGTGAGCTGAAGTCTCGTCTACAGCTCAACTGTACCCCTCTGTTACTTTTTTTTTTTAAAGATTTTATTTATTTATTTGACAGAGATCACAAGTAGGCAGAGAGGCAGGCAGAGAGAGGGAGGGGGGAAGCAGGCTCCCTGCCAAGCAGAGTCTGATGTGGGGCTCGATCCCAGGACCCTGGAATCATGACCCGAGCTGAAGGCAGAGGCTTTAACCCACTGAGCCACCCAGGCGCCCCCCCTCTGTTATTTTTGAAGCAGATCCACCCACACATCCATGAATTTTTCCGTAAACATGGCTCAAAGGTGAGGATTCTTTTCTCACATAACCTAATACCACTATCACACCTTACAATTTTAAGAATTTATTTATTTTAGAGAGCATGCACGTGCAAGCAGCGGAAGGAGCAGAGGGGGAGGGAGAGGGCGGGGCAAAGGATCCCGAGCAGAGTCTGCCCTGAGCGTGGGACTCAATGTCACCACCCTCGGATCGTGACCCTAGCCAAAACCAAGAGTCAGACGCTCAACCCCCTGAGCCACCCAAGCGCCCCATTCACATTGCTCGGGGTTCCCAGCACCTCCCTTTTCGTGGGACTATGACCCCGGTGAAGGGATCATTCCTGGGGCATCTGGCTGGATCAGTTGAAGGAGCATGGGACTCTTGATCTCAGGGTTGTGAGTTCGAGCCCCATGTTGGCTGTGGAGATTACTTAAGAATTTTTTAAAAAACAAAAGTCTTAAAAAAAATAATAAAAAAAAGACCATTCCCTCCCTTGGGAAGCTTTCTTCACTTGGCTTCTGGAGCACACACAGTCCAGATTTTCTACCCACCTCTTAGCTGTGCCTTCCCAGTCTAAAGCAGTGATCCTCAGCCCAGGCTGGACATTGGAATTACCTGGAGAGTGTTAAAAAATGCTGGTCCCTGGGCTCCACTTCCAAAGTTTCTGCTTTAATTGATCTGGGAAGGTGCCTGAGCATGATTCTTTTCCTGCTGTTTCCAAGTGGTTCTGTTTTGCAGACTGGGTGAGGACCCCCGGTCTCACGTTGGCGTGCCCTGGCTCGGTACTCAGGAGCCGTGCTTCCCGCACTCTTGGGGTGACCTCGTCCGATTCCACGGCTTTAAATACCTCTCCCTGAGCTCCAGACCCATTTACGCAGCCGTCTGCTTGACGTCTCCACGTAGACACCTGAGCCGTGTTTTGAACTTACTGTGTCCAGAGCAGAATTCCCCCTGACCTGGAAACGGCATCCCCATGCAGTTGCTCAGACCGAAAACCTTAGAATCATCCTGGCACCTTCCTTGCTCTCATACCTCACATCTAATCCATAAATAAATCTCTGGGGCACCACCTTCACATGAGATCTTAAATCTGACCCTTTCCCACTTCCGCCACTACAGCCAGCTCCAAGCCTCCACTGTCCATCTGCAGCCAGTCTCCCTGCCCCTACCATGGCTTCCCGGAGTCTGTGTATACACAGCCCGGAAGTTACGGCAGCCTTGTAATGTATATATTGAACTATGGTAAGTCCCTGTTTTCAGCCTCCCATAACTTCCCATCAAACTGGTAATAAAATAAAATATGAAGTTCTTATTATGGCCTGTATGACAAGGGCTGCCCTCTGACCTCATCTTAAACCACTCACATCATCACGTCCTGAGCGTCAGTCACACCTGTCTCCTTACTGTTGCCCCTGCCTCAGGACCTTTGCACCTACTGCTCCTCTAACAAGAATAACTCCTCCCCCAGTCATTTCCTCAGCGAGATCTTCTCAGACCCCATATTTATAACAGAGTCCCTAGACCCTGCATTTTCCTTTTTAAAAATTTTTTTTTATCATTTTCCTTTTTTTATAACATTTTTACTCCTGAACATGATGTTATGTATATGCACATAGTTATCTCCATCTGCCACCAGAATGTAAGTTTTACAAGGGCAGGGACTTCTGTGTAAGATGATTATCTGATATACACATAGTAGGTTCTCAGGAGATATTTGTTGAAATACATGAATCATCAAGGCTTGGACCTCCCCTCTGGTCACTGCTGAACTGCGTTGGGCAAGAGACACCTCTCAGCCCAGCCCGTCACAGGTGTGCATGCCTTGCCACCTCTTCTCAAGGCTCTAGATCTAAAGGTCAGCAAACTTCTTTTGTAAAGGGCCAGATAATATTTTGGGTTCCTTGGGCCACACATTGTCTCTGGCATCTACTCAGTGCTACCAGTGTAGCACAAAAGCAGCTCTGCGTGCCAAGCTGGCTCAGTTGGAAGAGCACGTGACTCTTGATCTCTCGGGGACGTGAGTTCAAGCCCTTGGTTGGGTGTAGAGATTACTTAGAAAAAAAAAAAAAAGGCAGCTGTAGATAATATAGAAATACATGACATGGCTGTGTTCCAATAAAACTTTATTTATAAAAATAGGAGGCAGACCCACTGGCCGTAGTTCGGTGGCCCCTGCTCTGACATTTTCCACCTCTCTCCCAAATCTACATAGACAGAAAGGAAATACTCAGAACTACTTGGGAATCTCGTGAATAGAATGAATTTCTTCCCAGAAGTGGGAAAGATCGCTTCCTGGAGCAACTGCGGCTTGTGTTAGCCAGACAGCACGCTTCCTCGCCGCTGGGAAGGTGCCAGTGTGGAGCAAAAGCATGGCGAGAGGCAGAGGCAAGCTTTCTTCTTAAAAAAGGTTGCACTGGCCTTTCTCCTTGGTCCATCTTCCAAGAAGAAGAGCTCCTGCAGAAGACACTGAGCTCATTTCCACCCCCTGGTGAAAAAGCTTAGTTCTGTGGCTTGAAAAAAAGAGACCGCACTGCTCTTTCTTGGGTTCTCCCACAGCACGTTAGATCAGAGCGTGACTTTTTTTTTTTTTTTTTTTTTTAGAGCGTGACATTTTATACACATTATTCATTCAGGGATCTTGAGCCCGGATGGAAAGACCTGGATTGAGCGTCTGGCTCTGCCACTTACTAGCTCTGTGACCTACTTTATGCAATGGCTGTGGTGATTGCACAGTGTTGGTAAAGTGGGTCATCATCAGTGGATAAAAACAGTGTAAATATCATCTGACCCTTACAGCAGCCTATAGGGAGGACACCATTGCTAAGCCCATTTCACAGATGCAGACACTGAGTTTAGAGAGGTGAAAGCACTTGCCCAGTGTCACGTGGTGAGTGAACAACGGAGCCCAAGCCCAGATCCAGGCTGTCTGACCCCAGAACCCATACTCTTACCCACTCTGTGCTTCCCGGTGTCTGTAATAAGCACTTGATAAAAGCTGATGCTAACCCTACCCGGCGTCAGCTCCAGCAGCAAGTGTCGCGCGTGATGAGGAGTCCTTGGGGAGACAGGCTGGAAACGGCTTCAGGCCGACTTAAACGTTCATTATCCTCATTCCCTACATTCTGTTGCCCCAGAGCCCTCGTTGGTGGGATGTTTGCTTCCTTCCCACTCCCCAGTTCTTTCCAAGCCTGCTGATCTTACGGGCGCAGTGAGGGGCTGCTGGCCATGGCCTCTCCGCGGTGAAGGGAGAATTCCTCTGTTGTTCCCCTTTATGTTCCCCTTTATGACCCAGCTCCCCAAGTCTGAGCTTGAGCCGTGGACACAGCTCCTGAAGTTTTGTCATTGGTTCATAGACATTCCCTTTCTCCTTCCTCCTGCTCTCAGGAACCGAACCGGGCTGCAGCACTGATTCGAGAACACCTTCTCCCCTGAGATCATGGCAAATCTTTTTTTTTTTTTTAAGATTTTATTTATTTATTTGACAGAGAGACACAGCGAGAGAGGGGACACAAGCAAGGGAAGTGGGAAAGGGAGAGGCAGGCTTCCCACTGAGCAGGGAGCCTGACTCGGGGCTCGATCCCAGGACCCCGGGATCATGCCCTGAGCCAAAGGCAGACACTTAATGACTGAGCCCCCCAGGCTGCCCCAGATCATGGCAAATCTTTATCAAGCTGCCGTGGAAAGGTGTGTAAAGAGTAGGCTTTGGCAGCCCCGCGAGCGAACCAGTGAACAGAATGGTCGTTCTCAAGAGCAGAGCACTTATTTGCCTCTGCTGTTAGGGTCAGCCAAGTGCTGTGTTACTGGTTACTGGTGACTGGTGACTAGTTCCCTAAGAATATGGGTTTGGGGCACCCGGGTGGCTCGGTCGATTGAGCGTCAGACTCTTGATTTTGGCTCAGGACATTATCTCAAGGTCCTGGGATCGAGCCCTGTGTCAGGCTCCGCACTCAGTGGGGAGTTTGCTTGAGATTCTCTTTGCCTCCCCCATTCACAGTCTCTCTCTCCCTCTCTCTCTCTCAAATAAATAAATCTTTTTTTAAGAAGATTTTTATTTATTTTTTTAAAGATTTTTAAAAATTATTTATTTGACAGAGATCACAAGTAGGCAGAGAGGCAGACAGAGAGAGAGAGAGAGGGAAGCAGGCTCCCCGCTGAGCAGAGAGCCCGAAGCGGGGCTCGATCCCAGGACCCCGAGACCATGACCTGAGCCGAAGGTAGCGGCTTAACCCACTGAACCACCCAGGCGCCCCAAGATTTTTATTTATTTATTTGAGAGAGAGCAGGAGGTGGCTGGGGGCGGAGGGAGAGGGAGAAGCAGGCTCTCCACTGAGCAGGGAGCCCAACACGAGGCTCTGTCCCCGGACCCCAGGATCATGACCTGAGCTGAAGGCAGATGCTTAGCCAACTGAGCTACACAGGCACCCCTTCAGAACGTATGGTAAGCCTTTTGCATACTTTGTATCATTCCGTCCCCCAAAATAGCACCATCCAATAGGACTTCCACAAGGAGGGAATATTCTACAGCTGCACTCTCCGGTCCAATAGCCATTGAACCACATGGGGCTATGGAACATCCGAGATGTGGCTAGTGCCACTGAAGAACTGAATTGTTAATTGTGTCTAATTTTAAGTAATTTAAATGTGACTAGTCCCATGAAGCTAGCGGCTGCTATCCTGGACAGCTCAGCTCTCTCCTATTTTACAGATGAGCAAAAATGAGAGTTTGGACAGTTGCGCGGTTGCCCAAGGCGCTCCACTCCATTGTAGCCGAACCAAGCTTTGCACCCCCACATCCTGCCCACGGCCCCCACTTCTCGCCACCGTGTTACACGCTCTTTCTGTTGTACTTTCTGCAGGAGCGGTTCGCTCGTTGGCAGACCGTTCCCTAAATCGTAGTGTACTCATATGAATGCAACCCACCTTGCAGTCAGTGTGTGAGACCCAGTGTGTGGAACTCGCCAAATGACAGAAAAGAAGACCTGCTTAAATGCAGAAAAATTCCATGTCCCTGGTTGAGGAGACTTAGTGTTGCAAAGATACTGTGTCCCCCCTCCCTCCCGCCGCCGCCCAGATCATCTCTGGACTCAGTATAATTCTACTCCAAATCCAAAAAGGAACTGTATTTAAATTTGATTCTGAAAGTTCGTGCCAGAATAGTCAAAACAGTTTTTGAAAAACAATAGTTGGGGGAGGTGGGGTGGATTTGTTCTGCCCATATCAAAATGATGAATAAAGTGAAAATAATTAAAAACCAGAGACTGCCTCAGGGACAAGCAGCAGACTGGCTAAACTAGTCTATAGGTGGCTTATGGAATCACCAGTCAGTATGGGACCATTAGTAAACGTGGAAATGAGTTCTTCATCCAGAAAGTAATAAGGCTCAATCCTGAGCTCGCGCCACATATAAAGTGAAGGTCTAAATGCAAAAAAAAAAAAGAAACCAAAAAAGTCCAAAAGCGATAGAGGGATAGAAGTACTTTGGCAGTGTTGGTCTGGGGAAGATAGGAAGCCGTCAGGGGCAAGGCTGACAGATCTGACACTACCTGAAACACAGACGTTTCTCCATGGGACAAAAAAAACACTATAAGCAAACTTTAAAGGTCATTTGACACGGGACAAGAATAATACATAGTTCAAGGCAACACACGGGATTAAATCCCCCACCAGCAAAGAGTTCTGACAGACCACCAGGAAAGAGGCAAGTAGATGGAAGACGGAACAGATTGAACCCGCAGCTCACGGGAAAAGAAACAGAGCTGGTAGGAACGGCTGAGAAGAATGTTCGGCTGGAAGGCTGGATGGCTCAGTCAGGGAAGCATCTGCCCTAGGCTCAGGTCGTTGTGATCCCAAGGTCCAGCCTGGCGTTGCGCTCACTGCTCTGCAGGAAGCCTGCTTCTCCCTCTACCGCTCCCCCTGCTCTCTATCTCTTACTAATAAATACATACATCTTAAAAAAAAAAAAAAAAAAAAAGGAATGCTCAGCTGCACTGGTGATGAGAGAAATCTAATTTAGAGTGATCAGGTTCCAGGGCGTCCGGCCGGCTCGGTGGGAGGAGCACGACACTCCTGATCTCGGGCTTGTAAGTTCCCAGCCCCGTGTTAGGCATAGAGAGTACTTAAAATAAAATCTTAAAAAAAAAAAAAAAAAAAACAATTAGGTACTGTTTTTCACCAGTTGGACTGCCAAAAATTAGACTCATTATACCAGGGTTAGCCGGCACCATGAGAGTGCAGATCGATCCAGCATTTTAAAAGGTCTGCAGGTCCGTTGTAAGCACTCACCGCACAGATATAGCCACACGGGGACCCACGGGGGTTTGCTGCGGTATCGTGCGGCATCAGAGAAGTGGAGACAGCAGCCGTTAGCTAACAGCGTCCTATTTTAGTGTGCCGTGTGGCCCGGGAAAAATGCAGTCGCTCAGTATGTAATGGTACGGAAATAGATGCTTCAGACGTTGTTAAGAAAAAGCACGTTTGGGAACAATGAGTATAGGGTGACCCGGTTTCGGTTTTTTTAAATTTTAAAGTCTGCGTATGCAGGAAGCGTGTTGGGAGGGCACACGCTCGAGCCGTTGACATTGGGGAACGGGGGGCCAGGAGGTCTTTCTACTTTACATACACTTCCATCTTGCTTGAGTTTTTATGGTGAGCAAATGTTGTTTTCAGAGTGACTGTTGTAAAGGTCTCTTGAGTCGAGAACGGTGTCTGAGCTGCAGCTCTGGCTCCCCCCGTTACTCGTAGTGAAGAGCTTAACCTCTACTGGGTTTTAACCCCCTTCTCTATTTAAACAAAACCAATGCAGTCTTAACACTCTTCCCTGTCTCTTGGGGGTTGTGGCAGTTGTGGCTACTTTTATAATTAAGAAAATGGGTGAAATTGCTTTCTTTCTTTCTTTTTTTAAAGATTTTATTTATCTGACAGAGAGACACGGCGAGAGAGGGAACACACGCAAGGGGAGTGGGAGAGGGAGAAGCAGGCTCCCCGCTGAGCAGGGAGCCCGACGCGGGGCTCGGTTTCAGGACCCTGAGATCATGACCTGAGCTGAAGGCAGGCGCTTAACAACTGAGTCACCCAGGCGTCCCCATTTTGCTTTCTTAATAAGGGAGTTCACCAGATCTTGAAATATCCTGCCAGCTCTATCATCTAAGACTCTCTGATCTCAGAACGAAGAAGAAAATGCCGGATACCCGTGTTGTCAGTACTAAAGTGAGCGAAATGACCTCCGGCCATCTCTGGGAGGGACTTGGGCCGTTTGCCTGGGCTCCTGGCTTTCTTTGGCCTCTAGGAACCCTCCTCCCACGCCTGTTTTGCCCGCCTCGCAGGAGGAGGGCAACCTGGCAGGACTGGGGTCTATCCCCGGCCAGCAGGGCTGCTGGGCTCACCCAGGGCCACGGGGAAGAGAAGCTATTTTTGTTGCGGGCCCTGAATGCTGGCCTCTCGCCAGGAGCGCATGCTTGCTGGTGTGGATGATGTGGCTCGCTGCTGCCGTCTCGACCGCGGCCTCCAGAAAACACTTGAGAACACGTCAGTCCCGTGCCAAGCTTAGACCTGAGATGAGTGTTCTTGTATGTCTGTCTCCCTTCTGGCCAGTATAAGGGCAACAGCAGACCGGAGTGTGGCTGAAACGAGGTTGGAGAGACTTGTCTCCTAGGGCCCCTGCTTTCGTAGCCTGCACTGTCCACAGAGAGCCGCCCTCTCCTTCCGCAGCCTTCGCTCCGTGCTGCGGTTCATCTCGCCTGCCGCCCCCTTCCTGTTACCTGTCCAGCCTGGAAACAGGTGTCCTTCTCGGTGTAGGGCTGGACAAGAGCCTGGCTTGGACCCCGACCCCTACCCAACCTTGTCCGTCTCCTTGGGCAAATCCAGGGTCCCACGTCAGCCCTTAGTGTGTGCGGAGGGCGCTCCAAGCAGGCGTGTTGTACGGCTCCAGAGCAGGGGACCATTTATACGGATAATACCTCGTAAATCCCTATACCCTGGGGGGTGTAGCGCGGCTCAAGGCTTGGTATCACCTGAGACCTGCACACAGATCCTGGCCACAGGCTGTCACTGTGCAAAGCAGGCACTGGCTGCCTCTGGGGGGCCTGGGCTCTGAGGCTGCAGGGTGAGCAGCTGGTGGTCACCATGGTGATGTCACTGGACTGGTTGTCTTTCTTTTGTTTTGTTTTGTTTTCTTTTTAATACTTTCTTTTTTCTTTAATTTTTTAAAAGATTTTATTTATTTATTTGACAGAGAGAGAGATCACAAGTAGGCAAAGAGGCAGGCAGGGGGTGGGGGAAGCAGGCTCCCTGCTGAGCAGAGAGCCCAGTGCGGGGCTCATCCCATGACCTGAGCTGAAGGCAGAGGCTCAACCCACTGAGCCACCCAGGCACCCCATATTTTATTTTTAAGTAATCTCTACATCCAGCATGGGGCTCGAACCTACAACCCTGAGATCAAGCGTCATGCGCTCCACGGACAGAGCTAGCCCGGCGCCCCTCGGCCGGTGGTCTTAGCTGGCTGCTGTAGCCCGCCCCTTTATCTGTGTCTCACTTCGGGCGGATTCCTTTTCCTTCCAGTTGCAGAGCTACTTTGCTGCGTGTGAAGAAGAGACCCCCGCCATCCGGAACCATGACAAGGTCCTGCAACGTCTGTGCGAGCACCTGGACCATGCTCTGCTGTACGGGTAAGGCAGAGGTGGCCTCCAGACAGACCCCAGGGCACCCCTAGGCACGGCCCGGGCCACGGGGAGCCTCTGTCTCAGCAGACAGAGATGTGCCCCACTTGGGGAGACCACAGGCTGTCTGTAGCCGACCCCGGACACGGCCCGGGGACAGGTTCAGCGGCAGCTGGGCCGCTGGCGTGAAGGCGCGGTGCCCGCCTGTGGGACCCTCGGGGAGCCCCTCGCCCTCATCCTGGAGTTCGTGCCCAACACGCAGGCCGCCGGGTCGGCGGGTGGCAGCGTCCCAGGGTGGCCCCGTTTCGGTCTGGGCAGCCCCTGCCCTGTTTCCGCAGACTACAAGACCTCTCGTCGGGCTACTGGGTGCTCGTGGTGCATTTCACCCGGAGAGAGGCCATCCGACAGATCGAGGTGCTGCAGCACGTGGCCACCAACCTGGGCCGCAGTGAGTAGTGCTGGGACGATGCCGCGGGGGCCGCGGGCTCAGCTGTGGCCTCAGGGCCAGCCCGGGAGGCGGATCCCCTGGTGCTGTCCCACGGCAGAGGGGTGTTCAGGGGCCGGCGCCCACCAGGTCACTGGAGCTTTGAGGGTGGGGGCAGGGGAGTGGGGTGCTGAGGGGAACCCGACTCCTGTCCAGTCCCAGCCCGAGCCTGGAATGGGAAGCCTGCCTTCTCTCCCTGCGCTGGGATCGCTGTGAGCCAGCAGCGTCAGTGCCCAGTCCTTAAGCTTCTCAGCCCACCTGGAGGTTGCGACCTGTGCTCTCAGTCGCAGTTCCCTGGGCCGCCACCAGCTTGGGTCTGACTAGAAAACCACAGGTTTCGGGGATCCCGGCCCTCCCGACAGGGGAGGGGGCTCGCAGAGCGCTTGGTCCCCTCAGCGACTCTCGCTGTCCTCCCTGCCGTCGCCCGGCCCAGAGAGCCGGCAGCCTGACCTTCCTCCCGGTTAACTCCTGCCCCCCGTGTGCAGGCAGGGCCTGGCTGTACCTGGCGCTCAACGAGAACTCCCTGGAGAGCTACCTGCGGCTGTTCCAGGAGAACCTGGGCCTCCTGCATAAGTACTACGTCAAGTGAGTGTCTGGAACGGTCTGTCTCTCGCAGCCCCAGAGCTCCCCTTGAACCTCGTCCCAAAGACTCTTGGCATAAGCAGACACCACGGTGTGCCACATCAGAGGCCCAGCCTGGCATGGCATTCGGCGGACACATCAGCGATGGCCGAAGGGCCCTCGGCACCTTGCCTCTGACGACCCTGCCAGGAGTACGGGCGTCCTCGCTGCTCGGCCTCTGCCCGGTCCGCTCCCCAGGCCTCAGACCTTCCTAGCGCGCTCGGCCTTGGCCGGGATCCTGCAGGAACAAAGTGTCGGGGGCAGCTGCTAAGAGCTAGACGAGCCTTGTGCCGCCGGCCCCACGTTTGAGGACAGTGGCCGGGAAGTGCTGTGCGTCTCCAGTGCCAGGAGGAGAGCGGCAAAGGGGTGGCTGAAGGCGGCCCCAAGCTGGGTGCCCTCCAGACGGTGGGGACGTCCCATGTCCAGTTTCAACACAGACAGCTTGCCGGGGAGGTCGGGGCCGAGCTGGTGACCATCGTCCTTCCTCGTGTCTTGCAGGAATGCCCTGGTCTGCAGTCACGATCACCTGACTCTCTTCCTGACCTTGGTGTCTGGGCTGGAGTTCATTCGATTTGACCTGGATCTGGTGAGACACGTGGCTCTCGCTGCCACTGGGGGGCGGCAGGCTGGGCGGGCTGGACATGTAGTCCGACCCTCCTGGGCCGTCTCGGGGAGCCTGTTGGGTGTGATGGAGCCTGAGCAGCACCTTGTTAGTTCAGGGTCAGAACAGCGGAACGGGATGGAAGGGGGTGATCCTCTCTCGGCTTCCCTAAGCCAGAGGGCCTAGTTCAGGCGACTCCTTCCTGCCCCTGTCCGAACCAGGCTACAAGCCACACAGTCTAGAGTATTTAGGGCTAGTGGACCCTCCTTCGTGTTTAGGACGTGAGTGTTTAGAAAGACAAGGCACATTCATCCTGGTGCCTCTTAGGATCTTACAAGGGCCCTCAGCTCCTTGCTCCCTGGCCTCCCGCACTGTCACGCCCTAGAAAACCAGGATGCGGGCCCCAAAAGGGCTAAGGAGGGTCCAGAATGTCTCTCAAACTTGGGCTCGTCAGCACCCAGCTGCCCCGTCCTAGTCCAGTCACCTTCCCGGGTCCCTACGCCAGCAGCACAGACCATCTACCAGCAGGTAGTCGGAACTGGAAAAAATGAGCCACTCCTGTGGCCGAAGAGGTCAAAGGGGGGCTTGGCAGGCAGAGATGGGATCTGCCCTCTGTCTGTCTCGAACCCAGAGCTTTGAGAGCCACAGCCATTCACATGACTGCTTTTAGCAGCTTCTTTCCAAATTCTGTGCCTTTAGCCCACTGATTGCCCAAAGGAGAGCTGGCAGGGGAGGCCGGATGGAGGCAGGTCTCCTCCCGGGCCTCCCACAGCCGAGCCTGCTCTCTGCTCTCTCATTTTAGGACGCCCCATACCTAGACTTGGCCCCCTACATGCCCGACTACTACAAACCGCAGTACCTGCTAGACTTCGAAGACCGCCTCCCCAGCTCCGTGCAAGGCTCGGACAGCCTGTCCCTCAACTCCTTCAACTCCGTCACCTCCACCAACCTGGAGTGGGATGACAGCGCCATTGCCCCATCCAGTGAGGGTAAGCGCCCCGCAGCTGGGGTCCTGCCTCTGCTGTGGCCCGGGTGGTGAGGCCACTCACGCCTGGCTGGGTGACGTCTGTCTGGGCTCGTTGTGGTCTGACCGGGGCGTTTGGAAGTTCACCGGGGCCGACCATTTCCCAGGTCTCCGTTCATTTCTTCAGCATCTCCGTGGTGGGTAAAACACAGATTCTGGGGACAAAAAGCCAAAACGAGATCCTACGAATGTTAGACCCTTTTCCAGAAGGCTAGGGCCCTAGACCCGGGGCAGGGGTGGGCGGAGGGTTTTCGAAGTGATGAGGGAGTAGCTGCGAGACCAGGAAACTCTTCCTGCCGCTGTAGGGGTGAGTGCCGCCTGCCTGGGCAGCTCGTCCTACTCTGATTCTAGGCAGAAAGAGGCTGAGCAGCTCCTGGAGGGAGAAGAGAGGGCCGGCTGGGTCCGGAGAGGAGGGGAGACCTGCCCCCTGTTCTTAGGAGCCCGTCCGGTTTCTGGACTTCTGCACTTGCTGCTCTGTTAGCGGGATTGTTCCCACCAAGACTGGAAAAGGTCGTCGTCACGTCTGTAGGCCACTTTGTTGTTGGGATCCAACAGCTGATTAGAACAGCCTGGTTTCTTTCAAACCTTAGGCTTCTGTGTTCGTGTATAAAACTGGCCGTTTCTCCACCTTCATGCATCCCCCATGGGAAAGGAGAGCTCTTCGTTTACTGTACCCGGCTTCACCTCCACGGAAGGGGACCCCAAGCACAAGTGCGGCCCCCGGGGTTCCCTGGAAGTGCATTAGCATTGAGACCTTGGCCTTCTCTTTCTTTGCATCTGCTTGTGCCAAGGGCTCCTGAGGGCGGTTACTTCCAGCCTTGTTAGCAAGACTCGAATTGCTGCTTGTACAAGCGGAAGGCGGCAGCTCAGCCTCCTTGGCTTGGGCGTATGGGCTGCCTCCGAGAAGTCCGGGGCCCGGGCCCTGAGAGGGCAGCCAGGCCGCCTGCAGGCGGAGGTGTCCCCTCGAGCCCCCCCACCTCTGATGCTGGGTTCAGAGGCAAGGAAGGCGAGGGATGGAAAAGGCTGGTACAGGGTGCCCACATTCTTCTCAGCCAGAACCAGGTCCTGGGGTTGGAAAGGGTTGCCCCCGAGGTTGTTCCCAGCTGGCTCGAGGTTCCCGGGCCAGTGTGGGAGCTGAGAAGCATCGTAGGCTTCCCAGGCTGTTAGAGAAAATGCAGAAAGTTTAACTTTTCCTCTTGTTTTCTCCCCATGTCTCCCACCCTGCCGTCCCCGCCCTCCCTGTCCTTCCACTACCTGTTTCTAATCTTCAGTTTTATCCCTCGTTTTTATAGATTATGATTTTGGAGATGTGTTTCCAGCAGTGCCGTCTGTACCCAGCACAGACTGGGAAGGTGGGACAGAGTCCGCTGTTACCCTCTTCTCCTGTTTTGCTGTGTTTCCATGCCAAGCTTGCTGCATGATTCGAAATCAGCTCGTTATTTATAATAATAATAATGTCAGTGATTATAATAAAGCCAAGTTTGGTGTTCTAAGAGATGGAATTCTGCAGTAGGAGAACTTGACCTCTAGATCCAGGCAAACCCCCTTCTCCTAGTGCAGGACTTCTGCCTTTGTGCAGTGGCCGCATAGAGTCACCAAGTGACTGCGTTTCAGGGACACGTGGCTCACCCTTCCCAATTCCAATGCCAGTGGAAGCACCAGGATGTGCGCAGGGAACCACCGGCTCACGGGGTGCTAGTGGCCTGGCCCAGCGAGGGGAGGCTTGTCCTGGAAAGTGTGGGTTGAACCTGTGGATCGTGAGCTCCTTTAGGTCAGATGTGCTCTTGTGTCAGAAGCGTCAAGAAGTAAAGGCAGAGGGCTCGGTTCCTGCAGTCTAGTCTTGGCTTCCTCTCCGGTGTGTATCGTGGAAAGAGCTGGAGGGCCCGATGGGCAAAATGGCCCAGACAGAGCTGAAACCTCCTATGGGGAGATTCTCTTTGAGGTTTTCAGGCAGGTTTCAATAAAATCCGTCCGCCCTCCTACCTGTCCACTAGGTGGCAGCCGTGCCTGGACATTCTCCTGCCCATGATGCCACTTCTGGGCTTCTGGAAACCCATGGGGCTCTTCCTCATGTTCCCATGATGACTCAAAGCACAGGGCATGTTTTGGAGACGGTTACTGCTTCCTCCCTAGATCTGAGGCCATAAGCCCACACCCCCTCATTAAAGAGCCTCCTGCCCTGTGGGTGGCTGGGCCAGGTGGGGGTGGGGCGGGCAGCCCCGGAGGAAGGAGGTGCTGACTGCTCATCCGGCCAGAGGCAAAGGTGCCCTTTCCGCTGCTCTGGAGCACCAGCCCCCTTCGTTATTAGCGCCATGATCTCTGAGTAATGGATGACAGGTGATCTTTTTCCGACTAGTGTATGAAATAGCTTAGTTGCGGGGAAATAAGACAGGGCATTGGGGAAAATTATGTCATCTGGCCAAGAGAGTAGCACTCAAGAGTGCCACAGGTTAGTTAAGATGAGCTCAAAATCCAGAATTCCATCGTAACCTCATTTATCCTCTGAACCTCTCTTCTTGCAGTGCACATGCTGGGCATTGATTTTTCTCCCCCTCTGATTCTAACCACTAACCCCCTTGTGACCCAGCTCCTCACTGCCCTCTGCAGTCACCTGTCGGGCAGGGCCTGACCTCCCTCCGCAGCCCTTGGGAGCTCCCGGTGGCCTGAGAACTAACAGCTCGGGTGGCGCTGCTTGCTCGGGCTGGGCTGGGCTGGGCTGGGCTGGGCTGGGGCTGGGTGCCCGGACAGGGTGAGCTTCGTCCCACCCGGGATCTCCTGCTTTCCTGAGTTCCCGAGCCTGTTCAGGCAGCTCCCCTGGGGAAACTCAGTCGTCTTCCCCCTGGAGGAAAGCAGGATTTGGGGGCAGCTCCAAAGCCGGGGCCCTGGGGTCGGGGCTGAGGCGGCCTTCCGTGGTCCTTGGCTCGTTGCAGAGCTGACAGGCCAGCAGCCTGGACGGCCACCACGTCCCGGGGCTGCTCACGCACTTCTCAGCGCTCCTTCTGGATCTCTAGGGGCTGGAACGAGAACATACGGCTTCGCAGGACCCTTCTTTGAGGCAGAAGGGCAAGGTTTTCTACCTCTGAGAACTAAGGCTCTGGGGGACCAGGACGTCTGAAGGAAGTTTTACGTGTTGCTAGTGTATTTCTGGCAGGGCTGGTAATCGCCTTTGGCCCCTACCTTTGTCCTTATGTTAAAAGACACTGTACTTAAAAAAAAAAGGATGGTGTGCTGTATCAGCAGACAGTTGCCCGGTGGTTTCCAGGACCCATGAGGAAGTGGCCGGCAGGTTGGGCTCTTCCAGATGAGACATGTTTGCCATGTCTCCTCTGGGCAGATAATGGCCCACACGATGTGTGTACACTGGCAAATGGGGCATGAGCATCCTGTGCCCCATGCCATTAACCTTCATCCGACCCCTTCCCATAGCTGGGCCTCAGTTCTCTGCTGGGCCGGCTCCCATCTGCCACCAGATAAACGCCCGGTGTGCTTTTCCTGCTCCTGTTCCGGTGACCTGGGCCGGGTGGTCGGGGTCGGTGGGGGGGGGCAGTCAGACCAGCCCCTCTCTGGAGAGGCAGCATCCTCCCCCCACCCTGCCTTCTCCCCAGGGTGGAGCCAAGGGTGAGGGGGACCCAGAAGGGACCGGAGCCTTGAATGAAATGAAGTTCCCAGCTCACGCCTTAAAGGGGTGCCTGGTCCCGCCCCCCACTCCGGGAGTGTACCCATGTCAGGGAGAGAAGCAGCCGCCCAAAGGCCTGTGAGGCAGCTGTTGGGGGCGGCCGCTCAGGACCCCTTTCCTCTCCCCTTTGCATCTCCTTGTTGCTCTGGTCTGTCATTCTTCCCACTGTGCTCGGGCCCTTGTTCTGCCTTTCCCCCCACCCTCCAGACTCCCTGTCCTGTCTCTCAGCCCCCGACTGTACTCTGCACCCCTCAATTTCTCTGATCCCCATCGTTTCCCTCCGTTTCCCTTCCTTTGTTGCTTTTATCTGCCTCTGGTGCGGGGCGGAGTGAGCACCCTTCAGAGGACTTCGGGTATCTCAGCCCTGCTGGGTACCCCCTCCCCAGCTCCCTCTAACAGAAGGCCGTAAGATTAACCTGAGAGGTCCGTGGCCTGTCTCCTCTCCAGGCATCAAGGTCACCGTCCCTGACGGGCTTCCGCCTGGAGGCTGTTTAACCTTGGGGCTCTTACCTCGAACTCAGCCAAATTGCTTTGAGCTCTTGGGGGTTCCCAGTGGAGTGGTGATGGTGCCCCTCCAGGTCACTCTTAGAGCACACGTCCTGTGTCCAGTTGGTTTGGGGCTTCTGCTCTTAAAACAGGGCTGCCCTGATCAGATGTCCCCGGGAGGGACTCACCTGCCTCCCTCATGAGTTAAGGCATGCTTTGGGGGCCCGGGGTCGCCAGATGGTGTCTGACGGGCTGTCTCCTGTCTCCTGTGCTCCCAGATGGAGACCTCACAGACACCGTCAGCGGCCCGCGCTCCACTGCTTCAGACCCGACCAGCAGCAAAGCTTCCAAGAGCCCCACCCAGCGCCACAACCCCTTCAGCGAGGACCCGGCAGAGACCGTGTCCTCGTCCGACACCACCCCAGTGCACACCACCTCTCAGGAGAAGGGCGAATCCCACGCTCTCGACCTGCCAGATGCCTGCACAGAGCTCGAAGTCATTAGGTCAGCAGGCATTGGGGGGACATCCGGGTGTCCGTCCTGTCCGCTCCCAGCATCATGTTTTAGTCCGTGCGCCCAGGGACCACACCCCCGGGGGCAGACCGGGATCTTCCTGGAGAGTAAGGGGTTCTCCAGTGGTTCTTGGAGCAAGAAGAAACAGAGGGCCCGAGCCCAGAAGGTGGTGTGGCACGGACGACAGCTGGGGCTGGCGGCTGGGGCCACACGTGGGCTGCGGGGGCATTTGTCTGGTTCATCCAGGAAGAGAAAACCCCTTCACACTGGAATTCTAATAGTTCTTGGATGTCCCTGTACAGTTTCTGAGATGTGTACTGATCCTGGTTCAGCATGGCTCCTCGAAAGTGTCACCATCAGGGGGACAGGCACCTACCTAGAAGGGAAGGAGGAGGTGCAGGACAGACTGGGGAGCTCTTGGCCCACAGCCTCCCAGGCTCCCCGACCTGCCCTGGCTCCCGCCCCTGAGACTCTCAGCACCGAAGAAGCAGATGTGCGTGTTGTACCCTCCGAGGCTTGCTGGCCTGAGGCAGGAGACGGGTCCCACCCTGTAGGCTGGTTCAAGGCCTCAGTTGCTTTAATGGCTCAGACCTGGGGTTGCCCTGCCGGGCCCATCCCAGCCAACTTGCCACCAAGGAAGTTTGAGCCCAGAAGACTCCGAGTGCATTTCTGGTTGAATTATCCGCGGTGACACCTGATGGGAAGTGAGGTCAGCTCAGGGGCCACTGGCCATATCCCAAAGGGAGGGCAGGGTTAGAGGCACCATCGTCCTGACCGGCCACGGCTTGTGTTTGTTCCCGGAGCAGCTGGCGCCGCTGTGACGGCAGCTAGAATTCGTAGGCGTTGGCTCAGGGGTCCCTGCCTCTGCCGGCAGCGGGGCTACCTCAGGGCCTGAGCTGCTCTCGCCCCCTGGCCTAGGGCCTCCCACCCAGCACTGCCCAGGACCACCGAAGCTCCCTCCAGTGCCCTCAGAGGTCACACGCCCAGGATCACCCCCTTTGACCCAGCCTGTCTCATTTCGCCAGTTCTGTGGCG
Source organism: Martes martes (assembly GCF_963455335.1). Classification (NCBI taxonomy): domain Eukaryota; kingdom Metazoa; phylum Chordata; class Mammalia; order Carnivora; family Mustelidae; genus Martes; species Martes martes. The sequence goes on along the minus strand of NC_137891.1, from coordinate 180,286,673 downwards.
CTCAGGTGGTAAATCTCTCCCCGTCACTGCTGTCCCAGGGTCACCAAGAAGAAGAAAACCGGCAAGAAGAAGAAGATGAGGTCGGATGAGGAAGCCAGTCCGCTTCACCCCGCCTCCATCCAGGACACCGGTGCCCGGCGGGGAGATGGCGACAGCCTGGTCAGCAGTCCAGGCCTGGGGCAGGCCTCCCCCGATGCGACCATTACGTCCCCCCAGGAGGAGGGAGAGGGGCCCAGCAGCACGGCGGAGAGCAGCGAGCTCTCGGAGCCCGGCCAGATGGGCCTGCTTATCCCCGAGATGAAGGACACCTCCATGGAGCGCTTGGGGCAGCCCCTGAGTAAGGTGATCGACCAGCTCAACGGGCAGCTGGACCCCAGCACCTGGCGCTCCCACGTCCAGTCCCCAGACCAGTCCTTTCGGACCGGCTCCCCCGGGGAAGCCCCGGAGAAGCCGCCATTTTGCGACTTTAGTGAGGGGCTTCCAGCCCCAATGGACTTCTACCGCTTTACCGTCGAGAGTCCAAGCGCTCTTACGTCAGGTGGCAGCAACCATGACCCTGCAGGGCCGGGCCAACCGCTGCATGTTCCTGGTAGCCCTGCGACTGCTGGCCAAGAAGAGGGAGGAGGAGGAAGAGAGGGGCCGACGCCTGGGCCCCTAGAGGACGCCCCCCCCAGGGAGGCCCCAGAGCTGGGGACCCAGGAGCCCGACGCCAAGCTGCCCCTGATGGGGGAGGGGCCTGTGCCGGAGCTGGAGCCTGGGACCCACGAGACTCTGTGCCAGCTCAAGCGAGACCAGCCCAGCCCTTGTCTGAGCAGCGCGGAGGACTCCGGGGTGGATGAGGGGCAGGGGAGCCCCTCCGACATGAGCCACTCGGCAGAGTTCAGGTGCGCAGGGCTCTCCGTGCCGCTGGCCTGAGGGACGCTCCCGCCCTCAAAAGCCGAGGACAGTGGGCGTCTGTCCTCCAGAAAGACAAAGTGCAGCTCCTGGGAGGCTTAGCCTGGGCTGGGAGGCGGGATGGGGTGTAGGACCCCCCCCCCACACACACACACACTCTGGCTCCTGGGCAGGGCCAGCGCCACGACAGCCGCGCTCCCTCTGCGTGCCTGTGTGCCGCTGTGTGTCACGTCACCTCCTGCCCCTGCCCTCGCCTGACACCCCCACGCCTGTCGCTCTCACAGAGTGGACAACAATCACTTGCTTCTGCTGATGATCCACGTGTTTCGAGAAAACGAGGAGCAGCTCTTCAAGGTCAGTCCCGGGAACTCCAGGACGAGTGGGACAGTGCACGGCCGGGGTGGGGCGGCAGGTGGGAGCCGGGGGGCGCCTGACCCTCCTCTGTCTCGGCCCCTCAGATGATCCGGATGAGCACGGGGCACATGGAGGGCAACCTGCAGCTGCTCTACGTGCTGCTCACGGACTGCTACGTCTACCTGCTGCGGAAAGGTGCCTGCCGCCCCCGGGCCCGGCCAAGGCTGAGCATGAGGCCTGCCACCCGCCCTGTCCCCGTGCCCCCCATCCCCGGCTCTCGGCTGCCTGGCGAGCGGTGACCAGAACCCTGCCTGGCTGTGCCGCCAGCCACCTCAGCGGCCCCGTGAGACCCGAATGCCCCGAGTCACTCTCCTCCTCCGTGTCAGATGGCAGGGCAAGGACGGGGCCGCTCTCAGAGATGGGGTCTTAGAAGATGGGGCAGCGGGGGGAAAGAGACCCCTGTGGGTCACAGGCATTGGGGTCTCCTCTCTCAGGGGCCGCGGAAAAGCCGTACCTGGTGGAAGAGGCCGTTTCTTACAACGAACTTGACTATGTGTCGGTGAGTGCAGGCTCGGCGGTGGGCATACACCGTGGGACAGGGCTCCTCGGCCACCCGCCGGCAGAGCTGCAGAGTGAGGCCTGTCCCCGCCGGGCCTCACTGTCAGGCGTCAGCTTCTCTTAGAGCCACTTGAGCCTGTGGTGCTGGGGAGGAGAACCGAGTTGAGGACACCTCTTCATCCACCACATTTCTGACCATCCCTCCCCAGCTCATGCCAGGGTCCCAGGCCTCTGGGGCTTTACCCTGTGGCGCCTTCGGCGTGTGCTTCCTCCCTCCCCAGCCAGCCCTGAGCCCGGCCACGGCTGCCTCTTCCTCCAGGAAGCTGCCAAGCCCCGTGCGCATGTGAAGGTCTTGTTTCTGGCAGGTGGGCCTGGACCAGCAGACCGTGAAGCTGGTGTGCACCAACCGCAGGAAGCAGTTCCTCCTGGACACGGCCGACGTGGCCCTGGCCGAGTGAGTGACACGCCCCGGACCCCTGCCATCTCCCTATGTCCGTAGGACTGGAGAGCGGCCTGGGGGTGGCGGGGGAGCGGCAGGACACACAGACGCGGCAAACAGATGTGTTCCCTCTGGAACCTGCGGGGGCGTGCAAGCACACTGAGGGACTCGTGTCGTCCGCTCGGGCGACCTGAGACCTGAGGTGGCCACCAGAGAGGAAGGGGGCTGGCGTGAGTTACTAACAGGAAAGAAACACAAGCCCCACCACTGGGCCACAGGTCTGGGCCACGGGCCCGGGCCACGGGGTGCATACAGGAATGACTCGTAATAACCGGGTGTCGTTTTACGGACTCGGGTCCCACCTGCACCGCCAGCAGACCCCAGGCCCCTCGGGCCACTGAGAGTGGTTTGGCCTTTCCCAGGTCCCTGTCAGATGACAGCGGACTACTGCGCAGCACTGCCCCACCCGCTGCCCTGAGCTCTGGTGCCAGCCAGCTCCCTCCCCAAAGTTTCTGGGAACCCTCCGGGCCAGGATCCTGTCTGGTTGAGGGGTGGGCCCCCCGCCCTGGGCCTCTGCCAGCAAACCCCACTCCCTGTGTAGGTTCTTCTTGGCGTCTTTAAAGTCTGCCATGATCAAAGGCTGCCGGGAACCACCTTACCCCAGTGTCCTGACTGATGCCACCATGGAGAAGCTGGCACTGGCCAAATTTGTGGCCCAGGAGTCTAAGTGTGAGGTGAGTGCCAGGAGCGGAGGGGAGGGGTCGTCCCTGAGTCCCTGAGAGGCCCGCTGTGGTGTCAAGATGAGGTGGGGCGCTCAGGTAGAGGTCTTTAGCGCTTCTCTGTCCCCCCCCCGCCCGGGAGGGGCTCTCCTACCCCTGGGTCCTGTCCCCCACCCTGCTGGGGGTGTGCCCTTGCTTCCTCAGCGGCCATTCCTGGTGCTGGGCCGTCCGCGAGCCGGGCCCAGGCCTCACCGCTCTGTCTGCTGCCCCTCCCAGGCCACCGCTGTCACTGTGCGCTTCTACGGGCTTGTCCACTGGGAGGACCCCATGGACGAGTCCCTGGGTCCCATCCCCTGCCACTGCTCACCCCCCGAGGGCGTCATCACCAAAGAAGGCGTGCTGCATTACAAGGCGGGCACCTCCTACTTGGGCAAAGAGTACTGGAAGACATGCTTCGTGGTACTCAGGTGGGCGCCCCCGCAGCGCCGGCCTCGGGCTCGGCCTGGAGCTTGTCGGCCTGAACGCTGATGAGAGAAGCCCGAGGGGGGCCTCCTTCCACCCCCACGAGGGTTTTAGAGCCCACCTGCCTTGGGATATTAGAGCTTCTGTGTAAAGGCCGCCATCTTCGGGGTCCAAGGAATCCTGGGGCCTCAGGTGTAGATGTGGGCTGGGCCGCTGCCTCACTGTCCCGAGCTGCCGAGGGGGTAGGGTGCCCTCCTGCGCCTCTGGTTCCTTCTTCACCCTCCGTTTCATAGAAGACAGGCCCCGTGGCCTCTGGGGCTTCAGTCCCCAGCTTGCAGGGTGTCCCTGGGATTTGGGCTCCACCTGGTTCTCAGTTCCAGGGACAGGCCTCACCCCTGCTCTGTTGTGCCCCTACAGCAACGGGATCCTCTACCAGTATCCCGACCGCACTGATGTCACCCCCCTGCTCTCGGTGAACATGGGGTGAGTGCCCTGGCGATGCGGGGCTGGGCAGGTTCGGGGCCTCGTGTCGCCCCCCCCCCCCAGGGTGAGGACTCTGGCTAAGCCTGTGGCCCAGCGCTCCTGTCCTCCCTGGCTTGAGCTGATACCCGCTCTTGTCCGTCAGTTCAGCCCACCCCACTCAGCGGCAGCCCTGACCGGTAGCCGGGGGTCTGCTGATCTCTGAGGGGCTACAGGATCCTGAGCCAGGGGAGGAGGGATGGTTTCCTCTCAGGGAGGGAAGGATCTGGTCAGGCAGGGGAAAGGGTCACTCCCCCTGGGAAGTTCCCAACCTGATGGAAGACGGACACACACGTGCTTGGAGACAGCCTTGGGCCCCAAGAGGGAGTGTGAGTGCATGAGCCCGATCAAGGGAGGGCCAGAGCCTGGAGCCTATCCTCACCCCTCGCCTGGTCGGGCCACAATAGCTAGGAGAGGCCTGGCGATTCTGGAAGAGACATTGTTCCACAGAAAGGGGTGGGCCTGGCCAGCAGCTACCAGCCTCTCCTGAGAGTCCCGGGGGTCTGCACCACCCTCCCAGGTCCTCCCGCCTCTGGGACTCGGGGGCAGGCAAGCCGTGTCCGCACGCCCTGAGCCGCCCCCGCCTCCTTGCTCCCCTTTCACCCCTCCTCGTCTGGCCCAGGGGGGAGCAGTGCGGTGGCTGTCGGAGAGCCAACACCACGGATCGGCCCCACGCCTTCCAGGTCATCCTGGCCGACCGGCCGTGCCTGGAGCTGAGCGCGGACAGCGAGGCCGACATGGCCGACTGGATGCAGCATCTCTGCCAGGCCGTGTCCAAAGGGGTGAGCGCCCCCCGCCTGCACTGTCCCCCAGCCTCCCGACCCTGTGCAGGATCCCCGGGGCCCTGGCCCAAACCCTCATGCTCAGGGAGCAGCTCGTGGGAACCAAGATGGGGACGTCCAAGGGACAACCCAGGAGTGGACCCTAGAGCTCAGGACACCCCCACCACCTCCCCTGTCCCCACCTGTGCTTCTGAGGTGGGCGGAGCCTGTCTGACCCCTGGACAGAGGGGCCAAAGGGCTGGCCGGGCCGGAGTGTGGTGTCCTGGTGCTGGCCAGCCTGGAAGAGCTCCAGCTTGCCTCTCCCCTCCCCTCTGCCCATGCCCTTCAGGTCATCCCCCAGGGGGTGACTCCCAGCCCCTGCATCCCCTGCTGCCTAGTGATCGCCGCTGACCGCCTCTTCACGTGCCACGAGGACTGCCAGACCAGCTTCTTCCGCTCCCTGGGCACAGCCAAGCTGGCCGACGTCAGTGCTGTTGCTACGGAACCGGGCAAGGAGTACTGTGTCTTGGTGAGCTGGGTGGATGGGGGAGGGGATGGGGGAGGGGATGGGGGGAGGGGGGCGGGGGGCAGGCCCTGCAGAAGGGACACTGCCTCTGCTCACCTGGGGACATGCTCGCCCCAGGAGTTTTCCCAGGACAGCCAGCAGCCCCTCCCACCCTGGGTCATCTACTTGAGCTGCACATCTGAACTGGACCGATTCTTGTCTGCACTGAGCTCTGGGTGGAAAACCATCTACCAGGTACCTAGCTGCCCAGGGCCCCGAGGAGGGAGTGGAGGCGCTCCCTGGGGAGGGGAGCCCCGCACAGTACAGAGGCAGGAATTGGGCCTGGGGACAGCACCATACCCATAGCTCTGGGAAAGACTCCGGCCCCCGTGCCCCTGAGGCCGCAGCTCATAGTTGAACTTGGGAAACGCCACTCCTGACCGTGGTCCCACAGTGCAGGGGGACCCGGGGTTCCCACAGCTGCCCGAGAAAGGAGGGTCCAGGACCACAGCCCTCAGATTACCCCGGAACCCCCACAGGTGGACCTCCCCCACAAGGCCATCCAGGAAGCCTCCAACAAGAAGTTCGAGGACGCCCTGAGCCTCATCCACAGCGCCTGGCAGCGGAGCGACAGCCTGTGCCGGGGCAGAGCCTCCCGGGACCCCTGGTGCTGAGGCGGAGCCGGTCGGCATCCTGGGGCCAGGAGAGGCCTGCTAGCAGCACCTGCTGTCCTCGCTCTGCCCTCGTGCGGCTGGGGCCAGGGTTGCCCCTGTGTTCCGTGGCCCACTCCCGCCCTGGGGGACAGAAGCACCGACGGGGGCTCGAGCCAGGGTCTCTGCCCTCGCAGGGATACAGAACGGGTGCTCCACGCTCTCGGGCTTCCCGCCCGGCCGGTGGTGACTGGAGAGCGCTGGGGCGGAGGGTCTGAGCCCTATGGGCTCTGCGTACGGCGCGGCATGTACGGATGCGTCTGCCTCTGCCGGATGGCGATGAGAGTCGTGCCGACTCTGCGGGGAGCAGAAGGACTGAGAGGGCAGGAGTCCCCTCTTCCCCTCCTGGGTCAGGGGTCCCGGCCAAGGCCTGACCATCCTCGTTCACTTTTGAACACTCAGCTGGCCGCCAGGGAAGCCGGACGCTGGGGCCTCCCTGCATGCTCCCTCACTAACACCGTCCCCAGCCGCACTGCTGTCTGCCTGGTGAGGGCGCCCGGCTGGGGGCTGGGGCTGGGGGGCTGGGCAGCCCCTCCCTGGCTGCCCGGAGGCCCTGTGTGTCCAAGGCACCCACCTCTCCCCAGACTGCTGTGCCAGGAGGACCCAGGAGTCAGGCTGTCTCCTTCTGCCGGGAGCAAAGGAGAGGGAGGGGGCTCGGAGTGGGGCAGAGCCCGCCAGTTTGGCATCCCGGAGAGTGCCTCCTGACTGTCCCCTGCTTGGCTAGAGCCGGACCCTCTGGGGGAAGGGGTCAGATGGTCTGGGTTTGGTTTTTTTTTTTTTTTTAAATAAAATAGACACGTTATATTGCCAAGACTTGTCACTGGCCCTTTGTGACTGGGCTGGGGGTGGGAGATCTCCGCACCCCCACCCACCGGCTGCCTCCCCCCTCCCTGTCTAAAGCCGCTAGGCCATTCATTCCTGATTTTCTTCCGTCAGCTGCTGCTTCCCAGCTGCTGACGCTGGGCGCCTGCTCACCCACTGCCCCGGTGCTGCTCTCTGGAGCTCAGGCCCTGAGGGTTTCTTGGCCTGACCTTTGCTCTCCCATTTCCTGCAGCGCCCAGGGGAGGGGAAGACACTGCTCTAGTCCCAGGGCCTGTCTCCACCACCAGCCTCCCCAGCTCTGGGGGCAAGGACAGGCCATTTGGGATAAACCCGAGAGTCCAAGCTGACCCCAGACAGCTTGTTGAGCTGCTGCCCTGGGGGCTGACCAGAGGGTGCTACCAATCTTAACAGGTGCAGGCGGGGGCAGGGAGGGGAGCCTGAGGCACTGGAGCACCTGGCAATGCCCTCCCCAGGCCCTCACACCTGGGACGAAAGGAGTGGGTGCTGGGAAGGGTGGGCATGGAGGCTATGGAGCCTGGAGGCTTCAGTGATGCGGGGTATCCATGGCAGAAGGGAGATGCCCTTGGGACAGAGACCAGGGTGGTGCTGGCTCCCAGGGGTGTGAGGTCCCTTCTGACAGCCGTTTCCACACCAGGGCCTCTCCTCCAGACACCTACAGCCCAGAAGGGGGGCAGGACCGGGGGGGGGGCAAGTCCACATGGGGTGATGACCAAAGCCTCGGGCCACTCCTTGAGACACATGGCTCAACGGCCCTGAAGTCATTTGAGGCAGGGACGGGGAGAAAGGAGCCAGAAGGGGGGTGCGAGTTGGGGGGGATGTGGGCCATCTCTTAGTGGGTGAAACCCTGTGCTAGGCGTGCTTTTCATACATCTCTAGTCCTCCAAAAAACCTCTGAGACAGATATTAATATTCCCATGTTACAAATAGACTGAAGTTAGCAGAGGGAGTGATTGCCCAGGGTCACACACAGTTCCACAGGGTTCGAGAAGCCCTTCGCTGCCGCTGCTCTCCCTGACAGTGGAACCACAGACCGTGGGAGCCGGACTGGAAGACTGAGGCTGGGGAAGGGGAGCTGCAAAGACGGTGCGGGGTGGGTGTGGACAGTGGCTGCATTGCCTGGGCACGCGGCTCCGGGACCCTCCCTGGGCAGTCGCCCCTGTGCCCTGGGCTCTGAGCTGCAGCAGGGCTGACTAGGCCAGAAGTACCCTTTGCCCCAGAGCCAGAGGGAGGGCAGGAGGACAAGAAAAGCTGGAGGAGGTGTCCCGGCTGACAGGCACCCTCTCCCCTGCCCCCAGTCTCCCTCCTGTCCCAGGTGACCTTTTCCCCAGATCCCAGGGTCCAGGCACACCCCTGCTGGGAGGTGTGGAGAACAGAGAGAGCTGGGATTGGTCCGAGCCAGCGGGGGCGTGTCCCGGGCTCCGCCAGCCGCCAGCCGCAGTGGCTGAGCAGAGCAGGTGGACTCCCGAGATAGACCAGGGGCCACCCGGCCTACCCGACTGGGACCTCTGCCCCCCAGACATGGCCCCAGGCCCCCTCGATCCCCAGCCCTGTGGCAGGGCAGGGGTGCAGACAGCCTAAGCGCCACCACCCCAGGGCCTGTGCCCATGCCCCTGACCTGGGCACGGCCAGCCTCAGGAACAGAGGCCATGGAGACGGTTGCCCCAGCTGTGGACCTGGTGCTGGGCGCCTCGGCCTGTTGCCTGGCCTGCGTCTTTACCAACCCCCTGGAGGTGGTGAAGACGAGGCTGCAGCTGCAGGGGGAGCTGCAGGCCCGAGGCACCTACCCACGGCCCTACAGGGGCTTTTTGGCCTCGGTAGCAGCTGTGGTCCGTGCAGACGGGCTGTGTGGCCTGCAGAAGGGGCTGGCCGCCGGCCTCCTTTACCAGGGCCTCATGAATGGCGTCCGCTTCTACTGCTACAGCCTGGCAGGCCAGGCTGGCCTCACCCAGCAGCCTGGTGGCACGGTGGTCGCGGGCGCGGTGGCTGGGGCACTGGGAGCCTTCGTGGGGAGTCCTGCTTACTTGGTGAGTACCTTGTCTCCAACCTCCACCACCCCATGACCCAGCTCTCCAGTGGGGAAGGGAGGGTGGGCGCCTCTGGAACCTTCCAGGCTGGCTCTGGTACCAGGCAGGGTGGGGCGGGCCGGGTGGGGACGCTCCCAGGAACATCCCTGCCTGGGGGTTGGAATTTGTCCCTGGGTGCAAAGCCCCAGAGCCTTGCCCCATGCTCCTTCTCCTGGGGTCCCTGCTCCACTGGGCCTGAGTTAGGGGAGGGGGTAGAGGGCGACAGGGCGGGTGCTGGCTCAGACCCAGAGTGGTGGCCTGTCTTCCTGTGTGGCCCAGCAAGTTCAGAATCAGCGAGGCCTCCTCGGACTAGGCCAGAGGCTGAGTAGTCACCATCCCACTTAGTCCTTGGAAGAGTGGGAGCGGACAGGCTGGGAGAAGGTCAAGTGACTTGCCCCAGGTCACACCGAGATGCAGACCCGGGCCCACTTCAGCGCCTCCCCCACCAAGCCCTGTTCCCCATGCCCCCTAAGCAGTGGGTGTGGGCTCGTGGAGGTCTGGAGGTCGGGCCGCTGCTCATCCAGTCCCTCTGTTACATCTGCTCCCACAGGTCAAAACGCAGCTGCAGGCCCAGACGGTGGCTGCGATGGCCGTGGGGCACCAGCACCATCACCAGGTAGGGACTGTTACTACCCTGGGTGGGCTGGCAGGGGCTGCCCAGTGACCCGGTGCCTTCTCTCCACAGAGTGTTTTGGGTGCCTTGGAGACCATCTGGCGGCAGCAGGGCCTGGCAGGGCTATGGCGGGGCGTGGGTGGGGCCGTGCCCAGGGTCATGGTCGGCTCAGCCGCCCAGCTGGCCACCTTTGCCTCTGCCAAGGCCTGGGTGCAGAAGCGACAGGTGAGGAGCCAGGGACACCCGTGCCTACCCTCAGACATGACAGAATCGGGCCATCCGCCTCCGTTCTCCCTGTGTGGGCCCTCATCCCATCCTGACATCTCCAGCTGGACGCCCACCTAGGGAAGCCCAGGGGGAGGGGCAGACAAAGCCCCTGAAGAGAGCTGAGGACCCGGCTCTGTCCTTGTGCCCAGCAGGGGTGGGGGCCGGAGCCCTGACGCCGTGAAGGAGCTGGGCTGGGGGAATGGCTGGTGGGGCCTGGTCTTCTCCCTTTCCCCTACCTCTTCCAGCCCACAAGTACTCGGAGGGTAGGGTGGGCACCATGGGGGTGGGGGGATGGCAGCAGCTGCAGGGGTCAGAGCCTGTCCCATCCCCACAGTGGCTCCCAGAAGACAGCTGGCTGGTGGCCTTGGCTGGAGGCATGATCAGCAGCGTTGCTGTGGTTGCGGTCATGACCCCCTTCGACGTGGTCAGCACACGGCTCTACAATCAGCCCGTGGACGGAACTGGCCGAGTGAGCAGGGGAGGGTGCAGGGGGGATGCAGGGAGCTGGAGAGCATGGCCCAGGGTGTACACACACACACACACACACAGCCAGAGACACGCAAATGTGTAACATACATGCAGACACTGATTTGGCCGGTTTGTTGAGCACTCACGTCCCCGGCACGGGCTAAGCAGGTTCACACCTGCACTTTATTCTATCCTCACAACCACCTTCATTTTCCTGCTGAGGAAACGGAAGATCAGGGCGAGCTAGTGACGTGCGTGAGGTCACCCAGCTAGGCCTGACCCCACGGCCCGCCACGTACCGTCGCGCAGGTTGCGTTCAACACAAAGGTGCCCTCCAAAGGCTGAGATGGGGACGAAATCCACTCGCATGCCACTAGCCAAATCTTGGGCCCCGGGTATGGGCTGTGGCTACCTGGAGGAAGAGGTCTCTTCTTAAATCTCACAGTCTAAGGGGTCACCTTTCTGTAAGTTGCCAGCTTGGGGACAGTCTCTCTGCTGATGTACCGCAGAGGCCCCTCCACACAGACACATGCCCTCTTGTGCCAGCCAAGGCCCCATGACCCCTGCAGTGACCTCCACCCTGCCTCTGTCCCCAGGGCCAGCTGTATGGTGGCCTCGCCGACTGCCTGGTGAAGATCTGGAGGCAGGAGGGCCCCCTGGCCCTCTACAAGGGTCTGGGCCCAGCCTACCTGCGCCTGGGCCCCCACACCATCCTCAGCATGCTCTTCTGGGATGAACTCCGGAAACTGGCTGCGAGGAGCCAGCACCAGGGCACCTAGGTGGCATCCCTCGTCCCCATCTCCTGACAGCCTGGGACCCGGGAGCGACGGCCCGCTCCGGCTGGGAATGGCCGTCTCAGACCAGGCCACAGGCCCAGCCCCTGCCACACATCCGAGGAAAGTGTGGGCAGCTCTGGTCAACCCAGACCCATGGCCTGCTCGGGGCCGGAGCCGCTTGCTCTGGATCACCAGCTGCTCTGTTCTCTGGCAAGTCCTCTTCCCTCTGCCTGGATTACCTCATCCCAGAGCCTTACTCGTGATTATAATAACCACTCCGGGTCGTGACCGTCACCCCGAGCGGGGTTACTCACACGCATCGGCTTGCTTGGTCCTCAAACAGTGCGAGACAGTGAAATCCTCTCTTAGCAGGGGAAGCTGAGGCTCACCAGGTGGAAAGCCACACAGCTTTGAAGGGACAGAACCAGGACTGGAACTTAGCTCTGCCCAGCCCAGACTGGTACCCCTGGCAAGAGCCAGGACCATGGGGGCTGGAGAGCCTGCATGTCACTGTACACATGGGGAGGCCTCAGGTTTCCATAAAAAAGCCCCTCAGGCCAGGGGTTCAAACAACAGATGCTGTCCACGGTCTGGGGGCTGGAAGCCCAAGGTCAAGGTGTCAGCAGGGTTGGTTTCTCTGAGGCCGCTCTCCCTGGCGGCCCAGGGTCCTCACACGGTCTACCTTCTGTGTCTGTGTCCAAATCCCTTCTTCTAGGGACACTGGTCATGCTGGACTAGCTCCCGCCCTAATATCCTCCTTTTAACATAATTACCTCTTTAGAGACCTCATCTCCAAGTACAGTCACAGACTGGGGGTTAGAACTTCAGTGTACAAATGTGGGGGGGGGGGATGTAATTCAGCCTGTAACATCCACCCAGAGCTTTCACGAGGGCCTCCTAGATGCCCAGCACTGTGGGCGTTTGCACAAATCCTCATGACCGTTCTGAAAGGGAGCTCTCGCGATGCCCATTCTTCAGGTGAGGAGACTGAGGCCCGGGGCAAGAAAGTGACTTGCTTAGGGGAGTCGCAGAGCCAGGTGTCCTCATCTGGGGGCCTCTCCCTGAGCTGCAGCCACACTCCCCCTGCTGAGCATGTTCCTCAGGCCCACGCTGACCTTTGTGCTTCAGAAATGGACACCGAGTCCCTGGAAGGGACAGGACTGGCCCAGGTCAAGCAGCCTGAACCGCCTACCCCGCCACACCCCACATCTGCTCTTCCCAGGGGTACCCCTAGCGCACACTCCGAACCAATAAAGTTTTCTACTTTGTTTACTTCAACGACTCCCTTCTGCTGGCAGCCTCCGTCTCCCCCACCCCTGAACCCCCACCCTTGGCTCTCTCTCCTCGGTCTGGGGAAGGAGGATCCAAAAGTTTGGGGGCAGGCCAGCCGCACCCCACCGCATCCAACCGATGGAGGCCTGCCACCTAGCGGACAGGGAGAGGACCGTCGGGGAAGGACTCACAGTGGCTGAGGGAGAGGAGGGCCCCCACCTGGATCTCAGCCTCAGGCTGGGGGAGGATAGGTGCCCTGCCTCCAGACCTCAGGCTGTGGGGGGACAGACCACCTTCCAGACCGTAGGTGGAGGGGCGCTGAGCCTCGGGCTGTGGGGACAGAGACGGCCCTTCCAGAACTGGGGCTAAGAGGGCAGAGCGCAGAAGCAAGGCTGGGGGCCAGGGCAACAATGACGCCTGGGGCTTCAGGAAGGCGAAAAAGTGGGCATCCAACTTGAGCGGGGACAGAGGCCAGGACCAGTGCTGGAGACGGTCCTCACGTCGTGCTGCCCAGATGTGGAGCCCCTGAGCAGCGGTTGGCTCTCAAAGCCCCACAAGCCTGCGGCCCTGAAGGTTGAGGTCCCTGCCTCCCCTCTCCTCCCCTCTTCCCCCCTTCCCAATTCTGACCCCACTCTTCCTCGACTTCTGACTGCCCCCTTCTGACCGCTCCCCTCCCCTCCTCCCCCCTGCCCCTTCGCCCAGGGTTCTGACCCCTCCCTGCCCCACCCCTCCCTCCACTGACACCTTTGCCCCGTGACGTTGATCTCTCTGGTGCAGATCTGGCTGGAGGCTGGAGGCTGGGGCTGGGGCTGATCCCAGCGGCCATGTTCTCCCTGCCATCCCTCCCCTCCTGGCTCCCCAGCCTCCCCTCCCTCCAGTGGGGCTCTGGCCTCCTCGACTCTGTCCTTCAAGGTGAGCGCCGCTTCCTCCTCCCGGGCAGCCCCACCCCTCAGCCCGCTTTGGGCAGCACCCGGTGGACCCCCCATGTGGGTCTCCCACCCCCTCTCATCCTGCCAAACTCGCTTACCCTCCCTCCTGCCCTCAGGCCTCATCGGGGCCAGTGGAGTCTCGGTCCTGAACAGCCTCCTGAAGGTTTACTTCTTTGTGAACTGTGCCAAGTGAGTGTCTGCCAATCCAGCCCACTCCTGGCCCCTCCGGGAGCCCTGACCACCCACCCACCCCCCCAGCTGAATCTGGCCTCCAGTGAGGGGAGGACTGGAGGGAAGAGAACCCCGTCCCCAGAGAGTGTTTCTGGGGGCCCAGGGCCGCTGCCTGGGCCCAGGCTGGTGGTTCTGACCCTGCCCATGCCCGCTCTGCCCCGCAGCAACCCCGAGCGGCGGCTGGAGAAGCAGCGGCTGCAGGCCCAATGGGCCTCCCTGGAGAAAGTGCACCTGGCCGGGCTGGCCTTGATCCTGACCGTCCTGGGGGCCCGGGTGGCTGCCCTGGTGGTGCTTGAGTTCTCCCTCCGAGCTCTGTCCACACTGCTCTCCCTGGGCCAGGTAAGACTTCCGGAGGTGGTGAGTCACTCCCCAGCCCTGGGCCCTAGTTTTCACCCAAGAACACAGGAAGCGCGGCCCAGCGGGAGCACCCTGTCTCCTCACCACCCCCTTTCTGTAAGACTGAGACTGGAGAGTACAGATCGCCTCCTGGGGTTGGGAGCACAGAGCCCTGCTCACTCGCTCCGGCAGTGGCCCTCCGTGGCCGCAGCCCCAGTCCAGGAAGAGAGTGGTGGCAGCTCCCGGCTGTGGCAATACCCACGTGCCAGGCAGGCGCCCGCCAGCTACTTTGGGTGCGTCATCTCACGTGTCCTCACAGTCCTAGGGGGCAAAGCTCTGCTGTGACCTGCATCTCACAGGTGGGGAGACTAAGGCTCAGAGAGGGTGAGCGACTTGTCCCAGGTCAGCCAGCAAGAGGTAGAGTCAGGCTTTGAACCCAGGTCTTCATGGCTCCGAGCCACCAACCTTCAGTAAGCACGCGGGTCCCAAGTAACATTGGGACCAAGAAAGAAATGGTCCCAGGAGGGCTTGACTTGAAGGCAGTATTCCTTCCTGGGGAACGATTCCCAAGGTTCCTTCTGGCTCCAGCCTCCTACAGAGTGGTCTGTGTGCCTGGTGAGAAGCAGCCAGAGGCCTGAGCCCCCCCAGCCCTCCCCACTGCGCCCCTCTTCTGCTCCCGCCCCGCGCAGGGCTCTGAGAGGGAGAAGCTGCAGCTGTACCCCCCAGTACCCCCCACCACATCCCTCTTCTGCTCCCGCCCCACGCAGGGCTCCGAGAGGGAGAGGCTGCAGCTGTACCTCGTAAGCCAGTACTCCCTGGGCTGTGGGCTGACCTGCGGCCTGAGCTTCCTGCAGGAGCGTGCCCCTCACCGCACCTTGAACTTGCTGCTGGGCCTCTGGCTGGCCACCCTGCTGGGCACAGGTGCCAGGCGCCTCTGCCGCCACGCCTACCAGCTCTTTGAGCTGCATAGCAGCCAGCGCTACTGCGGGGTCTGCCTGGGCCTGCTGGCCGGTGCTCACAGCCTCCCCAGGCTGCTGGGCCGCGCCCTGGCTGGGGCCTTTGCTGTGGGTGACCTGGCGGCTGTGGCCCTCATCAACCGGGACTTCCCGACCACCTCGGATGCCGTGCGCTTCTGGACGCCGCTCGTCATCTGCTACGCCCTGCTGGTCATCTACATGCAGGGTAGGGGCCGCTGCTGGGGTCCTGGGGGGCAGCTGGGCCACTCGGCACTCACATCCCGTGGTCTGACCTGGGTGCAGCACCAGTGGGACCCGGGGAGGCCACCCACGGTTAGACCCCACCCCTGCCATCCCAGGGCGCCGGTCTAGCAACAGAAGCCACAGGGAACAGCTCGGGGAAGGGTGTGTCGTGCCCAGCAGGAAAGGTGTGAGGCGGCGGGAAGGAGGTCCTAGCAGGGGGAAGCACACATGCCAAACCCCAGAGGTGAGAGAAGGCATGGCACCGTCAAACATTTGAAAAAAGTTGAGTGCGGCTGTCACCCCAAGGGAATGGGGAGAGGATGAGGCTGGCCAGCTGCATGGGGGCCTGATGGGGAGCCCTCATCAGCCAGGCTGGCCATCTGCTGAGAAACCACTACAGGTTTTCAGTAGGGGAGAGCAACCTGGTCAGAAACACCACTGGCTGCCGGGGAGAGATGGGGTAAAAGGGGCAGGACAGGGAAGTGCAGTCGGGCAGAGAGCAGCAGGTGCAAAGGCCCTGAGGTGGGAGTGAGCTTGGTGTGCTTGCTGAGCAAAAAGAAAACCTGGAAGGCTCCGGGACAGTAAGGAACAGGAGCAGGTCAGAGGTGAGTTGAGGTGAGGTTGGAGAGCGGGCATCCTATCAGGCAGGACCTCACAGGCAAGGTAAGGAGTTTGGAGCTTACCCCAAATGCAATGGAAAGTCCTGGGAAGAATGTAAGCAAAGGAAGGATTTCATCTTGTTGATCCGTTTAGAAGGTCACTAGCTGCTGAACAGACACGGAGTAGACACTTGACCTACAAGGTCAAGAACAGAAGCCAGGAGCTGGGACTGGGCAGGGCAGCAGGAGTGTGGAGGTGGGCTCGGGTGGGGATCTACTTAGCAGAAAGTGTCCCCAGGGTTTACTGAGGCATCAGATGCGGGAGTGCAGTCTTGAGGACTCCTCCACTTGGAGCTGGTGTGCTCCCCCACCCCCACTGCAAGCAGAGCACAAAACAGCAGGGAGGTTTGGGGGTGAGCAATGAGCCTGGGGGGCGGGTGCTCAGAGATTGAGGGTGGGGGAGGAGGGAGGGAGGGAAGGGGGCTGCGGGGGTGGGGTGGGGAGCTGGGAGGTCCAGGCTCCGCTCCAGCTGGTCCTGAGGTTGGGGCTCAGGTATAGTGGCAGGCAGTGACAAGCACCCCCTTCCCCCCACCCCTGTAGAGGAGCAGCGGCAGCACCCCGGCCTGCAGAGTCACGTCCAGACCTTGCTGGTGCGCATGGGCGGCCTCTTCGTGCTGCTGCTGACCGTGGGCAGCTGGCTGGACCTCCTGGGAGTCGTCCTGTCCCTGCTGGGCGAGCTCTGGTGCCTGGCGGGCAGCCGCACTCTGCTGGACCTTTGCCAGGTACAGATGGGCCCTCCGCCCCGAGCGCCCCCCCCCCCAGACCCTGAGCCCTGCCCCAGACAGCCCAAGGAGCCTCAACATACCCCAAGTTTAAGAAGAGCTGGGATGACCTTTCTTGGGGTGGGGCAGGAGGAGCTGAAATCCCCTCTTCCTCCTGGTGTTAACCTTTGACCCCTCAGAGGTCCCCTGTTGGAGGAAGGGCCTGGGTAATCAGAGGCGTGAAGTCCCCCACCAGAGGATGGGGGAACTGAGTGGTGTCCTCCATCTTTCCCTTCCCACCTTCCCTCAGGATTTTCCATCCCAGAGGCCTTCCGTGTCTGCTGCAAGGGAGTCCCAGCCCCAGCCCTCAGCAGCTGCCCAGCCCTCAGCAGCCGCCCAGCCCCGGGGCCGAGCCCCCTCCTGACCTGCCTTAGCCAGGACTCGGAGTCTGTCTTAGGCCCACCCGGGCTCTCCTGGAGGCCTTGACCCCAGGGCACTGCTGCGAGGCAGAGGGACAGGGCTGGCCCCCACCCGGAGCTCGAGCTGGGCGCGGGGGGCTCCTGGCAGGGAGGGTTTGGGGCTGGGGCCCTCCGAAGAGGGGGCACCGGAGGCCAGTGGGTGAAGCCCTGTTTTTCTCAGGATGGACAATGGGTACAACCCCCTCGGACCCTCCTTCCCCAGGGGGTTTGGGGAACGAAGGAGAATTACGTCCTCAGAATGGCCCCCTTTACCAGCCTCCCTCACCTCCTCCGTAAACAATAATAAAGATGATTTTTCTCAACCTGTGCTTAGAATCATGAACATACAGAGAGGGAAGGAGGCTTTCCTGAGGCCACACAGCCCTTCTGGCTGGGGCAGATTCCGGGGATACATGCAGGCTGGGTTCCCTGGGGTTTAGGAGTTCCATATTGACGTGTCTGAGGAAGCGACGGGGACTCAGTGGAAAGGACTCAAGGTCCAGCACCCATCTGCCATCATGGTGGACAGTGTCCGTGTCCCATCTCACCCTAGGCTGTCCAAGACCATGAGGGTCCTTGCCATCTCAGCCTCGTTCAGCCCTGTCTCTCCTGCAGGGCCCAGCCCAGGAGACCACAGAGTACCTGGGAAAAGGTTGGGTACCAGCTCCTCTGCTTACTTGCTGTGTGCCCTTGGGTGGGTTGCTGCCACTCTCTGAGCCAATCAGAAGAAAAATGGCCATGTGTAGGGTGCTTACCATGTGCCAAGCACTTTATGATCGCATTTCGTTCTGACATCAGCCCCAAGAGACAATTACTGTTATCCCTTTTTAATAGATTCAGAAACAAGCCCAGAGAGGTTATGTAACTTCCTCAAGGTCACACAGCTAGTTAGTGGTGAAGCCAGGATTGGAGCCCAGGTGGCCTGCCCCGCAAAGTGCAAGTGCTTTGCATGCTTCCTGCTACCTTCTTCTCATTGAAGAACTGGGGCCAGGGAAACCAACAGAAGTGCACATAAAAAATATGGCAGATCCATTCCTGGAAGGTTCTAGAATGTGGTTCCAGTCACCTTGTGAGCAGAGTAGCCTGAGGCTACAGGGATTGAGGGCCCTTTCTGAGGAGGGGCCCCACAGGGCAAAGAAGACTCCTAGCTAGGGGGCATCCAGGGGACTATGGGGGTCAGGTTGTCCGGGAGTGACAGAGGACATACCAGGGAGGAGGTGAGACGAGAAGGTTCTTGGAGGATTCCAGGTTCTGGCGAGCCTCGCTTCTCAGCAAAGGCCACCACGGTCATCCAAAGGTTACTGCTTCCAGACAGACAGCATCTGGTGTAGGATTCTCTGCTCCCCACCGCAGGGCACACCTGGGACACAGAGGCAGGCTGGCCCCAAAGCTGGACAGGGTGGTTTCAGTTCTTTCCTCCAGAAATGGCCACCTCAAATCCAATCTCTGATCCCTTGCTCTCCCTGCTCTACCCCCAGGAAGGCCTCTCAGCTCCAAAGTAGCTGAGGTGGGGGGAAATGCCTGTGGTTGCCCCCTCCCCCAATCCAGGGGAGCCCCCCTCTGCCTGGGAGTGTGTTCAGTTCCCTCTGGGCAGGAAACTTGCCCCAGTCTGGGAGGAAATGGCTCAGTTAGCTGGGCACATGGCCAGCCCTTGCCAGACCCAGACTGGGCACTGGGTTCCGACTCAGGCCCAGTGTTTTTGCTGGAAGGTTCCCTGGCCTCCTGGCCCCCAACACAGCCTGAGACCCTGTGGGGACAGTGCTGGGAGGGGATTGGATTTGGCGGTCCTTTCCTTTTTATGGACACGGGGACCATTTCCAAACAAAAACTGAGCCACGTGGGTTGGAATAGGATTCTTTTCTTATCTATTAAATTATTTTTGTGAAAAGCCTGACAAGGGTATAAAAATTAGATCACTCTAAGTGAGGCATTTAGGAAATCTCCATACCAAACAAAGAAAAACAGGCCTGAAGTCCAGAGAGCAGAGGAAATACAGAAGGTCTGGTCTGGAGTAGAGTATGCAGCTGGGACTCATTCTCCTCCAGAGACCATGAGCTCCTGAATCCTGGGCCCAGACCAGCAGCCTTCTGAGGAGGTGGGAGACCAGGCTTCCCAGTCTCTACTAAGAGAGAATGGTAACCTCCAGCTGGGATTGGGGTGAGCCAGATTCCTCCCTCCTGAGCCCCCTACTTCTGGCTCTTCTGAGCTATGGCACTGTTCCTTTGGGCCTCCTGTGTGCCTTCCTGTATTTGCTCATTCACAAGTAACTCCTGAACATCTGCATGGGTCCAGGCTCTGGGCTAGAAAAGATGCAGAAGTAACAGCCATGCTACCAAGAAACAAAGTTGGGTAAGGCAATAGAGTGGTAGGAGCTTGGGGCGAGCAGGCTAAGGAGAGCGTATGTGTTAGCCACAGCTGCGTAACAAGCAGTCCCAAAACTTAGCAGCTTAAAACAACAGATACTTATTATATCCCTCTTTTTTTTTTTTTTTTTGAGAAAGAGAGAGAGAGAGAGAGCGTGTGCTTGAACAGGGTTGGGGGGCAAGAGGAGTGTGGAGAGGGAGAGAGAGAATCTCAAGCAGGCTCCATACCCAGCCCAACACGGTGCTCTATCTCACGACCCTGAGATCATGACCTGAGCTGAAATCAAGAGTCAGATGTTTAGGGGTGCCTGGGTGGCTCAGTCATTAAGCAGCTGCCTTCAGCTCAAGTCATGGGTCCTGGGATCGAGCCCCAGGTGAGCAGGGAGCTTCTCCTCTCCCTCTCCGGCTCTCTCTGCTTGTGTTCCCTCTCTCACTGTGTCTCTCTGTGTCAAATAAATAAATAAAATCTTTAAAAAAAAAAAAAAAGAGTCAGATGTTTAACCAGCTGAGCTACCCAGGCACCCCTACCGTCTTTTTCTGTGGGTTGGGACCCATAACTGGAAGGGTCCTCGGGCTCAGGTTCTCCTCACAGACCAAGTCATGTTGTTGGACAAGGCTCTGGTGTCATCTTAAGGCTTGACCCGGGTAGGATCTAATTCCAAGCTCACTCACATGGTTGTTGGCAAGGTTCAGTTTCTTGTGGGCTACTGGACTGAGAGTCTCTGTTCCTCTCTGGCTGTTGGTGGGGGTGTCTGTCCTTTGTTCCTTGCCACATAGGCCTTCCCATAGACAGCTCACAATATGGAAGCTGGCTTCCCTCAGAGCAAGCCAGAGAGGGAGAGAGAAAGAGAGAGGACAGCAGGACAGAGGCGACAGTCCTTTTGTAGCCCAATGTTAAAAGCAACACCCATTGTTTTTGCTGTATTCTATGTATATAAAAAAGTATCTGAGTCTCGCCCACCCTTGAGAGGAGGGGATTACACATGGGAAGGGCAGAAGGTGTGGAACCTTGGGGGCCATTGTTAAAGCTGCCTTCCACAGAGGGCTTCTCTGAACAGACAGAGGGAGTAAGCTAAGCAAGATGCTGAGGGAAGAGCGTGCCTGACTGAGAGAACAGCACGGGCAAAGGCCCTGAGGTGGCAACAAGCTGAGAGTATTGTAGAAACAACAGGAAATTTAGTGTGGCTGGAGCATCAGAGGGGATGGAGTGGCAGGAATGAGGTCGTGGAGGTGGGCAGGGACCATGTCACTCCAAGGTGGGGGTGGTGATGGTTAACCAGCAGAGAGTTTACACAAGAGAGTGATGTCATGTAACTTATATTTTTAAGGGATTCCTCTCCTAGCTGTTTGTAGAATAGTGCAGAAACAGAAAACCAGTCTAGGAGCACTTAGAATTATCCACGTGAGAAGATAATAACCCTGGGAATAACCCAGGGCTTGGACCAAGACGGTAGCCAGGGAGGCAGCCGGAAGTGGCTGGATGGGATGGGATGCGTGGACATGGATGTATGGTGAAGAGTTCATAGGACTTCTTGATCAATTAGATGTGCATTTGAGAGAATGAGATGAATCCAGGCCTCTTAGCTTTTTGGCCTGAAGAACCCGGTGAATGAGGTAGGAGGCATCGGGGACAGAACCGGACCCTCTCACGAAGGCGCCATCGGCATCGGCGGGAAGGCCAGGCGTCATGACATGTGATGAGCTCTGGGGCTCTGGGGGCCTCACTGACAAGAAGCTGTTGACCGTGAATCGTCAGCTTCTGGAGGGAGTTCCCAGACCAAGGCAGTGGTGGGGAAGCCCGGGCGCTGAGGCGTCTGAGGGGCTCCGGAAAGGTCCGCGTGGCCGAGCAGAGGGGCAAGGGTCGCAGCAGTGGGAGACGCTGTCAGGGAGGCTGGCCATGGCCGGATCACCCAGGGTCACAGGAGGGCTTGGCGTGTTCCCCCTGAAAGCAGCAGGCGCCCCAGAGGGGCTGTGTGGGGGCCCCGGGAAGATCACGTGCTTTCTCTAGCGAGACGGTCTGGCCATCGGAGTGGAGATGTGTTGTGAAGGAGTGAGAGCAGGGCCAGTCCAACTTTAAAGGTTCCCCTTTAGGAAAAAGAATAAAAAATCGGTATTAGTGATAGAACGATAAAGAAAAGCATAACAGATTGCTGGAGGCCTGCAGACTGGGTTCCTCCTTCTGACATCTCCCCGGGCAGTGTGCCAGGAGCATTTAATGGAAAATGCTTCCTGAGTGTGATCTGGCCGCCTCCCCTCCCAGAACGCTCTGTAACTCCCAGCAACCCTCACGGGGGCCCCTACGAGTAAGAGGCCACGCAGTCACCGTACACCCACCTTGGCTAAGAGACAAGTAGGGAGGCCAGCTGGGGGTAAAGAGAGGCCCCAGGGACTGGGGGTGCTGAGACAGACGAAGCCAAGGGTGGGGGCTCCCAGTGGGGATGGGGGCTCAAGCAGGGGGATGGGGTTGGTGAGGTGTTTGCCCAGGGGCTCAGCCTTGGCAAGAGGCCGAGGGCTTGGGGCAGTCCCAGGGACCTCAGGGACCTGACTGACACCAGGATTTCCCCCTCTCTGTCTGAGAAGGAGCTCTGACCTTTAAGGCTGGGAGCCCTCCATGACCCACCCCTCGCTCTGGAGCCGGTGCTGATTTGCTAAGCGATGGCAAACCGTGGGAACAAACCAGCCCAGACAGTGTCAGCTCCGGCCCCAGGACCAGGAAGGGATTAAGACCCAGACAATGTTGTCACAACCAGGTCTGGGAGGCTATGTAGCCCAAGTGGACGCAGGCTTGGGGCCTGAGAGGAGGGGAATTTATGTGGCTATAATGTGGCCCAGTCTGCTCCCCCTTGGTTGTTGTTTTTTTTTTTTTAAGATTTTATTTATTTATTTGACAGAGATCACAGGTAAGCAGAGAGGCAGGCAGAGAGAGAGGGGAAGCAGGCTCCCCGCTGAGCAGAGAGCCCGATGCAGGGCTTGATCCCAGGACCCTGAGATCATGACCTGAGCTGAAGTCAGAGGCTTAACCTACTGAGCCACCCAGACGCCCCTCCCCCCTTGGTTTTTTTTTTTTTTTAAAGATTTTGTTTATTTATTTGACAGATCACAAGCAGGCAGAGAGGCAGGCAGAGAGAGAGAGAGAGGGAAGCAGGCTCCCCGCTGAGCAGAGAGCCCGATGCGGGGCTCGATCCCAGGACCCTGAGACCATGACCTGAGCTGAAGGCAGAGGCCTTAACCCACTGAGCCACCAGGCGCCCCTCCCCCTTGGTTTTTAAACATTTCCCTACACACTTGGAATGAAGCTCATTTACTAACCTTGTGACCTTGAGCAAGTTATCATCTGTGCTCAGTTTCCCCATTTGTTGAGTGCCCTGAGCAGATGGTGAAGGTAGGGCACATAGCCCGGAGGCTGACTGTGGGCTCCGTTCCCCTCCTGCCGGCCCACCAAGGAATGATAAGTCAGTCTCAGCCCTGCCCCTGAGTCAGGTGATGGCGAAGGAAGTGCTGATTCAGGCAGCCGAAGCAGGAACCCATCTCAGGGGAGGAAGGGAATGACGAGCCCTGCCATCCTGTCCACCAGACTGCCCCCCAGATATAGAAAGAGGAGGACATTAGCATTTCACTTGCAAGGAGCTGTGAATATGTCAACTCTTCTCTACCGAGGAATGACAACCCGTGCTATGGATTTTTCTTGCATTACCTGCCCCCAGCCTTCCCAACAACCTGGGAGGAGTTGACTGTTTTCTCTAACTCCTCAGGAAAAAACCCTAGGTACAGAGAGATCACATGACTTGCTCAAGGTCACAGAGCTATTAAGTGGGAAAGCCAAGATCCAAACTCAAGGAGGTCTGATTCCAAAGCCCAAGCCCTTGACAGCTCACTACCCATCACTACTTCTATGTGATTTGCCTATGAAGCTACTTAAGACCTCCAATTCCAACTCATATGTTTCATAGGAATTACTAGGTCCCTGCTATGCGCCAAGCATCATGCTGGGTGCTGGAGACCCAGAAAGTAATGAAAGTAATGAGACACAGCCCTGCTCCTAGTCTCATGGGGGAAAGCATAATGGTGCATCCCAGCAGCCTTGGGCTATATCCAGGGGATGGACATGACTCCTAAGCCTGCCTGGAGGAATCAGGACAGGCTCCTCCAAAGTGGTGACAGGGACGCAGTTTGCCAGGAGGGGGAGGTGGAGGTGATCCAGACCCATGGGGCCTCACCAGTCTTCACCATGACTTTGCTTTAAGCAACAGAAACACAATTTTAACCTGTTGAAGACAAGGCAAGAAAAAAGAGAATTCGTGGGCTCCAGCGGTCCAGAGGGAAGACTTCAGGCATGGCTGAATCCAGCAGCCTAAGTGATGAGATCAGCTGTCCCCTGCCCTCTGTGTTGGTCCAAGTGCTCATTAAAAATGGTGCCAAGCTTGCATTCTGGCAGCCTGGAAAGAGGCTGCCTCTTTTTAAATAGTTCCAGCCAGGCACAAAGAGTGGGGGTGGGGTTCCTCAAACAGAAATTAGATACTGTGACCAGAATCCGGGGAAGTGATGCTGGCTGACAGGAGCCATGATGTTCCTTGGATTCTCCAGTGGAACCAAGTCTCTGCCCTACGTTCCGCCCTTCATTCATCTCGCGGGATCTCCCCAGACCTCTGTCCTCTACCTGCTGGGGAGAGGAAAGGAACTCCTCTTCGAACACCTGCCAAACACCAGGCGTATTTAGTGACATTTATCCATCAAATCCTCCCAGTGAAGCCCAGGTGCCCCGAGAGGAAACTGATTTGCCCCAGGTAAGCGACTGACCAGTGGCAGAGCCAGACTCACTCACAGATCCTGATTTGACTCCTATCTGTGCTTGACTGGCCACCGGCCCCGCCGCCGTGTCGGGGAGCTCCCGCTTCTCAGAACTGCTCCCCCTCCTGCCTGGCCCGACACACAGTAGGTGCTCAGGGAATAAGTGTTGAGCTGATCTGACTCCCAGCAGGCAGAGCAGGGGATGGAGGAAGGAGTGGGGGCAGGACAGCGAGGCCCAGGGAAGCTTCTGAGGCTGTTTGCTAAGAAGTGGACGTCCCGCCCCACCCTGGATGTACAACGTCGTGTGGCTGTATATCTGGGCCCCACCCCTACCAAAGGCTGGGGCTCCGATCTGGCCCCCGCAGATGCTTCCCTTCCTCAAGGTCTTGGGGCCAGTGGGGGCTGTGTGGCTCCGGGAAACTTGTCCCTGTGTCCGGGTCTAGTTGCAAAGCGTGTGGACTGTGTGAACAGAGGCGAGGGGGATGTGAAAACAGCAAGCAGTACCATTGGTGGGCACGGGCCAGGGGTCCGGCTCTGGGGCTCCTTTCAGCCCCTCCATCCCTAACAATTCTGCAAAAGGAAGCACTCATGTCTCCAGGGGAGAGTATCTGATCCAACTCCCCTATTTTTGTTTTTGTTTTTGATTTTTGAAAGAATTTACTTTTAAGTAATCTCTGCACCCAATGTGGGACTCGAACCCATGACCCCAAGACCAAGAGCTGCATGCTCCCGGCACTGACCCAGCCAGGTGCCCCTCCCTTATGTTATAGGTGAGGAAACAGAGGCTCAGAGAGGGAAAGAGCTTGCCCAAGGTCAGAGCTAGCACCAGAATGCTGGGAGCTAACCTGAAATCTGACCTTAAAGCCCATGTACTGGGTCCCTAGCCCTGGAGTGTCCTCCCCTGTTCCTCTCATAGCTGCTTCTCCTCTCTCCGCTTAAGTGACACCTGCCCCACAGAGAGGCCTGTCCTACTCTCCCCGCACCTCTTATTCTGTGTCGGCCCCTGGTGCATTCGTTCATAGCACACATCACCATTATATTACGGTCACGGTGATATCACGGTCATTATTATATTAGTTTGTGTTAATGTTGATGTCCCCCACCTTTCCGTAAGTTCCATGGGGACAAGGATGGATTGTGTCTGACCTGATTCCCTTGGGCTCCTTGACTTGTTTTAGCACAGAGGTGCCCAACCAAAGTTTGTTGGATCAAAGCCTTCTGTGGGCAGCAGGGGCTTGTTCCCCTCCGACTGGGCAGCAGCAAACATCCGCACTGCCCTGGTTCTGTCCCCCGAAACCTCTCCCCCCACCCCTTCCCTGCCACCCCAGGTCTCGGCGGCCACAGCCCTAATAAAAGATTGAGCCGCCTTGCTCTCAGCTGCTTGGAAGAGAGCTGGTTCAAGGCTGGCAGGACAGGAGGAGGGAGCAGGGGCTCTCTGAGCCGGCAGACAAAGGGCATGTGTTCCCATCCAGCACACTTCCTGGGTTTCCCTTACAGGAAGCTTGGCACCTGCCAAGGTGACACTGACACCCCTCCGCCCTCTGGGTGGGTGTGGGGTGTGGGGCCGCCTTTGCCAGAACACTGTTCCACCCAGGCTCAGCGATAGAGGTGGAACAGGCGGCCAGGGGTGCTGGACAGCAGGTGAGTGGTGACAGCTGGACCCCCCCCAGAGCCCTTCCGTCTTCCCCCTTCCCAGCCAGTCTTAGCTCCTTAGCTCCCGGAGGTCTGGGCCCTGGAGGGAGGCAGTGTGACTCTGGGTGAGGCCTCAGATCAACTTGAGGTGAGTGGCTCCGGGGGAATATCAGGACAACGAGGGAGGGCAGCCCCATTTTGATCTGTTTTAAATAAGCTTCTGGGTCATGAAGCACTTGAAAAGGGGGTTCTAGGGCTCAGAGTAGTTGCAAGCCCCTGGATAGCACCTTCCTCCTTAAGGGCCTTCCCATCCCTGGCAGTCAGCAGCCCCCTCCTTCCTCCTGGGGAAGTCCTGGGGCAGTGTGCTCCAAGCAGCCGTGCAGGCTGGGGAGGGAGCCTGATCAAGGCTCCGGCAGCCTGGGGTCCGAGTCTCCTGGGTCCCACAGCGCTCTACAGGCCTCAGTTTCCACCTGGTGGGGGGGGGGCAGGTGGAGGGTTCCCGGGAGCAGCAGAGCTGTGTGTGAACCCAGGGACACTGGCTGGCTGGTCTGGCTGACTTGACTTGACACTGGCTGGCTTGGCCCTCGGGTGTGGCCTTGTGCCTCTCTGGGCCTCAGTTTCCTCAACTGAGAAGCAGGAATGACCATTCCTGCCACACAGGGCTGTCCCGGAGAGTCCATGGAGAGATCTGTAGGTCAGGCGCCTGCCACCCGGGAAGCCTCTACCTGGGGCTACTGTTGTGGTTCTTATGGAGTGGCCGAAAGGCTCGCGAGTGGGCGAGGGATTGAGAGAGGCTGGGATGAGGAGGAGGAGGGGTGGGAGAAGGAGACGGGGTACCCAGGTGCCCCCCTCACGACCTCCATGAGCAGCAACCCCAGAGCCATCCGGGCCAGGGTGACTGCAGCTTTGGCCCCGGGGAGAGCTCGACCCTGCCTGGCCTGCCCCCAGATGGCGCTGGGTCCCGCACCCCTCTGGGCCTCTGCAGAGGCTTTAATCAAAAGAACAATCTGTTTGCCTCTGAATCAGACCCAGATTCCTTTTCCCAGCAATGTTCCCCAGGCCTCCAGGGACCCAGGCGGCCCATCCCGGCTCCATCTCCTGTCCCAGGGCCCAGGCTCTGCTTCCTCCTCCCCCTTCTCCTCCGGCTTGGGTCGCGGAGTGCAGGAGGTGGGAGGGAGGCAGAGACTGGAACCAGGGTTGGCAAAGCAGGTGACCCGGACTGCCCGCTGGGCCCTGTCTACCTGGCTGCCTGGGAGCCTGTGCCCCCCCTCACCCCCCTTCCCAGGCGGGGCTGGGGACTGGGACCCCACTGCGGAGGGCTTAAGGGTCCACCCAGGCAGTGATAGCAGGTCAGGACAGCAAGCTGAGATGACCCGCTCTGCTGGGCATCTGAGACCTCCAGGCAGGGTCACCCCCTAAAAAAGCCCACCGACCACCGGTTCGCTTCTCTCTGTCAATGTCGTCTTTTATCTCGGGCTGAGCCCCAGCGGTAAGCAGCCTTTACCCCCATTTTACAGATAAGAACCTGAGACTCCAGGAGGCGGAGTGCCTGCCCCGGGGTCAGGGAATTGTGAGTGAATGGCCCGTGGAACCCGGGTCCACCTGACACCTAGGACCCTGGGAGATCTCAGGCCAGACTCAGGTGTAAGTACCCTCCCCCCGGCCCCCCCCCACCCGATGGCGCAGGTGGGACCACCAACCCTGGAGACCTAGGGAAGGAGGAGGGGAAGGACCGCGCAGGGCGCACAAAGGCCCCCGGGGGTGGGCAGCCGGGGAGGCCTCCCACCCCAGGGCCGGGCCCGGGGGACGAGAGGAGTGGTCCAGGGAACAAAGGGCGGGCGGCGGGGGCGGCGCGGGGTGCGGCCGGGCAGGTGTGGGGGGGCAGGTAGGGGCCGCTTCCGCCGGCGGGAATCCCGGGCCCCCTCCCCCTAAGCTTCACCTTTTATGGTAAGGCGGCCGGGGCGGCGGGGCGGAGGGAGCCGAGGGGGCGGGGAGGGCGGAGGGGGCGGGAGGCGCCGCGCCGCTCGGGGCTCAGCTCGCTCGGGCGTCCGACCGGAGCCGCTGGGGGCGCGGGCGACGCAGGTAAGCGGGGCGCTGGGCGGAGGGCGCGGGGCGAGCGGGGCGGCCGTCCTTCCGTCCTAGCCCCGGCCACACACAGGTGACAGCGCGGGCGGCCCCGGGCCGGAGCCCCTCCCCGCCCCCCCGCCGGGACCCCAATTCCGGGGCTCCTGCAGGGGGTCCGCGGGAGGGCGGGGGTGCCGCCTTGGGTCCCGGCCCCGGGTCTCTGTCCCCGGAGAGGGGGAAGGGCTGGTGTCCCTGCCGCGGAGCGGGGCGCTGGGGGAAGAGGTGGGCAGGGCGGAAGCTCCCGCACAAAGAGGACAGCGTCCCGCACATGGATCGAATTAAAGTCCCCGGCGGCGCCCCACAGTGACCCGGCCAGCCGCCCGGCTGGGCTGCTTGCGGGAGGGCGCCGGGTTTCCGGAGCTCCAGGGAGCTCCGGGCCCCTTCACCCAGCCGGGGTCACGCGAGGGCAAGGAGGGGCCCCAGGGCCGCCCCTCTCTGGGCCTCAAATCCCGGTCGGGGGCTGGGAAGGGGTGTGCCGTGGGGCATGTTGGCGGGGATCCTCCCCAGCCCTGCTCTGGGGACCCCGGGAAGAGCCCGGGCAGCTCCCAGATTCCTGCTCTTAATGTCGGAAGCCAAGTCGAGTCCTCTCAGGCGCCCCCCCTCCCCCAAGCCAGCTTGGCCCCTGGGGGCTCCTCCCCATCAGGGGCTGGGTAACCAGCTGGCCTTCTCTTTGGACCTACCTAGTACCAAGATCTGGAGCGCTCTCTCTCCTTGGATTCTCTGAGCCAACCACCTTTCAGGACAGACTTTTTTATTCTCACTTTAGGAAAAAACTGAGGCCCAGAGAGGGCCAGTAACCTGCTGTGGGTCATCCAGCAGGAAAGAGGTGGGGCTGGGTGTGACTGCAGCTCCCGGTGTTTCCTTGGCTTCCTTGAGGTGGGGGAGAGGGAAAGGGAACCCCTACCCAAGGCTGCAGGGCCCTCTGCTGGGTGTGGGCATGGTCTCCCTCCCACCTCCAGCAAAGTGTCATTCTGAACCAAGCATAGATTGCTTTGTCCAAGTATTAGAAGACAAAGCTTACAGGTGGTTCCAGAAGTTTTTGGAGGGGGTTAGAAGGAGTAGGAAGGAAGGGAAAGGGGGGGCACTACCGGGAGGACCGCCTGCTCAGCCAGCCTGTCCCCTGCCCTGGGCTGCAGCCTAAAGCTGGGCTGGGTGGCTGGCTGGCTGGATCTCAGCCTCCTTCCTTCCTCTTGACAGGAAATGACTTTCTTTCCCTTTGTTCCCACTTTCTCTGCTTACCCAACTAGATCTCAGATTCCCCCTCTGCAGGAGGAAGGATGGGGGCGGAGGGTCCCCTGGGTGCGGCTGGCCAGTAACCCCTCAGGGAGATTTCTCCCACATACCCCCCTCTGGGGTGACCTGGGGGCAGTGGGACCTGAAGGAGGCTGAGGGTCTCTCTCCTAGCAGCCCTGGGCCTGATTGACAGGCTTTGAAAATCCCCAGGGGCTGGGGGTAGGGGGGGGGGGGCTTCCCCTGGGGCCTGGAGTCCCTGAAGGAGCCGCAGGGAGGGATGGGGGAAGCTGGCCAGCTGTGAACATCTGGCGTCAGAGCTAGGACATTTGCCTTGGATGTTTTCCGAGAAACCCACAGATCTGACTTCCCGGAGGGGTGGGCTGCGGTGGAGTGGGGGTCAGAGCAGGGTCGGAGGGAGGTGGAGGGGGCATTCTCAGCACTCTCTGGGGATGAGCCCAGTGTGCACTGGCCACAAGAAAATCTATCTGGATTGGGCTTTTCTGGGGTGAGAACGGCCCCGAGGATTTGGAGGCCCCCGTACCATCCAGGGAAGGAAAAGTGTGTCATCTCAGGTCCAAGGACACCCCCCGCTCCCGGGACTTGGGTCAAATGATGCTCAGTTAGAATTCTGAGTCTGCCAAGGCTGCTAAGATGACCTGGAAAAGTCCCTTAACCTCTCGGGGCGTCCCATGGAACCACCTGTAAAGTGGGGACGTCAGGGGCTGTGTTGCAAATGAGGTGTGTTTAGAGGCTCAGAAAGCGCGAGCCACCGTGCCTGGCACAGAGCAAGCCCTTGGTCAGTCGGTGCCCTTGCTGTCCTTTCTTGGATGTGAATCTCTGAGAGGTGCTGACGAAAACAGACTCTCAAACTGGTAACAAAGTGTAAAGCCGAAGTGTCAAACCATACAGTTTTGGATGACCAGGGCGGCCGATACGAGCAAGCGTACATACTCCCAAACATCCCTTACCGAACAAGAAACAAAAGGAAAGAACTTGGAAAAGAACTTTTATTTATTTTTTTAAAGGTTTTATTGATTTATTTGACAGACAGAGACCACAGGTAGGCAGAGAGGCAGGCAGAGAGAGAGTGCGTGAAGCAGGCTCCCTGCTGAGCAGAGAGCCCGATGCGGGGCTCGATCCCAGGATGCTGGGATCATGACCTGAGCCAAAGGCAGAGGCTTAAACCACTGAGCCACCCAGGCGCCCCGGAAAAGAACTTTTAATGCTTTCTTCGGACGCTGATTGATTGATTGATTGAGGATTTTATTTATTTATTTGACAGAGATCACAAGTAGGCAGAGAGGCAGGCAGAGAAGGGGAAGCAGGCTCCCTGCCGAGCAGAGAGCCCGATGCGGGACTCGATCCCAGGACCCTGGGATCACAACGCAAGCGGAAGGCAGACGCCTAATGACCGAGCTACCCAGGTGCCTGCACCCGACCCCACTTCTTGATTATCACTCACTGGATCCCTATTTATTCTCTCCACACGCCTTTGGAGCCACATCCAGGTGGCTCAGCTGGAGAGTGGGTTAGAAAGAGGGGAGACCATGGGGCACTTCGGTGGCTCAGTGGGTTAAAGCCTCTGCCTTCAGCTCGAGTCATGGTCTCAGGGTCCTGGGATTGAGCCCCATGTCGGGTTCTTTGCTCGGCGGGGAGCCTGCTTCCCTCTCTCTCTGCCTGCCTCTGCCTGCTGTGATCTCTCTCTCTCTGTCAAATAAATAAATAAAATCTTAAAAAAAAAAAAAAAGAAGGAAAGAGGGCAGACCCAGCTTAGAGACCCAGCTCAAACTGGGCATCAGCCCTGGGAGCACAGGTAGAACCTTTGACTGAATGTGGTTGACTTGCCTTCCCCCAAGAACCGAGGGCCCCCACCTCAGCCTTGGCCTTGGAGGTAGCTGTTTGGGGTCACCACCTGGGGGATGGAAAATGGGCTCATTGACATCAGGAATGCTGCCCGGCTTCCAGATCCGTGCTCTGATGCCCATGCTGGACTGGGGTCATAAAGATTACAGGCACAGCTGAAGTCACATGCAATCACTTGGGGAGGTAGGGGCAGACGTGGTGACAGGGCGCCGACATGTCCCGTGATGGGCTGTCATCACCCCGAGGAAGCAGACGCTGCTCCCAGGAGGGGGTCAGGAATCATGGGAGGCTTCGTGGAAAAGCTGGGCCTCTAAGAAAAAACCGACATTCGCCCTGTGGGGGCAGGGGAGGAAAAACAAGGGGTGGAAACTCTCCAAGGCTGGTAAGAGAAAAAACTGGGAAAGGGGCAGAGGTCCAGGGTGGTCAAAAAAGAAATCGAAGGGCACCAGGTTGGCTCAGTTGGAAGAGTGTGCGACTCTTGATCTCAGGGCTGTGGGTTCAAGCCTCATGTTGGGCATAGAGATTCCTTCAAAGTAAAATCTTTTTTTTTTTTAAAGATATTTATTTATTTATTTGACAGACAGAGATCACAAGTAGGCAGAGAGAGAGAGGAGGAAGCAGGCCCCCCACCGAGCAGAGAGTCCGACGCGGGGCTCGATCCCAGGACCCTGAGACCACGACCCGAGCCGAAGGCAGAGGCCCCAACCCACTGAGCCACCCAGGCGCCCCCAAAGTAAAATCTTTTTTAAAAAAACTTTTAGGGGCCCCTGGGTGGCTCAGTGGGTTAAGCCTCTGCCTGGGGCTCGGGTCATGGCCTCAGGGTCCTGGGATTGAGCCCCGCATTGGGCTCTCTGCTCAGCAGGGAACCTGCTTCTCTTCCTCTCTCTCTGCCTGCCTCTCTGCCTACTTCTGATCTCTGTCTGTCAAATAAATAAATAAAATCTTTAAAAAAAAAAAAAAAAAGGAAAGAGCGTGGGCCTGGATTCAAATCCTGGCTCTGCTGCTGCGTGACCCTGAACAAGGGACTTCACCTCTCTGAGCCTTGGTTTCCGAGTCTGCTGGGATAGTCCTAGCACCTCTCCCCCAGCAGCCGGGAGGACTTGGAAGTGAGTGGGCAGCAGGTGCTTAGGACGGTGGGTGCGCAGTAGGTTTTGACCCACCATAGCTCGGATTGAACTTCGTCCTCTCTGCCTCCTGGAACCCAACCCTAATGCTCTGACGGGTTGCGCTCTTTCCCTCTCACAGCAGAGCTGGCCTGGACCCGCGGGGACTTTGACCCTCCGGGGAGAATTGGATCTCAGGTGAGGGAAGTAACTGGGGTGTGGCCCAGTGGCAGGGGGGGTGGGGTGGGGGACTGGAGGAGCTGCTCCTTCCTCACACTTCTCAGATGAGGAAAATTAATCATTTGTGAGGCGAGCAGGGCAGGGCTGCCCTTTGCTTTCCCTGGTGCTCAGGTTGAGGGGAGGGACAGTCAGGACAGCTGGGTCCCCTCCCTGTGGTCCGAGTCACCTGGTGGACACCTGCCCTCCCCCGCAGGACATCCCCAGCCCCTTCTTTGTCTCCGCTGGGGCCCGGGTCGGGCCCAGGGGAGTGGGCGCTCCTGTCTATTAGGAGAAGGGAGGCTCCGGGCCTGGGGATGTCTGTCTGTCTAGGTGGAACACAGCCCTGGGCCTGAAGCCCTACCCCAGCCTGAGCCACACTCTGTCCCCAGCCCCACCAGGAACCGAGACAATGGCCTCGAAGCCGGAGAAGAGGGTCGCCTCGTCTGTCTTTATCACGCTGGCCCCCCCGCGGCGAAACATGGCCGTGGCCGAGGAAGTGAAGCGGGCAGCTTGTGAGGCCCGGCCGGGCCGCCCCTGGGAAGCCCCTGCTCCCGGGAAGACGCCCGGGGCTGGCTCAGCAGGGAGGCCCAGCCCCTGGGCCCCCCCTGCCAGGGCGGCAGCCACCAGGCCAGCGGTATCCCCTCAGCTCTCCAACGGAGGTAAGGAGGGGAGGGGACCGGGCAGGAGGCTGTGTCAGAGGCCGCACGGAGGCGGGGAGGAAGGGACCGGCTCTGGGCTCTTTCAGGCGTCCATTCATTCCTTGAGCACCTACTGTGTGCCAGGCAGACTCAAGCCCACCCGCCCTTCCGCTTGGCTGTGTGAGGTTGGCAAGCCACATACCCTCTCTGTTCCTCCGTTTCCTAATCTATAAAACAGGCATCATGATAGTACCTTCCTCAAAGGATTAGGGGAGTTAATACATATGTTTGGGTCTGTGCCTGTCATGTGGAGAGTGTTAAGTAATGTGTTACCCGCTGTTACTCTTCTGGGCCAGACACTTGGGACATGAGAAGAAAGACGAGTCTTTCAGCCTACATAAAACTTAAATCTTTGCGGGGAAACATGACCACAATACATAATGTTGGGGAGACACAAGGGCTCTACCCGAGCAAAACACAGAGAGGAGGTGGGAGGTACCAATTTTTTTTTTTTTGAAGATTTTATTTATTTGAGAGCGAAATTGCAAGAGGGAGAAAGCATGAGAAGAGGGTGTAGAGGGAGAAGCAAACTCCCAACTGAGCAGGACTCGATCCCAGGATCCTGGGATCATGACCTGAGCTGGAGGCAGACGCTTAACTGACTGAGCCACGCAGGCGCCCCAGGAAGTACCACTCTTTCTGGGGCAATTAGGATGGCTTCTCCCAGCAGGTGACATTTCAGCTCAGCTAAGACCTGAATGACAGGATAGAGCTGGCCAATGGGAACAGCAAGTGCAAAGGCCCTGAGGCAGGAATGAATCGGCACATTGAAGGGCCTCAAAGGTGGTTTTATTCTCTCTCGAACTCTGCCATTCACTTGCTGTGTGGTCTTAGGCAAGCAGTTGGTTTGCTTGGTTTCCTCCTCTGGAAGGTGGACATTTGGTCATGTATGTGACACATCTGTCACAGAACGGATATACTTCATACAAGGCTGTTCCTTTGCCTTGTGCTCGGCTGTGCTGCCATGGCAACAAAGAGCCTTGGAGACTCCACCCCATGGAGTCTTAGCTGTTGGTTGGGTAGAAACCTGGAAGGAGGACAACCCAGGGGCCTGGGGCAGGGGGATGGCTCTCCTTACAGGACACCAGCTGGAATAAGGAGGCACAGAGACGACAGAGATGAGCCCCTGGAGTTCCCCCGGGTGCCGAGTCAGGTGTTTTGCTGTCCCTGAGCAAGGCTAGGGTAGCCCCGTGCATCCGTCACCACAGAAACACCCTAAAGACCAATAGGAACTCCCAGTTCCAGGGGCCAGAAAAGGGCAGGAGACATAGACACTCATGTAACATGCCTCTTCATATGACACCACCTTGTAAACTGATCTTTCCTTCCTAACCACTCATCCCAAGAGCACGGCCCCTCCAGGAGCTTCCGTATAGAACCAAGACCCCGATGACCAGAATTCACACGGCAGGATGTGTGATCCAGTGGAAAAAAATGATGTCCCTTTTGGGTAGGAGAGGGAGTCCAGAATATATAGTGCAGACGCCCCATTGCCAACATTTCCAGGACGTTTTCATGGGTTGCTGGAATACCAGAAGGTCTGGGGAGTGTGGTAACAAAAGTGGACCTTTCCTGGGAGGGGCGGGCACCTCGCCGTGGCTGGTCAGCTGGTCTGCCATTTTGTTTGCCAGTGGGGCGCACGGGCAGAGCTCAGGGAATCTTGGGGTTCAGTCTCGCCTGAGCGAGACAAGTTCTAGGCGAGCATCTTGGTCAGGAGTCTGGTCTGACCACAGCACAGAGTGGGCCCTGGGGCCATGCCAGCTGCTTATCCCAGCTGCAGGCTGTCACCTGACACTCCAGCCAGTGCTTGTCTTGGGAATCCACACAAGAGGTTTTTTTTTTTTGGCCCTTTCATCCTGAGAGAGGTCCCCACCTTTCCCTCGCTCCGTCCCCACTCCCTTCTAGGTGCTCACATGCACAAAGCCTCACCAACTCGCATTCAGAAGTCAGTTTTTCTCTTGACTTCTCTTTGGAAATCTGCGCTTCCTCCTCCTGTCCCTGGCCAGGGGATCCTGGTTCAGCTGGGGCCCCTCTGCACCCCTGCCTGCCGGCCTCCAGCTGCTGCTGCCCGGCTTGAGTTCCTGTCCAGGCCGGGACCCAAGACAGGTCCCGGGAGAGGCCTGGGGGCTCCGGCTGCCTTTCCGCGATCCGGTTCCTGACTCACTTTCAGCTCATCTGGAGCAAGGTTCTCACACCAGCCTCGGGGAGGGGGCTTGTTCAAACACAGCCCACAGCCTGGCTCGCCAGGCCCCACCCTGGGTGTTTCTGATTCAGCAGTGCGGTGGGGCCCCACCGGAGAATTTGCATTTTCTTACGCATTTCCAGATAATGCTGATGCTCTGGTCTGGGGACCCTGGTCAGGGAGCTGTTGTTCTAGCCTAAAGGCCTTAAGCAAGTGAAGCTTGGGGAGCAGAAGAAAAGTTTTCCAAGTGTGGTCTTTGAACCAGCAGGAGCGGCTTCACCTGGGAACTTTTCAAAAATGTCAATTCCCGGGGCGCCTGGGTGGCTCAGTGGGTTAAAGCCTCTGCCTTCAGCTCAGGTCATGGTCTCAGGGTCCTGGGATCGGGCCCCACATTGGGCTCTCTACTCAGCGGGGAGCCTGCTTCCCTTCCTCTCTCCCTGCCTGCTTCTCTGCCTACCTGTGATCTCTGTCTGTCAAATAAATAAATAAAATTTTTTTAAAAATGTCAATTGCCAGGCACTTCCCCCAGGCCCGCTGAGTCAGGTGCTCTGGGGGTGGGGCCCACCGTCGGCACCAGAGGATTCTGTGGCTTACTCACAGGTCTAGAATAATCCTCCCATCTGTACCAGCCCTCAGTCCCTGGGAGAAAGGGGAGGGGGCTCCTTATCTTTGTCGAATGGATGAGAAACCTCTAAGCCCAGAGAGGTGCCCCAGTGAATCAGCAGCGAGTGGGACCAGAGCCCGAGTCTTGGGATTGGGGGGGCAGGGCCTGGGCACTTGCTGTCTGCTTCCCACGGGTGTCTAAGGCAGTCCTACTTTGTGAGGCCTGGCCTACCTTGTGCCGCAGCGATAGGAGGGGGCCGAGGGCCGATTCAGACCGGACTCCCTGTCCTTTCTTCCCAGGGCACTATTTTTTTTTAAAGATTTTATTTATTTGGCAGAGAGAGACACAGCAAGGGAGGGGACCCAAGCAGGAGGCGTGAGAGAGGGAGAAGCAGGCTCTCTGCCGAGCCGGGAGCTGGATCCCAGGACCTTGGGATCATTGACCTGAGCCCAAGGCAGACGCTTAACGACTGAGCCATCCAGGCGCCCCTCCCCGGGGCACCATTAACAGCGCTGTCCCTGCACGTGGCAGCCATCAGGCTTTTCAAGGCCGGCTTCCCTCCTGACCCCCAGTCACCTCCTCCAGGGGAGCTGGGCAGTGCCTCGTTGGAACAGGGGTGGGAGTTGGGGCATATAGGGAGCTGTTCCTGGACAAAGCAGAGCCTGGGGCTGTGGCCAGAGCTGGGCTATCCTCAGCCCTCCTCCTCCCTCGGTCCTCCCTGGAGCCCCGGATCCAGGCCTCTCCCCTTCTGGGAACCTCTGTAGACTGCAGCTTTCCCATGAAGAATTAAGCTCTTCTGGGGCGCCCGGAGAGGCCTGAGTCTCAGGTGGCTCAGGTCAGGATCCCGGGGTCCTGGGATCGAGCCCCACATCCCCTCTCTGCATAGCGGGGAGCCTGCTTCTCCCTCTTCCCCTGCCTGCTGCTCCCCACTGCTTGGGCACGTGCTCTCTCTCTCAAATAAATAAAATCCTTAAAAAAGAAAAAAAGTTAAGCTCTCCTGCACTGACCATGAAAATAATGTCATGCCGGGGTGTTTTTCTTCTGTATGTACGTGTGTTTGCTGTTGGGTGGTTCTTTTTTAAATTTATTTATTTATTTTTTTTTCCGAGAGACGGAGAGCATGCATGTGAGTGGCAGAGGGGAAGGGGCAGAGAGAGAGAATCTTAAGCAGGCTTCGTGCTGAGCCTAACTTGGGGCTCCATCCCAGGACTCTGAGAACATGACCCTCATGAGCCAAAATCAAGAGACGCTTAATGACTGAGCCACCCAGGTGCCCCGGGTGGCTCTTTTTTAAAAAATTGTTATTATTTATTACTTTTTAAAAAGATTTTATTTATTTATTTGAGAGAGAGAGTGCACGTGCACAAGCATGAGGTGGCAGAGGGAGAGAGAAAAAAGGAGAAGCAGACTCCCCACTGAGCAGGGAGCCCCATGTGGGGCTCGATCCCAGGACCCTGAGATCATGATCCAAGCCAAAATCAAGAGTCAGTTGTTTAACCGACTGAGCCACCCAGGGTGGCTCTTTTTAAAATTTTTATTATTTATTACTTTTTTAAAAGATTTTATTTATTTATTACATCAGAGAGAGAAAGAGCACACAGGGGGACTGGTAAGCAGAGGGAGAAGCAGACTCTCCGCTAAGCCGGGAGCCTGATATGGGGCCCAATCCCAGGACTCTAGGATCATGACCAGAGCCAAAGGCAGATGCTTAACTGACTGAGTCACCCAGACGTCCCTGAAGTCTCTTAATTCCAGGGAAGTCTCTCCTTTCTTTTTCTCTCACACGCCATTGACTTTTGCAGACAGTAGGGTCAGTTTCTGTAGAATGTCCCTGATTTTTCCCTTTGCTCCCTTGGTGCCCCATTCAAATCACCCCCTCTCCCAAATTTATCATAAGTGGAGTTAATTCTGGAAACCTGATGAGATTGGGTTTGGTTCTTGCTTATGCTTGGGGCTTATTCTGGTCAGAACATTCCATGGGTGTACCCTCACCTGCCTACAACCTAACACGAGCCTGAAGACCCCTGGTATCTTCCTGGGGTTGATCCGTGGATTCAGGTGGTAACAGTCTGACCCCTCTTCTGGAAAGTTCTCTATCCGCCTTTCACCTGATGCTTTCAACACTTGATAGGCATTACCTGGATCAGTTATTTAACCCAGGTGGTGGCTCCCACACTTCGGTGGCATATTGTCACTGGGAGGGTTTCTCCTGCTGTCAGTGGCTGCACACCCCCGCGCCGCGCCCCCCGCACATTCCAGTTCTCCAGATCCGGGGCAGACCCAGATGGTGCGTTCGTAGACATACTTCCAGACACTGTGGCTGCTGAGCCAGGAACCACACTTTGAGAGCCACAGCCTTAGGGGCTGCGTTTGCTTGTACTTCAACAAGGACCTTCTAGTAAGGATTTGGGGCCCTCGAGTGTCCAGGTAAGGAGGGCTCTTAGGGAAGGTTCTGACAGCTTCTGTTTTCTGAGCCCACACCACGTGCCATCTCCCGTGCCAAGTCCTTCCCATCCTCACGACAGCCTGGAAAGATTGATACCCATGTTTCCACTGAGTAAACAGACCCGGAGAGGTTAAGTGTCTTGCCTAAGGACACACAGCAAGTCAGCAGCAGAGCCAGAGATGTCTGGGGGGCCCTGGACCTGAGCTCTTGGCCATGCTGTATGGCCTTCTGGGTAAGTGCGCACCTTTTCTGTCCACCTGCAGAGACTCAGACCAACCCTCTCTCCCCTTTTGGTTGCAGGATGTTCTCTCCCTCCTCCTCCCTTGGATGGTGAGGACGCACTCCCCGACCTGGACCTCCTCCCACCTCCACCGCCCTCCCCTGACGAGCAGCTCCCTTCCTCGATGGGAGCATCACTCATTTCAGACTTAGAGCAGCTGCATCTGCCCCCGCCCCCGCCCCCACCCCAGGTATGGGTCCCCCCCACCCCCGTGGAGCCCCAGGGTCCCCAGGGAGTGGGGGAGGGGGACGGAGAGTCTGCACCCTTCAGGGACTTAAGCTTGGAGGTTGCTCCTGCCTGAGGGTTGTCCCTCTTCGAAACTTTCAAGCTGGTAAAAGCTGATCCTGCTTTTCAAGGTCCCTGGAGGACAGGTGCCATACCCTTTGCCCCCTCAGTTACCCCCTTTCAGCTCTGAGAAGATATTTTTAATCCCCTGCCCTTCATAGAGGCCATTATAGAAACAGGCAGGATTCCAGACCAGGGAAGAACGATTCCAGAAAATTCTTCAGAAGTGGATGGAAGTAGCTTTGGGCCCCAGGCACTGCCGTCAACCTTCCTGCGGAGCGATGTTCGGTTGCTTGCCTCTCTGTGCCTCAGTTTCCTCCTCTGTAGAGCGGGGCTAATTGTGCTTGGTGCCCTCAGAGCAGGAGCAGAGCTGCGAGGGCTGTGTGGGGTCCCCACTGGGTGACAGCTCCCCGGCCCTCCCTCTGTCGCCCCACAGTCCCTGACAGAGGCGCCTCCGCCCCAGCCTCGGCCCAGTCTCGCCAGGCCTGCAGAGGACGAGCTGCCGCCTCCCCCAGAAGAAACGGTCGGCTTCCACGAGAGGGAGGCGTCCACAGGTACGGGCTCAGGGCTGGAAGACTTCCGGGTGGTCCCCAGGGGCCTTCACTGGACACGCAGGAGCTTCCGAGCAGGAACTAGGAGAGCGGGGCCCCCGGCGTCTGTCCCACTCACGGTTCAGCCATGCGCCTCATTCCTGTACATCAGTTTTATGTTTATTACCTTAATCTTTTTCCTTTATAACTGAAATCCATTTTTATGCTTTTTTTTTTTCCGAAGATTTTATTTATTTATTTTTGACAGAGAGAAATCACAAGCAGGCGGAGAGAGAGAGGAGGAAGCAGGCTCCCCGCTGAGCTGAGAGCCCTATGCGGGGCTCGATCCCAGGACCCTGGGATCATGACCTGAGCAGAAGGCAGAGGCTTTAACCCACTGAGCCATCCAGGCGCCCCAGTGCTATTTTTTTTATATTTTTATATTTTATGTATTTGAGAGAGAGAGGGGAGGGGAGGGGCAGAGGGCTAGAATCTCAAGCAGACCCCTCCCCGAGTGCCGAGCTGGATGCAGGGCTCAGTCTCACGACCCCGAGATCATGATCTGAGCCTAAGTCAGGAGTCGGATGCTCCACTGACTGTGCCCCCCAGGTGCCCCGAATTGAAGCCCATTTAAATATCAATCCACAAAATGTGCTATAATAGCAAAATGCCTTGGAATTTTTCACTGTTTAATTTTTTAAAAAGATTTTATTTATTTGTCGGAGAGAGAGGGATCACAAGTAGGCAGAGAGGCAGGCAGAGAGCGGGGAGAAGCAGGCTCCCCCCTGAGCAGAGAGCCCGATGCGGGGCTCGATCCCAGGACCCTGAGATCATGACCTGAGCCGAAGGCAGAGGCTTTAACCCACTGAGCCACCCAGGTGCCCCTCGCTGTTTAATTTTTGAACACATAGTGTTCTCGCATTGACAAAATAAAAAGAACAGAAAGGCATACAGTGCAAAGTCTCCCCTTTGAATCATCTGTGTGTCTCCCGCTTTCCTGCCAG
This sequence comes from Martes martes, assembly GCF_963455335.1. Taxonomy (NCBI): domain Eukaryota; kingdom Metazoa; phylum Chordata; class Mammalia; order Carnivora; family Mustelidae; genus Martes; species Martes martes. The sequence continues at coordinate 180,246,583 of NC_137891.1, read as the reverse complement.
ATGGGCAGCCTCTGTTAACATCTCCCGTATCCTTCCAGAGACATCTGATACATATGCAAGCGGTGTCTGGGCCCCCCGCCCCCCCCCATCAGCCCATTTTCCCACAAACTGGAGCGAACTCTCAGCTGTTCTGCACTTTGCTTTCTTTCCTTCAAACACCTTAGAGCTCACTCCACACCCGACCATAACAGGGCTCATTTTTCACAGCTGTATAGTATTCCTCCTGGGGCCCTGCTGTATGTGTGTAGCCAGCCGCCTGTGGACGGGCACTTAGGTGGTTTCTTGCTCTAACAAGTAAGGCTGAGATGAATCACCTTTCACATGGGTCATTTTGCCTGCGTGAGAGTTTGTGAGAAATTTCTAGAAGAGGAAATACAATGGCCAACGGGTACATGCGTTTGGTCCTCCTGATCTGAACCACTCCCCCCAGCAGTGTCTGAGGGCATGACCCCCCCACAGCCTCCCCAGGCTGGTATGTTAGCCATTTACTTAGCAGCTGCTAAGTGCTTACCAGGCACCAAAAGCCTTCTCTACTCCACAGTTGTGATATAATTCTCTGGTTTCTTCTAGTCTTACGGTTTCAATTGTCACACTTAGATTTTTGATACATTTGGAATTATCTGGGCATAAAGGTGGCACCGTGGAACCTCCTTTAAATTTTTACAGATGGTAATCCACGTGTCCCGATGCTGTGCCCTTTGATTTAGGCTTTTTTTTTAAGATTTTATTTTTAAGTAATTTCTACAGCCAACAGCGGGCTCAAACCCACAACCCCGAGATCAAGAGTCGCACACTTCAATGACTGAGCCAGGCGGGCGCCCATCTGCCCATCCCTGATTTCTTTTTTATTGCTCCTAAAATGAGGCCACACTCCCAACCACCCCCTCCTCCCCCCCCCCCCCCCGCCCCGGGGCTCAAGGCAGAGACCCAGCACTTTAGGCTTGACCTGGGCGGTGCCTGGCTGCGGTTCTCCTAGGCTGGGTGACTGACAACCGGTGTCTCCTCCACCCCAGATGTCTGTGCCTTCTGCCACAAGGCTGTGTCCCCCCGAGAGCTGGCCGTGGAAGCCATGAAGAGGCAATACCACGCCCAGTGCTTCACGTGCCGCACCTGCCGCCGCCAGCTGGCCGGGCAGAGCTTCTACCAGAAGGACGGGCGGCCCCTGTGCGAACCCTGCTACCAGGTAACCCCCCCTGCAGGTGGCCTCCAGGTACCAGGCACTGTGCTGGGCCCTTGGAAGGTATCCCGATATTTCGTTCCCCACAGTAATCCTGGGAGGCGGGCCCAAGGACCCATTTCACAGATGAGGACATTGAGGCTCAGTGAGGGGAAGGAGCTCAGCCAAGGTGTATTAGTTTTCTGTGGCTGCTGTGGTAAATCCCCACAAACTTGATGACTTCACACAGCACCCATTTATCCTCCTACGGTTCCGGAGGTCAGAAGTCCGTGGGCAGGTCTGCACCCCCCTCCAGAGGCTCTAGGGGAGAGTCTGTTTCCTTACCTTTTCCAGCTTCTGTAGCTGCGTCCCTTGTGTCCCTTGGTTCCTTTGTCCACCTTCAAAGTCAGCACAGTGGCGTCTTGCTCTGGTGTCCTACTTCCTCCTCTCTGTCAGTTCCCCAGCTGCCTCCCTCTTACGGGGACACTGGGGATGGCACGTCGAGCCCATCTAGGATCCTTTCCCCATGTCAAGACGCTGAACTCAATCATATCTGCAGGCCCTTTGGCCATTAAAGGTAGTCACGGGTTCCAGGGGTTAGGACCTGCGTGTCCTGGGGGCATGGACGCAGCCTGTCACACACGTCACACTCTGGAAGGTGGTGGAAGGTGGTGGAGCTGGGCTTCTCCCCCAGTGCTGGCTGGTTTCTGGAGCCTGTGCTCTTGCCTCTCTCGCCTGAAGCCACAGTTTCGAAAGCACAGAGGAACCTGTGTCACCTCTGAGTACCAGAGGCCATCTGGGAGAGCTGGTTTGGATGCCACGATGTTAGAATTGCCAACCTTCTGATGGCGTGTGGTGCGCAGCCCACTCAGATGTGTCCCCCGGCTGTGTGTGGACCTCCCCTTGGTCTCATGAGTCGATAGCACCTGGGGGATCTGTGTTTTTAACAAGTCTCTCAGGTGATTCTGATACACACACTACAGTTTGAAAACGACTGATTCCAAGTGTTAGAATATTTGGAGAACTATCTAGTAAACTCCAGACAATCTGGTGACAGTTTGAAGACATCACCAAAGTCAGGAGGCACCATGGGAGCAGCAAGGAGCCAGGCCATCCGCACCCCATCCCTCTGCCCCCATCAGATGACAGGGGGAGATAGCCTTATCCTCTTCCCTCTGCTTACAGCCAGGCACAGGTGAGGCACTGAGGGGAAACAGGGGCGAGGGTGGGCCGACAGCCGACAGCAGCAGGTGGAAGATTCTAGGCAGTGTTCCAGGGAGGGAAGGGCTGCCCCCAGGACAAGGAGAGAGGGGGAAATGTGGTTCCCACCAAGTGGGAGCAGAGACCATCACACCCATCTGTCAGGATGAAATCAGGTTAAATGAACAGGAGCACAGCCAGGAAGGGAGGGGACCGGTCTAGAAGAGAAGGTGGACAGGCTGGAAGGTCTTTGCTCTGCGTCAATAATCTCTCTCTCTCTCTCTCTCTCTCGCCCCTCCCCTTCCTTCTCTACCTTCCCATTCCCCTTTTTCACCCCCCTCATCCTCCTCATTCCACAGGGGATTTGAGGAGCTTAAAAGAATGCACAAATACCTGTAGTAAATGGTGTTGTACCCTTAAAAATTTGCTAAGAGTATGGATCTCATGTTAAGTGTTCTTACCATAATGAAATTTCAGAGATAGATAAATCAGAAGAGAGGAAAATCAAAGTAGAAAGGGGGATGAGACCAGAGGGAAACTTAGTACCCCAAAATATATGAATAAAAGACCCCTATAGTCATTCCTTAAAGTGGGACACAGAATTTGACTCTGAGCTTCCCAGTGGCCAAATGGATAAAGGGAAAGAGTTTGGAAATTTATTGTCTATAAGATCAAAAGCACACCAGTTCTTCCCGAAATTCCGTTTCCTGACTGTGAGGTTTAAGAGAAATTTCCCCTGTGGGCCCTAGTGGACACTGGCCATAAGCAGGTCCTAGTAACAAAAAATGCAGTGATAGCTCCTTGGCAGGATTCCTCAGTGTAGGCCCAGGACAGAATGCTAAGCTCGATTCACTTTAACCAATGGTAGAGGTTTTGGGGCGGTGGTTACGGGCCGATTGCACGGGCGGGAGCCCTTCTCTATAGCCCTGTGCTGGCCCTTTGTATTGGAGCGGGCACAGCCACGGGATGGCTCTGAGGCCGTGTCCCTCTGTCCCAGGACACCCTGGAGAAGTGTGGCAAGTGTGGCGAGGTGGTCCAGGAGCACATCATCAGAGCCCTGGGCCGGGCCTTCCATCCTGCCTGTTTCACGTGCGTTACCTGTGCCCGGTGCATCGGGGACGAGAGCTTTGCCCTGGACAACCAGGATGAAGTATACTGCCTGGACGACTTCTATAGGTATGAGAGGGGGTCTGCGTACTGGGTGGGACTCGGCCAGAATAGAGGAGCCCGGCCCAAGCTCTAGGGGCTGGAGCAGAGCATTCCAGCAATCTCTGGGCTCACAGAAACCTGTCTGCCTGGTCCACACACCTGCTTCTAGCTGAAACCCCACGTACCTGCACTGTGCCAGGCACTTCATGTGAGTTAGGCCCTTTAATCCCCAAGCCTGGCCTGTCAGGCAAGTACTATTAAGCCTTCTCTTTTACCAAATGTGGAAACTGAGGCAGGCAGCAGACAAATCTCTGGTAGGTATGGAAGTTCCAATTCAAACCCTGAGGCCGCAGAGGCTCCCCTTGAAGCTAGAGCCTTATGAAGCCGTAGCCCCAAGCTAGGACACCTGTCAGGCTAAGTCCCTGCACTGGGGTTGTGCACTGCCCAAGGGGAGAGGCAGCTATGTCTGTTCAAAAGACAGGGAAAAAGAAGAAGCGTTGACCTACAATACCAGATAAACGAAAGGGGGGGGGTCAGCCCCACTGAATACACATGAGATTTCTTGCCTTTCTAAAATTCAAAAGTTCCCCAGTCACTTCCTTGCCTCGAGCTAATTATACCCTGGGAAGCCGGGTCTAATTACACCGGTCTCTCCATCCGCTCCTGCCAGGAAGAAAGAGGCTTTGTGGCTGGGGCTGCAGGTGCAGTCACATGGCAACGCGTCCAAAATAGCTCGGGGAGGCGAACTAGCGCCGCCCTGGCTCCCACAGCTAATTTCTGCGGTCCTGGCCAGAGCGCCTCAAGCGTGGGTTCCCTTCCCTCTAGGAAATTCGCCCCTGTGTGCAGCATCTGTGAGAACCCCATCATCCCTCGGGACGGGAAGGATGCCTTCAAAATCGAGTGCATGGGAAGGAACTTCCATGAAAATTGCTACAGGTGTGAGGTGAGTGGGGCGGTCAGGAGTCAGGATCGCGCTGCCGGTGGCCCCCTGCCGCCCCCAACCCAGCCCTGCCGAGAGCCCGTGGGATGCCAGCGCTGCGCTGGGCACCGGGACACGGGGACGAGTCAGGGTGGGGGCTCAGCTGCCAAGTGCTCACCGCCCAGTAGCAGAGACAGATAAGAAAGGAGATCATTAGAAGCAGTCTATTAATCAGAGCTCCAAGTTAATGATAAAAACCAAGCTCAGGGCCCCTGGGTGGCTCAGTGGGTTAAAGCCTCTGCCTTTGGCTCAGGTCATGATGTCAGGGTCCTGGGATCGAGCCCCACATTGGGCTCTCTGCTCAGCAGGGAGCCTGCTTCCTCCTCTCTCTCTGCCTGCCTCTCTGCCTACTCGTGATCTCTGTCTGTCAAATACATAAATAAAATCTTAAAAAGAAAAAAAAAAAAACCCAAGCTCATCCTGCTTTCCTCAAGAAAGGGAATCTCATTGATGAGATCATCAGGGCATCTCTCCGTCTCTCAGTTCTGCCCATTTTGTGTGTTCGTTTCATTTTCTCTTCCTGGGGGCTAGCATCCTCTATGAGGAGAGGGATACAGGCGTGGTCATCCTTCCAACCTAGAAACCCCATCAAGGAAACGGGTCCAGTCTCAAGAAGGCCTCTGATTGGCCCAGCTTGGGTCACATGACCCAATCACGCTGAGCCAGTCACTGGTTGGGGGGGGGGGCGGCGGCTATGATGGACAAGCCCTCAGGCCAGGGAAGCAGGTCCCCAGGAGACAGAGGAGGAGTTGCTACAAGCCTCGGAAAGAAGAAAGGGATGCTGCAGAGTGGAGGGAAGCTGAGATCGGAAAGCCGAAAGCTGCCCAGCTCAGGGCTCCACCCCCCAGTCTCCCCCACCCCTCTCAGGAGCCTCCCCTGCTTGCTTCAAAGCTCTGCTGTCACCGTCTTGAAATTCTTCCTCTTCGAACGAGGGGCGCTACTCTTTGCCCTTTGCCCTGGGCTCTGCAGTTACATAGTCAGTCCTTCTAGGGAGACTCCGAGTCCTTCCCTGCCTCTTCCTCTGTCACCCCCATGTTGCTGATGTGTCTTCTCTGGTGATGGTGACAAAGGTAGCAACCTTTTTTTTTTTTTTTTAAGATTTTTATTTATTTGATAGAGACACAGCGCGAGAGAGAACACAAGCAGGGGGAGTGGGAGAGGGAGAAGCAGACTTCCCGCTGAGCAGGACCCTGATGCGGGGCTTGATCCCAGGACCCCGGGATCATGACCTGAGCCGAAGGCAGACACTTAACGACTGAGCCACCCAGGTGCCCCAAGGTAGTAATTTTTATGGGTGCCACCTAAATGGGGTATCCCAGAGGACATCTCTTAGCCAGTGAGTAACTCCAAACATTTACCTTAATTTGCCATATTTAAACAGATGCATGGAGCCAAGAGACTGTTTGTGCTCAAGTGACAAGGAGGCTTGGTGGAGAAGTTGATACATTGCTCCATATTACGTTGTGCGTTGGTCGTGGTTCAAGGTCCAGATGATAATACATCTTGCAAGAACAATGATGTCATTTAAGTGCTACTATCACCACCCTAGCCCTCATTAAGCCCCATAGCGATTAGGTTTTCCCTGAGCCTGGCTGGTGAGCAAACAAACCCTCCCTGCGTGTCCATGGTCAGCTTGGTGAAGGCGGCTGTAAGCATCACCCAGGGTGCTGCTCTAAGTCTGGGCTCCGGCTCTAGCAGTTACATTTTAGAGGGGAAGGCTTGAACCACCGTGGCCTGGAACTGATCCAGGGTGCTGTTTCCCCAGGCAGAGAAAGGGGCTTCAAGGTACCATCTCAGATGAGGAACAATCAGGGGAAAAAACTGAGCCTGAGAAAAGTGACTCCAACTCTGGTCCGTCAGACCCAGTTCTAGCCAGCTCTGGGCCACCCCACAGCTCCCTCACAGACTATGACTCCGTCATAGATGAGGGGTTTTCACCCTTGATTCTAATTTAGGAGAAGTCACATGTGCCCTTTTGGGACCTGAGGTTTGGCACTTGATACTCCAGAATGCCGAGCAAGTAGCCTTTAGAAGAAGAGTACAGATCCCGTCACCTTGTATGACTTGAGGTGCAGTTGCAGGGAACAGACACACGAGGGCGCCCTTCTCCTCTGGCTGTGCTGGGTTAGGATGGCTGCTGGGACCCCAAAGTTGTCTCTGTGGGGACCAGCCGCTCTGGCCCGAGACATGCCGCTTCCAGAAGTTGCCAGCTGAGCCCTGACCCAGGTCTCCAGACATTTAATCGTTCCATTGTTGCACTCCAGCGCGCGTCCAGGGGAGGCCCCCGGTGAGGTGCGGGCTGTGGCAAAACGGTTAAGTGGGCCAATTTCAGGCCCCGAACCCCCAACCTCCTTGGTCCAAAATCCTTTGGTGATTTGAAAAATTGGAGGTTTGTGCCAGTGTTGAAGCTGTGCAGACAGGGGAGCAAGAAAAAGACTCCTGGGCTCAGGCTAGAGACCTATCCTGTCCCAGTCCGGAACCAGCTGCACGGCCTGGGGCGAGCCTGTCGTTCCCCAGACCTCAGCTTCCCCAGCTGTGAAGTGACGGGACGGGACTCGATTCAGTAGTTCACCCAGCCGACGGTTATCGTGGGCTCGTGGTGTACCAGAGTCTGGCCTAGGCGGGATCTAGCAGGAGATGGGGTCACTGCCTTGCAGAGCTTGTGTTCTAAAAGGGCTGTCGCTAAGGCTTCTAGCTCTTCCCGAGATCCCCCAGTGTCCGTGACCCTCAGTGTCCTCGGTTCTCCCCTTGGCTGACTCCGCCCTCATCGCTCGCACCGCCGTGTGCATGGAAGCCCTCATGGGCCTCGTCTTCCCTGACCAAGCCCAGGCCCAGGTGTGTCGGGAGGATGGAAATGAGGGGCCACGCTCCCTACCCTCCGGGAGTACCTTCGTCGGTTAATTTCATCAGCAAACGCGGGGGGAGGGTCCGCCCTGCGCAGGCTCCGTGCTGCTTGCTCGGGGCCTGGCGTCCATCCACTCGTGCCCTGTTTCCCGCAGGACTGCAGGATCCTCCTGTCGGTGGAGCCTACGGACCAAGGCTGCTACCCGCTGAACAACCACCTCTTCTGTAAGCCGTGCCACGTGAAGCGGAGCGCTGCGGGGTGCTGCTGAGGGCACCCACCGGGGCGGGGCGGGGGGGGGCCTCTCCTGACTCAGTTTGCCTTTCTGACCCACGCTTGCACACTCTCCTTCTGAGCCGGGACAGGGACCGGCCTGTGGCTCTGCCTGCCACGTTGAGGACGTGGGGGCTGAGCCCCATCCCTGCTCAGGGGTGGGCGGTTGGCAGATGGTGCTTCTCAGACTTGCCACTCCTCCTCTAGCCTCTGGGCTCTAGAAGGCTTCCATGGCCCAGGGCTCCCATCTCCGAGGCTCTCGCCCCTCTCAAGCACTGGCCTTGACCCCCACTTCCATGGGTGAGTTGGCATGAGTTCTCTAGATGGCACACCGTGTCCCTAGCAATGACACTTTAGCTGTCCCCATAGGGGATACTAAGACCAGCCCTGGCTTGCAGGACTGAGCTGTTTGGGTAAACCTCCAGGGTCCCTTAAAAAGCCCCACCCCCCCCCTTTTTTTTTTAAACAAATTTGAGATTTAAACGGTGAGAAACATTCTTTGGACTTGGGGCGAGATAGGGATCTCGGTAGGAAAAATCTCGTAAATGTACAAGAATGTGGCCTAGCGGTCGCAGCCTTGGGCGTCTCACCTGGAGGACATGTCATGCTGACGTGGGGACCAGGTATGAACCTGAACAGCAGGGGCGGGTGGAGAGGGTGGTATACCTGACATACCAGGGACGCCGGCCACCCCTCTGCCCTACCTTCGGGCGCACCTCCTGGTGCCACAGTGATTCGCCATTAAGTGCCGGTTGTATGCTGGGGACCAGGGTCCAGAAGCTCTGAGTGTCCCTCCAACAGCCTTGACCGGGGCTGTCTGTGTACACAACCCCCCACGCATGCGCACACTCTTCCAGGACAGGACTGGGCTGTCCCTTCTGCCTCCCTGTTTATCCCCCGCTGTGTCCCACTCGGACCCTCCAACCCAGGCTACCCTGTGACCACTGCTTCCGCAAGGCTGTACCTAAAAGATTCTTCTTCTCTTTTAAGGAAAATCACTTTTGTTGCTTCGTAACTTCTGAGACGTCTTGTAGGGCATGAACAAATGAACCAGATAGGTTCTGTAGGGTATGAACAAATGAACTTTCCTCCCTGGAGTGGTCTGGGTGCACCACGCTCTCCTCTAGGGATGCCCTGGGCTCTGAGTACTAGGAGGGTCTCCTTCTGGAGCCCCTTAGGGGCCAGAGAACTGAGCCCAGCTTCTGGCTCAAAGCTTGGAGAGTGAGACCCAATCTCCGGGCATTCACGTACCACCTCCACAATTCTTGTCGTAACCAAGGACCTCCTGTTCTCTTCTTCCTTAATATTTTCTTTGACTCAACATATTTTTTTGTTTTACTTATTTCGAACTTTAGTCTTATGCTAAGCAATATATCCTGCTGTCACATCTTATGTGCTAGTTATGTTTTTTCCTATTACACGTGAAAATAAACGCATACCTATTCGAAGTCCATCTGTGTTTCAACTAAGATCTCCTCTAGGGAAATGCCGGCCTTCGGCAGTAGCTGGAGAAATGTTGGTTGGGTGTCTGTTCACTGTGGCACGAGTGTCCAGGCAGTGCCTGTACCTCGTTCCCCCAAACTGGGGCTCAGCTCAGCAGATGGAGGGACTCGTGTCCCTCTCCCTGCCCAGTGACGAAGACTTTCCTGCAGCAGCCGACCCCCAGGCATGCTGGTGCACGTTCCCAGATACAGGCCACCAGCAGCAAGAGTGGCTGCAGGGTGCCCAGAGTGGGGCCTCTGTTTTGGAGGGCCCTCCAGGGCCGGCAGATCCTTTCACAGAGTCAACATCTGCCCTCAGGTTGTGCTGTCTGCACACGAACAGAACGTCACCCTCCACCCTCGCTCGGACAGCCTGGCTTGCTTGGTGAGCGTAGCTCTGGAGAGAAGGGAGCTTGGAGCAGTGGCCTTGGGGGTGCTCAGACCTGGCTCTTGTCCACTCTTTTTTTTTTTTTTTAAGATTTTATTTATTTATTTGACAGACAGAGATCACAAGTAGGCAGAGAGAGAGGAGGAAGCAGGCTCCCTGCTGAGCAGAGAGCCCGATGCGGGGCTTGATCCCAGGACCCTGGGATCATGACCTGAGCCGAAGGCAGAGGCTTTAACCGACTGAGCCACCCAGGGGCCCCCGCCTCTTGTCCACGCTTAACAGTGTGGACAAGTGATTAGTCCTGAGCCTTGATTTTCCTCATTGGTAAATGGGAACAATGCTGACCTCTATCACAGAGGGTTGCTGTGACCGAAAGGATTATCGGGCTGGTGAGTGTTCACTCCCAGGGCTGGCCAGCAGCTCTTAGCGTTCGTCGCTGGTCCTGTGATGCCCATCAGATATTGCGGGGAACATACCGCAGTGACAGAGCTGGGTGCCCCATGCTTGATGTGGCACGGGAGGCCACATGGCGCAGGGAACCAGGGGGCGTCTCCATATGCTGCCATTAGTGGGGACTCCCAGGACTCCAGGATTCTGGCTGGTATTGAGGGATTTGGGGGAGGATTTAGGGAGGTGAGGGTTTGGTCCCTGTGTGCTGTAAGAAGTAGGGAGACAGACTGAGAGGCGTGATGCATTTGTATCCAGGAGGTGGCGCAACAGCAGGCTTGGTAGGCGACAGTGGCTCACGGCGGAGGATGCTGGCCATTTTTGCAGGTGGCCGGGAGCCACTCAGCCCGGCCGGTCCCCGGCTGCCAGGGGCCACTTTGCTCTCTTAGTCACCACACTCGGTTTGGTCTGGATTTTCCTATCATAGATACGTAACCATGCACTGGGATTCCTGTGTTCCAGCCTGCTTCTGGCTGGTTGTGTTTGGAGGGATGGTATCTGGGTGAAATTCTGGGGATGCTTTTGTCTTCCAGGCTGCATGTGTAGGAATCATTCCATAAGGGGACAGACTTCTGGGGAGCGTTCTGCAATGGGAAATGAGCCCGTCACAAAAACCCAAATACTCTATGATTGCTCTTCTGTGAGGTAGTTGGCATAACCCAAATCACAGGGACAGAAAGTAGAAAGGTGGTTGGTTAGGGGCTGGAGGGAGGGGGGAATGGAGAGTTGTTTGGTGAGTACAAATTTTCAGTTTGCAAGACAACATGTTCTGGAAATGACTGGAGGAAGTGCTTTAAAAAAGCCGCTGGGGGTGCCGGGGTGGCTCGGTTGATAAGCATCTGCCTTCAGCTCAGGTCATGATCAGGCTCCCTGCTCCGCGGGAAGCCTGCTTCTCCCTCTCCACTCCCCCTGCTTGCGTTCCCTCTCTAACTCTCGCTCTATCAAATAAATAAATAGAATCTTTTTAAAAATGACAATTAAAAAGCCACTGAACTGGACACACTTTCAAATGGTTTGGATTCATTTAATGTTATGTATATTTTACAATTAAATATATACATAAGTATATTTAATGCTCAGAGATGGGGAGAGGGACTGACAAAGGGATAAAAAGATGTAGGAGTCCTGAGAGACCATCCTTCCGATGGGGGTGCCCAGGAAGCCTGGCAGTAGCTTTCTGCAAACCCAGTGGGATATGCCACTCAGCCACGGGGACTTCCTGAGGGCAGGGACCAGCCACTAGAGGGCAGCATGGGCTAGCGAACTGGGGCACCAAGGTTCTCACGCCCCTAATGGGGTCCTCAGCCTCTCCAGACGCAAGATGGGAATAATCCCTGCCTGCCCGTGCAGAGCAGAGGAGAAAAATGAATTGGGCAAGTAGGGAGTGAGCCACAAGGCTGTGGAATTACTGCACAGCCTCTTGGAGGGAGACCCATGTTGGAAGACAATTCTTCTGCCCAGACTCACACCTGCTAGGAGTGGGAACCCCTCCAAGTCGATGCCTGGGAGCCTGGACTCAGCAGCCTGAGTTGGGACTCGATCCCAGGATTCCAGGATCATGACCTGAGCCAAAGGCACACGTTTCACTGACTGAGCCACCCAGAGGATCCTGAGCACGCAGCTCTGGATCTCCAGGTCCTGAGTTCAAGCCCCATTTTGGGTGTGGAGTATCTCAGTTCACAGACAAGGAAGCTGCCTAGCAGAGAGGCGTGTAACTGCCCAGGGCTACACAGCACAGTCAGTGCCAAACCAGGTCCAGCGTAAACCACAGGCCCACAGAAACTACAGACCCACATCACAAACACCCACCGTCTAGAATGTTCCAGAACCCATGATGTAACACAGATGCCAAAATCCAGCTGAAAAGTTGTATGTCAGCTATACGTAAACAAACCAACCCATAAACGTCTTGGGCCCCTCACCTCTTAGGCTCCAAGCCTCTCGCTTGCAAGTGAGAAGCGATGTCCCCAACTCATTCAGAAAGGACCTGCGTTCATAGTGTGTGAATCATACTCAGCTCATGACTGATCATCAGATTAGAGACCACGGAGCGTACCCTGGTCATGGCCTTCCTTCTGCAGGAAAAAACATGTACTTCAGTGGAAAACTATGTCTGCGCCCAGCACACCCTTCCGGGGTATCCGATTCTAGCCTTTTTTTTTTTTTTAATTTGAAGGAGGCTCCACGCCCAACATGGGGCTTGAACTCACCACCCCGAGAGTGGCAGGCTCTCCCAACGGAGCCAGCCAGGCGCCCCTAGCCTTTCATTATTCTTTTACAACTGTCAGTTGTAGGCATCTGACCAATTCTGTCTTGTCCGGCAGAGGCCCCTTCACTCCCTCGTGGAAAACCGGTTTTGCATCCATGGGCACATTTATTTCCATATTCCTGGCCTATAAACGTGCCTGTTCTGTTGCTTCTTCGAGCCAGTGATGACATCTGACCCACGTTCACTCTGTATTGGCATAGAAGTCACCGTTTTACCGTTTTTAGAAAATTATCTGTAGCATTTCCTTCGTCGGGTGTTTCCAGATGGCATGTTTGGCTGGGGCGCTGGGGTGGGGGGGGCGTCGCTGGTGGGGCAGCTCTCTTTGGTGAGTTCCGACGAAACAGGCAGCTGTCCGCCCCCCAGGAGCCCTCTCCAGTCTCCGAGTGAATCCCAGAAGGGGGCTTTGCCCAGGTGGATGGGACAAGGTCTTAGCAACATCTACACACACACTCTCTCTCTCTTCCTCTCTGGCTAAGCCTCTAATCAACTATTTGACCTTGAGACACAACCTCTTTAGGCCTGAGGGTAAGGAAGGGCAGAGTAGAAGCTGACTTATTTCCCAACTGCTTGCTTGGGGTGAGGCGGGGGAGGTTGGGATGATTGATTATCCCTGACAGGAAGCTGGGGTTCAGCGGGGTCATGGAGCCGGCCTGCAGGCCACACCTGGACAGAGGTGGACTTGAACTGGAACTAGGCCTGCCTGGCTGGGAGCTCCAGGCTGGGAGCTCCAGGCTGTGACCTGCCTGCCCCTCACCCTCCAGGGCCAGAGGTCTGCACAAATGACTGGCTGCCCGGGCACGGTCCCATGGTGTCCTCCCAACCTCTCTGCGGTCCCCATCATACAGGTGAGGAAACGGAGACCCAGGGGGATGCCATGACTTGCCCAAGGTCACACAGCCAGCGGCCACAGGGGCACTGCAGCCTGGGATTTCTGCTCATCCTGAGGGCGGAGTCAAAGCAAGTTCTGGAAGGCCCGACTTCTTCCCCAATAAAGACGCCCAGAGGGTGAGTGGCAGGAGCTCGTCTAAACATAACCCCTACCAGAGAACCTGGACTCTCGAGGAGATCTGGGCCCCTTGGTAATGACGGTGCTGACGGTCATAATAACAACAGCTCCCAGTTTGTGGGCAGGGAGACGCCTGCAGACATGATCTCATTCTATCCCCACTCTTGCCTCCAAGTGAGTGAGTAGCCATCCTCCAGACACGGGGCCCACGGCCGGCCTCACTGCCGGTGGCTTCTGGCCTTAAACCCCTGTCAGCCGCTGGTTTGGTGTCTGGGCTCTGTGACCGAGCGCGTCACTCACTTCCCCCAGCCTCTTTTCTCTTCTGTTCTTTGTTTTTTGTTTTTGTTTTTGTTTTTAATAATAACTGTGTTGTAGATTTGGGGGGTTTGTTTGTTTTAAGATTTTATTTATTTATTTGAGAAAGAGAGAGTGGGGCAGGAGGGGAGGAGCAGAGGGAGAGGGACAAGCAGACTCCACGCCGAGCTCAGAGCCCCATGCTGGGCTCGATCCCACCACCCTGAGATCGTGACTGGCGCTGAAATCGAGAGTCGGACGATTAACTGGCTGAGCCACCCAAGTGCCTCCATCTCCTCTTCCTTCATCTGTTGGATGGAGATAACTCTACCCTCATCATCGCCTTTAAGGGGATTAAGTAGCACGTGACTATATGCAGTGGGGGTTCCCTGGATGGGATCCCGCGATGGAAAAAGCACGTTAGTGGAAACCCCGGTGAAATCGAGTAGAGTCTGGAGTTCGGTGAACAGCATCTTACCAGGGTTGGTTTCCTCCTCCCTGTAGCAAACCTGCAGAGGTTTTGTAAGATGTTAACAGAAGGGAACCTGGTGGAGGGTGTAAGGAAAATCTGTATGATTTTTTTTTAAAGATTTTATTTAAATCTTTTTTTTTTTAAGATTTTATTTATTTGACAGAGAGAGACACAGCGAGAGAGGGAGCACAAGCAGGGGGAGTGGCAGAGGGAGAAGCAGGCTTCCCACTGGGTGGGGAGCCTGATGTGGGCCTCGATCCTTGGACCCTGGGATCATGACCTGAGCCAAAGGCAGATGCTTAACGACTGAGCCACCCGGCATCCAATAAATAAAATCTTGAAAAAATAAATAAATAAAATAAAAGTTTCTTCTTAGACAAGGTAAGTGGAAAAAAGGCGGAGAGCCTATGAGTTCTGGGGGAGGGGGCTTGGACACCGCCTACCATGGATGAGATGGACAAGAATGGCCATCAGATCCTCTGCGATGGGGCATGTCCTAAGCTGGGAGAGGGCGTTCGCTGATGGAGGACGGGCCAGAGAAGGGGAGGCGGGGGGGGGGCGCAACCCAGTATGTGGATTCCCAGTTGTTCTCAGGACTGGAGCCTACTCTGCACCCCCCCTCCCCGCAGGTGGCCCCAGATGGCTAGGGCTGGGCAAGCAGTGTAAGCAAGTGCGTTGGAGCTGGCATTCCCTAACCTGGGAGGCCTCCAGAGCCTAGTGCTGAGGGTAGGGTGGGGAAAGTGCTGGGGCTCCCCTCCGCCCCCACGACTGGGAGACAGATGTCAAAGGAGGGGGGTGAGGGGGCCCCAGAAAATCAGGGTGACCTTTAGCCAGCGTGGGTGCAGATGTTGCCCTTTCTGTAAACAAAGCGAGGATTCCTCAGGAAAATGTAATACAGCCAAGGACTCTTGAGCTGGTCCTTTAAAGCTAGTGCAGGTCACAAGTCCACGGGGGAGAGATGCCGAGGGGTATTATCCCTGAAGTCCTGATCAGAAAGAAGGCCGGGGAGGGTTGAGAAAACTCTGGGGCCTTTGAGTCATGGGTCAGGCCACCTGGGGCTCGGCCAAGGCCAGAGCCCAGCTAGAATGGCCCTCGAAAATCTGCACCCCCTCCGACCAGCACCACTCCTTGGCAGGGCCGTGCTCTGGGGCGGCCTCCCAGAGGCCCTGGGTGGAGGAGGCAAACCAGGGTTCCTGGTTCCTCGCCTGGAGCTTCCACTTCATTCATTAGTTCATTCATTCGTTCACAAAATCCCAAAGGCTGAGTGGGAGTCAGCCAGCCCTGGCGCAGGGCCCAGAGCTTTCCAGGCGCTCGCTCCCTGCACTGGGCACAGCTGAATGTTGCTGGGGACCTGGGAAGAGGGAGAAGGAAGTCCCCAGGGGTGGGACCAAATCAGCAAGGGCCTCTTGGTTTGGTGGAGACAGTGGGTCTTTTTCCTCGAGGACGGAGGAAGCCCAAGCCTCGGCAGAATTCCAAAGCCAAGGGACAGGTAGGTAGGACGTGGAGCCCAGCTTCCCGTTCTCGAAGCAGCAGAGACTGGTTGGAGCCCAGAGAGGCTGTGAGACCCACAGCTGATTAGCCGCAGAGCCCCAGGTGTCCCGAGTTCTAGAGCAGGCTTTTCCCATGGCTCCCCCCGCCTTTATTTCTGCTAAGACCTCCTTTCCGACCCAGGCAGGCACCCGCAGACATCTCAACACCTCCACACCTAGGCAGAGGACAAAGAGTGCGGGCGAACTGGGGTTAGTACTGGGGTTAGTGTTTCGAACGGGCTGACCCAGACCCAGGGGGATGATCCCCCCCGGGTGGGAGGCGAACAGGCTTCCGGCAGGGGTGAGAATCGACTTGCCCCAGATGGGTGACGTGAGTCACTGGGGAGCCATGTTCACACTTCCTCCTTCCTCCGGGCTTCCTTCCAGCTCCCCGGAGGGAGGTGCAGCCCAGATTCCTGGGGCAGCCATCCTCCTCCCTCCAGACTGGGGTGCCGGCTGTCTGCACCCCCAACTCCTCCACACACCCTTTTGGAGGCCCTGGTAAGTTTCCGTCTTGGCCCCATGGTGTGACTCAGCCTTGACACATCATGTGGGACGTTGGTGGCAGGAAGGGGTGACCTCCCCTCTCCTGCTGAGCTTGACCATGCGTTTCGCTGCCTCCTCCTCTTTCCTGGAGGCTGATGGGATGAGGCAAAGGACCTGTGGCTGTCCAGCCAGTGGTGGGTCTCCTTAGAGACAGGGTCTCTGCAGACCAGAGATGGTAAGCCCCGGGGGCCGTCCCCGGCTGGGTGCCTTACCACCTGCCAGGGGCTTACGCAGCCAACAGCCCTGGGAGGCTGACCCGTCACTGTCCCCATTTTACAGACGGCCTGTGCGACAGTCATGGGCAATGCATGACCGTGGTGTCCGGCGGCACAGAGGGCCTGCTGGGGACCCATGTCATGAACCTAAAGCCACACGGCTTTCTCGGCTACATGCAGCTGCCCCGGGGGAGGTCACAGAGGGCAGAGTTGGTTTGACCCATGCCCGGGTTTTGTCAGGTGAAGCTGGCATGAGGATGGGGAGGTTTGCAGAGGTGGCTGGTGGCATGGGAGGGAGGGCAGGGAGGAGGAGGGCACAGGTGGTGATGGGAGGGAGCAGGGCTGGGCTCCCTGGGTGGCGGGAGCTGGGGTTCCAGAGGGCGAGGGAGGAGGTGAAGATCTGACATCAGTGGGGGTAACTCTGCAGCCTCATAGGCTCTGGTCGTGGGGCTCTGGTTGTCGGGGTGGCCCTTGATGAGGGCTTAGGATGAGGTTCCCTTCACGTCAAGTTCTCAAGATGCTCCAACAGGCCCTTGGTGACTACTGATGGTGTGAGTGAGTTAGCTACTTGGGGCAGGAAGACTTAAAGGGTATTTTACTTTCTTCCTTCTACTTTTTTTTTTTTTTTAGAACAGCTTGATTGAAATATAATTCAGATACCATAAAATTCACACTTTTAAAGGGTTTTTTTCACAAGTAGTTTTTGGTGTATTCACAGAATTGTACAGCCATGCCCGCTGTCTAATTTCAGAACATCTTAATCACCCCAAAAGGAAACCCAGCACCCCCCCAAAAGGAAACCCTACAGCTCCCCCCCTCCAGCAGTCACTTCCCATTTCCCCCACCCACAGCCTCCCCCTCCCCAACCACTAATCTACTTTCTGTTTCCTTGGGTTTGCCTAATCTGGGCATTTCTATAAATGGAATCCCACGTGGTCTTTTATGGCTGGCTTCTTGCCCTCCGCATGTTTTCACCTCGGACCCCTGCCGGAGCTTTTGTATTCGCAAATATTCATTGTATGAGTACAGCCTTTTGTTTCTCCATTCATGGGCTGGCGGACACTTGGGTTATTTCCATGTTTGGCTCTCACAAAGAGTGCTGCTGGGGACGTTCGTGTACAGGTGGGACCCATGTTTTCCTTCCTCTTGGGTGGTTACCTGTGAGCAGAGTTGTTGGGGCAATTTTTATGCCGCTTGAATTCTTCCCAATAAGCACATACTTTTTTTTATAATAAATGAATATTTTAAAAATCAGTTTTTCACTGGGTGCCTGGGTGGGTAGCTCAGTCTTTAAGCATCTGCCTTTGGCTCAGGTCTTGATTCTGTCTCTCTCTCCCTCAAACAAATTAATAAAATCTTTTAAATTAATAATTTTTTAAAATTAATAATTATTTTTTCTAAAAAGATGAGCTGAATCCATAGGGGAAAAAAAATAGTGGACCAAACTTTGAGACAGGGAAGGACTGGCTGGGAGCCAGGACTGAGGCCACCAGCAGGTGGACATGTAACTGAGAGCAAATTATCACCCTTCCCAGGGCCTCATCGGGGACGTGGGGGTGGGGCAGGGGTGGGCAGGGCAGCAGCTGAGCTGGGATGAAGACATCTCCAGCCCTTCTCTGCCCTGACAGCTCAAGATCATAAGGCAGCCTAGGTTCCCACACCTGGTTCAAGAAACACATCAGGGAAATGATCTGTGGGTTCTCTTCCTAAAAGGATGAGTGCCCTAAAATTGGTAGTCCAGATAAAGACCAGATTCAAGGGCACCTGGGTGGCTCAGTGGGTTAAGCCTCTGCCTTCAGCTCAGGTCATGATCTCAGGGTCCTGGGATCGAGTCCCACATCGGGCTCTCTGCTCAGCGGGGAGCCTGCTTCCCCCTTGTCTCTCTGCCTGCCTCTCTGCCTACTTGTGATCTCTCTGTGTCAAATAAATAAATAAAATATTTAAAAAAAAAAAAAAAAAAAACAGATTCAACCCAGCAGAATGTTTTAGGTCACACCCTTTCCAATCTCTAATTGAGAGGTGAGCAGATAGCTAACTCTATCTGCCACTTATCTTCCACTTTATTTTTATTTTATTTTATTTTTATTTATTATTTGACAGAGGGAGAGAGCACAAGCAGAGAGGATGGCAGGGAGAGGGAGAAACAGACTCCCGGCTGAGCAGGGAGCCAGATGAGAGACTCGATCCCAGGAGCCTGGGATCATAATCTGACCAAATGCAGTTGCTTAACCAACTGAGCCACCCAGGCGCCCCTATTTTTTTTTTTTTAAGATTTTATTTATTTATTTATTTGAAAGAGACAGACAGACAGAGACAGCAACAGAGATCAAAGCAGACTCTCCACTGAGCAGGGAACCCGACGTGGGGCTTAATCCCAAGACCCTGGGATCATGACCTGAGCCAAAATAAAGAGTCAGACTCTTAACTCACTGAGCCACCCAGGCGCCCTTTAATCTTCCACTTTAAACTAATGCTTCTCAAACTAAATTGTGCCTACAAAATCCTGGGGATCTCGTTAATATGCAAATGTTGAACCAATGGGTCTGAAGCGGGACCTCGATTGTGTCCTTCTAACAAGCTCCCAGGTGAAGTCAGCACAGCTGGTCCCAGAATCACAACTTATTTTTTTTAATTTTTTAATTTTTATTTTTTAAGACTTTATTCATTTATTTGACAGAGAGACAGATCACAAGTAGGCAGAGAGGTAGGCAGAGGGGGAGGGGGAAGCAGGCTCCCCGCTGAGCAGAGAGCCCAACGCAAGGCTCCATCCCAGAACGGACCGTGAGACCATGACCTGAGCCCACGGCAGAGGCTTAACCCACTGAGCCCCCCGGGTGCCCCAGAATCACAATTTAAATACCCAGGCTCTACCCCTCCCACGCATGGGAAGGAAACGGCACTTTACAAATTTCTCCATTTACTCATTAGGGAACTCAGTCCCTATTGGATGTATTTTTTTTTCTTAATTTGAGAGAGAGACAGCATGGGCAGGGGATGGGGCAGAGGGAGAGGGACAAGCCGACTCCCTGCTAAGCGTCAGAGGCGATGGATCCCAGGACCCTGAGATCATGACCTGAGCCCAAGTCAGAAGCTTAACCGACTGAGCCACCCAGGTGCTCCCCCGCCCCTTGAATGTGTTTTGATGGATCTCTGATCGCTGTTTGATGAGTCAATGGACGTAAGAACAAAATGCTTACACCTGTTCGAGGAAGAACGTGGGGAAAATTGATGTCATGTAATCCTTGTGATACCCTGTGAGATTAGAAGCTTATCCCCATTTTGCACAGGGGGAGGTACAGAGGGGGCAGGCAGATGACCAAGTTGTGGTTTGTCCTCCAGTCTGACTCCAAACCTGGTGCTGGCTCCCCTGCCCCGGAGCTCCCCTCTTCCTTCTGTCTACACCGTAGAATTGCTAAAAGATGACATAAAACCATACAAACTGACTTCCTGTGAGCTTTTCTTACCTGCCGTTTCTTTCTTGGGTTTCATCCCTCCTTTTTGTGTATTTGTTTCTTCTCTATGTCTGTCCTTCCACTAGAATGGAAATTTGTTGAAGGGAAGGACACTGCTGGGCCCCTAACTTCTGGGCACACAGTGGGAGCTCAATAAATATTGGTTGTATGAATGAACCGAAACATTTTGAGATAGCAGGTAAAAAAGTAAATTGCAGAATGTTATGCAGGGAACAACTCCATTTTTGTTCAGAAAATGTTTGAGCGCAAGGAGAGAACAATCTGTAAGGCCACATATTAATTATCTCAGGGATTGAGACTGGGGTTTCCGTGCGGCTGATTTTCATTTTCCCTTGTTTCATTCTTTTCTCTTTTATATGAGCATGAATTTCTTTAGTAATAATTTTTTAAAAAATGTTTTTTAAAAGAATAATCATCCAGGGGGCACCTGGCTGGCTCAGTCAGGGGAGCGTGTGACTCTTGATCTTGGAATTATGGGTTCGAGGCCCAAGTTAGGTATAGAGATTGCTTAAAAAATAAAGTCTTGGGGGCACCTGGGTGGCTCAGATGGTTAAGCAGCTGTCTTCAGCTCAGGTCATGACCCCAGTATCCTGGGATCAAGCCCTAAGTCGGGCTCCCTGCTCAGCGGGGAGCCTGCTTCCCCCTTCCCCTCTCCCCCTGCTTGTGTTCTCTCTGTCTCTCTCTCAGATGAATAAATTAAAAATCTTTAAAAAATTAATCATATCAAATCTTGGGATGCCTGGGTGGCTCAGTCTGTTAAGCATCTGACTCTTGGTTTTGGCTCACCTCCTGATCTCAGGGTCATAGGATCGAGTCCTGCATTGGGCTCAGCTGAGCATGGAGCTTGCTTGGGATTCTCTCTTCCTCTGCCCCTCCCCATAAGCCCGAGCACTCTCTCTCTCTCTCAAAAAACAAAAACAAAAAACCTTAATAAAAGAATCATCCACACTTCTTTCTAGTATGTATGTATGTATATATATATATATATATTTTAAAGATTTTATTTATTTATTTGACAGAGAGATCACAAGTAGACAGAGAGGCAGGCAGAGAGAGAGAGGAGGAAGCAGGCTCCCTGCTGAGCAGACAGCCCGATGCGATGCGGGGCTCGATCCCAGGACCCTGGGATCATGACCTAAGCCAAAGGCAGAGGCTTAACCCACTGAGCCACCCAAGTGCCTCTCTTCCTAATATGTATATACAGATGGGTGGAAATAAAAGGACATTTATTCCAGCATTATTTATCATAGCAAAAAATTGGAGATTATCATTTGCCCACTTTAAAATTTACATTGTTTAAAAAAATTAAAATAAAATATAAATTGTTTTGATTTTTTACAAAGAACATTGCAATGGACTGAATGGTTATGGGCCCCATCCACCCCCACCAAATTTATGTGTTGAAATCCCAACCTCTCGTGGGACGGCGTGTGGAGGTGGGGCATTTTAGAGGTGATCAGATCTCAAGGGCAGAGCCTTCATGATGGAATGTGTGTCCATCTGAGAGTGATCCCTCACCCCACCCGCCATGTGAGGTTATAGCAAAAACAAAAACAAAAACAAAAACCTTGTCTCTGAACTCGGAAGCGGGTCCTCCGTAGACATTGAATCTGCTGGTGCCTTGGTCTCACGCTTCGCAATGTCCAGAACTGGGAGAAAATAAATTCCTGTTGCCTATAAGCTGTCCGGTCTATGGTATTTTGTTACAGCAACCCAGACGAAGACCAATATGTGTTTGTGTAACTGAAAACAAACAGCAGATAAGAGGGCGATGTGTAGGCTCGCTGGTGGACAACCCAGATCGGCCAGCCAGAGGCTCCCCTCCGGCCCCCGGTCCAGGTGCTGCCGTACCTGGCCAAGCCTGTCCTGGGTTTTCTTCTCCCCCGTGCCACATGAGCAGTGGAAACAGTGTCTGACAAGGGGGACCAGCAGCAGAAAATAGGCAACCTGCTTCAGAGACCGAAGGCCTCTGATCTTTGCTGTCTCCTTAGGGACAGGTCAGAAGCCCCGATGATACCATGGGCTTGTCCCTAGAAGCTGGGGTCTCTGTCCGTGGCTCAGACTTCCTACTGACGGAGCACTCGGGACAGGGTAAACAGACAGCTGGGTATGTTTTCCGAGCATCGTGGGGGAAATTAAGTCCCACGTCTAGCTCTGCCTGTTGGGTGATTCATCCGCCTCATTATCCCACACAGGCTAGAGGTCACCGTAGTGCAGTTCTCTTCGATAACCATGCCCCAGCAAATATCAATGCAGCTGTGGGAACAACATTAGGACTTCTTCCTGCCTTCAAGGAGTTGACAATGTATCACTTTACAAGTCCAGGAGACACAAGTACCTCCAAGTTAGGGTCCCGTGGAGACTAAGGGGACCCTGGAATGCTTCCACTGGGGGTGGGATGGGACATGCCCCCAGCATGCTACCAAACCGAGAAACGCTAAAAGAGCTTTGCAGAAAGTACAGTACATTCTAAATGTTTCCATTAAGCAACCTGACCCTTTTTTAAATTTCCTCTTCTTTTTTTTTTTTTTTAAGATTTTTACTTACTTATTTGACAGACAGAGATCACAAGTAGATAGGGCAGCAGGCAGAGACAGAGGAGGAAGCGGGCTCCCTGCTGAACGGAGAGTCCAATGTGGGGCTTGACCCAAGGTCCCTGAGATCATGACCTGAGCCAAAGGCAGAGGCTTAACCCACTGAGCCACCAAAGGCACCCTAGCAACCTGACCCTTTTAAGACCCACACTGATCACAATGTGATTATGCTAGTGAGAAGATGATGGGAATTATAAAAATATTTGTGGCCTCATAAGGGGACACACAGCTAAAGTCGTTCAGGTGCGTGTCTCCTCTCTCTCTGGTCTGGGACTGTGAGTGAGCCACCAGGTGTGGTGGTTGGTGCCGACCCCTGTCTGCTCATTCTGTGTCACTGCACACACCTGCTTTGTTTTCACCTCTCCATTTAGCCCCGCCAGAAAACGTCTTGTCTCTTTATTGGCCGAATGTCCCCTTTAGAATATAAGTGCCACGAGAGGGGAGCCTTCTCTGTCCACGTGCCCACTGTCTGGCATTTGTCTTTAAGCTGAATGCCCCTAGACGACAGGACCTTGAGTTGCCTTTATCATGAACAAAAGGATATATGTAACATATTTAAGTTAGAAGACATGATCAACTGGGAAGTTGCTGCCCAGTTTAGGAATTACAACGTTACTGATTATGTGTCTTTCTCTGTCCCATCACCTGGGTCCAACCAGAGGAAACCACTATCCTAAATTGTGTTTAACAGTCCTTTCTATTACTATTTCCCTTAAAAAAAATTTTTTTTTTTCAGATTTTATTTAGGGGTGCCTGGGTGGCTCAGTCAGTTAAGCATGCTCCCTGCTGCTTATGCTCTCTCTTTCTCTAACTCTCTCTCTGTCAAATGAATTAGTAAGATTTTACTTATTCATTTGACAGAGAGAGAGTGAGCACAAGGAAGGGAGCAGCAGGCAGAGGGAGACGGAGAAGTAGGCTCCCCACTGAGCAGGGAGACCGACATGGGGCTCGATCCCAGGACCCCAGGATCATTTTCTGAGCTGAAGGCAGACGCTTAACTGACTGAGCCACCAGGTGTCCCTCCCTTAAAAATTTTTTTTGAGGGGCACCTGGCTGTCTGAGTCTGTAGAGTTTGAGACTCTTGATCTCAGAGTTGTGAGTTTGAGCTCCATGTTGAGTAGAGAAATTACTTTTAAAAAAGTTTTTTACGATAGGGGCACCTGGCTGGCTCAGTGGGTTAAAGCCTCTGCCTTCAGCTCAGGTCATGATCCCGGGGTCCTGGGATCGAGCCCCACATCGGGCTCTCTGCTCAGCAGGATACCTGCTTCCTCCCTCTCTCTGCCTGCCTCTCTGCCTACTTGTGATCTCTGTCTGTCAAATAAATAAATAAAATCTTTTAAAAAGAAGTTTTTTATGATAAATACATATATCCTTAGTCAATATAATTGTGAAAATTCATCAAGCTGTATACCTATAATTTGTCTACTTTTCTAAACATGTATCTGTATGCATGAACATCAGTGAAAAGTTAACAAAAAATGCACAGGTGCTTGGGCAGTTCTACTTTAAGACCAGAGTTGGAGGGACCCCTGCCCTGGGTTCTGCTTTAGAAGACCCTGCTCGGTAAGGAGTCCACATGGCCAGAAGGCTGTGGCCACCCCCCGCCGCAAAGCATAGCCTTATTCCTTCACAGTACTCCAGGTACCTAAATTGTTTTTGTATGTTTTTTTAAAGATTTTATTTATTTATTTTTTGAGACAGAGAGAGAGAGAGCCTGGCATGCAGTGGCTCCCACGGCCCTGAGATCATGATCTGAGCCAAAGGCAGATGGAGTTTAACTGACTAAGCCACCCAGGTGTCCCTCCAGGTACCCAAATTCTTATTGGTATATTTGTCAAGATGAGAACATAGAAAAATATTTCTTTTAACAGTTTGTTAGCTTGATTGGTAGTCGTTAAGGATTTTAGACCTAGTTATGTGAATCTCGGCTAGTACTCTTTTTTTTTTTTTTTAGGTAAACTCAACACTACCCCTAACATGGGGCTCAAATTCATGACCCCAAGATCAAGAGTCACATGTTCTACCGACCAAGCCAGACAGGCTCCCCCACCCCCCACTGGTACTCTTGCTCTAGGCCCTGCAAATGTTAGGGGTGAGGTTGCACCCAGGACCTACTCCCAGAGGGGATGGGGTACTAGGATTTTTAAAAAGCTTCTGAGCTGGGTGGTTCAGTTGGTTAAGTGCCCGCATCGGGCTCCCTGCTTGGTGGGGAGCCTGCTTCCCCGTCTCCCTCTGCCCCTCCCCCTGCTTGTGTTCTCTCTCTCTCTCTCTCATAAATAAATAAAACCTTTTTTTTAAAAAAGATTTTATTTATTTATTTGACAGAGAGACAGCGAGAGAAGGAAAACAAACAGGAGGAGTGGGAGAGGGAGAAGCAGGCTTCCTGCTGAGCAAAGAGCCCGATGCGGGACTCGATCCCAGGACTCTGGGATCATGACCTGAGCAAAAAGCAGACGCCTAATGACTGAGCCACCCAGGCACCCCCCAAATAAATAAAATCCTAAAAAAAAAAAAAAAAAAAAAAAAAGGAAGAAAGAAACCCTCTTTACTCTGAGCTTATAACAATCATCCCATATTTTTCTGAGACTTTTAAATTTTGCTTTCATACTTAATATCTGGATTGATTTTCATATGTGCATAGTGAGATAAGCTCCGTTGCCTTTCAAATGGGCAGCAGAGGATTCCAGGACCATTCCCTGGCCAGTCCCTCCTTTGTGCCAGATGGCGCTGCCACCCATTCATCATGGTGTAGGTCTGGTCTGGGACTCTTTCCTGATCTGTCCAATAGGCTTCCTTTTCTGCAATTAATATTTATGACTGGTGTGATTTGTTTCATTTTTCCATGAAAAACAACACCAGCAAACCAATCCTACTACTCTTAGGGAAGACTCTGAAACTCATTTACCCAGAACTATGATTGCTAATGGTGTTAAAATGATACCACTCCCAACATGGTCCTGAATTTAACAGGTGTCACACTTCAAGCAAAAGGAGAGAAGCTCTAGCAAGCGACATTTCATCTGAGCTAGCCATTGAGTGGGGTGCAGTGGGGGAGGAAGCCAGCAGCATCCGGGAGCCCCCTGGACACCCGCGAAGCAACCCCTGTTGGACCCATAGGCCAACCCTAGCACACAGGTAAACATTTCCACAGAACTGGGGCAGGAGGGAATTTGAGGAATTTGCTTCCTTCTCAAGTGAACAGATGGGGAGATTGGAGAGAGGAGGGTTAGAGAAGTATTTGGCTGGCCCCTGCCATTTATCTGGGCTTTCTGGCATCAGAGAAATCTGCATCCATACCTAGGCATTGACCCTGACCCTTTCTCCAGGGCCAAATGCAGCCTCTGCAAGACAGAGTGAACTCTAATTAGTGTCAGGATTTTGTCAGACGAAGGACGGTCTACCTTAGTGAAAACAAAGCACTAGACTTTTTGGACCGTGACGACTAGGGTTCGAGCACTGGCTCTGTCTGCCACCCTCAGAACTGAATTCAGGTCTCCCGTTTCCTCCTTTACAAAGTCAGGGTAATGATGCCTCCACCAAAAAGTTCTAATGAGGAGCCCCTGGCGGGCTCTAGTCTGAAGAACGTGTGACTCTTGATCTCGGGGTCCTGAGTTTGAGTCCCACGTTGGGTGTAGAGATTACTTAAATAAATAAAACTTTGATACTTAAAACAAAATTCTAATGAGCTGAAGTCTTGGAAAGAGCCTTGTAAGCCACACAGCTCCTGCCAAGTGTTAGCTGTATGGATAAGATGCTCGTCTAGCCCCTAATTCAAAGTCATCCGGAACGGTTCCGCTCATAGCCTCCCCTAAGGGAGATTTAAAAAAAAGAGGTATTTGAGTTGACATTTTGTAACTCACTTACCCTAAATAACACAGGGCAAGAGCTGAATCACAGCACATGAATTATAGCCTGGACATAAGATTGTTGGAAACATTCCCCAACATTTTTAGCCAAAACATTGTTCATTCCTTAATGTTCTCCCTCTTCTGCGTCCCACACCCAGCCAAGGACTGACTCAGCCTTAAGGGAGAAGTAGCTTGAATTCAACAACACTGTATTTAACATCTTTTTTTAAAAGTATATTTGTTTATTTTAAGTAAGCTCCACACCCCATGTGGGGCTTGAACTCATGACCCTGAGATCAAGAGTTGAGCACTCTTCCGACCAAACCTGCCAGGTGTCCCGTATTTAGCATTTTCCTATAGTCCTACATTGAGCCAGAATGCTTCAGGTAAGGAGGGCCCCAGCACTAGGGGTCCTCAGGAGACCAAAGCAGAAGTCAGAGATGTCATAAAGTGATGCAGCATTAGCGAGAGGATGTACCAAGGGATTAACATTAAGATTCCTTCCAGCTCTAAAGTTGGATGCGGAAAAGTGGATGAGTATGTGTAGATAAAAGGCCCAAGTGAGTGACCAGGAAGAAATGACTCTGAGACCTCAGAGACCAGTGGGGACTGGAGAGGGATGCATTCCTGGAGGTGAATCTTGACTCACAGGCGTAGGACTGGGAAGGGAGAAAGGGAGGAGAGAAGACAGTTGGGGAAGAGGCATCGACCATGTTAGCCAAGGCTGGAATCCAATCCAACAACCACTTACTTAGCACATCTCCAAGGCAGATACAAACATAAATAGGAATTTCAGTCCTGAAGAGATCCTGAAATACCTCTTGGTGTCAGTCACATGACTACTTCTTCAAGCTGAAACCGGTTGGTTCTGTGGCAACGGGGTGGGTGGTTGTCTGTTTCAGGGCAGCGATCCACTGGGAGAAGGTGGAACCCTGACCCAAGGATGGCGCATTGGCATCGTGACGGGAGTGGGCTTCTGGGCTCATTCCTCCATTTGTTCCTCCAGCCCTCGCAACCCTTTTGCAATCCATTACCCACATAACATCCTCTTCCATTTCGGGGTACCTGGCAGGCTCAGTTGGTAGAGCGTGAGACGCCTGACCGCTGGGTGGAGAGTTTGAGCCCCACTTGAACTGGGGTAGAGTTTACTTTGAGAAAAAGGGGAGGACACCTGGGTGGCTCAGTCAGTTAAATATATGCCTTCTGCCCAGGTCATGATCTTGGGGTCCTGGGATTGAGCTCCATGCTGGGTTCTCTGCTCAGCGGGAGAGCCTGCTTCTCCCTCTCCCATTCCCCCAGTTGTGTTTGGGTTAGGAAGTGCTTTCTGAGATCCGATGATGAGGAGGGAGCTCCCATGCACAGATCTCGAGGCAAAGCAGCAGAGGCAGAGGAAACAGCCGACATAAAGCCGGGAGCCAGCCATAAGCATCGTGTATCTGAATGACCATTGCAAGGAATGGTGGCTTTTTTTTTTTTTTATACCGGGTGAAGCATGTGGGTTTAACCCAGCAAGGCACTCCCTTGGGGCTGAGCGTAGGATAGGCATGGCTTCAGAGGTCAGTCTACACGACTGGGGAAAACTCAAGTTGGAAGATTTGACCAGCTGTTCCTGAAGGAAGGGTGGGTCCTTGGTCTGTAACTGCCAATGGACATACACAGATTTTAGGGCAGCAACATTGCAGCCTAAGGGAAGGAGGAGTAGGGTTTGCTAGTCTGTGGGAGGTGGCTAATCCAACCTGGCAAATTCTTCTTCCATTCTGGACATTGACGAGGCCTTGTAGAGCTCATAGGCACTCGGGCGCTCACACGCACGCATTCTCAGATCTGTGCGTTCCGCGTGGGTGTCTTCAGCATCATCCCGTAGGCGAGGAAGCGGAAGGAAAAATGACCTTTCTGTGTCACAGTAACCTACAAGCTAGGCTGAGACCCAGTTCTCCTGATCCCTGATCGAGCGCTTGTTCCTTTTTATTTTTTTTTTTAAAGATTTTATTCATTTATTTGAAGAGATCGCAAGCAGGCAGAGAGGCTGGGAGAGAAGTAGGCTCCCCGCTGAGCAGAGAGCCGGATGCAGGGCTCCATCCCAGGACCCTGGGATCATGACCTGAGCTGAAGGCAGAGGCTTTAACCCACTGAGCCATCCAGGCGCCCCTCGAGTGCTCGTTCCTTAAACAAGACTGCCACATGGACCCGAAGATGCTGGGGTCAGAACTCTGAAAAGCCGATTGAGTGGGAAGAAGCCCGCTCCTTCCTTCTCTCAGCCCACCTTTGCATCTTAAAGTATAAATATGCCATTTTCCATTTCCAGATGCAGTTTCTGGGGCCTCTATTCCTCTCCAAATTTGTGTTCAACTTTCTCTCACATCCTCACTAATATTTACTGATGATAGGGGTGCCTGGGTGGCTCAGTGGGTTAAAGCCTCTGCCTTAGGCTCAGGTCATGATCTCAGGGTCCTGGGATCGAGCCCGGCGTCTGGCTCTCTGCTCAGCGGGGAGTCTGCATCCCCCTCTCTCTCTGCCTGCCTCTCTGCCTACTTGTATCTCTCTGTCAAATGGACGAATAAAATCTTAAAAAAAAAAAAAATTTACTGAGGATAAATTTAAATGTATTATTTCGAATGTGAGAATATTGCATTTGCATGAGGATAAATCTTAAATCAATGACACAAGTAATTTTGGTTAAAAATTCTCTAGTAGCCACATTCAAATCATAAAAAGGGACAAGGTTGGGGCGCCTGGGTGCCTCAGTCAGTTAAGGGTCTGACTCTTGATTTTGGCTCAGGTCATGACCTCAGGGTCATGAGATCGAGCCCAGTGTCCGGCTCTGTACTCAGCACAGAATCTGCTTGAGAGTCTCCCTCTCCCTCTCTCTCTGCCCCTCCCCCACCCCAGGGCATCTGTGTGCTCTCTCAAAATAAATAAATCAATCTTTTTTTTTTAAGAGGACAGGGTTCATTTTAACATATTTTATTCAGTATATAAAAATATTGTTTAAAACATAATCAATATAAAATATTAAAGATATAGTTTAGATTTTTTTTTTTTTTGTACTAAGCCTTCAAAACCGGGTGCGCATTTTACACTTAATGGGCATTCCAGTCTGGACTAGCCACATTTCAAATGCATAATACCACTTGTGGCTACTGCACCACGCAGGAGAGCTCTCAGGGTCGAACTGCTAACATTCAGGGGCGCCTGGCTGGGTCAGTCAGTAGAGCATCTGACTCTTGATCTCAGGGTTGTAGGTTTGAGCCCCATACTGGGTATAGAGATGACTTAAAGAGAAAAAAAAATTGAGAACTGCTAGTGTCTGAGGCTGACCAGTGTGAAGTTGGCAGACATCCTTTTTCTTTTTTTAGCGAGAGAGTGCTCATTATGTGCAGAGGGCACGAGAGAATTTTAAGCAGGCTCTGGGCTGAGTGCACAGTACAATGTGGGGCTTGATCTCATGACCCTGAGATCATGACCTGAGCCAAAGCCAAGAATCTGATGCTCACACGACTGAGTCACCCAGGCGCCCCAGTAGACATCTTTTTTGGGGGGGCAATGTGTCTTCTAATGTCCCTGCCGTCACACGGTACCCTCCAAGAGCACATACCCTCTAAGAGCTAGAAATGAAAACGAGCTATAGTTAACTTGACTTTTAAAACTGTGAAAGATTAGGGGCGCTTGGGTGGCTCAGTGGGTTAAAGCCTCTGCCTTCAGCTCAGGTCATGACCCCAGGGTCCTGGGATCCAGCCCCGCTTTGGGCTCTCTGCTCAGCGAGGAGCCTGCTTCCCTCCCCCTCTCTGTCTGCATCTCTGTCTACTTGTGATCTCTGTCTGTCAAATAAATAAATAAAATCTTTAAAAAATAAAAAAAATAATAAAACTGTGGAAGATTAAACTAGAAGGGCTCTCTGAGATTCTCTGGTCCAGAAGACGGCAAACTTCAGTCCTGGGCCAGACCAGGCTCACTGCCTGTGTTATTCGACAGCCTGGGAGCTGACAATGGTTTTTATATATTTAAGTAGTTAAAAAATAACTGAAGAAAGAGTAATGCTTCATGATATGGGAATATTACATCGAATTCAAAATTCAGTGTAATAATAAAGTTTTATTGGAACACCTCCACGCTCATCGGCTTCCATTTTGTCTGTGGCTGCTTTAGAGCTAAAATTGCAGGTGACTGGCCGCCACAGAGACGATGTGACCCATCCAGTCCAACATGGTATGGTCCGGCCTTTTACAGAAGAAATTGGCTGACCCCTGGACAAGACCGGCAGCTCCTTTTCTGTTGATGGGGAATTGAGGCACAGAGAGAGAAAATGACCACCCAGAGATCACACAGTCTGCCAAGGGCCAGATGAGAACCCTTTGGTTCCCTGTTAGGGCTTTTTTTTTTTTTTTTTTTTTTTTTTCAGAGAGAGAGAAATCAGAAGTAGGCAGAGAGGCAGGCGGAGAGAAAGGAGGAAGCAGGCTTCCGTTGAGCGGAGAGCCCAATGTGGGGCTCGATCCCAAGACCCTGATATCATGACCTGAGCCGAAGACAGAGGCCTAAACCACTGAGCCACCCAAGCGCCCCTGTTAGGGCTCTTTTCAACTACTATCACATCAAAGCACCTAAGAAGCATCTCGGTTTATCATGACCATGACCACTGGGTCCTTGGTCCTTTTGTACGTTTTTCTCTCAGCGCCTTCTCACACACAGGCTCGATGTAGGCTTTAGAATGAGCCTGCTGCATCTGTGACCTCAAGAGGGCAGCCCGGGCTAACTAAGGTCATTCCAAAGTGCACCGTCTCAACCAGGAGAACCAAAACCCCAAATCCAATCACTATGTTGTCCTATCCCTCAACCCCCACCCAAAAGAAAGAAAATGGGTCAGAAGGGCCTGAATTGGTTTTGATAACGATCTACTTACATATGAGTAGAAATTTAAGACAGTTTCCTTTTATTTTAAACCAGTTGCCAAAGGAGAATTCCAGCACAGGACAAATCCCCACATCTGGCTAGAACAGAAGGCAGGGAAGGCAAAGTCAGCAGCGAAAGAAACGTCGGCATGTCAGAGCGAAACACCCATACATTAAACATACACACACTTTTCTGAGTATTGGGGGAACATGGAGAGGAAATTAGTTCTCCCACAGCCCTGGGGACAGTTTTAAGTAGGTGAGTGGAGCTGTGCTCATGACCCAGATTTGTCCTCATTCTGAGTGGGCTGAAGAAGAGGTTTCATGTCTTCATTTGGGGAAGGCTAGTCATAAAATGGGGCTAGTGGGGCTCGCAGCCTAGTATCAGTGAGGTATTTATGAAGTATAATTAATGTTTGCTGCGGGTTTGGGGATCCTGGGATTAAAAGGTGCCCTGTGCAACGTGCAAGATGGACGGGTGTTACTTCGAGAGCAGATGCATTCCGTGGGTGTCACCACTGTTGTTGTTTACTAAGGCAGGAGGGGACAAAAGTAGGTTAAGACCATGTGGCATAATCCTTCGACGTGACCCAGAACAGGAGACCTGTAGAGGGAGGCTATCACATCAGATGGTGTAGAGAAATCTCACGGAGAATGCGCAAATCCCCAGAGGCGGAATGGTTGGCTTCCTAACACCTAATCACGCCTGGGAGAAATCTGGTGGGGCTAGCTGGAGAAACACAGACGGCTCTTCCGGCTTTACAAGGAAGGGGGTTCGGCTGCATTACTCAGCACACATATTTCCTCAGCCTGAACTTGACTTCTGAGAGCTTCTGAGAACTGAGTATTTTTTTTCTAGGTAATCCTACAAGGCCCGGTGCTGGGTAACAGCAGGAACTAGGCTTGAAGTCTAATTAAGCATTCCTTGCATTACAACACTTAAAAACACTTCGGGGAATCCCAGAGAGTTCCTAATGTCTAATTCCTAGATTTAATCCTAAGTTGCTCCATTGAATTGTCTTGTATGACCTTGGCTAATTATGTAATATTGAGTCACTGGCGATAATGATGAAAAATTGAAAATGATGGCATGAGTCATTTTACCTCTCCTTGTAGATATGTCATCAGAACCATAGATAGGGGCTTCTAGGAATAAAACCTTCACGTGGGGTGCCTGGCTGGCTTAGAGCACGTGGCTCTTGATCTCAGGGTCATGCGTTTGACCCCTAGGTTGGGGGGTAGAGTTTACTTAACAAGACAAAACAAAACAAAACAAAAAACACCTTAGCATATAGGAAATTGCTTTCAAACTTCAAAGATCAAGTGTATTACTTACTCTAGTCCCTGGGATGGCAAGTAAATGGAAATGCACTGAGTGGGATTTTTTTTTTTTCTTAGTTATTCTTATCAGCTAAAACTTTGTCCAGATCAGTCCTATAATGTGTGGGAAGATCACGTAGATTTATCAAGAAAATAAGCACTCTGGTGTACTTGAGGTGTGTTAAATTCTCAGCAGAAGGGCAGTTGAGTGGCTCAGTCGATTAAGAGTCTGACTCTTGATTTCCGCTCCGATCACGATCTTAGGGTTGTGAGATGGAGCCCCGCGTCGGACTCTGCTCAAAGCGAGTCTGCTCGGGATTCTCTCCCTCTCCCACTGTCCCCCCAAGCCCTGCCCCATACGCACGAGCTCGCTCTCTCTCTTTCTCAAATACATAAATAAATAAAATCTTTTTTTAAAAAAAGATTTTATTTATTTATTTGACAGAGAGAGAGAGAGAGACAGTGAGAGAGGGAACACAAGCAGGGGTAGTGGGAGAGGGAGAAACAGCCTTCCCGCTGAGCAGGGAGCCTGATGCGGGACTCAATCCCAGGACCCCGGGGATCATGACCTGAGCCAAAGGCAGATGCTTAACGACTGAGCCACCCAGGCGCCCCTAAATAAATAAAATCTTAAAAAAAAAAAAAAGAAAGAAAGAAATTCTCAGGAAAAACATCAATATGGGGGCGCCTGGATGGCTCAGTTCTTAGGCATCTGCCTTCAGCTTGGGTCATGATCCCGGGGTCCTGAGATCAAGACCCGCTTCAGGCTCCCTGCTCTGCAGGGAGTCTGCTTCTCCGTCTCCCTCTGCTGCTCCCCATGCTTGGGCTCTCTGTCAAATAAATAAATAAAGTATTTTTAAAAAATCAATATGTTTGGGACGCCTGGGTGGCTCAGTTGGTTAAGCAGCTGCCTTCGGCTCAGGTCATGATCCCAGCGTCCTGGGATCGAGTCCCACATCGGGCTCCTTGCTCGGCAGGAAGCCTGCTTCTCCCTCTGCCACTCTGTCTGCCTGTGCTCACTCTTTCTCTCTCTCTGACAAATAAATAAAATCTTTAAAAAAAAAAAAATCAATATGTTTGAAGTTTTATTGTTACCTAGCAAAGTGAATCCACATCTCTAAGACAGTATTTGCTTTGGATATTATAATCCACGAGAAAACAAAGCAAAAAAGGAAAGAAAAGGAGAGATAATATAATAGTTATGTGCTTAGTATTATTACTGTAACTGGAGGGGCGCCTGGCTGGCTCAGTGGGAGGAGCGTGCAACTCTTGCTCTCGGGGTCATGAGGTTGTTTGTTTTTGTTTTTTTTTAAGATGTATTTATCTGACACAGAGAAAGAGAGCACAAGCAGGAGGAGCAGCAGGCACAGAGAGAGGGAAAATCAGGCTCCCCGCTGAGCAGAGAGCCTGACACAGGGCTCGATCCCAGCCCCCTGGGATCATGACCCGAGCCTACGGCAGACACTCAACTAACTGAGCCACCCAGGCGCCCCATCAGGGTTGTGAGTTTGAGTCCCACGTGGGGTGTAGCGATCACTTAAATAAAAATATATAAATAAATAAATGTAACTTGGAACTTAATTTATGACATTCATATAAAGCTAGCTGACTTAGATGGTTTGAGTTTTGTTGTTGGTGGTGGTGGGTTTTTTTGTTTTTTTACTTTTTTTACTCTGTCAGTTCTGTGATGTTACGTGGGTTACAAGCCAAATCCCATTTTGTGTTACTGTTGTGTCTGCCCTTGAGTTTCAAGTCAGTTGACAGACCCTGTAGGTTTTGATATAACCCTCTGAGGGGAAAAAAAAAAAGTCCTAAGTAACAATGACCCTGTTTCCACATTTATATATTTCTCATTTAAGGAGTCAAAAAAAACCCCCTCAGTAGACTTTATCCTAACTCTCCCGAACAAAAACACATCCAATGTGAAGAGCTTTCCTCAGACGACAAAGCATTTTCACATCCGTTCTCTCCTTTTATGGGATCTTCAAAACAGCCCCGTGGGATAGATGTGGCGTGTGTGGTATGGATATTTGATAGATAGTTCCTGAAACCAATTCGGTGAATGTTTATTGAACAACTACTGTTTGCCAGGCACTATTTTAGGTAATGACCATTTGGTGGCACATAAACCACACCAAGATCCTGCCAAAAACGTTTAAGGGACATGCCCAAGAACACAGGAAGTAAATCCAAACCTTTTGGCCGGTGTACTGTGTCATCAGTCTCATATTAAGTTGGAAAAATGAAGCCTGGATCACTTGTGTTTCTTGATGCCGTCTCAGCGTAAGTGGCATCTCCTGGACACACTCATTCAACCATTTGCACGCCTGTATCCTGGCTTCTGGTCTTCCACTGGGTGAACTATTTCTTTCTACCTAGCGATCTAGCTATCAATTATTTTTGGACTGGAAGTAGGATTTACCGATGGGCATGAATAAGCAGGGGGCAGTGCCGAGGTTCTCATGAGTGCAGGGCATGCCGTTTATTCAGAGGGGCCACCATTCGTGGTGTATTTGACCCCCACGGCCACCTGGGATGGGCTTTTCAGCCACCATGTCTGTACATCCATTCACAATAAACCCAGTAAAACCCCACTTCTTGAAGATGTGGCTCTTCCTGCCTGTGGCCAGGGAACTTGAACTTTGCCCTGGTTAGAGCCTCAATCACACGCCTCTTGGTAGCTCAGTCACATGTTCTGCGGGTTGACATGGATGGACGTGATGACCTGCCGGATGTAGACCCTGATCACTGTGCCCTGAGGCTTTCCAAAGGCACCTGCTTTCCCGTCTGGGGCCTACACGGGGGAGAGCATGAGGTCAGACAGGAATGTCCACTGTCTCCCAGGTCCCTTGAAGCAACTCATACAGGCAACAGGCTGCACATACTACCAAGGAGGGCACTGTTTGCAGCCATTGCACACTGGGCCCCATGGGGAAAGAGCACATTCGGCTTAATTGGCTGCAGACAGATGAACCATTTTATATGCCCATCCAAAGCCAGTTCCTTCCTGTATGCAGGGACTGCATATCTCCTCCCCTACTTAAGAACATACATCCGGTCAAACTCTCCTGCCCACATCAATTGTCTACTGTGTATAAGCAGAGTTATAAAAAAGCATTGTCGGAGCACCTTGGTGGCTCAGTTGGTTAAGTGTCCGACCCTTGATTTTGGCTCAGGTCATGATCTCGGGGTCGTGGAATCGAGCCCCATGTTGGGCTCTCTGCTCAGCAGGGAGGCTGCTTCTCTCTTTCCCTCTGGCTGCTGCTCTCTGCTTGTGAACACTCTCTCTGCCAAATAAATAAATAAAATCTTTTTTTTTTAAATAAAGATAAGTTCAAATATTCAGAGGATTTGTCAAGAAAAACAAAAACCCAAAAACTTGTTCTGTTTTTCTTCAAAAGGTAGAAATTTGACCAATGGTTAGAAACATCCAGCATGGCGGGCGCCTGGGTGGCTCAGTCAATTAAGCGTTTGCCTTCGGCTCAGGTCACGATCCCTGGGACTGAGCCCCGCATCGGGCTCCCTGCTCAGAGGGGAGTCTGCTGCTTCCTCTCCCTCTGCCCTTCTGCATCCTCTGCCTCCCCCGCTCATGCTCTCTCATGTCCCTTCTCTAATAAACAAATGAAATCTTTAAAAAACAAACAAAACAACATCCACCATGATATTTGTGCAAATAATTTCAATATTTCCAACATAATAGATGTTACACTTTTTCAAAATAAGAAAGGAGATATGGGGGTGCCTGGCTGGCTCCCTTTGGTTGAACACATTACTCTTGACCTTGGGGTCACGAGTTTAAGCCCCACATGGGGCATAAAACCTACTAAAGAATAAATAAGAAGAAAGGAGATATGTCTTTTTAAAAATGTAGTACTCTTGGACCTCTGAAGGAAGTCAAATATTCATGATACATCCTCTATGCCAGCAACTGATGCCCTCATACCACCGAAAATAAATCTCACGTCAAATAACTGGTTTTCGAAGGAAATGGCCTTTTGTTCCTCAGCTATATTTAAGTTCTACATCAGTGATTTTCAGGAGGTGTGAGAAAGTTCCACAAGGTAGATGTACCAGAATGCCCTAGGATTCTGACATTCTGCTGTAGGGAGACATTTGTCCTCAGCCGCCAAATGAATCACTACAGAAAAAATCAGGGTAACTGACAGAAGCACAGTGTGTTCTGGGACCAGGGAAAAGCAGTTTAAGACTACATAAGCTAGCCAGTGCATCATTTCGTGAGTATTAGGAAACACAAACAACTGTATGATATTCTAGGCTGCATCCAAATTAAAAAATACTTCCACTTTAAGATTTTATTTATTTGACAGAGGGAGAGAGAGAGGGAAGGGGGGCTGCAGAGGCTCTGGGCTCTCAGCTGATCAGGGAGCCCAATCTGGGGACTTGGTCCCAAGACCCTGGGATCAGGACCTGAGCCGAAGGCAGACGCTTAACCAACTGAGCCACCCAAATTGAGAAATATTTCCAAATAGAGATGGTTTCAATGACTATTCAGCATAAATGGTTCAGAATAAAGAACACATAATACTTTATATCTGTATTTTATCACATGCACCTCTAAGAAATGATAAGGTAATGTGATTGAAAATAAAAAATTTGGGGCACCTGTGTGACTCGGTTCGGCGGCTGCTTTTGGCCTGGGTCATGATCCCAGGATCCTGGGATCAAGCCCCGCATTGGGCTCCTTGCTCAGCGGGAGCCTGCTTCTGCCTCTCCCTCTGCCTGCTGCTCTCCCTTCTTGTTCTCTCTCTGTCAAATAAATGAATAAAATCTTAAAAAATTTTTTTAAACTGATCTATGTTTATCAATGGACAGGATTCTAACAGTGGAGCTCAAGCCCAGGATGATAAATACGTCTTCAAATAAAGCACACAGCCAATCTAGTTAACCGTCATTCGCTGGGGACTGCTGTGATTAGAGCAGGTTCAGAGAGGACAGGTGCAGGGAAACCTATTGAAAGGCAACACCAGGGCAGCTCACTCTTAAGGCATTACCAGTCCCGTGACAGAGTCAATTTGCCATCATTTACAGGAAGTCCAACAAAATCTGCAGAGTCATCAGGGATTATTGGGGTACACGCTTGAGAAACCAGGGCAAAGTCTGCTTTGTTGCATCTCTAAGCATTGCATGACTGGCTGAATCACCTCAGACTACTGGTGAGCACTGATGGTTATATAAATTCCAGGAAAAGCTCTCTGCTACATTCTTTGTCCTACTGACCAAATTCTTGCAAGTACTGACCAAACTCCACGTTCAGAATTTGCAGAGTGTATCAGAGAGAGAGACAAACCATGAGAGACTACGGACCCTGGGAAACAAAGTGAGCGTTTCAGAGGGGAGGGGCGTGGGGGGGAGAGGGTAACAGGGCGATGGGCATTAAAGAGGGCGCGTGCTGTGATGAGCATTAGTTGTTATACGCAACTAATGAATCAGTTGAACACTACATCAAAAACTAAGGTACTGGGGCACCTGGGTGGCTCAGTGGGTTAAGCCTCTGCCTTTGGCTCAGGTCATGGTCTCAAAGTCCTGGGAGGGAGCCCCACATCGGGCTCTCTGCTCAGCGGGGAGCCTGCTTCCCCTTCCCCCTCCACCTGCCTCTCTGCCTACTTGTGATCTGTCAATAGATAAATAAAATCTTAAAAAAAAAACACACCAAAAAACTAAGGTACCATACAGTGGCTAACTGAACATAATAAAAGCATAAATTTAAAAATAAGGATCTGCAGAGTTTATAGAAAGGTAGTAGTCTTTTTCCAAAGAAACTGTGTATTATTCATGTCGTTATGGAACAGATACAAGGCTAGAAGCAGACCATATCCTGAGAGTGTAATAATTCTTCCAGAAGCCTGAAGGTTTTGAGTTCCTGATTCTTGCACTGACCCGGGAACTTTCTGAAACAGAATGTACTTTCTACTATCACCAACCCTGGCATCTTCCCCTCGAAGTCTACAGCAGTATTTTTCCCAAAGTGACTCCAGAGTCACTAATTTTTTTTTTCTTCAATCTAGTCCAGTCAAGCTCTTGCCCCACTCCTCCACCCAAACTTCTCTTGTCAAGGTCACCAGTGACCTCTGCGAAGCTCCAACAGTCAGTCCTCCTGCCTCGTTTTAACCTCTTGGCTGCATTCCACAGTTGATAAGACTGATCACTCCCTCCAGTTTCTTTCTCTGCCTTCCGGGGCAGTACCCTCTCTGGGTTTTCCTTCTCCCCAACGCATTCGTTCCTTCAGTTGCTTTGCAAGTTCCTCACTTCTGAGACCTCTTTCTTTTTTTTAAATTATTTTTATTAACATATATTATTTGCCCCAGGGGTACATGTCTGTGAATCATTAGGGTTACACACTTCACAGCACTCACCCTCCCTGATGTCCATAACCCAACCGCCCTATCCCTACCCATCCCCACCTCCCAACAACCCTCACTTTGTTTTGTGAGATTGAGTGTCTCTTATGGTTTATCTCCCTCCAGATCCCATCGTGTTTTTTTCCCTTCCCTAACCCCCACAACCCCCCACCCTGCCTCTCAAATTCCTCATATCAGAGGGATCATATGATAATTGCCGAGATCTCTTTCTTAAGTGTCAAAGTGCCCCAGGGTTTTCCTGGGTTTTTTTTTTTCCCTGCTGGTTTCCCTTGGTGACATCATCCAGTTTCAGACGTCAAATTCCATTCATATGCTGGCAACTCCAAACTCTCCTTCCCTCTGGCTTACTTGCTGTCTCTCTCTGTCTCAAGTGCACACAGTCACATAGACACAATATACACATATACAATATATCTCCTAAATAATATATAAAAATATAGATCTTCAGGACTTCCTGAACTCATATCCAGCAGCCTACCTAATGCCTCCAACTGAACATACTTAAAACTGAGCTCTTAATACTGCTCTGCAAAATGGTTCTAGCCAGTGTTCCCTAGTTCAGTTGATGGCAACTTGATCTCTCTAGTTGCTCAGGTCAAATACTTCAGGCTCGTCTTTGAGTCCTCTTTTTATCTACTCTTATGTTCAATCCATCAGCAAGGCCCTGTGGATTTACCTTCAAAATATATCCAGGATCCCTTAGCCAGTGAAGCCAACCCTTTCTCCTCATGGACTCCTGCTTCTAGCCTTATTTGTCGTTCTCCCCCTCCCACCAGCACCCCTGCACTCCCCTCCCCAAGCCAATTCAGCTTCATGAGAACAGAGATCTGATTACTTTCTTCAGTGACATAATATCCCAAGTACTTGGCACAAAGTTGATGCTCAAAAATTATGTTAAATAAACAAAGTAATAAAGATCTCGACTTTTTAGACGTCTTTTTGATGTCTATACAGGCCATGTAAACCAGGACTCCAAACGATAAATCTACAGGTTTCATATAATCTGCACAATTATCAGGATAGAATATCCTGTTATAGGGATTATAGGGATGTTATAGGGATGACCATGTATACTCGGACAAGATAAATGTTGGGTTGTTCCAGGAGTCTTTTTTATTTTTGTAGATGTGTTTCTATTTTTTTAAGAAACATACTATTGGCTGCAAAGATTTTCTTTGAACTCCAATACTTCTGAAATGCTGAACTTCTGAGTTTTGCCTCAAAGGGGGAAAGGCTATTACAGCATGTGGGAGTGCTTCACCGCTGCCAAAAATATTTTGAAGAACTTCCCATATTACTAAAATCTCTAAAAGAGTTTAAATTATCCTTACCAGGAAAAGGTCATTACGGTTACTGTTTTAAATTCCCTCCTATGCTAGAATTTGGCATGAAAAGCTGTCCTTTCCTGGAACAATGGCTAGAGATCTTCAGTATTTCTACATTGTTTACAAAGGCTGCACACAATCTTCACTACATGCCAAAAAAAAAAAAAAAAAAAAAAAAAGCCCAAGGGGCCTAGCACGTGCTACATAGATGCTGCCCTGGCTGTCTAAAGGATCTTGGTATAATTAAAGGTTCTGGTTAACATCCAATCTCTCTCAGGGAACACAAAATGCTACAAATTAATTCAGCAGCACAGTTGAAAAAGAAAGAAAAACTACAGGAACAATGGATTGGTGATCGTGGAATTCTCTAGTCCTGCATTGTTTTGACAAAAGGAAACCAGTCCTAGGACTACATACAAAGCATTTTTACTCCAAGGGCAGATCATAAAATTGTTGTAATTCGGAATGTTTATTTGAACATGGCCTTCTACACGTTTAAAGTCCACCTGTTTTATACTGTTTGGGCTTTTTGGTTTAGGAAGCTGGAAAATGTTTTGAGGCCAACATTAGGGTCAGAGAGGAGTTTCCTGTATTTCTGTTCAACTGTTTTGCAAATGTTTGCCATTGATCGTAAGGGAGAGGAGAACAGTGCAAAATACCACCCACGCTAAAGAAAATAACAAATTGAAAATATTTTGTACAAAAAAAGGATGTGCTTTTAGCATTCAGTGTAACAGTTAAAGGTGTGAAATAAGAATGTTTTATAAATAAAAACAAATTCTAGGAATTAGAATTGTTAAATAGATCCTCTACATCTGTACAAAGTGAAAGGATTGTGCAATCATTCTCTAGTTTCAGCTGCCTGGCTGCTGAAGGCATAATGTTTTGTCTGTGTTATTAGGATAATCTGTCCTAACTCCCAATAAAATAGTTTCATACTACTTAATTTCGGTTGTGCAGGCAAAAAGTAACAGCATTTTCAAAACCATTATTTTCATAAACTCTCCATACCCAAAATATACAATATTGTGCTTTATAAAATATTGAGAGGAGTATAAAAAATTTAAAAATTCCAAAAAGTGCTTTCAGTCATATTGACACTAAGACAAAATTTGGGATCTAACACCACTCCTCAGATGTTTCTTTCATCTGGAAGCGATCAAATCTTGATCTGTTCCCTCGAAAATATATTTTTAAAACTCTTCATCCTATCATTATGAGCTTAACGCCCCTATTACTGAAACAGATAACCAACCCCCTGTAATTATAC
The DNA here is from genome assembly GCF_963455335.1 of Martes martes. Lineage (NCBI taxonomy): Eukaryota > Metazoa > Chordata > Mammalia > Carnivora > Mustelidae > Martes > Martes martes. The sequence continues at coordinate 180,205,241 of NC_137891.1, read as the reverse complement.
ATAGTAAAGGGGGAGAAAAAAAACCCTACTGTAGCTGCAACACCAAAAGACTTGAGCCAGAAAAGGCTGGCTTGGTTATGAACTCACGCTGCTGTGAAGAAAAACAAAACTTAGGAAAAACAAAACAAAAACAAAAGAGCCCACCCCACATTATTTTTTATTTTTTCAATGTTCCAGAATAAAAAAAAAAAAAACCCACATTAAACAAAAATACCTTGCACAAAAAGCAAGGCTGGAAGACAAATATAGCAACATTACTCTTGAATTTCCTGGCTTTGTTGCTTCCAGCCGCAAAGTTAACATTAAATTGCCGAGATTCACATTTAACTATTCCCTTGAAATCAGAAAAACAATAGCTCTTTCAGGATGTGAAATGACCCTGGAAGGCACATAGTATCTTAGTGGGTCAATTTGCTATTTACATACTCATAAGGGGCTTAAAAAAGAAGTTAAACGGAAGATGTTCTCAACAGACAGAAATAAAATATTCCAATCTATTGTTCCAGTTTATGGCTCAGATCGAAATAATGGGCTATAAAACCTATCAGAAACCAGTTGCGCAGTGCGTGCTTCGCAGCCAGCCAATGAACACCAACGTCTCGGTTCTCCTACTGATGACAGCACTTCAAAGACATTTTTTTCTTTTTTTTTTTTTTTTTAAAGAGCCCGACCTCTCGGTTACGCCGCTGCTCGGCACCTCGGTCGGGTCTCCCAGCTCTCGAAGCTCGGCATTTTGCTATTTGCAGAGCGCCTCTGCGGCTCGAGGCAGCGGCGTCCAAGCCCATCCGCGCCCCCACCCGCCCCCCGCGCGAGGCTCGCGGAAAGCGCCTTCATTCTCAGGGCGAACTACGGCTTCCCACGGTGGCGTTCGGGCCACGACCAAATAAATTGCACTCCCTTCCCAGAGCGGGGGTGGGGGTGACGAGCCCCGACTTGGACAAGCTCGGAGGCCAGAAGGGATTTGGGACTGGGCACACGCCCCTCGGCCGCCGGTCGGAGCCACACGCCGCGCGCCTTCAGCGCGGCGGCGCCCGAGAGCCCAGAAGTAAAGAACAAAGGGGACGCGCTCGCCTTCGCGGCTGGGGGGCTGCCCGGGCGCCTCCGCCAGCCCCGCCCCCCCCCACCCCGCAGGCCGCGGCGGCGCGCGCCCCTCCCCCGCCGCCCTGGCCCCTTGGCTCCGCGAAATGGCGGCCGCGCCACAAAATGGCAGCCGCGCCTGGCCAAGAGCGGGCGCCTCCGGGGAAATAAAAGGCGCCGCGGACCCCCCCCCCCCCAGCCCCTGGCAGCATGGCAATGACCTCTCGGGCTCTCTCAGGGTGGCTACCAGGGTGACCCTCCCTGGGCACCGGCGCGCCTTGGCGCCTCACGCCTTCCCCCTCCGCGTCGGCCGCTCCTCGAGTCCGCAAACGAGGCCGCGCCTTTGTGCGGGTACTGCCTTGGCGCTTCCAAACGTGCCCCACTGCCGGAGGCTCTCACTGAACGGTACAAAAACCGAGAGAACTGGGCGTCGCAAACAGACGGGTGACCCCTGGCCACCCCGGACGCTTCTCGGGCTGGCGCGGGGAGGGAGCAGCCCTTCCCTAGGGTCTCCACACCGGCAGCTTTAGCTCTTGGCCACCAAAGTGAAGACAGGAAGGGGGAATCAAAGGACATCCCCCCCCAAACGGGGGGAGGGGAAATTAAGGAAACGGTTCAAGGAGCCCCAGAGCAGTACTTCGGCAGCCGCGTAAAATCCCAATGCAGAGCCCACGCTCGAGAGCCAGAGAAGAGCCACGGGCGGCCCACGAGTGCGCGGGCAGCTCCAAAGGGCGGATGTCGGCTTTCACTCCACCACGCAAACCTCCAGTGAGCGTTTTAGGGTTTTCATCGCTCCCCCTGCCCTTTCCCTTCATCCCCGTGGTTAGAGGCCTCGGGGCTAGGCACAGGCAGAGGAAGGAGCGTCTGCTGCAGTTCCCATGCTTTTCCCCCCGACGTGAGGGTCTCGGTGGTCTTGGGCTTTGCTGTGGCCATGCCGTGATGGATGGACGCGGGGCGGTGGCGGTGTGTTTTGGATGTTTCGCTTTCTCTTAAACGCTCGCTTCCCTGCGATCCCCATCCCCCAGCTTCCCCTGGCCTCCGTCTTTCCAGAAACTTCTCAGGGAACCAGCAAAAAAAGCCGCAGGCTCAGCCACCGCCTCCCTCCCGGAGCATGCGCGCCGGATTGGGCGGCAAGTTCGGCGCGCGCGTGTGCAAGTGTGAGAGTGGGACGTGCGCGCGCGCCGTGCGGGGCGGGGCGGTTCGCTCTCACAATGAAGGGAACAGGTTTTTTTTTTTCTCCCCTCCCCCCACGTTCCGTCGTCGCGCCGGCGCGTTGGGGCAACTCCCCTGGCCTTTGGAAGTGGGGGGAAGGGCAGGTCCGTGGCGCTCGAATCGTTGCTCCGCGCGCCTGCGCGGCAGGCCGTCTCTGCCGAACTGTGTTCTCCGCGCTGCTTGCGGTAGCGTCTTTGATATGAAGTGCGTCTGAGCATCTCGACTGCGCCCTACTCACTGTTTCCTCAGCTCCCACTCGGGGGAACTGTAGCTTCTTGAGGGGTTTCCTCGAGCTTAGCCTTCCTTTGCGCCGAAGGGATGAGTTCGGGCTGTGTCTGGCTGGCTCCCTTCCACTCCTGCGTGCGCCATGTTTGGCCCGGCTCCTGCCTGGATCGGGTGCCTCCAGTGTGGTGGCTCCTTCTCCCAGCCATGGGGGGGACAGCTCTGTCCGCGGGACCGGGTGGTGGCCGGGCTGCCTTCCGTCAGGCGCTGCCTGCAGTTCTTGCTCACTAAGCCAAAATAAAGGTGTCCTTATTTGGAACGCTGCCCGGGCCGCTGAGGCAAGCCTCTGCTGGGGGTGGCGGGGCTGGCCGCTAGGCTTGTCCTCGGTGTGTGGCTGCGGACAAAGAAAGGGCCCGGGCGTGCAGCTCGGTCTCCCTGGGCTGACTTCAGCTTGGAGAGTGGTAACCATAGCAACAGCTTTTACTCTTTCTCAAGGTGCCTTTGGATTTATTTTCCTTTTCTCTTCCCTTAGGAGTGTGGGGGAAATTACTGCCAGGGTTGTGGGTTCTTAAAAAAGCCAGCGCCACCCCCACTCCCCCACTCCCCCACCCCCCCACCAAGCTCTTTTAACTTGCTATGTAATCCACTTCCATGCGAGCCCGTTTCTGAAATCCAGCAGGTTGAGGTTAAGTAAGGTTCCCTTGGCAGGGCATGGAGGTCTGCCACGTCTCCAGTCCGAGCTTTGTTTCCTTGCCTCCTTCCTTTTGAAGGACCTTCGTTTCGCTGGTGGAGTAATTGCCTTCCTATATTCGTTTAGCGTGTAATGTACCTTCAGATCCTTACAGATGTGAGGTTTGAAAGAGGGAGCTTGTTCGCGAACAAGGCACCTTGGGGGCTCCTAAAGACTGGCGTGGCACTTGCAGCTTGACATTTTATGGTCGCGACCCGCGTTTTGACTCTGAAGTTGTTGGACAGTGCTAACTTGCCCGCAGGTGCGAGTGCACCATTGACCACGGAGAGTCTGAGGTCAGGTCGGGTCAAGGCTCTGGGCGGAGCCACGCAGTGGGTCCTAAGGAAGGGAGATCTTTCTTCCTGGTGGGAATTTTGAGTTGGTGCCAGATTCCTATTAGGAACTCTTAGTATATGAAAAGCCGTCTAGAGGCTGTTGAAGCACTAGCCAGCAATAGAATTCTCCCCCTGCTAACAAGACTGTAATTTGAAGCTTCGAAACGACCAAATCAACTGTCCCTTGAATTGCTAGAATTTTGGTTATAGATTCTGTTCTAAAAACTTATGGTTAATGAGTGTCTTCAGAGTCAAAATCCCTAAAGTAAGGATAACACCACTAAATAAGGGGAAGAAAATTTTGTGTTTGTTATGTTTTATAATTTAAAAAAAATTTTTTTTAAAGTAAATGCTGCACCCAGAATGGGGCTTGAACTCACAACTCCCAACTAAGATCAAGGGTCGCAGGCTCTACCCACTGAGCCAGCCAGGCACACCAGATATTTTTTTTTAAAGCTGTACATTTATTTGTATGTTTTATAATTTTAAATAGGCATAAAAACAAAGTTCTTATGTGCAGTCTAATAATTAGAATCTCTGGAAACTGATGTTGAGGGGTACGATATATTTAAACTGAAAACTCTGAAAGACAACATGAAGCCACTTTTTTTTTTTTTAAACATTTTATTTATTTATTTGTCAGAGCACAAACAGGCAGAGAGGCAGGCAGAGGCAGAGAAAGAAGGAGGCTCCCGCCTGAGCAAGGAGCCCAATGTGGGACTGGATCCCAGGACCCTGGGATCATGACCTGAACCGAAGGCAGATGCTTAACCCACTGAGCCACCCAGGCATCCCTGAAGCCACTTTTTTGAGTGAATTTTTTAAGTGAAAAGTTTATGCTTGTGTGTGTGTGTTTAAATTATCTGGTATTGTGGGGGAAACACAGACCCCTTTTATTAGTTCATACCACCATGCCCCTTCACCAGCTAACAGTATTCAGTGAAATCTTTAGTTATGACACTTAATGGTTCTGTTTTCTTAGAGAAATCATTTTAAGTTAATCTAGCACCCTCAAAGACAGTTATACTGAGGCATTGTTTTTGTATTTTTTGTTTTAGCCCAAGTATCATCCAAATAAAAGTGTAAGCGATGGTTCTCATGACTTCTGTAGTATATGGCCTGAAAAAATTCAATGAGCTCCTCTATCAAAATACTGAAATTTAACTTTTTGAAGCTTTAAACATAATTCCATCATTAATTTAGAAAGGCATCAGCCTTTGTAGTCTTTAAATAGTATGGTTTTATTTTAAGCCAAAATGTTTCAAGTGTCTAATTTTGGAATACTATATAAAATTATCAATTATTACCATCCTGAAGTTTATTGAGGCAGTGATGCAATTTAAAGAGCCATTTTTTAAAAATAGCAATGATTGAGTTAAGATGGGTACAGTTTTAAAAACATTTCAAAAGTACATAAATGATTTTTTTTTTTTAAATTTTCTATTTCATGGGGCGCCTGGGTGGCTCAGTGGGTTAAGGCAGCTGCCTTCGGCTCAGGTCATGATCCCGGCGTCCTCGGATCGAGCCCCGCATCGGGCTCTCTGCTCGGTAGGCAGCCTGCTTCCTCCCTTCTCTCTCTGCCTACTTGTGATCTCTGTCTGTCAAATAAATAAATAAAATCTAAAAAAAAAAAAAAATTCTATTTCAAACTAGAGGCACGGAGCTTAAGACCCTAAGTCTGAAAATTTCAAGACATATGTAACAAGTTACTAAACACATTTTATTTGGTATTAATGTTTTTGAGATTGTGTCAACTGTACTTTGACAGTGTCTCCAAATTAATCAATAGCCTTATTATATTCTGCTTACTTCCTGATGTTCAAAAGTTACAATCTACATGGGGTGTTTGGTTAATGTATATTACTTTTAGTGAAGAGATTTTTTTTTTTTTTAAAGATTTTATTTATTTATTTGACAGATAGAGATCACAAGCAGGCAGAGAGTCAGGCAGAGAGAGAGGGAGGGGGAAGCAGGTTCCCTGCTGAGCAGAGAGCCCGATGCGGGGCTCGATCCCAGGACCCTGGGATCATGACCTGAGCCGAAGGCAGAGGCTTCAACCCACTGAGCCACCCAGGCGCCCCAAGAGATTTTTTTCTTACATGAGGATTAACAATAGAGGTTTAAAAGGTTGAATGAAATATCCGAATTAACATAGCGAGTAATACTTTGTTCACATGGGATCTCTTAACATAAATATGTTGATTTAGTATAGTCCAGCACCAACATTTCAGAGAAACCTTGAAAGTAACCCAGATGCTGACTTCCAAAAGTCATTTTATTATAACTTTTTCTAATTATAAAAGTGATATATGTTAACCAAAGAAAATATAGATAGTAATTTTTTAGAAAATATAGATGAATAAAAACTTTAAAAAATTTTTAAATTTCAGGGGAGGTGGGTAGGGGGTTAGGTGACGGGCACTCAGTAATGTATAGAATTGTTGAATCGCTATATTGTACACATGAAACTACCACTGTATTTTAACTTTACTAGAATTAGAATTTAAGAAAGAAAATAATTAAATTCTACCACATAGGCACAGCTGTGATTCAGGTATTTGCAAATATCCTTCCAATCCATTTTTTCCCCATGCCCTAAACGTTAATTTGTAATTCTGAATATTAGATACATTAGCAGTATTTCCTCATAGAGGGGAAAAATTAAGCAACTTTCCAAGGAAATGGTAAAAACATAAGAATTGATTTAAAAAAATGTATCAGCCATTACATTCATTTCTGGAATGCAAAAAACAATGGGATAATTTAGCTTACATAGAGTGTGGAATAGTAAAATAGATTATGAAATGTTAGCTTGCTGAAAGTATGATTTAGAGGACTAGCTGGCTGATGTTCAATTGATATAAGTTATAATTTATGTAATTCCACCAGACTCTGCCTTCTGTATCAAAATAGATCTGTTCATGGACTGGTCTTTCTTGCACCCTCAAAACTAACAATATGTCAGACACTCTTTGAGAATAATATAGCAGTGATGTCTGTTTTAATTTCTACTGTTTTGAAAAAAAAACTGATTATAAAAATAGAATTTGTATTGTCAAGTAGGCTTTGATCATTTTAGAGCTAGTTAATGTATTTTTATATGATGCCTTTAGGAATAGGTGCTTATATTTTAAGTATATGTTTTGCCATGAAATAGTTTAATTTTAATAGCTTGGGACTAGATTTGTAACCAAATTCTTGTTAAATATCTGGTAACGATTCTGTCCCTTCTGTTTAAATGTTGATATTAATTTATCTGCTCTATTGGCTAGGTTAGCATTCAAAGTCCGAATTTGAGGCTCAAATGCTTTTCCCATTGGGCTTCCGTTACGCATGACTGAACTCTTTGAGCACATCTAGCATGCTAAATACAGGAGCTCCTCACAGTGTGAAAATAAGACCTGATTAAAAACACATCTATTTTAATTCCCCTTTGCAAATGGCTCTGCTTTTAATGTTACCTTTCTGAATTATCATTAAGACTCAAATGAGGAAATTCACTTCACCATCCATTTATCATAGAAGAAAGGAGAGATCACACCCTACTTTTGATCTTTTTCAATGAGCATCAATTATTTATTGTTAAAATAAATTTAAAAATCAGAATAACAGAGTGGGTTGCCTTGCTATTGAAAACATACCAAGATAAATGCTGTTGAAGAAATTCTGCCTTTGTAAATATTTGTACCGAAGACAGAAATAGAGAAAAGCTTTCCCAGTGTTTTCTGATACATAGCCAGTAAAAATGAAAGGCATTGAAAAAAATCAAATACTTGATTTGGGGCTATGCAAAGGGCGTGTACTTATCAGTTTTGCTGTTATTAAGAGCTTTGCAAAAACAGGGAATGTTTGCATACTTAATATGCAATCACTGCATTTTGATTTGACTATGGGACCTATGTAGGCTATAAAACCCTGAAAATTGATAATGATATGTTCTTAATTTCAGCTGATGCTTACATTTGATATTAATAAGAAATTAGGGGCCAACTTAATAGTATTCGTGATATTTATGGTATGTTACTTCCAAATCCTTTTATATATATCATCTTCTTTGATACTTCCAGGACACTTTTTTGATAGAGAAAAGATATTTTGTTTTGCAGGTAATGATATTGAGACTTTGAGGATTTAATTGATTTGTCTACGTCATATAGCCAGTGACAAAACTGGAACTGGAATTTCTAACTCTTAACCCAGTAACCCAGGGGTATTCCATTATGAATACTGTCTATTGTTTGTATCATCAGTATTGTTTTTGTTTTGTTTTTATTTTTTATTTTTTTAGTATAACACAGAGTTCATGCCAAGTAGTGTTTGTTATGCTGAAAGAATCAGTAAGGAACATGGACAGTATTTTTAACCTGCAACTATTAAGTTTAATAAAGATGGATAGAATTCCTACCTGAATTGCTCATTTGTACCCAGCATCTATATGTGAGCTATTTTTCCTTTAAATGAATCTGTTCAATTGAAGTTAGTGTCATATTTTTTTCTTTTGGCATCATAGGAGCATGTTAGATAATTGAAATTTGTTTTACTCGTTAAATTTATCTATTTAGGCTGATGTCTGTTGACATTTTATAAACTGAGAATTCTCTTGAGAAATATATATCGGATTTTTAAGAACCCAAGAAACTAAAATGAATACTTTCGTTGCTATTTTTGGTGCCAAACAGGTAGTTTGACAATACTTCAAGCGAATCTGAGTATAAAGGTTTTAATTTGATGAGATTTTGTTAGGCTTTATATTAAAGAGAGACTGTTTCTCAGTTGTTTGGTAAATCTCTGGCATGATGAGATGATATTCCTAATTTGATATTTGTCTCTAATCTTTTTGACATTCTATGATCTCTTTGGTCTTTGGGAGAACTTTAACTCAACTTTGCTTAATGATTTGTGTGTTGATAATCTTATACCAGGTTTCTCCTTCACTACTTCCCAAAGGTGGGGGACTTGAAGGTATTTGTGTAGTATTTGTAAATAACTTTGCCCATTTTAAATTAATTTACAAAAATTAAGTACTTATTCTGCTTTTTACATGGAAAAACAGCACTGCTGTAACAAGACTTTTAGGCTAACTGAAAAGAACTAGTTCAAAAAATTTTTAGTTGGTAAGGATGTTGCTTTAACTTTCACTTAATATACCTTCATTCTTGTGCCATGGAGAAAGTATTAGAAAAAATATCTTAATTGCTTCTTATTTTGTTCTGGTTTATCCTTTTATTGTTCTGTGGGAGTCCTAGATGGATACAAAATACTATACTCAATAGTTACTCTAATTAGTCTTTTTTCTAATGATTTGTTTCTAAAAGGCTACCCCCCCCTTTTTTTTCAGCCCTTGAATTTTTTCCTCAGACCGATTTTAACTGAAATCTGCATGCAAGGTGAGATATGCCCTTTACTTCTGTAACGGCAAGCCACTATTTTGTGAATCCTCCTGTCAGTTGCCCCTTTTAATGCAATTGAGCTGAATCTCTTCTGTTCTTCATGATGACACTTTGGTCTTTCCAAGAGGTTTCAACTAATACAGAGCCTATCAAGTTTTAAATGAGTTTACATCCTATTTTAAAATGTGTTTCAAATTGTGGTTGCTTATATTGAAATCATGCTTCGTGGAAAAATGCATGTCAGTTCAATGTTAACTGCAGCCATGCATGCAGAGCTATATAGTTCAGGGGCGCTTGGGTAGCTCAGTCAGTTAAGTGGCTGCCTTCAGCTCAGGTAATGATCCCAGGACCCTGGGACTGAGCGCTGCATCAGGCTCCCTGCTTAGCCAGGAGTCCGCTTCTCCCTCTCCCTCTGCCTGCAGCTCCCCCTGCTTGTGCTCTCTCTCCTTGTCAAATAAATAAATGAATAATCGTAAACAAATAACAAACAAACTATATAGTTCATGAGTTTAGGTTAATAGTGTGCTGGCTTGACACTCTTTAAGTGATAGTGTCAGGACAAAGAAGTGGCCACATGTAAATGGCTGATCCTACATCTGAATGTGGTTTGTTTGCTTTTACTGAAGAATCCATTCCATAATATTTTCAAGAACACAAATTTCCATTTCATTTAATAACTGATTTGCATGAAGATGAGGACAGCCTCTGGGGTGGCACTAAATACCTTTAGTAAATTATCGATGAATGCCACTATTGTGGTGGGGCTTTTCTGTTTCTAGCTTTTCTCTTCCTCTTCTTTCTGACTCTTACTGAAGTTAAATCGGTTAAATTACCTGGCTCAGAATCTAGAAGTTTTAGAAATAATTTGTCAAAATTCCAAAAATCATTTGAAATGGAGGGTAAGCTTAGCCCCTCAGCTAGCTCATCTTTTACTGAAATCGTTGCAACTGTGTTAGACTGGGGCTTCCAGAGCCTTGTCAATGGAAGAGAGAGTATCTCAACTGGTTAGGTTTATTAGATATAGCATGGACTATTTCTCTTTTTAAGATTTTATTTATTTGGGATAGAGAGAGTACAAGCCAGAGGACAGAGGGAGAGGGAGAAGCAAGCTCCCCACTGAGCAGGGAGCCAGCTGCTGGGCTGGACCCAGGGATCATGACCTGAGTAGAAGGCAGACGCTTAACGGGCTAAGCCACCCAGGCGCCCCTATAGTATGGACTATTAGACCAAATACCAGAAAAAGTTGATGTGACTCTCAGCCGGACACAATAATTAAGAAGCTTATGTCACATTATATGGTAAACAACAAAGAAAAAACTACTTGGAGCATTACTGTCCGTGGAACAAAAGAAACTACTGTGCACAGGTGACTCCAGGTATTAGTGCCACTGATCATGGTGACCATATTTTCCAATTCACAATATAGTCTGGTGATAAATCGGCTGTATTTAAGGAGACCGTGAATAAGACCAAATATTTAAAATCTGGTGTGTACTTGAAGTACCGCACCTTTGATATTTTATTTCTGCAGATAAAAAATGGAAAATTGAGTTGCTGACTGTTCTAAACGATTCCGTTTTTCTGGACTCAATACAGATTGTCTTAATTTTGTCGGTTTTCTCTGGGGTTCTGTAAACTGGCCTTTATATAAAAGTTCAGCTATGGTCTTTAAAGGTCGCTAGGCCTGGAAAGGCCAGAGGTCTGATCCGTTCCTATGCTTAAATATTAAATTACAGCAAATCCTCTATATAAATCCTTTTTACAATATTAGAGATGTAGCCGTCTCATTTCAGTTCTATTCCTGGCATACCGTAACGTATCTTGCAAAACATTTCGCAAGATCCTATATAAAATAGTTGCTTAACGTTACGGCTAATTATTCTTGAGGGATGGGCTTCTGATCCCGTCATTGCTTCGCTTGGCAGTGAGAAGGGCGGCCTTGTTCTGACACTTTCCCAAGCAGGCGGGGATCCTGGTGCCCGGAAACGGCCAGCTCCTGGCCGAAGGGTGAGTAGGGTCAGGAGTCCTGGCTTCTCTGGGGAGAGGCACCGGCAGCCGCTCTGACACGCAGCCCTATCAAAACCAACTCCCTTTCTCTCTTTTGTTCCTCTAGGCCGGCGCCTGGGACCCTTGCTTGAGGGGCTGGAGACCTTCCGCGTCTCTGGAAGCTCAGCTCCCCAGGTCTGACCGAACGCCCGCCCCGCGGCCCACTCCCTGCGTGCCTGCGCGCCTGCGCATCAGGATCGGGCGCGCGAGCGTTCCTTTCAAGCTCCGCGTTCCTCCCTCCCCCGCGCGCCTGCGCGCCGGCTGGGAGGAACTCGGCGTTTCGGCCTCGGCGGGCGGGCGGACGCGCGCGTGCCCGCGGCGAGGGAGGCGGGCCGCGCGCACCGGTGGGAAGCGTCCGGCTGCCACAGCGCCAGCTCCGTCGTAGTCGCTGCCGCCCGGGTCCCGCTCGCCCCTCCTCCCCGCTCCCCCGCCCGCCGCCGCCCGGGCGCATGCGCCGCCGGAGCGCGAGGGTCGGCTTCGGGTGTGTGGTGGCGGCAGAGCGGAGCTGCGAGGCCCGAGAGTCAGAACCTGGGGGAGAGGGATGGTCTCTGCACGGGGGGGAGCCGGAGGAGCCGCCGCCGCTGCCGACGCCACCGCCGCAGCCGCCGCCGCCGCCGCCTCGGCGCCCGCCTCCCGGCGCTGACGGGCTCGTACGAAGCCGGCGAGGGAGAACCCGCACCAGCGGTCGCCGGCACACCGCCCAGCATGGTCCGGGAAACTAGGCACCTCTGGGTGGGCAACTTACCGGAGAACGTGCGGGAAGAGAAGATCATCGAGCATTTCAAACGGTGAGTGACACGCGGCCCGGGGCCGCGCTCTCCCCTCGGGCGCTGCTGCCCGCCCGGCCCGTTGCCGGCCCCTCCCCGTGCGCGGAACTGCTGAGGGGACCCGGGCCAGACCCACGGACGGGTGCGGGGGGCGCGCGGTTGTCTGGCCGCCGCTCGGCCCGCGTCGCGGCGTTGGGCCTCGGGCCTCGGCGGAGCGGTCCGGCTGCCGCCCTCTCCCGCCCGAGCGAGGAGGAGGCTGTCGCTCGGCCTCCGCGGAACCGGCGCCGCGAGGGCGCCCGCAAGCCGGCGGGGCAGGAGTGGGGTCGCGTCCTTGCGCGCCGCCGCCCCGGACCCCCGTCCCGGCGCGGCCAACTCCGGAGTCCCGCCGAAAGTCCCGCTCCTCGCCCTGCCGATGCTTGGAAATGTCTAGCCGGGAGAGGGGTTTGTGCGACATGAGAGGCTTTACCCAGACACACGGCTCGGTAGGTGGTGTAGGATCAGCTCGGAACCGGGGCAGCTACGAGGTTCTGGGCACCTTTCCCGAACGGCTTACAGGCCTAGAAACTACAGGGAAATAGCAAGCTCACATTTCTCTTGTGGGTTTTTTTTTTTTTTTTCCTTCTTATTTTTCGGGGTTGGCTAGCGAGTATGGTGTCTGAAAATAAGTTGGTGCGCCTGTTTCGGCTCTTTCGCCTTCCAGGCCGCCTCAGCCCTCTGGGGTCCCTGGGTGAGGACGGTGGTGAGGACCGAGGGCTTTCAGTGGAAGCCCCACGGCGGGTAGGACGGTGCCCAGCGGGCGCCGGAGCCCGAGAGCCTCGGGATCGCTACCTCCGCGGGCGCGCGGGGTTAGCTCTGAGGGGCCGCCTTTAAAAGAACGGCGATTCCCTCCCGCCCAGAGTTCTTGAACCGGTCGTTAGACGAATGCACGTCTTTTAAGATCAGGAGATGTAGTTTTTTTAAACTTCCCAGAATATTTTTTTCGGTGAGATGTTGCGATCACTGTTGTTTTGGTACCTCTGTTACGGTAGCATTCAAGCGCCTGCTTTCTTTGTGGAACGTATGCGTACCGTGACGGGTAGAGTCCTCGGTATAACATACTGAAAGTGACGATGTGTTTAAGCTTGGTGCAGAATGAGGAGGACTGTAGCAGATCCGTGCTCGTCCTCGAAAATTACCGTTCCTTGCGATATTCCAGACCCGGAACGATCTTCAGTTCGGTTTACTCCTAATTCCTCTTACTATCTAGTGAGTGGAGGAAATTATGGAGCGCCCTTATTAGTGAGTCACCATGGGAAAAACAGATTGCGTCGCTTGCTCCTGAGCAGCTTGGAGAGGGAAATGGAAGCAAGAGGCAGCAGAGCTGGATCCACTCCGTCTTTTAAATGGAGGATCATTGATTCTGTTGGTGGTTGCTGTTACTGGGGTATTACATTTTCACCGCTGGAGCGCGCGTCTGCGCGTGTCCGCGTGTGAAAAGGAGCCGGCAATAGTGAGGCCATTCATAACCTGCTCAGGCTGTCCTCGGCAGGGCTGGGGGAGGCGCGCTTCCAGGGACTCTCCCGGTGTTTACTACGTTGTGCTGAGAAACCAGGCAAGGGCAGGCAGGGAGCAAAAACTCACCTCTACCCCGGTGGTAAAGTGGAGCGAGACCCTGGGTTCAGTGGGGAAGCAGATGGGGAACTTTTCCCTCCCTGGCGCGGCTCCACCCTTTACCTCCACCCACCGCCCCAGTGTCTTCAGTGCTTTGGTGGGAAAGTCATGTAGGTGCAGATTATCGGAGTGGAAAAGCCACTTTAGGTGTGCTCACTTTTAACTCCTGTGGACTTCCTCTGTAGGTCTCTGGGAAATTCGGCTGTACCGACGTGCAAACACGTGCACTGCAGCATTCGCGTTGCTCCTCAGTGTTCTGTGGCCAGACGTGTCATTTCGCATTACGCACATTCCAGAGACATTGCATACCTCTTGCAGGGAGTTTGACTCCTCTCAAGATGAGGGGAGAGGGAATGGGAAGAGGAGATCGTCCGCGGGAGTTTTGGGAGATTTTTAAGTGGATGGTACTGCGGTCCGGCTTGTGTGAATGACTTTCTAAAATGGCGGCCAGGACCCACTTTATGTGGGAATCAGCAGAGCAGCTCTCAGAATGCACAGAGGGAGGAGGGGGCGGAGGATGCGAGCTGCCTTCGAAAGCGGAGGTCTGGAGGAACGTTACTGTATTAAACAGGGCTTAGCGGGCACATTGCGTTTAAAGGGGTATCTCACCTATTGCAGAGCACAAGCAGATGCTACCAAAAGCAGATTCTGTTAAAACTAAGCAGACCGTGTGTCCATGACACTCCTTTATTTTAAAAGCGATTTTTAAAAAAATTTAGACAAACGTCCTTAGCTCTTTGGAAAGGCAGTGCATTCTTATGGGTGTAGAGTGTGAAGGGTTTACAGAGAAAAATCTCCCCTTCACCCCTAACCTCGGGATTCCCAGTTCCCATCCCCCACTTCCCACCCAATCCCCGGGACAGGTAATCTCTATTTATGGTTTCTTGTTTATTCTTACATATGTATAAGAAATGTTTTTGCTTTTCCAGCTGTGGAGCTAAATGGACCCTGTATGGAGGAATTCAAAGCCTTTTATCCCTATTGTAGAAAATGTTTTGTGAAATGTGTGATTGCTACAGGAGGGAAACTAAATTTGAGTAATTTAAGTGAAAGGGATAAAAGGTAGTTGTACCAGAATGATAGATGTGTAAGAAAATATAAGGATATACAGTTCTTGTGTTTTCTAGAAATCAAGATGAGAGAAACCCTTTCATACCTTTTACCCTTTTCCCTTGCTAATTACAACATTAACTAATAACTGTTTTACAGGATTAAGAGGTGTATATTGGGAATATATTACATAAAACGTTTTCAAAATTATTCTTGTAACACTGATTAGGCTGTTGTGGTAAGTGTTTGGGGTTTTGTTTTTGTTGGTTTTTAAAGATTAAACCAGTTTTGGAAAAAAAAAAAAGGTTAAACCAGTTTTGGAAGCAGGGCAGCTTAGAGGGTACTTTTGTGTGTGTTTGGGGGAGGGGTCAGAACCAAATCTTTTTTGTATTATTTACAGTGTATTATTTTTATTATTTACAATGGTCAGTGTTTTTGGTGGAAAATAGATTGAGGGAAGGATGCTGATAATGGCTTTTTTCCCGTTCGTACTAAAGAAAGACCCAGTCTTTAAAATATAATCAGAGCATTTTCAAAATTTGGCTTTACCTTCTTGCAATAGAATATATTTGTTGTGTTCATTTTCTTTACAGCTTTTAATATGCCGCTGAAAAAAATTAAATGAGGACTATTTCTGAATCAGATTTTAGTTAACAAAGATCTGTTGCAGGGACTGAATTTGCACAATAGAGAAAGTCCTTTCCTTTGTATGTTAGCTGGGTTGAAGGGGGGGGGAAGGGAGGAGTTACACAACAATTGGTTGCTGTCTTTTAGTTGTAAGAGAGAGGTGTGTGTGCAAAGATGATTCCCTGAATTAAAATGAGCGAACGAATAGAGCCCTTTAAAGAATATAAAATTCTCTATCTTATTTGCCTATTTTAAGTAAATCACATATTCAGGTTCTTCCCGTCCATCCCCAGTTTTAGAGAAGACGTTAAAGATTGTGCAGAGGTAGAGCAAGGTAGCAGCTTATGTAAAAATTTTGTCGAAAGAATGAGATCCATTTAAAAATGTATTTTTGGCTTTGCTAATTTTAAATATTACAATGGTTTTCTGAGTTAAAATAGCTGGAATACGTGTTACATGTATTTGGATATCTTTACTTTGGGGACACAGTAAAAATATAGTGGAAGAATTTCCTTGTCTTCAGTATTCTATAACTAGAGGTATTTTTAGACTTCAAACAAATTTGACTCACCCTAGCCTTACATCATTGCTACATCGTTTCTTTTTTAGAGCCCAGCCAGTTTCTATGCAGAAACAGCTCTGGTTTTGAATGTTTTAATTTTGATAACTTTTGTACATTTAAAAAATAAAATTCAGTTATCATGATAAATAGCATTAGAAATTAATGCAGAATGCTTGAAATGTTGTATTTTATTTCCTAAGGAGGATGCCTCTGGCAGATTGGGGGAAAATAGGGCTCAGTGCCAGGAAGATTGGTGGTGTTTGACTTGTGGAGGGCACCGTTTTCAAACTGCCTTTCTTGTAGATTCTTGATTGCTCAGGCATTGTATTGTTTGGTAAGCTTATGAAGAGATTTCAGGCTTGATTTATGAGGCACTTCTAATCCTATGAACATTCATGGCTTGGGGAAGATTTATATAGAAGTTCTAAAGGTAGTGGTAATGTAAAAGTTTTTCCAGATAGTCTTTTAAGTCTTAGTTTCTCCTTACTTTGGAATTTTGCTTAAATTAAAAAAAAAAAAATGTTTGAGGGGCGCCTGGGTGGCTCAGTCATTAAGCGTCTGCCTTTGGCTCAGGTCATGATCCTGGGGTCCTGGGATTGAGCCCTATATCGGGCTCCCAGCTCGGCGGGAACCCTGCTTCTCCCTCTCCCCCTGCCTGTGTTCTCTCTCTCGCTGTGTCTGTCAAATAAATAAATAAAATCTTTTTTTGTTGTTGTTGTTTTTAAAGATTTTATTTATTTGACAGAGAGATCACCAGTAGGCAGAGAGGCAGGCAGAGAGAGAGGGGGAAGCAGGCTCTCTACTGAGCAGAGAGCCCGATGCGGGGCTTGATCCCAGGACCCCAGGACCATGATCTGAGCCGAAGGCAGAGGCTTTTAATCCACCGAGCCACCCAGGCACCCCTAAATAAATAAAATCTTAAAATAAAAATCAAAAAAATGTTTGAAATAGTTTGTGAGAACTAGTATATACAATTGGAGATGATATATTTCTATTTTTACTTACAAGAATCTGTAGTGTTTGAGCTGTAGTTAATTAGTCCACATTATTTAGAGTAAGCATTGTGGTCTGCAAATACCTTTAGTATATATCGTTATTAAAATTGGGCTCCTGAATTTCCTTATTGGATGCTTTGTAATAAATGTTCAAGCCCTTGAAACAGACCTATATTAGCCTGCTGAACAAGGAGACAAAATAAAGTAATACTTTTCTATAGTTAAATTTCTAAAGTTTACTGCTATCTTTATTTTATTTATTATTATTATTATTATTATTTGCCTTAGAGCTACTCATGTTTTGAGTGAAAATAGCATACTCTGGGGGTGCCCAGATGGCTCAGTTGTTAAGAGTCTGCTTTCATCTCAGGTCATGATCCTGGGGTTTCTGGAATCGAGCCCTGCATTGGGCTCTGCTCTGTGAGAAGCCTCCTCTCCCACTCCCCCTGCTTGTGTTCCCTCCCTCACTATCTCTCTGTGTCAAATAAAATCTTTAAAAAAGAAAGGAAAATAGCATACTCTGTTGTGGAAACCAGTTAGGATGTTTAATCATTTTATTAGAAACCATATAATTTTTGTATTCTACCTGTTTTCGCTGTGTGGAAATATGCTTTGCTGTGAAGAGATGTTCTCGATACGATTGTACAGTATTACAATATTCAGATCCCTCCCCCCTCCCCGTGTCTGTCTGTCTGCCAGGTTGAAAATTGTAAACATCTGAAACCCACAAAGAAATGTCTCTGTAAAATGCTAACTAAATATAGTGAATTCTTGGATTTAATTACTTAGGAGTTCATTTTGAATGTAGAGATAAACTGAAATTTAGCATAAAGGTTTTTATTATGTAAGGAACCATTCCAGTTCTTACAGTTAAGGAGTATTTGTGGGAAAATTCAAATGGGAAACACAGTTGTTTGTCCTATTGCTTGTTTTGGTGCTAGATTTTTTAGTCCAACATACCAAACCCCTAGAGTAATATATGTCTTTGTTAAGTGCAGACTTTGGCTTACTTGAGAATTTTGACAAATGGAATGGCGATTTTCTGAGTGTACCTTGTATAGGCTTTGATGGTTACATTTCTGTCATGTTTACACACAGTATATGAACTTCTGTTTGTAATGCATTTGTAGTTTTATGTATATATATAACATATATAACACATATAATACATATATACACACATTTATAGATTCTTAAAATTGATTTTTTTAATCTTCACCTCATTTTATTCCTTTCATTCAAAAACTAGGACATTTGTATTCTTCTTAAACATTTTGTATTTCAGGGGCACCTGGGTGGCTCAGATGGTTAGGGCTCAGACTCTTGGTTTTGGCTCATGATTGTGAGATTGAGCCCGTACCTTCAGCTCTCTGTTCAGCCGAGTCGGCTTGAGATCTTTTCCCTCTGTCCTTGTCCCTGCTCCTGAGCGCACACAAGCATGCGCATGCTTTTGCTCTCTCTCAGATAAGTAAATCTTTTAAAACATTTTTGTATTTTACAAAATGACATCTGGAATGCAGTGATTCGTGTCATCATTAAGTTGGTAGGTGGTAAATTTTTTTGTCTCAAGCGTTAATTTTTATTTTTATTTTTATTTTTTTTTCAAGCGTTAATTTTTAAAAAGTACGCTGTTACACTGTAGTAAAGGCTCTTTTGTATTCAAGATTTCTTAAAAATCACCTTGGGTTTGTTTTTTGTTTGTTTGTGTTTTTTTTGTTTGTTTGTTTGTTTAGGATTTTATTTATTTGAGAGTGTGCATGCACAGTAGGTTGGGGGTGGAAGACAGAGGGAGAGGGTGAGGGACAAGCAGACTCCACTGAGCACAGAGCCCAAGGAGTGGCTCATTGCAGGACTTGGTCCCAGGACCCCAAGATCATGACAGCAGAAGTCAGAGGCTTGGTGGACTGAGCCACCCAGGCACCCTGCAGAGGATTCTAACTTCCTCATTTCCATGCTTGTAAATCATTTATGCTCATCACAACTTAGAAACTAAAGTAGCTATTAGACTTGCTGCTAGATACTTTAATGTATTAATAAAGATGCATATGTATTACTGTTTTATAGTTTAAAAATTATACTTTGGAGAATTTTGGACACATGTAAAAAGAGAAAAATAGTAAGTGAATCCTGTGTACCCAGCATTTAGCCCAAACAACTATCAGTTGTGGCCTGTCTTGATTTATGAAGAAAATTAAAGCAAAGGAGGGGATAGAGAGTCATGGGGGTGGGAGGAATGAGTAAGGCCTCTTTGAAAAGATGGTGTTGTGGGGCACCTATGTGGCTCAGACAGTTAAAGCAGCTGCCTTTGGCTCAGGTCATGATTCCAGGGCTTTAGGATCGAGCCCCACATTGGGCTCCCTGCTCAGGGGAGGGCCTGGTTTTCCGTTTCTCTCTGCCTGCTGCTCTACCTACTTGTTCTCTCTCTTTCTGTCAAATAAATAGATAAATAGAAAAACTTTTTAAAAGATTTTATTTATTTATTTGACAGAGAGAAACAGTGAGAGAGGGAACACAAGCAGGGGGAGTGGGAGAGGGAGAAGCAGGCTTCCCGCCGAGCTGGGAGCCCCACATGGGACTCTATCCCAGGACCCTGGGATCATGACCCAAGCCGAAGGCAGATGCTTAAAGACTGAGCCACCCAAGTGCCCTGATAAATAAAATCTTAAAAAAAAACAAAAACCCAGGGGCGCCTGGGTGGCTCAGTGGGTTAAAGCCTCTGCCTTCGGCTCGGGTCATGATCTCAGGGTCCTGGGATCGAGACCCACATCGGGCTCTCTGCTCCGTGGGGAGCCTGTTTCCTCCTCTCTCTCTGCCTGCCTCTCTGCCTACTTGTGATCTCTGTGTGTCAAATAAATAAATAAAATCTTAAAAAAAGAAAAAAGAGTATTAAAAACAAAAACCCAAACACTAACTCTCCTTAGTTTAAAAAAAAGGGGGGGGGAGATAAAATGGTATTTGATACACCAGAATGAGTGTCTGTCCACGTTTAGATCCACTTCTTTCTTAACAGTAATATTTTTCTCATTTAAAATTTATTTTGGGATATAGTTCATGAATGGTACAAAGAATTCCCACATTCCCTTCATCCAGATTCCTCAGTTGTTAGCACTTTGTGACATTTGTTCCGTTACTCTCTCTTGTCTTTTTGTGGCATGATATCCTGTTACCCTTAAAGTCTCTAGTATATACCTTCCCAAAACAAGGACACTCTTGCATTGCACCTCATTGTCTTCCCAGCCAGGAAGTCAGTATTGATGCTATACTACTGCCCAGTCCATAGACCCCATTCACCGGATGCCAGCCATCCCCACAGTGTTCCATTTTCCATCCAGGAGCTTAGCCATGTGTTGCTGTTGGTGGCTGTGTCTCATCATTCTGAATACTTTCTCAGTCTTACCCTAATTCTTATGTGCCTGATAGTCTTAGAAAGCACAGGTCTTTGGGAGAATCTGGGTGGCTCAGTCAATTAAGCATCTGCATTCAGCGTGGGTCATGATCCCAGGGTCCTGGGTTTGAGCCCAGTGTCCGGCTCCTTGCTCAGTGGGGAGTCTGCTTCTCCCTCTGCCCCTCCCCCTGCTCATGCTAGCTCACTCTCACGTGCTCTCTCTCAACTAAATAAATAAAATCTTAAAAAGGATAGGCCTTTCCTTCTGCAGGCTAAACCCTCCAGTTGAGTCTGTCCAGTATTACCTCATGACCAGATCAGAGCATGCGTCTTGGCAAGAATACCACAGAAATGATTCTTCGCTCTTCTCAGAGTAGAATATGAGGCAAACAGTATGGATCTGTGCCACCACTGGTGATACTAGTTTAACTGCTCACCTAGTCAGGTTAATATCCTTACTATTTTCCCCTTTGTATTTGATTAGCATTTTATGGGGAGATATCTTAATATTATAGTCTTCTTTTATCAAGCCTACAGTCACCAGCCTTAACAGTGGTAACTCTTGCCGGTAAATATAGTGCTCTGATTCCTTCTATATTTAGTTTCCTGTAGGTAGGAGCTTTTTGTGTATGTGTATAATACTTACGATTTCTACTTTTTTCAGTGAGCTTTGGTCCAGGGCTTATTCGATACCCAAATTGTCCTAGGTTTGGCCAGTTGGAGCTCTTTCAAACTGGCTGTTGTGTCCTTTTTATATCTCCCCATCACTATTTAAGCATTTCTTTATTTCAGGCATAACAAAGGCTTAACATGTACTTTCCTTGTCCTATAATCAGTCATTTCTCCAAGAAATTCTAGTTCCTTTTAGTGTAGGATGGTATTTAGAAACCAACGCCTGGATGCTCAGTGTACCCATTCCTACAGAGCTAAGAAAATGTGTGTCATGTGGGTACCTAACTATGATATATATATGTGTGTATATATGATATATATGTGTATATATCATATATACACATTATCTGTACCTCTGTGTCCCATTTTAAGAAAAGTTCACTTATGTTCCAATACCTGAAGATTTTTTCTAACCTCTCCAGTTTTAAAAATATGTATATTTTTAAAGATTTTATTCATTTATTTGACAAAGAGAAAGACCACGAGAGAGGGAACACAAGCAGGGTGGAGAGGGAGAGAGAGAAGCAGGCTTCCTGCTGAGCAGGGAGCCTGATTGGGGGGCTTGATCCTAGGACTCTGGGATCATGACCTGAACTGAAGGCAGATGCTTAACGACTGAGCCTCCCAGGCTCCCCATAATCTCTGCATTTTTATATTTGTAAATTTTTTCTTAGTGGGAAACCTGACTGCTGCTATTCTCACTGTATTTGCCCAGTCAGTTCTGTTTGCCCAATCAGTTCTCTTCTTAGTGTAGCTAATGTCTAAACCACTCTACTTCCCCCACCTCTGTCACCCCTGCTGCCTCTTGTTTCTCATCCCCTTCGTCTCAGCTACTTTCTTTGGAAACCAACATTTGAGGGTGAGGAACAGGAAAGGAAGATGGGACTGGAAGTGACTTGCATTTTTTGCCCTCAGTATTTTCCTCTCCTAGGAGATAGTTTAATGGATGAATACATTCACCTGTCTCTGGTTTAAAGCAGATACAGAGAGTGCCTGGGTGGTTCAGTTGGTTGAGTGTCTGTCGTCAGCTCAGGTCATGATCCTAGGATCTTGGGATTGAATCCCAGGTCGGGCTCCCTGCTAAGCGGCGGGGGGTGGGCTGCTTCTCCCTCTGCCTGCGGCTCCCCCTACTTGTGCCCTCTCACTGTCAAAGAAGTAAGAATGAAAACAAAACAAAACAAAATCAGATACAGAGCTACCTGACTCTTAAAATTGTAGTTTTGGTTCTAAGCCACCACTGACTTGGTGACATGAGTATAATCACTGGATCTGTCTGAGCTTTATTATATGCTGAGTCACACAGAGGAGGAGATAGTGAGAAAGAAGTTTGTTTCTTAGGAATAATATTAGAAATCATCATTGCTTCATTTATTTATTTGGTTGTCAGTCACTCACTTTGTGTGGTGTCTCAGCAAAATTTTACCTTTGCCCTACCTTCCCCCAAACCTTACTGACCTTAACTTAAAAAAAAAAAAAGTTATAACTGATGTATACTCGAAACTAATAATGTTATATAAAATAATTTGATATTTGTATATATTTCAGTATGGCCACCATGTAAGTCTAGTTAACATCTGTCATTATACATAGTTACAAAAATGTTTTTCTTGTTCTTTTATTATTTTATTTTATTTTTTAAAGATTTTATTTATTTGACAGAGAGAGAGATCACAAGCAGGCAGAGAGGCAGGCAGAGAGAGAGGGGGAAGCAGGCTCCCCGCTGAGCAGAGAGCCCAACGCAGGCCTCTATCCCAGGACCCTGAGACCATGACCTGAGCTGAAGACAGAGGCTTAACCCGCTGAGCAACCCAGGCGCCCTTACTATTTATTTAAAAAAAAAAAAAGATTTTGTCTGTTAGAGAGCATGAGTGGGGGGAGGTGGAGAGAGAGAAGCAGACTCCCCGCTGAGCAGGGAGCCTGACGTGGGGCTTGATTCCGGGATGCTGGGACTGTGACCTGTGCTGAAGGTAGACACTTAACTGACTTAGCCACCTGGGTGCCCCCAATTTTTTTTTCTTGTTAGGAGGACTTTTTTTTTTTTTTTTTTAAAGATTATTTGAGAGAGAGCAGGAGCAGGGGGGAGAAGGAGAAGCAAACTCCCTATTGAGCAGGGAGGCTGACGCAGGGCTCGATCCCAGTGCCCTGGGATTATGACCTGAACCTAAGGCAGATGCTTAACCCACTGTGCCAGTTGGACATCCCAAGATTTAATTTTTTAAGTAATCTCTACACGCAGTTTAGGGCTTGAACTTAGAACCCCAAGATCAAGAGTCTCACGTTCCACCTACTGAGCCAGCCAGGTGCCCCTGTGTTGAGGACTTTTAAGATTTACTTTCTAAGCAGCTTTCAAATAAACGATATTTTATTGATAACTAGTCACTATGTGGCACATTACATCCCTGTGACTGGTGTCTAACTAGAAGTTTGTACCTTTTGACTCCCCTTTCTTTCACTCATTTCACCCTTATACTCACCACCCCCCCCATCTTTTCTCTGTATCTGTGAGCTTATGGTTTTTGTTGTTGTTGTTTTTAAGATTTTACATAGAATGAGATCATACGGTATTTGTCTTTCTCTGACTTCATTTAGTCTAATGCTCTCAAGGTCCATCCATGTTGTCTCAAATAGCAAGACTTCTTTTTTTATGGCTGTTTAGTACTCCATTGTGTATATACACACTACATCTTCATTACCTGTTCTTCAGTCCCTGGACAGTTAGGTTGTTTCCATGTCTTGGCTGTTGTAAATTATGCTGCAGTGAACATGGGATGCACATATCTTCTCATGTTAGTATTTTCACTTTCTCTGGATAAATACCCAGAAGTGAATTGCTGGGTCATATGGTAATTCTATTTTTAAAGTTTTGAGGAATCTCCATACTGTCTTCCAAAGTGGCTGCACTCAACTTTCTTTTTCTCCTCCCTCTATATACTCTTGGTCCCTATCCAACAGGTTCCTTAATGAGTTAAGACCCTTATTCTTTGGCACAAGCCCTGGAATGCTGGAGTTTGTACAGTTTGTATTATTTTGAAGTAATTCCAGACATTTTATCCATAAATATTTCAGTATTTATGTCTAGAAGATAAGGATTATTTAAAGAGATATATTCCTATTTCATATACCCAGTCAGTATTCAAGTTTGTAATTGATTGATTGTGTGTGTGTGTGTGTGTGTGTGTGTGTTTTAAGAATGTTTTTTTAAAAACTCGGGCTCTATTTAAAGTACACCAATTATAATTGGTGATATGTAATTCTTTAAAAATTTTATTGAAAAACTTAAAAAGTTGGGGGGAGGGCACCTGGCTGGCTTTGGTAGAGCATGAGACTGATATTGGGGTTGTGAGTTTAAGCCCTAGTAAATTAAAAAAAATTATTGATGTTTAATTTGCATTCAATAAAATGTACTTATTTTAAGTGTGAAGTTTGTTGAATTTTGAGAAATGTAGGCATCTTGTAACCACCACCACCACCCCCACCACCACCACCATCCTAGTCCAGATACTACAGTTTGTTTATTTACTTATTGATGAACATTTTGGCTATTGAAGTCTCTTAATCTGTAGATTTTAATCTCCCTCCCTCCTTACAATTTAATTTGTTGCAAACCAGGTTGATTGTTCTATAGAGTTTCTCACTGTGTGAATTTTGCTGGTAACATTCTTGTCCATGGGGCATTTGGGTAGCTCAGTCAGGTATCTGACTATTTTGGCTCAGGTCATGATCTTAGGGCCGTGAGATAGAGCCCCAAGTTGGGCTCCAGGCTGGGTATGGAGCCTGCTTGGGATTCTCTCTCTCCCTCTGCCCCTCCCTATGCTCTCTCTTAAGAAAAAAGAAAAAATTGGGGGCACCTGGGTGGCTCAGTGGGTTAAAGCCTCTGCCTTCGGCTCAGGTCATGATCCTAGGGTTCTGGGATCGAGCCCCGCATCGGGCTCTCTGCTCAGCAGGGAGCCTGCTTCTCCCTCTCTCTCT
The DNA here is from genome assembly GCF_963455335.1 of Martes martes. NCBI lineage: Eukaryota > Metazoa > Chordata > Mammalia > Carnivora > Mustelidae > Martes > Martes martes. The sequence goes on along the minus strand of NC_137891.1, from coordinate 180,180,552 downwards.
GCCTGCCTCTCTGCCTACTTGTGATCTCTGTCAAATAAATAAATAAAATCTTAAAAAAAAAAAAAGAAAAGAAATTAACATACATCATAGAGAAACTCTTTTTCTCTATAATGTATGTTAATATCACCTTTTGTCCTCTGATTTTTTTTTTCTTAAGATTTTATTTATTTATTTGGCAGGGCAAGAGAGCACAATCCGGGGGAACAGTAGAGGGAGAGGGAGAAGCAGGCTCCCTGCCGAGCAGGGAGTCCCTATGACTAGGGGCTGAACTCAGGACTCTGGGATCATGACCCAAGCCAAAGGCAAATGCCTAACCATCTGAGCCACCCAGGCGCCCCTGAGTGGAACCATGTTAAAGTATTTTGGTAATTGTATTTCAGTATGATTGCTTTTCTTTGTAATCTTGTTCATTTTATTTTATTAATATTATTCTGAGGAGGGGTTTATAGGTTTCACCAGACTGTCAGTCCAGGGCACGAAAAAGTTAAGAACCATTGGTTTAAACAAACCATTTGGTTAAGAATAGAATAGTAACAGCGTATTTATGTACTAATTTTAGCTTTGACATAGAAAGGTTGAGGTGAGGGGCACCTGGGTGGCTCAGTCAGTTAAGCATCTGCCTTCTGCTCTGGTCATGATCCCAGGGTCCTGGGATTGAGCCCCATACAGGCTGCCTGCTTAGCAGGGAGCCTGCTCCCCCCTCTCCAGCTCCCCTGTGCTTGTGTTCCCTTTCTTGCTATCTCTTTGTCATAAATAAAGTCTTTAAAAAGAAAAAAAAATGTTGAGGTGAAAAAGTTAAAATCACCAAAAGACTTGGGCTGGAAAATAAAACAAAGATAGTGGCAGGTGAATAGCTTGATTCCTGCCCCTCTTTTTTACTCATTGTACTCTTAGTGGGTAGAACTGCTTTTTTTTTCCCCATGGGTTTTTTGTTGTTTTTAAGTTTTTGCATTCTCCTCCTCTTACTCCTAGTCTTATCCTAGAAATCTTAGAGTCTTTATATTTCTAATGTTGCTCCTTTTAGTCAGCTTGAATTCTTTCAATGACGGGAATTCCAAGCACATCCATAGTTAGAATTAAACTCCATAATAAGTACTGACTTTTTTTTTTTTTTTTTTTTTTTTAATTAGGCTCCACACCCAGTGCAGGGCTTCAGCTCATGATCCTGAGATCAAGACCTGAGCTCAGATCAGTTGGACACGTAACCCACTGAGCCAGCCAGGTGCCTCTGTAGGCCACGCTTTAATCAGAAGAAACAAGATTTGTGAAAATCTCAAGTTTATAGAGAGCTCTTAAAATTCAGTTAGTTATGTGATGCTGTACGTAAAATAAGATGCTTTAACTCTACGTAACACATTTATTACCTAAAGTGGGTACATGTAATTCCTCTCAGAAACCAAGTGGGTTGGGTTATAAGATTCCTAGGGTCTTTCCAGTTTAAGAAATCTTGTTATAGCTGTCATTCGTGAGACAACCTAAAGGTCACTGGAATGCTATAAATTCTTTAAAAGTATGTATTAATGTTCAGTTAGATTATAAGAGAATTTAATATCTAGAAATACTGTTGTAGCCATCATACAAAACATTAGTGTATCACTTTGAAATGAATCATTCTGCTAACCAGCTATGTTCTTTAGTCAAAAGTAGCCTTTCTGGGTCAAGATTTAAGTGGTATTTGTAAAGTTTTAAATAATTTAACAGCATGTTGCAGTTAATTTAAAAAAAAAGATTTTATTTACTTATTTATTTGACAGAGATCACAAGTAGGCAGAGAGGCAGGCGGGAGGGGGGGGAGCAGGCTCCCTGCTGAGCAGAGAGCCTGATGTGGGGCTCCGCAGGACCCCGAGATCATGACCTGAGTGGAAGGCAGAGGCTTAACCCACTGAGCCACCCAGGCACTCCATGTTGCAGTTAATTTAAAAAAAAAAAAAAAAAAGGTGTATATGTTTTGTTACATGTAAAGTGTGTAAGGCTGTACTCTAGTTTTTCTTACACTTACTCCTCTCTATTTTTCTTGTGAAGTAACCCTTTCCACAGGGGTTTTTGACACAGATTATCCTTTTTAGCATATATTTGCTTTGTCATTCTAAAAGTACATGTATAAAAGGAACTTTCATCACAGCTTTGGGTCTCACAGGGTTATGACATTTGATTTCCTTTGTGTTGATCTTACAGGAAATTTTGTTTTAAAAATGTTCTGACTTTTTTCTGAATGTTTTATTTTTCCTAAAAAAAAAAAAAAAAGCTTTTTAGTTCTAGAGATTATAACTAATCGGATTAAAATGTTGACTGGGGAATTTTGCGTATTTAATAAAATGACTGGCTTAGAAACTAGCGCCTTTTTTTTTTTTAAATTAAGATTTTATTCATTTGACAGGGAGATGAGCACAAGCAGGGGAAGTGGCAGGCAGAGAAGGGAGAAGCAGGTTCCTGGCTGAGCGACCAGGTGCCCCAGTGACTTTTTTTTTTTAAGAGTTTGTACTTCATTTATTTTAGAGCCAGTGGGTTTGAGCAGGGGGAGGGGCAGAGGGATTAAGCAGACTCTGTGCTGAGCACGGAGACCCACACAGGGCTTGATCCCACAACCCTCATACCAGGACCTGAGCTGAAATCAAGAGTCTCACACTTAGACTGAACCACCCAGGTGCCCTGTAACTTATTTTTTAATTGGATGGGGTTAATTTCATGCCAAGGTTCTTTATGGGGAAGCACTTTTACTTAAACGTTTATAAAACACTGGAATTCAGTAAAAAAAAAAATCCAAAGACTTTTTTTTTTTTTTAAAGATTTTATTTATTTATTTGACAGAGATCCCAAGTAGGCAGAGATGCAGGCAGAGAGAGAGAGAGAGGGAAGCAGACTCCCCGCTGAGCAGAGAGCCAGATGCGGGACTCAATCCCAGGACCCTGAGACCATGACCTGAGCCGAAGGCAGCGGCCCAACCCACTGAGCCACCCAGGTGCCCCCCAAAGACCTTTTAAGATTGAGGAGTGATAACCCATTTCCTAAATCTAGGAGTAGAGGTAGTCTTCAAAGATTTTGCAAAAAAAAACTCATAGTGGAATATGAAAAGAATATTGAATTTATGTACATTACAAAAAGATGGGATCATGTTTTTGTCTTCTATTTTATCTTAGCAACTATATAGTATGAAATAAGGATAAAAGTCACTAGTCAAGGGAAGTATTAGAAGTATTTGTAAGTTTTCCAAAGTCATTGTTTAAATGGTCATTTTACTAAGAAGTTAAAAGGTTAAAAATGAATTTCTTGGGACGCCTGGTTGGCTCAGTCGGTTAAGGGTCTGCCTTCGGCTCAGGTCATGATTTTAGGGTCCTGCACGGCTGGGAGTCTCCTCCTGCTTCTTACTCTGTCCTTCCCTTCCCTCTCTTGCTCATTCTTTCTCTCTCAAGTTAAAAAAAAAAAAAAATTTCTTCTCAGTAGTTGTAAATAATAGTTCTGGTAAACCAGGTAGGAATCATGTTTTTAAAGAGCCCTTTGTATTCATACTAGGGACTCGATGTGCGTTTTTGCTCTTACTTGTTCTCTAGGCTTCTGTTACTTCCACTTTGTTCTCTCCAGTCTTCCCTTTTTTTGATCAGCTTGCCTTGGTCCTCTTTTCTCCATCTGTTTTATTTATTGTCATTACTCTAAGAAATGGATAATCATCACTTGCATTCTATTGACAATTAATTATACTTGAACTTTTCCCAGAAAAGTACTATGTAAATCAGACACATTTATGAAGTTATTCATGAATTATTGTGAGAACAAATGTCCAAGTGTTAACTTAGTAGTCATCATATTCCTGTACTATATATTTTATTTTTCCAGTACAGAGTCATCTCTCCTGTTCTCTAGAGGAGTACTTTATGAATTATTTCAAAGATTGGCTAAAATACTCAGTCTTCCTATTTGATCTCACCAGTAGGATCTAAAGATTATAGAATCTTTGCCATTTTTTCTTATAATTGAATAATCTTTTAGGGGTTTACATGTCAGTTGAGCACTATCCTTTTGTTAAAAAATAATGAAAAAAAATTTAAAGTAAATTCTATGCCCAACATGGCTTAAACTCACCACCCTGAAATCAAGAGTCATATGCTCTACTGACTGAGCTAGCCAGGCACCCCTCAAATTAATTTTACTTAGTAAATAGTTTCTCATTAGATGGTATAAAATAATGCATAGGTGTGTATATATATATGTTTTTTCCACTGAGGTAATGATGCCTATAATAGTTTGAAGAATTTTGTCATTTGAGGCTTTACTGAAAATACTGCTTTTCTTAAGAATTAGTCATCCAAGGGGCGCCTGGGTGGCTCAGTGGGTTAAAGCCTCTGCCTTCGGCTCGGGTCATGGTCCCGGGGTCCTGGGATCGAGCCCCACATTGGGCTCTCTGCTCCATGGAGAGCCTGCTTTCTCCTCTCTCTCTCTGCCTGCCTCTCTGCCTACTTGTGATCTCTGTCTGTCAAATAAATAAATAAAAATCTTAAAAAAAAAAAAGAATTAGTCATCCAATTTTTATGTACAGGATTCTAGGCATTCACCATGGATTCAGTAAACAGATGAGTTTAGTTTTGTTGGTTGAATTAAGCTTGTCATCAGTCTTCAAGTTTTCTTAAACCCTCTGAAGTAGAGCCAGAACCAGTAAGTAGCTTTTCATATAAAAAAGGCATCTATTATGTTCATAGCAGCATTATTCACAATAGCCAAAAGATTGAAGCAGCCAGTGTTGTGACCCATGAGTGAATAAACAGAATGTGCTAATTAGATTTGTGACAAACAGAATTCATGAAGTGGAATATTACTCAGCCTTAAAAAGGGAAGGAAATTCTGACTCCTGCCACAACATGGAGGGACTTTGAAGAAACTGTGCTCAGTGAGGGAATTTGACATTTCTGTGGATTCTCTGTATGCATGCCTATTAAATTTGCTTTTTTCCTGTTTAAAAAAAATATGCTGGGGTGCCTAAGTGGCCTAGTCATTTAAGTGTCCGACTCTTGATCTCAGCTCCGATCTTGATCTCTGGGTCCTGGGTTCAAGCCCTGCATTGGCCTCCAGACTGAGTGGGGAGCCTATAAAAGCAAAAACTAAAGTTATGCTAAGTGAAATAAGTCTACCTGTAGCTGGTACCTAGAGCAGTCAAATTCACATAGGTAGAAAGCAGAATGGTTACCCTGTTACACCGTACAAGCAGTGTTGCAGTAAGCAGTGTTGTGTACTCTTTGCAGACGCCTGCAATTGCACATGTGTGATTAGTCCCTGTGAGTGGAATTTCTAGGGATGTGTACTTAATTAATTCTTAATCAGTACTATCAAATTGTCTTCCTAAGAGGTTTTTCTGATTTGTACTTCTTCAGAGAATTTATGAAAGTGTCTGTTATGTTAGACTAGTACCTAGGTATTATTAAAATTTTGGGTTTTGTGTTATTTTACCCTCTTTAAAATTTAGATTTTGGGGGCACCTGGGTGGCTGAGTTGGTTAAGCGGCTGCCTTTGGCTCAGGTCATGATCCCAGCATTCTGGGATCGAGTCCCACATCCTACATCGGGCTCCTTGCTTGGCAGGGAACCTGCTTCTCCCTTTGCCTCTGCCTGCCACTCTGCCTGCCTGTGTTCACTCTCTATATCTGACCAAAAAAACAGACAAACTTAAAAAAGAATAAATAAAATTCAGATTTTAAAAATTTTGAGTAAAATTGAACAGCGTTTTTGAGTGTATTTTTTTGTTTACTATTTGTGTATATTTTATTCATTTTAAGGTTTTGTTTTTAAGTAATCTCTATGCCCAGTGTGGAGCTCAAACCCACAACCCTGAGATCAAGAGTTACGTGCTCCACCGACTGAGCCAACCAGGCACCCTCTGTGTGTATGTGCATATTTTAATTTAATTAATTTTAAGAAATATTTTATTTGAGAGAGAGAGAGAGTGAGCGAGCGAGCATGGGTGCAAGTGGGAGGAGGGGCAGAGGGAAAGGGAGAAGTAGACTCACCATTGACTGGGGAGCCTGATGGGGGGGCTCCATGCTAGAACCCTGGGATCCTGACCTGAGCCAGTCACCCATTTAACTGACTGAGCCACCCAGGCACCCCAATATATGCATATTTTAAAAGAACTTCAGATATTTTACCTGTTTTTGTTTGGGCCTGTGTTTCCCTTGATTTATCAGCATTGTTTGTATATTTCGGAAAACATTTATTTCTCATGTGTTACAGCTATTTTTCCCCCATTTATCCTTTGACTGTTTTGTTATTTAGGGGCTATAATTTTTCTATGGTTTGTGTGGTCTTTTTCTTTCTTTCTTTCTTTCTTTTTTGGACATCACACAGAATCATTCAGATTACAACTTTATTGAATTTGCAGAAGGATTCTACAGTAAAACATTTTAAAAAATAACATAGTGGGGCACTTGGGTGTCTTAGTTGGTTAAGCGCAGGTCATGATCTCAGAGTCCTGGGATCAAGCCCCCACAATGGGCTGTCTGCTCAGTGGGGAGCCTGCTTCTGCCTCTCACTCTTCCTCTGTGTGCTCTATCTCTCTAGCTCTCTCTCTCTCAAATAAACAAAATTAAAAAAAAAAATCACATAGCACTTAGTAGGTGTATATATATATACATGGACATTCCAGTAACAAATAACAAAAAATGGGATTCATGTGATTTTTTCCTTTATGATTTAGAGGTTTTACCTCCTGTGTTGAGTCTTTCCTAGACCCAAGATTATATAACAAATGAATAATTTAAAAAAATTTTTTTTGGCAGAGAGAGAACACAAATCGTGAAACTATTACAAATCATTCCTCCTTTCATCTTTTTCCACTCCTCCCCCTGTCCTTCCAAGTAGAGAAACATCTCTCAGAGTATTAGCTTTTTCTCCAGTGAGGCTGGGGATTTGTGGTTGACTGCCTTTTGCTGGCTTTAGGGATCCTTAGTCTGTCTTTTGCCATCTTTAGTGATTATTTGTACTTAGGCAAAAGATAATGTGATTAAAGGTGGAATATATTAATTATTTTAAAATGTTTATAAATCTACTTTATATATAGATTTATTTCACGGTAGATTTCCTGAAAGAATTCTGTATCATCATGAAATGGAAATGGCAGATTTTGGCTGTCACCAGTCATGGGGTACTTATCTTCCCAGTCAGGCACACTTGAAATAGAAAATGTCTTCCAGGTATGCCCAGTTACAGGAACCAGAGCATACAGTTGATTTATATTGAGATAACATAGATCTTTTTTAAAATTTAATTTCAGTTAGTTAACATATAGTGTATTATTAGTTTCAGAGGTAGAGTTCAGTGATTCATCAGTTGCATGTAACACCCGGAGCTCTTTACATCAAGTGCCCTCCTTACTACCCATCACCCAGCTACCCCGTCCCCCACCACGGCCCCTCCAGCAACGCTCAGTTGTGTTTCCTATACTTGAGAATCTCTTATGAAAAAAATAAAGTCTCTTATAGTTTGTCTCCCCTCTGATTTTGTTTCATTTTGTTTTTCCTCCTTTCCTCTGTGATCCTGTTTTGTTTCTTAAATTCCACATATGAGTGAAGTCATATGATAATTCTCTTTCTGCAGTTGACTTATTTCACTTAGCATAATACCCTCTTAGAGGTCACAGATCTTTGTGAGTAAAGGAGATACAAAATCTTTTGTAGTAGAGGACAGTGACAGGCATTATCTTAGTCTTTCTTTTTTTTTTTTTTTTTTTTTTTTAAAGATTTTATTTATTTATTTGACAGATCACAAGCAGGCAGAGACACAGGCAGAGAAAGAGGAGGAAGCAGGCTCCCTGCTGAGCAGAGAGCCCGATGTGGGGCTCGATCCCAGGACCCTGAGATCATGACCGGAGCCGAAGGCAGAGGCTTTAACCCACTGAGCCACCCAGGCGCCCCTTAGTCTTTCTTTTTTAAAAAAATGTTTAGTCTCTACACCAAATGTGGGTCTCAAACTCATAACCCCGAGATCAAGTTTCATGGTTCTTTTTTTTTTTTTTTAAAGATTTTATTTATTTGACAGAGAGAGATCACAAGTGGGCAGAGAGGCAGGCAGAGAGAGAGAGGGAGAAGCAGGCTCCCTGCTGAGCAGAGAGCCTGGTGCGGGGCTCGATCCCAGGACCCTGAGATCATGACCTGAGCCAGAGGCAGAGGCTTAACCCACTGAGCCACCCAGGTGCCCCAAGTTTCATGTTTTAATGACTGAGCCAGCCAGGCGCCCCTGTATCTTTTTTTTTTTTTTTCTTTTTCCTCCCCCCCTCCCCCCTCCCCACCCCTTCCTTCTCTCTCCCCTTCCCTCCCCTTCCCTCTCCTTCCTTCCCTTCCCTTCCCTTCCTTTTAAATAAAAATTTTATTTGTTTACTTGTCAGAGAAGAGAGTGCTAGCACAAGCAGGAGGAGAGGCAGGCAGAGGGAGAAGCAGGCTCCCCACTGAGAGGAGCCAGATGCCAAACTCCATCCCAGGACCCTGGGATTGTGACCTGAGCTGAAGGCAGACACATAACGGACTGAGCCACCCAGGCGTCCCATATCTTTTTCTTTTAATAAGTTTTATTGGAATTTAATCTACATGGCATAAAACTCATCCTTTTAAAGTGTACAGTCCAGGGGCGCCTGGGTGGCTCAGTGGGTTAAAGCCTCTGCCTTCGGCTCAGGTCATGATCCCGGGGTCCTGGGACACTCGAGCCCTGCGTCGGGCTCTCTGCTCAGCGGGGAGCCTGCTTCCCTTCCTCTCTCTGCCTGCCTTTCTGCCTAATTGTGATATCTGTCAAATAAATAAATAAAATCTTAAAAAAAAACAAAACAGGATTTCTCCTATAAAGTGTACAGTCCAGGGGCATAGAGCATGTAACTCTTAATCTCAGGACCATGAGTTCGGGGCTGTGTGTGTGTGTGTGTGCGCGCGCGCTCGTGTGTGTGTGTGTGTGTGTGTGTGTGTGTGTGTGTATCGGATTGATTGATTTAAATTATTTGAGAGAGTGAGAGAGTGGGGTAGAGGGAGAGGAAGGGAGAATCCCAAGCAGATTCTACGTCGAGTGTGGAGCCTGACACACGGCTTTATCTCATGACCCTGAGATGACGACCCAAGCAGAAACGGAGAGTCTGGCTCAACTGACTGTGCCACCTGGGCACCCCTGGGCAGCTCTAACTTAAACTCTGTTATAACATATTAAGTTGCTAAGGATTCTGCCTTTTAATCTGCCTGTAGTAGTTCTAGTCGTTGGTGTAGTATGTAAAATAAAGGTCTGTCACAAGAGGGGAAACCAGCCTTTTCTTCTAAATATAAGATCAAATGGGTTGGGGCGCTTGGGTGGCTCAGTGGGTCAAAACATCTGACTTCATCTCAGGTCATGATCCCAGGGTCCTAGGATCGAGCCTCACATCGGGCTCTCTGCTCAGTGGGGAGCCTGCTTCCTCCTCTCTCTCTGCCTACCTCTCTGCCTACTTGTGATCTCTGTCTGTCAAATAAATTATAATAAATAAAATCTTTTAAAAAAAGATCAAATGGGTTGATTTATATATTAGTAATTCCCTCATGAAGAGTTACTACTATGAAAAGATAAGTATTGATGTTACTGCATTATTTCAAATAGTCTGGTAGTTTTAATGGATATACTTATGACTAACTGACTTTGAAAGAGGAAAGATTTTGAACCTTTTTATAATGTAAAGAACAAACACAAACATTTCTTGTCTTTAATATTTATCTCTTAGGCCTTTTTATCCCTTAAGACATGTTCATTTGCTCTTCACTTCTTTCTGTCCGTGCTTATTGGTTATTTACTTTTGAATAAGGAGCATCTTGGCCATTATGGGATGGAAGGGTGGGAGAGTGGGTGATAGTTTGGTAAAATATGCAATTTTTGGAAAGTGATATATTGGGTTTTACAGAGGAGATGTGTAGGTTAATTGCATGCCCCTTCAAAAACACTGATATTCTCCCTGTGTACAATCCTCTATTTCTTACCTGGAATAGTGGGACAACATTGAAGCTTTAGAAGGGATCTCTTTACTTGGAAATAGAGCAGTTGTGTTAGTAATCATAAAAGACTCAGATGAGATATTTTGCCTCTAGAAGTTAACAGGGCAAAGAAGGGGTAGATGTAGAATTTGAGTGTATTGTCTAAGCAGAGTGGATCTGTTGTTTCAAAAATGACTTGGGGATTGGCACCTGGGTGGCTCAGTGGGTTAAGCATCCGACTCTTGATTTGCCTCGGGTCATGATCTCAGGGTTGTGAGGTTGAGCCTCATGCTGGGCACGGAGCCTGCTTAAGGTTCTCTCCCTTTCCTCCCCCCCCCCCCGCCTCTCTCTCCCTCCCTCTCTTTAAAAAAAAAATGACTTGGGGAGGATTGTTTTCTGCAGTAGGAGGCCTTTTGTGAAAAGCAAGTACTGTATGTGGGTATTTTTTACTATTGCTTATTAGTAGGGTCAGTTTCAAAAACTAGGATTAAAAGTAATCTTTGTATTTTTATTGAAAACCCAGCCAATAATGGTTGAGTGTAGTGCCTTCTGGAAAGAAAGGGTATTGAGAGGTACATTTGTATTGAGGGGTATGTCTTTAGCTTTATGTAATGGTGTTGCATTGGAAATTATAGAGTATGTTTCTTGTGGAGTTGATAAAAACAGTTTGGAATAGGTCTACTCTTCACCTATCAGGAATCTAAATTGTAATTAAATTCCCTGAGACTAGGGATCTTTGCTTTGTTCCTTGATATGCATCAGGTGCCTAGAACAGTGCCTGTTAAAAACCATATAATTAATAATTGAATTAGGATCAGAACGCTAGTCCAGAACTCATGCATTTCCTCCACTATGTCAACATTGCTTTCCAGTGGGAACTCTGAGGCCATTAAATCACTGAAATTACATTCTTCAGGGAACTGCTAAGGACTGTCAGTACTTACTATATAAATTGTCCATTGTGGTTTTTTTTTTTTTTTTAAAGTAATCTTTATACCCAACATGGGGCTCAAACCCACAACCTCAGGAGTCACAAGCTCCATCAAATGAACCAGCCAGGTGCCCCTAAATTGTCTATTGTTGAAAGGAGACCAAACATTTCACCAAACCTGGCATTATTTTGGGTAATTTTTTTTTTTTAATTTTAAGTAGGCTTCCATACCCAACATGAGGCTTGAACTCAGGACCCTGAGATTAAGAGTTGAATACTGTACTGACTGAACCAGCCAGGCACCCTTATCTTGGATAATTTTTAAATTGACTCTTAAAAACTTACCCCCCTAAAAAACTTACAATACAGTGTATGTTGATCAGTTTAGTATTTTTTAATGTTGAACATTTTGACCAAATAGAAACCAGTTTAGTATTGTTTTTTCACTGTTTTTGAAGACAAACCTATTAAATAGTTACATACTGCAGTTTGTAGCAGTCGAACACAGTTTCTTAGCTTATGTTCTCATTTATTTTAACTTTAGGCTCCCTTAATTCTTGAGAAATTATAAATGCATTAACTTAATCATATAACTAGTGACCATGTAATTTTAGAAACTGATGTTTTCTGTGTATTACTGGAAAATATTCCATAAGTTCTCTGAAAACCTGTATCTAAGGCTTGATGTTGTTGAAAAGGAAATATTACCTAATTGTTTGATTCTTTTTTAACTACTAAATTTCAGATAAATGTTTAATCTTGAATACTTGAAGGATACTTGAAAACTGTCGGAAATGTGTTGTTTTGGAAAGAGTAGACAAAATCAGGACATCGCCTTTACCAACTGAGTTTTCATGGATAATGAAGAGTTAGCCACTGCCTTTTTTTAAAAAAAAATTATTTATTTTAGAGAGAGAGAGAGCACAAATGCATCCAGGCATGGGAAGGGGCAGGAGATGGAGAGACTCTCAAGCAGACTCCCCGCTGAGTGCTGAGGCTCACTCGGGGCTCGATTTCACGACCCTGAGATCAGGACCTGAGCTGAAATCAAGAGTCAGGTGCTTAACTGACTTAGCCACCCTAGTGCCCTTCTTTTTTTTTTTTTTTTTTTTTTTAATAGAAAAACCTTTGCAACCTTCCATTTAGTGAGAAACTTTGTAGGTGTGGGTGTGGTAAAATATGCATAATATAACATTTATTTTAATCGTTTGGGGGCATACAATTCAGTGGTGTTAAGTACATTCGTGGTGTTACATATAATCATCACCACTATCTATTTCTAGAATTTTTTCATTCCATACAGAAATTCTGTACCCATTAAACAATAACTCCCCATTTCCCTCTTCTCTGCTCCTCCTATCTTCTGTTCTACTTTCTGTCTCTATGAATTTGCCTATTCTAGGTACCTCATATAAGTGGAATCATAAACGAATTGTCCTTCTGTGTCTGGCTTATTTCATTTAGGGTGATGTTTTATTTTTTATTTTTTTAATTTTATATATGTATATATATATTTTAAAAGATTTTATTTATTTATTTGACAGAGGTCACAAGTAGGCAGAGGGGGAAGCAGGCTTCCTGCTGAGCAGAGAGCCCGGTGCAGGGCTCCATCCCAGGACCCTAGGATCATGACCTGAGCTGAAGGCAGAGGCCTTAACCCACTGAGCCACCCAGGCGCCCCTATTTTTTGTTTTTTTAAAAGATTTTATTTATTTGGCAGAGAGAGACAGCGAGAGAGGGGAACACAAGCAGGGGGAATGGGAGGGAGAGAAGCAGGCTTCCTGCTGAGCGGGGCTTGATCCCAGGACTTTGGGATCATGACCTGAGCCTAAGGCAGATGCTTAATGACTGAGGGTGATGTTTTAATTTTTATCCATGTTGTGGCTTGTATCAGAACTTTGTTTATTTTTCTGTCTTTTTTTTCCCTCAAAGATTTTTTATTTATTAATTTGACAGACAGAGATCACAAGTAGGCAGAGAGAGAGAGAGAGGAGGAAGCAGGCTTCCCGCTGAGCAGAGAGCCCAATGCAGGGCTTGATCCCAGGACCCTGAGATCATGACCCCAGCCAAAGGCAGAGGCTTTAACCCACTGAGCCACCCAGGCACCCCTCTTTCTATGTCTTAATATACTATCCCATTATAAATATATTTCGCATTTTGTTTATTCATTCATTGGTAGACACGGGTTGTTTCCATCTTTGGTCTGTTATGAATAATGCTGCAGTGAACATTGGTGTACACATAGCTATTTGAACCCCAGTTAAGGAGTGGAATTGCTGGGTCATATGGTAATTCTTTGCTTAACTTATTGAGAAAAATGCCAAACTTTTCCACAGTGGCTGCACGATTTTATAGTTCTACTAGATCTGCCCTAGATTTCAAAATTTTCTGCATTCTTTTTTTTTTTTTTTTTTTTTTTTTTTTTTTTTAAAGATTTTATTTATTTATTTGACAGACAGATCACAAGTAGGCAGAGAGGCAGGCAGAGAGAGAAGGGAGGAAGCAGGCTCCCTGCTGGGCAGAGAGCCCGACGCGGGGCTCGATCCCAGGACGCTGGGATCATGACCTGAGCCGAAGGCAGCGGCTTTAACCCACTGAGCCACCCAGGCGCCCCAATTTTCTGCATTCTTGTCAACACTTGTTTTATTCCTTTTTTTTTTCCTGCCTTAAATAGTCATCCTAATGGGTGTGAGGTGGTATCTCATTGTGGTTTTGATTTGCATTTCCCTAATGACTATTAATTTTGAGCATATTTTTCTGGGTTATCTGCCATCTGTGTATCTTCTTTGTTGAAGTGTTTTGCCTATTTAAAAAAATTGGTTAAATTATAAAAGTTTTTGTACTCTAGATACAAGTCCTTTGTCAGATACACTGGAAGGTATTTAATGTTTGTGTGGAAAGAAAAGAACTATTCCAATTTCTCACAATTTTTTTTTCCAAATTAGAAAGCTCCTTCCATTAATTCAGTATCAACAAATAATTTTGTTACTTCTAGTTCAGTTGCCTGATGAAACAGAATTTTAGGATTAGGTTTCCCTTGTGAGAAGTATAACTTAAATCATACTGGAGGATATAAAGAGAAAAGTTCTGCTTTCTGATAATGTCAGCTCCAGGAGAAGTGTAAAATTATGATTTTGGTTTGTCAGCAAATAAGAATGCTATATTTAAAATTGCTGTGCTTGCCTTTCTAAAATGCCAGATTATAAGTACATAAAGCATAGTTAACTCCTAATGAAATTCATAGAATTTTCATGACTTTTAAAATTCTGAATCATTATATTTCTTACACATATCTTCCAAATATAAAAGGTGCCCTAAAATTTTTCTTTACAGACATCTCAAGCATTTTTTTTTTTGAGTAAAAATGGGAACATATGGTCTATCAAAAGATTTTCTCAAATTCATTAATTTATATGAAAAACAGTTTTAAGTATACCTAAATTATAAGTTTTAACCTCCTGAAAAAAATTAAATAGCAGAAAACTGCATTAAAAAATGAGACTGTTGGGGCACCTGGGTGGCTCAGTTGGTAAAGTGTCAACCTTTGACTCAGGTCATGGTATCTGTGTCTTGGGATCAAGTCCCATGTCGGGCTCCCTGCTTAGTGGGGAGCCCAAGTCTCCCTCTCTCTCTGCCTGCTGCTCCCCCTGCTTGTGTGCTCGCATTCTCTGTGTCAAATAGATAAATTAAATCTTAAAAAAAAAATCTGACTCTCACTTGAGGGGCATCTGGGTGGCTCAGTCAGTTAAGTGTCTGACTTCAGCTCAGGTCATGATCTCAGGGTACTTCAGCTCAGGTCATGATCTCAGGGTCCTGGGATTCAGCCCTGTGGTGGGCTCTGTGCTCAGCAGGGAGTCTTTTCTCTGCCCCTCACCTGGCTTGTCCTTTCTCTCTCTTGGATAAATAAATAAAGTCTTAAAAAAATTAAGACTGTCACTTCAAATGGATTACTTTCAAGTAAAGATTGTGGAATCATCTCATTTTTTCAGTAAGCTCATTTTCACTTAATGATTTAAAAATGAAATCTGTAAAGTAGCTGTTTTTAGTGAAGATGTTTCTTTTTAATATTAATTTTTAAAAAATATTTTATTTATTTATTTGACACAGAGACACAACGAGAGAGGAAACAAGCAGGGCGAGTGGTAGAGGGAGAAGCCGGCTTCCTGCTGAGCAGGGAGCTGGATGCCGGGCTCAGTCCCCTCAGGACCCTGAGATCATGACCTGAGCTGAAGGCAGACACTTAAGGACTGAGCCACCAGGCCCTCCTAATAAACATCTTTAAAGATTTCTAAGTAACATTGAACCATCTTAGGTTTAGTAACCTTTTTTAGAATGTAAAAATTCATAAAACAGAGATTCATTTCAGCTAAGTGTTCTTAAAAGGTGAAAAGTAATTTAGTGAATATATTTAAGAAGTGATAGTAATGATTAAAACATTTGTAAATTTTGGGGAACCTGGCTGACTCGGTTGGTAGAGCATGCGACTAGATCTCAGGACTCATGAGTTCAAGCCCCACATTGGGTGTTGAGCTTGCTTTAAAAAAATCTTTGTAAATTTTTGCCCCAAGAAAAATGTGAGTGTAAAAGCCATCTTGTATACTTTGCAACTCCTCCTACATACGCAGTTAATGTAAATTGTCTAAAAATACGATTTTCACAGACTATTCTTGGAAAATTATTGTTATGCAACAATAATGTTTTATTTTTTCCAGATATGGCCGCGTGGAAAGTGTCAAAATTCTCCCCAAGAGGGGATCTGAAGGAGGAGTGGCCGCCTTTGTGGATTTTGTGGACATCAAAAGTGCACAGAAGGCTCACAACTCAGTCAACAAAATGGGAGATAGAGACCTACGCACGGATTATAATGAACCAGGCACCATTCCGAGTGCTGCTCGGGGATTGGATGATACAGTTTCCATAGCATCTCGTAGTAGAGAGGTTTCTGGGTTCAGAGGAGGTGGTGGAGGGCCTGCTTATGGCCCTCCACCATCACTTCATGCACGAGAAGGACGTTATGAGCGGAGACTTGATGGGTAAGTTCCAAGGTTTCTGTAGGCAGGTATTTTGTATTTGATATGGTGAGAAACAGAAACTCATATTTAGGGGCCCCAGATGGATTTAAAGTTTTGGGCATTCTCAATGTTTCCTATTTTGGGTTGGAAACGGAAGTGATTTCTATCCCAGTGGCTGGTATCTTGTGGAATCGTAGAGGATTTCCTGCAGCTGGTTGGATATCTACTCCTGAGATGTAAAATGGTGGAAGATTTTGTATGGCAGTATCATTTTTGGAGTTACCTATCTTCTAGAATTAATTATTCCTTCTGTTGGATAATCTGAAGGCCTTCCTTGGATATATCTCTGCTATCTGATGGAGCTATTTGGCTACAGATTTTATGGTTGTACTATATGGAATATTTCTGGAATATTAGAGCCTACAGATTCTTTTAGAAGTTGATATCTGCTTCTCAATTTTCACTACACAAAGTGTACAAACAAATTGGATTGTCACAAAAAACCTAGCAGACCATAATGATTCAACCGCCTGGATTCTACAAACAATACTTAAATCTGGAAATCTGTACTTGGATGAAGAAGAGTGAAGGCAATGTTTGATTTTTTTCCATTTTGGATCTACACATTTTCCATGTTGGAATTACACTCCTTGATGGAATGGGGGAAATTTGAGATGATGAATGTTTCTAAATCCTGGAATATAGCCATTCTTTTCTAATTGCTGGAATGTATGGGATGTCATGCAGTCAAGATTCCATTAGCCCAGGGGAAGAGGATTACTATTTTGTTTCTTAAGCAAGTTGCTGTCCAATTAAAGGTACTTTAGCCTTGAACACATGGTGACGATCAGTTGTGGATACAGCAATCAAAATTGACTGTGCTGGATGGCTACAAAGGTGAACTAATGGGGAGCAACTGTTCTTCCTCATTTGGTGGAATCGTAGAGGAGATTTCCTCTTCTGTCAGCTGCCTGATTCCTACTTAGGGCTGGAAATTTTTTTGATTGTGGATGAATTTATAATTGTCTACTATCTCAAGAAAGAAGTCTGGGGGTTTGAGAGTTACAGTTTGTCTGGGACTACTTGCTTCCAGTGGAATTATTTTATCTGGTCACTAAGATTTTTTTTTTCCTTGTGGTTCATCTAAATATCATTTGACACCCTTGCCCATTAAGAAGGTGGATTACCCCCATAAGAGGGGCCAAAATTGGGGAAGTTATGTTCACAATTCTCTCCCTAGATTTAATTGGGATTATAGGTCGTGTTTCCACACTTGGAAAAGGTTGGTATGTCCTGACCTGTGTATATTAGCCCCTCTCCTAACCCAAGTCAAACTCTCTTCTTTTTTTCCCCCACTAACTCTAGAAGTATTTAGTACTAATAGATGAATCAAAGAATAGCTATTAGATTTCAGCTCTGCTAGCTCTTGTGCCTGCCTTCTGTATCTTCCTAATAGATAAGAACTTTGCATATTTCTAAAATACCAGCTGTAGCAGTAATTATCCTAGAACTATTGCCTATTGCTTGTTACATCATTAATAACAGCTTTTACCAATTAACATTTGATAGGGTGCTAATTGAATTATTTGTGAAATTTTCTCTTAAGTCTCAAAGGAAACGCTGTTGTTTGTTAGACATTGAAATATCTATCCAAATGCCAGAAATGTAGCACATTTAAAAAGGAAAAAGTTATTTAATACTTTTAAATAGGAAAGATATTACTGAATTTTTTCCCCATGCAGTTGCTTCACATCATAGCAGCAAAAAGCAAATATAGCCTAGGAAGATATGGTTGCTACTAAGTGAAAGAAAGGGTGGGTGAAAATGAAGATTAGTGGAGAGATTTGGATTTATGTATCTACTGAGGACATAGTATTAGTTGTAAGATTTTTGCCAGATATTCTTCACTGGAGAGATTCTAATTCTGTGTATTTGGTGATTTCTTAATCTTTCGATAGAATATCAGATCCAAAGAGAATGTTGAGAAGAAACTCAGTCTCAACTTGAGATTCAAGTGATGAAATGGTCTTTTAGGAACTCAGAAAATGAGTTCCAGTTTCCTACAAAAGTAGAAAATGTTAGGATTTCTGTGTAGGATTAGCATTGGTTTTCATTATCAACACATAAGTGCATGTGTAATTGAACATGCAGCAATCTTTTGTAACCGTAGGTTGGCAAATAGTCATGTCCTACAGAAATTTTTTTTAGGTTAATCCATTGCTAATAGCAACCTTCAAGTATCTTACAGTTTCCAAAGTTGGCTAATTTTATCAGAGGCAATTTGAGCTTAGCTATGACTAAGAGCATATTTCCTGTAAACATTAAGCACAGACATTAACAAGTGGGATCATGGAATAGTTGTTTTAAAAAATTACGTGGAATTTGATAGCACCAGGAGATGAAGTAGTCTTTATTCTTTAGTTAGTTAAATTTACTGTAGAATAAATAGCATGTGTCAATCCAGTATTTTGATAACCTTTTCTTTTAAGATTCCATTTCTATTATTAAATGTGATTGTTTGGGCACAGCAGTTTACATAATCTGGTAGTTTTTATAATTACCCAAGAAGTCGAAAGTTAATGAGAAAAAATTATACTTAAAATTTTTTTCTGGACTTCTTTGAAAATGCCCTCTTACTGCTGGGACATACATTGCAATAGGGCTTTCATGTCTGTGTTAAAATGTATCATGGAAATTTTGCCTAAAATAAATTTGTCAAGTAAGTAAAAGTTTGGTATATATTTTAATCAGATGGAAGTATAGAAAACTTTGATATTAAAATGATAGTCTCTTCTTGTTCCATTAAACTGCAAATGAAAAGGAGATGGTATATGTATATTTCTGCATATAAGCCAGAAAATCCCTAATAAAGAGAGCATCTAATTTGCAGAACACTAGTCATGAAAGCCCAATATACACAATGATTGCTCAGCTGTGAAAATAAGTTTTGGAGTCAAGTAAAATGTTAAGCTTGGTAGTGTTTGCTTACTAAGTAGGTTAATGCTGTTTAGAAAATGACAGTTGCAAAGACAGACAATGCTGAAATGAATGTTTGCATGACTTGCTTTTAGTTTTGCTTGCCCTTTTCTGATTGATTAAATATTTTTCCCCCCCTCCTAAATGCAGGGCTTCAGATAACAGGGAGCGTGCTTATGAACATAGTGCCTATGGACACCATGAACGGGGGACGGGAGGATTTGATCGGACAAGACATTACGATCAGGATTACTATAGAGATCCTCGCGAGCGGACTTTACAACATGGGCTCTATTATACTTCTCGGAGTCGAAGTCCAAACCGTTTTGATGCTCATGACCCCCGATACGAACCTAGGGCTCGGGAGCAGTTTACACTGCCCAGTGTGGTACACAGGGATATCTACAGGGATGATATTACCCGGGAGGTACGAGGCAGAAGGCCAGAGCGGAATTACCAGCACAGCAGGAGTCGGTCACCACATTCATCCCAGTCTAGAAATCAGTCTCCTCAGAGGCTGGCTAGCCAAGCGTCTAGACCTACAAGGTCCCCTAGCGGCAGCGGCTCTAGGAGTAGATCCTCCAGTAGTGATTCAATCAGCAGCAGCAGTAGTACCAGCAGTGACAGGTAGGTTAACAGCCTTTTGTTATCACAGACGAGCTGTTGAATAAAATGTCACAAATTCTCAACAATCAGTGGTAATGATTTGTAGCATAGTAATATTTTTTAAAGTAAGTAATCTTGGATCGTGTATGTAAGAAGCTGTGATTAGTGGGTGGCCATGGAATTCACCATTCTGTCAAGTACCTGAAATAGTGATTTGCAAATGCTGTTTTTTGCTCCAGATGCTCAATATTCAAATGGCCAAAAGAGGTAGAAAAATGGTAACTTTAGCTGAATGAAGTAAATCCTGTGCTGCTGAAAATGTATCTCTTTAAAGTTTTTAATTTCTTGGGTGTATAATGCTAACTTATATTATTTTGGTTGAAAATTCATAAAAGCCTTTTGTTTAAAGATGTACTGGTGAAAAAAAAAAAAAAAAAAGATGTACTGGTGAAATATACTGTTGACACATCTATTATCAATGACTAAATCAACTTTTGGGTACATTTTAACTAATTTTAATATCAAGGTGAAAGCCAATTTATAATCTCAAGTAGAAAAACTTTAAATGCAGGTTGTAACTTAGCTGTTCATTAAGGTTGAGTGAGCTAATTTCATTAGTTGGAAATTTTTTTACAAAGGAATTTTATTCTAAAGGTAAAAATAATAATTTGAAGGTAATCTTAACAGGAAACCGCTTAGAAGTTTATCACAGATCTATGTAGATAGTACAGCTTACTCATTTTATAACCTTGGACAAGTGACTTAAGCTGTCTATGCCTCAGCTTTCTCATCTTCTGTGAGAATCAGGCTTTAAAATTATTGTGAAGATTAAATGAAAAAGTGTATTTAAGTGCTTAGCTCGATATCCATATATATTAAATGCTTCCTTTAGTAATTATTAGCTATTATTACTACTGCTTCAGTTGTTGAAGCATTTGAATGGTCTTTAACCATTCCTTGTTTCCATCTACTGTTATTGATCCTGTTTATGCCAAATATCCTAGTTTCATATTTGAATGCTGTGTATTTTAAATTTATAGGATACAAAATTTTTTGACTGATGAAAATGCCCAGATTAATTATTCTTCTTCCAGTATTGCCTGCTTTGAATTAATTTGAGGCAAGTAAATGATCATGTACTTGGGGAAAATTATGTACTGGCTCCAGTGTTGCAGCTATAATAAGCTGATTATGAAGTCTTGTTATGTCCTACTTTCTCCTACATAGAATTCAGGTACTCAGGTTTTAGTCTTTTTTCTCTAAACCTACCTCATTAAAGGGACACAGTAGCATTCCATTGTGTCAAAACTTAATGAAAAGCCAGCCAATTGTGGAAGTGTTGAAGTTGGAGAAATATGATACAGGGCCTTCAGGATGGCATTATACTTTGGTGGGAGTGATAGTGATTTGGGATCTGGCCCTTAGCATTGTAGGCTCAAAAACTTGAACCCAGAGGCCATCTGATGAATTTGATGGCGCTAATCCCTGTTTATGCAATCTAAAGGAAGGGTTATATGCTTCTGAATATTTACAGTCAGAAAGATAACGCCACAAAGGCAGGATAAGCTTAGAAAATGTACACGGGGACTAAATTACAATTTTTAAAAAAAAGATTTTATTTATTTATTTGACAGAGATCACAAGTAGGCAGAGAGGCAGGCAGAGAGAAACGGGGAAGCAGGCTCCCCGTGGAGCAGAGAGCCCGATGTGGGGCTCAGTCCCAGGACCCTGTGATCATGACCTGAGCTGAAGACAGAGGCTTTAACCCACTGAGCCACCCAGGTGCCCCTAAATTACAATTGTTGAAGGTATTTCCTCTTCTGTCAGCTACCTGATTCATGCTTAGGGCTGGAAGCTTTTATGATGTAGGGCTATAAAGGCTGTTACGTAGCACTTCGTAGACAAGAAGGGCTGAGTTTTAGGCTAGGCAGGGAACACTGTGGGTTGAAGGAACAACCTGGAAGGATACAGATGGAAGAATGTTTTGTGAACAGCACGTAATTTAGAATGACTTAACGATGATAATGATTTTGGGTTTAGTTCTTTATGCAGAGATGAGTGGTTGAAAGATTTTGAGAAGGGAGGTAGTTTGTTGAGATCTGTGCTTTAGATTTAGAAAGGCATCTGGTGACTTAGATAGAGTAGGAAAGACCGAGATTGTGGTGAGGAGGATATTTCAGTAGTTCAGAGAAGGAAGTCTTGGACTCTGAGAATGCCTAATTTGGGACAAGTGGGAGAGACATTGTGTTAATAATCAGATTATGTTGATTATGAAAAACAGTGAACTTTCTGGAAATGGGACTGAATGACAGGCCTTTCAGTGCTGTCCTTTTAAGAACAAGACCAGGTCTTCCTTTGTGCACATCATAGAGCTTAGCATATCATCTTTCTCAAAGTATATGTTCAGTAAATAGTTGAAATACTTAGATACGGTTCTTAGCACAATGGATAAAGTAGAATTAATGTAAATAGCTGAAAGATTGGTCATTATATATGATCCAAGCAAGTCTGAGAAAAAAAATCTTTTGATGTGCATAGAATACCCATTCAGCCTCCCTTTTATCAGATGTCCTTTTTTCCTTTACTATTATGCTGACATCAGAGTGTAATATTTTGAGATGTTTTATAGATTCAGAATGTTGAATTTCCTTTTGCGGGAAATAAGTTCTTTTTTGTAATCTTTAAAACCTTATGACTGTGAAACCATGACCTTCCAAGTTCTTTAAAAATGTTTCAAATTAACGTCTTATAGTAGATGAAATATAGCTTGGTTCCAGCGATAGAAACAAGCTTGTATTCTGTCTGCATGGCTGACTGACAGGGAAGTTAATCACCCTCCATCCCCCTTAATTGTTAGAGCTTTGGTGAACAGATTCCTAGCAGTGCATTTCCAATGAGTAAACAGTCTGGTTGTGAACTCTTTATAAATGACACACCTACAGTTTCTGCATAACTATTCTCAGTATTTAACTGGTGAGAACTGGAACTCAATGGTATAAGCTTTCCTGTGTGCAGCTCTGTGGTGCTGTCTGTCTCTTTCTCTGTCGTGGTTTAGGGAGTCAATTTTCCTTTCAACAGAAAATTTTAAATGTGTATATTCCACAAAAGTATTTCTTTGAAAAGCCCTGATTGAGGGGCTCCTGGGTGGCTCAGTTGTTAAGCCTCTGCCTTCGGCTCAGGTCATGATCCCAGGGTTCTGGAAATGAGCCCCTCATTGGGTTCCCTGCTCCACAGAGAGCCTATTTCTCCCTCTCCCACTCCCCCTGCTTGTGTTCCCTCTTTCCCTGTCTCTCTCTCTCTCTCTCTCTCTCCCCCCCTCCCCCCCACCCCCCACCGTGTCAAATAAATAAATAAATAAATAAATCTTTAAAAAAAAAAAAAAGGCCAGATTGAAGTTGAACATACTTTATTTCTGTAGTTTCCTATCATTGGGTTTCTTTTTCCTGTCATGTTAGTGAATTTTCTGTAATACAGGTTAAAGGAATTGAAGAATTTATTGAATTTAGTTCATAAACTTTCCTGATATCTTTTTTTTTTTTTAAAGATTTTATTTATTTATTTGACAGAGATCACAAGTAGGCAGGGAGGCAGGCAAAGAGAGAGGGGGAAGCACGCTACCCGCTGAGCAGAGAGCTGGATGCGGGGCTAGATTCCAGGACCCTGAGATCATGACCCGAGCCGAAGGCAGACACCCAACCCACTGAACCACCCAGTCACCCCCCCACTTTTTTAAAAAAGA
Source organism: Martes martes (assembly GCF_963455335.1). NCBI lineage: Eukaryota > Metazoa > Chordata > Mammalia > Carnivora > Mustelidae > Martes > Martes martes. The sequence goes on along the minus strand of NC_137891.1, from coordinate 180,157,333 downwards.
TTTTATTTATTTATCTGACAGCAAGAGAGGGGACACAAGCAGGGGAATGGGAGAGTGAGAAGCAGGCTTCCCACTGAGCAGGGACCCTGTTGTGGGGCCCCAATCCCAGGACCCTGGGATCATGACCTGAGCCCAAGGCAGACACTCAACGACTGAGCCACCCAGGCGCCCCAACTTTCCTGCTATCTTAAAATAGTTTTTGGCTGTGCTTTGTTTCCTAGTGGTTTACTTTGATCAAACCCAAAGATGATTGGGCTGGTTTAGGGTCCCTGAACTTGAATGGGGAAAATTACATCTTTTCACTAGTAATCTGTAACTGAAATTAAGTGTTGCTTCACATTATGAAAGTAGGCAACAAAAAAAAACAGTAGTATTGACAGTATGGGTTACTTTGTCACCAATATAAATCCGCAGGTAATTTATTATAGTTGGGGATATCTCAAAATGCAGTGTCTAGTCATCATTACTGGGACTACTGGGAATTACATAGTTATTAAACTCAGTGTTAAGTATTATAAGTTAATGTTAATGAAAACATTATAACACAACATTTTAAATATTTTAATAACTCAATGTAATTGGTTTCCATTTTTATTCCTGTTTATTTTACTTTATGCATTTAGAAACATTATTCTGAAAAGTGCAGAGGCTTCACCAGATTGCTGAAAAGATATCCTGGCAGTTAGTCCTTGATTCTGCACGCTGTAAGAGGTTTATTGAATGAATGGGGAAAAAATGGATGAAAGGTTAAAGGGAGAGAGTTGAGATTTGGATAATCCTAAACCTGTTCCTATTCCTTTCCCGCCTATTCAGTAGATTACTTCTCTAAATCTCTTTTTAGTCTAAATTTAACTTTTGAGTTTATATTCAGCCATCTGTTTAACAAATACAGTGTTTTTGTGTGCACAAAATTTATGGAATAAGATAGGTTGTATGGAGCCCCAAGAATAGAACTAATTTATTTATCTTTAATTTTTTTTAAGTTTATTATTATTTCTGTAATCTCTCCATCCAGTGTGGGGCTTGAACTCTTGACCTTGAGATTAAGAGTCAGATGCTCTTCTTTTTTTTTTTTTTTTTTTTTTACAGATTTTATTTATTTATTTGACACAGAGAGAGAGAGATCGCAAGTAGTCAGAGAAGCTGGCAGGGGGGGTGGGGGAAGCAGGCTCTCCGCTGAGCAGAGGGCCCATGCGGGGCTCGATCCCAGGACCCCGAGATCATGACCCGAGCCGAAGGCAGAGGCTTAACCCCCTGAGCCACCCAGGTGCCCCAAGAGTCAGATACTCTTCTGACTGAGCCATCCAGGCACCCCAAGAATAGATTAATTTAGATTAAACATTCGCAGTGGCTGAGCCAAAACAGAAAACTACATATATGTCTAATTAAGAGCTAACATGTACTTACATTAATCTGGGTGTCTGTGGCTAGTGCATCTTTCCTGCTTTCCAAAAGCAGCCTCATCTCTGTTGAAAGCTTTTTGGGCTAGGGTCAGACTTTTCCTTTTTGTTCTTCTGAACCCTGCTGCTTTGTCTGTCTAAATATGTCTGGTAACTACAGAGTTTTATTCTCACAAAAATAGGTCTGTAGGTGGAAACAAAATGAATGTAGTAATAAGCAAAGATAACTACATGAAAATAACTGTAGTTAGTGACATTTCATTGTCTCATTGTGGCTCTTGGTAAACCATATGGCATTAAATCATGCTTAGTTACCTGTTTGAATAAATCAGAATTTTTTTTCTTTTTCTTTTTTTTTTTTTTTTAGAGAGAGAGCACACATGAGCGTGGTGGGGGGGCAGAGGGAGAAGGAGATAGAATCTCAAGCAGACTCCCCGCTAAGTATGGAGCCTAATGTGGCTCTCAATCTCACAACCTAAAATCCTGACCTGATCTGAAATTAAAAGTTGGACTCTTAACCAACTTGAGCCACCCAGGTGCCCTGAATCAGAATTTATTAGAACAAGCTTTCTACATACAGATTTTTAGAATTGGAATAAATTGATTTAGAAAATACTTGATGTGGGGCGCCTGGGTGGCTCAGTGGGTTAAGCCTCTGCCTTTGGCTCAGGTCATGATCCCAGGGTCCTGGGATCGAGCCTCACATCGGGCTCTCTGCTCAGCGGGAAGCCTGCTTCCTCCTCTCTCTCTGCCTGCCTCTCTGCCTACTTGTGATCTCTGTCTGTCAAATAAATAAAATCTTAAGAAAAAAAAATACTTGGTGAAATTCCATGTGTTTTTTGGTATAGTTAATTATATTACTGGAATTTCTTTGATACTGTCATGGTTGGAAGATTTTTAAAAGTAGGCTCCATGCCCAATGTGGGACTTAAACTCATGACCCTGAGATCAAGAGTTGCATGCTTTACTGACTGAGCAGCGAGGCTGACCTGAGCCTGAGGCAGTCGCTTAACGACTGAGTCGCCCAGGTGCCCCTGCACTATGATTTCTTATTCTCAGATATATTTAGGGACACAAAAATAGTTTGTATTCCTTTTTTTAACAGAAGTAAGTCACTACCGCTAAAAGTAATGACTTTTAATATCAGGAGAAAAATTGATACAACGAATCAAACAATATTTGGGAAATTGGAACGAATCAAACAATATTTGGGAAATTGGTGTTTAGGAACCTTGACTTTTCTCCCAGCTCTTGTTTGTAGTTGCGTAGGATTAAAGTGATTATAGAAATTAAGTTGGTTTTACTGCATAATACCAACCCTTCTCCTGTTTGCTAGTGTTTATACCTGTCAGTTTGAGGTGAATCATTTAAGTTGAGAAGAGATTTTTTTTTTGTTCTTGAGTGTGTAAAGAGAAGATACCTGTGCACAGAAACCATTGAAACAAATTATGCTAACTAACATGTAAAAATAGACGATTAGATGTTTATTGATTTGGGGATAACTGGTGAAGTGTATGTTTTGGGAGCATTCACAGGACTTTGAAGGAGAACAGTAAAGGTTTATTTAAGCCTTTAAGAAGCCAAAGTCAAAGATAACAAATACTCTTAGGAGGGATGTTTGTTTATATTCTGCCCTTTTTGTATAAAATGAAAATATTTGCATGCTTATTTTAAGCCTAAGTAAAATAACCATTTTAATGCATTTTAAATAGCTGATTTATTTCTGGGTTTCACAACCATTCTTTGCCTGTTTTATTATTTTGTACTTCTGCCTCATCTTTACTTTTTTAGACAGCTCAAATTATCTTAGACTTTAAAAAAAAAAGATTTATTTATTTGACAGGGAGAGAGAGTGTACAAGCAGGGGGAGAAACAGGCTCCCCGCTGAGCAGGGAGCCTGATGTGGGGCTCCATCCCAGAGCCCTGGGGTCATGATGCTTAACTGACTGAGCCTCCCAGGCATCCCTGAAATTAGATTTTGAAAGGAATTGTTTTGCAGAAAGTCAGTTTTGTAAATAAAATGTATTCATTGCTCTCTTTCCAACCATTAAAGTTTTTTTTTTTTTTAAATTTTATTTATTTGACAGAGATCACAAGTAGGCAGAGAGGTAGGCAGAGAAAGGAAGGGAAGCAGCCGCCCCCCCCCCCCCCCCCCCCCCCGCAGCAGACAGCCGGATGTGGGGCTGGATCCCAGGATCCTGAGATCACGAAATGAGCAGAAGGCAGAGGCTTTAACCCACTGAGCCACCCAAACACCCCTTAAATAAAGTTTTTATCTTGAGATTTGCAGCTCTTAATTTGTGAGGAAATTAAAACCATCTAATAGTTTTATTGACTTTATGACTCTTCTCCTTGAAATACTGGTATCTAAGTTCTCTTTTTTTCATAGAGAATTTATTTTTTCTTTATTTTATGCAGTATAGTTGACAGGTATTGAAGTTCTTTAAAAAGCTACCTGCTTGGAGGGAGAAGGGGAAAAAACGAGAACAGCAAGCATATTAGTGTGTCTGCAATCCTGGAGAAAACTATTAGATTTAAAATATACAAAGTCTCCCCATATTTTTTTTTAAAGATTTTATTTATTATTTGTCAGAGAGAGAGAGAGAGAGAGCACGAGAGCACGAGCACAGGCAGGCAGAGTGGTAGGCAGAGGCAGAGAGAGAAGCAGGCTCCCCGCTGAGCAAGGAACCTGATGTGGGACTCTGATCCCAGGAGTCTAGGATCCTGACCTGAGCCGAAGGCATCTGCTTAACCAACTGAGCCACCCAGGTGTCCCAAAGTCTCCCCATATTTTGAGTAGCTCCCTTAATTACCATTACTTTCCAGAAGAGTGAGCGTTTGTTCATTCCCTCTTAAATCAGTTTGGGGGCTCTTGAGCAGCATGGAATAAATGTTCCACAGTCTGTACTTTGGAGAGTGCTCCCCAGTGAGAGAGACAGAGAGAGAGTGTGTGTATAGTTATGTATGTATAGCTCTGTATGTATGTGTGTATTAGTAGTAGTATCATTTTTCCATCCCCACCATCAGTTGAAGAGCCTACATTTTTGAAGTTTATTTTGGGGGCAATAAGCTATACACGATCTTCTGTTTTGGGGGGTCCTATTAGCTAGCCAAGCCTTTTTAATGCTAAATATGGAAAATGGAGGTGTTTGCTTTGTGACTGCCCTGATGGGCTTAACTTCCATTGTGGAGCTCTATAAATAGATTGATTTCCTTTCTGGTTCTTCTCTTTTTGTCGGGTACCAGCATCTCAGTAAGGCTCTCGTAGGTAATAGGTGGTATCAGCATTAGGGTTCTGTATGGTATAGGCAGTTTTGGAAACAAGTGCTAGGCTGATCCGTATTTGCCCTATACGGAGAATCCGGCTTTCACTTGAGATCCCCTGCTGCGAGGGAAATGAGAACAAGGTAGACTTAACGCTGAGAGCAAATGAGGAGAGCTCATTGTGTGCCGCCTCGGCAGCCAGTGTGTCTGAATATTGCGGGGAAAGCTAAGAACTGCTTGTTTGTGAGTCAAACCAGCCTAAACTGGAATCATCCAGTTTTAGTTGGCCGCTTGCCACCTCCCAGAGGCTTCCTTATTTTGCCAGAGTTTCTGCCCAGCCCTCAGCCCCGGGGGTGGGGTGGTGACCGGGCAGGCGTCTGTGCTGGGACTGGGCAGGCAGTGGGGAGGGGCAGGCCCTGAAGTGGCTGCTGGTTAACCCCGGTTCATTCCTAGGCCGAGGCTTTACAGATAGAGTAAGGAGTTGTAGAAGCTGGTGTGAACTCTGCTATTTCCAGTGCATTTTACTCTGTTACTCCCTTGCTTTCCCTGTAACTTTTTGATTTCTATCCTTTAAAAGCCAAGGCTTAAAAAAACAGCGTCTGCCATACCGTTGCTCCGGTACATAATAACATGGTTTGCACATGGTGATAAAGAATTTATTACCAAAAATTTGGGGTGCCTTGATGGCTCTGTCACTTGAGTCTCAGATTCTTCATTTTGGCTCCAGTTGTGATCTGGGGTGGGGGGTGTCGTGAGATCCAGTCCCATGTCAGGCTCCACCCTTCGCCCAGAGTTCGCCAGAGATAACTCTCTCTCCGCTCCTCCCTGCTGCTTGTGTTCTCCTCCTTTCCCCACTCTCTTTCTCTCAAATAAGTTAAAATCTTAAAAAAAAAAAAATTTATTACCAATAATTTATGTAACTAATTTACAGAGTTCCCCAGGAATTATGCTTTTAGTTAAGTTAGTCTTTTTGAAGTGACAAACTGTCCCTCCTTTACCCGTTTTCATTCTTTCCATTTGGGTTGTGCTGAGGTTTGTTTTGGTTTGATTGTTAGATGGAAGAAATGAAAATAGATTTGGGGATAAGCTTGTGACTCCGCATCTTGCAAATTTTAATGTGAAGTAAATTTTTTTTTGAAGTGAATTTTTTAAATGTTGCTTTCACATTAACAAAAAGTAATTCAGATTAAAATCCTAAACAACAAATTTTAAAATTAAAAGAACTGTGCTGAATTTTGTTTAACTTGGAGGCAAACTCTAAAAAAAAAATATTATGCTTAAATTGCAAATTGTTAGTGTCATGGCTACTTTGTGCATATAAAGAACCTCTTAGCTTTCTTCTTTGAGAAATAAGGGAATTAAGTGATTAAACATGGCCTAATTCCTCATCAGAGAACACCCAGAAGTCACTAAGCCACAAATTAAAGCCTCAAATAAAAGAGTACATTTATTTTTGTCTTTCTGGATGCCAGGGCTGTATAGAAAATGGAAATTTCCATAACCTTGCTTATGTTTCAGGCTTTTAGAATGAGATTGAAACCTCTTTTACTTATGGTAGACGTTTATTCAGAGCAGTTTTGGTGTTCTTCTCTTTTATCTTTTGTGAGGTATTTACATTTGGAGGTCATTCTCAGAAACGCTGATAAAATTTCAACCTGCCCTGAATGAGGGATCATCCATCACAGATATAAAGGAAAATGTGGTAATCGTATTTTTAAGTTAAAATCTTATTTTAAACATTACCACTTTCTGAAATTCAGAATTAGCCGAGATTTAATTATAGGTACCTTCCCCTAATATTTTTTTAATCTGTGTCTTAGAGTATAAGCTAAATGATTGCCCTTATGATTGCCCTTATTTGCGAAGGATAGTTTTGTGACTGCTTCTCTTATGAAATATAGAGCACCCTCTGGTGATTTGTTTACTTAAGTCATGTGGTCATTCATTAAATTATATGCTACTGGAGTTTACTGTTGCTAGAAGTTGTATGACGTGACCTCTATAGAACATCTTCCTAAACACACTTTGTTGAATAGATGAATTTCCTCTTTCCAGGTAGACAGAATATTAAGTGAAATTTATCTGTATTTTAAAGAGTTATTTGAGAGAGTACACACATGTGAGCAGGGTAAGGGGCAGAGGAGGAGAGAGAGTCTCAAGCAGACTGGGCACTGAACTCGGAGCCTTATGTGGGGCGTGATCCTATGACCCTGAGATCATGATCTGAGCCAAAACCGAGAGTTGAACACTCAACCGAATGGGCCACCTAAGTGCCCCTAAGTGAAAGACATTTTAAGATTAACTTTGCAAATAGAGTTCGTTTCTCCTAAGAAGCTGAGTCATACTCTAAAAATTTTTCTTGGTATAGATGAGGAGATTAGAAGAACTATATGCTACCATGTGGGTAGTAAGATCTGTTCATAGAATCAGGTGGGAAGACTATATATATATATACGCATACATATACACACACACCTCAATAAAATAGGGTTGGACGTTTTTAGAATTTGGCTTAGTTAATACCCATTGAGTTTTTCTTAATGTTACTAAATTAAAAACTTTTTAAAAAACACTTGTGTGAATTGTTGGTAAAATATTGAACAAGGGGTGGTGGGTATTTTTTGTTTCAAATCGTTAGCAAAGATAGTTTTTGAAGTATAAAGTGGTAGGTACCGTAGAACTAAGGTCCACTTTTTCTGTTAATTCTGTACTTTCCTCCGTCCTTCCCTCCCTCTCTTTCTTTCTCCCTCTCTCAAGATTTTTAATTACTTATTTGAGAGAGGCAGAGAAGCCAAGCAGGGGGAGAAGGAGAAGCAGACTCAGTGGCTCAGTTGGATAAGTGTCTGAATTTGGTTTTGCCTCAGGTCATGATACCAAGGTATGAGATCAAGCCCATCCGGGCTCTGAGCTCAGCGAGGCAGGCATCTGCTTGAGATTCCTTCTCTCTCTGCTCCTCCTACTCGTACTCTCCCACCCTCCCTCTCTCTCTCAAATAAGTAAGTCTTTAAAAGAAGAAACAACAAAAAACACAAACCCTCTGTTATCTGTCGTAAATAACATTTCTTTTTAAGGATTCTCATGGCTTTAACATGGTCTCCCCCCCCCCCCAAGGTTTTAGTTTTTGTTAAAGATTTTATTTGAAAGAGAGAGAATAAGTAGTGGGGGCGAGGTGGGGGTGGAGACAGAGAGAAGCAGACTTCTGGCTGAGCAGGAATCCCAGTGTGGAACTTGATCCCAGGACGCTGGGATCAGGAGCTGAGCCGAAAGCAGAGGTTTAACTGACTGAGCCACCCAGGTGCCTCTTAACATAGTCTCTTACTTAACAGGTGATAATGTTTGCTTCTTGAGGCGCTTTTTGGTTCCGTAGCCAGGTTGCTCAGTACTGTCTACAGGCCACATGTGGCTGTTGAGCACTTGAAATTTGGCTAGTCTTTACACCAGTACTAATCTTTGCTATACAGTGGACAGACCTCAAAAACATGCTAAGTGAAAGAAACCAGTACAGAAGGCCACGTACTATATGATTCTATTTATATGAAATATTGAGATAAGGTGAATTTGTACAGACACAAAGTAGTTTATTGATTGCCTAGGAATGGGGGTGGAAAAGAATGGGGAGTGATGGCTAATAGGTATGAGGTTTCTTTTTGGGCTGATGCAGATGTACTAAAGTTGTATTATGATGATTGTATATCTCCATAAGTATACTAAAAATCACTAATAGTATACTTTTAAATGAGTCACTTTCCTGGTGTGAAAAGTATATCTCAATAGAGCTATTAAAAAATACACACTGAATTTTGAAGATGTAGCAGAAAAAGTATTAATAATTTTTATGTTGACTGCATGTTAATATTTTGGGTGTATTACATTACATATATTATTAAAATTCACCTGTTTCTTTTTACTTTTTAAAAGAGTGACTGCTTAAAAGTTTCAAATTTTTGGTTTGTATTAAACTTCTATTGGATAGCACTGTTCTAGAATCGAGTTCTTTTTTTTTTTTTTTTTTAAAGATTTTATTTATTTATTGGACAGACAGAGATCACAAGTAGGCAGAGAGACATGCAGAGAGAGAGAGAGGAGGAAACAGGCTCCCTGCTGAGCAGAGAGCCTGATGCGGGGCTCGATCCCAGGACCCTGGGATCATGACCTGAGCTGAAGGCAGAGGCTTTAACCCACTGAGCCACCCAGGCGCCCCTAGAATCGAGTTCTATTAAGATTCTAATGTCATGAAGTAATTTGTGCATCTCTTTAATGCTTTTCATTTTTTTTAAAGAGAAACAATATTCTTTTTATTTTAATTCCAAGACCCTTACGTTCTCTTTGCGGTTATGGATTAATAGAAAAGGTTCTTGGGACTTGTGAGCCTAAGATACAGACTGAACTACTTTCAGATTCCATCTTCAGCAAATTTTGTTTTGGTTAGGCTGAAGTGCATGTTTATTTCTAGGGTGGCCAAGGGAATATTTCAGCTTTTGAAAAAGTTAAATATCTAAGCCTCCAATTAGTTTAATTCCCCAAGAAGAAAATTAAATCATTTTAACCAGAGTAATTTTTTAATGATTAAAAAAAATCCTTAAGTGAAAGTAAGTTTTTTAAGTGATGTTTAATACTTTTGTTAGAGGTTTGAAATGTGCGTGTATATGTACAGTGGAATTCTGATGTTGGAATTAGAATAAGACTAGTGCATACAGTGTTGCTTCTAGACATGATTTATGTAACCAAAACTGTGTTTTTTTGTTTTTGTTTTTTAAATTTTAGTTAACATACAGTGTTGGTTTCTGGAGTAGAATTCAGTGTTGAGTTTTGTGATTCTTTGAATGTCATTTTCGGTGGTAGAGGGAAGAGCAGACTAGCCCTATCCTGAATGTGCTTTGTCATGGTGGTAAGAGCCATTTGGACTGTAGCTTTGAGTTTGTTTCCACTGGAAGAGAGTGCAGGAGTTGTTTAAGCAGGACTTGAGGCTGGAGTTTGTCATAGTGAGTAACTTGAAGTTATTTACAAATAAATAAACAAGTGCACCAAGTAATAGATGGCTTTAGGCTTCCTGCTGCGGAATTAGGTGCCCTTCTAACCTCTTGGGTCTGGAACTACCGTAACAGAGAGCTCAGAAGTTGGAAATAGCAGACTTCTTTTTTATTCTGGCTAGGAAGGAGATGTAATTAGCACCAAAGTTCAGTTGGAAGAAGGCAGAACTCAAAGTTCAAGTTTACTTGTGGGTTTGGTAAAGGTTTCAGCAGTTGTACATAACCACTTGAAGTAAAAAAGAACCATGGTTTCACTTGACTTGTAAGCTTTTTTGGTTTATGTGCTCTGAAACATTTTGGTTATTCAAACAAGAAGTACATCTGATTTTATAAACTGCGTGAGGTTAAGGGAATAAGAAAATCCCACTGTATTATAATTGACGGTTTAGGTTTCCTGTCAGTTTGTCCCTTGAATAAAGACATCCCATGGATGTTCTAAAGGCTTTGCTACCATACAGAATTTCTTGTTCCTTAGGCATACATGTTGGATCTGCTTACAACTTCCAGGGATAATGCGTGTTTGATGCTTTTTACTTTGAGTTACTTGAGCAGCAGTTTTTCTGACTCTTAAGGTTTTGCCAAGAATATAACAACTCCATGAACCCAGGCTCTTTGGAATTTTAGCCAAAAATAATTCTAAGGCAAGGTGTTTCAGACACAGTGACAATACATAGACAAGTTTTTTACTTTACCCATTATGAAATATTAACTAGGGAATTTTAGGGCCTTGTAACACACCTGATTCTTAGTAATAGTTTGTTTTATTTGTTTATTCATTTGTTTTAAAAAGAAAATTTTTTGAATTTTTTTTTTAGAACTTTTAAAAAAGATTTATTTATTTGTCAGAGAGAATGCGCACAAGCAGGGGTAGCATCAGAGGGAGAAGCAGACTCTCCACTGAGCAAGCAGCCCAGTGCTGACTCAGAATGTGGGATCATGACCTGAGCTGAAGGCAGATGCCCAACCAAGCCACCCAGGCGTCCCTGAATGTTGTTGTTGTTGTTGTTTTTAATTCCAAAGTAATTCCTACACCCAGCTTGGGGCTTGAACTCACAACCCTGAGATCAAGAGTCACATGCTCCACTGACTGAGCCAGCTAGGTGCCCCCTTAGTAGTAGTTTAAGAAGAGCACAGCCACTTTGAATTTTTGCTTTTATTAAAACAATAACTTTTGAAACCTTCAAATATATATTTAAAGATTTTATTTATTTATTTATTTATTTGAAAGAAAGAGAGAGCATGAGCCAGGGGAGGGACAAAGGAAGAGGGAGAAGACTCCCTACTGAGCAGAAGCCCCAGGACCACAGGATCATGACCTGGGCCAAAGGCAGAAGCTTTTCTGAGCCACCCAGGTTTCTCTTAAATTATATTTTTAATGCCAAATTTTAAAATTATGGCAAAATATACATAGCATTAAAGTTGCCATTTTAACCATTTTATTTATTTATTTATTTATTTATTTATTTATTTTTTTAAAGATTTTATTTATTTATTTGACAGAGAGAGATCACAGTAGACAGAGAGGCAGGCAGAGAGAGAGAGAGGGAAGCAGGCTCCCTGCTGAGCAGAGAGCCCGATGTGGGACTCGATCCCAGGACCCCGAGATCATGACCTGAGCCGAAGGCAGCGGCTTAACCCACTGAGCCACCCAGGCGCCCCTTTATTTATTTATTTTTAAAAGATTTTATTATTTGAGAGAGAGAGCAAGAGAGAGCATGAGCAGGGGGAGAGGCAGATGGAGGAGAGGCAAACTTCCCGCTGAGCAGGGAATCCAGTGATGGGCTCGATCCCAGGACCCACCCAGGCGCCCCTGTTCTCACCATTTTTAAGTGTACAATTCAGGGGCACTAAGTACATTTACTTTGTTGTGCAGTCATCGCCACCACCATCTCCAGAGCTTTTTCTTCTCAGACTGAAACTCTGTACTCATTAAAACATAGGGGTACCTGGGTGGCTTAGTGGGTTATATAAGCCTCTGCCTCTTGACCTCAGAGTGGTGAGTTTGAGCCCTGTGTGTACGTCCAGCGTGGAGCCTACTTAAAAACAGAACAAACAAAACAAGCAAAACTTCCCCCAGCCCACTGGTAACTACTGTTTTATTTTTTAATCTCTACAGAATTTGACTATTCAGGGTACCACGTATAAATGAAATCATGTAGTACCAGCCCTTTTGCATCTGGCTTAAACTTTATTTAACATGTTTTCAAAGATTCATCCATGTTGTAGTATATGACAGAATTTCCTTCCTTTATAAGACTGAATAATATTCCTTTAGGTTTTTTGGGGGGAGGGGGAGACTTTAATTATCCAGCACACATCCTATAGATGAACTGTTTCCATGTTCCTTTTACTTAATACCATCCAAAGATAGTAAATAATAAACTTAAAGAAACATGAATTGAAGCTGTAATTGCATCCTAGAGAGTTACTTGTGTTTAATCTTTTGTAAGACAGCTAACCACATATAGCATGTTTAAGCTCAATGCAGTATTTTCTGCCAAACTCTTTTAAAGTAGTCTTTAATGATTTTGTTTTTCCCTCATTTATGTAAACTCTTGAATTTCAGAAGAGGAAGATAGATAAAACCAATTATTTTAATTATTGTGGTTGAATTTGCTACCACTTTATGACCATGAACACTAAACCTAAATTAGTATTAATCTTACCTACCTATAAAGTGGACGTGGGGGAGGGGGCCTGGGTGGCTCCATTGGTTAAGTATCAACTCTTTTTTTTTTTTTTTTTTTAAGATTTTACTTATTTATGACCAGATAGCAAGATTGGGAACACAAGCACAAGGGGGCTGAAGAGGGAGAAGCAAGCTCCCCACTGAGCAGGTCATGATCTCGGGGTCATGGGATCGAGCCCTGCGTTGGGCTCCATGCTCAGTGCAGAGTTTGCTTGAAACTCTCTTTACCCCTCTCCCCCCATCCCACTTGCTCACGCACATGTGCACTCTTTCTCTCTAAAATAAATGAATAAATCTTTTAAAAAAGTGAACCCTTAGTTGTCTAAGCTTTAGACATGCTTGATATTTATAAACATTCATAGTTAAAGACTAGAAGGAAAAGTTAACTTCTGAGCTGTACACTTTCTACTAAACTTAGGAATCCTTAGGGAATAAATTATTAATTATGTCAGCAATAAAAGCTAATTCCAGTGAAAAGCAAAATTACTCCTGGTGGAATACAGTTCTCTTTCTCCTTCTACCTTTGTCTAATAAAATCTATTAACCAAAATAAAATTGAAGTTAAAATATTGGTTCCATAATAAAAAATAAAATTCCACTCTTTAATGTATCAATTGTTTCTCTGAATAAGGAACGCAAATTTAAAGAATTTAGACAACTTTTCATTACCTTAGGCTCTAAAGAGCTTAATTTACCATTTATACGATAGAACTGTTAGTGTTTTCCCCATATCTTTTGCAATAGTTGCAGAATCACCAGTTAGAGCTAACTCCTTTCTCTGAAATAATTTCTGAGGAACTTTACCTGGATAAGCCCAGTTGTGAGACCCTTTGATTTAGCAGAGCCTTATTGACAGAAAGCAGTAGGAATCCTGTTTCATTGACTGGTTGGGAATCTTTTTCTAAGGTGCAAAGAGAAGAACTATTCACTTTGTATTTTACTTTGTAAGTCCTGTGTGTGTGTGTGTGTGGCAAAATAACATAAAATTTACCATTTTAACCTTTAAAAAAAAAAAAGTAATCTCTCAGGGCACCTGGGTGGCTCAGTGGGTTAAGCCTCTGCCTTTGGCTCTGGTCATGATCCCAGGGTCCCTGGATTGAGCCCCACATTGGGCTCTCTGCTCCTCGGGGAGCCTGCTTCCTGCTCTCTCTCTCTGCCTGCTTGTGATCTGTGTCTGTCAAATAAATAAAATCTTTAAAAAAAAGTAATCTCTTTCCAGCATGGATCCTGAACTTGCAACCCCAAGTTCAAGACTCAGTTGCTCTACTGACTCAGCCAGCTAGATGCCCTCCCCCTTTTAACTATTCTTAAGTGTATATAGTTCAGTGGCTTTAAGTACATTTACATTGTTGTACAACCATTACCACCGTCCATCTCCATAACCTTTTTTATTTTTCCAAACTAGAACTCGGTATCCATTCAAGGATTTCTCATTCTCCTTCCCCCAGCCCCTGGCCACCACCACTCTACTTTCTGTCTGTATGAATTTGACTGCTCAGTGTCTTATGTAAGTGGAATCATAAAATATTTGTCCTTTTGTGACTGGCTTATTTCATTTAGCATAATGTCCTCAAGGTTCATTCAAGTTGTAGTATCAGTTACCTTCCTTTTAAAGGTTGAATAAGGCTCAATTTTATGTTGATCATACTTCTTTTATCCAGTTGTCTATCCCTGGACTCTGGGGTTGCTTCCACCTTTTGGCTGTTAAGCATACTATGAATGTGGGTGTACAAATACCTATTGGAATCCCTGTTTTCAATTATCTTTTTTTTTTTTTAAAGATTTTATTTATTTATTTATTTGTCAGAGAGAGAGAGAGAGCGCGCGCAAGCAAACACAGGCAGAGTGGCAGGCAGAGGCAGAGAGAGAAGCATGCTCCCTGCTGAGCAAGGAACCGGATGCGGGACTTGATTCCAGGACCCTGGGATCATAACCTGAGCTGAAGGCAGTGGGTTAAGTGACTCAGCCACCCAGGCATCCCAATTCTCTTTAAGTCAATAAATTTTTGAGGAATTTTACGGGGCGCCTGGGTGGCTCAGTGGGTTGAGCCTCTGCCTTCGGCTCAGGTCATGATCTCGAGGACCTGGGATCGAGCCCCACATCAGGCTCTCTGCTCAGCAGGGAGCCTGCTTCCCTTCCTCTCTCTCTGCCTGCCTCTCTGCCTACTTGTGAGCTCTGTCTGTCAAATAAATGAATAAAATCTTAAAAAAAATTTTTTTTGAGGAATTTTACGTGTAATTCCTTCCACTGCCAATCATGTTAGTTCCTCCAAAGTCAAAAAATCATAATCTTCAAAATAGCCCCTCCCTTCTAAGTAACCTAAAGATTAAGCATCCTTAAAGATTTTATTTTTAAGTAATCTTTATACCCCACATGGGGCTTAAAGTCACCCCAAAATCAGAGTTGCATGTTCCACTGACTGAGGCAGCCAGGTGCCCCAAAATAGTCCTTTTAAAAAGAACTTTTGTTTGGTCCACAGTTGTCACTGTCACTCCACAGTTCTTTTGGTTGGGTTTCTTTGATCTCCACTTGAATATAGACAACTTCAAAAATTCCCCGCCGTAATCTTTGGGATCCAATTCCTTTACGTTAGGGCCCTAGAAGTCAAATTGTAGGAAGTACATTGATTGCTGTTTTGGCAAATGATCTAAAATTATTATTTCTTAATTGTTTCTAATATTGAAAGGTCTTGTTACTTCCATTCTCCTCCCTGAGTCTGGCAGAAAATGTTATAGGTCCTTTGGTCAGCACTGCAATAAACTTGGCTGCCTGTTTTCAGTTCTTTTGGTTATATACCCAGAAGTTGAATTGCTGAATAATATGGTAATTCAGGTTTTTTGTGGAACTGCCATATTGTTTTTTATAATGTCTACCATTTTATTTTGCTAGCAGCAGTGCGTAAGGGTTCTGATTTCTTTTCATCCTTGTCAATGTTCTTTATATTGTTTCTCTATAATAGCCATCATGATGAGTATGAAATAGATCTCAGAGGTTTTGATTTGGATTTCCCTAATGAGTAGTCATGTTGAGCATCATTTCATGTGCTCTTTGGCCACTTGTAATCTTCCTTGGAGAAATGTCTGTTCAAGTTCATAGGTGCCCATTTTTGCATCTGGTTTAAATTTGTTTTTTGTTTTTTGTTTTTGGGGTTTTTTTTTTTTTGCTGTTATTATATTGTCATTTTTATTTTTTTTTTAAAGATTTTATTTTTTGAGAGAACAAGAGAGAGTATGAGTAAGGGTAGGGGCAGAGGGAGAAGCAGACTTCCCACTAAGCAAGGAGCCTGATGTGGAGCTCAATCTTGAGACTTCGGGATCATGACCTGAGCTGAAGGCAGACACTTAAGCAACTGAGCCATCCAGGCACCTCTTTTATTGTCATTTTTCTTTCTCTCTTTCTTTTTTTTTTTTTTTTTTAAGATTTTGTTTATTTATTTGACAGACAGAGATCACAAGCAGGCAGAGAAGCCGGCAGAGAGAGAGAGGAGGAAGCAGGCTCCCCGCTGAGCGGAGAGCCGGATGCGGGGCTTGATCCCAGGACCCCGGGATCATGACCTGAGCTGAAGGCAGAGGCCCTAACCCACTGAGCCACCCAGGTGCCCCTGTATTGTCATTTTTCTTTTTCTTTTCTTTCTTTCTTTTTTAAAAAAAGATTATTTATTTGACACTTTGAAATCACAAGTAGGCAGAGAGGCAGGCAGAGAGAGAGGGGAAAGCAGGCTCCCTGCTGAGCAGAGAGCCCAATGTAGGGTCCCTAGGACCCTGAGATCATGACCTGAGCCGAAGGCAGAGGCTTTAACGAGTCACCCAGGCGCCCCGTCATTTTTCTTTTTTAAAGATTATTTGAGAGAGAGTGAGAGAGAGCGAGCCCACAAAAGGAGGGAGGGTCAGAGGAAGAAACAGACTCCCGGCGGAACAAGGAGCCCAGTGCAGGGCTCGGACCCGGGAAGGACCCTGGGATTATGATGTGAGCCGAAGGCAGATACTTAACCACCTGAGCCACCCAGGCATCCCATATAAAGTAATATATTAGTATGAAGGAAGAATTGTCGCTTTAAAGGGTCCCATATTTGAACTGGATCTTAAAATTAGCATATTGCTTTTGAAAAAGAAGGGAAAGCAGTCAGATAATGTAGGCAGGGTTTTTCAACCTTGGCACTGTTCACAGATAATCCTTTTTCCTGGTGCTCTCCTGTGCTCTCTAGGATGTCTAACAGCCTCCCTGGCCTCTGTTCACTAGGTGGAAGTAAGTCACCCCCACCCACAGTTATGACAACCAGAAGTGTCCCGTGGTGGAGGGCAAATATAATAGGATGCATGAAATGCAAGACGTGTTTTTGTTTTTACAGATACCCATGATTTTTCACTCAGGTTATTAGTGTAAAGTTCTGAAACCTTAGAACAGCCACTAGTGTTCTTGCATAATTAATGAAACATTAAAGAAGAAAGAAATAAGCTTGCAGTTTGCACCAAAGTAATATTTTATCAGAAATTTTCATTTTATTCTTAGATACTGAGTTTAGTTAATACCTTCATTTTACTGAACTTGGTGTACTTTCCTAGGTATTAATTTCAATAATTTTCACTATTCAAGATTGTAATTTCTTTTTTTTTTTTTTAAAGATTTTATTTATTTATTTGTCAGAGAGAGAGTACACACAAGCAGGCAGAGAGGCAGGCAGAGGCAGCAAGAGAAGCAGGCTCCCTGCTGAGCAAGGAGCCCGATGCGGGACTCGATCCCAGGACCCTGGGATCATGACCCGAGCCGAAGGCAGCGGCTTAACCAACTGAGCCACCCAGGCGTCCCAAGTTTGTAATTTCTTTTAGGCACATCATATCAGGTTCTCTCTTTGCAGAGGTGAATTCATTATTGGCCTTTCAGGATGGTGGTAAATGAGTAGTGATAGTACATAGTGAAGGGATAGGAGATAGACACTGTAATAAAAGTGAGAAGTCAGAGAATGTTGTGAGGTGGGGTGGGGATGTCCAGCTACAGGGAAAGTTAACATTGGAGCTAATTCTTAGAGACAGGGCAGGCAAGGAGGGACAGAAAGGTGTCTTCTATAGGAATGGGTATGGGCAAGAGCTCTTTACCTACTTGCTATGTGCTAGGCAAAGTGCTTAAGCATTTTATAATCACTAACCTATTAAATCTTTGCCACATCCTTCCCAAGTATTATCACCATTTACATTACAAGAAAATTAAGGAATAGGAAGTAATTTAACCCAGGACTTATGTCTAAAAAAGAAGATGTCCATGATTAGAAACTGATCTATTGCTCTTAAAAAAAAAAAAAGTTATTTTTAAGTAATCTCTACATCCAGCATGGGTCTCAGACTCTCAACCCTGAGATCAGGAGTCCGAGGTTTTACTGCCAGCCAGGCACCCCCTGATATATTGCTCTTATATGGATAGATCGTTAGTGGGTGATGGGTGAAGTAAGAAGGTCGAGACAAGGGAATGAGAAGGAGTAGGTAGAAAATTAGTTTGGGGCCAAGTTGTTAAGGGTCTTCTCTCTCTTGTTGAAGAGTGTGGACTTCACCATGCATGCATTTGAGCTGTCCGAAATGAGTGGTTAGAAGTAGGTAGTGGCTCATAGACCCCTAGTGTTGGCAGGACCTTTAAACGTCATGAGATCTGGTAATTCACTAGAGAAGTCAAAGTTGAGAGAGACAAGATTAGGTTTCTTATTCTAGACCACACATTTGAGTATTTCCTTCCTCATTTTCTTGTAAAAAAACAGCTGTAATACAGAGGTTAATTCATAGGTTACATTAGAAGTGGTATAGAGTCGAAAATGGAAGTGGGATCTCATCAGATTGTTTATTTAACTAATGGGGTTTTTTGTTATTTGTTTTTTGCTTTCTGGGCTCAGGATCCCTTTATCTTATTAAATTATGAGCTTTTGTTTATTGTAAGTAATACCTGTAGACATTTGCCATATTAGAAGTTAAGACTTAATTTGAAATTTTTGATTATTCTTTTGATATGACTCAGTAATTTGTGTTTGTTTTGTGTTTTCTTTTTAAGATTTATTTATTAGTAAAAAAAATTTAAAGATTTTATTTATTTATCAGAGAAGGTGTGTGAGCTCGAGCAGGGGAGGACGGGGATCGGGGTTGGAGAGCAGACTCCCCACTGAGCAGGGAGCCCAATGTGGGACTCAATCCCAGGACTCTGGGATCATGACCTGAGCCAAAGGCAGACGCTTAATTGACTGAGCTGTCCAGACGCCCCGTGCTTCAGCAATTTGAGTTAAAATCATTTTGTGTGTGTGTTTTTTTTTTTTTAATAGATTATTTATTTGAGAGGGAGAGAGTGCACCAGGGGCAGAGGGAGAGACTCTGCTAAGCGTGGAGCCAGATGCGGGGCTTGATCTCACAGCCCTGAAATGGTGACCTTAGGGGAGACCAAAAGTCAGATGCTTAACTGACTGAGCCACCCAGGTGCCCTGAGTAGAAAATCAATTAAAAAAATATTTGGGACACCTGGATGGCTCAGTCTGTTAGGTGTCCAACTCTTGATCTCAGCTCAGGTCTTAATCTCAGGGCTATTCGTTCAGGCCTTGCTTTGGAGCCTATTAAAAAAAAAAAAAATTAGGGCGCCTGGGTGGCTCAGTTGGTTAAGCAACTGCCTTCAGCTCAGGTCATGATCCTGGAGTCCTGGGATCGACTCCTATATCAGGCTCCCAGCTCTGGGGAGTCTGCTTTTTCCTCTCACCTTCTCCCCTCTCATGCTCTCTCTCTCTCTCTCTCTCTCTCTCTCTCTCTGTCTCAAATAAATAAACAAAATCTTTTTTTAAAAAATCAGTTTTTTAAATTGGGCAGTGCCAGACCAGAAGTTTTTAGGAGTGCTCTTGAGAGAGCGAGCGAGCGAGCGAGTGTGCCAGGGGAGGTGCACAGAGAGGGAGAATTGCAAGCAAACTCTATGCTGCTAAGTGTGGAACTAGGCCAGGACTCAATTCCACGACCCTAAGATCACAGCCCGAGCCAAAATCAAGAGTCAGACTCTCAACTGACTGAGCCACCCAGGTGCCTCCAGGTTTCCTTTCTTAACTTGAGGCATGTATGGGCTTGATTTTTGGTTTGCTTACATAGCCTTCTCAGGTATTAGAACCACCTCAGTCTAATGGCCTCCTTGTTTAATTTAACAGCTCTCCTCCCCTGCCCCCCTACCTTTGGTCATCCTCATACACAAGAGTAACCAAAAATTTGGTATTAGTGCCACTCTCACTAAAACTCATGGGTTGTGATGTCAAGTCTGTGAAAGAACTGTTTTTGCTGTTCATTTGTTCATCTTATTTCTGGCATTTATTCATCTTATTTCTGTTTCTCCAAGCACAGCAGGACCATCTGATGTGCCGCTGATGGCTACAAACACAAATTTAAGACCTTTGAGATAAGGTAGCCCACTAGGGAGAGGACAGTAATGCCCGTCAGTTGCATAATGCTGAGACTGCAGTATGCTCCTTACAACCCCCTGTGAACCAAGCCAGTTGAAGTCAAATAAATAAAGGACGTAGCTGAAGGGGCGTCAGCCTATTTTAGTGAGGTGGCCTGTTTGTTAATTTCTTACATGTGCTGTGCTACCAGAGCTGTTGATCCAGGTACAGCTGGAAGTATTTGCAGTGATGCACTGTTCAGCCAGTAAGTAATCTAAAGCAGTTCTGGGGGCATCTGGGTGGCTCAGTTGGTTAAGCTTCTGCCTTTGGCTCAGGTCGTGATCCCAGGGTGGCAGGATCAAGCCCTGTGTCGGGCTCCCTGCTCAGCAGGGAGTCTGCTTCTCCCTCTGCTTCTCTGCCCACTAAGGCACTTGTATATATGTGCTCTCTTGCTCTCAAATAGATAAATAAAATCTTTTTTTTTAAAAAGGGGGGAGAAAGCAATTCTCTTATCTAAAACTACCCTAGCAAGAAATTGTAGGGAATTCTGTTGTGCAGCTGAGGCCTTAGCGATAGATTAAATGACGGTTGTCAGAGTTAAGGAATGTTGTTTTCCTGTGCATTAACAGAGAGAAAAGCAAAAGGCAAGAAAAGGCAAAAGGAATAAAGTTTTCATATTGGAGGTGAAGATCTTCATCCCTGATTTTGGGGGAGCTGTTTACCTCAACATGATGTCTGCTTCTCGGGAGGAACAAATTTTAGATTTTCAGCTGGTATGATACAACTTTTTTAAAACCAAAAATAGTGAGATGAGTGGCATTGTGTTATGTATTTATTTTTGCTAATCTCTTTAAAGTCTGGTTTAATTAGATAGCTAGATTCTCATTACTGCTCCTATATTCAGACTGTCATTATAATGTGTGTGTGTGTGTGATGTGTATGAAAAATCGGCCTCACACAGATACGTAACTGAAATGAGGACCTCACAGACCCCCTGAAAGGACTTTGGGGGCCCCCAGGTCCCTGAAGCCACATTTAGAGAACTCCTGCACAAAAAAGAGGGTTATCTTGAAAATTGGGACCTGTAAGAAATTGGGTAGAGAGGAATTATTACCTGGTGTGGTGATACATTCCATGTAAGAAATTACATGATTTTCCCCCTATTCAATGGAAGTCTGAAGACAGTGGGGCACGTTTTGAGTTGCTGAAGCTTGATGGAAAAATCTGCATTTTGCATCTTTTTTCTCTCTTCACTCAGGCTTATATAAGATGTAGAGAGAAAATTATTAGCTACCTGATAGAAGAGAGGTGGTTAGGAAATTGTCGCTTGGGATTGTATCTGCTTTTTTAAAGATAATTTTTAATAATAAGCCTCTAATATTTTAAGGAAAACATATCAGTTTCTGTGGCTGACAAACCCAGTTTTCAGTGATGAGATCAATTGTGCAAAGCTTTATGAAGAGATTGTATCTGCTTTTTAACAAATGGGCCCTCTTAACTTTTAATTGCAAAGTTTCCTAGTTGCTTTAATTGTTCCTTTATACTTTTATGCCAGATTTTTGTTTCTCAACTTGGTTGAGATGCTTTTCAGTCTTTCAGCTTTAAAAAAACAAATATTCATCATAATCAAATGTTTACAGGGATACAGGTGTTAATGTCTATTATTGGATGCTGCTCTTGTGTGAACAAATTTAGCCCCGAGTTATCTTATAAATAGTATGCCCGGTGCCTTGACATTTTCAGTGTGAGGAGTCAAATGCTCACTGTAGTTCTGTGTATAAAATGGCTGTAGGAACAGGGGTAGTTGATTATTTGACACTATAATTTGGGGTGAGAGAATCCTGGCATCCTAATTTCTATTCTCTTATTCAAAATTATTATGTAGAATTTCCTGAGCTACCACCCTTGGCCGGAGGGCCTCGTTCCTTGCCCTGGCGGCCTGGGCTCTTGTAGACCATGGCAAGGGTAGACCTGGAGGTGGGGAGTCTAGAGCTGCAGGTGCCTTTCCCTGTGGCCAGAGGAATGGTTCACTGATGCAGACACTTGTACTGGGAGGGGAGCTGGTCCAGTTGTGGGGTTCAGGGCATTAGGGTCCCAGCGGGGCTCAGGGAGGTGGGCTTCTCGCCAAGCTGTGGCTGCCGTGCAGAAGACATCAGCCCGTGCCACAGGTTCTCACCGGGCACTGACCAGTATCCTCCATGTAGTTCTGTTGGGAGGCCACCTGGTCTCCTGTACTCCTCATTGCTCAATTGCATGGCAAGCTCAGGTACGCTTTAGTACAGCTTTATGTGTATTCCTTTTTAAATTTTTTTAAAAAGATTTATTAGAGAAAGAGAGTGTGAGTGGGAGGAGGGACAGAGAGAGAGAATCTTCAAGCAGACTACCCATGGAGCCCGATGTAGGGCTTGATCTCATGACCATGAGATCATGACCTGAGCCAAAATCAAGAGTTGGATGCTTAATGGACTGAGCCACCCAGGCACGCCTATGTTTATTCCTTTTTTTTTTTTTTAAAGATTTTATTTATTTATTTGTCAGAGAAAGTGAGCACAGGCAGACAGAGAGGCAGGCAGAGGCAGAGGGGGAAGCAGGCTCCCCGCCGAGCAAGGAGCCCGATGCGGGACTCGATCCCAGGACCCCGGGATCATGACCTGAGCCGAAGGCAGCTGCTTAACCAACTGAGCCACCCAGGCGTCCCTATGTTTATTCCTTTTTATCTGCTTGCTAATAAATTGCCTTTTGTAACTTCTGCATTTTATTTTCCCTTTTATTAGTAAAATGTGGTTCCTATAAAATAAAGCTATTTACCATTAAAAAAAAGAATTGTTAAGTAGTTGCTTATTATATTTTTCCATTATGGAAATTTCTGTAAGATCTGCCTCTTAGGGGCGCCTGGGTGGCTCAGTGGGTTAAGCCTCTGCCTTTGGCTCGGGTCATGGTCTCAGGGTCCTGGGGTAGAGACCCACATAGGGCTCTCTGCTCAGCAGGAGCCTGCTTCCCTTCTCCCTCTGCCTGCCTCTCTGCCTACTTGTGATCTCTTTCTGTTGAATAAATAAAATCTTCAAAAAAAAAAAAAAAAGATCTGCCTCTTAGTTTTCTTAGTAATTTTTTTTTTTTTTAAAGATTGTATTTATTTCAGAGAGAGAGCATGAATGGGGGAACCCAGCCCAGGGCTTGATCCCAGGACCCTTCGTTGTGTGCTCGCTCTCTCTGAAATAAATAAAATCTTGAAAAAAAAAATTTTTTTTCAAGATTTTATTTATTTATTTGACAGAAAGAGAGATCACAAGTATGCAGAGCGGCAGGCAGATGGGGTTGGGGGGGGGAGGCAGGCTCCCGGCTGAGCAGAGAGCCCAATGCAGAGCTCGATCCCAGGACCCTGAGACTGTGTCCTGAGCCAAAGGCAGAGGCTTAACCCACTGAGTCACCCAGGCGCCCCTTGAAAAAATTTTTTTAAATGTGTGGTTTTTTTTTTTCAAGTTCTTTACCATTTATAACTCTTAATTGATGTAAAAAATGTAATATTGATGTAACCAGGTAAATTTAAAGTTCACTTTCTTGAAACTGTTACTTGATAGACCATCATTACTACTACTTTAAGAGAATTTAGATGGGAATAGATTCTGATTAACTACTTTTGGCTTTCAGGAAACTACTATGTACTGTATATCTTATCCTCCCCGCCCCAAGGATTTATTTTCAGGGAGAGAACATGCACAAGAGAAGAGAGGGAGAGAGAATCTTACTAAGCAGGCTCCACTTCCAGTGGGGAGCCCGATGCTGTGGGGCTTGATCCCATGACCCCAAGATCATGACCTGAGCCACAGTCAGCAGCTGGACTCTTAACTGACGAGGCCACCCGGGCACCCCTGTATCATATGCTTTGATGAACTGTTGTGATTCTTCAGTTTTAACAAAATTATGAAAAAAGGAATTTTTTTTTAAAGATTTTATTTATTTATTTGACAAACAGAGATCACAAGTAGGCAGAGAGGCAGGCAGAGAGAGAGAGGAGGAAGCAGGCTCCCTGCGGAGCAGAGAGCCTGATGCGGGGCTTGATCCCAGGACCCTGGGATCATGACCTGAGCTGAAGGCAGGAGCTTTAACCCACTGAGCCACCCAGGCGCCCCGAAAAAGGAATTTTTAAAAATTAAAAGTCACATGGCTCTTCTGGGCACTTGGGCTTTCTGTCAGTGTAATAGGACTGAAAAGTATTTGGGGATCTGAATTTATGCCCCCATTTTGATTTATGATCTTTAAATCTGTAGTAATCTGATAGACTACACTGGGAAATGCACATTGCAGTTAGGTTAGCATATCAAAATGTGAACTCAGAAGTTGAGTCATTTTATCATTTTGTAATTCCTTTTTAAAACTTTTCCCCCTTTGGGGTGCCCAGGTGACTCAGTTAAGCTTTGGACTCTTGATTTGATTTTGGCTTGAGTCATGATCTCAGGGTAGTAAATCGAGCCTCATGTGGGGCTGTGTGTGTGCTCAGCATAGAGTCTGCTTGTCCCTCTCCCTTCCCTCTCTGCCCCTCACCCTCCCAAATATAAATAAATAAATAAAAATCTTATTAGTGTGGTAGTAGGGAATTCACCAAAAGTGCAGTGGCATTTATAACAAATTTAATTTGTTTGTTAACTTTTTTTTTTAAAGGATTTTATTTATTAGAGAGAGTGAGCACACAAGCTGGGGGAGGTGCAGAGGGAGAAGCAGACTCCCTGCTGAGTGGGAGCCTGACTCAAGGCTTGATTCCAGGACCCTGAGATCTCGACCTGAGCCCAAGTCAGAGGCTTAACAAACTGAGCCATCCAGGTGCCACAAAATCACTGTTAACTATTGATTGGTCTCTGTCTCCGTGTTTTGTTTTGTTTTTTTCTTAAGATTATTTATTTGAGAAAGAGTGGGGTGTCGGGGTGGGGGGTGGTGAGCGGTGAGCACATGAGAGGGAGGAGAGAAACAGGCTCTCCACTGAGCAGGGAGCCCGATGGAGTGCTCATTCTTGGGACTTCCGGGATCATGACCTGAGCCAAAGGCCATTGCTTAACTGACTGAGCCAACCAGGTGCCCCTCACCTTCTCCACTTTCATGACACAGACTTGATATGGAACTTGGTGTTTGTTGCCTCACTGATTCTTTCAGTAGCAGAAATTCTGCTCTTGCCCATATTTACTTTACCCATTGCTGCTAAGGAATTTTGGTATTTATAATATTGGCAGTATTGTAATTAGAGTAGTTTCCTTAATGGTTTTTTTGTGAGTCATTGGAATTAAGTTGATAGTCCTATAACATATTCTATACTGTAATCATATGGTGGCTTTGCCAATAATCTTGTATTACTTGGAGGACTTAATACATATAAAAGCATTTTTCCCCTTCTGTGCTTAATACATATAAAAGCATTTTTCCCCTTCTGTGTTAATTTTATTAAACCCTTGATTCGAATGAACATAGTATCCTGTTCACCTAGTGCTGGTAACACTGCCTTTACTGAGTGACCTAGAAGAAAAATTTTTTAAGAGAAAACCAACGCCTAAGCATGTGTAGGAGGCCTTGCAGTTACAATCTGTGGTCCTATCTGAAGGCTTCTATCCCAGGTTGTATTTTGTAACTCACATATGACCTTTTGGATCTTACTAGCATAGGTTTATTTCTCTATGTTTCAAGCTTCAGGGAGCTCTGATAACCTTGTGACGTTTTCATCTTTTGCCCTAGCATGTGAGAGCTCAATAAAAATGCTGTGTAAATTCTTAGTTATAATACCCTGTTTTCTTACAGTATTTTTTAAAAAGCAGTGGCAAATTTGCCTTAATTTGTTGAGTTGGATTTATTTATCTGGCTGTCTTAGAGATTATCTTGGCTGTGAGAGCTGTTGTTTTAGTTCAAATGACAAAAACTGTCAGGTCTTCCCTCTATAATGTATGCTTAAAGTGGATTAAACCTCCTCCTCTCACTTGCCCTCACTCCTGGAGTTATTTGCTTAAAAGATAAGCCTTCCACAGTAGGGAGGCGAAAGTGTGAAGCAAAATTTCAGAAACCTGTAAATAAATGACAGACCCTGTAAACAGCTTTTTATTAATATATTTGAGAATGCGATAATAGAACAAAACCATGGCTGTCCTTGCACATCTGGTACTAAAAAGAGACTTTCCTATTATTCATGTAGTTCTTAGGCATAATAAACTTGTTTAAATATATCTCTCTCTTATGTGAATGGGTATAATATTTTCTTGTCTTTCAAACGTCTCCCCCTTCAAGGATTGTATCAGACTGAAGAGTAATAAATTCTCAATTTCATTGACTCATTTCCCACATTGCTCACAGAGAAAAGAGCCTAAATCAACAACACTTGAGTCACTTACATAATATTTCTTCATTAGTCCCTCAAATACTTAAAAGTTAAAATTACCTAGGAAATTATTTTGGATATTTTTGTTTTCCTCAAAACTGACACATGCCTGAGATGATCGTGGCGGTGGCGGCAGCAGTCATAGTAAGAGTAACAGAGCAATGCCACTTCATTTCCTGATGGCTGTCATACTCCAGACTCCTCAGACCTGTGGGTTATTTTATTTAATTCGTGACCCTGCAAGATAGGTGCTTTTATTATTTCCATTTAATAGCTGTGGAAATTGAGGCTTACGTTACTTGTCCAAGGATACGTGCTGTACCTCTAAGTCAAAATTTGAATTGAGGTCTCTGAATCCAAAACCATTATTACCATTATTCTTTTATGATTACTGTTCAGTGACTTGCATTTATTAGTCCTACTTGATTTGGAAAAAGTTGTTCCCATTTTGCACAGAATGAAACATTTTCTTCAGGGGGCGTGTAGTGGTAGAAGAGCGACACTTTTGCTCCCTTAGGCTGATGTTTTCTCTGTTGGAAGGCGGGAGTGTGAAGTAGATGTGGAGAGGGGAGGGCAGCCAGAAATCCCAGAAATGTAGATGATTGCTTTTAATTTTTTCTGCTTGTTGATTTTAAGAAGTTTTACATGCTGCTCAGTCTCTGTTTTGTCTTCGTTTGCCCTTCTGCAGCACTGATTCCAGCAGCAGTTCAAGTGATGACTCTCCTGCCCGATCGGTTCAGTCAGCAGCCGTCCCAGCACCCACTTCCCAGTTGCTTTCATCCCTGGAAAAAGATGAGCCCCGTAAAAGTTTCGGGATCAAGGTTCAGAATCTTCCAGTACGCTCTACAGGTAACAATTTGTACCGCTGTAGTTTGCTCTCTGCTAAAACTGGGGGGAATGTGAGACTGAGCACCTTAAGTTCTATGCTGGGACAAGCTTCCTTCTTGTGGCTCATTAATATATAATGCCATGTGAGAAAAAGCAAGCGATGACGGTAACTTTATGAAGGTGTCATGTTACTTGTATTTACTGTGTACACATACATACACGCATATATATTATTATACACATTGTACATACGTACACAAAGACTATATGGTGCGTGTTCTGTAAAGAAAGCATGGTTATTTAAAAAAAAGACGCTGTCTAGCTTAAATATTTTGATATTAGGGGAAATTTGATATGATGAAATTGTAGAAATACTATTTTCAGTTACATTTATTATGTTGTCCTGGAGTCCTATGTTCTGTGAGAAAACTTTGAACATTAAACTATGATAGGAAACCCGCTTCGAAATACTAACATTTTAAATGAGGAAAATCATGAATAATGGAAAGGTCTGGTTAAAAGCTCTACTGAAGTCTTTTTTACTCTTAATATTTTTAATTGACAATTATATATTATCTATATACTATACTCTCATTTTTTACATTAGGCATACTGAGTATGTAAACAACTGTTAGTAGATGGTCAAACCCACAGAGACCAAAACTTAGTACTTCTTAGCTAAGTGCATTTTAGTGACTACTTAAATTATTCATTAAAGCAGCCTCTAAAACCTACATAACCTACATAACCATAATTCATAATTATTGAGGCACAAATGTTGGTGAGCTTTTGATTTAGAATACTTAGTTGTTTAGGAGTGGATGGAGGTAAAATTTGCTTGTCTTTCTGTACAATTTTAATTTTTATAATGAAGGAAATTAACAGAAGATCCCTCTAGATGGTATGATTCATCTGTAGAGTTGTTAGCATGTTAAATGCTGCTTGCCACACAGTTTTATCATTGACATGATGCTTGGAAAGCTAGAAATACAGCTTTCTTTCTCATGTCTTTAAAGTTTTATTTATGTATGTATGTGTGTATGTATGTATATGTGTATATAAAATATTTATATGTGTATATAAATATACACACATACACATATATTTATATGTGTATATAAAATATTTATTTTGGAAGTTTTAAACTTAGCCAAAAGTAGAGTAGCAAAGTGAATGCCCCTTACTCCATACCCCAGATTTAAAAATTGTCACTGTCTTCCAGACTTGGCTTTATCTAATGTTTCCACTTTCCTTCCTTCCTGTTTTTGTTGTGTGTGTTTTTTAAAAAGTGAATTACATTGTTTCATATCGACTTAAAGATATATAACTTCTTCCTTGTCTGTACAGTAGGAGGGCGGTTTTTCTGCATAGCCACAATGTCATTCTTACCTAACAAATAACCAGTGATATTTCCAGTACTCAGTTTATTTTCACAATTGTACAGGAGTCTCTAAAATGTGATTTTAGGGTTATTTTATTTGAAAGAGAAATGTTTTAATGCTAACAAAATTTAGGTCAAAAATCAAGCTAAAGATTTCATAGCTTACTTACTGAGTTGTAACTAAATTAGAAAAATAAGCACCTTGTTTTTTTGGGGGGGGATTTAGATACAAGCCTTAAAGATGGCCTTTTCCATGAATTTAAGAAATTTGGAAAGGTGACTTCAGTGCAGATCCATGGAGCTTCAGAAGAGAGGTATGGTCTGGTATTCTTTCGGCAGCAAGAGGACCAAGAAAAAGCACTGACTGCATCAAAAGGAAAACTTTTCTTTGGCATGCAGATTGAAGTAACAGCATGGATAGGGCCAGGTAAGAGAAAGGAGGCTAATTTTTAGTGTAATTTGTATTTCAGCTTGTGAAAAGGCAGTATCTTATCCTGAATCTGGATGCTTTATTTATTGACATACTTCCAGTGACTTCTGTTTTAAAGACTGGGTACATTTGTTCAAGTTAATAAAATTATGTTTTGGTTAGGGAGGGTAAAGATAGTTCTGTTCGTGTGATGGAGAAATGCTGACTTTGAAGAATCTGAGAGATTGAGTTTTAGCCCTTTGTTGAGTCCTGCCTTCCCAGAAGGATTGAATTGATTGAGATAATGATATAGTTCTTAGGAGAATGACATCAGAATTACCTTGAATTAGAAAACAGACTACTTGTTTCACGGATTTGAGGGACTAGTTAGACCAGTTTTATTTCTATTATGTCCAGCACAAATTGGATCTGTTGTTCTAGTTTCCATGACCTTCCATGGCCTTGAGAGATAGTGACAAAGAAAATCAGGGCTAGGTCTTAGGAGTGTGACCCATTGAGAGTTTCAAGGGGACATTTTATTAGTTTGAACCTACCTGTAAGACCTATCGTAAGGTAGGAAGTCTTCTGAGGCGTGGTCTGGGTCAGTGTTTCTCCTGTTTGAGAACCACCTGTGGTGCTTGGTTTAAAACGCACACTCTTTCACCCTGTCCCCGCTCAGTGGTTCAGAATTCACATACTCAAGTCTGGGAACCCCTGACTTAAGGCAATTTTGTGAGTAAATTTGTGGAGGAGTAAACAGAAATGTTTAAGTTATGCAGTCACATTATGTAGCTGAGACCAATTTTTTTTTTTTTTAATTTATTCATTTGTTAGAGAGAGCGAGTGAGCACAGGCAGACAGAGTGGTAGGCAGAGGCAGAGGGAGAAGCAGGCTCCCCGCCGAGCAAGGAGCCCGATGTGGGACTCGATCCCAGGACGCTGGGATCATGACCTGAGCCGAAGGCAGCCGCTTAACCAACTGAGCCACCCAGGTGTCCCTGAGACCAATTTTTAAGACTAAGCGTTTGAGGGACACTTGGCTGGCTCAGTCCATGGAGCATGTGGCCCTTGATCTCAGGGATGTGAGTTCAAGCCACATGTTGGGTGTAGAACTACTTTTAAAAAGAAAAAAGGATTTTGAGTGGAATTTATAAGGTAAACATAGCCCATTCTCTGGAATATTCATTTATTTGGCAATTAAGAGGGAAAAAATAGAATTTCCCTGAAAAGAATGTGTAAATGTTATTTGTATATATTAAAACAAGCACAGAGTTATTAGAGAGAAGACTGCGAAATGTGCATAATTTTATAATAAACACAGGAATTCAAAGGGATTATAGGTTATGCCTTCACATTCTCTCCTTTGCCAAGTTTGAGATATACTAACCTAAGTTATACTGAGCTGAGCGCAACTCAGGAATTCTTATTTAACACATTTAGAACAGGTCACAGTTGGCCTGAGGAATATTATTTAGAATGTCGTATAATCTATGTAGAAAGTTTTTAGAGCCATATATAATTAGTAAGTAACGGGGCCCTAATTCAGGAGCATTATAATAGGCTGCCCTCAGATTTCCACGTCGTGGGGCTAGCTTGACATTTTTACTGTAAAAATGCATTTTACCTAATTAGCACCCAGGATGTAAATTGGGCTTTAAGCTTGTGCCATTGAAGATTTTGAGAAGTCTGTTTGGGTCAGGCATAGGAAAGTTCAAAGGTACTTTTCCCAGATGGGAAAGCATGAAACACTTGTTGAGTGGGATATCTGAAAGCAGTTGAATAGGAGTATGGAGACATGGGTGGAATTATGTTGTTGGATGGTTAAGATAAATGTTTTGTATTGAAGCATATGGAGCTCATTACTTCCTGAGGCCAAGGACCTCTTAGAGTTAAAAAGATCTAAATCCAAGAAGCCAACTTTGCAGATAGACCCCTGGTGTCTTCTAAGATTGTGCTCTCTCAGTCCTGTGCAGAGCATTACATGAAAAGAATTTTTTAAATGATATGTAGGCATTAAGACTTAAACTGATTTTTTTTTTTAAGATTTTATTTATTTATTTGACAGAGATCACAAGTAGGCAGAGAGGCAGGCAGAGAGAGAGAGGAGAAAGCAGGCTCTCCATGGAGCAGAGAGCCCGATGTGGGGCTCGATCCCAGGACCCTGGGATCATGACCCGAGCCGAAGGCAGAGGCTTTAACCCACTGAGCCACCCAGGCGCCCCAAGACTTAAACTGATTATTATTACATATGGAAAGTGCACTTTTAAAAGAATCTTTGCTAAAATAAAATAAAAGAATCTTTGCTAAACTGAATTTCTGGTTTTGAAATGTTTACTGAACTATTTGATAGAAATATAGATTTAAATGATTGCAAATTATGCTTTATCCTTCTTACTCTGCCTTTTGGAATGTAAACCTCAAGATGTGTCTGAATTATTTTGTCTTTTCATTATTTTTCTCTCCTGTTAAATGAAATATTCCTAAATATGTGCCCTTTGTTAGATAGTTTCAAGAAAACCTAGTTAATCTTGAAATGAGATCTCTCCCTAGGAGATATGACGCAAATATGGGATAGAGACAGGTACATGCGCTTTTGCAGTTTCGGGTCCACCTGACTCAGTGAAAGTACATAGTCCTCGATGAGGCCAGAAGGGTTAAGCCGAGCTATATCATTAGAGCCGTGAAACTGGAATCAGGAGTGAGGTGTGTTCTGAGTTCACTCAGCAGCTCAGATCTTGAATCTTTTTAATGTCAGTGTTGTAGTTGACATCAGTAATATTCAGTACATGACCCTAAACACTTCCAGTCAGGCTGATTAACTTTTTTGGATGGCTTTGTTTTACATTAAAAAAGAGAGAACACGTGTTCTGTGGGCTGTATTATAATTATTATGACAAAACACTGAATGTTCTGCCCTGGGTGAAGTTTAGAAATGGAGCTTCAGAGAAAGGCTATGCTTGAATAAGACATTGAACCAGGGCTTTTGATCATAAGAAATAGAAACCTTAAGAGTCATTGAGTCTCTTCTTGTTTGTCATTGGGAACCTTGCAGCAGCAAGTTTCTAAGTGCTGCTTCAGTCCGTTTTCATACAGTTATTATTCTTGTACCTAACAATTGCTACATTTAGGCACTTGGGCTGTGGTAATTAGTATGACAAATGTAAAATGCTAAATATTTTCTAAAATGTTGAAAAATTAAGTAATGAAGCTGGGCTATTTTCAGTTGAGGGTTTTTTTTTTTTTTAAAGATTTTATTTATTTATTCATGAGAGCAAGAGAGACAGAGGGAGACATAGGCTCCCCGCTAAGCAGGGAGCCTGATGTGGGACTCGATCCCAGGACTCTGGGATCATGACCTGAGGGAAGGCAGACGCCCAACCATCTGAGCCACCCAGGCGCCCTTCAGTTGAGTTTTATGTGTGTTTCAGATTGTAGTTTTATACTTCCCATTGACAGCCTGCTGCATAATTTTTGGAACCTAAGATTAGGCTTAAGTAATTACTGTTTTTGCTGGAATTTAAAATCTATTTCTGTGTCAGTGATTATTTTTAAAACAAATCAACTTGCAGATTGAAATTCAGTCTACTTTTCTGTTTTAAAGATCAAAGAAAGTGTTACGTCTCCCTAAGTTTTGTTGACAAGTTTCTTTAGCCTTCGGAGTTAGCAAAAGGCAGCTCTTTCTGAAGGTATATAATTTTTCAGATTGTATGGTAGTCAAGCCCAGTATTTCAGAGACATAGCTTCTTAAGTGTAGATTTTCCCATGATATATAAATACTCATTAAAACACTTTGTCTTGGGGCACCTGGATGGCTCAGTCAGTAGGGCACGCAACTCTTGATCTTCTGATTGTGCGTTTGAGCCTTACATTGGGTGTAGAGATTACTTGAAAAACAAACAAACAAAACTTCTCTTTTTACTCTGCTGCCATCCCACTTAACAGAAACAGAAAGTGAAAATGAATTTCGTCCTTTGGATGAAAGGATAGATGAATTTCACCCCAAAGCAACAAGAACCCTCTTCATTGGCAACCTTGAAAAAACCACTACTTACCATGACCTTCGCAACATCTTCCAGCGCTTTGGAGAAATTGTGGTATGTTGCTTTTTACACTAAAAACAGTTTTAGATCTTTGTCATAAAACATAAAGCATAGTACAGATTGTATTTGGAAAGATATTTAGATGGTGTAGTGAATATGTTTCTCATTTGCCCTATGTGTTTTTTACTCCTGCTAAAAGATGACCCAGCAAAACTATTTTGTGTGTGTATGTAAAACTGTGTAATAGATACTTGTCTTTATTTTGTTTACATGCATATTTTTCTGTCCATTTTTCTTATTTTTCTTTGTCCATGGGGTGCTGTTCAGTGCCATCTCTAGTCCTGTGGGTTGGAAGGAAAATAAGAGAAAATGTGTTTGTAAGAAGGAAGCAGAAGCTTAGTGTGTGAGTATTGTGTTCTCACAGTGCACATCAGCCTACCTTGGGGATTACTGGAACGTGGATGTCATGCCGGAAGCTCAGTTCTGTTTTGAAATTTTAATTAGAATCACTTTTTATATTATGCAAGTCATTGTTAAATTTAGGAATTTGGAGGGTTTTTCTGTTCCTCGTGACTCAAATCCTCGTGACTCAAGTTTTGAGTCACTTTCTAATGAAAATTGTTTGGTTACAGCTTTGTACCCTTGGGATACATATACTATTTTGTTTTGTGTTTGAAAAAGTAGGAAAATTATTTGTCTCCCCTAGACTTTTTCTGTATTAATAACAGCAAAGAAATTGCTGTGTAATTTTGGACTTTGGAGAGTAAAAAAATGTTCTGGGTAGAGAAAACATTTGTTAATCTTTCAGGTGTGTGTGTGTGTGAGAGTGTATGTGCGCGCGCGTCTGTGCGTGCTGCACACATCCATCCTATCCATCCAGCTATCTGGCCTTATTTATACACTGATGTTGTAAGCAAAAATCTTATTTGTTTAGTGGTGTAATCTGGAGAATAAAACATTTGTGCTTGTAGCTGATCTAAACCTCATCTTATGGGGGGAGTAGGGGCGAGAGAGAAGTGGTTGGTAGAAAGTAAAAAAACAGAATTCTGTAAACATATATTTAGAGAAACAGCAAAACATACATTTTCCTTTCTTTTTCAGTTTAAGTTCTTTTATCATATACTCTAATTCCAGCTATACTGTCCGCTGAGATGAGTGACCTAGAGTTCACCTGCCTGTGTGGACTCCAGCCTTTTCTGTCTTTAGACAGTGATCTAGTATTTAATTTGCTGATTGGGGGGCGCCTGGGTGGCTCAGTCATTAAGCGGCTGCCTTCAGCTGAGGTCATGATCCTCAGGGTCCTGGGATCGAGCCCTGCTTTGGGCTCCCTGCTCGGCGGGAAGTCTGCTTCTCCCTCTCCCACTCCCCCTGCTTCTGTTCTCTCTGTCGCTCTCTCTGTCAAATAAATAAACAAAATCTTAAAAAAAATTTTTCCTGGGCGCCTGGGTGGCTCAGTTGGTTGAGCGACTGCCTTCGACTCAGGTCATGATCCCGGACTTCCAGGATCGAGTCCCGCATCAGGCTCCCAGCTCTTTGGGGAGTCTGCTTCTCCCTCTGATCTTCTCCTCTCTCATGCTCTCTCTCACTCATTCTTTCTCAAATAAATAAATAAAATTAAAAATAAAAAAAAATTTTTTTCCTGATTGGCATTTATGAGTCAGTTCATAATTGGGTTTTTTTGTTTTTGTTTTAAGATTTTATTTATTTATTTGACAGAGATCACAAGTAGGCAGGGAGGCAGGCAGAGAGAGGAAGGGAAGCAGGCTCCCTGCTGAGCAGGGAGCCCGATGCAGGTCTCCATCCAAGGACCCTGGGATCATGACCTTAGCCGAAGGCAGAGGCTTTAACCCACTGAGCCACCCAGGCGCCCTGAGTCAGTTCATAATTGATAAAAACTTTCAGACCTACTTTGGAGTGTGGCTGCTACTTTGTATTTTGGGGCAGTATAAGAAGTTGTATTTGGACACAGATAACATTTTCATCGACAGGGTTGCTGAAAATGGAGTGATTATTGTGTTTTAAGAGCCATGCTTCTCAATAAGGTGGCCACGTCAGCATTCTGTTTGAAAACCACATCTCATCATGTTTGCAGTTGCTCATGAGAGTAGCTATTTTAATGACACACAAACTTTGGGGAAATGGTCTGCTGCTTATCGATGACAGATTATGCTATAGCTAGAAGAACCTTTGTGATAATTCAACCCACCAGTATTCGTTGGAGACCATTTCTCTTAAATGGAGTTAATCCTGGGTTTTTACTTTCTACATTATGGTGAAAATCAGCTCCTGCTTACCATTACTTAAGTAGAACTATTTTGAATATAAATTAACTGCTTAAAAAAAAAAGATTTTGTTTGTTTATTTGACAGAGAGAGAGAGAGACAGCAAGAGAGGGAACACAAGCAGGGGGAGTGGGAGAGGGAGAAACAAGCTCCCGATGAGCAGGGAGCCCCATGTGGGGTTTGATCCGAGGACTCTGGGATCATGACCTGAGCCGGAGGCAGACGCTTAACAACTGAGCCACCGAGGTGCCCCTAAATTTCTGTGTGTGTGGTTTTTTTTTTTTTAAGGACTCCTCTAACAGCTCTTTATTTTTATTTTTATTTTTTTAAGATTTTATTTATTTATTTGACAGACAGAGATCACAAGTAGGCAGAGAGGCAGGCAGAGAGAGAGGGAGGAAGCAGGCTCCCTGCTGAGCAGAGAGCCCGATGCGGGGCTCGATCCCAGGACCCTGGGATCATGACCTGAGCTGAAGGCAGAGGCTTAACCCACTGAGCCACCCAGGTGTCCCTCTAACAGCTCTTTAAATGCATTATTCATTTTGTTCTATTTCAGCTTTTGATTATTGGCTTATGACCCCTAAGAGGCTTAGATCATCACAATACTTTTAGATTGTGATTTACAGAATACTTTAGATAGTCACCATATGGGTCATTATTGTTCTTAAGTATAAGTTTTGCCTCTCTGGACCATTTTCATGTTGTAAGTAAGCCAAATTTTTATACCACCTTGTCTGTGTAGGCAGGACCAGAGCCATCAGGTGTGAGTACAGGTTTCAAGCATTCTAAAGAGATCGGGCTAGGGGTGCCTGGCTGGCTCATTGAAAAAGCATGGGGCTCTTGATCTTAGGGTTGTGAGTTTGAGCCCCATGTTGGGTATAGAGATCACTTAAAAATAAACAAACTTAAATAAAGAGATGGGGTTATGCCTTTATAGAGTGCTTCTTTAATCTAGGGACGGTGTTCAGTAACATCTTCACAAAATAGTTCAGGTATTTATGTATTGATTGATTTTGGATGTGAGAGGTCATTGCCATACATATCAGTCACCAGGCTTGGTATGGTTAGATACACTGGTGGGATGAGTCTTCTAATTTAGGATTACGAATTTTTATTTTTTAAGATTTTATTTATTTATTTGGCAGACAGCGATCACAAGTAGGCAGAGAGGCAGGCAGAGAGAGAGGGAGGGGGAAGCTCCCTGCTGAGCAGGGAGCCTGATATGGGGCTCGATCCCAGGACCCTGGGATCATGACCTGAGCCAAAGGCAGAGGCTTTAACCCACTGAACCACCCAGGTGCCCCTAGGATTGCGAATTTTAAATCGCTTTTTGAAAACTTGATTTCTTTACCATTCTTACTCTTCTCAGGTATTATATTTTAAATGGCCTGCCCCTAGTAAGGATTTTAGATTATTGCAGAAGGGAATTATAGTTGACCCTTGAATAGCATGGGTTTTAACTGCTTGGATCCACTTATATGTGGACTTTTTTCCTTACGATTTTCTTAATAACATTCTCTTCAGCTTACTTTAAGAGTACAGTAGTAATCATATATACAAAATATGTGTGTGGGGTGCCTCAGTGGCTCAGCTGGTTGAGCGTCTGCCTTCCACTCGGGTCATGATCCCGGAGTCCTGGGATCAAGCCCCGCATCGGGCTCCCTGCTTGGTGGGGAGTCTGCTTCTCTTCTGCCTGCTGTTCCTGGAGCTTGTGTGCTCTCTCGCTCTCTCTCTCTCACTCTCTTTCAAATAAATAAATAAATAAAAATATTAAAAAAAACAAAAAACAAAATATGTGTTAATTTGTGTTATCTGCAAGGCATCTGGTCAACAGTAGGCGGTGAGTAGTTAAGTTTTGGAGGAGTCAGTAGTTTTATGTGGATTTTCAGCTGCCTTGGGGGTTGGCACCTAGGCACCCCCCACAACACTCCCACTACCCCATTGTTGTTCAAGGGTCAACTTGTATTACTTAGGTTTTTATTAAATAGGCTGCCTTTTCTTTATTACTCTTCTCTGTGTTGTTCCAGTTTTAGTATATGTACCGCTAAGTCAAGCACAAACTTTACTTTATTCATAAATGTCTCCTAACACAGGTATTGTGGATTTTAAATTTTGAGTTTGCAGTTTCTCTTCTGCAAAGAGCTTCACATAGGAAGGTTTTCATGTTGTGACTAAATGCTGTGCGTGTAGTCTTGGCTATTCACAGTTGCTTTACGATGTACAGTTTTAACTAAGAAAATGATTTTGGGGAAGATGACTGTTTTGAGAAATATGCACTTCATCTGGGTTTGGGTTATTCTGATTTTTTTTCTGTTGGCATGTGACTAAGAGTGGTGCTTATTGGCTTTTTCAGGATATTGATATTAAGAAAGTAAATGGAGTTCCTCAGTATGCGTTCTTGCAATACTGTGACATTGCCAGCGTTTGTAAGGCTATTAAGAAGATGGATGGGGAGTACCTTGGAAATAATCGCCTCAAGGTAAAGGACTTTGCATAAGTTATTATGCTGTTAGGATTTGTTATGATTTAGAGGTTTTTTGTTTGTATGATTATTTAAAATTGCAGTATAGCTAGATAACCATAAATGTGATACATTGCTTTGCATCCTCATCATCTTATACTGTAAACTGAATTAGGGGCATCTGGGTGGCTCAGTCGTTGGGCATCTGCCTTTGGCTCGGGTCGTGATCTTGGTGTCCTGGCATCGAGCCCCACATCGGGGCTCCTTGCTCAGTGGGGAACCTGCTTCTCCCTCTCCCACTCCCCATGCTTATGTTCCCCTCTCTCGCTGTGTCTCTTTCTGTCAAATAAATGAAATCTTTAAAAAATAAAAATAAACTGAAAATTAATACTTGCTGTGGTGCCTGCCTGGCTCAGTCTGTAGAGCATGTGACTCTTGATTTCAGGATTGTAAGTTCAGGTCCCATGATGGGTGTTAGAGATTACTTAAAAAAAAGAATCTTGGGGCACATGAGTGGCACAGTAGGTTTTGAGTGTCTGACTCCTGGTTTCTGCTCAGGTAATGATCTCCCGGTTGTGAGATCCAGCCCCAAGTAGGGCTGCGTTAGCATGGAGTTTGCTTGAGACTCCCTCTCCTCCTGCCCCCAGACCCCAGAGAAATAAATAAATCTTTTTTTTAAAAAAATATTTATTTATTTGAGAGAGAGAGAGAGCACAAGCTTGGGGGCATGGAGAGGGAGAAGCAGGTTCCCCGCTGAGCAGGAATCCAGACAGGAGACTCGATTCCTGGACCCTGGGATCATGACGTGAGCTGAAGGCAGATGCTTAACTGACTGAGCCACCCAGGTGCCCCATAAATAAATAAATCTTTAAAAAAATAAATAAATAAAATTGGGGGGGTGGGCAGGAAGCCAAGTGCCTGGAGTCCATAAATTAAAATCTGGTAAATTAATACTTGCTCAGCCTGGCAGAATTAGTTTTATATAAATTTCTATTTGATTTTAACCAGATGATTGCCCTTTGGCATGATGGTCTGTAAGATTCCTACAGAAGGCAAGTTTTTTTTTTTTAAAGAATTCTGTAGTTGAATAATTGGTGATTTTACTAATAGAAATTTCACCTCTCCTATCCAGCTGGGTTTTGGAAAAAGCATGCCTACAAACTGTGTGTGGTTAGACGGGCTTTCTTCAAACGTGTCGGATCAGTATTTAACACGACATTTCTGCCGATATGGGCCTGTGGTAAAGGTAGGTGGGAGGTTTTGGTATTGGTGTCTGACTCCCTGTTCTCAGTATTCTGTCTGTCAGCCCAAAGTTTTAGTGTTGACATTTTCTTTTCTTTAGTAACTCATAACTTGTCATAGAAGGACAACTGTATCTTTAGCTTATGATATGAGGAAGTATTTTGGAAAACTATTTTGAATTGGCCAAGATGATAAATTTTTGAAACGAATTTGCATAATACTGGTAAATAGAATGTTTCTTAGGGGTTTTTATAATTTTATCTCATTAAAATTAGTCTAATTATCTAATTATTTACATTCACACTAATACGTAATTAGACTTCATTTAAAAAAAAAACGAAGATGACTTTAAAGGGGCAGTCATACAACAGAATACACACATCTAACTGATGTTGGTAATGTACGTACCTGCGCCCAGCAGGAGGGTCTCTGGACCCCATTCCAGTACGTGAAAGGAGAGCTTTGAACTCCTTGGGAGCAGATTTACACTGTGGTGGGCATGGCACATAATGTCAGCATTTCTTTCGGTGTAGCTTTTGTTGTTCAGAGAAACGCACCGTAAAGATGGCTAGCGTAAATAAAACATCCAGCTTTAAGTTAAGAATTCTACTTATAACCAGAATTCACTGAAATTTATTATTTATTTTATTTTATAAATTTATTATTATAATTTATTCTTTTAGAATAAACAGTATATAAATATGTTTTTTTCTTGGCAGTGTCCTTGAGACTTAAGATTTTCTTGGGATTGACACTGAGTCTAGTGGATGAGGCTCTTACTTGGTTTTTGTTTTGCTTTTTTTGTTTGTTTTTTATAGGTGGTGTTTGACCGCTTAAAAGGCATGGCTCTGGTTCTCTACAATGAAATTGAATATGCGCAAGCAGCTGTAAAAGAGACCAAGGGGAGGAAGATCGGCGGGAATAAAATTAAGGTGTGCAGAGTGACTTTCAGCAGCATCACACTGAGATCCCACCCTCTTACTAAGGCATTGTGTAGTTGCCCGGCAGGGCCAGGGGTTTACAGGATATGCACTGTATGTCCTGTTTTTAAAGGGACTATTACTATTTGTATACTTGGCTCCTTGAGGCCACCGGGTCATTAGCCACAGAATTTTCTCTGAAAATCATGTCATTCAAGCAAATGTGCTTCTTTACACCCCAGGTTCTTGGTGCAGTCTGGCCCACATTCACCTGTGGGTGTCTGCACACCCGGGAGCTCGAAGTGTCACTCATTCCAGCTTCTTGAATGATCTTTCTCTCCTCTCCTCCTCTCCTAAAGAGTGGGTAACCACCGATCAGTCGATCTTTTGTCTGCTGTTTTGTTTAAAAACCTCTGTTCATGATAACTTGAAGGAGTTTATGCACTTAATACCTATAATGGTTAAATTGGAACGAGTCTTTTGAAATGAGATCTTGATGGAGGATGGGTACCTGGGCTTA
Source organism: Martes martes (assembly GCF_963455335.1). Taxonomy (NCBI): domain Eukaryota; kingdom Metazoa; phylum Chordata; class Mammalia; order Carnivora; family Mustelidae; genus Martes; species Martes martes. The sequence goes on along the minus strand of NC_137891.1, from coordinate 180,117,135 downwards.
AGTGACTTAAGGCCCAGCTGTGAGGGAAGTTTAAATGTTCTTCCACATTTCACTTTATGTTCTAACCGTGGTTCCAGCAAATTTGCAACACAGATTCCTGGGTTTAGTCAATCTCATTATTTGGCAACCTAGAATCTCCATAGGTATTGTTTCAGTTTTCCATTTTGCCTTTTCTACTCCTTCAGTATGGGTTCTGGAGGCTTAAATTATAGTTCTTTATTGAGATTTCTGTTGAGTTTGAGAGAGATTTCACATTAACAAAATACAGTTTCAGTTAGAACTGTTTCACTTAGTTGAGACAGATTGCTCTTACTTGAAGCTTATCCAGAGGGCTATTGTTGGGAAGGATTTTCAAATTCAGTAATGCTTTCCATCTTGAAAACCTGAAACTTGAATCAAACACCTGCTGTTCTTTCTTTTTAAGGTGGATTTTGCAAATCGAGAAAGTCAGCTGGCATTTTATCACTGTATGGAAAAATCTGGTCAAGATATCAGAGACTTTTATGAAATGTTAGCAGAAAGAAGGTATGTATTTTTTTTTCCAAGTAAGAAGGTATGTATTTTAAACCTATCATCATAGCTTGAATTTTAAACTTTCAAATACATCAAATTTAGATGGGGTTAACTTTTATTTTTCACTCCCCCCCTTTTTTAAAGATTTTATTTATTTATTTGACAGAGACACAGCAAGAGAGGGAACACAAGCAGAGGGAGTGAGATAGGCAGAAGCAGGCTTCTACTGAGCAGGGAACCTGATGTGGGGCTCAATCCCAGGACTCTGGGATCATGACCTAAGTTGAAAGCAGACACTTAATGACTGAGGCACCCAGGCACCCCTCACCCCTTTTATCTTCACTTACCCCCCAAATCTTTCCTTTTATCCCCTCATACAGAAACAGGTTTATTTTTATGAATCCAGTTTTCATGTGGCTCGTGGGATTTAGGTTAAGCTAAATACATTCCTCACTGAATGCTGCTAGAATTTGAAAGAATTACTGTTTTGCTAGATTATAACTTTGTGTACAAATCATCCTGCTTAACAGTTTTAAATTAAATATGATAACATGTTGAAGGGCACTGCAAACTGTTAAGTGCCTTGTATATTTAGTAACGACAACATCCAGATTATAACTGCATGTACTCAGACTGTTAGAAAATAATTGAGGGGCCTCTGGGTGGCTCATTCGGTTGAATGTCTGACTCTTGATCTTTGCTTAGGTCTTGATCTCAGTCAGGGTTGTGAGTTCAGGCCCTGCATTAGGCTCCACACAAGGCATGGAGCCTTCCTTAAAAAAAAATTTTTTTTTTTAAATTGAAAAGATTATCGGGAGCTTTTTTTTGTTTTAAATTTGAATCTTCTGTGGGGGTGCCTGGGTGGCTCAGCTGCTTTTGGCTCAGGTCATGATCCCAGTGTCCTGGGATCGAGCCCCACAGCAGGCTCCTTGCTCAGCGGAGAGCCTGCTTCTCCCTCTCCCACTCCCCTTGCTTGTGTTCCCTCTCTTGCTGTCTCTCTGTCAAATAAATAAATAAAATCTCTTTAACAATTTTTGAATCTTCTAAATAACTTGTGAATAAGTAAGCCAAAGCATATATAAATTGGTAACTTTAGCCATGTAAAAAATAAACCTTATTTCTTCTTCTTAATTTTTTTTTGGTCATGGTAATATTTGATTTTTTCTTTTCCTGCTTGTAGGAAACATTGCAGTTCTGAATCATGTTAAGTCTTATAGTTTGAACCAGGCTATCTCTATTAGCTTAAAACTGTCCCCAAACTGGTAATTGACTCTTTTCTGGACTGAATATATTAAAACACCCTAACATAGTGTCATCCAGTGCTTCAGTAGCCCATCACATTTGAAAATGGAAGCTATCATCCACATGGTCAAGCTGTTTGTCTAGACATGCCTCTGTGATTGAGTCTTCTGGAATGTCACCACTGGATCTCCACCCCGTACATATGTGTTAAAAGGCTGTGTGTGAAAAATGCCTTTAGACACTCTGGTTACTAAAGTTTGAAAGGGGGGTCTACAGGAAGTATTTGTCAGATCCTGATTGTGTTGCCAGAAACCTGTAGAATTACTGCCTGTTCTTTGCACTTTATTTTTGTTTAAGTCATAGAAGCGGTATATATATATATATATATGTGTGTGTGTGTGTGTGTGTATATTTTTTTTGAGTCCTTTCCTTGTGGAATATTGTATGATAGGCACTGAATACTGGGAAATTTTTTTTTTTTTTTAATTTAAAGATTTTATTTTTAACTAATCTCTACACCCAAATGTGGAAGTGAACTTAGAACCCCCAGACCAGGAATCGCATGCTCTACCAACTGACCCAGTCAGGCGGCCCTGGGGAGGGTGTATTTTTTTTTTTATTGTTTTTGCTTTGTTTTGTCTTTTAAGATTTCATTTGTTTATTTGACACACAGAGAGAGAGAGCACTAGCAGCGGGAGTGGTGGGCAGAGGGAGAGGAAGAAGTGGGCTCTCTGCCGAGCAGAGAGTCGGATATAGGGCTCGATTCCCAGGATCCTGGCATCGTGACCTGAGCTGAAGGCAGATACTTAACTGCGCCACACAGGCGCCCTCCCATACACTTACTAAGTTCAGAAAGTTTCCTTTTATTCCTCCTTTGATGAGGGTTTTTTCTTTCTTTCTTTTTTTTTTTTTAATCATGAAGGGGTCCTGGATTATCAGTTAAAATTATGTTTTTTCTTTATTAAGATGGTGGATAATGTTGATTGAATTTTGTATTTGAACCACTCTTGCATTCTTCTTTTTAAAAATATTTAATATATATTATATATATAATACATATATTTTAAAAATATTTAATAATGCAGTAATGATTTAATGAACATTTTTTAAGTGGGTTATGAAGCAGTAGGTATAGTAGACCCAATTTTATAAAACAAAAGCACATATATGCACATATATGCAAAGAAAAAAGACTGAAAAGATTTGTATACACATACACAAACATAGAATACATATGTTTATACACATACAGAAATTTATGTATAGCAGCATTTGTATCTATTTCAGCGTGTTTAGAGTATTAGTGATTTTTTTTTTAAGATTTTATTTATTTGTTTGAGAGAGAGAGAGAGAGAGTATGAGAGGGGAGAAGGTCAGAGGGAGAAGCAGACTCCCATGGAGCTGGGAGCCCGATGCGGGACACATCCCAGAACTCCAGGATCATGACCTGAGTCAAAGGCTTAACCAACTGAGCCACCCAGGTACTCTAGTGATTTTTTAAAAAAATTATTAACATGTATTATTTGTTTCAGGGGTACAGGTCTGTGACTCATCAGTCTTACACAATACACAGTGCTCACCACAACACATACCCTGGAGAGGTTTTTAATTTTTTTTTATTTTAATTTTTATTAAAGATTTTATTTATCCATTTGAGAGAGAGAGATAGTGAGAGAGAGCACAGGCAGGGAGAAAAGGGAGAAGCAGCCTCCCCACCAAACAGGGAGCCCGATACGGGGCTCGCTCCTTGGACCCTGGGACCACAACTGGAGCTGAGCTGAAAGCAGACGCCCAACTGACTGAGCCACCCAGGCACCCCTGGGGAGGTTTTTTAAAATGAAAAATGTACCCCACAGTCAAATTCCCAAAAGCTTGAACTACTAAGGATTTGATAGGTTTTTGCTAGTTGATGAATCCATAGCCCTCTAGCCAGAAAGTTAGTTTTGATACAAGGCTTTCCTGTGTCAGTTTGTGTATGTGTGTGTGAGAGAGGGTGCCTGTGCGTATGTTGGAGAATGTGTGGGCCTGTAGATAGAGGAAAACATTTTCCATCCTGGCTCCCCAAGTAGCAGCTTGAAGTCATTGTTAACATTGTAAGTGCTGGGGCACCTGAGTGGCTCAGTCATTAAGCGGCTGCTTTTAGCTCAGGTCATGATCCCAGGGTCCTGGGATCGAGCCCCACATCTGGCTCCCTGCACCGAGGGAAGCCTGCTTCTCCCTCTGCCCACTCCCCCTGCTTGTATTCCCTCTCCCACTGTTTCTCTCTCTCTCTCTCTCTGTCAAATAAATAAATAAAATCTTAAAAAAAAAACAAAACCCAAAACCTTCCATTTAAAAAAAAAAAACCCACAAAACATTCTAAGTGCTTATAGGAATCCTTCCCCTTAAGCTAGTGGAAAGTTTGTTGGTGTTCTAGTGGCACCTAAGACATAAAACATCCATTAGAATCTTCTGTGCATACATTAAATATTTTTCAAAGACTAGTGTCTTGTGAGGGTTGGATAATGCTGTGTGGGTGTTCATTTTTTATATTAATACTTAAATTCACTCATTTTACTGATGATCTGCCTCTGGCTTTGTTCTTTGGTTCTTACCCGTGGTTACTTATCCCTGTTGAGTGGAGTTTATCTCCTAATGTAGGAAGCAGGTGGATATGGGACTTAACTCTGACTCAGTTTTGCCCCATTTCGTTTCGGATGGCAGTGCTCACAGAATGCATTCCTTGCAATAGAACTTGAGGATCTTTGCCCTTTCTGTAGAGTGGAAGGAAGTCATCCCACTGAATAGTTAATGCAGGAATGAAAAAAATGCTTCCCCTCTAATGATAGCTTAGCTCAGGAATACAGTGACCAGTTTGCTTAGGGCACTGCAGTTTAAAAGTAGCTTTTCATTTATTCATTTATTATTTTCATTTATTATACTGTGTCAGAGAGGTAGGGCGGTGACTCTTCTCCTGTGTTACTTTTGGTGGGAACTGAAGATAGATGACTTCCCTGATAAGGTCACAGGCTAAGACGTTGGGCTGGAGATAAGCCCAGTGCTCCTACGTGCTAGTGCATTGAGCTTTACACTTTCCCAAAATGATTCTCAAGATGAATTTACAGGATCCGATCCAATTATGCTTTAGGTGAATTTCCCACCTACTTAGGGGAGTTGGGATGTTGTACAGTCATGTGAACAGAGTTCTCTCAAAACCCGGCTTTTCCAGGTTCTTTGGAGACCCTTTTTGTCCAAGGTACAAGTGTGCAGTTGTACTCTCCTGCTTGACTTGTATTCTTTGCGGGCAGGAACACTCATTTCTTTTGGTGGTTGGGGCCCAGCAAAATATGTCCAAAATCAATTGTTTACACATATGCCTTTGATTTATGTAACTTCGTATTTTTGGATATAGTTTTATTTAGTTTGATTAATCTAAAACATACTTGAGACTGGTTTTTATAGTATGATTTGAAGCCTACTGTTAACGTGGGCAGTGAGCCAGTGATCGTTCTAGGTGTCTCAATCACTTTATATTAGAAAGCATACAGTGTGTTTACCTTTATGTATGAAAAGGTGCTTCCTTGGAGTTTGAATTTACGTTGGTGATGAATTAAATTAGCCGAATTCCATGCCTTATAACATTTATTTTAAGGTAGCTGGTCATTATTTAGGCAAAGAATCTGATTCCTCTGAAACTTTAGAAAGATCATCTTGAATCCAGTTAAACAAAATGATATAGATATACCCTAATATGTTCTCTTTGGACTGAGAAATTCTGTGTAAGTTCGTGGAATAATGTGTTATTGGTGCTCCCAGTGTTTGAATGTTGTCTTAGATGCTTCATCTAAGAGAACATTCTTGGAGAGTGGGCTAGCACACCACCCCGGAGTAGCTTTGACATATTTTTCTAAGGTTCATTTTTTCAACAGATACTTCAATGCCTCCTATGAGCCAAACACTGTTACAGGAAGATCCCAAAAAAGCTAATGCCTATAGGGGCTTAAATTCTAGATTTTTTAATGTTTCAGTAAGCCACTAGTGGCAGTACTGCACAGAATGTATGACTTGCTTGAGGGAACAGAAATGGAGGGTGAGGGTGCCTGGATGGCTCAGTGGGTTAAGCCTTTGCCTTTGGCTCAGGTCGTGATCTCAGGGTCCTTAGATTGAGTCCCGCTTCAGGCTCTCTGCCAACTTATGATCTCTGTCTGTCAAATAAATAAATAAAATCTTAAAAAAAAAAAAAAAGGAATCAATCTCTGTTATGGGTGAATTTTATTTTATCTGTCTTACATGTTCTTGTGTGTACATTTAATCCTATCTTGAATGCCCCCGGATAGGTCACTATAAAAGAAACCATGGTGAATTCCTTTACAGTTGAGGAATCCTCTCACAAAGCTTGTGTTCAATTGGTGGCTTGGGGAAAAGTAACATTCCTGAAGGCCAAGTATGTGCCTCACATTATGTCCGGAAAGTTCTTAAAACTGGTATCTTATTTAATCCTCTTAAGAGCCTTATGAGGAAAGGTTACCACTGTTTTACAAGTGAGGAGACAGCTAAGGGAGACTGGCCTGCCCCCCCCCTTTTTTTTAAATTATGAATTGAGAGAATGCATTATTATCAGTATCATATGGGTCACGTAGGTAGGAGGATTTCACTTAAATTATTCTCTTTATTTCCCAGTAATGCAGTTGTTTCCCAAGTTGTGGTAAGAATATCTTTTGATAGAAAAGTAATTATGAAAGACTTAGAAATGTGGGGATGTGATACTGTTTACTAGTGCTCATTAGAAGTCATGACACCTCAACCAAAGGAATGAAAAGGGCTGAAGTGCTGTCTATTAGAAACATAATGCAAACTAAATTCGTGGTTTTAAATTTCCTAGTCGACACAGTAAAAAAATGAAAAGAAAAGGTAAAATTAATTTTATTCAACTCAGTATTTCTAAAGTAATAATATTTCAACATATATTCAATCTAAATAAATTACTGAAGTATTTCTTTTTTTATTTTTTTTCAAACTAAATCTACCAAGTCCAGTGTGTATTCTGTATTCACATCTCAAATTTCAAGTTCTCAATAGCCATGCGTGGATTTTGGCTACAGATGGTATTGGATGGTCCATGTCTAACTAATGAGTAAACAATGGCAAAGTTTTTTTTAAGATTTTATTTATTTGAGAGAGCGAGGGGGCTGGGGGAGTGGCAGAGGGAGAGTTGGGGAAGCAGACTGTCTGCTGAGCAGGGAGCCCCATGTGCTCGATCCCAGGACTCTGTAATCTCATGTGTGTGATTTAATGCGTCAGTGACAAGAAAACAAAAGAACTAATACATTCTTTTTCATATTTGGTAGAGAGGAACGAAGGGGCTCTTACGACTATAGCCAAGATCGTACATATTATGAGAACGTTCGTACGCCAGGCGCATATCCTGAGGATTCCAGACGGGACTATCCAGCCCGAGGGCGAGAATTTTATTCAGAATGGGAAACTTACCAAGGAGACTACTATGAATCACGATACTATGACGATCCTCGCGAGTACAGGGATTACAGAAGTGATCCTTATGAACAAGATATTCGGGAGTACAGTTACCGGCAAAGGGAACGAGAGCGAGAACGCGAAAGGTTTGAGTCTGACCGGGACAGAGACCACGAGAGGAGGCCGATTGAGCGCAGTCAGAGCCCAGTGCACTTGCGGCGCCCACAGAGTCCTGGAGCATCCCCCTCACAGTCGGAGCGGTTGCCAAGTGATTCTGAAAGGAGGATTTACAGCCGATCCTCAGACCGGAGTGGGAGCTGTAGCTCACTTTCTCCTCCAAGATACGATAAACTTGACAAATCTCGTTTGGAACGCTATAGTAAAAATGAGAAGACAGATAAAGAAAGGACTTTTGATCCTGAGAGAGTGGAAAGAGAGAGACGCTTAATAAGGAAGGAAAAAGTGGAAAAGGACAAAACCGAAAAGCAGAAACGAAAAGGAAAAATTCATTCCCCGAGTTCTCAGTCTTCAGAGACAGACCAAGAAAATGAAAGAGAACAGAGCCCTGAAAAATCAAGGAGTTCTAATAAACCGAGCAGAGAGAAAGCTGACAAAGAAGGAGTAGCAAAAAACCGCCTGGAGCTCATGCCCTGTGTGGTTTTGACTCGAGTGAAAGAGAAAGAGGGGAAAGTTATTGACCACACTCCTTTGGAAAAGCTGAAAGCCAAGCTTGATAATGACACTGCCAAGTCTTCTGCCCTAGATCAGAAACTCCAGGTCTGTCAGACGGAGCCTGCTAAGTCTGACTTGACTAAACTGGAATCTGTTCGAATGAAAGTGCCAAAGGAAAAGGGACTGTCAAGCCACGTAGAAGTGGTAGATAAGGAAGGTAGGCTTAAGCCCAGGAAGCACCTAAAACCAGAGCAGACTGCCGACGGGGTCAGCGCTGCGGATTTGGAAAAACTGGAAGCAAGGAAGAGGCGTTTCGCAGATTCCAATCTGAAAGCAGAAAGGCAAAAATCAGAAGTCAAGAAAAGTAGTCCAGAGATGGAAGACGCTCGGGTACTTTTAAAAAAGCAGCCTGACCTATCGTCTAGAGATGTCATTCTGCTGAGGGAAGGAGAATCAGAAAGAAAGCCTGTGAGGAAAGAAATTCTTAAACGAGAATCTAAAAAAATCAAACTAGACAGACTTAATGCTGTTCCCAGCCCCAAAGACTGTCAGGAGCTTGCCAGTGTTTCTGCTGGGACTGGCTTGAGGCCCAACTCAGACCTGCAAGCGAGGCTGGGAGAACTGGTGTGCGAATCTGTGGAAAATCAAGAAATCCCGTCAAAAAAACCCATTCCCTCAAAACCACAACTCAAACAGCTGCAGTTACTAGATGATCAAGGACCAGAGAGAGAAGATATTAGGAAAAACTATTGCAGTCTTCGCGATGAGACACTTGAATGTAAATCAGGCCAAGAGAAACCACAGTCAGTAAATACTGAAGAAAAAATTGGCATTGATATTGATCACACGCAGAGTTACCGAAAACAAATGGAGCAGAGTCGTAGAAAACAGCAGATGGAGATGGAAATTGCCAAGTCTGAGAAGTTCGGCAGTCCCAAAAAAGATGTAGATGAATATGAAAGACGGAGTCTGGTTCACGAGGTGGGCAAACCCCCCCAAGATGTCACGGATGACTCTCCTCCCAGCAAAAAGAAAAGGATGGACCACGTTGATTTTGATGTCTGCACCAAGAGAGAGAGGAATTACAGGAGTTCGCGCCAAATCAGTGAAGACTCCGAAAGGACTGGCGGCTCTCCCAGTATTCGGCATGGTTCCTTCCACGAGGAGGACGACCCTGTGGGCTCCCCGAGGCTCGTGTCAGTAAAAGGGTCTCCTAAAGTAGATGAAAAAGGTCTCCCCTATTCTAACATGACAGTCAGAGAGGAGTCCTTAAAGTTTAATCCTTACGATTCTAGCAGGAGAGAACAGATGGCAGACATGGCCAAAATAAAGCTCTCTGTCTTGAATTCTGAAGATGAACTAAATCGGTGGGATTCTCAAATGAAACAGGATGCCAGCAGATTTGACGTGAGTTTCCCAAACAGCATAATTAAGAGAGACAGCCTTCGAAAGAGGTCTGTGCGTGACTTGGAACCTGGTGAGGTGCCTTCTGATTCTGATGAAGATGGTGAGCACAAGCCCCACTCACCCAGAGCCTCTGCTCTATATGAGAGCTCTCGGCTGTCTTTTTTATTGAGGGACAGAGAAGATAAACTGCGTGAGCGAGATGAGAGACTCTCCACTTCTTTAGAAAGGAACAAATTTTATTCTTTTGCACTGGATAAGACAATCACACCAGACACCAAGGCTTTGCTCGAGAGAGCTAAATCGCTGTCTTCATCTCGAGAAGAAAATTGGTCTTTTCTTGATTGGGACTCCCGTTTTGCTAATTTTCGAAACAACAAAGATAAAGAAAAGGTTGACTCGGCTCCAAGACCTATTCCGTCCTGGTACATGAAAAAAAAGAAAATTCGGACTGATTCGGAAGGAAAAATGGATGATAAAAAAGATGATCATAAAGAAGAAGAACAGGAAAGACAGGAATTATTTGCATCTCGTTTTTTACACAGCTCAATCTTTGAACAAGATTCCAAGCGACTGCAGCATCTAGAGAGAAAAGACGAAGACTCAGACTTCATTTCGGGTAGGTTGTATGGGCGGCAGACATCCGATGGCGCAAACAGCACAGCCGATTTGATTCAAGAGCCCGTAGTTCTTTTCCATAGCAGATTTATGGAACTCACACGAATGCAACAGAAAGAGAAGGAAAAAGACCAGAAACCCAAAGAGGCTGAGAAACAGGAAGATACTGAGGATCATCCTGAGACCCCAGAATCGGCTTCTGAGAGTAAAGAGTCAGAGCTGAAGGCTCCCCCTCCGCCTGGGCCTCCTGCCGTCACAGCTGCAGCTCCAGAGTCAGCCTCGTCGTCACTGGAGAAGACGACAGCCATTGAAAAAGCAGGGGAGGTGCCAGTGGCGACAGAAGAGAAACCCAGGGAGCTGGCCTCCACCTCAGAAGAAGCAAAGCCCGTGTCTGAGCAGGCGGCCACCGCTGTGCAGCAAACCGAGCAGGCCGACCTGCCCTCGGGAGCGGACACCAGGAAAGACGCTGCTGGGCCTCCCTCGGTTGCGGAAGAGGGCTCATCCGCTGACCTGCTGCCTTACCTGGACACCAAGCCTCCGACTCCTGGGGCCTCGTTTTCCCAGGCAGAGGTCACCGCAGATCCGGAACCTGATAGTGCCCAGCCGCCTTCAAAACCGACCCAGAAGCCTGAGGAAGCTGATGAGGCAAAAGTGGAAAAGCCAAACTCCGCTGCTGATGTTGAACCTAACGCAAATCAGAAAGCTGAAGTTGTCCCTGAGGTTCAGCCTCAAGCTTCTGAGGACGTTGAGGTTGAGCCTCCGGTGGCTACGAAAGATAAAAAGCCAAACAAAAGCAAGCGTTCCAAGACCCCCGTCCAGGCCGCCGCAGCAAGTACTGTGGAGAAGCCCGTCACCAGGAAGAGCGAGCGCATAGACCGGGAGAAACTCAAGCGGTCCAATTCTCCTCGGGGAGAAGCCCAGAAGCTTCTAGAGTTGAAGATGGAGGCAGAGAAGATTACCAGGACTGCCTCCAAAAACTCAGCCGCAGACACGGAACACCCTGAACCGAGTCTGCCCCTCAGTCGAACAAGGCGCCGGAACGTGAGGAGTGTCTATGCGACCATGGCTGACCACGAGAGCCGCTCTCCTGTCAAGGAGCCTGCGGAGCAGCCACGGGTGACCAGGAAGAGACTGGAGCGAGAGCTGCAGGAGGCCGCGGCGGTCCCCACCACCCCGAGGAGGGGGAGGCCTCCGAAAACACGCCGCCGTGCTGAAGAAGAAGAGGAGACCGAGGCGAAAGAACCAGTTGAGACAGTCAGACCAGCCGAGGGATGGAGGTCCCCACGAGCCCAGAAGTCAGGAGCTGCTGGCGGCCCACAAGGCAAAAGGGGGAAAAATGAGCCAAAAGTAGATGCTGAACGTCTGGAAGCCGCAGCTGAGGTGAGTCCCCAAGTAAACGTGAAAGAAAACACAAAAGCCAAAGCTGATAAAGAAGAAGCAGGAAGTGAACAAAAACGTGACAAAAAGGAACTTAGCACAGACAAAAATGCGCCAGAAGCGCCTGCAGTTGAAGTGGTGGAGAAAAAAACAGCGCCCGAAAAAAACTCCAAGTCAAAGAGAGGAAGATCTCGAAACTCCAGGTCAGCAGCGGACAAGGCTGCTAATCTGAAAAACGTGGACACCAGCGTCAGTCCGAGTGCGGCGGCAGGCCCCGGGGGGCTGGCGGTGGACAAGGAGGCGGAGGTGGCGGCTGGCCCCGCCGAGAAGAGCGAGAGTCCGCAGAAGGAAGGGAGTTCATCGTCCCAGCCGAGCAGTGGTGCAGCCCCTCCGGACACGGCAGCGGAGCAGAAGGAAGGGGTGTCGGCCTCCGCGCCGTCCCCGGAAGCCAACCAGCTAGCCAAGCAGATGGAGCTGGAGCAGGCTGTGGAGAACATCGCGAAGCTCACCGAAAGCGCCGCCGCGGCCTTCAAGGCGGCGGCCGCCGATGCACCAGAGGGCCTCTCCACCGAGGACGGGGACAAGCCGGCACACCAGGCTAGTGAGACAGAACTGGCTGCAGCCATTGGCTCCATCATCAATGACATTTCTGGGGAGGCAGAGAGTTTCCCAGCAGCTGCACCTTACCCTGCGGAATCCCAGACAGACCTGCAGCCCCGCTCTCAGGCGCCGCAGCCCCCTGGGGAAGGAATGGAGCCCGAGACCAAGGAGGCCGTGTCTGGCCTCTTGGAGACCGAAGCTGCTACAGAATCTTCTGGGCCACCAGCCAGTGCCCCTGACCCCCCAGCAGGCCCACCAGATACCAAGGAAGCTGGGGGGAATAGTGGCGAAACCTCCCAGCCAGTGCCAGAAGCCAGAGGACCGAAAGAAGCAGAAGTCCCTCTTGCTCGGAAAGAGAAAGGGCGCCAGAAGACAAGTCGATCACGTCGCAAACGGAATACAAATAAGAAAACGGGGGCCGCTGCAGAGACCCAGGCCACCGAACCTGACCAAGTACAAAGCAAGAGTCCCGCTACAGCTGAGGGGACAGCGGTGCCACCCCCAGAAACTCCACAGGAAGAGCAGCAGAGAGAAAAGCCCCAGCCCGCTCCACCCGAGTCCTGTGCTTCCGACCCAAGCAAGACTCCGTCCATCGAGAATCTGTCCCAAGAGAGCAGCGTCGAAGCAAAGACTCCCACCAGAGCGCCTGCGCCCCCAGACCTTCCCCCTCCCTCCCAGCCCGCATCAGTGGAGGAGGAGCCGCAAGCCAGATTCAAGGTGCATTCCATCATTGAGAGTGACCCCGTGACCCCACCCAGTGACTCAAGCACACCCACCCCCACGGTCCCTTTGGTAACTGCAGCAAAGCTCCCACCCCCTGTTGCCTCTGGTGGCGTGCCACACCAGAGTCCCCCTCCTAAGGTCACAGAGTGGATCACCAGGCAGGAGGAGCCTCGGGCTCAGTCCACCTCATCTCCAGCTCTTCCCCCAGACACAAAAGCTTCTGACATTGACACCAGCTCCAGTACGCTGAGGAAGATCCTCATGGACCCCAAATATGTCTCCGCCACTGGCATCACTTCCACGAGTGTCACAACTGCGATTGCAGAGCCTGTCAGCGCTGCCCCTTGCCTGCACGAGGCACCACCCCTGCCTCCAGTTGAGCCTAAAAAGCCACTTGTAGAAGAAAAACCAGCAGCTTCAGTACCCAACACCTCCGACACGCAGGCCCCAGAGGTTCCAGTAGCGGCTGAAAAGGAAAAGGTGGCTCCAGTCATCGCTCCCAAAATCACTTCTGTGATTAGCCGGATGCCTGTGAGCATTGATCTGGAGAACTCGCAAAAGATAACTCTGGCAAAACCAGCTCCGCAGACCCTGACCGGCCTCGTGAGTGCTCTGACGGGCCTGGTGAACGTCTCCTTGGTCCCAGTCAACGCCCTGACGGGCCCCGTGAACGCCCTGAAGGGCCCCGTGAAGGGCTCAGTGGCCACGCTGAAGGGTTTGGTGAACACTCCTGCTGGCCCCGTGAACGTCCTCAAGGGGCCAGTGAATGTTCTGACGGGGCCGGTGAACGTTCTCACTGCTCCGGTGAATGCCGCCGTGGGCGCGGTGAATGCAGCCGCGGGCACGGTCAACGCCACTGTGGGCACCGTGAACGCCACTGCCGGCGCCATGAATGCAGGCGCCGTGACTGTCACAGCGGGGGCAGTGACCGCTGCATCTGGCAGTGCGACCGCCACTACAACAGGCACCGTGACGGTGGCAGGTGCAGTGATCACACCGTCGGCAAAGTGCAAACCCAGAGCCAGCACTAATGAGAACAGTCGGTTTCACCCGGGGTCTATGTCCGTGATCGACGACCGCCCGGCAGACGCAGGCTCTGGTGCCGGGCTGCGCGTGAACACGTCCGAAGGGGTCGTGCTCCTGAGCTACTCGGGGCAGAAGACTGAAGGGCCGCAGCGGATCAGCGCCAAGATCAGCCAGATCCCCCCGGCCAGTGCCATGGACATTGAGTTCCAGCAGTCAGTGTCCAAGTCCCAGGTCAAGCCTGATTCTGTCACCCCGTCACAGCCTTCGCCCAAAGGCCCCCAGGCTCCTTCGGGCTATGCCAATGTGGCCACTCACTCTACTCTGGTACTGACGGCCCAGACGTATAACGCGTCTCCTGTGATTTCATCCGTGAAGGCAGACCGTCCGTCCTTGGAGAAGCCCGAGCCCATTCACCTCTCTGTGTCCACACCTGTCACCCAGGGTGGCACAGTGAAGGTTCTCACCCAGGGCATAAACACGCCCCCAGTGCTGGTGCACAACCAGCTGGTCCTCACCCCAAGCATAGTCACCACTAATAAAAAGCTTGCTGACCCTGTCACCCTCAAAATAGAGACCAAGGTCCTCCAGCCCGCGAATCTGGGGTCCGCCCTCAATCCCCACCACCCTCCTGCTCTGCCCAGCAAACTGCCTGCAGAAGTGAACCACGTCGCCTCGGGGCCCAGTACCCCAACGGATCGAACGGTCACCCACTTGGCAGCCACAAAGCCAGATGCGCACTCTCCTCGGCCCAGCGGGCCGGCGCCGGCCCCATTCCCGAGAACGTGCCACCCCAGCAGCACCGCGTCCGCCGCGCTCTCCACGAACGCCACGGTCATGCTGGCTGCGGGCATTCCCGTGCCTCAGTTCATCTCCAGCATACACCCGGAGCAGTCTGTCATCATGCCGCCCCACAGCATCACCCAGACTGTGTCCCTGAGCCACCTGTCCCAGGGCGAGGTGAGAATGAACACTCCCACACTACCCAGCATCACGTACAGCATCCGGCCGGAGACCCTTCACTCTCCGCGGGCCCCTCTGCAGCCCCAGCAGATAGAGGTCAGGGCCCCGCAGCGCGCGGGCACACCGCAGCCGGCTGCAGCCGGCGTGCCGGCCCTGGCCCCCCAGCACCCTCCTGAGGAGGAAGTGCATTACCACCTCCCTGTCGCTCGAGCTGCGGCCCCCGTGCAGTCCGAGGTGCTGGTCATGCAGTCCGAGTACCGCCTGCACCCCTACACCGTGCCCCGGGACGTGAGGATCATGGTGCATCCGCACGTGACGGCAGTCAGCGAGCAGCCCCGGGCGGCCGACGGGGTGGTAAAGGTGCCACCGGCCAGCAAGGTCCCACAGCAGCCCGGGAAGGACGCCGCCAAGACGGCGGAAGCCAAGGCGGCCCCAGCCCCGGCCCCGGCCCCCCACGGGGAGGCCCGCATCCTCACGGTCACGCCCAGCAACCAGCTACAGGGGCTGCCTCTGACCCCGCCTGTGGTGGTGACCCACGGCGTGCAGATCGTGCACTCCAGTGGGGAGCTGTTCCAGGAGTACAGATACGGAGACATCCGCACCTACCACGGCCCTGCTCAGCTCACACACACTCAGTTTCCTGCCGCCGCCTCCATCGGTCTACCT
This sequence comes from Martes martes, assembly GCF_963455335.1. NCBI lineage: Eukaryota > Metazoa > Chordata > Mammalia > Carnivora > Mustelidae > Martes > Martes martes. The sequence continues at coordinate 180,101,880 of NC_137891.1, read as the reverse complement.
CCTCGGACCAAGGCTCCTGCTCAGGTAAGTGCCACACAGCAGCCGTCCTCCCTGTGGTGGTTGAGTTGCCGGCCCCGTCCCAGACACATGTTCCCTTTCTGTGAGTTTAAGAGGAGCTTCCGAAACTGCAGGGTTCGGGAATCCGATCACTATGCAGAGGACGGAGGCCCGGGAAGGCGCTCTCTGAGGGATCTCATGGTGCTCGTGGCGGGGGGGGGGGTGGGGGTTGCCTCTTGTGTGCAGGGGTGTGGGGGAGAGTGGGTGGGTGACCTCTTCCTGGAACCCTCAATCCTGAGTGCCCAAGAGGATCACTGCGTGGGCCTGACTTCGGGGATGCCTGCAGCTGACCCTGCCCAAGAGCCCACAGCTGGGGGCCAGGGGGCCAGGTGCCGTGTGTGACACGCTCTCCACTCCATTCCCCTCTCCCCTGCTGAACTCCAGGGCCCAGCTCCTGAAGGTGAGCCCTTGCAGCCCACTCAGCCTGCACAGCCTACACAGCCTACACAGCCTGCCCAACCCGTGCAGTCCACACAGCCTGCCCAGCCCACGCAGCCTTGCCAGCCCACCCAGCTCAGCCAGCCGGGCCAGCCACCAAGCGGCAAGATGCCTCAGGTCTCCCAGGAGGCGAAGGGGACCCAGACAGGAGTAGACCAGCCTCGCCTCCCAGCCGTACCTGCAAGCAGGCCAGCCGAGCCTCATGTGCAGGTTCAGAGGGCACAGGCAGAAACGAGCCAGACTTCCTACCCCTCCCCTGTGTCCGTCTCCATGAAGCCTGACCTCCCGGCCCCTCTCCCTGCTCAGGCTGCCCCAAAGCAGCCGTTGTTTGTCCCCACAACCTCAAGCCCCAGCACCCCTCCAGGACTGGCTCTGACACACACCGAAGCCCAGCCCGCTCCCAAACCGGATTCTGCTCCACACCTGACTTCCCAGAGGCCTGTGGATATGGTCCAGCTTCTGAAGGTAAGTCTGGGCAGAGGGACTCCCGCTCCCCTCCCAGCTTTGTGTCGTGTTGAGTGTTGTCCTCCGGTCCCCACTTAGACTATTCAGCTGTCGCCTGGGGTCATGTCCAGCATGGCTCTGCTCTGTAGCCGTGAGCTTACTTCTGTGTGTCTCCCCGAGAGCAGAAGTACCCCATCGTGTGGCAGGGCCTCCTGGCCCTCAAGAACGACACGGCTGCCGTGCAGCTGCACTTCGTCTCTGGCAACAACGTGCTGGCCCATCGGTCTCTGCCCCTCTCTGAAGGCGGCCCCCCGCTGAGGATCGCCCAGAGGATGCGGCTGGAGGCCTCGCAGCTGGAAGGGGTTGCCCGAAGGATGACGGTGAGCTTTGGGGCCCAGGCGAGCACCGGCCGTGCCCATGAGGATGTGGCTCGCCCCCACCTGCCCATCTCCCTGGCTTGCCCACCCGGCATGTTCTGTCTCCCGCCAGCGTGTAAAATGCCTCTAGGCTCAGAACCGTTTTTTCAGGCAACAAATAGGGAGGACTTTAAGGTCACTCCAGTGGGGTGGGGGCTCTTGTGGACTCCGCAGCTGAACCCCGAGGTTGGACAGGCCTCTGCATGGGGCTGCTGTCTTGAGGGGAGGCCGCTGATGACTGACGGCTGCTGATGCCACAGGTGGAGACGGATTACTGTCTGCTGCTGGCTCTGCCCTGTGGCCGTGACCAAGAGGATGTCGTGAGCCAGACCGAGTCCCTCAAGGCGGCCTTCATCACCTATCTGCAGGCCAAGCAGGCGGCAGGGATCATCAACGTCCCCAACCCTGGCTCCAATCAGGTCAGCCGAGTGTCCTCACCTGGGGTGCACACATGGGGGCCGGTCTCGGCTGGTCAGGCCGTCTAATGGGGTGGCCTGGGCTACCGGTGCCAACTCAGAGGCCGCCAGAGGTTTCTCAGAGGTGGGCAGGAGGGCGTTTTGGATAGAGAACTTGAGTGTAGAGGTGGGGCCTCCATGGCCCATCCCGGATCTAACCCCGGGACAGCTAAGACACAGCTAAGACCGCACAGGTGTTTAGCTCTGTACTGAGGAGCAGGTTCCCAGGAGAGTTGGGGGGACAATAGTTTGCGGACAGCTAGGCTCCTCGGGGTGGAGAGAGTCGTGGGGGCACGAGCCGACGGGGAAGCTGACTCACCCAGGCTCTGTGTGTTGCGCCCCTTCAGGGCCCCCGGTTGGAAAGGCTGAAGAATGGTAATGGGGTGGCTGAGGTGCAGACGGGGGATCCCACTCTTCTCTCTCGTCCCCCTCTCCAGCCTGCCTACGTGCTGCAGATCTTCCCGCCCTGCGAGTTCTCGGAGAGCCACCTGTCCCGTCTGGCCCCCGACCTCCTTGCCAGCATCTCCAACATTTCTCCCCATCTTATGATTGTCATCGCCTCCGTGTGAGCCACTGAATGGTCGCCACTCGGTGTATTTCCCTGAGGCTCTGCAGCAAAAAGTAAACCCAGGACCCCCCCGTCGCGTGGAGGAAGCAGCTGCTGAAGGGGACACCCTCCACAGCCAGCCGCCAGCCTCGCCCTCGAGCCCGCTCCCCGCCAGGCTCCGGGGGACAGACCCCTCTGGGCAGTGGTGCTGCTACCTGTGTGTTTACATGACATTAGCCCAAGGACAGACCACCAACCGATGGACTCTGCAGACACCTTGGGGCTGGGTTTCTCTCTCCTCTTTTGGGAGAAAAGGAACTGGGCAGTGGAATTAATTTTTTGTTGTTTTTGTTTTTAAGAAACAAAACAGAACTGCCTTTGCACTAAATTAGTGACTTGGACTTTTGCACAGTGAAGACAGGCTGTGACACTCTGGATGTCTTGGTGTACCTGCAACGCACATCGAGGACTCGAGCGCAGGACTTCAGGCTTCTGCTGAAACACTGGGGTCAAGGAACATTTCATTGGGTTGTTTTGTCCCCGCCTGCCCTTCCCCTTGCTCGTTTGGATGTGTCACCTTTCTTAATTCTCCTGCCACCATCTTTGATTCACCCGGATGTACAGTTTACAATCGCAAAAGAGCAAACAGAAGGATTTTCTTTCCTGGTGGGATATGCAGAACTTGGGATGTGTGTATATATAAATATATAATATATATAAATATATATAATACTGACTTAAAAAATCAAATTCCCCTGACATACATTTTTTTTAATCTGTGCCAAAAATGTGTTTTCAGAGAAAAATCTTATTTTCATACTCAGACTTTGTATTGTCACTCATTTGTATAAGTGCGCTTCGTTACAGCACGGGCCCTGCCCCCGCGATTTGGAAGTGTCACACACACAAAAAAGACTGTACAAAAAAGACTGGCTTCCCCTCTTCCTGTTACCTTGACCTCTTCTCTCCCCCCCGCCCCCGACTTCCTAACACTTATTAATTTATGAAACTGGTTTTCTCAGCGCAGTTTTGTTTTGTGTGTCCATTGGATTACAAACTTTATTAAAAAATACAAAACACGTCAAGTGTGGATGTGATTGTCACTTGAGTGGGACGACCAAGGGTCCTTTGCTTACGGGAACAGCTGGCCCTCATCCCACTTCTGTTTCCCTCCCCAAGTCTGTCCACGGGACCTGCTCCCTTCCTGCCACTTAATCCTCCCCAAGCGTCGTGTTCTCTTGTACAAGAGGTTTCTGCCACAGACTGAACTTATTTGTTCTCGGGTAACGTGGAAGGCACTTCAGAGTTGGGGTGGGGGAGGAACCCCCTGCCAGGCAAACTCAGGAACCTCACAGGCAAGCTTTGGTGTCTTGGCTCTTTGCCCCTTCCTCGTGCGGGTCTGGAGCGGGCTGGCCCGGCAGCAGCAGAGGCACAGCTAGGCCCAGTGCCAGCAAGGAGGATGGGGCTACCGGGCCCGGCTTCCCCTGCAGCTGGACCCACTACAAGCTGGGGGGGGTGGGGGTGGGGCAGGGAGGGGGGACAGGGACCACAGAGTTGATGGTCTCACTTGAGATAATCACGGGGCTCTCTGAGGGATTACAGCTGCTTGGAGCAAACCAGAGGGGCAGAGACGGTGTCCGCTCTCCCTGCCGAGAGGCTTAAGGATGAGCTGTTCCACGGCCCCTGCTGGCTGTGTCCCCCGCCTCCCCCATCAAAGCTCCTGGCCACGCGTTTCTGACCCTCAGCCTGGTCGTAGACTCCCATCAATTCACGGCAAATCAATGTTCCCAGGAGAACGGGGCACGGGCTTGGCCTTGATCCTGTGAAGTGAGTGTGGAGCCCTCCTGCTTCCCCAAGCCCAACAGAACTGGGCCCGTGGCCTGGCAGGCCCGGCTCTCTGCCTACCTTGCTGTGGCTGAATGGACTTCTGAGCTGGGCTCTCTCTGGGGTGCCTGGATCCTGGTAAGCCAACCCCACTGGGTCACAGCAGGGTCACAGCTGTGCTCCGTGGCAGAGAGGGGAGCTCAGGTCCTGAAGCTGAACAGGTGAGAAGCCCGAGGAGGAGACCGGATGAGGGGATGGGGTGTGTAGAGCCACAGTCTCTCCGGCCCCAAGCGTGCTGCCCAGACCCTGACTCAGGACAAGGAAGCCAGTTCTTTTCCCAGACGGGTCCAGAGTCACCAGTCCCATTCTGCGGGAGGGACAGCCTGGCTTGGCCGGGAAACGGGCCGGTGTCGGCCGGTCCCTGGGTGGAGCAGCCCTTCCGTGGCACTGGCCACAGCTCCGCCAGCTCCCCCCCACACCCCCACAGGGAGCTCTAGGCAGCATTAGAAAATAATCAAATTTATTCTCTCTAGGGAACGGGGCCACCCCTCTCAGATGCAGGGTGCCATCCATCCTTAAATAAACAGTCACAAGGAGGGACACCTGCTCACTCAGCAGGCGGCGGACATTCAGGGGCTGCGGGGGGCGTCTCTGCCAGAGCGGGCTGGCCATCGGCCGCATCCCGAGGGCGGAAGACCAGCTCCCCAGCCTGCAGCACCTGCCCGGCCGGCCACGCGCTGCCCGGCCCGTACTGCTGGTAGAAGTCCGCGTCTGTCTGGAACATGACCAATGCCTGGGCCGTGTGGATCCGCACGTGCTGGGCCAGGCTGTTTGCGTCCAGGAACTTGTCCCCACAGGAGTCGCAGGCATAGAGGATGTGGGTGTTGGGGTCTGTGGGAGGCAGAGGCCGTGGTCAGGCAGGGGAGAGCCCTCGGGGTGGGGGTGGGGGCACCAGTTTTCAGGCTCCAGGCGGCCCCTCTCACCTTCCTCCTGTACTTGCTTCACAGCTTTGCTAATCTCGGCCTTAAGGACTTCCGTCTCATCGGCGGTCACCGCGGCCCCCACTGGTACCACTGCGGGCAAAGTCCGTGGGGCCTCAGGCACCTGCCCCGTCATGGGAGGCACGCTGCCCGTGACCACCCCCCGGCGGCCCGCGGCCCGCACCTGTGAGCTGAGTGACGGCCGTTGCCGCCAGTGCCTCGGTGGCCAGCGTGACCATGTCATCCACGGTGACCACACTGACCTCACCCCCCTCCTCGGGCTCCAGGATTTTGATGCCCGCCTTGCCCTGGTGCACGGTCTTCACGTGGGAACGCAGGTTGTCCACCCGGTTGAAGCCACGACCGCACTTGTCACACAGGTAAGGCTTCTCTCCTGGGGGGGAAGGCAAGGTTCTCGCCTGCCGTTGGGGGGGGGGGGGAGGACCTCAGTGGCCTCCAGCTCCCCCAGAGCCCTGTCTCTTCCAGCAGCAAGTGCTCTGGGGCGGCCACCGGGGCTTCCCGGGAGCCTCCAGTGGCCACCGTGCCTTCTGGAAACTAAGAAAATGGGGTCCTCATTGAAACAGAACCTCCCAGACCCCCTGCAGCAAGGACTGGCACCCAAGGCTGGGTTCTGGAGGGACCTCCCTTCCCCCCAGCCCACCCCCAAGGACAAGGGCCAGATAAGGCAGGCGGGCGCAAGCTCACCGGTGTGGATGATGATGTGCTTGGACAGGTCCCCCACGTTCACGAAGGCCTTGCTGCACACGCTGCACTTGTGAGGGCGAATGTTGTCGTGGTGGCGAATGTGATTGGCCAACTGGCTGGACTGGACAAATCTGTGGGGCGGCAGAGGGAGGGGCTGGCACCAAACTGCCCGAGTCTGGCGGGGAGGGTTGGGGTGGGGGGGCCGGGAGCTGGGCTGGGGCCTCCCGCCTCCTCTTCTAGATCGGGGCGGACCCAGGGAGCTAGGCCCGGGCCGGGGCAGCACTTGGCCCCCGGTCCCATCCAAGCTCTGGGCGGGGGGGGACCCGGCGGGGCCCGGGGCGGGGCGGGACGGGACCTCTTGCCGCAGCGCTCGCAGACGTAGGGCTTCTCCCCGGTGTGCTGGCGCACGTGCGCGATCAGGGAGCTGGCCTGGGTGAAGGCCTTGCCGCACATCACGCACTGGCACGGCTTCTCGCCTGGGGACGGGCGGCAGGAGAGGCCGTCGGCACCCACGCCTCCCCGCGCGCCCTGCCCCCGCCCCGGGGCCGCTCACCCACCCGTGTGGATGCGGACGTGCCGCTGCAGGGCGCCGGGGTCGGCGAACTGCCGCTGGCAGTGGACGCACACGTACGGCTTCTCCCCGCTGTGGATCCGCAGGTGCCGCTTCAGGTTCCCTGTGGGAGACGCGGGGAGGGCCCGCCTGAGGCACTGCGGGGCAGGGGGCGGGGCGGGGCGGGGGGGGGGTGCCGGAGGGGCGGGGCGCGGGGGGCCGGCCCTACCTGAGGTGGTGAACTGCTTCCCACACTCGCGGCACTTGAGGGGCCCGTCGGCGATGTGGATCTTCAGGTGAGCCTTCAGATTCCCCACCTGCGCCCAGGCGGGGGTCAGAGGGGCGGCCCCGCGGCGTGGCGTGCGGAGACCTCCATCGCCCCCCACCCCACGCCAGCAGCGAAGCGGCGAGACCGCCCCATACTCGGGGTCTCCGGGGGCCCTCGCCCCGCCTCCAACGGTGCGTCCCTGGCATTGCGGCCCCGGGACTCTCCCCCCCTCCCCCTCCGCCACCCCCCCAGCCCCCCTCCCATCCCCCCCTCCACGCGCCCCCCCCCCCACGTCTCCCCCACCGGCGCCACCCCGCCCCCGAGGGGCGCACACCTGGTTGAACTTCTTGTCGCAGTGCGGGCACTTGTGCTCCTTGTCGGTGTCGTGCGTCTCCAGGTGGCGCATCTTGGACGTGGGGTCGGAGAAGGAGCGGCCGCAGTAGTCGCACTGGTAGGGCTTCTCGCCGCTGTGCACCAGCTGGTGGCGCTTCAGGTTGCCCGACGTGGTGAAGAGCTTGCCGCAGTCCTCGCAGCGGTAGCGCGCCTCGCCCGAGTGCCGCTTCTTGTGCAGGTTCAGCAGGCTGATGAGCCGGTAGCTCTTGCCGCACTCCTCGCAGCCGTACGGCTTCAGCGGGCTGCGGGGCACAGCGCCACAGGGAGGGGAGCGTCGCGGGGCTGGGGGGGGGGGGCGGGCCGGGGGGCGGGGGCGGGGCGGGGGGCGCGGCGCACCTGTGGGTCTTCTCGTGGGCCTTGCAGGCGGCCGGGTCCGAGAAGGCCTTGCTGCACTCCCGGCACGAGAAGGGCTTCTCGCCCGTGTGGATGCGGATGTGCCGCTTGAAGTTGCCGGTGTGTGTGAACTCCTTCCCGCAGTCCTGCGGGGGCGGGGGCGGGGAGGCGTCAGGGACCCGCAGTGGGCGGCGGAGGAGGGGGGCCGGGGGCGCAGGGAGGGCCGCACCTCACACTTGTGGATGACCGAGCCGTAGGCCTTGGACTCCGTGCGGTCGCCGTAGGTGCCGGAGCGCAGGCCCCGCGCCTCGGGGCCCAGCTCGTGGCCGGAGTCCGTGCTGGCCGACTCCTCGCTCTCCTCGGGGGCCTCCCCCTTCTCCAGCGGGGGCCCCTCTTCCTTGACCTCGGCTGCGCCCTCCTCCTCCCGCTCTTCTCCTTTCCTGGCCGGCTCCACCTCCATTTCTGCCGCGAGAAGGGCAGACTCAGGCCTTGGGAGGGCGAGAACCGGCCTCCACACGTGGTGCCCTCAGAGCCAGCAAGAGGCAGGGGTCTGGTCTCTGCCGCCCTCTGGCCGCGGGCTCCCCGCAGGGGCCCGCTGGGTCTGGTCCGCAGACCCGCCGGGCGGCACTGGCCGGGGAGGGTGCTGTGGGCTGCTCGGAGGGGGCCTGTGTACCCGGGGCTAGCAGAAGCACGGCCGGGTGCATCCCTGAGAACCAGAGGCCAGACTTGGGCCCAGAGCTAAAGCGGGACTCACCATGGGATCCGCTAGAGGGGTCTGGGGGGACCTGGGGGGACAGGTAAGTGCCAGCTACTGGGCCGGCCGGGGGCAGGGTACCTTGCTCCGAGCTCTCTGACAACACAGCCTCTGCCTCTGCGGCCGCCATGCTACTCGTGGGGTCGGGCTTGGGCTCCACAGGGGGCGGCTCCCGGGGGGCGTCAGCCTTCTCCGTCTGCTCAGCCCCTGGGTATGGAGTGGGAACACCGGAGGCGGGATTAGGGCCTGCCATCCAGGGGCTGGAAGACTCCCCTGGACCAGGTTCCCAGCAGTGGCTGAGGCCCGGGATGGGGGCCCAGCACACCCCGGCTCGGGCTGCTTATGCCTCTGCTCTGGCTGGAGCAGGCGCCCCAGTGCGAACAGGTCACTCTAGGTGACGAGAGCTCAAAGGGAGCAGCGGTCAGTGCCGCCCTGCCTCCCGACCCCAGGAACCCCCCGAGGAAGCCACTCGCTGCACCAGGGCCCGGGCTGCGGGGAGGGGATGGGACGGATGGCCGGGCCCTCGGTGCCACAGCTCACCACTGGCCGTGGTCTCGGCCTGGCCACCCCGCTCCTCCTTGGGCTCCCTGCCCAGGCCCGTGGGGGGACCGCTGCCGGCCGGGTCCAGCTCGCTCAGCGTGGGGGCAGCCGCCTTCTCCTCTTTGGCTCTCTTGTCTCCTCCTGGAGATGGAACAGGACAGACCTGCCATTTCCCATCACGTGCCCACCTCGAGGGGTGAGGTGGCCCCACACTTGCTCGCTCTTCCAGATCCTCCCTGGGGATACTGCTATAGAGTGGTTCACCCGTCTGTTCCCCGGGGCACCTGCTCCACACACCAGGCTGCCAGCCAGGCCCAGGATCACCAGGCCCGGCTGCAACTCCCGTGGGGCTCCCGCGCTGGTCAGGGGACATACCTCACGAGCAAAACAATGCCACTGGTCGGAGTCAATGCTTAGGAGGGGAGCGGGGTTCTCTGCAAAGGGTGCCATGAGAATCTGGCCATACCCAGTGTCAGGAAGGGCAGGAGAGGGGAGGGGCTGCCAGAGGGGTGACCCCCGTGTGCAGAGACCTGGGCCAGGCACGCCCCCCAGCTCTTCGGGGCAGCAGAGCACAAAGCAAGCAAGCAGGTAAAAGGTGGGGAAGGGAGAGGCAGACGGGCCCCTCTAAAGGCCTTCCCGAGACTCTTAATAGCACCCCACGGGGCAAGCAAGGCCAGGTGAGGAAACTGAAGCCCAGAGAGAGGAAACAGAGAATCAGAGGCCACACCCCCCCCCAAAGGCGCCTGCTCAGGAACAGCCTGCCAATCCTCCTACCTTCCGTGGCCGAGGCCGCCGCGCTCTCCCCAGGGCTGGCGTCTGGCTCCGCGAGGGACTTGAGGGCATGGCAGGCTGCGATGATGTCCTGTATCTGCAGGAAGCTGGCCACGGCCAGCACATCGTCCACGTTCTCGGCGCTCAGGCTCAGCTTGGCCGTGTACATGAACTCCAGCACCTGACCCAGGCCTGCCAAGGACACAGATGGCCATCATGGACCTGCCTCAAGACCTGGCACCGGCAGCTGGCCCAGCCGCCCCACTCGGCAGCAGGACCCGGGGATCTGTGGAAAGCAGAGTGGCAGGCCAGCAGCGCCCCCTCTCCTGTACTGGGGCCCAGACCACAGCCTCTGAAGTAACCCCACAGAGGGCAGAGGGGGTGACACCCACCAGCTCTGGAGGACAGCAGGTGTGAATGCTCACTTAACACAGAGGACAGGGGTATGAACGCCCACTCTCCACAGAGACAGACAGTGTGAACGCCTGCCCTGCACAGACAGTGTGAACGCCTGCTCTGCACGGAGACAGTGTGAACGCCCACCCTGCACAGAGACAGTGTGAACACCCACCCTGCATGAAGACAGACAGTGTGAACGCCTGCTCTGCACTGAGACAGAGTGAATGCCCGCTCTGCACAGAAGGTGTGAACGGAGGACTGAGAGTGTAAACACCCTCCCTGCACAGAAGACAGTGGTGTGAATGCATCCCCTCCCCTGAGGATACTCTCTACTGCTCAGCCACCACACCCCCCAATGGAGGACACTCCAACAAGAGGGTATCAGCACTGGCTCTCACGAGGGCTCTGTCACAACTATCTGACCTCCAAGCTAGTCACTGACCCCTCTGGGTCTCAGTTTCCGTATCTGTAAACTGGGGGAACACCACCTCACCCTGACCTTCTCATGGCAGGTCCTGCCATTCTGGGTTAGGAGCCAAATCCAAGACCAGTGCTCCCTCTCAGTCCCCAAGGTCTTCCTGACACCCCTCCGAGCTGCAGCCATGGCCATCCCCATCATGGTCAGCACGGGGGTAGGGGTGCAGGACGGACTCAACCATGGGAAGGGGTCGGGACTGGGAAGAGCACACCTGTTCTCTGTCCCTCCTGATGAGCCTATCCTGGGTACACTCTAGCCCAGAGCTTACCACGAGTCCTTCCTGTCAGTTCTCCTCTTACCACCCAGGTCCCCGTCAAAACAGGCCCCTCGAAGGTGGAAGGAACTCGGTGCCCACACTCTCGTGGCCTGGGTCCCCTGCGGGAGGCCTGGTGCAGCCCACAGGTCGAAGATGCCCCCCCCCTCCCAGGAGGGCAGGGGCCACATCGGGAATGTCGGGAGGGCCGTGCATGGCACAGACCCAGCCACAGCCTCCGAGCCTCCGCCAAGCGTGGCCCTGGACCCCACGGGGTACCTGCCGCGTTACTGATGTCCAGGTGTACCACGTCCTTCTGGTCCACGAAGAGCATCTTGAAGTACTCGCTGCAGGCCGCCAGAACTGCCTTATGGGCTTTGAAGTCAACACCGTCCACCACAAAAGTGCAGTCACACAACAGTCCCAGCTGCCGCTGCTGGTTCAGCTGCTCCAAGACGTGCTGGCTGTGCTGGGGAAAATCCATGGCTGCGGAAAGCCGGAGGGCCTTCGTGTTAGCACAGAGAGAGGACGCCAGCCCGCCCAGCGGGCAACCCCCGAACTCCCGGGTGAGAAACGCAACGGAGAATGGGAGAAGGAAAACCATGGAGGGTCGACCACGCCAGATTCCCTCTGCAAGCCAAGGCTGACCAGCGGCTCCTAGATCCCTGGGTTTACTGGCCAGCAAAGTTACAAAAACCAAAAGCACTGAGGGACCAACAGAAAACAGCCAACTTTGTGTCTTGCCAGGTAACAACATTAGAAAGTCCAAAAACACACACAAAACCCTGATGATGGCAAACGTTAAAAAAGAAGACATGGTCAGTTTAACATCATTTACAAAAAGAATGCATGACATAATCTTAGGAGGACAGATCTTTGAACTTGATACATTTGGCTTGATGTAAACCTTTCTATTTTGGTTTTTTTCCTCATTCTGTCAAGCACAGGTAAGATGTGTGTCTGGGAAGACAGATGTTCCCTCTCCCAGCGTTTCAGGCATCAGCCCTCTCCTACGGCACCCACAGGGCTCTGGCAAAGTCCTGCCCTTGGGAGATCTCTCTCTGTCTCTCTCTCTCTGATTCATAGGCTCAGGGAACTGCATGACGCTGGGGCACCCTCTGCCTCCAGCAACCTCTCCAGGCTGTCCCGGGAGGAAGAGTGAACTCTGGCCCCCGACCCCGAGAGCCACCAGGCTGTTTGGTTTCGCTGTCAAAGGCCTCACTTAATCTCTGGAAATCCTACAACTGTCTCAAGTAAAAATGCTCAGAAAAATTCCATGGCCCGGTGCCAAATAATCACGAACCACCACAAGCCATGACTAAATAAGTATCTGAAACGGCTCTCTCCTCCCCAGCACCATACCAGGGTGCAGCTCGGACCAGCATTTTACAGGGAAAACAGCAGGCCCTCCGTTCAAGAAAGACCCAGTTTCAAAGTAAAAGCCAATACCCCCACCCCTGGAATGGCACTGCACAGACCCCCGCCCGGGGCTAGGCTGGCAGGCCCTGGCCCGGCATCGGAGACCTGGGTCTGCTCAGAGCTGCCCCAGGCTGCTTCTGGGCGGGGGGAATGACACTTTGGGGCTCTTGGCCCCCAGGTTTCTGCAGCCCCTCACGGGCTCCCGCTGTTCTGTGACATCAGCCTCCTGGGGGTGAGTCACCATGCGGGAGCCGTGACCATGTATGGTGGTCTGGCTGTGATGAGCCGCGCCTGCCTCCCCCGCCAAGGGGGCTTAGGTGGCACTGATCGCCTCAAAGCCCACCCCCCCCCCCGTGGAATCTGGAAACTTTTCAAGCAGGGCTAGGTGTTTGCTGAGCCGGGGGGGTCACCGGGCAGGCAGGCAGGCAGGGCTCTAGGCAGGGAGTGGGGGCGTAGGGGTGACAACGGGCTATGTACCACATGCTGGCCTCTGTCTGAGCCATGAGTTCAGAGCAGCCGTCGCTAGAAACCCAGAAATGGCCGTTCCCTCCCTCCAGCACCCCCACGCTCAGCCTTCAATCCCACCCTCCACACACAGGCTCCCACGGCTTCTTGGTCCTCCGCTCCATCCCTGCTCCTCCAGGGGAGCTGAGAGGAGGAGCCGCAGGGGCCAGGGCAGGGGCCAGGCCCGGAGCAGAGGGCAGGCGGCCTGCAGGCTGCCCGCGTCTGCTGAGCTGCCCGCCCCGGAGTCAGGCCGGCCGGAGCCAAGGCCGCCACCGACACACGACCCCCCCGGAAGGCATCCTTCTCGGTCTTCAGTCCCGGGAACAAGCAAGTTCCTGTTGTGACCTGAAGGAATGAACATGAAAATTCTAGCTACTCTGTGCCCAAGCCGGTAAAAACAAAAACAGAGATGTTTCTGGAGAACATGGAAAAGAACCAATGTCCAGTCCATGGGTTGAAACCCCCAGGCCGGGCCACTCAGGCCTGGGTTCCAAAGGCAGTACACACCAGGTAAGGGGTACACGGAATGACAGTGGGGGGCAAAGAGAGGCCGGGCCAGCTCACCCCCACATCCACCTCCTCACCTGAGCCAGGGGGGAAGATGTGAGTGCGTGTGCACCCGGGCAGGCCCCGAGTCCCTGTCACTGGTCACTCCCTATGTCCCCAGAAGCCCAGGTGCAGAAACCCCTTCCAAATGCAAGAAAGGGAGAACCACCAGCACCCGGAGGGCCAGGTGCTCCCTCAGCTTCGGAACAAGCCCATTCGGCACTTGGCAGCACCCCGGCCCCTTCACCTTCCCCAGCAGCCAACCGGAAAAGAAGGGCGAGGAAGTGTCTCCCAGGTCGAGAAACAATCAGGGAGCGTCCCCCCAGCAACCGCACCCCTCCCCCTCCAAGGTAGAGTTGGTCCAGGCCCTTGGGCGGGAGCCGGTGGAGGGCAGGGAAGGCAGAGCCCTCCAGCTGGAAGGCGATCTGACTTGCTGTGAAGGGAAACCCGAGAGGAGACGAGACCCCAGGCTGGAAGGGGCCTGCCAGGAGCCCTAGAGCTGCTGCGGAAAGGGCACCGAGCCGGCTCTCCTGGGGCTGGGCGCGGAGGGGAGCTCTCGTTTCAGAGACCTTGGCGGGGCCAGTGAAGGTCCTGGGAGAGTGTGGCTGGTGGCCGGGTACCCCCCATACCCCACCCCAGGACAGCAGCAGGTGCCCGCAGGGAATGTTTTCCACCCAACCCTAACCACGTTCTTGTGATGTGAGCTGTGGCCTGGACGTGGGTGTGGGGAGCGGGGCCCCCCCGAGGCTGCCTCCGAAGCTGTTCCAACGGAGAAACACTTCTAAGGTGCATCTGGTCTGACAAAATCAAAGAAAGAAAAGGAAGCGAGGGGCGCCTGGGTGGCTCAGTGGGTTAAGCGTCTGCCTTCGGCTCAGGTCATGGTCCCAGGGTCCTGGGGTCGAGCCCCGCACTGGGCTCCCCGCTCAGCAGCAAGTCTGCTTCTCCCTCTGCCTCTGTGATCTCTCTTGCTTTCACTCTCTCTCAAATAAAGAAAATCTTTTAGAAAATAATAATAAAAAAGAAAAGGAAGTGAGAAAACGGGAGACAGGAAGCCGCGGAAGACCAGGAAATGGAGGGGGCAGAACCCCAAGGAAGGCAGGCAGGCAGGCCGCCACATGCAGAGGAGCCTTAAACACAGGCCCCGGGCCCCGTCCCGGCCGTGGAGTCTCCCCGAGTGCTCACGGGGTCCCCCCCACAGGCTGTCAGCAGCACTGGGGATGTTATAACCCCCCAACTGGCAGATGGAGCTCAGAGCCCGCCCCCCCCCAGCTGCCTCCTGCGCTCACCTCTGCCAGCTGGCCGCCCACTAGAAAGCTCCAGCAGCTCTTTTCTCCCTAAGGCGAGGGGGTGAGCAGGTGAGGGGCTCCCTGGCATAGTCCTCCTGTCAGGGGGGCTGCGCTAGAACCGGGCAGTGCCCCACCGCCAGAGCTAGGTGAAACACTAGAAGATCTAGAAGATCACGGCAATCCTCCCACCGTCTCCTGTTTCCTTCTCCGCGCCACAGCGAAAGGAACCCACGGCGATCTGACCAAGCTCAGAGGGGCTCGGGAGGAGGCAAGGGCATCTGCCTGGACCACACAGCTGGACGTCGGGGCCCGCGGGCACCAGGAGCTGCCCACCCGTCAGTGCACGCACCCAGGGGCCGCTGCAGCACAGTAGGATGGACAGCCCCGCCACCTAACGTTGTGATCCAAGTACGGCTCTCCCAGCCCAGCCCCTGCTACGCAGAGCGAAACCGTGGGGGTCCCCTCTGCCTTACTTCATCTTGCTTTAAGGGTGATCAATGTGGCCCTTAAAGCTACTCTAAGACAGACCCTAAAAGCTTAGAACTACAGAAAATGCAAACAGAACAAGACCACGGAACCCACCAAGCCCAAAGCCCTCGGGTTAGATGCAGAAAACTAAGCCCCAAACTGGCACATGACTCGTCCATTCCGGAAACGGCCCGACCTTCCAGAAACTCTCCACTGTACTCCTCACTCCTGCCCTGTGATGCTTCCCGTGACGCCGCTGGCTGCTCAGTGCTGATCCCCGATGAAGGGGGCAGACGTCTGGCGTCAGAGCTGTCCGGCCGGACACACAGCCCTGGCCTGCCTCACAAGGAATCCGTCTGGGAATGAAAAAGCGAGGGACCCCGAGAAGCCTGCAGTGTGATTCCCAACACAGATTCCAAGCCAAGCAACGCGGACATGGACGGCGGCCGACAAGTCCCCCCCATCCCATACACCTGCTAGGAGATCCCGGCTGGATCTGGGCGTCTCTGACCGACCGGTGCCAGCTCCAGGTCTGGCCCTTAAGAGGGCTGCAGACTCCGTGCGGCTCTCCTGCAACCCAGCCGCCCCACCGCAGGGATGCCCAGGCTCTCCTGTTGGGGCCCCGGAGGAGACGCCACGGGCACAGGCCACATGATGAACTCAGAGGCCCTACTGGACAGTGGCGTGCGAGGCACTTTCCTGGACCTTCCAGCCCAGCTACTAGCTGAATGCTGTCATACGACTGACCCCAACACCTCGTGGGGCAAAAGAAACTGCCCAGTCAACCCACAAAATTGGGAGAATAAACTGCTGGCGGTTTAAGTCAGGAAGTTTTGAGACAGTTGCTCACAGTGAGAGAACGAATATGGATGGTAAAGTTGTAAAGAAAAGGCGATGAGTAACAAAACGTCCAGGACGATGGTTCTGTGTAGATGGGAGACAGGGAGGAGGGGGGAGGAGGGAGGAGGAGGGAGAGGGGGGAGGAAGGGGGAAAGGGGGGAGGAGAAGGGAGGCGGAGGAGGGAGGAGGGGTCCTCCGAGACATTGGGAGTGCTCTATTTCTTATCTTGGATACACCTAGATTTATTATTTATAATTTACTTATTAATTAAATTAAATTTTAAAATAATAAATATTAATAAATAATAAATATTTATTATTTAAATTAAACATATACATTTCATATACTTTTGTAGGGCAACATGCTTCAAAAGTTGACAAAAGTTGACAAAAGTTTGAGTAAGAAAAAAGTGAGGAACAGGTGCCAACCTCAACCTTGCCGAGACAGGGCTGTGCACAAGCATGCTCGCCACCGCTCGCACTGGGGCTGCGCTGGGGCCCAGGCCTCACGTTTCAGGGTGGCTGAGTCAGGGCCAGGGGCACTGGCCTGGGGAAACACAACCCGTCTCGTTCATGCTTCAGTTCCAGAACATCTGCAAGCACACGATGACATAAGGAAGGGCTCCCCTTGGGTGGTGAAATCCCAGACCCCACGGCCCTGCTCCCAGTTAACGACGAAATGGCATTTACGGGAGTCTCTTCAACACGGCCAACAGCACAGGGCACGCACAGCACCACGGATCACCTAAAATCTAAGAACACGGGTACTCTGCTGTCAGGTTCTGCTCTGACTGTAGAGGCGGCAGAGCCCCTGGGGTCAGGCTGGGGAGGACCCGGGCCCCAGCTGGGCCCCCCTCCCACATCAGCAGTGGATCGCCAGCAAAGCCCCTCCTCCAGCAAAATGGGGCCGGTGGGACGGCTTCCCAGGTGTGGCACAGGCTTCGGTTAGCTACTGTAAGCACAGAGCCTGTACGGAGCCTGACTGGTGGTAAACATTCCTCAAACTACTGTTACCAGGAAGCAGAGATGCAAATTATGGTTTTATTTTTAGGCCGAAGACCGTATCAGATGGTTTCTACATATCCTTTCCTGCTGGGTACCTTGGGTAAACTCTTTAGTGACTTGACCTTGTTAAGACGTTGTAATCATAACCCATTATTCTTTCTAAAAGCAATCTGGAAAAATCCCAGAGCCCAATTAACGTTAAGAGAGGGAGGGAGGGAAAGCAGGGGCGCTGGGCAAGAACGATTCGGAGCAATTTTCTCTGTCGGGGAAGCACTTTATATCGAACAACTGTTCTGTTAAACCCCAAGGGTGCTCCCGGGGGAAGGCCGGAGCGCCTGCCCAGAGCTCTCAGTGGGCCCGCAGAGCATGGCTCCATCTCAGAGTCAAAGGGGCATCTGTCGAACATGAAAGATTACCCAGGTTATTAGCAAGCACTACAAGGCATTCAGGGTTTCCAAACTGCCACACAGAGGGAAGCCATTAAGCCAGAAAACCACCAGCCTAGCACAAGGAGCTGCTGATTTGACAAACAGAATTCCCCGGCTCCCCGAACACCGCTGCGCCCAGCTGCAGGCCTGGGCATGACACAGCTGCCTCACGTCCAGGGGCAGGGGACAGGGGTCACCACTCTGCTTCCAGACACCTGGCATTCCAGATTTTCTGGAAACACAGGTGGTTCCCATCTCCAGCTTAGCACACAAAAACTCAGGCCAAGCAAATGGAAGTGTGGTTAAGCCTTGCAACCGTGACACCTACCAGCCCAACCCACCACCCACCCAGTGTGACACCCTCTCCCTTGTCAGGGCAACACTGCAGAGAGGCAAGTACCAACAACCAGCCCTTCTGGCATTGTTCCCATGGCCCAGCAAATACAGCTTCTATATTAAGCTCATGTTTCTCAAACTTTTTTTTTTTTTTTTAGATTTTATTTGACAGAAGGGACCACAAGCAGAAGGAGTGGGAGAAGGAGAAGCAGGCTTCCCGCCAAGCGGGGAGCCCAATGCAGGGCTCGATCTCGGGATCCTGGGACCATGACCTGAGCTGAAGGCAGACGCTTAATGACTAAGCCACCCAGGAGCCCCTGTTTCTCAAACTTCTAACATCACTTTTCCCTTCAGGGTAAATATACAAACTCATTCGGCCCTTCCCAACAGCCCCAGATTCTGATACTTGATCCTCTACTGGGTAATGGCTCCACTCTGAAAATCACTGCTACCTTCCACATAACCCCACCAGCCAAGATTCAGCTGTATTTTCTGTGAAGCTTGTATTACCAAAAAAAATATGGATTTTTAAACACCTAAAAATTGTACCTAAATATAAAACTAGGGATGCTTGGGTGGCTCAGTTGGCTGAGTGACTGCCTTCGGCTCAGGTCAGACCCCAAGGTCCTAAGATAGAGTCCGGCATCAGACTCTGCTGAGTGGGGAGCCTTCTTCTCCCTCTGCCTGCTGCTCCCCCTGTCAGTGCACGCTCTCTAACAAATAAATAAAATCTTTAAAACTAATAATAAATAAATAGAAAATTAAATTCTTTTTTAAAAAGATTGTATTTATTTGACACAGACAGACATAGCGAGAGAGGGAACACAAGCAGGGGGAGTGGGAGAGGGAGAAGCAGGCTCCCCGCCGAGCAGGGAGCCTGAGGCGGAGCCATCCCAGGACCCTGGGATCATGACCTGAGCCAAAGGCAGACGCTTAATGACTGAGCCACCCAGGTGCCCCTAAAGTTAAATTGTAATACTGCCTTTGCTTTTCAAATTATACAACTACCATGACCTCTAACAGGTAACCACACTTCTGAAGAGGGAATGGCCATCCCCTTCCCTGATACCCGATGAACCCCCACTGCTCCAGGAATGGGGCTGAGTGGGAAGGCTGGCCGGTCCTGAGGAAAGTGCGGTCCCCTCTCTCCGCGTCAGTTCAGAACCCATTATGCCAGGACTTGCTCTGGGGACTCTTAACGCTGGACAGAGGGTAGATTAAGGGCCTTGCTTCCACAAAGACAAAATCAGAGTATGTGGGACTTGGTGGCATCTGATCCGTCTCCCAGCATCCTACCCTCCACCCCAGTGCTCCCTGACCTGGCCTGAAAGGAGGCCCACACGTTGCCCTGCTTCCCGTATCAGGTTCGGTTCACTGCTGGGGCGGGACTGCTTATTAACTGGCTCCTCACGGTCACAGACGGCACCTACCCCAGGACCTTGCTCTCATACAGCTGTAAATCAAGTCAGGGAACAGGCCTGGCAAGTGGCGATTCCCGGCCTTTCTGAGTGCAACTAACTCAAGGTCAAATATTCCGGGGATCTGCATGAAATAATCATTGTACTTTGAGTGCTTGTTAACTGAGAAACTAATGGGCAAGACCACCATGAAAGAAAGCATTTCCATTCCACTAATCACAATGGCACCTATACGTACTTGAGAAGTAACGAGAATGAGAAATGTCCTCCAATATACAGAAGGTCTGTGGGGTCACACAGCTGGGCAGCGACTCCTAATCATCGCCATCCCCTCTCAGGATCGGCGGGCCCTAAATCAGGAAACAGACCCACGCAAAAGGCAAAAGCACTTCACAAACGCTGAATGAGCATCTCCCCTGGGCCGGCTGTAGGTCTAACTAGAGCTACGAGCGCTGTGGGGAAGACAGGTCATAAGTATAATACATAAGCTCACAGCCTAGGGGCTGTGAAGAAGGTGAAACAAAGTGTGGAGACAGAGGCAGAGGCTATTTAGTATTTCCGAAAACAGTCAAGGAAGGCCTCCCCAAGGAGGTGACACTGAAGCAAGGACCTGAGTGAAGAGCAAGCCAAGCCACCATAAGCCCAGGGGCCATTGCAGGCACAAAGAAGAGCAAATGCAAACGCCCTGGGGCAGGCATGACCTTGACAAAGGGGCTGGCCTGCCTGGAGAGGAGGAAGCCAGCAGAATGAGTAGAGTCAGCAGCAGAGGCTGAGATCTGCTTGGGTCTTAGAGGCAAGTCAGGCTCTGGAGTTTTCCAAGTATGCTGCGGTGCCCCAGCAGACTGGGTGCAGAGGAGCGATGGCAAGCGGGCAGGAGGGGGCAGAGGGACATCGGGGGAGGGGCAGGAGATGGAGGCCCCTGGGCTGGGGCGGAAGTGGTCAGACCGGGAAGCTGTTCGGGAGAGCCAACAGTCAGCTGATCAAGCGGAGGCATGCCATGAGAAAAGACGTCAAGGACAACACTAAATCGTTGGCCTGAGAAACTGGCTGAGCACAGGTGCCGTTCGCTGCAGTGAGGAACGATGGCGGGCGGAGGGAGGGCAGGCACTCGAGAGTTCTGTGGGGCCAACACAGCTGAGACATCTACAGGAGGCTGGTGGATAAGGTCACAGGATGGACCGGGGTCCCCGGGAGCAAACACTGGACACAGAAGAGGAAACAAGGGCACCCAGGGGCTCGGTCGGTGATTTCGGCTCAGGTCATAAGACTGAGCCCCACGTCGGGGTCCGCGCACTGAGCGTGAAGCCTATTTAAGATTCTCTCTCTCCGTCTTCCCTAACCCCTTCCCGGCCTCTAAAAAAAAAAGAAAGAAAGAAACAAAGAAAACGAAGAAGAGGAAACACCAAAAGACTCGGATCCAAGGACACGCATGTCAATCCGGGCTCCAGTCTTAGCCAGGCGGCCTCGGGCAAGCTTCTCCGAGTTCGAGACCGCTCACCCATTCAACAGGAAACCACCACACACGCGAGAACTGGGAGGACTGAAACACCGACAGGAAGTACTGCACAAATCCTGGCAGAAGTGGAATCACACATTACTTCTCCACCAGAAGTCCGACCGACACACAGGCAATCAAAAAGGGAAAAAAATGAACTAAAACAAACCAGGTTATCCTAAGTGCACCCCCTTTACTCGTGAATCCACGGCTCCTCTTCACAGCAGGTGGAGAAAAAAGGAGGAAGCCACAGTCTGGTCCAACGTGACCAAAGCCCTCGGACTTTGTTCCCACCCGGCTTCAAACGTCTGCTGGGAGGCCTTTGTTACTGTGTCACTCGGGACAGAAAGCCTGGGGAGAGTCGCCCATTCAAGTTAAATATGGCTAGATTCGGGGGGCGCAGCTGCACATCTGGTGGGCTACAGGACGGAGTAGCGGACACGGACTCCGAATCCACTGCGGAGCGCTGCCCGGGGCCCGTGCCCTGCTGGGAGCCCCAGCTCCCCCAGGAACAAGGCCAGCCCTGCCTAAGTGCCCCCCCCAGGACCTGCCACTGGGGAGCAAGTCCCAGATGCTGTCAGCACCTTCTGATGACTTTTGAAGGGGTGCCACCCCCAGGAAGATAGGGCACCTAGCCGCATCTAATAAGACGCAGGAACAAAGGCGAGGAGGATGTTCGGACGGAGGACAGCATAAGCCGTGGGGTGTGCCTGAGAGAAAATGGTGTGGGTGCATGGAGACCAGGTGGAGGGAGGACAGCACACCTCAGCATCCCGAGAGAAAGGGTGGAAGACGTGGGGAGACACGGGGTGGAGCCAGGCACGCAGGGCCACGCCCACCACGCCAGGACCCAGCGCTCACCTCCCCCAGTGCACCCCACCCAACACACCCCATGCATGCTGTGAGCCTGGCCAGGGACTTGGGCAGGAGAGGGCCATGGTCAGGCTCACATTTCAGGAAAGTCACTCTGGCTGCATCAGTATGGAGAACAGACTGGAAGGGGAAGGATCAGAAGCAGAAAAAGTAAGTTAGAAAGTCCCATGGTGCTGCACCCTTGGGATGTGAAAATGGGACAATGTCACCCCCAGCTGGCACCGGGAGGGTTTAGCTGGTGGCTCAGGATCTGCCACACGCTCACACAACCCGTTCAGAGCAGCTGTGCTACCGGCCCAACAACTAAATGTGATAATATCCTTTAGAAAATTCTAAGTACCTCTTCTTGGAGTGGCTCAAAGTCCCTTAACAACATACAGTACCCGACCGTTCCTAGGGGAAGCTGGGCCATGCGGTTTGTCTGAAACCATAAACCCAAGCCATGAAATCCTAGCTCATAAACAAACAAAAAGTCCATGTCTCTGGACGTACAAGAGATGGGGTGCTGGCGGGGCGCAGAGAAGCGGGGCAAGCACCGGATGGAGCTCTACTTTTCACGCGTATCATTTCTCCATTTTGTTTTACCACTTATAAATGTTAGCTATTCAAGAAACCAAGTGAAAAAAAAAGAAGGGAAGAAAGAGAGAAATAAACTGTCCCCAAAGTCAGAGCTTCTTCATTTCTATTTATTATAAAACCTTGAAGACATTTTCTACAAGACCTGATGACTCAAAACTTCTCAACAGGAAAAAATTTCTCAGAAGGGAAATGGAAAATTATGGTAATTTGCACAAAGAATGTGTCACCAGAGAAATGTTCATGAGCAGAAATTCCTTACGGGGACAAAACTGAAAATCCCCTAGACGAGCAGCTGGCAGCCTCTGCCAGCCCCAGCCGAGCCGCTCCGACACCATGAGCTTTGAGGCACGTGTGTGAGTGTGCGCACATGCACACACCACACACACACACACACACACACACACACACACACACGTGCAGTTCTACATGCAGCCCCAGGGAGCTGACAAGATCCTGGACCCAGTTACCTCTCCTGCCTTGGCATCAAACCAAAGCCAGTGGAGCACCTTGCACAAGAGGATGTAACACTCTGCACCTCACTTTCCCTGCTGTAAAATGGGGGTGATGACACCCGTTCCCACCGCATAAAGCAGCCATGGCCACCATCACTCCTGCTTGTCACGTGTGAAGCCACACTAGGGATACTGGTGAGCCGTAGACAATAGGGGAACCGAATGCTGGAACCCCTGCCCTTTTAAAAATGGGCGGTGAAATCTTATCAGGCCCCCAGGACAAATGAAGTTTTAGCCTAAAAGCAGACCAGGCAAAGGCCTGCTGATGGCAATGCTGACTCCACTCATTGGTAACCGAAACACGAGACAGAGGCGCTCAGCCTGGAGGGCAAAAGCCTCCTGCTTCCTACAAGGTTGAGGACCGGCTGTCTGGAGATGAATATATCTGGACTTCAAGGCAGCACATGCGTTCCACGTGGCTGACTTTGACTGGCCTTGCTTCCTCCCTAGGATGGGTGACTGCTAAGTTCCCTCCCTTCCAGGGAAGATATAGTAAGTGTTAAATAAATGATTTCATTAACAAGATCGCCAGATTGCAAATGTACGCCTCTGAAGTAAAACAGATACCATGTGCCTGACGATAAAAAATGACACATCCACCCAGCACAGATTTTCTTTGAAAACTTGCCCTGTACTGGAAACCTTGAACAGGAATGACGCAGGACGTGTATCTATATGGACGGAGGATGTACACAGCAGAAGCCAAGGTGAAACTGTATACTGACTACCCCTGATAGGATTAAACTGAAAAATATTTAGTGAGACTTGACTGGGGAAAACTAAATGAGTGCAAGGGTATTTCGGAGAAGTATTTGGGGGGATTGCACAAACTCATGTTAGGTCTGGGTAAAGAGCGGTCAGGGACTCAGTATCTCAATTTCCTAGCATCTTTAAACACTGCTGGGCTCCTCAACTCCAGCGGCTGCAGTGCGGCTCTAGAACAGTCTCTGGACAGGAGCCCTGGGAGTTAAGATTAAGGAAGCTCAGGGCCCCAGCTCGCCCTTGAGCAAACAGTGCTGGCCGGCCTCCAGCCCCTCACATCCCCTCCACCTGCAACAGCGGTGAATCAGCAAAGAAGGGGGAAGCCTTTGAACGGACCACTTGCCTCCCTGGCGGGTTTTCAGCCAGTGACTTTGAAGTGTGAGCTTCTGAGGGAAACTTGGAACGCACCCCCAACTGCTGCGGTTCCCAGGTTCCCGTTTCCCACTCCAAACTCAGGTAGCCTGAGAGAGAGACAGAAACAGAGACAGAGACACAAAGAGGGACAGCTGGATGCGCAGAGACACAGTGGGCCAGATACAGAAGGAGTGCGTGCGTCGCACAACGGTAAGGCATGCAGACCAGCCCCCAGGGGCCGCTTGGTGGGGCCTCAGCGGGGAAGGCACAGAACCTGAGCTTAATTCTTAGTATGAAAGGCTGGTCAGAAATCTAAATGTTGGGGCGCCTGGGTGGCTCAGTGGGTTAAAGCCACTGCCTTCGGCTCAGGTCACGATGCCAGGGTCCTGGGATCGATCCCCACATCGGGCTCTCTGCTCAGCAGGTAGCCTGCCTGCCTCTCTGCCTACTTGTGATCTCTCTCTCTGTGTCAAATAAATAAATAATCTTAAAAAAAAAAAAAAGAAATCTAAATGTTCTTCCTCCCTCCCTCCTTTCCTCCCTCCCTTCCTTCCTTTCCAGGCGCCCCTCCTTGCTCTGTTTCATTCATATGACCCTCATTGTCCCACCTTCCCAAAAGTAAATATAAATTTGGTGTGAATATTTACAGCCTATGTTGTAAATAAGGGTTAGTGGTGTGGCTATACAAAAGGCTCCTTGCACAAACAACAATGAAAACAGATGTCCCCAGAAGAGCCTGTACTCGGAGGCACCTGGCTGTCTCAGTCAGTGGAGCGTGTGACCCCTGATCTCGGGGTCGTGTGTCTGAGCCCCATGCTGGGGGTAGGGAACACTGAAAAAAACAAAATCTTAAAAAGGAAAAAAAAAAAAAAGCTTGTACACAAAAGTTCATGACAGCATTACTTGTAATAGTTAAGGGTGGAAAGAACCCAAACGTCCATCTACTGACAAATGGATAAATAAAACGTGGTCTGTCCGTGCAAGGGGATTCTCGGCCACAAAAAAGTAATGACACACGCTGCAACACTCATGAGCCTTGAAAACACTGGGCTAAATGAAGCCAGCCAAAGGAACACATTACATGGTTCCATTTACATGAAATGCTCAGAACAGACAAATCCGTAAGGACAGAAAGCAACTGTCGAGGGCTGACAGAGACAGGGGAGTGGGGAGTGACTGCAGGTGGGTGGTGGGTTTCTTTTCGAGATAATGACAATGTCTTGAAAATAGTGGTGAGAGCTGCACAACTCTGGGAATATGCCGCAAGCCATTTAACTGTACACTTTTTTTTTAAAAGATTTATTTATTTATTTATTTGACAGACAGAGATCACAAGTAGGCAGAGAGGCAGACAGAGAGAGAGGAGGAACAGGCTTCCTGCTGAGCAGAGAGCCTGATGTGGGGCTCGATCCCAGGACCCTGAGATCATGACCTGAGCCGAAGGCAGAGGCTTTAACCCACTGAGCCACCCAGGCGCCCCTTAACTGTACACTTTAAATGGGTGACTTGTGCACAACATGAATATCTCAACAAAGCTGTTACCAAAAAATTAGTAAGAAAAAAAATCTCCCAACAGCAAAATGAGTCAAAGAAATGAAGAGGCAGTTCATAAAAGAAACATCAGTGGTCAATATATTCTGTATGGGAAAAAGATGTTCAGCCTCACTAGTAAAGAAATATAAAGTGGGGCGCCTGGGTGGCTGAGTGGGTTAAGCCTCTGCCTTTGGCTCAGGTCATGGGATCGAGGCCCGCATCGGGCTCTCTGCTCAGTGGGGAGCCTGCTTCCACACCCACCCCCCAGCTGCCTTTCTGCCTACTTGTGATCTCTTTCTCTCTGTCAAATAAATACATAAAATCTTCTTTAAAAAAAGAAAAGAAATATAAAGAAGTACAAGATACCACTTCCAGGATCAAACTGCAAAAATCTGAAAGACAGTTTCCACTCCGGGCCAGGGCGTGTTCATGAAATGGTACCCTTTGTCTAGCTGGCAGCCTGCCCACATGATGCAAAGTTTGAATTCATTCGTTCATTGGGTAAAAGCTAATGCTTGGATGTTGGTCAACGATCCGAGAACCCACAGTGCAGATGCTATGGTTTCCCAGTCTGATGGGGATTTCACCCAGCTGGAAGGAAACTGTAAGTCCTGGGAAAGGACTGTGGGGCTGTGGGGCTGCGCCCAGAGAAAACACAGCCTTGTAATATATAAGTGCCACCCTGTGAAGCAGCTGGGAGGTTACAGAAATCATAGGCTCTTTGTTTCCAAAGGGGTAACTGGAATGGCTGCTGGGGCTGCCTGCAAAGGGTTTCAGGCTACAGGCTACTTCATCCATCCCAGCAGTGATCCTGTGGAAAGGCTCCCCAACGGCCCCCACCCGGCAGATAAGCCAATCAAGCTTAGAGGGGTTGTCAGCCAACCTACGTAGCACTGACACACCCAGATTCAAGGCCACGTCCAGATACTCTAAAAGATAAGAACTTTCCACTTCAGAAAAAGACAAAAATTTCCACAGACAAATAGACAGACATGGAATACTAGGCTCTACAGACCCTTAGCTTGTCCCAAAAGGGCAAATTCTCTGTCATTAATTGGCACTTACCCACACCCTCTCCTTATACTAATAAGGTTACAAGACATCTTATAAAAGCCATAAGTGGACATCACTAAGTCTTCATTCAAATCTGTTGCCAGATGAAACACAAAATTAAGACTCAGAAACATCTTGATTTTTCTGGAGGCATGGCACACCAGGTACCCAAGCCAAGTCTCATAGCAAACATCTGCAAATGCTGAAGAGGACTTGAGAGACATCTTTTAAAATGCACCAAAGAACTGGCAAGTCAGTAAGGAACACTGAAGGGTCAAACAAAGTCAAACAAAGGCTGGAGTATGGAGAGCAAGTGCTGCTTTGAGGGTGGGCATCAAAGCCATCCGTAGAACGGAGCAAACAGGGGTTCCCTCTCCCTCCCAAGGGCAGAGGTCTCATGGGAGCGCCCTCCAGAATAAAGCTGGGGCCACAGGGAGTTACAAGTCAGTGAAAAAAAAGACTGCACAGAAAACTGCCTATATCAATCTTGGCATCAAATGGGAGGAGGGTAAAATCCCTAGATGGCCCCCAAATAGATGAGAGCCCAAATTCACACATCATAAAGATACGCTTCAGGTAGATAAAAAGTGATGCCAGAATGAAAGTATTAAATGCAAAAAGCTATGAGAACTAGTCAATAATAAATGAGTAAATCTAAACAATACTGAACTAATGATGTCTTCTAAAATTTTAAAAAGAACTAAAATACCCACTTACAGAATAAAAGGAAGGAGAGATGGGAATTAAAGGGTGCTAAGATCCTTAACTGTTTCAGAGGAGGGTGTGAGAGACTAAAGTTAGACTTTGGTAAGTTATGTAAACTAAGAGATATACCATGTTCATGGAAGGTTCAGTATCATAAAAATGTCAATTCTATCCAAATTGATGTGGAATAATGTGCTAATAAAAGACTGCAACAATTTTTATGGAATCTGACAAGCACAATCTAAAGTGAAGATGGGGCACCTGGGTGGCTCAGTCCTTAAGCTTCCCCCTTCGGCTCGAGTCATGATCCCAGGGTCCTGAGATCGAGTCCCACATCAGGCTCCCTGCTCAGCAGGAAGTCTGCTTCTCCCTCTCCCACTCCCCCTGCTTGTGTTCCCTCTCTTGCTCTGTCTCTCTCTGTCAAATAAATAAATAAAATCTTAAAATAAAATAAAATGAAGATGGAAGAGCAAAGGGCCAAGACCTTACCAGACACCAAGAAACTGTTACATAAAAATTTAGTCATTAACTCAGTGTGATATCAGGACAGAGAGAGAGAATAAACAGTAAAGAGCTCAGGAACAGATCCACACATTTGTGGACACTCACTATATTATAATGGCTACTGGTAACATACACAGATCCACAAGAAAGGGATGCATTTTTTCAATAAATAGTACTAGAACAATTTGGTACACTTACTAAAAAAAAAAGAATCAGCTCCTTACCTCATAATACACACAAAAATAATCTTAAATGGGCTGAAAACCTTAATATAAAACACAAAATCATAAAATGTTTGGAAGACAATACTTATTGGGGGATTATCTTTATAAACTTGAAGTAGAGAGGAAGTTCTTTAAAAGGAACAGAAAGAAAAAAAAGTGATTAACCTTAAAATTAAGAATTTGTTAAAAAAAAAAAAAAAAACCCAGTGAAAAGACTAGCCATAAACTGGTAGCAGAGAGTTAAAGCACATATAACTAATGAAGGATTCGTATACAAAATAAAAACCAAAAACAAACAGGAAGTCTATATACAAGAAAAAGAGAGCTGGAAAGGAAACTGAGCAAAAGATTTAAGCAGCTGTTTCACAGAAGCTGAAACCTGAGTGACCAATAAGTATATGAAAAGATGCTTAGCCCACTAATAATCATGAAAATGCAAATCAAAACCACATGAGGTATCACCCCCATCAGATTGCTAAAAATTTTCAAGTCGAGTAAAACCAGAGTTGGGAGGATGTGAAACAAGCAGAATTGTCAGTTGAACTGTGAACTGGGGAAAGCACTCTGGAAACAGTCAGGCATTATTTGGTTGAGCTGAAGCTCACACACGCTGTGATGCAGCCCCACTCCTGGGTCCACACCCTGCAGACGCTGCCCGTGCGTTCCAGAAACGTCCACAGCACCACTATCTCAGCAAACACCGAAGACAATCCAAACGTCCGTCAGCAAGAGAAAGGACAAATAAATTCTCTTGCAATGGAACATACCCATCTGAGAAAGCCAAGTGCAAAAATGGGCACCATGGATTACCTTCCAGAACACACGCTAAGCCAATAACGTAAGACACCAAAGAAAACAACGCCATTATGTTAAGTTCAACAGCACGCACAATGAGACAACACATTGTTTAGCAATACGAACACACACGGTCAAACTTTACAGAAAGGCAAGCCAGTGATAAAAGCAAAACTCCGATGACCTGGGGGTGAGGCCGACCAGGATCAGGGAGGGGGCGTCCAAAGCTGACGGTAACATTCTTATTTGTAAACTGACTGCTGGGCACATGGGTTTCCTTGTATCTTTATTCTTTATACCGTGCATGTTCCTTTGTATCTACTCAATATTTAACAACTTACAAAGTTAAACAATGTTCTTTCTGACTTGAAACAATGTTTGGAAGCATGAACTGGGGCAGCGGAGTTACAGGGAACCAGGAGAGTCCGTGACCAGGCCCCCGGCCGCCCTGGGTCTACCGGAATGAGAAGGGCTTCACCCACCAGGCTTCGGAGCCGGTGGAGACACAGCTTCCCGCTGGGCGGCAGCGCCTCCCATTCGGGACAGGAAGGTGGCCTCTTGGTTGAACAGTTCCAGCATGGGAAGTGGTGTGGGTGGGGCGGGGAGAACCGGCTCCGCTGCCAGGGCTTTTAGGACAAGAAGCTTGGTGCTTTTCTTTCTTTTTTGGTTTGGTTTTTTTTTCCAGTTTTACTGAGAAATAATTGACACACAGCACTGTGTCCGTTGAAGGTGAACTTGGATGGTTTGAATTCCCATGTGCTGTGAAATGATGACCGCGACAGGTTCAGGCCACTTCTCGTAGGGACTCAAGAAAGGAAAAGAAAACATATTTTTTGTGATGAGGACTCGCAGCATTTACTCTCTCGACAACTCACCTAGAAGTCCCGCAGCGTCAGCTGTCCTCACCAAGTCGTCTGGCAGGTTCCTGATGCTACAACAAAACCCACCACATCTGCTTTCTGGCCAGTCCCGCCCTCAGCTGCAACCCCACCTCCAAGCTCTGCCTGCAGCCGGCTGTGTAGATGGGAGTGAGCAACTCTCCATTCCAACCAGACCTTTGGCTTTGCCTCTGGTTCCCCACAAGCAGGCTTGGCTCCCTGAGCCCAAGCCCCGGTTTCCTGCAGAATCTGTGATGACATGAGGGAGGTCTACTGTAACCAGCCCTCGGTCTTGAGGTCAAGCTGCTACCGGCCCCAGCACCTCTGAGAGGGCCAGGGCCCCGTGCTGATGCTCAACACACGCGCCTGCAGACAAGCCAGAAACCCCTCAGTGCTGAAAGGCTTCCTCTGTGACCTTTATTATTCTAGTCATCTAGAAACCGTGACCAGCAAAAGGAGATAATGGTCCCTGGCAAACAGGAGATAGGGGTCTCCCAGACAACATGCTTTGGGCACACAATGTGTTTGGGGTTTTTCATTTTCTCTCAGGCTGGGTCCCTCCCTTTCATGGTGCCACCCTGCCGAGACACAGTGTCTGGGAGTCTGGGTTCCTTCTCGCCACCACCCAGGCACCACCCTTTAAGGAATTCCAGGAAAGAGTGAGCCTCCTAGTCTTTTACACAGCAAACCAGCCGCACCCCGAAACCCCGCCCACAGCCGCTGCCCTCCGACCCGCAGGGGCTCCGCCCATGCAACCTAATCAAACCATGCGACTCCTTAAAAATGGTCTTCCCAGGACTACACGGGGACAGGCAGATGGACAGAAGAGCTCTGGAAGGATCCGCGGATACTACTAACGGTTATCTGGGAGGGGAACTGTGTCAGGCACAGAAGCCGTGCGTTGTTTTTTTTAAAAGATTCATTTATTTACATTAGAGAGAGCGAGAGGATGAGCTGGGGAGGGGGTGGGCAGGGGGCAAAGGAACAGGGAGAGAGAATCTCCAGCAGACTCTGCACTGAGCGCCGGGCCTGACGGGCTTGAACCCACGACCCTGAGATCACGACCTGAGTGGAAACCAAGAGTCAGACGTCTAACCAGCGGTGCCACCCGGATGCCCCTCCACACTGCATTCTTTAGAACCTCCTGATTTGTGCACCTTGTGCATATCCCTCTACCAAACATTCTTTTTCTTCCTCTGCACACTTTCTTGCTTGACCCTCTCAAGGGTCCTTTTCTCCTAACACATAACACCAGTCACCAATGATGGTGTCAAGGGCTCCAATAAGCATTTTTTTTAAAGATTTTATTTATTTATTTGACAGAGATCACAAGTAGGCAGAGAGGCAGGCAGAGAGAGAAGGGGAAGCAGGCTCCCCGCTGAGCAGAGAGCCTGATGCGGGGCTCCATCCCAGGACCCTGAGATCATGACCTGAGCCGAAGGCAGAGGCTTTAACCCACTGAGCCACCCAGGAGCCCCTCCAATAAGCATTTTACATCCATCACCTCTTCGATAATTCCGGCCAGAAAAGTTATGGGTGAGGTCATCCGTATCTCCACTTTGCAGCTGGGAAAACTGAGGCTTGGAGGCCAAGTATTTTGTCCAAAGGAACACATCTAGTAAATATAAGAACTAGTCCGAGCCCAGGGATGCCTGACTTAGAAATACTGCAGGGTTCCAGCTGGGGATGATCTGATCCCAGGAGATGTTTGGCAGTGTCCGGAGAAACGTTCCACCACCAAGCTGTGGGTGGGTGGGTATTAAGGGCATCTCTGGGTGGAGGCCAGGGATGCCACAGCCATCCTGGAGTGCACAGGACAGCCCATACCAAAGATTTATGCAGCCCCAAAGATCAACAATGTCAAGGCTGAGAAACCATGCTCTACTGGAAAAAGAAAAACTATCTCCCTACGTAAACGCTCATCGTTCAGGTCATACAGCTCACCAAGTTTATGTCCACACTCCCACCAGATACGAGATCAACCATCAGACACCAGATCACGCATCGTCTCTTCTGGTGCTAGCACGCCAACCCCACATCCCACTGGAGTTCTGGTCAGCCCAACTGTCAGTCCCTCTTCAGCCTAGCAAGGCTGAGCACCCACCCTCCGACAACATTTACTGAGCACCAGCTATGTCCCAGGAAATGAAGTACACAGTGGGGCTACCAGAAGAAAGGATCCCCTGTCTCTGCCTGCGAGATGCTGGTGGGCCAAGAGGGAGACAAAGGAACACATGATTATAATGGGAGACCCGAACGCACTGGGAGATGAGGGCAGGGTGCTAAGAACTCAGCAGCGGCAGGACACCCGGGCAGCAC
Organism: Martes martes; assembly: GCF_963455335.1. Lineage (NCBI taxonomy): Eukaryota > Metazoa > Chordata > Mammalia > Carnivora > Mustelidae > Martes > Martes martes. Next base: position 180,070,440 of record NC_137891.1, on the reverse strand, counting down.
CCAGAGAAGGCTTTCCAGAAGCATTCGAGTTTGTGGGAATTAAACAGGCAGAGGCAATCCTTCCCTTCCCAAAGGACCCCTCACCAGACCTTTCAGAGTATGCTCCCTGAGAATCCCCAGATGGACACCTTTCATTGGAGAGCTTGGTAGAACTCACAGAGCAGTCTGCTCTCACAGAGCAGTCGCTGATCCCCTCTGCGCCATCTGGATAATTCCTGCCTTCAGGGAGGCCACAACCCGGTTTCCCTATCGGTGAGGGCCTTCGTGGACTGTAGCCCTCGCCGGCCTCCCTGGCTTCGAACTGCCCCGCACCCTGAAGCAGGAGGTAACTCCCCTTTACATGGCAAACCCTGTGAAGTACGCTCTTCATCTCTCATGATCCTCTAAACAATCCTGTGAGCTAGAGGCTGTTGGCCCTATCAGACAGATGAGAAACGGAGGTACAACAGTGAAGTAACTGGAACTCAGAGAGTCATGACACGGGCAGGCAGGGATTCACACCCGACACCAGAGTCCTCGCCGTCTCTGTCTGAGGAGACCGGTACGGGTGTCAGTCCGAACACGATGTTCACGCTTAATCTTCCGGGCTTCGGCAGGTCCTTCCAGCATCAGTCATCCTTCTCCTTTGTCCCTCCCCCGCGGTGCACCTTGCACTAGACTGTGATCATCCACATGGCTAAGAGCTCCCTGCTCCCGGCATCGAGTCTTACATCCCTAGCACCTACCACAGTGTCTGACACGCTGGGCACAGAAAACGCTGAATGCATACACAAGTCTGGACTCCCTGGGCTCAAGCAACATCAACCCACCCGAAGCCAGAGCAGCATGCCTCTTCCACCAGTGCACTGGACTTTCCCCTGAGACTGGGCGCAAGCCTCAGAGACAGCAATTTAGTCACACAGGGGACCCAGCAGGCTCTCTCAGCCAGCTTTCCCTCCAGCATTGGAACAGTCATGATTCGTTCTTTTTGGTTGTACACCAGATGCTTATGTTTGGGGACATGCTGTACAAAAATATGTATCTTTAAACATTAGAACCTTAAAAGGAATGAACACGTGCTCCCCACTCCATCTTTCCCTTTCTGCCAGAAGGGGTGCATACACAATGGCAGGAGCTACAGCAGCCAACTTTGACCATGAGATGCAAGCCTGGGTTTGAGCAAAGAGAACCACATGATCACTAGAACCCTGTTCCTGGATACTTCACAGAACAGAGCAGGGCGCCCTACCAGCTCTGGACTGCCCTCCAGACGTTCGATGAGAGGAGAGGAATATACTTCGAGTTTGTTTCGGCCACTGTATTTCAGAATTGCTTTGTTGGAGCACGTTAGGTTAGGTTGTACGTGATTAAAATAAGGTGTGAGCATTTGCCCTAGTCTAGTCTTTGTTGGTAAACCAAGCATAAATGATGTAGCCACAATTTCCCAACCAAACTCAGATGTTGTCATTACTATATAACTTGAAAGAAAAAGCTATCTTGAAAGGGTGATTTGAGTCACGCTGAGCCTAGAGAAGAAGGACAAACAAACTGACCTCCTGGTTTGTTTCATCCTTGAGCATTACAGACATACCTCAGATTTCCAAGTAGCCCAGGCTACTCTTTTCTGACAGTGTGTCTGTGTAAACTCCAGCGTGGCTCTCCTCCTCCAGCTCATTACCTGAATCAAAGACACCCAAGCGAAAAATCTGATGAGAACCCGAAAGGCACCTGCTCCCTAAGAGCTGCCCTTTCACGCATCCAAGAAACACAGGCAAACCCGGAGCCCTGAGCCAAGAGCCTGGCACAATGTAAGTGCTCAGTACAAGTTTGTCTGGATCGTTACTGGCCTGCTGCATGCCAGACCCGGTGCTGGACACCCGGGACATAAAGATGAGTAAACCGCTCCCAGTCCCTACACTCAGGATACCTGCTCACCAAGAGACATAACGAAACATTAAAAGCAAGAGCAACAAGACTGTGCCCAGGTTCCCGAGTTGCTACAGCATTAGCATCTCCCCCAGGATGTCTCAGATGCCCTCGCTTCTCATTTCATACCCTCACCCTCAGTGAGTACACCCCTCCCCAACTTTAGGGACTTTTGATGAGTGAGAACTGCTACCTCGCCACTGGACATTCCCCTGGAATGTCTTATAGGCACCCTCTTTCCACATGTTCAAAACTAAATGTATCTTCCCTTCTCACACCTGCTCCCCATCCTGTTCCCTATCACACTGAGTGGCATCACCACCTGCCGGTCAAGAAGAAGAGGTCAATCCTGACACCTCTCTGCCTCTTATTTCCTAATCTAAGTAATCACCAAGTTTTGTCAATTCTCCAAAACCTCTCTCCCCACCCTCTGCCTCTAACCTGACTGGAGACCACCCTCCTTTCTTGCCTGGATTACTCCAGGCCTGCTCCCTTTACCACACCTTTCACACAGCCAGGTGATTGTTCTAATCCCCAAGTCTGATTCTTAAATGGCTTCCCATTAACCTAAAACTTCAAGTCCTTAACTAGGTTTACAAGGTCACCTAGGACCAGACCACTGGCCAGCTTCTTTAGTCTTATCTCTTAGCTCTGTCTCTAAGCAGAAAACTTAATTACACTGGCCCCTAAGCTTTCTCACAAACCCCATCTTCAACTGGGAACACTCCCCCCGTTTCTTGCCTCCACTCTCCTAAGCATCCTTTTGGTCTCCGCTTCTTGGGGAGCGGATGCCTCCCTGGATTCGCCTAGACTGAGTGAGGTGCCTCTACTCTTTCCAACTTTTCTGCTTTCCTTCCATCTGGCTGGATCATGAAGCGAATTATCACAGCAATGAACACACAGAGCATTTACTTTGTGCCAGGAAATGTTCTCAGCACTTAATACCTACGGCCTTTTAGAACAACTTTAGGAGGCAGGTTTTATTGCTATGTCTGCTTTAAGTTTGAGGAAACTGAGGCAGACAGCGAGAACCCAAGGTGCTTCAGAACACCGCTTGGGAAGCAGAGAGTCGAGACTCAAACCCTGGCTGCCAGGCTCCACAGTACACACTTTAAACCACTAGACCAGAAGCAAGTCTGTCCGGTTCACTAGCTCTATCCGCACAACCTATCATGTGCCGGGCCACCGTCTGCGGAAGGAAGGAATGAATGAAATAATCTCATACAGGGGTTAGTGTCGACCTCCCACTCTGCCAGCACCTCCTGGTTGTGGCAGGCCCGTGCCCTCCGGCCCCGACCCGCCGAAGTGAGCTGCCCCGGCACCCAGCCAATCTGTGGCCGCAGAACGACCACCCGCCGCGGCGCGCGGGGGGGTGGGGGGGGTCAAGAGACGGTGACAGCCGGGCGGCGGGGGAGGAGATGCTACCAGCTGGGGTGTCACCCAACCCGGGAAGCGACCCACGCTCCCTCGCAGAACTGCGGGTCTGCTCGCCCCTTCCGCGCCCGCTCGCCTGGCGGCGCCCTCCACCCCAGCTGCCTCGCACCCTCCTGCCCACGGGGTACCCCCAGTCCGGGTTCCCTTCCCATTCCACTTCCCTCCCCTCCCCCACACAACCGTTCCCGGCTTCCCGCCGCGCCCCATCCTTCGTCGCTTCCGCCCAGCTCCTGGGACTCGGCCAGCCCCGGGCGCTTGTTGACCCTCACCTGCCATGTCCCGGACCCCACTGTAGAGGGAGGTGCATCACGGCCGCGAGAAGGCCGGGGACGGCACTTCACAGCAGACAAAGGGCGCCGCCATGTCAGAGTCGGGCGGAACCGACCTCGCTGGCTTCCCGGCTGCAACTTCCGGCGCATGCGCAACGCCTGCGCTACCCCGAAGACCGCGGACAGGCGCATGCGCTCACGTATCCAGAAGTTCTGTATTACAGTACTTCAGCACTTAGAATTGTCCTCATTGTAACCCCTCCTTGGTTTTCTATTCCAAACATAACAGTAACAGCTTTCTCGCGTTCAGCGATTACTGTGTGCCAGGCACTGTGTTAAGCACGTTACGTGCATGATCATTAAGTCTTCTCGCCAACCGGGGCGCCTGGGTGGCTCAGTGGGTTAATCCTCTGCCTTCGGCTCGGGTCATGGTCTCAGGGTCCTGGGATCGAGCCCCACGTGGGGCTCTCTGCTCAGCAGGGAGCCTGCTTCCCCCTTTCTCTCTGCCGGCCTCTCTGCCTACTTGTGATCTTTCTCTCTCTGTCAAATAAATAAAATAAAATCTTTAAAAAAAAAAAAAAATAAAAAAAAAAGTCTTCTCGCCAACCATAGGATAGTCTTCTTCTCCCCCTTTTTGAAGAAGGGAAACGGAGCCTCAGGAAGAGTAAATGAATCGCCCATTGTCACGCGTCTTAGAAGTGGAGGAGCACAGACGTGAACCTAGCTGTGGCTCCCAAGTTGCAGATCCCCGCTTATGTTTTTCTGCCTCCTGAGCCAGCCATTGCCCCATTTCCTATTTAGGGCAGATCCAGGATTAGCCTGCCTGTGAAGGAGGGTGCTGGAAACAAAAGTGTCTGCAGACTCGAACAGTCCCTCCGTGGCCCCTTTCCAGCTCTGCAGCACCTCTACACCATTGACTTCTCTATTTCCTCACAGTTCGTGGGCTTTCTCTTTTCTTTATTCCCGATCCTATTTATTTCCCATGAGGGTTTGTTTTGTTTTTTTAGATTTTATTTATCTATTTGAGAGAGAGAGCGTGAGCTTGCGGGGTGGGGGTGGGGGGGTCACCGAGGAGGGGGGGAGAGTGTATGTGTGCAGGGAGCAGAGGGCCAGGGAGAAGCAGGCTCAATCCCGGGACCCTGAGATCATGACCTGAGTTCCATCCCAGGACCCTGGGATCATGACCCCGAGATCATGATCTGAACCAAAGGCAGAGGCTTCACTGACTGAGCAACCCAGGCACCTTCCCATGGGTTTTAATAACACTCTTGCCACCACCATGAAATTCTCTGGTCCCTTGTCTTTCTGTGACATGGATTTGGTAAGCTTTCCAACCCTCACTAAATCCAACCGCGCCTTTCCTCTTTGCTGGCACCCAAACAGCCATGCACAGTTGGACAAAGTACCCTAAGGGACAGACTGTTCCCTACAAATTCATGATCACTAGCCTGGAGAGGAACTTCAACAAATGTCAGTCTGGCCAAGTCCCTCCTCTTCCCTTCACAGTCAGTAGGGACACTAAAAAGCTCAGCAGCATTTGACGTCACCCTTTTCTTTTACAGGAAAATCATAGCAAATCTGATAGGACCCCCCCCCTTGTCCTCCCAACGCAAAGGACACAAATACACCTCTGTGTCCATCTGTATTGGATGTAGTCAGCTCAGACTTAATGTCTGTTCCTCCAGAGTCTAAAAAGTTAAAATTCCATTTCCCAGACTCAGGTGCAGTGAGAATTCCAGATACAGATGGATTCTGCCAGTTTGTAAGACTGGATGGAAGGAAGAAGGGAGGCAATAGCTATTTGTCCTACCGATGCTAGCCGGTTGCTGCTGGCAAGCAAGGTCATGCAAATGTGAGGATTTGCAGCAGTGCATGGCGGCTAGTCTCCAGTTTCACGAGTATTCAGATGCATCTGTGAGATGGTGACAGCCAAACTCAGCATTCTAGTGCGGGGGAACCAGCTTCTAGTCCCAAATTTAGATCCACGGTGATCTTGCTGGTGATATGTTGAATGCAATAATCTCAGTGATAGGGGCGCCTGAGTGGCTCAGTGGGTTAAAGCCTCTGCCTTCGGCTCAGGTCATGATCCCAGGGTCCTGGGATGGAGCCCCACATCGGGCTCTCTGCTCGGCAGGGAGCTCTCTGCTCCTCTCTCTCTGCCTGCCTCTCTGCCTACTTGTGATCTCTGTCTGTCAAATAAATAAATAAAATCTTAAAAAAATAATCTAGGTGATAACTTCTTGATTCCTTATCTTCCTGATTGTGGCAGAAGTAATAGCCCCTGCTTGGTGAGTTCTATGGTGTTCTGGGAGCCATATTACTAGAGGACCCTCTAGAGACCTTTCTTTCAACCCCTGTGATAATGTTATAAACACTTAATTTTCTGTATTAAATCCCTTTCTGCTTAAAAGAAGTCTGAAGACAACATGAGGGATCCTTGTAGAATGGAAATGTTCTGTACCTTGACTGTATATCACTGTAAATATCCTGGTTGTGATATGATGGTACTATGGCTTTACAAGATGAGAGCATGGAGGAAACCGAGTAAAGAAGGGTGGTGGGATTGCTCTGTATTGTTTCTTACAATGGCTTGTGAACTGGGGTGCATGGGTGGTTCAGTCAGTTGAGCGTTCGACTCTTTATGACTCTTGATTTTGGCACAGGTCATGTTCTCAGGGTTGTGGGCTCTGAGGTCAGCACGGAATCTGCTGGGGATTCTCTCCCTCGCTCACTGCCTTCCATCCCTGCTCATGGGATGTGTGTACACGCATGCGTGCGCTCTCTCTCTCAAAACAAAAACATGGGCATGGGCAGCTGGTGAAGAGTCTGCCTTTGGCTCAGGTCATGATCCTAGGGTCCTGGGATGGAGCCCTGCATGGGGCTTCCTGCTCAGCAGAGGACCTGCTTCTCCCTCTCCCTCTGCCTGCTGCTCCCGCTGCTTGTGTTCTCGCTCTCTGTTGAATAAATAAATAAAATCTTTAAAAAAAAACAAACCCCACAAGAACAATTGCATGTGAACCTACATTTTTTTTTTCAAAATAAAAAGTTTAAAGAGAATGCCCAGCAAGGTTTCTATTTCTGCAGGAAACTGACCTCCAAGGGGGTCAAGGCATTAGAGTTGAACGTGATGCAGATCTAGCCTACTTTGCCTTGGGAAAAAGGAGTTACAGAAATTATCACTTATCACAGTTAAGTATTGTTGCCTGGGGGAAAGTGCCTAATAAAGATAGGCCTTAGTAGATGGAGTAGTTGCCACAACTGACCATTAGAGGAGAAGGAGGACTGTAAGGACTGTCACGTAGGCTGCCTATTTTATAATTGCACTGAAGACTTTCAAAAAGGAAATATTTAGGGTTTAAATTCTCAGCTCAAGACAGGACCAGAGAAACAAGGGCCATTCCTGATGACTCTAAAAAATTTATCTCCTCTCTTGTAGCTACAGGGCTTATGTAGCCAAAAATTGGACAGAGCTGATCCTGTGGGCTGCTGAATTGTAATATAATTACAATAGAAGTTGTAGTCACAGGCTGGCTAGATGCATTGAATGGGAACGAGTGGCACTTAGCAATTAAGATGGGGGGTGTTTGGGTGGAGGCAAAAGACTAAGTTCCCTGACCTCTCCAAATCCAAAATTCAGTGAAACTCTTACCTTGGTTGTGGCACTCTCTTCCCATTGAATGAGACTGACCCTGCTTTCCCTGGAAAGCACGTAGGTCCTTATCTGAGGAAGTTACTTTGCAAAGAGATGCTGATTCCGCTCAGAGATCATTATCCTTTATTGGTCTCCAGATCTGTCCCAGTCCAAAGTGCCCCAGGGAACAACCACAGGGTCTGACCTAGAGGTGAATTACTGATTTAGGAAAGCAAGCGAGCAAGGAGGGGTGGGAAGCAAGACCCAGCTAATCCGTGCGCGGAAACATAGAGAATATACCTGTAACTTAGACATGTTAAGTCAGGGAGGAAGGAACATAAGATTAAATTTGGCTGAATTTATAAATATAAGTGAACCCCAAGAGACCCTGGGGTTTTAATGTCCCAGATCCAACAGCCGAGAATGGTTCTAATAGCACAGTTGGTTGATTGATAGTTGAGACCCAATAGCGGTCTTCAGTAAATGAAGCTGAGATGCCAGAAATTCCTTAGAATAATCCTGAAGGAGGAAATCTACAAATTCAGGCTAGGTGGCGAGGAGCAGGAGCTCAGTATACCCCTGCGGCTGGAATGAGTGAAGGATGCTGATTGCCTGGTTTCTCACGGAGCCGGGGAGGAGGGGGTTGCTGCAGTCTGTTACTACAGACCACCCCCTCCCAATTCTCTCCTCCCCTCCAATCTCCTCTCCCCTTAGCTGTCCGAGGGACACACAGGGCCCCTCACCGTCTCTGGAGTCTCCAGCCAAAGCCTCACCCACCCCCTACCTTAATGTCCCAAAGCTCCGTTATCAGAAAAGATGTGGGTCTTTTCCCAATGAGGAGAACTTCAGTGGTTGGCTAGTGTGTGACTATAAACTTGAAAGGCTGTAGATAAACTGAAAAACGTCTATTTATGCAATTTAACTTATCAATCTGATCACACACAGTTTGAAAATCATGAACTATGTAACAATATATTAATTTATAAATGCAACGATGTTTTCTTTGCCTATTTGTCATGAAATGGTTTTCTTCACTCTTCACAGGCATCCTTGACGTACACCTTTTAAATTCACGTCCATTCTGAAAATGTTATAAAGTACTAGATAGAATAGGGCCTACTGGCTGGCTCAGGTGGTGGAGTGTGTGACTTTTGATCTCAGGGTCGTGAGTTTGAGCCCCATGTTGGGCAGAGAGTTCACTTTAAAAAAGAAAAAAAAAAAAGGAAAGAAGGGGTGCCTGGGTGGTTCAGTCGGTCAGGTGTCAGACTCTTGATTTTGGCTCAGGTCATGATCTCAGGGTTGTGAGATCAAGCCCCACAGGGGGCTCTGGGCTGGGTGTGGAGCCTACTTAAGATTTTCTCTATCCCTCTCCCCCAATACTCTCTCTCTCTTTCTCTCTAAAATAGATAAATAAATCTTAAAAAAAAAAAACAATAAAGGGGCACCTGGGTGGCTCAGGGGGTTGAGTGTCTGCCTTTGGCTCAGGTCATGATCTCAGGGTCCTGGGATGGAGCCCCACATCGGGCTCCCTGCTCAGCAGGGAGCCTGCTTCCCCCTCTCTCTCCGCCTGCCTCTCTGCCTACTTGTGATCTCTCTGTCAAGTAAATAAATGAAATCTTTAAAAAAAATAGAGGACTATATAAAATAATATAATAAAATATTAAACTAGATACAAATAACAAAATATTTTCTATTTGCCCACCATCCGGATTCAACAGTTGTTTGGCTACAGGTACTTAATACGTCATCCTTTCTTTTTTCTTTCATATTTTTTTGAATAGGCTCCATGCCCAGTGTGGAGCCCACTGTGGGACTTGAACTCACGATCCCAAGATCTAGACCTGCACTGAGATCAAAAGTCAGATGCCCAACCAACTGAGCCACCCAGGTTCCCCTGGGTGAATAAAAATAAAAAATACTGAAGTATTTTATCTATCTATCTATCTATTTACTATTTTTTAAAAGATTTATTTATTTATTTTAGGGAGAGAGCCACGAGGCAGGGAGGGGCAGAGGCAGAGGGAGAGGGAGAAAGAGAGAAACTTCGGCAGACTCTGCCCTGTGCATGAGCCCTGAACGGGGCTGCATCTCACGACGCTGAGATCGTGACCTGACCTGAAACAAGACTCAGATGGCCAACCAAGTGCACCATCCAGGTATCCCCTTCCATGCCCCGAAGTATTTTAAAGCAAACCCCAGGTATGTCATTCAACCCTCATATTGCTCAGTGTGCGACTCTTACGTATCCATGATGTAAGATTTTAAAAACAAAATCTTATTTTTTTTAAAGATTTTATTTATTTATTTGACAGACAGAGATCACAAGTAGACAGAGAGAGAGAGAGGAGGAAGCAGGCTCCCTGTTGAGCAGAGAGCCCGACGCAGGGCTCGATCCCAGGACCCTGGGATCATGACCTGAGCTGAAGGCAGAGGCTTTAACCCACTGAGCCACTCAGGCGCCCAACAAAATCTTCTTTTTTAATAAAATCTTTTTTTTTTTAAAGAATGTTCTTTGGAACCACGTCCTCTAGACCATCCCACGTTCTGGATTTCTCTGTTTGCTTCCTCGTGCGTCATCTGAATACCTCTTCTCTCCTTCCATTTCCTGCAAATCCGAGGGAGAGGGGTAAGTAGGTTCAGGTCCAACATTTTCGGTAAGAGCATGTTCTAGATGCTGCTGAGTCACATCAGGCCCCCCCTCAGTGGTGCTAAGATCAATAGCAGGTTTGGGTGGGAGCAGCCCGATTCCTTTTTTGGAAAGTTCCTATCAACTTCCCATGTAACAGTTCCTTCCTTTGAAGATCCTTGCCTGAATCAATGATTTCATTAGAGGTTGTAAAATGATGCATTTCCTTTTTTAAAAAAAATATTTTATTTATTTATTTGACAGACACAGATCACAAGTTGGCAGAGAGGCAGGCAGAGAGAGAGGAGGAAGCAGGCTCCCCGCTGAGCAGAGAGCCCAATGCAGGACTCGATCCCAGGACCCTGAGATCATGACCTGAGCCGAAGGCAGAGGCTTAACCCACTGAGCCACCCAGGCGCCCCAAACGCTGCATTTCTGATGCTATTACTCTTTCCACACTTATTAGCTGGAATTCCTTTTTTTTTAAGTTTTCACTTATTTATTTAAATAACCTCTACTCCCAACGTGAGGCTCGAACTCAGGACCCCGAGATCAAGAGTTACATGCTCTTCCAACTGAGCCAGTCAGACATACATCTGGAATTCTTTTTTTTTTTTTTTTTTTTTTTTTTTTTAGATTTTATTTGTTTGAGAGAGAGACAGACAGTGAGCGCATGAGCAGGGGGTTGGGGGGAGAGGCAGAGGGAGAGGGAGAAGCGGGCCCCCTCCCGCTAAGCAGGGGGCCCAACTCGGGGCTCGATCCCAGGACCCAGGGATCATGACCTGAGCTGAAGGCAGAGGCTTCACCGACTGAGCCACCCAGGCGCCCCACTAACATCCTTTCTTGATTCCAGGATCCAATCCAGGATCCCACAAAGCGTTTCATTGCCTTGTCCTCTTAGTCTCCTTCCTTCTGTGATGGTTTCTCCGTCTTATTTTTTCATGATCTTGACTGCTTGAGGAGCACCAGGCAGGTATTTGACAGAATGTCCTTCGGTTTGGTTTTCCCTATATTCTTCTCGCGGTTAGACCCGGGTGATGGCGTTGGTGGGAAGCTGGGGCGTCCCCTTCTCATCACACGATCGCAGGAGAACAGGTGTCCACAGGTGCCCAGTCACTTTTAAGTCAAATCACACAAGCAACAATATCCAGCTAGAATTTAATTGTATTTTCTTTGGCTTTTGCAGGGACTATCAGTTTTCTGTCGCTGCTATAGCAAAGTACCACAATCTAGTGGCTTAAGGCAACATGTGTTTATTATCAGTTGGTCAGAAGCCTGACTGGGTTTCACTGTGCCGAAATTAAGATGTTGTCAGGGAGGTTCCTCCATGAAGTTCCTGGGGGAAAAAAATCCCTTTCCTTGCCTTTTCCAGTTTACGGAGGCCGCCTGGATTCCTGGACTCATGGCCCCTTTACACCTTCTTCAAAGCCAGCAATGACAGGTGAGTCTCACGTCCTGTCTCTGGCCTTTTTTTCATCAACACATCACTTTCTAACCCAGCCGGGAAATGTATTCCAATTTTAAAGACTAGTGCGATTAAATTGTGCTCACTCAAATAATTCAGGATAATCTCTTCCTCTCAAAGTACACACCTGTGACAATGTGATTTATCATAAGAAATATATGTTATCTTCTCTTTGTCCAATTCCTGGCACAGAGCTCCTCTCACCCTTTGAAACTGCCTGAGTGCTGAGAGCAAGAAAGGTGTCTTTTGGGGGCGCCTGGGTGCCTTAGTCGGTTAAACGTCTGCCTTTGGCTCAGGTCATGATCCCAGGGTCCTGGGATGGAGCCCCACATTGGGGTCCCTGCTCATTGGGAAGCCTGCCTCTCCCTCTTCCTCTGCCTGCCACTCCCTTTGCTTATGCTCTATCAAATGAATAAATGAAATCTTTTTTTTTTAAAAAGGCATCTTTTGTTATGTATTAACAAGGTAACTTTTATTTTTAAAATTTTTAAAAGATTTTTATTTGTATTTGTTAATTTAAGAGAGAGAAAGAGAGAGCATGAGCAGAGGAACAGAGGGAGAGGGAGAGAGGACTCTGCACCGAGCACGGAGCCCCACACAGGCCCAATCCCAGGACCCCAAGATCAGGACCTGAACGGAAATCAAGCGCTAGATGCTCCACGGACCAAGCCACCGGGATGCCCCATGAGCTGGCTTTTATTTTTTGAAAGATTTTATTTATTTATTTGACAGACAGAGATCACAAGTAGGCAGAGGCAGGCAGGGAGAGAGAGAGGGCTGCTGAGCAGAAAGCCCGATGCGATGCAGGGCTGGATGCGGGGCTCGATCCCAGGACCCCGGGATCATGACCTGAGCCGAAGGCAGAGGCTTTAACCCACTGAGCCACCCGGGAACCCCTAGCTGGCTTTTAGAAAGACCCTAGGTCACCTAAGGATGGGCCTGGTGGCCAGGGGAACCAACTGGAACGTTCAGCCCCACCTACCAACGTCAAGGAGAGTGGAGGGGCTGGAGGTGGAGTTCAGTCACTAATGGTAATGACTTCATCCTCCATGAACAGAGTGGAGGAGATCGAGGAAGAGTGGTGGACTCAGAGAGTGTTAGAAGCTCCGTCCCTTTCTCCACCCTCTCTGCCCTGTGCATCTCTTCCACCTGGCTGTTCCTGAGTTGCACACTTTTATAATAAACTGGTTACTAGGGGCGTCTGGCTGGTTCAGTCGGTTAAGCGTCTGCTTTGACTCAGGTCCTGATCTCTGGGTCCTGGGATTGAGCCCTGTGTCAGGCTCCCTGCTCAGTGGTGCTCTGCTTCTCCCTCTCCCTCGCCCCCTGTGATCTCTCTCGCTATTACTCTATCTCAAATAGATAAATAAAATCTATAAGCAAAACAAAACAGAACCCTGGGGGTGCCTGGGTGGCTCAGTCAGTTTAGTGTCTGCCTTCAGCTTAGGTCATGATCTCGGGGTCCTGGGATCGAGCCCCGTACCAGGCTCTCTGCTCAGTGGGGAGCCCACTTCTCCCTCTCCCTCTGCCTACTGCTCTGCAGGCTTGTGCTGTCTCTCTCTGTGTCAAATAAATAAAAAAAAATCTTAAAACAAACAAACAAACCTGGTAATCTAGTAAGTAAAATGTTTCTCTGACTTCTGTGTGCCACTCTAGCATATAAGGAGGGGGTCATGGGAAGCTCTGATCTAGAAATCAGAATCAGAGAGGACAGTGTGGCATTACAATTAGCATGAGCAATGTGGGGGAGTGGCAGTCATGTGGGAATGAGCCCTTCATCTATGGAATCTCGCTGACTCTAGGTAGACTGTGTCAGAACAGAGTTAATCGCTTGCTGGTGTGGGGAGAAAACAAACACACGCACATCGGAATTGATGTTAGAAGTGGAATGCCCTTAATCACATTGCGAAGTCGTTTTTGCTGTGTCAGGAAACGTGTTCACAGGTTCTGGGGCCTAGGGCACGGCTATCTTTGGGGGAGCACTATTCTTACGCCATGCAGAGTTACTGGTAATGTACAGAGGCGATACTGTTACATTTAATGAAACGATACCGATTTTCATTTCAAAGTATATTTCCAACAAATGAGCAAACAAACTGAAACAGACTCACCAATACAGAGAACAAACTGGTGGTTGTCACAGGGTTGGTTGGGGGGAGGGGTTAGGCAAAATAGGCGAAGGGCCTTAAGAGGTACAAACTTCCAGTTACAACACTGGGGGGCCTGGCTGACTCAGTTGCTAGAGCACGCATCCCTCTTGATCTCAGGGTTGTGAGTTTGGGTATCGGGGTTCTGAATTTGAGCCCCACGTTCGGTGTAGAAATCACTTAAAAATAAAATATTTAATTAAAAATAAGGAGGTACAAACTTTCAGTTTTAAAATGAATAAGTCAGGGTGTCTGGGTGGCTGGGTCTTGATTTCAGGGGTTGAGCGGCTGACTCTTGATTTTGGCTCAGGGCGTGCTCTCAGGGTCGTGAGATCGAGCCCTTCATCAGGCTCTGTGCTCCGTATGGAGTCTGCTCGTCCCTCTCCCTCTGCTCCTCCCCCCACTCTCATGCCCTCTCTCTCTCAAATAAATAAATAAAATCTCAAAGCAACAATAATAATAATTTAAAAATAAAATGAAGTCACAAAGATGAAAAGTGCAGTATGGGAACGGGGAATGTAGCTGATAATATTGTAATAACTTTTTTTCGTGACAGATGGTAACTACACTTCCCATGGTGAGCATTTCCTACTATGTGTAAATGTCAAATCATTATGTCTCTGTCAGGCACCTGAAACTAATACAATATTGCACGTCAACTCTACTCCCCTTAAAAAAATGATGATAATAAAGTATATACTGTTTTTCAATAAAAACAGTCGGTTGATTTAAAAGAGGCTGTCGACTAAGTGTGTCCTCCTCAAATTAATATAGTGAAATGGAATCCCGAGTGCGGTGGGGTTTGGAGGTGGCACTTTTGGGAGGCAATTAGATCATGAGCGTGGAGTCCTTGTGAAGAGGTTGGTGCCCAGATAAAAGGGACTCCAGACGGCGCCCCTGCCCATTTTGCCCCATAAAGACCCTGCTGTTTCCAGTCCCTGGTGAGTCCTCACCAAACACAGATTCCATGGACATCTTGATCTGTCCCCAGCATCCAGGGTTGTGAGAAATCCATTTTCTTTCTTTTTCTTAAGATTTTATTTATTTATTTGACAGAGAGAGAGAGAGAGAGATCATAAGTAGGGATAGAGGCAGGCAGAGAGAGAGGGGGAAGCAAGCTCCCTGCTGAGCAGAGAGCCCGATGCGGGGCTCGATCCCAGGACCCTGAAATCATGACCTGAGCCGAAGGCAGAGGCTTAACCCTCTGAGCCATCCAGGCGCCCCGAGAAATCCATTTTCTTGTTGAAGTCTGGGCAGACTGAGGCAAAGAATGGGTGGGAAGCGGCTGGAGTGGAGAGAAATGGTGTCTGTTTGGTAAAACAGCCTCCCAGTGGTGACCTGACAACAATTCTGTTGACATAACCCTGAGCATCAAAGCGATCCGCTAGCTGCCCCGGGCCAGTCCCTGAGGCTCCTGGTGGAATTCACTGAGCAGATCCGGATCCGGTCTGGTAAATATAAAAGGTCTGATCCTTGGGTGGGGAACTACATCCTGGAAAAAGCTGCTGAGAAGTTCTCCTCCTTCCAGAGCTAGAAGTTCTCCCACTGTGGCTGCAGCAGTGCCCCCCCCCCCCGCCCTTCGAAAGCCCCCAGCGACCAACAAGCCAGCCCCAGAGTCATGGGCCTTGAGACAGATCTGGAGACCTGCTCAGGTAAGAGGTGGCGGGCACGGGGCCTAGGCACCGCAGAAGGACCCGCCAAGGTGGGGCTTGGGAGGGCGGACACTCTCCCTGGAGCTGCTGGGATTCTCAAGCCATGGCTGGTGGGCTTGGTGGATTCCCTGTGTTAACGAACCTACGAGAACGTGAACTTCCTTCCAAGACTGTGTCGTGAGGAAGAGCACATAGTGAAGAGAATTTATTTAGGTAACTCAAGAAGTTCACTGTTGGAGAGTCCAAGCTCTGGATTCACACGGAGCTGCTCGGGCCCTCGCTTCATTGATAAGGGGGATCAACTGGCTCACGGCTTCTCCCTGAGCTGGGTCAGGAGGGCACAAAAGTAAGACTGCAGGGATGCCAGCACATCTGGATCCCCAGGCGGCCCCAGGCACTACCAGTGGCCTTCAGGGCTAGGGACGAAGTTGTATCGGGGAGGGGAGAGCAGCCCGGTGCTCCCTGAGGACCACCATTTGCACAAGCCGAGCCTCAGTTTCTTCATCTGTAAAAGATGGCAGGACCTTCCTCTTGCTCAAGGACCTCATTACTTCAACAGTGTGGTCTGTGGACCAGCAGCACGGGCATTCCCTGGGGGATCGCTAAAAATGCAGAGCCTTGGGGTGTCTGGGTGGCTCAGTCATTAAGCGTCTGCCTTCGGCTCAGATCATGATGCCAGGGGCGTGGGATCGAGTCCCACATTAGGCTCCCTGCTCAGTGGGAAGCCTGCTTCTCCCTCTCCCACTCCCCTTGCTTGTGTTCCCTCTCTCTGCTGTCTCTCTCTCTATCAAATAGATAAATAAAATCTTAAAAAAAAAAAAATGCAGAGCCTCAGCACCACGCCCCCCCCCCACCCAGCATACCAGAGTCCACTAGGGAAATTCCTACCCACAGAAGCTCTGATCCCCGGGGCTCTGTTCCGGAAGGCAGACGGCTGAGTAGGGGAAAGCCAGGATTTCAACTCAGGTCTCCCTCGTGCTGAAATCCATGCTCTTAGACCCCACTCTCTTCCCATCTTTGTGTGTCAGCCCGTTGGGCAGTGAAACCCTCGCAGAAGAAACAGGTGAATGAATGAAACCACACCGGACTGTGCTGACGCAAGCCTTCGGTCTCCTTCCTTCCAGGTGGGAAGCCTGCCGGCCATCCGAAGACCATCCCTGCCGCTCACCTCACTTTTGTTATCGACTGTGCTCGTGGCAAACAGCTCTCCCTGGTGGAACCCCCGGTGCCCCCCCGAGCCTCCGGTCCTCATCTAGGACCTGTCACTCCTCCAATGAAGACCTATATCTTGTTCTGTGGCGAAAACCCACCCCACCCGACTCAGGAGGCCCCTGTGGGTGGGGGACACCTGGCCCACCCCGGGGGGACCCTGCCAGCCCGCAGAGGGACGGCGGCCCCAGCTTCCTCCCCAGTCGGTCCACAGGTCCCCCAGGAGGCTCCTGAAGCCAAGGGGAACCCCTTGAAGGCTGTGACCTCAAGGTCTTCAGCCTGGGGCACGGTCATCGGCTCGCTCAAAGCCCTCTCCTCCTGTGTCTGCGGGCAGGCAGAGTAGCTAGAAGAGCCTGGCCCCGGAGGAGGGGTTGGCACAGCGGGCTGGAGAGCTCCAAACTGACGTTCCCAAAGCCCGGCCCCCCATTCCCCAGCCAAGCAGAAGTCTTTGTACCCGAGCCAAGGAACAGCATTAGAACGATCAAGGACATCTGAAGCAGCCATCGAGTATGCGCTCAAAGGTCTCCTCCTTCCTCCTACTTATCTTTGTTCGCCTTAAGGCACCCGCGCAGGGAAAGAGACTAGTTCGTCCTACAGCAAATCCTAATGTCGCATCTTCTGCACCCCAGGCTCAGCAGAGTACTCGGAAAGACAGCACGGCATTCTTGGAGCTTATCCTCGGGGCGGTGGGTGTGGGTGAGGGCAAGGGTTAAATAAGTAAATGAATCAATAAAGATGATTTTGAGCAGTGATGGAACGAGTGCTGTGTAGGACCCGAAACGGGGTACGGGGACGGGAGGTGACGGGGGGCACGGAGCTTTTCTGATACGGTGGGTGGGAAAGACCTCTGAGCGGGTCACAAAGTATGATCTAAAAGAGGAGAAGGAGCCGGCGCCGTGAAAATCCACCCTCCCCTCCGCCACCTGGCTGGCGTCCTGTCCCGGGGTGACCCTGCGTGGCGTCAGGCTGCCCCAGTGTGACGGGCAGGCCCAGCGAGTTGTCTGCCGCCATCCTGGCTCTTGGGCCAGCGTGTGGGTCCCTGGGAGACCCGGACACCGGTGGGGAAATTCGGGGGCCCAGGCAGGGCCTGGTGACCCAAAATGGGAGATAAGGAGAGGTGCTGGTCGAGAGGGCAGGGGAGGGGCTCCGCAAGGTAATGGAGTTTCGTGTTTAATCAGATACATACGAGCTCTTATTTCCTGAGCAGCTACTACATACCAGGCCTATAGGGATACAAGGGGTGGGTGGGGGTTCCTGCCTCACGGGGGGGCAGTCACGTTACCCAGTGGGAAGCGGGGTCACTGGCGTGTGTGTGAGGTTGTGTGTAGGTCTAAGATGGATGGCGGTGTGCGGAATCCTTAATCAACTCAGCCGAGGAAGCACATCTCCAGGATTTCTTGTTAAAATTGCTGAACGTCCCTGGGGGGCTCCCTTGGTGAAGCATCTGACTCTTGATTTCAGCTCAGGTCATGATCTCAGGGTCATGAGATCGAGCCCCACGTCAGCTCTGTGCTGGGCATGGAGCCTGCTTAAGTTTCTCTCTCTCCCTCTGCCCCTACCCCCTCCCTCTCTAAAAAACAAAACCGCTAAATGTTCACATATTTATTCAACAGCTATTTTCCTAGTTTCCTACAAACCCTAGTAGCCAAGTTGTACTGGCCGTTTGCTCTGTGCCAGGGAAGTGACATCCTTGGGGGTGCCTGTGTGAGGAAGCTCAGGTTAGGGAGCTGAGGTGCACGGAGCTGAGGGATGCACTCAGCGGAATCCCTCTGAGGCAGAGGGGATCCAGAGGGAGTAGCCATAACTCCGTCCTCCAGGAGCTCCCAGCCTGGTGGGGGAGGCAAGAAAGGACGACGACTGTTACTATACCTTCTGATAAGTGCAACAGTAAGGCATACAGAATAATGCTGGGGCTGAAGGAGGGCGCCCAGCCCACTCTGGGGAGAAGAGATCCGGGAGGGCTTCCTGCAGGAAGTGGTATCTAAGATGTGACCAGTGAGTGAGCCACCCAAAGGCAAGAGAACAGGGCTAGGGAGTGTTCCAGAAGAAGGAACAGAGTTCTTCAGTCTGGCTGGAGTGTTCATTCACTCACCAGGTGTTTACTGAGCACCTACTGTGTGCTCTGGGCGAGACCCTCAGTTGGAGCCATTGATAAGACAGACAAGGGCCCACCCTGAAGGAGCTCATTCTCCAGTTGGGGGAAGACAACGCGTGCATGTGTACACGAAACAGTGGCCGGAGAGGCGGCAGGGACCTCATCATGTGAGGCCTCGCAGGCTGTGATGAGGTCTTCAGATTTTATTCTAAGATAGGTTCTGTTGGAAATTGTGAGCAGAGAGCGACATGCCCAGACCTACCTTTAAAAAAATAGTTCCTGTAGGGGCGCCTGGCTGGATCCGTGGGTAGAGCATGTGACTCTCTCTCTCTCTCTCTCTCTCTCTTTTTTTTTTTTAAGTTTATTTATTTATTTACGTAACCGCTACACCCATTGTGGGGCTTGAACTCAAGACCCCTAGATCAAGAATTGCATGTTCTTCCTACTGGGCCAGCCAGGCACCCTGAGCATGTGACTCTTGATCTTGGGATCGTGAGTTCAAGCCCCAGGTTGGGCGTAGAGCTTACTGAAAAACAAAACAAAACTCCCCCTTGCTCTTGTGCTGGGACCAGAAGGCAAGGATGGGGGCGCAGGAGGGGGTTGGGAAGCTTCAGAGCCTGGCTCTAATCCAGACGAACGGGGGTGGCGGCTTGGTCTAGAGGGGTAGTGACAGAGTCATCTGGGTGACGTCTGCCCCACCTCCCTCCTCCCCTGGTGGTGCAGCACGGGACTGAGGCACCGCTGCGAAGGAAGTGTGAGGCCCGCAAGGAAGAGGGTGGGCCTGTGGCTGCAGGTCCAGCTTTGTAACAGCAGGTGCCGCCCTATCATCAGACTGGAGGGCACCGTGTCCTGTGTCCTGGCCGGGCGGGTAGGGTAGGGAATGCTGGGCAAGGGGCCAGAGTCCTGGGCAGACCATCCAATGGGGTCCATGCTTCCAGAAGCCAAACTTGCTTCTAACCAACACCCCCTTCATCCCGACAGTGACTATATGTATACATATATACATATACAATATATTATATATATATATATATTTTTTAAGTATATTTATTTTTCAGTGCTCTACACCCAGCATGGAGCTCGAACTCACCATTCTGAGATCAAGAGTCACCTGCTCTCTGACAGAGCCAGCCAGGTGCCCCATGACTATGTATTTTTTCATATGCACCACACACCACCTCTGTTCCTCTCGTATCAGACCAGAGCAGTGGGTATGACTTTTATGGGCGTTTTGCAGATGAGGAAAGAGGCAGAGCCCAAATCCAAACTGCAGGCAGTGTGACTCCGCAGCTGTAAGCCACCATGACCCTGAGCCAGGCGGCCGGCACTGTGTTCACATTTGTTCAATGGGCAGAGGCCCCAGCCTGGGCCGGGACTGTGTGCAGAGAGTGTGTGGGGCTGAACGGGTAAGCAGGGCCCTCACTGAGATGGAACTCATGGGTGGAGAGAGCTCAGTTAGTCTCTCCACCCACAATCCTGTGAGGCACTGTCCCATTTTACAGATGTAGAAACTGAGGCTCAGGTAGGGAAAGCCACTGGCACAAGGTCACACAGCTAGCAAGTGGCAGAACCAGGGTTGAAATTACGGGCATTTGGGGGGAGCACCTGGATGGCTCAGCATCTGCCTTTGGCTCAGGTCATGATCCCAGAGTCCTGGGATAGAGCCCCGCATCGGGTTCCCTGCCCGGTGGGACACCTGCTTTTCCCTCTCCCTCTCCCCCTGCTTGTGGTCCCTCTCTTGCTGTCTCTCTCTCTGTCAAATAAATAAATAAAACCTTATAAGAAAAGAAGGAAATTAAGGTTGTTGGGCTTCAGAACTTTGCCTACCACCCATATTGCAAGAACTCAGAACAATTCTGTTGAGGGAATGAATCGATAAATAGAAGAAAGTGAGTTAAAGTGTGAATGAGTGAATGTGTTTCCAGCCTGGCAGCCGTGGTTCACCAGGGCTGTGTCTCCAGGGCTTTAAAGTGTCTACGCATGATAGGCAGTGGTTGAGAATGGTGTGAGAAGGAGGGGAGATGGGTGCCTGGGCAGCTCAGTCGGTTGAGCATCTGGCTTTTGGTTTTGGCTCAGGTCGTGATCTCAGGGTCATGAGATCGAGCCCCGGATCAGGCTATGCATTCAGCATGGAGTCTGCCTGGGATTCTCTCTCTGCCCCTTTGTCTGCCTCTCCCCATCTCGTTCTCTCTCTCCCCTGCAAAATAAACAAATAAGTTTTTTTTAAAAAAAGATTTTATTTATATATTTATTTATTTATTTATTTATTTATTTGACAGACAGAGATCACAAGTAGGCAGAGAGGCAGGCGGGTGGGGGGGAGCATGCTCCCTGCTGAGCAGAGAGCCCCGATGCGGGGCTCGATCCCAGGACCCCAGGATCATGACCTGAGCCGAAGGCAGAGGCTTTAGCCCACTGAGCCACCCAGGCACCCCTAAAGAAGTCTATTTTTTAAAAGATATTTTAATTTGAGAGAGTGCGCATGAGTGGGTGGAGGGCCAGAGGGAGAGAGAGGCGGACTCCTTGTTGAACTGGGAGCCCGACGAAGGACTCGATCCAAGGACCCCGAGACCAGGACCCTAGCTGAAGGCAGATGCCTCCCCGACTGAGCCACCTAGGTGCTTCTAAATAAATCTTTTTTTAAAAATTATTTTCTTTTTAAAAGGAGGGGAGGGAGGGAAAGACTCGGAAAGATGGAAGGTAGGAACAGATTTGCTGCCTTGCCTTCTCCTCTGGGGCTCCTAGGGCCCGCAGCCCTGCTTTGTGCCCAGAGGGCCCACACCCAATCTAGTAGCCCCCAGACTCCCATGAAAAGTTGTCCCTGAGTCTTGAGGCCTTGAAGGGCTTCGGAGCTGGGGACTGGTCCAGCTGGCGTGTCATGGTGAGCCCCGGGCCAGGGGTGGGTTGCCCAGCTGTGCTGACTGTAAATAACACTCCCTCCCCTGCCCAGAGGCTCCCACCTGGGACACCTGCAGACTCCAGTCACCGTGCCCCTCAGGGCCCTCTGTGGCCTGAGGGCAGTGCCCGGTGAGTAGAAGCTGGGCTTCCCTTGCTCAGAAAACAAGCACAATTCTTTTTTTTTTTTTTAAGATTTTATTTATTTATTTGACAGACAGAGATCATAAGTAGGCAGAGAGGCAGGCAGAGAGAGATGGAGAAGCAGGCTCCCTGCTGAGCAGAGAGCCCCATGCGGGACTCCATCCCAGGACCCTGGGATCATGACCTGAGCCGAAGGTAGAGGCTTTAACCCCCTGAGCCACCCAGGTGCCCAACAAGCACAATTCTAACAAGGCTTTAGCATTTATTGAGCTTATAGTAAAATACCGTCTCTCTCCGGTTCCTTGTAGCAGCCCTGGGAGGATGGTGCCTCATCTTTGTTTGTGGGATGAGGAAACTAAAGCTCCCAGAGGCTTCTTTCCCACCCCCCCCTCCACTTCCAGGGCCCAGATAAGATCTTCTGAGATGGCCAGGCGATCTTTTCGCTTCTGAGTCTTGGCCTTGAGAGAGCCCCAGACAGTGTGGCTGATACTGGGGATTCCAGGTACATTTGAATTAGATGAAGTCACAGTAGCTGAACCCTACTGGGCATTTCCAGAGCATGGCATACGTGAGCTCCAGTCGGCTACCCGGTGCCAAGCCCTTTCCATGCATCACAAAACAAGCCTGGCCATGGAGTTCATTAGCACCACATACAGATGGGACAACTGAGGCACAGGTGGATTGTGTTACTTACTCGGGATCACACAGCTCAGAAGCAGCAGAGCCAAGATTCGAACCCAGGGGCTGCAGCTCCAGAGTCTGCGCGGACCCTCCACTGTTTACTGAGGCTCGCTAGCTTTTCAAAACATCCTACAAACACGCACTTAGCTCCCTTTCCGGGCCAGGCTTGAAGCAAGAAGGCAGAAAAAGGCATCTTCTGCTACTGCAGAACTGGGATCCGAGGAGACTGGGGAGATGGGCTGGGGGGGCACACTGTAGGAGGTGGGGGTTACCTCTAGGACACTAGGTGGCCATGGGCACGAAGGGGGTTGGTCTGGAAGACATGCCCCCGTCTGGGGTTCTGGAGGCCCAAGTCTTCATCTCGCCTGTCACTGACATCTGTGTGACCCCGGAGAAGGCTCTAGCCCTCCCTGGGCCTCAGTTTCCCCACCACACCAGGAGGAGTTTGGAGTGACTCCCTAAGGGGACAAGGCCGGCCAACCAAGTGGGTGGTCTCAGGGTCTGCCCTTACCCTCAGTCAAGCACCCCTTGTCATCTGAGTTTCACTTTCTTTTGAACACAAAGTCTGGGCCTAGGGTTCTTTGGGCTTGTCTGTGCCCCTGAGTTGGTAGCTGTAGAAGGCTTTCTGGAGGAGGCAGCTTTGGACCTGAACGAGATGGGACTTTCTAGGTCCTTGGCACCCTTCCGGGTCTCTGGCACCACGGGACCTGGACCTTCTCTCAGGTCTCCAGCCCTGGAAGGCTGCACCTTTTCAACTTCCCCTGCCCTCCTGCCCAGGCCCGCTCCAAAAACTATATAAGATGTACAAGTTTGGGGCGCCTGGGTGGCTCAGTGGGTTAAGCCTCTGCCTTCGGCTCAGGTCATGATCTCGGGGTCCTGGGATCGAGCCCCGCATCGGGCTCTCTGCTCAGCGGGGAGCCTGCTTCCTCCTCTCTCTCTCTCTGCCTGCCTCTGCCTACTTGTGATCTCCCTCTCTTTCTGTCAAATAAATAAATAAAATCTTTAAAAAAAAAAAAAAAAAGATGTACAAGTTTGTATTCCCTGTACAGGATGCCAGGTTGGGGCAGGGGAGCTGACTTAATCCTCAGGTGGTGTTGTGTTGGGGGGAGGCGGGGAGGAGGGGCTGATTTGGACTTTCAAGACTCAGCAGAGAACTTTCTAGAGCCATATGACAAGGATTCAAATTCCGGCCATGCCATTTCCAAGCTGGGTGACCTTGGGACAGTTGCTTGACCTCTCTGAACCTCTCTGATACCTACCTTGCAGAATTATTGTGGGGATGAGCAGTATGCTTGGCACACACTAAGCGCTCAATGAATGGGGCTGCTAAAATTATTCTTCACGGGGAGGGGGTGGGGTGGGGCGCAGGGCCTGGAGCCAGACCTATATTTAGCCTGGAAAGGGTGGGGGGCCCCCCGGGGAGACAAAGCGCCAGGGCCAGCCCGGGAGCCCAGGGGGGCGGGGCCGATGAAAGAGGGCCTGCCGTCCCCACCTCCCGGCCCTCCTCCTCCGCAGGGTCACCTTGGTGGGAGGGCTCTCTCGGACACAGCTTCTGCTCTGTGCCCTGCTAAATCGTCATCTCCCCAAACCTCGGTCTGGGGAGAGGGCTGCTGGGGCTTGGGGGGTGGGGCGTATTCGGGCCCCACCGCCCACGTAGGGGGAACTGCCCCCTTTCCCAGCCCCGGCTGCCCGCCGCCCAGCCCCCGCCCCCTTCGCGACCCAGGGAGGGACATCGCTGGGGTCTGGAAGCCAAGGTGAGCCTGTCCCTGGGTGGGGGGTCGAAGGAGACGGGGAAGCTGGCCCGGCTCCACCCCCAACCCCCGCGCCTATGAGTTTCGGGGCTGCAAATAGCCCAGTGGAATCAGTGAGTCACGGAGGCTGGAAATACCGCGCCCCCTCTCCCTTCTCCTCCCTTCTCCTCCCCTCCTCCCCTCCTCCCGCCTGCAGCGGGAGCTGCTTTGGGGAGCGCCTGGCACTCGGGTTTCAGTGGCCTCTCCTGGTGTTGGGGGGGGGGTCCCTCCAGAGCGCACCCAGACTCCTTGAACCAGCCAGCCCTCCAACCAGGGTCCGGCCCTGGCCTGCCGCTGGGTCTGTGCGACCCTGAGCCGCTCACTCAGCCAGTCTGGTCCTCACACAAGATGGGCTTCCAGCAGGTGGGCGGCGCAGGACAGCTGGCCCGCCTTCGGCGTCCCTGTGCCTGGGACGGTGCCTGGCAGTTCAAAGAGAAGGTTTTTTTCTGCAAGGTTTTTCAGGGAAATAATTCTGGGATTCCTGCTCAGGTGGGTCTGGGAGCCCAGGGAGGAGGCCAGAGCAAACTCACATGTACTTGAGCTGCCAGGCCTGGCCCCAGGTCTCCGGAAGGCATGTCGGTTTGTTCTGGGGTTTCTCCCCCTGGCTGCCTCCAGCCCCATCCCAAGTTTGAGAACTTCAGGAAGGTGACCTCCAGAAGTCTGTGTTTCTGTTGTTTATTGTGTGTGCAGGGTACAATGCTAGGGCCCTCCCATGCCCCCTCCCACCACCCCCCTCCCCCTGCCATCCCCTAAGGGCCCCAGAATGGCAGGGGTGAGAGGCCACCCGTAGGACACTGACCTAAGAGCTGCAGAAGTGAGAAGCTGGCCCCACCTCCTGCCCCAGGGGACCTCACCTAGGGCAAACCACCCCTTCCTCCCCCCACCCCGCCACCCCTGCTTCTGTATGTTGGAGACCAAGCCAGTGCCACTGGGGATACCTGGGGCTCCCCAGGATGAAAGCTGCCTGGAGGTCCCCTGCCCTGGACTGAAGACTAGAGGGGAACTGGGTTGGGGGCTCTTCCTATAACCGGGCTCTCTCCAGCAGGAAGCTGTGGGGCAGGGTGCAGAGGCCACCAGAGGCAGAATGAGGGGAAGCACCCCCTGGCACTCAGAGCGGGGGTGGGGGGGTGGGGGGGCGCAGTTTGAGAGTAGCTTTCACAGCCTGGGTTCAAATCCAGCCTTTAATGAGTGAGCTGGGCTTTCAACCGCTCAGAGACTCAGTTTCCCCCTTGATAAAAGTAGAGATGGCAAAATCTGATTTCTGAATGTGCTGAATTCAGCCTCAGATAACAGTATCGCTCAGTATTTGAAGGACAGGACTGTGGGCCCGTGTGAGGTATATACACACACCAAGCCTATAGATTCATCGAATAAAGAGGGGGAAGGGTGGGGGAGGTAACTGGCCACAGGGGATTGGTGACAAGAATCTGGGGCCCAACCTTGAAGACACAAGGCCCTGTCCATGCTGTCTCCCGCCTCAGCTGGGTGACCCGTCTGCAGGGGGGGGTGTCTCTGGGCCGGAGGAAGGACCAGCCCCACCCCGCAGCGAGGCCCTGCTCGAGGGCACAAACAGGTAAGGGGGGGGCGGGGCTGTTGTACAGTTTATCACCAATCAGGTGTATTGGAAAAACCCCAGCTATATACAGACATTGTGTGCCCCCCGTCCCCCTCCCCGGGCACAGCTGGCCAGTGGGGGAAACAGGCAGGCAGCCCCGCAGCAGGCTTGGGGCTTGGGGCATAGGGCATGGCAGAGGGGAGGGTCCCTGCCGTGGCTGTCCCCTCCGGCTTCCCTGTGCAGTTCGGCTCGGATCAGCAGCTTTGCCTAATATCTGCCTTTGCCTTCCCTGCTCCCTTTGGCCAAGGGGGTCCCAGGTCCCTGTCCCCCCGCTCCTGCCCTGCAACTCCAGAGATCAAAGGATTTGTCTATCTGTCTGTCCTGCAGATTTTTTGCCTGGGGATCCTGCCTGTCCCAGTCCGCCTTCCCCAAAGTGGGTTCTCTGGGAGCTTCCTTTTCCATCTAAATCCCTTTATTCCGGATTCAGTGAAAGAGGCCACATCTGGAATCTGGGGGCCATCGGTGAGGCAAAAGGTTCCCTGGCCTGCCCTGGAGAGCAGAAGGCCTCAGTTTAGCAGGGCGGGGGGTGGGAGGGTGACCCACCTCAGGGCCTGGAACTTGAGCTGAGATGTCCTGCAAGCTGTCATGAGGGGTGAGGAAGACGTCTCTGGCAGGCCAGTGGGGGCAGAAGAGGGGGAACGGGAGGGGACGGGGAGGGGGAGGCCCTCAGATTTTGATCTCGGTCCGGAAGGTCTGCTGGACGTGCTCCGTGTGCGGGTGGCGCCGGGCCCGGATGGTGAGGCTGCCGTCCTCCCTCAGGGCCGAGGTCACCGAAGTGGGGTCCACGTCCTCAGGCAACTGGCACTTGTGAGCGAAGGTGTTCATGACTGTGCCATCAGCTGCCAGCTGGGGAAGGGGTGGTGGGTGAGGGCTGGGCCCCCCCCCCGTCCTGTGCACGTCAAGCCACAGCCCTTCTCCCTCCTCTCGTGACAACCAGCCCCCCCCCCCCCGCGCGCCCACGTGGAGGGCTCTAGTCTCAGGTGCAGAGGGGCTGGCCTGGGTGGCTGTGGCCCGGACTGCGCGCGACAGGGTGCTCAGAGGAGCCCCGGCGCTCCCCAGGGCGGAGGTAAGGGGCTGGGTGGGGCTGGCTCAGGGAGGAAGCCGCTCCGTGGCGGAATCTGGAGCTCCTGAGCGGCAAAGAGAAGGCAGCACGGAGCAGGGCCGTGCCCCCTGGGATGCCCAGACACATCGGGTGTCCGCCGCCCTGGCTGGACGGGCCGCCCCTCCCCCCGTGGCTTGGCCGGCACACAGTGTCCAGAGGAGCCCGGGGTGGCTGAGTCACTGGCGGGGGTTGCCGGCTGGCACGTGCAGCCCGCTGGTCCTGGTGCCCACAGTCCTCGGCTTCTCTGGCCGGGGTGCTGGGGCGGCCTGCCCACTGTGCTCAGCGGAGGAAGTCAGGTCACAGAGGATCTGCAGGAAGCCTTGGACAGACCCTGTGTGCTGGGCCGCTGTGGCTGTGGCCCTCTGGGGGCAAGCTGGGCCACACCCTCCTTCCCAGTAGAGGCCTGACCCTAGTGACCCAGTGACCCTGAGACCCTTGGGTGCAGGAAATGTGAGGTCTGGAGTGCTTCTGACCCTGAACGGCAAGGTCTCAGCCCAGGCTTGGGCCCCGGTTGGAGGATCCCAGGGTAGGGGCTGAGCCTCCGAGTGGGGGAGGAAAGAGGGACTTGAAAGGTGTCACGTGGGGGGACTCTTCTCCCCACCTACCCACATGCCTGCCAGAAAAGCTGTCCGCACTCAGCTACCATCCCCATCCTCTCGGCTGCCTCCTCACCTCACCTCCTCTGGTGCCCCCTGCCCGCACCCCTGCAGGCCTCTCCCGTTCCCCCATGGCCCCCTCAGCTGCCCTTGGCTCCTAAAGGAAGGGTCTCCACGCCTTGGGGCAGGGAGGGGCAGCAGCGGTGGGCGGGGAGGGGTGGCCCTCGGCCTCCAAGTGACAGGAGCAAGGTCTGCAGTCCGGGTCTGGGGTCCCAGCAGGGGCAAGGGGGTGGGGACACTGCGCAGAGGGTACGGCGGGATGAGGGACCGGGCAGGGCGGGCAGGCTCACCTTCTCAGCCCGCACCTCGATTTGGTTGTTGGAGGTGGTGACGATGATGTCTTCAGGTGAGAAGTCACTCACGTCCACTGCAAACTCATAGGCGTCCCTCAGGGTCTTGAGGTTGCCCTGTCCCCCGGGCCGGGCTGTGGGGAAGGCTGCTGTGAGCTGAGCCCCGGGCAGGCCTGCCTCTAGAACCCCGGTTCCCGGCTCCTCCCCCAAGCCTGGCCTCCCCCTCGGCTGTTGTTCCTAAACCCCCCCACCCCACCCACCTCTCCTCGCCTCCTGCAGCCCACCTTTTCCGTGGGCAGCTGAGTGACCCCGTGGGCAGCATCCCGCCCGGGCCTGGAGGCTGGAGGGTGCCTCCCACCCCTCAACCCCGTCCAGTCCTCTAGGGCTCCAGGGAGGACCTGGCCCCGGGCCCTGTGTGGCCACTGGTGTCAGAGCTGACCCCTGGGCCCACAGCTGTTCCTTGAGGGCCAGTCTGTTCTTGGGGCCACATCTGTCTCTGTGGCCACATCTGTCATGGTGGCCACACGTGGCTACAGTCGGGCAGCACCTGTTCTGGGCAGCTGGGCAGCAGCATTCACAGGTGCCCTGGAGCAGGGGTCCCCTCCCTGAGCATCTCCCCTCCCAGCCCTGACCACTTGCCTGGGAAGGCCAGGGGCTCCGAGCGGGGCCGCATGAAGCTGCCAAAATCCTCGGAAAACATGCTCAGGGCTTTTTCCATGGGCGCGTCCTGGGCCGGGAGGGCACGGGAGGCTGAGGAGGATGAGGACGAGGACGAGGACGAGGACGAGGAGGAGTGGAAGCTTCTCTCCGCTCTGAAGGTGGAGGAGGTCCTGTGGCTCATCCACGGGCCGGCGGCCGGGCGCTGGCCAGGCGGGCAGGGGGACAGGAGAGGGTGTGGGCGGCAGGCTCTGGGGGAGCGTGCCGGGCCCTGGCTGCCGGCGCTTTATAAGGCCCGACCGGCCCTGGGCTTGGGGCCAGCCCCTTGTCTCCGAGCTAAATTTAGGCCTCGCCTCGGCCCGGAGGGGGCTGGAAATCTTCTCCGGTGAGGCGGCCCCGCTGACAGTCCGACACACGCAGGCCCGGGCTGAGCTCATGGCCCGGCATTCCAGGCCGATAAGTCCAGCCTGGGGCCTCCGCAGCGACAGGCCGGGGCAACCTGTCCCCTCACCACTTGGACCCCCGTGCCTGCCCAGGACCTTGTGTGTGTGGTGTCTCTGTGTCCCTGCCTCCCCCATCAGCCTGGGGTGGGGGGTGCTCTCTAGGGACTGTGCCTCCCCCATCAGACTGCAAGCTTCCCGAGGATAGGGTTTTCTGCTTCCTGTTCCCTCTCCCTCAAACTTCCAGTACTTGGGAAGAGGGGATGTGGGTGGTGGGCAGTCAGGTCAGCAGGGGCCCAAGGTCCTGGCTCTGGGGAGAGCAGGAGATGCGAGGTCAGAAGGTGGGGCAGGTGGAAACCCTCCACCTGTTGGACCCTGTGTGAGAGACTCCTTCCCTCAGGACAGATAATGTTTACAGCCATCTCTTAGGGAGGCCTGAGATAGCCCGGGGGGGGCGGCGGGGGGGCTAGAATGTGCAGCTGTCCCCCCGCCCGCTCCCATGGGGACCCAGATTCTGTGCTTGCCCTCTCCCCACTCTCAGAACATTTTGGGGCCCCAAGAGGAGGAAGCTGGTGGCCCTTGACCGGGGTGGGGGTTGGGCCAGGACTGGGGGGGGCGCAGATAATTTGATAAGTGTCCTTAAAAGTCTAGAAGGTTATGTCATTGGGAACTGTCTGCTTGAGCTCCAGCTCCGTGCAGATGCTCGGGGCCATGGGGGGCAGGATTTCAGGGAGAGGTAAAGGAGAATTCTGCAAGATGCCATTCTAGCTCTGATTTCTGGAGTGCCTCCTGCCTGTGAACTTTCTAGCACGGCCCCACTTGATCCCCACGCAGCTGGGCTTGGGGAAAGAGCTGTTGTTCCCATTTTACAGGCGGGAAAGTGGAGCCTCACAGAGAGGGCGGGGCTTGCATGTGGGTAAGTGGCAGAGCTGGGATTCAGTCCCAGGGGCCTCTGATTCAGAGCCCTCCAGGAGGGGCTCCTGGGTGGCTCAGTTCAGGTCAACATCCCAGGGTCCTGGGAAGCAGCCCCACATCAGGCTCCCTATTCAGACTTGGGGGGGGGGTAGTCTGCTTCTCCCTCTGCCCCTCCCCTGCTCCCTGCTTATTCTTTCCCTCTCTAATAAACAAATAAAATTAAACAAACAAACAAAAAAACAATCCAGGATGCCTGGGTGGCTCAGTTGGTTAAGCACTGTCATCAGCTCAGGTCATGATCCCAGGGTCCTGGGATTGAGTCCCTGCTCAGTGCCTGCTGAGCGGGGAGCCTGCTTCTCCCTCTGTCTCTGCCTGCCACTCTGCCTGCTGTGCTCTCTCTCTCTTTGACAAATAAATAAATAAAAATCTTTTTTTTTATGTAAATAAAAATCTTATATATAAAAAAAAAAACCCTCCGGGAGGCTGGGGTGACCTGACCATACAGATATGGAGACTGACTGGCCCGGAAGCCCCTCTCTGGCCACCCACGGCTCAGCAGTGCCAAGACTGACATCATGGGGGGGGGGCAAGGGGTGAAACAGGGGAGGCTATTCTGGGCTGTGGGCGCTGCCCAGGCTACAGTGTGGGGTTTCTGCTCTTCTCTCCAAATCCTGCCCTTCCTGCCCAGACCTGCTCTGATTCCTCCTCCTCCAGGAAGGCCTCTGTGATTGCTGCAGCCACACAGAGGTCAGATTGGCGCTTCCCCTGGTGCAGGGGTCCCCTCTTTCCCCATTAGATTGGGGGCTCCTGAAGGTGGGGGCTGTTCTTTTCTTGGGTTCCCACAGAGCACCATCCTTGGGGGGGCTCCCTGTAGGGGTAATCACTGGTCCTGGTGGTCTGTGGGTGGGGGCAGTGTGGAGCTGGGAGCTGGGGGTTGGCTAGAGCAAGACGGGGTCTGCATCCTAGTGAATGTCCCTGCTGGGTCCGTGTCACCCATCCTGGCCGAGGGGTTCCAATGGGGCTGCCAGGAAGTGACCAGCACAAGGCAAGATGGAAAGAGGGTAGGGGCGGGGGTGGGGGGCCCAGAGGCCTCCCGCCCGCCAGGGAAACAGGAGCCAGTGGCTAAATGCAGACACACTGTCATGGTGCTGAGGGCCTGAGTCACTGCTCCTGGACGTCAGATCCCGTTACCCACCCCCGCCCACCGTTCCTCCTCCCCTTCCCCCTGTCCCTGAGACATGGCCCATAAATGTCCTGGATCGCCTGACTTGTGTGGCCAGGAGGGACCTCAGAAGGCCATCGAGGCCATGCCCCTGTCTCTGGGCATGCTCACCCTCCAGATCACGGGGATAGAAGGAACTTCCGAGATGATCCAGTGCCTTGAATCCTAAACCTGCCGGGGCATCCCGGTCACCTGGAGAAACTTAAACGCACACAGACTCTTCCCTCCGCACACCAAGATTCTGACTTGGGCTCTTGGGAAGGGACCAGGTATCTGTTCCCATCAGCTCCGCACGCAGCTGCACAGCTGGCCCATAGGCCAGTGTTTGGAAACTGCTCATCGCTCAGCAGATGTTTGCTGAACACCTGCTATGTGGGGGGCGGGGGCTGTTCTAGGCTCTGGGGAAGTCATGATTAATGAGGAATGTGTCCATGACTCTCCGGCTCTCCTAATGGAACAGAAGAGGACACAAAGGCTCTGAGTGGTGGAGGACCCTGTGGTGACAGAGTGACAGGGTGACAGAGCTGTTCTAGCATCAAGCTTGCTCTTACCCTCCACGGCTGCTGGGGCTGGATGCAGGAAAATGGCTTTGGGGGGGGGGGGACTCTGCTACTCTCTCCCCAGCTTCCTGGTGTTCCCAGGGCGGGAAGGTGAGGGTGTGGACAGGCAGCACCTGCCGGGCGGCTGAGGCCGGCTGTGGGATCATAGCCTACGGCTGCCCGGAGCCAGAGGCTGGGGTTTGGGATGTCAACAGGGCAGACAGTTATCCTGTTACTGTAGCAGTCGCCAGGTTGGGGCCCACAAGGCGACAGTGGGCCCAGCCCCTGCGGAGCAGCAAGCCCTGCCCACCTCCCCCCCCATAGGTGCATGGGCTCCTGTTTGGGATGGACTTGGCCAGGCATCCAGGGGCAGCTGGTGGCTCAGGGTCCCAGGATTTTGGCAAGTCACCGAAGGGTCATCAAGATTTTCAGAAAGGAGCTTTGTCTGGGGGAGGGAGAGAGGGCAGTTATCCCAAATCTTTCCAAAAGTGACATCAGACTCAAACCCTCTGCTTTGTGCCCAAACCCCTGTCCTGACTGATGAAAGCCACAGGGGCTGGAGGAGCCCGAGGGAGGGGGAAAGCCAGACAGTCTAGGTCTGGGTTCAGCCTCTGCTGTGTGACTTCAGAGAAGTCACTACACCTCCCTGATCCTCTGTCATCTGCCAAATGGTGATGCTGCCCTTGACTCACAAGGATGCTGGAGGATGAACTGTGTTGCAGACCTAGAGGGCCTGGCATGTGGCTGGCACATAATCTGTGCTTGCTCCCTCCCCCTCATGCCCTCACCCCTACCCTCTGCTGGGGCAGGACCGTCTGGTGCATCTACTGAAAAGCACTGTGGTTTGAGAGGTCCTTCCCTGAGGCTAGAGGGGCTGGACCTGGGGATCAAGTTCAAGTTCCTCCCCAGGCCTCAGAGGCCTGCGGTGCCCCACATTACCGCACTGCTCCCGCTTGTCGGTTTCCTCCCCACCCCTGAGCAAGGTGGGCAGCGGAGCCGTGTGCAGGCTTTGGAGTCCTGCAAACCTGGCTGGGAATTCTGGCTCTGCCCCTTGGGTCTCTGTGACCTTGGACAAGCAGCATCACCCCTCAGACTCCGATGTCTTTAACAAGGGATCTAGTTCCTCCCACCTTGCTGGGTTTCGGTGAACACGCACCCATTCGGGGGAGGGCTGAGCACAGTGGCTGGCATACAGCAAGGGTGCAGTAGTAAGGGGTCCCTCGCCTTTGCCCAAGGTCTTCCTCCAGCTCCGTCGGCTTTCTTCCCTCTCCTTTCTCTGCTTCCT
Organism: Martes martes; assembly: GCF_963455335.1. Classification (NCBI taxonomy): domain Eukaryota; kingdom Metazoa; phylum Chordata; class Mammalia; order Carnivora; family Mustelidae; genus Martes; species Martes martes. The sequence goes on along the minus strand of NC_137891.1, from coordinate 180,037,779 downwards.
CAAACCCTTTCCGTGTCCAGCTCTGAGGATCCAGCCCCCGCAGAGGACCCCCCACTGTGCTGCTGGGTGCAGGAGCTTCTCTACCCCCTCCATGTCCCCCAGCCAGCAGCGGGGAGCCCCCTGGTCAAGCGCCATCCTCTGCCTGGCTCTCCTGGGTCCTAGGGAGTTCCAGCTCCTGGTCCCCCGTGGCTATTCTGGCCTGTGTGGCTCAACCGGCCTGGGCAGTTCTGGGTGGTTTGTCAAGGACATTCTTAATGGCCAGGGTCAACCCCGGCAGGGCAGGGAGGGGGGGGGGCACCCAGGGTGTGGATTGGTGGAGCACAGACCTGTCCAGGTGCACCTGGGCTGCAGGCAAAGGAGTCTCTGTTAGAGGAGGGCCGGCTGGGGCCACAGCAGGGCCGACGGACAGAGGTGAGGGGCTGCTGGGTGTGGAGTGGGGGCCCGGACTTGGGTGGAACCTGCCAGGGCCAGGGCAGGCTAGGCACGAGCAGGAGTTTTGGCGGGAGGGAGCCAGCACCTCTTTACAACCATCACGGGCTGTCCTTCTGGGCCTGCCATTTCCCTGCCTCTGTGGCCTGAGCAGGAGAGAGGGGCCTCGGGAACGGGCATGGGGAGTCAGAGCAGTCCATGGGGACCCCACGGTGCGAGTGACTGCTGGGCAAGGAGATCTCTGCGCAGGGGAGGCAGGATAGGAGCGATGTCAACAGCAGGGGGAAGGGAGTTCTGAGGCTTGGGGTCCTGCCGTGACCAATCTGCTCCTGGACACGGAGGACACTGGAACCCTGGCCCCACCCCTGTACCCTCACACACATATGTGCACCCTCGGCGACCCTCCCTCAGTGATGAGGACACATCAGACCTATGTCCCCTCCTGATAGCTTCACACACACGTGCAAGCGAACGTGTGCACAGGAAAACACCTCGGTTCCTTTTTATCTGGGAGGTGCCAGGTGGCCGGGTACCAACAGTCTGTCTGTCCGTCTGCTCAGGGACCCAATGGAAGAGCTGGTGGGGCTACGTGAGGGCTCCTCGGGGAGCCCCGTGAGCCTTCGGGAGCTGTGGGGCCCGTGTCCCCGTGTCCGCCGAGGCATTCGAGGTGAGAGCGAGGTCCCCTTCCTCTGCCTATCGAAGACTCCTCACGGCATCACCCCTTCCTGGACCCCACCTCCCCCACCCACCTTGAAACCCAAGAGCTGCCCTGCCTTCACCTGCCCGCAGTCTCCGGGTGGCAGGGAGGGAAGGGACCTGTCTGCCTGTCCCTCTGCCTGTGGGTCTCGATGTCTGTTCTCTGCCTTCGGGGAAAGCAGCCCCAAAACCTGATGGCCATGCTAGGGGCCTTGCTCTGCGCCCAGTGGGTGCTGCCTGGCCTGACCCCAGCATGGCCTGTAGGATAGGCCCACAGGTTTGGAGACAAGGCGGGCTCCTGCTAGATTCTTGCGTTCTCTGATCTGTGCCCTGTGGAGACCCTGGAGAAAGCTGTAGCTCTCAGCACACCCTCCCCAGCCCCAGCCAGCTCCGGCAATCTTCCACGAGCATCCAGCGTGGGGTGGGGTGGGGGAGGGTGCACAGGTCAACGGTTCGCTAGTGGGGCGCATAGGCCTGGCACCCACCATGCTGCTGCCTTCCCTTGCCATAATTCTTGCTTTGCCCCTCATGCGCAGAGCCCCTTCTGAGCCACCCTGGACTTGACCCCATGACCCAGCCCCATGCTGCCCCTGCACTCCCTGCCCTGGGCCCCAGCAGGCCTCCAGGGAAGGGGCTGTCCATGCCCCACCTCAGGCCCTGGGCTATGACCCAGTGCCCCTGCCGCAGGTGGCCTGGAGTGGCTGAAGCAGAAGGTGTTCCGCGTGGGGGAGGACTGGTATTTCCTGATGACCCTCGGGGTGCTCATGGCCCTGATCAGCTACACCATGAACTTCGCTATCGGGCGCGTGGTGCGAGGTAACCCCTCCCGGGCACACACACCTGCTCTGGACACAGGCTTCCACACACGCTCTCAGGATGCCAGATGGGCTGTCAGGTGCATCGTGGGTGGAGGAGGGCTTGAGGTAGGGAGGAGGCCTGGGTCTGGTCCAGGCTTTGCTCTTGACTTGCTGTGTGACCCTGGGTAGGTTCCTGCCCCTCTCTGGGCCTCCGTGTCCTCATCTGCACAATGAGCAAGAAAGACCTGAATGTTCCCAAGAGCCCTTCTTCCCCTGAGCTCTATGCCCACCTCTTCCAGCTGTCCGTGCTCCTTCTCCTCCTCCCTCCCTCCTTGGTCTCCGCTCGGTAACACCCGGGGAGGGCACTTGCTTGGACCACCAGACATAGAACTCTCTTTCCCTGTGCTCCAGCGGGCTCTCTGCACCCTGAGCTCTCCCAGGAACAGGGGGGCACAGGCAGGAAGGTTCTAACACCCCCAGTAGACTTGGTCAGGTGCCATCCTGAGAACCTGCTACGCCTCAAACATTGGACATCATCTGAGTGCTTTCTCGCAATGACCCCATGAAGGAGCTCCCATTCCTAGCCCATTTGAATGGAGGCTCACCGAGGTTAAGTCACTTGCCCAAGGGCATTCAGTGGGTAGTGGCAACACTGGGATGCGGATCCAGGGTCTTAGTCCTGTCTCCGTTTGGTCATCTGCCGCTCACTGGGCGGCCTCCCCTCTACGAGCCTCCCTTTCCGGGTTAGTGGACACCTGAGGGCTGCAGAGCCTGCGATGGCTTCCTGACTCCCGGGTGTCCCCAGCACACAAGTGGTTATACCGGGAAATTGGGGACAGCCACCTGCTCCGGTACCTCTCCTGGACCGTGTACCCTGTGGCCCTGGTCTCCTTCTCCTCTGGCTTCTCCCAGAGCATCACGCCCTTCTCTGGAGGTGAGCCGTATGCCTGTGTGCCTGGGACCGGAGCCCGTTCATACCCCTCTGGGCATCTGATGGGGGGAGGCGGGAAGCAGGGACCCCATTTCACAGCCAGCGAAGCTAGGCTCAGAAGCTTTGTGTCGCTTGCACCAAAGCAACACCGTGAGAAGGTCAGATCTTGACTCTGGGGTCACTGCTGGCTCTGCTTCCTTTCTGAGGGCCCTTCTGGCCGGAGACTGGGAGCCCTGGTGGCAGCCTCCCCGGGGAGGAGCTGAGGGAGGCGCACAGCTCCCCCAGGCCTCTCAGCTCTGCCTCCAGCTCCAGACCAGCGCTGGGGACCTCTGGGGGTGCATCCAGGGGTGGCCTGAGATTCTATCCTGGGTGCCCCCCGTTTTCGCCGTAGCTGTCTGCCAGGCTCAGCTGGAATGACACGGACAGCTCCCGGCCCCTCTCTGACCCTCAGCTTCCTAGTCTACACATGAGTTCACAGATCTTAACTCAGGGTTTTGGAGGACCTGACGAGATTATGATGTGAAACATTTTGGGCAGGGTGAGGAGTTCAGAGTGTAATCTAGAGACCATCCCTGTCTTGCCCCGTGTCCATCCCCTGCCAAGGTTCTGGAATCCCGGAGCTGAAGACTATCCTGTCCGGCGTCGTGCTGGAGGACTACCTGGACATCAAGAACTTCGGGGCCAAGGTGGCAGGCCTCACCTGCACCCTGGCCGCCGGCAGCACCATCTTCCTGGGCAAAGTGGTACGGGCAGGCGTGAGAGCACACCCCACCCCCGCCTTTCCCCCTTTGCACTTAGGCCAATGCCTGCTTTTAGGGGTTCTGGCCTGGGGAGGAGGCAGGCCAGGTCCCCAGAGTGTGACCAAAGAGCTGGGGAGACAGAGGACGAGGGTGTGGCTGTGCAGTTCTGGATGAGGCTCTCGGCCCCCCAGCCCCGGGCCCCAGGGGAGGGGAGTAAGGCGAGCCCTGTGCCCGGTGCCCACACCTCTCCCGCAGGGCCCCTTCGTGCACCTGTCTGTGATGATCGCTGCCTACCTGGGCCGGGTGCACACCAAGGCCATTGGGGAGTCTGAGGTAAGGGGGTCAGGGACGGCCCCCCTTGGAGGAATGAGAGGGATGGGAGGGGTGGGGGCTGACTCTGAGCCCTGGACTCGGGATCCCCCCAGAACAAGAGCAAACAGAACGAGATGTTGGTTGTGGCAGCAGCAGTGGGAGTGGCCACGGTGTTCGCAGCACCCTTCAGTGGTGAGACTGTGCCCCTCCCTTGCACCCTGGGGCACCCCACACCCCTCCTGCAGACCACCCCGCTCACTCCTGTCCGGCTGAGGGCCTTGGAGGAGGGGTGGGCTGACACAGGTCTCGGTTCCTACTGCAGTCCTTTGAGGACACAGCCGCCCCAGGGTGGGGTGGAGGGGGCTGTCGAGACGCCTCAGGGTCACATCAGACAGACTTGGGCTGGAGATCCAGCTCCCCTGTGTGACCTGGGCCAGTGGGTTCCGTTCTCTGAGCCTCGGGGATGCTCTCGCCTTGCCACAGGGCCGTTGTAGGGATGGAGATGCCCTCCCTGGGCTCCTGCCTGGCCTCTCTCACTTCAGCTGCAGGGAGAGCAGGATGGGAGGGGTCAGGGCGCCCGGGTGGATGGAGGCGGGGCTCTGCCCTTAGCTCAGCACCACCTTCAGGGGTCCTGTTCAGCATCGAGGTCATGTCTTCCCACTTCTCTGTCTGGGATTACTGGAGGGGCTTCTTTGCGGCCACCTGCGGAGCCTTCACGTTCCGCCTCCTGTCCGTCTTCAACAGCGAGCAGGGTGAGTCCCCGTGAGACCGCTGGACCCCAGCCCTGGCTCCCTCCCCTTCCCTCCTCCTCCCATCTTTTCTCCCTCTCTCCTCTCCTTGCTGACCTGTATTGGGCGTGAAGGATGGGAGCCCCCCCGCCGCCCCCGAGAGTACAGGGGTGCAAAGCTGAGCAAGGAGGCAAGGGCTGGTTGTTGGGGCCTTGAATGCCAGGAAAGGGTATTCAGGGGCAGGACTGAGCACCACCTCCAAACTGCTGTTTGTCAAGTCTGGGAGCTGGGTTCGGCTGGGGTCGGGGTGTGGTCCCTGATCTTTCCCTCCTGCCCCAGAGACCATCACCTCCCTCTACAAGACCAGTTTCAGGGTGGATGTCCCGTTTGACCTGCCGGAGATCTTCTTTTTTGTGGCGCTGGGGTGAGTGAGCGCCTCGGGTCCCTCGAGAGCCCAGCGGGGGGCCTCACCCAGGCCTGAGCCGCTGCCCTTGTTTCTGGGGCAGAGCTCTGGCCTCGCCTTCCCTCCCCAGGGCCATCTGTGGCATCGTGAGCTGCGCGTACCTCTTCTGTCAGCGAACATTCCTTGGTTTTGTCAAGACCAACCGGGTTATCTCCAAACTGCTGGCCACGAGGTAGGCTCTGGACAGGAACTAGGGAGGACTTTGAGGGAGGACAGCCCTCCTCCCTTCCTCAGCCTCCTGAGCCCACAGCTCCCTTTTATAGAGAGCCCCACTCTCTGACGGCACTGTCATCCTCCTACGGAGCCCCTCCAAACCTCCCTAGCCCACATGTCACTCACGGAGCCCTTATTGCCTCCTAGCACCCCTCTCCAGGTCCCCACAGTCACCGCTCCACACCCGTGCCCCCAGCTTGCTGGGCTTCCAACCTTCCAAGTGCTCCCCTCTCCTCCTGAGTCCTCACCCTATCACTGAGCTTGGCCCCCGCACAAGCCCTCCTTTCCCACAGAGCCAGAAGCCCTAACTGAGCCCCTCTCCTCCCCAGACCTCGTTTGGCCCCTGGCATTGGCATCTGCCCCAGGCCGGCCATGCATGGCCTGCCCTGGCCTGGGGGAGCTCTGTCCCCAACTCCCCTATCAGCCCTGGTTTCCTCCCCTGGAGGGGGTCTGGACCGTGTCCCCCATTCCTCCGGTTTCGGCCTCAGTCCCGGCCCTCAGGGGGGGACTCTTGCTCTTGCCCGGCTCCCTCTCCGTGGGGTGGGGGAAGAGGAGGACCAGCACCCGAGCTCACCCCCCACCCCTCACCCCACAGCAAGCCTCTGTATTCTGCTCTGGCGGCCTTGGTTCTCGCCTCCATCACTTACCCCCCTGGCGTGGGCCGCTTCCTGGCTTCTCGGGTAAGGGGCGCTGAGCTGGCGGGGTGGGAGTGGGGAACCCCCATCCCTCACCCACATTGTGCCTGTCATTTCACTTAATCCCCATGACACCTGTAAGGGGAAGCCTGCGGGTCATCCTCGAGTTCTAGCTGAGGACACTGGCGCTCTGGGAGGTCAGAGCCCATCCCAAGGTGGGAGGATCTGAGGCAGGGTCAGGGGGAGGCGGAGGCAGGAACCGCTGCCCAGTCCCCTCCTGCAGAGTTCCGACCTGTCCCCCGTGCCAGCTGTCCATGAAGCAGCATCTGGACTCACTGTTCGACAACCACTCGTGGGCGCTGATGACCCGGAACTCATCCCCACCCTGGCCCAAGGAGCTCGACCCCCAGAACCTGTGGTTTGAGTGGTACCACCCGCGGTTCACCATCTTTGGGACCCTCGCCTTCTTTCTGGTTATGAAGGTGGGTGCCGCGGGCCCCCCCATCGGGGTCATGCACAGAGTGGAGACTGGCCTTGGATGGGATGCGGAGCGAGGCCTCCCGCTGGGTGTAGCACAGCGCCCGGGCCTTCCACCCAGACCGTCTGATCTCTCTCTCGCCCACTGTGTGACCCCAGTCCACGTGGTTTCAGTTCTGAGCCTCAGTTTCCTCATCTTTAAAATGGGGTAGTAGTTGTGTGTCTACCTCCAAGGGAAGGTTGAGCAGGAAGAAAGGAAAGCCCTTGGCACAATGCCAGGCACATAGTAGGCTCTTCGTCAGGGTGGGTGTCCTTCCCTTGGTCGGTGTCCTCCTAACACCAGACGCTGGCAATGGCCGTGTGCCTGGGCCGCCTCCTGCTGTCTGGGAAGCACCCAGGTCCCCTGCCCATTCTCGTCCCCTTGCCTCTAACCTCCGCCCCTCCGGGTCCCCCCACCCACAGTTCTGGATGCTGATTCTGGCCACCACCATCCCCATCCCTGCTGGGTACTTCATGCCCATATTCATCTTCGGTGAGTCTGGGGTTCCCAGGCTCCGAGAGTTTCCTGGTTATTGGGGCAGGGCCGTGGCTCCCGGCTCTCTCCCTCCCTCCTCAGATGGCACTGACGTTGGTCCCCAGGAACGGAAGGCTGTGGGGGTCGCGTCAGACTGCCTCCTCTGCCTCCCCCTCTCTCTGGCCAGGAGCTGGCATCGGTCGCCTCATAGGGGAGGCCCTCGCTCTTGCCTTCCCCGAGGGCATCGTGGCCGGAGGGGTCACCAACCCCATCATGCCTGGGGGGTACGCCCTGGCAGGTGAGTGGGCTGGGTCCCCACGGGGTGGGCAGACCTTGGAGGCGCTGGGCTGGACCCGGAGGATCAGGGCATGGAGAGCCCCTCCCTGAGTGCCGTCCCCGGAGCCACTGTTACTCTCTCTAGCTCCCGTCTTGTCCCTGATACCCCATCCTGTCCCTTACATGCTCCCGCTCCCCAAGCCCAGGCACCGGGGTGCTTCCAGCAGTGGCCAGCATGTGGCCTCTGCGTGACAGTGGCCCCTGTGGCCTGAACCACCCCGCCCTGGCTCTGCCCCCTGCAGGGGCTGCGGCCTTCTCGGGGGCTGTGACCCACACCATCTCCACGGCGCTGCTGGCCTTCGAGCTGACTGGCCAGATAGTGCACGCGCTGCCTGTGTTGATGGCCGTGCTGGCGGCCAACGCCATCGCCCAGAGCTGCCAACCCTCCTTCTATGACGGCACCATCATTGTCAAGAAGCTGCCATACCTTCCGTGGATCCGAGGACGAAAAATCAGGTGAGAGGTACCTACGTTAGGCTGGCTGATGGGGGTGATCAGCCTGGGTGGGCTGGGGTAAAGCCTCCTCCCCATATAAAACCCTCCCTGCGGCTGACCTTGGGTGTGGGTGGTGTGGAAGGGGCTGATACACAGCCGTCTTGTCTCTACTCTCTTCTGCTCCCTGCATGACCTTGGGCAAGTGCTTGGCCTCCAGGGCCTCCGTGTCTCCTTAGGCATCAGTCTGTCTGCACGACAGGACTGATGCTGCCCATTTGCTGGAAACTGGGGCTCAGAGAGGCGCCGTGCCTTGCTCCCCATCACACAGAGACTCAGCACCAGATCTGGGAGGTCCCCTCCTCTCTCCCACTCCTGCCCTGCTGTCCTCACTGCGACGCTGGGACTGGAATCAGGCTTTGGAATCTCCCTTGGCCAGACAGGACCAGAGCAGCTTCTGTTCCCAGAGAAGCAGGACTAAGAGGCTCTAAGAGTCTTGGGTCCAAGACCCAGATCTGAACATGTGTAAACTGTCACCTTGGTCCAGACCTCAGTTTCTCCATCTGTAAAATGGGGGAGGATACTCCAGTGATTTTCAAGCTTTAAAACTTTTTTTTTTTCCTTTTTGCCATAAAACTTTTCTTCCGATGAAATTCTCCAGGGAAGACTTCTGAGTAAAAGACACCAAAGTGGAGCCAGTGTGGGGGGCAGGGGATAGGGGTTCAGGGGCTGGGAATCCAGAGTCAGGCTATAGGTGAGCTGTCCCTAAGTTCCTCCCCACCTTGGGGTTCTAGGAGCTGCTCATCCTAGAAATCTCTCAGCGCCTGCCCACACCCCAGAACCAGCTCCCCCCAGGTACCTCTGCCTCGTCCTGGGGTCTGGAGATCCCCTCACTCCAGGACCTGAGGGGAGCACCCTTCTGCTTCCAGCTCTCACCGTGTGATCGTGGAACACTTCATGAACTGTGCCATCACCACGCTGGCCAAGGACGCACCGCTGGAAGAAGTGGCCAGGGTCGTGACCTCCACAGACCTGGCCAAGTATTTCCTGGTAGAGAGCACAGGTGCCCAGCAGGAAGGGGGGAGCATGGGTGCAGAGGGGACATTCCCTCTACCTTTACCTTCGGCCTTCGAGGGTTGGGCCCAGGAAAGGGGAAACAGGGCATTGGACCTGTCAGTCACCTGACTCTGAATCTTGTCGCTGCAACCGTGTGACCCTGGGCAGGTCACTTCATTTCTCTGAGCCTCAGTTTCCTCACTGATAAAGTGGAGACAACGACCTCCCTAACTTGGGGTGGTTGACATGCTTAAATGAGATGAGAGGAGGCTTGTAAGGCACTCCATGGGTAGTTTTAGAAATTCTAGAAGCCAGGCCTGGTGTGCTTGGGAGTGGGGGTAAATGACGGCAACATTACAAGGTGTCAGAAGACTCCTTATATCTCAGTCTCCCCTTCAAGCATTCCCCAGCTAACTCACCTCTCCTAAAACCCTGTTGCCATGAGAAAAGTATCCTTTTAAAGAAAAATGAATGGGTGACCTTGTGAAAAGACACACAAGCTGAATCTTGGGGAAGGATCTAGCTACAGCATCATTTCCTGCTGGGACACAAGTACAATAAAAGTAGGAAAGATTGCGGGGGTAGGGGAGAGCGGGAGGCAGCCCTGTCCACTCAGGGGCACCCGTCAGCACACATATGCAAACGAGACAAGGTACACACTTGGCAAGCATAGTACAGCTGGATTTTGATTCCTACTCAACCTTTGGGCAGGTATCTTGTTCAGTTATCAACCTGCACAACCGTATGGTTACCACCATACCCACCCTTAGAGGCCATAAAGCCATTTGTTGAACAGCAGAACCATGGGCAAACCCCCTATCAACTGCAGTTTCCCCACCTGGAAAATAGGGACCAACATGGAGTTGTCGGAGGTTCTCAACCCTCATGCCAGGCCCTCTCCCCACTCAGATTGGGATATCTCTAACATGATCCCACAGAATACACCAAATATGTCATTTGGAAATACTTACATATGGATGACTCCTCCAAGAGGCTCCACCTCCTGGAACAAAGACAAATTGGCCTCCAAGACAAAGACCACTTCTACCCTCAGAGCCACAGGAAGTGAAGAGCTCCCAACCAGCCCAGGCCCAGGCTGCTGAACCCTGCTGCTCACCCGAGAAATAGCTTTAATTGTTGCTGTCTAAAAGGGAGAGCATTTCCGTATCTAGTTGTAAAGTTTTGATTTTACTTGACAAGAAGGAAGAATGCCAGGCTCCCCTCTCAAAACCCAACACCTGCCAACTCCAGTGGCAGCTTGGAGGGAGGCGTGCCAAGCCCTCAGCCCACGGCAGAACCTCCCAGCATGGTGGCCTTCTGGGTTCACACTTGCACTGGGCTGAGCCCGATGTGGAACTTGCTGAGGGACATGAGGGGCAAAGCCCAGATCTGACCCATAGACATCTTTATGCCCATGTCCCAGAGCTGCTCCTGCCTCGAGACCCTGCCACGGGGGGGATCAGAGTGGGCAGCTTTCCCCAGCTGCCTTCCATTACCAACCTCCACATCAGCAGTCAGTGACCTTGGGCAAGATAAATAAGCTCTCTGTGCCTCCTAGCCTCAGTTTCCTCTTGTATAAAATCGGTGGTCATAGCTCCCGACCCACTGGCTGCCGTAGTTTCCTGAGAGACGTGAGAACACCCAGTAAATGCCATGTGGCTCACTCCCTCTCCACTCGTGCAGAGTCTCAGATACTGGTGGGCACTGTGGGAAGGGAGAACTTGGTGCAGGCACTCCGGGCTGAGCCTCCTTCCTGGACTCCAGGGCACCCGGTAAGTACTCCTTGCGGGGTGGGTGGTGTCGGGATGGGGAGTGGTCAGCAGGGAAGTGAGTGGGGCGCCTCGGGGAAAGGGGGTTTGAGAGGGACAGCCTGGAGGCGGCGGAGGCTGCCCCAGCCCTCCATGAGCCTTCCCCCATCGCTGGCAGTGTCTTCGGGACCTCCTGGCTGGGGGCTGTCCCATAGAGCCCGTGACCCTGCAGCTGTCTCCGGAGACCTCCCTGCACCAGGTAATGGGGAGGGTTCGGCATGCAGGCAGACAAGGACCGTGGGATAGAGGGGAAGCTCCAGCTTTTTTGGCACCTTGTGGTCAAGGCTCTCTGCTCCTCCTGGGTCGCCTTCTTCATCTGTAGAATGAGCATAGTAGTCCTTGTTCTCTCTGTCCCTCATTTCTAGGGTTCTTGAGATAATGCATGGACCAGGGAAGAGGGAGAGCTTGGGGGAGCAGAAGGCTCTGGGTGGAGAGAGACCGACCGTAGTTAAAAATATGTCTTTGCATCGAGGCACACATGGGTCTCAATTTCAGGTCCACCACATTCTCTCTATGTGATCTTGGGCAAATTAATTTCTCTGAATCCTGATCCCTTCCCACCCTGCAAAACAGGGGCTTTGGCACATGGGGTCAGAGAGAGGCAGAAGCAAGTTGGGGACATGGAGGTGGCCTCAGCCCCTCTGTGCTGCGGGATCATACGAGATCATGCTTAATAGACTTGGCCTTCCCATTGGTCCCTTGTGTGGACTCTGGAGACCTCTGGTGGTCATAGTGGACGTTGCAGGCCCTAATGTCCCGCCCACTGTTACTGCGCCCCATCCCTTTCCCAGGCTCTGAGAGACGGGTGGGCACCCCTGGGACAGAGCTCTGGCCAGAGCCTCCACCTCAGCTCACAGCCCCCAGGCTAGGGAGAGATTGAAGTCAGAGCGATGGGCTGAGCACCATCTATCTTCCGATGTTTACTAACAACCCCTCTCCTCTAGGCACACAACCTCTTTGAGCTGTTGAAACTTCAGTCCCTGCCTGTGACATCTCTGGGCAGAGCTGTGGGCTCTGTGTCTTGGGTGGAGGTACGAGGGTCCCAGGGGCAGAGCAAGGCAGAGGAGCCACGCTTGAGCAGGGTGGGGGTGGGGGCACCAGTATCTTCCCATCCGAATTTAGAGGGGCCTCACTGGATTCTGATGAGCCCCACTTTTTGGCCCAGAGAACCTGGCCACTGTTTTGTGGCCAGGAGCCAGCCCTGCCATTCTCTGGGTCTAAATGATCCCATCTGTATAATGGGGAGGAACTGGCTTTAACATTTACCCGCTCCCCCCACATCAACCCTTAGGGCAGCCAGCCAATCCCAGAATCCCCACTCTCAGCCTCCTCTACACCCTCTCTCCCCCAAACCCCTCTTTCTCTGTTCTAGTTGAAGAAAGCGATTTCCAGCCTGACAAACCCATCAGCTCCAAAGTGAGCCAGCCTGGCAAGACCCTGGGCCAAGACCCTGCCTCTCTTCCACCGTCACAACACAGCCCTCCAGCCCAGCTCATCTCCTCGGTGAAGCAGGCGGCTCTAACCTAGTACTGAGCAGGGCCCCACACCCACCGTGTTCCTTCCTGGGCGACACAAGCGCTGCATACCGTAAAGGACAAATCCCACCCTGGATTCAGCAGGATTAGAGACCACAGAAAACCCGTGGACAGTGGGTGCTCATTGAAAATTCACCAAATTCACACGGAAGATGTTGGTGTAGGGCTATCGGCAAGGGCAGGCACAGATGCCCTCTGGGAGTTGTAGGACTCCCAACCAGAGGCTCCTGAGAAAAATAAAGCTGGTTCCCTGAGCTGTAGACCCTCTCTCAGCTCCAAGGGTGTGGACAGCTCAGTGCTGGCCCTGAGTGAGGTCTTGGCGCCCCCCGGTGGCCATGTGGGCATTGCAAGCCTGGGTCCCTGGCCTCCCACTGCTCCTCCTGCACCCCCTTCCTGGCAGGGAGATAGGGTAGGTGAGCAGGTCCCCCATCAGGTCTTATGAAGCTTGTTCTCAGGTATAAGGAGGACCCTGTGGCCCAGTTATCTTCACCCCACCACCAGCTTCCTTGTTCGCTGAGCCAGGGCTGATAAAGCCGTCCCTAGGTATGGCTCCTGGGGGATCCACAGAACCTCGGGCATCTTCCTTGGGGACCCTCCTGGCTGGGTGGCATAGGCTGACCACCTGCGTGTGCGTTGGTGGTTAGGGGCCCTCCCCTAAATCCCTCTAGAACCACCTTCCCCCAGAGACTAGGCCAAGTTCATCCAGGGTGAATCCACCACTTTAATGTCTGTAGAGAACCTTCTGGAAGGTGGGAGGAAAGTGCAAGGAAGGGAGCAGGGGCACCAGGGACAGGTGATCCTCGTGGAGGGAGCCGAGGAGCTTAGCTACCAGAGAGGCTGTCCCACCTCTGATGGGGACACAAACACAGAGGGAGAGGGGAGGACTGAGCCCCGGGGTCAAGGCAGGGTCCCCAGGCCCCACTCCAAGTGAGTCTCCCGAGTCCTTCTGAGGCCATCTGCCCAGGGGCCCAGCGGCTGGCTCCTCCTGGCAGCTTGCCCTGGTGCCTGCTGAGAGTCCTCAAGTTCACTGCTGGCGGAAACCCCACGGGGGAAGGTGCCCTCCTGAGCCAGGGTAAAGAAAGGAGAAGGGGGGATTATGGCTCCCACTCCTGGGGCAGGTCCACGGAGGCACAGATTGGTCCACAGGGAGGGCTGGCCCCCCCCGTCCCTGCTGTACCCACCCCGGCCTGCCCTGAGGAGTCCAGAAATGCCCAGCCCAGACCCCAACATCCTGATACGCCTGGGCTGCCCACCGGGCAAGGTCACAGTATGAGGAGGCTCCGAGGCACACAGCCGCCCCCCTCAGTTATAGAACACCTCGTCCTCCTCCTCTGAGAGGGAGATGCTGTCCACCGAGGGGAGGGAACCCTGCAGATGGGCCCCAGCCTCAGGCCCCAGACCCCGAGGCAGCTGACGCTGATGCTCCTCTTCTGGGCTGGGGGGCTGGGGGCCGGCAGCTGTGATGGGGGGCTCGTCGGGTGAGGGCCAGCCCTCGGGGGAGAGGCCAGAGGAGGAGAAGGCCAGAAGACTGTCATCCTGTGAGGGGCCACTCAGAAGACTGTCCTGCAGGTAGACACTCTCCAGGTCTGGAAAACCAACAGGAGGGGTAGGGAGCATGAGGAACGGGGTCCCAGCCCTGCTCCTCACCCTCTCCTGGTGCGCGAGGGAAGGTGAGGGACAGAAGACTGGTCTCCAAATCCTGCTTTGTCGCTGCCGAGCTGTGTGACCTTGGGCCAGTCACCGAACCTCTCTGAGCCCCAGTTTCTCCCTGGGGATTACAGGGGTGGTGGAGGGAGCTGGAGTACTTAACAGCAGGCTACACTGCCCGGCCTGGAATCCGGCGCTGGGACAGCTGGGACAAACGCTGTTCTTCCTGGGCCTCCGCTCCCTTCCCTCCCCTCACTGTCAGGGCGAAGATTAAGTAAGATGATGGGCCTATGGGTGTCACCAAGGCCCCGGGGCACTGAAGCCTCCGCAGTAACCTGGGCTGTCTGTGCTTGGTATTAAAGATCAGATCCTGGCTCTGACGCCTCTAGCTGTAACCTAGGGCAAGGTTCCTGGTGCCTCAGTTTCTCTTAGCTGTAAAAGGAAATAATAGCAGGGCCCCCTTCTTAGAGGCGTGGTGAGGAGGAAGTGAAATGGCACAGGGTAACACGGAATGGGGTGAGCACGTCAACCCCTAACCCATTACAGCGCTCGTTCTCGCCTCTACGCTTACGGCGCATGCGCTCGGTGGGCAGTGGGCGGGGCGAGGACCCCCCTCCCACCCCACCCCACCCCCCGCCGCCGCCGCCTTCCACGCTCCAGTCCACAGATGTGGAAACCCAGGCTGAGACAGGGAGGGGCTTGTCCAAGGTCACCTTGGTTTGGTGGCAGGCACCCAGCCCTTGCTCTGCTCCACCCACCCCGCCCCGGCGCCAACCCGGGTCGTACCCTGGAGCTGGACCATGTCCTGAGGGCTGTTCTCGAGGTGAAGCTCCTCGTCGTCCAGCGAGGACCAGGCGCTCAGCGTGGCCTCTGTGATAGCAAACTGCTCGGCAACCCCTGCGCGGGGTGGGGGAACAGCGAGACCCAGTTCAGCAGGGACACGGCGGGGGCCGGGGGCGTTCAGCACCAGGACGGGCTGGCACCCAACAGCCCAGCAGTTAGCTGGACTGCCCATCTGGGCCCCGGTGACCAGACGGCTCCCCTGAATGCCTGTCCACCCATGGCACTGTTTTGCCATGTCTCAACAATGGCCATGTGGCGACCTTCTGTGCCCTAAGGACCAGGGTCCCGACCAGTCCCCGTCCCCAGGCTCCCCAACCACTGACCTGCAGCAAAACGGGCCTCCCGCAGCTCATCGGGCAGGCGGCAGTAATGCTCGTCCTCAGTGGGGGACAGCTCCCAGCCTGACCGCTGGGCGCGCCAGCCCTTCCACTCGATCAGGTGGGCCACGCGGCCACGTGCCATGGCCGTGGGCTTTGTGATGTGGTCCTTGATGCTCTGCACGACCCCTGGGAGCATTGAGGGCAGCGGGTGACTGCTGTGACACAAAACCACGCCCAGGGGCCTGACCCTGCTACCCCAGGCTCCCCACCCCCCCATACCTCGGGCCCATCTAACGGCCTGTACCCCACAGGCATTCGAGGCTCTGTACTCACCCCATGCCCTGTGTCCTCCCAGCCCCGTGTCCTCCCAGCCCCGTACTCTCAATGCCCTGAATTTATCCCAGCAAGTCCTCCTGCCCAACCAGAGCCCACGCCCACTCAGCACCCCACACCTCCCCGAACCCCAAGGCCCCACCTCACTTAGGTCCCCACCCATGTGGAGGCCTCAAGCCCTCCCAATATCCTACTCCCAGCAATGTTTCCCTCCACCTGGTGCTTATTCCCCAGACCTGCCATGCCCCTCATTCCCTTTGACCAGGTTTAGACCATTCTGTCCCAGAAGATCCACTCAAGGTCCACCCAGCCCTCTCCCTTTATCTATTAATTAACCAGTTCCGAGAGAGCACCCCCTGTGCCAAGGCCAGTGCCAGCTCTGCTGAGCGGGAGACCTATGTGGGATGCAGCAGGCCAGGAAGGCTTCCTGGAAGAGGTGGACCGGGGTTGAGCTTTACAGGTAGGTTGGTGGTTTGTAGGTACATTGGACAGATGGAGGCAAGACTGGAGGCTATTTCAGAAATGAGATGAGATAAGGAGGAAGGCGTGGCAGAATCTGGCATGATTCTGGGACAGCCGGGGATGAGATTTGGGGGCCATACTAAGGCTGAGATGGCAGAAAAGGCTGGGGAGCCCATCAGGGGCGAGACTTAGGACTGAGAGAGCCAAGCTGAGGACTCCAGAGTTTTCCTTCTAGCAATGGGGAGCCACAGCAGGGTAATAAGCAAAAGAGTGGCAGGTTAGATCTGTTGTTTAGAGCACCCCAATTAGGGGATGGGGCCAAGGGTGGAGATGGGGCACCCTCAGGAGCCATTGAAGGGGTGCAGCAAGAGACAGGACAGGGACTGGGAAGCGGGGAGGAGGACCTGAAGGGCTCTTAGGAGTAGACTACCTCGATGTGGAAGCTGACAGAGAAGACTGTCAGAAATGATTCAGCATCTCTCTGAACCAAGGCGGAGCATACCCTCACTGGGGTCTCAGAGCCGTGACGTGAGGACCGGCAATGTTTAAGCAAGGAAGCTAGAGACATCATACAGAGAAAATGGGAAAGATGGGAATGAGGGAAAAGGGGGAGAACCTGCCACACATACCCCCGAGCTAGGAGTACAGGCAACCAGAGAAAGTTCTGGAGGAGGAAGTTCGAGTGACCCCTGCAGGGCAGGTGAGGCAGAGGGAAGGGGTGGTGGGTGGGAGAGAGTCAAGGCCAACAGGGGGGAGGGCAGCACGGGAATGGCCTGGAAGGTGTGCCGTGGATGACCTGGGCCAGATACTTTGGCAGCCCCTGGAGACCCCTCTGCTGGCCCGCGTGCCCATCTCCCAGCTGCTGCCGCCTCCCACCAGCAGCCCTCTCCGGAGCCTTGCCCTGAGCTCATGGGAGTGGCCTCACCCAGAGATGCACGGGAGGCGGGAGAGCCTTCCAGGGGCCACCACCAACCAACACAGGAGTGATACCCAACCAGCCGCCAGCCTCAACACCGCCCACCGGAAGTTCTGAGGTTCGATTCGTGCTCCTGAGCTCCCAGGGATCGGGCGGAGACAGAGTCCTCCTGTAGGCCCATCTCTGCTAAGCTCCTTCCCCTGCCCGGTCCTGCTGTCCTCACTCCTACAATCTGCCCTTGAGAACGATCCCTCCATAAATCACTCGCACAATTCGCGTCCGGGCTCTGCTTCCAGGGAACCCCAGCCACGGCGGGGTGACGGGCAGACTGCACCTGCCACGGAGGCCGGGGAGGCCACGCCAGGCAGACATCCGAAAGACTGGGGCCACTCCCTCTCGGCTTCGAGGGGCCGCAGCAATTTAACAGCAGGGGTGGGGGGCAGGAACCCTAAGTCCCTCATCCCTGCAGAACCTGGCATGGAGCGTGGGTCCGGGAAATGTTGGCTCCCACAGGCTACATCCCCTCCAGCCACAGCAAGGGCAAGGGACGGGCCATGCTAACCCTGGGGCAGGGGAGGGACCCTGGAACCTACCCACAAGGGACGAGGTGGCCAGAGCTGCCACGTTGTAGTTGCTGGAGCAGGACCTGGAGTCGGCCAGGTAGCCGTTGGTGGTCTGGAAGCACCTCTGCAGAAAGGAGGGGAGGGGGAGTAGGGCAGGGCAGACCTGCCAGAGGACATCTCCCGGCCACTACCGTCCCACGAAGCCCCCTCCCCAGGCGACCCCACCCACTCCCACAGGACCGTCCCACCCGCTGCTGTCATCAGGCCCCCTCCCCCAGGGTGGCAGGACTGTGTGCCGGGCTGGGGTTCGCAGAGCAAGGGGCCACGGTGTCCGTGGCGGCTGTCTGGACTGCGGAATGGGCAAAGCGTACTGACCTGCCAAGGATCCCAACAGAAATCCATCTGTTTGTCCTAAAATGAGAGGAGGAAGAGGGTCAGGCAGGGCCTGGCAGACGGTGCCAGCAGATGGCACAAGTTCTTGAGCCCCGGGTGGTGGTGGTGGTCAGCCTTCTGCTATTGTCTGAGGTCTGGGCTCTGCCTACTCCTGGTCATGCCCCCCTGGCCTTCCCTTGCTGTGCAGAGAAAGACGTTGTGGGGCGGGGGAGCGGGCAGTGGTGGCTCCGCCAGGAAGGCAGCTGGCGCAGGGGGTAGATTGGACCTGGGTTCAAGCTTCGACTCTGCCCTTTCTACCTGGGTACCCTTAGACCAGTGCCTTAACAGCTCAGGACGTCAGTTTCTTCCTCTGTAAGATGGTGATAAATGCCATTTATCTCAGGGGTTGTGGTGATGCAAGTGACATGATATAGACAAAGTGTCCAGCATAAAGCCTAGCATGTGGTGTGTGTTTTAGAAAAAAAGTGATTATGTCAACCGGTAGGTCCAAGCCACAACCTCTGGGGGTGGGGTGGAAATTATGCACCAGGACCTGAGGCCCCTGGCAAGCTCTTCCTAATGTATTTGGACAAAGAATCCCACTCTTGGGGTGCCTGGCTGGCTCAGTCAGCAGAGCACACGGCTCTTGGTCTCAGGATTGTGAGTTCGAGCCCCATGTTGGGTGTAGAGATCACGTAAATAAGTAAACTTAAAAAAAAAAAAAGTGCCACTCCTTTACCTTTCAGAAGGCAGGGCAGGCTGCTAAGAAGGAAGGTGGTGGGCTGGTCAGGGAACTTGTTATCTGCAAGGCTGGGGTACTTTGAGTGGAAAGACCTCCCGAGCAGGACTCTCTTTTCTGGTCCTGGTCCAAGTCCCTGGATGCCCAGCCCAATTCAGACTTTCACCCAAATGCATACCATTTGTGCTGTAGGGGGCATCCCAGGACCCAGGGCCGAGGCAGGTGAAGGTAAGGATCAAGCGGGACCAGTTACCTTGCCAGTGACATGGTCTGGAGCAACAGTGGGGGGGTGGCTGGAGGGCAAGTCCGGGTTCAGGGGGTCCGTGCCCTGGGGCATGGGGCAGTCCTTGTGGGCACTTGTGAACAGATCTAGAAATATGACGACAGGAGGAACTTAGGAACCCCCACACATAGCCCCACACTCCCCTACTTACGAGGCTTGTTCAAGCCAGCCCTGAGGGCTGGGCACTACTTTATGGCCACCGGTGTCATTTTGTAGAAAACAAAGACCGAAGCAAGCCCGCGGCAGGTGGGGATTCCTGCCAGACCGCCTGCCCGGTGCCCTCAGTGGGAATTCTCGTCCATCTGCCTGTCCCTCCATTTTCGTTAGTTAGCTAGCACCCACTCCCTGGCACAGCCTATGAGCTCGCCTTCACAGAGGCCCTCAACTCCCAGCCCTGTCCAGTCCCACCCTCCACCGGCTCCACACCGGGACCCGCGGGGCTGCTCCTTGCTGGAGAAGGTCCCCGGCCTCACACAGGACACTGACCAGGGACCCGTCTACAGGTCTCCAGTCCCCGCAAAGTTTGCTTCCCACCAGGCTAACTACCTCGCGCAGCTTTACTTCTCAAACCTGCCACCCGGGCACCGCCCTCCCCACAGCCTGCTGCTGGCTGCTCCCCCATCCCTCACGGAGGTCCAGAAGCCTGCAGCAGGCATCACCCCATTTTTCTACCTGAAATCATTGCCCTGCCCCCATTTTGCTCACACCATCTGCTTTCCTTCCTGTGACAAAGGAAGAGCTGTCCCTACTCCATCCAAGACCAGTTCCCCCACCCTAGGGACCACCCCCCAGCCGGACCCGCCCCCCACCGGGGGGGTGGGGGGTGGGGGGGGCTACACTCTCTCTTCTCTCTTCTGGTGGTCGGCCCTTGTCTCCCTCTTGGCCACCAACACGGCAGGTGCTGCGGTGTCTCTCCCCTCAGGACTCTCACCTGCATCCCTGCTCTCCCCACCCATCCAGTGCCCCCCCCCCCCCGTCAGTCCCTCACCTCCAAGCAGCCCCAGCCTCTCCCATCCTTTAAAGACCTTAACCTTGCTTCCCCTCAGCTCCCTGCCTGCTCCTCTGCCCCCTTCCAGGCCACACTTAGAGTTGTATCTGACCTCGACTTCTCTCCACCCCCCCAAACCCCTTACCCCACCCCTCCCACCCCCCACCCCTCCCGCACCCCACATATTCTCCTCCACCCTCTTCAGGCAGCCTTTCCTGAGAGGGCCCAGCAGGGACAGGTCCTGTCTCCTCCCCTCCGGGCCTCCCTCCCCCCCTCAAGCCACGCCCATCTTGGGCTTCCCTCCCACCCCCACCTTGGTCCCCCTTCTCTGCTCCAGCCCAGCCCCTTCTCACCCCCGGGGTCTCTCCCAGGACCCCTCCTCCGTGAGCGGCTGACCCCCGCATTTACACCTGTGCCCCTGACTCTGCTTGAGCCCCCAAATGAAGAGCCAGCTCCCCTCACGGACGCCCAGCAGGTGACAGCCGTCTCAGGGAGACCCACGTCCGTCTCCCTCCACTTCCCCGATTTTAGCAAATGATGGAACAGCCCACCCAGCTGTACCAACCCCAAAATCCAGTTTTCTCTGAGCGCTGCCTTCGCCCAACCCCCCAACCAGCAAGTCCCACTGGCTCTCTCTCCGACCGACCTCCATTCCAGACCGAGCCCTCTCTGTCCCCACTGCCACTCCCCACCTGGGGGCACCACCCTCTCTCACCTGGAGGCCACTGGCCACAGGCTTCCCCCACTCCCCACCCCCCTGCACAGGGAGGCTACAGGTCAGACTGCGTCTTTGCTGAAAACCGGCCACTGGCTTCCTTCCACTGCCCTGGAGGAGGACGGCCAGCCCCTCACCAGCGCCTTCAGGGGCCCGCATGCCGGCCTGCCCGCTGCTCCGGCCACTCGGGCCTCCCTGCTGCTCCTCAAATGGTCCCCTTGTTCCTTGTCCTTGTTCTCCTCTCCACCTGGAACATATCCTCAGATCTTTCTGAACCGTGTCATTCAGGTCTCAGCTCAAGGTCGCCTCCTCAGAGAGGCCCTTCCTGTCCCCACACTGGGCACCAATCGCTCCCCATCACGGTCAAGCTTTTGTGAAGTGTCCGGTCCCTTCCTGCGTGGTGAGTGTGAGACCGTGGGAATGGAGACCATAGCACAGGGAGTTAAGCATCTATTTCTGATGCATTCAGAAGTATTTGCTGAGCACCTACTATGTGCCCGGCGCTGTTCTGCGCAAGAGGAACACTGGTAAATGAGACAGAGACGGTTTCTGCCCTCACGCAGCTGACGTTCTAGTGAGAGTGACATTCTAGGCTATTCATTCACCTAAACAACCTTTCACTCCTTCACCTGAGGAGCATCCACCTCCTGTCTATACCGTGCAAGGGTGTGGGGACAGAGGTGGGATTAAGACTCCACCCTGGCCCTCTGGGAGCTCCCCTTCTGATGGAAACCAGCCTCAAAGCCCCTCATGCAAACACGAGGCTGACCCCAGGGGTCCTCATACTGACGGACCTAAAGAGGAAGGATCCGTGGCTCAGCTTTCTAGAGGAGGAAGCTGAGGCCCAGGCGGGGATTAACTACCCAGAGGCACCCAGCCCGTGGCGGGCAGTCAGGGTCTGCGCCCTGTTACTCTGATGCCCAGGCTCACTCTCTTCCAAAGCACAAAAGGAGTTTTGATGAGTTCTGTGGGGGTCAGGGGCCGCACGGGAGAGCTGATGGGGGAGCTAGCCAGGAGGGGGTGCTAGGAGAAGGGGGAAGGCAGGGGAGGGTGGGGTGTGCAGCTTGCACAAAACTGTGAGGTCCAGGAGACACGAGGAGCGGGGGTGTCTGTGCCATGGCAGGGAGGCGAGGCCGCTGCAGGACACTGGTCCCAGCCGGCAGCCTGCCCTGCCCCGGACGCGGGCTCCCAGCACCCTTCCCGGCTTCGACAACTTGTGGGCAGAGCTGCAGGAGCTGAGCATGAAAGCAGGCAGTGCATCTTTCGAAGGAGAGGCCAGCGTCCTACCCACCCACCCCGCCTTGGGTCGGATTCTGCACAGCTGGGGAGAGATGTGGGATGCAAAGGGGCAGGGGAGCGGCCTGTCTTCCCTCCCCCTGCACAGCAAGGGCTGTGACTTTCTCAAGGGACACTAAGGCAGGGGCCATGTTTGAGTTTTGCGGGCGCCCCCCAGGAGGGTCGCTTGCAGGGCAAGGGGACCCCAGTTCCCAGAGGCTGGAGGGTGGGCAACTTTAGCGGGCAAGGGAGTTGGGCAGGGAAGGGAAGAGGTCAAACCAGGTCGGAGCTCCCATGACAGGGGTCCTGCTGCAGGCAGGCCCCCCAAACAGCCTCTGAGAGAACTCACACATGCTAACCTGGGGCCCATGGCCCCCCTTCCCTCTCATCTTCCACTACTCTCCCTCTTGCACTCCAGCCACACTGGCCACTCAGATACGCCCAGCACCCTCCTGCCTCAGGGCCTTTGCACTGGCTGTGCCTTTCCTCCGGCAGGAACTCTCTCCTCCCACACAGCCGCAGGCTCACTCCCTCACCATATTCAGGTCTCTACTCAAACTTTAGAACCTCAGGGAGGCCTCCAGCCACCTTGTTTAATGGCACCCGTCCTTTCCTATCTCCTAATTTTCCGTCATTCCTTCTCTAAGGTGACATTCCTTCTTATGTTATTATGTGTCTGTTTCCTTGTTCACCATCTCTCACTAAACCATGAGCTCTCTGAGGGCTGGTCCTCGTCAGCTTTAGTCGCCACCATAGCCCTAGCACCTCCTGCCACAGGGCCTGGCACATTGCTCATTTTTGTTGAAACTTTGCTTCAACAGTGAGCCAGTGGTGGTTAACAGAGACCACCAGAGCTCCAGATAAATAAATATATCTTGGGCACTTCTTCTCAAGTTCCTCAGGCCAGACCCCAAGATGTCAGAGGAGAACGGGACCTGAAGAGGAGGGAGGCCAGCAGTCCTGGCTGGAGGGCCGAAGTGAACACTGAACAAGGTATGAGGTAGAAGTCTCTGTTCACACTGGACTGGACTTAGGATCCCTAAGGGACCAGAGAGTTCTGAGAGGGGCCTGGAGACTGTTACTGGCAGGCAGGTGAAGGAGTCTGAATGAGCCTGTCTGAAACAGGGTGAGAAAAGGCAGGCAGAGCCAGGACTGACGCCCCCATCCCCTGAACTTGGAGCTCTGTCACCCAGGAACCGAAAGCAGTGTGGGCTGAGCCGTGTACTTACACACGGGGGCATTCAGCTCATCTGGCTCCTTACCCCGGTCCAGGCCATGCGCCCCGTGTGGGGCCTGCCCCTCCCCAAGCTTCAGGGTCTCCAGGTGTACAAATACCAGGTTCCGGGGTGGGGGGGACGTCCTTCTGCGGGTCACGTAAGCCACTTACTAGGTCATGTGTTTAAAAAGTAAAATAGAGGGCACCTGGGTGGCTCTGTGGGTTAAAGTCTCTGCCTTCGGCTCAGGTCATGGTCCCGGGGTCCTGGGATCGAGCCCCACTTCAAGCTCTCTGCTTGGCAGGGAGCCTGCTTCCTTCTCTCTCTCTGCCTGCCTCTCTGCCTACCTGTGATCTTTGTCTGTCAAATAAATAAATAAAATCTTTAAAAATAAATAAAATAGAATTGAACAGAAAATACCAGAACCTATCGAGGAGTCGGGTTAAGTATTGTTTCATGAAACTTCGGTTTAAACCGCACAGGCCTGCATGCGCCCACACACGTGTGGCGAGAATGTTCTAAGCATGTGCTGGGTCATGATGCAAAATATATGTATTCCTACGGGTTCTACTCAAAAACGTTTGAAAGTCGCCACTCCTAAGATGCCCGCCGGGGTGCAGGCAGACGGGTGCTGGAATATTTCTAGGGCCCCTGGCCATCCCTAAAACTCTGTGGACTGTGGGCCGGGGAGTGAGGGGAGTTGAGGTCTGAGGAGGCGGTAAGCAGCGTCAAGGGCCTGGAGCACACAGGACTTGAACAAGGTCATTGGTCAAGGGGGACTTGGAGGACTCCTTGCTCTGAGCCCCTCTCCAGCTTTCCTGTCCCCCCACCTCAGTTGGGGTGCAGGAGCCTCCGCCAAAGCCGCCTTCTCCCCCTGAGGACTTGGGCCCCGTGATGTCACAGGCTGGTTGCCATGGAGACGTCAGGTAATGGAGCAGCCCAGGGTGAAATCACAGGCTGCTCTTCGCCCAGCTGGGACCGGCGGCCACGTCACCAGCAGCAACTGGAAAAACACAGTGTTTCGCGTGGGCTGGGGGCTGGGGGTCCCCCGAGGGGACCCCTGGCCACTGCTCCTGGGGGCGCCTCCTTCCTCCTCAGTCCACACCCTACTCCTCTGACCTCAAGGTCTGAGGTCCCTTCTCAGACCTGCCCCCTCCCCCACCTCCCCCAGCCACAGCAGTGACAGGCCTCTGGTTGCCCTGGCAACTTGGAGGCCTTCTCGAGTCCTTCAAGGAGAGGAGTGTCATCCAAACATCTGCATCCCTCTGCCTTCAAGCAGAGCGCTCTTCTGCCGACCAAGGATGCTTGCTGCCTTCTCACACCAGCTCCCTATCTGCTGTAGAGCCCAACCACCCAGACAGCTCGTCCTGATGTCTCACCTGAAGCCGTCTGGCTGCAAAGCACCCACCCTGTTCCTTGGGTCAGTCTGCAGCTCAGTCCCCTCTCCCCTGCCTCCGAGCCATCTAGTCCCTTTAGCTGTTCTTTGGTGTTGGAGTCCCAGCCCAGACACTGCGGTTGCCATCGGTCCCCAGAGTGTCTCCCAGGGCTCTGCACCCCAGGAGGGGCAGGGAGGGCCCCAGGTTAACCCTGTTCTTTCCCAGCAGCCCAGACAGGGTAAACTTCTCCTTGAAAGCACATAGTAACAGAGCAGCAGCCTGGATCTGAAGCCCCTCGCCCAGCCCTGTGTGTGCTGGTGGCCCACCGAGGTCCAGGCCCTGTCCCTGCCTCCGAGGAGAACACAGCAGGCCCAGTGTTCCTTTCACAGTCCCTGCCCTGGGTCTGATCCCGGCTTTCTGCTGCCAGCCCAGGCTGCGGGCGTGCGGCCCAGCCCTTGTGAGCCGAGGGCTCTCACCTGTGCAATGAGCCTGCCCCGCTCCCCGGGAAACCGCAGCGGCTCCGTCCCTCTCCACTCCCAGACCTGGTCCCCTTTCTAGACCACGGGACAGATCTCAGTCCCCCTGGGAGCCCCGCAGAGGGAGGCCACCAAGAGTGAGCCCTTGGCCTCTCTGCCTGGTGAGTCACTGACTCACTGTCACTGACGTGACAGCAGGCCGTCCCGCTGAGCTTGGCGGAGGCTTGGCCTCGAGTGGACAAAGTGCCCTCCTGCTCCCCGGGGCATGTGTTTATAGGTCACCAGGCCCACAGAGGTAACTTCATCAGGGAGCTGATGGGGGTCCGTTTCTATCCCCAACCAAGGATAGAGGGAGACAACAGGCTCTTCTCCAGGACCTTCCCCATACCTCAGCTCCTCTCCTTCCTCTGCCATCTTGAGGCTCAGTCCCTTTGACGAGCTATCCTAGAGCCCACCCTGCTCTAGCCTCACCTCCTCCAGGCAGCCTGCCTAGACTGGCCTCCGCTGTATTAGGCCACCAGCAGCCTTAATGAGCAAACTCCGGCCTGCAATGATTTGCTGCCACCATTTATTGAACACCTACTGTGTGTCGGGTACTGTCCTAGGCCTTTCCATCCATTATCTCTTGTTTAACCTTCACTAAACCCCTGCGAAGTAGTATCATTATGCCCATTTTTACAGATGGGGAAACTGAGGCTCAGAAAAGTTAAATCACTTCTCCCAAGTCACCAGCTAATAAGCGGCAGAGATGGGGTTCAAACCTGATCCAGTCTGAAATTCCAAATCTTGCGCTCAAACCACTAGCCAGTGCTGATCTCTTCTTCAGGTAGTTTTTCCATGTGTGTGTCCGTGTCCGTGTCCTGCCTCCCCCTTAGACCACCCCCCCGGGGCAAGGTTGTGTCTGTCTTCTCAGACAGTGAGCTCCCCAAGGGCAAGGCCCCATCTACTCCTTCCTCAGTCTCCCCCAGTGCCCAGTGTCACTGGTTCTGCAAGGGTGAAGGGGAGACAGTGCGAGGTGGTTGGGAAGACATCATAGTCGGTGGGTCCTGTGTCCTGTGGGGCGCTCTGCCCAGCTTCTTCAGAGCTGGAGCCTTCTCCCAGACATAAGAGATGTCTGACCTTCCAAAAGAGAGACTTCAGTCCCCCATTTCTGCCCTCACAAGCCCCAGGGCCCAAGGCACTGAGATCCCCACAGTGAGGCCAGGAGGCTGATAGGTTGGTTGGAGGACAAACCTGGGCAGGTGGAGAGGTTCTCAGGGCCAGGGGCATGGGGTGGGCCCTGAGAGACCCTGGAGCTGGAGAGAGGGGCCTAGATGTTAACTTCCCCTGCTCTGTGCACATTGTCACCTGCGGTGGCAGCAAAGCCCCAAGCAAATACCAACCCTGAGAGTTACAGCAGAGGGCTGTAGTTCTGAGCACTAGCCAGGCACTCCATGCCTCTCTCTTGGGGGTCGCATCTGAAAGCAAAGGGCAGGGGCTCCCTACTCAGGCGCTGGGCTACACAGACCTGAATCCAAATCCTGCCTCTCCGTGTTCTGACTGTGTGACTTCAGGTAAGACCCTTCCTGTCTCTGAGCCCCACGTCTCCCCTCCCGGGGTTGAATGAGGATGAGCTACGTCAGAAGAGTAAAAAGGCTCAGCCTGGCTTAGGATAAACCCCCGACGGGTGGGAACTTAATAGTAGATAGTGAATGGGGTGCCTGGTTGGTTAAGCGTCTGACTCTTGATGTCGGCTCAGGTCATGATCTCAGGGTCGTGAAATCAAGCCCTGCATCAGGCTCCGCGCTCAGCACAGAGTCTGCTTAGCCCTCTCCCTTCCCCCCCCCGCCCCTCCCCCTGACCTCTCTCTCTCTCAAATAAATAGAATCTTAAAAAAAAAAAAAAGTAGACAACACAAAATAGCTCCTGGAAACAGCATGTGTCGCCTTACTCTGGTCCCCATCACTTTCCCCAAGTCCTCAGCACCTCGAATGCCTGCCATGAAGCATCCATGAGACAGGATGGGGCTGGAAGCCTCTGTGTCCTCCCCTTTCCCAGCCAAAAGGGGCTGGCTTAGCTGTCCACACAGAAGGGTAATAAGAACAAATTTAAAATTAAAGAAATAGCTAAACGTGCCTGGTACTGGTCTGAATGCTCTACATGAATTAAGTCCTGTAATCCCTGCCCAGCAATCCTACAACATCGATACTGGTATTGGTCCCATTTTAGAGATGAGAACACTGAGGTACCCATTCAATATTAAGTAACTTGCTGAGGTCACAGAGCTACGGAATGACAGACGGGAACCTAGGCTGGCCGGCTCCCAAGTCTGCACCCCTAACCTCTCAGGCCGGGCACAGAGAACTGCTGCCCCATGCTGGCGTGGGGAGGCTCTCCAAGGTGTGGCCTGTACCTGGGGCCTGGCGTCTCTGGCTAGGGTGGCCCCAGTTGGGTGCAGACTCGGGGATCAGCATGCGGCTCCCAATCCCTGGCCTGGCTTCAGGGCTGCGCACCAGGCACAGGGAAGCGCTTGGAGAAAGGGGTGGTTATTAGCACTGGGCCCAGAAGCTCCTGGAAGCCTGCAGCTGGAGAGGAGCAGGTCAGGTGCCCGGCTGTGGGCTGGGGGTGCAGTGCAGAGGCTTGGGGCACAGGCCTGGCTTTTTACAGGTCACTCAGCCCCCCGCCCCCCGCTCCGTTTTCCCATTTGTAAAACAAGGACTGGGACAGCACCAACCCCAACTGAGCCGGTTGTGCCTAAAACGTTCCAAACAGTCCCTGGCAAGCCGGAAGCAGTATTGGTGACAATTGCTCTGACAGTATTGGTGACAATCAGAGGGGGGTGTGCCCTCCACGTAGTGGTCCAGTCGCTGAGATCATGGGTGTCCTCTGCTCCAGCGTCCTGTCCCTTCTTTACTCTTATCCAGCTCGCCTGCTGCATGTTGGGACCGTAAGTGCCAACCCCTCAGGAAGGAGACAAGGTTCGAATACACAACTAGATCTGGAGGTGGCACTCAGGAGCCCAAGCCACAGAAGGAAGGGCGAAGGAAGTCCCCCTTCTTAGTCTGTGTGACCTCAAGTAGGCATAGCAGAGGGTGCTGGCCCTGGCGGGGGAGGGGGGGTGGGGGCGGGGGCCATCCAAGGACCTGAGCACCAGCCTGACCTTGGCAGGCATCTCTTCCTCCCTGGCCTCATACTGTGTTCAGTGGGTCTGTGGCTCACAGGTTGGGCCCCCGGTACGGGATGACCAAGTGACAGGGAAAGGACACAGTCACCAAGGAAATACCCAATCCCAGATGCCCAACACCCAGAGCCTGTCCAGAGCCTTTGGGTTTCTGGAGACATGCTAAGAGCCTGTCACTCCTAAAGAACCCTAAGTACTGTTCCCTCTTAAAACTGTCTTCCCCTCTGGCAAGCTGTGGGTCTCACAAGGGCCGGGGCTATGCTAGACTCATCCCCTCTAGATGCCCAGCACGTACACAGCACCTGCCACACAGTAGGGATCATGCTAATAGCAGCCTGATGAATGAATAAGTGAACGAAGCTCACAAAACCTAACTCCCATCCCCTATTCCAGCCCGGACACCCTCCTGAGACATCCTAAGCCACTTACCTGAATGTCCTACAGGGACTGGTGGGTCCCTGAGAGGCGGGGGGGGGGGGGGGGGAGCGTCGCGCTCCTTGCTCAGTGTCCCTCAGCACAAGCCCCCCCCCCAGGGCCTGTGCAGCCCCTCCCCAGGCCTGTTCATCCCTCTACAACTGAGTAAGTTTTGGGGGTGATGGGTGGGGTGGCAGCCCCCAAGGTTGGGGGTCAGTGGGTTTGCCGAGCTGGGGTCAAGGCCTCAGTCACCTGTACCCCCAGTCCCCCTGCTCTGTGTAGGACTCCACTGCCATTCCCAAGGGACAGCCAACTCCAACTCCTGGGGTGCCACCTTGGGCAGTACAAGGGGAGAGCAGAGGGAGCCAGGGCAAGGCACCGTTGAAAGCCCCCAGGCAGAAAGAAGGGCCCAGGAGTTCGCAGACACAACCGCTTTCTCTGTCCCTTCCTGTCCCCTGACGGAGGATGGGGGTGGGGGTGGGGGTGGGAGTTAGGGATGAGAGTGGGGTAAGGGATACCTTCCATATAACCTGTTCCTCCCCATTAACCCACTGCTGTCGATGGGGTTCGGGGACTCTGAAGACAGCGCATGGGGTAAGGGGACAGAAGTGGGGGCGTTGAGCAAGTCAGGCCTGTGTCTTGGGGGAGTGTGGGAAGGACAGTCGGCGGCTTCTCCCGGGGCCGCCACCTGCCCTCCAGAGAAGCCAGGAGCGGCCAGAAGCCTTCCTCCCCTCCAGAGCACGCGACAGGGGGCGTGTGGCTGCTGGGCTGGAAGCGACCCCCTTCCTGCCCCCTGCCTGGGTGTGGCTCCAAGCCCGGCTGGAGATGCGGCGACCTCCCTCCGCTCTCTCTCTGCGCTGCCACCCCCGTCCCCTGTCCTCCCGGGGGCACCGTGTCCCCTGGGTCTCGGTGGGGGCGGGGGGGGCGTGCTGCCGGTCGGGAAAGGCCGGGTCTCCCCCCAGCCGCAACCCCCAGGCTCCTCCGGGGCCCGACCCCCACCCGGCCGGCGGCCCCCTCACCTCGCGACACGCAGGAGCCCATCACGGGGCCGCGGGGCCGGGCCGCTGCGCCTCGGGTGCGTCGGGCCGCCGGGCGCTCATGTCTCCGTGGGCCCGGGGCTCACGCGCGGCGCCGGCGCGGCAGGCGGGCGGTCGGGCAGGGACAGGGGCTGGGGTTTGGGCTGCGGCTCCCTCCGCTCGGCTCCCCGCCGCTCCCGCCGGGTCGTCCCCGCCGCCGCCGCCTCCCGCGCCGCGCCCGCTCCTACCAGCCGCGGGCAGCACGGCGGGCGGGGGGACCCGGGGGAGCGCTCGCCCGGAGCCCCGGAGCCCGAGCCGCGCGCAGGCCGCCCCGCCCCTTCCCCGGCCCGCGGCGGCGCCCGCCGTGCGCACCTGTGGCCGCAGCCCCGACTGGGGGGCGGGGTCAGTGGGCGGGGGGTCGGGAGGGGTGAGGGGCGAGGGGGCGGGAGGGGTGAGGGGCGGGGGGCGGGGCCCTGGGGCAGGTTGAGGAGGGCTGGGAGGAGGGACCGAAGGGATGGGGGGGAGCAGGGGAACGGGGGAAAGGGGAGGGATCCTCTGGCCCTCACTTCTCACCGCCCGGTGACCCTGGCTGAAGGTCGAGGAAGGGGGCGGAGGGGAGGAGCGCGGAGATTCCAGCATTTGGGGCACAGAGTACACAACCTTAGTTTAACAACCAGAGCTCAATAACACTAATTCCATTACGCCCATTTTGCAGGGGAAGAAACTGAGGCTCACAGAAGCCAGATGCCTTGCCTGATGTCCCTTGGCTGTGAGGGACAGCGATTTCTCACCGCCAGCTCCTGCTTTGGGGCCCGCTGGCTTAGGGTGGAGGTCCAGAGAGTGTACCAGCGGCCTCACTGCCAGACAAGAGTCAAGCACTCTTTAGCAGGGTCCCCCGCCTCTCTGGGCTTACCCAGGGTGGAGAGAACTGAGGCCCAGCGCCTTTTCTCAGAGGGGCCTCCTGTCTCCTGCGATAACAGCTGCTCCATCCGGGACTCACCTGCAAGCCCACTCACACGTGTCCCCGCACCCTCGCACACACTCGCAGACGCTAGTGCGCACACAGCCATCTGCATTCACACTGACACAGTCACACACACGTGCACACAGCCAGCTCCTGAACAAACCTTCCCGTGCACAAACACATCTCTTTCCGTCTTTACACCTTCCCCTACCCACGTGCCTTTTACAGAGGAGGAAGCCAGGTTCGCTGGCTCCCCTCAAACACCCGCTGATCGCCTGGGTGGGTTTCCAGGGATGAATGAGGTTTGGGGCAGGAGCATGAAGTGGAGCTGGAGGCCTCCAGCAGGACAGAGCCAGGCCTGGTGGCAGTGCCAGAGGGTGGGGGTGCGTGCTGACCTGGTTCTCTTCCCCCAGGCCTGGGGCCCTCTCTGGAGTGGGGGTCAGGTGGGGGAGTGGCTCTAGCCAGACCAGGTGGGAGTGCCAGCTCTGCTCACACAAAGCTGTGTGACCTTGGGCAAGTTGCCTCACCTCTCTGAGCCTCAGTTTTTTCATCTGTTAACTGGGGGTAAAAGGAAATCTCACCTCACAGGATTGCTGTACACATTAATCAGAAATATATGCAAAAATGACCGGCACATAGTAGGTACCTAACTCAGGGCTGAAAATAAATAAAAGTGACGGTGAACACAGATATGTTGCCTTGTTACGTCACCAAGCTTCCCTATACCCACGGGAAGCCTGAAGAGTCTCCATTCGATGACTGTGTGTGAAGCACCTACTATGTGCCCATATGAGCAAGAGAGATGGGGCAGCCCCAGTGTCCTTTCTCTTCTTCCTGTGGTGGGGAGACTGGACTTGGCTCTGAGGGATGGCTCTGACTCACCATGACGCAGGACGCTTGTCACAGCTGCCGATGTTCCCAGCTGGCAGCCTAGCAGCTCTGGGGGCAGGGGGGACCGGGAGGGGGACCCCAGCAGACAACAGGGCAGTTGGCAGAGGAGAGGACACTTGGGGAGCCCACTATGTCCCCTTCAGCCTAAGATAGGGACAGGTGGGTAAGACTGAGCAGTGACCCCACCCTCAGTCCCCTGCTCACCATCCCAGAGAAGGGACCAGAGTGGGGTGAGGTGGCTCTGGCTCTCCCTGCCTCCGGCATTCATGCTGAGCAGCTCCACACTGACTCAATCTTCTTGTACTGACTGGTGTTCAGAGAGGGTCAAGGGCTTGCCCAAGGTCACACAGCAAATGGCTAAAGGAGTCAAATCCAGGTGTCCTGCCTGTCAGCCCAACTTGGCACTAACTAAAGACTGGGCCTTGCAGGGGTGGGCAGCTCCCCCTTACATGCCCACATTCACCTTCCCAGTCCTTGGAATTCTGCTGAAGCTGACGATTCCCAGATTCCCAGATAGCTCTAAGATGTGTGGTTGTCCTTCTCGGCGGGGGGGGCAGGCTGTCCTTTCCCAGATCAGCCCACAGTCCATCTGTCCTGTGACCTTCCATGACCCTCCCCCAGAGCCCTCTATGGCGGAAGAGAAGGAGCCCCTTGTGGATGAGGGGACCAGGAGAGGGAGTGCCCAGGGAGTGCCCTGAATCCCATTCTCCCCTCCTGACTTTGGGGATCCAGCCAGAGCCCCCGCTCCTGTGGCCTGCCCCCACTCTTCCTAGTCAGAGGCAAACATTCATAGCCAGTCCCGAGTGCCTGGTCCTGGGCTGGGCACTGGAGCATGGAGAGCAGATGCTGCGGGGCATGATGGGAGAAAGATCAATCAAGCAGAGGCTTACAGGGATGAATCAGACTCAGTCTAAGCCCAGATGCTCCTGGGAGGGGGGCAGGCATGGCTTGGGGGGAGCCATGTGCGTAAATAGTTTGGGTCAGTGAGGATAGTGGTATGTCCCCGCGCCAGCTGAGCATTGTGAGAGCAGAGTCCCTTCTTTCAAGGGTCGTGGGGATGGCTGCAATGGGAATGTGAAGGTTGAGTGGGACATTGGCAGGGAGACAAGGAGGAGCGCTCTGTATGCACAAGGCCATGGAGGCAGGGATGCTGGAGGGTGTACAGGGGACCGGAGCATCTGGGGGGCCAGCAGGAGAGGACAAGGCTTCCGGCTGGGGTTGCCCAGCTCCAGGCCTCGAACAGCATCTCAGCTCTGGTTTCTCAGGAAAGGCAGAGCTGGATAAGCAGAAAGAAGAGAACTGGAAGCCCAGCAGACCTGGGTTTGACTCCGATGCCCAGAACGGAACCTGGCAGATGCTCAGTTGGGGTTTGTTGACTGCATCACAGAAAGTGTGACCTGTCCAAGGTCACGTATCTAGAAGCTGATTATGGCCAAGACTGACTGACGCAACCTTTCCTTCATCCAACCAATGTTCATTGAGCCCCTCCTGTGTGCCCAGCTCTGTGCGGCTCTGGATAACCACAGATGAGACACACCGGGTTCCTGTTCCCTGGGGGAGGGCAGCGAGCTGGCGGGAGGCGGGCATTGATCCAGTAGCCACCCGGGTGAGTTGAGAATCACAACCCCGAGAAGCGCTAGGAGAGAGCTGTTGACAGTGTGAAAAAGAACCCCCTTATCCTGCCTAGGGCCCGGAGGGAGCGTCCAGTAGAAGTGACAGTGACTGAATCCACAGCTAAAAAGGGGGAGCGGGACTTGGCCCGGCAGCCAGACAGGCACAGGCAGCCGTCTGAACAGTCCGGAGACGGGATGAGGGACAGACTCCCAGGAGGGAGAGAGGGCCTCAGTGGCTGGAGCCCAGAGCAGAAGGAGGGGGCAGGAGCCCCTTCCCATGGGGCCTCGCACGGGATCTGGCCTTTATCCAAAGAGCATTGAGAAGCCTTATCCTCTACTTCTTTCCTTCCAGTCTCCCTCAGGGGCATTTGAGACCCGCACCAGCCTCCCAGTCCAGTTCCCTGTTTCTCTAGAGGCCCAGCCCTGCTTGGGGGGTCCGGAGCCCCAGGGCTAGGCCCTTTCGGGGAAGCCTGAGAAAGAAGGCCGTGGGCTGACCTCAGACTGTGCCCATTCTCAGCTCCACAGTCAGGACTGAGGATTTCTAGCTGGAGTGGGGTGATAGGCCAGCGTCCTGCCCAGCACGTCCCCTGCCCCCAGGAAACAAGATGAAGTAGGTGGGATCTGGAGAGAGAGAAAGGAGCGTGAGCCCTCTGTCTGAGAGGGGAGGCAAAGTCCTCCGGGAGCTCTAAGTCGGACAGAGGAGATACAGCCACTGTGCCAGACACTGGGGACATCAGGAAGAGACCAGCCTCTACCCTGGAGAAGCTTCCAGCCTGGTGAGTAAACAGGTACGCTAAATTCAGCGCTATACTGCCTGTCCCAGGCTTGGTCCACAGCGGCTGCTTCATGACGGGATCCCTTTCTCAGGGTTCAGAGGGTGGTACTCTGACTCCTGGGTGTTGGCTCTGGGCAGGCAGGTAGCCTTTCCGCAGCTGTGAGTGTCATACAGGAGGTAGCCACAAGGGGGCAGCCTGAGACAGCATCATTCTTTACTTTCATCTTCCTTTCCCCCCTCCCTTGGCCGACTGACCCAGAAAGTACTACGCTGGCAACCCGGACCCAGCCACATCGTAGGACCTGCACAAAGGTGCCCAGCTGAGGGGAAAGGCACTAAAATCCTGCTGGTGCTCTGCTCAGCAAGCCCTGGGCTGTGTCTGCCCCCATGTGGGGTGCCTTTTTCTTAACCCAAAGGTGTCATCTCCTCACTAAGCTGAGTTCTACAGGGCTGTGTCCACCCAGATCTGTACAAAGTCTCCCTATAGGCCAGCAACACTGCTGAGCTCAGACATCACCTGGTCCTAGCCCCCCACTGTGCAGATGCGGTGACTGAGACCCAGAAAAGGAACCTGGGCTCGTTAGGAGCAGAGCCGGGACTGGACCCCCACAGCCAGTGAGGCTCCCTGCTCCACCTGGAGGGTTCAGGTGCTAGGTGCTACCTTTGTAGACCAGACCGTGCCTAAGAAAGAAGGCCACAGGGGCGCCTGGGTGACTCAGTGGGGTAAGCCTCTGCCTTCGGCTCAGATCATGATCCCAGGGTCCTGGGATCGAGCCCCACACCAGACTCTCTACTCAGTGGGGAGCCTGCTTCCCCCCTCTCTCTCTGCCTGCTGCTCTGTCTACTTGTGATCTCTCTCTGTCTGTCAAATAAGTAAAATCTTAAAGAAAAAAAGAAAGAAAGCCAGCCACAGGCCAACCTCAGAATATGTCCATTCTGGGGGCACCTGGGTGGCTCAGTAGGTTAAAGCCTCTGCCTTTGGCTTGGGTTATGGTCCCAGGGTCCTGGGATCGAGCCCTGCATCGGGCTCTCTGCTCAGTGGGGAGCCTGCTTCCTCCTCTTTCTCTGCCTGCCTCTCTTCCTACTTGTGATCTCTCTCTCTGTCAAATAAATAAATAAATAATCTTAAAAAAAAAAAAAAGAATATGTCCATTCTGGAGTGCAGCGACAGGTCAGAGTCACCCCCACTGCTCCATGTCCCCCAAGGCAGCAAGCTGGACTAGGTGGGGTAAGGAGAGAGTCAGGTGAGCCTCCAGTCTGATGGAGGAGACACAGCCACTGTGCTAGGCATGGGGGAGACTGGGGAAAGACCAAACCCTGCACTGGAGAAGCTTCCAGCCTGGGAGTAAACAGGCGGTGGGGTATCCTTAGTACTAGGACAGAGATCTCCCAGTTCCTCCATGGACAGGCTTTCTTGTGGTCATCACAGGCCCATCCTCAGTGGGGAAGAGCCCTGCTGACCCAGGTAAGGCCATTGGTGAGGGCTTGGAGGCAGTTTCAGGTGTTTGAGTTAGTAACAGCAAAACATAATCCTGTGCCCTCAGCTTTGCCCGTACGGTCCTGTTCTGTTAGTCCTCCCAGCAACCCTAGGGTGGAGCCGAGTCATGGCCACACCGCCCCCTCTTTCTTGACCTCTGGGGTGATTCTGAGCCTGGTGACTCCTGGGGATGGACAACATCCCCTGCATTCCTTCTTCATGATGTTTGCACAAGCTCTGCACCCACCTTGAACAGTCCCCACCACACATGTCCCTCGAGTCTCACCATGTAGGTCTTTCCTGTTTCACTCCCTCATTCATCAAATACTGATCAAATCTGTGCCTGCAATGCATTGTCTGCCCAAACAACGGGATACAGTTGAGAGTAATCAGGCAAGTCTCAGCTGTCTTGGAGATTAGAGCAGTTCTCAGCAAACTATGATCCTTGGGCCAAATCCGGCCCTTGGCCTCTTTTTGTAAATAAAGTTTTATTGAAACATATTCATGCTCATTGGTTAACCTGTTGTCTATGGCCGCTTCACCTTTTTAAAATATTTTATTTAGTTAGTTATTTGAGAGAGAGAGAGAGAGAGAGAGTACGAGTGGGGAGGTGGTGGGGGAAGGAGACCCCTTGCCGAACAGGGAGTTTGAGATCATGACCTGAGCTGAAGGCAGACACTTAAGTGACTGAGCCACCCAGGCTCCCCTGAAGATTTTTTTTTTTTTTAAGTAATCTCTACACCCAGTGTGGGGCTCAAACTCACAACCCTGAGATCAAGTTGCAGGTTCCACTGGCTGAGCCTGCCAGGCGCCCCTATGGCTGCTTCACCTTACAACAGCAGAGTCTTTTTTTTTTTTTTAAAGATTTTTAAATTTTATTTGACAGAAATCACACGTAGGCAGAGGGGCAGGCAGAGGGGCAGGCAGAGAGAGGGGGGGAGGGGGGAAGCAGGCTCCCCGCTGAGCGGAGAGGCTGATGCGGGGCTCAATCCCAGGACCCTTGGATCATGACCTGAGCCAAAGGTAGAGGCTTTAACCCACTGAGCCACCCAGGCGCCCCCACAACAGCAGAGTCTTGTAGTTGCAACTGAAATGGTACCGTCCTCAAAGCCAGAAATACTTGCTCTCTGGCCCTTTGCAGAAAAAGCTTGCCAACACTGACTTAGTTTGTCGGAGAGAAAGATAGTAACAAGTCACTGAAATGAATGCATGTGTTGACAAATTGTGAGAAGAGCCAGGAGGGGCATAGGACTGAGATGTAAGGGGCAGGGACTGAGATGTAAGGTTCGACTGGCCACCACTTCTTCTCGCCTTCCACCCTGGATACCCTGACCAGGGCATCCAGGGCAGGACATGCCAGCCCACTGGAAGGTCCAATTTTGGATGGGAGTGGCCCCCAGGGTTGTGTTTATGCCAGACAGAGGTGAGGGTCCTGCTGGTGTCTGCGGCTTGGACCACTGCCCTCATTCTCCCGTTATGGGACCTCGCCTGGCCTCAAGGCCTCCGTGTCCTCCATCTCTTAGTCCCCCGGGGAGGCAGACAGAGCAGGAAGTACTGTTCCTTCTACAAATGGGACCACAGAGGCTCCTTCTGTTTAATGACTTGGCCAACCCTGGCTGAGCCATAGGCAGAGATCTCGGTGTCGTGGGAGAGCCCCAAACAGTATTTAGGACAGCGGGTTCTGGCCCAGGACTCGTGTGAACAAGTCTGTACCCCTCTGGGCCTCAGTCTGTTCATCTGTAACTGAGAGGGTTGGAGAAACAAACTTACACTCTTTTCTGGATCTGTCGGTGGCACGCCAGGGCTCGCCCCATCCCTCTCCAGGCCTTGGTTTGCTTCTGTAAAGTGAGGAGAGAAATGCTTCAGCTGGTTCCAGGCCAGGGAGATCACAGATGGGAAAGTGCTTTGAGCTCAGAGGAAGAAAGGCCCTCTATAAACCCAGGGGGTTATTAGGGTGATGGGGATCAGGCATGGCCTGATGGCGGGAAGGCCCCAGGGCAGCATTTGGTCTGACCAGCAGAGGGCACTGTGGGGAGGCTAAGGCGGGATCCTGAGCTGGAATGCCTTTGTTCCTTCTAGAACAGGGACCCAGGCCCTACTGTGTACCAAACCTGCAGAGCTGAGTGTGGGGACATGACCGTGAATGAATGGAACCCGAGATGCTCGAGGTCTAGGGGTGAGAGGGGGAGGACACGGAACAATCAGGTCTTTTTTTGTTTGTTTGTTTAGGATTTATTTATTTATTTGAGAGAGAGAGAAAGAGTGCAAAGCAGGGCAGACAGAGGGAGAGGGAGAAGCAGACCCCCCACCCCCACCCCACCGCTGAGCAGGGAGCCTGATGTGGGGCTGGATTCCAGGAACCTGGGATCACGATCTGAGCTGAAGGCAGAGGCTTAACCGACTGAGCCACCCAGGGTTCCGGAACAAATGGGTCTTGACACAGAGATGGGAGCTATGGTGGTTAGGGGCCAGACAGGGATGGTGACCCCCTTCCAGGGGGCTCAAGGGAAGCTGGGAGGGGTCGTTCAGCCTGAAGCCCAGGTCGAGGGTCTGGGCTAGACAACCAGAGGGATACCATGGAGAAGGAAAGCATGGGAGAGGCCTGGGTTCGAACCCTGGCTCTGCCCCCACGGGTAACTTACTTCACCTCTCTGAGCCTGGTGTTCCTCAGCTGTAAAATGGAAATCGTAATAGCGCCCACCTCTCAGAGCTGTCGTGAGGATTAAATTAGGTAGAAAACACCTCTGGAACGTCTCTAGGGCAGGGTGTGACCCATGAAACTTCCTTAAATGTTGCTAGGGTGACCTCAGGCCAATGGCTTGGCTGTTGGCGACTGAAGCCATGAGGGGCTTGTGACCACTTTGGGGGTGGGTGATGAGGACAGGCCCAAGGATGGGGCCACCTGGAGAAGAGGAGAGGAGGGACAGCCTGAGAGATTGGGGGAGGGGGTAAGGAGTTGGGGAAGGGCACAGTGAAGCAAAGGAAGGGAGTTTGGAAGAAGAAAGAGTCTCCAAGCTCCCCATTCAGCCCCAACCTCCTACCCTGTTGAGTCGCCCCTCCAGCCCCCTCCTCACCTGTGTGCCCTTGGGCATATCCCTGGGTCCCCACTGAGCCTCAGTTTCCTCCTCTGTAAAATGGGGGAATAACTCCTGCATCGGGGGACTTCAAAGATTCTCCAAACCCCTCGTCATCTCCTATTGTACCCGCCCCCCTCCCTGGCCCCATGAGGATCTGTGTCTGGCTCTGTCCCTATAGTCACCCAGGCATTCTGTTTAGAAACCAGCGGCAGAGGAAAACCCCTAAAACAAACCCAGCACAGCTGGTCTCCCCTGCGGGGCCCTGCCCAGCCCTGCCAAGCCCGCTCCTGCCTTCCGGGCCCTAGAAGCAGGTGGGGGTGAAATCACACTTTGGGAAAGAGTTTTTTCCCAGTGGGTGGGGGCGGCAATCAGGTCAGGCCGGAGCTGACAGAAGGGCCCCCAGGATTCCCCAAGGAATCAGAGGTTCCTGTCCCAGCAGGTAGGACGGTGGGCCTCAGAATCCCTTGGGAAGATTCCAGAGCCCAGCTGCTGCCCCCACACCCTCAGGTCTTGGTTCCCTCCTCTGCTAAGGAGTAGGGCGGGGGTGTGGCTGGTGGGGGGGGTGTCCAGCGGTGGGGCTTTGAGACCTGCTGGGAGGGCGGGAAGCCAATTTGGGGAAGGGGCTGGGGTGGGCTGGGAGGAAGTGGGCTCCGGGGCTCTGTGTGAGGACGGGGGACACTTGCAGCAGGCTCGGAGGCCCAGAAGGTAGCAAGAAAGACATAAGCGGATCAGAAGCACAGGAGGAAAGAAAGGGGGGGAGGCTCCCGACTGGCTCAGTAGGAGCGTGTGACTCTGAATTTGGGGGTTGTGAGTTCAAGCCCCACATTGGGTGAAGAGGTCACATAAAAATAAAATCTTTAGGGGCGCCTGGGTGGCTCCGTGGGTTAAAGCCTCTGCCTTCTGCTCAGGTCATGATCCCAGGGTCCTGGGATTGAGCCCCACATCGGGCTCTCTGCTCAG
Source organism: Martes martes (assembly GCF_963455335.1). Classification (NCBI taxonomy): domain Eukaryota; kingdom Metazoa; phylum Chordata; class Mammalia; order Carnivora; family Mustelidae; genus Martes; species Martes martes. The sequence goes on along the minus strand of NC_137891.1, from coordinate 179,998,808 downwards.
CAGGGAGCCTGCTTCCCCCTCTCTCTCTGCCTGCCTCTCTGCCTACTTGTGATCTCTGTCTGTCAAATAAATAAATAAAATCTTTTAAAATAAAAAATAAATAAATAAATAAAGCCTCTGCCTTCGGCTCCGGTCATGATCCCAGGGTCCTGGGATCGAGCCCCGAATCACATCTGGCTTTCCGCTCAGCGGGGAGCCTGCTTCCTCCTCTCTCTCTGCCTGCCGCTCTGCCTCCTTGTGATCTGTCTGTCAAATAAATAAATAAAATCTTTAAAAAATAAAATAAAATAAAATCTTTACAAAGAAAAGAAGGAAGCGCAAGAGAGAACATGGGACTATGACACAGACACACACAGGGATCGCAAGCAAATCCAAATGAAAATAGAAATTCTTAGGATTTCCCTAGGGTGACGGTCCTTAGGCACATTGTCCCTTTTTGTCCTCACCACCGGCCTAGGAAGTGGGGACACTTTGAGCACCATCGTGCCCACAGGAAACAGGCTCGGAGAGGCAAAGCCGGGGTTCTGCCTCCCAGGGGGCCAAGAGAGCCTGCGGGGAGGTCAGGACCCTCCATGTCAGCTTGGACGGTGTGTGGGGCTGGTTCCTTTGGGGACTCTGAGCTTCAGAACATGGGAGCACCTCCATGGCCTGGAGGGGCGGGTGCTTAGAGTGGAGGCCTTGGCGGCAGTGCAGGAGCAAGGTCAGGCCTGGTCTTGGAGGTCAGGGGGCGGGGTTGGTCATCAGCAGCCTGCGTGTGCCACGCCTTGGAGGAGGCTTGTCCACAGGGACGGGAGACACTTTTCCACCATACTAGGGGAGCCAGGGTGTCTTGCTGGAAGCCCAGGCTCTGCCGTCTCCCTGGTTCTCACTTGGGAGCCCATCGGATGCCCTGACGCTCGGCAGAGTGAGCCGGGGAGGTTCTCGATGCTCATCTCTGTGTCCCGCGAGGAAGCACATGGCCACTGCCCTCCCCCCTACCCCCACCCCCCACCCCACCCCCACCCCCGGCAACACCCAGAGGATCGGGTTCATGGTCTGGGATGGAGAGCCTGGTCCAAATTTGGAGATGAGGAAGAGATGATCCAGGCAGAGGGTGGCAGAGGCCGAGTGGAACTCTGTAGGGCCTCAGGCTCCCAGCCTCAGGGGAAACCCTCTTCTGGGGGGCTTGTCAGGTGATTCTTTTCTTTTTTTTTTTAAGATTTTATTTATTGGACAGAGAGAGACACAGTGAGAGAGGGAACACAAGCAGGGGGAGTGGGAGAGGGAGAAGCAGGCTTCCGGCCAAGCAGGGAGCCCGACGCGGGGCTCGATCTCAGGACCCTGGGATCATGACCTGAGCTAAAGGCAGATGCTTAATGACTGAGCCCCCCAGGCACCCCAAATCTGGTGGTTCTTGCTCCCAAACCGGCTGACTCCTTCCCAGGCCAGGCTTCTGTTCGTTCCTGGCCTCCAGGCTCTCTCCCTGCTACCTCTTCTGCCCCTATCATCAGCCCTCTCCCCATAGTGCCCGAAGCCTCCCTCCACTCTCCACTGGGGCAGCAGGCCTGGACCACTTGGGTGCAGAGGGAGAAAGAAGGCACAGGGCCTGCAGGGGGAGGCGGGGATGGGGAGGACAGACCTCTGAGCTGCAGATGGGATGAAGCTCTGGGAGGCTGGACAGACAAGAGAGAGTCCACCTGTAGCCAAGTGCGTTAAGCTGCCCTGAGCCGACCTTGCTTACGGGTAGCCGTGAGGATGTGCGTTTCTGCGCCTGGCACGTCCTTGTGCTCAAGGAGAGTTTAGTTCTGTCAATATTGGAGGTGGCCTCTCATGACCTTGTCTCACCCCTTCCTTCTCACCAGAGAAACCAAGACTCCGAGAGGGTGTGGGTTCTGTCTCAGGTCACACAGCGCTCAGAGCCAGCTGGGCGGGCACCTCCCCAGGGTGGGTCCCTTGGGACGGCTCCATTGTGCTCTCCCCAGCAGGAAACCGCTGTGCTCAGCAGCCTGGGCGGCGGGAGAGGAGGAACAAGTTGGGCTACGTGACTGGCAGGCCCCGGAGGCTGAGCCAGGCCCAGCACCGGGAAAACAACCTGCTGGGGGCCGCCTGGGCGCGGCCAGTGGGGTGGGCATGGGGTGGAGACCTCACTGCCCAGAGAGGGAGCGTGAGCGGAGTGGCCGTCTCACTCAGGGATGGTCTGGGAGGAGGTCACGGGGCCCTATGCCCCCCCCCGATCTACCTGCAAGGAGGCAGAGGAGTGAACAAGAGGCTGCTGGGGGGTGGGGGGGAGGGGGCATGTGGGCCGCAGGGCCAGTGGGTGCACAGAGCACCTGGGGGTGATTTGCACGGGCTGACCACCTGCTCATCAGCTCTAGCTTACAGGAATCAGGGTGGCCATCCAGGAGGGGAGGAGGGTTCAGCCCCGCCGGCTGGCACCTGGCACCCAAGGGGCCCAGTGCCCACGGAAGCAAGGCCCAAGGGAGAAGAGTTGGGCCTCTGCCAGAATGCCTGGCCAGAAGACTTGGAACAAGGCCCTCTGGGCCTCAGTTCCCCTTGGGGACTCATGGAACCATTGTGTCCCTCACTGCTAGAAGACGCTCCGAGCGGACTCGGGGCCAGGAAGTCAGCAGGGAGGAGGCTCCAGGGGCCCGGGTCGTCGGGCCCGGGTGGTCCACGGCACCGCTGGTCGCCGCAGGGAGAGCCCTGAATGCCAGACCCAGCAGTCAGAATTTATCAGGAAGCAAAGTGGGGCCCCTGAAGGTTTCAGCACAGGAGAAGGGAGGGGTCAGCTGAGCCTGCCGGGAGGAAGGAAACTGCAGACCCCAGCTTGGGTGGCGGCAGGGGCCTGCAAGGAGTCGGGGGCCAGGATTCAGGGAAGCGTAGAGGAATTACAAGTGCAATCTCCCTGGGGTCATTCCTGGCTGCCCCTCCCTGCCCGAGGAAGTACCCACAGGCTGCCAGTGTGTGAAAACTCTTGTATCTTCTTTGCACATAGAACAAAGCCAGCTTGGAAGTGGGTCAGAACAGAAATCCTCCCTGCCTCTCCCTGGACACCCCAGCACCCAAAGCCCCGGGGAAGGGGGTGCCCAGAGCCAGGCAACGGCGCACAAAGTAGAAGGAACAGGCACAGCATAGGGAGGCAGAGCCGTCACCTGGACAGCAGGAGGGCGGGCGAGGAAGCAGGTGTCCCTCGGGGGGGGGCCAACATTGACTCTGTGAGCTGGGAGTGGCAGGTGGGGGACAGAGCCTCAGTGGGGGGCAGGGGGAACCCCGACACCAATCAGCATCATTAGGGGAGCCATCCCCATAGCCCTGACCTGTTGCTTAAGGGAAGGCAATGGAAGAGAAGACTCTGCCTGGATGAGAAGTCCCCTGTGACTGTGGTGAGCCGGGACCTTAAACTTGGCCGCCGTCTCTCCTGCCAGCTCCCACACACCCAGGCTGCGGTATTGCCTAGTTCTCCTCTCTGAGAGAGGGAATGGGGGGGCAGAAGGGGGGAACACAGGGTCAAGACATCTTAGCGCACCACCAGTCTCCCTCGAACTCCCAATAAGTCCCAGTTTCCTCATCTGTCAAATGGGGCTATAGTGGTGCTTGCCTGGGAGGGCCAGCAGGAGGGAAAAATGAAACCATGTGCGAGGAGGCGTAGCATAGTCAAGGTGCCCCACACAGACACGATCTGCCCATCGTGCTGAAGAGGAAACTGGGGCTCCAAGAGGTTAAAGAGATCTGCCCGTGACCGTCCTGCAAATCTAACCATACAACTCCCCAGCTTGGCTTCTCTGCAGGGGGAGGGCTGGCAGTGTGTGAGGGAATGGGTGGGGGGGTAGGCTGGGCGCAGGGTCCTCATGCCCTTCACTTGGTATGAAGGAGAGGGGATGGGATCCAGCCCCTCCCCGCAGCCCTCTCCTCCATCTCTCCTGGCCTGAGTCCCCAGCCCCGCAAAGACAGACCCTGAGACAGATCAGACCACCAGCCCCATAAGCATCCCCTTCTGACTCCAGCATCGGTCCTTGGGCTGAAATGACCCTCTCGGCTCTAGCCCAAAACCTTCCCACTTTAGCACCCGTCTGCTTCTGCCCCACCTGCCTTCTGGGCTGGTAAACGGCAGCCACGCCTACTGAGACGCACCACAGCCCACTGATGTGGAAGAGAGGTCGCCAACCCCTTCTCCAGGGCATCATCCTTTCTAGCCCAGGGGTGCCTGAGGCCCCACCCGCCATCCCCTGCGAGAGGAGCTGCTGTCCCCCAGACTCAGAGAAGTTGCTTGTGCCCAAATCCAGCAAGGCCAGAGAGAGCATTGAATGCCGACTAGAGCCAGGCAGAGGCGGCCGGCGTCTCCTGGCACACCTGGCCTGGTGAGAAGGTGGGGAAGCCAAGAACCAGCTCATCGCTTGGGTGTAAACAGCAGCCAGTGGGGAGTTGGCAGCCACCCCCTCTGCCCTTTCCCCAGCCCCCTCCCCGTCAGCCCCGCCCAGGGGAGTGAGGGTGTCCCAACTTGTTGGAGGAGTTTCCATCCCACACCTGTGCCCATACTGGGTGGGTGTGTGCGGTTGGTTGACTGAAGGGGGCCCACAGAGGATCTTTGTCCTCCAGACCCGCCCCCCCAACATCTCTTCCCTGGTGCTGGGAAGGCGCCAAGGTTCTTGGAATGCCGAGGCCTCCCCCTCGTCCGGCCCATCTCAGATGCCTTGGCCACTCTTTCCCAGGGCCCACGCCGGCAGAGCAGAGCAGGGCAGCCTGGAAACTGGATCATGCCCCGAAGGAGGGCCCCCTTGGCTGCCGTTCCCACCAGCTGAGAGCTGTGTCTGTTGGGAGAAGGGGTGCAGCTCCACGGTTTCCAGAAGCCTGAGGACAACAGGTATCCCACCGAGCACTTAGACCCTATGCCCCATACTCTACAGATGTGATCTGAGAGATCGGAGTTGTCGCCTCTGCTTCAAAGACGGGGCAAGTAAGGCTGGTTGCATGGGAGCCTGGGCTCTGCCTTGGGTGCCCCTCTCTCCCCAGGGCCTGGCACATCGAGAGCTCAAGGGGTACTGGTGGGATAAATAATGAGGCTCAGAGCATGTAAGTGCCCGGGCCAAGTTCACACGGCCAGAACTTTTCTCAGCTGGGCATGGACCCAGGCTAGTTTGAATCCTAAATTCAGGCTGTTTTCAAGACCCATCATGGCGGGGGCATCACACACGCACACACGAGTATGCATGTGGCCCTGCCCACGCACGTGTACACACCTGCCCACACAGCGCCCAGCTGGGAGCCCCCTCCTGCCACGACGCTCAGACCCGTGTAAGGGGCCCTCCGCCTGCCACCTCCCGTGGGTACACAAACTTCCTTCTGCCGTGGCCTCTCACACCCTCCTGTCACCACCCCTTCCTCCACGCCTGGAGAAGACAGGACGGTGCCTGCCCTCGTCCACCCCCGCAGCCTTGGCACCCTCTCTGCCTCCCCAGGCCCTAGTGCCCACGTTGGCACCACGGCTCTGGGGAAAGCCCGGGAGCTAGAGATCACCCCCTTTGGGAGGGAACCCCCAACAGTCCTGCTTGGGGACCAGTGGGGCCTTGGGTCCCTGGGCAAGGGGGCCGAGGACTCACTCTCCAAAGAAGGCTGTACGCAGAGCAGGCCCCTCCTGCTTCCCTGCTCATGAAGGCGCCACAAGGCAGGGCTGGTCAGGGAGGCAGGGACCCTGGAAAGTACAGGTGACACAGGCCGAACTGTGCTCGAGACCCCCCACGCAGTTTTGCACTGAACCTTACAGCAGCCCTGGGAGACAGGCACTAGTCTATCTTAGGTACCAAGATCATTCCCATTCTCTGGAGGGATAAACTGAATCCCAGAGAGTTAAGGCACTTGCCCAAGGTCCCCAGTCCCTGGCAGACAGCAGGTGTTGGTTACATATCTGTGGAGTGGAAGAAGTTGCAGGAGGGGAAGTGGCTTGTCCAAGAGCATGAACGAGGTCAGAATTCCAACCCCGGCCAGACTCCGAAGCCTCCTGGCTTCCCTGGAGAGCTTCCTCTGTAGACTTAGGACAGACAGACAAAGCTTGGCTGACATTTACCCCTCATGGGCACCCTGCGCGACGTGGCTTGCTTTGCAGGGCTCCGTGCTGGCTCCCCCTCACACGGAGAAAGAGAAAACCAGCCCCGGACAGCCCGGCCCTCCCCGTTAGGCCCTGGCGTGCTCTCTTGAACACAAGCAATTTCACAGATCGCCAGCATCAGGCGAGGCCACCCAATGACCTTGACGGATCAAGACAAAGACAAGACCACTCCATAATCGTGTCTGCACACAGACAAAAATGCACACGGTCCAAACCACAGAAATGACCAGACGTCCCTCTCTCTGGTTGCAGGAGTGACAGCTGCTTCTTTGCCAAACACAGCTTTGGCTTCAATTCATTCCTCTTCCTTTCTAGATTAAAATGATTAAGATACCCAATCCCAGAATTACTGCTGCTCCCTGACTGCGGCCAATTGAGAGCAGGGCTCCACCTCCCCCGAGTCCTCCCCGGGAGCACCCATCAGCCACCCAGACCCTTTCCTTTTTTAAACACTTTTTAAAAAGATTTTATTTATTTATTTGAAAGAGAGATATCACAAGCAGGCAGAGAGAGTGGGGGGAAGCAGGCTCCCTGGTGAGCAGAGAACCCGATGCGGGGCTCAATCCCAGGACCCTGGGATCACAACCTGAGCCGAAGGCAGAGGCTTTAACCCACTGAGCCACCCAGGCAACCCCGCCCAGACCCCTTCCCACGCCTGGCCAGCTCCTGCTCACTGGTGCCCTGCGCCCTCCTGAGGGGTGCTTTCCCCCTCCTCACCGGGAGCAGTCAGCCCAGCTTTGCTCAGGTGTGTTTCTGGGGGTCTCCGGCTGGAAAGCATCGACAGAGTCTTAGGACAACTGAGCAAGACGTGTTTGTTCAGTCCATTTTGTTGATGCCTCTGGCAGCCTTGGGCCAGGAAAGTGTCAGCCTCTGATGGAGCATGACGGGAAGGGAGAGGAGCCTGCACTCTCCCTCTGTTCCCAGGAGGCCGTGTTTCAGGCTCTTGGGGCTACGGGATGGTTAACTCCTACGGCACCTGTCGGCTCCATCCACCACAGCCCAGACGTGAGCCTTGAAACCATCCCAAACACCCCCACCAGGGCTGGGCATCCGAAATCTGTGTGGGAGGACCAGAGGAGGGAGTGAGCACTGGGCCAGGAGTCAGGAGACCTGGGTTCAGGGCTTGCCTCTGCTTCTCATTTGTCGGGTGACCTGAGCCTCAGTTTCTCCATCTGGATCGTAGGGTGGGGTGGGGCTGAGAGGACTAAGTGAAGGGGGGAACCCTTCCCAGGCTCGGATCATCCCCCCAGCTCTGTGCTATAAACCTTTCAGTGGTCAGGATGGAAACCCAGTCCGTCCTAGACTCCTGGCTCCCTAGGGTTAACCAGCATTCCCCGGCCAGGCTTGCTGTTGGAGTGACCCGGGGAGCAGGTGAGGGACTGGGGTCCTATCCGTCCCCAGTCCCTAGGATCCTGGCTGGGTAGAGAACAGTATTAGTCGGAACCATTCCTGAGGGCTCAGGGCTCCGTGCCCCCACCCCCTGTCCCTCCTCTCTGTCAGGGCCCCCGTCCAAGTCAAACAAGATGGAGACAGAAGTGCCACAGGAAGGGCCCCAGGGCCTGTACAGAGGACAGTCTGGCAGGGGCCACTGAGGAAAACAGTCTCTGTGGCTTCATTCAGCTCCACATCCTGCTTCTCCTGCGGCAAGGGGATGTGGCCTCCCTCCATTCTGCCCCAGGCAGAAGGACAGGAAAGGGGCCGAAGCTGAGGGATTGGAAGGAGCCAAGGACTGGGACCTTTCCTGAAAGGAACTGTTTAGTACAGAAGGTCAAGGAAGTTTGTTTTCCCTCAAGCATAGCCCCATCTCTGTCCAGAAGGCCGGACAGGGGTGCCAAACCTACCTCCTGCTCTCACGTCTTGGCCCCCTGCTTCTCCCTCCTGCCTGACCTCTCGGTGAACGTCAACGTGGGGCTCAGACTCACAAACCAGAGAGCCAGGTGCCCCTGATCAATTGATTTTTGACAGAGGTGCCGGGAAAATTCAATGGGAAAAGAATCTTTTCAACAAATAATGCTGGGACGACTGGATTTTCACGTGCAGAAGAGTGAAGCTGGAACTCTGCCTCACGCCCTGTCCACCGTGTACGTCCATCGTTAACTCAAGACGGATCAAAATCTGAAATCTAAGCTCTAAAATGATAAAGCCATTAGGAGAAAACAGGTGTGACCTTGGATTAGGCAACTGTTTCTTCCATACAACATCTAAGCAGAAGCAGAGAAAAATATAGATACATTGACTTGATCAAAATTAAAAAGTTTTATGCTTCCAAGGAAACTATCAAGAAGTGAAAAGGGGCTCCTGGGTGGCTCAGTGGGTTCGGCGTCTGCCTTCGGCTCAGGTCATGATCTTTGGGCCTGGGATCAAGCTCCATGTCGGGCTCCCAGCTCACTGGGGAGCCTGCTTCTCCCTCTGCCTGCCTCTCCCCCTGCTTGTGCTCTCTCTCTGTCAAATACATAAATAAAATCTTTAAAGAAAAAAAAAACTTAGAAGCTTTTATTTTATTCTAAAAAACTTAGAAACAAATATTTCATCCACAGATTGGAGGAAATATTTGCAAGCCAGATGTCTAATAAGGGCCCAGTATCTAGAATATATACAGACCACAACAATAAAGTGAGAAATAACCCAACTTAGAAATGGGCGAGGGATTTTTTTAAAGATTATTTATTTATTTATTTGACAGATAGAGATCACAAGCAGGCAGAGAGGCAGGCAGAGAGAGAGAGAGAGGACGAAGCAGGTTCCCTGCTGAGCAGAGAGTCCAATGCGGGGCTCGATCCCAGGACCCTGGGAGCATGACCGTAGCCGAAGGCAGAGGCTTTAACCCACTGAGCCACCCAGGCACCCCTGGGCAAGGGATTTGAACAGACATTTCTCCAAAGAAGATATGCGAATGACCAATAAGCACACGTAAAGACACTTACATCATTAGTCATTGGGAAAATGTAAATCAAAACCACAGCGAGATACCACTTCACACCCACTACGATGGTTACAATACAAAAGAAGACATTAGCCACGGCTGGCAAGGGTGTGGAGGAATTGGAAACTCACACACCGCCAGTGGGAATATAAAAGGGTGCAGAAGGGGCACCCAGCTGGCTCAGCCAGAACAGTGTGCGACTCCTGATACTGGTGTCGTTAAGTTTGAGCCCCCTATGGGGTGTAGAGATTACTGAAAAAAATAAACTTTAAAAATAACTAAAATGATGCAGCCGCTTTGGAAAACCGTTTGGCAGCACCTCAAAAAGCTGACCGCGGGGTTACCCTATGCCCCAGCAATTCCGCTCCAGGGAAGATAACTGAAGAGAGTGAAAAACATGTTTAGAAAAAAACTTGCACCAGGATTCCTGGCTGGCTTAGTCAGTAGAGTGAGCTGTGAGCAGCTCCTTTTTATTTTTTTTTTTAAGATTTTATTTTTTGCGGGGCACCGGGGTGGCTCAGTGGGTTAAGTCTCTGCCTTCGGCTCAGGTCATGATCTCAGGGTCCTGGGATCGAGCCCCGCTTGGGCTCTCTGCTCAGCAGGGAGCCTGCTTCCCCTTCTCTCTCTGCCTGCCTCTCTGCCTACTTGTGATCTGTGTGTGTGTGTGTGTGTGTGTGTGTGTTAAATAAATAAATAAAATCTTTAAAAAAAAAAAAAGATTTTATTTTTTGGTTTAGAGAGAGCACAAACAGGGGGAGCAACAGAGGGAGAGAGAAGCAGGCTTCCCACCAAGCAGAGAGCCTAACGCGGGGCTCGATCCCAGGACCCTAGGATCATGACCTGAGCCGAAGGCAGTTGCTTAGCCCACTGAGCTACCCAGGCGCCCCAGGAACAAATCTTGAAAACATTTGCCCTAAGTGAAAGAAGCCAGACCCGAGGCTGCCTATTGCATTTATATGAAATGTCCGGAATGGGCAAAGCCACAGAGACAGAAAGTAGATTCGAGGTTGCAGGGGAAGGGGGTGGTGGTATGGAGATGGGAGTGACTAATAGGTATAGGGTTTCATCTGGGGGGGGGGGGACGAAAGATTCTGGAATCAGTGTTAACAGCGCACAACCTTGTGAGTCTACTAAAAACGACTCAAGGGTATGATTTCAAAAGGTGATCTTATGGTACGTCAATCATATCTCAATTGGAAAAAAAAGATCCTTACAGATCATGTTAGCTAAGAGTAACGGGCAGCATCTGCGGAGCACTAACCGTGTACCAGACTTGTAAGCACTTTCCATGTATTAACTCACTTAATTCTGTAGGTAGGTGCTATTATTGTCCCCCCTTTCGAGTGGAACACGGAGGCAGAGAGAGGTCACTTGCCAAGGTCACAGTTAATGTCAGAGTCAGGATTCAAACCCGGGGGTTGGGGGGGCGGTCCTCATGGGACGGATTCTCCGTGATCATCCAAGCCAACTGGTCGTCGTTCAGACCCAAAGCTTGAGGCCCAGAGAGGGACGGCGACTAGCTCAGATCACACAGCCACCCAATGGCAAAGCCAGGATGAGAATCTGGAGCGCCTGCCTGGGAGGCCCTCAGAATCAAGCCGTATCTGGGCTGGGGGTTGCTCTCAGGCAGTCTGTGTGTTCTAGGGGCCTCGGGAAATTCTTCACGGAGAAAAAAGAGCAAGAACAGCTCCTACAGTCAAACACTTATCACAGGCTGAGCACTGTGCTCAGCACTCTAGGGCTCAGCCAGCAGAGCCTCCCAAAGCCCTATTTACCTTGCCTGTGTGGGAAAACTGGGCGCTCAGAGAGACCATGACACTTGCCCGAGATCACACAGCAGGTGAGTGGCGAAGCAAAATGTGAACTCAGCCGTGGAGCTCAGTGTCCACGCTCTAACCACGTGGGAGGAGGCAAAGCTAGTCGATTGAAGGGGAATTAAAACACTTCCTGGCAGGTCCCAGGTCCAGTCTGTCCCTGATCCGGTCCACGGATGTTGGGAGAGGGGCCAGGGTGAGGAAAAGACGTTTTGGGGCCACTGGGCCAGCTGCTGGATTAATCAGAGAGCCGGCAGAGAGGGCCCCGGGATGTGGACAGAGGGACAGACAGTCGGCTATGAGAGTACGCGGCCTCCTAGCTGGGAACCGGGCAGCAAAGGGCTCCAGGCAGCCTTCCAAGTTCCTGTCCCATCCCCAGCAGGCCAGGGCATCCACAGCCTCCCACTGTCCCTGCAGAGACAGCCCCTCCTCATTGTAGGTCTTCATCAGGGCCTGCCAGCTGGGCTAGAAAGGGCCCCTTGCGGGGCTCAGCCCAGCCCTCAGATTCACCCTAATGCCAGCACTGCCCTCCCACCAGGGAGGCACGAGGAAGGCCACGCGCCTGCTCCCCAGCTCCCGCGGTGCCTGGGAGACTCAGCAGTGACTCAGGGCAGCAGCTGTGGCTGTGGCGGGGGATCCTTGTGGTGAGGAGCCCCCACGTCCGGGTCCCCGAACCTCCCCTGTCAGAGTCTGCCAACAAGGACCTCATCTCTTCGTGCTGGCTTGGAGCAGAGACAGGGAGCACCCCGGCCTCCTCCTTTTCAGGAGCGCCACTTCTGCCGATAGCAATACCCCAGATCTGGGGCAGGGGGGCAGAGGTGAGAGAGCGAGGGTACAGCAGGGGGGATAGTCCTTCTCAGGGAGTGGGAGACACGGGGGTCTGGGTTACCAAGACGCTGTCATATTTGCAGAGAGGCTGTATCAAGTTAGGGCATGAAACTCCAAAGCCAGCCACCCTGGGTTCAAATCTCAGCTCATGCACTGACTAGCTGTGTCAGTTTGGGCCAGTTACTTAACATCTCTGACCCTCCACTTCCCCGTCTGTGAAATGGGCATACCAATGGTGTCTACTTCACAGGACTGAAATAAATTAATATATGCAAAGTGTTCTAAGCAAAGTGCTTAAAATAGCCTCTGGCTGTTCTAAGTGAGCTCTCAATTTTCACACCCAGTACTCAGCGTCTGGGTATTGCTGAGAGCCAAATCCCCAGCCTTTATGGAGCTCACAGCCAATTGGAGGGTAGACAAACTATAATAAGGTTTTGAATAAATAAACAAGAGCGTCACGATTTGGGCATAAGTGCTGGGAGGGAAATAAACTGAGGTTTATTTAGTGTGGAAGGAGGTGGCAGTGTGGGGAAAAACTGCTCTAAGGGGGAAATGGTTGAGCAGATTCTGGAAGAATGAGAAGACAAGCCATGTGATGATCTGGGGAGAGTGCATTCTGGTCAGGGCTAACAGCTAGTGCAAAGGCCCTGAGGCAGGGACTGATTTGGCATGCTCAGGGAACAGAGGAGTGGGGAGTATGTCGGATGATTCTTTGTTGTAGGGGCTGGTCTGTGTGTTATAGGACGCTCAGCAGCATCCCTGGCCTCTACCCACCGGATACCATGAGCAGCACACTCCTCCAACTGTGACAAACAAAAATGTCTCCAGACATTGCCAGATGCCCTTGGCAGGGGGAGGGGGAGGAGGGCCAGGTTGCAGGGCCCATGGGGTCTTGGAAGCCACTTAGAAGCCACTGAGGGCAGTTGGATGATGGGAGGGTCACAGGGGCTGGGATGTGGCTTGGAGAAGCGGACCTGCCCCCTGGACGGGCCTGACCCCGCTCTGCCCCAGCCTCCTCCATCACTGTCACTTCCATGCCACCCCTCCGTTCAAAGTCACCCTTCTGGCCTCCCCACTCATCCCCTCCAGCCCCCCCCTGCTCTCAGGACACACCCCACGGACCACTCCCTGGGCTCTCCAGCCTCGGAGCTCTGGCTCCTTCAGGTGGACCCCACCCCTGGGATCCATGAGTAAGAGGTCCTCAAAAAATTCTCTTAGGGATGGGTGATCTCAGACACACAGATCAGGACAAAAAGCAGACATGAGGGCTCCTCCCTCTGCCCCCCACTCAGGGGCGGCAGAGTGGGAAGCCCCCCCCCAACTGAGCCCCCTTCTCCAGGGCAGCTCCACCCCTGGGCTCTGCTCTCTGGGTTCCCCTTTGTCAAACTTCCATCCTGTCTCGGAGTGTCTCTTGGGCCTCCCCTTGTCTCCCCACCACTGCCCCGACATCCTCCATCATCCTATCTGCCTGTCTTGTCTGTCTGTCTGCCTCCCATCCCACCTCATCCCTCTGTCTCTGTCTCTGTCCTTCACTGTCTCCTCTCTGCCTTGGTCCCTTTCCCTCCCTCAGGCCTCCCCCCCCCACCCCGCTGCACCCCGCTCACCCCCCCAAGTCTGTCTCTCTCTCCCCCAGTGGCTCCAGTGGTTTGGACAAGCTCAGCTCCCTTCTGCCCAGATGACCTCACTTCCCCACCACACGCACGCACACATGCCCTCCATGTCACACATGAGTACCCACAGACGCAAACTGCACACGCACACCCAAGCATGCACACACACACACCAACACACTCTGCCCTCTGGCTGGGCCTCACTCTCCATCAGAGGGCCCCAGGCCAGCCCCAATCTACCTGGACAGGTCCTGGGAAAGGGTGAGGCCCCAGCCAGGCTTGCGGAAGGCAGACTCTGCTCAGAATCCAACGGCCTACACCCTGCCTGGTCTCTGCCAAGCAGCCCCTCAGCCCCCTCCCCTCCACCGCCTCCCATCTCCCCCTGGGGCGCCCGGCCCCTAGGATGTCACTAGGATGGCCAGGATGGACTAGCCATCTCCCCTGCTCCCCACCCTCCCCTCTGCCTTCCGTGAAGGCTGCCAACCTCCGTCCAGCTGGCTCAGCCACCAAGACCCCGGGTGACCCTGGCCTTGTGCCTCAGTTTCCTCCTCTGTCACAGAGAGTCATGACATCAGTCCCACGACGGGAGGATCAAAGGGCTAGTTTAGCCCCGTGCCTGGCACGCAGCAGGCGCTCGGCAATGACCGGCGTGAGGATTCTGTGGACAACCACCGGCCCCCTGGCCTCGCAGACTCCCCCAGCCTGGGCCCTGGGTACCTCTGTAGTTAGCCCCCACTGGCGGCCTGTCTCCAGGAGAACTTCCCGGCAGACTTGGGGGGTCGAAGGGAAGGGGGAGCCGGCCTCCTGCCTTCTAATTTAGATTCCTGGGTTTATGGCAGGAAGCGCAGGGAAGCTGACGCTGTAATTAAGGCGATTCCTGAGGCTGAGTGAGGAGGCAGGGAGAGGAGCCCACCGCAGGGCTGGCCCCCCACTTCTCTCTACTCTCTGCCAGGAGTCCCAACCTCGGGCCTGCAGCAGGCTCCTCTGCCTCCGATCCCCGGATCCTGCAGTCCATTCTGCAGCCCAGGAAACCAGAGAAGGGCAGCAGCATCCGCAGGGACGCACAGCACATAGGGGCACCCTCAGCAGCCCCCCTCCCCAGATGTGGCGCAGCCCCCTGGGGTGCAGGGAGAGTCCCAGACACTTGGCTTCTTTGTTCTGTCCACCCCTGGACCCCAGGCCCCCCCTTTCCCGAGTCCCCCTCCCCCCACATTCCTGAGGTGTCTGGGCAGAGTCTGGCCAGGGCTGAGGCAGGAGGGGCAGATCCTGCTCAGGGGTCAAGACCAGGGCAACAGCCCGGGCCTGAGCACCAGCCTCCAGGTTGGGCCTGCCCTAGCTGAGGCCTGGGGCTGGGTGGGGGCAGCAGTGGTTGGGAGGGGACCTGGGGGCTCAGCGCGTCTGACCATTCCTCCCACCCACCGGGGGGCGGGGCCTCAGGGCTGGAGCTCAGCTCCTCCCTCCACTCCTCACTGGGTAACGTTGGGCTCCTCCCCTCGGAGTCTCGCTGTTCTCATCTGCCCAAGGGGTGCAGCCTTCACCACGGAGATCTGTTTTCTCCAGCCCTGGCCAGGATGAGAGTCTGCAGCGCAGACATGCGGCCCTCCCCGCACCCCCTCCCCACCCCGCACCCCCCACCCCCACTCCCGCACCAGTCCCGGCCTGACCTCCTTGGTAAACATAAGGGGTAGGAACAGAGTCAGGGGCTCAGAGGCTGGGACGATTCAAAAAATGGGGCAGGTGTGGGTGGAGGAGCTGTGACTTTTTGCTTTGCCAGGTGAGGGTATTTTTAAAAAACAACAAGCACAAAGACATCAGAACAGCCAGCGTGGGGCGGGGTCCTGGCGCCTGGGCCCTTTCTCCAGCGCGGCCAGCTGGGGACCCGTTTGCTCCAGGCTGCCTGGGATTCTGGACTGAGCTGGGGTTCCAATCTGAGGGCTGGGCTGTTTGGGGATTGCATATGGGTACGGGTGTGTGTGTGTGTGAGGGCGGGCAGGGGAGTGGTGCGTGGCGGGGGGGGGGCAGGGGTAAAGGGCCTCGGGGGCCTCCCAGGCTCAGGGCAGGGCCAGTGTCCAGCCTGGGCCCCACCGAGTGAACCCTGGGGTCTGCGTCCCCGCATAGATGGAGGCGGAGGAGAGAGGGGTGCCAGGCATTCCTCAGGCTGGGGAGAAAAGGGGCTTTGTTGCCTAAAATGGAGCCCCCCCCCCCCAGCCTCCTTGCATGCCCGAGGACTCTGCCAAAGATGGTGAGCCCGCTGGGGGGTGGGAGCTGAGCCTCTCCTGAAGCTTCTGCCCGACCCCACCAAGGTGCCTCCAGTCGGCTGCACCCTCCTCCCAGACACATCCTTCAGGGGGTCCAGACACCACCTGGGAGGGGGCTTGGCTGAGGGCAGATGTCCCAGGGTGGGGGTCGAGGTGGTGGTGCCAGCCCTGAGGCACCCTGCCCCCACCCCCACCCCCCGCAGGGCGCTCACGTGATTTTATCCAGTCCTTACCACCACCCTGGGAGAAGGGTCTGATTCGTCCCATTTTACAGACGGGTACACAGAGGCTCAGTGAGGAGAGGGCATGCAAGTTCACTGCAGAAGAGGAACTGGAAATCAGGCCCTCTGACCCCTGAGCTCAAGCCTCAGGGAGTCCTGCCCCCTCCTCCCTCAGAGACAGCTGGGAGAAGGAGGAAGAACATAGCTGTCCCCAAGCTGGGCCTCCCTCCCTGAATGCCTGTTCAGAGTAGCCGGGTCTGTGGGGTTGGTCCTGGCTGCCAACTTCCAGAGTTCCAGGGATCAGACGACCCACAGCATGGACCAGCGTGGTTCTCAGTAGGAGCTTAATAAGTGCTCATTGATGAGTGCTCATTGATGCTGCTGGGGGACGAGGCCTGTCCCTCTCTAGGCCTTGGTTCCCCTCTATGCCCTGAAGCTGCCACCTCTGACTCTGCCTCCTTCTCCCAGCCCAGAGCCCCTGGAGTCCCCCAGGGCCTCCCTCGTCTCATGGGCTGAAGGCGGCCATATCACCATTTAGGGGACACAAGAGGAGGTCCTGCCTGTGGCCTCCCATCCCAGGCTCTGCCCCAGATCTGAGAGAGGTACAAGGCCTGGCAAGGGACTCTGACTGGTGGTGACAGCGGGGGGCCAACGGCCTGACCTGCAGGCCCAGCTGGGGGAGGTGGCAGGCTCCGGAATGGACAACCTCTTGCCATCCCCTCCCTCCGCCGCCTGTGACTCACTTCAGACAGGGTTAAAACACAAAGCGCCTTCCTTTGTCCCCAGCCCATGCTTAATAGGATTGGGCGGGAGTGGGAAGGGGGCCTCCGGTGGGGGCCACCTCGCCTTCCCCAGCCACAAAGGAGCCCTGTGACATCACGCTGCCCCCTGCTGTGATGTCAGAGGCCATCACAATGGACCTTCGCAGACAGATGGCTGGGGATGGGGTGGTGGGGGATGGGACTGGGACACCTGCAGCCTCCGTGGCTCCGTCCTGGGAGCCGTTCTGAAGAGCAGGCTCTGAGGGCCAGGCAGGAGGGACTCTGGTCCACAGGGGCGCGCAAATAAATCGGCTTTTCTTTTTGTAAGTCAACACACACACACACACACACACACAAACACACGCACACATTTTTTTTTTACAAAAGGACAACACAATTTTAAAAAACATGCAAGTTGAGATTTTTCTTGCCCACCTTCCCTTCCCCCAGTTGAAAACCACTGAGCTGCTCCCTGGTGCCCACCCTTAGGATAAAAATCAAATCCTCAGCAGGGCAACAAGGTCGTCTTCGTTCAGACCCCTGCCCACCCCTGCGGCCCACCCCGCGCTCACAGCTTCAGCTCCTGCCTCAGTTCCTGAGCCCAACACCCTCCGTACTCACCCTACTACCCCGCCCTTCCAGTTAGCTCGGACACCACCTCCTCCAGGAAGCCTTCCCTGACCTGCCCTAGACTGAGCCCATGGCTCTTCCTTTGGGTGCCCCAGTTCCAAGGCCCGGCAAGCCACAGAATTTATCTGGATGTTTCCCTTGGGCCTTTCTCCCCAGCAGGCCGGGGAGTCTGTGAAGGCACCACCTGGGTTCTCCCACCCCTGACCCTCTCCCTGGTGCCAAGCACCATTGGTTGCTTCCTTCATTAGATGGGTGGGGGCACCCCGGTGGGGATCCGGGGAGCCACAAAACAGACTTGTCCTCGCCCTCCTGGAACTGGCCGCTGGGCAGGAGGTGGGCATCGATGACAGAGAGTTATCACATCATGGGAGCCCATAGCTGCAAAGGATCGAAAGTGTAGGAAAGAAATATGGTAGGGGGTCCAGGGCACCTGTAAGAAGGGGGACGGGGGTGGACACATGAACCCAAAGGTCAGAGGAAGCCGGTGTGTCAGGCCAGGGGTGTGGGGAAGAGCTCCAGGCAATGGATGGCGCATAGTAGGCCCTGGGGAATGTTCTCGGCTCATTCATGCCCAGATCCATCAGGGAGGAGCAGGGCTCTGGGGTGAGCTGCCCAGTTCGAAGCCTGACTCTGCCACTTGCTAGCTCTAGGGCTTTGGGAAAGTCCCTCCCTTCTCCGTGTCTCGTGGTGGGGTGACCGAATAAATTATCATCCCAATGGGGACAGAGAGCGAAGAGGAACACTACTGCTAATTATGGAGGACAACCCATGTAAGTCGGGTCCTGGGCAAATGGGGTACACAGTGCCCCCACCCCTGGGGTAGATAGTAACAGTTCCACTGCATAGTTCTTGAAGAAAGGAAGTTGAGCTGCTCAGAGGATGAATTGGGGACAGAAGGACACATGTCTGAGGCCCATTGCATCTCCACTCATGCATGGGCTGAAGGTGGCCAGGGGAGAGCTGGGGTGGTTTTTTCCCAATTCAGGGAGCAGGAGTGGTTCTGGGGGGTATCTCAGAGGATGGGGAACCCCGGCTGCGTCTGGGAGGCTGAGGACAGTTTTCACAGGCAGAGATAGGGAGGGGCCATGGGGGTGGGGAGAGCTCAGATGGAGAAGCCGGGTGGGTTTGGGGTGCCAGAGTGCACTGGCTGGTGCAGAATCTGGGGGAGGTGAGCACAGCCAATGCATCCTGGGGCAGGGGGGGGCGTGCATCTGTCTGTGCCCAGATGCTGGGGTTGATCTAACTGACCCTGAGGCCTGGTCCTTGGAGGGGAGGCCCCCTCCACCCAGCAGGAGACCTGGTCATGCAGCCGCCTGGCTCTGCCAGACCAGTGTGGAAACTGCATCCGTCCATCCAGGCTGCGGAGGCCACTGGGGAATGTGATGAGGCTGCTGAAATGGGGCCCAGGCCCAGGGAGAGAGAGGGGCCCCCATCCCTGTCAGGGCGGGATGCGGCCACAGCTTCCCAGAAACCGGGGTCTGGTTCTGCCGACAGAAACTGGCTGACAAGGGTTGGATTGGGAAGCCAGACCCCGAGGGGCTGGAGCGGGGCCTGCTGCCGGGGACTGCCTGGGAAGAGAGCCGGGACAGATTATGGGGGGGGCGGGCAGGAACCCCTCATCCCAGCTGGGACGGATTTCCAGCCCTCCACATTACAAATGGACAAACCGAGACCCAGAGACACTGCGGGACATGGCCAGGCTCCCCCAGGAAATTCAATAGGTGCCCAATAGAGCCCCTGATTTCCTCTTCCCACCCTGCTTCCCAAGAACCCCTAAAACCCCCAAATGTCACTCAGCAGCAGGCGGTGGGACAAGAGGACCCTTGTCTCATAATTCTGCTCTGTCACCTTCTGGCTGAGGGATCACGGTGCTGAGCCTCAGTGTTCCCCATCTCTAAAGTGGGGGTAAATCCATGCTTTGCAGGGTCATTGTGATCCTTCAGTAAGACAACGTGGGTCTCAGGCTTGGCACGCTGATCAGCATATAGTAGGTGTTCAGATATACTGATTCCTTCTCCTTTACTGCCTGTGTGGTTCCAGCCGGCCCGCAGTAACTGTGACTGTGTCACACACGCCCCCCACCTCAACACTCCCCCCGCAACACAACCTCTTTTTGGGATATTGAATAATCTGGCTCCAAATGGCTCCCCACTGGGTCCTAAGGCCCCTGTTCCCCTCATTCATTTGTTTATTGAGCATGTATTTATTGAGGGCCTGCTAGATGCTGGACTCGGCTCTGGGGAGCCAGAGATCCGGGCATAAAGCTCGGCGTGGGTGAAGGCACGGAGCCCCAGAGCCGAGAACCCCAGCGCTCATTTCCTCAACCTCTGTTCTAGCAGCATCTGCTCTGCCGCAGGCCCTGTCCTGGGCCCTGGGCCACAGCTGGAGGTGGGGTTGGTAGGAGGGCGGAGAACCTGCCCAGTCCTCCAGGATTTGCTAATTAATTAGGAAATCTGAGCCCCGTGCCCGGTGATACTGTTTTAACTTGCCACCTAGACTGGGAGCAGCTGAGGAGGAGGGCAACCCCCACCCGGCACCCTCCTAATTACTGCTTTTACCTTCTTCGGGGCTTCGCTGGGTGTATCGAAGTTCTGCCAAGGCCTCTGCAGCTCAGAGCCGGGGGAAGGCAGCGGGCTGAGAGCCCACTTCCCAGCTGTGACAACGGAGGTCGGAGATCAAGGCTCTGCTTGGCGTGGGGACGAGAGCGGGGCTGGCATCATAGGGCTGCTCATGCCATGACAGCCAGGGGCTAGGGTGGTGCTGGAACCAGAGCGTGGCTTGTCCTGGTCCAGTGGGGGAGACTCAGGCCCTATCCTCAGAGGTCTGGAGTATGGAGGGCAGGGACAGGCTCTTCTGGGGGCCCCTTCTCTCCACCTCACCTGGCAGACTCCCACTTGACCTGTGTTTCAGCTTGGGTGGCTTCTCCTCCTCCAGGAAGCCCACCTGAACCTTTCAGGCTAGATCAGGTGTCCCCTTCTGGCTCCCATACCCCCAACTCCTCTCCCTCTTAGCCTGGCTCCTGCCTGCGGCTGAGAACTCTCTGAGGGAAGAGAGGGGCCGGATTCATCTTTGTGGCTCCAGCGCCCAGCGCCCACCAAGGGAAAAGGGGAGGCAACAAACCCATCTCTATCTTCTCCTCCCCCCACCCCAGTCTGAGTGCCTGGGGCATGGGGCACTGAGGTATTTGGGGACCCTGGGCAGGTTATGTGGCCTCAGTTTCCCCGGAACCAGTGCTTTCAAATTGTATCTAGGGATGTGCCCAATGTGGCAGAGATAGCGACAATGTCCTGTCTTGGCAGTTGAGAGTGACAAACAGAAAAGCATTTTTTTTTTCAAGTCATCTCTACACTCAACGTGGGGCTTGAACTCACAACCCTGAAATCAAGAGGGGCAGGCTCCACTGACTGACCCAGCGAGGTGCCCCCAGAAAAGCATTTTATTAGGGGCTCTGTGGCATGGGCTTGATTCCTGCCCCAGCCATGCATGTGCCGGGTGACTCTGGCAAGTTACTTGACTTCCCTGTGCCTCGGTATTCAAATCTATAAAATGGGATAACAGTGGAACCCACCTCAAAGGGTCATTGTGACTATTAAACAAGTAGTCACGAGCAGAGCACTGAGATTAGTGGTTGGTACCAGTAAATCCCATGTAAGTGTTTGCTGATACCCGATCTGGAATTCAAGCAACATATCCCTTCTTCCCTGACTCTGTTTTCACTGATGATGTCAGCTTGGGTTACGGTAGTGTTTGCTGGGTTTCTGCACTGTAAAATTTGTTTCCCCCTCTTTTTTTTTTTAACCCTTTCTACGGTTCCATTTTTTGGAAGGGTGTCCCTGGGTCCAGTTCGCATTCCAAGCCTGGATCTGGAGGTGAGAATCTGCATGAATTATGTGGAATTCTTCTCCGAGGCAAATGTGTCTGGTGTCCCCTATTTGTTTATTTCTTCCACCATTATTTCTATCAGTTTGGACTCGTGGGTATGTATCTTACCGGGCTACAATTTATTTCTGTATTATTTGTCCTGTTCACCCTGTTCCAGGTTTGGCCATGGGTATCTCTTTGAGGCTGGCTCCTGGGTCTGACATCCCCCCATCTATTTATTTGTTCTGAGTATTTCCTTACCCTCTATCCCTACAGGATGCTCCAGACTCATCCTGTACGTTCCCTGCCTCAGCCCTGGAATCAGCCACTTCTCTAAGGAGTCCCGGGTTCTTTCATTAGAGAGTGGTGCTTAGGAGCCAAGATCCGGGAGCCCGATGTGTTTATTGCTATGGGGGTGTCGCCGCCTCTAGGCCCTCTAGAGGGCAGAGCTGGGTTTATCTTAATTTAAAAAAAAAAAGAAAAGAAAGAAAGAAAGAAAGAAAATGTCCCCTCTATCCCATCGTGGGGTCCATTGGAGGCTCCAGACAGCTGCCCCCTGGCCTTTGAGCACAGATCCCAGTCTGCAGCTCAGAGATCAGCGTCCTTGGAGGGCTTCATATCCATCAGGGCAATGAGGGAGGGAGCCCGTGAGACCATCTCCCGTCCAGGCTCAGCCACTTCCCCGTGTCCACCTCTGCTCACCAGTGGGGACATCGGTAGCTGAGTTGCTTTAGGAATGGGGCTTGGGCCTGGCCTGGGGGGGCCCTCGAGTGCCCGGATTGCTGTGGGATTGCAGGCTTGCTCCCTGCCGGTGGTGATGGCAGGAGCCACAGCCCAGTAACAGAGCCAGGGTGGCCAACCAGGCAGGCCCAGCAAGGGTCAGGTCCCAGGAAAGCCTGACTCAGCCACTGTGCCTACCACGCCCAGGTGGCCCAGCGCTAACGGAGGAAGGCCTGGCAAGCTGGTCCCCTGCTCTCTCTCCCTTCCCAACCCCAGCCCCACCCAACGCTGCATGGCTCCCTGATGCTCAGTGGGTCAGATCAGACCCAGACCTGGCTCCCCACGGAGGCCGCTTTCCTGCAGTGGCAGAGGGTCAGGCTTGAGACCCCAAGGCAAACTGACGATTCTCACAACTTTGCCACCCCACAGCTCCAGGCTGAGTCGGGAAGCGGGGGTTGTGGGCCTGCCCCTACCAGTGCCTTCTGTTTGGGGCACAGGCATCATGCCTCACCCTGCTGAAAACCCTTCAGTGGCTCCCCACGGCCCTCAACTTAAAATCACCACTCCTGGACCTGCCTGACAAGGCCCTGGAGAGCATTTCGGCCCCCCACATGACACCCTAATGACAGCGAAGTGTTTGGGGTTCCCCTCACACAACCGCCTGGCTTCAACACTCCAGTTTCCTCTGCCTGCACTGTCCTCTCCTGCTGCTTCCCTGGTTAATTCCCACTGGTCCCTACAATCCCTACTTGGCTCAGCTCAGGGGCCACCTCCACCAGGAAGCCTTCCTTCTCTGCCCCAGATTGTCTCTGCTCACCTGGTCCATGTCCCTGGTCACCTGTGGATGACGCCGTCCTAACGTCACTGTGAATGACCTCTGGCACGCGGGGGCCGCAGCATGGGATCATGGAGAAGGCTCAGGGTTTGAAATAAGGACTCTAGTTTCTCTCAAGCCCTCCGCTCCTTCCTGCTATGTGACTTAGGCAAGTCACTGCCCATCTCTGAGCCTCAGTCTCCTCATCTGTGAGAAAGGCATCTAACCGGGATTCCCGGCCCTGCTTGCAATTCTGGCCTCTACCTCTAACTTGCTGTGTGGCCTTGGGCAAGCCCTGTCCCTGGGCCCAGCCTCAGTTTTCCTTTTCTGTGAAATGGGGCTGCTCACAAAAACTCAAGAGTACTGAGGTTCCAACAAGCCAAAACTTGTGAGAAGCCTTTATAAACCTCAGAGCCCTACACGGATGGTCGAAGAATCTATTTCAACAAGCCCCGCAGAGACGTGTGGGAGGGAGCTGGTGGCTGTTCTCACCGTTCTCCTGCCTCCCAGCCCTCCTGAAGTCTAGAGATCAAAGGTGACAGAGGCCTGTTGGCATGGAGGCCAGGCTCGGCAGGGCCTGCTCCCTGGCCCCCTGCCCACCTCCCACCCACCCCCACTCCCACGGTTCCACGATGTGTGTGCCTTGGGCGAGAAGGTCCATTTAAGGGCTCAGGGTGCGCTCCCCACCCCCCACTTCCAACCCACAGGGCCTCTCTCCGGTCCCGCGGCTCCCCCAGAGACTCAAAACCAAGATGAGTTTGAATCATCTGCAACTTTATTCCAGAGCAGAAATAAGTCATTTCCTAGCAATAAATATAAAAAAAATAATAATAAATTAAGTTTCGAAAAAAAAATACCGAACAAAAACAAAATCAGTAACACTGACAGACTAGTGAATGTCTAAAGGGGAGGGAGACCGGATGGACCCGCCCCCAGCCTGGGAATGTGTTGACACAGGCCACCGTCTGCCCCCCCAGGCCCTGGCCGGGCCCCCTGCCACACACACACATACTTCCCACAAAGTACAAAATAGATATTTAAAAAAAAACCTCAACACAACCAAGCATCCTGCGAGGGTCCCGGAGGAGCAAGATTTGGCCCGCTGGGGCTGAGGACAGGGCCTGGGGGGCTGAGGAAGGCACCAGAGAGACCGGGGAGCTACTTTGGGTCTTGCCCAGCTGAGTTTGCTGGCTGTCCTCTCTTCTCCTTGGGCGGTGGGGCCGGAGGTACCCTGTTCACGTGGCCACAGGCCAACCCCTCCACCTCCCGAGACGGTGAAAGGGAGATCCATTTGGAAATGTCCTGTGTTGTTTGTCCAAATGCTTTGGCGGGGCTCCTGCCCCAGGGGATGCCGGGAACATGGCAGCGCCTGCTAAGTGCTTGGCAGTCTGTCCTTTGTAGACGAAGAGGCCCCCAGCCTGGGGTCCCTGAGCATCTCCCCAGTTTAGGCCTAGCTGTTGTCCAAGACCTCCCCCCCAGCAGAGGCCTCAGGGTGCCATCAATAAGGAATAGCTAGAAATAAATAAGGTCCCTGGTGGCCCAGCACAGAGCTGGCAGGAGGGCTACTCTGTTTCTTCAAGTATTCTTGGCCAAGGGGGTTCGCGGCCTGCCGGGGCTCAGATGGGGATCCCCACTGTGTTCACCTGGTCCTTGAGTCCCAGCAGGCTGTAGGCGATGCGTTTCTGGTGGCCGGGCAGCCGCACCCCAATCCTCTTGATGTCGCTGTCGGGGAGGGAGAGAGGGAGTTAGGGGCTGGCTGGGGAGAGGTGAGGGAGAGGGTGGGGGTTGGGAGGGTGGGCAGAGGCTCGACGCCAGGATCCACACCCTGAAGGCTTGCTAACATTGACAAAGTTCAGAAAGTGGTGAAAGCACCCACTCTGTGAGAAGTTCTCCCCTCCCCCATGCAATCTGCACCACTATCGGTGAAGCAGGTGCTCTTTTCACCGCCATTTTCGCAGAGCTGAACACTGGAGGCTCAGAGAGGTAAAGCGACTTGCCCAAAGTCACACAGCCAGGAGGTGGAGGAGCTGGAAATCGAAGGAGCTGTGAACAAATGTCTCCTCTCCCCCAGCCTGGGTCTGCCCTCACTGTCCCCAGCTAAGGCCTCCTCCCCAGGGCAGCACGGACGCCATCACCGGGTGCAGGGGAGCGGAGGCAGGGACCCTCTAGGGCTGCTGCTCACAGCTCTTCCCAGCCCCCACTTTAGTCCACTCCTATTCCCTCCGAGTGCCTACTGCTGACAACCGAGGAAGAACTCAGGAAACACTCTGCACGGGGACCTCAAGGGTTAAAGTTCTGTCTGCAGGCTGCTAAGGAGAGGAGCCTGAAGTCCCCAGTCAGGTGACCAGGTCACCCGAGGCAGGTGTTCTCCCTTTAGGATCCTCAATTTCCTCACCTGTGAAATGGGACGAGTACCTAACTGGAGGGCGGGAGACCCCCCGGAAACGGGTGGCAGAGGGGGACGGCGGCCTCGGTGCCAGATGGGGAGATGTGCCCAGGAGCCCACAGCCCTCTCCTGCCTCCTCTCCGTGCCCCACCCCATCCCCTTGTAAAAGCACTTATGCTCCCAGGAGCCCTGGAGCAGGACGTTTACTGCTCACTCTGGGACTTTTCTCCTCCACCACCCTCACCCACCAGCCCAAACCCATGAAAACACCCAGGTTTTTATGGGCCGTCTCCTGGCTATAAATGAGACTAATTATACGGTAGGAGCTCCTGTTTGCAATTCCGGAGACATGACTTTCCCACAGGCTCTGGGAGCCCTCAGAGAGGTGCTGGGCAGGGAAGGGCAGCCCCGGGTGCGTGGGGAGGGTGGCTCAGGGACCCCCAGGAGGGGCTGGCTGCCCCCGCCACGGCAGGAAGGCCAGACATCAGACACCGGGGAGAACTTCCTAACCCACCCCTGCGAGCCATTCTAACCGAGACAGCTGGGCCTGCTGAAAGAGCTGTTTCCCCCACACCTGCAGGTCTCCAAGTGTGGCTCCCAGGGAAACACTCGGACCCTTGGGGAAGGAGGCACTTCCCGAAAAGGCAGGATCCTGGACCCAAGTACAGACTCATTGACCTTGAAGTTCTGAAGGTGGGGCAGGGAGTCTGCATCTTATCGGGTCCCAAAGACCCTGGTGTCTGACTTAAGAACCAATGGGTTAAGTGAATGCCAGGAGGGTAACAGCAGAGACCTAGTCCCCTGGACTCCAGGATAGGCCTGGCACACAGTAGGTCCTCAGGATGTATCTGCTGAATGACTGATGGCTGCTTTAGTGAACATGGGGCCACCGCCCAGGCTGCCTTGGGCCCCTCTCCCAGACTGGTGTAGTTAATCCCATGGTGGGAGCCAAGATTGCTCCCGAGGCCCATCGAGGAAGCAAAACCCCTGGGCTGGGAGGCAAGAAGCCCAATTCTAGTCCTGGACTTCATCAAAGCCTTGGGCAGGTCCTATCCTGTTACTCGGCCTCAGTTTCTGCATATCTAAAATGGGAAGCTTTGCTCAGATGCTCTTGGGCCATGTACCCCAGCTCCAGTCTTTTTCACACACAAGAGACCCTGACACCTTCCATGCCACATCTGCTTACCACAGAGGCACACAAGATGAGTCACGGACTGTCCCAAGACTGCTCCTGCCCCAGCCTCAGTTTCCCTCTTACCACTCCCAGACACACGACCGAGGCTATGTTTTTCCTGAGCACTCTCAATGCTGGCCCTGGTTCTGGGGAATTCAAAGGAGCACCTGCTGTGTACTGGCCCTGGGCACAAGCAGTGAGAGAGGGCTCCTAGAGCCTCCCGCATCAATGATTCATTCCCTCGGCAAACAGGGCATGAGGACCAAGTCTATGCTGAGGGCACGCGGCAACCATAAGCCCCATTGGCCTGGGCTCCCCTCCCAGAAAGCTGTATCGCATTCCCCCAGACACTGGACGGAGCCTCTTACTAGACCAGGCATTTTCCTGGGCTACAATATCTACCGCTTCCTTAGCTCCCCAAAAGACACACAGAACCACCAGTCTAGCTGGAAACTCTAGCAACTCCAAAACAACAAGGTGAATGCTCAATCCGAGAAAAGGTGGCAAGGAGCCGGCCCCTGGGGAGGGACGGGAGTGGGGGTGGGGGGAGCACTGAAGCCTAAACCTTGACCTGACCCCATCAGGGAAAGTGCCAAGTTCTGAGACCAACTCCTTGCCTCCCACTGGGACTCAGGGCGTGTGTAGACACAGCCTTCGGGGTAAAAAAAAAAAAAGTGCTCTAAGATTCCCCATTCATTTCACTTATTTGAAATAAAGAAGGAGGCAGTGGTGGTGAGTCACGCAGGCCGCAGCTCCGAGCGCCACCGAGCTCCGAGCTGGTAGGAGGTGGAAGGAGTGTGGAATGACTTCCTGCCTTTATTCAGGCCTTTCAAAACACAGTGCACATGCACACACACACAGCCTCCATCCATCCAAGACAGCCCTGTCCCTGCTCGTGGGAAAGGAATTGGCCGAGGAGCACCCCGGGCTATTTCGGGAAGCTTCTAAGAACATGTGTTTCCTGTAAGCCCTTCTCCTTGCCCTCTGCTCTGCTCACCCACAAGAGTAGCTGTGCTGTCCCCAGTGGGAGCCCCTGGAGGGGCCAAGGGGCTGTTCCAGGTTCCCAGGCAAAAGGAGGGGGTGCAGGAACCCTGGCCTTTGCCCACTGGCTGCGGGCTGAGAGCAAGGGGGTCGAGGAGAGGAGGAGAGTGACACGGGTTAAGCCCCTACTGTGTACCGGGCATGTCCCCTGCACTCACCTATCCACTCTGCACAGCAGGGAACCAGGGACCAAGGCCCAAAGTTGGAACCTAATCTGATCACGGTCTCCTGCTAGGACATGGCAGACGTGGGGCTTGAAGCTAAGCACAACGGCAGAGCTCGAGCCCGGGACCCTGCTGCTGGCTGGAGACAGAAGATATCCTGGGATCCATCTCCCTCTGGCTCACTCTGTCCCTGTCTGACTCCCCGTCCCCTGGGAGGAGATACAGCCCAGTCTAAGAAGCTCTGACCGGCAATCACCAGCCAGCTGAGTAGTCTTCCGAGGCCCTGGAGAATGTTCTTGCTCTCAGGCCCAGATCCTAGAACTTCTGTAACCCAGAACTGTGGGAGGCCTGGGTGGACCCTTCCATGCGATTCCCAAAACCTCCCAGCCCCAGGGCCCATTCCGGCCCTGACCTTGGACCCTAAACAAGCTGGGCTTTGGGGACTTAACACTATTTTTAGAGGCACCAAAGGCTAAGGGGATCGTGTCTTCTCCCACCAGGGATGGGAAGAGGTGTCCTTGCCAAGGCCATGCCGGGAAAGGTCCCTGACATTGGAGGGGAGAGCAGAACTCCCACAGGGCAGCCTGACAACCATGTGGGGAGAGGTCCCTGGGAGGGGAGGGGTTATGGCACTCTCTCCTAGGCAATAGCCACGAAGTCCAAGGGCTCTGCCCACTTCTCTTCAGCATCCCGGAGAGGCATGCAGCCCCTAAACGGCTGTGTGACTTTAGGCAGGTAACGTACTCTCTGGGCCTCAGTTTCTCCACTAATGACCTCTGTGGTCCCTGATCTCTGGGCCCTCACTGACCAGCGCTAGAACCCTACTGGGCCCCTAGTGGCCATGGGACCCTGAGCAAGTCACTGCACTTCTCCATCCCATCCCCCGGTGGGGAGATGGACGAGCCCCAACGGCCAAATTTTCCCAAGGCCTGATTCACAGTGCTTGGGCACACAGCTGGCACACAGTCAGCCCACGACCAACATTGCTCTGATTATGACAGTAACTATATTTTCCCATTCTGGAAAAAAGACGCAGGAACAGCGGGGAGCCAGGCCGGAGTGCCCAGAATTCCTGGCGGCTGGTCTAGCTCTGCCCTTCCTGGGAAAGCCGTCTGCCCCCCAACGGGAAAGGAGAACGAAGGGGGAAGAGGGGCGTGGTGGGCAGGTGGGGAGAAGGCAGGGCCGGACTCACTCATTGGTCATCTGCACCACCTTCTCGATGGCCGTGTAGCCCGCCGCCAGGAAGTGCTCTGTGTACTGCTGCATCTTGATGGACTCAAGCCACTCGGACACCGTGCGGAAGGGCACCCCCTCGGAGCCACTGGTGCTGGGAAGCCGGATGGACACCCTGAAACGGGGGTCATCACTAGCAGGTGAGTGGCTGTGGCATGGGGCCCCCCACGCTGCTCCCTAACCTGGGTGATTCTCCCAACCGCCCTGGGCCTCAGTTTCCTAATCTGGACAACAGAGAAGCCCAGTCAGGTAGGGTTCAGGGCAACATGCTGGCATGTTGTAAGCACTGGGTGTTTACAGCTCCTGCTGGGCCCCTCCCCAAGCCCCTGCCAACACCAGCACCAATAACCACAAAATAACAAAATGTTCGGATTCAGGTTCCTGGAGGCACAGCCCCAGCCTGGCCAGCTGCCAGCACATAAAATACTTAATCGCCCCGTCTCAGCTTCCTCATCAACAAAAGGCAGGTAATTATAGAACCCATCTCATCGGTCGTCCGAATGAGTTAAAACATGTTCGGCACTGAGCGCAGGGCCCGACGCATTTCCCATATATGTCAACTGCTTCTCTTAGTCTCATCCGAGCCCCCTTACAGGGTAAGAGCCCACGCGGAAGTCCTGAGCCCCCAGCCCCCAGCCCTGGCCGGCCACTACACAGAAGCGGCTCCGGGGTAGAGCTGGGGGCGGCCACCAAGCCCAGGGGCTATGGCACGAACCGGGGGTCAAAGTCAGCCAGGGTCTTGAGGGAGTCGGGAGCCCGGATGAGCTTGTCGAGGATGCTGACGATGTCCGCGAACTTGGGGCGGCGGGCGCGTTCCTGCTGCCAGCACTGCATCATGAGCTGATAGATGGCGGAGGGGCAGTCCATGGGCGTGGGCAGCCGGAAGCCGTCGTTGATGGCTTTCATCACCTGGAGAGGCCGGAGGGTCAGCAGCGCCCCAAGCGGCTGCCAAAGCCCCGCCAGCTCCCTGGGGAGGCCCGCACGGGCAGCTGGGCACAGGAGAGAAGAGGAGCCCCAGACACAGAGGGGACGAGCACTCTTTCTGGAGCCCCACACGCAAGCGTCAGAGACACAGAAGGCGGATGCTGAGGAGGCTGTCTCCGGAGTTCCACAGAGGCAGGGGCTCCTGACCCTGCTCCCTCCGGGGCACCCCGGGGCAGCAGCCACCCTGTGTGCCCTGCAGCCAGCCTCCCTCCAGCCTCGGGACATCTACACCAGCCGCTCCCTCCAGCAAGCGCCCTCTTCCCGCTCCGTGCCTTCCCCCTGCTCCCGCAAGGCTCCTCAGTCTCCGGCCCGGCGAGCAAGCTCACACACACGAATGTGTCTACCCCACGCACGCACACAGGCACACGCAGGTGTGTGCACACAGGAAGGCACCCGCCCTCCCCAGTACCCGTGTCCCTTCACCGACCGGAAGCAGGGACCGGCTCCGCAGCCCCGCACAAGGCCTGGCTCATAGCAGACCCCCGATAAACACGGACTGGATGTACCAGAGGAAAATGAGCCCCCAAAACTCTTCTCTGCCCGGCTGCTGGGGTGCGGAAAGGAGCCGAGGGCTCCAGTTCAGGCCAGGGGAGAGCCGGGCAGGGCCGGGCAGGTCACGGGGGCTTACCTCATGGTTCGACAGCTCCCAGTAAGGCCGCTCGCCGTAGGTCATCACCTCCCACATGACGATGCCGTAGCTCCACACGTCGCTGGCGGAGGTGAACTTGCGGTAGGAAATGGCCTCCGGGGCCGTCCAGCGGATCGGAATCTTGCCACCCTGCAGGGGACCCCAGCCCTGTCACCGCTGGCCCTCTGGCCAGCACCCCCTTGTCCGTGCGGCCTGGGGGTATTCCCGCCCGCAGAGCCCACACCCAGGGGGCACAGGTGAGGGCACCTGGGGCAGCGTGGAGGCCGCTTCACCCCCCGCAGCCACAGCCGCCCGAGATCTTACGCTGGTGGTGTAGGTGGCCTCGGGGTCGTCCTCCAGCACTCGGGACAGGCCGAAGTCGGACACCTTGCAGACCAGGTTGCTGTTGACCAGGATGTTACGGGCGGCCAGGTCGCGGTGGACGTAGTTCATGTTGGCCAGGTACTTCATGCCGGCCGCGATGCCCCGCAGCATGCCCACCAGCTGCAGCACGCTGAACTCGCCGTCCTTCTCCTGCGGAGCACAGGCCCTCAGCCAGCGCCCCCCACCGCCGGCCCTGAACCCCCCAGCGCACCCCGGGCAGCCCCAGGCCCCCACCAGCTCCGACCCACAGCCTCACCCGAAGGAACTTGTCCAAGGCCCCGTTCTCCATGTACTCAGTGATGATCATCATGGGCTTGTCTGCAGAGGGGGGCACAGGTGTGAGGGGAGGGGACGGCCAGAGGTGTAGACGGGGTGGGGAGGGCACAGCTATGGACGGAGCCCCTGTCTGGTGGCCTGAGTGTGCAACCCCTCTTCACCCCCACTCTGGGTGGGCAGATCCTGCGGGGGGAACGGGGGTCTCCCACATCCCCCCACCCTGGTCCCCTCCCCAACCCTGGGGCCAGTGCTCACATTTGGAGACGACGCCCTCCAGGCGGATTATGTTGTGGTGGCTGAACTGGCCCATGATGCTGGCCTCGCTGAGGAAGTCCACCCGCTGCTTCTCTGTATAGCCGGCTTTCAGCGTCTTGATGGCCACGGGCACCTCCTTCTTCCCCGACGCCTTTAGCGTCCCCTTATACACCTCCCCAAACTCTCCTGTGGGAACACAAGGAGGGAGGAGCGCCCCGTCAGCCTGGCCATTGGCCATCGGGCGCTCCCAACTGGTCCCAGGCCCCTCCGTGGGGCGCCAGGCTCACCTGCCCCAATGACCTTCTGCCTCGTGACACAGGAGGGATGGATTTCGGTGGTGAACTTGAGCACCGCCTGGTTGGGGTCCTCGTACGTGTGGGGGTCCACGTAGGTCTTTAAGGGCTTCAGTTGTTCTGCAGTAGAAAAAGAGAGGCAGGGGCACAGTTTGGTGAGGGGTCCGTGGGAGGGGTCCCCCAAGAGGAAGAGAAGATGATCACTGAGTTTCCAGCTCGGCCCCTCTGAGCTGCTAAAGGAAGCCCCAGGCCCTGCCCACCGAGCCCTGGGGTGCCCCCTCAGCTGTCCCATCTCCACCACAGAGCTGGGGGGGCCTGTAGGACCAGTGGGGCAGGGTGCGGGCGGGCCCAGGAGGCCACTGCATCTCACCTGACTTGGAGAAGTAAACATCCTCTGAGGACTGGCGGGTCCGCAGGCTCCTCCGCCTAAGAGAACCCCCCAGGGAAACAAACACACAGGGCAGGTCAGTGACTTGCTGTGGCCACAAGCCTCCTGATGCCCCCACCCCCCAGTCCTCAGCGGGGGCTTGGTGTGCTGGGCACTCCGCTCAGCAGGCAGAGGGTGCAGGAAGGCAGTGGGAGAGGCAGGGAGGAAATGAGCAAGCAGGACTCCCTCCTTGGGAGTCAACGCCCCGTAATGGCCCCGTAAGTGGCCATAATGAGGGCTTTCCTCATTAGAGCTCCCAGAGCTTCCTGCCCGCGTGACCAGAGGAAGTGTGGACACACCGTTACTAACGAAAGCAAAGACGATGACTGCCATGTCCATGTCCCGAGCCCCCCCCCCGCCCCCCACGGCGTGCCAGGCGCTGTGCTGGGCACCTGACAGCTCATTGCATCTTCCCAGGTCCCCGGGAGGCAGGGATTAGATTTGCCATCAGCCCCAATTTCCAGACAGGAAACCGAGATTCCCGCCCCTCTGAGTCCCACCTCAGCCCTTGGGGAACCCAGGTGTGGGATCTGACAGACCTGCGATGGATGAAGAAGCCGATTCCCGCCAGCACCAGAAGCAAGACCACGCCAACGGCCACACCGCCAATCACCGCCATGTTGCCAGATCCTTCCGTGGCTGTCAGGGGAGAACAGCTCATCAGCTGGGAGCCCCCCGTACTCCAAATCATGGCAATGCCCCCTCTACACCCAAGGGCCACTTTAGGGACATGTGCTGGATGCCTTTACTCGTGACGGTTCATGAGAATATTTATTCCCATTTCACAGATGATAAATGACAAGTCTTCCCTAGGGAATATGGCAGGAACCGCCAGATGTGTGGGACTCTTTCCACGACACAGGATTTGAACTGGGTCTGCCAATGCTGGACCCCATGTCCTTCCTTCTCAACACTGTCCTTTATGCATGTCCCTGGGTCCTCCCTCCCCCCCCAGACTCGGAGCTGATCCCCGCCAGGCTCTCCTAGGCCCTGGCTGACCAGGAGGGGGGGCATTTCTAAGTTCTTTGACTCACTTCCTCCTCCCACACGTCCCAGCTGTCCTGTTCCAGGGCCCTGGCCCGCCTCACGCCCGGCTGCCCAACTCACACAACGTCTGGAACTCATGAACCTTGCTGCCGGCTCCCTGCCCCTCCTGCGTCAGCGCCTGCACCTGGACCAGGTAGATGGTGTCCGGAGCCAGGTCATCCAGGGTCACGGAGAAGCCCTCGGTGCGGCGCACATTGTAGCTGTTGGAGTCCCCCTGTGGGTGAGAGCGGGGTGGGCGGCATCAGCTTGGCCCACCGGAGACCACCCCCAGCTCAGCCTAGCAAAGCAGGTCGGTCACTCATGTTAGCAGACTCGATGCTCTTTTTTTTTTTTTAAGATTTTATTTACTTATATATATATTTTAAAGATTTTATCTATAGTGGCGCCTGGTTGGCTCAGTCATTAAGCCTCTGCCTTCGGCTCAGATCAAGATCCCAGGGTCCTGGGATCAAGCCCCTCATCGGGCTCGCTGCGCCACGGGAGGCCTGTTTCTCTCTCTCCTGCTTCCCCCGCCTGTGTTCCCTCTCTCGCTGTCTCTCTCTGTCAAATAAATAAATAAGATCTTTTAAAAATGTATTTTATTTATTTATTTGAGAGAGGGCATGAGCACAAGCACAGGGAGGGACAGAGGGAGAAAAAGACTCCCCACTGAGCGTGAGCCCAACGCAACGTGGGCTCGATCCCATAATCCTGAGACCGTGACCTGAGCTGAAACCGAGAGTCGGACGCTCAACCGACTGAGCCACCAGGGCGCCCCTTGACGCTCTTCTTACCGTGGAGGAAACGGAGGCTCAGAGAAAGGAAGTGAGTCGCTCAAGGTTCCAGCCAGCAAAGGCATGACCCAAGGCGCGAACCCAGGTGTGTCTGATCGCCTGACTCGTCCCCCCAACCCTGACTATCTCTTCTGGGGACTCCAGAACACTGCGTCTTCTCTGCCACCACTCTCTGCTGTGCTGGCCTAGGAGAGGGGACTCTCGGAAGACCCCAGACCTCGGTGTCCTCATCAGCAGAATGAGGTAAGCCATCTACCTGACCAGTCTGTTCCCCTGCTTCCAGCCTGGCCAGGGTCTGCCCTCACCCCGGAGTTACCTTCTTGCGGTAGGTGACCTCGTACTTCCACACGCGGCTCTGCTGTGGCGGGGGGATGCTCCAGGACACGCTCAGCGAGGTGGTGCTGCGGCCCTCCAGCTTCACCTTGGGGGGCTCTGGGCAGGACAGCGGATGGGGGAGGGGTGTGAGGAGCCACGGCGGGGGCAGCTGTGGGGCGTGTGGGTGAGCGCCCCTAGACCCGGCCCCATCCACAGCCCGGGCTCTCCAGATCCCAAGCTGGGATTCCTCCAGCTCCGGCGCACAGAGCCGCAGGCCCGGGGCCCCGCGGGCTGGCCCATCTGGGGCACCCTCTGAGTATTCATGAGTGCGTATGTAATAAAACCCAAGTAACAGCTGACTCTGTCGGGGACCGGTACTGTCCTAGGAGCCTTCTACACGGTAATTTTCTGAATCCTCTGGAGAGCCCTATCACGACTCCCATTTTACAGGCGAGGAAATTAAGAGAGGCCACGGAGCTCAGAGGTAACCCCACGGCCTAAGGCTTTTAACCACAGGCTGCTGCCTCCCTCCGGACACAGCCAAGCCCTGGGCGGCCGTCCCGCTGATGCCTGGCCCTCACCTGTCTGATTGATGCTGACGCTGGCGGTGCGGAAGCTACGGCTGGCCACCAGGCCCGAGACCCCATTGCGGGCCTCCACCGCGAAGGTGTAGTTCATGTGCGGCTCAAGGTCACTGACGGTCACGCTGGTGCGGGTCAGCGCGTGCGGCGGCTCCGAGTACCGCACGCTGGCCTCGCAGGGCCCGCACTCGCCCGACTCGGGCCAGCACTGCTCGCAGGTGACGCTATAGATGAGGTCGTCCCGGCCCCCACTGTCCTGGGGGGGCGTCCAGCGCAGCTCCACTTTGGCGCCCATGCCCACGGCCGTGAGGTAGTGCGGGGCAGAGGGCGGGCCTGCGTGGAGGGCAGAGGCCAGAGTTCAGAGCCGGGTAGCCTGGGTGTATCGAGCAGCACGCCACGTTCCCCCCACACCTCCCCTCGGACGCCCTCGCTGACCCACGGCGAGACTCACGAGTGCAGGGCATGGACGGCAGGTCCTGCGGGGCCCGGAAGTAGCCTTCCTCACACTCACAGAAGGTGGCGCCCTCAGGGGCCATCACCGTGTGCACGGGGCACTCCAAACAGGGGCTCTCGGACGCCTCGGACTTGAAGAATCCAGGCGAGCAGGCTGGCGGACACAGGGATGGACATCAGTTCAACCACGTCCCACCCAAAGTGACTGTTCTGGTGGGACCTTGTCGTGGGACCCCACGCAGGCTGCTAAACCTCTCTGGGCCTGTTTTCTCATTGCAACCAGGTTGTGATGACAAAGTGCATGGCAAGCACCCAGAGCTGGGCACCCAGGAAGTGCTTCACCCCGTGCTCCAAACCTCTGCACACGCGCCACTGGCCCCCACCAGGGCCATGCACGAGCCTGGCGCTCCAGGCTCCATCTCACCCCAGGACCCCACCTCGCACCTGCCTCGTCCCCTTTAATCCCTGCAGAGCAGCCCGAGGGGTCCCCACTTCGGCTTCCAGCCGCCCAGGGCAGGAACTGCACCTTCACCGCGGGCCTTTGTTGACCGAATGGTCACCACAGCCTCAGCCCAGCAGCCAGGCACGCCCACTCAGGATGACACCCCTGCGGGTGTCCCCTTCACCCCACGACCCGGCTGCCTTCCCGTTCCGGGGCTGGGCCACCAGGAAGCAGGCCAGGCCAGGCCCCCAGCATCTTCTGTGGAGCTGCTCCCAGGACCGAGTCATTTCCGCCACTCACAAGGGCAGCCAGGAAGCGGCTTTTCCTCCCCCAGTGGAAGGTCCTGTCCTGGCCGGACCAGGCCAGCTAGGGGCTCAGGCACCTGACTCCAGAGGCTTCTTCCTCCCACCACCCTATCCTGCCTCTGCCCCAAGCCCCTTCCTGGCTTTGCAGGCAGGAAGCTGCCCAGACACGGGGCCACGGTGCAGGGCTGCTCAGGGCTTGGGCAGCAGCTGAATGGCCAGAGTGGGGGGTGGGATCACCCTAGGGACCTCTTCTGTAACCCCATCACTACTGTACCCGCCTCCACCTTATTCTTGGACAGCGTCCTGAGACACCTCAGGATATCACTCTGCGGCATGGACCCTGAGATGAGCCAAAGCCCCTGAGCTCAGGGAGTGGGAGCGCATGACTATGTCTGCCATAAAGGGGTAGGTGAGAGCTAAGGAGGGTTGAGGAATCAGAGCGGGGTATTTCAGCTGGGGCTTAGAGGCTGCGTAGGAGTTCGGCAGGGCAGAAATGTTGGAAGGGGGAGGTAAGAAACAGCAAGACTTACACAGAAAGTATCAGTGGCCTTCTGGCCATAAACGGGGGGAGCAGGAGCCAAAAAGTCCGAGAGGATTCCAAGGACCAGACCATACGAGGCCTTTAATGCCCAGCCAGGGAGCCAGGACTTTATCCAGGGCCAATGAGAGCCATTGGAGGACTGAAGGTTTGAGGCAGAGCCAAATGGCAGTTAGATCCACGCTGTCGAGAAAATTCTTGGACAAAGTCTCCCTCTTTGTCCAGTTCTCTATGTGAGCAGAGGTGGGGAGCAGGACTGAGAGTCAGGGGACAGGACTCCAAGGACACCTCGGCAGCCGCTCTCGCCCACCGTGAGTGAGCAGCCTGTCCCACCACGTGCCGCCGCCGGCTCAGAACCGCAGCAGAGGCCCTGAGGGCGCTCACCCAGGACGGAGGGGGCCTGGGACCCACTCCTGCTCTGTGCAGTGACATAAACAGTGACCGCTGCTGATGAGGGACCTACGATGTGCAGCTCCCGGACCACGCACCTGACATTCGTTCAGTCCTCACAACAAGCTCGTCAGACGAGGACACGGTATCATTCATTCCACTTCAGAGGGGAGGAACCCAATGCCCAGAGAGGCAAGGCCACTTATCCAAGGTCAACAAGCTCAGGACACAAAACCAAAACCTAAACCCAGGACGCCTGACTCTGAGCCCCTCTCCTCCCACATGCACCTCGCTTTGGAGCAGAGAGAAACCAATGTTCTGATACGAGCCGGAAGAGACAGGAGAGGAGTCCTTTAAAGTCCTTTAAAGCCCCACTTTAACAGCCCAAAGATCCCAAGACTAATTTCAGAGCAGCAGGGGGGGCGGGGGGGGGTGGCACCTCCCAGCGTAGGTCTAACACGGCAGGTTCACAGGCTATGCGAAGAAACGGTAGAATCAACCCCACAGCACTGGCTGAGGAACATACCTCCTGCTGTCCTGCAGCAACCCACGTGTATTTCTTTAAGATTTTAATCTTAAGTAACCTCTGTCCTGATGTGGGGCTTGAACTCACAACCCCGAGATCTAGAGTCGCCTGCCCCACCGACTGAGCCAGCCAGGCGCCCTTCCCCTGTAGTCTGCATTCCTCTTTATGTATCTGTCACAATACAAAAATAGCTCTCTCCCCCCCAGATCTTCAAGTAAAAATGAGACTCCAGAGAGCTGGGCCATTTTACCTTGGGATTTCAACTCCCCCGAGGACCCTGACTTGGCCCTAGAGGGGCGGGCCTGTGTATACCCCAGGTAAGGACTGACTCCAGCTGTCCAGGCCCAGTGGAGTTGGGGCGCTTGGGGGGATCCCCCAGAATCACCCTCCAGCCCAGGCTGGGGAGGGGACCTCAAGCCCCCACGGCTCGGGCTTGGTTCTAAAGGAAGGCATTAGCCAGGGGCGCCTGGGTGGCTCAGTCATTAAGGGTCTGCCTTCAGCTCATGTTAGGATCGCGGGGTCCTGGGATCAAGCCCCACATGGGGCTCCCTGCTTAGCAGAGAGCCTGCTTCTCCTTCGTGCTCTCTCTCTGTGTTCTCAAATAAATAAATAAAAATCTTAAAAAAAAAAAAAAAGGCGTTAGCCACCTGCAGCCCCCCACAAAGCCGTGCCCCCCACGTGGCCAGCCCCCGAGTCCTACGCCAAGAGGAGGAAGGTGGGGTGGGGGAAGAGTCAGGTTCCATGCTTTGGACCCAGAGCCCGGGGGTGGCCTGACTACTGCCGGCAGGAAAGAGGGAATTTGGAGAGATTTCCGCTGCGGATATGCCAGATAATACAGCGGACAGGCCCCATCAACAGGCATGTGCTTGCCTGACGAGAAGGCGCTGCCCCCTCCTCCAGCGGCACAACCACGAGGGGCTGTCCCCGGGGCCCCAGCGCTCGGGGGCCTCGGAGTTCACGGTGAGGACACCAGCAAGCCCCTGCATCTTTCTGACCTTGCCGGGCTGGATCTGCTGGCATTCTGGGCACACGTCGGGTGCTCATACACACCCAAACCCACCCACGAGCACAAAATACCCACGGTTCCCTAGCCGACCGGGGGACTCCTATGCAGCCTTCAATGCCCTGCTTGAGCTCTTCTCCACGGCCCTCCCGGACTGCCCAATTTCTGGCCCTCTTCTGCCCCCAGGGGGCATCTGTTACTCAACCTTATGTTTACCAAATAGAAACGGAGCACTTCCTACGTGTCTGGCATCATCTGGGATCTGATGGTGAGGCAGATAACACCCATTTCTGCTTCGGGGAAGTTCACAGCCCGGCTTTCAGGCTCCCTTTGAAATGACTCCTGCTCCTAGGAGAGCCTTCTGCGAGACCGGCAGCAGGCACGGGGCCCCGTCTTTCTGGGGCCCATGGCTCAGCACAGGGTCGGGCACGCAGTCGGGGTGCAGCTACCGTCTGTCGGCTTGGTGGAGGGACAGGTGAGCAACTGAATGAGTGAGTGAATGAATGAATGAATGAATGAACGTGTGAGTCAACGGCTAAACCTAGGACGTGCAGATTAAACATTCGCCCCAGGAGCGAGTAGTGTCACAGCGTCCTGGGAGACCCTGCGGGGACAGCACCCCAGGACGTCCCCCGCCCAGCACCAGAGCCTGGCCTCCGCGCACCTGTGGACAGCTTCTCCGGCTCCAGGTTGCCTGGCGGGCCTGGGCTACACTGAGCAGGGGAACTG
Organism: Martes martes; assembly: GCF_963455335.1. Classification (NCBI taxonomy): domain Eukaryota; kingdom Metazoa; phylum Chordata; class Mammalia; order Carnivora; family Mustelidae; genus Martes; species Martes martes. The sequence goes on along the minus strand of NC_137891.1, from coordinate 179,959,939 downwards.
GGCCACAGTGGCTGCACCCAGAGCTGCACCCCGGTTTTTCCAGTTCCCGATGCCCGCCCCTCAGGTGGCAGCGTGGAGTGACTTAGGGACATACGCCCTCTGGAGTGACGCAAATCTCACCCTTGGTGGAGCCCCTCCCCCCAGGTCCAGCCACCTCCCCAACTGGTAGTGGCGAGGTCACAGGGTCAAGAGGTCACAGTGGCCATTCACCTGGGGCCAGTCACCTCCCCAGGCCATGAAGGCAGAGCGTGGACTTTGTCTTGTGCCCTGACAGGCAGCCAATGGTGACCCAGAAGTCACCGACCCTGCCCATGAAGGGAACTGCTCGCTCCGACCTGGTGGCTTCTCTCCTTCTCCCCACACCTCCCCCACCCCACCCCTTGGGCCCCAGCAGCCCCATGTGGGGATGTCCCCATGGCCCAACCGCCCCCTTCACACACACCCCGGAGAACTATCTTCAGGCACATTCCTCCCCTGAGCCTGAGATAAGCACAGCCCCCCACCACCCCCACCAGCCTCCACCTCCTGCTGTCTCCCCACCACCAGCCTTTTATCTTCTGTTTGCTTTCCCTGCCTCCTTCCTTCCGTTCTGGGGACCCATTTACCTCCGGAGAGGGCGGGAGGGGCCACCCCATGGAGCTGCCAGCCCGGTGCGAGCTGAGGGTGGGACAGGTAGGGCGCAGAGGTGGGGGCTGCCATCCATGACTCCCACCCCAGTGGGCCAGAGGAAACCACAGAAATGAGGCCCGGAAAGGGACGTGCCCAAGACTCAACAGCTCACAGAGCCCCCAGCCCGGGGCTCAGTCACATCCTGATGGAGTGGGGCTTCGGGCAACAGCTCCCCACACAGCCTGGGGCCAACCCGCCCCGGGACCACCTTGACCGGAGCTGTCCCCTGCCCAGGGAGAGCCTCCCCTTCAGCTATGGACCCTGGGCTGGGCCTGGGCCACTCAGGATGCCAGTACTAGGACCCTGCTCCTCGTCCCGTGTGGCGAGGTCACCCAGTCAGCTGCTTACCAGGGCAATCCAGGTTCTCAGGCTTTGGGTGAAAGTCACAGGAGGCAGATTCTGATCACGAAGTCGGCCAGGGTCCAACCCCCACCCCCCAACTTTGACAGGCAGGCTGAATGAGACCCAGAGGGGACTTGCCAAGGGCACACAACTTATGAGGAGGACAAACGCCAGGGGCAGTGAGCTGGGGACCATACGCCCCCCCCCCTTCCTGGTCACTGGTCACCGTTTCCTCTCTCTGGGCCTCAGATTCCTCATCCATAAAATAGAGCCAACGTCCTCATCCTTTCTGGGTTTATGAAGACTGAAGGAAACCGCATGAAATGCTCAGCCTGGTGCCTGGACCGGGTGGGTTGTCCCCATGAACCGGGGGACAGAAATTAGAGAGGAGACATCCCCAGGGGGCTGGGGCCCCTTGAAGGAGCAGGAGCCTCCAAAGATGGAATTCCCCACAGTGCCCACCTCCAGCTCCGGCCTCCCAGCTGCTGGGCTGAGCCTTTGACCAGAGCCGCTGGCCACCTGCTCACCTGGCCGACAGTGCCCACGGCTGCGGCACCAGGCAGGGCCCCAGCAGCTCAGTGGCCGATGCCAACACAGGAAGCAGAGACAAAGCCACCCCAGGGGAGAGGACAGTCAGCCTGAGCTACTCCACTGTCCCCCCCGCCCCCCCCCAGCAGGCCCAGAGTGAAGGTGGCTCATTCCTGACATAGCTCCAAGAGCTCTCCGGGCAGGGTGCCCACCTGTCCGATCGCAGCACCTGGGAGGTGCCTCCCTTCTGTTGTCCATTTAACTCTTTCCTGAATGCCAAGGTTCCTGGGGAAAGAGCCCTGAAAAGCAGTGAGCTCTGAAGATGACCCGGACCAGGTGCTCGGTGACCTCAGGGAATCCACACCCCTTTCCGGGCACGATTTGTCATCAGTAAAAGCCCCAGTGGGAGAATCTGGCTCCACGACCCTGTGGAGGGTCAGGCGGGGAGGGCTGGCCCTGCACCTGCCTCCACTTCTCCCACTGTGTGCTCAGTAACGGCCCCCGACCATCCACCCTCCCACACCAGGACCTGCCATCCGGGGGCTGCACAGCGAGCTCGTGCTCTGTCCGCTAGCCAGGAGCTGAGTCAGGGATTCCAAAGGAACTGGTCATTTCCCGCCCCATTTCCTGACCCATCCTCCGGCCTGGGCGCCGCTGCATCGCCCGGATTCAAATCCCACTGTGACCACACATCGCTGTGTGACTTCAGGCGAGTCTCTCCACCTCTCTGAGCCTCTGTCTCCTGTCTGTGAAGTGCCATGAGGACAGGTGGGCCCGATTCAGCAAGCCTGCCAAGAAAGTGCTCACCTGGCTCCCGCCTGCCCGTGGAGGGCATCTGTCTGCAGGAGCTCCTGTTATCATCTCCACTGGCCCCATGGTCGTGGGGGTGGGGGTTGCTGCTGCAAACGCCTGCAGGGATCGGAGCAGCCCGGCTGGGGCTTCCCAGCCATACCAACAGCCCCTAAGAACCACGCTGAGGGATCTCAAGGAGGAAAAAGTAGGGCAACAGGTGGCTGGGTCCACTAGGAAAGTTAAAGATTTTGCTCTTGGAAACCAGTCCTCCCAATCTGGGGCCTACGCAGCTAGCTCTTCACCAGCAAAGCGTGCCAGAACCCTGACCCCCCTCCACCTCTAGGGGAAGGAAGCCTGCCCCCCCTTACTGGAGAGAGTCTCCCCCCTCCAACCCTCCCAACCCCAACGTCCACTTATCTCTGCAGGGCCTGAATCACCAGCCTGTGGAAAGTTTTCAGCTGCCCCTCACCCCCCACCCCTGCATTCTTGTGTGAGGATGTCATGTGGGAGGAGTCTGCTCAACCCACTGGGCTGCCTTGGCTCCCCCCACCCCACAGTCATTGTCTGAAACTGGGAGTGTGCACCGGAGGTCACCTAAAGCAGGGGCCGCCTCGGGAAGAGAGACTCGGCACAGGGGAGCTGGAAGGACAATGGGGGAGCTGGAAGGGCCGCGGCAGGGACTACACCGCAGGCCTACTAGGGAACTTCTCATCCAGGGGTTCACAGACTGTGTTAAGCAAGGTTCTGAGGATTTGTTTGAGGAGGCAAACGGAGCCTAACAGAAAAAGCTTTGGGCTCCTCCAACATTTGAACCTACTTCGTCTGTCACACGATCTATAGCTAAAAAACAAGCAGAAAGCCTTCTCATTTTAGGCCAGAGATGAAGAGAGAATCACCCAAGATCACCTAGTGGGTACAGGCAACTGCAAAGACTGAACCCCAGCTTCTCAACACCCCGCTGATCTCAGCAAAGAAATTCCCAGAGAGCGCGGATGAGCTGGCCTTCCAACGGCTGGCCTGCATTCCACAAATGCCCTGCCCCACAGCCATTTCTAGAAAAAGCCACCCATTGAAAAAATCCACATTGCTGTAGAGATTTCCGCTGTCACCGGCCCCGGCCGTGCCAAGTCACAGCCTCCCTATGCGAGCTCCCTAATGCCCAGGCCCCATTCCCAGACACAGTCCCGGAGAATCGGGCCCCCCTCTGGCTTCTATCTGTCATCCACAGAAGATTCATCAGGAGAACCTGGGTCATGGCCCTGGGGAAGGTCAGGCACGGAGGGCAGACTCTGCACCTGCCTTCCACTTTGACCTCAATGGAGACACTTTTCCAAAGTTTGCCAGGTGAGTCGTGTGCAGCTGGGGGGGGGAGCGTGTGAATCCTGGGTCCAGTTCCCTCACCACCACGCACCAAAGAGCAGCCTGAGACCCAGAGAAGTTAAGTGACTTGCCTTAGGTCACGCGGTGAGCTAACAGAGATGGAACGAGCTCTGGGGACAGGACCATGCATCCACGGCGTTGGTATATAGCTGATACTGAAGTTATATTTGTGGAATGAATCAAAAATAACAAGCACACTTAAAAGCACTTACGTGTCAAGCACTGAGCTAAGCACTCCATGGGCATTAGGTCATTTGATTATCATAACAACCCTACGAGATGGGCCCTGTGTTCCTCTCCGTTTTACAGAGGTGGCAACCAGACACAGAGAGGTTAAGAAACTGGCCGAAAGTCACACAGCTGAACGCGGAGCTGAGATTTGAACCCAGGCATTTTTGCCCTAGAATCCTTGCTCATAACCTCCACGGCACACGGTTTTTCTATTTATTCCTTCTCAGTGAATGACTGAACCCACCCGTAAATAAGGAAACTAAAATCTGGGATGGCTCTGGGAGTCCCACTCACAGAATCACCCCATGTCAGAGCGGGGGCGACCTTCCCAGGGTCCCCACTCAGCCAGAGCCAACATTAGAACCCAGAAGCCCAGCCTCTCTGCCTCTGCCCCAGCACTCCCTTCCCCCGCCAGCCCCTCACGGCCACTCACCCTGGCAGGCATCCTCCACTTTCTCGTAGCCGGCCTCGCACAGGCACTGACCGATGGGCACCAGCCACTCGCCGTCCACCGCGCAGTGCATGCGGGGCTCTTCGCCCCCCGGCGGCACCACCGCGTGCTCCACGCATGTGCCGGCCACCGTGGCCAGGGAGGGTGCGTCGGAGCCCGCGATGGTCTCGGGGAAGCGGGCCAGGCCCTGCAGCAGCTCGGGGCACTTCTTGTAGTAGACGCGGACAGAGAGCAGGGCCACGCAGGCGCCAATGTCCTGGAAGGCCAGGTAGAAGCCCTTGCGGGTGAGCGGCCCCACGGAGCGCTCCTCCACGTTCAGCTTCACGTGGCGCGCCTCAAAGTCGCTGCTGACCGTGATCTCGTCGGGCGCGATGGTGTCGATCTTGGTGAACTGGCGCTTCTGGAAGTTGGTGCCGTAGTCCACGTCCGACTCGGCGTAGTAGAGGTTGAAGGTCTCCTTACAGGAGCTGGCGCCCCCGGGGAAGCTGTTGCAGTCCCGCACTGTGAACTTGAGCTCGATGAAGATCCTCTCGGCCTCGCCGCGGTACACCCAGTTGGTGCGGAGCCAGTTGTCCTGGTCACCGGCCACCACGTTGCACACAGAGTACATGTAGATGGGCATGTCGTCCATGATGTTCTGCATCAGGTCCCACTGTGCGCGGGGCGGGGCGGGGGGGGGGGGGACACAGGTGAGTGTGGGCATGTGCCCAGGGAGAAACTGAGGCCCAGAGGCAATGCCCAGGTAGCAAGTAGGCATCAGGACGACACTTAACAGTTTTTAAATCTTTGCTTTGGAACAGGTCATCCTCAGAACATGAGCTCCGTCTCCTCTGGGAAGACTTGAGCCAAGTACCCCCCTCTGGCTCCCAGAATCTCCACACCCCCTTTATCACAGCACTTTGCACATCTGTGCTGATACCTACATCTGTCCCACACTAGATTCTGAGCTCACTGGGGCAAGGACTGCATCAGATTCATTTACTGTATCCCCAGGGCCTGCATGAACAGAGTAGGTGCTCAGGAAAGCACCTGTTGAATGAACAAGTGAATGACTGAATGAATGAATGAATGAATGAATGAAAGCAGAGGAGCTAGGGAAAGAAGCCTGGGCTACATCACAGGACATTGGCCAAGGTCTCACTCCAACGTCCTTGAGCCTCAGTTTTTGTCTCCTACCCTGTAAAATGAGTGTTGGATTAGGTGATCTGTGTTTCTTCCCAGCTGGACATTCTAGGATCCTGGAAATCTACAGAGCTGTATCTCAGGCCTGCAGGGGGCTAAGGTGACCAGGGGCAAGCACATGACTCACACAGATCTGGCCAGTAATGGAAACTGCCCCAAGTAGTCCCCTGGAAACGTACTTCTCCCTGGCTCAGGGCCCCAGGACAAACTCAGCAAGGGCCCATTATACAGAGAGAAAAACTGAGACCCAGAGAGCATCGGTATCTTCCCCAAGATCACACAAAGCCAGGAAAAGGATCTCAGGGTCTTGCCCACCAGTCCCGGTGACAGTCGGGCAGGGAAGGGGGGCAGCTCTTGGGTGGGGATGAGGCAAAACAAATTCAGCCCCTAGCAGGAAGGGGAAGTAACAGCTGGGGGAGAAGGGAGAGGGGCCCAGCAGGAAAGAACTGGATCCGGTTTCCTGGGGCTATGGGGACCTGGGAGCCACTGTTCCCTGTCTCTCCCTTACCCCTCACCTTCTGGGCTGGGACTTTGAAGACAGAAAGCCTTTAACCCCTTCCTCCCAAGAGGTAGATGGAGGAAACTAGAGGGGGTTCCTCTGAGCATTGGCCCGCTGGACATCCAAGGGTCCCTGCTCAGCCGGGGCTTCCAGCTGTCTCTCCAGCCCTTTCTGCCTCTCTCTTCCCCACCTTCCAACCCCCAGCTCCTTGCCCCAGACTCAGCCTGGTGTGGGAAGCAGGAGCTTGATCTAGGACTGAGCTGTTGGATTTAGGCTGGCCCCACCTTCCCTGGGCTTCAGTTTCCCTATCCCCATGCCCCCGCTTGACCTTGAAGCCTTACCCCTTTGCCATACGGGTGCGTGAGCCAGCCGAGTTCCCCTTTCGCTGCGGCAAAGTCCAACAGTACAACTGGAAGAGACAGGAGGGAGGGCCTGTGAGCTTGGGGGGCGTGTCCAGGACCCAGGTCCAGTGGGAAAGGTGAGAGTCCCCCCGGAGCCCCAAGAGGCCTTGATGGCTTCCTCAGCTGTCACAGAGAGAGCCCACTATATGGGGTCACTATATCCCAGAGACCAGGGACCCAGGCAAGGGAGGGGACCCAATCAAAGCCATGTGACAGGCTTGGGGAGGACTAGGGCCCCCGTTTCCCAGGCCACAGCTCCAGCCACGCCAGCCCCTCTCTGGGTCAGCCCCCAGCTGGGTAGTGCAAGACAGAGCTCAGCCCAGCAGGGGACAGCAGCTGGGCAGAGAGCTGGGGCGGGCAGGGCTGGTAAGTGACACCACGCCTGCCCCGTCTGCTTCCGGAAACAAAGCCCCTCGGCAGCACTTCACATGCATGTGGGGCTCGGGAGCTCTCGTGTCTGCCCCTGCCACATCCCCGCCCCCAGCATGAGACACCCCCACCCCACCCAAGCCAAGAAGCACATGTATGTACATACATGTCTCGTGGCATTCCGAGAGGGCTGTTAACAGGTGGGAACAGCTCCAGGGGAGGAGGGGGGACGATGAGTGGGGGGCTTCTGGAAACTGATCTCCCCACCACAAAAGCCACAGAGCAGGCAGGATGAAGCTCTGAACCCACAGGGCCTCCAGGAGGGGCCCAAAGATACACACAGCTGGCGGGGTCCCGTCCCTGGGAAAGTCGCTCCCACTTCCCTGTGCCTCACACCCTGGCTATGGCCCTGCCGGTGGAGCCTGGGGGACCAGAGATGGAAACCTTTAGAGGGGACTTCCAGGTCCAGAGGGAGGAGAGAGGCATCTGGAACCTGATGGAGGGACACACTGCCAGCGGCCTCCCGAAATCCAGCCCTGCCCTTGGGCAGCTCCCATCAGTCCACCCCTGGCTCTTTTCCAGGCTCAGTGGCTACAGGCAAGACCCAAGACCCTGGGTAAGTCAAGTCCAGGTCGCTGCCAATAGGCGCCACCCTCCCTAGAGAGAGAGGACACTGGGGGAGCTCAGGCAGGGAACCTAGACAATGTCTCGTTACCCCCCCCACCCCCCGCCATCAAGAGGGTAAGACCCTGGTGCGGGGGAACCAAGCACTCACTTTCTTGGACCCTGGAGCATGAGGAATCCGGCCTCAAGAAGCGGCATTCCTCAGGCCTAGGATTTGGAAGAATAACTCTAAGGGCAGAACCGGAGCAGGCAGGGGGCAGAGATGGGCCCGGTTTACGGGTGAGGCTGGAGTGACCGGCTAGAGAGAGGAGTCTTAGAAATCCCTCCTGGGGTCAGGATGGCCTCCTCCCCTGGGCTGAAGGCCCCCAGGCCTGATGTGAGAGGCATTCCCAGCCGCTGCTGACCTGGGCCAAATCTCTCTAGGAAGGGCCCTGCAGCCCAGACCGGAAGGAGGAAATCCGATGTGGCACCTGTCCCAAGGCTATGGGGATAGGGGAGGGTGGTTGGAGCGGGTGGGGTAGGGGCACAGATTTGTTCGGGCATGCCCGGGGCCCAGGCTTGGAAAACTCACTCACCCCACTAGCAAATGGAATGTTCTGGCTACAAAGGAAGGAATCTGGGGGTTCCTGGCTCCGGCTGGGTGGGAGGAAGGAAAATGGTGAATGCCCCCCAAAAGTTCTGTACATCCCTTCCTCCCAGACTAGTAGAAGCTGCAGACTGTGCCCCTGAGGGAGGGGGCCCAGGGCTCCCAGCCTCTGAAGGGTTAACCTGGCCCAGAGGGACCCCACCACCCCTGCCAGAGCACATTCCCCTTCCAGCCCTTGGCCTGGCTCTAGAAGTATCACGGGGCTCAATCTGAGAAGAAAAGAAGCCTTCACACAGGAAGGAGGCTCCCCAGGGGGCTTCCAGCCACAGCCCCCTCCCTGTAAATTCCCTAGAACCGATCACCAGGAACGGAGCCCAGCCTGGTCCGGGGCCCTCTCCCTGAGCTCTTCCAGGGACAGAGGGCTCCGGTTCCCTGGAAAGGGTGGGGGGCCTGGGAGCCCCTTGGCTCACCGATAAGCCCTGGCTAGGCAGGCTCATCCAGGAGCCCTCGATCCCTCTCACCACCCCCGGGAAACCTTCCTCCCTGACTCTCTGCCTTCGGTTCCATCACGAATGTCAAATGGCTTTCTTCACTCAAACACAGCACTACCTGGGGTCACCTCCCTTCTCCCCACATCCCACTTAGCCGAAACCAGCTAATTCCTAAAGAAAAGGGGGGACTATAGGGGCTCTGCAGGGGGAAAGGGAACAGAGGGCAAACGGGGCTCTTACAGAACCACCCGGCCAAGGACTCCCCAGCCCCCTTGCCGTCAGCCACCTCATCGGCACCACAGCACCCCTGCCCAGCTATACTGTTTCCCAGGAAAATCGCCCCCAAACCACAATGCCAGGGGACCTGGGCTCCAGCAGCTCTAGACGCCAGCCTCTCGGATCTGACCCTCTGAGCAGAGGGCCCTGGCTGGCAAGGGCTTAGCTTGGGTCTCCCTCAGTTTCCTCATCTGCAAAAAGAGGACAGATTCAGTGGCTGCTGAGAATCCATCTGGGTCCATCTGGGTCTCCAAATACATTCTCGCTCCTCTACCCACAGGGAGGAAGCAAGAAAGGAGAAGGAAAGTGAGCAGCAGATTATATTAAGGGTGGAAGGGGTCTGTGTGTCCTACTCTCTGCCCACACACACACACCTCCCATCTACTCCCAGGCAGATCCACCACATTGGGCCCGAAAAGCAAAGAACAGAACCCACCAGCAGCTGCCAGCTGGGCCAACACCCCCCACCCTACCACCACCACCACCTCCACCGGCATATCTAGGGAGTTGTTCACGGGGACTCTTGGAGCCGAAGCAAAAATGTTCCCCCACCCCAGGACTCTCCAATACACACCCTTTTCCTCCCTAATCCCATGGGGGGGGTGGCTAGTGGGCTAGGATGGGGAGGGCACAATGGGGGCACAAGGACGGGGCAGCTACAGGCTTCCAGGCTGGCGACCAGAGCTGCGCACGGCCACTCAGCAGCTCAGTAGTGTGGGTCCTGCCTAATCCCCTCACCCCCAGGACAGCCTTCCAGAAAAGCCTGTAGTGATTCCAGCTGTCTCTCCCCTTCTCTCCAGGCACAGTCCCCCAGGAAGGGGGAGGACCAAAAGCCCGTGGGGTAGGGAAGGGGTTGAGTATTGGAGATGGCAGCAATCCCTGCCGCCCACTCCTGCAAGTTGGGACCAAGAGCCCTGACCCATCCAGGAACTGGGACAGGATGCGCCCCCCACCTCCACCTCCAAGAGTTCCAACTCTGTCCTCTTTTGCTCCCAACCTGGAAAAGCAAAACCTCCCACCCCTTTTTGGGAGGCAGATAAAGAAAGCAAGCTCAAGGAAACTTCTCACTCGCCGGGTTTCCTCTGCACTTCCCCCTGCTGGAGCCTGCGGAAGCCTCGCTCTGCCCAGGCCGACGGGGAAAGCCTACTCTCACTGTTGGAAACCGAAGCCGGCTTCGGCCGGTGTAGGACAGGAAGGTCCTCGGCCAAGGGCAGGAGCCCCCGCTCGCTCTGCGACCCTAGCCGAGGGGCAACGCCCCCAGTCACACACCTGCCCCGCCCAGGGCAAAGTCTGCCGGCCCCTCACCCCGCGCCGCTCCGGGAGCGCTGGGGCGGGGGTGGGTGATTCAGTCCCCCACCCCCGGATGCCCGGACTCCCTGGTGGCCCTGGGGTGACGGCTCCACACCTTGAAAGACCGCGCCCCCACCTGCCGCATTTCCTCGTTCTGAGTCACCCCTAGCTCAGGACGCTTGACTTTGGGACTTTCTGTCCGCACTCGCGGCCCCGAACCTGACCCCCGAGCCTGGGAATGCGGGTTGGGAAGACAGGGAGGCTCTGCGTGGGCAGGTTGGCCCGAAACTCCCCCCATACTCTCTTGCCCGACTGGAGGCAAAGGGAGGCGTGGAGAAAATCCCAGGGCGCAGGGGCTTCCGCTGGGGGCTCCCTGCCTGCCGAAGATACCCCTCCCCAAAGTCGAGGGGCCTCCACAGGGATGCTTCTGCGCAAAATCGGGGCAAGCGGGTTAGGGAAGACAGGTCACCGAGAGGCTGAATTCGCAGAAAGCTCCTCAGACCCCCCGTTCTCCAAGGGACACCCGCGCCCCCATCGGGACGCGTTCCTGAAGCCGACAGCGGGACTGCGACCGCGTGGCCGGCGCCACCGCCCGTTCCCAACCGCCTCCGAGCCCCGCGCTCCCGGCCGCCACCCCTTGGTCCCCGGAGGCCCCCTAACCCTGGGTCAGGGGGTCCCAGATTCGTCGCGAAGGCGGCGCGCGCGCGCCCTCCCGACCCCAGCACGACGGGGCTGGAGGCGCCAGGTCGGTCTCCAAAGTTGCGCGCGTCGCCCCGCGGGGCTCCGAGAGGCTCGGAGTGCCGGGGTCGCGCCGCCCGGGCTGCGGCGGGCCGGGGCGGCCCCGCGCGCACACTCACCTTCCTTGCCCTGCGCCGCGGCGGCCGCGGCCAGCAAACAGCCCCACAGCAGGGCCAGGCAGGCGCGGGGCTCCACACGCTCCATGCCGCCCCCTCGCTCCCGGCCGGGTCCTTGGCGCCCTAGTCCCGCACGCCCGCACGCCCGCACGCCCGCACGCCCGCCTCGCTGCCCGCTCCCGCCCGCGGCCCGCGCGCAACTTCTCGCCTCCTGCCCCAGTCCTTAATGGAAGTTGGGTGAGAACCGGCTCGTGTTCATTCATGCCCCGCGCTGACGTCACCGAAGCCACGCCCTCAGGAATGTCTTTAAAGGGGCAGGGCTGGCACGGGGCTGGAAAGGAGGGGAGTCCCTAGGGGTTTCGGGAGGACCTTGGAGCCCTCTGGACACCCTGGTGCCCCCCAGGCCCTCCCAAGTTTCAGCTCTGAGCCAGGATCCTCGGCCCAGATGTGGGGATGGTTGGCCCTGAGACATCCGCCCTCTCACCCTTTGCCCTTGGGATGGGGCTCAACGTTGGCCTGCAGGTCTGGGCTGACATGAGGTGGGGGGCAAGGAGGAGTCGCCTCCTTGGCAGCACGCCTATAAGGGGAGCTGTGAAACAGACTGGGATGCCCCTCTTTCTAGGACCTCTGAAGGGCGCACCAGGCCGGTGGAGGTCGAGGAGAGCATCAAGGCTTGGGAGCCTTTAAGAATACGGTAATGTGGGGCACCTGGGCCGCTCAGTTGTTAAGCATCTGCCTTCCACTCAGGGCATGGTCTCAGGGTCCTGGGATCCAGAGCCCCGCATCAGGCTCCCCCCTCAGCGGGGAGCCTGCTTCTCCCTCTCCCACCCCCCCTGCTTGTGTTCCCTCTTTCATTCCCTCTCTGTCAAATAAATAAATAGATAAAATCTTTTTTAAAAAGAAAAAAAAATGAATACATGAATACCGTAATCTAAAAGCAACCACCTCTAGGAATGAGTCAGACATGGATTATTTCCTGTAACTCTCCTCTGGGAACCAGGTGTCATTATCCCCATTTTACAGAAGAGGACACTGAGGCTCCAAGACCTTACATATATGTGCCCAAAGGTTGCACAGCTCAAAGGAAGTAGAGCCAGGATTTGAATCTAGGTAGTCTCTGCTTCAGTCGCTGCCCCATGCCCGGAAAGGGCAGGCAGGAGGCTGCTGTTGGAGCACCCCACACCCCACCCCTGGCATGGCTGAATCAGTCAGTCTGTCTCAACACTTTGGAGGGCACCTGCCTCCCACCTGCCCCTTCAAGGGGCCTCTTCCCAAAGGTTCCTCAGACGTGAGCTCATCTCCCCTCCTGTCGGAAGCGGCTGGACTTAGTGAAACAAACGGGAAATGTCCTCTCACCCGCCTGCTGGCCACCCACGACTGCCAATTGCCCAATCACCATTTGGCCAGTCCGGGAGGAGCAGCTGTAGCAGGCCTGATTCCCTGAGAGGCTCCAGGTCCCTCTGTCCACCTCCCTTCTCTTTGACCCCATCCTGGACTATCCTGACTCCCCCGGATCTGTTTGCCAAAGGCCCAACTGTGCTGCTCCAGTCCCCGCGTCCTCCCTGCCAGCTGTGGACATCTTGGCCTCTCGGCCTTGGCGCCGGCCCTTGGGAAGCGGGTCCAGACACCTCCTCTGGAGAAGGAGGAGGGCTAATTACAGGTGTTGGGGTAGCGTAATTAAAGCCTTTGACCAAGATGATAGGAGAGTCTTGGTGTTCTGAGAGTCTGTGAGCGTGCAAGTGTCCATGAGAGTGCGTGTTGGTGTGCGGGAGCGCATGTGGGCATGTCGGGGTGTGTGTGCACATGCCTGCGCACATGTGAGTGTATGTGCGTGAGTGCTTGCAGGTGTGTGGGTGTACGTGTGTGAGTGTGTGTGCAAGCTTATGTGGGTGTAAGAGGATGTGCGTGTGTGTGTGTGAGTGTGTGAGTGTGCCCTCGTGGCAAGGGCTGTGGAGTCAACCCACGGGTTTTTGGACGTTTCCCTTCTCTGAGGCTCAGTCTGCTCGTCGGGAAGATGGATTAACCTCCTTCAGAGGTTTATGGTGACGGCGGAGGAAAGTCGTGCATGTCAACCGCATAGGCCGGGGCTGTGGGACGTCCTGGTTAAACCCCAGCTATGACTACAGTCACGAGCGACTCAGGGGGAAGAAGCGGCCTCTGAGCTGGGCAGGGCTTATGGGCCCTGGGCTCCTCCATGTCGCATGCATGGTGTGTGTGTGTGTGTGTGTGTGTGTGTGTGTGTGTAAATGTGTGGATGAGTGTTTTGCGTGTTGTGCTGGACACTTCTGGCTAAGGTGAATGGAAGATTTCACGTGTCGTATGTAGGACCCCGCCCGTACATGTGTGTGACCTGCCACGCAGGCTCTGTATGTTGGACTTCACGCAGGGACATATGCTCTAAGAGCGCAAGAAGGGGTTGGTAAGCTCTGTGTCGCCTGAGAGTCGCCGCGCGCTGTGTTGGTCGGTCCTCTGCCTCGGAGGTGTAGTCGGGTGGGTTTCCCTTGGGGGCCCCCCCAGGTTGGGCTCCACGTGCCAGGGGTGCGGGCAGGCCCTGCTGTTGCCCGCCATGTGCTCAGAGGTGTGTGCCTAGCTGGGGACCCAGAGCCCAGAGACAGATGTCGCTCGCCTTTGACATGGGAGCGGAGACCTGTGGGAAGGGGTGGTGTGTGCACTGGTGGGAAGTGGGGGGCAGGGACGGCTCCTCCATCTTTAGTCACTCACCTGGTGACACGCCCTTCCCGTCCAACCCGACCCAGCAGAGTCCTTCCTGCTCAGGGTGACTGGATGCTGACAAGGAAAGTTCTTTGGTGAGTCTTAGGAAGCGGCGGCACCGAAAAGTGGTATTTATTGTGACATAATAAAACCCTAATGGAGATAGAATTACCCCATAAAGGCCCCAAAAAGCCTGCGGGGCCTGAGTGCCACTGAGGCTTCGAGTACGGGCAGGCTGAGGTTGAGCGTGCTCGTGTGTGGCTGCACCAGCCTCCTCGCCCACTGTCCCCACCTCCAGCCCCCCAGCCTGCTGGGGACAAGCAGATGACAAAGATCAGCACTGAAACAATAGCTTCACCCACCCCACCTTTCATCTGTGCCTTCCTCTGGCCAAGAGCAGCAGGAGGAAGAAAAAAAATTGTACCCAACACTTATAAAGGGCTTACATGCCGGGCCCTGCCCGGTTGGCTCTAGGCCCTTGACCTATACTGACCCCCTTAGTTCTCATGATAGCCCCACAAGGTGGGCACTGTGACTGTCCCCATTTTGCAAAGGAGCAAAGCTAAAAGTTACAGCTGACATTCCAGCCCAGGCAACCAGGATCTGCCGTGCACACCCTCATGGGTACCTGTCTCATCCCCTGCTTCTGGAAGCTGAAATCCACAGACCCCGCCCCTTCCCCCTCCCTCTCCCGGAGTGAGGCACCAGCTAGAACAGTGCCCTGCACCCAGGAGTCACTCAGTAGATGCTCACATGTGATGGTGATATTCTATTTTTTTTTACAGTTTTATTTTTAACTAAACTCTTCACCCCACTCAGGGCTCGAACCCACAACCCTGAGATCTAGACTCTCCTGCTCTACCGCCTGAGCCAGCCAGGTGTCCCAATGGTGACATTCTAAATCAGTTCCCTCCATTTGTTTCAATTTCCATCTCTTGAAGACCTTCTATGGGCCAAGCTGCCTTCACATAGAACTCATTCACCCTCCCAGCAGCCGTGGAAGGAAAAGCTAATTTGTAGCCATTTTTGCAGATGAAGACTGAGGCCCAGAGAGAACAGAGTTGTCTAAAGTTACAGATAGGGATGCCTGCGTGGCTCAGTCGGTTAAGCATCTGTCTCCGACTCAGGTCCTAGTCCCAGAGTCCCAGGATCAAGTCCTTCATCTGGCTCGCAGGGAGCCTGCTTCTCCCTCTCCCTCTGCCCCCACCCTCAAATAAATAAAATCTTTTAAAAAAATGAATAAAGTCACAGCAAGGCTTTGGCAGAGGTAGAACTAGGAAGTTAAGTGTGTCTCATCCCAGAGCCCAGTCTCCCTGCTCTTTCCTGAACACACCATGTGTTTTCGTCCACCTCGGCCACCCCCACTCATTCTTTCAGACTTACCTCGGATGAGCCCGGGAGAAGGAACACGGGAGCCCCATGTGTAGGGGAGCGCCTACTCTGTAGTGTACACCCACCGAGGAGGACTCAGTGGGCAAGCGAATGAATGGGCGCTGGATCCAGCGGACCTGGATTCTGCTGCTTAACTGGCTGCGTGGCTTTGGCCGAGCCTTACAACCTCAGCTGTCTTATCTGCAAAATGGGCACCATAATAATGGTTTCGGCCCTCCAGCAATGCTGCTGGATTAAATGAGAGACATCAGGAGAGCTCCTGGCACAGAGCCTGGCACGCGGGAGTGTGCACTAAATCTCGGTTATTGGTTACCTTCCCCATCAGAAGTCGCTTCTGAATAGCGGCTAGGCTCCCCCGGGCCAGATCGGTTCACCTTGGAACAAACCTCAGCTCTCAGGTTATAACTACTCCCTCACCTGCCCTCCCCTGTAGGCAGGGAGCTCCTGGAGCGACTGGAGCCCGGGATGCAGTAGGCGCTCAGTAAATGCTTGTGGGCTGCACACACATGCGGGCACCCGGAATCTTTTTTTTTTTTCCCCCGAAGTAACACATGCCTCAATTGCAGCCGCAGTTGGACTCAGGTGAGGTTTTTCGGGTGAACGTGCCTGAGCAGAAGTTTCGCTGAGCTCCCCTCCCCCGATGGAACGGTTTAAGATTGGGGGAGGGGGTACTTAAATGTGTGCTCCGCATTTGGAGTGGAGGCGGACAGCGTGGGAGGAAGCGCCCCCCCCCCATAATTGCGGGGCTTCCCCCAATCCCAGAGCTGGGTTAGAGGCTGTGCCGCTTCCTCTGGGGCTTGCTCAAGCTTCCTGGGACCCTTTGAAGTGGGTTCCGGGCAAATCCTGCCCTGGGGCCTGGATGCGGGGCGGAGTCTCGGGGCGGGGCGGGGCCTCAGGCTGGGCCCGCCGCCGCTGGGGGCTCCGGCGCAGTGTTGCTGGGGGCCCCCTTCCTCCCGACTCTGGCTCCCGGTTGTCACCCCTCATTTCTCTGGGCCTTTCCTTTCTACTCTGGCCACATCCTCCTCCTCTCCTTCCAAACTCAGCTTAGACCTTCCACTCCCGGAAGACTTCCTGGTCATCCTGGGCCACCAGTCTTTCTCCCTTCTCTGAGGGCGCGTCTTTAACCAGGTGTCTTAAGCACCAGAGGAAAAGCAGTGCCCACTCCTCCAGTACCAGTGATGAACCAGACCCTGGCTAAGAGCTCTGCAAAACCTCATCCCAAACACACAAGCATTCCCACTTCACAGATGAGAAGTTTGAGGTTCAGGAAGGTCTGAGTCACTTGCTCAAGATCAAGAGCCCGAGGGGCAGAAGGATCTTCGAAGTCCTTGCTCTCCCAGCCCCTACACACATACCCACAGACGCCCTTGACCATGCATGGGAAACTAGTTACAGAACATCCTGCGGAAGGGAACCTCAGGAGATAAACCCCAACCTCTGTATTTTACAAAAGTAAGGCCCATAGAGGGGAAAGACCTTACTGGAGGTCACAGAAACAGCAAGAAGACTGCAATCCCCGCCTTCTGACTCTAAAGGCTATCAGGGGCCTGGAAGGTACCTCATTAACCTTTGGATTGAGAATTTCAAAGACAAATTGGTAGCCCTGCCTCAGGGCCTTTGCACTTACCTTCCCTCCGCCAGGATCACTCTCTCCCACACTTCCTTTCTCACCTCCTTCAGGTCCCTGCGGGCAGTTATCTAGCTCACTGTGGTACTTTACCCGACCATCCTATGTAAAAGGGCAGCAGGCTACCCCACACAGGACTCCCCTATCTCCCTTCCTTGCTGTGTTTTTCTCCATGGAGCTTACCACCAGCCCCACACTCTACATAGTATTGTTAATTGTCTGATCTCCCCCTCTCTCTCTGTGTCAAAAAAATAAATAAAGTCTTTTTTTAAAAGGGGGGGGCTGCCTAGGTGGCTCAATTAGTTAAGCATCTGCCTTCAGGTCATGATCCCAGGGTCCTGGGATGGAGTGGGAAGCCTGCTTCTCCCTCCGCCCCATTAGCACGTAAGCACCAGGAGGGCTGGTGCTGCCCGTTTTGTTCATGGCATTGAGTTTGTTAAATGAATAGCCACCTGTTGAACATCAAACAAACAAAAAAACCAGCTAGTTACTTTACCCTTAAAATGGGTTTATTCAAGAATAGCAAAGAATTACAATTTAGGAAAAGCAAGCCATAGGAGAGTCCAACAAGCAAAGGAGAGGAATGTTACTTTGTGGAGAAAAAAAGAGGAAGTTGTGGGGGTTGTTCTGAACAAAAGTCCCCTGGAGGGTTCAAGTGGTGAAGGTTTCTCATTGGCCCAGTTGCTGCTGATCAGGGGAGAAAATGTTCCCTCCCACTGGAGTGCTAAAGGTCTACCTGCAAGGCGCATCTCTTTCTGTCTGGGTCTGGGACTGACAGGTGGCAGAGTGGTAGTGCAGGAGGTCTCCCCCTTTGGGCCTCCCAACTCTATTTTAATCAACCAACCAATCCATCAAGTTTAGCGGGGGAAGGGCAGAGGGAGAGAATCTTAAGCTGCATGCCCAGCGTGGGGGCTGATCTCATGAACCTGCAGCCCCGACCTGAGCTGAAATTAAGAGTTGGAGGCTTTTTAAAAAAAATTTTTTTTAAGATTTTATTTATTTATTTGACAGAGAGAGACTTGGCAAGAGTGGGAACACAAGTAGGGGGAGTAGGAGAGGGAGAACCAGGCTTCCGGCTGAGCAGGGAGCCCAATGCAGGATGCGGAGCTGGATCCCAGGACCCTGGGATCATGGCCTGAGCCAAAGGCAGCCGCTTAAGGACTGAGCCACCCAGGCGCCCCCTCCCAACTCCATTTTAGATGGGTCCCCTTTTATTAATTTTCACACTTCCCGCTGCACTGCTAAGAGAACTCAGTGTGATCTGGGCTAGTTCCTTCTCTCTTTTCCCAGCTGTTACACAGGCTGGTTGGGCGGCGGGCGGGGGGCGGGGGGTGGGGGGAGTCTTCCTCTTAGAGAGATGGAAGGATGCCCAAGCACAGTGCTCAGCCACACCCAGAGACCCAGGATGAATTAGGGAGTCGAGGGCTGATGGGACTCATGGGGGATTCCCGCTGCTACGGAAGGTGGGGGATCTTCCCTGAGTTCCAGGGTCCCCTGTGCCATGGGTGGTGAGGGGCCGAGGACACACTTCCGGCTTCCCACAGCCACCCCTTACGGTTAGCCCTGGATGAAAAAAGCTTCTGTTTTCTCCTTGGTCAAGTGGGGATAAAAATATTATAATACTATTGCACCTTGTGTGGGGAGCCATGAAAGTGTGAAAAACTCTTGGCACAATGCCTGCACATGGCAAGTCCCCCGTAAACGTCAACTGTGATTATTTTTATCACTGACACCATAGTTGGGGGCTGGGGCTGGCACAGCACCCGCCAGGTGCCAGCCTGCTTCCTGCATCCTTGACGGTTTGGCTGCTGGCCGGTGGAGGCTCTGATGAGGAAGGGAGGAAAGGCAGGGCGGCCGCTCTGCTGGGTCTGAAAACCTCCAAGTCTGACCCCAGCCCGTTCCCCTTCCTGAAGGCACGGGTGAACACACAAGGCCCCATTCCCTGGGAGCCCTGCCCCAGGTCCCCTTCTGACCATGCTCTCTGGGTAAACTTCTCAGGACCCCATCAGGCCCCTTAAGGGAAAGGGAGGGACCCCACCCTCCAGACCCTTATTCCCTTGCCCAGCATCAGGCCTGTGCCCTCACGAGTCTACACACATATTAGGAAGTACTGTGAACACAGTCACAGCCCCAGCAGCACACATATCTGTGTGCGCGTGCACACACACACACACACACACACACACCCCTGTCCAGGCACACAGGTGTCTGTAGGAACCACTGCAAGATAGACAGAAGCTCCTAGCCCACCTTACCCCTGCCCCTCCTCCCTATCCTGTCCCCCTCCGTCAGTCTATCCATTTCCATCAACCAGTCTCAGTGGGGCCCTGGTCACTCCTTGCTAACTCCTCTCCCATCTACCCACCCACCCATCCATGAGTCCATCTGTCTGTCCTGCTGTCTGCGGCCAGCCCAGCAGTAAGCAATCCATCCTCACCCAGTCCCATGCATCATCTCTGCCACAACCTCTCCAGCAAGACCCTGTCCCCTCACTCAGCAGGGTCTCTCATCACTCACCACCCCCCTCCCCCAGCCTTCCTCCACCCCCTCATCTGTCTCCCTCATCTGTCAGTCTGTCCATCTATTCATCCTTCCTTCCTTCCTTCCCCCATGGGCCCAGCCCCATCCATCACTTCCCAGACAGTCCTGCCTAGCCAGGTAGTCACCTCTCAGCAGCTGCTGTCTGTCTGTCCACCAGCCCATCCATCCATCCATCCCTCTGCCATCTTATCCATCATCCCACAGCCACTTGTCTACACTTGCCGCCATTCACATAGTCCCTGGTTGGGCCCCCCGAGGAGCCCCTCAGCCAGCCCTGGGTAGGGGTGTGCACTTGCACACCGCTCACACCTGCAGAGCTTCTGTGACCTGGGACAGGAATCCTGCTGAACCCTGTGCCCAGCAGGAGGGCATCCGAGACGTGGACACAACCCTGCCTTGAAGAGCATGTGCTTTTGTGAGGGGGAAAGGGTGGGGGAGGAGTAGAGAAACTAGGAACCTTGGTGGGGCCTTGGTGGGGGGCAAGGGTTGACTCGGGCTGTGTGTCCGTCCTGTGTACTGTGTATTTTGCACCGTAGGCATCAAAGAGTCCTACAAAAATAAGTACATAACTTGAAAAAAGTATCCAGCCTCTAATCCTATCCCCTGCTCGCTGAGGAGGGGCCTGACCAGGGCCCCACGGCTGGGGACCCAGCCCCCCCCCCCCACTCCGGCCAAGCCCGGCTAGTCCCTCTCCATCCCCGGCCCCAGACGGGCAGGGCCACCGCCGCCCCGCCGGGTCTTCAGGCGGCGGAGGGACAAACCCGGAGCCAAGGCGCGCAGAGCCGACGAAGAGCCGGCGGGAGAGCCCAGAAAAGGCCCGGAGAGGCCGGCCACGTGGACTGGGAGAGGCGCTGGGGGCCGCAGCGGCCGGGCGGGGGGGCTCGGGTCCCTGATGCGCGGGCGCCCCACCTGCCGGGGGCCAGGATGCCGGAGCCGGGCCCGAGACGGGGGGCCGGGGAGGGGTGGGGGCGGGGGAGCGGCGGCAGGGGGCGTGGGGGCGGGGGAGCGGCAGCAGGGGGCGTGGGGGCGGAGGAGCGGCGGCAGGGGCGGCGGTTCCCTCCCCGCGCCGTCTAGCGCCCCGCCCCCCGCTTCCGCCCCCGCTTCCGCCCCGCAGGTGCCGCCCGGGAGGGTCTCGGCTCGCTCTCTGAGGCCGGCGGAGTCCCCTTCCCCGCTGCGAGGAACCGCCTCGGCGCCTCCTTAAAGGGGTCGGAGCTCGGGGAGCGGCGGCCCCCATCGGCATGGAAACAGGGGTGGTGCTGCGGACGACCGCGGGGGACCCGAGCGTCTGGGGGTTCCAGGTGGGCGACAGCGGCTCCCCTGTGCACTTTGCAAACAGCTGGTTCTTCTCCTTGGGTCCCAGCCGTCCCCTCTCACCCCACTTTTAAAGGCCACCTCCTCCAGAAAGCCCTCAGCTACCACCTCACCTGGCGGCCTCATAACAGTAATGATTAACAATGATCACCGTGGGCGTTAGCCGGCTCTACCTCCGCGCCAGGCACCAGGCTACCGCTTCTCATTCATCACCTTTTGCCCTCATACCAACCCTGTAGGGAAAGCAGGTGAGGAAGCTAAGGCTGGCTCACAGCTAGAAAACTCCGTCCTCATTCTGGTCTCAGTTTCCCCATCTGTAGAAAGGGAAGGTTGCCCCTGGGACTTGCCAGCTGACCAGCCAAGGGCAGGAGGGAGACCACAGGTTTGTCTGGGTTTGGGCTGAGTAACATCCCACCTTTAGAGGTCCTTAGATGGGATTGCACTCCCCAGTTTGCCCCAGCGCTGTGCACCACGCCCAGGCACCCCCCTCGCTCACGCTCCCCCCCCCTCCCGTGGTGAGTCCCACCCTTGTGACCCTGCGTGGGTGTCTCCAGGCCAAACCCCTGGTGACTCAAGAGACATCTCCAAGGGGCCTCTCAGCTCCCACATTATGAAGAGTGACCTGCTCTGATTGGATGCTGGGGAGAGGGGGGACCCTCTCCCATTAGACTGGGGTGTTCCTAAGGGTCAGTACATCTCTACCACTTCTCCAGGCTGTGGTCACCAGAAGCACACAGACCCAGGTGGCTGAAGGTGGTTGACCACATCTGTCCATGGACAAGCACATCCTGGGGGTCTGCCCCCACCCCTCGCCCTACCCAGAGATGTGACTTACAGGACTGGGTTCCTGGTGAGGAAATGCAGGCTGTGCTATGGAAACAGACTGGTCCCAGACCCCCAGACCCTTCCTCCATGCAGGCTCAGAACAGGAGAAAGGGGTGCAGGGACCACCTTCTGGGCAGCAGCCGTACCAGGGTCATTAACCCTTCTGCTTAGGGAGCTAAGGGTCCAGCACCTCTTAAACACGAACCAGCCCAGTGAGCTGGTTATTTTCAAGCCCATTCTATTGATGGGGAAACAGTCTCAAAGAAGGAAAGTCACTTGACTAAGATCACCCCCAATGAGTGGCAACCCCATTCTTTCCCCCAGCACCCCACTGCCTCTCTGCTCAACTCCAGCATAACTGACTGGAAACTGGCTATTAACACAAGTCTGCAGTATTGGGTATGAGCAGGAACAGGGTTTTGTTTTGCTTTGTCTTAAAGCTGAGGCCCCAGTGCCCAGCTCAAGGCCTGGAACATAACGGGTTTGTCGAATACACCTGATAATATCTGTCATCTTCCACATTCCAGGTAGTTTCTGCTTCCCTAAGTCAACCCAGCCTGCATTCACTGAGCATCTACTGTATCTCCCCACTCTATCCATGTCACACTTGATACAGATCATCCCATGGATTCCATCCCTGGCCCTGTGCTCTCTCAGTGACTGTACATATCCCCATTTTACAGATGGGGAAACTGAGGCTCAGGGCAGAGTTGGCATTAGAAGCCGGAGCTACAGGTCTCTCGTGCGCTACCTCTTCTGAGCCCGTGGACCTTGCCTGGGGCCTGGCTGACTTGGGAGTCTGCCCCAGAGACAAAATGCGGCTGGTGGGGTTGGTAAGGGCTCTCTTTGGGGGGTCCTGGGAACCCCGCCATGGCCCCCAACTTCATATCCACGTATGTGTGCAGCTGCATGAGGGTCTTTGAGCAAGGATGTGTGGGCACATCGCATGAGAGGAAGTGGGGACGCTGAGCAGGGCTGCAAGGGCGTAGGTGACCACCCAGGTGAGTGCGTAGGAAAGCGTGAGTGTCTGTGTCTGTTTGCCCTGTCCTAGTGCAAGGGTGTGGGTTGGGGGAGGAAGGCGCCCGCCTCCGCAGATCCTGTATCCCCCGACACACGCGCTGTTCTGAACCTCATCCTAGCCCCCAAACCCAAGCTGAGCGGCTTGCTTGTACAACTAGCATGTCTGTCCGCATGTGCGTGCAGGCGTGTGTGTCTGTGCCTGGGTGCATGACGGGGGGTGGGCAGGGCGTCGTGGTGGGGGGGGCTTCCTGCAGTTCCTACCCTGTAATAGAGCCTTCCTGTCTCGCCAGGCCTGGAGGAGCAGGCAGTAATAATTGTTTTGCCCAGGGCCTCCTCCTCATGTCACAGCCTGAAAATGTGCCCTGGGGCCTGTCTCAGAGACCAACCCCCTCCCCAGCCAGGGCCTGACCCCAGGCTGATCCCTGTGGGCATGGAGGTGGGTCTCTGGGCCCCGCTCTGCCTTCTTCACCTTCCAACTGGCCTGACCAGGTCCAGCAGGTCCAGGGCCTGGACTCCGAAGGGTCCTGTTTCATTAGCAGGCCTCCCTGTCTGCCTCAGCCTTCAGACTGTGAACCCCAGCAGGTGAAAGGGGAGGGACTCCTCCAGCAGACTGGGAGCCTTTTCCAGGTATGGTATGTATGCCCTCTGATCAGAGTAGAGACATTCCCAGGGCAGAAGCCAGGCCTTGTCCCATCAGCCTGGGCCGCCTCCCCCAGCACCCCACCCCAAGCCTCACAGACACTGCCCCTGTTCAGCCCTAACCCCCCAAATCATTGTCTTCACTTCCATTCGCCTCCCATGAGCCTGAGAGAGGAGCCAGGACAGTGGGACGGACGAGACTGCCTGGGATGGGACTTGCTTCCCCCCACCCCTGCCTACCCTTCCCCAGCCCTGTCACCTCTGCTTCCTTCTCTTATCAGAAACCACCAAAGCCATTCAGTCAGTTGAGCATCTGACTCCTGGTCTCAGCCGAGGTCATGATCTCGCAGTCACGAGATGGAGTTCCGTGTCTCGCCGTCTGTCTCCGCTCTGGGCATGGAGCCTGCTTCAGATTCTCTTTCTCTAGGGGCGCCTGGGTGGCTCAGTCTGCTAAGCGTCTGCTTTGGGCTGAGGTCATGATCCTGGGGTTCTGGGATCGAGCCCCACATCGGGCTCCCTGCTCCGTGGGGAGTCTGCTTCTCCGTCTGCCTGCCGCTCCCCCTGCTTGTGCTCTCTCTCCCTCTGTCAAATAAATAAATAAAACCTTAAAAAAAAAAAAAAAAGATTCTCTCTCTCCCTCTGCCCACACTTGTTCTCAAAAAAAAAAAAAAAAAAAACCGCACAAGACATGGAAACTTCTGGCCTTCTGACCCCCACACCTCACCCTGCCTCACCCTGTCTCCACTATTCTGGTTCCCAGTGTCCATGACCCGCCAATTCTGTTCAAGGAAGACCCAGGAGGGAGCAGAACTGGCACCATGAGGCCAGCATCTGAAGCCCCCTAAGTCCTAGGTCCCTCCCGGTGCCTGGTGCACCTGCCCCTTTCTGCCCAGGACGCCCAAGTAGGGTGGGGGTGGGTGAGGGTGGTAGGCTGGGGCATCGCCCATAAAGATAAGGAGATCTGAAGGCAGACACCGCCAGATCAAAGTCTGAGGTGAGAGGGGGATGGGCGGGGGGGTGGTGAGACCTGCCAGGGAAAGTGACTTGTCCCTGATCAAGAAGGAAGTTGTGGGACCTCCCACTTTGCCTCCCTCATGAGGGCTTGGAGAGACACCTGGCTGACCCCAGCAGAGAAGGGAAACTGAGGCCCAGGGAGAAAGGCTGGTTCAGGCTCCTAGAGCCAGGCCTGGCGGGTTCCTCCTCACTCCTGGCATGCTAAGCACAGGTCTGGGTCAGAGGCCCATCTGTACCCTTTACTCGCTGAGGACCTGGCGGCACCTCAGTTTCCCCATGGAGTTTATCAATAGTGAATTTGTTTTATTATATGAGATAAGGACACAGACGGCACAGCCAGTCCGGAGCCTGGCGTGTAGAAGGCGCTTAGTAGAGCCACTGCCTCTCTTCCATCCTGAAGTCCTCCCCCCCCCGGGGTGGGGGTGGGGGACGCCCTGGGCCCCACTGTCCCAGCATCTTTGGCCAGAGAGCCTTACCTCCCCTCTGCAGACCTCAGCCGTCCACCCTCACTATCCCCACCGTGTCCCCGGATGTGAGCCCTGGGGCACCCCCACCCCCACCTCTGAGGGAAGTAGAACTTCCTCCTCCCCGCCTGTCACCACCTTCCTGGAGCTCTACTGGGAGGGACGGGGCTGCTGACTCAGCGCCCCCGGAGCTGGAGCCCGGAGCCCGGAGCCCGGGGCTTGCTTAGCAACACGCACAGGCCTTGGGCAAACACGGCCACAGGCAGCCACACCCCCACCACAGGAATGCGGCGGCATTCCTCGGGGCTGCCGTGGCACAGGGCCCGCAACTGGAGCGGGGACATGGGCACCTTCCTCTGCCACCTAGGCACCAGGAGAGAGGGGGCCTCGCCCCGGGGGGTGCCACAGCCACTCGGGCTGGGGGCGGGGGAGGGCAGCCTGCGGGGTCCCAGCACACAGCCAGGGAGGGGCCTGGCACTCAGGGGAAGAGAAGGCAGGACTGAGGTCGGGAGGCTCTGACGTCATTCCAAGCTGTGTGGCCTGGGCCAGGACTCCCTGAGCCTTAGTTTCCTCCTCTGTCACAGGGGGAGGAAAGACTAGGCGGGAGGCTCCTGGTGGGACTGCCGTGAGGACTGGTGGAAAGAATGCAGGTCCCGAACTTAGCACCAGCCTGCCTCACTGCAGGGACTCAGGGAAGGGGACCCTCCGGTACCAAGCCCTCATCCACACCGCAGAGTGAGAGAGGTCTTCTGACTCTGGGAGCCTAGAGGGAGATCGAAGCCCAGAGAGGGATTTGTACCTCCCTGGAGCCACGCAGCAGGGCCCCATCCCAGGGCCCAAACTGCCCAATGTGCTGTGTCCCCGATCGGCTCCGCCCACCCATGCTCCCTTCTCTCCTGGGAAGGTCTGAGTCCCCTGGAGGGCCAGGGGGAAGGGACTTCCCAGGGGGTCTCTCTCTCCTCTGGGCCTGTCCCTGCCGGCTGGTGGCTCAATCTCCTGTCTTTGTGTTTTTCTGTCTCTGGAAGAGGCCACAGAACAGGGGTGTCTTGAACACACAGGAGTCTTGTTGCATGGAAAACGCCCTGAGTGGGAGCTGCGTTACCTGGATTCACCCCTGGTTCTGCCTCTGAGTTGCTGTGTGACCTTGGACCAGAACCTTACCTTCGCTAGCCTTTACTTTTCACACGGTCACCTACCTGGCCAGGGACCGTGAGGACAACCCAAGATTGGGCAGAGCCCAGCAAATAGTAGGGAGTCCCATGGGAGCACCTCCATCCAGCATCCCCAGCCTCCCACAGCCTCCTGTAATCCCCCTAGATCTGCCGGCCTTTGATACTCCTGTCGGGCCTGAGCCGGGGTTCTGAATAGGAAGCTGAGGGTTCAGGGACTGTGGGGAAGCAGGCAGGGGCAGAGCCTGCCAGGCCGGCCTGCGGGAGGGGGCTGCGGGCCCCTCGCCATTCACCACTAAGCCTGGATCCGGACTCCTTTGTGCCAAGAACAAAACCCAGGGGATCAGCTGTTCTCAGACCTGCCTCTCTCAGCTCCGGAAGGGACGGGAGTCTGAGCCTGAGGGTGGACCGTGTCCCCTCCATGGGCCCTGGGATGCAGGGGGGTGGCCCCATACGCCAGAAGCTCCCCAGTATCTCAGGGTGTGAGGCGGTGGTGGGTGAACACACCTGGGTTCAAATCCTGCTTCTTACCTGTGACAGTTGGGTAAAGGCGTGAGCGCCTCGGAGCGTCAGTTTCGTGATCTGTCAAGTGGGCGTTATACTGGCTCCAGCCTTGCGGGGCCTGAGGATTCACTGAGATGATGCATTTGGGGCTTGGCCGGGCCCAGGACCCAGCAGGTGCTCTAGAAATGAAAGATACTATTAAAGTACTTTTCTTCTTGTCCAGGTACGTGGGGCATAAGCCAGATCAAATCTTGGCTCGGAGAGCAAAATAAACGTGTGGGGAGAATGATGGGGGCCTATGGCCAGGTGCACTGGGAGAGAAGGTCCTAGATCCATGCACCTGCCTCCTCGGCCTCCCAGAACGCCCCCCAGAACGTCCAGGGCACATGGCTTACCCCTAACCAAGTGCCCCGGGTGTGGGGCTGCAGACACTGGGGGTGGGTCCCCAGAGAGGAGGCGTGGAGGGACTCTGAGCGTCTGTGGGATGGTGGGCCTCTGCTAACTGGCCCTAAGGTAAAGCCGAGCCTGAGCCTGTCCCTTCTCAGGCTTCCTTCTGGCCCTTAGTCCTCATGGTGGCCAGTGGCTCCCAGCTTGAAATGATCGAGAAATGCTCTGTCAGGAGCAGCCCCCTGAGGCGTAGCTGAGGGAGGCCTTGGGGGCTCTTCCTGCTCCGGGGGTCTCTCCTGGGACTCTCAGGCTTGAGCCACTGTTAGCGGACAAGGCTTAGTCGGCGGGCGCCTGGGTGGCTCAGTGGGTTAAGGCCTCTGCCTTCGGCTCAGGTCATGATCCCGGGCTCTCTGCTCAGGGGGGAGCCTGCTTCCCGCCTCTCTCTCTGCCTGCCTCTCTGCCTACTTGTGATCTCTGTCTGTCAAATAAATAAATAAAATCTTAAAAAAAAAACAACAAAAGGCTCAGTCGGAGGAGGTGGCTGAGAGCAGGCCCCGGGCAGTCATTACTTGAGTTCCCCAGGCAGGGGGCCAGGAGGCCCGCGGTCACACTGGGCCTGGGGCCTGGGCTCCGGCCAACCATCAGCGGCCGAGATTGTTGGTTCGGTTTTATTTTAAACTAGAAGTTTGAGTGGAAACATGTGTCTCTCCTTCTCCCCCTCTCCGTCTCTCCCTCTCTTGCTCCCCCCGTTTCGTTCTCAAATATTTCTCTTTTTGTGCCTCCTCTTCTCTGTTTTCCTTTCTTGCCCTGTCTGGTCTTCTGTCTCTCTCTCTTTGTCTTTCTTTCTTTCTTTCTTTCTTTTTTTTTTTTAAGATTTTATTTATTTATTTGACAGACAGAGAGAGAGAGATCACATCGGGCTGAGCAGAGAGCCCGATGCAGTGCTCGATCCCAGGACCCTGGGATCATGACCTGAGCCGAAGGCAGAGGCTTAACCCACTGAGCCACCCAGGCGCCCCTATCTTTGTCTTTCTATCTCCTGACTTCTCTCTCTCTCTCTCTCTCTCTCTCTTTCTCTCCAGCTATTAGGGGTCTGGAGGGGTACCGGACTTCCTCCCCTGGGGTACGGCCCAGGCCCCTGGCATCCCAGGGATGCCAGGAATCCCCAAAGGCCTCTGGGGCCCCATTCGGGCATTCTGCGCCCCGGGAGGGCTGAGTCCCCTCCAGGGGAGAGGCGGTTTGAGGAGCTGAGCCTCTGGAACCCACATCCTCCACCCTCCTCCCCTCCTTCCTAAGCCTCAGTGTCTCCCAAATCTGCCCCTCTTGTAACCATTTTCTGTACCAGGCATCTAGGAAATAATTCTGCAGCTAAAACAAGATTTCAACCACTGATCTGGCCCAAACCTCCCATTTTGCAGCCAGAGAGGCTGGTGCCAAGAGGGACAGTGACTTGCCCAAGGCAACACGAAGAAACAGAAGCAAAGCTGGACAGAACTAGTTCCCTACTTGCAGGCAGCGTCGTCTACACATCAGGAAGAGGCGTACCCTACCCCCGGACTCACAGTCACAGCACTTCTCAGGCCCCAGGCCTTCCAGAAGGGTGGTCTGCTTCCTTGGGGGCAACAGACCTCCCCTGAGTGGTCACCTGCCCAAGAGATCCCCTGGGAAATGGCAGGCCTTTGCTGGTTACCCTTTCCCTCCAGGACAGCCCTGTTCCTGGGCCCCCACCTTCTAGCCCCTTCTGCCACTCACCAGGTAGCAAAGAAGAGAGATGAACATCCCGACGCTGGGTCCAGGTCCCAGCTCAACCTGAGTCCTTGTGGCGACCGTGAACATGGCGTTTCCCCTCGCTGGCCTCAGTTTCCCCATCTTTGTAGCAGAAGGCTTGTTTTTGTCACTAGGCACCATTTCACCCTAATATTTTATTGTGTCCTCATCTCCATTTATGGAAAGAAGCTTCTGGAACACCAGCTCAGGTCTGCGGTTTTCCCTCCCAAAGTGGGAAGGACGTTTCCCAACATGACCAGCTCCCCTTAACCTCCAGGCTCACTGTTTCCTGGATGCGAATGTCTTAGATGCCACAAGCAGAGTGGGGACTGTTACCGCAGCGGGCATCCCTTGTCAAAAGTGTGCCCCTTTGGGTCCCCAGGGTTCTGCCAGAGCTCAGGTAGGAATAGGAAGAGCTGCCTGGGTGGCAGAGGGGAGGTCAGCCGGGAGGAAATGAGGGGGCTTGGCCAGACGGGGGCAGGTGAGCCTGTCTTTCCAGATTTGGGCGAAGTGTCATCACCACTGGGCAAGTCAGGAGTCCCTGCCCGGGAGCTCTGGGTGGGAAAGGGATGAGGTGCTTCTGCCCCACAGCGGATGCTCCTTTCTGCCCCCCTGGGCCCCCACACACAGGCCCCAGCGAGGTGCTGAAAGGCACGACCTTCCACAGTCCCCACCAGTCTTGCGGATCTCCTCAGCCCTGGGTGGGAACGTGGAAGCGAGTCTCTCTACAGATGAGGGAACCGAGGCCCAGAGCAGGGAAGGGGCTTGCCTCGGTCGGTCGCACAGACCTAGTGGCATGCCTCGGGAAGAGCGGGGGGTTCAGTTCTCGGGAAATTTGCAAGCCCGATTCCATCGGCTCCTTGGAATCAGCCGCGGCGGGGAGAATTGATACCACAGCAATTGGCAAGTGACACAAACCAAGATTTTGTGTGTTTTTGTTTGTTTGTTTGCCTGTTTGTTTTGTATTTTCCTTCTAGACAGCGCGAGGTTAAACATTTCCCAGCTCACGACTGACTAAAGGCCACAACTTTTATAATGTCTCTAGAAGGGTGGGGGGGGGGGTGCCTGGGTGGCTCAGTCAGTTAAGCATCTGCCTTCAGCTCGGGTCATGATCCCAGGGTCCTGAGATCGAGCCCCGCATCGGGCTCCCTGCTCAGCGGGAAGCCTGCTTCCCCCTCTCCCACTCCCCGTGCTTGTGTTCCCTCTCTCTGCTGTCTCTCTCTCTATCTAACAAACAAACAAAATCTTTAAAAAAAAGTCTCCAGGAAGATCCTGAGCTTAAGTTGAAGGACTTAGCAAGACCACGCCCTTGTCTCCACATCTGTCACAGATCCCGAGGCTGACTCCAAAGCCAAGGAAACGTGTCCCTTCAGCCTCAGGATGCCAAGAGTTAGCTTCTTTCTCCTCCACCATAATAACATCCCATCCAGGGCAGTGGACTGTCCTGGCTGTCCCTTGGGGCAGGGATTAAAGGCACTGCAGGGTTTAGAGCGCCTGGCCAGCTCGCCCTGCCCTCTGACACCACGCGATCAATTCCATAAATATTTACCAAACTTCTCACCCAGAGCCTGTTTCTTCAGCCGGGAAAAAAAAAAAAAAAAGGTTCATCAGCCTAACAGTGTCCGTCCGGTCATTCGGTCATTCAGCCCGGGTCTCCCATGTGCCAGTCAGGTGGCATCTTGGAAAGATTTCCGCTCAGAGTTCTGGCTCTGCCACGGGCTTCCGGTGTTGCCCCAGGTCCCGGCCTTCTCATCTCTACCTTGACATTGTCTGTAAGGGCTCCTTCTAACCTCTCCCCACCTCAGGGCTGTTGCAAGATCCCAGGGGAGGCCCTCGGTGAGCGAGAACTCTGGGAAAGGCAAACATGGCCATCGGGGGACTGGCCGGGCTGGGGACACAAAGGACCGGCAGTGGCTCACACCCCGGAGACAAAACACACCCATGTGATTCACGCCAACAGTGGTCCCCGTTTCTGTTTACTTGACTGTGGAGCTCGGAAGGCAGGGAGGTGTGGGACACTCAGACAGGACTTCCTGATGGGGTAACAACACAGTAACAGCTAATGTTTGATGAGTATTTACTGTGTGCTGAGCACACGCGTGATCTCATTTGATCCTTTCAAAAAACTCCCGAGGTAGGGACTCGGACGTACCTGTTCTGTAGATAACAAAAGTAGAGCCCAGAGCAGGAGAAGTGACTTGACCAAGGTCACTCGTGCCTTCAAAAATATTCATGGATGTCAGGGTGCCTGGGTGGCTCAGTCAGTTAAGAATCTGCCTTCACGGGGCGCCTGGGTGGCTCAGTGGGTTGAAGCCTCTGCCTTCGGCTCGGGTCATGGTCCCGGAGTCCTGGGATCGAGTCCCGCATCCGGCTCTCTGCTCGGAGGGGAGCCTGCTTCCTCCTCTCTCTGCCTACTTGTGATCTCTGTCAAATAAATGGATAAAATCTTTAAAAAAAAAAAAAAAAAAAAAGAGAGAGAGAGAGAATCTGCCTTCGGCTCGGATCATGGTCTTGGAATCCTGGGATGGAGCCCCGCATCAGACTCCCTGCTCAGCAGGGAGTCTGATTCTCTCTCTCCCTCCCCTCCTTCCTGCTCTCTCATATAAATAAATAAAATATTTAAACAATATGTATTCATGGATGGGGAGTTACTGTTTCATGGGGATGAAAAAGTTCTGCTGGAGGATGGAAAAGTTCTGCCGAAAGATGGTGGTGCCGGTTGCAACATCATGTGAGTAAAAATGGTTATAATGGTCAATTTTATGTTATGTGTATTTTACCATGATAAAAAATTAATTGAAAAAGTTGCTATTGATCCCCATTATGTTCTAGGCACTGTGCTAGAGCCCGGGGACAGCAGTGAATAAAGCAATTATCTCTGCCTTCCTGGAGCTGACATTCTAGAACCTTCCGTGGATGGAAGGATGGATGGAAGGCAGTGTTCCATATCTGCTCTGTGCCATGTGATGGCCACCAGCCACAAGTGGTTACTGAGCCCTTGAAATGTGGCTAATGCCCCTGAGGAACTGGCTTTAATTTTATTTCATTTAAATTAATTTAAATTTAACTAGACACCTGTGGCTGGTACTGGACTTAACAGCGCAGTTCTAGAAGGTCGGTCACATGATGGGGGGCAGGGAGGCTAACCTCGCTGCCTTATTCAGGCTTCCTGCGCTGGAATTGCAGCGGCGCGGGCCTCCTGTGTCAGAATGGCCGGGAAGCTCGCTACAAATTCGATCCTCAGGCTCCACATCAAACCCATCCAACCGGAAGCTCAGCGGACGGGGCCCAGGAGTCTGTATTTTTGTCAACGTCCCGGACAATTCCAAGACACAGTAGTTCCAGTTTGAGACCCACCGCCCTTCTTTTTTTTTTTTTGTTAAGATTTTATTTATTTATTTGTCAGAGAGAGAGCAAGAGAGAGAGCGCATAAGAGGGCAGAGGCAGAGAGAAACAGGCTCCCCGCTGAGCAAGGAATCCCACGTGGGACTCGATCCCAGGACCCTGGGATCATGACCGAAGGCAGTCGCTTAACCAACGGAGCCACCAGGTGTCCCCCACCGCCCTTCTTGTTCAGGACTCCCCGCTGCGGCGAGTTTGACTTAGGTCTGACCTGTGCTGGGCCTCCCGGGCAGGGACCAGGCCTGATTAGGGGGTGTGCCCAGCTCGGGGCTTCCCCAACCCAGCTAACCCAGCCGGGAAGATAACTAGTCCTGGCTACCAGCTCAGCTTCCCTACCATTGTTCCCCCCAAAGAAAAGAGGGGGCCTTTCTATACCGCGAGCAGAAAAGCTGGGGCGGGCTCCTGGGCTCCTTGTCTCACGTCCCACTGTCAGTCAGCTCACGGCTCTGGCCCTAGCTGGGGGGCAGCAGGAAAAAGAGCCGTGGCCTGGCACCCCACCCTCCAGACCAGCCTGGCCAGCAAGGGGAGGAAGGAAGCCATGGCAAGCCAGGCCAGGGACCAGAGGGGACAGAGGTGGGGGTGACGCAGGCCTCAGGAATTTGAAAACAAACATTTAGCCAACGAAGGAAGAGGCTTCTGTGGGTCGGGGAGCCAGGGCGGGCCCAGTTCCCTCCTCCCCAGAGCAACGGGGCGAGTCCCAGCCCGGCTGACAGTGGCCGCTGGCTGAAACCAGTGCCTGGAGGGTTTCCACTCCAGGGGGAAGGGAAGGCCTTTGGGGGTGGGGGGGCGGGTGATATAGGGACCCGGTGGGCGCTGCCCAGACCCTGGAGCATCATGGCTGGAATGAGGAGAGGAGGCAACAGAGAGCAGGGAGCACTGGGAATACTCAGGAGGAGGCTTGGTAGCAACATTTTGTCCATTAAGCATTTATTGGGTGCCCACGGCATACCAAGAATTCAGAGACAAAGGCACTACCGTGCTAGGGAAAGAGCCGGATACAAGGGAGGATAATACTGACAGAAGGGGCGCCTGGGTGGCACAGCCATTGAGCCTCTGACTTCGGCTCAGGTGGTGATCCCTGCTTGGCGGGAAGCCTGTGTCTCCCTCTCCCACTCCCTCTGCTTCTGTTCCCTCTCTCACTGTCTCTCTCTCTCTGTCAAATAAATAAAAATCTTTTTAAAAAAATAATAATACTGGGGCGCCTGGGTGGCTCAGTGGGTTAAAGCCTCTGCCTTCGGCTCAGGTCATGATCCCAGGGCCCTGGGATCGAGCCCCCGCATCGGGCTCTCTGCTCATCAGGGAGCCTGCTTCCCTTCCTTTCTCTCTGCCTGCCTCTCTACCTACTTGTGATCTCTGTCTGTCAAATAAATAAATAAAATCTTTAAAAAATAATAATAATACTGACAGAAGACCAGGAGCTTGTGAGCCCTCAGCAGAGGAAGTCAGAGAAGGCTTCCTGGAGGAGGTAGCACCTAAGCTGAACCCTGAAGGACAAATTCTGCCTGGGCAGAACAGAATCTTAGTAATCTTATCCCTCCC
The DNA here is from genome assembly GCF_963455335.1 of Martes martes. NCBI lineage: Eukaryota > Metazoa > Chordata > Mammalia > Carnivora > Mustelidae > Martes > Martes martes. The sequence goes on along the minus strand of NC_137891.1, from coordinate 179,926,661 downwards.
TCCCCTAGGGCCAGCATTCAGTGAGTGGACGAGTGAGCAAGGGACCAGCAGACACGTGGAAGGAAAGGAAGGAATGAACGATGTAAAGTCTGAAGTCTCAGGTTCCAGACTGCAAAATCGATCCTCCCACTCCTCAGCTAGTAACTCTCTTCATAGCCCTGGGGCTCTGCTCCCACTTAAACCCGGAGACTCAAGCCAGCCTGTGTGGGTTCAAGTCCCAACTCAGTCACTTAGCAGCTGTGTGACTTTGGGCACGTTACTTAACTTCTCTGTGCCTGGGGATCCATTCTCCATAAAATGGCAGTAACAACACGACCGCATGGGCTTTTGTGAAGACCACGTGCATTCGGACAAGTAAAGTGCTTCGAACAAGGTTGGGCGTGAAGCGAGAGCTGCGTCAGTGTTTGCTGATACAACGTGGACACCGGCTTACTCATTCACTAATTCACTCACTTACTCATTCTTGGATTCATTCCCCTCTTCGAGCCACCACTCACTCTCACACTCTTCCCCCTACCAGTCCTTTGCTGAGCCCTCCCCAGGCCAGGTCCTCTCCTCCCCACCTTCCCACCCCACTCTGCCGGTCCTGGCTGCTGCCCGCCACCCTGCTAATTACTGGAACCCTTGCATGAATTCCCCTCAAACTCAAAACAAACAAGAAGCTGTCTGCAGCGGGGGTGTTACCACCAGAACCGGGGTACGATATGGGCACGAAGCCTCTGGCGTGGGCTTCTTGGGCCGGGGGCCCTCCCCAGCACCTGCCCCAGTGACGGCCGGATTCTTCCAAATCCCAGCCTTGCCCAGCCTGGGGGTCCCTGGCACGGCCCACTCCACACCCACATCTCAGGCCCCGTGAATGCCAGGAGCCCCGGACCCGGTCCTCAAGCCAGCTCTGCCAGAGCTGGGAGCCCGGAGCTGGCTGAGGGAGAGCTCTGCAGCCAGAGCCCATCTCGCACGGGAACAATGAGCTGCGTGCCGAGCACGATGACGGCATGCTGATTAATGTTAGGTGGGCACGCAGAAGATGCCACAGCTTCCTCCTTCCCCACGGGCCCCGGAAGAACAGGTCATGCTGGGGAAGAGGAGCCTGTACAGAACCTTTCCAGATCACCTCCAGCATTCCGGCTACCCTGCTCGCCACTTTCTATATTTTGATGGCGCGGTGTAGTGGGCGTGGTCTCTGGCAGGCATCACCAGGGAAGTGAGGCTCAGAGAGGGAAGGGGACTTGCCCAAGGCCACCCAGCCCAAAACTAGGGTCCTGGAAATCAAACCTCTACCAAGACCAGGGCTCCTGGCCTTGACGAAGCCTGAGGTGTGGGTGGGGTGAGGGCCCCCCCGCCGGCCCCAGGGATGAGCAAGGTTGGCATCTGCGGGGCCGGGGAGGGGCTGGGGCTGGGCATGAGATGCTGTTTGGGCCAGAGGGCGGGGTGGGAGAGAAGGGGAGTGAGAGGGGCAGGGCCGGGTGCCCAGCAGGAACAACAGTACGGGGCGGGTAACGGGAGCCTGGCCAGGTCCGGGCTCTCCGGCAGGCCCTCCCGGGCCCTGGAAGCGGCAGGCTCAGCCTGTGGCGCTGCCAGGCCGATACCAGCCTCGATCAGCCAACTCAGCGATTGTATCGGCCTTTTCCTGGAAGACTGCAGACGCGGTGGGGGAGTCCGGAAGGGAGGCACCTGTTTGGGAAAAGGGGGTGTGGCCACCCTGTCCGGGGCACTGCCGCTGTGCCACCAGCCAGCCCTCGTGATTTGCCTCTTGGCGCTCTGGCCAGCCTCCCCCTGCATGCCTGGACCCCAGAGCCACGGGATCCAGCCGTCAGAGCAGGCTGTGGGGGCTGCGTCCAGAGTGCCACCCGGGGCCTCATGTGACCCGTGCTGCTGGCCACTACCTCAGCCAAGCCGTACAGCTTCCCGGGGCCCGGTCCACACCCGCCTTCTATGGCGCCTTGTTTTGCCCCACCTTGGAAGGGGCAGGCACAGACGGGTGTCAAGGCAAGACCGATGTGACACCATTTGGTATCTTCCTTCTTTGGAGAATGTCGGTGCCACTCTGCCATGGGTCACAGATTTAGGGACACCAAAGGCTTCCTTGGGATGAGGTCTGAGGCAACCCACTGCCTAGCTGCGCAGAAGACTTCACCTGGAATCCAGAAGAAGGACTGGGTCAGGAGCACCCCCCCCTTTCTGGGGGGGGGTGCATGGAGCCCAGCAGGGCCAGTCACACACTTGTCACGCCTCATAGGGGATAACAGGATCAGGGGCTGTGGCAATCTGGATCGCCTCCACCCCCAAGTAGGGCGTGAGCAAACAGAGGGAGGGCAGAGGCACCAGGAGGGGAGGGCAGAGGGGCTGAAGCCTGGTCGGGAAGCAGAGTGAGCCTGTGGGTATCTCAGCATCATCTCTGCCCCGTCAGCCAGCCTCCCAGAGATGCCGTGAGGACCGTGCCTGGTGGGCAGGCATGGGCTTCGGGAGCTGGGAGTGGCTGTAGAGCTGGGAGGGGGCAGTTTTTGTTTTTTTTGTGTTTTTGTTTTGTTTTCCTTACGATTTTATTCATTTGACAGAGAGAGAGAGAGCACACATAGGCGAGCAGCAGGCTGGGTGAGGAGTAACAGGCTCCCCACTAAGCAGAGATCCCAATGTGGGGCTCGCTCCCAGGACCCCAGGACCCCAGGATCATGACCTGAGCTGAAGGCAGACACCTAACCGACTGAGCCACCCAGGCGCCCCGAGGAGGTGGTTGTTATAGCAAATGTCTTCAAGGAGGAGGCTCTGGGTCAGGTGGGCTTGGGTTCAAAGAAGCTCTGCCTCTTATTTGCTGTGTGACCTCAGGCAAATCACGTCCCCTCTCTGAGCCCTGGTTTCCTCCTTTGTAATATGTGGACGCTACAAACAGAACCTGCTCAGAGGGCTGTGACAGTGGTTAAAGGAAGTGATCAATGCTGATCAAGGGGCAAACAACATTCAGTACCCGGCGGTGGTGATTTTTATTGTCCTTGTCCATCATGTAGTCAAGAACTTGGCATAAAGCCTGTGAAGTCACAGGCCGAGAGGGTAGTCTTCAGAACCTCTGGGGATAAGCATCTTTCAGTCTTAGGAATCTTCCCTTGCCCTTCACCTCACCTTCCTGGCAGTCTCAGAGGGAAGGGGCTCTGGACTCCTGGGACACATGCCCACACATGTATTCAAGACATCTTCTGCAGCCCTGAGTGCCCGGTGGGTGCTGGGATCCCTGAAGTGCTCAAAGAGCATTGACTGTCCAGTGGGAGCAAGGAGCTGGCCACACTCCCGGCGATGCTGATGCTGGGGACGAGGAGCTGTGAGGAAAGGAGGGGGCTCCTCGCCCCACCGTGGAGTCAGCCTGGAGGCTTCCTGGAGGAGGGGGCCACGATCAGCCACCATCTTGCTTGTTAGACCCCTTCCTCTCAGAGTTGAGACCAGGACTGGGCAGGAGCGAGCTCCTGTTTTCTGGAGGCTGTGCCCTTCCTTGACCCCTGCCCGGCCCACTGACCCCTACCCCCACCCACCCGCACGGCTAAGGTTCGAGAGAGGGCTCATCCCCTGGGGCCGCAAAGAGTAAGCGGGGTGGGGGGGCGCCTCCCCGCCCCTCTTGTCCCAGCCCCGGGACTCTGCTGCCCCCTAGTGGCCGGACTGAGGAGAACGCCGCGCCCACTAGGGGAAACCAGTTCAAGGACAGCATTTATCATAAAAAATAAAATGATGAGGATGATGATGACATTCGTCACTTTACAGTTTGCAAAATGCCTCCGCAGTCAATCACGGGCTGCACGGAGCAGGATGAAGGATACCGGCCTGAAATCAGAAGCTGAGTCAGGTTCCAACTGGCTATGCGACCTTGGACAAGTGTCATCTCTGAGCCTCAGAGTCCTCCTGTGTAGAACAGGGGACATAAGGATTTGGTGACCTAACGCCAGGTGCACAGGTTGCGCGGGGAACAATACCACCATCATTATTGTAACACTTGCCCAGTCAGCTGTGTGCCTGTGCCACCTCCGTTTGGATAACGCTTTTTGCAAACTCTTTTTTCAAGGTGTCCCCCTCTTTAATCTGCACTTTTTTTTTTAAAGATTTTATTTATTTATTTGACAGACAGAGATCACAAGAAGGCAGAGAAGCAGGCAGAGAGAGAGGAGGAAGCAGGCTCCCCGAGGAGCAGAAAGCCCGATGCGGGGCTTGATCCCAGGACTCTGGGATCATGACCTGAGCCGAAGGCAGAGGCTTTTTTTTTTTTTTTTAATCTTTTTTTTTTTTAAGATTTTATTTATTCATTTATTTGACAGACAGAGATCACAAGTAGGTAGAGAGGCAGGCAGAGAGAGAGGAGGAAGCAGGCTCCCTGCCGAGCAGAGAGCCCGACGTGGGGCTCGATCCCAGGACCCCGGGATCACGACCCGCGCCGAAGGCAGAGGCTTTAACCCACTGAGCCACACAGGCGCCCCGAAGGCAGAGGCTTTAACCCACGGAGCCACCCAGGCGCCCCATGCACTATTTTTTTTTTTTTTGAAATTCTTTATTTATTTAAGTAATCTCTACACTCCATGTGGGACTTGAACTCACCACCCTGAGATCGAGAGTCGTGCGCTCTTCCCACTGTGCCAGCCCAGTGCCCCTAATCTACACTATTAATCCCATTTAACGGATGAGGGGATTGAGGCTCAGAAAGGGGAAGTCACTTGCCCAGAGCCTCCTGGCTTGTAGGTGGTAAAGCAGGACTCAGAGCCAGGTTGGTCTGACTCCAACCCCAGGGCTCAGTCCCCACACCCTTCTTTGGAAACCCCCGTGTCCTTACGGCCTCATCTGAATAAGCAGACACGGCCTCTGCCCCCTTCAGCCTTTTCCTCCACCTTCTCCCATAACGCCAGGCCCCGCCGCTGCCCCCTTGCCTCCCTCCTGACCAGGGCCCCAGCCCTCAGGACAGCTCAGGAGTGGAGAGCTCGAGAGTGGCTTCCAAAGGTCATCCCGGCCACCCCCCCCCCGCACCCCGCCCAAGCAGATGACTGTTCGTCCTGTTCTTCACGCTGCTCAGGGGAGGAGAGTCCATAAACCCACTTCCTGCACCCGCCCAGCCGCGGCAGTTCCCACAGTCGGGAAGTTCTACCATCGGTCTCACCGGAGTCCCTGCTGCTGTCAGTCCACTTCCCTTTGTTCTCTCGCCCAGGAGTGTCAGAAACACAATCTGGGGAGGACCCTGGAGGCCTCGAGAGAGGAACCTTGGAACGGGGAAGGGTCATTCAGGGACAGGAAGTGAGCGCTGAGCCCAGGTTCAAAGCCGGGTCAGGGCGGCAAGAGCGGCTGAGCTGGTCTCCTGGTGCCCAGGGCGGCCTCAGCCCAGGTGGGGCGGCCTCACCCACGGACTGAGGGCCCCGAGGCCTACCCCCTGCCCCGCAGCACCATGTGGCTCACGCACGCAGCGTGGGAACTGAGGACCAGAGCGGGCTGAGGGCACGTGAAGAGCTCGGCTCGGGGGTCACCTGGAGCTGGGTGCAAATCCCCTCAAACCCCTCGAGAAACATTTGCGGAGCTTCTCCCCTGTGCCAAGCACTGCGATCAGCGCTGAGGTCAAAGCCAAGGTCCCTGCCCCATGGCACTCGCAGCCCAATGTGGAGGTGACGGTCAGCAAGTCAATAAATGACGAACAAGAAATCCCAGAGTGTCAGGAGGAGAGGTGGGGCGGCCACACATTGGAGAGTGACCAGGGAAGGTCTCCAGAGGAGGTGGCATTTACATGGGTTAAGGCTGGAATAACAAGAAGGAGCCAGACCTGAAAATCTGACAGGAGAACAGCCCAGGAAGAGTGAACCGTCTGGGCATACGTCCTGAGGTTAGAATGAGCTTGGCATCGAAAGACCCACTGGAAAGATGGCCGGGGCAGCGAGCCTGGATGGGCTCTAGTGAATGGACTCACACACCGCCTTTCTCTCTGAATGTCTGTTTTCTTATCTGTGAAATGGGTTCAATGACACCTGTGTAATATGGAGATGGACACACAGTCCCTATATCTGGGCCTACACGCTCATTAAATACTTGATATTCTTTTTTTTTTTTCCTTTCCTTTTCTTAAATTTTTATTGATTTGACAGAGAGAGAGAGAGAGAGCACAAGCAGGGGGAGCGGCAGAGGGAGAGAGAGAAGCAGGTTCCCCGCTGAGGAAGGAGACCGACGCAGGGCTCAATCCCAGGACCCTGGGATCATGACCTGAGCCGAAAGCAGAGGCTTTAACCCACTGAGCCACCCAGGCGCCCCGACTGCCTGATTTTCTACAAGAGCTGGCTGCTGCCTTATTTGTCCACCCACAGCCCCCAGGCTTTCTCCTACCGGGGCCAAGCTTCTGTTGAAGTTTAACTCACATACCTCAAGGACACAGATCTGACGTGTGCCCCTCCATGAACTGTCTCCAAGAGAGCAGCCCGTGCAAAGGGCGTCCTCCAACTCCTCCCCCACCAGTTACGACTCTTGCCCCTCGATAGCCCCACCCTGACCTCTACCCCATCCGCGAATTCCGCCCGCTTTCGTACTTTATGTGAATACAATCATCTGAGAAGCCCTTTGTGTCTGGCTTCTCGCACATTGTGTCCTTCAACATACTTGCCGGTGGTTTACTCTCCTTACTGTACAGTGTTCCCTGTGGGGATAGACCACACTTTGTCCATTTTGCCACTGCTGAGCATTTGGGTCATTTTTTAGTATTTTGGTCATTAACGGATAGGACTGCTGTGACCATCCCAGCTTGTGTCTTTCAGGGCACGCATGCACACACTGTGTCTACCCTGTGGCTGTTTACCCCAGGGAAGAAGTGGATTCGCTGGGTCACTGGGTAGGCACGCACGCAGCCTTAGCAGATGCAGCCACACTGTTTCCAAAGTCATTGTGCCGGTGTGAACCCTGCCAACGGTACAGGAGAGGTCGTGCTGCCCCCCCCACCCTCACCGACACTTGAGTCTGTCTGGGGGCTTTGCATCCAGTCCCTTGTTTGTCTCACCTGTCGCAGAGAGTGGATGCTTCTGTGCCACCCGCCAAAAGAGACACAGAATGAAGGGGATCAGAAAGGAGGACAGAGACAAGGAGGCAGAGAGAGAGAAGGAAGGTAGGGAAGGAGGGAGGGAGGGAGGGAGGGAGGGAAGAGAGAAGGAATCAGGGAGGGAAGAAAGGAGGGAGGAAGAGAATCAACAAAGAAACACTAGGCTGCCCACCCGCTGCCCACCACAGCCACCCCAGAGCTCAGTGCCTGCTGCTGGGACTGAAGCTTCAGCTCCTGGTTCACCCAGAAACCTCAGTGTGCCCTATACATGAACAACTGAATAAAATTCTTTCTCAACAGTTTCCTTTCAGGATAAAATCTTTGAAACACTAGTAAAACCAGGGGACGCCTGGGTGGCTCAGTTGGTTAGGTGTCTGCCTTCCGCTCAGGTCATGATCTCAGGGTCCGGGGATGGAGCCCCGCATCGGGCTCCCTGCTCAGTGGGGCGTCTGCTTCTCCCTCTCCCACTCCCCCTAGTTGTGATCTCTGTCTCTCTCTCTCTCTCAAATAAGCAAATAAAATCTTAAAAAAAGTAAAATCTTTGAAAATAGCCTGCGATCCACTGAGAGGACAGACAGACAGGGAGTGAGCCCGGGTGGGGAGGGGATTCCAGGAAGCCTTGAAACCGCCTCTGGGGCTTGGAGACCTGCTGAGCAGACAGCCTCAGGGGCCAAACCCCTGCCCCAGACAGGCCCGCCCTCATCTCCTGTCCTGCCAGTCTCACCCCTACCTTCCTCCTTCTCCCACAGCAAGCAGGGGCAGGATCCTAGGTCCATGGCCAAGGCCAGACACCCAGGCCAGGCCTACCAGGCACAGGCAGGTACCACTGAGAGAGAAAGGCCCCCTGGAGATGCTTTGCCTGGATATACCTCACAGGTAGCTGGCCGAGGAGGGAGGCTGGCCTGGTAGGGCCTGGCGCAGTCCCAGCCTCCCTGCCTGACAGCACGGCCCCGAAGCCAGCCGCCGAGCACCCCCCAGCCCAGCCCCCCGCAGCCTCGTGCAGACGCAGGTGTCGGCCCAAGTCCAGATCTGCCGGGGGCGGGCTGAATGGGAGCCTGTTTCCTCTGCTTGGCCAGTCTGATGCCAACTTCGCTCTCCCCATGCAGATTCAGCACTGAAAGAAGCAGAGAGGCCCTCCCGTCTTCACTCAGCGCAGGAATCCCGATGCCGGACTTTCTGAGTTCCTTAAATCTTCAAGGGACAAAGGCTTTGCCACCTCCCAAGGGCCCCCACACTCTGGCTATGCAGCTCCGCCGACACAATAAAAGCCACCATTTTTGGCAACTTCGGATGGGCCAGGCACTGTGTTGACCTTGTATTTCCTTCCTTCCTTCCTTCCTTCCTTCCTTCCTTCCTTCCTTCCTTCTGTCCTTCCTTCCCCTTTTATTTATTTATCTGAGAGCGAGAGAGCACGAGCAGAGGGAGCAGCAGAGGGACAAGCAGACTCCCAGCTGAGCAAAGAGCCTGATGCGGGGCTCGATCCCAGGACCTCAGGATCATGACCTGAGTCGAAGGCAGACGTTTAACCAGCTGAGCCACCCAGGTGCCCATCTTTTTTTTTTTTTTTTAAGATTTTATTTATTTATTTCTGAGAGAGAGAGCGCAGCAGGAGGAGCCAAGCCAGAAGGACAAGCAGACATGGGGCTCCATCCCACGATCCTGAGATCATGACCTGAGCCAAAACCAAGAGCCAGACACTCAACCTGCTGAGACCCGGGTGCCCCGATCTGGCATACTTCCTCTCACAGCAGCTCCGTGAATTAGGCACGACTGTCACCATCTGCATTTGCTGTTGTGGCAACAGAGGCTTCGAGCCATTCAGTGTCTTGCCTAAAATCATGCAATATAGATGGGGCAATAGATTCCCCACCTCCGTCCAGTGGGAAGGCCTAGAAGCAGTGACACATCAAAAGCCATGAGCACACCCGGTGCCCAGATCTTGGTTTCTGAACACCATCTCCAATAAAAACAACTACGCGCCTTAGAGAAATGACGGATTCTAGCGCTCAGGCTGGGTGAGCACAAGACGAGCCTGGAGCATCTCCCAGTGCCAGAAAGCGAAGACATGCTCAAAAGACAAAAATAAAAGGGGATGTCAGACAGCCACAGGAGGGGCGCCTAGGAGGCTCGGTCGGAGAACCATCCGCTTCCGGCTCAGGTCATGACCCCAAGGTTCTGGGATCGCGTCCCTCATCAGGCTCCCTGCTCAGCGGGAGCCTGCTTCCCCCTCTCTCTCTCTGCCCGCCTCTCTGCCTACTTGTGATCTCTGTCTGTCAAATAAATAAATAAAATCTTAAAAAGAAAAAATAAAAACAGTAAGCTGTTGCTACAGAAATGGTTAAAATCAATCCTACTCAGATCTGGTTAAGAAATAATCATAGTGAGGGGCACCTGGGTGGCTCAGTGGGTTAAAGCCTCTGCCTTCGGCTTGGGTCATGATCCCAGGGTGCTGGGATCGAGCCCTGTGTCCAGCTCTCTGTTCAGCAGGGAGCCTGCTTCCCCCTCTCTCTCTCTGCCTGCCTCTCTGCCTACTTGTGATCTCTGTCTGTCAAATAAATAAACAAAATCTTAAATAAAAAACAAACAAAACTAAAACAGACACAGGAGCGGGTCAGAAAGAGCTCCCAATGGCCAAAGCTGGAACAATTTAAACAACAAAATACATAACTTAGTATTGAATTATAACCCAAAGGAAAGATCCATAAAGGCACAGGTCCTTTATAATAACTGATTACATAAATAGGGAAAAGGAACAAATCTTCCTCACAGAAGAATCTTAAATAATGGGATACGGGTAGACGTACCCACCAGGCAGTGGGAGCGCGCCTTGAGTGTGGGTTCCACTTGCTTCCAAAGAAGAGAGTAGGGGAAGGGGAAGGTAGTAAATTCCACAGTGAACCTAGCAGACCCCAGCTTACCGACATAATCAAGGTTAACATCACCAATAAGTCACGTGGACACCACGTGGACATCACATGCCTCCTGTGATCATGTGACAAGAAGGGCCCTTGGCCTCTGAGGTATTCATCCCCCAAACCCTGAACTTCTGTCCAGTCATCAGAAAAACACCAGAGAAACCCAAATGGAGGGCCAGTCTAACAAAATTCTGACCAGAACTTCTTGAAATTGTCAGGGTCATGAAAACCGAGGGCGGACAGAGGAAACCGGTGCTGACCAGAGGACACCAGGGAGACGTGACAACAAGACACAGTGTGGGATCCTGGATCCGATTTCTGGACCAGAAAAAGGACATTAGTGGGAAAACCGGTGAAATCCGAATAAAATCTGGAGTTTAGTTAATAGTCATGTACCCGCGTTGGTTTCTTAGTTTTGACAATGGTACCATGGTAATGGAAGATCTTAACAGCAGGGAAACAGACATTTGGAACTCTCTGGGCCACCTCTGAAATGTTTCTGTAAATCTATAATTATTCCAAAGTGAAAACTTTATTTTAAAAAGTCACATGGGGGGGGGCGCCTGGGTGGCTCAGTGGGTTGAGCCTCTGCCTTCGGCTCAGGTCATGATCTCAGGGTCCTGGGATCAAGCCCTGCATCAGGCTCTCTGCTCAGCGGGGAGCCTGCTCCCTACTCCTCTCTGCCTGCCTCTCTGCCTACTTGTGATCTCTGTCTGTCAAATAAATAAATAAAACCTTAAAAAAAAGTCTAAAAAAAAAAGTCACATGGGTATCAATGTCGGATCCAGGATTCAAATTCAAATGTGACTGCCCCCTTCGCCCATACGCTCCACGCCCCCTGCACCATCTCAGGCTAGAAAGCCATTCCCAAAAGCTCCTTCATGGGTCTGAGTGGCTCCCCATCTGCCCATGTTTGCCTTCTAGGACCAACCTGGCTCACGTTTTCTTTGCCCCGCGACCTCCTTTTGAGAGGTGAAGGATGCTCTGGTCTGCCCAGGTGTGTTCGCATCTCAGGTTCATTCCCTGGTGTTTCTACCCTCCTGGGTGATTGGGGTTTCCATGAACATTGGCCTCCCCAGAAGCTACCTCTCCTGTGCAGCAGCCATCAGACTCTATGTGGGAACCAGTGGGGTTCCAAGAAAGGTAGGTCCCCAACCTGACTCCAGGGCTAAAGCACATGACCTAGGCTAGGTCTCTCAGCACACACCACCCCCTGGCCACCATGATCAACCCAGAGGTAGCCCCATGACCTAAGCTGGTCTAATCAGAAAGCATCCCCGGACTTTGACAGGGAATGTTGGGACAAAGACAGTTCCCTCCTTCCAGGGGCACCTGGGCGGCTCAGTCATTGAGCATCTGCCTTCAGCTCAGGTCATGACCCGGGGTCCTGAGATCAAGCCCCACATCGGACTCCCTGCTCAGCAAGCCTGCTTCTCCCTCTCTCTGCCTGTTTCTCCCCCGGCTGTGCTCTCTTTCCCTGTCTGTTGAATAAATAAACAAAATCTTTTCAAAACAAAATACCCTCCTTCCATGTTCGATGTGAATAAAGAAGCCCCTGGAAGCCTTAGGATGAAGACAATACCAAGGAAAACCAAGTAGAAGAATGGAAAGAACAGAGTCCTCAGTGATGTCACAGGAGCTGCTGGATCAAGCCTTGCTTGAAGCCCACCTTGCCCATATACTTCTTAGTTTTGAGAACTGTGGTAGGCTGAGACATGGTCCTCTAAAAGACATCTGCCTCCTAGTCCCTAGAATTGGTAAGTGTTATCTTCTATGATGAACAAGGGAGGGGGGGACAGATTTTTCCGGAGGGATTTAAGGTAAGGACTCTGAGATGGAGAGATTATCTGGGTGGACCTCAAATAAAATCCATGTATCCTTATCCTTGGGAGGCAGACGTAGATCTGACACAGACACACAGAGAAGAAGGCAGTGTGACTCCAGAGACAGAGTCTGAGTGGTGTGGCCACAAGCCGAGGAGAGCTGGCAGCCACCAGAGATGCGAGAGGCAAGGACCCATTCTCCCCTGGGCAGGCATCCCCACTACAGGACAGGGTCCTGCCCTGCCGACACCTGGATTTTGGCCCAGCGATACTGACTTTAGATTTCTGGCCTCCAGAGCAGTCAGAGAATACAGTCCTACTGGTTTCAGTCACCTGGTGTGTGATCATTTGTTACAGCAGCTATAAGAAGCAGACACAAGAGCCAATAAAGTGTCTTCAATCTCCAAGCCTGGTTGAATCCAGTATCTTGTCAGTTGCCGCCCAAAGCAGTCTAATTCACACCCAGCCCTGCTGTCCCCTCCTCTGGATAAGAGGTGAGCTCTCCCCACTGGGAGGCAGCCAGAGAGCCTCCTGACCTTTAGCTGGAGGAAGTGGTGCTGGAGGGGGGCAGCATCAGACAGCTTGCAGACTCCAAGCCAAGGCATCATGGGAGTTTATTTACAGAAAAGTCACAGCCGCCAGGGCCCATGCAGGCTCTGGCGAGAAGACCCCAGATATATATACATCTCTCTATATATATGTCCCAGCACCCGTCAGCACCAGAGCTGTCCCCAGCTGGGTCCCTGCCAGAGGGACCAAGAGTCAGGCAGCATGAAGGGAGTGAGCCCCAGTCCTTGCCAGATATCACAGGTCACCTGTGCAGTCCCTATGCCAGAGGAAGAAACCGGTGTCGGCCCTAAAGTGGACTGGGAGGAGCGTGAGGACGGGCTGTACTCCGGACGCCAGGCCATGGAACACCAGCAGTGGCCTTGGGCACGCGACACCAGAGGTCCCTGCAGACCTGTCCAGGAGCTGGGCACGGAGCTGGCGTCCCACCCATCACGCGGGGGGCTCCCCCAGTTTGCTGGGCGCACTTGTGATCCGCTTACTCTCTCGGAGGTTTCGGAGGCGGGCACTGAGGCTGCTGATCTCTTCCACATAGGCCTGGGGCACCCACCCCTTCTCACCATCTGCCAGGCGGACCCCCTCCAGCCAGCCTAGAGGCACGCAGGCCAGGAGCAGCATTAGTGGCATCAAAGGGACACCAGGGCTGGGTCTGCCAGGGAAAGCCTAGGCCCTGATGCAAGCCTTGTCTGCACCCCAGGGCAGAGGTGACATCATCCCAGCGTCCCAGTTCCAGGAAGGACCCTGCCTCTAGCAGTCTCGCCGATGAACTTCTGACCTGTTTTTCCTGACATCCTCTAAGAAGGGTATTTCCCATTCCTCCCCATCCGTCACTCTGAATCCTACAGCTTTGTAAGAGGGAAGTTCCTCCTCTTGTCTAACTTGATTCCTACATGCTGTGGTTGATCAACACTTGCACAACCTTTTCCTGTGATATCTTAGCCATCTAGCTACCTCCTGCCCATCCGGGTCCCATCAGGGAGGCCTTCCCAGGAGGCCCCTCTCACCATCACTGGTTTGGGTCCTCACAGCCAGGATGTCCGTCTTCTCCAGAGTCAGCTCGTCTGGCTGCAGAGCCTTGTATGTCCTGACACACTGAACCTGGGGGCGGTCTGACAGCCCAAGGGAGAGTCAGGGAGTCCCCAGGGGAGGATGATAGGGGGCGGGGAGGGGTAGAAGGAGGAAGGAAAGGGGTCAGAGGGTGGCTGCTGCTGCTTCATTTTCTCTGCGCCTCCCTCTGCCCGCCCTGGCCACCCTCCTCTCTTACCCTAAATACAAGTCCTTGGTGAATCCAGTCCCTCCCAGCTTGGGTTATTGCCCAGGGCTCCCACCTCCCCAGCTCAGTCTAACACATTGAGGCTGACCTCCAGGTCAAGGTCCACCTGCCTCCAGACGCTCCCCACAAAACACTAATCGTCCCTTCATATGCCCCTGTTAGTACTCCAGGGCTCCCTCTAATCCATCCTTCTCAACTGGGATTCAAGTTACTTCACCACCACCCCCATTATAACCCTCTGGGGCTTTCTACTCCTCTGAGTAAAATCCAAAGCCCTCCCCACAGCCTACAGAGTCCTGCAAGGTCTGGCATTGTGCCCTCACTAGCCCCGCTTCCTCCCCACTTCCCCTCCCCCCCGACCCTTGCTCACGGAGCTCAGCAACACTAGCTGCCCTGCCGTTCCCCAAACATTCTGAGCTCCCTCCTGCCTCAGGACCTTTGCACTGCCTATCCTCCTTCCAGGAGAACTTCCCCCCCAAATCTTTCCATGGTTGCCCCTCTTCCTCCTTCAGGGCCTTCTCTGACCACCTCTTAGGAATGGGAGACTCACCCCACAGCTCAAACAGGACTCTTAGCCCAAGCCAGAGAATCTGCTTCAGTCTAGGCCCTCAGCTCTTTCTACCACAGGAGACAGGCTGGCAGTATTGGGAAAACCACAGGCTTTGGGGCCAGACCTGGCTTGAATCCCAGCTCTGCTCTCCACTGGCCTGTCTGACCTTGGGCAAGTTACTTAACATTTCTGAGCCTGTTTTCTCAGATATGAGAAAATGAATCTACCCAACGGGGTTATCAGGAGGATTAAGTAAACTAAAGGCGTATAAAAGTGGCCAACACCAGACCTGATGCAGAACAAGTATAGGTAGAAACAAGCTCCCTCCCTTTTCCCTTCGTTAGCTCAGCCCTAACTCCCCTGCTCGGCAACCCTCAGCAGCAGCCTGGTGTCCACTGGATCAGGGTCCCTCTCGGACTGGGCAACACTCTGGCTTACCGGCCTCACTCACACCCCAGAGAGAAGCCTCTAGATCAACAGAGCTGATCCCCCACCCCACCCCACCCCACCCCACCCCGTGGCCACTTGGGTTCCTGTTCCTTTGCAACAGAGGTAGAGGTGAAGGTGCAGACCGATGAGGGTGTCCGTCTCAGCTCTGCTGCTTACCAGTTGGGTGAACTTGGATAAGTCACTTTAACCTCTCTGAACCTCTGTTTTCTAACTGGTAAGATGGGTTTATGTGGGGATGAAATGGGAGGATACAAAAGGCTTTGCCATCGGGGGCGCCTGAGCACTGGGAAGGGCGGGGGGGGGGGGGGTCAGGCCTGGCTTATGCAAATGTTGCCGCTCTGTCATGGGTCTGCACAGCAGCCCCTGATGGCCCCAGGCCGGCTGGTCTCTCTCCCCACCCCCTCTGCCAGCACCAGGATGGGAGGAAAGGGGGAGAGCAGGGAGGGACCCAACCCTGGGGGGATGTGGGCCTGGAGGCGGGGTGGGGGGAGGCTGGCTGCTACCTTGGCCCTCGCTGAAGACCTCCGTATCCTCCCGGGAGCTGGAGGGACACAGGGCTGAGATCCATCGCTGCTTCTCACTTCTAGGGAGGGGGAGGCTGAGTTGTCACAACGCGCAAAGTGCAGTCTCCCAGGGCCAGGGTGGTGAGACAGGGCTGGGAGGATTGGGCATGGTGTCCAGACTCAGGGCATGCCCGCCCCGTCCCCCACAGCCCTGTCTGTCCCCGAGCCCGGGCCCCACCCAGCTCTGAGCCTAACAGAGCAGGCCCGGAAGCCCCCGGACGCCAGCACCACCCGTGGCCTGCCTCAGGCCGCCGTCCTGCAGCCACACACCAGAAGGCCTTGTGCCCGCCCAGGGGTCCTCTCCCCCCACGTCCAAGCCCACTCACTCCGTCCGGGCCCTCAGCAGGAACTGGTGCTTCGCGTGGGGCCCATGGAGGAGCTGGAGGAGGAACACGTGGCCGGGGACGCCTTGCAGCTTCAGGCTCAGGTCCTTCACCTGGAGCTCGGCCATCCTGGCGTGGACGAACACGGCGAACTTCCCTAGCCTGCGGGACCGGGGCAGGTGAGGTCAGCCCGCTCACCCTCGGGCTCCCGCCCCGGGGAAACTCGGAAGGCAGTCACCTCCCTAGAAGCCCGCAGGCCCCCACAAGGAATGGGGAGCGCCATTCCCGCGGGCTCCCTGGCAGAAGAAAAAGGTGACAAAGCTAGTCCCTGTCCCGGGGCACGCTTTCAGGTTCTCTGAGTCCCTGTTCTAAAGAGCCAACAGGCGGCCCCTCGGATGAGACCCCTGTGCTGCTTAGTGTCTGACTCTCAGACCACGTAGAAGCTGAACTATGTCGCTCTTCGCCATTCTATCCTAGTGCTCCACACTGCCAGGCCCATCATTTGGGTTCAATAAACACTTGTGGGAAGGATGGGGAGGGGAGTGGGTCAAGGATGCCCCACAGGTCCCTTCTTCTCAACCTGTCTAAACAGAAGTCAGTATCTCCCAGTCCAAGCCAGACCCCTTCACGGTTCCCCAGTCCAGGGAAAGACTCTGTCAAGTAGCCCAGGAGGAAACTCAGCCATCATTCCAGCCTCTTCCCTCCCTCTCCCCACACACCCCGCCAGCAGCTCCACCCTACTTAACTCCTGACTGTCCCTGGAATCCGCTTCGCACAGGCCCCCTACCATTTTGGGGTGGATCCACTCTCATCTGGGCAATCTGTAATAGCTTCTGGTCTCGCCCTTTCCAGTCCATCCTCCAAACTGGCCGGGAGTAAAATGTCACTCATCTACATAACTCTCCATGTTCCCCATGGCCCTCAGAAAGCACAATCTCTGTCCGATGACTTTCAACAACCCCACTTCCTTCTCCCGGCCTTCCCCTCTACGAATCCAGCCATATTTAGGCTTCATCATCCCCCAAACACACTCTGCTATTATACCCTACTGTGACTTTGCTATATCCTCCCAAACTCCTTCGCCACCTGGAAAACTCCTATGTATCCTTCAAAACCCAGCTCAAATGTCCCTTCCTCTTTGAAGCTTTACAGATTCTCACCCCATACCAGGGGATGCTACAGTAGGAGTGCACCTTTCCCCTAAAAACCCTAACCAGGCGGTTATCAGGATATAGCTTAATTGTCCTGAGAGCTCCTAAAGGCAGAAATGACCCTAGCACCCTTCAGGGCCCGGAAGAGAACAGGGGTTCGGTGACACTTTCATGAATGAATAAATAAACCAGGAATGAACCCTTCCCATAGCCTAAGAAGTCCTTTCTTCAACACATCCAGCCTGAAGGCTTACCTCACTCAGAAAGACTTCTCCCTCATCCCAAACTGATAACAATCACAGCTAATACGGAGTGTGTGTTCACTGCGTGCCAGGCACTATGCTAAGCCCTTTCCCCGTCTTATTATCACACTGAGTCTCCCTACATGATAGTCTCTATGTTACAGATGGAAGATAAGATAATACAACGGTTAAGAGCCTGGGATCGGACATCAGGCAGATCTGGCCTCCCGGCTCCTGCACTTACTAGATCCATGCTCTTGAGAATGACAGGTGAGCCTACTTTCCAGGCAGATGCTCAGAGGCCTGGGGATAATAGTGCAAACAGTGGGGGCACCTGAGTGGCTCAGTGGGTTAAGCCTCTGCCTTTGGCTCAGGTCATGGTCTCAGGGTCCTGGGATTGAGCCCCGCATCTGGCTCTCTGCTCAGCAGGGAGCCTGCTTCCCCGTCCCCATCTTGCTGCCTCTCTGCCTACTTGTGACCTCTCTCTCTCTCTCTCTGTCAAATCAATAAATAAAATCATTTAAAAAAATTATGCACACAGCATGCCTGGCATCGGACAGGCATTCAGTAAATGTTGGCCATTATCTTGATGAGTTAGGTCAGAGCTGAGACTCCAGAATTGTGCTCTTAATCTCTGCTCTACTCGTCTTAAGCTCAGAGCACCATTGAGTCCTCTGCATACAGCCGAGCCCTTGGTTCTCAGGTCTGGAAAATGGACTGGCCTCACATCTCTGCCTTTTCTGGGGGAGCCTCCAAGGCTCAGGGTGCCCCAGCAGCACAGACAGGGGCTTCCAGGCCCAGTGATGCCTCACGGTAGGAAGAAGGGACCTGGCTCCGGTCTACCTCCCGCACCCTGCCTAGACTCACTCCTTCCTCCGGGAGAGCAGCAAGCAGTCATTGAAAAGGTGCAGGTAGACTGCCTTGCTGGACAGCTTCAGCTTGGCAGGCGGCGCTGCAGGCAGTGGTGCCAGCTCCACTAGCTCCCCATGCCGAACCAGCCAGCGGGCTTGCGAGATCAGTGGGAAGATCTGGAAGGATGGGGGAGGCAAGGGGGAGAAAAGGTCAGGCCCCGGACAGCAGGGCAGACAGCACAGAACAGGGGAGGGGAGAGGGTGGGGGGGTGTGCTGTGCCTGGGGAAGGACGGAACGACAGTGGCCCCTTGGCGGACTCCACCCCACCAGCGGCAGGTGTGCACCTTGCCCTCAAAGTGGATCTTCTTGCTCAGATGGATGAGCTCCTCTGTCCTCTTCATGGACTGCACACTGGCATTGCACTCTTGCACCAGCTGGGGATGCCGTGTGTGAGTCATCTGTGGTCCCCCAACCCCGGCTCCCAGAGCCCAGCCTCAGGCTCCCACCTGGGAACCAGAGGCTCTGCTGGCCGGGGCTCATTTCAAGATATGCTGGGGATCTGGGGGGGGGGTGCTGGAGAGCCGAGCTCACCTCCTTGAGTGCATTGAAGGCTCTGGTGGCCATGTCTTCGTCTTCCGAGCCCTGTGCTGTCCGTTTCAGGATGTTCTAGAGGGTGAGGTCGGTGTGGTGAAGCACACAGGGACCTCCACCCATAGCCCTGCCTGCCAGTGGTTACCCAGTAGGGGCTGTGGAAGGCATAGCACCATTCCCCCCACAGCTCTCACTGTAGCCCGGTGCCCTCCAAGTACCTCGACCAGCATCTTGAGGCGGGTGATCCTCTGAAATGGCAAGATGAGGAAGGAGGTGAGGGGCAGACGTTGGCATACGGGAGACTCCTCCAGGCGAGCCAGGATGCCAGGGAACTTGGGGTTCTCCAGGCTGGAAGATGGGGAGGGGCCTGAGTCACAGATGGGCTCATAGATCCCAGGATCCATGACCCCAGACGCCCTCTTGGTTTTTCAGGTGCCTTCTTGTCACATCCTTCCTGCCCTTTGGGGTTGGGTCTAACCTGACCCTGGTCAGAGAGCCCTATTCAGGAACCATTCCCGCCTAAGACTCCCTTTATCTCCGACCCCCACCACCCCACGCCCGCCTTTCAGAGCCTCTAGCCCTACAGCAAGCGCTGGTAGGTGCGCTCCTGGTAGGCCTGGTTGGTGACGTAGGGCAGGTACACTCGGCGAAAGGCTGGACAGTGGTGCAGCACAATGTCACACACACTGAAACGCAGGACATCTGCCTCCAGCCGCTGCTCCAGGTCCTGCAGAAACCTGAGGGGTCCGGTGAGAGGTCAGGGTCAGGGTCAAGGCGAGAACCCAGACCTGGGAGCCCGGCCAGTCACAGGCTTTGTCCCTGCCCCCACTACACCTGACCGTACCACTCCCTCACCTCTCGCTCGTGCTCTTGACTTCGGGCAGTTTGGAGAACAGCCATTGCTTGTCCTGCACCCCCAGACATTCGCTCAGTTCAGCAGATCCTAAGAAGTGGCCCACGGCCACCGACAAGCTGTGGATGTAGGAGGCCTCGGACGTGATCAGCTCAAATTTGGCCTGAGTGGGGGGGAGGCGGGATTGAAAGGGCTGGACCGGCCAGCCTCAGGCACTGTGAACTCACCACCCACCCTTCCGATCCCGCCTTTCCCTCCCCGTCCCCCAGCTGTTCCAGCCCCACTTCCGATGACCTAGTACCTGGCGGGTGAAGGGGACCACCTCTGGCCGCGCGCTTTTGTTCAAACTCAACGGAAGACCTCGATTGAGAGGTGGAACCCCTAGCTCCACCCATCGGGCCTGCCCCTCCAGCCGGGCCCTCTCAGTCCTTCGCCCACTAGGCGTTTTCTCCCCAGAGGGCTCCGCCCCTCCCGGTCCTCGCTTTCGCGGTCCCACCTCGGCCGGCCCAGCCTGACTCCGCCCCTCCGCCGGCCCTGTTGGCTCCGCCCCGGACCCCACCCCTGACCCCACCCCTCCTTCCAGCGGCGGCTCAGTCCCCGCTAGCAGCCAGCCCCAGGTCCTTGCACCCACCTTTCGCATAGACGGTCCCGCCGGCCCCGCCCTCTCGTGGCCCCGCTTTCCCCGCTGGGTCCCACGCCCACCTCCAGCAGCGTGCAGTCCCGCTGGCCCGGTAACCCTGGGCCCGGGGCCCCGCTAAGTCGCGGGACCCGTCCCCCGTCCTCCTGGCCCCGCCCCTCCTGTGGCCCCGCCCCCTGCGGGCCCCAGGGCCACCTCCCGGCCGCCTGCCCCGCCGGCCCGGCCCCGCCCCGCCGGCTCCCGGCGCCCACCTCCTGCAGTTTGCAGTCGCGCAGGCTCAGCGTGGCCAGGACGCCGCTGCCGCGCACGTCGGGGATGTCCTGCCACAGCGAGAAGGTGGAGCCTCGCGCCGAGCGCTGCGCCCGGAAGGAGCTGCTCGGGGAGAGGTTGGCGCGCGGCGGCCCGGGCCCCTCCTCCGCGCCCTCCGCCTCGTCCCCCGGGCCCTCCTCCTCGCGCTGCTGCCGCCGCAGTTCGCGGGCGCTGGCCACGTCGCTGTATTCCTGGTAGAGGACCGCTGGGCGGGGAGAGGGGCGGGGGAGGGCCGTGGGGCGCCCGCCTGCCCGGTCCGGCTCCTGCCCGGCTCCCCGAGAGCCCGCCTCACTAAACGACACTTTCGGACGGTTCGGGTAGCGGGACACCGTGAACTCGTTCACTCACGCACTCACTCCTTCCAGAAACACTGCTTGCGCACCCACTGCGTGCTGGCCACTGTGCTCGCTCCTGAGATTCGGTTCTCCCTCCCTCTCGCCAAGATCCCAACCTCTCAACTCTCCAAACCCCCCGCCCCCAGCCCCTTCGTCCCACGTACTGTTAAGGAGAAACCGTGACTGGCGCCGCTCGCTGGAGCTCCTGGACCCCAGAGCCAGCTCTTCCGGCGTGTCCAGCCTAGGAAACGGACAGGGTCAGGACCCTTCTTCGCCTGCACCCCTCCTCGGACCGAGCGCGCAGTGGGAGATGGTACCTGGGCTCGGGCCAGCCGCTATGGCACCCGCTCGGGTCAACAGGGGCTGGCATCACCAAACCGTCCACCCTCATCTCTACACCGCGCGACTCCCTTCCAGATGCTCTTCCTGGAGAGGGCGAGAGCTGAGGGTGGGTGGCTCCAAGAATGGCGCTGGGCGCTGGGGTGCCACGCTGCAGCTGACCAGCACCCAGTCTCAGGTGTGGGCCTTGCCCCATGCTGCATCTGGTTCATGGCCTGCTCTTAAGGCCCAGGGGAGAAGCTGGTACCTTCCCGAGCTGCGCCAGTGCCTGACCCTGGGGTCAGCACCCTGGCTGCTGAATTCCGCCCCAGGCGTAGGGAAGAGTGCAGGCGGGTCATCAACTCAGAGGCTGAGAAGCGCCTGCGCTCGGGCCCCTCCAGGCCTACTCTGGAGGGTACGGACAGCTCCGGTGGCCTAGGCTCCTCTGTGCTCAGGGTCTGCTCTGCTGCCTGGCCAGGCTCCAGGAAGACAGCATGGGCTCCAGGGCTGCCAGGGAGCTCTTCACGCTGATAGACCCGCATCTTGCGCCCTGTGGGGAAGTGGGGTGAGCGCACTGGCTGGCATCCGCTGGGCGCTCTCTCCACTCCTCCCTGTTGCTACCCTGTGGCCCAGAGCATCTGAGGAAAAGGTCAGTGTTTTGGCCAGGATCTGGTCCCCGTCCCCAAATGGGATCAACAAGAGGGCTAGTAGAGAGAACATAGTGCCTGACTGCAGTGGGCAAAGGGCCAAGAGCCCAGGACAGCCACTCATCTGCCGTGCAGCCTCTGAGAAGTCACCTGTCCTCCCTGATTTCCATTTCTCTTGTCACTAGAATCTACCACTTGTCCTGCCTGTTTGGGGGAGCTCTGGGGCTTATGAGTCTTAAAAGAGCCACCCAACTTCTCCCCTGTCTGTCCCACTAGGCACCACCCCCTCACCCAGAGTGACTTACAAGCAGACTTCTTCTCCGAGCCGTGACTGGCCCGGCGCTGTGGCTGTGGGTGCTGGGGACTCCAGGGTCCCTCCAGAGCTTGGGGCTGGGCACTAGGACAGTGTGGCCAGCTGCCAGCTCTGCTGGGCCGCAGCCCCCCACTGGTGGAGATCTCGGTGTCTGGGACTTCCGGGGATGGTGGCCATGGCAGCCCTTGGAGAGGAGCAGGGGTCCCCAGGGACCAGCGGCTGCCGGGAGCCCGCAGCTCCTCTGGGGCAACAGGGAAGAGATCCAGACACACAGGGCTCGGGGGCTGCAGGGTGGGCAGCTCTGCAAAGGACAGACTCTCCTGCTGGCACACAGCTACTGGGCGGCGGGCAGTGCCACGTGGCCCAGCCAGGTGGGACTGGAGGGTGGCAGGTGGCCCGCAGTCCATTCCTCCTTTGCTCTGCCACCCACCTGGGCCTGCAGGGGAAAAGGTATGAGAGGCAGACACAGAACAGGAGGGCTGGCCAGCAAGCCACCTTTGTCTTGGAGGCCTGGACAAACCCTTGTGTACACACATGCACACACATCTGTTCAAGCACACTCACACACCAAATCGCATAGTAATAGCTAATACTTACTGGCACTTACCAAATGGCAGGCCAAGTGCTTTATATATGTCATTTCATCTAATCCTCACCACCCTGAGGGGACGCTAGTTTTGTCCCCATTTTTTAGGTGAGGTAGGGGAGGCACAGAAGTTATTTGGCATATGGGGGAGCCAGGATTCAAACCCAGGCAGTCTTGCTTCTGACTCTGTGCTTTGAACCAGCTCGTGCATTTTCAACTCTCACTGACCTATGATCAGACATACAGACATACATTGTCGCACAATCTGTGTATGTTCCATGCACATGCACACACGTTTCCTTCCAAGGAGACACATGGACATACACACTTTCATGGGTACACTCAGACACTTCATATTCACAGGCTTACACATTCACACACTTTTCACACAACTACATATATTCACAGACTCTCTCTCTCTCTCTCCGCTCTCACACACACACGCACGCTGACCCATCAGATATTTATGTATCCGCTCAAGCTTTCTCACACTCCTGTTCTATTCACACTCACACACCGAGATACCAACGCAAACACACAGGCCCAGAAGTCCTTGCTTTGGTGTTACCCAACCTCCGCTCCCATGCCCAGAGTTGCAGCCTTCAGCGCTGAGTGGTGCCCACACCCTGCCAGGCTGGCTGGGAGGGTCACAGACTGGCAGGCGGGCCACCACCCAGATCAGGCTAGGCCCTCCCGGGAGAAGGGCAGGGAGATGTCCCAGCTCCCCAATTTGGGGCGAGAGAGGGGTTCTTCCCTACCCGGGCTCTCAGCCCCAGATCGAGCCAGGCTGACCGGGTCCTCTCTGGGCAGGAAGTCATCCCTAAGGAGTCTGCCGGAGCCTCGGGACAGGCCTGATGACAGAGGGATCTGAGCCCCCAAAGCCCTTCCCCCGGCCCTCCACCCGCTGCCCTCCCGCAGCCCCTCACCTCTCCAGCCGAGGGCCGCTGTTGATCTTGTTCTTCTCCTGTTCCCCGCGGCTGGGGAAGCCCTCTCTCTGCCCAGCTGGCTGGGGGAGATCCCACCCAGACAAAGAGTTTGATTCATCAAACCCTGTGGTGAGGCAAGCGGGAGGGAGGGAGGGAGCAGGCAGCGGGCTGGGCGGGGGCCTACCCTTGCCTGGCCTCACTGTGGGCAGGCGGGGCAGCAAGGACCCCCCCCACACCCAGAGGCCCCCTCTGGCCAGAGGAGCAGTGCCCAGCCTGGCAGGGCAAGGAGACCCAGGAGAAAGAGACAGAGATAGAGACCCAGAGATACGGAGAGCCTTTAGGCAGCATCTCAGCACAGGAGACCCCAAAACACTCAAACCCAGAAAACCACAGATGCCGAGACATTCAGGGACCCAGGGATGGAGACAGAGAGACAGAGATACCAAAAATGTCACAGACCAGATACTCAGAGACAGATGCAAAGCCCGGAAAAAAACAGGGAGACAGATGGACAAACATTTTGTGGCCCACCGCGTTGCCAGTCTAGTGAGGGAGGTAAAAATGAGAACAGTTACAACTCGGGGTTGGCAGGAGCCAAGCCAGAGGAACCATCAGTGCTGGGTTCGACTTGACCTGAGCATTCCAGGAAGGCTTCCTGGAGGAAGTAATGGCTAACTGTTCCAGCTGAAATAGCCAGTGACCCAGTAAACATGGATAGGGAGAAAATCTTGACCTGAGAGAAACAGTGACAGTGTCAGTGACCGAGGGATGAGGGAGGGATGGAGGAGAGGACCCGGGGCGGGGGGGGGGGCACTCTATCTGCACAGCTTCTCCCCTGCTCTCTTCAGTCCCTGCCTGGAGTGGGGCTGCTGCTAAGAGACAGTTACTCTGCCAGGCCCTCTCCACAGGGACAACTTTAGCATGTACCTTAAACCTCTGTCCATCTGAGCACGTCTCTGTTTCCTCATCTGATAAATAGGCCACTCATACCAGCTTTAAAACACTAATATGTGAATCTATGACAGCGTGTGTAAAGCCCCTTGCACATGGTGGGAGCTTCGTAGTTGATAGTCATTCTCCTGAGTATTGTGATTAGTCTTTCTCTAGTCGGGCAGGTGGCATGGGCCATCCCATGGATGGGGAAACTGAGTCAGTGAGGATGAGACCCACCGTTCTTTGTAGGAGCGTGTGGAAGGAGACTCGGGACCACTGCCTGCCAGAGAAGTCTCTTTCTCTCCAGGAATCTGAAGTTCTCGACATAGAAGTCCCACTTGCTTCCGTGAGGACCCGCGTGCAAGAATACACACATGCTTCTGCTCCCTTATATCCTGGGAGATCCTCTCCACTTGGATATGGGAAGCCCCTGGAAGGCGGGGAGCACACCACCCCACACCCTCCTGAGTTACAGGGATAAATGAGCAAAAACATGGAAGCCTTGGGGCAGGAGCACCCCCTATTAAGAGCTTAGAGGAGAAGCCTGGGTGAATGCCAGGGGAAGGTGGTAGGTTTTCTGTAGAGAGGAGGCTGGAGGCAGGTCCCTAGGGGAAAAGTCAGGGATGAGTCAACCTCCACCTCTGTCAGACTAAAAGGCAATGGGAATGACCCATCTAGCTGGGATACCAGCCCTATGGCCTTCCAAAGATGTGGCCCACTCAACCTCAGTGCTCAGGACCAAGAAGGGGTTGAGCTGTGTTCATATTGTGTGCAGCTCATCTCTGCTAGGGGGAAAAAAAAAAAAAAAGGAAAAAGCCTCAGGAAGAGAACTGGCCCCAAGTAGCATGGTCATTCCCGGCCCCAGAAATGATCACTGAATATTCTAGTGCCGAGGGTCATTCTGGAACCTACAGGGGAAAACCCCTGCCAAGGTTCAAGCCCAGTGTTGACACTACCAGCTGTGTGGCCCTAGACGAGTCATAGTCTATTCCTGGGCCTCAGTGTCCCCATCTGTAAAGTAACATGGAAAGTCCTTCTTGGCTACCCCCTCTAGGAAGCTCGTGTCATCATGAGTGTCTCCATGGCCAGAGAAGGACAGTAGGGGCCAAGGAGGGCCCCATCTAGTGGACGCTGCTAATCACACAGACAAGGGACCCACTTGGCAAGGCTGGCAGAGAGGGTCTCTGGATACTACTGTGGTTCAGGGAGAGCACCTCTTGCTTCCTACGCCCAGGATTTCCCTGCCCCCTCCCTGGTCCCCCTTGCCCCAGTGCCCAGAGGAGTAGGGCCCTGCCATGGCCCCTGTGCCCCTTCAGGGACAAAGCCGAGTGGAAGGTCATGGCTGGAAGGGGGATCCAAGCCAAACAGGCTGTGGAGCCTCAGGAGACCATAAGTGGGTGGGAGCCCGGATCAGAGGCCAGGCGGGCAGCACAAAGGACTCACTCTGGGAACACTGGCGGGAGGAGGATGGGACTGCTGGCAGCAGGGTGGGGCCCTACCTCAGCCAGGGAGCTCCGTCCAGCCTCCGACACGGTCCAGGGCTCCAGACCACCTGGGGGCTCTGGGGTTGCAGCTGGGTCCTCAGGGGGCGATGTCAGCATGGCCCCTGAGCCGGGCAGTGCACGATCCTGGGTATTGTGTGGGGCGGGGAGGGGGGGAGGCGAAGGCGGAGGGAACCTCGCAGGCAGGCGGGCGGCTGTCTCAACGTGCCTGCTCCCCGCCCCCCTTCCCCAGAACCGGTTTGGCCAGTCTGGGGTACAAGAGGGGGGCTGGAACAATGGGAGTCCTATGCCCAGGAGAGGTTCTGAAGGACCCCAGACCGATGTCCTAAAGATGGGGGAAGCACTGCTTTTCTGCCCAAGAAACAGTTCACCCCTCTTCTGAAGCTTCCCCAATGTAAGACATGCTGGGGGAGGAGTGGCTTCACAGAGAAACTTCTAAGCCTTGGACTCCTCAGGGACCCTGAGAACTCTGCAGTTTTCTGACCCTCTCTGAGCTGGCTACAGCACCCATAAAATAGGAACACTCGTTTCCATGGTGGAGAGATGGAAATCACGAAAGTTGGTGATGTGATGCATCGAGGACCAGCCTGACCAACCCTTTCAGCATCACTGCTCTCATGAATGACCCATCCTCCCCTGCTGCTTGGAATGACCCACCTTGCCATTTCCAATGGCCTCCTCCTCCAGGAAGCCTTCCAGGTCTCTAGTCCACACCGAATGAGCCCTCAATAAACTAACAGCCCAAGTAGAACCAGCCTCTAGTAAGGAGACTGCAGCAACCATGCAATCATCCCAAGCCCATGAAAGGGAAAGCTGTTCTTTTCCGCATACTACCTGCCACGTATTTAAGCACTCCATAATGGCCAGATACTCAGTGTTAATACCAATATGTACACAAATACCAATACTCATGTTGTGAATAAATTATTGTACACTATGTGCCAGGCACTGTTCTGAGCACTTCACATCTGTTTACAGGTTTCCCCCACTACCCCAAAGTAGAGCCTTCCTACAAAAGCTTTCCTAAGCCAAAAATGGCACAAAATGAAGAAGCAGTTACCATTAATGTATATGGAAAAATGTTTTTAGCATTTCCATACCCCCAAAATAACCTCTCTTAGACTTTTCTGATACTTGAGGACACATCTTCCTAACAGACGGCAAAATAAATCGAGATAAAGGATAGATGCTTGCGGACACAGTTCAAAGTTCCGGTAGTTTGATACTGAGATGCCTAGTGCAGGGCGGGGAAGACCTCGGTGGGGCAGGCTCTCCGCTCAGGGTGTGTGCTGCCTCTATAATGGATCTTTGCAAAACAAATGTTGAATGCTATTTCCCCCCTTTTTCACCTTTTTCCACAATAGCAAACATTTTCTCTGGATTTCTTCTGGTTAGTGAAAACAGGTACTCATAGAGCTCTTTGGGGGAAGCCAAGTGGTTGTAACACAAACTTTTGAAAAGCAGGGGATACTGTA
Source organism: Martes martes (assembly GCF_963455335.1). Lineage (NCBI taxonomy): Eukaryota > Metazoa > Chordata > Mammalia > Carnivora > Mustelidae > Martes > Martes martes. The sequence goes on along the minus strand of NC_137891.1, from coordinate 179,899,497 downwards.
TTCATTTACTCTTGCCCACGACTCTGTTATTGCTCCCACTTACCAGATGAGGACAAGTACATGTTAAATTGGGGGGATTATCCCATTCAATCTCTCATCAGCTCTATGAAGTCTCTATTTTATAGACATGAAACTGAGGCCCAAAGGATTAAATCACTTGCTCAAGGTCATACAGTTAATAGGTGTCAGAACTAATACTCAAACCCAGGTCTTTGACTCAACTACCAACCTCTGTCCTTAGCCACATCCCAGGACCACATGACCAGGCTTTTGGGAAGATCTGGTGAAAAGTGTGTAAACGTCCATTAGGAGGTGTCTCAGCTCTCCTGACTAAACCCTTTTACTCTTACTCATACACTGCAGGCCTCCTTGAGCATATGGGACAGGTGTCCAGGGCCCAGATCCCAAGGTACTCTCCCCCACCAACTGGTGACCATTCAGTACTGAGTGATTAGGGTCCCTCCACTCCCTTGGTCTCTAGAGGATGCAGACATAATGAAGAGACACTGCACAGTGTGTGTGCGTAAACCAAGTGTCCGTGGAGAGGTGGCACCCTGAGGGGCAGAGAGTTTTGTTGCCAGCACTGCACGTAGAACAGGAGACTGCGACAGGGAGAGGGAGGCAATGCGGGACTAGTGGTCTTCAGAGAGCTCTAATCCTCGCATCCCAGTTCAGAGGCCGACCTTGGGGCCGCTGGCCAAGGTACTGCCCAGACCCCCTGCCAGAGGCAGAGGACCCCCCCCAAAGAGAAAGAAGCATCTGGGGAGCCTAGGATTCTTGAAAGGCAGTCCCGCCTCACTCGCCCCTAGTCCTGGGCTCTGGGGACAGCACCCCTGCTGCAAAGGACAGAAAGCATGGCTTGGTCAGGCTAAGTAAATTGGCCCTGGAGAGCAGAGGGGACTCCAGTGGGGATAATGTTATAGAAGGGGCGGGAAATGGGCGGAGTTCGGTGAAGGGCGGGACCACGCTGAAAGGAGAAGGAAGCCGACCAATTCTCCCTGCGGGAGAGGCCAAACCAGAGGGCGTGGCAAGAGGGGGCTGAGCTAAGGCCTGGAGGCGGGCCGAGGGGCGTGGTCAGGGAGGGGCCAGGGTCATTTAGCCGCGCTGACCGAAGACTGCACCACCCGGTTGTCCGCAGGCTCCTGCACGACCAGACAGTGCTCGCGCTTTATTTTGGTCACCAGGGCGGCTGGAACGTCGGGCACGAGCCAGATGAGGAGGCGCACGAACACCACGTGCTGGGGGCATGGGGGAGCCAAAGAGACAATGAGTCCCTTAGTTACCTTAATTTATCGACGCTTACTGAACGCTAGGCACTATTCTGAGGTTTCCCGGGTATTAATTCACTTAATTCTCACAACACTAGGAGGTGAAGACAGTTACTACTCCTGTTTTACAGGTGAAGAGACTGGAGCATTAAGCGGTTGTCATTTGCCCAAAGACACAGGTATAATTCGAAACCTGTAACACTAGGGACCCTGGTAGAGGCAGAGCTGGAGAAAGGATCCTAAGCAAAGCCGGAGGGAGCATGCCTCCTCTCCTTCCTCCAGGTCGTTGCCTAAAGAGAACAGTGGTAGTAGTAGTGCTATTTATTGAGCACGTACACTGTGCTGGACACTGTGCAAGGGCTTGGCACCGAATCTTCATAACGACCGTGTGAAGTAGATACTATCCTATAGCATACCCTCCGTTTACATCTGGGCTGCGGCAGCGCTTGAACTTGAACCCAAGTGTGTCCCACACACAAATAGCTGAGCCTACCTCGAAGGCGACGATGAAGCCCAGACGCAGGGCCAGCAGTTTCCGGTAGAAGAGGGTGAGGTTCCCCTGTGGGTCGCAAAAGGCCGCGTACCTGAGCTGAGGAGGGCGCGGGGTCCCGCGAGTCTCTCCCGCCCCTTCGGGCCCTGGTGCCTGGCCCCGCCCCTTCAGCGATACCCGCAACCCCCCCCCCCCGCCCCCGCCCCAAGCCCTGCCCAGCAGTCCGCTGCGCAGACTCAGCTTTCTGTCCTCCCAGTCAGGCCCCGCCCCACCCCTCCCACCCACGGGCTCACCTCTCTGCCTCCGGATTCAGCACCCCGGCCCCCCAGCCAGGCCCCGTGCATCCCCAGGCTCAGCGCTCCACCCCTCCCAGACAGGCCCAGAGCCCCTCCTTGAGGCTCCCACTTGGAGGGCGTGAGGTCCTCCTGGGCAAGGTAGACTGGTGGTGCGGGCGCAGTTGTGCAGTTGACGAAGCTGCACAGAAGGCTATGGTGTTCCTCCTGGCGCAGGAGATGCATTAGGTCCGCGTGAAGGCGAGGAGGAAAGCCTGCAGGGCCAGAGGGACTCCAAGGCCCAATTTCCCAGCTACCCTGAGTCCAAACCCATTCCCGTGGGCAGGATGAGCCTGGGCCCAGAATCCTGGAACTCTACCTCTTATTTCCCTACCTCTGACCCTGGAATTCAGCCCCCATTTCCCCATTCCTAAGCCACCTTTCCCAGACTCTGATCTCTATTTCCCCCTCTGACCCTGTACGCCCCTCCTTTGCCCCATGCTCACATTCACAATGAAGGTGAGCCATGGCCTCAAGCAGAGGCAGCCAGATTCCAGTGCCCTGTATCCGCTCAGCCTCTGGCCTCCAAGACTCGCACGGGAACTTGTGCGTCCAGTCGGCTCTCCAACCGGTTGTTGTTGAGCAATGCTAGCAGGGGTGTCAGAGCAAGGGCCCAAAGCCCCCTCACCGTGACAAGGAGGGCTGCAGAGCTGGTGAGTAGGTGAGGAAGGCAGGTGCAATGTGGAAGGGAAGTGGGACTCCTTCAAAAGCCTGTCACTGGGATCTGGGCCATCTGTGGGCCCAGAGCGGCCAACTCTGGACATGCATACTCCTGTTCAGAGAGGCAACAGGTGTGCCTCCTGGGGCCCAAGAGGCTGGGTGTTACAACCCCGGGGTTGGGGGAGCCTCCATCATTTTCTGCTTGTGCAGGGAGTTCTGGAAATACAGGAACGAGGTCCAAGTCATTTTTGTCTCTGCAGGGCCTTTCTCCCCAAGGTTCTGGCTAAACACCTGTGGATGGATGCATGCATAGATGGAAGGCACATGTGAACAACAGTGGCTGCACTTGTGGGAGAGGGCTGGATAGGCTGATGGCTGGGTGGACAGGAGAGGGACAGATGGGTGGGCAAACCGGATAGGAAACAACTGGCAAATCTCCATGAGTGGGTGCACAAGTGGGTGAGCAGAAGGGCAGATGGGTGGACAGACAGATGGATGACTGTGGATGAGCAGATGAGGGACGGCTGACCGGCATGAGGACGGATGGACAGATAGTGGATAATGCACTAGCTCATTCAATAACTGTGAACTGACTGCGGCACCTGGCTGGCTCAGATGACTGAGCGTCCAACTCTTGGTTTTGGCTCAGATCGTGATTTTGGGGTCATGAGATCGAGCCCCGTATCAGGCTCCAGACTCAGTGCAGAGTCTGTGTGAGATTCTCCGTCTGCCCCCTGCCAAAATAAATAATCTTTAAAAAAATAACTATTAACTGACCACATACAGTTCTGCAATAGATACCGGACATGATGTGGTGAACAACCTGGGCATGGCCCAGGCCCGGATGCAACCACAGTCTAGCTGGGGAGACAGACCTCAAATGAACAAGCACAAATATGTAATTGTGAACAAGTCCGATGAAGGACTGATCTAAGTAAGGAGTTGGCTGGGGGGGGGACAGCACCTCATGGTGGTGGTGGTAATGGCAGGGAAGATCAGTCTGTGCAAAGGCAGGGCCATTCTTTAGGGTGCATGAGCTGTATACCACCGTATTCTAGAGGGCACCATTCACATCGATTTTGCTACCTCTGTGTTCCCTGACTGCTTTCTCGGTCCTCCCACATCTGTTTAACCTCATGCAGCCTGTAGGGCATAATACGACCCCCTAGAAGGCGTTGAATGAGGGCAATGCATGATGTGATTTGTGTTTTCAAAAGGTCACCCTGGCCCTGAAAATGAATTAAGTAGGGCAAACATGGAAGCAGGGAGATCTTGGGAAGGCTACCACAGTGGTCCAGGTGAAGCAGTGTGACTGGGACAGGGGGTGGGGGTGGAGGAGGGAGCGGGGGTGGAGATGGGGACAAGCAAAGAGATTCAGGATCAATGATTGGGTGTTTGGTGGGTGGCTGGATAGATGGGTGAATGGAATGCTTCTCCCCTTCCTCCCTGTTCCAGAGTTTCTCTTTGAGACCCTAAATATGCCCATTGTTTAATCTCACCAAACCTGGTATCATCCTGATATCAGGGGAGGGTGGTAAAGTAACCCAGGAGGTGTGGGAAGGAGCCAGATTTGGAACCTGGAATGATGGACTCCGGTCTGGGCTCTTCCCAGCATGCCTTGTGGTCTCTGAGAATTCTGGGAAGTGGAGTTCTGGACCTGGTGGGCTGCGCCGGGCATCACCTCCTCTTCCTGGAAGCCACTGAGAGCCTAGTGGTGGGCCAAGGGGATGCTCTTGCACTTCCAGTGCTCCAGGAAGGCTGTGGCTCAGGAGGGCTCAGAAGGACATGAAGATGCTGAAGAACACAGCTGCCAGACAGAGAAGCAGCCCAGCTGTAAGGGAGGGAGAGAGGACACACTGCAGGACCAGCACTGCCTTCCCCGCAGCCAGGCCCAGGTGTCCCAAACCCCTGTCCATTCCCTTGCTCTTGTCTCTGGCTCACCTGGCCATGGGGCAGATCTTGGAAATATTCCACGTGGCACAGGTGTTGCAGAGTGGGCACATAAGGAAGGCACCCTCATGGCCCAGATCTCCTCCCTGTGAGCTAAAGGTGCCCATCCTGGGAAGGGCTATTCTCAACCAGCCAGCTGATCTGGCCCACCCAGCCCATCCTCCTGCCCACAGCTCCAGCCACTCATGGTGTGTTGGTACCCATGGTAATAAGGCCAGAGATAAAGACCAATGTGCCCACAAGGGCAGCAGACAAGCTGTGCAAAAGCCTGAAAAGGTGACAAAGTCCATGAGCCATCATCTCTGTACTTGACCCCAGCTCCCAGCCCCCAACCCCAGTGCCTGACTCACCTAGCCAAAGTAGATGGCCACCGTCTCCCCAAAGTATTCTCATACGAGGTGCAAGGGTTGGTGCCTGTGCCAGCATCTCCACCAGGCCCAGGATGAGTGCAGCAATCGGTGAGGGTTGGGGTGTGCCCCAGGCACCTGATACCCGGGCAGTTCAAAGGGGTCCTAGGCAGATGAACGGAGGGAGGGCTGCAGGGAGGTCCCAGAATTCCCTCCTGATGCCCCAGCAGCAGAAGAGGGCTGAGCTCCTGTCTTCTCTCCTTCATGCAGTGGGAAGCCTGTAGTGCAAACTCCCTCGGCCAGCAGACAGGCTATGGCTTTTGACCGCCATTGACCGCCACCTGCCTGAGAGGATCCTGACATCAGCTTCCTCCCCTTAAGGTCCCAGCTCCACCCTCCCCAGGCAGCTGTCTTGCCATTCATGTCTCTGTGTGTTGGAGAAGTACGAGTCATAGGACTCACTGCCTAGGAATCGGTGGGCAGGGCAGGGGTCAGAAGCCCTCTGCCCAGCGCCAGACCTAACCCAATGGGATTGCAGGGTCTAGTCTCTAGGCTGGGGGCTGAGGGTGGAGACGTACCAGTTGCTAAAGCCAGAGAGTCCATCTACCCACAGAGCTCAGCCTGGGCTGGTGTGTTCCAGCCAGATGGACAGCTGAGGGGGACTGAAGAGGTGGGAATCAGGCACCGGGAGCCGGGAGCCGGGAGCCGCTAGAACGCAGACTGGCTGAAGACAGAGTGAGGCAGGCGGGAATTGCTTTCCTGAAGAACTTGGGAGCCAAGCGCCCCGCCCCTCCGCGGAAGGCCCCGCCCCCTCACATAGCTTGCAGATTGCTGCGGGCTGGGAGCGCTAGATAGTCCGGCGGCTTGGCCACGTGTTGCTGCGGAGAGTTGTAGAGGCAGGCGCAGGCGTCGCCGCGGTTCTTCCGAGCGGGCCGAGGCCAGGTTGGATCCGGCCTGGGGGACAAGAGCAAAGTCACCCGCGCCTGGCGACACTCCACACCCGGGCCGACCCCTCCCCGGCCCACTACTCAGTCTCAGTTTCTCTGCGTGGAACCATAGCGGCCCCCAGCGTGCGCTCAGCTTGGCGAAGTGCACGGCCTGGGCGCGGCGCTGGGCGGGACTGTGCGCCTGGGGGCCAGGGTTCCCGGTGGGCCAGAGCACCGAGCCCCTTACCTTGCGACCCCGGCTGGGGCTGACAGATCCCGTTGTGCGCGAGGGTCCTTTCCGCCTTCAAAAGCACTTTGACGCGCGTTTTCTTGTTTGAAATTCAAACGAAGAGGGAACTAGCGCCCCCGTTTTATAAACGTGGATACCCGCTGAGCAGGCCGGCGTCCTAAGAGCACTGGCTGCTGTTTCCCAAGTATTGGGCATCTCCAGTGCGTCAGACTGAGGGCTGTGCACACTTCGCCCACTTAAGCGTCAGCCCCTCTGGGGGGCTGACACGACAGTAAAGTCCATTTTACAGATGAGGTGGTGCAATCGCTTGCGCAGGTCCCAGAGCTTGTTAGGGGAACCCGCGCTCAGCTTCGGGTACCCAGCCGGCTCAGGTCGTCTCCACGGGTTCCACTGGAACGCACGCTGCGAGCGCCGCCGCGCGGGGGGAGAGGGCACAGCTGCTCATTCCGCAAGAGCACGAAGACTGACCCAGGGCGGGGAAGGACAGTTAGGAGGGATCCGCCTCATTTCTCTCCTGGGCGGGAGGCAGGGGACTGGATTTATCGGTCCCACTGAAGCCAGAATTAAAGGAAGTAGTCTGCGTTGCAGCAACATGAATTGGGTTTGGTTCCAAGGGGGAACTACCCACTGCCCGTTGCAAGCAACGGACCAGAGATGCCACAGGATTGCTCGCAGAGGGAGAGGTGATTTAAGAGAGGACCGTCCGCTACTCTGGCCTCGGGTGATGTGGGGCAAGAGTCCTGTCTGGCCCAAGTCTCACCGAGTTTGGTTTTCCCATCGAGGAAAAAGATGCCCCTGGATTCTGAGGCACAAATGCTGAGGCAGGACGCGCAGAGACGGGCATGGTCCAGGTCCTTGTCCTCAGTGCCATTGCCGTCCTGGGCGCAACAGGACCGAAGTGAGAGGGAGAGGAGTCCAGCGCAGGTGCCAGGAGTTTCTCCATTCTCGGTCGGCCCAGCTGGGCTGCCCCTCCCTCTGCCCACCCGCCGCCCATCCTTGGGTGAATATGCAGTGTGGCAGCCCCTCTGCCCCCTGCTGCTCAGCCCAGGAACGGCCACCACTACCATAAGAACAACGTGGAAGATCATAGCCAGCCTTTATTGTGCCCCTCACGTGGTGCCTGGTGCAGTGCTGAACATTTACATACCATTTACTTACAACTCCCAGAAGCGGGCGCGGTTATCTTCATTTTACAGACGAACACGCAGGAATTAAAGTGAATGGTCCAAGGTCCTAGTTCTCCTTCCTCTTCCTTCTGGAGCCCCTCCCCACCCTCAGCCTCAGTCAGTCATCTTTGCTCTCCGGATCCACCCCTACATTCTGAATAGAGTAGAACACCAGCTTCTCTACCCCCACTGCCTCAGCTTCTGGGTCTGAGGTCACAGGGAGGGGAGAATTTCCACCCTTCCCCCCCTTCAATCCCCACCCCCAGTTTGGCCCCCTCCGGTCCACACAGCTCCAACTCGTCCAGGCCCCTGAGCCTCCTACCTCCATCTGGGCACTTCCCTACCCTCCCCCAAGCCTGTGCCCGGCACATGGGGATCATAGCTGGCACCAGGCTGCCCAGGGAGTAAAATCCAATGCAAGACAGGAAACCCCCGCCTCCACCCTGGACTCAGCCAGATTCCTGTATCCCCTTCCTTATGCTGGGGCCAGGTTCCTTGCCAGGGGTCCTCCCACTTGCCCAGTTGCCCAGGAGGCCAGCCAGATTTGGGTGGCAGAGGGAAGAACTTTTCACTGACCAGCTGGGCATGGCCTGGGAAGGGAGGCGAGGGGAGAAAAAGGGAAGGAAAGGGAGGAAGGAGGTGACAGCACTGTATCTCCCCTCCTATGGGCAGCCCCAGGCTTCACAGCTGGAAAAGCTGGGAGGACCAGGAGTGGGCCAGTGAGGGGCTGGACCAGGAAGACAGCATTAGGAGATTGGGGGGGGAGGGGGGGATGGCTCAAGGGAGGGACGTGCCTAGGGCTGAGAGCATCAGAGATGCTTCGTGGCTCTGCAACCCTGGGCAAATGCCTGTCCCTCTCTGGACATCAGCTTCCCTAAGTCTATTCGGGCTGTTATAATAAAATACCATAGACTGGGTGGCCCATAAACAACAGAAATTCATTTCTCACAGCTCTGAAGGTAGGAAGTCCAAGACCAAGGCACCAGCAGGGGCCTTGAGGACCATCTTCCTGGCTTAGAGCCTGCACTTTCTTCGTCTTCATTGGGTAGAAGGGGCTACAGAGCTCTGCATGAGGCTCTCAAGAGATAATCACCTCCCAAAGGCCCCTAATACCTTTGCATTGGAGATTCGGATTTCAAACTATAAATGTGGGAGAGACACAGTCAGTCTGTGGCATTCCCCATCTGTAGGGAAGAGGGTTAGGACTCCTTGAGAGTCTGTTTGGGGAAGGAAGAGGGGGCTGGTCAGTCCTGACTCTGGGAAGATCGGCAGCAGGGCTGGGCCACAGCTCAGCGCACCTGCACCCTAACCTCAGGAGATGGTCCCTCCTCCTCCAGGCTTCCCTCCGGAGCCCCAAAGTTCAGTGGCTCCAGGGCCCTGGCCAGCAAGCATGGCTACTCTTTTCCCAAAGGTCCCTCTAAGTCAGGGCCCACCCCTGAACTGTTGTGGGGCACAGTCACTACCCCTTCCTCCCAGGGACCCTCAGGGCCAATGGAGGGGGTGGGGTGAGTGGATAGGTATTCGCCTTTGAGCTGTTGTGATTTTTTTTTTTTTTTTAGATTTTATTTATTTATTTGACAGAGAGAGCACAAGTAGGCAGAGAGGCAGGCAGAGAGAGAGGGAAAAGCAGGCTCCCCCCTGAGCAGAGAGCCCGATTCGGGGCTTGATTCCAGGACCCTGAGACCATGACCTGAGCCAAAGGCAGAGGCTTAACTCACTGAGCCACCCAGGCGCCCCTGACCTGTTGTGATCTAATGGTGGAATTTTTGGCACCAAAGCGGGAAGAAGGCAACTTCTTGGTAGCCTTGCGACACTTCACTGAAGCGGCCTCTCTCTCCAAGCCCTGAGAGGGGGCCTTCATCAGGACCCCAGACCCTCTCCCTGGACAACACACACAGGACCTGCTGCATAATCTGTGGTGTGCAGAGTTTCAGGATGGCAACAGCAGAGCATTAAACCAGGCGGGATGGCCCCTCTGAGTGTGGGACCCTGTGGACTCCCCACGTGTCAGGCCCATGAAGCTGGCCTGAATCCACACAGTGTGTCTACACACGCTTCTCGATCTCCCTGTAACCCTGCCCAGAGGACACACTGCAGGCCCAGCCACCTGCTATTACAATAATGGTTCGCGGTTCCTTCCTCCCTCAGGCTCCCAGTTCTGCACTACCGTGGAGCAGCAGGCTGACGTGGCACAAGGGCTGGGCTTCCAGGGGCTGAGAAAGTGGGGCTGGGATGGCAGGTGCTGGGCTGCCCGTCCCACCACCCTCCCCACCTTGTCCTTACAGAGGAAAACAGCAAAGGGAATTGTTCACCTCTTGGTTTAGGGTGAAGGAGTGTGACCGGGTGATTCTCTGACTGGAGCAGGGCTAACCAGGAGAAAACTGGCCTGCTAGTGCAGAGCTGGTACCCTAGAAGGATGCAGAAGCTTCCTTTCTGGGGGATATTCAAGCCCAGAGATAAGTGCTGGACGTAGGGCAGCTGGTGCTCACAACACAGGTACCAGTGCCTGGGGGGGGGGGCAGGGTGTCACATTCAGGCCCAGAGGCCACCTTCTCTGGGTCCCACTCCCAAGCTTTTCTGTTGCCTGCTGGGGTAGGGTCTACTGGAGCTAAGAACAGAGAATGGGCTGACCTCACTGCCCGGAAGCAGAGCCGAAGCCTACCATGGGAGGGTCTATGGCACCTGCTGGGCCACTGTGAGGCATGGCCTTCTGCCCAGGAATAGTCCTTTGGGGTATGAGATAAGCTTGGGTCTCAGCTCTGAACCAGACTTGGGGGTAAGAAGGCACTAAAATCAGCCCTTTAGGTCCTGGAAGGGGTGACGAACCCAGGGGTAGTGCCCAGGGTGGCAGACATGGTAGACACCATGCAGGCAGTCAGGGTGTCCAGGAGTGTGAGCCAGAGTGGGGAGGTACGAACCTCCTGTGCACGTCAGCAGGGGGTGTGTAAATGTGTGGAGGGCAGCATTTTAGAAGGAGTGCTAGGATGGGATCTTGCATGTTGATCCCATGTTGCATGTCGTACAGAGCTGCTGATGCTGCCTTTTCAAGAGGGGGCTCCAAGGGTCAGCTGACTTTTGGGGTCACATACCTGGGCCCCTAGTCCCTTCCAGCTGGCTCAGACTCAGGCCAGGCCTCAGCCCACCATCAGGGGGTGTCAGAACACATAAGGCCCTCTTCATCAGCACCCGCCCCCATACTGCAGCATGCATTCACCGGTGTCTGGTAGATGGGGCAGATGTGAGACACAAGAATGGGCAAGTTCACTCATGTTCCTTCACCTGCCCTTGCTGGCTTTCCATAGGGCAGAGCTGCCCAACAGGGCAACTCACTCCCTGACCCCACCTGGTCCAGTCCCTGGCCCTGTATAGTGAATTTTCTGATTCTCCAGGTTGGTGGGGCCCCTGTTCTAAGCCTATCCTGACACCTTCCTGATGGAGAAAGGTGCTGCAGAGAGGGCTCGCCTCCTGAACATGTTGGTGGACTACACTTCCCAGCATGCCCTGCAGCCTCATGTAACCATGGGACTATGTGTTAGCCAATGGAAGGTGGGCAGAGGCCAGGTCCATGGAGACCTTCTAGATAATCTTCCATTTGCGCTCATTCCCAGTGGGCTGATGAGGGGTTGATGCCCCAGGCCAAACCAGGAAGCCGTATGTTAAAGACCTCAGAGTCAGTGTCTCTGCATGAGTTCATTGAGCAGAGCCCCTAGACCCACCTTTCACTTCCAACTGACGTGAGACAGAGCAAGAAAAAAACTTCTATAGAGTTAAGCCAATGAGATTTCAGGGTTTATCTGCTACAGCAGATGGCTGTAATGTAGGCTCTTGATTGAAGTCACTTGAGGTCCAGGCCCAGCTGGGACACCCCCTCTTCCCAGTCACCCTCTCTGGGTGCTGCAGAAAGGGGGAGGACGGCAGGCAGCTGGGGGAGAAGCTTGAGCCCTGGGGCCCTGTCCCTACAGTTCCTCAGCTTCCAGGGCCTAGACCCCCAGGTCAGAAGGAGAAGACCAGGGGCACCCGGATGCCCTCAGACCACTGGCCCACAGAGCCTTGTGCCCCCATCTCACTGCCATGAATTCTGCAAGGAAGGTGCTGCTGGGGCAGGAGGCACCATCCTCCCGACAGGGCCCTCCGGCCAGTCCTCAGGATGAGATCAGACATTCCTGCCTCAGACCTAGGACCTGGCTGCTGCCCTCTGCCTTGGGTCACGTGAGGGTTGGGAGTAGGGATCAGCTTGGGGCATTCTCAGAGGTGTTGGGGAGCACGCCAGCTGCCACCTGGTCCTGGTGCCACAGCTGTTCAGCCAAGCTATTGAGCACATGGGCAATGTCGGCTAGCCCGGCCCGCCCATCCAGAGTGCGCCCATCTGCCAGCCGCCGCCCTGGCACACTCTTCACCCGCAGGAGCGGCAGTCCCCAAGCCTGCCGGAAGGCTGTGAGGTCCCGCTCAGGCACATCTGTGTGCATGTACTGGTCAAATCTGGAGGAGGGTCAAGGAGCCTGGCCGGGTACCTCTGCTTACCATCTCATCACCCCCAGCCTCAGGCCTCCTCCCTGGGATGGTGGCGGGGGTGGTGGAGCACGCCTGCTGCCTTTAAGATAAAGTCCATGGGACTAGACCCCACAGCTGGGCAGAGGCAGGGTTCCTGATCCCCTTGCTCCATGCCTTGCCAAGTGTGGCCTCTGACTGTCCTAGGGGCCACCCAAAGGATACTTGCAGCCGATGACCATCCTGACAACACCAGGGGCCTCGCCTGCTACTCGGGCCAGCTGTCCAGGGAGGTCTTCAAAGGACGCACGGTCGGTGAAGGAGAAGAGGAAAAGGAAAGCATCTGTTTTCTCCTTGCAAGCCTGGGTATGGAGAAGCTGATGTGAGGCTTATAACCACAGGCCCTGAGAAGTCTCAGCTCACTTCCTCCCTCCGCAGGACCAGTCCCCACTGCCACCTCAGAGCTCTCCCACCTGGGGCAGTACCCTCAGCCCATGGCCAGATCTGGCTCCTGCAGATCAGGCAGGCTGAGCTCATTCAGATTCCAAAGCCCACGTCAGACAACCAGCTCCTCCCGGACCCTCCCAGGCCCACCTGCCTGCTCACCGGCAGCATGTGATCGAACTTTTTGAGTGCAGACTCCCCACAGTCCCAGAACTCAAAGCGGAACATGACAACACGGTCGCTGGCCTGTAGCTTGGCTGGCCAAAATACCACGGTGGTCTGGATGCCTGGGGAGGGTCAGCCATTCAGCGTGGGGAAGGCAGAGTGGAGAGGGTTAAGGGGACCAGGAAGGAATAGAAAGAAGACATGTCCCTGGTGGGTCACCAGCCTGAGAGCGAAGGCAGAGTCACTGACCTGAGAGAATTCTCAGTCTGATGGGAGAAAACGTCTGCCTAGATAAGCCTCCAGTTTGCTGGAGAGACGCAGCCTAGCCCTAGCCATGACGAAGCAGTTTCACTTGTATGCACGGGGGACCCAAAGGTACTGGATACTGGATAATGTTGCAACCTGCTGGCCAATCAGCGTCCAGTGGGAGGAAACATGAAGGGAAGGGTAGTGCTCCCTGAGCACCTCTCTTGAGCCAGCTCAGTGCTATCTCTAGTACTTTGGGGTTGGTACTATTACCTCTGCTGAACAGAGGAGCCAGAGGTAGGCTCAGAGAAGTGAAATGACTTTCCAAGGTTGCAGAGTAAATGGTGGGACAAGGGCCAGTCTCTCCTCCATTCCAGGCAAGGCCTCCCTGGCTGGACTCACCAGTGGTCTCATGGTGTATGACGGGTACCTCTAGGCCAGCCAGCTTGGCCACCAGCGCTGTCTTGCCCACGCCACTCTTCCCAGACACGAAGATCTTATAGCTGGCTGTGTCAATGGCCACGGGTGGGGGCAGCACTGGTCGCTCCAGCAGCCCTGGAACAAGAAGGGAGCCAGAGGGGGTCAAGAGGTCTGCCCCATCATATCCAGCAACTCTAAGAGCTTTTCAGTGCCTGCCAGCCATGGTTTTCTATGCTTATTACAGAGGCCTGGGACACAAGCGGGGTCCCTGGATGAGTTCTAAGAAGCTCACAGCTCACCTGTGCTCTATGAGCTGCACCAAGGCCTACTCCAAATAACACCGAGTTACTTGTATTTGAAGTTGGATGCATGAGATTGTTTTTATTGATACTATTATCACATGTTCTAGATTTTCCACATGTAAAGGCAAGGTTTTTCGTAAGTTTTTCCTCAATGGAGAAATATTAGCAAAAATATTCTCAATTACTACAAATAAACTCAGTAGAATCAATAAATCAAGATCTTTATGAATGCTTTTAATTTGAAAAAAAAAAAAAAAGAATTATGATACATCCATAGGCTTGGGATCTGAAAGTCCTAAGTTGTGAGCTGCCCTCTCATTTTCTGGCCAGAAAATGAGCCCCCACAGCAGATGCCAGGCCCCTCTGCTGATGTCAGCCCAACCCTGGGTGAGTTGGCTCATCCTGGGAAACATGAATGTCTTGTCTTAGAGATAGCAGGTTGTAGAAGAGGCATGCCTCTGATTACTAGGCTGGATCTTGGAGAAGTCTTTAAGGTGTACTGCTGAGGGTAATTGGGAGTCTGTTGTATAACGTGCCCAGCAGAGGGCCTGGCACAGGGTGAGAACTCAATCAACAGCCTCTCTGGTGACAGTGGTTCTTGGCAGCATTTCGGCTGTTTCCATGTCCCTGGCTCTGATGATGGAATTAGCTCTAAGGTGATTCGGGGGTGGGGGCCCCAGGGATAGGGCTTCCAGGGGTCCCCAAGGTTGAAGAGTGCAGCAAAGCAGGCCCTCACTGCCCTACTTCTTTGTTCTCCCCAGGGAACAACAGGTGACACTGTTCTCACCAGGGAGTGACAGGCGACAAGCTTGGGGGTCAGGCACTTACCAAACACCCGTCTGCGGTTCTTGCGTAAGATGCAAGCCAGGTACTCCTTGCCCTCAGCACTCTCGTGCCAGTCTGGAACAATCACCGAGCCTGGGGCAGGTGGTCTGGCCATGGCTGGGCGACTCGAGGGGTAGGGAGATGGCAGAATGCTGAGTAGGGGATGGGAGACGGTGACTATCCTGAGCTGGACCTGTGATCCCACTCAACCTGCTCTCTGACTCTCCCTTGGAGCCCCAGCTCCCTCCTTGGGATGGGGGATCAGTTATGGCGCCCCACCCTTATCCCCATTAACGCTATTGGAACCCGGGCTTCCTTTCACGGTCCTGGGGACTTACGCAACCCCCGTCTCCCTCTTATTACCCGGAAGGTGCAATCCCATAGTTTCTTCCCCATATTGCTCCCTGGGGGATACTCATCCCATTAATTGCCGGGGATGGGGGTGGGGCATTTACACAGCCCTCCCCTCCCTTGTCATCTCCGGGCGGGCGGGGTTGTTACATGGCCCAGCTTCTCCTCTGCCTCGATCCCGACTACCTGGGCCACCCAGCCCTCACCATCAGCGGGTCCCGTCGGCGGACGCGCCAGGACGGAGCTGGTCCCTTTAAAAGCCCAGCCCGCGCCACCACCGCTTAGCCCTCTCGGGTACCTTCCGCCCGGCTCGCATCCGGCTTCGGAGCCCGCAGCCCGCCCAGGCGCCGGTGTTTGAGGCGCATGTGCGGACGCTGTTGTCAGGGAGACGCCGGGGCGGGGCTGGCCCCACTTTAAAGTCCGCCGCTACCACCCGGCGGCTCCACCCAGGACAGAGCCTTCCCCTCTCGGCCGTGGCTCTTCTTCATTGTTCGATCCGATCCCCCAGGCTTTCCTCCAAATACTGATCAACTCCCCCGTCTCCAGGAGCCTTCCCTGCCTCTCAGTGCCTCAATCTCCCTTCAATAAAGTGGAGGCAAAATACTATTGCCTCCTGAGGTGTTTTGTTTTGTTTACAGCAGCGCTCGGCCCATAGCAGTGCTCAGTAAGTTACTATTCTTGCTGTTACTATCGCTCTGTTAATTCTGCTCGCAGGACCTAAATGATGAGTTAAACACCTCTGGCTTCACAAGTGGGGTACCAGCAGCTCAGAGCGCAAGGGACTTGCTCAAGGTCTTAAAAATGAGTCAGAGGCCCACAGGATTATACTGGCCGGTCATTCATTTATTGATTGATTCATCCCATTCATTCAACAAATACTTACTGAGCACCTACTATGTGTCCGTGCACCCCGCCCCCTGGCGCTGGCAATACAGAGGCTCCCAAGACCTGCTCCCCTCCTGGAGCTGATATTTCAGCACTGATGCCTACAGCCAGCCCCTCTCCGCTGTTCCAACAACAGGCACCGGCCTGTTTCCAGAAGGTGGGCGCTCAGGAAATGCCCGCTAGTGGGACTGGGTGTGGGTGGGTCGTTCCTGATAGATTGTCTGTTATGCTTGATTTTCACCAGTATCTTCTTTCAGGGCCTTCACATTGGATAAATCCCTGTTTTGTAAGGAATAATCTATAAGTTAACTTTTATTGAAGGCTAACTAAGTGCCAGACGGTGGGCGCTTTATAGGGGCGACCACATTTAATTTCATAAACAAGCCTGTGGAGGAAATATTATCCTTATCTTTTACAGACAAGGAAGCTCTCAGAGACAATGTGGTTATCTGGGGTCACATCACACAGATGGTCAGTGGGGAAACTAGACTTGGAACCCAAGTAAGTCTTCTAAGTCTAGAAAACTAGACTCTGAACATCTGTCCTGCCAGACCGGGTCTTGCATTTTTTACCCTCTGCCTCCAGCACTAGAGGGCTCTTCTTGGTAATGCTGAAAGCGGCCAGAGGGCCATGAACCCACAAATCACTGTGGCTCCTTATGTCCAAGAGAGTAGAGGGGATGTGGCCGTGTGAGACAGGGCGCTTGCTCTCAGCTTGCTTCCACAACAGCCAGGCAGAAACACAGCAACTGAACACCAGTTCTTATGGGATTCTGCAGCTCCAAACTCTTGCCCACATTCCCAGGTTGCTCGGCTCCCTTTCCTGCAGGTCTTACCGCATCTGCCCAGAGTCAGGACTGGTCACAGTGTGTGGAGTGTTCTCCCTCCGTGGCAGGGCTCAGATCTCACTTATCTGAGTTTCCAGACTTCACATTTAGCCCTGCTCTGTCTTGACTCTTGGAGGGCTCAGGGACAGTGTAAGGAAACGAAGCAACTTGGCAGAATGAGCTTGCCGGTTCACCTGGAGGCCGAAGCGGAAGTCCTCTTGGACGGAGAGGGAGGCTGGTGATCAGAGGAGCTAGCGGCCAAAGGTTCTTAGGGGAATGAGCCTTCGCTGCCCTCAGGAGCCCCGGAAAGGACACTTCAGTGAGCAACAGGAGCCTGTTCCAAACATGGATTCTCGGGGTCCATCCTCCAGAGATTCTGCTTTGGGGGCCGGACAGGTCTCGGAGCTTGCACATTTAACAAGAGCCCTGGGCAGTTCACAAGGAGGGTTCTGAATCAGTCTGCGGGGGCTGCCGTAACAGCACACCACAGACTGGGTGGCTTCAACAACAGAAATCTATTTTCTCACAGTCCTGGCAGCTGGAAGTCCAAACCCAAGGTGCCAGCAGGGGTGGTCTCTGATGAGGGCTTTCTTCCTGGCTTGCAGGCAGCCACCTTCTCTGTGTACACATGCTCTTGGGGTGTCTTCATCTTATAAAGACACCAGTATTCCTGGATCAGGGCCCCGCCCTGATTACCTCTTTAACCTTTATTACCTCCTTTAAGGCCTATCTCCCAGGAAGTCACATTGGGGCTTAGGGCTTTACCACATGGATTGGGGTGGGGGGTGAGAGGGGAGACACACAATTCAGTCCACAGCAGGGCCACAGATCTCACGTAAACACTGGTGCTGGCAGCAGGAAGCCAGTGGAGGTTTAGAGCTGGGAGTGAGGTGGTCAGAATTTCATTTCAAGAGGATGCTTGAGGACCATTCTGGTCTGGTGAGTTCCGCTTTCCTGTGGCCACTCTGACCATTAAGTTGAGGGTCCCCCGAGCAAGATGCTTTTCCTCTTAAGGCCTAAGGTGAAGCAGGTTGGCCATCTATCTAAAGGCCCTTCTGGTGTAAAATTTCCTGATTAATCCACTCATTTCTTCATGGTTTGGTCTCTCTCCATCCCCCAAGTTGATCGAGCACCTTCTGGACAAGGCCCCATAAGGCCTGGAGAGGACTTATCAAAGCAGGGAGGGACAGTCACCTGAAATAGATGGCCCAGGGGGGCAAACACACAGGACTTCCGGGGCAGGGGGGGATGGGACGCTCAGGGAGGATAAGTGGTGAAGGGACAGTGGGATTATGTTTCTCTCTCTCCTCTGCCTGGACACTGCAGCTGTGTCCTGCAGGGTGTCCCAGCTTGCCTTCTAGAATACCACAGAGTCACGAGAGTAGTCTTTAAGCAGTGTAAATCCGGCAATGTCACACCCATGCTTACAGTTTTCCAGTAGTTTTCACTGCACTCAGAATAAATCCAAACCTCATGACTTCAAGGCCTTCTGTGACTGGCCCCTCGTGCTTTCAACGGTCACCCTCTTCCCCTTGCCTACTGCACTCCAGCGAGCCCGGCCTTCTGTTCCCACACAGTGCCCGGCACAGCGCTCTCTACATCTCCCCCTCTAACCTCCTGCGGGTGGGCTGCTCCACCTGTGCGGGGCCCTGCCTCCTCCCCCACTCAAGGACATGCCCTTACTCCCTCAGCTGACTCCTTCACATCATCCTGTTCATGATTCTGAAATTTCACTTTTTTTTTTTTTAAAGATTTTTTTAAAGTAATCTCTCCACCCAACATGAGGTTCGACCTCACGACCCTCAGAGTAAGAATCGCATGATCTACCAGCTGAGCCAGCCAGGCACCCCTTGATTCTGAAATTTTAAATTTATTGTCGGTCTCTCTCACCAGAACATAAGCTTCATGAGCATAAGGGCCTTTTTGTTCTGTTCTATCCCTATATCACCCCCACCTGCAGTAACGAAGTCCCACAGACTGTGGCTTACACAACACAAATGTGTTTTCTCATTTCTGGAGGTTGGCAATGATAGACAAGGAGTTGGTAGGGGTGGGGGGAAGGACCTCCTCCAGGCCTCTCTCTTTGGCTTGTGGGTGACCATACTCTCTGCAGGTCCTCACACTGCCTTCCTTCCGTGTAAGTCTGAGTCCAAATTTGCTCTTCTTAAAAGGACATTGAACCATACTGGATCAGAGCCCACCCTGATGCCCTGGTTTTAACTTAATCACCTCAGTAAAGACCCTATCTCTAAATATGATTACAATCCGAGGTACTAGGGGTTAAGACTTCCGCATAAGAATTTGGCGGGGCGGGGAGGGGCAGAAGGACACAATTCGGCCCATAATAATCTCTACCAGCTAGAGTATGTCTGACCCAGTAAAAGCTCGACAGAAATGTGTTGGCTGACTGGCTGTGGCTGCAGCTTGGGAAATGGCCTGAAGAGGGTGCACCTGGAAGGAGGACCAGTTAGGAAGCTGAGCAAACATCCCAGGCCTGAGGGGATGCAGACGGGTACTTGTCAAGTGTGGACAAACACACCCTGTGGCAGGCCAGACACTGGGAAGACTGCTGGGAAAACCACTGGGAAGTAGGTATGGACCCTGCCCTTGTGGATCCCATACTCTGGTGGGGACTGCGATCAAATAACCAGGCAACTGCACTTAGAAACAGGACAGCAGGGTAGAGAGGAAGGGCACACTGGAAATGTCCAGATCCTGTTTAAATATAAAATTTGGGGCTGAGCTGCCCAATCATCCCCAGAGTTCTTCTGAGCCTGGAATGTGCAAGGCCTGCTTGGCAGCAAGGCTGGTGTCCTTGACCTGGACAGCCTCATATATCACTTCCCTGCTTACAACCCTCTAATGGCCACCCCTCCCTCCCCATGGCCTAAAGGGCCACCTGCACCCTCTGCCTTCACTCACATACTCCAGACATGCTGGCCTTTCCTCTGCTCCTTGAGCTTGTCAATTTCATGCCTGCCTCAGGGCCTTTGCTGCTGCTGTTCTCTCTACCCTGCTGCTCTTACATTTGGGTCTCAGCTAAAATGTCATCTCCTCGGAAAGGCCTTCTCTGGTGAGCCTGAGCCCATCACATTTTGTCACATCCCAACTTTATAACCCTCACGGCCCTCATCTGGAATGGTCCCGCTCAGCTCTTTCCCCATTCGTTCCTTCTCCCTCACCCCCCACTGAAATGTCAGCTCCACAGGAAGGGTCTGGCGCACAGCAACACATGCTTGCTTAAAGCAGGAGTGGGTGCCGGCCTCCTGCTCTCTTGATGTAGTCAGCCGCCAGGGGCTGAGTTTTCTCCCTATACATTTAACATCCTCTTGTGGTCGCCCCCACCTGGGTCCAGACCCCACACCTGCCTGCCTCTCATCCCCCTCTCCAGCGCATTCTCCAGTTCTGCCCTGTGCACTCGGGTCACACTGACCTTCCTCAAGGTCCCAGAAGGGCCGGTCCCACTCAGATTTCTGTGCCTCTGCAAAGGCTATTCTCTCTACTGGAACACCCTTCTCCTTTCTCCCTCTGGCACTGGCCACAGTGCCTCTCACCCTCGGTTCTTGGGATTCCCTAGCCCTTCATCTGATTTCTTTCCTTCTAACTGGAGCAAGTACAAGCTCTTACCTTCACTGAAAAAGAGCTTTGTTTCCTGACTTGATTTAATCTGTCTGCAGCCATTTTAACCCAATAATTTCCCGGTGAACTTAAATTCAGTTGACTTCTCATTCTCTACAGTTTCATCTCAATCTCCTCAAGGTTGTTTCTTTTTGTCTCCCCCTCCCCTGGCCCTGGGGTTCATGTTCAATGTGTAGGAGGGGTTACCCAAATGCCAGGGAAGTGTGTGGGGAGGGGAGCACCCTCTCCTTGGACGTCCTCTGTTCTGGACCCTGTGGGTTTCCTGCTCCAGGGAGAACTCTCTTTCATAATTCTGCCGTGGCCCCATCTGTGCTGGCCTCTCCTCCCACTGTGGCTGGTCATAAGCTTCTTTCCCTGCTACATCTGAGGCAATAACCCCTGGTCATCAAATCCATATGGGTCACTCTGCATTGCCCTCAGCCCTTCTGATATGCCAGATCTCCCACAGCTCCTCTACACTTTACCTGGACCACAGTGAATGGGTCTTTCCCAGCGTGAGGCCTGGAGGACTGCCAACATCCTGCATTACTGACTGCCCCAGGCCAGGCCTGGGATCCCCCAGACAGACTTTATTCTCATCTGCTCCCTGCCTCAGTTTAGCGGGGTGAGGCTGGGGTATGGAGAAACCCATCTCTTAGCTCTCTCTGGCTTCCGGACAGCTCCCCTGCCCGACTGGCTGTTGCTTACAGACAGTTCTCTACCTTCTTGGTGTCTTTTTAGTCTGTTACCTGGGACTGTCTTCTGAAGCTCAGGATTTGTCACCCTTGTTCAGCTCAGTGAAACACCTCCCTGGTCGGTGAGGAGGCTGTGAGCAACTCCAGGGGCAGGCCTCTTTTCAGCCATCTGTGTCCCAGCGCCTCGAGGGCCAGTCCACGCTCAGGAGAAGGTGTGCGGGGAATGACTGATCCCCAGGGCAGTGCTGGGCTCTCTTGCCCTTGCTGATGGGTGGGCAGGAGCTTCCTTCTTCCTTCCAGGTTTCTGCCTGGTAAGGCCTGGCCCCCAGCCTTCCTTCTCTTTCCTACAGTGGGTGGGCAGACAGGTTCCCTGGTGGGGAAATGGCACACTCTGCCAGCCCTCTTAGGCGTTTTCTTCTAACATCAGCTCAGCTTTGTGCGTGCTGACAGGGCCTGGGCCCAGAGCCCAGCCTGGTGGGGAAAACACTGGTTTTCCCACAGCTGGGGGCTGGGGCAGAGAGGGCAGGGAGCCAGCCTGGGGGTGGTGCTCAGAAATGTGGCAGAGGCCAGGGATGGATGGGGTCCTACCCAGGCTTTACCAACAGAGAGAAGGGAGAATGGGCATTTTTCTCCTCCAGCCCATTCCGTTTCCCTCCGAAGTCGGCCTCTGATAAGAGTGCCTAGGATGCAAAGCCTTTCACAGGGTGCCCCCAAGTGGTCTCCTGGGGAAGCGCACCCACTCCACAGATGAACAATTACTGCTGAATTGCTAACCTGTGAGGCTAGCAGCATCGACCCAGGTTGGTGATAAAACTGAGGCTCAGATGGGATCAAGAGACTCCTACGTGCCCTTTAGTTGTGGGATGACTTGTCTCAGCCCAAAGTGACAGTACCAGCTTTTGAACCAAGGTCTTTTCGGGTTGAAAGTCAGCCCACGTCCCTGTCCTGCAGCCTCTCTTGGAAGCCCCTTCTGAGTTGAAAGGGCATGGAGGGGTCTCTTGGTCCCATTGTTGACCTGATGCACACATCAGCTCTGTCATTCCCTCCCATGCAAGTTCCCAATCTCTGAGCACTTCCTGTAATGGTGGAAGCATGACCTCTCAGAGTATCTACAAGAGCTCTGGACTACTGTTGGCAGTGGTAGATCATAGTGGGGAGGGGGCAGAAGGCGGACCCGAGCTAGGTATGCTCCTCCGTCTCTGCGGAGGTGGTAAGGTACAAAGAAGCAAGGGTGGACACCAGTCCCCTGTGGCAGCACTACAAGCAGACCAGTCTGCAAGATTTGGAGGTGATGCCTCCTGTCCTGCTGGATATGAGGGTGCTCAAAGGCTGGCCTTTCAGGGTTCCCCAGATGAGGGTGATGGGAGGCAAAGCCATAGGCTGCACGACTCGCTGAGGGTAGGGATATGGGCAAGGCTTCGGGCTCCTCGTCTGAGTCAGTGATTCCACACTGCTTACTCACAGAGCCAGTTAGAGAAGTAAAACCAAGTCCTGGGAAGGAGAAAGAGCAGTGTGGAGCTGCCCTTCCCCTGTAGGTGCTGTCATTTAGACCTAAACGTGCACAGGCCTCTGGCCCATCCATACCGAGGGGAGTGGCCCAGGAGTCTTGTGCTAGACCTGCAAGGGAAGGCAGTGGCTGCCGCCTCCTGCCAGGCCTTGGGGGAATCATGGATCTTCTGAGCTGGGTTCTCCCTGACATTGGCATATCCCCTCTTCTCTGTTCCCACACACCCTCTGACCTGGGGCCGATCACGTTGCTGTCTTCATGTTCAGGTCATCATCTCTGGAGCAGGAGTATGGCCCGTGGTGGGACAGACTACATTAGGATGCTGTCTGGGGGGCTTACAGGCCAACCTATCCTGAAAGCTGAGCGTGTGGGGTCCTCCCCAGGCACTGATGTTTGCCTCCTTCCGCAGGACCACAATCGCCCCGGCACCCTACCCGCTAAATGCCGCCTCCTCTACAACATTCCAGACTGCCCAGGCAATGCCTGAATTCCCCCAGCAGTGCCAAACTGGTTCTGATACATACAGCTCTGACCATAATGGAGTTCTTCCCAACGATGCAGAAATCTCTTTAGGGCTTCTACCCACTGGACCTCGTTCCGCCCAACGGACCCACAATGAGCCCAGCCCTTCCACAAGGGCGACTGAGAAAGAATACACAACAGTCGTTCTGCCTCTTGCCAGTTTAGCAGCGGCCAGCACACGGCACTGGACCCTTCAGACCCAGGACCCTTCCTCCAGCCATGCTCTAGTTTACTGTGTCTCAAAGTACAGGACGTGGAATAGATAGCATCGGACTACATGCTGTTAGAAAGGGAAGTTTCATGCCACATCTTGGGAGACACAAATGTGCAGCTAGCATGAGAGCTGCGGGCTCACGGCACCTGAGCCTGGGACGGGGTCAGTACACAGTATTCACCGAACGAAAAGAACATAATGGTGCTCGGCACAAAGACCCATGGGTATAAGAAACTGGCATGTAGTCAGCAAGTGGTTTCAGCCCCCTACCCTCATGGTGCCTGTCTCCTCCCAGGCCCCCACGCAGCTGGGCAGACTCATGTCATCAGTCCCCAACTGACACTTCCAGAATGGGAGCCAACTAAGTGTGCCCTTGAATCCAGGCAGAAGGATACCTTATGTGCCAGCGGCAGAATTCAACTAGCAAACCCAGGAATTCAAGTCCAAAAGGGAGATTAAACAATGAGACAATTCTGACCTGATTTATGGCAGCAGCTGCTATTACTGCTCTCGAGAGGCAAAAGCCTCAGAGGTTCTCACGCTGACATCTAAAAGATGACCCAGACAACCAGAGACACGCATAATCCTCAGCAGGGGCAGGCTTGTAGCAATTTACTCCGCGAGCCCAGCCCTTTCCTTCCCGAGCCTCTATTTTCTTCCAAGGTTCATTATAAATAGTAGCCACCATCTACTCAGCACTCACCATGCGCCAGACGCTGTGCCTGGTGCTTTCATACACAACCTCAGCTAATCCTCATGATCCTTTAAGACAGAAACAACTGTATTTACAGATGAGGAAACTCGCATCCAAGGTTAAGCAGAAAGCAGGGGAAGGCAGGATTAGAACACAGGCCTCTGGGGCTTCAGGCTTGTGTTTCTAACCACCATTTGCCATGCTATTTCAAGATCCAGGGGCCCTGTGTCCTCCTCTTTGCTTAAGAGGCCAGCGATGATGTGGTTGTTGCTGTCCTGGTCCCTGGGGCCCTGCTCCAAGCTCATCCCCTCTCTTGAGTCTCCACCACAGGGTGGTGCCTGAGGCTCTGAAATGCCAAGTCCTTCGAGCATGCCTGAGAGTTGCCTCGTTATTCAATGGGAGCTGTCCCCAGGGAAGGGCAGCTCCCCACCTCTACCCCGGAACACAACCTTCCTAGAGCAGTTAAGGGCAGGTTTTCCAACTACCTTGCTTCCAAGTTCAATCTCCAATCTCAACTGCTCTCCATGACAGTTCTGTTTCTTTCTTCTTTTCTACTAATAAAACAGTTAAGACAATTCTGTCCATTTTGTTTTATTTGTTAAATTGCTAAAAATTCATCAGGGAAAACCTTAACAAAAAATGAAATTGACAGATTTAAATACCAATGAAGTCCACTTTTCATTCCTACACTGTTATGTGCCTAATATGACCATCTCAGGGTAAGCCATCTGGGACCCCTGAGTTGTATGGGAAGCATCACTCACAGCACCAGCTTCGCCAGGGCACGACGGTGTGCGCTGACATGAACCCTGGTTGGTGGGAAGGGAGCAGAGTGAGGAGCGAGAGAGCAAGGGCGGAGCCAAGGCCTAAGGGCTGCTCTCGCAGGACAATGAACACAGTGAGAGGGAGCCACTTACTGGTGACCATGCAGAACATGCCTTCTGCAGTTCGTGGGGAGGCTGCACGGGACGCAGGCCTCAAAGTTCGGCTTCCTTGCCCCTGGGTGTGTTCAGATCCTCCCCACTGACTTGTGCGCTGGTAAGAGAGCAGAGACAACGCAAAGCAGAGCACATCACCATGCCAGGATCACCACCAGGACAAGGACAAGGACAGACAAACCCACAGGAACACCACTTTTAAGGGGAAGCAAAGAAGCAAAGCAGAGGGAAACCCAGAGAGACAAAGTTAGAGGAAAGGAAGTATCCCTCTGTTCTCCATCAGCTGGTGGCTTTCTGTTCTCCAACGTCAAGACTTCTCAAGTTGCTTTTCTTTTGTTGTCCTCTTCTTTTCTTTATCTGAGAGAGTTCCAACACAGTTTCTGGGATGGTTCGTGGTTTTAGCTCTTGATATAAAACTCAAACATTAAAATTAGATCAATCTGCAGAGGGCTGGGAGGAGAGGAGGCCAGTATTACCTTACAACTAAATATAAGCTTGTTTCGACACCTAGTTTGTGCTCCTAAAATACAGAAGTGTGTGCGGGGTGTGTGTGTAAAGGGGTGGTTGTGCAGCCTACCACCCATGAAATGTGAATGGAAATACAGAAGCCTCTCTACTGCCCAGCCTGCAAGGTGAGAAAACGGAAGCCCTGTCCAAGAGGAAAGGAAGACACCAAGACTCTCACAGGAGGTCCACGAGGGGGCCAGGAAGTCCATGTGACGTGGGGCTCTCAAAGGCACACTTGCAGGAATGGAAGGGGTTAAAGCTTCAAGTAAGAAACAACACGTATTTTAAATACTTCAATACTGACAAATATTTGCTAATTTAGGTGCTCGTGAAGGCCAAAGAAACTTTGTCTCGTTTTTCTCAGTGAATCGTTAAGACAAAATTGGCATCCTGTCCAAACCAGAGTCGTGGTTAACCGTGCCCTCATGGAAGCACCCAGGGTGTTGGGGAATGCTCTCCGCAGGGGGGACACCCAAAGTTCCCCTGCACGCGCGGCTTCACAAGGGCCTGAGGACATGACCACCCTGACTGTGTGGAGATGCTCTCCTAAGTTATCTGGCCACAGTGCCCAAGAGCCACTAAGGCCACCACCACCAGGTGCAGATGAAGCAGATGTTCCTAAGGAGCTGACAACACACGGCGCGCTTCTGAGCAGTCTGGGTAACACTGGGTGCCACGGAGCTCCAAGGAGCCAGCGACCTTCCAAGGGAGTCGTCACCTCCGCTGCCTGCCTGTTTGGGGAAGACAGAGGGAATCCACGAGCCAACAGCTGGCTGAGGGAGGCCACAGGACTAAGGGAATGGTCACAAAGCTGAGATTCTGAACTCTCAGGCTTCCAAATACTTTATATTTAAACAGGAACTGAGTTTGGGGACGCTGTCCATGCACAGATGCAATGTCATAAACACGGTTCGGCAATAGCAATAAAGTAATACCTAATCTTACAGGCTAGGCTTTCTTTTGCAAATAAGGACCCCACGTGATCTAACAGTCTTTGCTGAAGGAGGACCGGCAATAGCCCAGGAGCAAGGTGTCCAGCAAGTGAAGTGCTGAGCTAGGAGTGGGTGGATACCATAGTAAATAGGCACATGGCAGTTTCGTCATCTAAGGGAACAGTCTCTGGAACACAGACCTCTCCCTGTGAGCTGGCCTTCTCCTGGGCTTGGCACCAGGGGGGCTTTCCCACCAAGACCACATTGTAAAAGCTAATGGCTACGGGAAAGAATTCAACATGATGTCATAGGAGAAAACACACTTATCAGACAGATTGCTAAGGGCTGGCCTAAAGCCAGGACCCAGGGCCAGCTGTAGCAAGCTTGTGCTTGGGAAATGCTAACAGGAAAAAAGGGGAGTGTGAAAGATGGGAAATGCAGTGTTCTGAAATTCAAATCCTAAAGGCAAAGTAAAAATCTTTCCACTGATGAGAAATCACCAAAAATTAAAGTGGTGCCATTTGACTTACTCTAACATCTCCTAGGCCCCGGCCATGGTTTAGAGACTGGTAATTTGTAACTTCCTGTATCAACCAAAGGAATGCTCTAGTTGGTTGCACATTATCTCAGGAACCGTGTGACATAAAAACCCAACTCTTATTTGGGTCACATGTGAAGGAGACAAAGGAGGGGCTGCTCCCAAGGTGTGCCTTGCCTCAAAGAGGCTAAGCACCCGACACTCAACCCAACCGCTAGTCAATAGCCACGCAGAAAAATGCATGTCACAGCAAGAGGCGAAATTACTTCTAGAAGGAACTACTACTGGGATTCTCTTCCAGGATCAATTTCCACATTGTATAAATATGGATGGGTGTGTCTAACGCGCTTTGGAAGTAAAAAGAAGCCCAAAGGGAAAAAACAGTATTCTTGACGCTTCAAAGATTTCTCATGCTACTGGCATCTTGGAATTCCCTACCAGGCCCCTCCATGATACCAGAGAACAGGTTCCAGAAATATCTCTAGGAGATTTCCCTGGGCACCTTAGCTTTGTAAAAGAAACAGAAAGTGGGAACGCTTTCAGGGCCTGCTTTTAAAAAAAAAAAAAAAAAAAAAAAAAATCCACACATGCCAAAAAAAAAAAAAAAAAAAAAAAAAAAAAAAAAAAGGGAAAGGCAGCTTCTGAGGATCAAGTCTAAAGGGAACAAATGTGGTTTTTGGCAACTTGCAATCAAATGCGATTGTCAGAAAATTCCAAAGGCAGACACCAATGTTTTCTGAGACACAGAGGGAGCGTGCTCAAGACCAGTGGACACTAGGCGGACAGGCGTCTCTGCATTAACACTGCCCCATGGTGATCCTGGGACACACACGTGCAACGGAATTCCTGGCTGGGTAACTTTCCTCGGTCACAAGGATATAACAGGGCCAGGCAGAGGGCATGACCGCAAAGAGACGTTTGCACAGGTTCTGTGTGGTTTTAAAAGGAAGGGAGGAAGAGTTCTCTACAGGCTCCTTTCACCCTGCCAGCTCCTGGAGCTCGTGGATGGGGAGGCTCCACATGTGCAACTTATCACATGCTCTTTCTTTCTCTAACTCCAAGAAGGCCACATAAAAATTTACGGGGGCTCTTCAGTTGTTCTAGTTAAGTTCTGACATTAGTCTGTTCCCTAAATTCTTGGTCTAGTTACCAGCAAAGTAGAAAAAGGCAGCACAGCCTCTGCTAAAACACAGCAACAAATTTATCTGAACCAGGACGGAGATCTCTCCCTCTTTGTAAACAGAGTTGGCTATATAATATATATTTATATATTTATATATAATTCTTTTCTTAATGGAGTTTTGATCCCAGCCTGGAGTGAGTGAGGTTGGGAATTGGGGTTTTGGTTTATGGGAGTAATTCTGTCCTTTGTTTTCCCAATTCGCAGTCCAAATGCTTGCACGCTGGAAAATTAAAAGCCACAGAAAGGGAAGGGGGTTTAGAACACATTATCTCTTTGCTCGCACAAAGTACAAGGCGTTTGTTTTTGGATAGTACTTCACATTCTGTTTCTTGTCCATGAGTCCTCCAAATATGATGAGTTCACCCCTGCCTTGGACCACTGTATGCAGGCTGGTTTCAGGGGGTCCGACCACAGAACTGCTATTAAATACTTTCCATTTGACCCGCCCCTTCTCCTTGGTGTCTTTAATGTCTAACACGTACATCTGCATGGGTTTGCAGTTCATACTCTGGTACAAAGGTTTGCCAACATTTAGGGATTGTGGAGGGTGGTGGCCCAGGCGGCGGGCAATGGGGGGTAAGGAATGTCCATCTCCTTGGGCAGGCCCTGGGCGGGGAACAGGAACTGTTTCTCCGCTGCTCAGGTTCTGGTTCCCAGGAGAGCCTGGAGAAGACCCCAGAGGAGGACTTAGCACTGCGGAGGCTGAGGGGCCTTTGGATGACATTGCTTTGATGGCTTCTAGGCTCCGACGCAGGGCACCTGGGGAGACAGCTCCTGCAAGAGCACTGGCCACGTGTGGTGGGGTGTGCACACCATTCGTCTGTTCAGGAGGGTGTCTCATGCTTCCCCCAACTGTCCTGTTGTCCACCCCATCCATATGATTGCTACTCGAAGCAGGTTTCAGATCCCAATTCAGATCTATTGATCCTAACCTCAGATCTTTTTGATCCGGTAGTGACCCTCGTCGGGGGGCCAAAGAAAGTCCCATTTTGAGGTCATATCCTTCAGTGGTAGACGGAGTGCTAGGAGACAGGGCCTGCACAGGGCTATCCAAGGAAGAGCCACCTATAGCTGCTGTTCCTGGAGACAAATTCCCACCATTGAGGATGGGAGAGCCATCCCCTCTGGCTGGGGAAAGGCTCCCTTCCCGGGAACTTGAGGGGGTCTGCCTTTGAGCTCTGGGCCTCAGTGTTCCCCAGCGGCCGTTAACACAAGGGGCTTCATCCATACTCCTTACTGGAGACTGTGAGCGGTACTCTCGGGTTTCAGGAACCAGGGCTGGAGGAGTGGCACTGATAGGCGATGGGCGGGAGTTCAAACTGGGGCTCAGTGGGGCTCTCCCACTAGGAGCCTGGCTGAAGACCACCACGCACTGCCCCACCTGGAAGACAAAAGACCTGTGTTCAGTTCTGATCATTCATTTAAGCCTCAAACATTTTATTATGAGCATCTGGGCAGGCCAGGCATTATACAGGTACCAGAGATACAGAGATGAAAATAACGCAGCCTGCCTTCTAGGCCAGAAGGGGAGACAGACATGGGAACAATCCACGGCTGAAGCATGACAAGTGCCATCATGAGAGGTGTGTGTGCAGGACAGAGATAGGGTGAAGGAAGAATCAGTTTTTGGGGACCCTGAGGAAAGGTTCACAGACAAAGAGATGCTTAAAGCTGGCACTTAAAGGATCAGTGGTGGGGGCACCTTGCTGACTCCGTTAGTGGAGTGTTCAACTCTTGATCTTGGTGTCAGGAGTTCGAGTCCCATGCTCAGTGTAGAGTACATAAATAAATAAATAAACTTGGGGCACCCAGGTGGCTAAGTCAGTTAAGCGTCTGCCTTCGGCTCAGGTCATGATCCCACGGTCCTGGAATTGAGCCCTGAAGCAGGCTCTCTACTCAGTGGGAAGCCTGCTTCTCCCTCTCCCTCTGCCCTGCCTACCCTGACCCCCAACACCCAGCTCATGCTCGCGCATGCTCTCTCAAATAAATATACTTAGAAAAAGGAAAGAAAGGATCACTGGGGCCCACACAGGTTTCCCATCTAGAAGTCCACATATGAGCAATGCCCAAAGAACAATGGTTAACGTCCACTTCTTTTATGACATCAAGGTGTTTTTTTATTTCCATACAAATTTGCTTGGAAATCTGACAAGCCAATTAGGCTTTACAATTAGGGCCCTTCTCTCACTGGCCTATCAGTGCCCTGCTTACCCGACAAGCTGGGTGGCACCACAGTTCTGGGGCCCCATGGTCTTCATTTTCTACCTTGAGTGGCTGCCAGGCCCAGGGGCCCGAGTGCATGTGCAATAACCAAGCATCCTTGAAGAGCTAGAAGAGAAGGACCAACAAGAGGACTCAGGTGAGGTACACTACACAACACATACACATCACAGGAATCCCAAAGCTGTGCCGTCTGGTCTAGAGGGTGTGTGGGCTTTTCAGAAGAATAGCAATATTTGTGGGGCACTTGGGTGGCTCAGTTGGTTAAGCATCTGCCTTTGGCTCAGGTCATGATCCCGGGGTCCTGGGATTTAGCTCCACATGGGGCTCCCTGCTCAGTGGGAAGCCTGCTTCTCCCTCTCCCACTCCCCCTGCTTGTATTCCTTCTCTCACTGTGTCTCTCTCTGTCAAATAAATAAAATCTTTTAAAAACAAACAAATAACTAAAAAAAAAAAAAAAAAAAAAAAAAAGAATACAGCCACATTTGTGGCCACTCATTCACTCATGCCCTCCTTTATTCACAAACTACAGCTGGCCCGGAACATGGAATTGTGCTTGTAACCCATGAATCAATTTTAAGTCGTTCTCAATTTTGCCTGTGTGTGTGTGTGTTGGTGGGGGAGAGGGTAGATAATACATATTCACAACTTTCTCAGTCTGCATTCTTCAATAAATTCCATGTAAATTCTGGCAGTTATCAGACTGTTGTTCTGTCCCACCCCTCCTTGAAAAAATGATAGCAGCAAACCATACAGCCTAAAGAGGAAGTGGGAGTAGGAAGAATATAGATAGAGGTATGAATATTTAAGAGACGAATGTCCTTGATTTAAAGCACCTCTCACCCCACCAAAGAAAGAAAGAGGAAAGGAAAGGAAAGGAAGAAGAGAGAAGAGAAGAGAAGAGAAGAGAAGAGAAGAGAAGAGAAGGAAAGGAAAGGAAAAAGAAAGCAGAGTTTGGCCAGAAAATACCATGGTTATGTACCCAAAGTGAAGAAGGTATTCCTTCAATAAAAAGGACACCATGCTCACAAGGTGAGACAGGGAAGCAAGTTCTGAACCATTAGCAGCACATGCTCTGGAAAGCCACACCAGCAATACTCACAGCATTGGGACCGCCACACCCTCCAAGGATTAAGATAGTTGCATCATCTATGACAATCTGGGGAGAGGAAGACATTTAAAATAAACCAACAAAGACACAGGTATCTGACCTCCTATGCGTCAGCGGTCTATGAAAACAGCCTACCCAGAACCCAAATCAGAGTATTCCAGTCACCATAAGTTCTCCATTCTCCCCAAACCATGTCAATTCTGATCCTTGTGAACAAATTACTGATGATTCACCTGAATGGGTATATTCCTTGTTGATCAAACATTAATGTGAGCGTACATAAAATGCAGGGTTCTCTTGAGAAATGAAACAGCAAAGTAAATGCTTTGGGGAGAGGATAATATAAAGCCACTAAAAATAGATACAACCCATTAGAAGTTGAAAAATAAATACCAGCAAAAAAAGAATGACAAAGTCTCTTTGGCTTATGCATGTTGGCAGCTTACCTGACTCCCTCCTCCCTTTCCCATCCTAACTGGAAGATGCTACAGTGTTTGCTGAATAGTTATTTTAATTCCTGAGCACCTGAGATTGGCCACCTCGAGGATGAGGACTGGGGCCGGAGATGTTCGGCTTGGACCACGCCCACTGCTCAAGGTCAAGGACCCAGACATCGTTGCTCCTATAAGGTAAGGACATAAGGTTGAAAGAGTTGGGAGCTCCCAGGGACCACAGAGCTGATATAAATGAAGTTACATTTATATTTTGTTTATTTTTTAAATTATTATTTTTAAGTAAGCTCTATGCCGGACGTGGGGACTGAACTCATGACCCTGAGATCAAGAGTTGTATGCTCTACCAACTAAGCCAGCCAGGTGTCCCGGGAAGTTACATTTATAAAGATGCCCAGCAAAGTGCCATGGCCACAGCATTTTAAACTATAGTTTTCTTCCCCTTCTTTCCCTGGAACCCATCTCAAGACCTTCAAACCTCTGCTCTTCCCACAGACCCATAAGGCCTCTTTGAGTCATGTCTGCAGCCACATACTAGTACCTGAAGTAAGAGTGAACCAATGAGAGCAGGAAATAGCTACTGACCAGGATACAGCCATTCAAAAGCAAAACCACAAGAAAGAGAGAAAACTGATGCAAAAGGTAACTATCATTGTCCAGGAGATAAAGATTTATTGATTCTGGCTACAAAAGTAATTTCACCATGGCTCATGAGATCTGCAGTTTTATCAAGGACAAATTGGCATCTCCAACCCTCAAGGAGCCGGTGTGGCCAGGAGAGACTACTGGAAGGCAATCTCTATTTTACCGTCACCTCACTAAGGTCATTGACTCATAAAGAGGAAAACAGGAATAAGAACTCTAAGCCCTAAACTTTCTCATCTGGGGGGCAGCTCACAGTCTCTCCATAAATGGTTTTTTTTTTTTTTTTTTTTTTTAATAGTTTTTTTTTTTTTTTTTAAAGATTTTATTCATTTATTTGACAGAGAGAGATCACAAGTAGGCAGAGAGGCAGGCAGAGAGAGAGAGGGAAGCAGGCTCCCTGCTGAGCAGAGAGCCCGATGTGGGACTCGATCCCAGGACCCTGAGATCATGACCTGAGCCGAAGGCAGCGGCTCAACCCACTGAGCCACCCAGGCGCCCCTCCATAAATGTTTTGAAACAGGAAGATGGGGAATACCTTGTCTAACAGAGAAGAGAATTGGATCTGGCATGTTTTTACTTCTGACAGCTCATCGACATCCCTCTCCTGACCATTAACGCAGCTACCACCAACTCAGATAAAGAGTGATTCAGATAGAATGCTCTGGTTCGTTACTCTGACCTGAGCTGGCCAGCTGCGGCCAGAGGTGGTAAGGACAGAAGGTAGGGAGCACAGCTTCACAGAAGTGCACTGGACCTGAGAGTTTTCTTGCTCCTACCCACTCTATCAACCCATCTCACTTGGAAAATGAACCATTTTCAACTTGTCCTGTCAATCTACCTCTCTTCTCTAAAGCCCAAAAGGGCACAGGCTGGGTAATAAAGGAGAGAAAATAAAAGGACTTTTTGCTTCTTAGACGGTAGCCCTCTGTAGGCACAGGGAGAAACAGACAAGGTGGAGGCTCCATCAGAATTTGATCCCGCTCAGTGAACCACATACTGGATAAAAAGATTCTACACAGCTCTGATTTTATGGAGGAAGTTTTTCAACCTACTGCTCTGTGATTCGGGGATCAAAAACTAGAATGCTAGGAAGCAACAACTGGTTGGATCAGAACCATGCTGAGAATACTGACCTGACTAGTTCACTCTTCTGACCTGTTACTCCCAGGAGTATTTACCTTCAGGCTGACAGGCAGCAAGCCAAATATACTTACATTTGCCGGGATCCTAAGGAGCCACCAAAGACAATCATTTTATCATCTATCACACAGGAGGAATGGCCAGCCATGGGAGGTGGCCCATGGGTTGTCACAATGCAGTTCCACCTAATATAAAAAGAGAGGAGGAAGCCAAGAAGTAAGCACCACCTGTATCTGGTCTTAGGTATTTAAGGTGGAAACAGTAAGTAGGTATCCCCTTAAAATGACAATCCTATCACCTTCAGTAGAGATACTGTTAGGATAGTAAGTGGAAGATGGCAGAAGGTATTAGGACTTCCCTACAAACCTGCTAAAGCTATGCTCACTTTTAAGTTCTCAGTGTGTATGGCTTAGAGGTGGAGTGGACAGATGACCAGACACGCCATCAAGGCTCCCGGGCTGTTTCAGCCTAATGTGCTAACGGAGCACCACCTTCCACTTCCTTCTACAGTCCTGATCAGCTGCAGCTGCCAAGAGCCCCGTACTAAGTAGTTCATTACAAGGAAAAAGGAAAAAAAGTCAGGAATCAGTTGGAGACACAGCAGGGAACAAAGAATCATCTGGATCCACAGCACACCCGAGAAATAAGCCACCAAAACTGAAGACACCCCTCCCCCACCGTTCTCCAAATGGCACATTTATTTTTCTAGGAAGAGGAATAAACCTCTTCTACTTTTTCTCTTTGGAAGAGAGGATCTTAGCTTTAGTTTAGTTTTCTTAATTCTTTTTTTTCTTCTTTTTCACCTTTAAAAAAAAAACTTTTAATATAAGCTCTAAACCCAACATACGACTTGAACTCAAAACCTGGTCAAGAGTCGCACGCCCCACCGACTGGACCAACCAGGCACCCCTAGCTTTAGGTTTTAGGGGGCCCTGTAAACTCTCCATAACTATCAGCACATCTGTGCATATGTGGATTTACTTCCTGGAACAGAGTCCAGAGTTTTTACCAAATTCTCAAAAGAGATTCCTGGACACAAAAAAATGGAAGCTGTCCATTCATTTGAAATCTTTTATTTCAGACTGAAAGGATCTTATCTTTATGGCTTACCAGTTTTTAGAGGGTGAGTAAGTGTGTATTTCATCAAAGAATCTCTCTGGTTGGTGCAGGGGATATGGGCTCGGCCGCGTCCAGCCACCAAACAGTACCAGCAGGTCCTTGTACACAACCAGAGTTGCTCCAGCTTTAGGGGAAGGATAGGATCCTAGGAAAGGTCAATAACATGGTGGTTAGGATTCAGGGTCTCACAAGTCATAGGTAGGTTGTCTATAGGTCACCTTTCCCTGAAAGAATCACAAAAGTGGAACCAATAACTATAAAACATAAGGGAAGGGAGAGAACAAAACTGGTTTGCAGATCTGACAGAAAATCATCACCAATTTATACATCTTTTTTTTAAGTATAGTTGACACACAATGTTATATTAGTTTCGGCTGTACAACATAGTGATTCCACAAGTTTATCCATTATGCTAAGTCCACCACAAGTGTAGCTACCATCTGTTGCCATACCTCACTATTATAATACGACTGACTCCAATTTATAAATTGTTTATAATTAAAACAGGGAAACCTGAGTTAGAGGAAAGTTACTTATTTTGCTTATCTGAAATTAGGGATGAAGAATACCTATCTCATAAGACTGTTTTGAGTATTAAATAATTCATCTGAGAGGCATCTGGGTGGCTGAGTCAGTTAAGCACCTGCTTTTGGCAGGGTCCTGGGTGTTGGGCCCCACATGGGGCTCCCTACTCAGCAGGGAGCCTGCTTTACCCTCTTCCCTCCTGCATGTGCTCTCTCTCTCTCTCTCTCTCTCTCAAATAAATAAATAAATAATCTTTAAAAAAATAAAATAAAAAATTAATAATACACCCAAAACACATACACAGTGCTTGGCAGACAGCAGGTGCTCAATAAATGTTGACTCTCTCGCCCATCCTTTTAATCAGCTTAGCAGATCCTACACAGCAAACAACGTAAGGAATCTAGGGAGTACACATACAAGCTAGTACCTGGATGCAACGTAAAAACAGCTGCTGTCTGAGAATCCGGGTAAAACAGGAGGCACCCTGGAGTTCTCCTTTGTGCTGAGGCACATGTTAGCACAGTGACCTCTAGGCCTCTAGCTGTGGGCCTCACCAACACAAATGGGGGCGGAATTTCAGGCTCAGTTAGAAGGCATTCCAGCGGAGCTGCAGGCTTGATACCAGCAGTGGCTACTAAGGCCCTCCAGGCTAGACTTCTGAGCTGTGTTGACCAAATCTCGAAACAACAGAAATTTGGCTTATGCTAGAGAAACTGAGGGATAATAAATGTCACAGAGAAGCAGGGTTTCTCAGAGCCTATTCTGTCTTTTAAATAACAGATGCTATTTCTCCCAGCCTCTTACTCTATGTGCCACCTTTATTTTACCAAAGATCAAAGAAATTTGTCTCAATGTCCAGGTGTCAATTAATAAATACTGCAATATTTAAGAAAAAAAATTGTTAACGCTGCAGGATTCATTTTAAAAAAACCTTTTTTTTTTAAAAAAGATTTAATTTATTTATTTGAGAGAGAGAGAGATTGAGAGAATGAGTGGGAGGAGGGGCAGAGGGAGAATCAGAGTCCCTGCACAGCAGGGAGCCCAAGGTGGGACTCCATCCCAGGGTCCTGGGATCATGACCTGAGCTGAAGGCAGATGCTTAGCTGACTGAGTCACCCAGGCGCCCTAAAAAAAAATTTTAAGCAGAAAGAATCCCAACACTATATTAAGCTAACAGCAGCTGAGGTCCTCCCATTCAGGTAGAGATCTGGGCCTTCCCCTTCAGCAAGGGATTTTGGGAACGTGATTTAGTGG
Source organism: Martes martes (assembly GCF_963455335.1). Classification (NCBI taxonomy): domain Eukaryota; kingdom Metazoa; phylum Chordata; class Mammalia; order Carnivora; family Mustelidae; genus Martes; species Martes martes. The sequence continues at coordinate 179,863,342 of NC_137891.1, read as the reverse complement.
TGTTGATGACAAAGTCTCAAGGCTAAAAAAGGGAGCAAGTGGCTGTCTTCCTTGGGTTCCAACTTAAGAGTAACGTACAGTGATCTACAGAGAATGTAGCAATCTTCAGAAAATGGAGTGAGTATCTAAGAGTACTATGTGGCATCAGCTATTCTGAACACTTTCCTAAGGTAACAGACATCAATCCAAATAGGATCCGACCACAGAAATGAGGCTTCTCTAGGAATGATTCTCCTGTCAGTTAGCAGCACTGACTGAGGGAATGTTGGCTGAGTCCTCCATGAGTTTGCTCCTGCTACCCTCATACCCTACTGGAATCATGGCTAAGGGAGCTAAAGTTCTACTTAAAACTTCTGCCTTCCCATGGGATGCCTGGGTGACTCAGTCAGTTAAACATCTGCCTTTGGCTCAGGTCACGATCCCAGGGTCCTGGGATCGAGCCCTACATGGGGCTCCCTGCTTGGCAGGGAGCCTGCTTCTCCCTCTGCCTGCCTGTCCCCCTGCTTGTGCTCTCTCTCTGACAAATAAATAAAATTTAAACAAACAGAAAAAATTTTTGCCTTCCCAGGAGGAAGCCTCCTAGATCAACCAGAAAACTTAACTGATATAATGGTCTACTTAAAATGCTAATATTACCCCAAAATGATTTGATTTATGAAATACCAAACAATGCTTCAAGTTCTTGACCTTACTTTGGAACTCACAAATACGATGAAAAAAGTTGGAAAAAGCAAATAAAACATGTAACAGATTCAGCAGAGTAGTTACTAACCTCACAGACTAAAATTTGGATTTGGATTTGAAATACCAGAAATCCTGGTTTTTAAAACCATGGGTATAAAATGAAGCAGCACCATTTGCAATGACGTGGATGGAGCTAGAGTGTATTCTGCTGAGCAAAATAAGTCAGAGACAGACAAATGCCATATTTCAGTCATATGTGGACTTTAAGAAACAAAACAAATTAGCAAAGGGGGGAAAAGAGAGATAAACCAAGAAACAGACTCTTAACTACTGAGAACAAACTCGTGGTCACCAAGGGGAGGTGGTGGGGGGATGGGTGAACTAGGCGATGGGGATGAAGGAGGGCACTTGTGTACAGAAGCGCTGAATCACTATATTGTACACCTGAAATAATATTACACTGTATGTTAATTAAGTGCAGTTTTTTTATTTTTAAAAGACTTTATTTATTTACTTGTCACAGAGAGAGAGCGCGCACGTGCACAAGCAGGGGAAGGCAGAAGGAGCGACAGACAGAAGGAGAAGCAGGCTTCCAGCTAAGCAAGGAGTCTGACACGGGGCTCCATCCCAGGACCCTGGGATCACAACCCTAGCCGAGGACTGACTTCCAACTGACTGAGCCACCCAGGCATCCCCCCAAGTAACTGGAATTTAAATAAAAACCTAAAAAAAGAAAAAGAAAAAGAAATGAAACAGCAGACCAAGGGTCCCCAAAAGAGTACACATGGGATCAGGAGCACCTCGCTGGCTCAGTTGAAGGAGTATGCAACTCCTGACCTCGGGGTTGTTGAGTTCAAGCAAATGTCAGGTCCAGCACTTACTTTAAAAAATAAATTAATTCGATTTTTAAAAATCATGGAAACAAACAATTTCTAAATGGCCATTTGTATGAAATTTATATCAAAAAATTTTAAAGTGCAGGACGCCTGGGTGGTTCAGCTGGTTAAGTGTCCAGCTCTTGGTTTCGGCTCAGGTCATGATCTCAGGGTGGTGAGTCCAGCCCCATGTTTGGCTTAAGATTCTCTCCCTCCCTCTCCCTCTGCCCTCCCCCCCCAACTCTCTCTCAAATAAAAAAATCTCAAAAAAAATTTTAAGTGCATATGCTTTCGATCAGTAATTCCATTTCTTTTTTTTTTTTTTAAGATTTTATTTATTTATTTGACAGAGAGAGATCACAAGCAGGCAGAGAGGCAGGCAGAGAGGAGGAAGCAGGCTCCCCGCTAAGCAGAGACCCCAATGTGGGACTCGATCCCTTGACCATGAGATCATGACCTGAGCCGAAGGCAGTGGCTTAACCCACTGAGCCACCCAGGCGCCCCAGTAATTCCATTTCTAAGGATAATCTAATAATAGCTGGACAAAACAAAAAAAGATATACAAGGATGCTCATCTGAAGTGTTAAAGTAGACAGAGGAATATTCATACAAAAAATACTTGTGACAATTAAAACTTATGTGGCTCTCTGTCTTAGAACAATCAACGTCCAGGCTTTATTAGGTGAAAACTGAAAGCAGCAACTGACCATGTGCCTAATGTTTTGAGGTTATGGGGAAGATGACAGGAAAGGATGGGTGACTTGATTTTTTTTTCCATAAAGATTTTATTTATTTATTTATTTATTTATTTACTTACTTACTTATTTCAGAGAGAGAGCATGTGAGACATGCACCAGCACCGGGTGGTGGGGGGGGGGGATGATGAGGTGGAGATGAGAAGCAGACGGGAGGGAGAGGGAGGGAGAAAGAATCTCCAGCAGATCCTGTACTGAGGGCAGAGCCCGGCTCAATCTCATGACCCTGAGATCACCACCTCAGCTGAAAACAAGAGTCGGATGTTCAACTCATCCACCGAGGTGCTCTGGGTGACTTGATTTTTAAGAGAAATTGCAATGACTACTGTTAACTACCGCTACTACTAATGATAATGACTAATATTGGTATTTATCATATGCTAGGCACCATCTAAGTACAGTCTGGGGGATTGAGCCCTGCATCAGGCTCCCCGCTCAGTGGAGAGTCTGCTTCTCCCTCTGACTCTCTGACCCCCTCTCGCACTCTCTTTCTAATAAATAAGATCTTAAAAAAAAAAAAGTGACTTCTCAAATATCTTGGCCTTTTAGAAAGCCAAAATCCTTTCCTCTACTTCCTATCCCAAGGAGTGGGAGAATTCCCTTATCCAGCATTTCCAAGGCCGATTTCATGTCACAAATACACATTTTAATTTCAGCACTTAAATATTATGACAACTAAGTACGGTCATACTTAAAATTAATTGTGTTCCTCCACCTAAGTTTGTAAACAAAGTGGGGAAAAATTACCATACAAGAACAAATGAGGCGGGGGGTGGGGGGCGCAGCAGGAGGAGGACACACAATTCAATGTACAACCCCTATACACTTAGTTCAGGAAGGAAAGGTCAAAGATATTGATGTATCTTTTTTTTTAAAAGATTTTATTTATTTATTTGACAGAGGGAGACACAAAGAGAGAGGGAACACAAGCAGGGGGAGCGGGAGAGGGAGAAGGTTTCCCGCACAGCGGGGAGCCTGATGCAGGGCTCAACCCCAGGACCCCGGGATCCTGAGCCAAGCCAAAGGCAGATACTTAATGACTGAGCCACCCAGGCACCCCAATACTGATGTATCTTATTTTCTATGACCCAATTACGCATATAATGTTTGTATTTGTTACAAACTGGATACTTTTAAGTTCTTGTTACTTTAAGAATCAATAGTGAAGCCCCTAATTTGTAAAAAGTCCCTAATTTGATCATTTCTAAGAATCTATGTATTTCATTTTCTAAAAACGGGTTTTTTTTTAAAAGATTTTATTTATTTATTTGACAGAGAGAGTCACAACGAGAGAGGGAACACAAGCAGGGGGAGTGGGAGAGGGAGAAGCAGGCTTCCCGCTGAGAGCAAGGAGCCTGATGCCTGAGCTCTATCCCAGGACTCTGGAATCATGACCTGAGCCGAAAGCAGACACTTAATGACTGAGCAACACAGGTGCCCCTGTATTTCATTTAAAAAAATTTTTTATTTGAGAAAGCAAGAGCAGGAAGGGTAGGGGAGAAGGGGGTGGGGAAAGGAGGAGTAGAAACAGATGCCCCACTAGGCAGGGAGCCCACCGGCCACAGGGCTCCATCCAAGGACCCTGAGATCATGACTCCAGCTGAAGGCAGACGCTTAATGGACTGAGCCACCCAGATGCCCTCAGATTTTGAATCTGTTTAAAGCAGAGGGTCTTTTAACTCCCCTCCCAATGATCCTAATTCAAGGTTCACAAATCAAATGAATTAAATTTATCGTGAGGTCAGAGACTGCAGGGGTCAATGAACTTTGGCAATTTCTATAACTTGAAGAATAAGTGGTCTTTTAAGCCAAGTGGAGTTCTGGAAAGCAAACAGTTAAGTCTATACTAGGATTTTGAAAAAATATGAAAACTTGTATTCAAATTACATGCCTTTATCTATTGTTTTAAGGTTCCAAGAAAAGCAAGCTATTTCAAGAGTACATAAAACTTTCTAAAAAAAACAAAACAAACAAAAAAAAAACACAAGACAAAAGAACAAACCCCAAAACATGACCATACTGTTAGATGAGGAAAAGACTTTTATATGAACGAGTCCTAGACAAAATGTGAGGTCGAAAACTTTGAAGAATTTTACATACATGCATGCATTCATCCCATACAGTGGCTAGAATGATAGCATATTTAATACATTTTTATTAACACACACCTGCCTATCACACTAGAGATAGATTAATTGGAAATCTGGGGTACATTATAAACTACTGACAACAGCAGAACCCTCCACAGTTAAGAGGCCAATGATCATCATCTTGGTGACGTATATTGAATAAATCCCCTTCCCTCCAGAAAATTTATATTTGAAGGATTTATACTCATTAGGACATCTCTTGGCCCACCGCAAAATAATGTGGCTACTGAGCCTCTGGACAGAGTCTAAATATCATCGTATCACAAAAGTAGAGGAAGAAAGGGTGACACAGGACCGAATGTGCCCATATCAAACCATGTTACTCAGACCTGTTTCCCCAGAGCCAATGGTTGGCCTCACAGGGTTCATTCCCCAAACATAATCACACAGCAGGTATGATCAATGGAGCGAATCTCTGAACAAGGCACAAGCCAAAAGGCAGCTGTGGGAAACTGGATAATGAGACAAGCACACTCTACACAGAACTAACATTCCCTAAAATTGCTAATTAGTTCAGATGCTTCCCAAGGTTCCTATGAAATCGGGGAATTTCACATGTGAAAGATAGTGGCAGAATTACAAGGCACTCTTGTTTACTTTTGCAAAGAAGATGGTAAAACAGTGAAGCAATTTCAAAATCTATTTTGGTTTCTTTGCCGCCTTCCCACAACTGTAGTTTCTATTCACACAGAACCAAGAACTAGGAGAGCAGTTCGAATGTTTGATACAAGATAAAACAAGTACTGGTTCTAATCAGGGATGCCCATAATGTTACAGATGGCTAAAACATTATTTCTATATCTCTATTCCATGACTTTATTAATATTATTGATTTTTATTATTAAGGTTTTATAAACAATAGCCACCGTCCCCCATGAGCGTAAGCTCTCAAACTCCAGCTTATGTTAAAAGCAGCTGGAGGAGTTGTTAAGACTGCAGATCACTGGGCTTCACTTCTGCCTTTCCTATTTAAGTAGGCATGGGGTGGGGACGCAAAAGTTACATATCTAACAAGCATCCAGGTGATGTTCATGTTTGGGGACTAGACTTTGAGAATCATGTTGTAGAGTTAAACCATCCTTGAGTACGTCTGTTAGATAATTATCCAAAAGGATATTAACATGGAATATATACAGCCTGCTTTTCTCCTTCCTCCCTGCCTCCCTTCCTTCCTTCCATTTACTTATTTGAGAGAGAGAGGGAGTGAGTACATGTGTGTGCAAGCGGGGAGGGAGTGGTGGTGGTGGTACAAGGAAAACACAGAATCTCTCTCTTTTTTTTTTTTTTAAAGATTTTATTTATTTATTTTTCAGAGAGAGAGAGTACACACAAGTAGGCAGAGAGGCAGGCAGAGGAAGCGAGAAGCAGGCTCCCTGCCGAGCAAGGAGCCTGATGCGGGACTCAACCCCAGGACCCTGGGATCATGACCTGAGCCAAAGGCAGCAGCTTAATCAACTGAGCCACCCAGGCGTCCCGGAAAACACAGAATCTCAAGCAGAGTCCCCGCTGAGTGCAGAGGTGGGCTTGATCCCACCATCCGTAAGATCACAACCTGAGCCTAAACCAAGAGGAGGACCCTCAACCATCCAGATGCCCCATACGGAGTTTCTTCTATGCATACTCAATTTAGGACTATATGGGACCCTTCATTTTGGTTAACAGAATTAAGAACAAGGGTCCAAAGTGGGCTTTCCTCAACAAATGCTTTTGCTCATGGGGGTGCTGAAAAGAATACGCACGTTTTCAGTATACAAACATTTCGCCTCATCTACAGGTCACTGAACTTACACTTTGCAAAATAAATAAAAGGAAAAAAATGTTCTACCTACCAGCTTTCAGGCAAATCACTTTAAGACTTATTTATAGCAACACAGGTTACCTGCTAATAGTTCTCTAGGACTCTGAAAACAGGTTGGAGACTAGGAATTAGGGACTTACAGGAGGTAAAGTTTGAAAACGACTATAAGCATGAAAAATTTAACCATGGGACTCACAAGCATACTAATAAATCCAGAAGAAAAGTACTGGACAACATCTTTTACTTTGCTCAAGGAATTCCAGAATGTTCTGCTATGTGATTTGCTTTTTCAAGGGGGCTTGGTCTAAACAGGTTCCTAACTGGCAATCGAAAAGCTTTCCTCTGGATGCTTTCAAATATTTTATAGTAATGCTGCTGACGGGAACAAAACAGCAGGAGTAACTGCTGAGGTTCTGGGTCACAGTCCTCACTTCCTGTGAGGAACTCTTCACGTGTACTCACTTTCACAGGGTAGGTCCGTAGAAAGGCACTCCCCTGCAGCCCCACAGGCAGCACCCTAAGTCCTTCCCACATAGGACCAGCCTCTAGGGCGAAGTAAGACCTGATAGACCAGACTGACCTACAATCCTACCGAACAGCTTCTTTTGTGTGGGTACTACTTCTCTGTGGTAGCCAGGAGCCTTGAGCTGGTGTGTGCACAGGGGTTAGGAGAGATGAATTTTGCTGAGAGAATCCAAGTTGGGTCTTGGGAAGCTGACCAAGCCTTTGCCTTGATAGAGCTGTCTTTTTGGTAGTGTGTGAAGTGACTGACCTTGATAGCAAGAGTTCAGAGGTCAGGAAAAGAATAATTTGGAAAGGCATTTCCCAGAACACCACATTAGCATCTGAATCAGAAAATCTAGAGGGCATGAGAGGACAGGCTAGCACTTAATAACTTAGGAGGCAAGAAATCCCTCAAAGAAAAACTGCTGGAGTTATAATTTAACTGCTTCTATCTTGAAACTGTTGATTTTATAGGTAATATTTTGTCACAGAAACAAGGAAAGCATGTTTCACAGTTTTATCGTTTGAGGAATGGAGAAACAAAAGGAAAATTGAGAACATTTTACAATTCCTGAGTATAAAGTCTGTCTTGGGCTGTAAACACCTAGAAGACAAATAACTATTCAGAATGGTCTCCAAAGTACACAGAAGGTCCACAGGGGTTCTGTCTGGAACAGATTAACAGTCTCTCTCCTGATAGTGAAAATATGTCCAATTTACCATCAATGTGGCCAATAATAATTACAATAAGTCTTTGCATTTATAGAGATATGCTCAGAAAATACAAAAATATAGTGCTTATTTTACAGAAACAGAGTAGGAAGCAAACAGGAAGTGACTCTTTAGCAAAGTCATTACAGAACCCCTAAACCACTTTCTAGAATTTTGTTTTGGTCAAGTATGCTGTTTAAACTCAGCCTAAAATAGAGATTTAAGTTACAAAGAACGTGGTACTGGATACAGAATTCTTCTGCACTGGCATGGCCTTCTTTGGGACCTCTGCCAGCACACCCCTCCCATGCCGGGTTAAAGAGCCTCCTGGAAGGGGAGGGGTACACAGGGAAGGGACATCCTGTATCTACTTCAGTCCCAGAACTTAGCACACTGTGTTAAAATTATCCATTTAGAGTCTCCCGATAAGATTTTACTATCCTAAAGGGCAAGAACTATTTCTTAGGAAAATGCTGAACCAAATGCATCCACGGAAACCAAATGGTTAAAGATCCCTCCTGAGCTGGGATGAGAAGTGGCTCCAGTGAATCACAACCTACCCTGGAGGCTCCAGCTAGTCACTCAGCAGGGATGAGGCCAAACACTTTTTGGGGTGTCTCCCTTACACTGCCGTTTTTTTTTTTTTCTTTCCCTATTTCTTTTTCTTTTCTTTTTTTTTTTAAGATTTTATTTATTTATTTGACAGAGAGAGATCACAAGTAGGCAGAGATGCAGGCGGAGAGAGAGGGGGAAGCAGGCTCCCCGCTGAGCAGAGAGCCCAATGCGGTGCTCAATCCCAGGGCCCTGGAACCATGACCTGAGCCGAAGGCAGAAGCTTAACCCACTGAACCACCCAGGCGCCCCTTCTTTTCCTATTTCATTCTTCAGTTGCAAAATAGCCAGAAAGGTACTGATTGATATCAAAACAATTCACTGATATTAGACAAAGCCTGTCTGGATCTCGGGTTTCAAGGCATACATTTTATTATTATAATTATACTCACATTTTAAAAAACATCACTCCTTGAGTCACTTACAGGACATCCACAACAAGAAGAACTTTTGTAATGGGCATGAGAAATGTTTAGATCCTGTATGCCTGCATATGCCACAGGCATTAACAAAAAGAAATTCCCTACTGGCACTGTTTTCCTTTCTAAATAAACCCACGTGAAAGGCCACTTGATGAATAGGATAGCACTTATCAGCTAAAAATTAACAACATGAAACCAATAATAGTTCCTTGTTACCCTTTCAAGCAGTCTTTTGATTCAATTTTTCCTGGAAGAGAGGAGGGCCACAGTCCGCTTAATCTGTTAACTTGTTAACTGCAGTTCTAATGGGGGTTGGAGAGTGGGTACCCTTTGAAGTAGCTCTGTTTAGAAGTAAAAACAATGTTGCTAGTCATAAAGTTTCTGGCCTGGTATCAAAACAGGAAAATCCTAGTGAGGCAGGAGAGAGCCAAACTGAAATACGGAATAATCTTATTTATTCTCTCCCCTGGAAGACCAAGGTTTACACAGATTTGTGCTATGCAAATATTCCCACTCTTCTCTCCAGCAGGAGAGAAAGTGTACCCACCTTAGAAAAGCATGTATTCTGGAAAAATCCCAGGTTCTGAACTTTATACATAAACAGGAAGGACTCCTTCCTTTCCTAGAGGAACCCACTGGCTCTGCTCTCATGCACACCTCCTGAGACCACCGCAGATCCAGGATGTTTCCAGGACTGCAAATGGCTAGAGGAGACAAGGAGAAATCACCAACTCATAACAAAGATTAACCAGGAACGGGTCCAGGGATGAGGAAGGAGCTAATAAAACAAAGAAAGTAGTAGCTAAAGTAATATCCTATGCCTTCTTCACAAAGATTAGCCCATGAAAGTGGTTATCTGGGCCCCTGAGTGCCTTCCTTCTATGGAAACAGAAAAATGTTTAAAATACTTCACAGTCATTTTATTTTATTTTTTTAAGATTTTATTTATTTATTTGACAGAGAGAGATCAAAAGTAGGTGGAGAGGCAGGCAGACAGAGAGGAGGAAGCAGGCTCCCCAGCAGAGAGCCCAATGCGAGGCTCGATCCCAGCACCCTGGGATCATGACCTGAGCTGAAGGCAGAGGCTTTAACCCACTGAGCCACCCAGGTGCCCCTTCACAGTCATTTTAATCAAAAGCAAATCATCTTAATAAAAACACATAACTGGCCTTAAAAATAAATTGTAACAAATTGTGAAAAGAACCCAAATTCATTAGTGTGCTACTTCTCTCTTCATAAATTAGATTTCCTTTAAAAATCCATGCGTCCACACAGAAGTCCTGGCTTGATATAGTTTATAACTTATTTTTTTAAAAAGATTTTATTTATTTATTTGAGGGAGAGAGAGGAGAGGAGGGGGAGGAGCAGAGGGAAAGGTACAAGCAAATTCCGTGCTGAGCACGGATTCTGACACAGGGCTCAATCCCACGACCCTGAGATCATGACCCGAGCTGAAATCAAGAGTCAGATGCACAGACACGGGCTTCTTTAGGACTTGTGTGTGACTGAGACACACAGGCACCCTTATAACTTACTTTAAACACGCCGTCTGCTCTCTGGAGCCAGCAGTTATTCTCTTCTTAGTGCTTTATATTCTCTTTGTACTGACTGACTGGTTTATTGTCTGTTTTTCCCCAACAGACCCTGCATCTTACTCATGTCCGTACTGCTATAGCTAGGACAGCACTGGCTATAAACAATAAATAAAGGCATGAAAATGAATACAGACAGATGAATGAGATCACTTTTCAAGCTCTGGGAACGTGAGGGTAACTTCTGGCCACTCCCCACTCCATAGCTGGCACTTCAATATATATAAAGGTGTCAAATTCATCAGATTCTATATCCCCTCTCCAGCTGAACACCGTATGGGATAGAATCGGAACAGAAGCTAGGAAAAGGTAGGTATTACCATCTCTACTCTAAAGTTAAGGCAAATGAGATGTTAAATACCCCATTTAAGGTCGCCAGTTACTAAGCAACAGAGATCTGATACAAACCTGTGTCTGCCTAGCACAAAACCCAAGCTCTTAATGGTGTTACCCACCAGCCTCCCTCCCTCTCCCAACACATTCCTCCCATCACTTTAGGTGGGGACGCCCTCATTATGAGCAGTACCTTTAATTACTGGACACAAAGTCTTTCCTCCTCAACCCTCTGTAATACTTTGCTATCTACCATCAGATCTTTCTATTTAGAGCAGGACTAAGTGAACAGAGAACTCTCTGGGATACTCACCATATCTAGAATATTCCTTTTCTTTTTTTTTTTTTAAGAGTTATTATTATTTTTCAGTAATCTCCACACCCAATGTGGGGCTTGAATTTACAATCCCAAAATCAGGAGTCGCATGCCCTACCGACTGAGCCAGGCAGGCCCCACCCCTTAAGACCTAGTAGGTCTTAAGAAATGAATGATATGGGGCCCCTGGGTGGCTCAGTGGGTTAAAGCCTCTGCCTTCAGCTCAGGTCATGATCCCAAGATCCTGGGATAGAGCCCCGCATCGGGCTCTCTGCTCCGCGGGGAGCCTGCTTCCTCCTCTCTCTCTGCCTGCCTCTCTGCCTACTTGTGATCTCTGTCTGTCAAATAAATAAATAAAATCTTTTAAAAAATTTTTTAAAAAATGAATGATATGTCCATAAACTTATATAAGAATGTTAACTCCCAACTATATTCAAAATGGAAATAACTCCAACATCCATCAACAAGAGGACGGACGAAAAAAAAAGTATATTCACATCATAGAGCACTCACAGCAACGAGAAAGAATAAACCACTGGTAAATGCAGATGAATCAGGGCACCTGGGTGGCTCAGTGGGTTAAAGCCTCTGCCTTCGGCTCAGGTCATGGTCCCAGAGTCCTGGGATCGAGCCCCGCATCGGGCTCTCTGCTCAGCAGGGAGCCTGCTTCCTCCTCTCTCTCTCTGCCTGCCTCTCTGCCTACTTGTGATCTCTGTCAAATAAATAAATAAATAAATCTTTAAAAAAAAAAAAATGCAGATGAATCGCAAACAAACCAAGATGAATCTCAAATCACGAAGAAGTCAAAAGGTGGTTACCTCTGTGGGGAGTGGTACTGACAGGAAAGGGCATGAGGGAACTTTCTGAGGGGGTAGAAGTATTTTGTATCTTGACCTGGGTGATAATCACATGGCTGTATACATACTTCTTTTATTTTCAATGTGTTTTATTTATTCTTTTTTTTTTTTCAGGTGAGCACACATGTGTTGTGGGGAGAGGGGCAGAGGGGAAGGGAGAGAGAGATCTTAAGCAGACTCCAAACCCAGCGTAGAGCCTGACATGGGGCTTGATCTAACAACCCTGAGATTATGACCTGAACTGAAATCAAGAGAAAACAACTGAGCCACCCAGGTGCCCTACTACTGTTTTTGTTTTGTTTTGTTTTGTTTTAAAGATTTTATTTATTTATTTGACAGAGATCACAAGCAGGCAGAGAGGCAGACAAAGGCAGGGGGGGAAGCAGGCTTCCCGCTGAGCAGAAAGCCCGATGCAGGGCTCGATCCCAGGACCCTGAGATCATGACCCAAGCTGAGCGCAGAGGCTTAATCCACTGAGCCACCCAGGTGCCTCTGTTTTTGTTTTTGTTTTTAAGGTTTGAGAAAGAGAGTGGTGGGAGGAGAAGGAGAGAGAATCTTAAGCAGACTCCCTGCTGACCGCAGAGCCTGACACAGGGCTCGATCGAACGACTCTGAGAGCATGACCTGAGCTGAAATCAAGAGCTGGACATCAACTGACAGCCATGTAGGTGCCCCTGTATACATACTTTTGTAAGTCTGAGTTGTGTACTTAAAATCTGCTCATTTTACTATACGTAAATTATGTCTTAAAAAGTATTGTTAAGAAAAAAGAAATAGCTAATGTCTGAGCTGACAGAGTGAACTGTCAACCATGTTTATACCACTGTCACATCACATCACCTACTGCTTTACCCAGTAAACAGAAAGACCACTGATCCACTGCCAGAAAATTCATTATGTGAGGTCTTCAAGAACATATTCCTTAAATAAAATGCAATCATGCTACAACTCATATATGTAAACCAAACAAACAGCAAGAAACATTTTAAGCCTGGGCAATGGTTTTCAGAAACCTTACTAAAATGGGGAAGAAGGCAAAAAAGGAACACAGCATAAAGGTTAACAAATCAAATATACAATCCACAGCCCATAAGCACTTCCAGAGAGACTTATGGAACACAGGAAATTATCAGGGGGACCGCTTGTGTGAAAAGAAGGGTTCCTTAAAGCAACACTGCAGGAGTTCATTTCCCAAAGAGATGAGAGGTGGCTTCCAAGCTTTGAAAGGATAAGGCAGTCTCCTAGGATTGAAGTTGATATTTCAAGTTAATAAATGACCCATCACAATCCTCACCCACTGAGAAAGACCACCTGGTAGATCTCTTACAAATCTTCTCAAAGTTACAAGAGCTAGAAAACTTGAGAAACTGGACCAACCCTGACTGTACAGAGAATAAGCAAACAAAATACACGCACTGGGCAGGAACTGGTACAAGGCACTGCTAAGTGTCCGAAAAACCAACAGTGTCATCCATGGGGTAGGAATCAGGACTGACTCCAGGACAGTATCTTGTGTTCTCCCTAAGTAAGATTAGCCTTCTGCAATTTCACTCAGGACACAAAGTAAAATCAATAAATCTATATAGCCACGGAGATGCACAGGGATAAGGCATCATGCAAAATGAAGTTCACTGTGCTCATAACACAACAAGAACTGCTGGGGGGAGGGCAGGTTATGTGGAGACCTGAGAAAAACAGAAACACTAGATGGTTTGAGAGTTTTACTGCACAGGAAACCCCAAAGCAACCAAAAACTGCTTGTCAAGATGGTAGGTAGACAAGTAACAGTGCACAGATATGAAAGCCGAGAGGTGGTTTTCTTTTTTAAAAAGATTTTATTTATTTATTTGAGAGAGAGAGAGAAAGAGGCGCAGAGGGAGAGGGACAAGCAGACTCCCCACTGAGCAGGGAGCCCGACCTGGGACCCGATCCCAGGATCCTGAGATCATGACCCAAGGAAAGCAGATGCTTAACTGACTGAACCATCCAGGCACCCCTAATGGCCTGTTTCTAGGACAGAGAGCAGAAGCTTGGAGTGTATTTGAAAGGCATGTATGTCCTCTTGTTATATGGTCCAATATTTATCAAAGCTTCCACCTCTCTCATCTCCACATAACTGGCATTCTCAGATGTGTGTTATGTTATGAGCACAGTAAACTTCATTTTGCATGATGACATCATGTGGTTTAAAGCCTCTGCCTTCGGCTCAGGTCACGATCCCAGGATCCTGGGATCGAGTCCCGCATCAGGCTCTCTACTCAGCGGGGAGCTTGCTTCTCCACCCCCCCCCCCCACCGCCTGCCTCTCTGCCTACTTGTGATCTCTCTGTCAAATAAATAAATAAAATCTTAAAATATATATATATTAAAGTGTTTAGATGCAAAACAATGTTAAAAGGCAGAATCTAATGCCTATGATTAAGTACACTAATACATTATTTTTAAAAATTCCACATTCAGCCATTTCAATGTCTACACTGACACCTGGGACCTAAAATGAGGAAAGGACTGTGTGATCTTTTCCAGAACAGACTCTTCTGCTTAGCTGTTTTGGTTATACCTGGTGCCAGGTTATCAGCCCCACACTCCCTTATTTGTTTTGACATTTCTTGGACACGTTACCACAGGCTCAGGAAAGGGCAGCAGGGAACCTAAGACTAAGCTTTTCTACCAGACACAGGACAGCAAAACATCTGTGGATTCCAAGAGCCCGATCTGCATCATTTTTAAGGTATCATTTACACAGTAAGAGAAACAATGATACTTTGGGCAGTTATTTCTAGACAGTTCCAGAACTTTCCAGCTTCTAAGGATATCCTGGCCTTCCCACAGACATCTGATATGACCAACACTTTCTTTTTGCTGCCCAACTCCGAAAGTAAACTAGCTTTTCTGCTGGATTACTCAGTGATTTTGGAAGATGTGATTACTCGTTTAGGGAACAGTCCTAACGAAACAAATTATTTCCAGTAGAGCTTTTGGCTCTAGGTAGCTGGAAAGATCTGGATGTGCAAGGTCATAATAAAATAGATGTTGTCTTCAGCATTCTGCTCCCCACCAAAAAGTCTTAAAAAGTCTTATTGATATATATATATATATATTTTTAAAGATTTTATCCATCCACTTGATAGAGAGAGATCACAAGTAGGCAGAGAGGCAGGCAGAGAGAGAGGGGAGGAACAGGCTCCCTGCTGAGCTGAGAGCCCGATGTGGGACTCGATCCCAGGACCCCGAGATCATGACCTGAGCCGAAGGCAGAGGCTCAACCCACTGAGCCACCCAGGCACCCAAGTCTTATTGATATTTAAAAATTCCCTAAGGGGTGCCTGGGTGGCTCAGTCAGTTAAGCGTCTGCCTTCAGCTCAGGTCATGATCTCAGGGTCCATGGATCGAGCCCCACATTGGGCTCCCTGCTCAGCAGAGAGCCTGCTTCTCCCTCTCCCTCTGCCTGCTGCTCTGTCTACCTGTGCTCTCTCTGTATCTGTCAAATAAATAAAAATCTTAAAAAAAAAAAAAAACTCCCTAAGCTGTGAAAATTTTTCTTCAAACGACACACCCTATGCTCATTATCCTTTCCTGACTCTGATGATAGACATAACACCAGATAGCTCAGTTATTCCCCCCGCCCCAATTCAAAGGAAGATCAAGAACCAAGGGCAACTACAAATAAAGGGAATCACAGGAAAAGAAAGAAAAATAAACTAGAAAAAACAGTTTTTTTAAAGTAGGCTCCATGCCCAGTGTGGAGTCCAACATGGGCCTGAACTCACAACCCTGAGATCAAGACCTGAGCTGAGATCAAGAGTTGGACATGTAACCAACTGAGCCACCCAGCACCCTGAAAAAATAATTTTAAAGAAAGGGCAAAAAAAGGAGAAAAATTTTACTGTAGAAAAATCTAAGACACACTATCTCAGCCAGGTGATCAAATTATCAAAAGCAATAAACCATGTTCCTAGTATGTTCTCTTGACAGCATATGATGAGGATGCTTTACTGCTGTGGTGTTCCTCCTCCTAACCCTGTAACTCTAATCTAACCATAAGAAAAACCTCAGACAAACCCAAACCAAATGACAGTCCACAAAGTATCCGACAGTACTCCTCAAAACTGTGAAAATCATCAAACAAGGAAAGCCTGAGAAACTGTCATAGCCAGGAGGAATGTAAGAAGACATTAAGATTAAATGTAACGTATCCTGAGACAGGATCTTGGAACAGATAAAAGTTTTAAAAAAACAGATAATGTGAAATAAATTATACAGAAAATGAAACTACTCACTCACAGCATGACAGAGCAGAAAGAACACAGACTTTAGAGACAAAATCTTGGGTTTCTCTTTCTTTTTTTTTTAAATCTTGGGTTTCAATCACTGCTCCATCATTCATTGGCTGTGTGATCTTAGATAAATTACTAGGTGATTCTCTGAGCTTCAGCTTCCTCATCTGTAAAATGGGGATAAGAGTGCCAACCTAACGGGGTTGGTTTGAAGGTTAGATAATATGTTTAAAGAATTTGAGACCACCAACACTCCACCCCCAAAGCCCTCTCACGGATGTCCATACACATTTCCTCAGACAGTAGGCTACTCTTGACTAACCAGGGTAAAAGGCAGCCCTTTTTACAAAGCGGCAGTGAAGAGGGCACAGAGCACCCATCCTTTCTTAACAGTCAGGGAGTACAGCTCTGCACATTATACACTCACCTAACAGACTGTGATAACAAAGTTAGGTCACAGACTGCACAGTAAGAAAGCCATAAGATTCTGTAGGGATTCAGGATTTCCAAATTTAGCTAGGTTTAGAATCAACTGAGACATGTTCCATTTTTTTTTTTTAAAAGATCCACCACTCTATCCCCAACTCCTTCAGATAAGGTGAGTCTGATATGAGGCTGAGCAATGTATTATTTTTATTATTTTTAGTTGACTTGGATAAAAGTGATCTGCTATGGGATTTTTGTTTTTTCTTTAATTTTTCTTATTTTTTCTGAAGATTTTATTTATTTGACAGACAGATCACAAGTAGGCAGAGAGGCAGGCAGAGAGAGAGTGGGGAGGAAGCAGGCTCCCTGCTGAGCAGAGAGCCCGATGCGGGGCTCCATCCCAGGACCCTGAGATCATGACCTGAGCTGAAGGCAGAGGATTTAACCCACTGAGCCACCCAGGTGCCCTGCTATGGGATTTCTAGAAACAGTGATCCTAGAGAAGGAAACAGTGATCACAGAGAAGGAAATCAAGGCCCAAAGAATGCAGAAGTGATTAAGGTTTAAGTTCAGCGGCAAGTGGCTCAGGAGTGGTAAGGCCAAGACCAGAACATGGCTCGGGCTCAGTTGTGTATCTCTTCCCTGTTTTCTAAAACAAAGGTCCCAAACCATAAGCTGTCACTTGAAACTGCATGTGTGACTGACAGGGAAGAAAATGAAAAGCAAAAGCATTTATTGGGAAAGAAGATTCTATGGGGAGAATGTAGTGGAAAAATCTACTGCGCTCCGGGACTAGTTAACAGACATGACAGTCTGAGCTTTAAAAATCTTCCCCTAACATTTACCAACTCTCCTACTGGTGGAAAATTCGAATACTGAAATTTGTTCCCTTTCTGTAAACGGGTGTTGGCTAATGTTTAAGAAGTTTTGAAAATCAGAACACTCCAATTTTAAGTGTAAAAATGTATACTTGAAAATCTCTACTGTGATTTGAAGTAACCAAAAGAGGTTGTGACTGATGATGTTATTATATATTAAACAGATGCCAAAATTAGCCCCAGTCTGATGAAAGGGTATTTTAGAAACAGTTTAAACCTTAGTCTTTTGAAGAACCTATCCCAAGAACTGTGCAGTTACTTTGGGAATCAAACACAGGCTGATTAAGAATTAAGGTGTTCCCTTAGTACACCACCAGAAGGTGGAACATTCAACTTCCTAGAACCTTCTGGCAAAGACTACAATGTAGACAATTGTACATTCATAATCACCTGCCAGGATTTCCAAAGGCTTCTGTTCTGTCCCACCCTCAGTTATTTTATCTGAGTGATAAAGCAATCAGTAATAACTTCCACCAGTTCCCACATCTATCCATCCACCAGCATCTGTAATCACTTAACCCTTCCTGTTCCTTTGGATAAATGGTGAATGCTCCCATCCAAAACCAACTCCCCTGCCTTTCTCACCACTGGAGGACACAGCTCTAACAATCCTTTCTCTCCATCCACACCCATTCCTCCCTCTAGATTACTCCCATCAGCATGAATTTGCTATACAATCTGTCATCTCAAAAATAAACCTCTTGGGAGGGGGGTGGGGGGTTGGGTGAGGCTGGTGGTGGGTATTAAGGAGGGCACGTATTGGATGGAGCACTGGGTGTGGTACATAAACAATGAATTTTGGAACACTGGAAAAAATAAAATTAAATTAAAAAATAAATAAACCTCTCAATTCTATATTCTCCTCCACTTAGCATCTTGTTTCTCTGTTCTCTTTTACAACAAAACTTCAAAAACTGTAATGCACTGTTTATACTTCCTGTCTTCAATTTCTCTCTTCCCATTGTCTTGAAACCTTTTCAAATATGCTTTCATCCTTATCGCTTATTGGAAATACTCTTTACTGAATTTAAGGACAATTCTCATTGAAAATACTCTATACTGGGGCACCTGGGTGGCTCAGTGGGTTAAAGCCTCTGCCTTCAGCTCAGATCATGATCCCAGGGTCCTGGGATAGAGCCCTGCATTGGGCTATCGAGCCCCGCATGAGGCTCTCTGCTGGGCAGAGAGGGCGCCTGCTTCCTCCTCTCTGCCTGCCTCTGCCTACTTGTGATCTCTGTCAAATAAATAAACAAAATCTTTAAAAAAAAAATACTCTATACTAATTTTAAGGACAGTTCTAAGTCCTCAAATGACTTGATCTCTTCGCTGTGCAGGACCGAGCTGATCATCTTTCTCCTGAAAACACTTCCAAGTATGGCGACTTCTAAGATGCCATGTTCTCCTGGTTTTTCCCCACCTCCTCAGGTGTTCCTTTTCTAGTTTTTTGCTGTTTCCCCTCTTCTCGCTGATCTCCAAATATGGAGATCTATGTCCCAGACTTACCCTCCTCTACTTACCCTCCTCTACTATCCTCACTCACTCCCCTGGCAATCTCACCCAGCCTCATGGTTTTAAATCTATCCATATGCTAATAACTTCCATGCTATCTCCCAGAACTCCAGACACATCTCCACTTGGAGGTCCAAATGTGTGTTTCAACGTTGTATGTTTCAAACTGAATTTCTCACAACTCCTGCACTTTACCAACCTTGACCACCCACAGTCTTACCCGCCTCAGTTAATGGCAGCGCCATTCCTTCAAATGCCCAGGCTAAAAATCACTAGGGCCATCCTTGACACCTCTTTCATACTTCACATTCAAATCCTGTTGGCTGTGTCCAATCCATTCAGTTCTTAACTTTCTGACAACACCCTAGTCCATGTCACCGTCATTTCTCGCCTGGATTATTGCTACCATTTCTTAGCTGGCTTCCTCACTGCCACACTTGTCCTCTTACACAGGCTTCTCACAACCCCAAACAACCAGTCACTTCACTCAAAAAAATGTGAAAAACTCCCTACAACAGCCAAGAAACCATATATGTATGACACATTCCCCTCCATTATTTGCCCAACCCCCTCTGCTAGGATAGTCTCCTTTCTTTACCTGTTGCTAGTCACACTGATTTCTCATTATCCATGGACTATCGCAAGCACACTCCCACCTCTGGACCTTTGCATTGGCTCTTCTCTCTGTTTGTAATGTTGTTTCCTTAGATATCCACTCGCTTCACTTCTTTTACCCATTCAAGTCTTCATTTTAATGTTGCCTCCTCCGTGAGGTCTACCCTGGGCACTCATAGTTCCCCTATCCCTGACCCCCTTAACATGCGATCATTTCCCTTCAGTAGCTTAATCATCTTCTAACATATTGTATTATACTGTCATTTATTTATTATTTTTTATTTTATCTATTTATTTATTTATTTAAATGGGACCCAGGCTTGGGGATTTTTTTCTTTTTAAGATTTTATTTATTTATTTGACAGACAGAGATCACAGGTAGGCAGAGAGGCAGGCAGAGAGAGAGAAGGAAGCAGGCTCCCCACTGAGCAGAGAGCCCAATGTGGGGCTCGATCCCAGGACCCTGGGATCATGAACCGAGCCGAAGGCAGAGGCTTTAACCCACTGAGCCACCCAGGCACCCCTATTTATTATTTTTTAAAAAGATTTTATTTATTTGAGAGAGAGCGAGTGCATGCAACCATAAGCAGGGGGAGTAGCAGTGGGAGAGGCACAAGCAGCCTCCCTGCTGAGCACAGAGCCTAACAAAGGGCTCAATCCCAGGATCCCAAGATCATGACCTGAACCAAAGTCAGACACTCAACCAACTCAGCCACCCAGTTGCCCAACATTATTTGTCCTTTTATTTTATTTTTATTTTTTTGGGCAGACAGAGATCACAAGTAGGCAGAGAGGCAGGCGGCGGGGCGGGGCGGGGGTGGCTCCCCGCTGAGCAGAGAGCCCAATGTGGGGCTCAATCCCAGTACCCTGGGATCATAACCAGAGCTGAAGGCAGAGGTTTTAACCCACTGAGCCACCCAGGTGCCCCTATTTGTCCTTTTAAATATCTGTCTTCTCTCATTTGGATTTGATCTCCACTAGGAGTTGGATTTTTGTCTGTTTTATTCATTCCTGTATCCCCAGCATCTGAAACAATACCAGACACACGGTAGGAAATTTGTAAGTATTTGCTGCCAGTGATGAGAGCAGAATTAACCAAACAAAAGGAAGGGCTATAGCATCATTTAAGGGAAGGTAGCCACTCTATTTTAAATGTCAAATTCTCACAACAACTAATTATGGGATACCATCACTTAAAAGTATAAAGAAATCAAAACTTAAACTTCTTCCCAACATTTATTTTTATTTTTAAAGACTTTATTTATTTATTTGACAGAGAAAGAGAGATAACAAGTAGGCAGAGAGGCAGGCAGAGGGAGGGGGAGAAGCAGGCTCCCTGCTGAGCAGAAAGCCCGATGCAGGGGTTGATCCCATGACCCTAAGACCATGACCTGAGCCAAAGGCAGAGGCCCAACCCACTGCGCTGCCCAGGCACCCCTCTTCCAAACATTTATTCTCCATTTTAGCAAAGAGGTCCACTGTCTGCCTAGCTGCCAAACCTGAAACCTAAATCAGCCTTGACTGACCCTCTCACCCTCCCACAGTCAAACCATCAAGAAGTCCTATCGATTCTATCATAAAATTTTAGCTCAAGTTCATCTGTTACCCTTTTTCTCTACTAGGACTCTAGCCCAAGTCATCACCTCCTTCACTCATACCACTGTGATGGCCTCCTGGATGGTCTCTGTTTTGTTCTCATGGCTTCAATCTATTTCCTAAACAGCAGCAAAAGTGTTCTTTAAAAATACAAATTGGATCATAATATTCCTCTGCTTAAAATTTCAAAATCTCCCAGACCTTGGGGTATGAATGAATTGGCTCCTGTCTATATCTCAACTCCATCTCCACCACTCTACTCCTTGCTCATCATGCTACATCCACAGAGGTCTGCTTTCAGGTCCTCCAATACATTCCATTCTTTGCTGTCCCGGGGTCTTTGCACATGCTAGTCTCACTCGCTCCACTCTTTATCCCTCAAATCAGCAAAGAATGTTGCCTCCTGTTTAAAGTAGCTCTTCCCCTCTTATTCTATCTCATTCCCTGCTCTCTCCATACTTTCTATTTGTTCTTGTTTCTCCCCTAATACAATATACGCTTCATGAGAGGAGGGGCTGCAGCAACAGCTGTAAAAGGAGAAGGAGGTACTTCACTGGAAATGTCTGAGAAGTACTGGCTGTAGGTAGGTCTCACTCAGCTCTTTCTTTCTTCCTTCCTTTTTTTTTTTTTTTTTTTTAAGATTTTATTTATTTATTTGAGAGAGAGAGAGAAAGCAGGGAGGAGAGGGAAAAGCAGCTCCCCACTGGCAGGTAGCCTGACACAGAGCTTGATTTCAGGACCCTGGGATCATGACCTGAGCCAAAGGCAGATGCTTAACCGACTAGGCCACCCAGGTACCTCTATTTGTTTGTTTTTGGTTGTTTGGTTTTTCAGTAGGCTCCACACCCAATGTTGGGCTAGAACTCACGACCCTGGGATCAAGAGTCACATGTTCTACCAACTGAGCCAGCCAGGCCTCCTGAAGTCTCACTCAGACATGTGAGTTGTCATTCTAACACCGGTTACTACCACACTCCCTCGAGATGGAGCACTTCTAGCATTTCAAAAGGAACTAACAATAAGGACTCAGGAGCAAGTCACATTAATTCTAATGGCTACGGCCTGAATTGTATCCTGTCAAAATTTGTATGTTGAAGCCCTAACATCGGTGTGGTGGCCTTTGGAGATAGAACCTTTGGGAAATAACCAGGTTTAATGAAGTTATAAGGTTGAGGCCTTTATAATGGGACTAATGCTCTTATAAAGAGGATGAGGCACCAGAACACTATCTCCGCCAGGTGAGGACACAGCAAGAAGGCAGTCTGAAAGCCAGGAAGACAGCCCTCACCAGCACCCTGACCTTGGACTCCCAGCCTCCGGAACTATGAGAGATGAAGTTGTGTTGTTTATGCCCCTAGTCTATGGTGTGCTGCTATGGCAGCCTGAGCAGGTGAGGACACCACCAAAAATGAGAAGGCCCCAGTGTCATCTGCAGGATCAACACATGAGCAAGGAAAAAGACGCCTGACGCAGGAGCACTCTCCGGAAAGTCTCCGCTCCAAAACGAGACTGCCCTCTCCTGCTCATGGGATGCTCTTCTCTGCACTACTACACTCGAAGAGACAACCCTGTTCAGGCTAGTGCTTTGAATACTCAATGCTTACAAATGCTCACACGTGAGAAGATTTCACAGCTGACACCAAAGGGTGGCAGGCACCCTCCCTTTAGCCACCTTCCAACCTACCCACCCCCGTGCACTAAAATGGGTGAGTCAGGCACACCAAGGCATATATCAACAACTGTGTTTTGTTCAGAAAGACTCACTGATGTTTCAGTTAGGAAGTAATTTGGTTGGAACTCATGACAGCAGGCAGAAACATTTCCTCAGGCAATCTTCCCATGGGATTTCTGCCTGAAGGAAAATCTCACAGGATTCTTTAAAAACTATTGCTTGTTTGTTTGTTTAAAAAGTAGACATTTCAAATAGCTGTTTTTCCCCCTTTAAAATTAGGCTTTAATTGTAGATTAGAGTGAAGTGGCTAGCAGATTCTTTGAGACACTTTGTTAGAAAATCAAACCTTCAGGAGTTTCTATGTTTTATAAAAGTAAAGAGTCGAACATTGTATTTTTATTTTTTTGAAAGATTTTTACTTGAGAGAGAGCGCATGCACATGCACAAGAGTGGGGGAGAGGGAATGGAAGAGACAGAATCTCAAGCAGACTCCCCACTGAGCATGGAGCCCAATACTGGGCTCAATCTCACGACCCTGAGATCTTGACCTGAGCCTGATGCTCAACCAACAGAGCCACCGAGGCACCCCTAACATTGTATTTTTAAAGTCAGTTATTTCTCTGATACTTCTACCTTGGGGATTTCAAAACATAGCCTTAGTGGTTTTAATAAAAAGTCCCATGTCTACCTTACAGGGAGAAATAAGGGAAACTAAGCACAGCAGTTAGCAATAGGCTATGAAGGTCCCACAGTCCAGAGCTCCATATCAAATTATCAGAGGCATAAAGCTTGGTTACAAGACAGAGAAAGATGATATTGGTATTTTGTGATTAGAATAATCAAAGCTGCTCTGAAATGGGACCTAGACACCAAGTACAGTGGCAACAGGATGCTTGAGCTGAAGAGATCTGCTACATTTCTGAATCTATGATTCCAAATATTAATATTGCACAAAGTGCAACAGGGGACAAAGGGCTAGAAAAGAAAACCCTCACACAATTCTGAGGGCCCTAAAATAGTACAAACTTTCAAAATTTTTAAAAGATTAACACCTAGTCATCTTTCTAATGATTTTTTTTTAAAGATTTTATTTATTTATTTGACAGACAGAGATCACAAGCAGGCAGAGAGGCAGGCAGAGAGAGAGGAAGGGAAGCAAGTTCCCTGCTAAGCAGAGAGCCCAATGCGGGGCTCGATCCCAGGACCCTGGGATCATGACCTGAGCAGAAGGCAGAGGCTTTAACCCACTGAGCCACCCAGGTGCCCCTCTAATGATTTTAATAGAGAATTTCACCTATACACACTCCAGCCCCACTCGTGAATACCCGCCGTCAGTAGGCTCCTGCCTCCTATGTTTGCCTACTGCAAGGGAAGGAACAGGAGCTTACAGCTTTGGGGGAGCAAAATGTAGCCTCATCTCAAAAAGGTTTTAAGTCCCTGGCCTAGACATTCATAGTAGTCATCACAGAAAAAAAGGGAAGCATAAACCAGCCTTCCCAACCCTCTATAAAACAGAATCGTCTAGTCCTACTCCGTGTTCATCCCAGAGAGATGCAGTCGCCCATACACAGATACATGGTGAACTGGCTGTTATGCCAGGAAATGAAACTCAGGTCTCTTCACTCTTAGCTCAGGGCACTTCTTATTACACCAAGTCACTTCCCGTCTAATAATCAAAGCAGTAAATCAAGACCTAAATAAGAATCTGCTCAAGGAAAACCTCAGTCTCTTTAGTCCTAGAGTGAATTCCGACCTTGAAAAGCCAAATGAGTGTCTGGGGAAAGCTTGCCAATGAATCTCGTAGCATGCTTGATGCTTAGTGGACTCTACTTCTCCATCACCCCAGCTCCTTCAATCTTGTGGCTATATCTTTTCAAACTGTCCTGCCTCAAGCGTGCAAACACAAATCCCCCAGCCGCCTCAAAAAAGGGGAGGTCAAAAAGGAAAAAACAGTTGCTTTTTACTAGAACCGTGGCACAGTGGGGCTGTGCAGGAATGTACCTACTCAAGAATCTTCCCACACTCCTGGGTTGTTGAGAGAAACCAGCAGAGGCATGTTCCATACACTCCCCAAATATCTGAGCTGGCGACAACAAAAGATACTCATTCAGAGCTCTCAGCCCTGGGACAACAGCTTCTGTCAGTCAGCTATAGTTCTCACGATGCTGTGTGTCTGCTCTTACTTCAACTTCATACCAAAAAGCGTATCACACCAGTGCAAGCACTTGAGAAAACCACACAAACGAATTCACACAGTAGCCCAGCAATCCTGGCAGTGCACCAGTACTCAGGATAAAGCTTTTTTTTAAATTTTTATTTCAAAGACCTTATACAAACACATTACTTTTGGCATTTACACAGCAGATCTGACAAAGGACCTGGGGCCCCAGCACCAGAGACCAACACCAAAACAGCCAGAAAGAATTACCATGCACAGGGAGTTACCTGGTAAGAGGACAAAGATCCGCATTTTCTTTCTTACCTGAAGCCAAAGGTCGGATCCACTCTTTGCTATTTAGGTCAAGTCTCCAGAGGTCATTGAAGGCAGCATTGCAGCTGCTCTGGGTACAGCCTCCGAACACATACATAGACTGATTAGCATCGTAATAGCATGCACCTAGAAAGAAAACAATAAATGTATAGCTGATGTTTAACTCTGAAGTCCCTCTAACACTGTAATTATAGCCCATATCGTTCAAAAAAGATCAATTATTTCACATGTTCTGCAACTCTTTGCCAGGTGCCGTCTTTATATAACCAGCCTCTTGTCTTCAGATTGGTTAATATCATATTACTCTTTTTTTTTCTTTAAAGATTGTATTTATTCATTTGACACAGAGAGAGAGAAAGCGCGTGAACAACCAGGGAGTAGAGGGAGAGGGAGAAGCAGGCTCCCTACTGAGCAGGGAGCCCAATGTAGGGCTCTAGGACCCCAGAATCATGACCTGAGCCAAAGGCAGAAGCTTAACCAACTGAGCCACCCAGGCACCCCTCACATTACTCTTTAAAATAAGGCCCAGAGCGGGGCACCTGGCTGACTCAGTCGGAGAAGCACACAACTCTTGATGAGTTTGGGCCCCAGGCTGGGTGTAGAGATTATAAAAAATAATAAATTTAAAAAATATATATACATATATGTGTGTGTGTGTGTGTGTGTGTGTGTGTATAATAAAAGAAGTCCCAGAGAATGGCTACGGAAATGTTATTTCTGAGCACACTAAGCAAACTGACAATGTTGTCATTAAATAAGAGTATCATTCCAGCAAAAGCACACAAGAATTCAGATTAACAGTGCTCAATGAGTAAAATTTCAGTACAGCTGCAAAATTAATCTAAATCTACATCATTATGCTCTAGGGCTAGGCGGAGGTGGAGGCAGAGATTCTACCAAGAAGTAAAATCCTATGAAAGTCCACTGCCCATACTTCAGATTGTTTAAGAACTGCAAATAACAAAGGACAGAGTTTAGCTGACCTCAGACAAAAAGCATAACTGCCAGAGCCACATTTCCAATATCCTTTTTTTTTTTTTTTTTTTTTTTTTAATTTGAGAGAGAGAGACAGTGAGAGAGAGCATGAGCGAGGAGAAGGTGAGAGGGAGAAGCAGACTCCCCGCGGAGTTGGGAGCCCGATGCGGGACTTGATCCCAGGACTCCGGGATCATGACCTGAGCTGAAGGCAGTCGCTTAACCACTGAGCCACCCAGGCGCCCCAGAACCACATTTCCATGTCCACTAACGGAGCTGAACTTCAGTATCTTGGTCTTCTCCTGTCTGTCTTCAACTAGCCACTCCAACAAACGTGAAAGAAATTTTCAACTGAACCAACTGATGCCAGGCACAAAAGAACATTCTTTTCCTCCTGGTAACCCATACTTACAGAACAGAAATTAGCAATGTCCTATGGTTTCTGAACTTTAATTTGTGTCCACTGTAAGAATCTTTAATAAGACAAATCCATAACTAAGAGAGTCAAGGGCTCATTTACGTCTCACCGTTCTTCAAAGACCAATTCTTGGCAGCTGTTTCCTTCATATAGCAAAAGAGCACAGTGCCTTTATTTTTCAAAGAGCTAGCCCACATTCTTCTTCTTCTCTATTTGGACTGAAACCCCAGCCAACAGCTGGGCCCCATGAGGTCCTTGGCACATGTATTTTAATCCCATACTAAAATAAGGCAATCGGCATTTTCCTGCTTCTCTTTGAGCAAACAAAGGTTTCTGGAAGAGGAAGGCACAGCCCAAACTCTGCAAACCTAGCAGGCCTGAAACGACAAGTTTCACACACACTGTATTCTCAATGCCTATCAGTGAATTAGCAACGAAGCTTGGAGAGGAAGAGAGTCAATTCAGGCAGCTATGTTTAGAACTCAGATATAATGGAATGAGAAAATAGCCATCAATAATACACTCAAAAATTTTAAGCATCCTACTAAACTTTTGTTTATTGTCTATTTTTATTTAAGACACCTACATGTTGGTATGGGTGGGGGTAGGGAGACCCAACGAGTTCAATGGGCCTTTTAGAAAAAATTAAGAATTTAAGCAAATACCAGCGCTCAAGTAGTCATTTCCCTTTTACCAGCGTTCTCCACCCAAACAGCACATTTTCTTTTAGAATATCCAGACCACTGGAATGTGTAATACAAAAGTTATAGTTCACAGTACAGTATGAATATTCTGCTAAGAAGTAACATTAAGAATGTTTATTCTAATTGCTAAATCTCTTCAAATTTTCTAAAATGGTTTGATTGCTCCACGAATAACTATTCTAAGACATCTATTTCCAGTTAATATCTAATAATCCCTACTCAAAGGCAAGTCAAATATTCACATGAACACACAGCAAGCAGTTCTTCAGCATCCAGCACAATTGCCTACTGCAGTATAATCCTCTCCAGTGCGAGGTCTTCTAGTTGTTTTGTATTTCCCATGATGCCTGGGAGTGACTCAAGAAATTTCACTGAACTCCAACCTTTGCACATTCAGATGTTAAATTCTCTTTTGTTTTCCACTTGTTTCCAGGGAAAGGTCCTTAGGCATTTATCCCATGCTTAAAGAGCTATGCTGTCAAGTGTCTCACGTCTACAAGCTAGGACATATTTGATAAGTAATTACGTAACTATGGAACAAGCAAGGCTGCTTATCCAGTCTGGGCCTGCTAGCTACTGCACGAGCACTAAAAGCATGGGTAGGAAATGACCCGACCCTATGTGCAGCCTAAACCTAAACACTAAAAGCATGAGGCTAGGGACTCTAAGAGATCCCTTCATCAATCTGAAAAGAACATTCTCCGTTAGTCAAGACTTCACGAATAGTCATGCGCACAATCGCCAAATAGCTAGGAAAACTGGCTTCATTTTTGTCCCAGGCTTCTACACAGGAAAGAAGCTGTACTGTTCCATCTTTGTGACACTTAATTTCACAGAATTCAATAGATTTCAACTCTGAACCAAATGTCACAAAAGGTGCATGGATGACTAAGACCTGGAACCTATTTAGCCTCCAGGAGTCAACCACCTGTGGAGCAGACACCTTCAACACCCCATCACTCTGCAGTTTAAAAAGCATATTTATAAGCGTTTCCTTGATTAAATTTCCTAGCAATGCTGTGGCATAAACAGAATTTGTTATATACATTTTACAGATGAGAAAACTGTGCGTTAGAAGAACTAAGGAGGGGGGCGCCTGGCTGGCTCAGTCAGGGGGGTGTGTGACTCTTGATCATGAGTCTGAGCCCTATGTTGGGGTGTAGAGATTACTTAAAAATAAAGAAAATTGGGGGCACCTGGGTGGCTCAGTCAGTTAAGCAGCTGCCTTTAGCTCAGGTCATGATCCCAGAGTCCTGGGATAAAGCCCCGCATCAGCCTCTCTGCTCAGCAGGGAGCCCGCTTCTCCCTCTGCTTACAGCTCTGCCTGCTTGTGCTCCCTCCCTTTCTCTCTGTCAAATAAATAAAATCTTTTTTTAAAAATCTGCTAAATAAAAATTAAAAAATAAGAGCCAAGGGACTTGCTTCTCAAGTTTAAAGTTCTTCTATCAGGGGTGCCTGGGTGGCTCAATCATTGGGCATCTACCTTTGGCTCGGGTCATGGTCCCAGAGTCCTGGGACTGGTCCCACATCGGGCTCCCTGCTTGGTGGGAGGCCTGCTTCTCCCTCTCCCACTTGTGTCCCCCCTGCTTGTGCTCTCTGTTGCTGTCTCTGTCAAATAAATTAAATCTTAAAAAATTCTTCTTTTGTATACAGCCTCTCTGATAATTACGGGGACAGACAGATGGTAATAAACAGTACAAGGAAGGAAGGGTGTTTTGGGGTGTACAAGTAGATGAAGAAAAGAGCTTAATCTCCATGCAGGAAATATGAGAGGAGTTTATGAAGAACGTGGCTTTTGGCTTTATCTCTGAGATGGGTGTTAGAGGATAGAACATCTTCAGGCCATTAACAAGGGACAAACAAGTCCAGGGATGAAAAAGGAATAAATAGGAGGGAAAGGAAGCAGGCAATCGGGGCATCCAAACAAGGCCATGATGTAGGAAATTTTTTTTTAAAAGATTTTATTTATTTATTTGACAAAGAGAGAGAGAGAGAATTCTAAGCAGAGAGCCTGATGCAGGGCTCGATCCTAGGACCCTGCGATCATGACCTGAGCCAAAGGCAGAGGCTTAACACACTGAGCCACCCAGGCACCCGGCATAAGAAATTTAAGACATAACAAGGAGCCTCGTGTGGGTGGAGCCTAGCTGTGTGAGGATGCGGCAGAGGTTCAGGCTGAAAGAGTATACTGGGGCCCTGAAAGTCCGGGGGAGTGGAAACTTCTGCACACAGTGTAGAAAGGCTGAGGTTTCTTGGCAGAGGAGAGGTTTCAGACTTGCAGCAGATCCGGACAGGGGCTCCTGTCACTTTAGGCAGGTCCATTCTCTTTGTGTAAGAGCATCCCATTCACCACAGGACAGACAGCATCCTGGTCCTTGCTACTAAATGCATGCACTGCTCTCCAGTCAAGCCAATGAGCAATGAATGACCTCACATATTTCCAAATGCCCTAGGAGGTGGCACTGTCCCCAGCTGCAGAGATGGGTGCCAGAAGTGTTTAGTGCAGGTTTAGATGAAGTGAGAGAAAAAGAAGACCGTTTAGAAAAGATTTAGGAAAGATGGAATGATTAGCTCATAAAAGTGAGTAATGGGAAAAATAAGAAAAGATATGAGAGCGATCGCAGAAATGGACGGAATCAGTAAGATTTGACTTCTGTTGCTGAAGGAAAGAGAAGAAGTGAAGATAAATCCAAGAATTCAAGTGTGTAACCAACAGAATGATAATGCCATTAACTAAACTATGGAGAGCAGAACATCTGGGGGAGCTCCTAAGGGCCACGAGTAGCTGGGCCACAGATAGGAAACATCTGTGTATCTCTGTGGCAATATGAGCAAAGACCTAGAAATGCAGACTTTGAGCTCAACATGATTCAACAATAAGAAATAAAATTGGGCTCTGGGGAGAAACACAAAGTAGGAAGAGGAAGGAGCTAAGGAAAGACACCAAAGGAATTCCTGGTTTTTAACCTATTCTGAAAAATGCCGATTTCCCATGTAACAGTCGTCTTCAGTCTGCCAGTTAGCACACAGATAGAAAGGGAACAATGAGAGATGCGCTCAGAGGAAATGAGACACAGACCCTTTTTAAAAAAAATCTATGGCATGTTTTCTTGGCTTTCAAGTGAAGATATGAAAAAATTTTAAGGTTAAAAACATGTATCAAAACCCACCAACCTCTGAATTTCTGTGAGCTTACTCACTGTATTTTGCCTTTCCATTTCCCCTTCAAATAACTCTATTTTGTGGTGATACTCTTTCCAAAGCTGTTAACAGAAAAATATTTCTTTCTTCTCTCATTAGAAAGCTGAACTATTGCTGTGATAATCATTCACCCCTGAATACTAGCCAGTCTGGTTTCTACTTTACCCAGATTCGCTCCATTTCCCTCACCTAGGGTTCTAAAACTACTTGTTTCAAAAAATCATCTGAAAACAGTCTTTAGAAACCCTGTCTCCACTTCTTAGTCCAAATATCTGTAGGTAACTGAAGTTAACCCCCCTTTGAACAATAAATATTGGACCTAACATGGATTCTTCTGTAATTTCATTAAATATTCCTGTCAAGAATTCATTTAGAGTCTATACTCCTGAAAACATTCAAGACCCTTTCAAAACTATGTTTGAGGTAATAAAATTGAGAAGGAGGAGGGGGAGAAGAGCAGGAGGAGGAGGAGGAGGAGGAAATAGTAGTACTAGTAGTACTAGTCGTTGGGTTTGGGGTAATTTTCAGTAGTTGCTGTTAATGGCCCTTTCACTATGTTGCGATCTGCACGGGTGGTCCAAAAGCAATGCTAGGTAACACTGCTGCAGCCTGGGCAAGACTCAAGGCAGGGGTATTAAAATAAACAAAACCAGTTCTGACTCCGCAGACCCCTGAAAGGGTCTCACAGACGCCCTCCTCCCTGAGAAGCCCAGGAATCACACTCTGAGATCCACTGTCTAGGGGGGTTTACAACAGGACAAGTAAAAATAGCTCAAGAAAACTGAAAACACAGGAATAGTTTGGCCTGTTCCTTTGATCTATTTAGACCCAGTTCAAACACAATAATAAATTATAATTATGGACTGAACTCCCTCTGGATATGAGTACCACATACAGTCTGGGGCAGCCAGCCTCCAAGATGGCCTCCAACAGTCCTCATTTCCTGGTATTTATACCGCTGGTCAATCTCTGTGTGACCATAAGAACTGAGCAGAAAAGTCAGTATTCACTTCAGAGATAAGGTTGGAAAAGACCATGGCTTCTGTCTTGATGTCTGTGTCTCTCTCTCAGTTCATTTTGTGGGAAGCCAGCTGCCAAGTAATTAGCAGCTCTACACAGAGGTCCAAGTCCCAAAGAACGGAAGCCTCGTGTCTACAGTTACTTGAGTGAACTTGGCAGCAGATCCCCTGGGCCCCAGTCAAGTCTTCAGGAGACTACAGCCCTGGCGGACAAACTGACTGCAACCTCATCAGAGACCCTGAGCCAGAAGCTCCCAGCTAAAGCACTCCCAAATTCCCAACCCTCAGGAACTCTGTAAGATAAACGTTGTGGGCGCCTGGGTGGCTCAGTGGGTTAAAGCCTTTGCCTTCGGCTCGGGTCATGGTCCCGGGGTCCTGGGATCAAGCCCCACATCGGGCTCTCTGCTCCGCGGGAGCTTCCTTCCCTTCCTCTCTCTCTGCCTGCCTCTCTGCCTACCTGAGATCTCCGTCTGTCAAATGAATAAATAAAATCTTAAAAAAAAAAAAAAAAAAGAAACATTGTTTTAAGCTGCTAAGTTTTGTGGTAATTTTTATGCAACATGAATAACCAATAAACTCTCCTTCTGCTGAAGAGTTCAAAAAATATACACTGATCATGATGAGCACTGAGTGATTTACAGAACTGTGGAATAACTACACTGAACACCTGACACTAAGAAGATTTATAATTTTACTATTTAAATTTGTATTTTATTGTTAACACCCTTTGTGTTCAAAAATTTTTGTGTGACCCCAGTCAAATTCACTGTTTGCTAAACATATACTATGTTAAAATAAAGAATTATTGTTAAGACTCAGTGCTAAATCCTGGCTACTCCCAAAGTAGGATCTCAGAAATACCCATGTGCACTCATTTCCTTTGTTTTCCTCTGACTTGACATCAGATGTTCAAGTCTAAGATAATACCTTGACCTCTTTGGAGCAGATACTAGAAAAATCCAAATATAAAATTATACCAGAGTGTCTATGCTATATCTAGGCTCACACTCTTCCCTGACTGTAATTATAAAATTAATATAAATCCTCATTTTGAATTCATTTCATTAAAAAGTCAAACAAAATACATGCCTCTGATGTAATTTTTAGAAATATGACTAAAGGCAGGGTGGCCTCTGCTCTCACAGTGAATACTTACTGTGTGAGAACCGCTGAGTGATCGGGGTTCCAGGGTAAGGGTATGTCCGACTCTCCCACTGAATGTGTCCTTCCTGGACAGCCTTTATGAAACCATGGTAACACTGGTGGGCTACACCTAAAGACAAAAATAACAAAGACCTCAGCCTGGATACTTCACTTTTCAATCAAATTATTAAAACTGCATCTATTAACTATCTTATCACTTTTATAAGACTTAAGATTCCGGAATGCCTGGGTGGCTCAGTTGGTTAAGAGGCTGCTTTCGGCTCAGGTCATGATCCCTGGATCATGGGACCCAGTCCTGCATCGGGCTCCTTGCTTGACAGGCAGCCTGCTTCTCCCTCCGCTTCTGTCTGTCACTCTGCCTGCTTGTGCGCGCGCGCTCTCTCTCTCTCTCTCTCTGATAAATAAATAAATAAATATCTTTAAAAAAAAAAAACTAAGGTTGTTTTTTTTTTTTTTAAAGATATTTATTTATTTATTTGATAGATCACAAGTAAGCAGAGAGGCAGGCAGAGAGAGAGAGGAGGAAGCAGGCTCCCCGCTGAGCGGAGAGCCCAATGCAGGGCTCGATCCCAGAACCCTGGGACCATAACCTGAGCCGAAGGCAGAGGCTTTAACCCACTGAGCCACCCAGGCGCCCCAAGACCTAAGTTTTTTTGAGGAACTCCAAATTTCTCTGATTTTTCATTCAAAGAAGGAAAACAGAATTTCAAAACAAGAAAATCCATTCCTTTTACTTTACCAAGGTTCAGGGAGGTTAAGTGTTACTAAGCTCAAGGTTACAAAATTAGCTTGCACTGTAACTCTGCTCCCCTTTATGTCATATGATGAGGCAACACATTAAAATAATTGGTAGGGGCATGTGGCTCAGTCAGTAGAACGTATGACTCTTTATCTCAGGGTTGTGAGATTGAGCCTCACACTGGGCGTAGAGTTTACTTTTAAAAATAAATAAATAGGGTGCCCGGGTGGCTCAATGGGTTAAGTCTCCGCCTTCGGCTCAGGTCATGATCTCAGGGTCCTGGGATCAAGCCCCGCACTGGCATCTCCGCTCGGCGTCCCCCCCCTCTCTGCCTGCTTCTCTGCCTATTTGTAATCTCTGTCTGTCGAATAAATAAAATCTTAAAAATAAGTAAGTAAGTAAGTAAAAATAAAATAACTGTATTATTTACTCCAAAGCAAAGGGGGTAGGGGAATAGTTTAGTTTTGTGAGAAAAGAGCTGGTAAAACAGTGTCTGGAATATAAATAACAGGCATTCATAAATGCCTATGGTTGTACCATGGTAACCAAGCATATTCCATCTTAAACAAAGAGATAATAATTAGCTTGCAGGGAATTATGAAATGATGAATTTACAACTACAGAAAGCTATCTTTAAAAGTGAGAGCTTTTACTATAATGGTGCATACATGTCATTATACAGTTGTTCAAACCCAAAGAATGTGCACCCTAATGTAAACTGTGGACTGTGGGCAATGAGATGTCCATGAGGTTTATCAACTGTAAAAAATGTACCACTCTGGTAGGGGATGTTGATAGGGGAGGCTGTGGATTTCAGGAAGATAGGGGGATATATGGGAAATCCTAAAATTTCAACTCAATTTTTCTGTAAACCTAAAACCGCTCTAAATATCCAGTCCATTTTCCTTTTTTTAAAGTGAGAGCTTCATGTTTCTGGAACAATCTTTTTTTTTTTTTTAAGATTTTATTTATTTATTTGACAGAGATCACAAGTGGACAGAGAGGCAGGTGGGGGGGGAGAAGCAGACTCCCTGCTGAGCAGAGAGCCTGATTCGGGGCTCGATCCTAGGACCCCGGGATCACGACCTGAGCCGAAGGCAGAGGCTTTAACCCACTGAGCCACCCAGGCACCCCAACAATCTTTTTTTAAAAATTTATTTTAATAAACATATAATGTATTTTTATCCCCAGGGGTACAGGTCTGTGAATCACCAGGTTTACACATTTCACAGCACTCACCATAGCACATACCCTCCCCAATGTCCATATCCCCACCACCCTCTCCCGTCCCCCCTCCCCCCCATCTATCTTTTTAACACATGAAATGATTATCTTATTTCAAAGAGCAACATTTTGAATGAAGAGTGTAACAAATTATGTTACACATTTTTTAATTCATGTCACCTTAGTGGATCCTTAAGCAGGATCAGAGTACTTCTACATGTTTTCCAATGATGATTACTACCCCTTGGCTGAACTCACAATTAAGAATTAAATATTAAGGGATGCCTGGGTGGCTCAGTTGGTTAAATGTCTGTCTTTGGCTCAGGCTCCTTGCCCACTCCCAGCTCATGCTCTCTCTCCCAAACACAGAAATAAAATCTTAAAAAAAAAAAAAGATTTAGGGGCGCCTGGGTGGCTCAGTGGGTTAAAGCCTCTGCCTTCGGCTCAGGTCATGGTTTCAGGGTCCTGGGTTCGAGCCCCGCATCGGGCTCTCTGCTCAGCGGGAAGCCTGCTTCCTCCTCTTTCTCTGCCTGCCTCTCTGCTTATTTGTGATCTCTGTCTGTCAAATAAATAAATAAATAAAATATTTTTTAGAAATAATAAAATTTTTTAAAAATTTAAAAAAGAATTAAATACTAGACACAGCCACTCAATGTGTGACAGCACTGCCAACTATACATTGATGAAGAAAGCAACACAGATTTATAAATGCTGAAATGAGGTAAGGCAGCAAGGAATAAAAGACAGATACCTAGTGACAGAACAGGACAGGGGGAAACTGTCTTGGCAGTAACTTCCTTCCCCCTGAAGATTTAAGACTGTGAGTACTAGGTTAGGGTTTCTCTCCCTTTAAAAAAATATATCAAAATAATTGGAATGCCAAAAAACCCCATAAAAAAACCCTAAGAATAAATTCATGTATTTCATTAGATCACAGTCCCTCGTCCGTGATTCTTTCACTTCTATTTTAGAGATGAAACTATCTACTTCCACAGGTTAGGCCCCCAGTCTCTCCTGGGGAGTCCATTAAGTCTACAAGTAGAAGCAGGCTGTGCACACCAGTATTACCAGTTGTGAGCAAATGAGCACAGGGCCCAGCAAGCAGTTAGAGCAGAGCTGGTCTTCGGTCTTCAGGCTGGATGCTGAGCAACTGACAACGATCCCATGCCTCCTAATAAGAACCACCCTGATGAAAAGATTTTAAAACTCAGTTTGATGTAAAGATTTTTCTGTCGTAACTCTGACTGCCTGTTCCCACCAGGAAAGAACAAATTGATACAACCCTTGCTTTGATCAAAGATTATTTAACTGGCCTGGTATCTTAATTTTACAAACAGGCCTTTTCCACTTAAAATGTAATGAAGTCAAGGGTCACCTGGGTGGCACAGTCGGTTGAGTGTCTAACTCTTGGTTTCAGCTCAAGTCATGATCTTGGCATCATGGGACCAAGCCTTGGATCAGTTGGTTAAGTGCTTGCCTTCAGGGCAGGTCATGATCCCAGGGTTCTGGGATGGAGCCCCAAATCGGGCTCCCAGGCTCACATTCGGCGTGGAGTCTGCTTAGGACTCTCTCTGCCCCTTCACTCCTCTCTAATAAATAAATCAATCTTAAAAAAATACAAACAAAAACAAAAAAACCTGGGGCACCTGGGCGGCTCAGTTGGTTAAGTGTCTGCCTTTGGCTCAGGTCATGATCCCAGGGTCTTGGGATCAAGTCCCCACATCAGGCTCCCGGGATGCTCAGCCTGCTTCTCCCTCTCCCTCTGCCTGCCACTCCCCTTGCTTGTGGCCTCTCCTCTCCTTTCTTTCTCTCTCTCTCTGAAATAAATAAATCTTAAAAAAAAAAAAAAAAAAACAACCAACCACCTAATGAAGCCAATTACCTGCTATCTATTAATTCAAAATATAGTACACCTAGTAACTACAACATTTAGCCAAAGTTGCAATCTTGATTAGGAAATGATGGAAAAACAGGAGAAACTCATTTTTAAGTGTAAAAGACGTGCATAGGGCCCATATTGCTTGAGATAAAATTAAACAGTAAATGCTTGCACAACTCCACATTTGCCACAGTTAGCTACTTTAAGAAACACAGTGATACTCTCACAAAGAACATGGACTCTAAACCCAGACTACCCGAATGTTGAGTGTTTGATCCTCTCCATTCACTACCTGTGTGACCTTGGCTAACATACTCAACTCTGCCTCACACTCCATTTTGTCATCTAATTCAGAGTCTGCTGTGAGGACAGGACAGTAGCCACTACACTGCCTGACAACAGTACGAGGTACATTAATGTTCACTGTACTGTTACCCCATGTCCATCCCTACTTTGCCAGTTCAAGAACAATATAATTTACCAGATTAACTCTAAGAATATGCAGAAAAAGAATCTTCGTTTTAAAACCGCAAGTTGGATTAAATATCACAAAATTCAAGCTGTTCATAACACTAGCCAAGATTCAGAGAAAAGGAAAATGTACAGAGTTAATTGTCTCACACTAAATTTTAGAACCATGATACACTTAAGGGAGAACAGGGAAAATGAAATTGGGAGTTCAAAAACAAACCATTAGAAAAGATTTTAAATAAATAAATAAGCCTTTCCACTGTCCACAGTACCTTTGATAAGTCGATACCACTGTTTGCAGACAAGGGCTGCAGTTTTGTGCTCCTGGTATGGTGAAAGGAAGGACAGGATATACTCCAAAACCTCTTCTGGCAGTTCAGACATGGACCTGTTATGTCTTGTCTCCTCAGCCTCCAGTGCTGGGTGGGGCTCCTCATCCTGCTCCATTGTCCCTTCCAGCACAGCTTCTTCTTGGTCCACAGCCATGAAACTGTCATCTTCACTGTCCGAGGAGCTGGCCATGACATTCCACTCAAACAGCTATGGTGGGAAATGCACAAACATCAGTATACACTGTCAGAAGCTCTGAAACAACTCAAGCACACACATTCAAGCAGCACATGATGTCTTTCAGACCCTCAATGTGAAATCTGTTCCTCAGCCCTTTTCGCACACTAGCTGTGAGCCGTCCTCATTTGACAGGTAGAGCTCATATACCAAGCCCATCCCAAATATCTAACAAATCCTTACAGGCTTCTGACTGTTTTGTTTCTCTCCACTGTAAACCAGAATGACAGTCAAGTTCTAGTACAACCATAAAACTAGAAGACTGTTCTGTAACAGCTCTTCTAAGGCAAGTTTCTGACGGGCAGACAGCAAACGGTATAGCAACTAGACTCCCCCTAGGCATGATTCAAGAACCCAAACTTCAAAGGAAAAACAACCCGTGGGTCCTATAAAGAGTAATAAGAGCACTCTGAGGACTTGGATTAAGAAAAGTTTTTCTAGGGGCGCCTGGGTGGCTCAGTGGGTTAAGCCTGCCTTCGGCTTGGGTCATGATCTCAGGGTCCTGGGATCGAGCCCCACATCGGGCTCTCTGCTCAGCAGGGGAGCCTGCTTCCCCCACCCCACCCCCCGCCCCCGCCTGCCTCTGGCTACTTGTGATCTCTCTCTCTGTAAAATACACAGATAAAATCTTAAAAAAAAAAAAAAAAGTTTTTCGGGCGCCTGGGTGGCTCAGTGGGTTCAGCCTCTGCCTTCAGCTCAGGTCATGATCTCAGGGTCTTGGGATTGAGTCCCGCATCAGGCTCTCTGCTTGGCAGGGAGCCTGCTTCCTCCTCTCTCTCTCTCTGCCTACCTCTCTGCCTATTTGTGATCTCTCTCCGTCAAATAAATAAATAAAATCTTAAAAAAAAAAGTTTTTCTAGCTTTTATACAAGGCAATTCACTTAAGAGGAAAACAAACATTCCAAGAATGGGCCTAACTAGCTAAAATACCATATACAAGGGAATACTTATATTGCCTTGCATCAAAATAAATCCAGGGAGTTAAAAAAAAAAAAAGAGCATATATGCCCATCAATAATGTAACAGATAAATTGTGGTACATTCACACAGTGAAATTAACACAATGGAATACAGCAAGGAACTACAGGCAGAGAGGAGGGGGAAGCAGGCTCTCTGCTGAGCAGAGAGCCTGATGTGGGGCTCAATCCCAGGACCCTGATATCATGACCCAAGCTGAAGGCAGAGGCCTAAACCACTGAGCCACCCAGGCTCTGCTCAGCCACTGGCTGGGGGCTCCTCCAAAGCTGAGGCCCACCATGAAGGGACTAAAGGATTTCTTTAGTTATACTCCTTATAGATGGGCAGCAAGTTCTTTCCTGAAAGGACATCTGAGTTCATTTTCTTATTTTCTAATAAATCTATTCCCCTTGACCATACACACCTACCCAGATCACTCACTAGGACATTAAAATTTCCAGCATTCCCTCTAACACTGATGCAAAGAATAAAAAATAATGGGAAGAGAAGAGGACTCTTGAAATATACTTGGGGCTTTGAGAAAGATCTGCAATGTTCCAGGGTTGCCTGGCTGGCTGCCAGTAGGGCATGCAACTCTTGATCTTGGGGTTGTTAAGTTCGAGCCCCACACTGGGTGTAGAGATTACTTAAAATATATATAAATATAAATATAAAGATATAGATATAGATATAGATATCTGAAATGTTCCAAAAGATGAGGGGGATGGGGAGAGCAAAGAACGGAAACTTTCCCCTCTCACTTCTACCACTCCTGTAATTTATATAAGAATTATGAATGACATCTTAAAAACCAGGGGCGCCTGGGTGGCTCAGTGGGTTAAGTCTCTGCTTTTGACTCACGTCATGATCTCAGGGTCCTGGGATTGAGTCCTGCATCGGGCTCTCTGCTCAGCGGGGAGCCTGCTCCCCCCCACCCAACTGCCCCACCTCTGCCTGCCTCTCTGCCTACTTGTGATCTCTCTGTCAAATGAATAAATAAAATCTTTAAAAGATAAATAAACACTGGAAGAATGATCACATTAAGGAAAATGAAAACATGAATCAGCTCATGAAGTCGCTTCCAAGAAACTCATCTATCAAATTGGCTCACGATACTACACTGTGTCCTAGCAAAGAGGCTGCTAGAGTCTTAATGAGATGGTGAACAACTGGTAGCTAATGGAAGTAGTGGAGTAGCCTAAGTTCTCCTGGCTGGGGGAAGAGGGACAATGGCAGAGGGAAGGTGGCGGCAATCCCCTCCATTCCCCAAAAGTAGAGCACTGTTTACTGTAGGTTTACTGTAATTGTATTAAATGATCCTAGATAGTTACCCCCACCTTGGGTGAGCTGTTTTTCCACACGCTTAACTCACTAGAGGAAGGCCTTTCCATTTCCCGCCCTAACTCCTACCCTAAAGAGTAGTCATATGGGGTGCCTGGGTGGCTCAGTGGGTTAAAGCCTCTGCCTTCGGCTCAGGTCGTGATCCCAGGGTCCTGGGAACGAGCCCCGCATCGGACTCCCTGCTCAGCGGCGAGCCTGCTTCCCCACCTCTCTCTCTGCCTGCCTCTCTGCCTACTTGTGATCTCTGTCAAATAAACAAATAAAATCTTAAAAAAAAAAAAAGAGTAGTCATATAAAATATAAAACAAAAATTAAAATTTTTTTCTGGCAAAAAAGAAAAAAGGTACATTTACTACTGGGAAAAAAAATTACTTCCCATATTCCCTCTTATTCTTTCCCTTGCAAGTTATCATTTCTCACTTCCCACTGGCTATCTTCCCTAACGTATTGACTTTCTCCTATTTTTAACCCCCACTCAGCTCTGAAATTTACTAGGGAAAAGAATCCAAAGAAACAGATTCCTCGAATTTGGCTGCATCTCACATTTGAATTACACATAGCATCTCAAATACAATTGTTCCTTTACTCAACAGTTTGGCAGATTGTGAGGCTAGGGTCTGCTTCAGAACAATCAGTTTAGGCTGTAAGAGCTTATTTACAGAATACTATTTTTTTCTCAAGAAAAATAAATGTTTGGGGACACCTGGGTGGTTCAGTAGGTTAAGCCACTGCCTTCGGCTCAGGTCATGATCCCAGGGTGCTGGGATCGAGTCCTACATCAGGCTCCTTGCTCAGCAGGGAGCCTGCTTCTCTCT
This sequence comes from Martes martes, assembly GCF_963455335.1. Lineage (NCBI taxonomy): Eukaryota > Metazoa > Chordata > Mammalia > Carnivora > Mustelidae > Martes > Martes martes. Next base: position 179,822,796 of record NC_137891.1, on the reverse strand, counting down.
CTTTGCCTCTGCCTGCCACTATGCCTGCTTGTGCACTCTCTCTCTCTCTCTCTCTGACAAATAAATAAAATCTTTAAGAAAAAGAAAAATAAATGTTTGGCCCAATAAAAGCAAATTCTTACTCCCTTTCCAAATCTTCTCAAAGTACAATTAGCAAGCAAACATGAAGGGACTCACACTTTTGTAACAACCAGTTTTAAGTAATTCTCCATTCAACCATTTCCCTGTCCACAAAAGACCAAACCCCATGCTCCTGAGGGCATGTTTCCAAACTTGGCCCTGAGCACAGATGCCAATGAGAGGACACAGGAATGGGCTCAGATGCAATTCCTCTGTAATTACATGCCCAGTACCAATTTGCACAGTCCTTCATTTTCACTTCCATGATTAGGTAATGAAATCATCACTCATATTCCCACAGGATATGGAGGCCTTCTGAAACAGTTTTTGTTCCTTTCATGCCAAAAGAAGCCCTACAAAACAATTCACACGTAACTGTTGTTAACTCACTGAATGTGGTTTTTGTGAAGCTTTTTTTAAATCTTATTTCTTGGGACGCCTGGGTGGCTCAGTCAGATGAGTGGCTGGCTTTATCGTGGGTCATGATCCCGGGGTCCTGGGATCAAATTCCACATCAAGCTCCTTGTTCAGTGGAAAGCCCACTTCTCCCTCTGCCAGCTCTGCCTGCCGGTCCCCCTGCTTGTGCATGCACGTGCTCTTTCTTGTGTACGCGCGCAGCGCGCGCTCACTCTCTCTCTCTCCCTCTCTGATACATAAATAAATAAATAAAATCTTAAAAAAAAGAATAAAGATCTTATTTCTTAAGTAACTTCTACACCCAATGTGGGGCTCAAACTTACCATCATGAGATCAGGAGTCATACCCTGTACAGACTAAGCCAGCCAGGCACCCCAGTTTTCCTGAAGTCTTTTTTTTTTTTTTAAAGATTTTATTTATTTATTTGACAGAGAGAGATCACAAGTAGGCAGAGAGGCAGGCAGAGAGAGAGGGAGGAAGCAGTCTCCCTGCTGAGCAGAGAGCCCAATGCCGGGCTCGATCCCAGGACCCCGAGATCACGACCTAAGCTGAATGCAGAGGCTTTAACCCACTGAGCCACCCAGGCGCCCCTGAAGTCTTTTTTTTTTTTATTTTTTTTTATTTTTAAAGTAATCTCTACACCCAACATGGGGCTCGAACCCACAACCCTGAGATCAAGAGTCACACGCTCCACCGACTGAGCCAGCCAGGCACTCTATCATGAAGTCTTTAATCGAAATCTTCCTCATCCTTCACATTTTTGTTAGACCTTCTTAGTTTCCCCAGGTTTTTGGAAGAAACCACAAACTGAAGCCAATTTACCGGAATCTGAGCTCTTTTGAGGACAGAGACCATGTCTAGCCATCTTGTCTTGCTAGAACTAGATATGCAAATGAGCCCAAGGTTTACTGAAATTTCTACTTGCACCACCCCTGTGCTGACTTTGCATTATTTTACACCAGAAATTACAACATCAGTACATGTGAGAATAGCAGACCCTACCCTTATAGGTCACTAGATGCTGCCAAGATACTTTACTGCTCAGAATGAACATACTCTCTGGTTCCTTATTTTGACCTTTTAAGGTGTACACTGGTCTGAGTCTGCGCCAGACTCCGGAGCCATACCCAGTGACCTTTTGCTGGGTCGAGATGGGTGGTACTAAAGAAACCATTTATTTGGCCCAGTAGTATCACTACTATACTATACTACACTATTATACTATGCTATATATAGTATACTATGAGACTACATCCAACTAAATACAAATCACTTTTAAAAATCCAAACACCTTGGGGCACCTGCCCGGCTCAGTCGCTAGAGCATGTGACTCTTGACCTCAGAGAGCTCAAGCCCCACACTGGGCATAGAGATTATTTAAAAAAAAAAAAAAAAAAGGGTGCGTGGGTGGCTCGTCATTAAGCATCTGCCTTCGGCTCAGGTCAGGATTCCAGGGTCCTGGGATCAAGTCCCACATTGGGCTCCCTGCTCACCGGAAAGCCTACTTCTCCCTCTCCCACTCCCCCTGCCTGTGTTCCTTATCTCTTGTGTCTCTCTCTGTCAAATAAATAAATAAAATCTTTAAAAAAATTACATATACCTGCTTGTCTGAAGTATAAATTAAAGTTAAGATTTCGAGACAGGGAGATCTGGCTACTGTTTCTCCTTGTAACACTGTGTGATCCGGGATAGGTCCACACAGAACAACGCGGGAAAAACCTGTTTACCCCTAAGTAACGAAAACTCCCTACTTTATGAAGATTCTGTAAATGTAGCAGCTATCAATCAACGACTGTGAACTCCCTGAAGGAAACTGATTAACTTGTGAAGAGTTAAAATCAATTCACAGAAATTCAGGATGGGAATGAAACTATTTTGTTACTCATGTACAAGTTTTTATCAAATCCTAGAACAGTATTTGATTAACTGTGCCTTTGATTTCCGCAGAACTAGACATCTGACAGTCCTCTTGGAATAAACATGTCTTTATGAAAATCAAAATACACTTCACTTACTAAAAGGAAGCCGAAGGTTTAAAATGCAATCAAGTTTATTCTTCACAATTTCAAAAAGCTAAAAAAGAAAATGCATCAGGGGAACCTCTCACTGACAGTAAGATAAAGCACTGAGACTTCACTGAAGAACATGTGGCTGGACTGAATGGAAAAGCACCCACAGTCATCTGCAATATGAGGGCTTCTGAGGCTTCAGGAGCAAAGCAGCAACCTTGCACACAGTTAATGTGAACTCATGAAGTCACCCACCTCAGCAGCACTCATGTTAGCTAAAAGGTATCGGATACTACTCTTGAATACCGTTAAGTGAAGGCCACAATATGATTCAATCTAAGACGATAACAAGCCTTGTTAATATACCACATTATCATTCTACTAAGTCAAATGAAAAAGTTATAGAAAATGGTAAAATATAAATTTCCACCTTCATGCATTCAATAAATATCAACGGAACATTTACTATACATGAAAATACTGTGCTTACATCCCATGGGAGTTAAAAAGAAGAGGACATTCCAGGGTGCCTGGGTGGCTCAGTCGGTTAAGCGCCTGATTTTGCTTTCAGCTCAGGTTATGGTCTCATGGGTCAAGGATGGAGCCCTGCACGGGGCTCCATGCTCAGCAGGGAGTCTGCTTGAAGATTCTCTCCCCCTGCCCCTGTCCCTACTTGCATGCATGTTCTCTCTCTCTCCCTCAAATTAATTAATTAATTAATTAATTATTTTTAAAAAGAGGATATGCCACTATTTCCTCTCAAGGACATTAACCTGGTAAGAGCCAAAGACACATAAATAATGAATACCAACACAGGACAGACCTGTGCTACAAACAAGCTTTAGCAGTTCAGGGAAGGAGGAGATGGCTTCCAACTGGTCTGAGCAGGAAATTACACAAAGGCAAGCATTTCAAGGTTGAAGAATAGGTAGGACTGCAGAGAATGAAATGGGAGAAGGCGGAGGGATAAAGACGTATCTCTTAAAATGATATTCTTGCTACTTACGGAATCATCTTTAGGACAAAGAGCAAAAACTATTTTTTCACCATTTGCACATACTACTTAATATTTTATCTTTATCAACAGAAGCTCATAATCTGGAGACTCCTTGGTTCCTGACAGTCAATGTTTTGACTAAGTCTAGAAATAGAGTCATATGGCATAACTACTGTTGCTATTAGCAAACTGTGAGCTATTTTGACAAGCAAATTCAGAGCGCTGTTCCTACAAAGCATTCCAAACCTAGTAAGAGATATCAGCTGCAGTAAGCTTTTTTTTTTAAAGTGGTTAACTCATCAATGTGTTATCTAAGATCTGCTTTAATGAAATCGAAAAATATTTTCCCAAACTACCCACTTAGTATGCTTTCATTCTTTACAATGGCTGATACTAGACTTTTATAGAGTAGCAGAAATGGACCAGGTCTCGGGGCATTCTCCATATTCATACATAGCAGCAAAGACCTTTGTTATTACCAAGTATATGGTCAAGAAAAATGTACCGGTTTCATATCACGAATGGAAATACTCTAGGATCTGAAAATTCCATATGGAGGAACTACACATTCTAGGTTCAACGAAATGTTTCATTTGGTAGAAAGAATACAACAGAACTTTAATACCCAAATTTGTATTTTGTGAGAGCTTGAATTTTTAGATTTTTTTAATTTTTAGATTTTAAGAGAAGACAATGATAATGTACAAAATATAGAATAATTAGGATTGCAATAATTTAACACATAGTAATTTTAAACAAAATGCTTTTATTTGAAGTACAGTATGAATCAGAGAGGAGTTAGAGGAGAAAAAAGGCACATTAAAAGGTATATTATTCTGGGTTTGGAAATTTTTTCCTTCTCAAAAATAATTATTTAAGGGTGCCTGGGTGGATCAGTTGGTTAAGCATCTACCTTCGGGGTCAGGTCATGATTCTGGAGTCCTAGGATCAAGTCCCACATCGGGCTCCCCGCTCCACAGAGAGCCCACCTCTCCCTTTACCTCTCTGTCTCTCATGAATAAATAAAATCTTTAGAAAATAGTATTTAAGAAAGAAAAATGCAAAGGGGGCAAACAACCACACTATAACAGTAGTAAACTGTATTAACTCAAAATTGACTCCATCAGACTACAGAAATGCTCAGAACTTACCTACTTCTTCCTCTCTGCTCCCACAATACTAACTACCTGCCGGCAGTACCAGGAATTACTCCACTGCAGCTGTCTGTCTGCCTTCTCCTCTTCCCTTAGGACATAAAAGAAATTTGTTCTCTGCATCCATACAAGAGCTCAGCAAATAAGCAAATACAACTTTATGAATTCATTTTAAAGTCAATGATAAGGGGCACCTGGGTGGCTCAGTGGGTTAAGCCTGTGCCTTTGGCTCAGGTCATGATCTCAGGGTCCTGGGATTGAGCCCCGCATCAGGCTCTCAGCTCAGCAGGGAGCCTGCTTCCCACTCACCCTCTGCCTGCCTCTCTGCCTACTTCTGATCTCTCTCCCCCTCTCTGTCAAATAAATAAAATAAGGGGCGCCTGGGTGGCTCAGTGGGTTAAAGCCTCTGCTTTTGGCTCGGGTCATGATCCCAGGGTCCTGGGATCAAGCCCCGCATGGGGCTCTCTGCTCAGCGGGGAGTCTGCTTCTCTCTCTCTCTCTCTCTCTCTCTCTCTCTCTCTGCCTACTTGTGATCTCTGTCTGTCAAATAAATAAATAATAAAAAAATCTTTATAAATAAATAAATAAATAAAATTTTGAAGAGCCTTTAAAATAAATAAATAAATAAAGTCAATGACAAAACCTACATATTAATTCCTACATATTCTGATGGGGAAAAAAAACAAACTTCATATCAAAAAGTAAAATTTAAAAAAACAAAAACAGTTCAGATGGCTAAAGACTAGTAAAACTAGGAGATGGAGGCTAGAAGCAGGCATGAAATGGGAATTTTTTTTTTTTAAGATTTTATTTATTTGTCAGAGAAAGAGGGAGCACAAGCAGAGGGAGCAGCATGCAGAGCAGGCTGAGGGAGAAGCAGGCTCCCTGCTGAGCAGGAAGCCCGCTGAAGGGCTCAATCCCAGGACCCTGGGATCATGACCCGAACTGATCGAAGATGCTCAACCAACTGAGCCACCCAGGCGCCCAAATCACTACTACCTTTTTTTTTTTTTTTTTTTAAAGATTCTACTTATCCATTTGACAGATAGAGATCACAAGTAGGCAGAGAGGCAGGCAGAGAGAGAGGAGGAAGCAGGCTCCCTGCCCAGCAGAGAGCCCGATGCAGGACTTGATCCCAGGACCCTGGGATCACGACCCGAGCTGAAGGCAGAGGCTTTAAACCACTGAGCCACCCAGGCACCCCATCACTGCTACTTTTAAGATGTTCAGATTTTTCTGCCATTATGCACTTTCCTTCTGACAATAAGAGAGGAGTATGCAAAAACCACTGCAGGCCAGGATTCTCTTAGCCTTTTGTGGAAAGATCGTATCACAATGGTTCCCAGACTTATGAATTTCGCAAATCAGCAATTTTTTTAGAGTGACATAGGGTCAACAAATTTTTATTTTCCCAAGTAAGGACAAGGAAAAGAAAAAAAAAAGACAACACACACACAAATCCTACCATCTAAATATCACAGCTTCACAAAAGAGAATTAAAAACCTGAACAAGGTAGAAGATCATAATCTTTCAATAAAAGCTTTCCCCAACAAGAAAGGAAATCTTACACACACATATGCACACACCCTCAAGACAATGAGGGTGAATGAGTACTTTTGGGAACCATTACTGTGGCATGGTATTTCAATTTAAAACTTTGCTTTAGGGCACCTGGGTGGCTCAGATGGTTGGGCGACTGCCATCCTGGAGTCCTGGGATCAAGCCCCGCATCGGGCTCCCTGCTTGGTGGGGAGTCTGCTTCTCCGTCTGACCTGCCCTCTTCTCATGCTTTCTCTCAAACAAAAAACAAACAAATAAATAAAACTTTGCTTTATGTGGGGTGCCTGGGTGGCTTAGTGGGTTAAGCCTCTGCCTTTGGCTCAGGTCATGCCTTCGGGGTCCTGGGATCAAGGCCCATATCAGGCCCTGGGGATGCCTGCTTCCCCCTCTCTCTCTGCCTGCCCCTCTGCCTATTTGTGATCTCTGTCAAATAAATGAATAATATCTTTAAAAAAATTTTTAAAATCCCGTAATTAAAACAAGTGTTAATCTGAATTTTATTTTTTATTAAGTTTTTTATTTTAATTCAGTATAGTTAACATAGAATGTTATTTTAGTTTCAGGTATACAATATAATGATTCAACTATGCATTACTCAGTACTCATGATGATAACTGTACTCTTTAACCCCCATCGCCTATTTCCCCAATCCCCCAACCTACCTCTCCCCTGGCAACCATCACCTTGTTCTCTATAGTTAAGACTATTTCTTGGTTTGTCTATTTTCCTTTGCTCATTTGTTTTATTTTTTAAATTCCGTATGAGTGAAATCATGGTATTTGGCTTTCTCTGATTTACTTCACTTAGCATTATACTCTTTAGCTACACCCATGTTGCTGCAAAAGTAAGATTTCACCCTTTTAATGGCTAAATAATATTCCCTTGTAGTGTCTGTGCATATACATATATATGTGTATGTATACATGTATATGCACACACCACATCTTCTCTATTCATTCATCTACTGATAGACACTTAGGCTGCTTCCATAACCTGGCTGTTGAAAATAACGCTGCAGTAAACATAGCGGTGCACGCATCCCTTTGAATTAGTGTTCTTGTATTTTGGGGGGTAAATACCCAGTAGTGCAATTACTAATCTTATAGGGTAGTCCTATTTTTAACTTTTTGAGGAACCTCCAAACTGTTCCCCAGAGTGGCCGCACCTGTCTGCATTCCCACCAACAGTGCAAGAAGATTCCTTTCCCCTTCACATCCTCACCAACACTTGTTGTTTCTTGTGTTTTTAATTTTAGCCATCCTCACAAGTGTGACATGATAGCTCATTTTTCTTTTGATTTACATTTCCCTGATGATGAGTGATGTCGAGCACCATTCATGTGTCTGTTAGTTGTATGTCTTCTTTGGAGACATGTCTATTCATTATCTTCTGCCCCTCCCTTTTTTTCCTGCCTATTTTTCCCCCTATTTTTTAAATGTATCATTTAAAGAGGTGTATCATTTCTTTATATATTTTGGATATTATTTTGCAATATTTGCAAATATCTTCTTCCACTCAGTAGGCTGCCTTTTAGTTTTGATGATTGTTTCCTTTGCGGTACAGAAGCTTTTTATTTTGAAGCAGTACCTATAGTTTATTTTGCTTTTGTTCCCCTTGCCTCGGAAGCCATATTCAGAAGGATGTTGCTCCTATGCCTGATGTCAGAGAAACTGCTGCCTGTTCTATGATTTTTAGGATCTCAGGTCTCGAATTTAGATCCTTTTTTTTTCCTTAAAGATTTTATTTATTTATTTGACAGAGAGGGGGAACACAAGCAGGGGCAGAGAGAGAGGGAGAAGCAGGTTTCCCGCTGAGCAGGGAGCCTGATGTAGGGATTGATCCCAGCACTCTGGGATCATGACCTGAGCCGAAGGCAGACACTTACTGACTGAGCCACTCAGGTGCCCCTTGCATTCAGATCCTTGGTCCATTTTGAGTTTACTCTTGTGTGTAGTGTAAGAAAGTTCCAGTTTCATTCTTTCGCATGTAGATGTCCAGTTTTCCCAACATCATTTTGTTGAAAAGACTGTCTTTTTCCCATTGCAATATTCTTTCCTCCTCTGTCAAAGGTTAAATCCCATATTTATTAACCATTATAATTGTGGGTTCATTTCTGAGTTTTTTATTCTGTTCCATTGATCTATGTGTCTATTTCTGTACCAGTACCATACTGTTCTGACTGCTACGGCCTTGTAATTATAGTATCATGTCATCTGCGAATAGGGAAAGTTTTACTTCTTCCTTACCAATTTGGGAGCTTTTTATTTCTTTTTGTTGTCTGATTGCTGTGGCTAGGACTTCCACTACTATGTTGAATAAAAGTGGTGAAAGTGGACATCTTTGTCTTGTTCCTAACCCTACGGAAAAAGCTCTCAGTTTTTCCCCTTGAGTATGATGTGAGCTGTGGGTTTTTCATATAAGGCCTTTATTATGTTGAGGTATCTTCCCACTGAACCTACTTTGTCAAGAGTTTTTTTTATAAGGAATGGATGTTATACTTTGTCAAATGCTTTTTCTGCATCTATTGAAATGATTATATGGGTTTGTTTGTTTATTTGTTTTTTGGAGTTTTTTTCCCCCTAAAGATTCATTTGCTCTAAAGAGAGAGAGTGAACGTGCACACGAGCACGTGCAAGCTGGCGGAGGGGCAGAGAGGGAGGGAGAGGGACAAGCAGACTCTGAGCTGAGCGTGGAGTCCATAGCAGGGCTTGATCCCATGACCCAAGCAGAAACCAAGAGCCTGACGCTCACCTAGGCACCTGTTTTTGTTTTTAAGTAGGCTCCACTTAAAAATTCCTCAATGCAGGACTTGAACTCGTGACACTGAGATCAAGACCTGAGCTGAGATCAAGAGTTGGGTACTTAACTGACTGAGCCACCCAGGCACCCCATGATCCTATGTTTTTTTCCTTTCTCTTATTGATATGATGTATCACGCTAATTGATTTATGAGCATCAAACCACTGTTGCACACCAGGAATAAATCTCACTTGATCATGGTGAATGATTTTTTTTTAATGCATTGTTAGATTTGGTTTGCTAGTATTTTGTTGAGAATTCTGGCATCCTGTTCATCAGAGATATTGGCCTGTAGTTCTCTTTTTTTGTTGTGTATTAACTGGTTTTGGAATCAGGGTAATGCTGGCCTCATAGAATGAATTCGGAAGTTCTCCTTCCTCTTCTATTTTTTGGAATAGTTTGAGAAGAATAGGTAAGAACTCTTCTGAAATGCTCGGTAGAATTCACCTGTGAAGTTGCCTGATCCTGGACTTTTGTTTGTTGGGAGTTTTTATTACTGATTTGACTTCATTGCTGGTAATTGGTGTATTCAAATTTTCTATTTCTTCCTGCGGTTTTGGTAGGTTACGTTTCTAGGAATTTACCCATTTCTTCTAGGTTCTCCAGTTTGTTGGTGAATTTTATATTTATTTATTTATTTGGTGAATTTTAACAAAATTAGCTGTTTCCCGTATGCTGGGAAACCATTTCCTAATGCTACAAAACAGAGGGAATGATGGCTACTGGCAAGAGTACAAGAAAGATGAATACAACTTGATTTCTTTCAGAAATATCTTAGCTGCTCTTGGGGAACACGGGTGACACAGCTGACTGTCTGACCCTTGGATTCAACTCTGGTCCTGATCTCAGGGTTGTGAGATCAAGCTCTCTGTCAGGCTCTGCCATCAGTACACAGTCTAAGACTCTCTCCCTTTCCCTTTTCCTCTGCCCCTCTTCGCCCCCTCGGTGTGTGCTCTCTCTCTCTCTCTCTCTCTCTCTCTCGCACGCGCGCACTCTCTCTCTCAAAGAAATAAATAAATAAATCTTAAAAAGATATCTTAGCTGCTCTTTTTATAATGCTTTTTAATTTACAATTTTTTAAATTTTATTTACTTTTTATTTTTTATTAGGTTTTTTTTAGCTATTTGACAGAGAGAAAGACAGAGATCACAAGTAGGCAGCGAGGCAGGCAGAGAGAAAGAGAGAAAAGTAGGCTCCCTGCTGAGCAGAGCGCCCGATGCGGGGCTGGATCCCAGGACCCTGAGATCATGACCTGAGCTGAAGGCAGAGGCTTAATCCACTGAGCCACCCAGGCGCCCCAATTTACAATTTTTTTTTTAACTAATGTGTTTTCCCCACTAAATTCCTAATGTCTATATACATAAATATTTTTAAGATTTTATTATTTATTTATTTAACAGAGAAAGACACAGCGAGAGAGGGAACACAAGCAGGGGGAGTGGGAGAGGGAGAAGCAGGCCTCCTGATGAGCAGGAAGCCTGATGTGGGACTCCGTCCCAGGACCCTGGAATCATGACCTGAGCTGAAGGCAGCTGCTTAACCAACCAAACCACTCAGGATCCCCTTCACTGTGCTATTTTATCACTCCCTTACTATTTCCTTATACCTTTACCACATAAAGATATGAAAGAAAAAATATATTCCTAAGCAATATATTGTTTAGTTGCTGGATGTAGCTGCAATTCATTTTCACTGCAATGTAAAACTACTGTATGAAGACATCACAATTTATCCATTCTACTGTTGAAAAAAACCAATGTCTCCAATGCTTGCTCTTTTGAAATAATGAGCATTTTTTAGTTTCTGTAGGTTAGGAAGTGCTTTTTTGTTTGTTTGTTTGTTTGTTTGTTTAAAGATTTCATTTATTATTAGACAGACAGTGAGAGCCCAGGCAGGAGGAGCAGCAGACACAGGGAGAGGGAGAAGCAAAGCAGGCTCCTCACTGAGCAGGGAGCCAGATGCAGGGATGGATCCCAGGACCCTAGGATCACGACCTGAGCTGAAGGGTAGAGACATTTAACTGAATGAGCCACCCAGGTGCCCCTAGGAGTTGCTTTCAAACTTTCTTGACAGCAAACATGTAAGAAAATACATTTTATCTCACAAGTCAGTTCACCTACACATACAGATATATAATTGGGAATAAGTTTCTCAAAATAATACCCTTACAATGAAGTACACTAATATTTTCTGTTGTATTTAACAGCTAAGAAAACTGCTGGCCAAATGCCATTAAACTGCCTTCATTCTTACTACTGGGCTACAAGCCATAGGTTGAAAACAGAGCTCTAGAAGACATGTTTAGGAGTACAATGTTTAGGAGTGAAAGTGCAGGATAGAGGTAGAGGCATGTACATTTCTACCAGGTAATGTCCAACTATCTTCCAAAGTCATTATTCCAATTTACACTCCCACCTGTAGTGTATGCAACAAGTGATTTTAACTTAATTTTTTTAGCAGTTTATTTATTTTTAAGTAATCTCTTTATCTAACATGGGGCTTGACCTCATGCTCTTCCAACTGAGCCAGCCAAGTGCTCCCATCTGATTTTATTTTAAAATTATAAATGAGGGGTGCTTGGGTGGCTCAGTGGGTTAAAGCCTCTGCCTTTGGCTCGGGTCATGATCCCAGGGTCCTGGGATCGAGCCCCGAATCAGGCTCTCTGCTCCTCGGGGAACCTGCTTCCTCCTTTCTCTCTGCCTGCTTCTCTGCCTACTTGTGATCTCCATCTGTCAAGTGAATAAATAAAATCTTTCAAAAAAAAATAAAATTATAAATGAGTTTTAAAAGTTTATCAAATGTTTTGCTGTAATTACTAAAATACGTGGTTTTGTCAGTTTATTGAAGTAAATTATATTAAATTATATATGACCTTACTAATGTTAAAATAAGCTTGCATTCCTCAGATAAAATGAACTAGACCACAATTTATTGTATTTCTTTATAATGCTGGATTCAGTTTGCTAATGTTTGGTTTAGAATTTTTGTATCTACATTCATGAGAGAGACAAGGCCTATAATTTTTCTTTCTTATATTATCTATCTCTGGTTTTGGAATCAAAATTATGCTAGTTTTAGAAAATGATCTGGGGACTGTTCCTTTTCTCCCCATTGTCTGGAAGAGTTTAAATAAAGGGAATTATCTGCTCATTGAATATTTGGCAGAAATCACCAATACATCTATACAGGCCTAGAGTTTTCTTTGCGCGATTTTTCTGTTCCCCAGATTCCATTTCTTGTATAATAGGACTACTTGAGTTTTCTGTTTCTTCTTGAGTCAATTTTGTAAGTCCTATCATTTTCTAGAAATCTACACTTTGGGGCACCTTGGTGGCTCAGTTGGTTAAGCAGCTGCCTTCAGCTCAGGTCATGATCCCAGAGTCCTGGGACCAAGCCCCGCATCAGGCTCCTTCCTCACCAGGAAGTCTGCTTCTCCCCTGCCTGCCGTTCCCCCTGCTTGTGCTTACTCTCTCTCTCTCGCACTCTGTGTCAAGTAATTAAAAAGAAAGAAAGAAAGAAAGAAATTTACACTTCATCTAAGAGAAAACACACCAACCAGAATCAACTACAGCTTTCATTACCCATATAATTTAAACTTAAGGCTACGGACAAAACACAGAAATAACTATACAGATATCATCTACGTAATTGGTAAATGCCCTTAAACAAGGTATATATCCTCTGAAAACTTTCAATTTATCATGAGCATTTAACTTTTTCTAATCTCCAATAGATGTCACTAAAAAGTCCTGTTCACTTATACAGCCCTCATTTTTCTACGACCCGCTTCTAAATTCCATTTTTACTTCCCTTCTTCCCCACTACATAGTACACTACTTGAGAAAAGAGGCCAAGTCGTATTCGTCTTTGCAACAACTGGCATATATATTTTTTAAGATTTTATTTAATTATTTGACAGAGAGAGAGACAGTGAGAGAGAGAACACAAGCAGGGGGAGTGGGAGAGGAAGAAGCAGGCTTCCCGCGGAGCAGAGAGCCCGATGCCAGGCTCGATCCCAGAACCCTGGGATCATGACCCAGCCAAAGGCAGCCGCTCAACAAGTGAGCCCCAGCCAGGCACCCCTGTAATATCTGGCATATTAGTAGGTACCTTATCAATATAAAAACTTTTTTTAAAGATTTATTTATTTTAGAGAGAAAGAGAATGCAAGTGGGAGAAGGGGCAGGAGGGATACAGAATCTCAAGTGGACTCCCTGCTGTGTGGAGCCTGATATGTGATTCAATCCCAGGACCCTGAGATCATGACCTGAGCTGAAATCAGGAGTCAGATGCTCAACCAACTGAGCCGCACAGGCACCTCTAAAAACTTTTTTAATGAATGAAGATCAAAAGAAGAGGTTAGTGTTACTCATCTCTGGTTGCCATTCTTAAGGCAACCAGAGTTGGGTGGAAGAACTCTACTGGATTCTACTCTTATATAGCCCTCCTTGTGACCAAAAGTGTAAAGCCATCTGTAAGACAGTCTGCCTTATTTGGGAGTAAAACAAAAAATAGGTTCCCTTCATTGATAAACTTACTGGATTAAAAATAAATCTGCAAAAATCAATCAACCAATCAATCAATCTTCAACTACTCACAGTACCTAACTTCTTCCTAACCGAATAAGTCATCCGCCTAAGAATAAAACTATAAAATGAACAAAAGGAATAATATCCAAAAGCAAAGATAAAAACGCCAAGAACTATTCAACGCCAGATTCTGAATACCTGGATTCTTTGAAGATAGAGCTACTCCTTTATGAAAATCTGCATGTTAGATTTAGGGGCTTAGATGATTAAAAAAAAAACCCAAACAGGCACCTGACCCCAAATCACTATATTTTTTTGTTTTTAATTTTTATTTATTTATTTTTAAAAGATTATTTATTTATTTATTTATCTGACACAGAGAGAGAGAGACAGGGAGAGAGGGAACACAAGCAGGAGGAGTGGGAGAAGGAGAAGCAGACTTCCCGCCAAGCAGGGAGCTGGATATGGGGCTCAATCCCAGGACCCTGGGATCATGACCTGAGCCTGAAGTAGACGCTTAACGACTGAGCCACCCAGGCGCCCCTTTTTATTTATTTGAGAGACAGAGAAAGCACAAGCATGGGAGCGGGGAGCAGAGGGAGATAGAAAAGGAAACTCCTCTACTCAGCGGGGAGCCCAATGCAGGACCTGATGCCAGGACCTGGGGATCATGACCTGAGCTAAAGGCAGCCACTCACCCAACTGAGCCACCCAGGTACCCTCAAATCACTATCTTAATAGTGAGAAGTCCCAGAAGAAAAACATTAAAGAGAAACCAAAATAAAAATGATAGATGTTAGGGGCACCTGGGTGGCTCAGTGGGTTAAGCCTCTGCCTTTGGCTCAGGTCCTGATCTCAGGGTCCTGGGATCGAGCCTCACATTAGGCGCATCAGGCTCTCTTCTCAGCAGGGAGCCTGCTTCCCCTTCTCTCTCTGCCTGCCTCTCTGCCTAGTTGTGATCTCTCTCTCTCTCTGTCAAATAAATACACAAAATCTTAAGGAAATAAAAAAGAACAAGACTCTGACAATTTTGGTAGCTGATTTAACAATAGCTGACTTAATAATCATCGTCACAAAACCCTTGCTCAAGCTATTCTTTCCTTTAGCTAAAGTGAACTATCAATATTTGCTAATATATATTCAGCTTCTGCGCAAATGAAAAATAGAAATGGTGAAAGAGCTGTGTGACAGAAGCACAATCTTAACAGGCCTCAGCTGACCTCCGTAACAGGATTTTGTGAAGGCCTGTTTTTTTGGTTTTTTTAAGATTGTGTTTATTTATTCATGAGAAACAGAGAGAGAGAGGCAGAGGGAAAAGCAGGATTCCCACAGAGCAGGGAACCCAGTGAGGGACCCAGGACCCTGGGATCATGACCTGAGTCAAGGCAGATGTTCAACGGACTGAGCTACCCAGGTGCCCTCTGAAGCCCAGTCTTGATCATGCTTTAAGCAAACTCTTAAGATCTTCTATTCCTTTGGGAATTTTCTTGAAATAATAAAAACATAAAATCCTGAGGAGGAAGTCATTACCCTTTGTTACAGACTGAATGTTTGTGTCCCCCTCAAATTCTTATGTTGAAGCCCTAACCCCAATGGTATGTGGAGATGGGACTTTTCTGGAGGTAATAGGGTTAGACAAGTCATAAGGGTAGGGCCCTGAATCGGATTAGGGCCCTTGTAAGAAGAGCCACAAGAGAGCTTTCCCTTTCTCCTTCCCTCTCTCCACCAACTCCCAAATAGGTCGTGTGAGCACACAAGGAGATGGTAGGTACTTACAAGTCAAGAGAAAAGGATTCAGAATGAACACTACCTTGCTAGCACCTTGATCCTAGACATCTCAGTCCAGAAATACATGAAAAATACATTTCTGGTGTTTAAGCTGCATAACCTATAGTATTTTGTCTTGGCACCCCAAGCCAAGACACTCTCCTTCCAAACACCTCATTAAAAAATGATAACGTAAGTACACAGGAAGTAAGCCACAGGGGATTTATAGCATAATAAGCTAACACTTTTTTTTTTTTAAAAGATTTTATCTATTTATTTGACAGAGAGACACAGCAAGAGAGGAAACACAAGCAGGGGAAGTGGAAGAGGGAGAAGCAGGCTTCCCATCGAGAAGGGAGCCCGATGCAGGGCTCAATCCCAGGACCCCCAGATCACGACCTGAGCAGAAAGCAGATGCTTAACCAACTGAGCCACCCAGGCGCCCCTAAACTAACTTTTTTTTTAAGATTTTATTTTTAAGCAATCTCTACAGCCAACATGGAACTCAAACTCACAACCCTGGGATCAAGAGTTGCATACTCCACCAACTGAGCCAGCCAGGTGCCCCAATAAACTAGTATTTTTTTTTTAAAGATTTATTTATTTATTTATTTGACAGACAGAGATCACAAGTAGGCAGAGAGGCAAGCAGAGAGAGGAGGAAGCAGGCTCCCTGCCGAGCAGAGAGCCCGATGAGGGGCTCGATCCCAAGACCCTGGGATCATGACCTGAGCCAAAGGCAGAGGCTTTAACCCACTGAGCCACCCAGGCGCCCTAAACTAGTATTTTTTTTAATGATTTTATTTATTTGACAGAGAGAGAGAGACAGTGATAGAGGAAATACAAGCAGGGGGAGTGGGAGAAGGAGAAGCAGGCTTCCCACAGAGCAGGGAGCCCGACATGAGGCTCGATCCTAGGACCCCAGGATCATGATCCAAGCTGAAGGCAGATGCTTCAACTACTAAGCCACCCAGGCGCCCCATAAACCAACATTTTAAAGAAAGTATACAGGATGGGTTACTGGTTATATCTCATTACCCTTAATACTTAGTCACTTTTGATGCAGCATATTTTTGCCTTAGAAAAGATCTATTGATTTAGTGATGTCCTTTTATTTTTTTTTATTTTTTATTTTTTTAAAGATTTTATTTATTTATTTGACAGACAGAGATCACAGATATGCAGGCAGGCAGAGAGAGAGGGAGAGAGAGAGGAGGAAGCAGGCTCCCTGCTGAGCAGAGAGCCCGATGTGGGG
Source organism: Martes martes (assembly GCF_963455335.1). Lineage (NCBI taxonomy): Eukaryota > Metazoa > Chordata > Mammalia > Carnivora > Mustelidae > Martes > Martes martes. The sequence goes on along the minus strand of NC_137891.1, from coordinate 179,806,188 downwards.
CTCGATCCCAGGACCCTGAGATCATGACCTGAGCCGAAGGCAGAGGCTTTAACCCACTGAGCCACCCAGGCGCCCCTAGTGATGTCCTTTTATATTGTGTTCCTTTGTCCTCCCAAAAAAACTATTGATAAATTGACTGATAATGGGATAACAAACAGGTATGGGAAGGGAGGGAAATGAATGAAATAAAAAGTCACTGCTCCTCAGACACCTTCAGTAAAATTTACCACATACAATGAGAGCTTTGTTTATACTTAAAAATGATACTGCGGAGCACCTGACTGGCTCAGTTGGTTATGTGACTCAGTCTCCAGGTTGAGGGTTTGAGGCCCATGTTAGGTAGAGAGATTACTTAAAAATGGTATCTTTTTAAAAAAATATTGTACTTACATGTTAAAATTTTTCAATTTCTTCAACACAGTAGGAAAACAGATTACTATTATTATTGAATGAAGGCAGATCAAATATACCTATTTTTCTCCCCCAAAAAAGGAACATTTATGGAACAGATGAAAAGACTTAATGGATTAAACTCTGATATGTCACCTGGGCAGAAAGTAAATAAAATTATCCTCCTGGACCATAGAAAATATATCTTATTTGCTACAGCCCCTCAGAACAATGTGTTACTTAAACTATAGCCCCTGGAGGATTTTACTAGTTACCAAGCACATTTGGATATGGCCTTAAGAAAAACATATACTGATAACAGGTCTTTGGGGAGAAGGATGATATACGACCGTGAAGCTGGGCAGCTGGGGATGCCTGGCTCCTCACGGCGGAACGCCGCCCCTTCACCGAAGCCGGGCAGCCGGGAACGCCTGGCCCACCCAGGGTGGAACGCCGCCTGCTTCAGGGAAGCCGAGCAGCCGGGAACGCCGGTCAGCTCAGGGTGGAACGAAATACCGCTTGCTTGCTTCCCTTTTCTGTTATCGCTCCTTTCTCTTCCCAGAAGCACCCGTTGTTTGTTAGGTGAGTCCTTTGAATGTGCTTGATTAACTATAAACTTTATCCTCCTCCTTGCATGTCCATGAGACATGTGTCCACAAGACATGTGACTAATGTTTGACCTTCATTGGTTCTTCTGTTGGCTATTGTTTCTATCTAATAAAAAGGGGACTCTGGAGTTGCTCGGGGCAGCAGTCTTTCGACTGTTGTCCCCTGCTCCCAGTCTCTTGCAGCTGACTTGTTTGTGCCTAATTCTTCTCCCATTCGCAGACCAGAAGCGGCAAGTTTAATTCTTCCTATCAACAATACAAATGTTTTGATAAAATGAATAAAATTACCAGACAATAGCCACCAAAGCATTCCAAGGATTTAAGAATAAGATTAATGACTCTTTCTCACAAATTTCAATCCAATCATTTTGAGCTACTTGTTTCTGTAATAGACTCAACTCTTTTCCCATCTCTGGTCTTTCTTCTTGCTGGCCTCCCCGCCTTCCTAAAATACCCTTGGACTTGTCAGCGTGGCAAATTCCTACTTGTTATTTAAGAGCTATTTCTTTTGTGAGATCCTCTCATCCCCTCCAGCTCATTAAGTATTCCTCCTGGCCTTCTATTCATTTTGTACAGTATCTTCATTATCTTAGAGCTATATAAATATTTGTTGCGTTAGGTGGCCTACAAGACCTAAGCCAACATTAGATAAATAACACAGATAGTTCCCACTCTTCATCACTTCACATGTTACAGTTCTACTCATTAATAACGTGCCTAACTAAAATCCATATTTCACTTCTTACTGCTATCGTTTCCAATAAAGGCCAGGCAAAGGCAACAGCACAAAAGGTAATCAAGATTCAACACACACAGCTAGAATTCTGCTTTCAGGCAGACAATATGTGTTAAGACTGGGGGTCTAGAACATGGGAAATGACCAAAGCCAACTGCATTTTCCCATGTGCTGCATCATACTGTACTTCAGATGGGTAATAGGAGGGCTGAAAATCTTCAATACCCTAATTTAAATGTAAGAGTCCACTTTAAAAATGGAGTCAGGGGCACCTGGGTGGCTCAGTGGGTTAAAGCCTCTGCCTTCGGCTCAGGTCATGATTCCAGGGTCCTGGGATCGAGCCCCACGTCGGGCTCTCTGCTCGGCAGGGAGCCTGCTTCCCTTCCTCTCTCTCTGCCTGCCTCTCTGCCTACTTGTGATCTCTCTCTGTCAAATAAATAAATAAAATCTTTAAAAAATTAAAAAATAAAAGGATGGAGTCAGGAAAACTGATTTCCATCTTTGATCTTTAAATCTGCTGTGATCTGAGAGAAATTGATTTTGCATACTATTATCAATGAGCTGGTTAAAAAAAATCACCCAGAAATTTCAAAATGGGGCATTTTGTATCATTTCTATAAAAATAAGTGAAGAGGGGCCCCTGGGTGGCTCAGTGGGTTAAAGCCTCTGCCTTTGGCTCAGGTCATGATCCCAGGGTCCTGGGATCGAGCCCCACATTGGGCTCTCTGCTCCAAGGGAGGCCTGCTTCCTCCTCTCTCTGCTTGCCTCTGCCTACTTGTGATCTCTGTCTGTCAAAAAAATAAAATAAAATCTTAAAAAAAAAGTAAGTGAAGACTGTACAGAATATAAACGTATTCAAAGAAAGCTTATTAATACTGAATTCAGCTAAGGTGCCAGAGTGGCTCAGTCAGTTAAACATCTGCTTTTGGCTCAGGTCATGACCCCAGGTCCTGGGATCAAATCCTAGCTCCCTGGTCAGCAGAGGGTCTGCTTCTCCCTCTACCCTTCCCACTGCTCATGATCTCTGTCTCACATTCTCAAATAAATAAATAAAATCTTTAAATATATATATATATTGAATTCAGCTACCAGACAGAAATAATTGAAGGCAAAATTCTGTACTTACTTAAAATTGATCTTACCACAAAACTAATGCCCTCAGACAATACCTTACTGGTATTTGGAGTCAAAGTCCAATCGTATGGTCTGTTCTGAACAGGTGACTTTTAAATATTCTTTAAAAGAAACCCACAAGTAAGAACATAATATAAAACAAACTACTCCTAACTTCACTGCTTCACATATACTATTCTGGATCAGTTTACAAACTCTAAAATCAAACTGACATGCATTTATAGAATTCCCACTCACACAATAACATTGTCATACAGAAGAAAGATGATACTTATGTTATTAAGAGTTAGCTACTTCTCAGGGCGCCTGGGTGGCTCAGTCCTTAAGCGTCTGCCTTCGGCTCAGGTCATGATCCCAAAGTCGTGGAACTGAGCCCCTCATTGGGCTCCCTGCTGGGCGGGAAGCCTGCTTCTCCCTCTCCCACTTCCCCCTGCCTGTGTTCCCTCTTCTCACTGTGTCTGTCAAATAAATAAACAAACAAACAAAAATGAGTTATCTACTTCTCTGTTACTTCTTTTAAGCTGCAAACCATAAATCCAAACTTCAGGAGAAATTCTAAGCAGAGAGTTCATGAAGATGAACCATATAGGCAAACAGGTATACAGATATATTCAAATTCTCTTATTCTTATACACTGAAATTCTTTGAATGAAAGCAAACCCCTAATAAATGGGAGTTTTAGAAAAGTAACCGTGATCTTGATGTATTATCAAGAAGAAAAGAAAAATTTTTAAGAAATAAATTCCCTAATTTTATATCAAGTTGGTGGCATAACACCACAGAGAAATTAGTTCAAGCAGCTTTAAAACACGGCATTTTTTGACTACATATCTTCTGTGAGTTATATTTTAAGTACAAAACCATAGGGCTTGGCTGGCTCAGTTGGTAGAGCATGTGACTCTTGGTCTCAGGGTTATGAGTTCAAACCCCATGTTGGGCACAGAACTCACGTAAAAAAAAAAAAAAAGTACAAAAAAAATCCATATAAGAAATAATAAAGCTATACTTAGTCTTATTGTTAGTAATAATACTATCATTATTATTTTGAAACTAATATAGGTAAGGTGTAGGATAAATCCAACAAATAATTACATTAACAGTATTAAAAACAAAAAAATTAGCATAAACGAAGAGCTGTAAGTATAAAACTAAAGAGAGTAAATAAAACCCCTGTAATTAGGGAACATGGGTGACTCAGTTAGTTGGGTGTCTGATTCTTGGTTTCAGCTCAGGTCGTCATCTGGGGAGTCATGGGATCAAGTCCCATGTCGGAGAGCACCTGGCATAGGGTCTGCTTGAGATTCCTCCCCCACCCCATTCCCATTCTGCTGCTCCTCCTGCTAGTGCTTTCTCTCTCTCAAATACATAAATTTTTTTTTAAAATAAAAATAAAAAACCTGTAACTGCACATTTGAATCAGAAGTATCAGTAGGAACTCATCTTTTTCATCTCCTGGGGTGGTAGACCATAAGACTCTTCACTGACTCTAGATCTAAGGGTCATGAGTTCAAGCCCCATGTTGGGTGTAGAGATTACATAAAGAAAAGAAAGATTTTTCTAACCCTGTCCACTGAAAAAGGTTCAAAAGCAACGGGTAGCAAAGATATCCCAGAACCCAGATTGTGGTCTTTATATCCTATTTTCCACAAAAAAGACAGTCTCCTTGGAGAAAGGGCTATTTCTAAAATTGGGGCAGGAAATGTACAAGGTGAGCCTGGAACATCTTGTTGTGCCCAAAGCAAGGAGACTATTAAAGACTAATATAGTCTTGTCAAAAGGTCACAGAAAAAAAAGCAAAAAAAAAAAAAAGCACTCCCACAGGCGTTAAGAGGAAACAAATTAAGCAACAAAACTACAAAAAACAAAAGTGCTATGGATTCAAACATGAAATACATAAAAATCTGTACATTCATAATGCTCCTTAAGAAAATTCATGGTCAGGGCGCCTAGGTGGCTCAGTGGGTTAAAGCCTCTGCCTTCAGCTTGGGTCATGAACCCAGGGTGCTGGGATCGAGCCCCACGCCAGGCTCTCTGCTCAGCAGGGAGCCTGCTTCCTCCTCTCTCTCTCTGCCTGCCTCTCTGCCTACTTGTGATCTCTGTCTGTCAAATAAATAAATAAAATCTTATAAAAAAATTTTTAAAAAGTCATGGTCATCAGGGGAGGCTGCTGAAGGGACTAATTCATGATTATTCTCAAATTACTTGAAAAATAAGGGAAAGAAATCCCTTTCCTGCCTTTCCTATACTAATCAACAGGGTAACCAAAGAGTTAATGTGGTAGAATTCTTTGAGGAATTCCGTTTATAAGAAGGACGACAGAATATGAAAAGCACCATTTTCCAAACCCTAATTTATAAATAACAAAAAGTATTAAAAACATTACATGAAAGGTTGATAGAAAACATTCTAATGGAGAGATCAGGCTACTGTCATCTGAACCCAGAGCTCAGTCTGAGGACGATTAAAAGTGAGACGTCTAGAAATTACACAACATGAGCCAAACAATGGGAAGTATATAGCATCGCCTATGAAGTGTTCTTGCTTTAAATTTTTAATTTCATTATTTAGCCTCCAGATTAAGCTAAATGATACCACAAGAAAGCAATCGGATAAATGGGACATTCTGCTATTCAAAAGACTGATTGCCCAGGCTGTCTACCTAGAGGCCATTTTGGATCTCAACGATACGAAGAGGGAACCAAAAGAGCCCATCAACCAAAAGAACCCAGGGTTCAGGGAGGCTGAAGAGTCTAGAACTTCCGAGCAAAATTCCAAAAAGGAAGGAAGCTACACAGAAAAAGAACTACAAAAATCTGCATTGTATTCCCTTGAACCTTTGCTAAGTACCCAGCAACACTTGCACAATGAGTCAGGGTATTGTATGGATGGAGGTTTCTGTGATTTGTTCCGCGTATCCCACCACCACGACCTGCACGACCTGCACCATTGCCGGCAGGCTAAAGAATGTTGTTTGTGAGACTTGTGCTGCATTAAGTGACCTTGGGAGTCTGATTAATCGACATTAGCGGGCCTCCTGGTCAGAACCAGCCTTTCTGGTCTGGACACCAAGAGCTATAAATTTTGCCTCGTGTCCCTCCAGCTTCAGGCTGGTCTGGTCCCCCAGGAAGAAATCTGGGAAGGGAGGCAAACACCTCCTTGAATACGTAAAGACATGATAACATAGAAATGCAGCTCGCTCCAAACTGCACATAGGCAAACAAATGCTTAACTTCAGACTGCATCATCTGCCCTATAAATATGGCCTTTCTGCGAATGCTCAATTGGAAGTCTCACCTGCGGGGAGGACAATCCACTCAGGCCTCTCAATCGGATTCCAGCCTGGCTGTCTCTATGCGGCTTCCCCGCTGATGAGGTTAGGTGTTTTAAATCCCCAATTTGAGGTAACTCTTATTCTCCTTTACTGCTTACTACTACTGTCGTCACCTATACACAGATTTCCCTTTTCTTCTTTCTGTTTCTATTCGATTTTTATAATCTCAATAACGTGATGTCCCCCCCCACCCCCACCCCAGCCTTTGAAACTGAGGGATGCCTGCTGTGAATCTTCTTCTCAGAACAGTCAGGCAAAGAACAACGGGGAAGCTGTAAGCTGGTCAGTCCTCACTGCTCATAAGCACAAAAACATTCGAGCTCTAGCAAGTCAGGGTTAACAAGTCCTTGGTGACCGCCTCAGATACCCAGCACAGACACTGCGGGGGTTTGACCCCTCAGGGGAGTGCTCAATGTCTTCCAGTGAAGACCACTCTAGAGCTACCCTAGCAAAACCTAAAAATAGCTCAAAACCATGAAACTGATCAGCAGGCAACCGAAATGTCTGAGAAAACACTTGTTAAAAATAGGCAACAAAACCCAGATACTCATCCAACACCCAACCGAAGAGTACTACATGTGCCAAAAGACAAAAACAAAAACAAAACCATACTAAAAGTTAGTCAACAGGACCAAACTTGGAAATGGCAGATGGAACTGAAAGATGAGGATAAAACTTTGAAAATGTTATCTTTGAGAACTTAAAAAGAAACCTAACTGAAATAGAGAAAGAAATGGAAAATATTTAAAAGAAACTTCTAGGAAGGAAAAATACAATATATGAAATGAAAATATCACAGGGTGCCTGGGTAGCTCAGTCAGTTAACTGTGCCTTTGATTGAGGTCATGGGGCTCCCTGCTCAGCAGAGAGCCTGCTTCTCTCTCTCTGCCTGCCGCTCTGCCTACTTGTGCTCGCTCGCTCTCTCTCTGTCAAATACATTGATAAAATCTTTAAAACATATATTTATACAAAAAAAGAAAATATCACTGCGTGCAACTAATGGAAGATTAGAGCATGCAGAAGAAAAGTTTCAGTTGAAATATAAGACCCAGCAACACAAACTAACCAAAATGAAACACGCAGGGGAAAAAAGACAGAAAAAAATTAACAAAGCCTCAGTAACCTTTAAGACAATATGAGACAGTCTAACACACACATAATTGGAATCCTAATGGAATAGAAGGGCAGGGGCCAGATAATCAGATAAAGTTTTAAAAAATAAAGGAGAGAAATTTTCCCAATCTCATGAAAACTATAAACCCAGAGACCAAAAATCTGAACAAACCAAGCAGGATAAACACATACACAGAGACAAAACCACACCAAAGCATATCATAATCAAATTGCTGAAAAGCAGTGATAATGACAGTCAGGAACTATGAATGCCAGAAGAAAAAGAAACGACATCTTTAAAGCACTGAAAGAAAAAAAATCAACTTGGAATTCTATATGCATGAAAATATCCTTGAAAATAAAAGTGCAGGGGGGCACCTGGCTGGCTCAGTTGGAAGAGCATGTAACTCTTCATCTCAGGGTCATGAGTATGAGGCCTACATGGGATGCAGATTACATAAATAAAATTTTTTTTAAAAAAAGAAAAAAGTGAAATAAAAATATTTTCAGACAGACAAGGTGGAAAGAACATAACACCAATACATGGCATGACAAGAAATGTTAAAGGTAGAAGGATGGTATCAGCTAAAAATTTGGATATACATTAAGAAATGAAGAGCACAGGAAATCATATACAATTAAATATAAAAGACTTCCAGGGGCGCCTGGGTGGCTCAGTGGGTTAAAGCCTCTGCCTTCGGCTCGGGTCATGATCCCAGGGTCCTGGGATCGAGCTCCGAATCGGGCTCTCTGCTCACTGGGGAGCCTGCTTCCCTTCCTCTCTCTGCCTGCCTCTCTGCCTGCTTGTGATCTGTCAAATAAATAAATAAAATCTTTAAAAAAAAATAAAAATAAAAGACTTCCATTTTATCACTTTTAAAATTTCCTTAAAATGTAACTGTTTGGGTGCCTGGGTGGCACAGCTCATTAAGCATCCAACTCTTAAGTTCAGACTCGAGTTGTGATCTCATGAAATTGGCCCTGCAATGGACTTCAGGGTTTGCTTGGGATTCTCCCTCCCTCTCCCTCTGCCCCTTCCACTCATGCTCTATCAAGTAAATAAATAAATCCTTTAAAAAAAAAAAAAGTGTCTAAAGCAAAAATAAGGGGCACCCAGGTGGCATCTGGCATCTGCCTTTGGCTCAGGTCATGACCCCAGGGTCCTGGGATTGAGGCATACATTGGGCTTCTTGCTCAGCAGTGAGTCTGTTTCTACCTCTCCCTCTACCCCTCTGCCTGCTCTAATAAATAAATTAAAATCTTTAAAAAATAAACAATAAAAATAAAGCAAAAATAATGTAGTTTAAGATTTACAACACAGGGGTGCCTGGGTGGCTCAGCAGGTTAAAGCCTCTGCCTTCAGCTCGGTTCACGGTCTCAGGATCCTGGGATCCAGCCCTGCATCGGGCTCTCTGCGCAGCAGGAAGCCTGCTTCCTCCTCTCTCTCTGCCTGACTCTGCCTACTTGTGATCTCTAATAAATAAAATCTTTAAAAAGAAAAAAAAAAAACGATTTACAACATAAATAGAAATAAAATGCATATTGTAGGGGTGCCTGGGTAGCTCAGTCAGTTGAGTGACTGACTCCTGATTTTGGCTTGGGTCAGGATCTCAGGGTCGTGAAATTGAGACATCGAGTTCCATGCTCCACATGGAGTCTACTTACACCCCTCACCCCCGGACCCAGCTCCTATCACCCTCTTGTGCGTACATGCACTCTCTCTCGCTAAAGAAATAAAATCTTTTTGGGGGGCACTTGGATGACTCAGTCATTAAGCATTTGCCTTTGGCTCAGGTCATGATCCCAGGGTCCTGGGATTGAGCCCTCCATCGGGCTCCCTGCTCAGCAGAGAGCCTGCTTCTCTCTCTCCCACTGCCTACTGCTCTGCCTCCTTGTGCTCTCTCTCTCTGTGTCAAATAAATAAAGTCTTTAAAAAAAAGAAATAAAATCTTTTTAAAACTTTATAATGTATGTTGTGGACTGTGATAAATTAGCAGTATATATCATGAATGCTAAAACCACACATGTGCACATGTAAGGTGTAGCCAATAAGCCAATAGTGAAAATAAAATGGATTACTAAAAAATACTCAATTACTTAATCCAGAAGAAGGTGGGAAAAGATATAAGGAACAAAGTACAGGTGGTACAAAGAGAAAATAGAAAAATAGTAAATTAAAATCTGTATCAAAACATATTAAGTATATATGGTCTAAAGACTCCAGTAAAAAAACAGAGATTATCAGACTGGCTAATAAACCAATACCTAACTATACACTGTCTACAAAAAATGTACTTTAAATATAAAGGTGCAGAGAGGCTAAAAGTCACAGGTAAGACAGAAGGGAAATGCCAAGCATTAGAAAGCTACAGTTTCTTGGATGCCTGGGTGGCTCAGTCTGTTAAGCCTTTGCCTGCAGCACAGGCAGCGATCCCAGGGTGCTGGGATTGAGTCCCAGCACAGGGCTCCTTGCTCTGCAGGGAGCCTGCTTCTCCCTCTGCCTGCCACTCCCCTTGCTTGTGCGCTCTCTCTCTCTCTCTCTCTCTCTTTGGAAAAATAAAAAATTAAATCAAGAAAAGAAAAAAGAAAGCTACTGTGTCTATATTAATGACAGACACCGTAGGCTTCAAAACATATTAACAAGAAAAAAAGAGGGGCACTTCACAATGATATTTTATATGACAGGTAAATTCACTAAGAAGAAATAATCCTAGGGGCACATGCACCCCAATGTTTACAGCAGCAATGTCCACAACAGCCAAACTATGGAAAGAGCCTAGATGTCCATCAACAGATGAATGGATAAAGAAGATGTTACACGGGGCGCCTGGGTGGCTCAGTGGGTTAAGCCTCTGCCTTCAGCTTAGGTCATGATCTCAGGGTCCTGGGATCGAGCCCCACATTTGGCTCTCTGCTCCACGGGGAGCCTGCTTCCTCCTCTCTCTCTGCCTACCTCTCTGCCTACTTGTGATCTCTCTCTCTGTGTCAAATAAATAAATAAAATAGGAAGATGTTACACACACACACACACACACACATATATACACAAACATATACATATATGGTATTATATGTTATATGTACACTATATGTTATTATATGTTATATATTATATACACACAAAATACGGAATGTTACACACACACACACACACACACACACACACACAAAATGGAATATTACACAGCCATATTAAAAAAAAAAACACAGAATCTTGCCATTTGCAATGACATGGATGGAACTAGAGGGTATTTGAGAAACAAGACAAAGGATCATAGGAGAAGGGAGGGAAAAATTTAACATGACAAAACCAGAGAGGGTGACAAACCAAAAGAGACTTTTAATCTCAGGAAACAGAACCGAGGGTTGCTGGAGGGGAGGGGGGGTGGGGGGGATGGGGTGGCTGGGTGATGAACATTGGGGAAGGTATGTGCTATGGTGAGAGCTGTGAATTGTGTAAGACTGACGAATCACAGACCTGTACCCCTGAAACAAATAATACATTATATGTTAATTTTTTTAAAAAAAGAGAAAAATTATCAGGACAGAAACTAAGTATGATAATAAAACTAAGTGCTTATATTTATGTTTTTTAAAAAATCTTTAAAAATGTGTATACTGTCGGGGCACCTGGGTGGCTCAGTGGGTTAAAGCCTCTGCCTTCGGCTCAGGTCATGATCCCAGGGTCCTGGGATCGAGCCCCGCATCGGGCTCTCTGCTCAGCGGGGAGCCTGCCTCCCCCTCTCTCTCTCTGCCTGCCTCTCTGCCTACTTGTGATCTCTGTCTGTGAAATAAATAAATTAATTTTTAAAAATGTGTATACTGTCAATAAGAGCTGCAAATACAGGAAGGAAAAAAGAAAACTAAAAACAAACCCAAGGGGCGCCTGGGTGGCTCAGTGGGTTAAAGCCTCTGCCTTTGGCTCAGGTCAGGATCCCAGGGTCCTGGGATTGAGCCCCGAGTCGGCTCTCTGCTCAGTAGGGAGCCTGCTTCCCCCCTCTCTCTCTGCCTGCCTCTCTGCCTACTTGTGATCTCTGTCAAATAAATAAATAAATAAATCTTTTAAAAACCAAAAAAACCCAAGACCCGAAAATCAGTTAAAGATGAATATGTATTTACTTGTCAAATGAGAAGATGTATAGAATTTGCTTCAAAACGCTCCACTACACCCCTGCCCAAAGGTACGGAGAGGGATGAAATAAGACAGGTAACATGTTGGTAATTTTTTGAGCTAAGTAAGGAGTACAGAGAGATTCACTACAGTAGCCCACTTATGAATGTATTTGAAATTTCCCTTTACATAAAATTAAAGAAGAAAGAAAAGGTTTGACCAAACTCTGTGCACTAATTAAGGGCATACTACTGAGGGGTTCCTGAGAACAGTGGCAAAACTGTGACGCTGCCGAAAGAATCCTCAAAACAGAGGTGCCACAGCAGCTGGGAAAATGTACAGAAATACTTTCGTATACATATGAATAAAATAAGACTGGCAAGAAAAGTATATCTTGGAATCACAATTACCTGAAAAAGCTCTATTTAAACATTTTTTAAAAGATTTTATTTATTTATTTGACAGAGATCACAAGGAGGCAGAGAGGCAGGCAAAGAGAGAGAGAAGCAGGCTCCCTGTTGAGCAGAGAGCCCGAAGCGGGGCTGGATCTCAGGACCCTGGGACCATGACCTGAGCCCAAGGCAGAGGCTTTAACCCACTAGGCCACCCAGACGCCCCTCTATTTAATTTTTTTAATTCTATTGAAGCATTTCTTTTAAAAGTCTTCATTTCCTTAGCTATAAAATGTGAGTAATAGGGGCGCCTAGTTTCACTTTGATAGAAGACTTCGTTATTGTCACTCTGAACAAATAATATTCCTACTTCTACCAGAGTAGGATATTTTATATGTAAATAAAAATGTTCTTTTTTAGGGGCAGCTGGGTGGCTCAGTGGGTTAAAGTCTCTGCCTTCGGCTCAGGTCATAATCTCAGGGTCCTGGGATCGAGCCCTGCATGGGGCTCTCTGCTCAACAGAGAGGCTGCTTCGCCGCTCTCTCTCCCATCCAAGTACTAACCAGGCCCGACCCTGCTTAGCTTCTAAGATCAGACGAAATCTGGCACGTTCAGGGTGGTATGGCCGTAGACCCCCGCCTCCCTCTACCTGCCTCTCTGCCTACTTGTGATCTTTGTCTGTCAAATAAATAAATAAAATCCTTTTTTTAAAAAATCCTCTCTTTTAAATTTACAAAAGCAAAGAATTTTCTAATTGTAAGTCCTTTACAAATAATTAGTATGGAAATGATATTTATTGATAAAGTAAATCTAGGCAATTTATTTATAGTAATGCTCATTTGCTTGTATTACAATCGGAGAAAATATATTCTCTTATTTTCCTCCAAAATGATCTGTAGTTGACTTCCTGACTAAAGTATTCCAATTCAGGAAGCCCTAATAACAACAAAAACCTTCTTTTAAAATCAGCTTAGCCACAAATTCTGTTTATAAAATGCAGCAATATTTGAGGGAAGCCTAGAGTTATAGTTCTAAGTGTTTATTTTAATGTTATAAAGAAAAGCTTACTTAACTAAAACAGATTACTGCAATTATCTTCATGATTACTTCTTTTTTTTTTTTTTTTAAAGATTTTTATTTATTCACTTGACAGACGGAGATCACAAGTAGACAGAGAGGCAGACAGGGAGAGAGGAGAAAGCAGGCTCTCCACGGAGCGGAGAGCCCGACGCGGGGCTCGATCCCAGGACCCTGGGATCACGACCCGAGCCGAAGGCAGAGGCTTTGACCCACTGAGCCACCCAGGTGCCCCCATGATTACTTCTTATTTACATTAGTGTTATGGCCAGAACCAGGAGCTATTTGCAAACTTAAAGAACTGAAGGAAAAAAAGTATTCTTCAGACTTTAAACAACACAGTTACACCAAATTCTACAAATGTTTGCTTCTCCCAGAATCGGATTTAGAAAGAAATGCAAAATCACATACATGCATACGTCCATATAGTGAGAGAGAGACACACACACACACACATTTATGGGGAGTGAGGAAAAGCTTAAGATTTAGATGTTATGAAAGATTATTATTACTCACATTCACCTGCAGTGGTACTAATTTCAAATTTGTAATGATCAAAATGTTAGTCATTTACATGCAAAGCTGCAAAGAGTCACCAGGACTCTTCTATTTTAAATTTTCATGTTTTCTAGTCAGAATGGACACTGGCAGTTTTTCACATGGCTGAGCCCCCTCTGCTGGTTTAGCAGCAGTAGTTGTCCAAAACTTAGTTGTGGCACAATTGAATGTATTTTCATTAAATTAATGAAATAAGGGGCACTTGGGTAGCTCAGCTGGTTGAGCATTCAACTCTTGATGTCAGCTCACCATAATCTCAGGGTCCTGGGATCAAGCCCGCATCAGGCTCCCTGCTCACCTGGGAGTCAGCCTGTCTCCACTGACCTCTGCCCCTCCCCCCCCCAAATAAATAAATACATCTTAAAAAAAATTAATGAAATAATTGCTATTTCATTATATAAACATTTCATAGAATGCATGCTTTCAGTTTAAAGCAAGTTGCATTAACTTTAGACCTAAAAAGTTGTTAGTAAAAAAAAATGTTACGTGTATTAGTAAAGAAAGACATGCTTCACCAACTCATTTTTTTTTTTAAGTTACTTATTTTTAAGTAATCTCTAAACCCAACGTGGGACTTGAACTCAGACCAGAAGATCAACAACTACACACTCTACCAACTGAATCAGCCAGGCACCCCTTCACTAACTCATTTTTTACAATCACAAAAATGACTTCATAAAACAAAATCTTAATTGCACAATATCACCCACTTAAAAATAAAAACTGTCAATTATATTAACATCTACATAACACTAACAATACATAGTGTTATAAATACATGAATATATAGTAAAATATGCAAACATGCCTGGGAATGATGAACAAAACTCATTATGGTTAGAGAGTGATCAAGGCAACTGGAAGGGGAACACAGAGGGTTTCAACTGGTACCTGTGTCTTTTATTTTCCTTTATAAAAAAAATCTGGGGGCGCCTGGGTGGCTCAGTGGGTTAAAGCCTCTGCCTTCGGCTCGGGTCATGATCCCAGAGTCCTGGGATCAAGCCCCTTGGGGGGGGTGTCTCTGCTCAGCAGGGAGCCTTCTTCCCTTCCTATATCTGCCGGCTTCTCTGCCTTCTTGTGATCTCTGTCAAATAAATAAATTTAAAAAAAAAATCTGAAGCAAATATGGCAAAAGGACAAACCTCATAAACTAGTTGAAATGTTAAAAAAAAATTTATTGCCTCTAAAAATATTTTTCTGTAAATGTGGTATAAAACATTGCATTTCTTAAAAAAAAGAAAAAAAGAAAAAGCTAAGAAAATGAAGTATCACTCTTGAATCACTCTACTGGGTACTTTGAATTAAGTGAGTTAAATATTAGAGTGAAATTAAACTTCAAGGAGAATCAATTTTACGTGTGGGAAACATGAAAAGGAAAGAGGTTTGTTTTTTAAAAAGCAGTAAGAATAAAGAAATATATTACTGATTACATAAAAATGTGGATATACTTAATGTCACTGAACTATACACTAAAATGGTTAATTTTATGTTATGTATATTTTACCATGACAAAAAAGAAAAGTATCATGAGTCTGGCCAGTTTAAATTGAAGGAAAACAATATTTTATTTACAGATAAAAACTAAGGATCAAAAAGAAAAAGAAAAAGAAAAAAAATATAAGGACAAAAATTCCAAGTGGGAACTTCTGCTTAACAGCAGAAATCCAAAACTGAACGCACAGCTGACTGGCACGCTGGTGTAATTCAATCTCAGTCATGGATCAAAAAATATGAAAAATGGCACAAGAGAAAAAAGATTTCTTCATCATGCCTATGAACAAAGAGAAGTGAAATAGCAAATCTTAAACTTATTCTGAAGAACAAATTTCTAAAATTTTCCAACTTCATCTGTCATCACTATTTTGATTCCATAAATTCAGTTTAATTCTTTTTTTTTTATATATTTTATTTATTTGACAGAGAGAAATCACAACTAGGCAGAGAGGCAGGCAGAGAGAGGAGGAAGCAGGCTCCCCGTGGAGCAGAGAGCCCGATGCGGGGCTCGATCCCAGGACCCTGAGATCACGACCTGAGCCGAAGGCAGAGGCTTTAACCCACTGAGCCACCCACGCACCCCATAATTCTTGATGACTATATATTCCCATTGATCTCTACGACCTCTATGACCCCTCATTCTGAGGTTCCTTTCTCCTTTCATAACGTGGAGGTGGCCCCTAAAATTCCATTTTGCCTTCTCTTTCCTTGATATATTTTCTCATTTGGCAATCACACGGTTTCGAACATTGCTGCTAAGAGAATGATTCACTGGACCATGCGATCCTTGAGGTTACAGATTGCCGTGTTCACTTAATATGTCCAGTAAAGGCAGAGTTCATTCAACATTTGTTCAGATGGACAGATGGACAGATGGACGGGGAAGCAAATCACTCCACAACTCATCTTTAGGCCTGATTCCCCTAAATTACATCTCCCCATTTTCATATTTCTATTGCCTTCTGGAGAGGTGATGCCAAATTCATATTGAACATTCTTCCAGCCACCTACTTATCTTCCTGTTTACCTGATTCAAAACCTAGCAGTCATCTTTCATTTTTCCTTTTCTCTTTCTTCCCACATCTAATCAGTTGTCAAATATCCCATGCATTCGGGGCACCTGGGTGGCTCAGTCGGTTAAGAATCTGACTCTAGGGGACACCTGGGTGGCTCAGTTGGTTAAGCCGCTGCCTTCGGCTCAGGTCATGATCCCAGCGTCCTGGGATCGAGTCCCACATCGGGCTCCTTGCCCCGCAGGGAGCCTGCTTCTCCCTCTGCCACTCTGTCTGCCTGTGCTCGCTTGCTCTCTCTCTCTCTGACAAATAAATAAATAAAATCTTTAAAAAAAAAAAAAAAAAAAGAATCTGACTCTAGGGCACCTGGATGGCTCAGTGGGTTAAAGCCTCTGCCTCTGGCTCAGGTCATGATCTCAGGGTCCTGGGATTGAGTCCTGCATGGGGCTCTATGCTCACCAGGGAGCCTGTTTCCTTCTCTCTCTCTCTGCCTGTCTCTCTGCCTACTTGTGATCTCTCTCTCTCTCTCTCTCTCTCTCAAATAAATAAATAAAATCTTTAAAAAGAAAAAAAAAAAAAAGAATCCGACTCTTGACTTTGGCTCAGGTCGTGATCTCAGGATCATGGGATCAAACCCCGTATCAGGCTCTGCACTAAGCATGGAGTGAGCTTGAGATTCTCGCTCGCACTCCCTCTCCCTCTGCCCCTCCCCTCTTTCTCTAAAATAAATAAATAAATCTTTAAAAAACAGAACAGATATCCCCCACCTTCACCCTTGTTCCTACTTCTCTCCACTGCTGCCGTAGAGGCCCAAATCATCTCTTAACTGATCTATTATAATAAAGAGGAAAAGCTGGTTTTTCCACTGCTTACTCCTTTCTTCTCCAGTTTCTCCCTCCTCCTCCTCCTCCTCCTCCTTCTTCTTCTTCTTTTTTTTTTTTAAAGTAATCTCTACATCCAAAGTGTGGCTCAAACTCATGACCTTGAGATCAAGAGTCCCACACTCTACTGACTGAGCCAGATAGGCACCCCTCCACTCCTCCTCTTTTTTCTTTATTTTATTCAGGATTAATTTTTATTGTGCAAATCTGGATCAAGAACTTTCACCAAGTAGGGGATGGGTGAAATAAAGCAAATACGGGATACAAAATTCCAAATGTCACAGAGACAAAAAGTACAGCATAACGAATATAGCCAGCATAGCTACAGATGGTGGTGACTACACTTACTGTGGATGAGCACTGAGTAAAGCACAGAATCACCAAATCAACACTGCACACCTGAAACTAATACAACACTGTATGTTAATTATACTTCAGTAAAAAAACTTTGATTACTAAATGCCTCTTCTCTAATATTCAAGGTCTTTAGCACTGCATTTTTCTTGTTTATTTCTATTTTTATTGTAAAATACATATGACACCACAAATAACATTTTTTATCATCTTAAGTATATACTTCAATGGCATTATATGCACTCTCATTGTATAAACATCATTACTCTCCATCTCCAAAACTTCCTCATCATCCCATACAGAAACTCCATACTCATTAAGCCAAACGCCCCATTTCTCCCCTCCCCTCAGCCCTCAGTAACCCCTACTCCCATCTCTATGAAGTAGACTGCTCATATAGGTAGAATGACACAGTATTTGTCTTTCCGTGTTTGGCTTATTTCAGTTAGTATAATGCTTTTAATCTTCATCCATGTTGTAGTATGTGTCAGAATTTCGTTCCTTTCTAAGGCTGAATAATATATTCCATTGTACAGTCTATTGTAATAGTGTATTTTAATATTCATCTCTCAATGGACCTTTGAGTTGTTTTCACCTTTTGGCTACCGTGAATATGCTACTAAGAATGTTGAGGCACAAACATCTGTCTGAATTCCTGCTTCAATGCTCATGGATATATACCTAGACGTGGAATTGCTAGATCATACGTTAATTCAGTATTTAATTTTTTGAGGAACTGGTTTCCACAGCTAACATAACACTTCAAAGTCACCAAAATCTGGGTCAAACCTCACTTTCTGTGTGTCTCTCCCACTCCAGCCTAGGCCTCTATCACTCCAACAAATTAAATTTCCGGAGAGCCGATGTTCCTCCTACCTGTGTCCTTTGTCCTTGATGCTCTCTGCACAATTTCATATGTGCAAACCTGCCTATCCATCAAGGCTGCCTCAAGCGCCACCTACTCTAGAAACCATCCCTGATTTCTCCAACTAAAAGGAATCTCTTTTTCTGAATTCCCTTTAAATTTCCTTCTCACATAGGGACACCTAGGTGGCTCAGCTGGTTAAGCAGCTGCGTTTGGCTCAGGTCATGATCCCAGCGTCCTGGGATCGAGTCCCACATCGGGCTCCTTGCTCGGCAGGGAGCCTGCTTCTCCCTTTGCCTCTGTCTGCCAGTGCTCACTCTCTCCCTCTCTCTCGGACAAATAAATAAAATCTTTTAAAAAATAAATGAATAAATAAATTTCCTTCTCACTTTCCACCATATATAACAATCACGTACACACATTTTTCATTAAGTATGGGTTTTATGTCTAATTATGCATGTACTGCCTTCAGTAACTAGCAGGGAGCAGACAATGAATAAATGAACAGAATGGATCAATGACAAAATAATAAAGATAAAATAGAACTCAAAATTCCCAATCAAGTTGAGGACTGTGAAGGAAAACTAAACCACACCTGTCAAAATCTTTTAAAAACTGTTATCTGTCAACATTTTAATGCACATGCCAGATGACCCAGATGTTCTACTAAAAATATGTCTGAAGTAAATTTTGGCACAATTGCAAAATGGAAGGTCAACGCAGTACTTTATTAAGAGAAAAAAGGAAAAGAAAAAAAGCAAATAAAGAAAACAAACTAAATGTCCATTCACAGGGGAGTAGATAAATTATGATACAATTGTAATCCTAAGCAGCTGTTAAAAAGGAGGTGGAACTACATGTACTAACTTTATATTCTACAACATATTGTGAAATTCCAAAAGCCATTTCTGCCTAAAAGTGTGAGGATGAATTTTTTGTAGCCACAGGAAAAAAATTCATTTCAAACTGTTAAAAGTAGTTATCTATGGCAGTTTGTAAAAAGGATTCGCTTATGTGAACTGGTTACAGCAAGCATCTGTTCCTTAATTTTTAAAAATGTCTTCCAAATTTTCAGTAAAACCAACTCAGTTCCAATTTTAAAATGTAAAAATGCATATTTAAAAGTAGGATATTCTATAGTCTAGTTAAAAAAAAAAAAAAGACACCCAGGAGATTTTATAATATTCCTGCCAAAAACAAATACAATACAATTAGCAACTTTGTAGTGTTCAGAATCAAAGTGCTGAGTGGTTTACATATGACAACTGTATACCTTTAAGTAGGGGGAAAAACAAACTCTGCATTAAGGGGTGTTCTCTAGAGACAACTAAGCATCAAGGTTTAATGCTATAGCTAAAATTATTCTAAAATTGTTCAAAACTTGCCAGACTTTTTTAGGCTTTGCTACTTTAAAATTGAGCAAAAGACGACAACAAAAGAATAAAGTATGGTTCCATTTATATAAAGTTGAGAAACAGGCAAAACTAAACTACTGCTTAGAGATATACTTGCAGGTGATAACAGTATCAAGAAAAGCAAGAAAATTATCACAAAAGACGAACAGTGGTTATTTCCGATACAGAAATGGATGTCATCAAAGAGGGGTACATTGGAAGTGCTTCTGAGGTACTAGCAATATTCTATTTCTTGACTTGGTTGGTGGTTACACAGGTGTTTGCTTATAGTTATTCTCTAAACACATAAATTTTGCATTCTTCTGAATGTCTCATAATAGTTAAAAATCCAGCTGAACCTAACCTTTAATGCTATTTAATAATAACATGTAAAGATTTCTACAGTTCAACTCTCACTCTAAACATCCGCTCATGTTTCATCTAAAATAGTTTCAGGAGTGCCTGACCAGCTCAGTCAGTGGAGCTTGCCACTCTTGATCTTGGGGTTGTTCAAGTTCCACGTTGGGTGTGGAGATTACTTAATAAATAAAATCTTAGGGACGCCTGGGTGGTTCAGTTGGCTAAGCATCTGCCTTAGCTCAGGTCATGATCCCAGGGTCCTGGAATCACGTCCCACCTTGGGCTCCTTGCTCAGTGAGGCCTGCTTCTCTCTGTGCCTGCCACTTCCCCTGCTCGGGCATGTATGCACTGGCGCACACGCGCTCTCGCTCTCGCTCTCTCTCTCTCTCTCACAAATAAATACAATCTTAACAGAGAAAAAAAAAAGGAGTATGGATTTGGAATCAGAAATTACTTTCCTTTCTAAATAAATAAATAAATAGATAGATAAATAGATAAATAAATGAAGTCTTAGGGGTGCCTGGGTGGCCCGGTTGGTTAAGCACCAACTCTTGATTTCGGCTCAGGTCATGAAGAGCCCTACATTGGGCTTCAAGATCCATGGTGTGTCTGCTTAAGGATTCTCTCTCTCCCTCTGCCTCTCCCCCACTTGTGTGTACTCCCTATCAAATAATCTTTTTTAAATAAAATCTTTAAAAATAAATAAAACAGCTTCAGCTAATAGTGCACAGTAAAACCAACCTGCCAAAGGCAAAAAGAACAACCCAGTCATTAGGAACTCGGGCAAAAAGGAGGAAATCTCTCACTGGAAATCTGTTAAGGTTCCAATTCTTCTCAAGGTTTTTTTTGTTTGGTTTGGGGTTTTTTTTGTTTTTTTGTTTTTTTGTTTTTTTTTTTGCTTCTCAAGTTTTAATGTGGACCTCATTAAACTACAGGTTTTTTCAGTAGGCCTGGAGTGGAACCTATGTCGCCTCCATTCTAACCCAGGTGATGCCAATTCTGCCAGTCCACGGACTCAGAGTATAAATAAAGTTCTTAAATAGCCACTAAAATGTGGCTGGTGTCAAAATGACAAAAGAAAAGGAAATCAGAGAGGGAGAGAAACTGTAAGAGACTCAACCACAGGAAACAAAATTGAGGCTCGCTGCAGGGGCAGTGGGTAGGGGACGGGGTAGCTGGGTGATGGGCATTAAGGAGGGCACTTGAATAATGAGCAGTGGGTGTTATATGCAACTGGTGAATCACTAAACTGCACCTCTGAAATTAATAATACACTATGTGTTAACTAACTGAATTTAAATTAAAAAAAAAAAGGAATCAACAGGTATGGAGAGTCTGTGCCAGCTGCCTTATTTCATTTAATCCTTACCTCAATGCTATGAGGGGCATATTATCACTCATGTTTCACAGATAAGGGTAACAGGGCTCAGATAAATTAATTTGCCCATGATTACACAGCTGTGTAAAAAGAGGAGGAACCAGAATTTGAACTGAATTCTATGATTCCATTTTTTTAAAAAGAGACTGTATAAATCAGGGTTTGAAATTAATTTAAAATAATTCTCAAAAAAATAACTATAACATGTTCTAGTTCATAGTCTCTTACATACAGACTTTCACCTTCCCCTGTTAGTTCACTCTTCAAAATGGCCTTCCTTTTATTGTTACTCCCTCTGCTATGATGCTGGATATTTGTTATTCACATTTACACCTCTACAGCTAATACCTATCTAACATCTAACTTCCCCATTCCAGTCTCTGGCCCACCAATTTGTCCTGAAGTCTCCAGGAAGGAATTCACTAAAGGTGAGCAAATGAGAAGGGTGGGGAAGTAGAATTCAAAGTACTCTACGATCCCAAGATACTCCTACCAAATCTCTCAGTTTGCATACAGAGCCAGCTTCCTCACTGACACACAAACACATTCTAGAAAGAACAGAATACAGTTTGACAATATACTGTAAGGGAATGGAGATTTTTATTTCTACCTGTATTTTTTTGGTGGTTGTGAGAGCAAAGGAATTCATGAAAGGTGAATAATCTGTTTATTCCCGATCTCCAAAAACCTGAAGGACAGTGGCATCTACACACAAAGCAAATCTTTTTTTTTTTTTTTAAGATTTTATTTACTTATTTGACAAAGAGAGAGACAGTGAGAGAGGGAACACAAGCAGGGGGGAAGAGGGAGAAGCAGACTTCCCACCGAGCAAGGAGCCCCATGTGGGGCTCGATCCCAGGACCCTAGGATCATGACCTAAGCTGAAGGCAGATGCTTAACAACTGAGCCACCCAGGTACCCCTCACATAAAGTAAATCTTTGTTTCTCAAGTTCACTTGACCATTAAAAAAAAAATCCCCGGGTGGCTCAGTGGGTTAAAGCCTCTGCCTTCGGCTCAGGTCGGATCGAGCCCCCCGTCGGGCTCTCTGCTCAGCAGGGAGCCTGCTTCCTCCTCTCTTTGGGCCTGCCTCTCTGCCTACTTGTGATCTCTGTCTGTCAAATAAATAAATAATCTTAAAAAAAAAAAAAATCCCCTAGTAAGTAATTTCCCAGAGACTATCAGAAAATAGGGAAGGGTCCAGGAATTTTTTTTTTTTTTTAAACAAACACTGCAACAGATCCAAGTTCAGAAAACCCTCAGTAGTACTTTTAAAACTTAATCTGATGTTCTCATTTATCGTTTTCCTATGTGTTGCGTACTTCACTGAGCAACAGGTTTAAAATATGGGTAATAAAATTTCCAGAAAAATATAAAATATTCTAGCAGGAAAGCTTAGAGATTACTGGGCAACTGAACCCTTATTTTACCAATGAGGAGAAACTGAGGTCAGGAAACATGCAACCTCCTAAGATCGTGTAGGTAACCCGGTGGCAAAACAGAACCTGTGTCTTTTGTTTTTCTGCTCAGTGCTCCTTCTAACACACCATACCAAAATCTACTTTCAAAAGAGTGGCAGTAAAGCATTATTTATTGCTGTTTATCAAAGACTGACTAGATGAACAAACCCAGCACATCCACACAACAAAGCTGTGAAAAAGATGAAGGATTACTTCTGTTCCAATACGGCATGATCTCCAAGATACAGTAAAAGAGAACAGTGCTGAACAGTGTTATAGAGACCAAACCGGAGTCTCTCACGTCAAGCAGGAGCCTGCGTCAAGCAATGACACAGGCAGTTAAGGTACAGCAGCTAGGAGATATCACCGGGACCAACGTCAGCTGACACCCCAGAACCAAAAATGAGCAGAATCAGAGGAAGTCTGCAGAGACCCAAAACTGATTAAATCCCTTCAAAGAGGGAAGGATTTTGGCAGGAAACTGTCAGACTCTTCGGACCGGGCCCCTTTATGTCTGACCACTTAAAAAAGTCAACTGCCGTCAATGGTCCGCCCAATAGATGTCTGAACAGAACTGAGACCCTTCCCTGCTTGAACGTAAGGAGCAGTAAGTGCCGAGAGCTAACTCAGACCAGACCAAGGCCTTAGCTCAATGGCACGCTCAGACTGCGTGTTGGGTTCGTTAACTTCCTGCACCTTTCCTTTATCTTGTTTGTTGTATGGCTTGTCTTCTATCCTGCTCTGTGTACTGTGTAAGAAGCCAAGTTTAATCACATGGTGAACTGTCATTGAGTTTGGAATCCTAAACCTGCTTTATAATTGCGATTTAACTTTATGATTGAATAAAGCTGACTGTGGAAAGACAAACTTGCGTGTGCACCTTCACAGCGTGCTCATGACAAGTGTACATACTATGGCAACCTTTTGTGTAAGAAGAGAGAAAAATAAATATATGCAGATATTTGCTTATTCTTGCAAAAAGAAACACTGAAAGGATAAACCAAAAATTAATATAAATTAGGAGAGTCCAAGTACCAGTCACGGGGCACCTCTTGGCAACCCCTCCTCATGGTCCCAGCTCTGAAAGTGGCAGCCAGTGTTTGAGGTGGTGACCCTTCCTCCATATTTTTTTTTTTTTTTAAGATTTTATTTATCTACTTGAGAGAGAGAAAGGTGAGAGAGCATGAGCGGGGTGAAGGGCAGAGGCAGAAGCTCCCTGCTCAGCAGGGAGCCCAAAGTGGGGCTCAATCCCGGGACCATTACATGAGCCGAAGGCAGATGCCTATGTAGCTGAGCCACCCAGGCGCCCCCTTCTCCATATTCTTTAAAAGTTCTGGTAGTCCCATCTACACTTTGGGTTCCCCCAACTCAAGTCTATAGTTTCACCTGTAATTATGAATCTCTAAGTTACACCCTACTCTTTTTTTTTTACTGTCTTGCAACACATACACTACCAATTCTCTACATTAAGTCCCCATTTGAATATCTAGTACATTTTTCACTCTACTGAATGGATCCTGACAGAATGTTAAGGGTAAAAAGAATCACAAAGGAATCTTAAATTTGCCTCAGTAATTTTGTTAGTAGTAACATGGAAATAGTATTTTTAAAATATCTTATCTCTACTGTAAAATAAAGAAAATAAATGTGAACAATACTTAAAAACCAAGACTTCCAGGTGAAGAGAGACAAATACAAAATCCCTTAAAGAGGGGGAAAAAAAACCCTGCAATATGTTCAAAATAAACTGGAAACAGCAATATGAAGTTTTTATTTCTAAAAAAACTATTTTCCAATTCTGTTCATTGAAAGGACCTAGAAATAATGAAGACCCAGTAGCAATGCGCATTCCTGGCCCTCAGATCTTAGGTTTCTAATGGCATTCCCTATAAAAGAAACTAGGTCTTCCTAGAAAAAAATGACTGATTTCAGTCAAGGACAGGGAAAGTAAAACGTGAATCTGAGATACCTCATTGTGATAGAAAACAACCCAAAGACCAATTGGGGGCATGTCAAAAGGACACAACACCAGGTTAAAGAGACTTATATTAGCCGAAGGTTAAGTGTCAAAAAGACTATGGCTGCAACTACGTGTAAAACAATAAATAAAAACCACGTCACCTACAGTGATACAGAAAACAGCAAAGAAACTTATGTGCCACCACTGAGGTGACCAATTCTTTACTAAGAAAATTTACAATGAAAAGCAAAGAACTGAACATTCTACCTTATTAGGAGAAACTTCTAGTAGCTCATTCTCAAGTTGATGGTATCTTGCCAGCTACTAAGTGTGGAAGGAAGAGTAATAATCATCATCCTTCTGCAACCTTCAGTGAAATAACCGATTCTGACAGGGACCCTTAATGAGTGCTAAAACCAAGAAGTGAAAGACAGCTGAAAAACAGCATAACTGCGTTATGTTAAACTGCTACCCCACAGATAGTCTGATTGCTATTAAGGGAAAGCTTAACAACAGAAAGATCAAGACTTTCATATGAGCCAAGTGATCAAATTTAGCATCATTATTATGGAAAAATATGACACCAAGTATGATACAATATGAGTATACAGTATCACAAAGGATTGCAGATATGAACATAATCAAGCCTTTAGAGTTGTCTCAAAAGAGGATAAAAGGGTTAAATGACACAAGGAAACATTGAGACAAATCATGAATGTGAAAAAGTCTACCAGAGAACCAGACTGGTACCCTCAAAAGTCAATGTCATTTAGGGAAAAGAAAAAAAGGGGGGCTGGGGGGGAAGGGGCTGTTTTAGATTAAAAAGCAAAAGCTAATTAAAACCAAATGCAATTTAGGAATCCTGACTGGATCCTGGTTTCTACTTCAGTCCTCTGCACTTGTTCTCTCTGTCCCCAGAACTTAACGTTGAACATTTTGCCTTGTGTCTCAGTCTGAACATGACCTTCTCATAGAGGCCTCCTCTAAACCATCCAATCTCAGCCTTTCCCTTCCGCTCCATGTGCTTATAACATTCCCCTGTTTTATTTTCTTCCAAGTACTTACTACCAGCAGAAATTTTATTCATTCATTAATTGCTTTTTCCAATCTCAAAATATAAGATCCAGGAAACTAGACACCTTACCTATTTTGTCCACTGTATCCCTAATACCATGAGCCATGCCTAGCACATAATAGCATTCAATAAATACTTGAGGTTTGGTGTTTTTTTTTTTTTTAAGATTTTATTTATTTATTTGACACACAGAGAGAAAGAGAGAGAGCGCACGCGCACAAGCGAGAGAGGGAACACAAGGGGCGCCTGGGTGGCTCAGTGGGTTAGGCCTCTGCCTTTGGCTCAGGTCATGATCTCAGGGTCCTGGGATCGAGCCCCGCATTGGGCTTTCTACTCGGCGGGGAGCTGCTTCCCCCTCCCTCTCTGCCTGCTTGTGATCTCTGTCTGTCAAATAAATAGACAAAATCTTTAAAAAAAAAAAAAAGTTTTAAGAGAGGGAACACAAGCAGGAGTGGGAAAGTGTGATGCAGGCTTCCCGCTGAGTAGGGAGCCTGATGCGGAGCTCAATCCCACAACCCTGGGATCACGATCTGAGCCAAAAACGACTGGGCCACCCAGCCGCCCCATTCTTTCTTTCTTTTTTTTTTTTTTTAAGATTTTATTCATTTATTTGACAGAGAGTGGGAGAGAGAGCGAGAGAAAGCACAAGCACGGGAAGCAGCAGAGGGAGAGAAGCAGGCTCCCTCCCCATTGAGCAGGGAGCCCAATGTGGGGCTAGATCCCAGAACCCTGGGTGCCCCTTGGGGGGCTTTTTAAAAAAGATTTTATTGACACAGAGAGCACAAGCAGGGGGAGCAGCAGGCAGAGGAAGAGGGAGAAGCAGTCTCCCCTCTGAGCAGGGAGCTCAATGTGGGCTCAGTCCCAGAACCCTGGGATCATGACCCAAGCTGAAGGCAGATGCTTGCTTAACTGACTGAGCCACCCAGGAGCCCCGCAATATTTGTTAAATAAATGGACCAAGGAACAAAAATGCAACAAAGATTCAACAGACACTTGAGATCATACAATGTCTCAGAAAGCTCATGAGGAACATCAATCTGTAAGAACTGAAAGTATATACTAAATGAATATCTGAGTGCCTAACACATAAGCACTAAATGTGTCTACAAGGCACTAAAAGTATTACATATAAATTACACCACATGATATATCCCTTTTAAGCTACTTGGCAGAAAGTAATTAGTACAGTAATTTTCTTTTTGAATACTGACTTTAACCTATTTGTGCAAGGACAAGTGGCTCAGAGGTAGAGCATACAGGAAATAATATACAGAGCTTCAGAGACTAATTAAAAGAAAAAAAAAAAAAAGGCCCAGGACACCTGGGTGGCTCAGTCAGTTCAGCGTCTGCCTTTGGCTCAGGACATGATCCCAGGGTTTTGGCTTCGGGATTGCTGCTCAGTAGGGAGTTTGCTTCTCCCTCTGCCTCCCCAGCCCCCATGCTCTCCCTCAAGCATGCATGCGCTCTCCCTCGAGTGTGCGTGAACTCTAATAAATATAAATAAAATCTTGGGATGCCTGGGTGGCTCAGTCGGTTAAGCATCTGCCTTCAGCTCAGGTCATGAACCCAGGTTCCTGGGATCGAGTTCCACATAGGGCTCCTTGCTCAGCAGGGAGCCTGCTTCTGCCTCTGCCTGCTGTTCTCCCTGCTTGTGCTTGCTCTCTTGCTCTCTCTAACAAATAAATAAATAAAATCTTTAATTAATAAATAAATAAAATCTTCAAAAGAAAAAAGACCCCCTACCTAGGAAGATGAATGTCCAGTTGTGCACACGAGCGTAATATGCATGAGAAGCAAGCCAAGATACAACGAAGGTCATAGAGTTCAAAAGATAAGCAGGGGACACAGGCACTTAGAGAAGTTACCATGGGTTCTTGATCAGAGTAGAAACATTCAAATAATATTCCTTAAGACTGATCTGTCAAAACACTGTCACCTCAATCTTAGCCATTTCCAAAGATTACTGAGAAGAAAATCTCAAATAACAGCAGCTTCTGTTTATTTAGTGTTTACCATGTGTTAGGCATTTAGTTAAATATTTTACACATATGTCATGAGACAGGAATTGTAATTGCCATTTGAAGATGAGGGAGACTGAGATCATAAAACTAGCAAATGGCAGAGCCCTGGCAACTAGAGCAGCTAAGAACTCTAACACTACCCCAGTCTGCTTTCAGCTCATGAAAGCCTGGTCTAGAGTCACAGTCAAGTCCGGCAAATCTAAGGGATACAGAACTACATGGCCAGATACAGGAGTTGAAAGATTTAAAGAAAAAAAAAAAAGATTCTCAGTTTTATGGTCTATCAGACCAGAATAAAATTATTCTACCTACAGATATGGGAATATTGAGAAGGGAACTTGTTTAGTAAGGTTTTTGCTTTAATAGAAGAGAGAGATGAGATAATGGAGTCAGTTGTGAACACCTGCACGGCTGAGTTAGATGATAAGCTCTATGAAACCCCTGGAGAACCAAGAAGCATAAAAGAAAGACCACATCTAGATGGATTTAAGACACACCAGGGCAGTGGTGTCAAATGAAGCCATGAACAAGGCCAGTTCCCCAATCAAGGATAGAAAGAGAAGCACAGGAGAAAAAATAAAACACGAGGGGTGCCTGGGTGGTTCAGTGGGTTAAGCCTCTGCCTTCGGCTCAGGTCATGATCCCAGGGATCTATCGAGCCCTGCATCCGGCTCTCTGCTCAGCGGGGAGCCTGCTTCCCTCTCTCTCTGCCTGCTGCTCTGCCTACTTGCGATTTCTCTCTGTCAAATAAATAAATAAAATCTTTTAAAAAATAAAAATAAATAAAAAAATAAAACATGCATTCCTGTGAAAGGACAGGTATGCCACTGGCTATACTATATACAATTTAGGAGATTAAGTTCCCTCTGTCCCAGTTTCATTTTTTTAAGTTTACTTATCTATTTATTTGTGTAACTGTACACCCAACGTGACCCACTGATTAAGAGCTGCATGATTGAGACACACGATCAATCTGACTGAGCCAGCCAGGCGCCCCTTGTCCCCAGTTTTAATGTTCCATAAAAACAATATAATAACGTCTAACATTTGGATATTTATATGTGCTACACAATGTGCTAAGAAGTTCACATAGAGGGGTGCCTGGGTGGCTCAGTGGGTTGAGCCTCTGCCTTCGGCTCAGGTCATGATCTCAAGATCCTGGGATCCAGCCACACATCGGGCTCTCTGCTCAGCAGGGAGCTTGCTCCCCGCAACCCCCCACCTTGTAATATCTCTCTCTGTCAAATAAATAAATAAAAATCTTTTATTTTTTTAAAGATTTTATTTATTTATTTGACAGAGATCACAAGTAGGCAGAGAGACAGGCAGAGAGAGAGGAGGAAGCAGGCTCCCTTCTGAGCAGAAAGCCAGAAGTTACTTTTTTTTAAATTGTGATAATATATACATAAAAATTGTCACCGCAACCATTTTTAAGTGTGCACTTTGGTTGTCTTATGTACATTGACACTGTTATAAAACCATCCCCCATCCATCTCCAGAACTTGTAATCATCCCAAACTGAGACTCTGTAACATTAAACAATAATTCCCCAAGTCCCCCTCTCCCCAGCCCTTGGCAACTACCAGTCCACTTTCTGTCGCTATGAATTGGACTACTCTAGGTACTTCATACAAGTTGAATCATACAGTACTTGTTCTTTTTTGTCAGGCTTATTTCACCTATCATGACTTCAAGATCTGTTACCATTAAGTTACTTTTAAGTTAAATAAAATGTGAAATTTTAACCCATGGGTCATTATGCATCTCTACAGAGAATTACATTCCCAAATTCCATATGATGTATGAAACATTTTTTTGGAGGAAAGAACTGCATTTAGTGAGAAAAGAGAGGTAAGGTTAAATTTGAGGGACCCACAGGGAAGTAAATCTTTAGATTCAGTAATATGGAAGAGAGCAGCTGGCTTGATCTTGACTAGACCAAAGGATCTACTGGGGAAGATGTCATTAAGTATCAAATCAAAAGTTAAGAAAAACAGTCTTGCACAACACAAGGCAAACACAATACTGTTTGATTCTAAGAGAAGATGCTATTCCTTTTTGCCAAAAGACAACAAGACTACTAATAAAAAAGCTTTAGGGGCACCTGGCTGGCTCAGTCAGTGGGGCCTGTGACTCTTCATCTCAGGGTTGGGGGTTTGAGCCCCATGTTGGGTGTAGAGATTGCTTAAAAATAAAAATCTTATCCCCAAACAACAACAACAACAACTTTAAAAAGAACTATTGAAATAGAAGGATAAATTCCATTTCCCCTTGACTTCCATTTGAAAAGCCAGAAGATGGGAGAGGCAACATTTTAGTAAAACTGTATTGATGAATTCATAATTAACATCAATCTTTCCCCAAACAATGCACCAAGAGGTTCATTCCAGAAAAAAAAATTCCTTGTTAAAAAAAAAAAAAATTCCTTGTTCTCTATTAGCAACATGAACCAAGCATTTAAAATGAGATTAATAGGGGTGCCTGAGTGGCGCAGTACATTAAGCACCCAATTCTTGGTTTTGGTTCAGGTAGTCATCTCATGGTTTTGAGACAGAGCCCCTGCCAGGCTCTGCAGTCAAGGCAGAGTAGGCTTGAGATTCTCTCTCTCTCCCTCTCTCCCTTTGCCCCTCCCACCCGTGCACACCCTCTCAACTCTCTAAAATAAATAAATCTTAAAAAGTAAATAAATAAAATGAGAATAATAAAGGAAACACAAATTCGGAAAGTATGCTGTATTAATGAATTCCTTAAAATAGTTGAAATGAAAGTATTCAAAATGGGGGCACCTGGCTGGCTCAGTCAGTAAAGTATGTGACTTTTGATCTTGGGGTCATGAGTACAAGCCCCACACTGGGCATACAGCTTACCTTAAAGAAAGAGAAAAATAGTATCCTAAATATTAAATATTCTAAAGAAATATTAATAGCTGAAACTAAAACTTGTCTTTATGTTTGCCTTTACAGTAATTAACTGAACTACCCCAAATATATATATTACTAGAAGATAAAATAAGTTACTGTTCAAAGTAGTAAAATTTTCTAAGTGACTACTACTCTATATAATACCTATACGTTTATCAGACATATATATAAATAAGTATCAAAGCACTACAAGAGCATTTCCACTTTAGAAACAAAACACAGGGGCACCCGGGTGGCTCGGTGCGTTGGGCATCTGCCTTCGGCTCGGGTCATGATACCAGGGTCCTGGGATCGAGCCCCACATCGGGCTCCCTGCTCGGCGGGAAGCCTGCTTCTCCCTCTGCCACCACCTGCTCGTGTTCTCCCTCTCGCTATCTCTCTCTGACAGATAAAATCTTAAAAAAAAAAAAAAAAAAAAAAAGAAACAAAACACAGAACAGTGACACTGGAAAAAATTAAATTAAAAACTTGGGGGATGGGGCGCCTGGGTGGCTAAGTCATTAAGCACCTGCCTTCATCTCAGGTCATGATCTCAGATCCTGGGATCAAGCCTCACATTGGGCTCCCTGCTCAGTGAGAAGCCTGCTTCTCCCTCTCCCTCTGCTGCTCCCCCTGCTTGTATTCCCTCTCTTGCTGTCTCTATCAAATAAATAAATAAAATCTTTATTTTTTTAAGATTTTATTTATTTATTTGACAAAGGTCGCAAGTAGGCAGAGAGGCAGGCAGAGAGAGAAGGGGAAGCAGGCTCCCCACCGAGCAGAGAGCCCAATGTGGGGCTCGATCCCAGGGCCCTGGGATCATGACCTGAGCTGAAAGCAGAGGCTTTAACCCACTGACCCACCGAGGCGCCCCAATAAATAAAATCTTAAAAAAAAAAAAAAAAACTTGGGGGAAACTCTACAACTTAAAAAATTTAATACAGGGGCACCTGGGTGGCTCAGTTGTTGGGCATCTGCCTTCGGCTCAGGTCATGATCCCAGGGTCCTGGGATCAAGTTCCGCAGCGGGCTCCCAGCTCAGTGGGAAACCTGCTTCTCCCTCTCCCTCACCAGCTCCCATGCTTGTGTTCCCTCTATCACGTGTCTCTCTCTGTCAAATGAATAAATAAAATCTTAAAAAAAAATACAGAAAGAATCAAAATTCAAAGCAAATTTGCTTGCCAATACACCCATGAGTAAGGAAGAACAAAATCAAGCTATAGGAATATCACTAAGTTGTAATTTTACAAGATATTTAGAAGGTCACAAAAAAAAAACAATTTAATTCTTTTCTTGTTTTGCTTTGTTTTCTTCCAACACTTTTTTTGTTTAAAGTAAGCTAAACGGGGAGCACTTGGGTGGCTCAGCCTGTTAACCAACTGGTCATTTTGGCTCAGGTCATGATATCATGGGTTGAGGGATGGAGTCCTGCATCAGGCTCTGCGCTCAGCGAAGAGTCTGACTGAGGATTCTCTCTCACCCTCTGCCTTGTCCCTCCCCTTGCATGCACACGTGCTCTCTCGCTCACTCTCTCTCAAATAAATAAATCTTAAAGTAAGCTATATGGCCAACATGGGGCTTGAACCAACAGCCCAGAGATCAAGAGTAGCATGGTCTATAAACTGAGCCAGGCAGCACCCCCAGGTCACAAAAAACAATTTAGAAAATAAGCTGGGGGCACCTAGGTGGCTCAGTCAGTTAGGCATCCAATTCCTGGTTTTGGCTCAGGTCATGATCTTGGAGTCCTGAGATCAAGCCCCATGTGGGACTCCGAGCTCAGCATGGAGACTGCTTGAGATCCTCTCTCCCTCTGCCCTGCCCCCCCATTCATGATCCCTCTCTCTCAAATAAATCTAGAAAGAAAGGAAGGAAGTGAAGGAAGGAAGGAAGGAAGAAAGCAAAGCTGAATTATGAGCACAATACTAGGCAATTTTTTTATTTTTTTGATGTTTATTTATTTACTTAAATAATCTATACCCCCAACATGGAGCTCCAACTCACAACCCTGAGATCAAGAGTCGAAAGCTCTTCCAACTGAGACACCCAGGTCCCCAAAACTGGGCAACTTTAAAGTTACTTCTCTATATGTCATATCCTTCTATATGTAACAAATTCACAATATAGAAAAATAAACAGACACATTACCTTCATTTTTCTGTCAACCACCACATTAAAGCCCTCATTTTTAGTGTTGAGTATTTACATGGTTAATATGTAAACATGAGTGTTATCAAATTGTAAATGTTCTACTGATACTGCACCACGTAAAGATTCTACACATCCCAAAACTCATGTAGTTTGCAATACAGAAGACAACATGCTAAATTAATTATAAAACTACCACAGCACTAAGATGAGGAACTTGTATTGTGATATAGAAGTTCAATATCAGAGATGCTAAGCAACTTTTACCTACATGAATGAATTCTATAAAATAGTTCAGTATAGTCCTGGTTTAAGTTGTCAGCTTCGCCCAAAAAGGAAAAAGGATCTTCTCGCTTAATTTATTACTGAGAGAAAGGAGACAGTACTATAACTACTTACAGTACATATTCTAAGGGATTGACAACTAAACATTAACTAAACGTGATCAAATTAAAATCATACATTGCTTCTTATGCCGGTTTACACAACAAAAAACAAAAACATCATCACTCTAAAGTTGTCACCATTTAGTAATCTGAGATATTTTCATTGCAGCTGCAATGTTTGTGTTTGTTGCCTGGTATATGACTCACTCTCAGGTTCTCCCAAGACTCTGTTAGATTTTTGAGAATGCAGAAATCATAACTGGGGCATACTGTGTGGGAAGTGTCATGACTGTGAATGAATAAAAGGGGGAAAGAAGTCAAGATAAAAAAATATTTTTAAGTTTTTATAAAAAGCAAGTCACTCACAAAAGGCAGATTTTTCTGCAGAACAGGAGAGGCTATGGAGCCATCCTAGCCCTGAGAAGCCTTCCTTGACTCCCTCGGTTGGATTCTGTACATTTCTTACTTCTTAAACTACAACATACTTAACTAGTTTCCTTGTCTGGCTCTCCAACCAGAATATAGGCAACTTGAGACCAAAATGAGACCAAATGCCCAGCGTATATAGAGGGCCCTCAGTAAGGGGTTTTCATAAAACTGATCATTGAGGGGCACCTGGGTGGCTCGGTGGGTTAAAGTCTCTGCCTTCGGCTCGGGTCGTGATCTCAGGGTCCTGGGATCGAGCCCTGCATCGGGCTCTCTGCTCAGCGGGGAGCCTGCTTCCCTTCCTCTCTCTCTGCCTGCCTCTCTGCCTACTTGTGATCTCTGTCTGTCAAATAAATAATAAATAAAATCTTTAAAAAAAAATTGATCATTGAATAATCAATCTTACATTTACCTGTTATTTTACAAAGGACTCTCACAAAACATTATCTCTTCTGACCCACGTAACAATCTCCAAGTGGAAAAGGCATTAGTTAACCAAATGGCTTCTGGTTTTATAAAGAGTTGTTAATGCAGTGACTAAAACAACCCTAAAACCACAAAAGATAATCACGTATTTGTTCATCTTTGAGATAACCTCTCCTTGGGACCTCAATATCCTTGTAAAACCCAGAGATTTTACTAGCATTTCTGTGCCTGCTCTTCATAATAGGTAGGAATCATGAGCAGCTCTGAATCTTACAGAAGAGTTTAACTATATAAAGCAGTGTTATATGAAGGCTCTTTTAGCAATCAGACAATAAGGAGCATCCTAAGCTATTTTTCCTGATCCTGTTCTTTTTGAGACTCTGAGAAGGTAAGAAATTTACAAAGGGCAAAATGCTGGAGAGTGAATGATGTCATGGATGTCATGAAGTTGCATCAATACCTGATGATGATTTAGCACAACAATGCAACACATTATGCCAAGAAGCATAATGTCAAACCATCAGGATGTTTTACTGCATTATTGCATGATTCTTAGCAAACTGAAATTTAAGGTGGCTTTTCAATTTTCTGTGAAGTTATTTGTTCAGGTTTATGTCCTTATGAGAGGCAATAAGAAAATCTACAAATCTCTATGGGAAAGCTTTAAGAAAAGGTCAAAGAATTAGCTAATATTAAATCAAGCAGTTGTCATTTTAACAATTAAAAGCTTTTTGAGGTAGACAAAACATCCGTGGGTCAATGTAGATTGAGTAATAGATTTATACTGGGTTTGTCAAAAGCAAACAGCTACAGGGTATAAAATGACAACACACAATAGAAAGGACACCCAATCAGATTTTACACATGAATATGCTCAAAGTTAGGAATTTGACACAGAGAGTCACTACTCACTGTAAAAGCTGCAGACTGAATTTTAAATGTTCGATTCTAAATGATGGTATTTCTCCTCTAATTTCCTTCTCCCTTTAAACCCATGATGTCATCATTTTAAACACAAGGAAAACAAATTTAAGTTACAAAGATATTCAGTGTGTCCAAGCCAAAGCCATTGCCTAAACATTTTCCCCATAGCACAATTCCAGCTGATTCCATCATTCTTCAAGGAAGAGATCACAGGGCTTCAAGCCAGCTTCCCAACGTGAGAAACTAAATCAAAACCTCCCAATTAGCAGTTGAACAACAAAAACTTTTTCTCAAAAATGAATAACAATGTCCTTGCCAGTAGGTGAGAACTGGTAAGGTGTCTGAATCTTCACCCAGAGCAATCAGAATCCCACGACAGAAAAGCCCAAAGACTTCGGCAATTAAGGAAAGCTTTTATTTTACGAATAAAATTCAGGAGATTTAACAGACAAAAGCAATTAGCTATTCCGAAGCTCAAAAACACAAAGGTTTTCAAACAAACGAAGACTTCATTAGCACCTAAGTTACTCTGCAGAGACCATCAAGATCTCGGAATCGGGTTCTCCTCCGTTTACAAATCCGTTCCCACCCTCCACCGTTCCCTTTGCACAAACAATTCTCACAGTCACAACGTGGACTGCTGTCTCAATCAAGGAGACCCGCAGTCACCGCTTCGCCGGAGGAACACTCAAAAAGCTAAGCGGCAAGACAGGCTGCTTGTGTTTTATTTTTAAAACCAATTCCAAAATCTCCCCCTCTGCAGCTACAGCTTCACCACAGATGCCGGCCCCTCGCCGCAGCCCCAATTTTGGAAGGCGCTGGACTCCGGCTCCTCAGCGCAAGGCGTTAAAGATCCCGGGGCCGGGTGAGAGATTAGCTGACACCCTGACAGCCATCCCCGCCCTGGTCATAACACCCTTTCGTAGACGCGGTGAGGGGATGTGAACCGCCCTGCTTGAGGAGAGGGGCCGGGTTCACTCCCATTCCAAAGGCTAGGTGGAAAGGGGCACTCCTCCTCCTCCCTGCCTAACCCAGCGAGGCCGAGGATGACGACAGCAAGGCCCCCAGGCCAGCCGGCACCGACCCCCGCGCAGGATGCGCGGCCTGCGCCGAGCCAGGGACGCCCCCTGCCCCCTGCGGGCCTGGGGCATAAAGGGCAGAAGGCGCCGGCTCCCCGCCGCGGCCCCAGGAGAGGGAGAAGCCTCACCTGGCCCAGCCCGCGCCACGCTCTCGGGTTCGCTCCGCTGGCGACGGCGATGAGGGAGCCGGGGACAGAGCCAGAGCAGAGGCGCCCCGCCTCAAACGGCGCTTGCCGCACTGGGGCTCCTCACAGCTGGCGGGACCCCGAGCCGCCCGGAGCCGCCATCTTCCTCCACTCAAACGCCGCCGCCGCCGCTGCTGCTCTGGCCGGGAGAAGACAGCGCCGAGTGCGCATGCGCCGGGGACTGGCGCGGAGGACGCGCTCGCACATACGTCAGCTCGGCGTGCCCGAGCGAGGCGACCTAGGGATGGCGCCATGTTGGGAAGGGACGTGGTCCCAGGCAGAGGTTCTCCAGAAGCTGGAACGCCGCCCCGCCGGGGCAGTGAAGCTGGCTGGAGTCGGGGAACGTCGAGCTTCTGCGCCGGCCTTCCTTGAGTCCCCAGAACCGACCCCAGAGCTGCACCCACCCTCCTTTGCACTTAGACCTAGGGGCAACTGGGCAGTTTCCCTAATGGCTTGAGACTGTATAGACCTAGCGCCAGGATTTAAACTCTAACTCATCTGGATCCCCGGGGGCCTGATGGGCACGAGGGAGGGCTGTAGTGAATGGAAGTGCTCTTGGACGTCAACCGAAGAAGGGAAACTGAGTGCCTTGACTGTGCAATGGAAGCCTCCCTTAATGGAGGCACCCACAGTGTGACTTGTTACTAGCTCCTTTTATCAGATGAGGAAAACTGATACGCAGAGTAGTATCAGTACGTTTTCCCAAGACCACATACCTGAGGAGCAAGGTGGGGCTGAGGGAGACAGGACAGAATGTGGATTTAGGCATATATGATTCCCAAGCTCCAGTATTTTACGGTATCACTATCACCAGGCGATGGGGTCCAACAAAATACCTCTTCCAAAGGGGCACCCTGGTGTGTAGGTGAGAATCTCCATGGTCTCATGCGTTCAGTAAGTAAGTGATCTAAGGAAATGCCAGAGATACAGAGCCCAAGGGCTTCAGTCCTAACCATTTGCGCCTGAAACTGAAGCGATTCTCAGCTGCCAGCCCACCATTCAGGAATAAAGTGGACCTTCTGGGGTATCTCTTGGGACATAGGTCTGCGTCAGAACCCAAGTCCCCTTGGGTTGGGAGGACAAGGTGCTCTTGAGGAGAGGTGGGTCAGCCTCGCTCCAGAAAGCACTGGATAATTCAGTGGTCCTCAAACTTGGATAATTCAGAGACCCCAGGGGAAGTACTTGTGAAATCCCAGTATGAGAAACTGATTTAAGAAACTCAAAGCCTTTCAGTTAGGAAATATCATCATGAAGGAGAAACTTGGCAACTGTAACTGGTAAAAGAAATATTAAAATCCTGTTATTAAAAACCCCAAGCATAAAAATGGCCATAGAGCTTGTGACCAATCCCACCACCCACCAAAATACTCTATAGAGCTCAATGCTAGAAACACTGGACCAGCTATTAAGTGCTTCCTTTTTAAAATGCAGGTTCCAGGGCCCACCTTAGCTCTCTCACCCACCCATCCACCCCACCCCCGACCCACCTCAGACTTTTTCTAAAAGTTCCTAGGACTTCTGATGCTCAGGTTGGTTTGGAATTGCTTGTTAGAACAAGTTCAAATATAGAACCACTCCCCCACTCTCCTCCCAAATCTAAGTCAAAGACGGCAGATACTGCTGTTTTGTTCACCGCTATATCATCTAATATAGAGACTGGCACACAGTAAAGACTTACTAAGTATGTGTTGAATTCAATATGTGTTGAATTCACTGGAACACATTGGGAATCTGACAACTAAGAGGGCATCTAGTCAACAAATATTTAGTGAGTACCTGTATGTGCCAAACCACGTAATATGTATAGAACATATTTTTTTAAGATTTTATTTATTTATTTGATAGACAAAGATCACAAGTAGGCAGAGAAGCAGGCAGAGAGAGAGGAGAAAGCAGGCTCCCCACTGAGCAGAGAGCCCTGGGATCATGACCTGAGCCGTAGGCAGAGGCTTTAACCCACTGAGCCACCCAGGCACCCTGAACATATTTTTAAATAAAATTAACAAAGCCCCGTGTCCTTGTGGAGGTTCCCTAGAGTTACTGGGAGAGACAGACAATAAACAAGTAAATAAACCACTATAAAATTATTAATTGTGATAAGCATGAAAGATTTAATGTTAAAGTAAAATCTTTTTTTTTTTTTAAGATTTTCTTTATTTATTTGACAGAGAGAGGGATCACAAGTAGGCAGAGAGGCAGGCAGAGAGAGTGGGGGGGGGGGCAGGGAGGAGCAGGCTACCTGCTGAGCAGAGAACCCAAGGCCAGGATCCCTAAGACCATGACCTGAGCTGAAGGCAGAGGCCCAACCCACTGAGCCACCCAGGCGCCCCTTAAAGCAAAATCTTTAATAATAATCATAGCTGATGTTTATTGTGTGCTCTTATGTGTCAAACTGCTAAGTAGGTGCCATTATTGTGCTTATTTTGCAGATGATGAAACAGGAGGGGCGCCTGGCTGGCTCGGTTGGTGGAGCATGTGACTCTTGATCTCCTAGTTGTGAGTTTGAGCCTCACGTTGGTGTAGAGATAACTTAAAAATAAAATCTAAAAGAAAAAAATTAATTAATAAAGACAAAAGAAACTGAGGCACACGGGGATTAACTAGCTCAACCCAGGATCACCGGCAAAGGTTTGAACCCAGGTGGTTTTGCTTCAAAGACTTTGTTATTGTTAATTTTGTTCATTATTTTTTTCCAATTTTTTATTGTGGTAAAATACCCATAAAAAATAAACAACATTTACTATTTTACCCTCTTGAAGTGCAGCATTCATTGCTAATAAGTACATTCATACTGTTGTGCAACCATCACTACGGTCCCTCTCCAGAACTTTTTTTTTTGACATACAACATTATATTGGTTTCAGGCATATGATACAATGATTCAACACTTACATACATTTCAAAGTGATCATGGCAGATGTAGCTAACAAGGGTTGCCACACAAAGTTGTTACATATTATTAACTATAGTCCCCATGTTGTACATTGTATCACTGTGTCTTATTTATTTTATAACTGGAAATTTGTATTTTTCCTCTCCTTCCCCTATTTCACTCATTCTCCCACCTTTTCTCTCTGGCAACCACCACATTGTTCTCTGTATTTATCAGTCTGTATTCATTTTATTTTGTTTGTTCATTTGTTTTGGGTTTTTAAATTGTTTTAAGTTTATTTATTTATTGTTTTAAGTCATCTCTTACCCAATGTGGGGCTTGAACTCACAACCCTGAGATCAAGAGTTGCATGCTCTACTGACTGAGCCAGGCAGGTGCCCCTGTTTTGTTTTTCAGATGCCGTATATAAGTTAAATCATACGGTATTTGCTTTCCTCTGCCTTATTTCATTTAGCATAATACCCTGTAGGTCCATCATGTTGTCACAGATGGTAAGATTTAATTCTTTTTTATGGTTGAGTGATACTCCATTGTATAAATATATCACATCTTCTTTATCCATTTATCTATCAATGGACACTTAGATTGTTTCCATAGCTTAGCTATTATAAATAACGAGGCAATAAATATAGAGATGCATATATCTTTTTGAATTAGTATTTCTTTGGATAAGTATTTCTGTGGATAAATACCCAGAAATAGAATTGGATGTTATGGTAGTTCTATTTTTTAATTCTGAGGAATGTCCATACTGTTTTCCACAGTGGCTGCACCAATTTAAGGTATTTTTTTGGAAAGATTTTATTTATTTATTTGACAGACAGAGATCACAAGTAGGCAGAGAGGCAGGCAGAGAGAGAGGGGGAAGCGGGCTCCCTGCTGAGCAGAGAGCCCAATGCAGGGCTCGATCCCAGGACCCTGAGACCATGACCTGAGCCGAAGGCAGAGGCTTTAACCCACTGAGCCACCCAGGCACCCTAGAATAAGTAAGCTATTAACATAGAACAACATTCAAAAGCTACAAAAGGACATATAAAGATTAAGTCCATCATACCGGTCCTCCATCAACCTCTCTCCTCCATCAGTGTGATTACCATGACAAGTTCCTTCTATCTTTCCAGAGAGGCATACACAAATACACATATACACATATACGGATGCCTGCCTGGCTCGGTCAGAAGAGCGTGCAACTCTTGCTCTCTGCATTGCGAGTTTTAGCCCCACATTAGGGGTAGAGATTGCTTAAATTAAAAAAACAAAAAACAAAAACAAAAACCCCATGTACATATTTAAATAAATAAACCTACAGATAGCAGCAAATTATACATGTTGTTCTTTACCTTGTTGCTTTTTTAAAAAAAAAATTTATTTAACTATAATTCTCTGAGGTCATTCTGTGTCAGCATGTTTAGGACCAACAAAATTTTGTTAACAAATTGCATTCTGTTCCTTTGTATGAATGTACCATATATCTTTTAAACAAATGCTCTAGAGATGGACATTGGTCTCTCCTGCTTTGTGACTATAAACAAAGTAGCAGAGAATATCTTTGTACTTTCATTATTTGCATATGGGCAAATGTATCTACAGGGAGATTTCCCAGAAATGCAATTGTTGGGTCAAAAGGCATGTACCCTTTAAATATTACCAAGTTTGCCCTTTCTTTCTTTTTTTAAGGTTCTATTTATTCATTTGAGAGCGAGAGACAGAACACAAATGAGGGCAGGCAGAGGGAAAGAAAGAGAAGCAGACTCCCTGCTGAGCTGGGAGCTGATGTGGGACTCGATCCCAGGATTTGGAGATCACGACCTGAGCCGCAGGCAGATGCTTAATCATCTGAGCCACCCAGGCACCCCTGACATTTATTTCTTAACATAACTGCCTACGTAGCTCCAGTCCGTGCATTAGATGGAAAGTTCACTGTGGGCTTCGCTCTTTTGAAGGAGGGGAGGGGCAAAGGGAGAGGGAGATAGAAGATCTCAAGCAGGCTCCAGGCTCACCAGGCAGGGCTCAATGTCACAACCCTGAGATCATGACCTGAGTTGAAATCAAGAGTCAGATGCTTAGCTGACTGAGCCACCCAGGCGCCCGTGGGGCTTTGCTCTTAATTCTTTTCACATCTCAGTGTTTTACATGGTCTATGAAAGATGCCTGCAGTTCTGAGTGCAAGTCCCAAACATGAGTGGTATATCATGTTTTAGGATACCTGTTAATATATGTATGTGCCCCTACTTCAACTTTTGGGGCTTTCCCCCAGTGGAAGAAAAACCACCACCACTTCCTTAATTTTAGAGTTCATTTGGCCCCATTTCTTCATTTTACAGATGAGGAAGGGACTTGCCCAAAGTCACAAAGGGCCTATATGATTAATTAGGGCCGGTCTCCTGGTGGCCCATCAGTTGGAACAAAGGCTATTTCCTTTGCAGCATCCTCCAATGTTCTCCTAGATCTCCTAGAAAACTCAGTCCCAGGAATGCCCAACTAATTCCTTTGTTAAGGCACATTGCCAAATATAACAAAATTGTAAGGAACTGTCTCCCTCTGCTGGTAACATGCTACAACCACAAAGCCTTCAAAAAAAAGTGTCCTCAGCCTTGATGAAAAACTAATCACACCCCAAGAGTGAGACTCAGATGAAGCCTGATAGACAATCTCATCCCCCCTACTGTCCCTAAGACTTAGTCAGGATAATTCATTTAAGGGAATAGGTTCACAGAAGAATGTATTCAAAATAAATATAGCTCCGGAGAATGAATAAGACAAAATCCTTTTTCTTTGAAGTTGGACAGGCTGTCCATAGTATTAGTTGTATTTTAGAGAATTTGAGCTTCAAATGGAATATCCATGTGGAGATGCCAAGAAGAAGCCTCAGAAACACCCAGGGAGGTCAGGGCTGGAAATCAACTTTGGGAATTTTAGTGTTCAGTGGGTGGCTCACACCATGAGCGTCAAGGCAAAAACGACGGACTGAGGACACACCCTGAGATGATCCATATTTCAGAGACAGGAAGTCATGAAACCAGAGAATTAGTAAGCACATCACTTTAACTTCTAAAGACTAGTAGCGTTTAATATATGATTGCAGTTTACAACAATAATTATTAGGACTGCAATTGCAAAAATTCTCAACAGGAAGCTGTTACTTTAGGAAGATGACTGGCATGCTAAAAACATGAAAGGAAACACATTCTAGGTTAGATAATTTGATTACAATGGCTAAATGCAACAGTACCAAATGACAGGGCTTTAATACTGGGAGGCCTATACGAACACATCAGTGAGAATAAAAACACATGGTGTTCACTTTTCCCTGGTTTTTGTGTTTTGAGAAAGAATGGATGAGTAGAGTGTTTCAAGTCTTCTTAGGGAGGCAAGACACCTGGTAATGATAACAGTTAATGTTTGGAAGTCTTACTGCTGGCCAAGCATTGTCCCACGTTTTATATAGTAACTAGTTTAATTCTGATGATTTTTTTTTTAATTTTATACTCTTCAGGGTTTTTTTTTTTTAAGATTTTATTCATTTATTTGACAGCGATCACAAGTAAGCAGAAAGGCAGGCAGAGAGAGAGGGGGGAAGCAGGCTCCCTGCTGAGCAGAGAGCCTGATGTGGGGCTCAATCCCAGGACCCTGGGATCATGACCTGAGCTGAAGGTAGAAGTTTTAACCCACTGAGCCACCCAGGTGCCCATAATTCTGACGATTTATAGTAACTAGTTTAATTCTGACGATCTGCCTTTGAAGCGGCTACTACTACTATTATCTCTGTTTTTGTACACTCGGGGACCTGAGGAACAGACACCGTAAGTAACTTCATAAGATCACGGGAGGTTGTTCAAGTTGAAAGTGTCAAAGTTGAACTTTAGAGTTGAAGGTCTCTACCACTGCACTGGAGAAAAATAAAAAAAGAATATTGTTTAGGGAGAAGCGTAAGTAAATTTTTAAGGAAATGATTATGTATCTGTCGTTAACGACTCAGGAGAACTTGAGTAGTGCTGTTTGTCCAACTCGGGTGCCGGTATTATCAACTAAGGATGTTCTTACTGAGGATACAAAGGAGGGTTAACAGATGCTTGTAATACTGCTTTGTGTGCAGGAAAACTGTAAAAATTTCCACCCTATCACACAGAAATAATAAAATGTCTTATGCATCGGCAGGTATTTTTCATCCTCTGGTGAGGTATAAAACGTTTTCAGAACTTTGAAAAAAATGTAGTCTGCAGTTTATAAAGATTACGACTCACTTTAAAAAAAAAAGTTTTCAGTAATTGCCTGCCCTTAGAAAAGATGGCTCCAAAGAACACACTCTCCGTACTCAAGACGATGACTTCACAGGGGCTCTCCCATTTACTACGAGAGTTAACACGTTGCCCTTAAGAAAAATGGCGACCTTCGGGATCGTCTGCCCTTTGCCAAGATGGCTCTCTTTACGCTAGTGGGCCCTGGCGGGGTGCGTCTTCCGGGCTTGGCAAGGGGCGGGGTCCATTGAGTAAAGCTTTGCGTGCCGGCGCCCGCGACGGAGGCGCGCTTCAGGGCGCAGGCGCGGGGAGGGGGTGGGGGAGGAGGGAAAGCGGCGAGTAAGATGGAAGATGAGGAGGTCGCTGAGAGCTGGGAGGAGGCGGCAGACAGCGGGGTAAGGAGGAGCCGCCGCCGCGGGGCAGGGCCGGGCGGGACCTGGCGTGAGGGGAGCCTCCGGGGAGCGGGCCTGGGGATGGTTCTCCCCAAGGAAGGGCCCCACACGCCGGGCCGGGGGTGGAGGAGAGGCCCCCGGTCCCTGAGCGCCGTGAAGGCCTCTTAAAGGGGCCGCGTTCCATTTCTTCCTCCACCTTTGCCCGGTGCGCCTCCTTCCGTACCCCCGACGTGCGCGTCACCTAGGGCGCCCCACCCGCCACCCAGGGGCTCTTTTCTTGGCTCCCGCGCCCGCTCGCTCGTCCCGGGGCTCTCTGACCCTTCTTCTCCTGTCGCCGCCCCCTCCTCCCCTCCCCGAGTCACCATTTTAAAGTTCATGTGCTCTGATGAGGAGGGACACACATGTGGGGGCGGGGGGTGCGCGGACCCGGGCGGCGTGCGGGGCTCGGGAGAAGAGCTGCGGAGGGCAGGAGAGGAAATTGAGTCGTCTCTGGGCCCCTCCACTCTGCGCTAAAATCCCCTATTGCTTCGCGCCTTCCGCCACGGTGGGCGAGTCTGGGGTTTTTTTCTGTTTCAATTTTACTGAGAGCCCGTTGCAGGCGGGTCTCCCGGGGACCCCGCCGGAACAACCGAAAGCCCGGTGGGCAGCCCCTCTCCCCTGGGAGCCACCCAAGGATCTGAGCCCCGGGCGAAGGTCTCGGAGAGTGCTTGCGATTTGTAAAGTGGCCACATTCCTGGGGGAGGGGGGAAGGGGCCGTTCGATTTTGCTTTTGAAGTTTTTGTTTGACTCCCAGAAGCTGTAGGAAAATAGTTTATCCCAAGTTGGAACAGCCGGAACCAATTCTATTAGGTTTGTGATTAATTTGGGTCTTCTCAGAGTTTGTGGTTCTGTGACGACCCTCGTGAAGATGGGGACATGGCCTTTGGTCTCCCCGTGTTCGTGTCTGTTCAGTGCTGGGCTCGAGT
Organism: Martes martes; assembly: GCF_963455335.1. Taxonomy (NCBI): domain Eukaryota; kingdom Metazoa; phylum Chordata; class Mammalia; order Carnivora; family Mustelidae; genus Martes; species Martes martes. The sequence continues at coordinate 179,761,527 of NC_137891.1, read as the reverse complement.
GACAGCCACCTTCGAGGTTTATGTGTTGGGAGTGGAGCTTGGAGAGCCGAGTGTACCAGGGTAGAACAGGAGCTGAACGCCCCCCCCCCCTCACTCGTCCCACCCCTAGAGCCTTTGAGGGTGCTCAGTAGAGCTGAAGACGCTAAGAAATTGACCCTCGCCGCAGTGGGTGTATCCCTGCGGGAATGTTGAAACTTTGCTTGGCTTCGAAGTTTTTTCCGGTGGTTCAGCATTTCTTTGACGGTGTTTATGTTTTTCCACGTAGCATAATTAAGGTTTTGAAAAATTATGTCGTTCAGGTGTTTGGTAAAGTTCTTATGTGCTGACCATCTTTCTTGGATTTTGACTTGAGTTAGGAGAGCAGTTGAAAGATTTTGTACGGAGCGGAGCAACAGGTGTCATCTGGGTATTTATTCAACAAACATTTTTTGAGTGTCTCTATGTGCTAGGTACGCAGTGTGTTTAGCTGTGACTTTGTGCCAGAGAATGCAAAAGTTCCGGGTACAAGCATTTATTGCCTACCACTAATATGAGTGCATCATTCGGACACCCTCCTGCAAAGAAGCCTGGCCTGCAATTTGAGTGACTCAAATGATAAGTTGCTTGAGCATCTTGGCCTTTCTTTGATTTTTCTCACCTGTTTACAAGGGACATGAGCATTTCATGTCAAAGAGGAAGAAAATGATAACAAGAATGCATGCAGGATTCAGAAATTGGGATTACTTTTGTTTTTCAGAACATGTGATTCACTAAGGGATCAGCTAGCCCAGTCCCATGTTTCTCACCTGAATGAACCCCAGAGACCTGAGATTTAATTTAAATCTTTCTGATGTTTTCACTATTCTTTCTTGCTTTGCTTCAGTAAAACCTTTTAAAAGTGCCAAGTACAGAGATGGAACCCAGACCTTGCCTTATTGACATAATGAGCGGTAATTGCCAAAATGCATGTTTCTTCTATATCTTTTAATTGAACCATTGACATAACCTTAGTTATTGTCCTTTTATAAACAAGGAATCTGAGGTTTAGGGAGTAACTTGCCTTTCTCAAGATGACACAGATGTAAGTAAGGAGCTGGAATTTGACACCAAGCCTATCTGACTCCAAAGCAGGGTTCAGTCTGTAGCATTTTGCTGTCTCTCTACCTGGGACCTCGAGAAGACTTGGGAGTTGAGCATCACCTTTCTTTTTTAATATGTTTGTTTGGGGCTTATATTTGAAGGCTCTCTTGAATTTGATTCCCTTTTTGAATTTCACGAAGGATTTTGTAGATGTGCACTTTTGCAGGAGGAGAGCCAGAGAGGGGGGATGAAGCACTATGTCCACAGGACTGGGAAACCAGTGCACTGTACATGTCTTTCAGACGTAGCTAGTTGCATAGGTTATCCAGAAAAGTCTCAGCTTCTGTTTATCCTGTCTTTCAACTGATACATAGTAATGAGTGTTAAGTACCCACCCTTCCAAAGAAGCAACCTGGATGGCGGGAAGAACCTTCTAACTTTATATGATCTGAAGGTAGTTCTCATCCTTGAAAGTAGAGGCTTTTGGTGATCCCTGCCCTCGGCACCACAAAAAATTTTTGACATGCTGGAATGTCTTATGTGTCAATACATCTGAGGTCATTTTTTCTTGCATATCTTCAAAATACTCAATATCAAATGCTGTTGTGTCATTCTAGGGAAGGCTTTGAGAAACACTCCAGATGTTCTGCAAATAGGCTGCTTTTTGCTTTTAGTATGGTGAACACTGCCTAATATAGAATTGTGCCTTTGCCTGTTTCCTCCCAAGGAGTTCCATCCCCAATCAAAGGACAATTCAAGGAATATGGCTTACATTCCACTAAGGAAATGCTTCTTTCAAAATATACTGCCTTTGGGAGAAATGAAAATGTAAATTGAGTTAATGTTGATTCAAACTCTAAATTCTGTACTTTGTCTTAAGCCCATTTCAGGGGACAAATAGAGCATTTTGTAATTGGAAGACATCGTTGTGCTCCAGGAAAGAAAAATCAGATCAACAGTTTGCTCAGTTTCTGATAGTTTGAAGCTTTATATATTCACTTATTTAGACTTAAAAAAAAAAAAAAAAGAAATGACTGAGTCCATCTCATAGGTAATGGGTTAATCCGATCCTGGGGGAAGATAGATGGTATGCAAATGGAATTGGACTGGTAGTTAATTATAATGCATTGGCAACCTCTCTGATTTCTTTGCATCTCGAAAGTGCTTTTTGTTTTTGGCAAGGGCAAGTTATGTAGCTAATTGAAAGAAAATGTATCTTAAGTTAAAGGATGACGGGTCTTCTGGACTAGAATTCAAATTTATTTTTACTTTTACCCTCTTTGAGCCTCTAAACATGACCACCCAGCAATGCTGGGTGGCATACAAGTCTACTGTAGGAAGGTGTCAGTAAACACTGAATACTATATACCAGGCACTGGGCCCAGTCCAGTGGAGGAGTCACACGGGTAAGGCAGCACTTTTTTTGGAAGAGGCATAGATGGGGTACCATGGCTGGGATCAGAGACAGCCTTGTAGAGAAGGTGATGATTCAGAGGACACTTGAATTAAGTTGTAGTAAATCTGGGAGGGGTGGGTAGAGTGTAGGGCCAGTGTGCATACAGGCAGCAAGAGAAGAATGTGCTGCATTGGAAGAGCTACAAATACTCAAATACTTCCTTCTGGCTATAGTGTAGGGGGTTGGCAGAGAGGAATGGAAAGAGATGAGGCCCGAGAGGTATGCAGGGACCAGATCAGGAAGGGGGGGCCTCGTTGTTCTTGGTTCTGGGGCCCTTGGACTTTGTCCTGAAAGAGAACTTTAAAGGATTTTTTTTTTTTTTAAGCAGAGTAGTGATATAGATTTTAAGAGATAAGAACTTTGATTTTTTTTTTTAAGATTTTATTTATTTGTTTGACAGAGATCACAAGTAGGCAGAGAGGCAGGCAGAGAGAGAGGAAGAAGCAGGCTCCCAGCTGATCAGAGAGCCCGATGTGGAGCTCGAGCCCAGGACCCTGAGATCGTGACCTGAGCCGAAGGCAGATGCTTTAACCCACTGAGCCACCCAGGTGCCCCAAACTTCTTATTCTTTAGAGAAGAGGCTGTTCTCCCTGAAGCATGGCTTCTACCTCACTTTGAGGTCCTCAGCACTTCCTGTAACTGTTGTCATTATGGAATATTTACAGTGGCTGTGGGTACTGGGCAAATAACAGTTATTTTGGAGCTCCCCGGTGCTGATTTCTTTGTCTATCCTTATAGTAAAGAAGGCATGTAAGACTTATGGTATGAAGCACAGTCCCGGTGTACTACTGTGCCCGAAGGAACCATTTCTAAGCTATTCAGTCTTTCCAGGAAGACTGGGTCCGAAGGACTGTGATGTGCTCAGCGAGGGCTTTCTGTAAAGCAGTTGGCCAGTGTGGACATGATCATGCTGAGCCGTCTGTCCCTGTGACTCTGGAAAAAGATCTGCTTCACTATGATTTCAAAGAAGGTAGGATAATGAGCTTTTCACTCTAACTTCTCAGCTCTTTTCATTGGGCTGCATGGGGGGCCTGTTCCCAGCATGCCCTGGGTGTTTGAGAGCGCTGCCATGGTTGCTGTGGGCCAGAAATTCAGGCAGTCACAGACAGGCCTTCTTGCTTTTCCTTACACAACAGGAGAGAACTTAGTGTATCTCTCTGAAGCTTTCAGTAAATGCCTACAAAGAGAAAAGGCACTGCTGTCTGGATCTGATGACTCAAATGTATCCTTGGGGCCAGCCCTTTCTTTCCAGTTTTCACATTTATACTGCAGTGGCTTCCCTGCCGTAATGTCCCTTTCTGGCTCTATCAGGTAGAAGTCTTCACAAGGTATGCTGGTTCTTTCCTGCACACTTGCCCTACAGGAATAGAAATTTTTTTTTCTGTTGGGACAGTTACTGACTTGTTGGTTTCCTGGGAGAAGACTGAGTTTAGCTGGTTATAGCTGTGGCCAAAACACAGAATGCATTTTTTTTTTTTTTAAGTAGTAACCATAGAGATTTCTCTTGCTGAAGTGTTTTTAACTGCCAGCCTCTGCCAAGCATCCTTCTCTTTAACATTCAGTTCTCTGCAGGATGTTCGATGGGAAGATAGAGGTTAAGACCCACCGCCTCAGAAATTAGCAACACATCCTGACTTTGGTTCTTACATAGATAAAGACTCTTATCCCTGAGGGTAAGGCATTTCAAAATGTCCTTCCCAGCAAGTCATCCCCTCCCCACACCCAAAACCCTTGCCCTTATAAAATGAACACAGGAAATAACAATCATTCCTTTCTAAAAGGAATAATATGTACAGTTGCAGGATAGTTATGACGCGAATCTGGAGAGGTCAGGATTGTCACTGCTCTTCCTAGACCTCGAAAGCCAAATTCCCAGCCCTCCTGCTCTGGCTGCCTTGGCTTATTCAGGCATTTGTGACCCTCCAGCTGTCAGTTCTGTTTTTGTGCTACCTGGTTGCTCATCTCACTGGTGAGTGGACTCCGACCATGAGCCCACAGACCCCTTTTGGAAGGGCTACTTAGATAGTATGTGAAGGGCTCACTACAGGCTGGGCAGAGTGCATTTGTATGTTCATTTTCCCAGTCAGTCTCTGTGACCTAGAGACGTGAAGGTGTTTTTATTCCTAGTGTCCAGAAGAGGAAATCACTTGGTTGATCTCAGCTTGGCTGTTGGCATCCTGAGCCCACACTCTAGGGAGCAGTTCTGGACTGTTTATTTACCTTTGCTTTTCAGCAGATAATTAACTAGTTAAGTGCTTTAGTATATTTAGTTGCTAGTTCCTTTGAGGTGTTGTTACTTGTCTCACCTGGGATTGACCTTCTGCCTCTGTGGCCTGATGATGAGGTACTAAATTTCCATGTCTGAGAAACTCAGATTTGTTTCTCAAGAGCCAAGAGGATGATTCTGCTCTCCGTTGTAAGACTAAGAATAGTGAACACTGATGGCAAGTGACATGCTGGTTGAAATCTGGATTATAGGAGGGAAATAACTTTTTAACATCTGGCCAAGTGAAAAGAGATAAATAAGTTTTGCTCAGATCTCTTGAGAAAATTTAATAACTCCATCTGCTATCTTAAGGATTCCTGTATCTATAGTTGCAAACTGGCAGCTCTTGGGTATTCAGCCTGTATACTCTTTGGGGTGCACATTGTTTTTTATATATTGAATTTGGATGCCTTTACCTGGGTCTTACTTGCTCTCTTCTCCTCTCCTCTCTGGAGTCCCCACTTTATGTATTGTGTAACCTCTTGTGTTCTGTCCTGCTTGCTTTATCGGCTTGGCCCTGGAGGCATTGTGTTTGCTGCCCCTGCTTAGTGCCATGATTCTAATTAGCCTTTGATGACAGTGCCCTTGGGTGTTAGGATAAAACCTGGTGGTGGTGTAGCTGATAGTGTAGAGGGGAGGTAAGAATGACTTTGTGCCATTCCCCAGAGTCCAAATACATATTTCCTTTGGGAGAGGAGCCTTTCTGTCTTCATTATGAAAGGAGGAAAGAGTAGGACACTCCTGCCAGTTAGTGACCCACTTCCTCCATCTCTGGCAATAACAAAAATTAGAAGGCTAGGCTAAGGGTTTAGGTGCCAGGTCTGGTTTTTGGGCAGATGACTGCCTATCTTTCTGTCAGCTTCAGTTTCTTCTTCTGTAAACTTAGGTTGATAAAGTCTTGCCTTGCCTGATGGTGAGAGCTGAGTGGAACACTTAGTAAAGTGTCACACAAAGGCAGGTGTTAGAGCAGAGTGCGTTGCCGTGAGCGTGAGGGCGTTGTTCCCCAGCCCTCCAGCCACTCCAGTACGGCCTCTGTCTGGGTAGAGTAGGAAGTTCCTGAGACTGGCTGAGAGGTCTCTTTTATTGCTGCACCCGAGGACTAATACACTCCTTTTTCTATGAGTTGTAGGGAAAAGCAATAATAAACTTGGAGAAAGGGGAGCCCTGTTAGATTCTACATGCTGTTTTATTCCAAGGACAGGGCTCACCACCATTATTACTCCCACTGCTGCCTGTTCTGCACCGGTTAAAGGAAAGGGTTGCATGGATTCCCTCCCACAGAGCCCCTTTGAAGAGGTCCTGGAAGCAGAAGGAAACAGTGTCTCAACATGGCAACTCATAGTTTCTCAGGCTCTCCAGCTTGAGATACATCTAAATTGTAAAGCTTGTCCTCTGCTGAAGAACTACTTCCTTTTGGGAATTTCTTCACAGATTTAAGCTCCAGACTTTGTTCTGATCTGCCACTGCTGTAGTCCATCCTGAGGAACCCTGCGCTTGCATTAATCTGACCTGGGGTACAGGGGAGGCAGGTTGGTGTTCTCCGTCAGCCTTTATCCTGCTTTAGTAGTTCTGTGGCCGCACGCTGGCTAGCTCTTGAACCTTTCGGCTTCCTCCTCTCGAGATTTAGGGATCTGTTTTGTCACTTAATAGTTGAGTGGCCTTAGTCAAGTCATTTAATCTCTGAGTGTGTAGCAAGGCTGCTGTCCATCCCTCGGATTGTGCTGAGTATGAGAGGTGGTAAAGGGAGGGTACAGAGTCCTCCTTACATGAATCTGTGGCAGGTGCTTGGAGAATGCTGTGCCACCACCATTGCTGAAAAATGCCTACGGCAGCCTTAGCTCTTATTTTTTGTTTGTTTGTTTGTTTGTTTTTTAAATATTTGAGAGAGGGTGTGTACAAGTGAGAGGGAAGGGGCAGAGGGAGAGAGAGAGAGTCCCAAGCAGATTCCACACTTGAGTATAGAGCCTGATGTGGGTCTTGATCTCCTGATCCTGAGATCGTGACCCGAGCCAAAACCAAGAGTTGGACGCCCAACCAACTGTGCTACCCAGGCGCCCCCTTTGCTCTTATTTAGAATGTGGATAGTGTTGCTGCCTTTGGACCCACTAGACCCACTTCAGATTCTGGCTCCGCTCCCATCATACTCGCTGTAGAACCATGCCGAGTTACAGTAAACTCTCAGAATCAGTTTCTAAGTCATTCATGAAATGGGAATATATCCCTAAAATCCTGTTTCATAGGATGGTTCATGAATTCATGTATTGGGTACTATTTTAGGCACTGTGGACAACTGTATTGAATGAAGTTTCTCATAAAGCTTGCTTTCTATTGGAGGAAGGTGGACAGTAAAACAGTAATGTTTTCTGCACATACACAATGAAGAAAAGTAAAACAGGGGCGCCTGGGTGCCTCAGTCCTTAAGCGTCTGCCTTCGACTCAGGTCATGATCCTAGGGTCCTGGGATCGAGCCCCCCGCATCAGGCTCCTTGCTCATTGGGAAGCCTGCTTCTCCCTCTCACACTCCCCCTGCTTGTGTTCCCTCTCTATCTCTCTCTGTGTCAAATAAATAAATATTTTAAAATCTTTAAAAAAAAAAAAAAACACGGAGCATAGAAAGTGTCTGGGATAAGTGTCGTTTGGGGGGGGATGTTAGAGAAGGCCTCTCAACAAAGATAGGCAGAGAGACCTGAAGGAAGTGAGAAGGAAAGTGTGCAGAAGCTGGTGGAAGTGCACTTCAGGCAGTGGGAACAGCAAGTGCAAAGGCCCTGAGGCTGGAGCATGCTTGTTTTATTTGAGGAATGGTGGAGGCTAATAGTAATTGCAGAGTGGTAAGAGAAGAGGTTAGAAGTATCAGGGAGCCAGATCCTGTAGACTAGTAGGCCATGGTGGATATGACCTTGAAATAGGAAGCCACGTGAGGGTGTCGAGCAGAGGCTGACTTGGTTTTTAAGAGGATCGTTCTGGCCGCTGTGTGTGAAATAAACTGTAGGGGCAAGAGTTCGAAACACAGACTGATGAAAATGCTATTTCAGCTGTCCATTCAAGGGCCGTGGTAATTTGGGCCAGGCAGGTCATAGCAGCAGAAGTGTTGAGAAAATTCAGGGCATGTTTTGGAAGTAGAACCAACAAGTTCCACTGATTAGAGGTATGAAAGAGGCATCAGAGATGACTCCAGAGTCTTTGGCCTGATCCATGAGAAGACTGGAATTTCTGAGATGGCCTAAGTGGAGGGACTATGGGAGAAGCAGGCGTGGGTGAGTCCATGAAATCAAGAGTTTGATTTTGGACCTGGTGAGGTTAGGTCCCTTGCAAAATCAAAGTGGGCATGTCGAGTCAGCAGTTGTCTATCAGTGACTATAAAACTGTGGAGGGACACCTGGGGGGCTCAGTCGGTTAAGCGTTTGCCTTCAGCTTGGATCATGATTCCTGAGTCCCCGGATTGAGCCCCACGTCGGGCGGCCTGCTTAGCGGGGAGTCTGCTTCTCCCCCCTGCTCATGCTCACTCCCTCTCTCAAATAAATAAATAAAATCTAAAAATTTAAAAAAAAAAAAAAAAAGGCTGTGGACGTAGATGAGATCACCGAATAAGCCAGTGGAGCTACAGAAGAGGAGTGGTGCAAACTCTCCAACCTCTAGGGATCCGGAGAGGAAGAGGAGCCTGTCCTGTTGCAAAAGAAATCAAATATGGGGTAAGAGAGAAGCTACCAGGGAGGTAGGAGGAGACTGGGAGGCTGGTATAGACGATGGGGCACCATCTTTAAGAGGGGCATCTGGGTGGCTCAGTCAGTTGAGTGTGCAACTCTTTATTTCCGCTCAGGTCATGATCTTAGGCTTGTGGGATTGAACCCCCTGTCAGGTTCTGTGTTTCCCATGGAGCCTGCTTGGGATTCTCTCCCTCTGCCCCTCCCTTCCCCCCTGTCTAAAGAAAAGGAAGGAAGGAAGGAAGGGTGGACATGCCTTAAGGAGGGAGTTTTGAGCAGTGTTGGATGAGGCTGGGAGGTTGAGTGAAGTGAGGATATAGAATTTACCGTTGAATTTGGCAGCAGTGGAGGTCATTGGTGACTCCAGCAACAGCAGTTTCAGAGCTGGTTTGACTCGAGGTGGTGAGTGTTACTCAGAGCGGGGCCTGGGCCAGACATTGATTGGGCCCTGGGTAAGCGCTAGTTGCTGTCATGCCAAAAGGACGAGACCCACCAGAGGAGGTTTTGCATAGCGTAAACAACATGCCCCTTGGGTACCTAAGGCATTCAGTTGCTAGTTGCTGAAAGATTAAATGTGTAGCAGAGGGCGCCTGGGTGACTCAGTTAAAGCAGCTGCCTTCTGCTCGGGTCATGATCTCAGAGTCCTGGGATCAAGCCCTGCGTTGGGCTCCCTGCTTAGCGGGGAGCCTTTCCCCCTTTCCCACTAACCCTGGTTGTGCCTGTGCGCGCACACGCTGTCTCTATCAGATGAATAGATGGAATCTTTGGGGGGGAAAAATGTGTACCAGAGATAGATACATCTAATTCTAAGAATTCTGAGACTCAAAGGTTAGCTCTCAAGCAGTGTTGTCCAGGGAATTAACCATGCAAGCCGCACATGTAACTTAAAGCTTTCTCAAAGCTACATTTAAAAAGTGGAAAGAGGGGGCGCCTGGGTGGCTCAGTGGGTTAAAGCCTCTGCCTTCGGCTCGGGTCATGATCCCAGGGTCCTGGGATCGAGTCTCACATCGGGCTCTGCTCAGTGGGGAGCCTGCTTCTTCCTCTCTCTGCCTGCCTCTCTGCCCACTTGTGATCTGTCAAATAAATAAATAAAATCTTTAAAAAAAATAAAAATAAAAAATGGAAAGAGGGCGCCTGGGTGGCTCAGTGGGTTAAGCCTCTGCCTACGGCTCAGGTCATGATCCCAGGGTCCTGGGATCGAGCCCCGCATCGGGCTCTCTGCTCAGTGGGGAGCCTGCTTCCTTCTCTCTCTCTGCCTGCCTCTCTGCCTACTTGTGATCTCTCTCTGTCAAATAAATAAATAAAATCTTAAAAAAAAAATAATAAAAAGTGGAAAGAGGACGCCTGGGTGGCTCAGTGGGTTAAGCCTCTGCCTTCGGCTCAGGTCATGATCTCAGGGTTCTGGGATCGAGTCCCGCATCGGGCTCTCTGCTCATCAGGGAGCCTGCCCCCCCACCGCCTGTCTCTCTTTCTACTTTCTACTCTCTGCCTACACTCTCTATCAAATAAATAAATAAACTTTTTAAAATTTTTTTTAAATTTTTTTATTTGACAGAGAGAGAGATCACAAGTAGGCAGAGAGAGAGGGGGAAGCAGGCTCCCTGCGGAGCAGAGAGCCCGATGTGGGGCTCGATCCCAGAACCCTGAGATCATGACCTGAGCCAAAGGCAGTGGCTTAACCCACTGAGCCACCCAGGTGCCCCCCAATAAATAAAATATTTTTAAAAATTTTTAAAAAGTGGAAAGAAATAGGTGGGATTAACTTTAATATATTTTTTAAAGTTTTATTTATTTAAGTAAATTTTACAATCAGTGGGCATGAGGGGGTTGGGGAGAGGCGGAGGGGGGTTCAAACTCACAACCCTGAGATCAAGAGTTGCATGCTCTACCTGCTGAGTCAGCCAGGTGCCCCTAATTTTAATATTTTAAATATTAAAATTGCAGTATCCCCCAAGTAGTATCGCGTCAGCATGTAATCAATCCTGATAATAGGTTAACGAGCTATTTTACACTATTTTTGGACTAAGTCTGGGAAACCTGCTGTGAATTTGGTGCTTACAGCACAGCTCAGTTGGGACTGGCCATGTGTGGTGGCCACAGGACTGGGTGGTGTAGCTGGAAAGTGTGCCCAAAGGATTTCCTCTTCCTGGGCAGGTGCGGAGAGATCCTGAAAGCCCCAGTGAACTTGGGAAGGAAAGCAGGAAGCAGTTTTCCCTTCCAAGGGAGTAAGAATTGTTTTGTCTTGACACATACCCGCCAAAGCCTTTTGAGGAGTGTTCATAGCAGCTAATAAAAACCATTGCCTACTATAGCTCAAGTAATCTCAGAAGGTTTTCAGCTTGCGAAATCTCTTATTTGGGGTCCCTTTCCTTTTTTTCCTTTCCTTCATGTTTTCATCTTTCGCCCTGATCTTTTTATACCCCTCCCTTTTCCTTGACTCTCTTGTTCTTTAGGTCTCTGCGGTTTTCCCTGACTCCTCATCGCAGGATTGCTAGCTCTCCATTTCTCTTCCCAAAACAGTTTGTACAGCTAATATAGCAACTGTGGTTCATTTACCTGTCTTCTCCCTTCTGGTGGGCTCTCCTCTTCAACAACAGTTGCCTAACCTCTGGGAGTCCAGCAGCATCTGGCACATCTCCTACATTATAGTAGGTTTTCCGCAAATGCTTGTTTCCAGCTTTTTGTCACAGCGAAGCAGAAGGACACCTGTGAGATATATTAGCAAAGCATGGACTTCCTTAGGGAAGGGATTTTTTTTTTTTTTTAAGATTTTGTTTATTTATTTGACAGACAGAGATCACAAGTAGGCAGAGAGGCAGGCAGAGAGAGAGAGAGAGGAGGAAGCAGGCTCCCTGCGGAGCAGAGAGCCTGATGCAGGACTCAATCCCAGGATCCTGGGATCATGACCTGAGCCGAAGGCAGAGGCTTTAACCCACGGAGCCACCCAGGCGCCCTAGGGAAGGGATTTTAAACCTGTATACTGTGCCCCCACAGTAACCCACTTAAGGTGGAATCTTTTTCCTTGCTAAGGGAGTAACAGAATGGTGGATTGCTTTGTGGGAAGTAGAACCTTCCAACAGACAAATGTGTCTGTATTAAAAAGGCAACCAATGTCATGGCCTTGGTGGTCTTGAGTCTCAACTTCTAAATGCTGTCTTTAAAAAGGTTTAGGGTTTTATTTAAGAGGGTGAGAGAGAGCACTAGCAGGGGGTGGGGAGGGAGAGGAACGAGTAGACTCTCCGCTGAGCAGGGAGCCCCATACGGAACTCCATCCCAGAACCCCGGGATCATGACCTGAGCCAAAGGCAGATACTTAACTGACTGAGCCACCAGGCACTCCTAAAGATTTTATTTTTCAGTAATCTCTACACTCAGCCTGGGGCTCGAACCTACCTCTTCAAGATCTAGAGTCACACGTCCCACAGACTGAGCCAGCCAGGCGTCCCACATTTTTGCCTTTTTTTCTGATTTAACCAATCAAGTTTGCCCAGGACTTGAGTTAATGTTTTGAACCTGATGGTAATCCTGAATGAATCATTGCTTCAGAATCAAACCCGGGGGTGCCTGGGTGGCTCAGTGGGTTAAAGCCTCTGCCTTCGGCTCAGGTCATGATCCCAGGGTCCTGGGATCGAGCCCCACATCAGGTTCTCTGCTTAGCAGGGAGCCTGCTTCCCTTCCTCTCTCTGCCTGCTTGTGATCTGTCTGTCAAATAAATAAATAAAATCTTTAAAAAAAAAAAATCAATCCCGGAATGGTGAGACTTTGGGGGCTTCCCTCCCTGGTTAGCCAGCGCCCATAGAATAAGCAGCGTCCCTGTGCCTGCCTCAGCCAGAAACAAGGCAGGCAGGGCTAAAACAGTTAACAGAGTTGGTGGAGCTGGGTGCGGGGAGCCCTCAGTTGGTTAGGCATTTACTCTCTTTGGCTCAGGTCATGATCTCAGGTTCCTGGGATCAACCCCAACATCAGGCTCCCTCCTCGGTGGGGAGTCTGCTGCTCCCTCTCCCTCTGCCCTTCCCTCCCCACTCGAGCGCTAGCACGCGCTCTCTCTCTCTGCCTCTTTCTCTCAAATAAATAAATAAAATCTTAAAAAATAAAATAGTTTAGAACAAACAAAAAAACAAAAACAAAGAGTTGGTGTGGGGGTGGTTTGGAGAAGTCTCTGTGACTGCATGTCTAGACTTGAAATGGCCCGTGGTGTGCTCTAAAAGTACAGAGACCTTTTTATCTGATAGTTTTCAACCAGATTTTGCTGGCTGTAGCTGTGAATTCTTGTGTTTCACTCCTAAGTGAAATTGCGGCTCTTGTAGAAATAGGCAGAGTCTCATCCAGATGTGTGGTATGGGAGACGTAGGTGCCTTGCTGGGGTCGCAGGAGGCCCTATAGCCAGGGGTGTGGGTGCTGGGGTCCTGGCCAAGACTTAGAGCGGTCAGGGCCAGCCTGGCACCGTCGTCAGTGCTGGGAGTTGAGGGCCAGACGTGTTGGAACGAAGGCCTGCCTTCTCCTTCCCAGCATCTCCTTCTCTGCTTTTTTCTGAAATGGTGGCATTGTGTTCGTCAGGACCTGTCAGGCTTCAATTCTGAGAGAAACCCTGTACCCGGGGTTCCTGTCCCTTTTTAGATTCCACGTAGCGTCTGTCTGCCGATGTGTGCTCCCCAATTTGGGACACCTACACAAGACCAGACGAGCCTGTGGGACATCCTGGGTCACGAAGAGTCCAAAACCAGTCGTTAAACAGAATTTGAGAGGAAGGTCAGAAAATGTCACCTTCTGAAATGGAAACTGACAGAGAGAAGCAAATTAGCTGAGAAGAGTCACTTAAATAGTAATTTCTGCCGATAAAAAGAGATTATTTCTTAACCCGAGCCAGGAATCTCCATTTGATACAAGATTTCTGAAATCTTAGGACTTCTGTTGATTGTGTTGGTGACCAGGGATTCTAGTTACCAGAGGAGGGACGCACTGGTGGAGCCGGATAGTCCTGTCCCTGGCCCTCTTGCCAGCGGACAGCAGAAGGTCAGGCATCAGAAAGGGGAGGACACCCCCTCCTCCCCACAGTGTAGCAGAGCGGGATTTGGGTTTGTGCACTCTGTCTCTTCTGAGTTGGGCTAGTTTGAATTGGTCCCCCAGGGCTTCCCCACCCCTAGGTAAACCAGTAAAGTCAGCTTCTTGAATATTCCTGTCTGCGAGTAAGCCATGGCTGATGCTGTTACTTGCTGGACTTTGCCCCGAGCCCCAGAGCAGCCCAGTTACTGCTCTCCTTTGCCTTTCTGCCCCTTCTCTCCGCTTCCTACCTTTGTTTTTTCCTTTCTCATCCACCTCTTACTGCTAACCTGCCTCCCCTTAAAGAGTCATCCCTAACCTCTTTGTCTCCTTTGATCCTTTTGGACTCTGTAACAAAATGGGCTGGCACGTCCCCTTCCCTGCTCTTCCCCTCGTGTGCCCCCATGCCCCAGCTTTCTGTGGGGGGCGCACAAAGACAGTCATTGCAAGGGCAAGGGCGGCAGCAGCCAGTGATGCTGTGCTGCTTCCTCAGGTGAGTGGAATTTGCAGATGTTGCTTCATTGCATCTGACTTCGTTCACCTTGTCTCCCGGGCCTCTCCCATAAGGGACCGGCCCTGTCCAGAACTGCCTGGGCCCCGCTATGGTTCTTTGTGACCTTCTGCCTCTATGCCTTCCGTTTGGTTTTGCTTGTTCTCTCAGACCAAGAAGGGTGTACTTCATTTTTGTAGAGATGTAGCCCCACAGGGCAAGTGATACCTATTACCTGTTAGTCGCAACAGAGCTTTTGATTAGGTTTTGACCCAAAGAGGAGACCACACCACTTCGCAGAGCACAGGGCGTCATCTTCTGGAGTCTGCTCAGTGCTACTTGACCAAAAATAGCCTTTCCAGGAATAGTCATGGGAAATCAAACTTTTCTTAGCACCTCCCCTCTGTTATGCTTATGTCCTAACACTTGCTTGTGTCCTGGTAAGCCCTGGTCGCTCTGAGAAGTCATAGAGTGAGGAGCTTATATGTGTGTTCCTTTCACTACGTGTGGTGTTTAGGCCTCTGTGGACCAGGGTTCTGTTCATCCTTATGAAAAGAGAAGTTGCCTTCAGGTGATAAGATTTCTTGTCGGGGCCCACATCTAGATGCTTCCTCACACAGCGTTCTGAGGCATGTTTAATTCCACTGAGCTATTGCATCTCTGGAGGAGACAAGCATTCTCCTTATAGTGCACCCTGTAGGAAAGTTTTGGCTTGGTGCAGCTCTCGGAGCATGAGACTGACAGCAGATTGATTGCAAGTCCTTGTCCAAAAAGAGAATGGACTGACTCATGATACCTGGACAGACTCCAGAGGGAGCTGCTCTCTCCGTTTGCTGGCAGGGTCCCCCCTCTTAGCGGGGCCAGCTCCGGGCACACTGGTGTCCAGCTAGCCATCTGGACGTAGTCAGGATCAGCTTTCTCCTGAAGCTGTTGCATTTCCATCTTGTTCTCTAATCTGATGGAAGAATTCCTGCTCGGCTCTGATAAGCCATCCTGCCTGGTGTGATGGTGTGTGATGGGAGTTTGATGGGAGTGCTCGGGAGCAGTGTGGCGTTCAGAGGACACAAGGAAGAGAAGATCAGGATCTAATGGCTTTACCATCTCCAGGGGTTTGAGCAGCTGGGGGTGGGGGTTGCTGGCGTCGGAGAGGGCCTCAAAAGATCTCAATTCCTGGGCTGCCTCTGTGGTTTACTTTGTGACGTTGGGTTGGTTTCTTAACCTCCCTGAGCCACAGAAGAGGATAAAAGCTTTTTGTCTATTAGGGGTGGTGTGAACAGAAAATGAGTGTCTGGGGGAAGCGTATTGACAGCCATAAAGCTTTATACTGATGTGAGTCATTACTTTTAGAGCCAGCCATTTATATTACCTGGCAGGTATGTCTACCTTGGGGACAGAGGCCCATTTATTCAGGCATGGTCCGTAATGCCGTCTTGAAGGGCTTTTCTCTATCCAGTCTCCATCTGCTGGGCCTGGGCAAATTCTCTATCTTCCCTAAGGCCCTACAGAAAGAAGGAAGCAGTTTGCTGTCCTGAGAAAAACCTGGTTGGGACATCTCACATTCAGCTAAAGTAATATGTATTTTACCACAATTTTTTTTTTTTAATGGACTCCTATATTAAGCTGTTTTCCTGTATGCCTTATTTGGCTCTCATAGTGATATGAAAGTGAGAGTTCATGTAATAAAGTTTAAAAATGTAAGCTTTCCCATAAAAATCTTGAATTCGTTTTTTCCTAAAATAGGAGCTCTGGCCTCTCAGCCAAGGCTCTGCTGCACGTCTGTGTTCTGCGGCTGGCCCAGTGCCCTGCGGTGCCTCTCAGCCCCTTTAGTTCCCCCACTGTGCTCCCTGCAAAAGGAGTTTGGGTTACTTGCCCGGCCCCTGGAGGCATTTGGTTCTGACCCTGTTTGAGGGCCTGTAAATCCCACAGATGTTAAACCTTGCATTTATGGTGGAGAAACTTGAGTAGGAAGTATCATTTGCAGATGGGAACAAAATGATACAGTGTGGAGATTTCAAACTGTAAGTTATTTGTGGAAAGCCTTGGAAAGCCCTTACATGGTAACGGGCTTTAGACTAATGTGAGACATAGTATCTACTCAGGCCATAACACTGGTAGTAATAAAAAAAAAATTTAGAAGAATTACAATTCTTTTTTTTTTTTTTAAGATTTTATTTATTTATTTGACAGAGATCACAAGCAGGCAGAGAGAGAGGAGAAAGCAGGCTCCCCACAGAGCAGAGAGCCCGATGTGGGGCTCGATCCCAGGACCCTGGGATCATGACCTGAGCCAAAGGCAGAGGCTTTAACCCGCTGAGCCACCCAGGCACCCCATGAATTACAATTCTGATATAGACAGTGCTGTGGGCCTAGATTGTCCCTGCCTGCCTGTCATTTCCCAGAAGCCATCCAGGTCATTCCCATGCTCTCGGTGCACCTGCCAGTCAGTCCTCAAACAGTTGTTGAATGCCAGCATGGGTCCTAAGTGTGAGTGAGAGGTCTTCCATCTGTTGGCTTCCTGGCCCCTCCACAGAGTTGATGGGACCCTCAGAACACAGTCTGTTTTGCTTGCCCCTAAATATATATGGGGTAAGTCATAAAAACAATGTTAAACACAACTCAGCACCAGGCAGAATGAATGTCAGTGTCAGACTGGATTGAAATCTAGCTTTGTACAGTGAGTCAAGCTTCATATTGTTTACAGGAGACAAAAATAAGAAGAGGGAAAGATGAGAAGGAAAAGAGAGAAACATACTCTGGGGGATAGTAACCAAAAGAAAAACAGGCACAGCTTTATTCATGTTAAATAATAGATTTTAAGGCAAAGAAGATCATTTCATAATGATGAACAAGGTAATTTACTAGAAAATAATCTCTGATTCTTTGCCTAGTCGGTAGCCTAACAAGTGAGTAAGGATGGAGAGGTTCTGAATGCTAAAGTCAACCAGCTTGACCTGTACTTACTAACTGGAGAACAGTCATTTGCAGGACATTTGGAACATTCCCCAAAATTGGCTACCACCCGGCCTTGAGGTGGGTCTCAGCAAATTTCAAAGACTTTATTGGCAGTTAAGGGAGTGATTCTTCACATTTTGCAAGTTCTAGACTCCTTTGAAAATCCCATACATCCTGTAGGTCAGGATTGTCGGCTTCAACACTGCTGACATACGGGGCTAGGTGACACTCTGCTGTGGGGCTGTTCTGTGCATTATAGGATTTTCACAGCGTAGCATCCCTGCACTCTACCCACTGGTTGCCAGTAGCACCTCTCTAGCAGGGACAACCAAAAACGTCTCCAGACATCGCTAAATGTCCCCTAGTGGGCAAAGCCAGTCCTGCTTTAGAACCACTGTGAGAGGTCTTTTCTTCAGAGAAATAATAGATTTTCATACACTTTTTCCTACTCCAGTAGCTAAATGGTCTTGCCCTCACTGAGGACAGCTGAGTGGGATGTTTTGTAGGAAAAAGCAGTGGGGCAGCCAAGGAGCCTGAAGGTTCGGTCTTTGTCCGCGCACAGCTTCCCCCGTTCATCGTGTGGACGCTTGTGCGTAAGGCTGTGGGAGCACCTCAGAGTTCCCGGTGCCGAGGGCGTGAGGGCTCACTGCCATCCAGTTTCACGGATGTTAGGCTTCTGTTTTGTTCTAGACCTTTGGCTAGGTGCCAGTCCCAGAGTCCAAGTCCCTAACAGTGGGGAGAAGAGGCTGGAAAAGATGTGATACCTGTGCTCATGAAGGACTGGGAAAGGGAGAGCTTAATGTCTGAGAAGCAAGTGAGGAACTACGCACGGGGCCAGCGAGGACTTCACCACGCCAAGGCCGATGTCAGTGCGGAGTTCGCAGGGTCAGTGGAGGTTTGCAAAGGGGAGGCCACTGCCGGCCAGTGGATCAGCACGTGGAGGTCGGCGGCTTAGGGACAGCCCAGTTTCACAGTGATGTAAAACAGGAGCCGAAGACAAAGGAAGCTGGGGGCGAGGCGTGCTTAGGAGCTTGGACTTGATCTGGCAAGCAGTTGAAGGGGTTTTAGTGGGGAAGTGACACAACCAGATTTTTGTGTAGAGAGGTGATTTGAGTGGCTCTGTGAAGGACAGATTGCAGGCCAGGAGATGAGTTGGAAGCTCTACAAAGAACCCAGCTGCATGACGAGGTCTAGAACTGTCACCGTGGCCATGGGGATGGAGGGAGATGAACCCTCAGGGAGTCAGGTTCCCAAACCCGAGTCTAGTAAAGGGAGGTCTGCATCCATTACCTCAAAGGGCACAGTAACGCCCCTGCTCGGAGGACACCATCCTTAGCTCTGAAAATAAAGACATAAATTTTTATCTAAGAGAGATTTTTTTCCACTTTTTATATACATTTTTTTCCTCTAGGAAATAGACAGACGGTTGGAAAAAAAACTGAAGATCACACAAAAGGAGAGGTAAGGCTGCTGTCTGGTCTGAGGGCTCATGCTCTCTGCCAGTTGAGAGCTGGGCAGTCAGTGGTGTTCTCCAGGTGGCCGTTAGGGTTCCAGGGCAGGCTCCCGAGTGTGTCCCTCCAGGATATGGTGGCTTGAGGCTTTGAGAGTGAGGCTCGACTGTCGCATCTGCCTTCTAACTTAGTGGGTACCCTGTGTGAGGTGGTCTGGTGGAAAGTGGGGAGGTGACATGCCAGAAAACTTGGGTTTTAGGCCTGGCTCTGTTCCAGTCGCCCCGAGGTTTGGGACAAGTTGTTTTCCCCTCTGGACATGAGTTTCTTTCTCTGTGACATAAAGAGGTTGGACAGATGATTTCTCTGGGCCTTCCGTGACGTGGTGGCTGAGGGCATTATGGGGGTATTCTGGAAGAAAAGACTCTCAGTTCTCAAAGACCGTTTTAAGGCTATTTTCCCAGACAGAAGAGAAAGTGGGTTTCAGAGCAGGTGAAAGTTAACCTCAGCCGTCTGACTTTGGACTTAGGTAACCTGTGGGCTTCCCACAGGGACAGGGAAGGGAGGAGGAGAGGACCTCTCTGGACTTGGCTTACCATTCCCCAGGGGTGCCAGGGTGCCCTGCCTGCCCTAGTTTCCTGGCTCCCTGCCTCTGATCAGGTGGCCGGCTCCTTGTCTGTCTGCTCGTCTCAGCAACTGCACTGATGTCTGTTACAGTCCCCTTGGCACGCCATTCCTGTCCCGCGCAGGACTTGTTCCAGGTCCCCTGGCGGCAGCTGAGTTTCTCTAGCCCCTTCCCCTCCTGACAACCGTGGCTCTGAAAACAGGCCCCTGTAGGCTGTTGGGTTCTGAAGAGAAGCTAGTTTGGGCTGCTCTGGGGAGGGTCTTTGTGGCTGCTGAAGGTCCATCATTCCTGCCTGGATCCCTTTTTCCCCTTTGGCTTTTGTTTCTCTCCCTTCCTGTGTGGTTTTCCACCTCTCCTTGTGGACACGTTGCCCGGTGTGCACATCCACCAGCCTTGGACAATGCTTCTCCTCTGAGCACTGCCAAGCACTGTTTCTAGGATCGTCCTCTACCCCAGCCCCGCCGCGTCCCACATCCCAGGGAGCCATGGTGAGGGAGGTGTCTCTGCTCAGAAGTTCTTCTGAAGAGATCACCCAGTTGTCTGGTGTAGCTTGTCTCGAGGAGGCCCAGGTCACTTACCGAAGGCTGAGGCAGTTTGGTAAATCCTGTCTTGGTGCCAGGCAGGGATGGCGGAGTGGGCTCCTTTGTAGTGTTTGACGGGTGTGAGCACACGTGGTGGAAGGCCGTGGCTGGCGTGAACACTTCGCTGACCCCTGCGCTAAGGGGCTCCCACCACACCAGCCTGTTACATACTCTGCTCTGTGTAGGGAAGTTGGGATTTTAACTGACGTCATTGGATTCTGGGCATAAATATTTTGCCACAGGGGCCAAACAGTGGTTGACGTGACTGTGAACCTGGGGGTAGAAGTCCCAGAATGAGGTGCTGTTCCAGCCCCCCTTTGCCTGGGGTTAGGTCCGAGGAGCAGACCGGAGGACCTCGTGAGCTTATGGCAAGGTGGCTCTTTTGAGAAATCCCTCTTGAGGAGTGAGAGTTTTGGTGTCTGGTCAGAGGCCAGAGAATAACAAATAGAATTAGGAGGAGGGAGGGAAAAGTGGGGGTGGGTGAGGGACACAGGTGGGTCCTCTGTAGTCAAGGGTAGGACTTGTGAAGCTGTATTTGCTCTTTGTCAGCAGGAAATCCAAATCTCCTCCCAAAGTGCCCATTGTGATTCAGGACGATAGCCTTCCCACGGGGCCCCCTCCACAGATCCGCATCCTCAAGAGGCCCACCAGCAACGGTGTGGTCAGCAGCCCCAACTCCACCAGCAGGCCAGCCCTTCCTGTCAAGTCCCTAGCGCAGCGGGAGGCAGAGTACGCCGAGGCCCGGAAGCGGATCCTGGGCAGCGCCAGCCCCGAGGAGGAACAAGAGAAACCCATCCTCGACAGGTGAGTGTAGCTGGCGGGCCTCACCAGCAACCACTCTGCCGGGCCGGCAGAATAGTGAGAAGCAGGCAGAATCAGGTCTGGAACCATGGCAGCTCCGGCTGCCAAGCCTGACCTGGTGGGCAAGTTCAGGGTCTGCTCCGTTGGCTCAGGACTGCAAGCTTTGAGGTCATGGCTTCCTGCTGTGCCCCCTCTGCAGTTGCGGCCACCGGGAGGGTTGTGGGGTGGGGGGGAGGCAGTGTGGCATAGAGGTTAATTAAAGGCACAGACTCTGAGTCAGAATCTGCCATTTCCTTCCACTTCCGGCTGCCTAACCTCTCTGCACCCTCATAGCCTCATCTGTGGGGGAAATGGATAACCATAGAACCTCCCTTGTCAACTCGTTGTACAAATAAATGAGTATAGTGTTCTGAGAACCCCACCTGGCACAGCGGATGGCACCCCACGACGTGCTTAGATGTTATCTTCCAGGTCTCATAATAGCTCTCTGTGATGTTTGGTGAATTTTCTAAATCCTTTTTTGTTCCCAGCATTTTTTTTTTCTCTCTGCAGTCCTAGAGGTTGCATTATGTAAATTTGTCAGCTCCTGCTAAAGTGGTATTTGTTAAAACAGCCTCTTTCTGACTTTGAGAGGCCTCCTTGGGCTTGCTATTCTGGGACTTGAACTAATCTATATACCTTCTTCCTGAAGAACTAATCTATATACCTTCCTCATTCATTCAATAGACTCCCGTTCTCCTCCAAGCCTTCACTTGGCAGACAGAAAAGGTCTCTCTCCGTATAGTCTTCCATGTTAATGTGAGTCAGCTGTTAACCACATGATTTGAAGAGAAGCGGGAGGGCAGCCATGGCTGGTGCCTGGTCCCTCTACTGAGTTCTTGGTTAGGAGTCTTCCTTTGCCCGAGACCCTGAAGGGTCATGCCACATAGTTCTGTGGAGGCTGAGCTGTCCGTGGTCATGGCCTCTGGACAAGATGGGCCCGTGAGTACCAGCACCACCCCCCCTCCACCCTCTAGATTCAGGGGAAGAGCGTGGCCGCTGCTCAAGGTGAACACAGACCACCTGCCCCACGTGCCCACTGGGAGGTCCCAGCTTGCAGATTCCCTGAGTCCGCTTATCGGAGAGGGAGTCAGAGTTGGCTGACAGCTACTTTGCCTTCTGCCCTAGGTGCAGTTTTAAGATTTGCTTTTAAGATTTGGGGACCTCTTTTATGTCCTTTTTCAGGCCTCCCTCTGATCTTTTTCTCTTCAGGCCTACCAGGATCTCCCAACCCGAGGACAGCAGGCAGCCCAATAATGTGATCAGACAGCCTTTGGGTCCAGATGGGTCACAGGGCTTCAAACAGCGCAGATAAATGTGTGCGGGGAAGGATGCTGCCGCCGCCGCTGCCACCATCACCGCCTCTTGGGTCGTCCGCCACGGGTCGCACTGCCGTGGCAGACAGCTGGACTTGAGCAGAGGGAACGACCTGACTTACTTGCACTGTGATCCCCTTTGCTCCGCCCACTGTGACCTTGAACCCCATGCACTGTGACCTCCCTCCTTCCCCCCCTCTTCCCACTGTGATTGGCACGTCTACAAGGGCTGTCCCAAGTCAATGGAAAGGGAAAGGGTGGGGGTCAGGGGAGGGTTGGGGGGACCCACGAAGGACTCAGAGTAGAGAGTCAGACAGTGCCACTTGGCCACTTGGGGTAAAGCCAGTGCCAGCAATAACAGTTTATCATGCTCATTAATTTGGGATTTCAAAACACAGATGAGAACTCCCGTCCACCCACCCGCAAGTGCATGTCTTCATCACTTAAAAGCAAGTTCCATTTGAAAATATCCTTTCTTTTTTTTTTTTCCTCCTTCCTATTTTTGTTTGTTTATACAAATACCTGATTTGCAAGAAAAAGTGCATGGGAGGGGTTTTAGCAGTTTAATGAATTTTTAATTGAGAAAGGGTAGTTTGGTAGTCTACTTAAAAATGTTTCTAGGAAATTCACTAGAAACATTAACCAATAGGACTTTGGTGAGCTTAGCTTCTGTATTCCTACTGCCGCCCAGAAAAGGGGCAGGGCTCTGCAGCCCCCAGGACAGATGAGCACCCCATGCCTATACCTCCCTCCCTCAGCTAAGTCCCAGGGCATCTTGGCCCTACCTGGAGACTGAGCTAGCTCTACAGGCTCAGAGAGCCTGGGGAGGGTGCCAACCCCACCTCTAGTATTTTGGGAAGATAGGGGAAGTGAACAGACTTCCCCTTCCCATCCCCCTCAGGGTGGCTCCCCTGCCAGCCAGGCTTGCTCCTTCTCGAAGAGAGCAGGGAGTGAGATGCACTCCGGGCTCAGAAGCAAGGGATGTGAGACTTGCTCAGTGTTTTGCTCTTAGCCCGAGGAGAGCCAGGAGAGAGTGGCTCCAGGACTCTGAGCCTCCTGCCCAGTGTGCACAGAAGGCGGCTGGATCTTCCCACTCCAGCAAGGCTTGAGCTCTGAGAGGTCTGTGGGCACCGTCTCTGTTGATGGCGCCAGCTCGGTAACCGCGCCTGGTCCATTTCCTTTGTGAAGTCATTACCTTGGGAGCCAACCATTCTGAATACATTTGGGAAAAGGCAAGCTGTGCATTGCAAAGATGGGTGGTGACAGGTTGGTTCCCCATAGACCCAGGCTACCCTTCACCCATTTTTCCAGAGCGAGGGCCTGGAATGAAGGCAGTTTCCTCTCTGTCCCTAGAGCCTAGAGATTTGCTTTGGCTCTTTAAGGTGGAAGAGGCTAAGGGCAACTGCCTAGAGCAGCTGTGTGTGTGTGTGTGTGTGTGTGTACGTGTGTACACAATCGGGGTCCTCTCAGGCTCTCTGGTCTCTTCTGTTGCACTGCGCCTTATCCCTCAGCCAGCCAGATAGCCTCCCCACTCAGTGGATGAGTTAGGGAGTGGGTGATAGGACGTTTTGTGATTCGGGCAGCTAGTGGCCAAGGTGACGAGCTAGGTTTTGCGGGCTCACTCCACCTTTGGCTCACCTGGCTCTCAGCCTTGCCCTGTGAGAACGTGGGCCCAGCAAGCCACGTCCCACTGCATCTCCCACTGCGGAGGAAGGGCCAGCTGCCAGCTGAATCAGCGACTAGCCCGTAGCACAGCTTTGTGACGGTGAGCAGCCAGGAAACTGCATGCGGAGGGCTGAAACAGAGCTTCGGTCATGGAGAAGGCCCAGGCTGTTGGGTTGTGCCCACAGGCTGTTGTGAGGGGGATGACCCCCAGGAGTGGGCAAGGAAGAAGGTTGGCTGCTGTCTTTATAGTTCCACTGCCCTGACCAAGTTTCCTCCTTTTAGCTGTACAGTGTCTAGCCCTCATGTAATAGTGGTTTCTGGCCCGATGACACTGTCCTTTCAGTTGGAGAGGGGTACAGAGGTAGGCCAGGTGGCATGGCCAGGAGTACTGATTGCTCAGCCATCGGGACCACCTGCTCTTGCCCCCTCTCCCCTAGTGGGAGCCGAAGGGAAGGCCAGCTGATGGGTGTCTGGATTGAGGATGTAGTAGGGACTGATGTTCCCACCTCCCGCGGGCCAAAGATGGGGCTTTGCCCGCTGTGTGCCTGCCACCACCCACCAGCAGTTGTACCCTTGGCTTCCCAGATGGAGAGGTGGCAGGCAAAATTTTAAAAAGAAAGAAAGAAATGAAAACAAGGAACGGTATTGTGTTGGGGGGAGGTGGGAGGGGAGATGGGAGAATGGTTTGGATTTTGTGTGTGTGGGGTTTTTTTGTTTGTTTGTTGTTGGTTTTTTTTGGGGGGGGGTAGTTGTCTGTAACTTTCCTTAAGTGCTTCTTTTATTTCTTTTCTTTTTCTTTTCTTTTCTTTTTTTTAAAGTAAGCTGCAGGCTTTGGCTTGGAAAACCCCAGGGGGGCGGGGGGGCAGAAACCTGAGGCTGCTGCCCCTTTATCTGCCTTCATGGTACTGTCCCCTTCCCCCAGCTCCTCCCTGACCCCATGAGCCAGGCCTCAGACCTTCCAGCTAACCGCTTCCCATGAGCCACTACTCTGATGTCAGCCTATAACCAAAGGAGCTGGGGGTCCAGGCCTGGTGACCAACCCTTCTCAGCCCACTCAATCAGGGTGCTCCCCACCTGCAGGCAGGAGGCAACACCCTATCTGCTACCATCAGCCCCTTCCAGAGCCCACTGCCCCGCCCTGCCCTGTCCAGCCCAGCCATACCCTGCTCTGCCCCATGTGGGGATGCTCTGCTCAGGGATGGGCCGGCAGGGCTGCCCCAGCCTCCCTGGTAAGCAGAGACTCTGGAAATTTCTGGGGTCCTGTTTTCTGGTCGTGTGATCCCCGGGGTGCACATGGGCCCCTTGGGTATCTAAACAGAAGGGCATGGGAGGGAGGGCCGCACCCCTGCAGTCCTGCTCTGCTGGTCTAGCGGGCAGCTGCCTACCGCACCCCACCCCGCACCGCGGGCTCCTGAGTCGGCAGATTAAGCATTTTATAAATTGTATTTTAAATACATGTTTTAAACTTGTCAGAGCCTTGTCCTCATTTCAGTCCCTGGCCTCCTAACCTCTTGCTGTGCCTGCTTGTTGAACCACTGGGGGAGCTACCTCTGCTCCATCCCAGGGAGGGGCTCTCTCTCTGTTAGAGAAATAGGCCTGGGATGGTGTGTGGGTTGGGGGACAAAGACCCACACACCCTTAGGTTCCAAGAGAAGGGCCCCATGGGTCCTGGGGCTCTTTTGGTAAGAGTATGGCTGAGACCCCCTTCTGCCCTTCTGCAGGGTTGGTCTGCTCCTTTTAGGGTCCAGAATCTTTCCCATCATTCCCTTCGAGCAATTGGAGAGAGATGCTCTCTGCCCTTGGGGGAGACTCAACTGAAGAGAGTCCCAGCTCTGTACTTTGAGAATGCATAGAAGGTCAAGATTTTGCCCCCAGGGTCGCTCTAGCGGGAGCCCCAACCCTGGCAGGGTTTCAAGGTGTGTCTTGCTTCAGGGTTTCCTAAGCCTATGGGAGGCAGGGACCCTGCACTCTGAGAGCCAGGTGGAAGGGTGAAAACCTGGGGGCCTTCCCAGCACTGGACACAGAGGCCAAGGTTCTTGGTCTTTATTGGCTTACCAGGCCACAAAAGCAAAATCCAGCAGCAATACCAGCCTAACAACCTGTCCGCCTGCAGGTCCTGAACAGCTGCCCCGAGTCGGGACTCCAGAGGTCAGTGGGTTCGAGCTGGCACGGAACTGAGCCACTTGCAGCTCTCAGAGCCGTGTTCCCTAAGGCGAGAAGTGAGAGGGGGGTAGGAAATGAGCCATTCTCAAGTGCCCCAGGGGAGAGGTGGCTTCCCTGGGGTGCAGTGGAGCCAGGCAGTTGGGCTGGGGGGCCTGACTGCAAGTCCTGAGTTCTTTGGCCCCCAAAGCACCTGGGAAGGGACTGGGAGGGGAAGCTGCCTCCATCCAGCAGTCAAGCCTGTTTCCTGCCACTCCTAACATAGAGTCAGACTCAGGCAAAGGACTTGGAAGCTAACCCCTGCGTGGTGGTGCCAGCCTGAGAGAAAGACGGTGTGTGCCACTGAGTCTGGGCACAGCAAGGCAGAGGTTCCCGGACTTCAGCACAGTCGATGGGGCACATGGGCCCTCAACGAAGCTTAGTTCCTACTGCTTCCATCCTCTCCCCTTTTCCTCCTGGGAGCAGCGGTATTCCAGGTATCATCTCTTGCAAAGATGGATTCCCCTTGGATTAGGCCAGGGCCTCATTTAAAAAAAAAAAAAAAAAAAAAGGTGGTGGATGGGCCTGGGCTGGAGCTCTTGCTTGCCGGGCACCCACCTGCTTCCTTGGGATCCTGACTGGAAGAGGAGGCTCCGGATGTCAGGGCCCAGGCTGGCGGGGGTGCACGGGTCCAGCACGTAGTGGCTGCCCTGCTTCCGACGGACCATCTTGTCCAGCCGCGGACAGAGCGGGATGCAGGGCACCTGCGCGTAGGGGCTCTGCAGGTTGGCAGCTGGCAAGGGAGGAGGAAATAGGCAGACCCAGCTGAAGTCCCAGCTTGGCTGCATCCTGAGCTGGGTGGGTTTGGGCAAATTGCTTAACCTCTCCGAGCCTCTCTGTAAGCTGGAGGTGAGTACCCACCTCACAGAGTGGACGGTGAGGATTAAAGGGATAATACACGCCGAGCACAGTGTAAGGGCTAATAACAGCTCACACAAGAGCACATGTCTTTGTGATGAGTCCTGGCAGTCTGGTAGGCACGCTAGAGAGACTCCAGAAAGCTCCTAGCCCATCACTTGGCACACAGTCGGAGTCTAATCAGTGACACTTGCTTTTATGGGGAGGCAGCCTTGCCCAGTGAAAAGAGAACAGGTTTTCGAGTCAGACCTGGCTATACACTGCCCTTTCTGATACATGTTAGCTGTGGGGCCCTGGGCCTTGGCCTTAAAGTTGCTCAGTTCCACTGTTCTCATCTGTAACGTGGGGTGAATACGTGATCGTGAGCATTAAATTCTAGCCCATCTACAAAGGGCCTAGCACCGGGAGTGACCCCAGCGGATGTTCAGTAAATGGTGAGCTGGGATTGCTAATTATCCGCCCTGCTCAGTGGAGGCTCTTAGGACCAGCTTGTGCTCAGGGCTAAGCCCCGGGGAAGAGTGCAGCAGACCCTCATCAGAGAGCTAGAGGTGGGATACCGTGATTTTCAGACCACTGGCTAATGCACACAGTTAGCCCGAAGTGGGAAACCATGTCTCTCAGCTCCCGGGTCTGGCTGTGGGGGCCCAGGGAAAGAGGAGAGCAGAGTGCTCACCGTGCCCAAGGCCCTCACCGTAGTTCTGCTGCTTCAACCGGCTCAGGATCCTGAGGACCCTTCGTTCTGGGACTTCCAAGTCTGCCTGCTGGGGATTGTAGGGAAGCTTCTTCCGGGACCGCAGCCGGCCTAGAGCTGTCTCCATCTCTCGGGCCTTACAGGTGCCTTCCTTCAGCTTCTTCTGGTAATAGCTGGGGAGGCAGTGCCCACCCAGCTCAGCCTGGCTGTTTAATTTACCCTCCCACCCCCTTCACTCTTTCTGAGCCCCTGTTCTGTCTGGCCAGCTCTGGGACAGGGACACAAGCCCAGGAGTTAGGGGACCTGGGTTTTGGTCCCGGCTCTGCCATTAACTCCCTGTCACTGCCTTGCTTTGGGCTCCAGTCACCCGGACCCTCCATCTGCAAGTCACATGACTTCGGGCTTCAGGTTTCCCCTGGGCAAAAGCGATCAAACAGTCTTCACGTTGTAGGATTAAATAACAAAGCCCGTTTGAGGACTCAGCAACGTAGCCGGTGGAAAGAGCCTGGTCACCGTCACCTCTGCTTTCTGCCACTGATATTTTTACCTAGACGTACACGTGCTCTGTAAGACAGCTGTGTGATTAACCTGCTCCCGGGTTCGAGTTTTATTTTCTAGACTCACTGCTGCTTGTCTGCCCACTAGACTGGCTCTACGCATGCATTCAGCAGATACCGAGCGGCTGTTTTCCGCAGGCCAGCGCGCGTCTAGGTGCTTGGGGAAGCAGTGCAGGAGATCACAGATGGTCCCTACCTCCTAGCATCCCAGCCCCATTTCTCTCTCTCTGGCCACTGCACACAGACTTCGAGCAGCTTTGCACAGGGACAGTTGGTGGTGGCCTCACCTCAGGAGCCTCCTGCCTGGAAGCTTTTTTGATGCCCCGAGTGTGACCCGGAAGTGCAGGGGAATGAAACTACCGTGGGGGCCACCTTTGACCAAAGGAGCTAGCAGCTGAGGTACATGGGTTTCTCTTTCTTCTCCTGACAGAATTCTGAACCACTATCCATAGTCTCCTCAGAAGATCCTGGGGGTGGCTGACTCGAAACATGCTTGTATTGGCTCCTCCTCTGGTCCCATTCCTTCTCTCACTCCTCCTTGGAATCCCTTTCTAAATTGACCACGTAGGCATGTACCTAGTGGGAAGGACCCTGAACAAATAAATACAGTACCTGGTCTGTGGTGGTGGGTGTAATGAGTAAAAGCTGGACAGTGGGTAGTGATGAGGGACGATTTTGCTCACAGGGGCCAGCAGAATCTCAGAGGTGGTGATATTTGAGCACAATGAGGGGAGGGAGCAAGTCAAATGGATATCTCTGGAAGAAAGAGTCTTTCAGGTAGAGGGATTGGCATGTGGAAAGGCCAGGAGGTGGGCGAGAGCTCAGTGAGCTCTAGGAATGGCAAGGAGGCCGGACAGGCTAGGGCCTGGTGTGTGAGGAAGAGTGGGAGATGTGGGCAGCAAGATGGTGGAGACAGACCACCCAGGGCTTTGAGGCAGTGGTGAGGGGTGGGCATGCTACTCTTGGTGCTGGGAAACACTTAAGGATTAAGTTGCTGATTCTGCTGTGGCCTCTGCCTATCTCTGGGGCCTGGAATTTGGGGTTTTGATGAGCTTCCCACATAGAACACAGAAAATGAATACCAGAGCCCTCACATGGAAGTTGGATCTAGTGTAAAACTGTGTAAAACTAGGCCCTGAAAAGGCAACATGTGGAGTAAAAACGATGACCTAGAAAATAACTTCACCCCACAGGGGCCAAAGGGACAAGAGCAAAATGTGTGCAACTTTCTCGGTCACAATTTTAAAGGAAATTGCTTGCTCTCCACTTCCTCTCTCCCCTTCCCACAGGCTTGAATTCAGATGTGTTGCTGGTAAATTGGCTTAGGTTTGATCTAGGGAATGGTGGGACAATAAGTTAGAAAGAACCAATAAGTTGTGTGCTGGGCAGCCTTGTCTTCCTGCCTGCTTCTTCTGGAGTGTCAATATAAGAGAGAAATAAACTATCTTGTTTAAACTGTAGTGCATCGGGGTCTGTTCCTGAACTAATACACCAATATAGAATTCTATACCCAGCTAAACTACTCAGTGCGACTATAAATAAACTCTTTTGCAGACACATAAAATCTCAAAAATTTTGTATCCCATGCATTCTTTCTCAAGAAGCTGCTGGAGGACGTAGTCTTCTAAAATGAGGGCATAAACCAAAACAGAAAAGATATACACAGAGAAAACAGGAGATCAACATAGGAGATGCAAAGGTAGTGGAAGCTGGTGAAGGGGAATCCCACATTGGTGGTGCAGTTGCCATAAAGGCCAAGTTTAGATCACTACAGTGTAGAAGACAGAATAGGGCTGCTGTTACTGCACCAGTGGTTGAATCACTTCCTGTGTAACCCAAAAAAGCTACCAAGGTAACATGCGCCCGTTATTTTTTAACTAAACCAAACAAACCAAGAAGGATTAGGCAAACCAAGGAAGAGTAAGGCAATGTACTCTAGCAGAGAGTCCCAATCAGAGGAAAGGAAGAAAGAATTCCTAGGATGACAGCAGACCCCCAAGATGACAACTCTGCAACAGGCTTAAAAAACTAATCCAAGGGGTGCCTGGGTGGCTCAGTGGGTTGAGCCTCTGCCTTCGGCTCAGGTCATGATCTCGGGGTCCTGGAATCAAGCCCTGCATCGGGCTCTCTGCTCAGCAGGGAGCCTGCTTCCCCTTCTCTCTCTGCCTGCCTCTCTGCCTACTTATGATCTCTCTCTCTGTGTCAAATAAATAAATAAAATGTTTTTTAAAAAAAGAAATTAATCCAAAAATAAGAATAATGAAATTATTTAGAACATGCCTTCAAGAAAAAGAAACTCTAAGAAGGTGACACAGGAATTATTAATGAGTACAAAGAAAAAAAAACTAAGGCAATCGTCAGCTTCAGGAGTTAGACAAGGAAAGGGGCATCTGGGTGGCTCAGTCGTTAAATGTCTGACTTCAGCTCAGGTGATGATCCCAGGGTCCTCGGATGGAGCCCCCCCATCCGGTTCCCTGCTCAGCGGGACACCTGCTTCTCCCTCTCTCACTCCCCCTGCTTGTGTTCCCTCTCTTGCTGTCTCGGTGTCTCGCTATCAAATAAATAAACAATCTTTAAAAAAAAAAAAAAAAGGAAATGAAGTCATAGTATAATAAAATACTCAGCTGTTAAAAATTGCATAACCATAATAATGGAAACCCCCCAAAATTATTTAGTAAAAAATGATAATATATTAGAACAGGTAGAGGGGAGCTTAGAGGATGGTTGTATCAGACAGCTAAACCCATACCATAATTGGAAGTCAATAGATAAATGTCAAAAAAAAAATCACTAACCAAAATATTGTAGTACATGCATGTTATTTCAAAATGAGAAGAGAGTCAAAAGTATTTGTCTTGGGAAGGAAGACTTCAGGGAATGGGGTACTGCAAGTATTTATTATTAACTTTTTTGCACTACTTGGTTTTTCTATTGTTCTTAACTTTTTTTTTTTTTAAGATTTTACTTACTTATTTGACATAGAGAGAGAGAGACAGTGAGAGAGGGAACACAAGCAGGGGGAGTGGGAATGGGAGAAGCAGGTCTCCCACCAAGCAGGGAGCCAGATGCAGGGCTGAATCCCAGGACCCCGGATCACCTGAGCTGAAGTTGGACACTTAACAACCTCGCCACCCAGGTCCCCTGGACTATTTGGCTTTTTTTTTTTTTTTTTTAACAATGTATACATTACTTTAAATTTTTAATAATTAACTGAAAGGATAGAGTTATGTCAATTGAATACTAACCAAAGGAAGTTGGTATAACCATATTATATTTAAAAAACTAGGTCTTATGACAAAAAGCATTACTAGAGACACAAATGATTACCATATAATGATAAAATGGTCAGTTCATCAGGAAACAAAATTCTAAACATGAAATATAAGGCAAAATCTGATAAAACTACAAGGAGAAGTAGATAATTTTATTATCACAGAAGTGATAATGGATACTGAGCTTTGCCAATGTAACATCAAGAAATCCATATACTATATGGGGATGAATGGATGTGGCTGCGTTTTGATAAAAGTTTAACTGTAAAAACAGAGCAAACTGGGGTGCCTGGGTGGCTCAGTTGTTGAGTGTCTGCCTTTGGCTCAGGTCATGATCCCAGGGTCCTGGGATAGAGCCCAGGCATCGGGCTTCTTGCTCAGCGGGAAGC
This sequence comes from Martes martes, assembly GCF_963455335.1. Lineage (NCBI taxonomy): Eukaryota > Metazoa > Chordata > Mammalia > Carnivora > Mustelidae > Martes > Martes martes. The sequence continues at coordinate 179,730,122 of NC_137891.1, read as the reverse complement.
CTGCTTCTCCCTCTCCTACTCCTGCTTGTGTTCCCTTTCTCACTGTCTCTCTCTGTCAAATAAACAAATAAAATCTTAAAACAAAACAAAACAAAACAAAACTGAGTGTGGCCTGCAGCCCATAATTTGCTGACCTCTGTCTACCATAGGCCTTACCTAAAACTAAAATCCGTAGGAGAAACAGAGTTTGGAAGTTGAGTCTACCAAGTTAGAGGGTTTAGGTAACACCTGGGCCTTTCACAAATACGCCTGAACAAAATAAAAAACCAAGACTACATAAACTCAAACTGGCTGGTAACTGCCAACAAGAACAAAAAATGCTCATCAAAGGAAGAGTCCAGCTTCCAAACAAAACAATCCCGTCTCTAAACCATATCATCTAAAATGTCCAGGACACAATAAAAAATTATCAGACAAGCACAGGGTGCCTGGATGGCTCGTCGGTTAAGCGTCTGACTCTTGGTTTCAGCTCAGGTCTTGATCTCAAGAGTCCTGAGACTCTGACCCTCAGCTCAGGTTATGATCTTAGGGTCCTGGGGTGGAGCCCCACATCAGATTCCCTGCTCAGCAGGAAGTCTGCTTCTCTCTCTTCCTCGGTCCCTCCTCCCATTCATGCTCTCTCTCTCAAATAAATAAATAAAATCTTTTAAAAAAGGTGTTACAATATATTCAAATAATTGAAGAAAAATGTGATCTTAATGAACAGAGAAACAAACTACAAACATGAAACAACTGGAAATTCTAGAACCAAAAGGTATAATAACTGAAGTGAAAAAGTCACTGAACAGGTTTCGTAGCAGACTGGAGAATTAGTAAACTTGAAGACAGATCAGTAGAAATCATCCAATCTGAAGAACAGGGGATCAAAAAATTGAAGACAAGTAAACAGAATTCTGTTTCTGGCCATAATGAAGGAAGTGGTGCTGAACTTGTCCTCCTGCCATAAATAAATATATGAAACTTGTGAGATATTGAACAACAGGCAGCACAAGTCTATAATCCCTGAGGGGAGGAACCAATGAGGTGAGCTGACTGGTTCTCCAGAGAACTTTGCCTGGAGGTATAGGAAGTGGCACCCAGGCAGAACCGTAGACCCACCGAGGTAAGGGGAGAGACAGTGTAGTTGGTGAACATGGAGGCCACAGAGATTAGTGTATCAGGATATCAAAGAGATGGGAGCCATGTAAAGAAAAGTCGCAGAAATACGCATGGGGTGTTCTTCAGTTTTTTGGTTGCAGACTATGTAGTACACACATAGTGTGAAATTTCATGAAGCCAGACAAAGAACAAAAAACAGAAGTAATTACCAGGGTTTACCTAGGACTGAGAGACACATGATTTTCAAACAGAGCAGAAGCTCTTTGTTGAACACCTGTGGAATTAGTAGAGCTCTTAGATGAGTCCTCTTTTGGTAGTTGGGACTGAGTCCTAGAGGAGAGACTACACTGGATCTTCCCTAACAAAGCTTTATTTTTATTTTATTAAAAGATTTTATTTATTTATTGGACAGAGAGAGAGATCACAAGCAGGCAAAGAGGCAGGCAGAGAGAATGGGGGAAGCAGGCTCCCTGCTGAGCAGAGAGCCCGATGTGGGGCTCGATCCCAGGACCCTGAGATCATGACCTGAGCTAAAGGCAGAGGCTTAACCCACTGAGCCACCCTGGTGCCCCCCTAACAAAGCTTTAAAACCTTGAAAGAGGGGCACCTGCCTGGCAGAGTTGGTACAGCATGTGGCTCTTGATCTCAGGGTCATGAATGTAAGCCCCATGTTGGGAGTAGAGTTTCATAAAATAACGTAACCTTGAAAGAAAGAAGACTATCCTCAGTAACGCAAACACCTGCCCTCTAGTTCAACACGTTAAAGAATAAAATCCAGATACTCAATAAAGTGCCACAATGTCTGGCATCCAATCAAAAACTAGCAGACATGAGAAGCAGGAAAGTACCAATAAAAAAGTACCAAGAAAAATCAGTTTACAGAAACAGACCCAGAAATGACAAAGATGGCAGAATTAGCAGAAAAGGACCTTAAATGTGGTATTATAAATATGCCCAAGGATTTGAAGGAAATATGAACAAGAGGAAAGAAATAAAACTATGAAATAGAACTGAATGAAATATTTAAATATGAAAAATACAACAGCTGAAATGAAAAATTCGTTGGATACACTTAAGAGGAGATTAGACACAGCAAAAGAAAATACCAGCAGGGGCACCTGGGTGGCTCAGTGGGTTAGGGCTCTGCCTTCAGCTCAGGTCATGATCCCAGGGTCCTGGGGATAGAGCCCCACATCAGGCTCCCTGCTGGGCGGGAAGCCTGTTCTCCCTCTCCCACTCCCCCTGCTTATGTTCCCTCTCTCACTGTGTCTTTAAAAAAAATCTTAAAAAAAAAAAAAAAAAGAGCAATTGAGAGGTACCTGGGTGGTTCAGTTGGTTAAACGACTGGCTCTTGGCTTTGGCTCAGGTCATGATCTCAGGGTCCTGAGATGGAGCCCTGTGTTGGGCTCCATGGTCAGTGGGGAGTCTGCTTGAGATTCTCTTCCTCTCCCTCTGCCCCTCCCCCCGCTTGCTTGCACACACACACACACACACACACTCTCTCTCTCTCTCTCTTTCTCCAAGATAAATAAATAATCTTTTTTTTTTTTTTTAAAGCACTTGAAAAACAGCAGATGCAGGAAGGGCACTCGGATCTTTCTTTTTCTTCCTAAAAGCAGGTGATCAGATTCCCACATACCCTGCCCTCTCTGCACCAGGAGGAAGAAATACTCTTTTTTTTTTTTTTAAGATTTATGTATTTATTTGACAGACAGAGAGTGCGCAAGCAGGAGGAGCGGCAGGCAGAGGGAGAAGTAGGCTCCCCACTGAGCAGGAAGCCCGATGTGGGACTCGATCCCAGGATCACCTGAGCTATAGGCAGACACTTAACTGACTGAGCCACCCAGACACCCCAGGAAGAAACATTCTTATCACAAGAGATGCGGAGCCTTGGCTGAGAGAACTCTGTAATAAACCTTGTTAAAATAATTCTTATCTTGGGGCGCCTGGGTGGCTCAGTGGTTGGGCGACTGCCTTCAGCTCAGGTCATGGTCCCGGAGTCCTGGGATCGAGTCCCGCATTGGGCTCCCAACTCCACGGGGAGTCTGCTTCTCCCTCTCACCTTCTCCTTGCTCATTCTCTCTCTCACTGTCTCTCTCTCTCTCAAATAAATAAATAAAATCTTAAAAAAAAAAAATTCTTATCTTCCCTTAGTCTGCCCGTATAGTTTCACTATTTCTCCACATTCACTACTCTCTGTTCAACCTAGGATAGAAACACTCAGGCCGAGTCATTTCTTTGGGTCTTCTTTTTCTTGTGAGGGTGCCCAGGTACATGTAAATAAGATTCATATGCTTTTCTCCTGTTCATCTATCTTTTTTTTTTTAAGTTTTCTTTATTTAAATGATCTCTACACCCAGTGTGGGACTTGAACTAATGACTCTGAGATCAAGAATTGCACGGTCTACTGACGGAGCCAGCCTGGCATCCCTCCTGGTCGTCTATCTTTTTTTTTTTTGTTAAGATTTTATTTATTTATTTGACAGAGATCACAAGTAGGCAGAGAGGCAGGCAGAGAGAGAGGAGGGGAAGCAGGCTCCCTGCCAAGCGGAGAGCCCCATGTGGGGCTCGATCCCAGGACTCTGGGATCATGACCTGAGCCGAAGGCAGAGGCCTTAACCCACTGAGCCACCCAGGTGCCACCTGGTCGTCTATCTTATGTCAGTTCCAGTTGGAAATTCTGAGAGAGTAATGGACAGTTTTTCCTCTCCTGGACATCAAATGACATTTTCATTTGAACGAAGGACAAACTGTGGTTATTCAGCCTTTGGTTTTCAGTGGATATTTTTCTAAAAGTGGACGAAGTTAGCCTGTCGTTTCAAGGAGAGCGACTGACAGCATTTTTTGCCTCTGATCAAATTAAAGCTCTCAGGAAAAAGTTAGACTTTTGGGAAACTTAAATCTATCAACATGGGCATAGACATGTCCTTATACTAAATACTTTATAGCAGTGAAAATGAATGAACTGTAGCCACACACAACACTTCTAATACTTAAAGACTTTTCTGATATTAGTGGTGATATTAATTATAATATCGTAGTATATCTATACTAACTAATATAGTGTCATAGTATTTGTATACTAGTTATATATGGTGTATAGAGATATAAATATACTTATACTAATTAAAATGAAATGTGCCAACACCTGGGAGATATGCATGTATTTTCCAAATGACCAGTGCACATTACCAAAACATTCGTGGGAGAAGGGCCATTTAAACTACAAGATAGACCAATAGACTCTTACATTTAAGAGTACAAGCGCTTCTGGCTGGCTCAGTCCGTAGACTGTGAGGCTCTTGAGTTTGAGCCCCGTGCCGGATGTAGAGAGTGCTTAAATAAATAAACTTAAAAAATAAATAAATAAAGGAGTACAGGGATACCTGGCTGGCACAGTCGGTTCATCTCATGTCATGATCTCAGGGTCATGACATCAAGCCCCGTGTCCGGGTCTATGCTCAGCGGGGAGTCTGCTTGGGATTCTTTCCCCTTCCTCTCCCTCCCCCTCTGGTTCATTGATATGGTTTCAAATTACACATCTCAGCCACAGAAGGCTCTACCACTTGTCAAGTCTGGTATAGTATCAAAGAAGAAGATCCACACAATATGTGGATATTAAATGAAAAGGCTATTAAAATACTTCCTTTTTGGGGCGCCTGGGTGGCTCAGTGGGTTAAAGCCTCTGCCTTCAGCTCAGGTCATGATCTCAGGGTCCTGGGATCGAGCCCCACATCAGGCTCTCTGCTCAGCGGGGAGCCTGCTTCCTTCTCTCTCTCTCTGTCTGCCTCTCTGCCCACTTATGATCTCTGTCAAATAAATAAATAAAATGTTTTTAAAAAATGCTTCCTTTTCCAGTTATATATTTTGTGTGTGGGGGAGTTCTTTATATACTTCAACTGAAGCAACATATTGCAACAGATTGAATACAAGACAGCTGTCTTCTTTTCTGCCAGACTCTGACGAGATCTGCAATATTGTATAACAATGCCATTCTTCTCATTAACTTTTTTTTGGGAAACTATATTTTTCATTAAAAAATTTTTTTATGTTAACATGTAATGGGGTTATTATTGTTAAATAAGTTAATAAGTATTTTAGTTTTTTTTTCTCAGTTTTAAGATCAAATATAGAAAATATTGACAAACGTTCCTTGGCGTCATCAAAACTTTTCAAGAGCATAGAGGGGTGGGGTACCCAGGTGGCTCAGTTGGTTGGGCATCTGACTTCGGCTCAGGTCCTGACCTCAGGGTCCCAGGATGGAGCCCCAAGTCAGGCTCCATGCTCAGTGTGGAGTCTGTTTAAGACTCTCCCTCTCCCTCTGCTCCTCTCTGCCCCTCATTGTGCTCTCGCTCGCTTGCTCTCAAATAAATAATAAAATCTTTTATTTTATTATTTTTTAATTTTTTTAAAAATATATTTTTTAATTTATTTGACAGAGAGAGATTACAAGTAGGCAGAGAGGCAGGCAGAGAGAGAGAGTGGAGGAAGCAGGCTCCCTGCAAAGCAGAGAGCCCGATGTGGGACTTGATCCCAGGACCCTGAGATCATGACCTGAGCCGAAGGCAGAGGCTTAACCCACTGAACCACCCAGGCGCCCCTACATAAAATCTTTTTTAAAAAGTGAGTGTAAAGGAATGTTGGCCTAAAAGTATAAAAACTACTGCTCTGGAGAAACTCTTGCCATGTGTCCCAGGAGACATATACAAGAATATTCACACTGTTTCTACACAGTTGAAAACTGAACATAACCCTAATGGCTATCAGCAGAATGAATAAGTATACTGTAATATAGTCACACATAATAGTATGTAGCAGTTGGGACGCCTGGGTGGCTCAGTCAGGTAAGCATCTGCCTTTGGCTTGGGACATGATCCCAGGGTGCTGGGATAGAGACCCATATCGGGCTCCCTGCTCAGTGGGGAGCCTGCTTCTCCCTCTCCCCCTGCCTGCCATTCTTCCTGGTTGTGCTTGCTCCCTCTCTCTGTCAAAAAAATAACATCCTTAAAAAAATAGTATGTAGGGGCGCCTGGGTGGCTAAGTTGGTTAAGCGGCTGCCTTCGGCTCAGGTCATGATCCCAGCGTCCTGGGATCGAGTCCCGCATCGGGCTCCTTGCTTGGCGGGGGGCCTGCTTCTCCCTCTGCCTCTGCCTGCCACTCTGTCTGCCTGTGCTCACTCGCTCTCTCTCTCTCTCTCTCTCTGACAAATAAATAAATAAAATCTTTTAAAAAAATAGTATGTAGCAGTGAGAACAATAAATGATTTTTTTAAAAGAATTTATTTATTTGACAAACAGAGATCACAAGTAGGCAGAGAGGCAGGCAGAGAGAGAGGGGGGAGGAAGCAGGCTCCCTGCTGAGCAGAGAGCCCAAAGTGGGGCTCGATCCCTGGACCCTGAGACCATGACCTGAGCTGAAGGCAGAGGCTTTAACCCACTGAGCCACGCAGGCGCCCTGAGAACAATAAATGATTGATAATTACTCACAAGAATGTGAATGAATCATAAAAACATAAGGTTGAGGAGAAAAAACAAGTAACAAAAGACTTAACAGTATGAGTCCACTCATAGAAAGTTTATGAAAAGTGGGGCACCTGAGTGGCTCAGTGGGTTAAGCCTCTGCCTTCAGCTCAGGTCATGATCTCACGGTCCTGGGATGGAGCCCCGCATTGGGCTCTCTGCTCAGCAGGGAGCCTGCTTTCCCCACCCCCCCAACCCCCACCTGCCTCTCTGCCTACTGTGATCTCTGTCTGTCAAATAAATAAATAAAATCTTTTTTAAAAAAGAAAGTTTATGAAAAGGTAAACAATAAAGTACTCAGGAATACAAACGAAGGTGAGCAAAGACCAGAGCGCCACTCCGTATCTAACAGAAGGAAGACCGACAGTACCAAATTTGCACAAGATGCGGAGCAACTGAAACTCTCCTATGAATGGTGGGATTGTAAAATGGTGCAACCACTTGGGAAAAGGTCTGATGAGTTCTCAGAAGTAAAATACACCTACCCGCAATTCCCTTCTGCATATTCACCCAAAGAAGCCAAAGTATGTGTCCACGGAAGGACTTGCACAAAAATATTAACGGCAGCTTCGTTCGTGATAACCCCGCACGGAGAACCATGGAGAAACCCATCGGAATGGACGAACCAACTGTGGTAGATTCACGAGTGGAACACTGGTCAGCCGTAGAAACAGGTCGACCCCGACGCCCACAACGACACGGACAAGTCTCAAAAGCCTTGTGCTGAGTTCGAGAAGCTGACCCTAGGGCTGCGTACTGTATGTTTCCATTGATGTGAAGTTGCCAAAAAAGCAAAGTCAATGTGGGATGGAAAACAAACTGGAAGAGTGATTGCCTTGCAGGGGTGGGTTCGGAGACCCACTGGGAAGGATGATGAGGGCATCTTCGGGAGTGATGGCAAAGTTGTGTATGACTTGAGAGGGGTTCGGGTTCCCCGGCTGTGAGAGGTGGCTGAGATCCACGCACTGATGATTTGTGTGTTTCACTGAATGTAAATTATACCTCCAATAACGAAAAAGAAGAAGAAAGCTCTAAACAAATGTCAATCTTTAGTTATTGATACGTATGCTGAAGTATTTAGAGGGAAATGGCTATCAATTATTGTGAAATGAATAAAAAACCGATATGGATTGATGAATAGAGGAGTGGATAGACACAAGATTAAAACAAGCATGGCGGATCGGCAATGGTAGGATCTAGGTGGTGAATATATAAACATTCACTGTGAAATTCTCTCAACTTTGCTGTATATTTGAAATTTTCAGTAAGCAAAGGGAAAAACAAGTAGTGAAAATTTAAAAAAGCAAGCAAGGGAATAATGGTTAGTTCTTATCTGGGGAGATGTGATTGGGGTAGGGCACGCAGGGCTTCGAGATTATTGGACATGATCTATTTTTAAACTGGGGAAATGGACACATGGGAATTTGTTTTATTGTTTCTAAAATTATCCATTTATGCTCCTTGCTCAGTGGGGAGCCTGCTTCTCCCTCTGCCTGCCTCTCCCCCTTCCTGTGCTCTTTCTCTCTCTGACAAATACATAATTAAAAAAAATAAGTTAAAAAAATGAAATTATACGTTTATGTTCTTTAGAGTTATATATATTTAGAGTGATTTGCAGATGCCGGGAGGAAAAAAGACCTTTTGTCTTTGGGGTTCCTGAACTGGTGTTGCTGGAACAACTTGCTGTCATTTCCCTACCTCTGGCCCCACGTGGACAAGGCCTGGTCTCAGTGGCAGGGACAGTCCTCTGTGTGACACACAGAGACCAGCTGGGCTGTTCTGCCATCACATTTTGCTTTTAACCTTGGAATGTTGAAGTTCCTTTTGTGTGTAGCCATTCCTTCCTTAGATGAACCAGTAACCACCACCTCCACCCAGCCCAGTATGGAAACATGGGGAGGCTTTCATCTCTAGTGTTCTCTGGCTCCAGGCAGTCTCTATCACATACCTGTTCTGAGATTGTTCTCTGGGTACTGCAAGAAAGTATTCCTCTTGCTGTTGAATTGGTTCAGCTAGGCGGGTGTGAGTATGGGGCTGCCAGTTGCCATCCTTCCCACTGAGGGAGAGGGAGAAGCAGACTCCTCACTGAGCAGAGAGCACAACACGAGGCCTGATCCCAGGACCCTGAGATCATGACCTGAGCTGAAGGCAGAGGCTTAACCGACTGAGCCACCCAGGTGCCCTGACCTAGTTGAGCTGGAAACCATGGACAGAGATGAGTAGGAGGGATAAAACCTTAAGAGTATCATCTGATCTCCTGGATCCAGCCATTCCTGAGGCCATGATCCATTATGTGAGCCAATATATTCCCCTTTTGCTTAAGCCAATTTTATTTGGGTGCCTCTTTCACTTGCAACTGAGAGTCCTAACTATCAAAATTCCTCAGCTGCCAAAATACTGGGTGCCACTTCTGTGTCTGTCACCCTCCACCCACAACCACCGGCCGCACTCACTTGGTGATCTCCTCTAAGGCCGCCTCCGGTAAGGCCAGCATCTCCACCAGCAGGGACAGGATCTCAAAGAGCAGAGTGTGGGGGTTTGGGGGAGCCATGTCCGTCAGGGCATTCTGCTCTGGGGACATGGGAAGATGTCTGCTGTTACCATTCTGTAGTTCTGGAGGCCAATTGGCCCCACCAACCACCAGGCCCCTCCCCGAGCTCTGACTCCTCCGGGCTCACCCCTACTCACCCACAGAGCAGAAGAAGCGCCTGGTGTCTGTCATCACAGCCAAGAAGTCCTTGAAGCCTACGTGACCATCTCCTGTGGAGGCCAGGGGTAGAACAGTGGGCAAGGGCCTGCCAGAGTGGGCAAAGGCACTGCAGCCCGGGCATGTTAGCATGGACTCAGTGGGTTTGCTTATAAAACACAAAGAAGACACATATTCGATGCAGCAAGTGCGGTGCACACAGCAAAGTAGAAGGTGAAAATTAGGGGTGCCTGGGTTGGAAGCTTCTAGAACTCAGGGCAGCAGTCCGAGTTCCCATCCCTGGTCCACCACTTACTATCCGTGTGACCTTGGCAAAGCCCTCAACCCCTCTAAGCCTTAGCTTTCTTACCTAGAGAGTGGGGATAACCATAATACTTATCTCATGGGAGATCAAATGAAGCAAAGTGCTTAGAACAGAGCCGTGGGTATTATACAAGCTCAGTAAATGTCAGCAACTGTCATTATTACCATGTGCTAGTCACTGCAGGAGAATTAGGTACCCACAAGATTCCCACCTCGGCCTTCAAGGCCCTGCAGGACCTGCCTATTACCTGTCTCCAGCCTCACCTGGTGCCAAGGGCCCCCAGCATGAATCTGTTCTTCCACTGGGGCCATGTTCCCTGCTCAGGGCCTTTGCACATGCTGCTTCCTCTTCCTGGAATCTTCTCTACTGCTCTCTAACTCTTTAGTAAACATCCTAAGCGAGCTTCTTCTTGATCATCCCTTCCCCAAGAGAAGTCAGACCTGACTGCGTCAGCTGCCCCACTACACATTCTCATAAAACCCTGTGTTTCAACCACACACTTGTAAGATCTGGAATTTAATGGAGATGCCAAAAGGGTCTGTTTTGTTCTGCGCTGTGTCCTCAGGGCTTAAGACAGGTAGGTTTGGGGGGCACCTGGCTGGCTCAGTCCGGAGGAACATGTGACTTTTGATCTCAGGGTTTTGAATTTGAGCCCCACATTTGGGGTAGAGATTACTTAAATAAATAAAACTTAAAAAAAAAAAAAAAGACAAACAAGTCTTAGCAGATGTTTCCTGAGCTACTAGACAAATGAATAAATGGTCTCTAATCCTGAAAACCACCTTCTGGAGGTGCCTAATACTCTTAGCCCCACGTCACAGATGGGGCCTGAGGCATAGAGAAAAAGCAAGCTTTTGCCAAGAGTCACATAGGAGCAGAGCTAAGGTGGTTCCTGGCTTGTGTGTGTGGATTCGCCCCTGTGCAGTGATGGAGGAAGCAGAGCCAGACCAGTAGTGGCCAGGAGCCCAGGCCCCTTATAGCTCCACGGTTCCCCACGCCCTGCATCTAGCCAACCAAACCGCGTGGAATTCCCCTCACCCTGTGTCCTCCTCCCTTTGTCTCTTTTATTTCTATCACGAGGGATGCCCTTTTTTCTTCCCTCCCTGCCTAACTGCTATTTAATCTTTCACTATTTGGCTCAGTCATCACCTCCTCCGGGAAGTCTTCCTTCCTGATCCCTTCCTCTAAGCCACCTGAAGTGCCGCTTCCTTTGGTGACTCTTCTGTGTCCCTGTCTCTGTAAGCACCTCGGGGGCAGGGCTCATGGGCTTTACCCATCTCTTTATTCTCAGTGCCCAGATCAGGAAGGCGCACACAGCAGGTACTTAATAAATATTTCCCGGATGACGAACACTAGCAGCTCAATGTCTTATGAATACGTTCCGTGCACCAGGCATTGGGCTCAATGCTCTGCCTGGATTATCTCATTTGCTTTCCAGCGGCCTGCTGAGATGGATGCTATCAGCCCATTGTATGGAAACCCAGGCCTGGCCAACTCCACGGATTTGTTCAAGGTCACACAGCTGGTCAAATGAGTGACCCAGTCGTGGGAGAAGATCCCATGAAGCACACACACAGGCCTAAAAGGGAGGTATCTCAGACACCACCTACATCCTAGGGTCAGGAGATAGGTCATGGCCATCGCCAGGTGCCCAGAACCCGGTGCTGAGGAGGTGCTCAGAGAGCATTAACTTTGGGGGGCCAGCGCGAGGGGCCCCAGTGGAAAATAAAAATGCAGGATGGGGTCCCTCCCTCAAAAATTTATGAAGAATTTCCAGACTGCAACAACAGAGCATTAAACCACGTGCAGGCCCCTTGAAGCGTGGAGGCCTACAGGGCCAGAAAGGTCTCCGTTGCTGGCCCTGCCTGGGACTCAGAATGGAGCCTTCCGTCACTCACCATCGATGTCGGCACTTCTCAGGGCATCCTGTACCTGAGCCGGCGTGAGGGAGATGCCCACAAGCAGCAGGATGTTGCCCAGGCTCTGTGCGTTCACCTCGCCATGGCCATTGAAGATCTCAAAGTAACTGCGGAAGGCTGCGGTGGGGCGGCGGGGGTCATGTGAGGCGGGGACACGCCTTGTTCCCACCATCCAACGCCCCCACCTTCCAACCACCCTCCTGCCCAGCATCCTTTACCACCGCGGCTGGGTGGAGAGGCAGGGGCAGCTAAAACAGCCATAGTGGAAGGCATAGTCCCACTAACCACTCCGCTCTCTATCCCAAGGTCAGGCCAAGGTCTCAGCGGGTGTGCCAGCACCTAAGCTCCTCAATGACCTTCACTCTGTGCCAGGAGCACAGCCACCTTAGGGCACCCCTGCTATGTGCCAGGCACTGTGCTAGGCTCTTCACGGCCACGTTCTCATTAAAGTCTTACAACGGCCTCGTAAGAGTGGGATGCTTGTTCCTTTTGTCCCAATAGGGAAACTGAGGCTTAAAGATTAGGTGACCAGGTAGGTCTTTCTGACCCTTAAGTCTGTGCCTTTGACTTTGGTGCTCTGTGGTCACTTATCCACATGGACGTGCTTTCCAGGATAGCTTGATACCAAAAGCTGCACCTGACTTCTCAGCCCGCAGCCAAATGTCGGCAGATCAACAGACCGAGGGAGGGTGCTAGGTCTGCCCTTTAATAATAAGCTGGGTGGCTGCTTTGGCCTGAATTGCATCCCACTGAAACTCTTATGTTGAAGCCCTGACCCCCAGGACGTTAGCATGGGACTGTATTTAGAGAAAGGGCCTTTAAAGAGGTGGTTAAGTTAAAATGAGATAGTAGCGTGGGCCCTATTCCAGTTCAACTGGTGTCCTTACAAGAAAAGGAAATGCAGAAACACGAGAGACAGCAGGGATGTGTGTGCACAGAGGAAAGGCCACGTGAGACCACATGAGGACACAGGAGGGTACAGGCGGCCACCTGCACGGCGAGGGGAGGGGCCTCAAAAGAAACCCATTCCGCCGCCACCTTGATCTGAGATCTGCTTGGTTTGCGACCTCCTGCGACCTCCTGAGCTCTGAGCAAAGAAATGCTCAGCCACCCCGTCTGTGATACTGTGTTATGGCAGCCTAAGCAAACCATACAACTGCCACGGACAAGCCATCGTACTTCTCTGAGACTCGATTTTCTCATCTGTGAGATGGACAGAACAGTACATCCTCCGAGAGCAGTTGTGTTAATTCAGTGTCTGGCATGTAAGAGACTCTGAAGTTTGACACGCAGAACTGAGATGAGGACAGAGGGAGGACTAGGGAGCTAGGGTTGGGGTGAGTGGTGACCCCCCAAGGGCAGGCATGCCAAAAAAAAAAGGGGGAAAGACAAGAACAGCTCTTAAAAGCAGGCATGAGCAAAATGCCCCGTGGTTTGGACCATGTGAGCAGAGCAGCCAGACAGGGCTCGGACTCCCACGGCCAGCTGCCACCCCACACTGTCTCCCCAGCCAGGAAGTCTCCCCCGGACCCGGGACACAGGGCTGCGGTGGGCATCAGGCCAGTGGTGTGGTCTGGAGCGCCCCATCCCCCCCAGGACTGAGACTCCTGCCAAGGGAGGAGCTTCCCTGGGCAGGCCAGCCCTCACCTTCCTCTTGCCTCAGGGTGAGATGCTCCTCGAACCTTTCATCCCAGCTCTGATACAGCTTGAGGAGGCCGCGCTCCTCCAGCTCCTGCCTACGGAGGACAGACCCCAGACACAGGGCACACATCCAGTCACCCTTGCCCGGGGCCACCCCCAGAAGCTAGGGGAGGGCAAGGGGGAAGGGTGGGGCAGAGGAGGGCATGGGAAGGACCCTGGGGGAGGCTTTGGGAGGTCAGGAGAGTCTCAGAGTGACCCTGGGGAGGAGGAAGCAGGCGTGAGGGGACATAAGGGGAAGGGACACGCCTCCGTGCCCCTTAGAGGGACTTAGATTAGAAAGAGAAAAGCTGGCAGAAATGGGGATGGGGGTGGGGGAGCACAAGTGAGAAATGAAGAGGGGGCACATGAGAGGGAACAAGTGCGGTGACAGGGACGAGAGTCTGGAAAAAGATGCCAGGGACCCTGGGACACCAACTCTGACCTTGGGCGCTCTTTTTCTGGGGTGACTCCTACCGTGTCTTGGTGCTGCTCAGGCTCCTCTCTCCACTCGGGTACAAGAGTTCTGCCCTTCTCCAGCCCACGTCCAGGGTGGGGGCTGACAGGGCTGTGACCAGCCCTGAAGCTGGGATGGGGGATCCCACAGGGGTGGGGACAGGGACGGGCCCGGGGGCTGGCGACCGGGCCCAGGATGGGGCCATCGCAGGGGCCGAGGCGGGGGTCTGAGGCAGGGTCAGAGGCAGGCTTGGGGCCGAGGAGGGCACAGGGGTCAGGGTCCTGGGGGACTTCCGGTTTGGCAGGGCCCGGGCCTTGGCAGCCCTCCGATGTGTGACCTCCTCCTCTTCCACCTCCAGCAAGCACTTCATGAAGCCCTGCCGAAGGTTCCCAAGGTGCCGGGCCCCGACAGCCACCGTGGGCTCCTGAGGCTGCTTCTGCACAGGGTCCAGATCCCTCCTCTCTCCACTGCCCCTCACCTCCTGGGGACAGCACAGGAGAGGGAATCCAGCCAGACTGTCCCACAGAGCTTCTCCTGCCCTTCACTCTCCAGGGCAACCTCGCACTGCTCTTCCTCTCTGGGCCCCTGGACGATGTCCTCCAAATCTCCTATGCACCCCAGGAGGCTCCTCCCTCCACTTGACCTTGGCTCTGCCGCCTTCCAGCACTGCGAGCCTGGGGGCTTGAGTAAGTCACTCCCTGCCCCACCTTTCATTTATTTCTGTCCCTGGGATCAGCACAGCCTCAGTGGTCTTGTCAATGACCTGTTGTTTGCCGACCTGACCAGAAGGTGAGCTTCATGTGAGCAGGACCTTGTCTGCCTCCTTTATCCATGACTATCCAGGGACGACACATGGTAGGCACTTAATAAACGCCCACTCGTTCATCCGACAAATCTAGCCATCTCCTGCTTCTGTCCCTCCTATGACAGGGACGGGTCATCCCCAGCCCACCTCCAGCGCGCACACCCCTGCCCAGCCCTTTGTCCCACATGAGATGCAGCTCTTGTCCCTAAAGCACCAGCTCTATTTTGTCCATCAGCAGAAACCATGCTATATTACCTTCTTTTCAACTAAAATCACCCCCAGGGGCGCCTGGGTGGCTCAGTGGGTTAAAGCCTCTGCCTTTGGCTCAGGTCATGATCCCAGAGTCCTGGGATCCAGCCCCTCGGGCTCTCTGCTCAGCAGGGAGCCTGCTTCCCTTCCTCTATCTGCCTGCCTCTCTGCCTACTTGTGATCTCTGTCTGTCAAATAAACAAATTTTTAAAAACCTTAAAAAAAAAAAAATCTCCCCTGACAAACCAGCTACCAGCCCGGGGTTCTGCTCCTGTTTCCAAGCTCCAGAGTCTAAGGGCATCCTTTGTCCCCCGCCCAAGATGCACACATGTGTGCACACACCCATGCAAACACACACGCGTGTGCACATCCGTGTGCACACTCACACAGACACACAGGCTCACTCACACCTTCCCCAGTTGGATTCCAGATACTAGCCCAGTACCTCCTCTGCCTCCTTCCTCCTCATGATTCCCGGCAAGGTGCCCTCCCCACCCCAACTCTGGCTCTACTTACCAGTGCAGGAACAGGCCCTGGTGCTGGTTGGGTCTCCATGGCCTTGACCCTAAACAAGGAAGAGACCCTGGGGTGGCAGAGCGGCTCAGTGCAAGGCTCATCCTCTGCACTGACCTTCCCTCAGCCCCCAGGACACTTAGGCCCACTACCCCAGCCTCATCTCTCCAGTCTTATAATCTCAGAGGGACCCCTCATTCCCTCACATCCCCATGTTGGGACGAGGCCCTTAAAGCACAGGTTTGCAGAACAAAGAATTCTGGTGTTAGAAGTATCCTACAGATGGGGAAACTGAGGCCCAGAGGGGCATGACTTGCCCAAGGTCCTGCATCAGGTCAGGAGCTAGAATTCATCTCACCTATAACTTAACAGAAGTGTGATCTTGTTGGGTCAGGGAGTCGGGCAGGGGAGGGCATCAGGGGATGGCTTACCTTCCTTTGGGTGGGTCAGGTCCTGGCGTGGATGGTGGGAAGGAGTTGGCCGTCTTTTCCTCTGGAGTTGCCAAAGGTATCAGGGGCACTGTCTCCTGGGAACTGTCCTCCTGTGGCCTGATGTGGGGGGTGTCCAACTCCTTGGGGAGCTTGTCTCCCCGTGGCTGTCCACAGCTGTCCAAGGTGCAAGAAGTTTCCACTGGCTGCACTATGTCTGCCCCATGAGCTGCCTGGTGACCTGGGATGGGCTGACACTCCTGGCCCTGCCGAGTACAAGACACCAAAATGAGGAGCCTGAGCCTATCTCCCAGGTGAACCTCAATGCTGGCCTGGAGACCGGCCATCCCAGGCTCACTGTGATCCAGACACTGCAAGTGTCCTCTCACTGAGTGCTCTCAGCACCCCTAGAAGTAGCAAAACCTCATTTTCAAGGATGACGACACTGAGGCCCACAGGAGTCACGGCCTACCCAAAGTCATGGTCCATGCTTCTCTGTGGCATAGAAGGGGAGCCTGGAGGAACTGAGATGGTTCCCTTTAAATCCCAAACTCCTTGGTATTTCCCAAGGAATGTTCAACGTACAAGAATCCTTCTTGAACGCTCCCTAAAAAAGGGGTATGTTAACTGATTTCGAGACTTACTGTAAAGTGACTTACGATCAGGACAGGGTGGTATTGGAATAAAGATAAATAGATGAGTGGAACAAAGAACCCAGAAATCGACTTACACATAGCTCAACTGATTTGCAACAAAGGTGTCAGTAGGGAAAGGGGTGTCTTCAACAAATGGCGCTAGAATGGTTGGATGGCCACAGACCAAATCCCAAACCACGATCCAACATGCCATGCACAAAAATTAACTCAAGATGGATCATAAATTTAAATATTAGGGCGCCTGGGCTCAGTGGGTTGAGGGTCTGCCTTCGGCTCAGGTCATGATCCCGAGGTCCTGGGATCGAGCCCCACATCGGGCTCCCTCTGATCTATGGGGGATCTATGCTTCTCCCTCTCCCTCTGCCTGCCACTCCCCTTCCTTGTGCGCGTGCTCTCTCTCTCTCTCTCTCTCTCTCTCTCGCTGTCAAATAAATAAACAAAATCTTTTTAAAAAACATTAAGCCTAAAATTATAAAAATTCTTGAAGAAAACATAGGAGAAAATCTGACGTGATCTTGGGTTAAGATGTGCGAGAAATAACATCAGAAACTCGAGCCCTAAAGAAAAGATTGATAAATTAGGCCTTATCAAAATTCAGAACTTCTGTTCTTTGAAAATCTCTGTTAAGAGAATGGAAAACACAAGGCAGAGCCTGGGGAGAGCATTCACCAGTCACATACCTTATAAAGGACTTGTATTCAGAATATCTAAGGACCTCTAAACTCAATAAAGAACTTGGTTTTTTTTTTTTAAAGGCAGAAAGTAAAAAAGATGATACATAAAGTGGAAGAAAAAAAATGTGTGTAAATCCTGTATCTCATAAGAGACTAGTATCCAGAATATATAAAGAACTCCTACAACTCAACCATAAAATAACCAATCCAATGAAAACAATGGGCAAAGTATTTGAATAGACATTTCTCCAAAAAAGATATGCAAATGACCTATAAGCACATTAAAAAATGTTCAACACTGGGGCGGCCTGGGTGTCTCCTTCAGTTCTGTATCTGACTTTGGCTCCAGTCATGATCTCAGGGTCCTGGGATCGAGTCCCGATTGGGGCTCCCTGCACTTACCGGGGAGTCTGCCTTTCCCTCTCCCTCTGCCCCTCCTCTCAAATAAACACAAAAAAATTTTTTAAAACATGCTCAACATCATTTATCATCAGGAAAATTAGGGGCACCTGGGTGGCTCAGTAGGCTAAGCGGCTGCCTTCGGCTCAGGTCACGATCCCAGTGTCCTGGGATGGAGCCCCATATCGGGCTCCCTGCTCAGCGGGAGTTCCCTCTGCCTCTGCCTGCTGCTCTGCCCACTTGTGCCCTCTAATTGTGTCCAAAAAAAAAAAAAACAACTTTAAAAAAAGGAAAATTAAGGCCACAATGACAGTCCACTAGACACCTATTAGAATGCTTAAAATTAAGGACTGGCCCTACCAAGTGTTGGGGAGGATGTGGCTCAGCCGAAATTCTCATACCTCTGCACAAAGGCACAACGGCTTTGGAGAAGACTTTGGCGTTTCCTTAGTAAGTGCCATATATACCTACCATAGGATCCCTTCTACGGCCGAGGGGGTTATTTGCTCCAGAGCAATGAAAGCCTTTGCTCCTGCGGACACGAATATTTGCAGAAGTTGTTTTGTTTTGTTTTGTTTTGTTTTGTTTTGTTTTCAGAATCAAAAATTGAGAAGGAACCATATGGCCATGGGTAGGCAAAAGGATGCAGACATGGGGCGCCTGGGTGGCTCAGTGGGTTAAGGCCTCTGCCTTCGGCTCGGGTCATGGTTCCAGGGTCCTGGGATCGGGCCCCACATGGGGCTCTCTGCTCAGCGGGGAGCCTGCTTCCCCCTCCCCCCGACCGCCTGCCTACTTGTGATCTCTCTCTCTCTCTCTGTGTCAGATGAATAGATAGAATCTTTAAAAAAAAAAAAAAAAGGATGCAGACATGGCTGTGCATGTGTGCCACGGGATGGACTATCACTCTGCGTCAAAAAGGAGGACTTTTGTTTTGTTTTGTGTTTTTGTTTTTTTTTTTTTGTTTTTGGGGAAAAGGAGGACGTTTTGAGACCTCAAGAGCGTGAGTGAATCTCAAAATAATCATGCTGAGGGAAAGCAGATGGGCAGAAGGAATGTACCCTGTCCCCTTCCGTTTGTGTAAAATTCCAGGAACTACAAATCTGTAGCAAAAAGTGCGGATCAGAGGTGGCCTGGGGATGGGGTGGGTGGGAGGAGGGATGACAAAGGGCATGAGGAAACTTGGTGTGTGGGGGGTGACAGATACGTTTATTTTCTTGATGGTGGTGACGGCTTCAGGGGTGACGATGTGTGTCCAAAACATCACTGAAGCTCGCCATTTATTTATTATTTATTTATTTTAAGATTTTATTTATTTGTTACAGAGAGAGTGAGACACAGCGAGAGAGGGAATACAAGCAGGGGGAGTGGGAGAGAGAGAAGCAGCGGGGAACCTGAGGCGGGGCTCTGTCCCAGGACCCTGGGATCACAGCCTGAGCCGAAGGCAGATACTTAAGGACTGAACCACCCAGGCACCCCTGAAGCTCTTTTTTTAAAGATTGTATTTATTTATTTGAGACAGAGAGCATGCATGGGATGGAGAGGAAGAGGGAGGGACAAGCAGACTCTGCTCTGAGCACGGAGCCTGATGCAGGGCTCGATCCCAGGACCCCGAGATCATGACCTGAGCTGAAACCAAGAGCTGTATGCTTAGCTGACTGAGACACCCAGGCTCCCCATACCTCACTGAGGCTTTTTTTTTTTTAAGATTTTATTTATTTATTTGACAGAGAGAGATCACAGTAGACAGAGGGGCAGGCAGAGAGAGAGAGAGGGAAGCAGGCTCCCTGCTGAGCAGAGAGCCTGATGCAGGACTCGATCCCAGGACCCTGAGATAGTGACCTGAGCTGAAGGCAGCGGCTTAACCCACTGAGCCACCCAGGCGCCCACCTCACTGAAGCTTTAAAAGAATTAATCCTAAAATGAAAATAAGTGAAAAGATATTTTGTAGACAAATAACTTAAAAAGGGCACCAAGCTCTAACCACCTCTTGTAAAGTCCCACAACACTCAACGGCTAAGAAACAGCTTCTGGGATATCCTAGCATAAAGAAAACCACTGAGTGTGATTAAATCCAGTATATCCCTATTTTTCTTGTACGTAGAACCCCTCCACTCCTCCCCACCTCCAGCGTCCATTGACATACCGTGGGGCCACTCTGGAAACAGGTTATACAGTCTTGCAATTAAGAATATCCAGAATATCCCAGTGACCCACAGAGACAGGACACTTGACATCTCCGGGGCATGGAGAGAAGTAGACACAAGTGTACCAAAATGGGGGGCACGGGGGGAAGCTCCTTCATCTTCCCTGTGGGGCAGTCATTCTGTTCCCTCCTCCCACATCTCCATGGACATTACCTGGTGGCTCTGGAGGGCCTGACCCTTCACCGTCCCTGGGTTCTGGTGTCTCCCCCGCTGGTCCTCGGTCTCCTTCCCTTCCTGTGCTGCAGGGACCCTGGAAGGCAGCACCCCCAGCTCACTTCCTGGCTTGGCTTGACCCTGGCCTGCTTGCAGCTCCCTGGGCCCTTCCTGGGGGGCCAGAATTGAATGCTTCTTCCTGGGGAGAACAGCAAAGCGACACCTCAGCTCCCAGATTGGGCCACAGTTTTATATTCTTAGGCTCCTATGTGATTCCCAGAGCACCTGTGCACACCTAGGTATACCATAGGTGCATACTTAATGCTGGAGAGGATGAATTAAGGACTGACATGAATTCTCCAAATCCCAAACACTTTGATGTCAATGTTTTGGGGAGTTAGGATCTTTATTATTATTATTATTATTATTATTATTACTGTTCTTGTTGTTGTTTAGAAAAAAAGAAAAAACAGGAGCACCTGACTGGCTTGGTTGGTAGAGCAAGTGATTCTTGATCTCAGGGTTGTGAGTTCGAGCCCCATGCTGGGTGTAGAGATGACTTAAAAATAAATCTTGGAGGAATGCCTGGGTGGCTCAGTGAGTTAAAGCCTCTGCCTTCAGCTCAGTCATGATCTCAGGGTCCTGGGATCAAGCCCCAGATCAGGTTCTCTGCTCGGCAGGGAGCCTGCTTCCCCCCTCTCTCTCTCTGCCTGCCTCTCTGCCTACTTGTGATCTCTGTCTGTCAAATAAACAAATAAAACCTTTTTTAAAAAGTGTACAGTATTTAGAAAACAGTAACAATAATGTGTGTAAATGTGTGTTTTCCCTCTCTTTTGTTCATTCTTCCATTGATTCGGTGAATACATATTTACTGAGCATCTACTATGTGCCAATCCCAGTCCCAGGCATGAGGGATTTGAGGCTGAGCAGGACACATCAAAGAACCGTGTGGTCTAGTCGGGCAGTGCAGATGAAAGTTCCCACGAGTAATTAGGTAACATGATTTATGCTGCATGAGAGAGAAGCAAAAGCGCTTCTATCTTAGGCAGGGAGTCCTACCTCTCGTCCTTATCCCCCAGGTGGCTCACAGGGTTCTCTCCTGGACCTTCTCTAAGAAGTCCCCAGCTCACCTTGGTCCTGCCGGCTGCCTCCGCTCCTGGGCCCTGAGCTCCAGAGGACCCTCCTCTGAGGATTCCCTGTGTCTCGGTCCCTTTTCTGGCCCTCCTGAGGCTGAAGAGGGCTGCTTCCCACCGTCCGTCCCTGCAGCATCTGGGAATGCAACCTGGAACAGAGATGTCCATGGCGCTGGCCCGAGGGTGGCCACACGTACCCATTCTGGAGGGTTCTTCCCTCTCCCTGGGTATCGTCCCGGCCTCAGGGGCAGGGAGATCCTGTGTCTGACTGGAGAGAGGTGAGGAGGAGGAGACAGGGGCCCCTGGAGAGAGTGGCTGCGTGTTAAGACCTGGCCCAGCCCGCAGGCTGTCATTCAGCGCTAATGGCTCTAGCACAAAGCTGAAGTCCAGGGTGGGAACTGAGCAGAGGGGACTCCCTGAGGTCGGCCGCAAAAGACCCCCCCAGGGGACATCAACACCCTGAGAAGATCCAAGAGAGCCATCTTCAATCTCCACCGCTTCAGAGCTCAGGCTCTGGAACTGGGTTTTGATGTCCGTCTTGGTCTATCAGTCCCTAGTGGAGCCAGTGACTTAGGGCCAGCTCCGAGCCTCACCTGAGTCGGCCAACTCCAGAAGCCCTGGCTCAGTCAATCAACGATAATTGTTCTGCTGCAAGATTGTGCTGGAAGCCAACACCGAGGTCACCTGCCGCAGGAAGCAGGACCTGTGCCCGTGCCTCCAGGGACGGAACCCTGTTGGTCCTCACCATGACACCCACACGACAGTGGGGCTCAACGGGGTGCAGTGGCTTGCCCAAGGTCATACAGATTGTTATGTAATGGGACTGAGACCCATGACTTTGTTCATTGGAAAAATAAATCAGGGGTAGAGGTGAAGGAAGCCCAGAATGTCTTCCCCAACCTCCTTCCAAGACCACCCGCCCCCCCAACATACACACACCTTCAGGTGCTCTCCCTGCCCCCAGGGGAAGCCATGATTTGTAACAAAAGCAACAGGGAAAAGGCAATGCTTGACCCATGAGAATGCTGACCCTTCTTTTATGGTGACATTTGTGGCTCTGGGGAAACTAGGTCGAAAGGAGGGCCTTTTTTGTGCTCTTCAGTTCATGCCACTTGGCACTTAGAAGGATGGATGGAAAGAGGTTCAGAAGTGTGATAAAAGCTCAGGGTGCAGGCTGGGGGCTGGGGAGGGTCATGGGTAGAGGCCGGGAGCAGCTGCCAGGGGAGTAAGGGTTAGAAAGGGGCTAAACGCCATGGAATTTGCATAGCAGAGTAAGTAGGAATTCTTATTTTACTCATCCAGCGTCTTTCCTGGTAAAGGAAGCCAGCGTTTTGTGTGTGTGTGTGGTGGGGGTGGGGCAGCTCATGGGGTCAGTGGAGCCGACTGAGTACCACTTCTGACTTCATTATAGCAAGAGCTCCAGGCCACTGTGTTCTGCCGTGGTGACTAATTCAGGGATGCGCATGTGACAGTGGGCCAATGACAGTGGTACCAGGAACTTTCTTCAACTATTGCAAAGAGGTTCTCTTCCTGTTGGGGATGCTATTCCAGAGGATGTAAGATGAGAAGATTAAAGTCTGGAGTGGCCAGGGAAATCCTTGCCATCTTTCAGGGAGAGTCTGCCAGGGAATGGCATGTTGGAAGGCAGAACCCAGGGATACGCATTTAGCCATACCTTGATCCAGCCATACCTGAAGCCTTCTGATAGATTTGTCAGTTATCCAAGCTGACATATTCTCATTTCTGCCTAATTCAGTTTGAATTGGGTTTTGTATCACTTGTAACTGAGTCTTAATTAAAGCAGTTGGGGAGGAAGATTAGGCAGGGGAGGGGAAAAGTGACTGCTGGGAATAGCAGGGTCAGAACATGAGGTGCAGGGCCCCACCTGGTTGACTCCTGATATGGTGGGCTCAGCACCAGGCCTCTTGCTGGTGGCGCTCATGCCGGGACTTGGCTGGGCCCCAGGAGCCTTGATCCTTGCCTCCATGTACATTCTCTTGTCCATTGTGCCACAGCCAATAGGGGTACCAAGGGACAGGCATCAGTTGCTGTGGTCCCACAGGAGAAATCCGGTCAAAGTTCCATCAAGCTCATTATCTAAGCACTGCTTCAGCAGCCCACGTGGAACCTGTAATAGAGAGCCTGACTGAAGGGAAGAGTCAGGGCCAGGCCTGGAACTGAACGGCACGCATTGAAACCAAAGAGCTGGCCACACCCAATTTACCCACAAATCCTTCCTAATTCTCACAATGACTCTGAGGACAGGAATTAAACCATAGCCTGCTGGATCCCAAAACACACGTACTTTCTTCTACCACAGCATTGCCTAATGGGTGCTCTTTGATCCTAATATCGGTCCCACGAGGGGCACTGCAAAAAAACATTCTGAGACCAAACGTGTTTGGAAAGAGCAGAGTTGGAATAGGAATAGGAATAAGACTAGGCTGTGTTGCAGGACTTCTCAGAGCCTTTAATATACATTTCAGACACGCATTTTAAAGAGTGCCCAAGAATGTCACGGTTGCTGTTGTTATAGATGAAAACTCCAAGTTCTTCTTGGGGTTAAGGAATAAGAGTTGAGAACATCTGTCTTGAGAACCCCAAGAACTCCAATGGCATATGTAGTTCACCGAAGCACCCCAATACCCCAGCTGCCTCTGCCCTGGACACATCCCTTTCTAAAGCTTTTCTTGGTGTCTCTCCTGCCTCTCCCGTCCAACCTCATATTAGGCTGTAGGACCACCCCTACACAAACATGCTCTTTTAACCTGGACAGCCTCCCGCCGTCCTAATCCCACAGATCCCCAGCCTCTATGCCTACAGCCCACTTCTCTGTCTAACCCCCATCCCCATTTCTTCAGCCTCCCACCTCTTCTCCAAACTTCCAGCCACCCCAGCTCTCCCTCCAGCCTCTGAGTTCCTCTGAGGCCCATATTCCTATGGGTGCATCACAAACCCCATTTTACTGTTAGCGAGTTTCTAGGGGGTAAATCTTACCCTTCCATGAGACCATGGGGTCGTGGAGATCTTGATTGTGTTTTTGCTCTAAATCATGGCAGGCCAGCCAACAGACACGGAGGAACCTTCTATTTGCTGGGCACGTTTGCAAGCGGTATTCTCCTAAGCCCCTGTGAGGTCAGCGGGTTTAGCCCGAAAGCTCAGAGAAGCCCAGTGTCTTGTCCAATACAACACAGCTAGCCTGCAGGAGATCCGGATTCAGACCCGGGACTGTGAGGCTCTCAAGCCTGCTTGTCTCCTCATGTTATCTTGCCTCCAAGCCGCTCATTCGTTTACCTACACAACCAACAACTGTTTCAGGGACCTATGCCCAAGATAGAGGCACAGCACCAGGGCCTGAGAGTACACTGGGTGTTCTGAAGGCTCTCACCATTTACCAGGGGTACAGAGAAGATGCCCTCATCAGCCACGAACCCAAATCCACACTCCCTCCTCCTTTCCTCTCACTCCTGCCTACCGTCCAGTACTTCCCGCAGCTAGACCAGCACCCCACAATGCAAACAAGATCTCCGCTCCCGTTGGACGCCCACCCCAGGCACAGTGCCCACCTCCCAAAGGGTCTAGGCTCTCACTTGGCACAGGGAAGTTAGCACTGTGACCAAGTTCCTCCCTCTCCCTGGGGAGTTCCTCTCTCTTCCTGTCTCTCTCCCATGAGGACTCCCTGTGCATTCCCCTTTCCTCCAGGGCTTCCTGCCCCAGGGGTGGATGACCCATCTGGAGGAATCCCCTTCAGACCCCCTCAAACACGCCCCCCATTGTCCACTGTCTCCACCTCAGAATCTTCAGTCCCCAGTATTCCACAAGCTGAAATTTTAAGGGGGCAGAGTTTCCAGAAGAGATCCAGCGCCCTCTTCGTCCCCATCTGAAACTTACAAACTCTGTGAGCATCTGAACAAGGGATGTCCCCAGTCCTAATAGAAGGGCGTGGAATCTGAGGACAGAATTGAGGGGGGTGGCTGGTATATATGGACGATATTCTCCTTTTGGAGCACTTGGTGCCTTTTCTTTTTGCTCACAGCTTTATTGAGATTTAATTCACATACCATACAATTCTCCCATTTAAAGTGTATAATTCATGGGCACCTGGGTGGCTCAGTTGGTTAAGCATCTGGTCATGATCTTGGGGGTCCTGGGATCGAGCCCTGTGTTGGGCTCCCTGCTCAGCGAGGAGTCTCCTTCTCCCTCTGCCTGCCCCCACCCTGCTCATGCTCTTTCTCTCTCTCTCTCAAATAGTGTACAATTCAGTGGCATTTAATACAGTCACAGAATCGACATTGGGGGGGGTATGTGAAATGGTGAGTGCTGTGAAGTATGTAAGCCTGATGATTCACAGACCTGTACCCCTGGGGCAAATAATTCATTATAAGCCAATAAAAATAATTAATAAATTTTTAAAAAGTAAAAAAAAAAAAAATACAGTCACAGAATTGTTTGACCATCACCCAGTATTAGAACATTTTTATCGTCCTAAATAGAAACCTCACTACCCCATAGCCATCACCTCCATCCTCCCAACCAACCCCCAGCCCTAGGCAATCAGTAATCTACTCTCTGCCTTTTAGGTTTACCCATTCCAGACATTTCATATAAATGGAATCATGTGACATGTAGTCCTTGGTCGCCGGCTTCTTCACTCAGCAGAATGTCGAGATTCATCCACATTGTAGCCTACACCCTTCATTCCCTTTTAAAGCCAATATACTACATGTTTTTTTTTTTTTTTTAAAGATTTTATTTATTTATTTGTCAGAGAGAGAGAGAGAGAGAGAGAGCGCGAGCACAGGCAGAGGCAGAGGGAGAAGCAGGCTCCCCGCCAAGCAAGGAGCCCGATGTGGGACTCGATCCCAGGACGCTGGGATCATGACCTGAGCCGAAGGCAGCTGCTCAACCAACTGAGCCACCCAGGCGTCCCTATACTACATGTTTATATTCATTCATCGGTTAATAGACGTTTGCATGTTTCCACTTCTGGGGTATCAGGAATAATACTGCTATAAACATTCATGTACAGATTTTTGTGTTATATGTTCTCATTTCTCTTGACTATATATTGAGGAGAGTAATTGCTGGGTCATATGCTAACTCTATGTTTAGTCTCGGGTAATTGCCAGACTGTTTTCCAAGGGAGCTGCGTCATTTTCCATTCCCAGATGCAGTATGTGAGGGTTCCAACTTTCCCACGTCCTGACCAACACTTGTTATTATCGGCCTTTTTAAATTCTAGGCTTCCTAGTGGGTGTGGGTATAAAGTGGTATCTCATTGCGGTTTTGATTGGCATCTCCCCGATGGCTGATGAATTGGAGCATCGTTCTTTCTTTATTCATTTTTAAAAGATTTTATTTTGGGGGTGCCTGGGTGGTGCAGTCCATTGGGCATCAACTCTTGGTTTTGGCTCAGGTCATGATCTCCGGGTCATGATATCAAGCCCCCCCAGACTCAGTGCAGAGTCTTGCTTGAGACTCTCTCTGCTTCTTCCTGTCACCCACACTCAGCTTCTCTTTCACTCAAATAAAATAAATAAATCTTCACAAATAAATACATGCTTTAAAGTAATCTCTATGCCCAACATAGAGCTTGAACTGGCAACTCCAAGAGATCAAGAGTTGTGTGCTGTACTGACTGAGCCAATCTGGTGCCCCACGATGGAGCATCTTTCTATTGCTTATTGGCTATTCATATAGCTTCTTTGGGAAAATGTCTACTAGAGTCCATTGTTCATGTATAAATTGGGTTGTCTTTTTACTGTTGAATAGTGAGAGTTCTTTATATAGATGTAAGTCTAACTAGGTGTGAGTCCCTTGCCAGATATATAATTTGCAAAATTTTTCTCACATGATGTGCTTGTATTTTCACTTTTTTGTCCTTTGAAGCACAAAGTTTTAAGTTGTGTTAAGTCTTATTTATCTATTTTTTCTTTTGTTGCTTGTGCTTTTAATGTCATTTCTGAGAATCCATTAGATTATTATTGATTAGAACATAAATCCAAGGTCATGAAGACTTAGGTCTATGTTTTCTTCTAAAAGTTCTGAGTTTTAGCTCTTACACTAAAACTAGGATCCATTTTTAATTCATTTTGTATATGGTGTGAGGTAGGGATCCAACTTCATTCTTCTGCATGTGGACATCTCAGCACCATTTGTTGAAAAGACCATAGTTTCTCTATTGAATTGTTTTGGCACACTTCTGGAAAGTCAACTGACTGTAAATGTGAGGGTTTATTTCTGGATCCTGAATTCTATTTCATTAATCTATACATTTAGCCTTATTTCAGTATTCTACTATACTCTACTAGTTTTGTAGTTAAGTGTTGAAACCAGGAAGTAGGAGTTCTCCAATTTCATTCTTTTTCAAGATTGTTTTGTTACTGAGTGTCCTTTTATAAGTGGTTTCCCGTTCTGAGGAATGGGGGAATTTCTCTTAGAAATGTCTCTGATGGGGGTGCCTGGGTGGCTCAGTGAGTTAAGCCTCTGCCTTCAGCTCGCGTCATGGTCTCAGAGTCCTGGGATCGAGCCCTGTGTCGGGCTCTCTGATCAGCGGGGAGCTTGCTTCCCCCTCACTCTCTGCCTGCCTCTCTGCCTACTTATGATCTCTCTCTCTTTCTCTGTCAAATAAATAAAAAAATTCTTAAAAAAAAAAAGAAATGTCTATGATGGAAGAAAAATGCAGCAGAGAAAAATAATAAGTGGCCTATAATATATATTTCAGGAAGCCACCAAGGACAGCTGTCCACACCAAACCCCCACCCTGGCCCTGGACCTACCAGAAAGCAGCTGGATGAATCCACAAGACTTTGCCTCCCTGCTCACCTCCTCGTGCTTGGGATGGGTTCTCTCTGAGCCTATACTCTGCCTGTTGGGTTGAATTGAATTCGTTTGGTAAATAATGTAATTAACCTGGGAGTAGGTGGTAGATCCAGCTGGTCTCACCGGTCTAGGGATGCATTTTGGGCAATGTCCAGCTATGGGTTTGAGAAAAAGTCCAGGGACTGTCTGACCTCCAACTGCAGGACAGTGTGGTTTCCCTGGGACTTGTCGCAGTGTCAGTGCCCTCCCTTACACAATGGGGATAACAACCTTTGCCCTGCCTACCTCACAGGGATTATTATGTCACTGTTGTAACTTCTTCCGGAGAGCCTTCCCTGACTGCCCCAGGCTAAGTTGGGTCTCTCTCCTCTTGGCACCCACAGCCCCTGGGAATTCCTCTGTCCTAGACCTTCCCACTGTGCATCCTAAAGTACTCTTTTCCTCGCTGTCCTCTGGTTTGTGCGCTCCATGAAAGCAGGAGCTGGGTTGGCTCCTCCCGGTGACGCCGGCACCCAGCGTGTATTACACAGAATTGACCTGCCAGTGTTTTGACACACCGGAAGGCCAGGCTGCCCCTTGGCATGGAGTGATGATTTCCTCCGAGGTTCATGAGGGAAAGGCTTCTTACCTGCGGCAGCCACGTGGCGAGGCCAGACTGCCACCGCATACATGCTGCTTGGCTTCCAGAGTGGACATGATGGAGTTTGGTGGTGACTGCGGACACCACCCTAAAGTTCAGCTCTCGAGAGCCGGTCCTAGATGCTCTCCCCGCTGGAAGTTCTCTAAATGAGTCCAAGTGATTTACTCCTTGGCTACCCTCTCTGCCCCTCCGTTGTTCAGTGTGTATTGACGGAAGGGGTCAGAGCGTGTAAGAGAAAATGCGGTGGCCCATCCCCAAATTGCCACTTGCTTTTGGGATGTAACCAATGGAACACACACACATTTACTCATTCATTCTCTGAGCACTGTCTCTGTGCCCAAACCTGTGTGGCTGAATACAGGGTCCCACAGATGAGAGGGGACAGGGTCCTGCATTCAGGAAGCTCACAGTCTGGGGCCCCTGGGTGGCTCATTTGGTTAAGTGGCTGCCTTCGGCTCAGGTCATGATCTTAAGGTCCTGGGGTCGAGCCCCATGTAGGGCTCCCAGCTCAGCGGGGAGTCTGCATTTCCTTCTCCCTCTGCTCCTCCCCCCTACTCGTATGCTCTCTCTCTTTCTCTCTCTCTGCCTCTCTCTCTCTCATAAATAAAATCTTAAAAAAAAAATAGAAGCTCATGGTCTGGTGGGAGAGCAGGAATGTGAGGGGGTAAGATTGTCAGTGGGGGAGTGCGCCTTCCCTGCCCCTCTCCATATCTCTCCCCTTCCACCTTCAAAGGGGGAGTTCTGTCTTCGGCACTCCAGGACTTTAGGAAGATGAGAGACAGGATCAAAGAAGAGGGAAGAAGAAATCTCATTTTCTGGGTCATTTCTCAATTTCTTCTCTGTTGTAGAGAATCACGATAATGAGCAAAGTTGAAATTAGAGGTTAAAGCAATTCACATAAAGAAAAGTTAACTTCACACCCACCAGGATGGCTGTGATCAAAGAAATGGAAAATAAATATTGGTGAAGATGTGAAAAAACCAGAACCCTTGTTCAGAGCTGGTGCAAACGTCACATGGCGCAGCCACTAAGGAAAACAGTTTGGTGGCTCCTCAAAAAGCTAAACATAAAATTACCATTTGGTGGGCACCGGGGTGGCTCAGTCATTAAGTGTCTGCCTTAGGCTCAGGTCATGATCTCAGGGTCCTGGGATCAAGCCCCACATCAGGCTCCCTGCTCAGCGGGAAGGCTGCCTCTCCCTCTCCCATGCCCCTGCTTGTGTTCTCTCTCTCTCTCTGTGTCTCTCTGTCAAATAAATAAAATCTTAAAACAAAATTACCATATGGCCCAGTAAATCCACTTCTAGATTAATACTCGAGAGAACTGAAAACAGGGACTCAAACATAGTGGCATTCTTCACAGTAACCAAAAGGTGGAAAGAACCCAAATGTCCATCAACAGAGGAGTGGGTAAACAAAGTGGGGACTGCCCCCACAGCTGTCAGAAGAAATGAAATTCTGTTAGATGCTAGGACAGGGAGGGACCTTGAAAACATTATACAAAGTGAGATTAGCCAGATTCAAAGGACAGATACCTTACGGCTCCACTTACATGAGATTTCTAGAATAGGCAATTTCGTAGACACAGAAAGCAGAACAGAGGTTACCTGGGGCTTGGGGCTAGGGGGAAATGGGGTGTTATTGCTTAATGGGTATAGAGTTTCTGTTGGGGAAGGTGAAAAAATTCTGGAAACGGTGGTGATAGTTATGCAATATCGTGCATGTACTTAATTCCACTGAATCGCACACTTAAACATGGTTAAAGCTGTAAAGTATAGGCTATGTATATTTTACCACAATTTAAAAAAAAAGATCTTTTAAGAGATTAGATTAATTCTGTAATGAAGAACTTATACAGCGTGAGTACGAGGAGAGAGCGGAGCGGGGATATGCGGGTGGAGCAAGTGTGACAGCATTCAGGGAAGCAAAGACAGGATCAGCACAATCGCTTAGTAAACAATCGTGGAACGAATGAGGAATGGTACAGGAGAAGAACGGATTTTTTTTTTTAAGATTTTATTTATTTATTTGACAGAGATCACAAGTAGGCAGAGAGGCAGGCAGAGAGAGAGGAGGAAGCAGACTCCCTGCGGAACAGAGAGCCCGATGCGGGGCTCGATTCCCAGACCCTGAGGTCATGACTTGAGCCGAAGGCAGAGGCTTAACCCACTGAGCCACCCAGGCGCCGCGAGGAGAAGGGATTTTGAGGATTTGACTATGGTTGGACAAAATGTATCCCCTACGACATTCTGTGAGAAATCCATGAGGACTGGGAGTCTTTTTTCGAGACTTATGTTAGTAGACTTTAATCTTTGTCGAGTGGACGTCACACTGGGCACGAGGTGGGTGAGGATAAGGGTGGCGCCCCACGTAGCGGTGGGTCAGGTCAGCCTCTCTCTAGAAGGAAGAGCCTCCGTGGAGGTTTCTAGAGTCAGGAGAAGGCAGGACGTTCAGGAAGAGCCCAGGGAAGTAGAGGCTGGAGGCCATATTGGCCTCGGGGTGAGCTGTGTAGGCAGATACAGCTTTGAATTTCAGCCAGCTGGGATGCAGGTGTAAGTGTTGAGGGGATGGGGATGACCCACAACCAGACAATGGACTGCAGCGGGGTCGGCACTGAAGTTTTCTCGGCTGCGCATAAGGCCTCCTACGAGCCCAAAGCCCCTAAAAGCTCTTGTCCCTCAGCGCACGGCTCCAGGATCCGTCCGCCGCGTGTCTTGAGCCAGAGTCGCCAGCAGAGGGCGGGAGGGAGACGGACATGCTGAGGTCCGCAAGCCGCCGCTCTAGCCTGAGCCGGGTCATAGAGTCGAGTCGCTTCCGGCCCCGCGGCTGGGAAGGAGCCGGAAGTCCGGTGGGCTCCGGGTGTCGAGATGGAGGAGGGAGAGTACGAGTCGGTGCTCTGTGTCAAGCCGGAGGTCCACGTCTACCGCATCCCGCCGCGAGCCACCAACCGTGGTTACAGGTGACCGCTTGCCGCCGGGCCAGGCTAACTCCGATTTAACCGCTTCCCCGCCGCCCGACACGCCCACCATGGGAGCCGAGGACGGCTCCGGCCGGTTTAGGGGAGAGGCGGGAGGTAATGCTGAGGTTTCTCCCAGTTCGAGGCCAGAGCGGGGAGGGAGACCCAGACTTGGGGCTGTGTCAGCCCGGCGCACGGGGCTCCCAGCGCGGGGAGGGCTTTGGAGCCGTGTCTGGCCGGTACCCTAAGTGTGGTTCGGGGTGGTGGTGTCACAAGCCCTTTTTTTTCAGCCCTAACTGGTGGCCTTGAGGGGAACCTTGAAAAGCCTGAAGGGGGAGGGGTCCTGTCATGGGCGGAAATCTCCAGGGGAAGGAAAACAGCTCAGAACGGGCCAAAAGGACCCGTCTGAGGGAGCTGTAGGCGGATGGCCAGAGCCCGGGGACCCCTCCCTGCCCAGCTCCCTTCGCACGAACCTTAGTCCTTATCACAGCTGGTGGCGGTTGGGAGGAGTGTATCGCGCTTCTCCGGTGAAATGTTCAACCGAGACGGATAGACAGATGCTTGTAGGGTCTGGAAGAGAACGCAGGAAAGGGCGCTACGGGAGGGTAGTGGGGGTTGGAAGGAGACTTCCTTTCGCGATATGCTTTTTTTGTACCGTTTGCATTTTTTTACCAAGCCTATGCATTACCTATGAAAAGGTGCGGGGAGGGGGAGATGTACCTGTTACAGACAACCTGGTCTGTGGCTGTTTTGTGCCGCTGGAGTGGGGGTGGAGTCGCTTTTGAAGGCAGTGTTTTTGTCTCAGTGGTTTGGAAATACAGGATTGGCCTGCATCTCAAGGATGGTGGAGTGGCCACATTATCTGGCTTCTTGTTACTTTCCAGGTGTGTTAACACAGACTCCTGGCTGATTTTCTAGACAACAGATTACTTTCTTGAACACCTGTGACATCCGTGGTGTAACTTGAAAGTAGTTTGAAAGCAACAAGAGAAGAGGTTACAAAAACACATCTGCTTTCTGTTATCAAACTGGAAATTGGACACCAAACCCAGGATGGTCAGCCTACTCTGATCACCCTCAGTAGGATGGGTTTTGTCCCTCCTCATCCCTGCAAGAGTGAGATTCCCAAGTGTCTGGCTGGCTGGTTTGGCATAGAGGAAGCTGGCAGCCCCTGCCCTTGACCCTGAGAGCTCCTGTTAGCTTGGGTCTGAGGCCTGTGTTGCCCCAGTAGGAGGAACTGAAACTGAGTCAGCTGACTGAGAGTCTGCATTTGTGGTCCCCCAAAAGACCTGTGTCTGTCGTTAATGGTGTTGTTTAGGGACTTCCAGGAAAAGCCTTTGAAAACACCCAAAGTTCTTGCTATTTGGGGATTTTACTGAATTGCTTCTTAGAAGTAAAATGTGAAGTTACTGCCTTAGAAGTCCCTAAAGAAGCTATTGTGATAGGTCCATGGTTTCCTGGGGTTCTTTTGGCCTGGAACACCTTTGGGGTTAAATTTCCTGGATACCCATTCACTTTTCTCAGGTGTATGGTTGCTCTCTTTTTCTCTTTCTGCTAATGATTGCTCGCTCTCTGCTTTTCCTCGAAGATTGTCTCACTGGTCCCAGATGGTCACTCTCGCCACTGCAGCCTGGCAGTGTCTTAAACAGCAGGCCCAGGAGCTGCTGCATTTACCGAAAGAAAACTGGAAAAAAAAAAAAAAAAAGAAAACTGGAAGTCCTGCTTCTGAGAAAAATCTCTGTAGTCTAGAACCGGGGCCAGCAAACTGCCACCCACTGTGTTTTTGTATGTCTCACAAGCTAAGGATGGTTTTTATATTTTTAAATAGTAGTTGGGGAACATTTCAAAAGAATATCTCTTAATGCAAAACTTACATGAAATTCAGGTTTTTAGTGTCCAGAAAGTTGCACTGAAATACAATCACACGCCGCAGCAGACATTCAGATAAAATACGTAAAGCACCAAGACGCTCCTGTACTCTGTATTACTGCTGTCACCCTACAACAGCAGAGTGGGTAGTTGTGACAGAGATGGGATGGTCCTTTTCGGAGAAAGTCTGCCAGCCTCTCGTCCTGAGCAGGCAACCCACATGCCCTTCCCATTCCCGTCCCCAGCCCTGGAGTGATGGAGCAGGACCCCCTAGCAGAGGCTCAATGGTTTTTGTCCCCTTAGGGCCGCGGAGTGGCAGCTGGACCAGCCATCATGGAGTGGCCGGCTGCGGATCACTGCAAAAGGGCAGGTGGCCTACATCAAGCTGGAGGACAGGACCTCAGGTAAAGGCCAGGGAGGCCCTTGTGGGGCTGAGATGCCGTGCCTCCTACTTTTCAAAGGGAGAGGCAGCCCTGGCGAGTCCACTCGGGTCATGGGAACTGATCCTCCAAATCAAAGGCCCAGCGGCCCTCTAAGCCGCCTCCACCCCCCCACCCACCTTTAATTGTAGAAAGCCCGGTCTCTAGGTGTAAAAGGGTGCATTTCCTGTCACGCACCTGTCTTTGGTGGGGGGCATCCTTAAGAACATACTAATTTTGGAATCCAGGAAGAGGAGACAGACAAGCTGGTCTCAGGTAGGAAGCCCCAGAGTTTGCCTTTAAGACCAGCTTGGCCAGGGGGAGACGCACAACACGGTGCCGCTGAGTGAGGCTTCTTCCTCAGGAATTCTGTTTATCAACTGAATGGTAACTCCCCAGACTGACCACGCCCATGAACTGAAAGTGCTGGAAGTTGTCTTACTCAGCTATTTCTTTGGTGAAAGGACAAGCCAAGCTGGGCCGTGTTGGGGTCAGCTGGCAGATGTCACCTTAGGGGAAATCTGTCTGGAAGTCATGTGCCCCCAGGGCCTCCGGGTGAGCTGTGGAGGCCGCAGCGGCCTGAAAAGAGCCTCAGCCCCCAGAGCTGGGGACGGGCATGGTGCTGCTCGGTTGGGGGCTGCAACGTTCGGTCATTTATTTTTCTAACGTGTAAGAGATTGTCCTGGCTGGGGCGGGACGGTCTGTAAAGCGCCACAGGCAAAACCGGCCGCCTCTGAGAACTGCGTCTCTTGTGTCTGAGCCGTGGGACCTTCGGCGAGCCACGTGACTGCTGGTGCCTTGGCCTCCTTTTTGAAATGGGGATCACGTTAGCTCCTACTTCACAAGATTGTTGGAAATACGAAGTGAGCACACATTGATCCAACTGCTTTGTGAACTGCAGGGTGACCCAGAGCATTGATGCGTTCTGGAACATGGGGCTGGCTGGGTATTGGCTGCAGAGGAGTTTGAAAAGACAGCTGCTGTGACTAGGCCAGAGAATTCCGGGGTGTCCCAGGTGATCTCACGAGGGATGGCAGCGGCTGTTTCCTGGGAGCCTTGGGAACGGACTTTAAGGTGCCTGCCTAGTGGAACAGCGGCTGCCCAGAGCTGAGCTTCCCCTGCAGGATCCGCCCTAGGATGCTCGTGTCTCGGGGTCAGGCCTGCTGGGTCCTCTTGTCTCTCGCTCTGCACTCCTTCTCGGCCAAGGCTAGTGGCATTTGGGCCAGGGGAGTGTTGGGACTGTCAAGTCAAATTTCAGATACATAGCAAAATTCAGATACATCCCTGGCCTCTGCCTACCAGATGCCAGTAGCACCCCCCAAGCTGTGAAAAACCAAAAGTGTTTCTGCACGTTGTCGCATATCCCTCATTGGGGGGAGAGGGCAAAACCACCACTGGTTGAGAATCACTGCTCTAGGCCAAAGGCGTCCAGGTGAGTACTAGATCCCCAGGGGCAAAGCTGGGGGAGGGGGCATAGAGAAATTACCAAGAAGCTACAGACTCGAGGGCCACCAGTTTGGATTCAGTTAAGCCTTGATTACAATCACCTGTGAACCCCGGCATTGCGTAGAGGAGCCTCGGGCGAGTACCAGAAGCCCGGACAGAGGTCAGCACCTGTGGAAGTGGTGCGAGTCCAGAACGCCCCCGAAGGCGTGCCCCGCACCGGGGCCTAGAGTGCCCGAGTGACAAGGGATGCGTTCGGCAGGGGCTCCTTTTAAAACCGGTGGTCCTCTTGCCCTGTCTCAGCTGCTTCAGATCCTTCTTCTTCTTAATATTTTATTTATTTGTCAGAGAAAGAGAGAGAGAAAGCACAAGCAAGGGAAGGGGCAGGGAGAGGGAGAAGCAGGCCCCCCGCTGAGCAGGGAGCCCGATGCAGGACCCTGGGACCATGACCGGAGCCGAAGGCAGCCGCTTAACTGACTGAGCCCCCCAGGTGCCCCTGCTTCAGGTTCTTCTGTGGGCGCCCAAGCCCCTTTCACCGGGTTCTGCGGCTCCTCTGCAAGGTCTTTTCTGAGGTGGTGCTGTACCTGGACCAGGGCCTGCCTGCTCCAGGGCCCTCCCGTGCAGGCAGGTGGGCTCCAGCCCAGCTCTCCTATGGGAATGGAGTCCCAGCATCGCTAGAGGTTTGGATTGTCAGGGAGGACCAGAAATCTGGATGATTTTGCATGTAATTTGATTTTGAAGAGTTTGGCGGTTAAATCAAGAATATTAACCTTGGGCTGTATCTGACCTACAGGCCACTCCTGACTTAAACCTTTGCTTGGTTATAGGTCTGTGTCCTCTCTTCCATCAGAATGGATTTGATTTGAACCCTGGAGTAAGGTTTGCCTCGCTGCCTTTCAGGAAAAAGGCCGCAGCGGTTTGATAGAAATGTCAGGCAGGAAGGGGGCTCCAGGCTCACCCTAACCTGTGCTTCCAGGGGAGCTCTTTGCTCAGGCCCCGGTGGATCAGTTTCCTGGCACGGCCGTCGAGAGCGTGACAGATTCCAGCAGGTACTTCGTTATCCGCATCGAAGATGGAAACGGTGCGTGCGGGTCTCGGGGGTTCCTTCTCGTAAGAAGAGTTTCCTCTGCCTCTGGCAAGTGGGATTAATCCTGTGTTGTCCCCCAGGGCGCCGGGCGTTTATTGGAATTGGCTTCGGGGACCGAGGCGATGCCTTTGACTTCAACGTTGCACTGCAGGACCACTTCAAGTGAGTGGTTCCAAGACACCCGTGCTCATGCCTCTTTGCTTGCTTTCCTGGGACAGAATGATTTCCCAGCCTAGGATACTTAGGTGGTTGTGTGGGATTCGTCTGCTAGCAGAGCCCCGGAGAGACTCACTGCTCCTGTGGGCCAGGCTGCCTTCTCTACTTTCCAGTCCTCTCCTTTTCCCCAGGCCCATCTCTCACTGGTCAGCTGGCCCAGCCTCTGAGGTGCCATATCTCTTCCCTTACCAGGCCCCAGAGGAGCCAGAGTCCGTGGGAGGCTCATGGGGCCTTCCTGAGGCTGCTCCTTCGTGATACAACAAGTGGTGGCAGGTGGCCACTGTCTGGGAGTCCTTTCGAAAGCTAAAAGACGGGGCAGGAAAAACTGCTCCCCTGCCACCTGCAGGCCTCCGTCTCTGGCTGCTGTCGAGTTGGCGTGTGTGCAGCCACTCACGTGGGCACCCCTGGCTCTTCCCTGGCCTGTGTCCCTGCCCAGGTGGCTGCTGGATGGGTATCGAGTGGAGGGTACCTTTGTGTGCTCTCCACTCCCTGGGCATCTGTCTTGTCTCACCATCTACCTTAGGAGTCCTTGTGAGTGGGGGGTGTGGATATGTTGTCCTGGTCCACATGCCAAGTGCTAGGGAGGAGAGGGCCAGTTCTCAGATTTCCTGAAGACCGGTGTGAGGACCTTTGTCTGCATCCATGAGCTCACTGAATTTTCAGAGCTGCCTTTAACACATACGTACCTGTCATCCCATTTTGTTGATGAAGGAACTGATCTGCCCGCAGCTACTTATGTGTCAGAGTCAGGATTCAAGTTCAGGCCCAGCTCCCAAGCCTGCGTGTGCTTTCTGCCATGTAAAACCTCTTCCCGGATGTGGCAGGTGGAGGGGGGAGTAAGGGAGTGGAACGCAGGGCAGCGGGTCTCTTCCTCACCCTTTTCTTCCTGTCCTCTCCCCAGGTGGGTGAAACAGCAGTGTGAATTTGCAAAACAGGCCCAGAACCCAGACCAGGGCCCCAAGCTGGACCTAGGCTTCAAAGAGGGCCAGACCATCAAGCTCAACATCGCGGTGAGTCCCACCTCACTTGGCTTTGTTGGCCAGCCCCCCACCCCCCGGAGCCCGCCCGCCCTTTTCCCACACTTCAGTTCCATCGGTTGAGTAGATGTTTGTAGATCAGCTGCCTTTTGCCAGGTCCTGTG
Organism: Martes martes; assembly: GCF_963455335.1. Taxonomy (NCBI): domain Eukaryota; kingdom Metazoa; phylum Chordata; class Mammalia; order Carnivora; family Mustelidae; genus Martes; species Martes martes. Next base: position 179,692,635 of record NC_137891.1, on the reverse strand, counting down.
CTGGGGGTGAACGAGAGAGCTCTGCTCTTGGGGAGCTCAGAATTAAACAGAAGGACGAGGCGAGATGTGACCACAGCCTGGGAGGGGAGGGGATGCGCTCAGTGCCGTGAGTGCCTAGAGGAGGGGCACACAGCCCATAGTTAAGGGAAGTGAGGAAGGGTTCCTGGAAAAAGTGACCTGTAAGGAAGGGAAAGGAGGGGGATCAAAGGCAGTTCAAGCAGAGGGAACAGCATGTGCAAAGCCTCTTTGAGAAGAAGCATCAGTCCCTTGTCGCCAGAGCTGGTGTTTCTGACCAGGCTGTTAGAGTGGGGGCAGCTGCGTCCTGGCCTTGCTCCTCAAGGGAAGAGTAGGGAGGGCTCTGGGCGGGAAGGCGTTGAGGTGGGCGCTGGGAATCCTGGGCAGCTTCTGCTGGTGGGGTTGGTGTCCTGACGCCCTATGTCTCATCCTGAGCTGCCCTGCCTCTGGGTTTCCGCTTGTTAGCTCCTGTGGAGAACAGGAAAAGGCAGGGCGGGCTGGGTGTCTGGACGGGGTCCTCACCTGACTGCAGGGAGTGGGGTTGGAGTGATTGGGGGATCCAAGGACCCCATGGGAATGTTTTTTGAAGAAACTTTGTAACCCTAAGATAATGCTCTTCCTCTTTACTTCCTCTTTAATTACTATCTCTTTCTCCTCTTTTCTGCTTCATGCTGGTGATGATTTGGGACCCTTGACGTTGGCCAACTGGCCCTTAACAGAAAATACAGGTCATGTCCAGTGGACTGGTCGGGGTGTGACTCCTCTCTTGCTGGGAGGAAACTAACATTTAATGAGCATCACCTGTGTGCCAGGTAGTGTTTTTAGGCACTTACATGAATTAAACATTCTCCCATCTTACAGGCAAGGAAATTGAGGCTTAGAGAATTTCAGCCCACCTGGGCTGAAAATAACCAGCCCAGGTGGACTCCCACTGAGGGCTTTGAGGGTTCTGGCTTCAGGGCTGTGGTCTTGGATTGATGGTCTTGGATTCATCTTTGTAACTTACACTGGTTTCTGGCTCACATCGGGGCTCAGGTTTTTGTTTTTTAATTTTGTCGTCTTATTTTTTTTTTTTAAGATTTTATTTATTTACTTGAGAGAGAGCAGGAGCAGGGACAGAGGGAGAGAAGAAAGGGAGAAGCAGGGAGCCCTGTGCAGGGCTCGATCCCAAGACACTCTGGTCATGATCGGAGCCAAAGTCAGATGCTTAACCGGCTGAGCCAGCTAGACACCCACCGCCCCCCACTTTTTTTTTAATGTTTTATGGAAGTATGATACGCATACAGGAAAGTGCACACATCATAAATGCAGAACTCAGTGAATCTTTGAAAACCAAATGGACCCACACAAACTAGCCCCGAGATCAAGAAGCAGAGATTATCAGCATTCTGGAAGCCCGTCTCCTGTTCCGTCCACACGACAGAGTCACCACCGTCCTGATGTTGAATGCCCTGGATTTTGTTTTCAAACAAAATCTGCCTTTGTTTGGTTGCTCGTAGTTTGTCCATTGTCACTGCAGTGGCGCATACTGTTTGTGGGTTTGGTTTTTTTTTAAAGATTGATTGATTTATTCGAGGTGGGAAGGGGCAGAGGGAGAGGGAGAGAGATCCTCTCCAGCAAACTCCCTGCTGAGCACAGAGCCCCACAGGAGGCTCGATCCCACCACCTGAGATCATAACCTGAGCCCAAACCAAGAGTCAGATGCTTAACCGATGGAGCCCCCCCAGGCGCCCCCAGTGTTATTCTTTAACCAATGGTGGACGCTGGGTAATTGCCAATTTGGAGCTATTCCAAATGGTGCGGCTTTGGACGTCCAGGGGCATGTCTTTCGGTGCCATGAGTAAGTTTCTGTGGGGTCTGTTTCCAGGAGGGAAATTGCAGGTCAGCAGTTCGAGTAGCGGTGTACGGGGGAGCGTTCTGTTCGCTCCACGTCCTTGTCAGTACTGACAGTCTACATCCCAGCCGTTCCGGTGCGTGTGTAATGACACAGCACTCGTTTTGATTTGTAGTTTTAATTTGTATTTCCCTGCTGCTTAATGAAGCCAGGGCTGAGTTTGCAAATGAGATGTATTTGGGATCGCTCTGGAACTGTGATGCCTTGACCACCACTCACAATTGTGAGAGTGCTGGATGGCTCTTGACCATCTTTTGGTTATACAGACGTTTGGGGCTTGGGGGCCACCTTGGCCCTCTTTGTGGGGTTTTCCGATAAGCAGGGGTCCCCAGCAGAACTGACTGGTTTGCATTCCTCGCCTCTCTTCAGAACATGAAGAAGAAGGAAGGAGCAGCTGGGACCCCCCGAGCACGGCCCGCCAGCACAGGAGGACTGAGCCTGCTTCCCCCACCCCCCGGGGGAAAAACCTCCACCCTGATCCCTCCCCCTGGGGAGCAGGTGTCTGTTGGGGGATCCCTCGTCCAGACAGCAGTTGGTCCCAGTTCAGGTCAGTGAGCTGCACCTGCAGGTTCCTCTCCCCACCCCCGGCAGCTGGGGCCCCGTGCCATTCCCGCCTTCACTCACACTGTCCATCATTTGGTACCTGTCTGTGATACCACAAAGCTGATCCTGCCGGGACTGGGTAAGGGGTTCCTCTGTTCTCTGATACCTGCCACTTCCCCCCTGTGCCTCTGTGTACCCTTGCCGGGGGGGGTGCTGCAGCTTGTTTGCTGTGACACTGATTTGCTGGGAAATCATCAGTGTGTGGGCACCTGGTTCTTAGAGGGTGCTCAGTGTTTGTCACGTGGGTAAGTGACAGAGACATGGTCTGCTCGTATCTAGTAGGAGACAGGAGCCCAGGGCACAGAGACCGAATGTACGGGTCCACATACGACCAGCCAGGATGATGTGGGGAGGCTCCATGGAAAAGGTGGCACTGAGGTGGGCCTTGAAGAAGGAGATTGGGGCAGGGGACGCTTGGCCTTCAGACAGAGAGAAGAGTGGGAGAAGGGCTCAAATTTCTAAACACCTGGTGTGTGTAGCGAAATGGATGTAGCGTAAGTCAAGGTGAGTGGTGGGAGGTAAAGTTGGGGATTTAATTTAGAGCAAGCTCCTTGGTAAGGCCCTCGGGGTGCTGAGAAGTGGAGAGGCAACTCCCCCAGCACACTGTGTTAGTGTTTGCTCTAAGGTGTAAGGAGTGCCTTTTGGTGACCCCGGGATTCCAGAACTTAGTGCCCAGTACCAGCCATCGATAGTGCTGGGGAGCTAGCCCGTTTTCCTTGGCCCCCCACCCAACCCACCCAGCCTAGCTGATGTTCCAGGCCTTCCCCAGGCTGGGTGATTATCCCAGGTCAGGTTCTCCACACAGATCTCACTAGGTTCTAAGGAGCAGGATCTAGGCAGGAAGCCTGCTTTCTTTCCCTTTTAAGGGTGTGGACAGAGGCTTCCCCATCTGGCGGTCAGGCTTCCGCCCTCAGCCTTTGGGGGAATTCCCAGCCCGGGAGTGGGCAGGAGTAGCGGTCAGCCAGCCTCCGCCCTGGTACCAGGAACCATTCTTCCAGCATTATTTCTGAGAGTAACGGGACCACCTGCCTTGGCATCGCCAGGAGCATGGACAGGAATCTGTGTTCCTAACGGTGTTTGGATCCTCACCACAGTGGGAGAACCATTATCTCAGGCCTTCCCTTGGTCGCTGGTGCATGTTTAACAGCCCATACAGAGTATCCGCTACGTGCCAGGCAGTGTTTTAGGCCCTGGGATTGTTGCAGGTACAGCACCAAGTCCCTGCTCTCAAGAGCTTACGGGTTTTTTTTTTTTTTTTCATTTTTTTTTAAGGTTTTGTGTATTTATTTTGAGTGAGTAAGCGAGAGTGATGGGAGCAGAGGGAGAGGGAGAATCTCAAGGAGACTCCACCCGGAGCTCAGAGCACGATGTGGGGCTTGATCTCATGACCCTAAAATCATGACCTGAGCCAAAGTCAAGAGTCGGACACAACCAACTGAGCCACCCAGATGCCCCTCAAGGGCTTACGTTCTTTTTTTAAAATAATTTTTGTGTTAGCACAAGCAGGGGAGCAGCAGAGGGAGACAGAGAAGCAGACTCCCCACTGAGCAGGGAACCTATGTGGGGCTCAATCCCAGGACCCTGGGATCATGACATGAGCCGAAGGCAGATGCTTAATGCCTGAGCCACCCAGGTGCCTTGCTCTACAGATTAAAAAAAAAAAAAAAAAGACTTTATTTATCTATTAGAGAGCGTGTGCACACAGAGGAGAGGGAGAGGGAGAAGCAGACTCCTGGCTGAGCAGGGAGCCCGATGCGGGGCTCGATCCCAGGACTCCGGGATCATGACCTGAGCCAAAGGTAGACACTCAACTGACTGGGCCATCCAGGCGCCCCAAGGGCTTACGTTCTTTTTTTTTTTTTTTAAGATTTTATTTATTTGACAGAGATCGCAAGTAGGCAGAGAGGCAGGAGAAAGGCGGGGGGGAAGCAGGCTCCCCGCTGAGCAGAGAGCCTGATGTGGGGCTTGATCCCAGGACCCTGAGATCATGACTTGAGCCGAAGGCAGAGGCTTAACCCACTGAACCACCCAGGCGCCCCAAGGACTTATGTTCTAACGTACAAGACAGGCAGTCAGTGTGTCTGCAGACAGCATGCTGTCAGATAATGAGCCACGAAGAGCTACCGTTTGTTGAGCACTTAGTATATCCTCTAAAACCACACTGGCTGAGTTCACGTCCTAGCTTATCCATTGTGTGATAGAAGATTGATTACCTGCTTCTCTGGGCCTTGGTTTTCCGATCTCTAGGCTAAGGCGGGGTTATGATAACCTACAGTGTGGGTTTCTTGTGAGGGTTCAGTGAGCTAATCCGTGTGTAGCACTTGGGAACGATACCTAAAACACTAAGTGCTTGTGTTCGTCGTTCCACTAATGTGGTCGTTATCACCACCACGTGCTGGGCCTTCTCCAGGCTTGCCACCGTATTAACTGCCGCAGCCCAGGCTGGTTCTGTGAAGTAGTCACTGTTACCGTCCCTCACCCCCGCATGAGATAAGGAAACCGACTTGAGGGATGTGCATTGAGTCACACAGTTGGTCCTGGCCTGTCTTCCCCCAGGGACTGTGATGGGTCTGAATGGGACAATGCACTATAAGCACTTGGCAGGCATTTGGTGAGCTGTAAAACTAAATCCTTGAGGGCCCTGCTGTTATCTGGTCTCCCTGCCCAGAGCAGATTAGAAATAGCAAATTGGTGGGAGGGCGGAGGGAGGAGGGCACAGAGCCCTCAGCAGGGACAGCGTGGAGGGTGGTGCTGGAAGAGCGCAAAAGCATTCCTGGCTGCCCCATATGCCCCCCCCCCCCGCTTGGTGAAGGGGCACACAGCCCGCCCTGTGTTACTTCTTCTGGAAGGCTTACCCCAAACCCTAACCAGTTTGGGTCCCAGCACTTGGCACGTGTCTGGAGCAGAACTTTTTCAATTAGTCGATCCAGACCCTGGACGGAGGGCTTTATGTGAGGATGACCTTGCATTCTGTGGTGGGCATTTTCCATTCAAGAAGCCAGGGCAGATGGGAGCCTGCTTCCCTTCCTCTCTCTCTACCTGCCTCTCTGCCTGCTTGTGATCTCTGTCAAACAAATAAAATCTTAAAAAAAAAAAAAAAAGAAGAAGAAGCGCCACGGCGGGAGCGTGTGAATTTTAAACAGATTGCCAACAAAACAAAACAAAAGAAAACAAAACAAAAAAACCCAGATTGCCAACATCAGGGGTTGAAGACCTCAGCTTGGTCAGTGTGAGTCAGTATGAGTGATGGATGATGTGTGACTTGTCCTCACCGGCACCCTGCCCTCCACCTTGTGTGTATGTGGTTTTCCATTTTTCTCCAGGAGCCCTCAAGGGCTCATGAGCAGATGGAAATGTGGCAGCTTGGTTTTGTTTTGTTTTTTGTCCCAGAGTGGGTCTCTGTGTGTCTTTCTCGGCCACCTGGAATTATGAGACTGATTTCAGGGTCACTGAGACCAGAAAGAGAGATCTCTGACTCCTGTGTCTCCTTTCCTTCTCTCCCTGCCGGCGGATTTGGGGACGTCCATAGGAGGGGCCACCGTATCCTGGCCGCAACCCAGGCCTGCCACGACTGCCACCACCGACATCTGGGGAGACTTTACCAAATCCACAGGGTGAGGAGAGGGTCACATTCTTGTGGTGGGACTGGGGCCAGGGCCGTGTCCCTAGAAACCTGGGATTCTTCCATGTGCTTTTCTTCTGGTGTTTGGAGCAACAGCTCAGACTTGGATGTTTTCTGGCCAGCCAGAGGACAGAGCCCCAGAGTGCCTGCTTTGGGTGGCCTACTTCGCTTCCTGAAGGGTTTTTGCTGCTCTCTACTGCTAGGTGACCTGGGGCTACGCTGTAACTCTTTCTGGTCTTCCAGCCACCTTTGCTTGCCCCAGTAGCAGCTTCCCCTCTTCCTCCACTCCACACGCCCTAACCCCGCCCCAGCTCTCCCCGAACACTGGACTGAGAGTTAACCTTGGATCTAGCCTTGGCCCTCTTGCATTCTCTGCCTCAATAAAACTTCAAGCCTTTCCTTGGTGTCAGGGGGAAAAGACACTAAAAACTGACTGCACCATTGTTTATGGGGATGGGCTGTAGGACAGGACTCAGCACCTGTGTTTACTGTAAAGACAGATCGTTTAGACTTTATAGACCTCATGGTCTCTACTTGGCTTTGCTTTGTAGCTCAAAAGCATCCATAGGTGGTGTGTAAATGAGTGGGCGTGGCTGTGTACCAATAACCATTTTTACAAACAGAGGACTAGATTTGGTCCCTGGGCTGTAGTTTACTGACCCCTGCTCTAGAACATTCAGGGACTGACTTCTTGGAGCTCTTTCTGCCCAGAGAGAAGCCTCATTTTACTGACTTTGTATTTTCAAACGTCTGAACTCTCCCACCCCTCCCTTTTTTCCTTTTACAGGTCGACTTCCAGCCAGACTCAACCAGGTACAGGCTGGGTCCAGTTCTGATCTGAGTGTAGTCCCTCCTTTTCCTCATACAATTTCTGGAAAGAAGCCACGTCACCTGGGCCAAAGTAAGGAGGACGAAGCACTCCCCGGCCAGCCTCTGTTTGGAGCATGACTCTCCTCTCCTCCTCACCTGACTTTGACAGACTGGTGTGTTAGGCGGTAGATGGGCGCAGTGTCACACTGTTTCCTGGGACTCGAGGAGGAAAGCCCAGCATCCCTGTCCCTGTCCATCTCTTGACACGAGAGACTCTGAGACTGCTGCTTCCATCATGTGACCCGTATTAAACAGAAGCCCCCAAAGCAAAAGAAGGGCTTGAGCGTGCTACCTGGCCTCAGCTGGGCCCTTCTCAGTGGTTACAGATGTCCAGTGATCACTGGCCAGAAGGAAGATCTTGTGCACGCTTGTTGGCTGTCGCCACGTCACTCACAGTGCCTTCAGAGGGGGGATTCTTTCCTGATTTCTGGCAGGTTTATAGGCTGCAGCTCGAGCAGATAATCAGGAGGGAAATCAAGAGTATTAACCAGCTTTTAAAAAATTTTTATTTGCTTTGCTAACGTGCTGATCTGCACTAACTCGTCTTTGCAAAAGGGACTGCTTCTGCAAGATGTCCCAGCAGGGACCTCGGAAAGCATCCTGCCCTGTCCGCCGTAGGAGCCGCTCTGAGCTTCAGAAAGTGGTGTTCCTTCTTGGCTAAGTGGCCTGGCTGCCGGGTCACCACGTGGGCAGTGTGGGCTGAGGCAGGCGCCAGAAGCTGTTCGGGCAGGAAAGCCAGAACTGTCCTCGTGGCGGTGGGCGGTCCAGCCGTCCTGTCCACTGACAGCTCTCGGTTCACGGGCCCCCAGCGCAGTTCCCAGGGGCCTTGGGTTTTCTCCTTGGTGTGGTTTCTGAAGTGCCTTGTCTGCGGACAGCCTCTTACTTTCTTTTCTCCAGAGACTGTACACGACGGAAGGAGTTCTGAGTGAACTGGAAGACTAGGGTTGCCTGTTCTACTGGTTGATGAGAAATAATTTTATCTGAGCACACCTCGAAATTTGCTTTTTATCAACATACTTTACCTCTTAATTGAAGATCGGTTTTTTTGAAGGGTCAAGACAACTGAAAAAAAAAAAAAAAAAGTGTTGGCCTTTTTGTGGGACCAGATTCCGAAGATAAATAAATATTTTTACTTCTGTCCATGTCTGTCAGAGATGAGCCTGTTTTTGGCAGCATGGCCACTAAGCCATCCAGGGGGCCGCAGCTAGACTCAAAGCTGATCGTGTGTCCAGATTTCAAGTCCAGTGCCAGGGCGTCACATGAGGCAGAATAAGAGAATTGGGTCTTATTGCCCTAAGGCAACCAGTAACGTCTCCCCTGTGCATCTAGAAGAGCACCGGGACATTTTTAGCTTGTAATGTGGGAGGGGGCCCCTGCCTCCCCCCAAGACCTCACCAGGGAAACCACTCCCTAAATAGGAAGGGTGTAACAGGCAAGCAGAAGCAAAAATCCAAAATCCCCAGCACTTCCCGTGCTCGAGGGTTCGGTAAGAAAGCTGCAGTTTTTGTTAGTTATGGAAACAGCTGTTCTGGCTAATAAACCGTGTAAGGAGGGACATAGAAGATTAGAATGAGGGGTTCTCTGCCCTTCGAGTAAGAGAAAGGAGTTAGCATCAGAGGAGTCTCCGGAGTAGGATACCTTGCGTCTGTTGCCCATTACGTCCCATCTTCTTCCTTCCTGAGTGCTTGGAGGCTGGAAGGGAAGTTTACCTTGAACTCTTCCTGGCGTGGAAGTTCCTCTCCTTGGAGGTGGGCTCTCGGGTTCTGGAGCTGGACCTGGGCTTCGGGTCTGGGCGCTGTCCCTGGTAGGCTCCTTCCTTAACTCAGCGGTCAGTTCCAGGAGGCCAAGCCGCACTAGCACTGCCCACGTGCCATAGTTTGGCCTTAATTACCTTCCTCTAGAATCAGAAAACCGTTACTCCTAGTGGGGGTGGTGAGGCGGCTGGTGAAGCAGCCATCAAGGGTCTAACCGGAAAAATACCTTGACAGATCCGTGAGGGGTTGGGGGACGGGTAATAAAACAGTTTGGTGTTCTCCATCACCAACTGGAAGGCTGGCTGGGAAAAACCTGCCAGGGTCCCCAGGAAAATCCCCACTGCCAAACCAGGCCTCTCTTCAGACACGTGACTGGAGCTTCCAAGTGGGTGGGGTGGGGTGGGGGGACACGGGGCCTGGGCTGCGGTCTACAGAGCTGGGGGATTTGAATGCCCTCCCAGATGAGCATGGCTCCCACAATTGCCACCATCTCATGGAATCTTCCAGCGTAGGCCAGACCCATGACTTCTAAGCAACACAATAAGGCAAAGAGGACAAAATGTGGCTTCCATGATCACGTTACGGAACATCACATCTGTCCTGCTGTCAGGACATCTGTCCAGAGAGAGACCCTCTGTCGCTGGCTTTGGAGAAACAAGCGGCTCTGTGTGTGCCGCTCCGGTTGGAGGGTCAAAGAGGCGAGGAGCTAGGGCAGCCTCGGGCTGACAGCCAGCAGGAGACCACAGCCCCTGGTCCAGCAGCCTGCAAGGAAGGGAGCCCTGACCAAACCGTGGGAGCCTGGAAGCTGGTCCTTGCCCAGCTGGTTGTTCAGATGAGCCCCATGCCCCGGCCAAGCCCTGACTGCAGCTGTGCCCAGACACCTGACCCAGAGATACAGCCAGTAAATGTTTTGAACTGCTGCATTTGTGGGAATCCTGTTAGACAATAGATCACTAAGACAAGAAGTGAGCAAAACATGTTTGAAGTGGGAGTCTCGGAGAAAAGCATCTGGACAGATTTGAGGCCTCTGTGGCCTTGGCAGCTCACTTCCCATGCTCCTTTGGGCTTCCTCTCCCCCTTTATGTTGCCAGCAGTGATGGCTCGATGATGCTTACTCTATGCTAGGCACTGTTCCATGCACTTGGCCTAAAACTCGTTTTGCCATCACATCCGCCCTCCGAGGTAGGTACTCAGCTGTTTTACAAATGACGAGACTGAAGCGGTAAGATGAGGTAGTTTGCCCGAAGTCACATGGCTGCTGAGTGGCAGAGCTGGGATCAGAACCCAGACGTCTGGCTCCAACATCCATGCTTCTAATCAGACGGATCCAACCAGTGCTGCCTCTGGGGTGGGCTTGGAAGACCGGGTTAATCTGTGGGAGTTCCCATTCTTCTAGTAGATCAAGAAAGCCATAATATGACAGGTATCAAATGACAGGTCAAGGGCAGGGTCTTGCCTCCTAGGTGATTAGAAACCCCTCCATGCCTCATGGCACATAGTAGGTGTTGATTTCTCTGAGCAGACGGTGACAGGAGGGTGCCATGCTCTGTGGGCAGAATGGACCGGAATTGGGAGAAGACCAGTTTTTCCTTCATGCGGCTTGAACGTAGACAGATACTTTAATGTTTTCTTCCGGACTACAGAGGTAACGCAGGTACAAAAACAAAACCACAGAGGATATTAGCGATCATCCCAAATCATTCCTTGCTTTGTAGGAACAGGAGCCCATCTCTGAGGACACCCTGCACTGGATTTAGGGCCCACCCCTGGATTTAGGTGGACCTTAAACCTAGGACAATGTGGGCGCCTGGGTGGCTCAGCTGGTTAAGTGACTGCCTTTGGCTCAGGTCATGATCCCAGGGTCCTGGGTTCAAGTCCCACATCATGCTCCCCCTGCTCTGTGGGGAGCCTGCTTCTCCTCCTCCCTCTGCCTGCCACTGCCCCCCTCGCTTGTGCACTCTCTGTCTTGTGCACTCTCCCTCTCTGTCAAATAAATAAATACATACATAAAATCTTTTTAAAAAAATCCAGGATGATTCTATCTCAAAATCCTTAATTACATCTGCAAAGGCCTTATTTCCAAATAAGGTCACATTCACAGGTATTGGGGGTTGGGACTTGCACATATCTTTTGGGGGGACACATTTCAGCTCACCACAGTCTACCCACTCCAAGATCCACCAGTAGGGGATGGGTTATATAAATTTAGATACATCCATATAGTGGAATACTAGATTTTGGGGGGGAAACGGAATAAAAAAGCTCTTTATAGGAGGGCCTGGGTGGCTCAGTCGGTTAAATGTCTGCCTTCAGGTCGGGTAATGATCTCAGGGTCCTGGAATCGAACCACACCCCACGGAGGGCTCTCTGCTCAGCAGGGAGCCTGCTTCTCCTCCCTTCACCTGCTGCTCCCCCTGCTTGTGCTAGCTCTGTTTGTCAAATAAATCTTAAAAAAAAAAAAAAAAAGCCCTTTATATAGTTGTAAGGAACTATCACTGAGCTATATCAAGGGTAGGCAGCAAGGTACAGAATACGGCATAGACAGAATATGCTCTTTTGCATAAATGGGAAGGGAAAGCTTTATGAGCATAAAATATCTCTGGAAAGATACACAGGAAGTAGCACTCCACAAGTTGCCTACGCGAGAGACTGGGTGCCTGGGAGACAGAGATGCTGGATACCAGGAGATACTTTTGTAACTTTCTGAATCTGAACCATGTAAATATACCATCTTTTCAAAGAAAGGAAGAAAGGGTGCCTGGGTGGCTCAGTGGGTTAAGTCTCCGCGTTTGGCTCAGGTCATGATCTCAGGGTCCTGGGATTGAGTCCTGCTTCGGGACTCTCTGCTCCGCCTGGAGCCTGCTTTCTCCTCCCCCCCTTCCTCCTACCCTCCCACCTGCCTCTCTGCCTACTTGTGGTCTCTCTCTCTCTGGGTCAAATAAATAAATAAAATCTTAAAAAAAAAAAAAAGGAAGAAAAAATCTACATTTAAAAGGTTATTTGTTATATCAACACTCAAAGACACAGAGCAGAGTGAGCATTTTAGTGTCTTCTCATCTTATTACATATATAAGCAGTAAATAAATTTTATTTTTTTACAGATAAGGGCTTATTCTGTCTAGTGTTCTGAAACACATCACTTAATAACTTAAAACCATTTCTCCAGGCATTGAACATTCTTCTATAACATTTGGAATGATTTTATAGTTTTCCATTAAAGAAACCACCCAAGGGGCCCCTGGGTGGCTCAGTGGGTTAAAGCCTCTGCCTTCGGCTTGGGTCATGATCCCAGGGTCCTGGGTTTGAGCCCCACATTGGGCTCTCTGCTCAACAGGGAGCCTGCTTCCTCCTCTCTCTCTCTCTCTCTCTCTCTCTCTCTCTCTCTGCCTACTTGTGATCTCTATCTGTCAAATAAATAAATAAAATCTTTTTAAAAAAATAAAGAAACCACCCAAGATTATATAAGTTAGTGCTGAACCTTTCTTTCTAATTTTTTGCTATCCAAGTTGGATCTTACAGAAAGACTTTGCAAGTTACCCTTAAGATATCCAGTGAAACCAGTCAATCAGAATGCCTCTCCTCTAAGCCTCCTGGTTAATGTGGTTTTACGGATGGTGGGCAGAGTCCAACCCAGCCTAGCACCCAGATTTGGCAGGCAGTTGGCCCTAGCAACCCTAGGGTGGCAATTCCAGTCTCTTGTTTTCCAGTTGCCTGAGCTGCAGATTCAGAACCCTCTGCAGTGAGCAGGCGAGCCCCCGGCACGACTCCCTTCGGGTGGCTGATCTTGGGGTCACTGGGCCGAGCACCGTCTGGGTGACCGGATGGGCTGGGTGACCAGTGGGCAGCGCTGATGACCACTGGCCAGGCTGAGTTGAGCAGAGCCACTGACTCGGCACAGAGAGGGGGGCCAGAGGTACGTATGTGACTCCCCGCAGCACGGTCCTGTGAGCTCTGGGATAAGAGGGTCAGGAGAGAGTCGCTGTGCTTGCTGTCCCTCCCAGAGACGCCTATCAGGTTGCGTGGTATAGAGGAAAGAAGGTGGGATTGAAAGCTACTGAACTCCCTGCTGTGTATCGTTGAGCGAGTGACTGTATGTACCTCTCTGAGTCTCAGTTTCCTCATCTGTAAAATAGAAATAATCCTAGAACCTGCTTCGTAACCTAGATCCTGTGTGACAGAGCATCCAGAGGGGATTGAGGATAGCATGAGAAAATGCAAGCCAAAGCAGCCAGCACAGTGTGGTACACAGCCGGTGTAGGCTGCATTCGAGGTACACATGCTGGTGACCAAGGGACCCCTGGTGGAGGCAACAGGAGGTCTGTTGGAGAGAGGGACAGGGATGGGGGCCTGAGCTCGGAGCCTGGTGCTGGGAAGAGCACTCTGGAGTGAGGGCTCTGCAAGGACACCGAGGATCAGCAGTGGACTGGGGAGGCCATGAGCCTGTCAGGGCCTGGGTAGGGACCCTGCAAGTCTGGGGACTCCAGACAGGGTGACACAGACCTGGCCATCCTGGGGTGCCTAGGAGCCAGCTGTGCTTACTGGCAGACGTCAGTCAGCCCTCTCCTTTGTGCCCTTCCTCTCCCAACCTCACAGTTCCACCTCCCTAACCCCAAACCCTAAGGATTGACCCAAACCTTTCTGGACCAATAGCTCATAGCCCCAGCCCAGGCCACAGCCTCGCTTGCACCGTCCCAGGGTGTCAGGGCTAGAATGCCACCTTGGCAGCCTCAAATGTCGTTTCTCAGATATAAAACCCAGGCTCTTCTTTCACAAAGAGAAAACTCCTACTCACCCCCTCCTGCCTATCTATTTACTGTTTTCCAAATATAAAATCATCAAGTTAGGAGCACCTGGGTGGTTCAGATGGTTAAGCATCTGCCTTCAGCTCAGGTCCTGATGCCAGGGTCCTGGGATCGAGCCCCACCATGGGGCTGCCTGCTCAGCTCGCTTCTCCCTCTCCCTCTCCTTCTGCCACTCCCCCTGCTTGTGCTCTCTGTCATATAAAAAATAAAATCTTTTGAAAAATCATAAAACTAAACATGCTTTTTCAAACCAACCACACCCCTCTCTCTGCCCTAGAGATTCAGACCTGCCTCCCCCTTTGAAAATGGATCATTTGATTCAATGCTTTGGAGAACAGAGCGAGATTGAGCCCCAGTGGGCAGATAGAATCTACAGATCACAGCTTAGTTCCCAACACATGGTTTCCTCGGAGGGCCTGTGAAGCTGGAGACTCTTGATTCCAGGGTTGTGAGTTTGCGACCCACTTTGGGTGCAGAGATTACAAAAAAAAAAAAAGAAAAGAAAAGAAAAAAAAGAAAGAAAGAAAGAAAAGAAAAGGCATGGTTTCCTCTGTGGTCTGGTCCCTATCCCATTTGGGCAAGGCACATGAGTTTGAAACAAAGAGTGGGTAGCAGATGGGTTCTGCCATTTCACAGATGAACAAACTGAGGCCAGGATGCCTCAGGCAAGGTTGCAGGGCGATCAGGAAAACGTTCTCCTGCCGGTGCAGTCATCAAAGCCTCAGTACTGTTACTGTGGGCTCTGAAGGCGCGGGGCGGGGGGTGGGGGTGGGGATTGCCCCCTCAGTCTGGCTGGCGACGGGCGGAGGCCAGAGTTTGAGTTTTAGACCTTCAAGGCCGGGCCAGGGAATATAAGCGAGACCACAGCGGGATTCTGCCCCTGAGTGTGGGCACTTTCTGTTATGCAACAGGAGCGAATAATCCCTGTTTGCTGGATTGTCTGGAGCCCCAAGTCAGACCGCGCTGGAAAAGCCCTCAACCCAGTACCCGCCACCAGCTAGCGCTCCATAGTGTGAGAGCGCTGCCTGGGTCAGGGCCGCCGCCACCCCGGGGCCCAGGCACCCCACGCGCCCTTCGCCCCGGGCTACGCGGGAACGCGGGCGGGCACTGGCACGGGTCCCTCCGGCAAAACGGCCTTCGGCCCCGCCCCGCCTTGGACACGCCCTTAGGCACGCCCCTACCCTCAGTCCCCGCCCCCGCCCATGCTCCGCCCCGCCCCGCCCCGCCCGGCCTGTGCGGCGGCGGCGGTGGCGGCGGCGGCGGCGGCGGCGGCGGCGCGCGAAGGTAGGAGGCCGCGGGCGCGCGCTTCGGCGGACGAAGGCCGCAGGGCTGAGGTGGCGGCGCGCGCGGGCGGGAAGGCGGGAGCGCGCCAGGGGGCGGGCCGGAGCCGTTGTCCCCGGGCCCTTGGGAAACCCTGCGCGGTCGCCTTGTCCCCGCACTCCCTGGCTCTGCGGGCATCCTGTCTGCCCTCCGCTCCAGACCCTGCCCCGGCTCTCGCGGGCTGGGGGCCGGGCGCGGCGGGGGCCTGCCAGGCTTGGCGGCTTGAGGCCCCGGCGGGCGCCCCCGTGCCGCGTCCCCTAGCCCCTCCGGCTGGACCGCCGCCGGAGGCCCTTCCTCCCGTCCCCACAACAGGAGCTCCCGCGCTGCGGCTTCCTGTGGGCCCGACACCGTCCCTGCGGTCATCGCGCGGGAAGGGATTTCGCCCTCGCGGCGACCCGACGGAGTGCAGAGTGGCCTGCAGGCCCAGAGTGGTCAATTGAGTTGCCGAAGATGGCACAGCCTGAGCAGGGGATCTGGGCCCTCCTTGGGTTTCTCAGCGTGGGGTCTAGGGTTGGCGTTTTGAACGGGCTCCGTCGTGATTTTTATGCAAACCCAAGAGGACTGTGTTCTGGCCAGATGTCTGCTCCCTTGGTGGCCAGTCTCCCCAGCTCCCCGGGGGCCAGGACTTGTCTGGGGGATTGGGACACTGTGGGGCAGGGTCTATCAGGGTACCTTCTGTCTCTTTGCATCGGAGATTTCCTCTTTTCCTTAGCTGGGCTCCCAACAGGTGCTTAATAAATAAACAAGTCTGTGTTAGGAGCAGAGGGAGGCTAAGGCCAGGCTGGGCTCCTTAGTCGGGAGCAGGGTTCAGAAAAGACCTCAGGAGTCAGAACCCACTGATCTTGAGGCTTTGCCTGACTTAGCTCCTCTTCTCCCCAGGCTTTCTCTCAAGCCCTGAGGATGAGGGCCAGCCCTTGGACACTAGGCACCCTTCCCACTCGGGGGTCCCTGTGGGGACCCTATCAGGTTTTTACGCTAAGTTCCTGGGCAAAGGTGCTGGCCATGTGTTCCCTGGGGGTCGTTCTGGGATCCCAGTCTGTGGGTGACATCGTTTATCGCCAGGACTTGCCCAATGTGACCCCCAGCAAAGCTCAGGAGAATTGTTTCTTTATCTTTAATTTCTTTCATTTAGTTTCCTATATTATTACTTGTTTCAACATTCATTCATTCAACAGCTGTTTATGGAGCATTGGCTGTGGAGACAGCACGGAACAAAGCCAACTTGGTCCCTGTCCTTGGAGGAGATAGACAACATACATGTTAGATAGACAACATACATGTTAGATAGACAACATACATGCCTGGCTACGGGCAGGCACCACTTTAGCTGGTATTTTTGAATCAAGGTCTGGTTGACAAGCAGGAATCGGCCATGCAGAGGAGGGAAGAGCATGGCAGGCAGAAAAAGTGGCAGGTGCAAAGGTCCTGAGGTGGGAGCATGCCTGGTGTGTTTTGATGAGAATCAAGGCCAGCATGGCTAGGGTCGCGTGAGCAGTGGGGGAGCGGGAAGAGGATGATGAGGTGGGAGAAGTGGACTGGGGCCAGATCCGGCAAGCCTTGTATGCTGTGGCAGGACTTTGAATTTTTTCATTTTGAGTGTGATAGGAGGCTGTGTGTGTGTGTGTGTGTGTGTGTGTGGTGGGGGCATTGAGCAGAAGAGGGATGTGATCTCCATTGCTTGAGAATATACTGGAACTGAGGGACAAGAGTGGAAGCCGGCAACCTATGAAAAGCCATCTCAGCGGTGCAGGCAAAAGATGGCGGCAGCTTATATAACACACACCCAAGACCCGGGGTGGTGTTTGGCACACAGTAAGCGTGACATAACGGGAGCCATTGCTGTTATTGTCCAAAACTTTGGAACCAGGCATGCCTGGGTCTCACATGTGGCTCCAACTCTTCATGCTGGTAACTTTGAGCAAGTTATTTAACTTCGCTGAGCCTTATTGTTGTCATCTGTAAAGTGGGTAGAACAGCACTGGCATGACAGGGCTGTCAAGAAGGTTCAAACGGGGCCCCTGGGTGGCTCAGTCATTAAGTGTCTGCCTTAGGCTTGGGTCATGATCCCAGGGTCCTGGGGTCTAGCCCTGTATTGGGCTCCCTGCTCGGTGGGAGGCCTGCTTCTCCCTCTCCCTCTCCCCCTGCTTGTGTTCCTGCTCTCAATGTGTGTTTCTCTGTCAAATAAATAAATAAAATCTTTAAAAAGAAAGGTTAAAACAGATATGTACAGATGCAAAGTTACGGGCAGAGGGCTGGGCTCATGGTTGGTTCAATGTTTTTGTTATAATTTCTAGTCAGTAATAGGAGTAAAGGCATAAGTGGGTAAGAACATGGTGTGTGTGAAACTCATGAGTAATCTCTGAGGGACTTTTTGGATGATTCCTGCCACTGGATCTGGCAGACAGCAGGCTGGGAGGTTGGGCCAGAGTCCAGCAGGGGTGGGGAGGGAACAAGTGCAAAGAGTGTCTCCTCTGTATTTATTTGCCAAACAATGGCTGAGGTATGCCACTGTGTACCGGGCACAAGGTTCTAGAATGGGTATTGGGAAAAGCCAGTAACACCAGCGGTAGTAATGATAACACCAGTAAGAGCCAACACTCACTCACTATTTAACAGCATCTAATCATTAAGGTGATAACAGCTGATGTGACAGTGAGACCCCAAAGTCTCAGAGGCTTAACAGAAGTTTGTTTCTCATTCATGGAAAGCTCTGGCGGGTGTTTGGCAGGTGGCTTTCTACATGGTGACCCACGGACCCAGACCCCTCCAGCTGGTGGCTCTGGGATCCCCTAGGACCTCAGCATTATTTTCTTCCAGCTGCTGGACAGGGCAGGAGATTAAACAGTCCCTCATGCGAGGTTTTCATGGGCAGATCTGAAGTGGCACACATTCTACTTTGATTCTGCTGACCAGAACGTGTCACATAGCCATATCTGACGGCAAGGGAGTCCCATTTCCTAAGAAGAATTGGAAGTATGTTTTGGTGAACACATAGCAGTCTCTGCCACACCACGTCCAAGCACACAGCTAAGCATGGATCACCTTATTGAATCCTCACGATAGAAATAGACACCATTATCATCCCATTTTACAGATGAGGAAACTGAGGCTCAGAGAGGTGAAGTCACTGGCCCAGGTCGCACAGCTGGTGGGGAAGGATAGCCAAGACTGGGGTTGGATGCTGAAACTATAATGTCCAGATTTTTCCTATGAGGAAGTTAATCGTTGCTTCGAGGTTTGGCTGCTGATTCGGGAGACCTGCCTGCGCACACAGGGTTTAGATGTGATTTCTTGGCATCTAGAGAACCCAGTCAGACTCTAGGGGGAGAACTCTGGGCAGAGCCAAGGGTTCTGGCATCCTGCTCCCTTCCCCTGACCCCTTAGGGTACTGGCTGGGGGAAGGCACAGAATAATGGCCAGTTCACTAAGCACATCTGGGGTGCCTCTGTGCCAAGCTGGGCAAGTGGGGGGTGGAGATCCTGGTCTAGGGGGTGTTTGTGACCTCCCCCCTGCTCTGGTTATGGGTGTGCAGCCTATAGAGGGGGCTTCTGGAGGGTGTCTGGAGGTGGGAAAATGGGAGTCCCAAAGTTTTGTAGTGACAGCTCTCTGCCCCTGGCCCAGTTCACTTTTGCCTAAATTTGGCCTTGCTTGTCACAGCAACTCGATGGCGCTTACCTTTTTGGCCTGGTGCCCTGTTTCCTGGTTTTCCATTTGCAGAATGGATTTCCTAGTTGAGGGTGAGGGGTGCAGCCTAATGTGCACTTATATTGCACCTGCTGCATTCCCCAGTCTGACCTAGAAAGAGTAATAGAGTCTTTTTTTTTTTAAGATTTTATTTATTTATTTGACAGAGATCACACGCAGGCAGAGAGAGAGAAGAGGAAGCAGGCTCCCTGCCAAGCAGAGAGCCCAGTATGGGGCTTGATCCCAGGACCCTGAGATCATGACCTGAGCCGAAGGCAGAGGCTTTAACCCACTGAGCCACTCAGGCGCCATGAGAGGAATAGAGTCTTAAAGGGAAAATGCCTGGCCTCGTCTTGGAGCACTTACTGGGGGGTTGCCTGGCCCAAGTGGAATGAGCTCTGGGCTTACCACTTCCCTGTGGCATGTCACTTTGAATGGGTGAGGCTCTAACCTCTCTAAGCCTTGGTTTCTCACCTGGAAATGGGTTGAGGTAGGGACTTAATGAGGTAATGCAACTATGCCTCCTCTGGGACATGGCACTTAGAGGGGCCGCAGGAAGCAGGAGTGATGCTAATGAAAACAGGACAGAAGCTGCCATCTGCTCACTGCTCACTCCATGCCCACTGGGATGCGATCCCCCTTATGCCTTTCAACCCACATGATCCTCAGTGACTCTGTGTGGCAGAGGCTCTCAGTCCCATTTTAGAGATGAGGGAACCGAGGCTCAGAGAGAACCTTGTCCAAGGTCATACTGCCGAGGAGTGGCAGCGCTGGGACTCCCAGGTGACCACAGATATGCCCCTCAGTCCAGGCAGCCTCCCTGCCGGCAGGGCAGGGACCATGGGACGGGTGGCCGGACCTCTGGCCCTGGGGTACAGGGACTGGCCATTTTGGATTTTCAAATGAGTGCAGTCGTTATTTATTGAATGCTCGCTATGAACCTGGCACTGAGTCACACGCTCTTTGTGCCCACATGGTTTTTGGTTGACTCTCCCAGACAACTCCGTGAGATGGGTGCCAATCATCCTCCGCATCTTACAAGGGGACAGTGAGGCTCAGAGAGGCAAAGCTGCTTTCTCAGAAGTACACAGCCTGTGTGTGTGTGTGTGGCGGGGAGTGGCGGTGAGGGGATGAGGGGATTCAGATCGCTGGGTGTGGGCGATTCCACAGCCTGCGATCCTTACCGGGAACCTCTTGTGAGAAAACGTCATCCCAGCGCCCTGGGAATAAGGGCTTAGCAAATCACGTGACCCCTGCCTGGGTCAGCAAAGAAGGTCTAAGACTGGCCTTTCCCGCCTCCTGATGCTGACCCCACTGCCTGGGCTTGGAGGGCTCTAGGACCCAGCAGCTGGGGAGGGTGGAGAGTGCGCGCGTGCGTGTGTGTGTGTGTGTGTGTGTGTGTGTGTTTGGGAGGGTGTAGATCCTCGGCTCCAGGGCCCTCCTCCGCCTTCTCTCCATCCTTTCCTTTTCTTGCCCACCTCCTCCCCTCTTTCCTCCCCTCCCCCTCTCCATGCCAACTCTTCCTCCTCTTCCCTCCCCTCCTCTCCGTTCCCGGCCCCTCCCCCTCTCTCAGCCCCTCCCACCTCAGTGGTCACATGGGGGCACCGCGGGATTTAAGCCTAATCTGCCCTGTGCTCAGCACAACGGTCTGGCTGTGGGATGGGCAAGCTGAGCTGGTCTCTGGGGCCCTGGAGAAGGGCCTGGAGGGGGGTGCCCACAGCTTGCCCCCCATGAGTTTGGGGCTGGAGGAACCTTTGGAGGCCCAGCTGGCACTGGAGACGGTTATCCAGGTGGGTCCTGAGGCCTGGGCCCACCCCGTCCAAGGCAGGGGAGACTGGGTCTAGCAGGAGTGAGGGAGTGGTAGATGCCACCCCTATCCTGGGGTGCGATAGGTGGGTTTAGGGTGCACAGGGGCCCCGGCTTGCCGCTCCCAGCCAGGCTGGGGGTAGAGCAGCTGCTCAGGGCTCAGCGGCTATGGCTCCCCTATTCCAAGGTCCCATGGGGAAAAGGGCATCCCTGCTCCCAACTGAAGGGTTGAGGTGACTTCTGCTAGCACAGTGGGATCTTCATCCATGTGGGATTGGAGGTGGACGGCCGTCCCCGACACTGCCGGCCCGATGGGGTTTGTGAGTGGGCCGTGCGTTTGGTTCGCTTCTCTGGCCCTCCGTGGGGGCTCCTTCCCCGCGCAGGGGGCACACAGTCTTCCCATGGGGGCTGTTGGCCATCTGACTCCCCGGCTTTCCTCCGTTTGGGGGATTTCCTGAGGGTCTCCTGGGCACCCACATCTTGGGCCACAAGACTTTGTTCCTCTCCCACCAGGCCAGGGAGCCCAGCGTCCCAGATCCCCTTCAGAGCTTCTCTCCCCCGCCCCTCCCACCAGACCCTGGAGAGCAGCGTCTTGAGAGCAGACCAGGAGGAGGCCCTGAGTGTGCAGGACCCCGTCCAGGACTCTCCCAGGACCGTCGGCCTGCCTGCCCGCATCAGAGAGATTGTCACCCGCCACCTCTCCCAGCCTGAGAGCCAAGGTGCCACTTCTTCTTTTAGCTTCCACAGACACTGCCTGCCCCTCACCCCTCCTCATAGCCCCCTTCCCGTGGTCAGTGGCAATGGTGACTCACTGTGAGGCAGACATAGCCCTGTGATGGAGGGACCCATTTCACAGACGAGGAAATAGAGGCTCAGAGGTATATTTGCCCAGAGTTGTTCCCCATGTGGTGCTGCTAGGCAGTGGGGACCAGCACCCCATCAGGTAGCCTGCAGCGAAGACTTAGACCCAAACTCCACATTCTGTCCCAGGGATGGTGCGAGCTGCCTGACCCCAAGACTACAGGGGAGGGCAGCTCAGCTCAGCTCAGGGCTTTACAGAAGTCTGAAGGGTGGTCCTGATCATTCCCTGCCCAGACAGAGAGGCTGATGGACCCCAGTTCCTCCCGGCGGGTGGCATCCACAGCCTCATAAGCGGTTTGAGAGCCTGGGAAGGGCGCCCTCTGTGCTACTCGTGTGTTTGCAGCTCTCCTTTCCTTGGTGATGTTGCTGGTGCTCTGGCCGCTGTCCTTGTCCCAACCTCCTCGGGAGGAACAGAGATGTTGGGGCCCCTAGGATCCCCAGGTAGAGAGAGACTCAGAGAGCCCTCACCTTAGGCTGGAAGAGCCCAGAGACCTGTGGTGTGTTGGCGTGTGTCCAGTTCTCCTGGGATGGAAGGGGAGCCCACAGGATGGGGTGGGGGGGCACATCCACTTCTCGCTTTGGCCTTTTTTCCCCTCCACCGCTTCCTCCTCCCTTTTCCTCTTCCTCCTTCTCCTCCCAGCATGACCCATACTATCTTAAGCCCTGGTTTCAGAAGCTACATGAAGCCCTTCCCTTAAGCGAGGCCTCCCGGCTCTCCTGGTCGGGTCTGGTTACCATCCACTCATTTGCAGAGCAGCAAAACTGAGGCCCAGGGAAGAGTAACAATTGGAGAAAGAAGGAGCTAGAACTCAGGTCTAGTTCCTGCCTCCTAGACCGAGCCTCCCTCTGCACATTCTGAGCCTCCTGGGGCCGCCCTTGCGCTGCGGTCCTGTCGGCTCTGCGGCTCGCTCCGGGGATGGATGTAGGGGGAGGTTGTCCCGCTGCACCCCGGGGGAAGCCAACCTCGTGCCTGCTGTCCCTCTCCAGCCCCACTGCCCGCCCCAGAGATGGCATCAGTGCGCTCACTGCAGGAGGAGAACCAGCTGCTGCAGCAGGAGCTGTCCCGTGTGGAGGACCTGCTCGCCCAGAGCCGTGCGGAGCGCGACGAGCTGGCCATCAAGTACAACGCGATCAGCGAGAGGGTGGGTGCTGCCTGCGGCCTGGGAGCTGGGCCCGGTGCTCCTCCGATGCGAGGGACTGGAGACAGCTGGGCCGGGCCGGGCCGGGGCACTGGGCCGAAGGTGGGCCCGGAGTCAGGCTGGCCTGGGTGCCGATTGTGGCTCTGCCAGCGTGAGTGGCCTTGAGCAAATTCCTGTGTCCTCGAGGTCTGTTTTCTGTCGCGGGGATGCTAGTACGATGTGGGCTTGTGAGGAGTGGACCAGCTGATGGAATCAAGTGCCTATAGCCAGGGTGTTTCATGCCTACCTGTCCCACACCTGCTTGGGGTGGGGGGCACAGAGAGTAAGGCCCCTAGAGGCCCCTGCTACCCCTCCAGTGTCTGGACATCCCTCTGTGCTCCCACGTACACGGGTCTTGGGGTCCGGCCAGCAGCGGCTGGACACTGAGGCAGGCAGGCTGGAGTAGGCACGGGCAGCGTTCTGCCGGCCCTCTGGGGCGGCCGCGGGTCTGCAGCCACTCCCCGGGGGGGGTGAGACCTCGCCAAGGAAGGAAGGAGAAGCCAGGCCAGCCTCCAAGTCCAGACAGGACTCGAATTCCCCAGGCACCTGTCCCCAGGGCCCAGGCCAGGACTGCGCGTTGTTTTGGGTGCCTTGTTTTCTCTGGGCCTCCAGGCTTGTGAGAGGGGACACCAGGGAGTAGCTGGTGGCTGGGAGTTGGTGAGAGCGTTGCCAGAGGGAGGGCGTGTCTAGGTGGGAGACGTGCAGGTGGTACCAGTCATCCCAGTAACTACTGTTTACGGACTCCCTCTGGGCCTGGTGCTTGCTGGGTGCTTCACAGTCACTGCACCAAGAGAGCAGGCTCCAAGAAGGACAGCGCCGGGCTTGGGGGTCACACAGCCAGTGAAGGCTAGGGCTGTCGACCCCCAGCCAAGGGCTGTGCTTTGCCATTTTGTTTTCTGGGTGTAGGAAGAGACAACTGTGCCAGGAGTTCCGGGGGGGCAGTTGGAAAGCTGGAAGGACCTCAGACATGACCCTCTGGATGTAACAAACAGGAGGGCGAAGCCCAGAGGTGGGAGCTAGCCCGGAGCCCCCTGTGCGCTAGGCAGAGCCAGGTTAGCCGAGACTCCCCAGGCTGGGCCTGTCCCACGGGGACTTGCCTAATCACGTTGGGAAGAGGGGCACACATTCATGTGTGTGGTTGTGGGGGGTGCAAATGTCCTGGCGTTGGCTTGCCTGGACAGGCCCCCGACTTGTTGAGACTTGCGGAGGAGCAGGGCGGGGGGGCCCAGAGTGGCCCCTAGTGCCAGCAACATTGTGGAGCTAGTGTTCCCAGGTTCGCAGGGGGTGCGGAGGTGGGGGCTGGCCCAAGTCCCCTGTTGTTGTGGGTGACGGGGCCTCGAGCCAGCCCTCCTCCAGTTTAGCCCCCTCTCATCTTTTGGCCACTGGCTCAGTGCCAGGCCCCCGGGGGGACTGTCTCTTAAATGCCAGCTTCTGACTGACAAGCTGGTACGGCACCCCCTCGCTGGCAGGGGAAGAGAAGGAGAGATGGGAGGTAGCAGGTTTCTCTTCTGCTGAGACACAGCTGCTGCGGCTGAGGCTGCCTTGGTCCGGAAGATTCCCACATGTGGCTGGGCGGTCCCCTGAGCAGCACCCAGAGGGAGCCGGGCGTCTCGCTTTTCTGGGTGTGAGGTGGTGTGAGTGAGGCCCCCCGCCTGCAGGCAGGGTTTGGATGAGAGTGCCCTCCAGGCCTGTCCTGGGGCGTGGGCTCCCAGAGGACATCAGAGCCTGGAGATCGCCCAAGACAGATGCAGAAGCAGGCCCAGAGCAGGGGCTTGATAGGGTCGGTGGTGGAGCTGGGTTAAGGGTCCTGGTCCAGGGCTCTGCGGTCCTGTGACACTCTGTCCCTTCTGCCCACTTGTTCCCATGGTGCAGGTGGCAGGGCCGGACCTTGGGGCCGTAACTGTTACATGTGGGCTGTTTGGAGGCCCGTCAGTGAGGTTGTTCTGACCCTTTCAATCCTATGCCATCCCTGGGAAAAAGCAGTGGAGGCGAGGTCAGGATCTGTGTCCTGTTGACTGCATGTAGGGAAACTGAGGCAGGGGCTCCCCATGGCCTCCTCTCAGGTCAGAAGGAGAACTTCATGGTCCCTCTGGAGGCCCCCTCCATATTCCTGTCCCTGAGGAGCAGGTGTTGGGCAAGGCAGCTGGGAATGGGAAGGAAGGCATGGCCACGCCCCCTGGGCTCCGCCAGTGTCCATGGCAACCTGGACCCAGTGAATGAATGGCGGGTAGTAGGCAGCGGTTGCTAAGGGAGACAGTAAACTTCTTTCATCCTTAGCTTGGTGATCCGCCTCTTTCGCTTTTGAATTACAACTTAAACTGAAAGGCTGTTTTGTGAGGGGTGAAGTTTGTGCAAAGGGGCGAGGTGTGACCGGGAGTGGCCTGGGCCTGGCTGTGAGCTGTGGGGAGAGCCGGTGGAGCACCCAGAGACTGCCTGAACCCCCCCCCCAAAATCACAGCAAATAGCGCCCGCTTCACACAGATGTGCAAACACACAGAGCAGGGCCCCGATCAGACCCCACCTGGACACACAGAGATGTCACCTGGAAACACAAGTCCCCCATCGTGATACACTGATTTGTGGACCGGACACAGCAGGAGTCCCCCCAACAGCCAGACGCCACACTGTCCCCACCCCCCACAATTCACCGCACATACCACCCAGACGCACAGCCACACCACCGAGCTGCCCTGTCCCGCAGACAGCACAATGCATGGCCTCCCGTCTCGTGGACACACACAGCTAGACAGAGGTACGCTGCATACCTGCACGTTGCACAGAGTTGCTGATACACATGCTGCCAACACATGTGGAGCCCAGACACACTCTCCAGCCCCGCCCACTTACAGATCTGCCTCCAGACATAAAAACACATGAACAGGGGTGCCTGGGCGGCTCAGTTGGTTAAGTGTCTGCCTTCGGCTCGGGTCACGATCCCAGCGTCCTGGGATCGAGCCCCACATCGGGCTTCCTGCTCAGCGGGCAGCCTGCTTCTCCCTTTCCTCTCACTCTCTCTTTCTCTCTCACTATCTCTGTCTTGTTCTCTCAAATAAATAAATAAAATCTTTGAAAAACAACAACAACAACATGTGAACACATGGGCGCTCACTGGGGTCCTTGTGAAGGCCTAGCCACAAAGACACACAAGGTCCCCTATGGAGACAAATGACAAAGCACAGCCAACGAGGTGGGATCTCAGTGCCACCGTGCTCCGAGGGAGACACTGTGCCTGCCACCCTGGTCACAGGCCTGCAGCCCACCTTCTAGGCAGCAGCCCTCAAGCACTCCCCACCTGCCCCTCTTTATGGGTGGCACCCCAGTGGCCATGGTCACTCTGTTCTGGCACTGACCCCAGCACACGGGGTGGGGTAGGCAGAGAGCAGGTTGTTAGCATGGTCAGTGGCTTGTCGAGGGGCTCCCGGGAGTACTGGGTAGATGTAGGCCCAGAAGGCTGGCCTGGCCTGGCCTGGTCCCGTTCGTTAGCCAGCATGACAGCAGTTGCCCTCACTGTTGGCTTCCCTGGGACCTGGTGTGGGAGGGCATGTGAGTGGCGTGCCAGGCGCTGGGGAGGTAGACGGCGAGTGTGGGCCTGGGTCAGGATCAGCCAGGCTAGGCTGTCTTCCTCTTGGTTCTCCCTGGGTGTTGTCACTCTTCTGTCCGTCCCGCTCATCCTCAGCTGCCCGTTCCCCCCTCCCTTCCCCAACAGCTTGAGGAGGCTGAAGGGCCCCCTGGGACCAGCAGGTGCCTAAGGGGTTAGGAGGCTCTGCCAGAGCAACGATGATGACAACAGCGCACACATCCAGGCATCCGGCCTGTGCTCACGGGGTCTGATAATGAAGGGGCTGCCAGCTGCCTGGGGGCGGAGCAGGGCGCTGACAGCAGCTTTCCATAGAAGCCGGCTCTGTGCTAGAATGGGTGCCTCTTACAGAGCACTGTGTATGTGGGGAGTGGGGGCGTGGCGGGGAGCCCACCCGTGTCACCCCGGGGATGTTTGAGACTGCCACTGTGCCTTCTGTGTGTGCGTGTCTCTAAGCTCAGATATGCATGCGTATATTTTGGCCTCAGTTTGAAAGTATTCAGATGTGCTCATGCGATTAATTGATGATTCAACAAGCACGCCACTGCCACTCTCCTGGGTCTAAGATACGATGGAGAACAAAAATCTGGGTTTTCCTGAGCTCACCTTGGGTGGGGATAGGGGGACAGGGGCCTGTTGCTAATAACCCCCCACAGCCGGGTTAGGTGTTCAGCCCAGAGGCTCCTGGTGCCCCTAGGCAAGAGCACAGAGGGCCTGTAAGGTTCCCCTCCCTGCCAACCCCGGGCAACTTTGTGTTTTGCATGCGCGTGTTCATGGGCCCGCCTGCATGTGTCCACCGTGCCTGATCTGTGTGTCCATGCGTGCCCAGCCTGTGTCCCTGCACAGCTGGGTTACCGTGTGCACTCGAGCGCTCCACGCTGGGCTTGCCCACGTATGCCTGCAGGGCATGTGGGTCTGGGCCCACGCTGGCATCCTCTGCAGAGTTCCGTGCCTGCCTTCCCCGGAGGCCGGGGCCTCTCACCAAGGGACCTTCCCTGCAGCTGGAGCAGGCCGTGCGGCTGGAGTCTGGGGAGCCGGAAGCGCCCGAGCCCAGGGGGCTGGTGCGGCAGAGCGTGGAGCTGCGGAGGCAGCTGCAGGAGGAGCAGGCCTCCTACCGGCGCAAGCTGCAGGCCTACCAGGAGGGCCAGCAGCGGCAGGCCCAGCTTGTGCAGCGGCTGCAGGCCAAGGTCAGGGCCACCCACTCCTGCTCCTGTTCTCCTCCCCCGCCTTGCTTTGCCCTGCCCCCATCCCCTGGGGCTAACCTTCCACTCCGCACCTGTCCACAGACCCTCCAGTACAGGAAGAAGTGCACGGAGCTGGAGCAGCAGCTGGCGGAGAGATCCACAGAGCTGGAGCAGCAGCGGCTGAGGGTGGGTGCCTGCGGGTGGGGGTGGGGGAGGCAGGCCCTTCCCTCCGCTGGCCCAGGCTCAGGCCCACTTCTCCCGCCCAGGACACGGAGCACAGCCATGACCTGGAGAGCGCCCTTGTCCGCCTGGAGGAGGAGCAGCAGAGGTGGGGTGCGGCTGCGAGGGCGCAGGGCTGGCAGGGCTCTCTCTCCTGCCATGGGCCCACCAGTCCCGTTTGCACCCCCCAGGAGTGCCAGCCTGGCCCAGGTGAACTCCATGCTCCGAGAGCAGCTGGACCAGGCGAACTCGGCCAACCAGGCTCTGAGTGAGGACATACGCAAGGTGACCGCCGACTGGACACGCTGTCGGAAGGAGCTGGAGCAGCGGGAGGCGGCGTGGAGGCGTGAGGAAGAGGTGCGCATGGGGGTGCTGGGAGGCCAGTGGGGCCTCAGGGGCCCAGCCGGACCTGAGGGGTAGGACTGAGGGGTCAGGAGAGGGGTCCCTGCTGGTGGGTGAGCCCTTTAGCAGAGGTAAATAGTTGTCATCGTAAGAGCTGGCCTTGCTCAGCCTATACCACGTGCCCGGCGCACATTTTCTCCTCTGTTCCTCATAATAACTGTGTGTGGTAGGTGCTGTCACGCTCATTTTAAAGAGAGGTTACATAACCGCCCACGGTGAGGCAGGGATGCCGCTGCCAGCGGGATCTCTCTCTCTCTCTCTCTTTTTTTTTCTCCTCTCTCTTTTTTTTAAAAGATTTTATTTATTTGACAGAGAGAGAGGTCACCAGTAGGCAGAAAGGCAGGCAGAAAGAGGGGGAAGCGGGCTCTCTGGGAGCCCGATATGGGGCTCGATCCTGGGATCCTGAGATCATGACCTGAGCTGAAGGCGGAGGCTTTAACCCACCGGGACGCCCAGGCGCCCTCTCCAGCACTTTATGACCTTTGCGCTGCCTCCCGCAGCTGCAGCCCGTGGAGGCGTTGCAACCCGGTTCCCTGTGCGGGAGGGAGGCGTGGGAGCCCGAGCGGGACAGCCCCCACTTCCCCTGTACGCTGGCCTGGGGCACTGGCCCCGGGGAAGACCCACGTCCTGGTCCTGGGACCATCGATCTGAGTTGTGGGAGGAGGTGGGGCGGGGCGGGGCGGGGCCGCGGAGGGGCGGGGCCGCGGAGGGGGCGGGCCGGCCCTCACGCAGCCCGCCTTCCCTCCAGTCCTTCAACGCCTACTTCAGCAATGAGCACAGCCGTCTGCTCCTCCTCTGGAGGCAGGTTGTGGGGGTCCGTCGGCTGGTCAGCGAGGTGAAGATGTCCACCGAGAGGTGAGCGAGGCCCGGGTGGCGGAGGGGCGGCCTGGGCAGACGCTGCGGCGGCAGCTGGGAGACAGCCCCGCTTTTTGAGTTGAATTCATCTCAGCTCAGTTGAACTTCAGTCCAGTCCGACACACCTACTGTGTGCCAGGCTCTGTGGCGATGCAGAGACAACTAGTAATGCGAGCTCCTACCACTCCTGGCAGTCAGCACTTACTGGGTGTTTACAGTGAGCTAGGCTCTTTGGCCATTTTGTTTCTTCTGAGATCTACAGCGTCCCTGGGAGGTAGGAACTATAATCATCCCCATTTTACAGATGAGGGCACTGAGGCTCAGAGAGGTAGAGTGACCTTCCCTAGGTCACACAGCAGTAAGTAAGTGGCCGAGTCAGGATTTATAGCTCCTGCTTTTAATCCACTGGACTATTCAGCTTCTGCTCTCGGACTTCACAGGCTCTAGTGATGCAAAGATACGGACCCCCAAAATTCTAGACTGAGGAAGTGAGTGGTGAATGACATGGAAATAGAACAGAGAATATCCCAGATTCTCAGGAGGATGGGAGCGTTGGGGAGGTCAAAGAAACAGTTCATAGAGGAGGTGGAATTTGCACTGACCTCAAGGCCTGGGTAGGATTTTAACCAGCAGAGCCAGGGGCGCTCCAGGCAGAGAGAAGAGTGGGAGCAGAGGCTTGGAGGTAGGAGGACATGGCAGTCGATGGTGCTGAAGCAAAAAGCAGGGGAAGGGAGGTCAGGCTGGGAGAGCCTCAAAGGGCCGCATCAGCAGGGCAGCGTAGTCCTGCTTAATCTTTGAGCAAGTGAGGCTGTGGGGAGAGCTGAGGCAGACCGACCCCTTCCTTTACTTTTCTGCATTAAAATTTTGTTTAATTAATGATCTTATGTTAAAGTCATCAGATATTCAATGTCCAGATGTCCAGATTTCCAGCTGACACATCAGTGTCACAGATGAGTCACTCTTTTTTTTTTTTTTTTTACGATTTTATTTATTTATTTGACAGAGAGAGACACAGCGAGAGAGGGAACACAGGCAGGGGGAGTGGGAGAGGGAGAAGCAGGCTTGCTGCGGAGCAGGGAGCCCGACATGGGGCTTGATCCCAAGACCCTAGGATCATGACCTGAGCCAAAGGCAGACACTTAACGACTGAGCCACCCAGGTGCCCCGAGTCACTTGTTTTTATAATTTGTTTGAATTAGAACCCACAGATGCTCACCAAATGTGATTGGCTGACTTGTATTTTAAGTCTTTTCATTTATTTGTGAGGGAAACTGGGATAGTTGGGGGGTGCCTGGGTGGCTCTGTCAGTTAGGTGTCTGCCTTTGGCGCAGGTCATGATCCCACTGTCCTGGGATCCAGCCCCACATCAGACTGCCTGCTCAGCGGGGAGTCCGCTTCTCCTTCCTGCTGCTCTTGCACTCCTCCACCCCCCCACCCCCCACCCCCCGCCTTTTAAATAAATAAATAAAGGAAAGGAAACTAGGACACTTGTCCTAAGAGTTTCCCGCAGTCTGGATTCTGAGGTTGTGTTTAGCACCTTGTCCCCTATATTTCCTGTCAGTTGGATGTTAAATTTAATTCTTTCTTTTTTAAGATTTTATTTATTTATTTGAGAGAGCGAGAGAGATAGTGAGAGAGAGCACGAGCAGGGAGGATGGGTGGAGGGAGAGGGAGAAGCAGGCTCACCGTTGAGCAGGGAACCCAATGCAGGGCTTGATCTCAGAACCCCAGGATCATGACCTGAGCCGAAGACTAAGATGCCTAACAAACTGAGCCACCCAGGCACCCCTGGATTTAATTCTTGATCGGATTCAGGTCTGGGTTTCAGGTCCTCCTTTACTTAGTTTCAATTTAAGATTACATTTTTTGAAGCTTCATTGAGGTATGGGGCCTCTGGCTGGCTCAGTTAAGTATCCAGCTCTTGGGTTTGGCTTAGGTCATGATCTCAGGGTTGTGAGCTGGAGTCCCGTGTTGGGCCCCATGCTTGGTGAGCAGTTGGCTTGGGATTCTCTCTGCCCCCCCCACCAATAAATGAATAAATCTTTTAAAAAATGAAAATAAAAATTTAACGTTTTACTTTTGAACAACTCACATATTCACACGGTTCAAATTTCAAAAGGGTGTATGGTGGGCGCCTGGGTGGCTCAGTGGGTTAAGCCGCTGCCTTCAGCTCGGGTCATGATCTCAGGGTCCTGGGATCGAGTCCCGCATCGGGCTCTCTGCTCAGTGGGGAGTCTGCTTCCTCCTCTCTCTCTGCCTGCATCTCTGCCTACTTGTGATCTCTGTGAAATAAATAAATAAAATCTTTAAAAAAAAAAAAAAGGGTGTACGGTGAAAAGTCTCCCCCTTCTCCATTCCTCTGGGCCAGATGCTTCCCTCCCCTCCTGGAGACAAGTGGTATGGCCAGTTTCCTTCATGACCTTCCAGGCTTATTTTATTCAAGCAAATACAGCAGATCACACACACACACACACACACACACACTCTCTCTCTCTCTCCCTCTCCCTCCCCCACCCTCTTTGCTC
Organism: Martes martes; assembly: GCF_963455335.1. Classification (NCBI taxonomy): domain Eukaryota; kingdom Metazoa; phylum Chordata; class Mammalia; order Carnivora; family Mustelidae; genus Martes; species Martes martes. Next base: position 179,661,464 of record NC_137891.1, on the reverse strand, counting down.
CATACTCTTGGTGGAATTTCATCTTTGTGTTCTTGAAGACTCTGTCTTCACCTAATAGCTATAACTGGGAGGTGGCTCCGTATCAAACTTTGAACAGCTTCCCCATTTTTCTTGGCAACAGAGTATTCCATGAGTGGATATACCAAATTTATTTAATAGTAGCCCTCTTTTGGGGCGCCTGGGTGGCTTAGTTGGTTAAGCATCTGCCTTCAACTCAGGTCACAATCCTGGGGTCCTGGGATGGATCCCCACTTCCGGCTCCCTGCTCAGCGGGGAGTATGTTTCTCCCTCCCCCTCTGCCCCTCCCCCTGTTTGTGCTCTCTCTCTTATTATTTTAAATAAATAAAAATTTAAAAAAAGTAGTAGCCCTCTTTTGATGCACATTTAGACTCTCCCCAGTATTTCTTCCATGAGCAGTGCTACAGGGGATCACCTTGTGCACAGATCCCTTTCCTTGCATTGGGGCCATATCTGTAGGATCTGCTCTTATGGGTATAGTCAGTGGGTCAAACAGCCTAGCCACTTATAATTGTCAGAGCTCTTCCTAATTGCCCTGTGTCGTGGTTACACCCACTTACCCTCCTGCCACAGGGCCTGTTTCTCCACCGTCTCACCTACATTGTGTGTTGTGTGACTTTTCTTTTTTCTTTTTTTGCCAACCTGTTAGTGACATCCCACTGTAGCATCCTGGGATAGTTTTAATTTATCCTTGGGAGCCTGCCCCCATCCCATGCCTATCCCATGCTCTCTCCACCAGAGACCTGCTGCATTTGGGAGGGGAGCTGGCCCGGACCTCAAGAGCCATCCAGGAGGCGGACCTGGGGCTGAGCACCAGCGTGCAGCTGGCTGAGAGCCGGGCCGAGGCGGCCCTGGAGAAGCAGGCGCTGCTGCAGCTACAGCTGGACGAGCAGCTTCGGGACAAGGTGCTTCAGGAGAAGGAGCTGGCCCAGCTGCAGGTGCAGAGCAACTTGGACAAGGCCAATCTCAGTGCCAGGTGGGTGCCTCGTAGGCAGCACAGGAGGCGGGCTGCCCTGTGCAGGGGGCATCTGGGGATGCAGGAAGGAGCGAGTGCCCGTTCACTGGCCACGGGCCTTTCTCCCCAGTCTGCCCCAGTCACACCCTGTGTGACAGAGGGAGAGACTGAGGTTTGGGGGGGCTCTTGCCCAGGGCACATTAATGAGCAGTTTAACCACTGATGCTAGAACTTAGGCTCCTCGCTCGGGAGACCTGGACGAGTCCCAGCGGTAAAGCAAATGGCAACCTCATTCTCCTTTTGTAGAGGATCAGCCTGAGGCACAGAGGGGAGGGACTTGCTCAAGGTCACAGAGCCAGGGAAGTGGATGCTAGGGCCTCTCCCTGAGGTTTGGGAAGGCGTGAAGGACACAGAGCTGGTGGGTTTGAGGAGAAGGTGGGGTGGGTCAAGGTGGGGTGGGTCTCCCCTTCACCTCTGTTACTGCCCTTCCTCCAGAGTGACCGAGCTGGCCCTGACAGTGGAGCGCCTTCAGAACCAGAATCTGGAGAAGGATCGGGTCAACAAGGCCCTGAGCGAGAAGCTTGAGGCCCTGGTGAGATATGGCTGCCCCTGAGATGTGGAGGACGGGATCGAGAGATAGACCAGACCCCTGGATGAGGGTCACGTTTGCTTGGGCCACTCTTAGCATCCTGTGTTGGCTCAGTTTCAGCCCTCATTCGCTGAGCTCCTAGTGCGTGCTAGGCTTAGTGTGAGCCCCTAGTATGTGCCAGGCTTAGTGTGAGCCCCTAGTGTGAGCCCCTAGTATGTGCTAGGCTTAGTGTGAGCCCCTAGTGTGAGCCCCTAGTATGTGCCAGGCTTGGTGGTAAGTATGTTCACCTCCTTCATCCTGTTTCATCCTCTCAGCAGCTCTGTAGCTTGATTCCCATTACACAGATGAGGAAGCTGAGGCCAAGGGGAAGTACTTGCCCAGAGTCTCAGAGCCAATAAGGTGGGGCTTGAACAGATGCCTGTGCCCTGCTAGCCCAGGGCTCCTTTTCTTGGAGCTCAGCTGCCTCCCCCCAAGAGGGACACCCTTCAAGGGTACTGCTGGGTTGGTCATCCTTCTCTGTGGGGCCTGGCCTGTGTTCTTTTTTTTTTTCTTTTAAAGATTTTATTTATGTATTAGAGAGAGAGACAACACGAGCAGGGGGAGTGACAGGTAGAGGGAGAAGGAGAAGCAGGCTCCCCTTGGAGCAGGGAGCCTGATGTGGGGCTTGATCCCAGAACCCTGGGATCATGACCTGAGCCAAAGGCAGATGCTTAACCAACTAAGCCACCCAGGTGTCCCATGGCCTGAGTTCTATATCCGGCTCTCCTCCAATAGTCTGTGTGACCTGTATGGTTACACTGCGCCCCTCTGGGCCTGGGCTGTTCGTTGGGGACCCTGGGGCTGCTACGGGGTCTACCAAGCACTGGCCTGTGGTCATGGCCTTAGAGATCTCCTGATGGGCAGGGCCTCCAGGGAGAGGACTGGGGAGCTTCAGGCTGGGCAGAGAGCCTGACCACCGTTTCTTCGTCTCCCCAACATCACTCCAGGAATCCCTGCGGCTCCAGGAGCAGGCGGCCCTGGAGACAGAGGACGGAGAGGGGCTGCAGCAGACCCTGAGGGACCTGGCACAGGTGTGAGGTGGGAGGGAGCCCTGTGCGGGGCGGGGCCAGGCCGGCTGGGAGCACCGCCGCTCTGGTGGCCTTGAGCTGAACTGCAAGTGGTTGAGGGCCCTGGGGACCCAGGCTGCTGCTGTTGGACACCCCTGCTGGCTGAGCCTGGCCTCTACCCTGAGGGAGCCCCAACCTGAGAGGGGAGGCACTGCCGGTTCCAGGCCCATCGGTGAGAACGGCCCGATCACGGCTGGGTGATACATGGGAGACCTCACCGGGGTGCCGAGGGCTATGAGACAGAAATCGGGAAGACCTGTAGGAAGCTTAGAATGTGCTGCGCAGTGTGCGAGGAAGCCGGACACGTGGCCCCGGGACCCCACTGCCTCGCCTGGGCCAGCTAATCCGTGGCGCCCTCTTCAGTGGCCTCCCTACCCCAACTCAGGCCGTGCTGTCGGACATGGAGAGCGGGGTCCAGCTAAGCGGCTCTGAGCGCACGGCGGATGCATCGGATGGCAGCCTGCGGGGGCTCTCGGGCCCCCGGACCCCCTCCCCGCCGCGGCGTTCCTCGCCGGCCCGCGGCCGATCCCCGCGCCGAGGCCCATCCCCAGCCTGCTCCGACTCCTCCACACTCGCCCTGATCCACTCGGCCCTGCACAAGCGCCAGCTGCAGATTCAGGTAGGAGGGGCCCCAGCGCCCTCCAGGGCGGTGCCAGAGTCGGGGAGGTTGGGCTTTGGGCCGCTTGGGGCGGAGCCAGTGCCCTGGGGGTGGAGCCAGAGTTCCGTGGGAGGAGCCCGGGCCTGAGCTTTTCGGAATGGAGCCAGATCCCTGAGACTGAGCAACTGAGTCAGGACTCATGGAAGTGGCCGAGAGCGAGGAGGTAGATCTGAGCCCAGATTGGGAGGTGCCTGGGCAGCGGGCGGCGGAGCCTGGGGCAGAGCTGGAGCCCTGGTGTAGAGAGGAGATTACCCGACAGACAGAGCCAGGACCTGGGAAAAGGCCGAGGCGGGAGTGGGTAGGAATCAATCTAGGATCAGAGGAGCTGGAGAACTAGGGGCAGCGAGGAGTCTGGGGAGAGTCAGAACCCGGGTGCAAAGGGGAGGAGCCTGGGAGCCCTGGAGTAGTCAGAATCCGGGAGAGGACAGAGTGTGCTTGGTGGTTTGTGTGGGGCTTAGGTCAGAGAGGCCAAGGAAATGGAGGCTCCGAGCCCTGGCAGAGCGTTCAAAAGGGCCTTGGGGGCGCAGTGAACGGGAGTGGAAACCTAGTGTGGGGGCTCAGCCCCCCTCTCCTGGCCCGGACCTGGGCTGCAGAGTGGGCTGGTTGAGCAGAGTAGGGGGCGCTCTGGGAGCTTCCGAGGGCTCTCCCGGACTCAGCGGTTCCCATGCCACAGGACATCCGTGGGCGCTATGAGGCCAGCCAGGACCTCCTGGGCACCGTCCGGAAGCAGCTCAGTGACAGTGAGGGTGAGCGCCGCGGCCTGGAGGAGCAACTGCAGCGTCTGCGGGACGAGACCAGCGGGGCCACCCAGGCTCACGAGGATGCCCAGCGTGAGGCCCAGCGTCTGCGGAGCACCGTGGACCTTCTGAGCAGGTGCCTGAGAGGTCAGAGGTGGGGGCCCGGATCTCATGCCAGCCCAACCCTGTAAGCACGTGGTCATCACTGGCCATGTATGTCTGTTAAAATTCAGTTAAGCATTATCGGGGCTCCTGGGTGGCTCAGTTGGTTAAGCATCTGCCTTTGACTCAGGTCATGATCCTGGAGTCCTGGGATTGAGTCCCGTTTGGGGCTTTAATCTTATCTTTAAAAAGATTTTATGTATTTATTTGACAGAGAGAGAGAGTGAGAGCACAAGCCGGGAGACAGAAGGAGAGGGGGAAGCAGGCTCTCCCCTGAGCGGAGAGCCTGATGTAGGGCTCGATCCCAGGACTCAGGGATCATGACCTGAGGCCAAGGCAGATGCTTAACCGACTGAGCCACTCAGGTGCCCCCAGTTAATCATTTTAAAAAGTAAAAGTTTAGTCCTTCAGTTGTCCTCGCCACATTTTAAGTGCTCAGTAGCCGCACATGGCCATAGAACGTTTCGATCATCTCCGAGAGTTCTACGGACAGTGCTAAGAAATTACCTGCTCTTACGGGCCTGGTTATTTTTGTGGTTTTTGTTGTTGTTGTTTGCTGTGACTCTTCATAAATGTAACTGCAGAGTAAAAACTTCCAAAAACGAAGGGAAAATAAAAATGTGGGCCCTCGTCACAGCCTAACCCATTAATGCACTAGTTCTGTTTCCTGTTGCGCTTCTGGGTAGAGAGGCAGGGGACGCTCCCCATACACCTGCCGTGTGCCAGGCTCAGTGCCAAGTGCTTTACGTGTCTTAGCCCAGTTAGTCTCCCCGTCAGACTCACGCCGTTTGGAGCTGTGACTGTCCCGAGCTTGAGAGACTTGTCCAAGCTGACACAGCGGTGTGGCTGGGGGTAGGGCTTGGAATTCACGTCCTTCTGGAAGCAAAACCAGAGCTCCCCATGCCTTGGAAGGAGGGCATTTCTGTAGTCGTGTACACAGTGAACAGCTCACTTCGCGTTGTACTGTTTTAATGTTGTGCTGTGCAGTTTTTCTCACGTCCTGACGGCCTTAGCGTCTAGTACACACTCAGGTTGTCACTTCGAGTGAAGGGGTAGGGGCCGTGGAGACGATGGCAGCAGTCAGTCCTCAGCTTGAGCTGAAAACCCCAGCTGGCTTGGAAGGAGGGGTGACAGACATACTCCCCACCCCCCATTTTGTTGTGACTGCTGGAACTGGGGGAGAAGGCAGAACTCTGAAAATCTCCAGAGTTCCCGGTTGCTGCCCCCTCCCTCCACTCCTGGCTCCCACGTGCTGCCAGCCTGTGCAGCAGGAAGGGTGGCATCTGGGCACACTGAGCTCTGTCTTCCAGAATCGTGGGGCTTGGAGGGCGTGGGGGGAGCTGTAGGGGTATCTCCTGGTCGTATGGACTGGCACTGCCTGCGGGTCCCAGGAGCCTGGCCTGGCCTCTTCAACCTGGTGGGGTGGTTGGAAATCATGCCAGTGCTTCCATCCATCCTGCTGGGCCTCTGAGCTGGGGGTGGGGGGGGGTTGGCTGTTGGGGGAGAAGGAAAGCTGGGTGTCGCCCTGGGGAAGAGTCGGCTCCAGGGAGATGTGGATGAAGTGAGTCACCCGTGGAGGGGGGCAGGGAAGGCTTCCTGGAGGCAAGTGCCTTAGAGGTCGGAGGCTGTGGCTGAGGCTGGGACCGCAGCTTGGCCTCCTTCCCAGGGGAAAGCAGCCCCAGTGTCCCTGACAGCGCCCCCGGCTCTGGTCCTGCAGGGAGAAGGACAGCCTGGCCTGCAGCCTGCAGGCAGCCCAGCAGCAGGCCGAGGAGCTGCGGCAGGAGCGGGAGAAGCTGCAGGTGGCCCAGGAGGAGCTGAGGCGCCAGCGGGACCGGCTGGAGGAGGAGCGGGAGGACACCGCGCAGGACAGCACGCGGGCTCGCAGGGAGCTGGAGCGCAGGTCAGTGGCTCCTAGTCTCCTGCCAGGGCCACTGAAACAGTCCGTGGGGCTCCCAACGGTGTCCCTAGGGGCTGGGGGGGGGACCCACACCCCCTGCTGTCTGGAGGAATCTCCACGGCACCCCTCTGAGGCGGGGCCTTCCGACCAGCCCCGTTTCAGGCAACAGGCTCAGACATAGACTCACTTCCCTGGGATCAGAGGACCGCTGTGAGGTAGGGGTGGGGGTGGTGACAACAGCCAGAGTTCAGATGACCGTGGTAATAGTCCTATTGTATTGTAAATGGCAAGTTACAGGAATAGTGTTAATAATAATATTACCAAGTGCCGGACATTTTAAGCGCCGACATTCTCTTGTTCAGGCCTCATGGTAACTCTATGATGTAGGACCTGTCGCTGTCCCCATTTTGTGGATGGTGAAACTGAGGCACAGAAGGGTCATGTAATTTGACCAAGGTCCTACAGCTAGTTAGTAGAAGAGCCAGGATTTGAACCCAGGCATTCTGCCTTCAGCGTTAACCTCTTCACCGTGCATGCCCTGCTTTGTCCTCTGAGGCTTAAGTCATGGTGCTGGTTAGTACCTCGTGGTACTCGGTATCACTCATGTTTCTGCCGGCTGTTGGAAGGGAGGTATGTCAGGCACTGTTCTAAGCACTTCGTGTTCAGTAGGTCCTGTATCCTTACAACAACTTCATGAGTCAGGTGTTACCCCATTTTGCAGATGTGAAAACTGAGGCCCAGAGTCACAGAGCCCGAAGCAGAGGGCTTGGCTATTCTTTTGAGTAGGGCTCTGGCCTCCAGGGCTCCTGTCTCAGGCCCGGCCGGCACCCTCTGTCCCACAGCCACAGACAGCTAGAGCAGCTGGAAGGGAAGCGCTCGGGGCTGGCGAAGGAGCTGGTGGCCGTGAGGGAGGCGCTGAGCTCTGCCACGCTGCAGCGGGACATGCTGCAGGCGGAGAAGGCCGAGGTGGCCGAGGCGCTGACCAAGGTGGGACCCCCGGGGTGGCACCGCCACTAACCCGTCCCTCCCCTGGGGCCCGAGGCCTTCTCACTCTGGCTGCAGACTGACCCCGGCGCCAGGCTGGCCTCGGGCTGACCTCACACCCCAGCCACAAGTGACCTGCCCTCTCTATTCGTGGTCCTGTCCTTGCCTTTCCAGATGCTCCTGGGCCAGTGCCTGTTTTTCAGGTCAGCCCGTCCCATCTCCAGATGCAAGTTCTGGGGACTGTGGGAGCCAGGGGCGCCGTCCTTGGTGGGTGCCTGCCCGCCCCATAGTCTGGGTCCTGACATTGCCCCCTAGACCCTACTCTGAGGGACCCTCTGGCCCTGGCCCAGCCCTGCACGAGCTGGGGTTCACCTGCTCCCACACAGTTTTGCCGTGTGTGGCTTTTGCATAGCTTCGGAGGCAGCAGGCCTTCCTCACTGGTTGTTTTCCGTCTCATGTCGTGCTTTCTCTCACCCCCCACCCCACCATCTCGGAGGGGCCCCCTCTCTCTGCCTCTTGTGCCACCCCACACTCCTGCCTCCATCTCTCTACCTTCTCCCATCTCCCTGTCTCTGCGCATCTTTTCCTGCCTCTCCTCGGCTCCCCTCTCTCTCCGCCTCTCCCCTCTGACCATCCCTGGCTGCCCTGGCCCCGCAGGCGGAGGCCGGCCGCGTGGAGCTTGAGCTCTCGGTGACCAAGCTGAGAGTGGAGGAGGCCTCGCTCCGGGACTCCTTGTCCAAGCTGAGCGCCCTCAACGAAAGCCTCGCGCAGGACAAGCTGGGTCTGAACCGCCTTGTCGCCCAGGTAGGCTGGTGCCAGCGGGCCCCCCTGCCTCGTGCCCCTCAGTCCCCACCCCCTGCCTCAGTGCCTCCCTCCCTGTCCACCTCTAGCCCTGCACCTGTCCTGGTCACTGCCCCTCTTTCTGTCCACATGCCCGAGGGACCACCCTCTCTCCCCATGGGGCCTCCCCTGGGCGAGTGGGTGGAGAGGAGGGGGCACCCTTGGTCCTGGGTGGGACCCCCTTCCGTAGGTGGAGGGGCTGAGCCGACCTGCTCCTTCTGCTGTCGCAGCTCGAAGAGGAGAAGGCCGCCCTGCTGGGCCGGCAGCGGCAGGTGGAGCAGGAGGCGTCCTTGGCGCGGGAGGAGCAGGAGCGGCTGGAGCAGCTGCGGCTGGAGCAGGAGGTGGAGCAGCAGGGCCTGGAGGGCTCCCTGCGGGTGGCCGAGCAAGCCCGGGAGGCCCTGGAGGTCCAGCTTCCCACGCTGCGCCAGGAGCGCTCCCGGCTGCAGGAGCAGCTGGCCCAGGTGGGTGCGGGGGTGGGGCGAGGGGGAGCAGGTGGGAGGGGCTTTCAGGCTCCCAGCCCCCTGCATCCCATGCTGGCCTAACTCCCAGGCCTAGGAGCTTGATTCTGGGTTTAAATCCAGCCCTCCCTTTGCTAGCTGGGAGTCTCGGGCAAGCTACCCAACCTCCCTATGCCTCAGTTTCCCCCTCTGTAACATGGGGCTAACAGTTCTCATCACAAAGGATTGTTCTGAAGTGTACGCCGTGTAAGTACTTGGTAGATGGAGATCTCACTGCTCAGTAAGAATTCATAATATGATACCAGATAGAGAATTTTTTAATTGGAGTCTTAGACTGTAGAACACAGCTGGAAGGCACCTTAGGGCTTTAGGGATCCAGGGACCTTTTGACAGCGTCTGTGCTAGGGGGCCCGGGTTCCTGGGAAGGGGCTCTAGGGGATAGGCCGTGGGGCACAGGGAGCAGGGCTCCAGGTCTCCACTCCGAGTCTGTTTTGTATATTCAGCTCCTCCAGAAAGTTACCCCTAAACTGCATGAGGACGCTTATGTGCTTTGGTACGCATGTATGTTGCGGGTCCAGAGAGGGCTGTGACTTGTCCCAGGCACTCATAGCACATCAGGGTCCAGCCTGGGCCCGAACCCAGGTCTCCCACCTGCCTGGCCAGGGCGGGGTTGGGCTCAGGCTTGGGGTGCTGCTTGGTGAGCAGCTGGGAGATTCGGGGAGTGGTGCTCATAGTGCCTTGGTTGGGGAGGGCAGCTCTCCCGGCAGCTGAGCGGGCGGGAGCACGAGCTGGAGCAGGCACGGAGGGAGACCCAGCGGCAGGTGGAGGCGCTGGAGCGGACAGCCCGGGAGAAGGAGGCGCTGGCCAAGGAGCGGGCCGGCCTGGCGGTGCAGCTGGCGGCAGCTGAGCGAGAAGGCCGGACCCTGTCGGAGGAGGCCACTCGCTTACGGTAAGGCACTTGGGTTCACCCCTACCCTGGGGGTCTGCCTGGGGCCTCGCTGTGACCAGCCACACCCTGGCGTTGGCCCGCAGGGACGGTTACTTAGGACCCAGGCTTGCCGGCATGTCCTAGCTAGGGCCCTGGCTTCCCTAGGGAGCGTGGGCTGGGCTGAGCAGGTAGGTTGGCACCTGGCCCACAGCTGGCCACGCCCTGGGAGTCACCGTGTTTCCTGGGGCCTGGGAAGCTGAGTCCCGAGGCCACGGATTGTGTGTGCTGCAGCCTGGAGAAGGAAGCCCTGGAGAGTAGCCTGTTTGAGGTGCAGCGGCAGCTGGCGCAGCTTGAGGCCCGCCGGGAGCAGCTGGAAGCCGACAGCCAGGCCCTGCTGCTGGCCAAGGAAGCCCTGACCGGTATGGGGGGATCCTGAGTGGGGGGTGGGGAACTCCAGGCTCCAGCCCAGGCTGTAACCTGTCGGGTCCTAGGGTCACCAGAAGTTGGGAGCACTGGCTTTGGAGTCTGGCTGACCTGAATTCCAGTCCTGTTGCTGCCACTTAGATCCGAGCTTTCTCGGGCAAGCCCCTTCCCTCTCTGGGCCATACGTTCCTCATCTGACAGAGAGCAGTGCTAACACTCACCTTCTAAAGCTGTCGCTAGGATGAGGCGAGAAGAGTACGGGAAGACCTTGGCACAGCGCCTGGCTCGGCCAGCGGTGGCTGTTTCTCGTCACCAGGGCGCTTGGGTCTGAGTTCTCCGCAGAGCCGTGGGCTCTCTCTCCCCCTGCACAGCCCTGCTTCCCTCCACGTTCCCCGTCCAGTATCTGAACTCAGGGCTTGACCAGGCATCTGCTTGGGCCACGAAAATTAGCTTTCCCGTCCGCATCTCCCTGGGCCAGACAGAACCAGGAAGGGAAATGCCGACAGAGGCTCTGGTGGGCTTCCTACCCAGGGATGGCTTTTAGACTGTCCACAGTGGGGGGTGGCTTCCCCATGGTCACATGCATTGGTACTGACAGCCCACCAAGCACGTTTGTAGCCATCAGTCATTCGAGGAGATGCCTTATGGAAAGCTGTGCGGCTTTGGGGAATTACCTGTCTCCTCTGAGCCTCCACTCCCTCCTCTGTAGGTTGGGCACGAGGTCAGTACCCGAGTGTTACAGTGAAGCTGCAGTGAGAGTAGCTCTCACGGGCTCAGCCAAGAGTCTGAGCCCTCGTAAGCACTCAGTCCTTTATGGGGGTGGTTGTATTTTGCTAACCTCCCTATTGAGGGGGTCTTCTTCATGTCATTTCATTCCTTTGATGCCATTCTGGCTAGATAGGGAGGGGGACAGGGCCAGTGGAATCATGTGGCAGATGGGGAATCGGGCCCAGGGAGGGTGAGAATCCTCTCCAAGGCAGCTCAGCTTAGATCCCAGGTGGAGCCTCTCCGCTCCGGGATTCTGCCCACGTGGCTCATCTGGCTTGAGTCTGCTGGCCCACAGGGAGGTTCTGACACGAGCGTGTCCGCTCCTCCCGTCCCTCCTGTGCAGGGGAGCTGGCAGGCCTACGGCAACAGATGACAATTACAGAGCAGAAGGCAGCTCTGGACAAGGAGCTGATGGCACAGAAGCTGGTGCAGGCTGAGCGGGAGGCCCAGGCGTCTCTACGGGAGCAGCGGGCGGCCCACGAGGAGGACTTGCAACGACTTCAGCGAGAGAAGGTTCGGGCAGCTGGTTGGGGCAGGCAGGACTCTGAACCCGTCTCTCCTCTGTGACCTCAGACAACTTATCCTTCTCACTCTGTATCAGTCCCCAAATCTGTGAAATGGAACTTCATCTCTGTTCCAGGGACCCTAGGGGCAGCTGAGAGAATCCACTGGCTATGCCTTCTCAAACGCGCGGTTTCCCAGGCCCCACATCTTGGTTCAGCCCTGGTGACCCTGATGCAGGCGATCCAGAGCCGCAGTTGGGAAATGCTGACCTAACGTACAGTAGGAAAGCATTTTCATTTGCTAGGAAGTGCTGTCTGCCTATGAAAGACCCTTCTGGAACCTGAGCACATAGAAGGACATAGAGCCAGGTTACTAGAAGACAGAACAGAGCCATCTAAGAACACTGGTTCTAGAATTTCATTGCCTGGGTTGGGACCTGATCTTGGCCACATCTTGGTTAGGTTACCTGAAGGGCCTTCACTTCTCCATCTGTAACAGTGGGGACAATGATCCTATAGAGTGTTGTGAGGATGAGGCGGGGTAATCCGCATAAAGGGTTTAGCATAGTGACTGGCATTTCATAAGTGCTCCACTAGTATTATGGCACTGAGACACCATCCAGAGCAGGCCTTGGGGCAGGGCCGCTGAGTCACCTGTGTTGGACAGGGCTGCCTCCAACAGAGGTTCAGGGCACCCGAGGGGCATCCCCCCTGTAGTCTTCTTGGATTGGGGCAGGCATGCATCTCACTTCTCCCGCAGGTGGCAGCAAATCGCTCGCAGAAGGAGCACTTGTGTCTACTTTTCACTAGTTGGTGGGGCCTAGTGCCGGGGCCAGATACCTGCCTGGGACCCCGGAGGGGCTTTTCTTTCTCTGTGGGTTCTACCTACCCACCCGCCCACCCTCTAGGGAGGCAAACTCCTGTGTCCTCTGACTCCTCCTGCACCTTCTGACTTGGCCTCTTAATGTCACTAAATCTGCACTCGTCAGGCCAGCTGTTCTGCTGTCCCCGGGCCCGCTTTGGCCCTTGCAGCGCACCCAGCTTCTCTCTACCCAAGCCCCAATCCCCATCCTTCTTCCATAGCTTTGGACAACTCCTTAGTCCCAAATTCGGATTACTCCTCATCACCCTGACTTGAGGCTCTCTATGGCCCTGACTGTTCGCAGAATTGGCCAACGTCTCCTTACAGCCCACAGGGCCTGGTCTGGCCTGGCTGCTGCCTGTGACTCTGGTTCCTTTGCTCACCATGTCCCCCAGGGACCTTAAGCATAGTGCATCAGCTTCTCTCTAGCCTCCAGGCTATCTCTGGGGCCGGACTCTGGGCCTGGGGCTCTGTTTCTTTTCTCTGTTGACCTGGTTGACCACTGCCCATCTCTCCTTTGGGAAATGTTCTCTGACCCCCAGGCCAGGCTGCTGCCACTCCCTGGGGCTTGCACAGCCCTGGCGTGTCCCCGTCACAGCCCGGATCACTCACCCCGCCTTGTAGTTACCGGGTCACCTGCCCTGCCCCTCAGGGTCTGGGCTACAAGTGGCTCTTGCTGCCTGGGCCAAGCCTTGGCGGGGGGTCACAGGTGCCTGGGCCTGGCCCACAGGAGGCAGCCTGGCGGGAGCTGGAGGCCGAGCGGGCCCAGCTGCAGAACCAGCTGCAGCGGGAGCGGGAGGAGCTACTGGCACGGCTGGAGGCGGAGAAGGAGGAGCTGAGCGAAGAGATCGCGGCCCTGCAGCAGGAGCGGGACGAGGGCCTCCTCCTGGCCGAGAGCGAGAAGCAGCAGGTTCGTGAGCCCTGGTGTGGCCTCCGCGGCTGCCTGAGGGGGACCCTGCTCTGGGGCCAGTCCCTGCTCAGCCACCCAGCAGCTAGGAGCGGGGAGTCCCTCTCTGGGTCTCAGGGTCCTCTCCCGCAGATGGGTAAAGCGTTGCTGAGCCCCGTGGTCAGCCAGCCATGGTGCATGGTGTGAACTCGCCGAGTGGCACTGCCTTCGTGACACCGTGAGCCCTGGGTCCAGGAAAGCGGACCCACATTCTGCCATCCCTTCTGCCACGGTGGGCTGGCCCGGGTGCCCCCAGATGTGAGCAGTCTCCATGAGGCCCACATGTATCAGTGGACCCTCCTCAGGAGAACGAACTCCTGACTTTCCCATAATGTGATGGAGTCAGGATGGACAGTGTCCATCTATCTCCTCACTAGCCGTGTCCCCCTGAGCAAGTCACTTTACCTCCTGAGTCAGTTTCCTCATCTGTAAAAGGGCAGTGATGCAGGGCAAGGATTGTTGCGGCCAGTTAGGGAGATTTCTAAGTTGTGTCCATGTCCAGATTTACTGTACGGGTGTTGTGCCCTTTTCTGGGGCCATAGAAGGGGTGTGTCTGCACCGCTGCCCTGGGTGCACCTGCAGTGACCCAGACGAGGTACCAAGCCCGCAGTGGGCACATTTCCCAGGGGAGAGTGGGGGCAAGGCCCGAGCATGCCCCCATGACCAGCCAAGCCCCAAGCCTCTTTGCTCCCTGCCTCTGCCCAGGCGCTGTCCCTGAAGGAGTCCGAGAAGACGGCACTGTCAGAGAAGCTGCTGGGCACACAGCACAGCCTGGCGGCCATCTCCCTGGAGATGGAGCGGCAGAAGAGAGACGCTCAGAGCCGGCAGGAGCAGGACCGGGTAGGGCAGGCCAGGCAGGTGGGCCTCCATCTGAGCTGGGAGGCGTGGCCCTGTCTGGAGGGGTCCCCTGTCTAAGGCGTGGGGCGCATGGCTCTGCCCTGCAGAAGCCTCTGGGCTGTGGGGGAAGCTTCAGCCCTTCCTTGGGAGTCCCCGTCAGAGGGAGGCGGCCAAGCTCTGCTCGGTGAATCCTAGCCTGAGGGAGAGAGCAGCTGCGGGGACAGCACTCACTGGGCATCGAGGGACCAGCAAGGCTGTCTGGCCGGGTGGCAGGAAGGGCCGTGTTTGGAGCTGAAGGTGGACAGCTGAGCTGGCCCCGCCGGGAGCAACGGGGGGAGGGCTACGGTGGCAGCAAGTCTGAGGAGCCTGCCTGTCCTAGAGCACCGTGAACGCCCTGACGTCCGAGCTGCGGGACCTGCGGGCCAAGCTGGAGGAGGCCACTGCCGCCCACGCCCAGGAGGCGAAGAGGCTGCAAGAACAGGCCCGAAACCTGGACAGGCAGCGGGAATCGTCTGCGCGCGAGGTGAGCTGCCCCCCCTCTTCCGGGCAGCGCACTGAATGCCACTGGGGCCTGGCCTGCTGGGGTCTAGAAGAGTGTGAGATTTGTCCCCGCTTGTGAGAGCAACTGAACAGCCAATGCAGAAAGGAGGCAATAAGCATTTATGGAGTCCTTGGGGTGTACATGCGGGACTCAGGGCACTGGGGGAGGGTCCCAGGCCTCTTGGGTGTCCCTCCATCGAAAGATCCCAGGGGCTGATTATTCCAGGCCCAAACACCACTGACTCCATCGTGCTTTGCGCCAAATCAGATCTCACACATGTGGTCTCAGTGGCTGCAGAGGGAGGCGGCAGGTGCCCGGGGCCAGGGACAGGAGTATGGGCTAGTTTCGGCCAAGTCCCAGCTGGAGCGGAGCCTGTACCCTGTACCGTGACGGCCTGCCACCCTCCCAGGCAGAAGAGCTGCGGACGCAGCTGCGCCTGCTGGAGGATGCCCGGGACGGGCTGCGGCGGGAGCTGCTGGAGGCCCAGCGCAAGGTGCGTGAGGGGCAGGATGGCCGCGAGGCCCAGCGCCAGGAGGCCAGCGAGCTGCGGCGCAGCCTGAGCGAGGGCGTCCAGGAGCGCGAGGCCCTGCGGCGGTCCAACGAGGAGCTGCGGGCCGCCGTGAAGAAGGCGGAGAGCGAACGGATCAGGTGGGGCAACGCGAGGGGACCCGCCCCGAGTCCTTCACACTAGATCTCGTCCCTGGAAGCTAACTTCACCCCGCGGTTCTGGGGAAATCACACAGATGGGGAGTCTTTGCCCCTGGAGCTGGGCACGTGGGGGGGTTTTAGGTGATTTTCCTGTCTGAAAGAAAGGGAAAGGCAGCGGAAGGCAAGGCTGGGTCCAGACTCTGACCCCACCTGTTGGTGTCACCCCAGAGACTAGCCCCAACCTTGGAGTCACTGGCCTGCCTCTTATGGCCTCGGACCTGGCCCCTGGCCCTCCAGGGCTCAGCTCAGGAGGGACCCCGTGAGCAAGTAGCATTCGGGGCACCTCTGGGCTGAGAGCCGGCCGGACGTACTCGAGGGATCAGGGAACGGCCTCTGTGTAGATCCATACACTGTACTTTTCCCGGGACCAGTGGCCGTCTCTGACCTCTGCCTCCTCCCCACGCCAGCCTGAAGCTTGCCAACGAGGACAAGGAGCAGAAGCTGGCACTGCTCGCGGACGCGCGGGTGGCCGTGGGCAAGGAGGCCGAGGAGCTGCGGGCCGGGCTGCAGGAGGTGGAGCGCTCCCGGCTGGAGGCCCGCAGGGAGCTGCAGGAGCTCCGGCGGCAGGTACTGTCCCTGGGCTCTTGCTGCTGGACCAGCAGCACCCTGTTTGTGGAGCTTGGGCCCCACATCTGCAAAACCAGGACCTTGACCTCTAACAAACCTTTCCAACTTAAGAACCCCTGAAACTGTGCAAAAGTGAGTGTGTGTGTGTGTGTGTGTACACACATTTGTGTACGTAGTCGTTCACCTTTCTCCCAGGAGAGGGTCTGGAGCTCTTGTCCAAATCTCAAAGCCGTCCTTGAACACCTAGAGGTACAGACCCAGTGAGACAGAGCCGGAGCTGCAAACATCTTTTGCAAAGAGCCCGGCAGTAAATATTTCTGGCATTGCAGGCTGCACAGTCTGTCGTAACCACCCAACTCTGCCATCGGAGCGGGAAAGCAGCCCCGCACGGCACAGAGATGCGTGGGCATGCGTTCCATTCCGACTTTGTGTCTGGACACCAAAATTTGAGTTTTATATCATTTTTCACGTGTAAGAAACGTTGTTCCCCTTTGGTTTTCTTCCAGCCATTTAAAAACGAACCATTTCCAACTATTTAAAAATAGAAAAACCATCCTTGGCTCAGGCCTTCCCAGAAGACTTGCAGAACAGGCGACGGTCCCAGTGGGCTCCTCCGCTCTACCTTGCCCAAAGCTAGCACAGCCTGACAACCAAGTCCTCTTCATCTCCCACCGGCGCCCCCTCCACCCCCTGAGCCCCCTTCCTGCTCAGTGGAAGTCCCGGGAAGCCGTGGGAGTCCCCGAAAGGAAGGCATGTGTGTGTGTGTCAGGCTCTTGCAGGGGGCTTCGGGTGCTACGGCATGATCTCTGTTCCCTTCACTCCGGGCCTGACTCCCCACCTGCTCCTCTGGGGAAATAGGGGCTTAGAACTTACCTCTGCTCATCCGAGATCGACTCCCAGTCTTCTGCCTGTGGGCTGTGTGACTTTGGACAAGTCGCTTCTCTTCTCTGAGCTTGAGTTTTCTTGTCTGTTCAATAAGGATAATGTCAGTACTTGCCCGTATAGAATTGTGTGAAGATGAAATGAGTTCATACAGTTGAAGTGCTTAGAACAGGGGTGGACACATGGTCACTACACCGTAAAAGTCAGGCATCCCTGCAGAGAAAGGGGGCCCAGCAAGCTGTGCCTCCTGCCCTCCAGAGTTCCTCTTCCGATGGGGGTCCGCCCCTCCCCATGGTGAGTGGTTATGATGACATGGTCAGTGGAGGTCCTCGGTGCCCAGGTGCCAGGCTGGAGCTTGGTGAAGTTATCTGGGGCAGATTCCCAGTGGATCTGAGGTGGTGTGGTGTTTGTGTCCCTAGAGCACTGGGTCCCGAGTGCCCCCTGGGCCTGGGCCGGGCAAGGTATGGGGCGGAGTTGAACAGGCCATCGATACGTTGGGCTAGAAGGGGCTGTGGATGCTGAGAATGGGCCCGAGGTCCTCCCCGTGTCCGCTCTTACAGATGAAGATACTGGACAGTGAGAACGCCAGGCTGGGCCGGGAGCTAGTGGAGTTGCAAGGCCGCCTGACGCTGGGCGAGCGGGCAGAAAAGGAGGGCCGGCGGGAGGCCCTGGGCCTCCGACAGAAGCTGCTGAAGGGCGAGGCCAACTTGGAGGCCCTGCGGCAGGAGGTAACTCGGGTGGGTGCGGGCTGTGTGGATGGGGAGGGTCTTAGGAGACAGTTGGGGTGCCCTGTGCTTCCTCCCATCAACAAGAAGTAGGTGGGGACTCCAGTGCTGGGGTCACTCTGAGAGATCCCTCCCTAGGACTTGTCCCTGTCCCCCACTCTTTGAAATTCTTCCCCAGGTATAATAGCAATAACAACTGCAAGAACTGTGTAGCAGGGGTGGGGAGGTGAGGGGGAGCTCTGTAGGCGTAACTAGGTTTGAATCTCCCGGCTGCCTCGGGAGATAGGTATGCTTAGTCCTGTTTTACACAGACACCCAGATGCTTAGGCACACCGCTACCCAGGTCTGTCTGACTCCAAAGCCTGCGCTTTTTCCGTTCTGCTTTTCTGGCTGTTTCCCTGTAGTGAATCTACTGTGTGACCCTGACTAAGTCACTTGACCTCTCTGTGCTTCAGAGCATTCGTGGGATGGGGGCCCTGGCATAGGTCCTGGCTTCCAGGTCCTCCGTCAATGGTGGCTTCTAGTGAAACTCGTGACCGTGAGGGGTTGACTTGTTCCCTAAACCAGAGTGCTGTGTGTGTGACCATGCACTCCGTCAGAAAATAATCTTTTAGTACATGCCCTGTTGGGTTAATTATTGATAAATTATGTGCACAGAGAGGCAGTATGAGCTCATCGTTAAAAGAATAGCCTGTGGAGCCTGTGTGCCTGGCTTTGAATCCTGCCTCTCAACTTAGTAGCTGTGTGGCCTGCGGTTAAGTTATACAACTACTGTATGCCTCAGTTTCCTCCTTTGTAAAACAGGGATGATTCATAGTGGTAATTGGAGTTTTTTGCAAAGTATTTAGTGCCTGGCACTGATAAGTCCTATCTATGTAAGTGTTGGCTGTTAGTTTATTGCTAAGAAACTGTGTATATTACAAGGCATATACACAGAAGGAAGAGAAAAAACAAATTGTAGCAGTTAACTCTCACACTCCCAGGTGTTGTGCAAGCCGCTTTTGGGGGGGCTGGGCTCCAGGCTGGACCTGGGAGGCAGGGCGCCGGGATTGGGGAGGCCCTGCTGACCCCCACCTCTCGGCCTTGCCTGTTACAGGTCCAGGGGGCCCAGAGGAAGCTGCAGGAGCAAGAGGGCGAGTTCCGGACCCGAGAGCGAGGCCTGCTGGGCTCCCTGGAGGAGGCGCGCAGCGCTGAGAAGCAGCAGCTGGACCACGCCCGCAGCCTGGAGCTGAAGCTGGAGGCGGCACGGGCCGAGGCCGCGGAGCTGGGGCTGCGGCTGAGCGCGGCCGAAGGTCGGGCTCAAGGTCTGGAGGCCGAGCTGGCCCGCGTGGAGGCGCAGCGGCGCGCGGCCGAGGCCCAGCTGGGCGGCCTGCGCTCAGCCCTGCGCCGGGGCCTGGGCCTTGGGCGCTCCCCCAGCCCGGCCCCGCTGCCCTCGCCCGGCTCCCCCACCCGGAGTGCGCCGGCTGGAGGTGAGCAGAGAGCAGAGGGGCAGAGGGAAAGTGGGTGGGGGGTGGGGGTGGGGGGTTGTGGAGTCTCCGCCTCTGGCCACACCCCCGTCTAGTTCAGCTCCACCCGAGAGTCTGTTGGGGGCGGGGCTGCACCTCTCCTGGGCGCTGAGTCTCAATCGCGCCCCAGGTCACTTTCCTTCCCTTTGGGGAGCCTGCCGAGGTTCCTCTCCTTTGCTGATCCGTGCTCCCTTTGTTACTTCGTTTTCAAGGGGGTGATGGTGATGCGTCTTAAGGCCCCTGACTCCGAGTCTTTGAGGCTCCATCTAATAGAATCAATGCTCACCGTCTCCCCATCTGCACCCCATCCTCTGCAGTCTCCACCCCTAGCTTGACACACCTCCCTTCTAGGCTTGTGACATCACAGCCACAACATCACAGCCAGACAGATACACACCCAGCCTAAGAGCCCTTCCAGCAACTTCTTCAGACATCCTTCCAGTCCCATTTGCTCCCAGTGACCCTGGGAATGGCAGCCCTGTGCTTCAGGGGGTGTGAGCATCCACCTGGTCTCTGCCTGACCTAATCTTGATTCCTAGGGCTTAGAATAGAACCAGCACCGTCTTAGCCCTGTGGGCAGTTGACTCTGGGATACTGAGTCCTTGCCTCTTCAAACGCATATAGCCCCAGGATCACATTCATTCAGTTACTCAGTATTTACTAAGCACCTACTATGTGCTGAATACAATTGGACGGAGCAGTAGACAGAATGACTAGCATTTCTACTCTTACAGAGTTTGCAGTTTAGGGATGAGAGCCGCAGACAATAAATGCGGTATATAAATGAAATAGAGAATGTTCTGGGTGGTAGTAAGGGCTCCGAATCGGTAAGGACAAATGTATTAAGGGACGTTGCTAGTGAGAATGTACTTTTACCTGCTGTAGAAGATAATTGGCAGTTCCTCGGAAAATTTAGGGTTACCGTGGGCC
Source organism: Martes martes (assembly GCF_963455335.1). Lineage (NCBI taxonomy): Eukaryota > Metazoa > Chordata > Mammalia > Carnivora > Mustelidae > Martes > Martes martes. The sequence continues at coordinate 179,641,935 of NC_137891.1, read as the reverse complement.
CCCACAGTTCCACCCTGAGGTTATAACCCAAAGAACTGAAAAAGGGAACTGGAACAGGTTGAGTATGCGCCCGTAGCAGCATTATTCATGGTAGCCAAAGGGTGGAATCGGGCAGTGTCTCCATCGACAGATGAACGGATAAACAAAATGTGGTGTATCCATACAGAGGAATGTTATTCAGCTTTAAAAAGCAATGCCGGGGGCGCCCGGGTGGCTCAGTCGGTTAAGCGTTGGACTCTTGACTTCGGCTCAAGTCATGATATCATGGTCATGAGATCAAGCCCTGCATCGGGCTCCACGCTGAGCAGAGTCTGCTTGGGATTCTCTCTGTCCCTCTGCCCCTCACTGCCACCCCCACTCCCCACTGCTTACACTCTCACTCTCTCAAAAAAACAATGACATTCTGACACATGTGACAACACAGATGAGTCTTGACAATATTATGCTAAGTGAAAGGAGCCAGTCACGAGAGGGCAAGTGTAGTATGATTCAGCTTATATGAAATGCTTCGAAAAGACATATTTCATAGAGGCAGAAAGTAGATTTGGGGTCCCCAGGGCACGGCACGGGGGGAAGGGGGGAATTGGGAGTGACTGCTTAGTGGGTACCGAGTTTCTGTTTGAGGTTGTGCACATTCATTTGCTTGGCCAAAACAAAGTACCATGAACTGAGTGTCTTAGGCAACAGAAATTGGTGTCTCACGGTTCTAGAGGCCAGAAGTCTGAGATCAAGGTGTTGGCCGGGCCGTGCGCCCTCTGAAGTCGCTAGGGAGGGGTCTATTCCAGGCCTCCTGGCTGCTTGTAGTTCCTAGGCATGTGGCAGCAGAACTCCAGGCTTCACATGGCAGCCTTGTGTGTGTGTGTGTGTCCAAATTTCCCCTCTATATTAGGACATCGGTCGTACTGGATCAGGGGCCCACCCTACTCCACCAGGACCTCATCTTAACTAATTACATCTGCAACAACCCTACTCCCAAGTAAATTCACATTCTCAGGTACCAGGGGTTAGAACTTCAACCTATTAGTTTTGGGGGGACATTAGTGCAACCCCAAATAAGGGCGATGGAGAAGATTTGGAAACAGTGGTGATAGACATACGACGATGTGAATATAATTGATGCCGCTGACCTGTTACACTTAAAGATGGTTAGAAAGGCCATCCAAATCGATGCAGAAAAAGCATTAGATAAAATACAACATCCAATTATGATCCAAACTCTGGGAAAACTGGAAAAACATTTCCTTAACTGATAAGCTAGATCTTCAAAACCCTATAGCAAATACTACATTTAACCCTTCTATTTAATATTGTTCGGGAAGTCTCAGAGGTCCTAGCCAGCGCACTATGGTAAAAAACATAGAATTACCATGGTAAGGTTCAGGAAGGGAGAAACAAACTTGCCACTATTTACAGATCACGTGATTTTTCTATGAAGAAAATATAGGAAAGCTACAATAAATTGTTAGAACAGATAAACTTTAGTAGGATTGCTGGAAACAAGGTCAACATGCAAAAATTAATTATATTTTATTTTATTAATGGAAACAGAGGCAAGAGGATGCTGGGGGCAGGCTGACCCCCTGCCCTGCAGTTCTGAGGTTGGCCTCCAGGTGCCACCCTGTCTCTGTGTGCACTGCCCCTCCCGCCTCTTAAAGCAAGAGTTCATCTTTCTGCCTGGAAATAGGGCTTTACCTGGTTCCCCATCTCAGTTTGGGATTGTCCCAGTTTTGTGACCAAACAAACCCCTTAACTGCTTTGAGCCCATCCAGCCTGTGCAGGGGGGACATTGGTCCTTCTCAGAGAATTATCGCAAAGGGGGACTAGGGTGCCGGAAGAGCCAGTGCCTGCCCTCAGTGCAGGGACATGTCGCGGGGGTGGAGTGTCCACCTTTGGACTGGGCCCTGGGGGTGCAGCTGTCGCAGTGCTCCTGGTCTGGGTGGGGAGGCAGATCTTGGTGCCTCGTGAGGGGGTGATGAGCTCACCCCAACCCAGCCTGGGATTGGGGACACCTCTGCAGAGCAGGCCTAAAGGAATGGGCCAGGCAGAGAGAAGCCAGGGGAAGAGAAGGGAAGAGGGAATGTTCTAGAACTTGGGACCTGAGGGTGATGTGGAATGGACGGCTTGTAAAAGTGAGGGGGCTGTGCTAGCGTGAGCAGCAGGGCCTCTGTGTGATGGCAAGGAAGTTGGGGCTTATTCTGAGGGCCGTGGGGGCTGGGAAGGGTTCCACAAAAGAGGGAGAGCCCCAGCATAGTGCGGGAAGCTCATGAGAGCTGAGGGGTGCGGCAAGGTGAGTGAGGCGGTGCACACAGAGCCCGCAGGGCCCTTCCAGGCAGGAGAGGCCAGGGCTCCCGCACCGCTAAACGTGCCTCCTCCCCTAGGAAGTGGCGAAGGGCTCTACAGCCCCAGCCCCTTGGAACGCAGCCCTGGGTCTGAGCCACCATCCCCAGGACCTGCCACCTCCCCGGCGTCCCCAGACTTGGACCCTGAGGCGGTGCGGGGGGCCCTCCGGGATTTCCTGCAGGAGCTACGGAGTGCGCAGAGACAACGGGTGAGGCTGGGTGTGAGTGGCTAGAGAGGGAACCAGGTGCCCGGGGTGCTGCGGGGTGCTGCGGGTTGTCAGAGCAGAGATCTTCCCTTCCTCCCTTCCCCTGGACGCTGGGGCCTCAGGACGAGCTTCGGGCCCAGATGAGCACCCTGAGTCGCCAGCTGGCCGAGATGGAGGCTGAGAGGGACAACGCGACGTCACGGGTGAGGCAGCTGCAGAAGGCTGTGGCCGAGAGTGAAGAAGGTGAGTGTCCACCCCTGGGTCCTTGCTCTGCTCTCTCTGCTCTTAGCAGCCGCAGTGGGACCTGTGGGATTGGCCCGAACCTCTCCTGCATCCCAGCCCTGGCCACCGTGACCTGAGTTGGGGACCTGTCTCCTTTTGGGGGGCCCTCTTTAGTCAGCCCCACTCCATGTGTCCAGACTGGCAGACCCCTGAGGGCCCTGTGGTGGGTTGGGGGGCGAGAAGGCCAGGCGTCTGGTGGCCGGGCCGGGCCTGACGGGCCTGGGGGTCCGCAGCCCGGCGAGGTGTGGACGGCCGGCTGAGCGGGGCACAGGCGCAGCTGGCGGAGCAGGAGGAGAGTGTGCGGCGCAGCGAGCGGGAGCGCCGCGCCGCCCTGGACCAGGTGGCTGCCCTGGAGAGGAGCCTGCAGGCCATGGAGAGTGAGCTCCGGGCCAGCCAGGTAGGCAGGAGCCGAGGGCCGCGGGCAGGGGGAGTCCATGCGTGCTTCCGCTGCGGCTGGGGGTCCTACTGTGTGCCTCTCTGTTGCTGTCAGCCTGGGGCCCGGCGCCCATGAACGTGACCAGCCTGGGACTCTGCCCAGAAACACGTTCAGATTCCATACTCCCCTTCCTCCCCGGGGTCACTAGGCTGTAGAAGAAAAGTCCTGGGCTCTTCAGCCCGATGGAGAAAAGCCTGGATTCCAGTCCTGGCCTGGCAGCTTGCTTGCCCACTCTCACTTTCTTCTTCTGTAAATGGGGGAGAGCAGCCATTGTTTCCTGGAGACGATGCTCGAAGGGTCTTAATGTATGGTGTTCGGGGGACCATTTCCTTTGCCTCTGTATAGCCACACAAATGGTGCTCTGGGGGTTTTCTGTGTTTAGGGGACATCTGTGTACGTGTGCGTGTGTGTGTGTGTGTCTGGGGGAGGGCGCCCTGGCCCTGGTAGTGACGGTCCAGGCCACCAAAGCCTGGAGCCTTTCTCACAGTCACAGATCCCCTCGCTCCTTCCCCCCTCACTCCCTAGCCCTCCAGCCTTGCCCCCACAGCCCACCCCCTGCCTCTGGCTCCAGGTCAAGTTTGAGCTGGATTGTTATGTCTGTGGTTCCAGCTCTGGCCTCGGGCCCAGCTGCAGGGGCCGCAGGAGGAGGCCAGGAACAAAGCTGGGCAGGGGCCAGCGTGGGGCTGCCAGGCCCAGACATGGCTGCATCGGGGCGCTGAGCACGGCGGCAGAGGGGCCGGGCACAGGGCAGGGTTGTATTGGATGTAATGGGATGGGAATGGCAATGGAAGGGCCCCTGTCTGTCTTTCTGTCCTGTCCCTACTTCTCAAGCTTCCTTTATTGTCTGATCCCGTGTGAGGGGAAGAACACCATCGCCTAAAACCAGGTGGGGCCCAGGGCTCCTACCTGGCTCTGTTCAGGTCCCACAATGCAGCTTCTGGGCCTGCCTCTGGGGTGAGGCAGCAGAGCAGGGTCGCCCTGGAATCTGCATTTTTACCCTCCCTCCGTCCTCCCCAGGGCTCTGTGAATACCTTGTGGTACCCCTCCCCAGGCAGTGCAGTCTCCCACTATACATATTTGAAATAGGGCCACAGAGCGGAAAAAGAGAATTCTGGATCACAAAGCCTGGTATGCTCAGCCCAAACCAGAACGCGCTCTGAGATTCTCAGGGCAATGCATCCTGCAAACATATGGGCTGACTGAGGCCCCAAGTCACCCAGGGAGTGGTTGGACCAGCCGCCTCAAGGCTGCGCCCCACTTTCTCCTGCGGGTCCTGAGGGGATGGGGCGTGTGGGGTGGCCGGGTGGCCGGGGCCTCATCCCTCCGCACCCCCAGGAGAAGATCAGCAAGATGAAGGCCAACGAGGTGAAGCTGGAGAGCGACAAGCGGCGCCTGAAGGAGGTGCTGGACGCCTCCGAGAGCCGCACCATCAAGCTGGAGCTGCAGCGGCGCTCGCTCGAGGGGGAGCTGCAGCGCAGCCGCCTGGGCCTGAGTGACCGTGAGGCCCAGGCCCAGGCCCTGCAGGATCGGGTGGACTCCCTGCAGAGACAGGTGGGTCCCCACCTCCGCCTGGAGGCTTCTTGTCTGCACACCCAGCGCCGGGTGCTTCATAGGGACCACGTAATACTCCCTGTGAGGCAAGCCTCATCCTCATTTCATGGATGGGCAGACAGGAGTTCAGAGGTGACCTCATCACGCAAGATCAACATAGCTAATAAGAGAGACAAAATTAGAGTGTGAGACTCTCACAACAGAGTCTAGGAAATCTGCTTCTCTCCTAGGAAGCAGGTAGGACAAGTTAGAGATGTAGGTTCCACTTGTGTCCCTTTTTGCTTTGGCTGCCAGGAAGCTCAGCTCTAGAATGTTCAGGGACTCTGCTAGCCCTGCACGGTCACCTGCCAAAGTCAAGAACTCAGAACATTTCCAGGTTGTGGTGGCTGTGGTGGTTTTTCTTTCCCTTCTATAGCAGGGAGGAGACCGTGGGGTCTGAGACAACTAGGTGGGTGGCACTCCAGGGGAGGGGAGTTAAGCAGCAGTGGGCCAGGGCCCTGGTTGCAGTGGGCTGAGCCAGTGGGAGCACATGGGAACAATGAGCATCAGTGATGAAGGCCGAGGCAGAGTGGGAGGGGCTTGGCTTGGGTTCAGCCTCCTTGCTGGAGGCCGTGGTGAGAGCAGAGCCACTTTACCGTCCTCTGTGTCCTCCTGCCAGGTGGCAGACAGTGAGGTGAAGGCAGGGACCCTGCAGCTGACAGTGGATCGGCTGAGTGGGGCTCTGGTCAAGGTGGAAGAGAGCGAGGGGGCCTTGCGGGACAAGGTGCAGGGCCTGACTGAAGCCTTGGCCCAGAATAATGCCAGCCTTACCAGCACCCAGGACAAGAATCTACATCTGCAGAAGGCTCTCACTGCCTGCGAACATGACCGCCAAGTTCTCCAAGTATGGATTCCGGGGCCTGGCTCGGGGTGGGCTCAGTGAGAGTTCGCCATCAAGGGCAGGCTTGGAGGGACCCTGATAGAGAGGCAGCCACTGGGGCCATCAGTCGGGACCCCGAGGGAGCCAGTCAGTGAAGCTTGGGCGGGGGAGAACACTAAGAGAATAAGTCTACTCACTGAGGCTTACAGGGACCCAGAGGCAGGGTTGATGGGACAGAGCTGGGGTCTGAGGGGTCCCCACCTTATATAGGTCCGTGTGCCAGGGCTGCCGTCTGCCTCGCCCTCCAGATAAGATTTTGGAGCTGTTTTATGGGCTGTGACCCTGACCCAGAGGTACAGAGTAGAGGGGAGCCTTTGCTCCCTCCTGGTACCACCAGCCCCTGTCCCCCAGGAACGGCTGGAAGCCGCCCGGCAGGCGTTATCCGAGGCGCGCAAGCAGAGCAGCTCCCTGGCGGAGCAGGTGCAGACGCTGCGGGGCGAGCTGGCGGACCTGGAGCTGCAGCGGGCGGAGGCGGAGGGCCAGCTGCAACAGCTCCAGGAGGTGAGGGCTGGGATCCCTTCTGTCCCCAGGATGCTGAGGATGGAGTGGGACCTTCCTTATCCCAACGTCATCCCTGACCTAGGTTCAGCCTCCCGTGGGGAAGCATGGTTCCTTCAGCCCCCGCACCCATAACACAGATGCGGAAGCTGAGGCCGCCTCTCCGGGCGGAGAGGCGGCCTCAGCTGATAGCTGTCTGTCGGGCTTCGTGAGGCTTGGCCGAACTGGGGGCTTGCTGGTTTTTTTCAGGTGCTGCGGCAGCGCCAGGAGGCTGAGGCTGCGGCCCTGCACACGGTCCAGAAGCTGCGGGACGAGCGGCGGCTACTGCAGGAGCGCCTGGACGGCCTGCAGGGCACTCTCGGCCAGCTGGAGGTTGAGAAGCGGGAGGTAGAGCGGTCAGCGCTGCGGCTGGAGAAGGACCGCCTGGCCCTCAAGAGGATGCTGGACAAGGTGGGCTGAGCCTCCGGGGCCCTCCCCTGCCTTCCTCTGGGTCCTAGCCGGGGTTGATTTTGGCTGTGTGCCCCCCGACCCCGGCCCCTGGTCTTGCTGCCTCTAACCTGACCCCTCTCCCTGGGCCCTTCCCTCTTCGTGGGACCTCCCTCCTTCCCGGGGCCCCCCTGATGCCCTCCTGCTCTCCCTGCCCAGGTGGAGCGCGAGAAGCTTCGCAGCCACGAGGACACGGTGCGGCTGAATGCGGAGAGGGGCCGCCTGGACCGCACGCTCACGGGGGCCGAGCTGGAGCTGGCTGAGGCCCAGAAGCAGATCCAGCTGCTGGAGGTTCAGCCCCTGGCCACCCTCTCTCTCCCGAGCCCTGGAGCTGGGCCCCACTTCCCACCCTAGCCTTGGCCTGAGTGCCGAACCAGCCCAGGAGCTGCTGATGGCTCAGCCGGCCCAGGCTCCTCAGCCTCTATAACCCCCTGAGTCCGGACCCTTGGAGGGGACAGCCCAGAGCCAGGGCCCAGAGGGAGGGGTCCTCCTGCGTGGAGAGAAAAGAGATGCCAGTTAGTATGTGAGCCTGTGTGTGTGCTCTGGGCATGTAGAGGTGTGAGCGTGCCTGGGAGTATTCTCGTGCATGTCTCCTGAGTCTTGTGCACGGACGTAGCAAGTGGAAGTACTAGGAGTGTGTTTTATGTGTGTGTGTGTGTGTCTTTCTGTACAGAGGTCTTCCTGTCTGTAGATGTATGTAGGAGTGTTGGGCTTTTGCACATATGCGTGCATCCATGTGAACACGGTAAGTGTTTACGTGCTTGCTTTTGTGCCTCTATGTGCGTGTGGGTCTGTCTCTGACTACATCTGTGTGTGTGCACGCGCGCATGGGTGCACGCCTGTCAGCGGGGCTCACTAGGTACCCTGACCCAGGATTTGCAGACCAGGTGGGCCAGGAACATGGGGGACAAACAAGGATTTCTCCTGCACCCCTGCCTGCACTTTTGCCCCAAGGGGCCTTTAGGCTCCGGGAGGTGCATGACATCCCCTTGCACGCGCACACGGCACACGCACACAGGGCCAGACCCCTCACCAGCTGCCGCTCCCACAGGCCCAGGTGGCGGCCCTGGAGGTCCAGAGCCCGGCCCGGCTGGAGGCCGAGGAGCAGCAGCAGCGGGAGCTCCAGCAGGAGGTGGAGCGCCTGCGCAGTGCCCAGGTGCAGACAGAGCGCACGCTGGAGGCACGGGAGCGGGCCCACCGGCAGCGGGTGCGGGGCCTGGAGGAGCAGGTACTCGGGCCCCTCCCCGGGATGTGGAAGCGGGGAGGAGGGATGAGGATCGGCGGAGGGCTGGCCCTGACCTCGGGTAGAAGCAGTCGCTGGTCTGATCGGGGACCCACGCTGGTATCCGTCATGACCAGACACAGGCCCAAGTGATGTCACTGGAACTCCGGCCCTCTGCTGTGGCTCTGCTGTCCTCACGGCTGTCCCCTGGGTGGCACAGGTGGCATGAACAGCCCCAGCCTAGGTCATCCCAACGATCCACCATAGAGAAAAGGGGACCTTTTTCCTGAGAGCAGCAGCAGAAGTCCCGGGGATGATGCTTACTGGCCAGCTTGGGTCCCAGATCTTTTCCCAGCTGTCCCCGACCAACCTGTGCATGGGTAGACCAGGCCTGGGTCATGGGTGCCCTGAGTTGGGCTAGTACCAGGCCTGCCTCAGTGATGCGAGTGGGGACGGGTGGCCCCTGAGGAGATGCGAGGAGCGGTCAGAAGACAGCCAGCTGCCGTGTGAGACGGAATGGGAGGGGAAGGAAGCAGCCTGGTGCTTCACGAGACCCGTTTTTTCCTGAAACAGGCAGGATTGGGTCCCTTGTGGGGCCCTGGCTGCAGCCACCCCCCATCCCCACCTTCTTTGACTTCAGTCTGGTGGCCTGAGCCGCCACCTTCTCTTTCTTCTCCAGGTGTCCACACTGAAGGGACAGTTGGAACAGGAGTTTCGGAGGAGCTCAGCATCCTTCTCCCCCATGTCCGGCCCCGCGGGGGAATGAGCCCCTTCCTGGTTGGCATCCTAGAGGACAGCCGCAGCTGGGGCAGGACTGCAGCCCCCCCGTCTGCAGGGTCCGCCCAGGCCCCGGCCTGCCAAGCCACCAGAGCTTGGTGGGGGGTGGGGAGGAGCCAGGTGGCAGCGCTGAGGGCCGAAGGCTGGGGACTCGAGGAGCAGCTTTGTGGCCTCACCCGTGGGTCCCACCTCAGTTTGGTCCCTCCCCTGGGATGAGCCTCCAGGTCCTGTGAGAGCCTCTCTGAGTGGCTGAGCCGAAGCCCGGGGTAAAGGAGACCCCCCCTTGCCTTTGGCCGGCCCTGGGACATGGGCTTATGGGAAAGAGTAGGGGAGCCTGGGAGTCAGAGACCCGGGCCCTCCTCCAGCTTTCCAGAGCTCTCTCTGCCTTAGTTCGGAGTGTTTGTCAGGAAATTCCTCAGAGTTCAGAGTCCCTGTATTTTTATACCTTTTTACAGTGTTAACGGTTCAGAACTATTGTGTTTTTTTTGTAGCAAGGAGACCTCATTTTCTAAAAATGGTTTGTGTAGACGTGTCTCTTCACTTTTGCACCTGAGAGATTGGAAGGGCCAGGAGGGGGACACCGGGGCCTGGGCCGGGAGGGATGAGGCCCCTGGCTAGGGGTACATAGGGAGAAGGGGAGACTTGAGAAGGGCTGTGGCACTTCCCAGCCTCCCAGGCTGTCAGCCTGGGGAGGGCTCTGTGGTCCTGTGCCACCCGTCCCAGGCAACAAATGCAGCTGTGACCCAAACTGCGCTCCTTCTAGCCACAGCGCTCTGGCCCCTCCTCAGGACGGGGTCCCCCTCTGGACACAGGCAGGCGGTCCAGACAGTGCAGGCCTGGGAGAGACCATGGGGTCTTGTCCTGGCTCCACTGAGTGAGGCTGGCGAAGCTGCACAACCTCTCGGAGGCTCGGTTTGCTTGTGTGTAAAATGGGGACACACCTTGCAGGGTGGCTGTGAGGAGGTTCGTGTGCAAGGCACTCAGTGTTGGCAAGGAGACATTCCTCTCCTCCCTGGAGTCCAGTGGAGTCAGGCTCTGCCCCAGCTCTGCCACCTCCAGGTGTGGACCCTGGGTGGGTCACTGATGCCCCTGGGCTTCTGGTCTGTTAGAGACATTACCAAGCCCCACCACGCGGGCCTGTTGGGAGGGTGTGCTGGTCAGACAGGGGGAGCCCAGACCTCATGTGCAGGTCAGAGGGAGGCATTCTAAGGCCTTGGCCTACTTCTACCCTCTGACCACCAGCCTTCCCTGCCCAAAGGTGGATCTGAGTCCACCTACCTTGACCTCCTGCTTTATATCCTAGAGGTACCTTTATGCCTGCAATGTGGGCAGCCTCCCATCTGGGCTTGTATCCCTCTGATGACAGGAACTCACGCCCTCACCAAGCAATAAGGAAGCTGTATCTCCCCCTCCCCGCAATGACCCATAGACCCTGGGTGGGGAAGTTGTCACAGTCCATCTTTCTGGGTGGGTCTGTTAAAGCCGGTGATCAAGGAGGCAGGACTGGGACCGCAGAGGCAAGGCCACAGGTCATCCGAACGGTCCCTTGTCCCGGGGGAGCCAGGCAGCCTCTCAATGAGGACAAGCAGTGTTGGAGGTAGCTGGCCACCTGCCCTGTCCTCCCAACCAAAAAATGACCAAATCTTTTGTAAAAACAATTTTAATTTTATATAAAACAAAGGTGGTCTATGCCCGGGAACTGTAGGAAACCCAAGCAGACCAGCTGGGGTGAGGGGCATAGCCTACCTCGAGGGGCTGGGGGGCCGGGGGACTGTCCTCACAGGGACTGAAAAGGCACATCAGAGGCCCCGGTCCCACCGAGAGACCCGGGATGCCCCTCATCTGGGGGCGAACACTGGACAATGGGGAGCCCCCTGCCTTGTGTTCCAGGGATGGCCGCAGGCTGGGAGAAGGGCCTGAGACGAACCCCTGGGGCCACAGTCCACTAACTTTTTACAGAATAAAAGGAATGTGAGGCTGGGGAGAAAAGCACCAGGTCAGGCAGGGCCTGAGGGCCCCGGATCCGAGGAAGGTCCAGGGTGCGGGGCTGCCAGCTCCGCCCTAGCAGCCCCCGCAGCTCCTGGCACAGGAGGCCGCCACGGACTGACACAGGCCACTGCTGGCCATGACGCCGCACTTGGAGAACTTGTCCCGACACAGGTCAGCTGCGGTGGGGGCAAGGAGCTGGGGTCAGGGTGAGGCTGGGTGATGGAAAACCACCGCCCCTCCCCCACCCCGTGGCAGGGAACGTTCCAAGGCAAAGCAGCCGGGAGGGAGCTCAGGGTCCCCCAGCAGTGACCCCGGCACAGAACACGCGCTTCATAACCACCAGGGGCGGAGCAGGGAGGGGTCGAGGGGTGCAGGCCTTCCTACCTCGAAGGAGCTCCTCATGGGCACAGACCGTGCGGACACAGATCTCCCTGTTGACCACGTACACGCGGCGGAGGCTGGGGACACGGAGCCAGGACAGTGGTGTCACCCCACCGTCACCCAGCCCCACTGGGGGAGCCTGCACATCCCGACCCCCGAGGTCAGGGCTCGAGTTCCACTTCAGGATTTGTGCTTCCCTCAAGTCCCACCTCGGCTGGGTGCTGCTGCGCCCGCCCTGCGCCCCGGCCGCCTCCCTGCCTCACTGCCCTACGTGTGCTCACCTGTAGAAGCAGACCTCGTTGAGACACTGTTTACAAGGCTTGTGGATGGAGTAGAGGCGGGTGCACGGGTACTGCTCCTCCCGGCAGTCTGGGTGATGGGCGGGATCAGACGAGCTGCTGCAGCCTGCAGCCCTGTGCTGGGGCGAGCCCCCAACACTGCCCACCAAGACTGGCTGTCCTATGGGGGTCTAGGTCCACCCTGTGCCCTCTGGCCTGGGGCACACACGCACAGGGGCATGCACAGCTGCACAGACAGCACGGCTGAGCCCCCAGGGGCCGCCGGGTTTTATACAATGTATTTATACGGGCAGAGATGTGCAACCACACTTGGAAGCCTATAAGCTCAAACCCAACCACGCCCACACTCACAGGGTCGCAGAAGCACACACCAACCACGGGGGCAGGGCTGTGCTAACTCGCAAAACCACACCCTAACACTGAGCTCAGCTGGGGGAGAGCAGCCCTCACAATCTGGCTCCCTCAGGCTTGTGGGGGCAGCACGGGCTCGCTTGGCTGGCTGGGGCTTTGGCTCCCCTCTTGGCATCACCTGCCATGAGCACCACCCAGTGCTCCCTTCCCCTTCCCAGTGTCTGGGGGTAGAGGGCCCTTCCCGAGCCTACGGCTAAGCCCAGGGGCAAGGGGGTCCCCCAGAGCTGCCCGAGGGGCCCTGGAGTTGCTGGCCTAAAGCAGGGGCACGTCTGCAAGCCACTACCCTACCATCTACCCGGCAAAAGCCAAAGGCCTGGCTGTCTCTGTCCTACCAGCACCGCACCCCACTCTACCCCAGCTTGGGGGGCCGTGCCTCCATTTCCCCTGCGGTCGGGGAAGCTCTTACCCAGGGGCCCAGGCTCCGTGGGCTCTGTCTCCACGTTTCCTGGAGCTGGTGTTGGGAGAGGGGTCGGCAGAGATCACTGAGAGGGGTCTGTTCCGAGGACCTGCCCCAGCCCAGCACAGACCCGCCCCTCCCACGGTTGACAGGAGCTGGCAGCCTACCTACGGTGGGGACCCCGATGACTTCCTGTTGGACTTGCTGCTGGGACTGGAACTGGAACTGCTCCGCGGGGGGCCGGGGAGTCACCTCTGAGATGGGGGACGATCAGAGGGTCCACTCCATTCTCTCCAGCCCACACCCAGCTGCCCACCCACCTGACCTGCCCCGCCCTACGCCCCGCCTTTACCTTGATAATCATAGTAGTCCGCGTTTTCTGAGAACAAAGATAAATACGGAGTTGTCGGGGGTTGGGCGAGCTCTCAGTCCCAGGGGCCAAGAAGGTCACAACTAAACCCAGGACCCCCGCCCCCTTCCCACCGGGTCCCCAGCTGAGTCAGGCACACCCTGGCAGGGTGTGGGGAGACCCGGGGAGGGCAAGGCCCTTACCTATCTGGTCACTGTAGTGGGTGTACTGGACGTGGTCTGGGAACGGAGGCAGTGGGTCTAGGTCGTATTGGCCCTGAGCCAGCAGGCCTACTGTGAGGAAGCAAAGCATGAGGGGGTGCCCTGCAGGGAAGGACAGCAGGGGCCCCAAGGCACATCTGGGGAGGGCAGGCAGAAGTCCCAAGGGCAGGCAGGTAAGACCTTAAGATTCTACACCCCAACTCTTAGATCCAAGGGATCCAAACTCATTCGTCAAGCATAAAGGCCCTTATGCTCCCTGTTCCTAGGTCACCTTACTGACTTTTGGGCTGTCCCCTCCATCGTAGCTTCCTGACTATTCCTGGAACTCAGCATCCTCCTGTCTGCCCCAGGGCCTTTGCATTTGACTTTCCCTAGGCCTACAATCTTGGTTAACTTTTCTTCCTTCAGATCTCAACTAAAAATTCAGTTCTCTCCGAGAGGCCTTCACCGGCCCACCCACCCTCTCCATCCCATTCTTCTGTTTATTTCCATCATAGCACTTGACACACTGACATTTATCACAGGGACTTGATACAGCAGCTTCCCGTCCCTAGATGGGCAGCAACAAAGGCAGGGATGTGTCTGCCCGGTTCATCACTGCATCCCCAGGGTCTAGGCCCGTGCCTCGCACGTAGTAGGAGCTCAACAAATATCTGTTAAACGAATAAATGTTAGACCTGGCAGGGCCTTGGGGGTCACTCCACAGTCAAGAGGATATAGGGTGGTTGGGTCCCAAATGGGTCTAGAACCCAGACCGAGAGACTCCCTGCCTTGTGTGCTTCTCCCCGCTTACACGTCGGCTCCCAGGAGGGTTAGTACATTAGAAGAAAAGCAGGGGCTTCCTGGCGCCTGGGTGTGTGCCCACTCTCCAGAGTCCCAGCCCGGCTGGGATGAGGGTGTGGGATGCCCCCGACTTTGGGAGGGGTTGGCCAGTCTAGTTTGTGGTCCAGGAGGCAGGAGGCCCTGCGACCCAGGGAGCTGAGTTCTGGCCACAGGGCACAATGAAGGCTCACTGCCAGCTCCCACCCCGGGGGAGGCCCCCCCCCCCAGCCCCAGGAGCCACGCACCGGGCAAGAACAGCAGGAAGAGGTAGGCAGCTCTCATGGCTCCGAGGTGAGGCCGTCTGGGCTGGTGTCAGGACAGCTAGAGGAAGAGGAGAGGCAAGCTGGAGTTCAGGCCCACTCACCCATGGCCGAGGAGCCCACCTCTGCTCGCCCACATGTAGCCCGGAAGAGGAGGAGGAAGAGACGCTCGGACCAGAAGCCAGGCATAGGGAGGGCCAGGAGTCGGGCGGGGGTGGGGGGGGCGGCCTACAGAGGGACAGCTGCTGTCCCTGTGGCCCACCAGGTGTTCAGGTCCCAAGGGACCAGGCCTCCAACCTTGTTCCAGCGTTGATCTTGCGAATGGATAGAACCCACCCTACCCTTCTCACCGGGGGGAACTTTCTAGTCCCCCACTAGCCTGACTCCACTCTCCTAACCTACAAGCCATGCCCATCTTCTGACTCAGTGCCTTCTGGTGTCTCATGCACTAATGTGAACCCACCCCTGACCCCAGGCCCAACTTCAGGACCCCGGCCCCGCTCAGCTACCATCATAGCCGGGACTCCGCAGCGTCCGCCAAACCCACCACCTGTTCCCCATTAGCCAGAGGGCCCTGAGTGTCTTGCTCTGCAGGAAACCACGTGCATGCATGGGCCCCAGGGGCCGAAGGGCAGCCAGGCCTGGGCAGGGCTCCCACCCCCAGAAGATTCCTCTCCTGCCAGGCCTCCGGGCCTCCTAAGACCTGGCTGTCTTCGTCACAGACTCACGAGACTAAGGTCTATTTTGTCTGCAGCAGCAGGAAGCACTTAGGGCGGAGTCTGCGGGGAGTTTCTCTGGATCCTGGAAGGGCAGCGCTGAAGGAACCGTGATGTCACCCAGCCCAGGGGTTCTGAGCCCCCAGCACGGTATGACAAGTGTTGTGCTGGTCCTAAGTGGTCCTTAGCCTTCCCCGGTTCTTGAAGTTCAAGAACGGCAGTGTCTGGCCACACCGTGGGGTTGGCAGGGTCCACGGGTCCCCATGTGCCGTCCCGGCTCAGTGGGAGGCAGTCTCCGGACTGGACTGTCATCCTTCTCCAGCGGTGCTGGGCGACAGCCCAGCGCTCCCCCATCCAGGAGGGCCCCTCCCACCACAGCAAAGAGAGTTCTTCCAGACAGCTAACTGGACACCTGCCTGCCCCAGGGCATCTAGGGAGAGGGAAGGAAACGTGGGCATAGGTCCCTCTTCCCTCCCAACCCTGAGCCTTCTGGGACCCCCGCCTGGCTCATACACTCACCACCCCCTTCCTTACTGGGGTGGGGTGGGGTGGGGTGGAGGAGATGAGGCCCATGACTCAAGCGGCCCCAGAGGCAGGGCACTCTGGCTCCCTACAGCCCTGTTCTGAAAACCCTTGGCCTCTCACGGTAGGCGGGACCGAAATACCTGGAGCTCTTTCCTTGTAACTCCCCACAAGGCCTCACTATCCCCTCGTTGTTCCTGTGGACTGGTGGCCGCCAGGCCAGTTGGAGCTGTCACCACTCAGGAGGAGGCCCTGAGCTGGGGCCTAAGGGGCCTTAAGAAGTGGGGTGGGGCTGTCTGTCCCCCAAACCCCTCCTAGGCCTCTCAGCCTCCTGCATGGACTCTCCCTCACCAGGAAGGTCTGGCACCCAGGCCCAGGCTTATTATTGTGGGGACCCCCCCCCGGGGGACAAAGGGTGTGAGTAAGGGATCCTCCTTCCTCTTGGGGGGAACATATCTCCAAGCACCTCCGTCTAGACTATGGATTTTGGGGAGTGGGGAAGGCTGAGTGCTGCTTAGGAGGCCCCTTCCCCTTCTGGGGACCCCACCCCATGCGACGGTGGACAGGAGGGGATGAGCGGGGCTTCCTCAGAGCCCCCCCGACCCCATGCTCCCCGGGTAGGGAGGAGGCTGGCTGCGGAGCGGCGGGGGGAGACCAGATGTGGCCGCGCACAGCTGGGAACAATCAGCCCCGAGCTCGAACGTAGGCTCCCCGCGCCCTCCGGGTCTCGGGTGTCCCTTTGTCTCTCCGCGGCTGTGGCCCAGCGGCTCCGGCCGACGCCCCCACCCCACCGTGGCAGTTCAGCCTCCCGGGGCAAAGGAGAGCCACCCCCACGCCCCGACGCCCCAACTCGGGCTCCCCCAAACTTCCCCAAACTTGGGCCCCCCTCCAAGCGACTCCAAACCTCCCAAGTGCCCTCTTAGCATCTACTCAGACGGCCCTGGGTTCAGGAAGCCTGACAGCCGGCCTCAGGCCCGGGGGCCTGAGGAGCCCCGCACCCCAGCCCCCACGCCCCCGGGTCCCCTTAGTGGCCCCCGCCGCTCCCGGCGCCAGGCCCGCGCCTACCTGGTCGGGTCACTCCGCCGTCCGCTCCGAGTCCGCCCGCGGAGCCGCCCCTCCGCCCTCTCCGAGCCCCCCTCCTGGCCCCCGACGGCTCGGCGCCCGCCCTCCAACCCTGGAGCCGCTGGGTCCTAACGCGAGCTCCGTCCGCCTTTCGCGCCCGCGGGGCTCCAGTCCGCTTCTGGGGCGGCCCTGGGGGAGGCGCCCCCCGCGGCCACCCTCACATCAGCTCAGACTTCAGGTGAGCAGAACGTCTCCCCCATCTCCTCGGCACGTCTGGGCTGGGGTCTGGTGTGAGGTGGGTTTTGGAGGACGTGTTACCCCATTTCACAGAGGAGGAAACTGAGTCCCCTAAAGGGGACTCACCCACCGCCACGCAGCTCTCCCCTCTGGCTTCTCCTCGCTTCCAGGACAGCCTTCCTGACCTGCTTTCCCTATTGCCTCTCTGGTTGTGCCTTCTGGGTCTCCCCGGCCAGCTCCAGGGTGGGGCTGGCTTTGAGAACCAGCACTGAGGTCTGTGCATGGACCACAGGCTACCAGGCCTGGCCCCAGGAATGTCCCCAAAGCAACAAGGATCCAAGGAACATCCAAGTCCAAATTCATCCCTCCTGACCCTTTCCCAGGCCTGGCTCTCCAAGAGGTCTCCAACTGGGCAGAGGTCCAGCATCCTTCCATCCCTCAGGCTTCCTTGCTCCCCACCCCTGCACCCAGCCCTGCACCCAGCCCAGCACCCAGCCGCTAATCCTGCGCACTGGTCCCAACTGTGGTGGAAGCGACCATTAGCTCTTGCCTGGACTGTGTAATAACCTCTAATCTAGGCCTTCTCAAATGGGCCGTGCCCTCCCTGACCCACCACAGACGCTGGCCCCCTTCTACTTAAAGCCTTTCGCTGGCTTCCCAGGGTATCTGGGGGAAAAGCTAAACTTGCCCGTGACCACCTACCCCCAGGACCCCACCCTTCATCTTGGTCTGGCTCTGCCTCCTCATTCCCTGGCTGGTCTCCCAGCAGCCACATGGCCTTTTGGCCGTCTCTCCCTAAACCCTTTCCTCTGCCTGCCCCAGGACATTTGCACAAGCTGTTTCTCCCTCCTGCAACACTGATGAGGTACCCCCTCCTTCAGGTGATAGACCTAACCCTCCCTTCCTCAGAGGAGCCTTCCTTTTCTCCTGTTCGGCCCCTAAGCACCTTCTGCTTTGCTACTCATAGCTGTCCCATTGCCCTTTGTCCATGGCCATTTGAAATCTGCTCCTCTCCCACGGGAGCTTGGGGGCTACATGAAGACAGCCACAAAGTCTGTTCTTGCCCATCTCCTGTTTATGCTCATTAGGCACAGTGCCAGGCTCAGAGCCACTGTTCAGTAAACATTAATGGAATGAATGAATATGCCCTCAGTTCTCCTGGGACAGACTGGCTGGGGTGGGGGGCAGTGCTGGCCCCTGCCTCTGGGGCAGACCTTGGCCTTGCCTCTCCAGGGGAGCCTCGGCCTGAGGCGGCAGCTCTGGCTGGGAGGACATAGGATCTCCTTGCCCCTCAGTCATGCACCCCACAACTGCCTGTCCCTTAAACTCTGAAGCCTTTTAGAGAGAAACTCTGTATGTCCCATGCATCCTTTGTTCCCTGGCGCTGGTTTGTCAAAGGAATGAATGAATGAATGAATGAATGAGTATCCGCCACCCCCTCTCCAGGGTCTATTACAGAATAGCAGGGACCTCTGTTACCTGGAGCCCTGTGGGCCCCGGGGGGCGACACAGCTCTCCTGCCCTTCCTTAGCCCTTGGCTGCTGCCAGGCCCAAGCCCACTAGGGAAGGAGAGGAAACCACCTTGCAGAAAGGCTGTTCCCTTCACTCAACAAAAGGGGGAAACAGAGGCCCCTGAGCTCCCCACTCTCGTGTCCTGGCCCCCAGATCCTCTCTGCTGCTTCTCCCCCCTCCCCTGGCCCTAAGGACCCAAGCAGAGGTGGCAGCTATGCGAGGAGGGGGTAGTAGGTGTGGGTAATCTTGCGACGACCTGGAGACTCACTCCTTCCCTGCTGGCCTCTCCCACCAGGTTACACGCTGTCCACGGGCAGAGGTCAAGTCTTTCGTATACTGTGCTAGCACCTGTGCCCGGCACATGACTGCCCAATAAATGCGTGACGAAATCGGCTAAGGGTAGAGCAGGGATTCAAACCCAGGCCTCTCCCGGTGTCCTCCAGCCTCCCCCTGCCCAGCATCTACCACCCTGAACTATTGCTGGTTGACACTGCTGGGCTCAGCGCACGTCTGTGGCCACACCTCGTAGTGTAAATTGCTTTTTCACACCTCACATCCCTTCTCCGTGGGTTGATTCCACATCGACCGAGCTCCTGCGAGGGCAGGCCAGTTTTGGCACCAGGACTTCTGGTGATGAGGTCGGCAGGGATGTCCGGAGTGCAGGAAGCAGTCTTTCTTTCCTGCTCTCTCTGGCCTTGCCTGCACTGACAGGCCAGATGACCCAGTTGCCTCTCCAGAGCAGGGCTTGGACAGTGTCCCACTGGTGGGATGAGGTCAGAAGCACCCACCCTTCCCCGGGGGACAGGGCACGTGGTTCGGGTTGGGAGATGTGGGCTCAGAGCCTGGATTTTCATCCGAGAGAGGAATCGGACCACAAACTTGTCCCGGGATCTGGGGCATGGGGGGCGGGGGCAGAAGGGAACAGTCCCCATTAAAAGCCTCGGAGGCACTGGCACTTGTGGGAGGCATGGCCCTTCTCTTGCTGACCCCACAGGATGGAGGAGCGCGGATGCTGGAGTCCAAGCGATCTGGCCCCACCTCTGACTAAGTGAGTGGCCTCTAAGCCTCAGTTTCTCTATCTGTAAAATGGGGATGAGACTGACTCTTCAGTGATAAGGACTGAAAGACGCCACACACAAGGTGATTAACGGGGCACCAGGCATGCGCTCAACCCGGAAACACCATGACTGTCCGATGAACACACGGAGGCCCCGAGAAGGGGGTCGCCCAATATGATCTGAAAAGTCAGGTGCCAGAAGCAGACACACACTGGGGCCCCCCGCACCAGACACCCGGTCTGTGGCACCACATGGGAGACAGGCTGCACCAGGAAAATATTTTGACTTTTATTTGCTACACCGACAGCGGCCCCAAGGCGGGGCTGGTGGCTGTCGTCTCTACACGGGATGTCTGAAGTCGGGGACAACAACAGCATTTCCCCAGCGGATGGCAGGGCAGGCTGGGCCGGGCAGACTCGGGGCAGGAGGATGACGTCTGCCAACCTCCGGGCCGCGGGAGCGACGGCGGTGGCGTCTCTGGAGATGCGTCCCGGGCGGTGGCTCAGAGGCAGGGAAGTCCAGTGTCCAGGGGGCCGAGAGGCCTGCACTACCTCACGGGTCCGGCGGGTGGCGGCCAGGGCTGCTCGGCCAGCTCCCGTTCCAGCTGCTTGAAACGCTTCTTCGAGACCTTTTTGGGCCGGAGCCGCCGCAGACAGGCCGGGAGGCATTGGTCCAGCACGCTCTGCGGACGACATCGAGGGTGCAGAGGGGTGGCTGCGGCCCACCCCCAAAGCTCCCCTCCTTCCCCAACCCAGGGTGAGCCCCACCTCCAGCATGAAGGCCCCCACGAAGTTGAAGGCCACCAGGCCCAGCAGCAGCAGCTTGAAGCAGGTGTCAGCGATGTCCCTCAGTGCCAGTGGGCCTTGCAGGAGGCCAGGGACCAGGAGGAGGCCCACCAGGATGGAGGCCAAGAGCGCCAGGGCCACCAAGAAGGGCACTGGGGGTGAGGGTGCGCATCAGGCTGGGTGGCCCTTGCCCCCGCCCACGCATGTCCGGAGGGGAAAGTCCCCCACTCCAGGCCACCCCAGCCGGTCCCTCCCCGACCCACACCAGCCCGGCCCCGCGGTGGCACCGTTGGTGTAGAGCGGCTGACGGAAGGGCGCCCCCCTGGACACGGCTGCAGCCAGGATGAGGTACTGGAAGCTGGACAGAGAGAAGACCACCGTGTTCTCGTAGTTGGGCAGATTGTCTGGCGCGGGCACGGTCTGGTTCAGAGGCACAAACCTGGGGAGGGGGCAGCGCAAAGATGGGGGCTCAGGGAGCGCATGTGCAGGGGATGGGGCGGGGGGCGGGGGATCTGGGAGCCGGGCTCCCTACTCACCAGGGTTGGGCCACGGTCAGGAAGTAGCCCCCCAGCTGCACGCCGGCCACCAGGGCCACCTGCAGCAGCAGGCTGCTTAGCACAGGGATGCTGAGCAGGGCCCCGGGTGGCCGCGCCTGCCCCAGCGCCAGTGCCGGCCCCGTGCGGCTCATGAGCACGGCCACCGTGGTGGTGATGACCAGGTCGATGGCCAGGAACTGCACGTCCCCCAGGTTGGTGTTGATCTGCCGGCAGGGGAGGGAGGGCACAGGAAGATGGCAGGGAGGCACTGGCCCTGCCCTCGCAAGTCTGAAGGGGAAGGCTGGACTCCTGCCTAGCAGCCCAATCGGGGGCGGGGTGGGCAGCGCCCTCCTGCTTCTGGGGAACTCCGAGTCTGATGGGGGAGACACCGTGCTGCCTTCAGGGAGCCCGCCCTTCCAGTGTGAGGGAGAAGGCATCCCTGCTGACCCTTCGGACACCTAAACCTAATGGGGTCAGTTCCTCCTGTCCACCGGAAGCTCCCAGTGGGCGGGGTGCTCAGCCTCTGCCTTGCGGAGCCTCTGGTCACCAGAGGACACAGTTCTCGGTGGATGCAGGGACAGATGCCAGCCAGCTCGAGATCTGCACTGCCCCCACCCCACGTCGCCTGCTTTCCGTGGGGCCAAGCCACGTGCGCTCAGAGCAAAGCTGGGGAGATACCCCCTGAAGAGGCATGATGGGCACAACCAAGTCTGGACCAGGGCGAGTGGGGAAACGGATGCAACAGTGGGATAGGAGCAGCGGCCCTGGCTCTGCCCCACTCCTGCCTCCGTCCCTGCCTGGGCTCTGCCTGGCTCTGCCTCGGTCTCCCCTGCAGACAAGAGCTCCTAAGGACAGGGATGACACGTTAGCACAGGACAGCTGTCCCTCTTTCTGAGGACCTACTGTGTGCCACCACCCAAGGCTCAGGAATTGTCCAAGCCACGCCACTAGAACATGGCAGAGCGGGATCTGAGGCCACACCATCCATTCCAGAAGCTGCTGGGCTCCTAGGCATGGGGCTGAGTGTCCCGTCTCTGGGCCTGCTCCAGGCAGCGAGCTCTGCCCCACTCACCGTGTAGAGGATCAGGACCGAGATGAACTGGGTCAGGCTGTACAGAGCCATGTACTTGAAGACGCTGAACGAGGTGTCGAGGGAACACCGGCCTTCCCTGCATGCACGGTTGGGGTGTTAGCGGGCCCGGGCTGGCTGTCGGCCCCGAGGGCACCCCCACCCCCCGCCGGCCCCTGCCCACCTCACCTGATGACCATGGGCACACACTCGATGCTGGCCATGCTTGAGGTGAAGGGCGAGACTACCGAGGCCTCAGCCTGGGACAGCGAGATGCCCACGTCCGCCGCCTTCAGGGCCCCGCAGTCGTTGGCACCGTCCCCGCACATGCCCACGCAGTACCTGCACAGAGGAGGGGCCTGTCTGGAGCCTGCCTGGTGCCCGGAACGTCGCAGGGGCCCCGGGAGAGCCTGCAGGGGCTCTCCCGAGGGTGATGATGACTCCTAAAGCCTGCGGTGGGAGGTGGGGGCTGGCGCACCCCCACCCCCATCCCCCCCAGCCGGACCCGCTAGCCCGCCCTCCCGCCTGCAGGTACGCACTGAAGCTTCTGGAGCTCACACACCAGCTCCGTCTTCTGCTCGGGAGCCATGCGGGCGAAGACCGTGCCCTGGACCAGGACCTGAGAGCACGGGAGGAGGGAGAGGCTGAGGCAGCTGCCACGTCGGGGTGGGAGAGCTGTGAGGAGGGGGCGGAGCACGGGGAGGCTTAGGACGACCAGGGGTGCTGGGGGGGTGGCGCAGCCCTACCTTGGGCAGCAGCTTGGGGAAGTGCTTCATAAGGACACCAAAGGTGGACCCGCTGAGGGCCAGGTGGCTGGATCGGGGGTCCGGCTCCACGGTGTAGCTGGCGGCCTGATCAGGATCCTGGGGGCACAGGAAACTCAGCTCAGCTTCCCCTGCCCACACTGGAGAGCTGGGGCCGGGGTCAGGCAGCACAGGGCGGGGTCGTCGGTGGGGTGTGTGGCTGGAACCCCGGCTCGGCCTCACCTTAGCCCCGTTCACAGCTGCGGAGGATTCCAACGGCAGGAGCTCGAGGGACGCAGGCTGGCCTCGCTCAGGGGGGGTGGCATGGATGATGACCAGATGCTCCCGGGGGCCCACCATGCCGCAGCCCTGGGCCACCGTGACTGCTGTCTGCAGGTTGTCCCCTAGGAGCATGGGGGCCAGGTCAGGGCCCAACTGCTGTCCGGGAGGCCCGTCCTCACCCTGACACTTATGGATGGGAAAACTGAGGCCAGACACGCTGTCTGCCATGACTGACTGGGTGAGCTCAGGCAGGTTCATCAATGCTCTGAACCCACCTTCATCACCTCTAAAACCAGGCATCGAAGGACTTAGGAGAAAGTGGGGATCAGGGCTAATGTCCCACATATCCTACTTAGTGCTGCAAGACTTTCTGGAAAGTGTGTGCATGCACTCAAGAGTGGGGAGGACAAGGAGAGAAGACACAGACCTACCAGGCCCCTCAGCGTCACCCTGGCTAGAATCTATTTCTTGTTCCATCAAACTGTCACCACTTTCCAGGGTGACATAATTCCCCCCATTTCCTACAGGGGGCACTGGAACCCAGAGAAGCCATGTCGTCTCAGGTAAGGGGCTGGACCCCAGCCTGCTTAGTGGGGGGGGGGGGGGGGTTGGAGGATGTGCCTGGAGGTCATTCTACTCCCTGGGGCCTCACCATTCTTATCTATCAAGTGGAGGGACAAGGGCCACTTGGGAGGGATCCTGGGAAGACCCATGAGACATCTGAAAAGGAGCTGGCCTGAGGCAGGGATCCGAAAAGAAGGGGTGCCTCTGTCCATGATGGTGGAGGGGAATGCCGCCCTCCCAAGCCAGCCTGTGGCCCACGGGCACCTGTCACCATGACGGTACGGATGCGGGTCCTCCGCAGAGCCTGGATGACCGCTGTGGTCTGTGGCTTCAGCAGGTTCCTCATGACCAGCAGCCCCAGGAGGCTCAGCTCCCGCTCCAAGGTGTCCCTGGAGGGTGGGCGGACCCAGGTCAGAGGTCACAGGGTGGTTCAGGACCCTGTCCCCGCCTCTGGGCAAGGCTCTCTCCCCCACCCTGTCCCCCTCCACCCTGGGGGCTCCTAGCAGAGAGGCCCCCCCTGCTCCGCCCACGCCAGGGCCAGAGGCCCAGTCCCCGGGGGGTGGGGGGCAGCCCACCTCGTCAGCTGCTGAGCAGCCTCCAGGCTGGGTGCCACGGGCAGCGGCTTGCTGGCAAGGGCCACCACTCGGTAGCCAGCGGCCGTGTAGCTCTGCAGCCTCTGGGCGAAGTCCGGGGGCACTGCCGGGGAGAGGCAGGTGTCACCGGGACAAGGAGCTGGGGGCCCACCCCGTTCTGGGCCGCGGCGGCCTGCCCCCTTCACCTGTCTCGGGCTTGCAGAGGCCTGCCACCAGCTCAGGGGAGCCCTTGACGTAGGCCTCGGGCTGCGCCGCTCCCGGCCACGCCACTACCACGTTCATGCGCTGCAGGGCTGACGAGAAGGGGAAGCGGCTGAGGATGCTGACGGGCACTGGGGGCTCCTCCTGCAGAGATGGGGGGGGCAGCTGAAGGACTGGCCCAGGGAGCCCACCCCTCCCATCCCACACCCCACCATGACTCACCACGCCCTGCAGCTGGGGCTCCTGGAGTGGGGGTCTCATCACCGCCAAGACCTGCGTCCCAAAGGCCGAGTCAGCAGCCGGGCCCTCGTCCAGGACCTGGGAGGCAGGCAGGGAAGGTTGGCCTCCGCCGGGATGGCAGCGGGCTGGGCCCACCGAGGGGGGCGGCGGGAGACTCAAGTTAGCCTCCTGGAAGCCTTCCTTCGCGGGAGAGCGGATTGAAGTCACGGGCTGTGGAGTCGGAGGGACCCCAGTTCAAACCCTGGCTTTGCCACTCACAAGCTGCAGGGGGACCTTGGACAAGTTACTCCGACTCTCCCTCAGCCTCCGCTTCCTCCTTCTGGGGCAGGTTTGGAAGCTTCCCTCCAGGGCTCCAGGGGAGCGTTGGCACCAAGTGGGGGCTCCCACGTGGCCCTCGCCATTGTCATTAATGACGGTGGCACAACGATGCCACCCAACGTCCTGGCATGAAGACCGGGCGGGGCCGGTGAGAGCCCAGCTGCCCAGAGCCAGGGGCTGACCCGCTCGGCCTCCTCACCCAGCCAGTCGATTCCACCATCTTGAGGTCCATGGGGTCGCCCACGGGGGTGTCCTGGAGCCGGCTGAGGGCATGGCAGGTGGCCAGCGCTCGGAGCAGGGGCCCCATGGGCAGGCGGCGGGGCTCTGGCACCAGAGGCAGGAACGCCTGCCCTTTCAGGGGCACCACACCCATCACATCCAAGCCGTCCTCCGTGAGGGTGCCCGTCTGCAGGGGGCAAGGGACGGGCCAGTGATGAGTCCCGGGAGGAGCTGCGTGTGCCTGCGTGGGGTGCCCCCAACCCAGGCCAGGTGGGGGCCGTGGGAAGCCCGGGAGCCCGTGCAGGAGCCAGAAGCGGTCCCTCCGCCAGGGTGGCCCTCCCCAACCCCCGCCTCCTGTCTGGCACCACTGCCTCCAGGAAGTCTTCCGCCCCCTACAGCAGGGTCAGGAGGCCCCTGCTCCGGGCTCCCACCCACGACCACTCCGTTACCCCCCCATCACTTGTTTGATGGGAAGCTCCCTGTGGCCCCCAGTGCCCTCAGAATCATTAAGGTCTGAAGTCCTCAACGGGGCTCACCAGCCTCTGCCTGACCAGGGCCCCAGCTGCCTCGGCCTGGCCCCCTCCCCGCTGCTCCCCGTGCCCCAGGTCTGTTCCTCCAAGGAGCCAGGCTGACTGCTCCCCAGCCCCTGTCTCATGTCTCCAGGAGCAGTCCCCTACCCCTGCCCCAAGGTCTCAAGGAACCTTCCTAGATGCCATGTCCTGAAGGGAGTGACCCCCACGGTACCACCCTCTCACATGACCCTGTTCACTTCCTTCCCCAAACCCATCACCACCTGCAGCTCCTTGTGCCCCCCAAGTCACTCATTCTGGAGGGGGGACATAACCCTGGGGGTCTCTGCTGGGTTTCAGTGCTGAGAGAAGCCCCAGGGAGCGACTTAATGACCTCAGACAGTCTGGGCTTTGTCTGCCAGACCCTGAGCTGGACATGCGTGGGAGGGGGCAGGGCGCGGGGTCTCTGAGCATTTCCGCCCCAGGACAGGATCTGGCACCGAGCTGGCCCTTGGTCAAGGCTGCCAACTGAGGTATACAGGTGTAGGGACCTGGTCGTGGTAGAGTCCGTGGCCCCTGCCCTGCGGCCCCCACCTTGTCAAAACACACCAGCTGGAGCTTGCCCCCCAGGTTGATGCGCAGCGGGTGGATACAGAAGATGCCCTGACTCCGGAGCCGGCTCTGGGCGTAGAGTGTGCACACGGTCATGGCGGCCGGCAGGGCGGGGGGCACCACCACCGTCACCAGGTCCAGAGCCCGGATCACGATCTCATTCAGCGGCACCTGGCAGGAGGCACGGTGAGCACCAAGGGCCAGGCCGGCCCAGGTCCCCAGCGGCGGTCCCCGCCCCTCCCCGGGGCCCCGAGGCTCACCCGGTTGCGATGGAGGATGAAGATGCTGTAGATGGTGCCGAGGAGAGCTGGGGAGAAAGCACGGGACTCAGTAAGGTCTGGGGGCGGGGCTTTGGGGGATGGGGCCAGCCAAGGGAGCGCAGGGGGCCCCAGCTCACCCAGGACTGAGAGGGCAGCCACGAACTTCATGCTGTGTTTGTAGAACTTGAAGTTGATGGGCCGGGGGTGCAAGATGGAGCTCACCAGACCTCCTTTTGCTGTGCAGAACCCTGGGAGGAGCCGGGGAGGGGAGGAGTGGGGAGGGCAAGGGTCAGGGCAGGCCCTCCCAACCCCTTCCCTACCCCACCACACCTGGGGGCTGTGAGACACTGCTCCTGGGATGAGAAATCATCCAGGTTGGGGTGACTCGTGATGGCCCACACACCCTGCCCAGTCCTCACAGGGTTTAGTGAAAACAGAATGAGTGGATACCATCTATAAAGTGGGCGGTTTCACTTAAAATCCAGGTATGTGGCTTCTGCTGAAACACTCAGACTAGGGGACACTAGGTCCCATCCCCACGTGACAAGAACCCCTCAGAGTCGTATAGGGCTACTCCTGTCCTAAGGGCTGGGCTCCCACTTGCTGGTCACATCCCTGACCATGTCGTCCAGCCAAACCCAAGCTGGGGGGTGGGACTCTCCTGCCCTGCCCAGGGTCGTGAGCCCGGCATCCCTCCCTGCTTCCCTGACTCCCACCTGTTCGAGTCACCACTGCCAGGACGTGGGGTCCGACGAACGCCCGTGCCTGCAGGATGAGGGTCCCACAGAAGAGCGTGTGCCGCCGGTGGGTCTCTGGGCAGTAGGGCATGGGTCCCTCCGGCAGGGCTGTCTTTAGTACTGGGACGCTCTCCCCTGGGAGGGATGCGGTGGGAAGCCCGTGAGGGGCCTCCACCCCACCCCTCCTTACCACCCAGACAAGGGTTAAGCACACTTAACTCTTGTAACTATACGTGCGGAAGTCACTGCCCCCATTTTACAGAGAGGGACACTGAGGCTCAGGGCAAAGGACATAAAGACACAGCCCCAGACAATGCAGAAAGAGGTGTGCCAGCCGGGTACCAGGGGGAGCCCGACAGTGTGGGTGCGCACGCCTGCACCACCCGGGGGGGGTGGTCGTGGGGAAGACGTTCTCACTCTGTTGGGATTATTTTATAACAAGCAGTATTATTTTTATAACTCAAAGCAACACACCAGGGGCGGGGGCAGGAGCGCCCAACCTCCTAGAAGCCCTGAGTGCCCGAGGGGTGTAGGATCAGCAACTCAGGAGAGCAAAAGGGGAAGAGAAACCTCAAAGTGCTGCTGCGAGGCCAGGGGCCTGGTGGCAGGGGCGGGAGCCGGCGAGGTGGGGGGCCGCTGACCTGTCAGAGCGCTCTCGTTGACCACGCACTCGCCGGCCACCAGGGCCGCGTCGCAGGGCACCAGCCCGCCTTCCTGGGGCAGCACCAGGCAGTCTCCGGGCACCAGCTCACTGCAGTCCACCCATTCCTTCTCTGCAGGCAAGCGGGGGCCTCAGCACGGCCCAGGGTACCCCCAGCCACCTCCTCGCGCCCCCCCATCCCCTGCTCTCACCTCCACCAGGCCGGCACACACACACCCGCGCCGACAGCTGCACCATGTCCCTCAGAGTCTGGCTTTGCTGTGGGCAAACGAGGGCACGTAGGGAGTGGCAGGCGGTGGCCCCATGGGGGACCCCCCTGCCCCACCCCCCACTCCGCCCCCACCCACCTTTCTGGTCTTGTAGATCGCCAGGCAGATGGACGCGGTGGAGATGAGGAAGATGCACAGGGCGTACGAGTAGTAGCGGTCGGCCAGCCACAGCCCGATGCTGAAGGCCTGGAACCCATAGTAGGGGTTCAGTGCCTGGGGGAGGGGCGGGGAGGCAGCATCAGGGCCCGCGTCCCCGGGGTGGCTAAGCCCCTCCAGACATCCCTGGAGCCTCCGGCTTCTTGGATCTGAAGAGGACACAGGCATGTAGATGCCAGGCCCCCGCTAAGCCCGTCCTCTAAGGGTCATCCAGTGGTGATGACAATTCCAAGCTCCATTTTGCAGATGAGAGCACCGAGGCAAAGAAGGCTCCTCCAGTCACCGGCCCCGAACCACACAGCTCCCCAGGGCTGCCTGGGGTTCCCATCAGGCCCGACTCCAGGAGCCAGTCTCCCTCTCGTGGGCGTCTGCCTCTGGCTTAGAGCGCCGGGATGCCCAGTGTCTTCTAGGGTGTCCGCGTCACTGGCTCCTCTCTGTCCCCTAGGCCGCATCACCCCTCTGAAGCTTGGGATCTTAGCCTGTGAACTGAGTGCCCCTCCTCGTGTGGCTGCCAGAGGGTCAGGGTGGCTCAGGGGCAGCAAGGCCCGGGCTCTGGGGCCTGGCCTCGCGGCCTCTACTCCCAGCCCCAGCCCGGACCCCAGCCTCCAATTCCTTGGGCTGAGTGGACGGGGCTGGGTCTGAGGAGACTCTCCCTTGTGGAGGAGGGGAGAGTCCCTATCAAGTGACCCTAAGACAGCAAGCCCCCGGCCAAGGTCACACAGCCAAGCCGGGCCAGAGCTGGGGCGAGGCCCAGGGCCAGCCCTACCTCGTCCACCAGCAGCTGGGGATAGGACTTGACCGGCACACTGATCACGTTGGGGCCGTATATGGTCTTCCTGTAAGAGAAGCGGCCAGGCAAGGAGATGGAGGGCGCCGCGGCAGCCGGACCCTCCGAGGGCGACAGAGCTCCTCGTCTCACCGCCCGGGAAACCGAGGCCCGGAGAAGGCAGGGGACCGGAAGACCACGTGTGCAGGGCGGTGCGCACCTCACGGTTTGGTCCTGGAAGCTGAGGCCGGAGCAGGAGCGGTGGACGTCGTTGCAGGTGCGGCCACGGTCCAGCAGGCTAGGGGCGGGGGGGGGGGGGGGTGGCGGGAACTCATGTGGGTGCCGGGGCCTGAGCGCTGCCTCCCTGCCTCATGGGACTCGGGGCTCCAGGTCCCTTCTGGGCCACTGAGCTCCTGGGTGGGGGGGGGGCGGGGGGGAGGGGGCAAGTCCCTCACTGACTCTGGGCTTAACCTTCTCCGGCCCCTCTGATCGAGCCCCAAGCCACCTAGCCACGGAAGAACACCGAGTGAAGATGAGAATAATGAAGAGTGACAAGAATCACTGTTACTGAGTGACGGGGGGGCTCTTTCCAACGACGATGCTTCCGGAGCATCGGCTCTCTGTGTCTGCTGCCTCGTCTGCAGCGCGGGGATAGTGACAGCACCTGCCACGTAGGGCTCCAGCGGGGTGAGAAGCCACACAAAGCACGTGGCTGAGGCATCCACATGTCCCCTTGGCACCCACCTCTGCAGATGCAGCTCCGTCTACCAAGCACTTGGGAGGCGGCAGAGCAGGGACGAGCCCCCAGACGGACGGCCCGAGTCCAGAGCCTGAGGTCTGAGTCAGCGTTTCCACCCCGGCCTGAGGCTGAGCCAAACTCTGGGCGAAGCTTACGTGCTTCCCCCTCAAAAAAGCCCGAGGAGGCAGGAATTCTCTTTATGCCCTGGTTACAGACAAAGACCCCGGGGCCTGGGGAGGCTCAGTGACTGGCTCGCGTCGCAGGGGCATGGCTGAGCGGGGAGCTCACGCCAGGCCACGGCCCTGACCCCTACCTGACTTGGCAGAAGGCCTGATGGCTCTCGATCCAGACGTAGCGCTGCCCTCGGAAGAGGTAGTACCGCAGCGTCCGGTGCTGGGCAAGAGAGAGAGGAGGCTGGGGGTAGCCGCAGGAGGAGGGGGGCGGGGGCAGAGCAGGGGAAGAGGCCAGAGTCACAGGGAAGAGGCAGGGAGGTTTGGGTGTGTTAAGGTGGTCGGCTGAGCATCCTGGACACTGGGGACATTGGGGACAATGGAATTGGAGGTGCCCAGGGGATGTGGCGTCCCACCCTCCCATTGTACAGAGCATGAAACTGAGGCCCAGGGAGGGTTAAGGACTTGTCCAGAACCCAGCTGTCCACTCACTGCCTCTTCGCTCCTGCAGAACTGGGCAGTGTCGTTCCACGCACCCTCTGGTACTGTCCCCACCGCCGCCTGGCTCCGACCATCCTCCGGGCCCTGTGCAGGCAGCTCCAGGCTGGTAGGAGTGCGGGGATGCTTGGGGAGGTCTGGAAGCCGATCCAGCACCTCCCCACCCCACGGAGCCTTAGCCCCCTGCCCCGGGGTGGGAGGCACTGCTGCCTTTGTTGGGAGGCTTGTGGACAGGGGCGAACGGGGAGCAGGGGCTTCTGGGAGGGGTGATGGGGCTATCTCACCTGCCCTCGCTGACGGCCTCAGTCTGCACCTGCACAGTGTATAGCTGCCACGAATTATCCTGGAACAGACGTTTGGACTTGCTCCTAGGAGAGACTCCTCCCCTCCCAGGTCCCACCCCACTACCTGGTGGCCCCGGCCAGGGATCAAGGACATAGGTGACCCCCTTAGGAGCCACCCTCTGCCCCTTCTGCCCACTGCTCAGATGGGAAACCAGAGCTCCAGAGACGACAGCCTGCACGCGGTCCCACAGAAAGTCAGTGGGCAGATGGGGCTGCGACTCCACACCTGATCCCCCGCCACCCCGACCCTGTCCGACCCCGCCCCAGCGCCACCCTCTCCAGCACGAGGCCGCCTCACCTCTTTGTCTCTTATTTCGATGACGAGTGTT
Source organism: Martes martes (assembly GCF_963455335.1). Taxonomy (NCBI): domain Eukaryota; kingdom Metazoa; phylum Chordata; class Mammalia; order Carnivora; family Mustelidae; genus Martes; species Martes martes. Next base: position 179,611,383 of record NC_137891.1, on the reverse strand, counting down.
TCTGCGCGGGCCAGGTTGCAGGGCCGGAGCCGCAGCCGCACCCCCCACACCGGCTTCCAGCGGAAGAGCAGCAAAGGGATCCCCGCCATCATCCAGACCACGATGTGATAGCCTATGACCCTCCATGGACTGCCACAGTAGCCGCTGAGCCTCTGCGGGGGTGACAGACAGGCCCTGTGGGGGTGGGGCAGGGCGAGGGCTGGGAGGAGGAGTGGGGCAGGGCTGGGGGCGGGGGGCGGGGGGCGCTCTGGGCCCACCTACCACGGATGAAACTGAGGAGCTGAGGGGATCTACAGATGTCTCTATCGTCAGGGTCCCATAGCCGGCGGGCGTGCTGCCCACGAGAGGGCTGCTGTCTGTGGGAGCAAAGGAGAGAGGTCACGGTGGGGGGGGGGGGCACTCCTCCCTCTCTCGTGTCTTCAAACAAAATTAGCATCAGCATCGTCATTTGTGGCCCCTATCAAAGTTGCGGTGGCTTCCGCGCAGCAGCGGTGGTCAAGGAGGAGCCGGAGGGACTGTTTTGGACGTTTGCTGTCCTGCTTGCTAGAACTGACCTGTAACATTTGGGGAAAAGACAGTCCCCGCTGCCTGCGGTTTCTCAGGTTCGGAGAGAGTGCTTTCTTAAAACTGACACGCAGGGAGGGCGCCTGGGTGGCTCGGCTGATTGAGCATCCAATTCTCCATTTCGGCTCAGGTCATGATCTCAGGGTCGTGGGATCAAGCCCTGTGTCGGGCTCCGTGCTGGGTGTGGAACCTGCTTGGGACTCTCTCTCTCCCTCTGCCCTCCCCACCCACCGCACTCTCTCATTCTCTCTCAAACAAAAAAACCTGGCATATTCCCAGAAACCAGCAGAAATGTTCCATTGACGGGGTCTTGCCTACAGATATCAGAGCAGAGCTTTTGAGAAGTAGCCTGCTGAGACCAAGGACCAGCACTGAGGGGCAGATGGGAGAGGGTTGGACACGCGAACTGGAAAAATGCGGCGGCAGATGGCACAGGTCTTTGCAGTGCTTTGGGTCCTTGCCCTGAAAAGCTTCAGGTGTCGGTCCCAGGACCAAAGGCAGTCAAACCTTTGATGCAGAAGAGCGCAGGAAAGGGACTATAAGACTATTCAAGACAGTGGTATTTGCAGCTGGGTGAGACAAAGGTTCTGGCAGGAACCAAAGTGGTGCTTTCTGGTTGAGTGAGGATCCTGGGGCCGTGGCGGAAATGGGACACAACCACCTTGGGACCTGGCTGCCCCCATGTTTCCTGGCGGTGCCTGATTCTGAAGTCTGAAGACCCCAGTTTGCTGCTGGAGCTGGCCTTTAGAATGAGGTCACGGCCAGGAAAGCGGTCTTCACCTGTGATTACGGGCTTACACTTGGGAGAGGAACACTATGGGAATGAGGCAAGCGGGAAGACCACGGGTTATTTTATTTTATTTTTATTATTTTTTAAAGATTTTATTTATTTATTTGACAGAGAGAGAAATCACAAGTAGGCAGAGAGGAGGCAGGCAGGGGGGAGGGGAGCAGGCTCCCCATTGAGCAGAGCGCCCGATGCAGGGCTCCATCCCAGGACCCTGAGATCATGACCTGAGCCGGAGGCAGAGGCTTAACCCACTGAGCCACCCAGATGCACCACCACGGGATATTTTAGATGGAAAACCACGACCTCTGTATTTCTGCTAATGCTGGCAGGACCAAGGAAAGGCTTGAAGTAAAAAAGAAGAAAAGCACCGCTAGGGGGCGCCTGGGTGGCTCAGGAGGTTAAGCATCTGCCTTTGGCTCAGGTCATGATCCCGGGATGCTGGAGATCCCTGCTCAGCAGGGAGTCTGCTTCTCTGCCCCTCCCCCTGCTTGTGCTCTGGGCTCTTGCTTGCTCTCTCTCAAATAAATAAATGAAATCTTAAAGAAAAAAAAAAAAGCACTGCAGGGGCGCCTGGGTGGCTCAGTGGGTTAAGCTGCTGCCTTCAGCTCAGGTCATGATCTCAGGGTCCTGGGATCAAGTCCCGGATCGGGCTCCTTGCTCAGCGGGGAGCCTGCTTCCTCTTCTCTCTCTGCCTGCCTCTCTGCCTGCTTGTGCTCTCTGTCTCTCCCTCTCTCTGTCAAATAAATAAATAAATAAAATCTTAAAAAAAAAAAAAAAAAAAAAGCACTGCAACTTTATAAACTGGTCCGACAGACCCAATGGCTCAAGGCTTCCCGGGTCTGTTATCTGACTGTTCCGGGGTTCTCGCTCACAGTGTCTTGTTCCCTTGTGTGTCTGGTTATCCCTGGCTGGGTGTGGGTGTGGGCGGACAGGGCCTGGTGAGCGCCCGGAGCTTCCACAGCCCGCACACACCCAGCTATCTGCTTCCTGGGAGCTCTGCGGCCCACTTTTGCATCTGGGCCCTACCCAGAGGGCACAGATCAGGGCTGCTTATCCTTGTTCAGCTCCGGTGCCCAGCAGAGTCCTGGCAGCAAGGAGATGCTGGGAAGACGAGTCTGGACTGAGGACATGTCAGGCCTGCCTTTGACAGCAGCCGGGAAAGGGGCCCCCACTCTCAAGGTGGGATGGGGGAGGGAGGAGCTCAGCTAGTGTGGAGGGGCAGGGGGAGCAGAGAGGAGGGGTGAGCGGAGGACAGAAGCTGCTATGTCCCAGCTGAGCACGTACCAGGGTTCCTTACTTAAATTAACCCTCTGCGGGGAAGGGCTATCACCCCCAATGTACAGATCGGAAAACCGAGGCTCTACTGAGAAATTCGGTTTCCTCCTGTCTCCCCTACCGCAGAGCTGTGGTCCTGGCAGGGCAGGCGGACAGTGCGTGCCGGGGGCTGCGGAGGGCCTGGGCTCACTATTCCCGCCTGAGACACGCAGGTGCCTGGGCCCATCCCCAGAACTTCGGGAGCGACGGCAGCAGTGCTGGGCACCTGCAGACTTCACAGGAGCCTCTGGCTTCACTTAGGGATGGGCGCGCCTGGCAGGTGGGGGCAGGCGCCAGATTTCTGAGCTCCTGCCCTTTCCCCTCCCCAGCCAGGGCCCTGCAGAGCCCTGCAGAGCCCTGACCTCAAAGTTTCCACCAACAAGCCCAGAGTGTCCCAGGCCGCTGCCACTGTCACTACATCCCCAGCCCCTCAGCTGCTCTGTTCCCAAACACTTGGGCTTCCCCGAAGCTTTCAGAACACTTCCAAAAGCCCACTGTGAGCAGGCTCTGCTCCTGGCCCTTTTAAACGCGGTTAACACACTAACCCTGCCGCATGAACTCCATTATTATCTCCTTCTTATAGAAGAAAATGAGGCTCAGAGAGGTTAAGCAACTTGGCCAAGCTCACAAAGCAAGGACACGGTCGTGTCAGGATGCTAGTCCAGGCAGGTGGACTCCAGTGTGGGTTTTATCCCTCTGCCGCACCACCCGGGAATGCCTGAGGACTGGGGCCTCCTGTCCCCATCAGACCAGGCAGAGTCTGTGCTCTCCCCCCACAGTCCCCACATCTCCACATAACGATGGTGACCATAATTACAACGGTAATGACCGTAATCAGAGCCGCCAACAGCCATTAAGCACTTCCCAGTGACAAGACCCACTCTCAGCCTCCAGCCGAATTAGCTCATTCAACCCTCCAGCCCTCCAGCAACACGAGGAGGGGGCCTCCTCTCTCTCATTTTACAAAGGAAGGAACCGAGGCTCAGAGAGACAAAGACCCCCCCGACCCCACCCAGTAAATGGTGGGGCCAGGACGTGGGAGCTGGATCCTGCTCTTTAGGGGCCCGAGTGGGCTACCAGGGCTCATGGCCTCATCCCCCCAGACCTCTCTGAACTCATGATTCAACAGCCCAAGCCACACCTCCAGCCAGGCCCTCCCAGTCCTCTTGGGTGACTCAGAGAACAAACAGAGCCACCGGCTCCAGGAAGAGGCCGGTCCCTGGGGAAAACACACACACACACACACACACACACACACACACACACACAGCACCTGCAGCCTGCAACCAGGGGGTTCTCTGGCTGGTAGCAGGAGTGACAGGCCAGATCAGCCTTCTTCCCTGGGGCTCCGACAGACCCGAAGCCGGGTCCCCTCTCACTCTCGGGTCCTGGCCCCGTCCAGCTCGTGAGTGGGGCTTGTTGGGGAAGCATTTCCTTCCCTTCCTGACAGCGGCCCGCACACAGCACACGGCAGAGGGCCCTCTGCCACCGCGGGAGCCTGGGAGTGGGTGACTCACTCTGGCTCCCGGCCTGGGGGGAGAGCAGCAGGCCTTCGGGGCAAGTGACACAGCCTGGCAAGCTGGGTTCTCAGGTCCTTGCCACCAAAAAGCCACAGACCTCTCTTGCGGTGGTCCAGTTGCTACTGGAGTCCCAGCTGTCCTTTCTGCCAGAGTCCTCTACCGCCCCCGAGACCGGCTCCACGAGCAGGGCATGGTGGGTCGTGTTTCGGCCCTGAGGGCTGGTCTTGGGGGTCTCCACGGCTTAAGGGAAAGACCGCCTCGGGGTTCTAAGGGGTTGACACAGGCCAGGCACTGTTCCAGGGGCTTCAATACATCGACTCACTTATTCCTCACCCCCACTTTATGAAGAGAGTACTACCTGTATCTCTATTGTACAGATTAGGAAACTGAGGCCGGGAGAGGTGAAGCCGGGGGCCCAGGGGCCACAGAGCCAGTGAGTGGTAGGATCTGGTTCGAGGCAGCCTGGCTCTCAGGTCCACGCTCCCAACCACGGCACCCGCATCCTCACGGCTTCCTCGCTGGGCCCCTGGTTCTCTTAGAGGCAAGCTGTGTTTTGGGAGGCAAGTGCCTTAACATTTCTGGGTTTCCATTTCCCCTCACTAGGAGCGGACCCCCGAGCAGCTGGCACACGAGGAAGTGTGAGCTGGCGGCCGCCCTGGGGGAGGCGGATGCTCCCAAGGCCTGGGCCTGTTTCACGGGCAGCTGCCGGCTTCCCTGCCAGAGGTGTGGCTCGGCTCTGACCCATTTCTCAGGCTCTCCTCTACGTGCCCATCAGCCCGTCCAAGTCCACCGCCGAGCCCCTGCTCCCCTGGGCCCACTCAGCGGCTTCTCCCTGGCTCGCTGCTGGGCTGGGCATGGGGAAGAAGCCCGCATGGCATGCTGGGCCCCTGGAAGCAGGTCGCTTCGGTCGTGCCGATCTGTAACCACCCTGCAATTTATCCCATTTTACAGGTGAGAAGACTGAGTCTTGGAGAAGCAGTTGCTCCCCCAACTTGCCTAGCAGCTGGGAAGGGTCTGTGTGGCCTCGGCCACACCCACCAGCAGCCATCATGCCATCGGGCCAGACCAGGCGTCCCCATCCTGCCCACAGTGCCTGGCATGTGGCTGGGTCTCAGGAACCATTTACTGAATGAGCCAATGTGTGCACGCCTGCACACCTCGCTCACAGAAGCCAGATGCTGAGGGGCGAGCCTCTTCGGGAAGGGCCCTGCCGGAGGTCACCTTGTACCACCCTCGTCTGCTTGCTTCCCCTTCGATCTCAACAGTGTTGTTCCCTCTGGGACGAGTGTCCTGCAGCCTATCACACACCCCTCACTTCCTTCGGGAGCATGCTCTCCCAAGTCCACCTTGGGAGGAAGGACAAAAGAGGGGCTTGAAGGAGGATGTCACATCTGTGGAAAACTAATCTCTCAGCAAGGTCAAAGCTCAGCGCTCTCTCTCTCTCTCTCCTGCGGGATGACCCCTGTCAAAACACTAGGAAGTGCTGGTTTGTCTCCAGGCACATTTCAGTGTCCCCACGGATGGCACAGGGAGGTCAGGGCCGAGTCTGATCTTTCAGGAACACCAGCTCAGGCTGGCCGCCAAGCCGGCTATGCGGGAGGAGAATACTTTTCACACTGACTGCACTGATCTTCTGAGGAACAGGGACTTATCACCCATCACCCTCGGAGGAGGGGCTATAATCAGCTCTCTTTACAGCAGGGGAAACTGCCGGAACTTCCAAGTACCTGGCCCAGAGTCAGACAGCCGGAAAGCGGAGAAGCTGGAAGTGAGTGGGTCAGAATGAACACATTGCTTAGTTCATCCTCACAGGCACCCCGTGAAAAGTATGGATTTGGATCCCATTTACCAGGAGGCACATCTTAATACGTCCACGGTCGCACAGCTGCGGGTGGTCCAGACTAGACTTGAACCTCCCCTGACTCCACAGCCCGGGGGGCCATGCCACCAACTGCAGAGGGGAGGGGCTGCAGCCAAAGCCATCTGAGAACCTCTTGTTTCCTGCGGAAGCCCAGCTTCCTGCAGCTGACCTGGCAGTGGCCCAGGGCGGCAGGGCAGCCTCCTCCCTTGCCTGTGCTCCCCCTGCAGCCAGAGGCTCCTCTCCTCTGCCAGGCTAGGGGGGTGAGGAACAACCTGTGAGTAGTAACCTGAGCTTTAGATCTGGAGTTCAGAGGCCCTCTCTCCTCAGCTTTCCCCCCTCCCTCACCAGGGTGCACACTGAACTTTGGGTTGGGTCGGGGGAGCGAGGTGGAATATGGGGAGGGAGAGAGCAGAACTGAGGGGTCTGCCTCTGTGGACGATGCTCAACCTTTGGTGGGCCCTTTGCTGAGGTCTGGGGTCTGAGTGACTGCCATGGAGATGAGACCCTCCTGGAGAAGAGAGGTCTCTGGGCTCCATTCCCAGCACGTGGGATTTAGACTCCGAAAAGGGTGGGCCTGGGACACAGGGTCTGGACTGGGCAACATGCAGGGTGTGGTCCTCAGACCTGGGTGTTGCCAGGCTTCCTCTGGGGGCTTGAGTGGCATTTGCGTCCGGGACACTCTGACTCAGGGATCCGGGAGCCCTGGCTTCTCCAACCCCCATTCATTCATTCATTCATTCATCCAAGAGGAGTACTACCCAGGGGCTGCGGACGCAACGGCCTCCATGGCTCCTCCCGGACCTGGACATCTGTCACTGCGGGAAGGAGTCCAATGGGCGTGGGGCATCTCCCCGAGCCCCTTCCGCGCGGACCTCCAAGCACCCTCCTGCACAGCGCCCAGGGCTGCAGGAAGGCGCGGGGGGGGGGGCGGGGGGCGGTTCCGCGCACCGCCAGACCCGGGGCTCCGGTCCTCTCTGGGAACGCCCCGTGCCCACTCCCCCAGACGAGGGCGGGGACGGGGACGAGCGCGGGGATGCCCCCAAGGGTTGTTCCCCTGACCCGCGAGCCTGCGGTGGGGGTGGCGCGTGGCGCGACGACGGGAGGCCCAAGAACCGCGCCCCGCACCGGGCGGCCAGGGCGGCCCGGGCGGCCCGAGCTGCGCACTCACCTGCGCTCATGCCGGCTCCTCGCGCTCATCGCCGGCCCCGGCGCTGCGGCCCGTGGCCCGGGCCCGGGCGTCGCGATGCCCCGCAGCGGGGGCGCGAGGCGGGAGCGGGAGGCTGGGGGCGTGGGGCGGAAGGCCGGGTGGGGGCGCGAAGTGGCCCGGGACACCTGCAGGAGCCGACGGCTGGCGCTGCTGGGAAGGTGCCGCAGTCGGGGTGTGCGCGCAGCCAAGCCCCGCCCGGCCCACTGCGGCCCCACGTCCGCCCCGCGCGCGGGCTGCCGGGACTTGTAGTCCGAGCCGCCTGCGCCGCCCGCCGGCGACAGACACACCCTGGATGCGTCGCGCTCAGGGACTGCGACTCCCATCCCTCAGACACAAGAACACACAGACACACACTATGAGACAGCAACCCTCGGACACACACACACACATACAGAGTCACACACAGAGGTGACACGTAGAGACAACGCACACATACACAACAGCGCTGTGACACTCAGAAACACAGATATAAGCCCCGCTCCGTGCACTGTAGACCCCGAGTCAGCCCCAGCTGCCTTCCGCAGTAGCTAAGGCCTCTGCCTACGGCTTTAGGCTGGCCTCCACCTTTCCAGGCTGTGTGACCTTCCGCAAGTCACCTAACTCTCTGGGCCTCCTTTCTTAACCTACGCGATGGAAGTGACATCCGCGATGCCCGCCTCATAGAGTTGTTGTGAGCCTCACATGAGGGAAAACGTAAAACACTTGGGACAGCACCTGGCACGGCTTGATAAACGCCAAAGAAGGAAGACACCCACGCAGAAACTCACAGACTCCGACATGTGCGTGGACACGGGGAGCCTCTGCAGTGAGGCATGGGAGGCGTCTGAAACTCCAGAGGGAGAGCCGAGGGATAGCCCAGCTCCCAGAAGCCTCGCAGCATGACTGCGGGGACCCCTGCACAGGTGGGCCGCATGGAGGCCCTGACAGGCACTGACACCTTGTCCCTGTACGCAGCGTGGAGCACACTGCCCTGTCCTGACAGGTGCAGACACAGTGTCCCCTGACCCTGGGGTCGGTGGCTTCTGGACTAAGGACCTCCAAAGGCCGACTGTGAATCTGAGACCCCAGAGTCTGGGGCAAATCAGGGAAGGATCATATTAGGGCCAGGATAAGACTGGCCCTGTTCATCATCCATCCATCGTGACCTGTGCCATGCCAGGCACTGTTCTAGGAGCTGAGAACAGGACGGTGAATGGGATAGACATGGGAAGCAGCCAAAGGAAGGCAGAGGAAAACTCCAGCAATAATAACCTGTCATGGAAAGGGCTGGAAAGAGCCAGAACTTTGATGCGGGGGTAATGGTGCAGGATAGACTCCAGACGGGAAAGCAGGGAAGGCCTTGACAGTACCAGATACATGGCAGGAACGCACGCAGACATTTGCTGAAGGAGCAAACGCTGACAGCACTTTCTGATGGGTGGGATGTGGAGTGCAGGAGTGTGGCATTGGAGACGCTCCAGGGGTCTGTTTTGAGCGGGGTCGGGGGAGAGGGGGATAATGGAGCCACTTGCTGAGCTCGGGCAGGCTCCTGGCGGAGCAGCTCGACCACCTGGGGGTGTGGCTGGCTTCACTCGGTTGAGAAGTGCTGTGTCGTCTGCTGATGAGATTCGCAGTGTGGGCAGGTGACTTCTCAGAGTCCCCATATCCTCCTCCGGAGCCCAGCCCCACGCCTGACAGACCTCTTGCCTGGGGAACCCAGACCCCCACAGCAAGCAGAATGGCTGGGTTCAGAGAAATGGCCCACTCGGATGGCCTTGCCAAGAGGCAGTGTGGTGCAGGGACCAGAGCTGGACCGTGGCCCCAGAGACCTGGGTTACGATGCACATCGGGTACTTTCTAGCTGGATAAGCTTTAAAAAGTCACTTTCCCTCACTGAGCCCCTCTCCTGCTGTGGAAAACGGAAGCCGTTCAGAGGGCGGAAGGAGATAGCAGGTGCTTGGGGGAAGCTGGTCGCTTTCTCTAGCTCCTGGTGCTGGGCTGGACGCTTCATAAAACAAGGGTCTCAGGGACCTTTTTGCCGGATTGGTCCCCTGGGCTGGGCTTTGAAGAGGCTCCGCCCTCTAAGCCATCTGGGACGGAGCCACACCTGCTGCCAGGCCTGTTGCCTTGAGCCTCCGGAGGACCGGAGGACCGAGGAAGCTTCTTTCCAAACCACAGAGGATGTGGAAGGTCCTGCTGTCTGCTGGGGTTACCTTTGGGGAAGTGGCTCTCGAAGTGTGGTCCTCTGAGTGGTCTGTGGGTTGGGCTCCAGTCACCTGTGGGTCAGAACCCATCAAGGAATTTTCCTTTAAGTGGCGGCTCCCTTGGGGGCCCCCCCAGAGAAGGACATAAACTATGCCTGGTCCAAGTGGCCAAAGGTTTGACAAGTCACTAGTGTGAACCCGTTCATTCTGGAGCATTGCCTTACTTCTCCATTTCGTCAGTTTCACTAGATTTTTGCAACAAAAGTGGATTTTCTCTTCTAGTAACAAACCCCATGACAGGATGATGCCTGTCTGGACACAAAAAGGCAGGGGGGGTGGTTCAGCAATTTGTCTTATAGTCTCCTGGGCAAGGAGAAGGACCTGAGAGAATTGGGTGTTGCGGCCTGTCGCAGCACTCTGAGCGGTCAGTGTGACCCCAGAAACGAGAGCCCAGAAAAAACATCCTCTAGACGGGAGTTCCCTCACTCTGACTGGAAGTCCTGGGTGGTTCCTGTGACCCTGAGGGGGCCTTCCACACCGTGGGGATTCAAGACAAATCCGCTCAATTGTGTTTCTGGAGCATTTGCTCTACCGCAGGCTAGATGCTGTCCCATTTGTCTTTATTTTCTTTGGAAATTAATATGTTAAGTATTTATTTAAATTTTTTTTTTGTTTTTTGAGGTATTAAGGATTGTCTTGCCTGAGTTCACACATCTATCAGCTCACATATTTACTTTTTTTTTTTTTTAAGATTTTATTTATTTATTTGACAGACAGAGATCACAAGTAGGCAGAGAGGCAGGCAGAGAGAGAGGGGGAAGCAGGCTCCTTGCTGAGCAGAGAGCCTGATGCGGGGCTCATTCCCAGGGCCCTGAGATCACGACCTGAGCCGAAGGCAGAGGCTTAACTCACTGAGCCACCCAGGCACCCCTGAACCACAATTCTGAGCGGTGAATGCTATTAATTCCCATTTTATAGATAGGAAAACAGAGGCACAGAAGTTCAAGTTGCCCAAAGACCAGGGAAGAAAAGATGGCTGGGTCCCATCTTAGAGAAATTCGAGGAATTCCACGATATTACTTTTGTGAATGAAGGCACATTGACTGGACACAGTCAGGACCACAGAAGTAGCATAAGGGACAAAAGACCCTTTGTCTGCTCAAGTCTGAAGTTTTTATTGGAAAAGTCTTTGTGACTGTTGAAATGGAATGTTTGCCCAAAATCCAGGGAAAGATTAAATAAGCAGTAAGTGCAACCATGGGTGGGTCACGTGTTCCCATTTGGCCCCGGTTTGAGACGTGGTGACAGTGGCCGGTAGTCATGGATTTGCCAGGTGCAGAAGATCAGCGGTGGCAGCTCCCAGGACAGGACACTGCCTCGTCCCCGGAGCCGGTGGCGCAGAGCTGGCATTCTGAGCCATGACGTCATGCATGAGAAAACCCTTCTTTCTCTACCCAACAAGGCACGAGAGGCAAAGTCAAATCATGTACGGATCCAAGAACTGGGACCTTCCCAGGGCCGACAGAGACAGACGGAGTGTGAGCGGGCGTGGAAGGTGTGGGGGCTGCCGGGGTCTTCGGGTTCCCACTTCCTGAGTGCAGGGTACCATGTAGTCTTCCAGGGCTGGTCAAGAATTTGAGATCGGACACTTCTGGGCAAAGACCCTGTTCTGAATTTCTCATGAATCAGTGTCTGCTCCTTTTTAAGTTGGTGACTTGGGCTCCTCGGTGGCAGGGAACACATCTTACTCATCTCTACCCCAAGCGCCTAAACTCTCCTAATAATGGAGACGAGTCCTTCTGAGCTGTCCCTTCTCAAAGCCAGAAACGCTCATTAAAGTTCTTCCCGGATGAGTCAGACATTTATCTTAGCCGCCTGCCTCGCAATGGCAACGCAAGGAGCCTTTGTTTCCTGGCTGATCTCACTGCTGTGGGTCAAAAGAGCCACCTTGGAGTGCTCCCGAGGGAGAGGAGGGTCGGTCACCGTGCACCTGCGCCAGAGACCTGAACCTGGGGTTCGAAAGGCTCAGGCAGAATTTAAATCACACACACAGGTAGATCTTTATTAGCATCACAGAGGCCCTTCATTATTGTGGGGTGGAAGCAGAAGGCTGCCGTTATTCCCAACAGCTAAGAGACGTGCAAGCAACCCCAGTGTCTACTGTGGGATGGATGAGTCCACAAAATGCGGGGTCTACAGCCAAGGGAGGATTCTTCAGCCTGAAAAAGCAAGTTCAGGGGCACCTGGCTGGCTCATTTGGTGGGGCATGCGACTTATATTTTTTAAATATTTTATTTATTTACTTGACAGAGAGAGACACAGTGAGGGAGGAACACAAAGGAGAGAGAGTAGCAGGCTTCCCGCCAAGCAGAGAGCCCAATGTGGGGCTTCAGCCCAGCACCCTGGGATCAGGGACCGAGCTGAAGGCAGACATTTAACGACTGAGCCACCCAGGCGCCCAGGGACATGTGACTCTTCATCTCAGGGTTGTGGGCTTAAGCCCCACGGTGGTGTAGAGATCATTTAATTTTTGCTTTTAGAGTATGCACAGGGTTGAGGGGCGGGTTGGGGAGGGGCAGAGGGAGAGGGAGCGAGAATTTCCAGTGCCCCCTGCTCAGCACAAAGCCCGAGGCAGGTCTTGATCCCATGACCGGGGCTGAAGGTTGGATCAAGGGTTGGATGCTTAATGGATTGAGCCACCCAGGTGCTCCTTAAAAATAAAACCTTATAAAACAAAAAAAGGAAAGTGGTTCTGACAATAGGCTACAACACGGAGGAACCTTGAGAATTTTAATGCTAAGGGAAGTGTTACCAAAGACAAAACACTGCCCGGCTGCCCTCTCAGGAGGGAGTGGTCAGTCCTGCAAACAGAAAGTAGAAGGGTGGTGGCCGGGGCGGGGCAGTTGTTTCATGGGGACGAGTTTTGCAGGACACAGAGTTCCGGTTTTGCAGGACAGAGTTCCGGACGGCGGGGGCGGCTGCACAATGATGCGAATGTACGTCATGCCGCTAACAGGGCACTTAACGATGGCTAAGGACGTACATTTGTTACATGGATGTGACCGCAGTAAACGAGGAAAAATGGGAAGTGGACAGGTTAGATCACACCTCGCTTTTTTCCTAAGATTTTAAGATTTTATTTATTCGAGAGAGACCGAGTGCATGTGCCGGGGGGGGGGGGGGGACGAGGTGGGGGAGGGAGAGAATCCCAAGCAGATGCCACACTCAGCCCGACACCAGGCTCGATCTCATGACTCTGCGATCATGACCTGAGTTCCATGCTTAACCAACTGAGCCACCCAGTTGCCCCGTATCACACCCTGATTTGGAAGGGAAAGCTTTCTGTACGCCCATTTGTCATGACATAAAGGTCTGGGAGGAAATACAACTATCAGCGGGGGTGGGTGGGCTGTTCGGAGGCCCTTTCACTTCTGCCCTGATGCACTTTCGAGCCGTCTGGCTTTTAGTGAGCATTGCGGCCTCGGTGGTAAAGCCAAGTGCCGGGAACCCGAGCTTGCCGGGAGAGGCCCCTGGAGGTCAGCTGTGGAACTCGAGGTCACAGCTGACCTGGTCACTGCTCCGTGTTGGGAGGCAGCCAACCTCGCCTTGGTAATTCTAATCCAGGAGGCTGCAGAAGGACAAGAGCCAACAGTGAGCGTGCAGGGAAGCCTGTTCCCACGGCCATGGGTGAGACAGCCAGTCACCACCCTCCCCATACAGACGGACAAACGGCGAGACTAGAGGAGGAACCCACCCAAGGGTGTGGAGCGGGGAAGGGGCAAAGGGAAGCCCCCCCAGTACGAGGGCACAAGCCCCGCCCCACCCCCCAGGGGCTCCGCACAGGAGCCGCCCCTCTCCAAGGTCAGGGACTCTTCCTTCTGGCACCCGTACATCCTCTTCAGGGAGTAAAAGGAACAGGCTTGCTTTTTTGTTAATAAAGTAGAATAACATTTATTTATTTCTTAAAATCTTTATTATACATGCTGTATTCATGGAAAACCAAGACCTCTGAAGGACTCGGACTGGAGATACAGCACGTCTAGCCGAGCTGGCTGTCATGCTGAGTGTGGGAACAGTTACACTGATGCTTTCTTCCCCTTATAGGTGGCCATCATTTTCTTGATTTCAGCAATAGCTTTGCCTGGATTCAGCCCCTAGAGAAGAGAGAAGAGAATTGATATCACCAGGTCAGCGAGGCTGAATGAAGAACCCAGCGCCTTGGGCAAACCCCACAGTGGGACAGGGACAAAGCAAGGTGGATGCAAACCGCGCCCTTCCAAAGCCAGGGCGTCGGGCTCAGCGCTCTCCCGCCTCCACCTGCACTGGCCTCCTGGCGGTGAGAGCCTTGCCCAGGGCTGACCGCCGACCGCCCCCCGCCCCCCGCCCCCCGCCCATGTGCACACACATCCAGGAGAGGGCGGCTCTTCCAGGGCCATGGCCAGTGTCCCAAGCAGCCAGCTGCCCTTGGATCCTTAACACATTCCCCAGGGCGCACACGCGCCCTCCTGGGTGACCCGAGCCTCGTGGGTGGCCCCTCCCAAGCGCCATCAGCCGTCTGGCCCACACTGGTTCTGTAGGAGGCACCACAATGAAACCCTGTGCAGACCTGCCGACCGCCTACAGGTAGGCAGACACACGAAGATGTGAAAAACAAGACAAGGGCTCCTCTGAGGTCAGAAGAGAGTGCCCGTGTTTTAGCAGGACAACTCTAATCCTGACACTTAAGTGTGTGGGAAGAGGCCCAGAAGACGGCTCATGAAGATCCCGAGCAGGAAGCAAAGTCTGTCGCCTCTAACACCCAGGAACTGGCCAAGGACATGTGGCCATGCCCTCTGAGAGGCAAGAAATTCAGGGCCGAGTTTGTACCCACACACGCATCGTCAACAAGCACGCAGAGAAGACTGAGCAAGGAGGGGAAGAGGAGGGGACATTTGTAACAACTTTCTCCCTGGTGCCAAGCGCCCAGCCCTGCCTGAGACCAAGCCAGCTCGGCCCCATGGTCCTGCCCAGATCTCTCCCAGGCCTGGCCCTGGGGACCCCCTGCCCACGCCAGACTCCCCAGGGCCTGATGCCCTATGGTCAGGCCCGGCCCCCCATCCTGGGCTATGCGGCTGCTGCTGTGTGCCCTGCGGTCCCCGCACAAGGCCACCGCCCCCTTCTGCCCGCTGTGGTGTGGTCCTGCGTGCCAGGATGCCTTCCGCGGAGACCCGCAGCCCGATGTGGACTCCGTGACCTGGAGGTTCCAGACAGTGGGGAGCTTTCGTACGCCGTCTACTCTCCCTCACTCCCGGCATAGTCTATACTGGTGACTGCCTCATCCCACCCAGCTGGGAAGTTTTTATCCGTGCAACTCAACTGCCAAAAAAAGCACTTCCGTGGTGGGGAAAAAAAGTGCGTGGAAAGGAGGAAAAAAGAAAAAGAAACAAGAGATCTTCAGAGAGAAAGGGAGAGAGGACACTCTTCAAAGACTGATACAGAATGGTCTCCCAAGTCAACTGAGGGGAAAAGGCAGCGTGAGACGGACAGGAGTGGCGTGCGTTTGTGCACAGCATGGAAACTCTGCAAGGGCCTCCGTGGCGCCCCTGCCCACCCGTTTACCGCAGGACCTGGGGGGTCTGTGCCCACCAGCACACCTGGGGCAGCAGGAAGAGCCAGGTCAGGGAGTCTGGGGGGCTGCCTTCCCAGCCCTGCCCCAACAGCAACCTCAGCAAGCGGCTGGCAGCCCACCCCCCGCGCCCGGGGCTCAGCGTCCCCATCTGTGGAAGGGACCCTTCCAGCTCATGCAACCCGGGCCTCGTCTAGTCCCTTAGGTCACGGAGGGCCTCTGTTCCCGTCTGCTGCGAAGGCACCTTCCCCGGGAACGCACCTCCGGAGCCCAGGCAGAGCTCTCGCAGAAACACGGCAGCCCGGCCTGCCCCTGGAGCTGCCGCCTCGGACAGCGTCCCAGGCCGGGCTCCCGTGTGCGGGCCCAGCTACCGACGGCTCACCGCGTGCCAGGCTGCAGCCTGTGCTCTCCCTCACCTGCCACCCGCACCCCCCAAGGCCCCATTGCTGGCTGGACACGAGAAGCACCGTGAGACAAGGGGCCCTGGAAGCAGTCTCAAGGCAAAAAAGCAGGGAATTACCCAGTCTCATTTCCTGTTTAAGCTGTGCTATCTCCCCCCACCTCCTTTTTAAAAACTCCCAACTGGTTACCCTAGAGTTTTCCATCTTGCTGCTTGTTCCCTCGCTGCCTCTCTCAGGGACCCCGCTCTGCTCCCTGTCTCTGCTCAAAGGGCAGCCGTGTCCTGAGCCACATGGCCCTGGACGCTCCCTGCCCACTGAGCAGACCAGGGTTGGCACCTGAGCGGAGCCAGGCCACAGCGGGTCATCCTGCTGGCACGCAGGCCCCACAGGCAGGCTGAGAGATGGGCAGTGGCGGGACCCAAAGGTCAAGGGGAGCGCAAGGGGGGGGACAGGGAGTGGGGAAAGTGCGGAGAGAGGAGGCCTGACTGAGGGACACAGAGGGACACCGGGGACAAAAGGGCTGCTGGGAGAGCACAGCATGTTGGCAGCAGCGTTGCGAGCTGAGATCCTGTGACACGGAGCAGGGATCCAGTCCCCACAGCTACCTGCCTTCTGCCACCTGTCCTCTTGAGGCTCCTACCGAGTCAGGGAGAGCGAGGACAGGTTCCTGCTTGTGGATTCCTGGGGCATGCCGACTCCCCCGGGCCCGTGTGTGCCCCGCGAGGAAACCTTTCTCCGGAGGGGGAGGGCCCAAGCCAGTCTGGTCCTCACAGCTCAGCTCGTCCTGGGGGACACGGTTCTCCAGCCCCTCTCCCTGAGCCCCGCAGGCAGGGCTGGGGCGGCGTACCTTGGGGCAGGTCCTGGTGCAGTTCATGATGGTGTGGCAGCGGTACAGGGAGAAGGGGTCCTGGAGCTTGGCCAGGCGCTCCTCCGTGAAGTCGTCCCTCGAGTCAATCATCCAGCGGTAGGCCTGGGGAGCCGGGGGCCGTGAGCCACGCTGGCATCCCAACCGGCCGGCTCAGAGCCCCGGGGGAGCGGCAGAAAGGGAGTCCCTCAGCTGAGAGGCCCGTCTCTGCTCTGTGGTTCCTGCCGTCTGTCAGGGAGAGTCCCTCCTCGAGGACTCCTCTCTACAACGGTGTCCCCCACCCCCTTCAGGGCACAGCGCCCTGGGTACCCTGGCGCTTCATCACATGTCATCAGGCATCGACTCATTATCTCAAGGTGCTCACTGGCTTCCTGCCTGGATTCTGAGGGCGGGAAGGCAGGGACGGTGTCACATGACTGTCTTCACAGCACCAACGTAGGTCTCCTAGTAGACCCATGACTTAGGAGATGTGTCAGGAGACCGTGTGTCTTTTGGATGGACTCTTGGTCAGTCTGCCCCGGGGCCTGGCCCACAACGGCTGAAGGCAGCCCAGGCTGCTTGCGCAGCGAAGCGGGGGCCGCTCTGTTCCCCAGCAACTCACAGCGTGGGGGGCAGAGCCCCGCTGTGCAGGTGCCTCGTTATTCGATCTTTTGCGTGGACGGAAATCAATACTGCTAAGCAGTCACACAGCTTGTAACTTCCCTTTTTGTGGGAAGATGAGAAATGAAAACTTGCTTTTTGGAATTGGGAATCTGTGAAAAGCACTGACCACAGATTGCAAAAGCACAGCTTTCTGGGAACGAAGGCAGTTTCTCTGCAGTGAACTATACACGTTCACACGTGCACGGAAAAGCAGTGCTGCCTTCTTGCCAAGTAACCCCGAAGCCCAGGACTCCAGGCTTTCATTAGCCTGGAAACCAGTTCTAGCCTTAGAGCTGCCCCTCCAAGAAACGTCTCTTCCCTGCTTGCATGTCAGACACCCCCGTGCGAGGGCGCTGGGTGGCCCCCGACAGATGTGGTCTGGGGGGTGGGGTGGGCGAGTGGGTAGACAAGAGCCAGCTGCACAGGGGATACGTTTAAACACCTGCAAGGCCTATTTTGCCAAAAAGTGTGCCAGCACCCCTTGGGGTGGCCCGCAGCACAAAGAATGAGGTATTTTGCAGGTGAAGATTTACTGAAAGCCAAGTGAAGATAGTCCTGGTTGTAATGGATGCCCGCTGGAACGCCTGGTTTCCAACAATATACTGTCCTCTTGGACTTCATTTTTTTTTTTTTTTTTTAAGATTTATTTGTTTTTTGGGGGTGGGTGGGGAGGGAGGGAGAGAACACACAGGAGGGGCAGAGGGAGAGAAGCAGACTCCCCCAGGCGTGGAGCCCGACGCAAGGCTGGCTCTCGGGACCCTGAGGTCAGGACCCGAGCTGAAGCCGAGAGTCAGCCGCTCTGGCGACCGCGCCAGCCAGGCGCCTGGGCCGCCTCAGCGTCAAGTCCATAGGGCAGCGAGGGAGCGCCTTACCTGCATGAGAACCGCAGGTCCCAGGTACTTGTCTCCGTTCCACCAGTAGCTGGGGCAGCTCGTGCTGCAGCAGGCACAGAGGATGCACTCGTACAGCCCGTCCTGCATGCAGGGGAAGGGCAGTCAGGACGGGCATGAGACGGCCACGTCTCCAGGTGATGGATCGTGATGCTGGGGTCGAGGCGTGAACAAAGCACCCGCCTGCGTGTGAGTTTCCTTGGCAAAGTCTTAGAGGTGGCTTGCGGAGATTATCAGGTTCATGGAAAATGTCTTGGAATTGAAACGTACGTGTCTGCTGGGTTAGAACCCAGAGGTGGCACTTATCCTCTAATAAACACTAACCTCTCAATCGCCTAAAAAAACCACGAAAAACCAACCAACTCACCCCAAACACCCTACCACCTAGAATGCTCGCTAGGAGCAATGAGGAAGGACCTGCATACTGGGCCACCGAGGAGTCTACCCCAGCCTCTGCCCGGGCTGGCAACGGGGACAATATCTTAAATAAACCCCCTGTGCCATACTCACTTTCCCTCATTTGATCATCCCAACAACCCTATGCTACGGCGTGAGGATTACTGGAGTCGCAGACAGGTTAGGTCACTGGTCCAGGGTCGCACAGCTGCAAGCAGCCAGGCCTGTAGGATGGGACCCCGGCAGTCCGACTCTGGAATACCTGCTTGCACTTGAACCCTGCCATGCTGACTCAATCTGTCCAGCCAGTTCTAAAAAACCAGACTTTCTGATTTTGTGAAAACCAGAAACTGATTAAAAGCAGCAAGAGAGAGGGGCACAGTGACCTGACTGTACCAGATGACACAGAGTGGACAGTCATGACTGTAACCACGGGTCTTTAACAAAATCTCTGTTCTGTTCAGAGAGCACGTGGGAGCGCACACTTCCCCGATGGTCTAGAAAGCACAGGGTGGCAGGCTTAAGAGCCTTCAAGATGGTCATGTTCTTTGGTCCACTTACAGAAAAACCTATTAACAAGAAAAGGAACTCACATTGATGGCCAGAACTTGAAAAATAAAGATGTTTATCCAGCCTTATTTGTAACAGCGAACAATTGGAGAGAATTTCATGTGCAACAGTAGGTGGACGTTACGTAACGCACAGTGCCTTCAACTGAAGTAGCAGAAAGCAACGTTTGGGCAAATGCTTATGAAGAATCCGTAAGAACATGGGAAAATGCTCACAGTAACGAAAGTGAAGGCAGGATACAAAGACATATTTACATTTGATCCCAGCTACAGAAAAATGTAATGCAGCATATAAAAGAAAAAAACAAAAGTAGCTGTCCATGGACATTATCCTTGGGTGCTGGAATATTACAGATTATTTATATTTAAAAATAGTTACTTGTATTTTCCAATCACCCACAGTGACCATTATGGCTTTTAAAACTGTGAGAAAAAGCTATGCTCAGCATACTCATTTAAGGAAGTGAAAAATGCTTAACAAATTTTTGGTATTTAAAGGTGTAAACTTGGATCATGTAGAAAATGCGCTCAGGGAGACTCTTTGTGCCTTAGTACCACGCACCTAGCAGGCGGTTCTCAGCTGGCTGGGGTCGCCTACGGGAGGAATGCAGGGGGGTGAGGTGGCCCAGAGAGACCAGCTCCAAGCCAGCCCTGCGGCCCTGCGCAGTCCCACCCCCTGTGCGAGTCAGGAATGCCGGGCAGAACGCTGTCCCGAGGACAAGGGACTCCCCAATGCAGGAGAAAGCTGCCTGCGCTGCACCGCTCTACCCAGAACGCGGGGCACTCACACGAGGACTGTCCTGTCTTAATTCTACAGGGAAGAGGAGAGGGCCTCAACCGTCTGACGTCTAGAAGGTACAGGGCGTTTACTCATCCACGTGCCTAACGTGTACCAATAAATAACCCGCGCCAGGGCCTCGGGACTCAGGAAGGAGTAAGACCCCGTCGCTGCCCCGGAGGGACGTGGGACGTGCAGACATGCTGTCTCCTTGGCCCCGTGCAGTCATACTGTCCATACTGTGGGGACCCATTTGCTGGGTCTCCCTCCCACCGCTCCCTCCCCACAAGGACACTGGAAGTGCCAGGACTGCAGGTGTAAACCAGAGGCTTCTCTGGGGGAGAAGGGCCGGAGAACGGGACTGAAAACCTGAGAATGTTCACTGTAAGACGTCCCAGCCTGGACACCGGAGCGCCAAGAGAGTGACAGGCCGTCACCGTCCCACCCAGCAATCCCCCCCGACACTTGGCATTAGGAAAGAACGGCAAGGTTCCAGTCCCCGTCTGGCGGCCGCCTGTAACACAGGCCGGGAGCACGACTGCCAGGGGCCGGCCCGTGTCAGACGTGGCCGCTCTGTTAAAGAGCAGCTCCGACAGAGGCATTGCCTTGGCAAGACCCAATCATTTGCGTACAGGTTTCCCCTGAAACATCTTGCAACATGGTAAGACATGCTGCCCTTTCCAGGCAGGGCAGCCGTGCTCCGGATCCCTGGTCCACTGGGGGCCTCTGTGGGATCACAAGACCCCCTGGCCCTGAGAGGACGGGTGTCCCCTTGGACAGATGCTCTTGTGGTTCCTTTCCAGAACACACTCCATAAATGGTCTGCAGCGTCCGGTGCTGCTACTCCCCACCCCAACCCCCCAAGCCACGCTTCCTGGCAAGGCAAGACAATAAATGGGGACTAATGACCAGTTTCTCACGATCTTCTATGGACTGTAGGTACTGCTGCTTGCCCTCCTGGGACTCGTCCTTCTTCTTCAAATAAGGCTCGATGGATTTGTACTGAGCGTAGAAGTTGCTCAGGTCCTGAGGTTAAGAGGAAGACGACGAAAAGGAGGGTCAGAGTCCACCATCGCTCCCCAGCTTTCGTATTCACCCCGTTTCTGGGACGCAGCCCACTTCCCCAACCCACAGCAGCAGAGGTCTGACTCTCTGCCCCTGGCGTGGACCCACGCAAAGATGACAGGAGGAGAAACAGTCACAGGCGTTATTCGCGGCCAGGCAATCTCTCCTCCACCCACTGGGGAAACCCTGCAATCCCGCAGCCCTGTCAGGGAAGGTGCCACATACGGGGGAGGCAGAGATTAAAGTACAACGTGTAACAACCGGTGCCTTCCCCACTGGTATTTTCCACATGAATTCGTTGTAGTCAATGGCCAAATTCTTGATTCTGGGACTGTTCCAGCTCTAAAATCCTATACCCTGTTATTCCCCAACAATCCTCTCCAATGAGAGGCTGGAGAATCTTCTAGGCCTGTTTATCTTCTACCATTCAAATTCCTTAATGAAACTCAGGAGAAAAGCCTGCCCTAGAGAATGGTTAACACATCTCTCCCTCACACACACCCCTTCCCTTCTCCCCCCAAAATAAAAAATGGGGTGTGGAGAGTGGGAGAGAGAGTGGGATGGGGGGAGGCAGGAACTCACGGGAACAAGGTCCTTTATCACATACATATGCGGAAGAGGGTAGATTTTGGAGACTTTGCTGAGGTTGGTGTCGATCCTTCGGGTGCAAGCCAGAGTGTTGCCTCCGTTGATGTTCATGGCACAAGAGCCACAGATGCCTGAGAGAGAGAACGCATTTAGCACCTCCTTACCCGGGGCCCGTCAGTCCAGTTTCAAACTCTTTTTCTGGAATGTCGTTCCCCTACCATCAGGAGCAGTGGCCGAGGTGCCCGTGGTGTTTTCTTCTCCATCTTACCGCTTGGAATACAGATCTAACGACTGTAGCTCCAAATGCCATTTTGTGACCACGAGGCAACCCATTTGTGGGATCTACACGCTACAGGCGGCACTGGAGACAGAAGGGGCCCAGGGCACTGTGGGCATCACGGACTTCCCACGCCAGTCCTCATGCATTTTCGGGAATAAATCAGCACCCCAACCCCTTTTTAAAAAGCCCCTGTTACTGGTCCTCTCAAACTGTGACAGACTGGACCCACAAGCAAATCGACACTGTGCTGGTCATCTTCCAGCTGAGGCCTGGACACACATAACCCCCACACAACCCCTACTCTATCGTCCCCACTGAACTAACAGCACAGCGGCTGCCCTGGGGACACGACACCCACATAGACCGCCTGAACACTGCCTTGCCAGGGAGAAGAATGAACTCATGTGTAAGCAAAGCAAACCAAGCAAAAATAAGGTGCTGACCAAGGACCCTGCAAATGACACTTTCCTTGCCGTGTATGGGAAGTTCCTCGGTATTTTAGAGTTTAAAGAGAACCAAGCAATCTGAACCGACTTTTCTGAAGCCGTGTTTTCAGAAATGTGATTACCTGGGAGACCTGCACTGGGCTATCACTTTAGGAAGACCACCCCCTCTTCTTCTGTAAATCTTTTTTTTTTTTCTTTTAAAGATTTTACTTATTTGAGAGAGAGACAGAGGGAGAGCACAGAGGGAGAGTGAGAGGCAGATGCCCCGCTGAGCAGGGAGCCCGATGTGGGGTTCGATCCCAGGACCCCAAGATTGTGACCTGAGCCGGCAGACGCTTAACCGACTGAGCCATCCAGGCGCCTTCCTGTAAATCTTAGTATAAGCGTGTAAGAGACAACAAAGACCCATCATAAGCAAATACTCTTAAAGTTTCCCAGGAGACTGAATGCTATCAAAATATTTACGTGTGCCCAGCATCCAACCAGACAAGTGTGCTCTTGTAAGAAATCAAATACAATTTAAAAAATAAATCCAGTGAATCTTCTCTGAAAAAGGCTCCCCTGGAAATTCTCTTAAGAGTCAATGAGGAAATAAAAAGGAGTGGCAATCAGTATCATTCTGCCTAATACTTTTTAGTCCAGATGGGTCACATCCTATGTTCTTGGCTCTGAAAAAGTCTTATGGGGAAAGGTTACTGAAAAGCATCTCTATTTCCTATGTTGCCAGGACTTACATGGGAAGGCTGGTATTTAATTACAGCAGAGCATTCCCTAACAGCAGGACTCAGCACGACTATTATACTATCTGTCAGCGTTTGGTACACTAACTCCCATCCTCTACAATTAGCTGAATCAAAGCAGATGTCTTAGCAGGACTGAAATACTTGAAATGTATAGCAGAACACAGACAAAAAGTGACGGGCCAAGAGCTATAGTGATTTTTCCCTTTCTGGAAGGTCATTTCAGGAAGAAGTTTCCCACTGGTCGTGGCTCAAGCGACCCTGTTTTGGTTTGATCCCAAGTTTTCCAAGCCTGGAGAGCCAGCAGTGTACCACCTGAGCACAATTCCGGAATCTGACAACTCTGGCTGACTCCTGGCTCCTCACTATCTGCGTGTTTTTTGGAGTCCCTTAACCTCCCTGGGCCTAAATGCTAATAGTGCCGGTCTAGCCCTGTCCAGTGCACAGAACAGAGCCTGGTACACTGATGGGGCTCTACGGCCGTCAGGACCCGTCAGCCCTTGTGCCATCCCTCTGTGATTTTTGCTACGTCTGAGCACAGCTGAAGGATTATTTACGAGTTTTCTTAAAACCAACTCATTTTTACTTAAATCTATATTAAAAAACTAGATCACTGTTCCATGGTCATTAGTAATTATATTTTTCTAACACGTCACCTAAATATGTAGCTATTACCATGAAAAACGCTGGTGTGAACACTGCCTAAACTCAGCTCCTGGGGCACCAGCAGCACACTGTGGGACTCTGTTCCCTCCCAAAATGGTCTTACTGAGCAGCTGCTCTTACACATGGACACACGTAATGCTGGGAGCCTGGAGGGGGGTGCACTGTACCCCAACTAGAAACTCTCCACCGTCTCCTCCCACCCCCCTCCCGTGAATGAACGCCGCAGGGGTGCCAAGGTGGCTGCCAGCAGGCGGGAGCAGCTTGGACCCGAACTGTGTGGCAGCTCACGGGGATGCCAGAGGCAGTAACCACGTGACATAAAGCTCCCGATGGGAAGGAAACTCAGAAACCAGAACCCGTACTACACTTGGAATTTCCGGCGCATTTACTCAAGGAACGGGAAGCGTGATGCCCAGCAAGGTCCCCTGGCAGAAGGCCAGCCGGTCGTGGCAGGCCCCAGAAGCAGAGCCTGAGCATCTGAAGCCTAACAAGGAAGGAAATGCTTACCTTCTCTACATGATCTTCGGAAGGTCAAGGTAGAATCAATTTCATTCTTAATCTTGATTAAAGCATCCAACACCATAGGACCACATCTGCCCGGAAACAAGAGAACACCCCAGTTGTACTGACGGAAGTTCAACGTCCCTGCTTCAGTACAGTATGATCTGAGATGCTGCACACGGTAGCTGCTCTTCTCATCCACTCGGGTTTCTCAGGGCATACTCAATTTTTTCCACACTTTTATTTTTGTGTATTCTTTTGCATTTTCAGCATGGCAGAGTCACACTGCGTATGCACTTCTAGGAAAAGAAAAGCTACAGGAGACAGTCTCCCACTTGACAGCGCTGCGAGTGTCCACCCGCGTGGGGGCAGCGAGCGGGGGGTGGGGATGAGTGGGGTTGTCGGGGGAGAAGGGCCGCAGCACTGTGCCTGGAAGCTGGAGCGCAGGCCTGGGGTCTGGGAGCCCGGGCAGTGTCCAGGCTTGGACACTCACCAGGTTCTCGGCAAACCCCTTCCTCAGCTCCCCGCCTACAAAGCAGAGCGCAGCAGCTACATCTCACGGGACTACGGCAGGTGAACTGACCCGGGGGAAGATGAGGCGGGGAGCGTCTGCCCCATTTGCTTAGTTTAAGCACGACTGTTATCCTGTAGTGTGCAGTTCTGTGGAACGGCTCAAGCTCTCTGAGCCTGCTTCTTATCCGTAAAACGGAACTGATCTTTATGTCACAGGCTTTTTAGAAAAATACCTAAAAAGCTGCACTTTTCATGGTAGCTGGCACACAGACCAGTGCTCAACAAACCTGTTTCTGGCCGCTGCCCTGTGTAGTTCCCAAGGCATGGCATTTAAAAACACACGCCCCCTTCCCCAAACAGCCTTCAGCATGACCCAGACTTTTTTTCCCTAGCTTTACTGGTATCATGGCCAAGGTGTGGATTTAAGGCGTTTAGCAGGAGAGTGTGGCACAGAACCGGGCGTGTCTGTTGTGAAATGATCACTAGGAGGAGATTAGCTACCATGCTGTTAGCAGTCTATCAGCCATGTGCAAATACCCCACGGCCCTATCTTTGCTAAGATCGGGAACTGTGACCTTAACAACCTCTGCCATTTGAGGAGGGAGAAGTATTACCATTGTCAGTGTTTTTAATGCGAGAGCTCTGAAAATCACAGTGGCTGAATTATGTCATAAAATCAGAGATTTTTCTGCACTGTTGACTGAAAGTCTGCTCTGTGCCAGGTTCTGGTCGGGATGCTGGAGGCGCACCAGAGAACAGAACACATGAAAATCCATGCCCATGTGACGTATTCGTTCTAGTCAACTAATACCGGAAACTGTCCACTGTGCTCTCTGCCCCTCTACTTACGAGATCTGGGAATGTTTCTTTAAAGGCAATTTTTTCAAAGCCGTGAACCTTTTACCTGCTCACCCCGATCCTTCACTAGACTAACTCGTGTTCACCAATTATGTAGCTTCTGGAACTGAGCAACCTTGCAACACCAGCGGGGTGTCCCACATCGGAACTCAGTCTGCCGCCATCGACATGGAGACAGTGTCAGATCCCTCCTCAGACTCTCCCAAGTCCAGGCTGTCCCCAGTGCTCCGAATGGCTGGCTACAAATCGGAGATTCTCACGATCCCTTCCTTGGGTTTGATAATTGCTAAAGAGGCTCAGAGAACTCAGAGAACAGTTAACTTACTAGACTATGATTTAGTAGAACAGCCAAATGGAAGAGACGCACAGAGCCGCGCCCTCTCCTTACAACTCCCCGAGTTCACCCACCCAAGCTCTCTGAACCCCACACTCCATCAATTTTAGGAATGTTTCAGTGCCTCAGCATGACTGAGCAATGGCTGTTGGTTTAAGTGTTTCGACCTTTAACTTCTCCCTCTTCCCAGGTCAAGGGGTAGGGCTGAGGGATCCAAACTTCCAGACAGGATTGGTTCCTCCCACTGAAGTAGGAGATTATCTAGATTTCGAGAAACCACCTCATTAACATAAATGCCAATGGCCAAAAGGGGCTTGCTATGAATAACAAAGGACCGCCCGCTTTACCTTTATTATTTATCCAGACCTATTTCAGGAACTGGGAGCAAAACCAAATTATAATAATACAAGATGACCTTGTAGCTCTTATTTTTTAGGATTTACAGGGGTTTTAGAAGCCAGAAAGCCTGGACAAGACCAAAATATATACCACAAATCTGTTATATCTGATGCTAACCCTCCCCCCCCCCCACCCACAGCCCTCAGCCAGCAACTGGCTATTTGACTTCTAATTTGGATAGTGGAATTACCCAATTTTCAAATTACCCAATTTGAAAAATGCAATATTTCAAAACACAGATTTAAATGCTTACATCGTTAAACTGACTACCTCTTCCTCTTAGGATACTAGCACTTTTAAATCTAAGAAGACCACACCCCTTCCTGAGGTTTCATGAATACACGGAATTTTCTCTTAGCTTTTACATCTCTAAATATATATATTCCCATATATATATGGGAATGGCGGGGGCAGAGGGACAGAATCCCAAGCGGTTCCATGCCCTGCACGGAGCCCAGTGGGGCTCCATCCCAGGACCCTGATCTCATGACCTGAGCCGAAACCAAGAGTCAGATGCTCAACCGGCTGAGCCTCCCAGACGTCCCTGCATCGTATTTTATTTATTTTTTTAAAAGACTTTATTTATTTATTTGACAGACAGAGATCACAAGTAGGCAGAGAGGCAGGCAGAGAGAGGAGGAAGCAGGCTCCCTGCTGAGCAGAAAGCCCGATGTGGGGCTCCATACCAGGACCCTGGGATCATGACCCGAGCTGAAGGCAGAGGCTTTAAACCACTGAGCCACCCAGGCGCCCCCCTGCATCGTATTTTAAAGGCCCGTGTCTCCCTCACATGTCCTACTGTTACTGCTTTCTATTTGAATTTCATTGTGGTCAAAGAATACACTCTAGAAGATGCCAATTTTCTGGAACATACTGAGATTTGTTTTAGGGCCCAGTTTATTGTTAGAATAACAAAGACGACTGCATGCTACATTCACTGTGATAACTGGGCCCCAAAACAAATCCAGGCTCCAAAAAATTGTGACCTTCTAGAGTATACATATATATATGTATTTTAAAGATTTTATTTATTTATTTGACAGAAATCACAAGCAGGCAGAGGCAGGCAGAGGCAGAGGGGGAAGCAGGCTCCCCACTGAGCAGAGAGCCCGATTTGATTCGGGGCTCGATTCCAGGACCTTGAGATCATGACCTGAGATGAAGGCAGAGGCTTTAATCCACTGAGCCACCCAGGCGCCCCTAGAGTATATTCTTTGACCACAAGGCCATAACCAATACGCTTCGTTCTTTTTTTCCACTCCTGTCTGCCTATAAATCTTTCATTTTGTGCAGCTCTGGGGAACTCCTTTTTCTTTTCTTTTTTAAAGTAGGCTCCAACCAGAACCCTGAGATCAAGACCTGAGCTGAGCTCAAGATTTCGATGCTTAACTGACTAAGCCACCGCGTGCCCCTTGGAGCACCTTTCCACCTGCTAGACTGGATGCTGCCTGATTCAGGAATGGTTAAACAAAGCCAGTACATCTTTAAAATTTACTTAGCTGAATTTTGTTTTTTAATAATATTTAAAGCGCATTTCTTGTAAGCAGCATGAAACTGGGTTTTGGTTTTTATCTATTCTGACAATCTTTGCCTTTTAATTGGAGTGTTTACTGCCTCTGCATGGTAGGATTATTGATGTGGTTGGATTTGGGTCTCTCATTGTCCCAACATCTTTCTTTTCCCGTTCTTTCTTTCCTGACTTCTTTTAAGGAGTATTTTAATTTATTTTTTAAAAAGATTTATTTTAGGGAGCGAACACGTGCGTGTGAGGGGGAGGAGGGGAAGGAGGGGGAGTGAGGGGAATCCTCATGCCGACTCCCAGCCTTGCGAGGCTGGATCCCAGGACCCTGAGATCAGGACGTGAGCCAAAACCAAGAGTCGGATGCTCAAACGAGCCACTCAGGCTCTCCTAATTAAGTATTTTTAGAGTGAGTAGACATTTTTGGAATTCCATATAATTTATATATTGGCTTTATAGCTCGCTCTGTCTGGATTAAAAACAAAATGGTTACTTAAGAATTCTAATGTGCATCCTTAACTTTTTAATCTACTTAGAGCTAATATTGTACCATCACATGGAAGACCTTCCAACCTTATAGGTCAGCCTGTTCCCAACCCATGCGCTAGTTCTCATGCGTATTCCATCTGTATAAGGTGTATGCTACACAATACTGTAATTCTGCTTTAAACAGTCCTATATATACTTTAATGAAAGTAAGCAGAGAAATGTTTTTTAATTTACTGTAACTAGTGATTTTCATTCCTTTCCGAAGAACCAAGCTCCTTTAGCCTAAATAACTCCTAGCATTTCACGTAGTACAGGTCTTCTGGCTATGAATGCTTTTATTTTTTTGTTACCCGAAAATGTCTTCATCATTTTGTTGAGTACAGAATTCTGGTTGATAAGTGTTTTTCAGAAGTAGTTTAGAGATGTCGTTTCACTGCCTTTTGGCGTCTACAATTTCTGAGGAGACTAAACCACCATTTATACTATTTCCCAGATGTAACACGTTTTCCCCTTCCTGCTTTCAAGATGTTCTCTTTGCTATTTCGATCTTCAGGAATTTGACTATGATGTTCCTGGAGGTAGTTTTGTTTGTATTTGCCCTGCTGGGGGTTCACCAAACTTCTTAAATATGTCAATCATGTCTTTCACCAGCTTGGGGGGGAATTCTTGGCCATTAGTTCTTCAAGTATTTTTTGCCTATTCTCTCTCTCCACTCCCCCTGGGACTCCAATTATGTGTATGAGACCTTCTGATATCATTCCATAGATCAGTTAAGGTTCTTTTTTAAAAAAATCTTTTTGTTCCTAAGAACAGATAACTTCTATTAATGTATTTCGAGGTTCACAGAGTTCTTCCTATAGTCACTTCCAATCTGCTGCGAGCCCTATCCGGTGTTTTTTTTTTTTTTTTAAATACTGCTATTTTTCAGTTCCAGATTTTCCATGTGGTTGTTTTTTAAGTTTTTGTTTCCAGGCTAAGACTTCCTATCTCATGAGCATCTTTCCCTTTAATCTGTGAACACAGGTGTAACTACTTAAAATCCACGTATGCTAATTTCAAGGCTGGGTGGCCTCTACTGCTTGTCTTTCCACTTGAGTTTGAGCCGTGTCTCACTGTTCCTGGTATGATTAGTGATGCTGCGAATTCGCAAGTGACCTTGCGAATAACATGACGTAGAAACTCTGGATTTTACTGTCTCTCTGGAGAGTACTGATTTTTAAAATATTTTTTAATTTAAGTAGGCTCCATGCCCAATGCAGGGCTTGAAGTCACAAGCCAGAGATCAAGAGCTGCATGCTTTACTGAGCCAGCCAGATGTCCCTGATTGTTTTTATTTTTTTTAAAAGATTTTATTTATTTATTTGACAGAGAGAGAGAGATCACAAGTAGGCAGAGAGGCAGGTAGAGAGGAGGGGGGGGGAACAGGCTCCCCGCTGAGCAGAGAGCCTGATGTGGGACTCGATCCCAGGACCCTGAGATCATGACCTCCTGAGCTGAAGGCAGAGGCTTTAACCCACGGAGCCACCCAGGCGCCCTGCCCCTGATTGTTTTTAAAGCCATTTATTTATTTATTTATTTATTTATTTATTTACAGCAGGCACCCAAGAGCAGCGGGAGCAGCAGAGAAGAGAGCATCTCAAGCGGACTCTGCAGAGAGCGTGGAGGCTGACACGGGGCTTGATCCCACATCCTCAAGATCATGGCCTGAACTGAAATCGAGAGTCAGCTGCTTAACCAACTGAGCCACCCAGGTGCCCCCCAATTTTTTTTTTTAAAGCAACAATTAATATGGGCTGAACTCCCAACTTGGACAGAGTCCATAAATAGAATCAGCCCCCCCCCCGCCCCATTTTCTGGTTGCCGTGGTAGCCATACAGTGTACCTTCCATTTTCCGGTCATTACGTCTGGTTTAATTTTTGCTCTTGTACCTCCACATCTACTGGGGTCTGCCCTCAGGAAAGAGCATCCAAAAACCTGTTCATCTGCCCAGCAGCATTCTGTTCTTCCAAGCGCCAATGGCCTGCCCTCCCAGTACCTGCCCGTGATGGTTACTCTCCTGTGCCCACAGGTCATTACTTCTGATGCTTTGTCCAAAGTTTTCCAAAGTTTACAGCTACTGTTTGGGAAAGGGCAGTCTGATGAAAGCTACTCTGCTCTGACTGGAAGTGAATGTAATTCCTCTTTAAAATTTTATCATTTGGGGCATTTGGGTGGCTCAGTGGGTTAAGCATCTGCCTCTGGCCCAGGTCATGGTCTCAGGGTCCTGGGATTGAGCCCCGCATTGGGTTCTCTGCTCAACAGGGAGCATGCTCCCACCCCGCTCCCCCGCCTACTTGTGATCTTTAAAATCTTAAAAAACATTTTTTTTATCATTAAAAATTACTAATGAATTGAACTCTTCCAGTTTTAGCCTTATTCTGTAAGTTTTGATTTGCAATGCTTTTATTTTCCAAGCAGCTAACAGTATTTTACACTATTCCTTAATAAAGCAGTTATTTAAAAGAGTGCTTTCTAATTTTCAAGTAGTTCAGAGTCTTTTGCTTCTGATGTGAATTTTTAGTTTTATTGTATTAGGGGCAGAAAATTGGCCTGGGGGGGGGGTACCTGATTGGCTCAGTCAGTGCCCTGTATAATTTCCTTTTCTTTGAATTTTACGTATGATTTTTGGTTGCTGAGTATTTGGTAACTGTCTGCTTGACAAGGTTATATATCAAGGACTTACGTGTTGACACAGAGTCAAAGAAAGCATTCTGATAGTATTAGTTTTCAAACCATTTTCTGGCACCATGGAAGCTTTTGTTCAAAAGAAATAAAATACTTATTCACCGACAAATGAAATAGGTCATAAAATAGAGCAGTTCTGGTTATGCCGGGCGGGGGGGGGGGGGCGCCGGTGGGAAGCACGAGCCCCAGCTCACTCCTCCTCACTCCTCTTCCTTCCCTTTGGCTACCTGTGGAGATCCTTCAGGGTGGAAACTGATAAAAGACAGTGCCTCAGAGACAGAGGAAGGACTCAAGCCGCTGTTGGGGCCTCTGGAGGCCAGACTATGAGCCACGGAGCAAAGAGGCCTAAAAGCTGGAAGTAGCCCTCAGCTTACAGCCAACAAGGAAACAGGCACCTCGCTTTTGCAACCGTAAGGAACCGAATTCTGCCAGCAGCCTGAAAGAACAGAAAATGGATTTCACCTTAGTCTCCAGAAAGGAACATGGCCTGCTGACACCTTGATTTTAGTCTGATGAAACCTTTACCAGACTTCTAACCTGTACAACTGGGAGATAATGAATTGATGTTGTTTTAAGCCACTAAGTTTGTGGCACTTTGATGGGACAGAAATTGAAAAAATAGTAGAGGTACAAATTGTTGTTAATATTTTAACTACATCCCTCTCTTGTCCAATCACCATTCCAGCCAAATTTGTGGTGTCTACCTGCTCTACCAGTACTCCAAGGAGTCTGTCATCCTCTGATCTGGGGAAAGGAAAGAAATTTTTCAAAGTTGTTCTTCTTGGTATTTTTTTTTTTTTTTCTTTTTAAGTAGGCTCCAAGCCCAGAGTAGAGCCCAACATGGAGGGTTGAACTCCAAACCCTGAGATCAAGACCTAAGCTGAAACCAAGAGTCAAATGCTTAATTGACTGAACCACCAAGGAGCCCCCGGTTATCCTTCTGAATCAGGTACATACCTCATTCTTATTTGAAAAAGAGATGATAAATTCCAGACCACCGAATGATCTGTTTTTAAACCTTCCAAGGATGCGAAAAGCATGTCCCTCAATCAGATCAAGAGTTCACTTCCATTTATCAAATACCTAGCTCTCACACAGATACTCACTTATTCAAATCAATTTCATAAGTTTGCATACGGGGTTTATCTCCAGTCTTGTCTGGGTCCCAACGGTAGATGGCAAATTTCTTGATTCGGGGAGCTGCGGCAGCAGCTGTCTGGGCCCCCCGGCAGGCCTGCAATTGAAAAATTCAGAAAGAGGAAAAAAATATTAAAATTGCAAGATAAATCCTGTGTGTAGCTGGCAGTATGAAATTCCACACTGGATACAAGCCCACCCATGACTAACACACAGTGTTTCTTTTCTGTTTTTTTTTTTTAAAGATTTATTTATTTTAGAGTGGGAGCACCTGCGTGCACAGAGAGGGGAGGGGCAGAGGGAGAGTCTAAAGCAAACTCCCCCACTGAGCACAGAGCCCAAAGCGGGGCTCTGATCGGTAACCCGGAGACCACAAGCTGAGCTGGAATCAAGTTGGACGCCTAATGGACTGAGCCACCAAGGTGCCTCCTGATAAGAGTCTTCCTGAGAAAGGCAGTGAGTCATTTAATAATCCAACAAATACTAATAAGCACCTAGCACATACCGGACAAGGTGCTGGGGGCGGGTGAAGTAGCACATAATGAAACAGTCTTTGCCCTCACAGAATCTACTCTGTATGAGCAAGAAAGAAATGTAATTAATTTATTTATTTGACAGAGAGAGAGAGAGAGAGAGAGAGCACGAGCATGCATGTGCACACGCTAGAGACTGCACAAGCAGGGGAGCAGCATGGAGGAGAGGGAGAAGCAGACTCCCTGCTGAGCAAGGAGCCTGATACAGGGCTCGATCCCAGGACCCTGGAATCATGACCTGAGCGGAAGACAGATGCTCAACTGACTGAGCCACCCAGAAGCCCCAGCAAGAGAGAAATTAAATATTCATAGTACAGTATAAAGAGGGAAGAACACAGCAGACTTGCGCTAGGACGAGACTGGGGGAGTCCCCATAAGGGATATTCAAGCTGTGGCCCGATGAGCAGGGATCAGGGGAAGGAGTGGGGCGTATAAATGGAGGGAACAACGCGTGTGGAGGCCTGGATCGGGGAGAGCACAGCACATCTGGGAGACCCGAGAGAAGTCCAGTATGAGTGAGGGAAGCCCAAATAAGGATGGAGGTGGCAGATAGGAGCAAGTCAAGATATCGATTTTATCCTAAGAGCGAGAGGCTAGCACAAATGATCAAGTGGGAGACATAATCATGTTTATTTCTGAGAAGACTATCCCTGGCTTGAAGGAAGAACTGTCAGACAACACGTAGAGAAACCAGCAGAAAGCTACTGGAGTGGTCAAAATGAGATGCTGGTGCTTTTAGATTAGGTGTCCTTGTCAGTCTGGGCTGCCGTGACAAGATGCCGAAGCCTGGGTGGCTTAAACAACACTTGTTTCTCGCAGATCTGGAGGCTGGGAAGTCTGAGATCAAGGCGTCAGGCAGACTTGGTGTCTGGTGAGGACCCTCTTCTTGGTTTACAGATGGCTGCTTTCTTGCTGTGTCCTCACGTGGCAGAGAGATCTTGTCTCTTCCTCTTTTTTAAGGGCCCCAACCCTGTCCCAAGGGCCCCGTCCTCATGACCTCATCTAACCCTAATGCCCTCTCACAGGCTCCATCTTCAAGCACCATCACAGTGGGGGCTGGGTTTCCAGGTATGAATTCTGGGGGAAACACAAACATTCAGGGCACTGTTTGTTAGGGAACTAACAAACAGCCGAGTCCTGTTCTCTAGGATGATTCTATTCCATCTCCTGGACATTCCGTCTCCGCCAGCGGCTCTCACACCAAGAGCCCAGAACCCTGGAGTGCCACTGCAGGGACTGCTACGAGAGGGTTGGGTGAAGAGGCCTGGTTTGACTCCTTCCTTCACCAGAACAGCTTCCTCCTAAGAACGTATTTGCCAAAAGGGTGCTATTGCTCAAAAATTTTGTACTTAAATTCATACTCATTTTTAAACCACTATTTATGATGAGCGGATGAGAGTGGCCACGACTAGACCCCAAGTCTGCCTGTGTGACTCCAGGACCCAGGTTCTTAAATACTATACTATCCTATTTGTCTCCGAATATTTGCAGGTCTCTTCTCAGTTCTGTCTTCTTTTTATGTCTTAAATTCTTTGAGGGCATGTATACTAGAGTTCTCCTAAGAAACAGAATCAGAAGTATATATATTTATATATAGATATACATGTCTACATATGTATGAAAAAATATATACATACTTATATATATTTATAAGAAGAGATCTTATCATAAAGAATTGGCTCATGATTATGGACAGCAAGCGCCAAGAGCTGTAGCTGGCAAGCTGGAGACCCAGGAGAGCCAATGATGTAAATCCAGCCCAAGCCCGAAGGCCCATGTTGAGCCAGGAGAGGCGATACGGTTCTAGCTCAAAGGCCAGCAGGCTTAAGACCCAAGAAGAGTTGATACTCAGTTGGAAAGCAGTCAGGCAGGAGAAATTCCTTCTTATTTGGAGGAAGAGGAGCCTTTTGTTCTACTTCTGCCCTCAACTGAATGGATAAGGCTCACCCACATTAAGGAGGATTTTATTTAGTTATTTGAGAGAGAGGGAGTGCAGAGTGAGAGAGCAAAGGGAGAAGGAGCAGCAGAGGGCGAGGGAGAAGCAGGCTCCCGACTGAGCAGGGAGCCTGATGTGGGGCTCGATCCCAGGACCCTGAGACCATGACCTGAGTTACCCAGGTCTATTAATTTAAATGTTAAACTCATCCAAAAACACTGTCACAGAAATACCCAGAATGGAATGTTGGACCAACTACCTGGGCACCCTGTGGCTCAGCTGACACATGTAACTAACCATTCACAGCACGGAACAGGTTACATTTTACATCTCCCAGCATGCCTGGTCCAGGTCTTTGCGCACAGCAGTTCAATTTGTGGTTAGGAATAATTGAAGAAAAATGCAAAAAATTATATACTGGAACTTAGAATAAATTTAAAAAAGGAAAAAAGAGAAAAGCAAAACTTGAGCATTAGACTAATACAAACATGCTGTCCCCACCCCATAGCCCTTGAAATGCTTCCATCCAAGTGGAGGACACCAGGCAGAGGCCACACCAAGTCCCCTGGGCCCTACATGAGAGGCGTGCGTGCGTGTGTGTGTGTGTCCCCACACGTGTGCCGCAGTTGTCAGTCCAAAGAAAAGAGGAACTAGCAGCTGAGCCCCTGGTTTGTATGCAGACTATAGCTTTGTATGCAGACTATCCTGTGTGTGTGCGCGCATTGCGTCGTCAGATCCTATCAGTCCTAGCAGCTGAGCCCCCGGTTTATATGCAAACTATCTCCCAGGCCAGCTAGTTCTCTTAAAAGCTCGTTAAAAAAAAGGTGAAACTGGGAAGGTTAACTGTGTAACTACGAGAAATGTGATGGTCTTACCTACTGGCAAAAAAGTGTCCTGAATAAGGTGAGGCTGAAAATATAAACATCAGCTCTCAGTATGAGAAAAGGAAACACAGAAAGAAGATGAGAATGAAAGTGAAGATAAAAGTAGTATTTTTCCTTTATCACCAACCTGGCTCGGATCAGCAGTAAAAGCAAAGTCCTTTTTTACAACTGAACGTCTTCCATTAGGGACTCCATCTTCTCCCCCTCCCCCCTTTTTAAAGAATTAAAGGCAGGATTCTCTTCTAGTCCATTCTATCTTATTTATTTTTAAGCTCTACATGGGGCTTGAACTCACAACCTGGAGATCAAGAGTCACTCCCTCTAGCGAATGAGCCAGCCAGGCACTGCCCCCAACTCCATTTTGTAAAACGGCAGAACGTGTGGTTAGCGCCACCCTGTGGCATGTAAGACAAAGTGGAGGAAGTGAAAAGATCACTCGAGATAACTTATTATAGCAGCTTTCCGCTTGCTTAGTGTCCCCACCTTGTTTTGGTTAGATTTAATGAGGTATAACTCATTACAATAAAATTCACCATTTTAAGTGTATAGTTTGATGAGTTTTAATGAAGTGGTATAACTCCTACCATAATTATGACAGAACATTTCCATCCAGAAAGTTCTCTAGTTTTCCTTTACAATCAGTGCCCTACCCTATCCCTTGTAACTGACGTGCTTTCTATCACTACAGATTTGCCTGTTACAGAATTTCACATAAATGCAATCAGAGAATCTTGGGTCTAGCTTCTTTCGCTCGACATAGTGCTTCTGGGATTAATTCAGTGTTGTGTATGTCCAGAGTTTGTTGCTTTTTAAAAAAAATTTAACTTTTCATTTTGAGATACAGACTCACATGCATGTCTAAGAAATAATGAGATCTCTCAAATCCTTTACTCAATTTCCCTCATGAAGACACTGCCCAAAACTACAGCACAACCCACAACCAGAACATCAACACTGATAGACACAGAGCATTCCCATCCCCACAAAGACCCCCGGGACTGCTCTCTCAAAGCCACACCCACA
The DNA here is from genome assembly GCF_963455335.1 of Martes martes. Taxonomy (NCBI): domain Eukaryota; kingdom Metazoa; phylum Chordata; class Mammalia; order Carnivora; family Mustelidae; genus Martes; species Martes martes. The sequence goes on along the minus strand of NC_137891.1, from coordinate 179,575,162 downwards.
GCCCTCAGGCCTCCTTCCCTTACTCCTTAACCCCTAGCCATCACTCATCTGTCTCCATTCCTGTAATTTTGTCATTTCAAGAATGTTATATATAAATGGGATCATCTAGTATGTAAACTTTTGGGATTGGCTTTTCTTTCGTCAACACAGTTCTCTGGAGAGTCATCCAAGCAGTGTTTCTTTTTACTACTGAGTAGCGTTTCATGGTATGATGGACTCCGGTTGGTGTAGCCGTTCTCCCACTGAAGGACATTTGGGTTGTTTCCGGTTTTGGGGTACATGAATGAAGTTACAATGGATATTTGTGAACATGTTTCCATTTCTCTGGGATAAATGCCCAGGAAGGTAACTTGGGCTGTGTGACAGTGACGTGGGTGGCTGCCCTCCCTGTGGTAGGTGGTGAGAGAAAGGACAAAATGCCTTTAAAACACAGAACTTTTTTTTTTTTGGCCAAAACGTTAGTAAAGCTTGGACTTTCAAAAGAAGCTGGGACTTTGGAGTTGCCAACTCCAGGTCCATGGCTGTGAAGGCTGCTTTAACAGTTCTGTCAGGGGGCAAAGTCGTCCTGTCCCAGGAAACTCAGTCTCACTCCCACAAAGGCTTATCAAGGGTGACAGCCATTACCGGCCACAGGTCCTCACCTTGACACTTCTAATACTTAAGTCGGCTTCATATCCACTCTACAAAATACAAAGGTCTAGACTTGCTCATACAGATCTTCCCAAATGTGATTAGGGTCTTTTTTTTTTTTTTTTTGCAGATCATTTAAATTCTTATCCTACGAATGATGTGATACAAAAACAATGCAGGGGGGGCATCAAAACAGAGTACTACCATAAGGCATAAGTACTACCATAAGGCAATGAGCCCCAACATAAATTTTGGGGTATCCCAAAGTGTTCCTGATTTTTTCTAAACAACTAATTTAAACTCGTTTTGTGTATTTTATACAACACTCAGTAAGATAAGGGGGAGAGGGCCAAGAGGAAGGAGAGAAGATACGGAAAATCAAAATTACCAGAGAAGGTTGTGGTTCTAAAGTGAAGGAGTGGTGGAATATGGCAGCTGCGATAAGAGCAAATAAATTCGTGCAACAGAGAAATCTTAAAAATTTGTTACATGGGTGGGGGTGGGGAAGCTTCGATTCCCTGAGCCCTTACTGTGCCTGAAATGTACTGAATTGTCTCTAATCTCGACAACAGAAGTTTTATCATTCTCAGTTAAAAAATTAAAGTAAAAATCATACAACAAAAGAACCAGGATGCAAACACAGGTCCTTCAACTCCAAAGTTCCACCCCACACCCATTCTGTCTGTGGCGAAAATGCGCATCTGAAATAGAACAGCAAGATAATCCGACTTCACAAACAAATCTAAGAACACTCAACTCATACAATTAGCAAGTTCTTAGGTAGTAGCTGGCCCAGACCTATTCATTTGTTTATTTGCTCAATAAATAATTACAGAGTGGCTTCCGTGTTCCAGGGACTGTTCTAGGCCCTGGGGATCAAGGGCAAAATACACGTACATTCTGATCCTCCCGGAGCGGCCGGAGGCACACACAAATACCATTGACAGTATGTGGGCCCTGGGGTACGTGCAATGGCGGGGGTGGCAGGGGACGATAAAAAGGAGGGAATGGGGGTCCGGGCTGTAATTCTACAATCCTAAATGGGGTGGCCAGAGAACACTTCACTAAAAAGGTGACAGTTGAGCAACACCTGAAGGAGGTGAGCGAGCCCTGCCTGCACCTAGGGGAAGAGCAAACTGGGCAGAGCGGACACTCTTGGGGCGGGCACGTGTCTGAGGAGCAGCAAGGCCGTCAATGTAGCTGGGAACGGAGGGAGAGAGGCAGGAATGGTGAAGGGATTTAGGAAGTTACCAGGAGAGCCAGATCACAAAGGACCTTCTAAGGTCTTTTGTTTTTGTTTTGTTTCTCTATGCCCATTATGGGGCTCGAACTCATGACCCTGAGATCAAGAACCGCACGCTCTACTGGCTGAGCCAGCCAGGCGCCCCTAGCAAATTTCTTTAAATGTACTTGGTGGAGGTTGTATATTTGAGATTCAAACTTTGGAGTACATATATATTTTTAAAGGTTTTATTTATTTATTTTAGAGAAAGAGAGAGAATGTGCAGTGAGAGGCAGAGCGGAGAAAACCTCAAGCAGACTCCATGCTGAGGGCAGAGCCCCATGTGGGCTCCATCTCATGACCCTGGGATCATGACCTGAGCTGAAACCCTGAGTCCAAGGCTCAACTAACCTGAGCCACCCAAGTGCTCCCCACTTTTGGTTAATTAAGTAAGCTCCAGGTCCAAATGACCCCGAGATCAAGAGTGGCATGCTCTACCGACTGAGCCAGCCAGGGGCCCTGGCCTTGTAAGGGTTTTTGCTTTTACGCTGAATAAGACAAGAACTACTGAAGATTTTGAGCAGAGGAGTGACAAAGTCAGACTAAAGTTTTGAAAGGATCATTTTGGGTTCTGTTATGAAAATCAATCAAAGACGAAAGCAAAAAAACTAGGTAAGAATTGCAGTAATCAGTCATCAGCTAAGAGATGACAATGGCTTGAACCAGGTTGGTGGCTGTGGATGGCAGGAAGTGGTAAAGTTTTGAATAGGTTTTAAGAAAGAACTGACAAGAGCTCCTCAGAGACTGGATATGAGAGTGCGGCAAAGAGCAAGGATGACTCCAGTTTCTGTCTCAAGCCACACGGTATAAAGATGAATAGGGAAATGGGGTGGTAGCTGGATTTTTTCCTTTTTTTAAACAATGGGAGAGATTACAGCATGCTTGTGTGCTGCTGATCTGATGGAGAGGGAAACACTGCCAGTGGAGGGAAGGGCAGACTCACTGGAGAACCACCTCTGAGTAAGTGACGGGATACAGAGCACCAATGAAGGGTTAGCCATAGGAGTCCTGCTCATTCTCCCACAGTAACACGAAGAAAAGGAGAATATATGGGCAGAAGTGGTGGGGTGGGAGCAATTTAATTTTTTTTTCTTCCTTGTGGCCTCTCCAGCAATTTTTACTACAAGCTCAAAGAGGATCCTTCAAAGGCATTTCTATCTTGATCTATAAAACTGAGTATTCGTGGCTGAGCATGGCCTTCTAGGAAATCTCAGATAAGATTAACTCCATAGTTTATAATTAATTTAAGGAAGGTGGCAAGACAATTAACAACTGGATTGAACCAGACTGAGGAGGATGAAAAGGGTGAATTCTGGATCATGCTAAAGGCTGCTTGTTATTTCTTTAGGAAACCTTCCTTAAGGAACAGGCTTAGAGCTCAATAGGGCAGACAAAGATTTGGAGGTAGGAAAGATAGACGTGGAAATGGGAGAGGAGGAAGGCAAAGAAGTCTGCATAAGCCTGAGTAAAACAGGAGGTGGAGGCTTGTTTCCGAAATGTGTGAGTGGCACTGGTTTAAATCCAAGCTCTACCACTTAGTAGCTGTGTGTTCTTTGGTAAATTACTGAACCTCTCTGATTCTATCTCCTCTTTTGTATAAAGAGGAGGGAATATTAATATCTACCTCGTAAGATTAAACTGGAGGGTCAAGTCGTTAGCATAGTCCATAATATAATTTCTGCTTTTCAACACTGGCAATATCATCAGTTTCTGTATCATTTTGATTGGCAGACCGGTATCCCAAGACCTGCCAGTGCTAAGAGCAATGAGATACACAAATGAGAGAAGGCGGTACTTGCCCTAACATTGTTTACAATCTAGATGAAGAAATAAGGCAACACAATCAATTAATACATTACAGCCAAACACTTATAGGCAAGAACTATGATTCACGGGAGCAGACTAATGCATGAAAGATATTCAGAAGGGAAATCCTGTATCTTAAGAGTCCTAGGAACCTGAGTATCACCTTAGATAATACACCAAGCTCATTATTTGATTCTTTTTTCTTTTCTTTTTTAAAGATTTATTTGACAGACAGAAAGAGAGAGAGAGAGCGCGCACGCAAGCAGGGAGAGGGAGAAACAGCCTCCCCACTGCAGACACTTAACGACTGAGCCACCCAGGTGCTCCTGATTATGGATTCTTTTGAGGTGGCTTTTACAGAACGAATGCACATTCCTAAGAGGTGGAGAGGAGGGACTCTTCAATTTCTCTGCCCTCAGGGAACCCTGCAACGGGCCTCACCTGGAATTACGAAATTGACCTATGAAATTAGCCTTCTCCTCACTCATTCATGTAAGAGGGACCTTAGAACTCTTCTCATTGGTGGGGCTCTCACAAGTTCACTGCTTGCTCAGCAACTATAAAAGGAACTGGTAAACAAGGTCATTATTAGTCATCAATTTAACGCTCCAGGACTCGGAGTTGAGGCTCTGGTAGGCAGTCCTCCTTCCCTATCTCCCCTTTCCAGAGAGCCTATACAATGACTTGTCTGAGTTCACAGCCAGCATACTGGAAAGGGCTAGACCAGAAGACAAGCCATACATACTGTCTGATAGGGCCAGAGCAGTATTTAGAGGGAGAGATATCTCAGGTAAGCGCAAGAAGGGGAGAGGAACTAATAATTCTTGGTTCACCTGTGTCCAGATCTGCGCTAGGAGTTTTTCCTCATATTATGATAAAAAAAAAAAACCAAACTGGATTTAGGTCTACCAGTTCTTGGCCATGATATTCTGAACAAGTAAAATTTTCTTTCTGGGGCCTCAGTTTTCAAACTTCTAAGAAGGAGGTGAGAACTGTTAATCACCCACCCTGCAGGGGTTGTTGAGGAGCCCAGAGGAGGAAACAGACTGGAAAGGAATTTGTAAATTTTTAGTCCCTTATGTGTGCAATGGCAATTTCCCTCCCACTTATAAACAGCACCATTTAGAACGTAGATCAGAAGCGTGTAGTTTCCTGACAGTACAAGCGGGGGGTGTGTGGGGAGACATACCACTGCACACTAATATAAACAAATACAGGAAGGCAGCGCCAAGCTCTGTACCTATGAGATCCATGCCAAAACTCGCGCTCGGTATTGTTGTATGCCCTTTACAGACAGAGACACTGAGAGGATGACACCCAGTCTTTCCCGCAGCCCCCCGCCAGGGGAAGGGCCCAGATCCTTCAGGAGACAGAGTGATCTGCCTCCATTTCTCCTTTCCCCTGCCCTTCCCTTCCCAATCCCGGCCCAGTCCCTACTTACTGAGCCCTCAATCTTGCACCCTGGAGGAGAGACCTCCCTTCCCAGTTTCCATCCCTCCCGCTCCCGCAGGTATATCTCTTCCACAGAGGCTACTTTGAAGACAGAGAAAGAGCTTGGAGCCCAGAGGTTTGGATTCGAATTCTGCCTCCAACAGTGTTACTCGCTTGCCATGTGACCTTGGGCAACTCGAGACTCCTCTCCGAACTTTCCCCCCGTATCTTTAAAAAAACCGTCTCCGCCTTGATAACCTGCCACGTTGCGGCGAGCCGCAGAAGGATAACGGACAGGGATGCTCAAGGCCCAGACCCGAGCACTACGCAGCGGGAGCGGGTCCTCCCCTTCCTTGAGGCCTTGCGCTGTTCTCCCTCGGTCTCCTCCACGGCCCTCTGAGCAACAGGCCGCCTCCGTCACTCTCCTGCCTGCCCTCTACCTCCGGCTCCGCATCTCACCTGCAGGCAGGCTCCGCCAAGGGCTGCCGCCGGGAACCGGCGTTTCAAGGAGACTCCGACCACCGCCGCCATCTTGGCTTCTGACGTCGCGCCCCACCCCTTAACCCCGAGGTCGCTCTCCGCCGTCGTCCCGCCGAGCACCGCGGCGCCCAGCCGGCATCCACCCAGGACCCGCTAGCCGCGCTGGAGCCGCCGAGTGGGAGGCGGTTCCGGTTTCCCGAATGGGAGGAGGGAAGGCGGAGAAAGAAAACGCGAGCATGCGCATTTGTGCGTACGCGGCGCATGCCCACTTTGCCTCCCGCCTTCCTAAGGTGACCTTCCCAGAAGGGGGCGGAGTCTGGGAGGGAGGGCGTCGTAAGGACCCCGGCTAAGACGGTGGGGTGGGGAGGAGCCCTCCGATCTGAGTCCAGTCCTCATGTTAGCCTCCTTCCTTCCTGAGGAATTGTCAGTAGTATCACTCATCTCTTAGTGATGAGCTTATTGGCTTTAGTCAGACAGTTGTCAGACACAGTGTGGTTTGCCCGAGACTGTCCCGATTTCAGCCCGGAGAGTCCTGCATCCTCAGAAACTCCTCAGACCCAGGCAAACTGGGAGGGTTGATGAAGGAAACGATGAGATGTCAAAGATGATGGGTCATCCACCCACCCATCCACCCTCCCATCCATCCATCCATCCATCCATCCATCCACTCAAGCATCCATCCATCCATCCATCCATCCGAAGATACACCAGCAGCACTGCTGTGCTGGGCGCTGAGGCGCTGTTGTGATGAGCAAGCCAGGCACAGTTCCTGCCCTCACCAGGTTTACTGTGCGATAGGCACGCAACCAGGCACTCACGCCTCAGCGAGCTTTGCTCTGTAAAATAGTGGGGAGAGGGGAGCCAGCTGTTGGTGGCTTACTTAGCCATATAGCACCAGAGACCATTGCTTGAGCACCCTCGATATGCCTAGCGCTGGGCACCATCATCTTATTTAAGCCTACCAACAGTCTTGTGGGAGAAGTCTGTGTGTGTCCGTCTTCAGTTTAGTCCTCTCAGCTGCTTTCCCTGACCTCTCCGAGGCACATCTCAGAGCCTGCCTCCCTCTGGGGGCTTGATTACCTCAGTCCTCCAAGTGGCTTGGTCTCTTGGGTCACCTCTGGCAAACTTTATGTAGGCAGTTGGCTTTGCAGGTATCGGTGTCAGGAATGACGTTTTCCCTTCTCTGCCTGCTTATTTCTAACATATGAAGGGCATCTTTTTACAGTCTTTGGTTTTCTCACAGATCATTTAGGTGTGACTGGGGAAATTAAGAAGGCCAGACAAATTGGTTTGTTGGGGCTAAGTTTCCGGAGCCCTGAGCTGGAACCTGGCTACATTGGTCTGTGGCCTCATTAAAAGGAGGGGTGTAGTGAGGCCACATGAAATAGCCAGGACCCCTGGGTCTAACCTCCAAACTTCTCAAGCCTGTGTGACCTTGAACAAGTCCTTCTCATCTCTGGCCTATAGTTCCTTTGCCCATATCATCAGGGTGTTGGGCCAGCTGAGGTAGGGTTCTGTGATTCCGGAGGCTGCCTGGGGGTACTGTGGGATGGGGGCCATCTGGAGCGTAACTGTTGACAGGGCTGAGGTCACCTTAACTTTTCACTGGGGCTGACCCGGCACAGGAATAGGGCTCCTCTGTGCTGCCTCAAGGCCTCTTGGGCCACCCGACCTGAGTCGGTAGCTCCTCCTGGCTGAGTTGTCTTTGGAGATGAAGGAAGAGCGTCCTCTCCTTCCAAGGAATATGTTTCCAGAGAACTGGTCCTGTTGGCTTTTTCACAATTTTTTCATCTCGAAGGCAGATTTTATTCCTAGAGAAGCGCCTACCCTTTTACTTTGCCCAGGTCACCTTGGAAAAAGCAGTCTGAGGCCAGCAGAAGTGAGACCTTGATTTATGGAGGGGTTCTTGGTGCCAAGGGGCCCACGCGCCCTGCAGTCACACCATTCCCGAGCTTCATGGGGATTTGGGGAGCTCAGAGTTATGGAGGAATAAATTCCTGGACGGCTGCACCTCCGCCCTGAACTTTGGGATTCCAGAAAGGCACAGCTGCAGGGCTTAGAAGTTTTCATGGCCTGCTCCTGCCAGATCTTCCCAAGGTGTCCCCGTGGTGAGACCTGAGGTTTTTTTGTTTGTCTGTTTCCGTTTGTCTAGTGAGTGAAGTATTGCTTTTCAGCAGTCGGCTACGTGCTTTAAGTTTATGCTGAACCCCATCACTTACAGATTTGTTTACATAAATAGTCTTCTAGTCCTCATAACAACCTCTTGGTTGGAAGAACTACCCCCATTTTATAGACCTTCTTAGTCTTTGGATAATGGGAAAGCTGAGCGATCTTGGTTGGGTGGGAATCTTGCGTCAGGAGCTCCAGTCCAGAATTAAAAATTAACACCAGGGGCGCCTGGTGGCTCAGTCGTTGGGTGTCTGGCTTCGGCTTGGGTCATGGGGATCGAGCCCCACATTGATCGGGCTCTCTGCTTGGTGGGAAGCCTGCTTCTCCCTCTCCCACTCCCCCTGCCTGTGTTCCCTCTCTTGCTGTGTCTCTCTCTGTCAAATAAATAAATAAAATCTTTTAAAAAAAGTAAAAAATAAAGATTAAAACCAAAACCATTCTGGTGTATCAACTATCATTTGTACAATCAACTATATTTCTAGGGTCTTGTGATTTAGGGCCACCTGGCTAGATTCCTCCCCAGTCAGAGGGCCAAGGATTTAGGGATGATTTATCAGATAAGATCTAGGGGAGAAATATCAGATAATTTTGTTGCCTTGGAGAGTTATTTGTCTTTGAGAAAACCCCACCTCACCCCAGTTAATCTCTGTGGTGGGACTCAGGAAACTTTTCATCCAAAATTCAGGATTTTGTTTGCCTTTGACCAATGGGCTCTCTCTTCCATTTCTGGCTGACTTCTTCCCTTTGTGCAGCTGTCTCCTGAGCATCTCTATCTGGGTGTCCCAACGGTCTCTGAAACGCAACCTGTCCCCAATCATACGTATCACCTGAGGCGTTCACAGCTCCTCTTTTCTCAGCACCACTAAGGTAGAAATCTGGAGTGTACCTCGACTCTCCTGCCCGCCACATCCAATCGACCACCCACCCCCAGCATGGCCTCCAGGTCAGCTGGCACGTCTGGCAGACTCACTGGTCCCGTGTATCAGAACTTTTGCAAAATACTTGGGGTACATTTTCTCTGTCTAATCATGAAAGCAAACCCATGAGGCAGGGATTTCTGTCTTTCATTTAAAGTTGAGGCAGGGGACACCCAGGTGGCTCAGTTGTTAAGCATCTACCTTTGGCTCAGGTCATGATCCCAGGGCCCTGGATCGAGCCCTGCATTGGGCTCTCCCCCTGCTTGTGTTCCCTCTGTGGTTGAGGCAGCTGAGCCTCAAAGAGGGTCAACAACTCGTTTAAGTCATACAGCTAGGAGGTCAGTGTCCTCCTTTAGGGTGATGCCTGACCTCTAGGCAGGCTCCCCAAGGTTCCCAGGATCCTGGTGGTTGCAGCTACTCTGGTCCACCTGCAGAGGGAGCCCCTGCCTCATGGAAATGTCCACGGCTCCCTAATAGCCCTTTTCAACCTGCCCTTAGAAAGGGCTTATCTAAACCCTCCTCCCTCTAAACCTCACCATATAATTAGATGTCTCAAAATATTCTCTCTGAGTGGGATGGGGACCATCATATGCTACAGACTTCTCCAATTTCATGAGCAGTCTCTGTGGAACTCCCGGAGCAAAAGTCACGAGCCACCTCCACTCCAGATGGGGTCGCGTTTCACACTGCTGAAGTCAGCTCAGCTGCTGGGACTTAGCAAGTGGCCCAAGGCCTTCTGGGGACTGTCACGTTTCCGGGCCCTATAGCATCATACCACACCACACACACACACACACACACACACACACACACAATTAGAGCTTATCCACCCCGCTAACCTCTGTCTCACTCCCGTCTGCCTGCCACATCACCAGCACACTCTCAAATTAACAGTTAATTTGATCCTCTGGGTGTGTGCTTTGTAAACACAGTCCGGGGTAAAATTCCCTTTCCAGCTGAATCTGAATTTTGAGCACCCCTTTCTATCAGAGAAGGACTTGTGTAAATGAAATGTGAAAAACGCATAGTGGTAAATACTCATTGGTAGTGACTAGACATTGGCTCCTTGGGAACAGAACAAGTCAGACGGGTGCAAAAAACTAAAGCAATTTCTACCTTCTAGAGAGCAGGGAGAGGAGTGGTTAAGTGTGCAGGCCATTGGAGGTTCAAATGCTGCTTTATCAGTCTTTTGCTGTGTGACCTTGCGCAAGTTACTTACTGTCTCTGTGCATTACTTTTATATTGCGTAAAATGGGGGAAAAGAATCATAGTCGCCTCACAGGCAGGAGTAAATGAATTAGTATCTGTAAGGAGCTGGTCAGTCTTAAACTGTGGTGGGAAGCCCAGCTGGGGAAATATAAAAGTGGAATAAAAGAGATTATGTTAATCAGGATAGAAAGACTTCAGCATAAAAATGATGACGTGGGTTTCAGGCAGCTTTAAAAAATTTTTTAAATACATATGTAATTAAATTCTCAGGAAGTAAAAATTTCAAGCAACAGATAAAAAGTTTAAATCCACTCAGTCACACTTCCTTTTCCAGAGGTGATTACTATTGTCAGTTTCATGAGATGGTGTCCATATCTTTTTCTTTGCATGTATATACATTTGTATGTTTCTATAGAAATCCATAGCTTTGCTTGATTTTTTTTTTTAATACTGACATCAAATGCTCTGTCTTGGAGCTTTTTTTTTTTTTTTGTTGTTGAAGATTTTATTTATTTAATTGAGAGAGAGAGAGTGCAAGTAGGGGCAGAGGGAGAGGGAGAAGCCGACTCCCCTGCTGAGCAGGGAGCCTGATCCCAATCCTGGGATCACGACCTGAGCTGAAGGCAGATGCTTAATGGACTGAGCCACCCAGGCACCCCAATGTCTCAGAGATCTTTCCATGTCAGTGCTCATCAATCTATTTCATCTATGCACTCCCAAATGTTTCACTGTAGGCATGTACCATGGTTTGATCATTCTTCAGGTAGTTTCTTAAAAATGATTTTCCTATTAGCCTAAGAGCAGTAAAAAATATATATATGTTACTGTCCTCTTTCCAAAACGCAGAATTGATCACGTGGCTGCAGCTATCCTGAATCTTCAGGGGGTCCCCATTGCTCAGACCCTTGTGTTTTCAGCAGGCTTTAGTCTATATCTTAGACTTTCACTATGATCACCAATTCTTTTTTTTTTTTATAAGGTTTTTTTAAAAATATTTTATTTATTTGTCAGAGAGAGAGAGAGAGGGAGAGAGAGCGAGCGAGCACAGGCAGACAGAGTGGCAGGCAGAGGCAGAGGGAGAAGCAGGCTCCCCGCTGAGCAAGGAGCCCGATGCGGGACTCGATCCCAGGACGCTGGGATCATGACCTGAGCCGAAGGCAGCCGCTTAACCAACTGAGCCACCCAGGCGTCCCACCAATTCTTTTTTTTTTTAAAAAGATTTTATTTATTTATTTGACAGAGAGAGACATAGCGAGAGAGGGAACAGAAGCAGGGGGAGTGGGAGAGGGAGAAAGCAGAATTCCGCCAAGCAGGGAGCCTGATGCAGTGCTTGATCCCAGGAACCTAGGATCATGACCTGAGACACTTAACGACGGAGCCTCCCAGGCGCCCCTATGATCACCATTTCTGAAACATGGCACACGTTTACGCTCCCTTGTATCTCTGCTCCGCTTGGCAGTGCCCCCTTCTCTGACCAGTCATCCATTCCTACACTCAGTCGATGCTCATCCTAGCCTAAATGAACACGAGGGACACCCTTGGTCACTCTCCCAGCTGGAAAAAATTGTGCGTGCGCGTGTGGGTGTGATGCCACAGCCTTTTGTACCCCATTTCACTCCTCCATGCAGCAAATCCTCATCAAGTCTCTACTCCATCAGTCTGCCTCCTGTCCGTCACCCTGACTTGGCTATCAGTTCCTGGGAGGATGAGATCATGTCTCATGCATAGGGGTTTCCAAGGAGAAGAGATAACCTGGTTTGCCCAGTGTGGTTCCTGTTTCGCGCACTGCTATCAGGTGAAATTATTGGTAGTGCCCCCTTTCACTCTGCTTGAGGTGAGAAATCATATGATCACTTCAGTTTTACGCATGATAGATGCTTCCAGTAACTGTGAATTGGAAAAAAGAATGGATAGGGCAGATGAATGAATGTAATTTGCTTCTCACATTTGGAGATGCCCTCTTACTCTGAGCTGAAGCCTGGAGAGAACACACTAGATTGTGGAGAGGTCATTCACCCTGGGCTCTGGCGCCTTTGAGGGATTTATTGGAATCCTCCAATCCCCAGACAGATGCTTGTAGGTGGTGGGGCATTCTTGTTGTACGGTTCTAATGGGCCATGCTAAGAAATGACTGGCACGAAAGAAACATTTGTGAATAAAAGAGCCGATGACCCATTGGACTCGGGTTAGGAAGCTGCTTCTCAGTCGGGGTAGTCCAGAGCAGAGGTTCAGCGGGTGGGCTCTGGAGTCAGGTCACCCTGGTGGGAATCCTGGTTCCGCTACTTCCTGCTGTGGAAACTTGAGCCAAATCACTTCCTCCCTGAGCCTCGGTTTTCTTTTCTGTAAAGTGGGCATAGTAACCTCGCGGCTCTGTGGTGGGGGAGAATCAGAGGCGATGAGGAACGTGAAATATCATGTGAAATCATCTCTATTTGATCATTTTGACCTTCAAAACGGCTTTTCACATAGTTCAAGCGGGCAGGTGCCTGGCACGTAGTCAGTGCCCAAGACATGGTGGTTATTAATACCTCCCACCTGGTTGGGCTGATCTTTCAGCTTCCATTGCTTAGCCGAACAGACGTTTCTTTCTTTCATTCAAAATGCATTTGGGGCGCCTGGGTGGCCCAGTCTGTTAGGCGTCTGACTCCCGATTTCAGCTCAGGTCATGATCTCAGAGTTGTGGGATCGAACCCTGGGTGGAACTCTGTGCTCCGCTCAGAGTCTCCTTGTCCCTCTGCCTCTGCTCCTCCTCCCCACGCATTTGCTTTCTCTGTCTCTCTCTCTCAGATAAATAAATAAATAAATAAATAAATAAATAAAATCTTTAAAAAAAAAAAAGGTCTTTGCTGAGCGCTATGTGCTAGGAATTGCGGGAGATAAGTAGAGTAATCCTTTTAACTTTTCCAGTAGCAGGATAGCATGTAAGGACGGTTCCAAAATGCAAGTCAGAGACAGGTCCACAAGATTCACCTGCAGGCATACCCACGATGGACAAAATGGGCCTTAGCTTATAGAGCATGAGGGGCCGAGGCACAAGCAGGCTTGACCTGAACCTGGTGCTTTCCTTCCAGACTAGCTAGAGAAGCCCAGACCTTTGCTTTCTCAGCCATCAGGGTTCAAAAGGAGCCTGGGCTGCCCAGAGGTGAAGCTCAAATGGAAGGGCAGATTTCTCACAACAGCTAGCCGCAGAGCTGAGCTTTCTGCCTGGGCATGTCCTTCTTCTGGCTGTCCAGCTGGTGGAAGAGATACCACGTGCTGTCATTTGATGTCACTCACTGTATTGAATTACCAAAAATATCGCCCTCAGTCCCCTGGACCTGATGCCGCTTGGGTGAGGATCCTGGATACGTCCCGCTGGACAGGCAGAATTCATCCCTGGCTGCTCTTTTTATTTTGGGGGAGGGATCCCACTTCCACAAGCTCTTGGCTCTACTGAGGTATGGATCAGGTCCCATCTGGAATGAAGGGGCTGAGATAATGGGGACCTTGACTCCACTCACCCGGGACCTGCAGACAACGTCTTGCAGGAAGATGCAGGGTCGAGTTGTAGAAGTGAGGCCGTTCTATGTTCCATGGGGCTGGTGGGGAGTCTCATCTTGACAGTGGGCAGAGGTAGCCTGCCCAAAGGTACTCCCCTTGCTGAGGGCGAGGCCATTTCTGGTAACATGGCAGCAGCCACAGCTCAGGCAAGAGGACCCTCTGGAGGAGCAAGGCTCTGCACACTGAGGCCAGGGAGGGCTGATGTCTATTTTATGCTTCTCTTTTTGGTATTATAATAATAAACTTCTGTTAGCCATTGCAGTCAGACTAGCTGGACTCTGGGGGTTTAAGGAATGTGCCTACCCCTATAATTGGGCTCAGCCTGGCAGAGAAGATTCTAGAACTGTGCTTTCAAACATGGGAGCTCTTTGTGGCTAATCTGAATGAAGATGTCCTATAAGTAGAAAATTAAAAATTACATGCATAGCTTGCATTACATTTCTGTTAGAATGTGCTGTTCTAGAACTCTAGAAGTCTCAGCCATCAGTCTCAGCCTCACTCTCAGCCATCCTGAGGTAGGTGAGTGAAAGATAGGAAAGCACCACCAGGGCTGGGTTTAACACACCAGCATCCCTTGGGGAGTCTCAGAAATTGGTGGATGGGGAAACGCCGGTGAAGATTGCCATTGCTGTGGCTTGGGCCACCTCAGTTGGGTATAAAAGGGAAGCGTGACCTCAGACAGCTGGACCCACACGTTAAATCTGGGAGTATGAGAACTAATGATTTTCATTTTGCAGTCGCTCCTTAAGATGGCTTCAACAAAACATCAGTCTAGAAGTCCAAGATGGGGCTGAGGGACAAGAAGCCCCCACGTCCATCCCAAAGAGCTCAGGAGTGGTTTCCAGGCTCGGGAAGTAACTAGGTGGCTTTATTTTTAGGGCTTCGGAGAGTTTGTTCACAAAGACCCTCTTAGACCATGGCTGTGTAGTATGGATTTTTATACCAGGGGTCAAATCACAAAAATCACAAATGTCCTCATGTAACAATTCCATATGATAAGAACATGATATGGTCCAGAGTGGTGGACACTCTTGGTGCCCTACCAGATCCTCTTCTGGTTGTGAGCCCATTCCCCGGCTCCGGTGACTTTGTGGCTAACTGCAGCTCTGATTGCTACTGGTGCCCCCTTACCCATTCAGAGAGCCGAAGTCCCCATAGCCAACGACTGACTGCAGCAGGTGTACAAAACTCTGCCTCCAGGTGGGACAGCTCCGAGCTGCATTTATGCTCCAGAGCTTTCCAGTGATCAGGCTGAGGCTACACCTCAAGTCACATCCTCATCTGGCTTCTTCCCCTGCCCTGTCCCGTTCCCTTCACTCCCTTCCTGGTTTTTCTTGGAGGCACTTAATAAATAACAAATCACCTGTTCTCAGCTGCTCATTTCAGGATCTCCTTCTGCGGACCACCACCAGAAAAACACAGCCAGACTTTATCGTGGGTATTGGTCTTGACCTTGGGGGTGGCCATGGAAGACACATCCACTGAATGTGTGGGGGATTCCAAACCCTTGAGATACCTTTGCTGAACCCTGACCTTGTGCCCAGAAGAGCAGGGGCTACAAGGCCAGAAGAGTGCCCCTGTCTGGCCTGCTTCACTCCAGGCCGTGTCCCTGAGGCAACAATGAACATCACACCAACACATGACTTCCCCTCTGATGGTTTATTTTATTGCTATTTAATTAGGCTCTTCCCCAAACATCTTTCGATTTCTGTCATGGCCTCTCGTCCAGAAAGTTGAAACTTCCCTGCTTCTTGCCATCTTCACGGCACCTCCCCTTCCCTCTTACATAAAATATTTCAAAATAAAGATCGAAACAGGAACTTAGCTGAGTTTTGCAACACAGAACTGTATCTTAGGTCTACATTTATAGCAAGTGGGGGATGGGGAAGAGCGATGAGTTCATGGGGACTGGGGGACCGGTGCACACTGAGGGTAGTCACACGGGGTAGGAGGGGCGAGCAAGATGGGAATGGGTATCTGAGTCCTGGGGGCTCCAGAATCATCAGAAATTACCAACTTACTGATGGAGAGAGTTTTAGAAAAATTTATAAACACACACTGTCTCCACATGGGAGATGCTCACTTCCCCTTAAAGGTAGACTAGAAAAAAAATGAAAGAAAACCCCAAATCCCACATTAACCAAACACACACACACAAACACACACACAACAAACTCTAAGTCTCCAGATGGACACCTTCAAATAGGCACTTGGTGTTTTCAGCTCTGGGGTTGCAGAGGTCTGGGGCTGTGGCCCCCAAAGGCAGGGGCACAACAGTTTCTAAAGGCTCTGGGGTCTGATCTGTTGGGTGGGTACTGGCCCAGCTGGGTGGGAAAGGAGGTCAGGTTGGAAAAGAACCCTCTACCTTCATCCAAAATAGTGACTTGCAGGAAGGTCTGTGCCCTGCGGATTTTCTGAATATAGCGGGTTCCCACTTTGGAAGAGCATATCACTGAAAGGGCAAATGTTGGCCATTTAGATGTGGACACGGCATGCTGAGAACTGACCAGCTCCAGGAGGCAGGGACCAGGCCCAGCCTGCTAGGGACCACCACATCCTCAGAGCCCAGCACTGTGCCTGGCCCTTAGTAGACACACAAGAAATGTCTGCTGAATGCGTGAATGGAATAACCCAAGAAGAAAATCCTGTTCTCACAGGAATACAAATTTATAACGGTCTCATTGGCCATAAATTGGTTCTTTTTAACCCACAAAGTGGGATTATAATTCGCTTATTCTCCCGACATCAGCTGGCCCTCAAGGAAATTTTTTTTAGTGGAAACTGAGTCTTTTGGGTTGGAGCCAGGGAATTAACCTAGTTATGTGCAGATGAGAGGATGTTCAGCAAATGCGCTGATGAACTTCCATGGGATAGACAGTCTGTGTCTAAGGCCACCTGCTGGCCCAGAACTGGCCGTTGGGCTGGGGGCCAGCCCAGGTCCTTAGATGTCGGGTCTAAGGTCTGGGGAGAACTGGCGGGGCTTTAATTATAACCTGGGGCAGGTCTGAGCCTGGCTGGTGGCGAACCAGTCCCCATATAGCTGCTTGGAGGGATAGGATTGGGAATAGGAAGTGGAGGCATGGGAGGAGGGAGGCCAGGGACTGCCCAGGGAATGGAGAACCAGGCAGGAGAAGGATAAGGCTGAGCGCAGGCATCTATACCCACGGCACTCTCTGGTTCAAGGATGCTAGTCTGGGGGGAGCCCCACAAGTGTTTGGGAGAGCCTGTGTCCATCAGAAAGAAGAGGTATAAGGAGCATCTTGGAAATGGAGAGGTCTGAGAAAATCCACTTCTGAGGAAGGTTCTAAGCTAAATTATTGGACCCTTAGGGAATGGGGAAGCTAGTCAGGGATGTCTACACTGCAGAGAGGAAGCCAAGGGGGTCTGAGAGAGGCCGGGAAGGAATGAATAATTGAAGGCAGCCCCCTGCACACTCCAAGGGAGTGGGGAACTTGAAATGATGATGGCAGTTCAAAGTACGTCTGGGGGTCCCAGGGTCCCTTTCCATGGGATCTACCTTGACCTTCAGGGCATGGCTGCCAGAGCTGATGATCCCAGAGCTTCCAGAACCTTCTTCCCTTCTCCCCTCCTTCAATTTTGGATAAGAGACTAAGCGCTCTTTGGGGAATGGTTTGGGTACAGAGTTTTTGTTTCTTGGTTTTTCGTGTCAGGGCTATACAGAGGCTGGCCAAAGGCACAGCTCTTTTCAGGAAGTACCAAGTAGAGGTTCATCGGGGGTGACTTTGGTGGACGCTGGGGCCCTTCTGAGAGATGGCAAGGCACAGATGTCCCAGGTCCCTCCCCCCTTTTTGGAGGCCTGGTGGGGACAGTCTAGTCCTTGTCAAGTCCTTGGCAGGCAGGGGGAAGCTCTGGGGGGTGGGTGCCAGGTGTCTAGAGAAGGAAGGAGGGAGGTGCCAAGGCCCCGGTTGTGTGGGTTTTCTCTTTTTGGTAATGCAAGTGCCTGACTTGGGCTTTGATTGCGAGGTATCCACTTCAAAGAAAGCCATCCCCAATAAGCATGTTCGTTGCCAGCCTTAGGACTAGATAAAACACCAGGCTTCCTCCCGCCCCAGGCTCCTTCATTTTAGAAATCTTGGCTGGTTTCTAAAGCTGACCATTTGAGCCCCTCGATTTTCCTCATCCCCCACTCCCCGCTGGTGCTGCAAAACCCCCAGCCCCCACCCTCCACTGCCTAAAAAGCAGAACCCCAGGCTTGGGCTGTCTCTCTCTCCCTGCGACTTTGCTGTGTGGCCCCAGGTGTGCCGTGCAATTTCCAGGTCCTGGAAATAATCATCCTTTTCTCCACCCCCCCCCCCCCACAAAGTTTCCTGACCGTTATTGCTGAAGAACATCTTGCAATCATAAGAACCATGAGGGCCGGTCCTACCACAATCTTGGTTACTGACCGGCTGAGACCCGCACAGCACAGCCCCCACCCCGGCCGCTCAGGGCACCATGTGCCACCACTTGAAGGAGAAGGGCTTCCTGCGTACGTTGGTGCCACAGTGCACCTCCCCCAGAAACTTGTGGTAGGCCGAGATGTCGTCCACGAAGGTGCAGCAGAGGCCCAGGGGCTCCAGCAGGGAGCGCACATGCGTCTCCAGGCAGCACACCTCCTCCACCTGGGGCCCGAAGGGCTTAGGGATGCCCAGGTCCTTGTCCAGCACGATCATGTTCACCTGTGATGGGGCGTGGGCAACAGCTCCGGTTTAATGAGCACCGACTACTCGAGGGGCCCTGTTCCAAGCTCTTGGGCACTCCTAACTCCCCTGTGACGTAGATGTTGTGATCATCCCCATTTTACAGATGAGAAAACCGAGGCACAGAGGGGGCCAAGCAGCTCCTATGTGGTAGAACTGAAGCAGAAAACCAGGCGACCTACCTCCGCATGTATGTTGTGTACAGGTACCTGCACGTGGTTATACGTGTACGTATCGGTGTGTGCGTGCATGCAAGTGTGTACCCGTGCGTGTGTTCTAACCTCCCCCGTCTCACAGAAGACTCTCCCCTAGGATGAAAAGCATCCTTCCTCTCTGTAAAGGCCTTTTTAACTTAGAAAGCACTTCGCTATCTGCTAGGGGAAAGGATTTCCCAGGACCCCAGGGAGGCAGCTAGGATGAGCGTCTCACCCCTAGGAGGGAATGCAGCCCAGAGAGGACGAGGGGCCTGGGGCGGGGTGGGCGAGGACGCACAGCATTTCAGCCAGGATGGGCACCTGGACCTCCTGAGGGAACAGCCTCAGCTGAGGAGTCCCTCTGATCTGGCGGCCCCTCACCGGCCTGGATGAAGTCTGGGGTCCTGAGTGTCTCACCATGTTTGGGAAGAAGGCTCTGGCCTGGCGGCCTTCGTCCATCTTGAACAGGGCGGGCAGATCGATGATGTCCTGCTCCGTCAGCCCCAGCTCCTTCTTGAGGATGTCACGGTTCCAGTCCAGGCAACGCTGGGGTGGTGGGGGGAAGGGGGAGCGGGCGAGTGAGGGGACACTCCTGTCGCTTTGTCCACCCTGCGCCTGTCTCCGGCAGCAGCAGACCCTGGGCCCCAGCATGCCAGAGAGGTTTCCAGTGCTCACCTAGCCCCTTGCCACCTCTCCAGTGCCCCTCCTATCAGGGTCCGGTGACAGGGGTAACAGAGAGAGCAGGACAGAAGATCACAGAAATCATGCTGTTAGACAGAAATGGGACGGGGACTCAGAAGGTGGGATCCATTCATGGCAAACTTCTGGAGACTCTGATCCCCTAAAATAAATAAAAATCCAGGGCATATACTGACACTTAATTTTTCTAGAGGGCAGGTCTGTAGCTTGCATCGTATTTTATTATTTTATTTTAATTAATTAATTTTTTAAAATTTATTTACTTGACAGAGAGAGAGAGAGAGAGCACAAGTAGGCAGAGAGAGAGGGAGAAGCAGACTCCCCGCTGAGCAAAGAGCCTGATGCAGGGCTTGATCCCAGAACCCTGGGATCATGACCTGAGCCAAAAGCAGACTCTTTTTTTTTTTTTTGAAGATTTTATTTATTTATTTGACAGACAGAGATCACAAATAGGCAGAGAGGCAGGCAGAGAGAAGGTGGGGGAGAAGCAGGCTCCCCGCTGAGCAGAGAGCCCGATATGGGGCTTGATCCCAAGACCCTGGGATCATGACCTGAGCTGAAGGCAGAGGGTTTAACCCACTGAGCCACCCAGGCGCCCCTGAAGGCAGACTCTTAATGACTGAACCACTGAGGCACCCCTAATTAATTTATTTTTAAAGTAGACTCCATGCTGGGCATGGAGCCCCATGTGGGGCTTGAACTCATGACCCTAAGATCAAGACCGGAGCTGAAATCAAGAGTCGGATGCTTCACCGACTGAGCCACCCAGCTGCTCCCATATCATAGTTTAAAGGACTGTGTCTCCCCCAGATGTCTCGGGCTCTAGCCTTACAGAGCCCTTGGCTCTTTGGCACGGCCTGCTATGCTCTCCTTCCCTGGTCTCCTGGCTGCTTCTGACCTCTGTTGACCTGCACACCCTGCCTTTGCCCCTCCGTTTAGCTCCCGGGTTTACACGGGGGCGATGGAGGGAGGCTGGACCGAATGCTCATGGAGGCCCTTCCCTCTGTCATGTGCCCTGACCCCTTGGTCATTCCCTCTAGAAGCCGTGAGGACATGAGCGGTGTCACCGGGCACAACCCCGTCCCTCTCAGGGCCCCCTGTTCTGCACTTACCTGGAAGTACAGGTTTTCTTGCACGAGGCTCTCGTTGGATAGAATCTTGTTGATGGTGATTCGCTTGCTGCTCATGCCGCCCAAGCCTGTGGAAGTCAGAGGTCACAGGGGACAGTCTAGCCTCAGGTACACAGCCTGGGTGCTCCCCTCTATGAAGCCCCCAGGGGAGCTGCGGGGAGGAGGGAGATGGAGCCGGGACAGGCTGAGACCCAGGAGGGCAGGCTGCTTGGGCCAGAGACCAGGGGGTGGCGTCTCTTTCTGGCCAGAGGGTGGGGTGGCACAAGTACCTGGGCCTCCCACCAGGAGCCTGCTTCTAAGGACAAACAGCTGACCAGGGGGAGGGTGGCAGAGCAGGTACCCCGAGGTCACCCTTCCTGTTTACCAGACCTGCCTCATGCTCGGCCGCTGCCCTGGTCGCTGCTGCACCTGCCTCCTGGTCCACACCTGGCTTTTGGTCTGATTAGCAATTTCTAACCCTCACCGAGCCCCTACTGTGTGACAGGCACTCTTCTAGATATTTGACAGGGATTAACTCAGGAATCATCCCTACATTTCTATGAGGTAGCTGCTAGCATTAAAGATGGGGAAACGGAGGCACAGAGAAGTTCAATGACTTGCCCAAGGTCTTACAGCTAGTAGCAGAGCCCACGTGCAGATCAGACAGTCAGATTTCTGAGCCTAAGCTATTAATCATAACTCGTCTCCTCCTCCCCCTCCCCTTCCTCCTCCTCTACCTCCTCCTTCTCTTTTTTTCCATTTTGCCTGATCTGGAAAGAGTTTGCTGGCCCATTGCCCTTCCCAGTCCTGCAGCTTGTCAGTGGCAAAGAGATCGGGGCTGTCACGCCCCTCCTGTTCCTGCACCGTCTCCACGCCCCACTTGGACCTATGGCTACAAAGAGAATCGTTTCTATATCCTATGGGTAGCTTTAGGGTATGTTTAATATATAAAGGAGCCTCCAGAAAATCCGGACTCGTGCCTGCTAATCCAAAGAAAAGATTTCCCATCCATGGGGAATCAAAAAAAGGACAGAGGGCTTAAACTAACCTCATCTGCTCTAGACACCAGTAACTATCAGGAACACTGCCTTCGGATCCAGCAGGCAGGGATGTATATAAGTATCAGCCTGCCTTGGTAATGGGGCTTTTGGGAGTAGGCAGGTTGCAGATACCAACCTGAAAAGTGACATAAAGTAATTTAAGAAAAACATGTAAGGGAGAAATTGTCACGGCCTCTCTAACCCGGCTCACCGTCTCCGTCTGATCAGCTTCCCCTCTTTCCATGATTCATTTAAGAGCACACCTAATCCCTGTCTACATCTGGCCCAGTGAAGGGAAAGTCTGCACGAAGCAGGTAATTTCTCACTCTGGGACTGACGGTGGTGAGGTCTGCTTCTAGATCATGTCTATGTACGCTCACTTTTCTTCCTGTCCCGAAACTGCGTTGTGTCTGTTTTTCTCTATCTCCTTTTCAAGCTCCTTGAATACAGATCACGTGTCAATTAACTCTCTTTTGTGTCTGGTGCCGTTGGGTCCTGGAGAGGCATTTGGCACTGCTGCTGATAATGAGGAGCAGTGGGTGGCTCGATGGTCTGGCTGACCATGGTGAGGGTCACTAGAGGCCACCGCTCCTTCCCACCACGGTGAGCTCACAGCCCAGAGTGGGCCAGGCACCCAGGGAAGGGGAGCTGGAGGCTCAGGGGCAAAGCGGTCCCCTGCTCCATCCTCCTGAGCATCCCTCTGGGGGCTCAGCTCCCCACCCCCTGCCAAGGTCCCACGGGCACTCACCTTTGAACATGATGGCCTCCCCGTGGCCCTCCTTCTGCTTCTCTCGAAAGAGCTTATAGCAGGCTGCGGTACTGGCCATGAGCATCCGGAATTCCTGCGGGAGGACGTCCAGAGGGACCGTGTCAGCAGTGGGGGAAGGGGCCAGGGACTCGGAGCCCTATCTGCCTGTTGTCTCAGGCCTCCCTGTGTTGAGGGGCAAGGAGGCCTGGCCGGGCTTTCTCTCTTTTGGGGGAGCACTTTTCACCCTTCCTGCTGTAGAAATTCCTCTACCTCAGCAATGACATCGCGTCAAAGCTCAGAGTCCAGAATGGCTTCGGACAGGGCGGAACTGTGTCTCCAAGGGGCCAAGAGGACAGGCCATTTACACGACATTTCCAGGGTATGAAGTTGCAGCCATTTCTTTCACGTCAGAAAATGAAAAAGCCCCAGGCCCATACCCCAGAGCTCTCTAGAGCATCACAGCAAATACAGTAGCCACGAGCCCCGTGTTTATGGGACTCCTGAATTGTGGCTAATCTGAATTGAGATGTGTGGTTAAGAGTAAGATACACACCAGATTTTGAAGACTTTGTATGGATCAAAGAACGTAAAATCTCTCATTTATATTTTTACATTGATGACCTGTTGAAATGCTAGTATTTTGGTATATTGGATTAAACATTTACCTGTCACAGCGACAACAGGCGAACCAACTTGAGCCTACTTCCTTCTTCCTCTATGCATGCAGCCCACTACCTGTAGATCCTGCCCCCTGCTGACAAGAGCTGGTAGTACATGGGTTCTCCATCATCCTGTTCACTCCAGCCTCAGGGGCCAGCTCACCTTTGTGCCCGGGATGGGGACGAAGGTCATGAACTCATCCACGTGGCCCACAGTCAGCCAGTCCGAGTAGAGTTCCACGGGCGCCTGCACCTGCTGGGCCTGCAGGAAGTCCCGCACCACCTTGGTCATCCTCCGACCGCCGGACCTGGGGGTAGGGGTGGGGAGGAGGCCGCTCTTCAGATCTCGCACTGTGCCTGCCTTGCCAGAGGGACTGTAGCGGTTCAGCCTCTGCAACCCAGCCTGTATCCTACGTGGCATCAGCAAAAGTCAGGGGAAGGAGCCTGAACCACAGGGCTGAGAGACCCTGGTGCAGGCAAGAAGGCATCTGAGCCCAAGGGGAAAGAAGGAGGCATTAGCTGTTGCCATGGTCTGTATGAATGGCATGGAGCCCAGCCTTCAGCTTTTTCAGATCCTGAGGGTGTCAGTTGACATAAAGAGACCATCTTCTGTGCTCAGGGGTCCTGCCTGGACTGCTGGAGGGGCCTAGGGCACAGGTATGGTTCCAAAATCTGCCCTAGGCCGTGTGCCTCTTTGTTACATTAACTTCTACTTAACTTCCGTCTTTAAGTTCAAGTGACACCTCCTCCAGGAAGTCCTTCCTGACTTTTAGACTCTCTGAGGTCTTCGATCTCCCTAGTGCCCTTAGACTATTATTCAAGGCCCTCCCAGTGGCCAAGAAATTCCTCTCTGATTTGGCCCCTGCCCGGACCTGCTACCTCCTCTCCCTCCCTTCCTCCTTGTTCTACTTCCTACGTTAGCCAGCCCTTCAAAGTCTTTGCCCTTGCTTTTCCGTCTATATGAAATGCCCTTTCCCTCTGATCTTCCCATGGCTGCTCCCTTCTCATTCAAGCCTCGATTCCCAAGTCATTTCCTTAAAACCACAAAAGCTAAAGTGCCCCTGCCCCATCACTCTTTGCCATGGAACCCTATTTTACCTTCTTCATTGCAACTTATTAGCATCCAGAAGCGTCTCATTTGCTGGCTTCCATGTTGATTTTCTCTACTCCTCCCACCGTGATTGAAAATTTCCCAAGAGCTGGGGCTTTGCCTGCTTGGGTCACTGATGTATCCCTAGAGCCCAGAGCAGTGTCTGACAGAGAAGGCCCTCAATAAATATTTGTCTCTAAGGAGCCCTCTCTGGACTCTCCAAAGGGGTTAGGGACCCCTCTTTGGGTTCCCTGGCTCCCTATCATTTTTTCGTCCCCCTGCCCCCGAATGTTTCATGTCTATGATCTCCACTGTTTCCTTGAAGGTGGGGGCTGGACTTCAGGTTTAGAATGCCATGGGTCCCCCTTGGCACTTGGCTAGGGCATGGAAAATACCCGAGGAATGGATGATTGACTATTGAGTGGAGGGAGGAGAGGAGGTGGGCAAACGGGCACTGGCCTCCTCCCAGAAGGTAGAGCATCCCCCGTCGTAGCTCAAAGGGACTTGGTGCCCAAATCCTGGCTGATCCCACGTATGCAGGTTTCTGGAAGCCCTTTTGTGAAATGAGGACCCATAGTATTCAGTCTTCCTAGTGACTGTCCTGACCAAAGAAGAATCTGCCTTTTTACTGGGAAGTGGGTCACCTGGGGAGGGAGTGACAGTGTTGTGGACAGGCCCAAGAGCGAAGTACCCACATTTTGGG
This sequence comes from Martes martes, assembly GCF_963455335.1. Taxonomy (NCBI): domain Eukaryota; kingdom Metazoa; phylum Chordata; class Mammalia; order Carnivora; family Mustelidae; genus Martes; species Martes martes. The sequence continues at coordinate 179,550,756 of NC_137891.1, read as the reverse complement.
GCAGGGCCATGTCTTCTCATCCCTCTTTGTTGTATGGGCAACCCCAAGGACTTGCTGCTACCTTCCCACTCAGCCTCTTTCAGTTACCTTTTATGGACTCCTTCGTCCCTTCCTTTCCTGGTTTATAATCTCATTATACAACCTCCCATTTTGGGAAGAGCTATTTAGCTTTATATTAGCTCCTAAGTCATACTAAGATATAACGGCTAACTTGGTTTTATTTCTAAGAGTATCTGTATCTTTCTAGAGTCGTGGAAGGGGTTCATTCTCCCAGATAATCGCTCCACATGTGAGCAGCCTAAGCTACTCCTAAAGAGAAAGAGTAACATCTCCCCACCCCTCCCAGCCCCCCTGAGCCCCACCCTCGTCTCTCTTACAGAGGAAAGCTGCTCCCGATGAGAATCCGGCCCAGGGGGTAGGCCTTGCCGTCCACAGTCACTGGTGGACTGACCTCCAGGTTCCCAAAGGAATCAAGGCTGGTGACAGGCTCGAAGAGGGGCTCCCGGGTCACGTAGCCAAAATCTGGGCCCTGGGCAGGGAGCACACACCCATCATTAGTCTCCTGTAGCCAGAGGTCCTTAACCCCAGCTCAGCTAGCCACTGAGGACTACTGTTTCACTGCCTTCGGGCTGGCACCATGGGCACTTGGTTTCTAGGGGTCTTCTTAGTCCCACTGAAGAGCAGAGGGCAAGACACAGGGAGGCTGAGTTTGTGGGCAGGCTGCCGTGAGGGTGGGCGTGCCCGACGGTATATAAGTGTGTATTAGTGCGTGTGTGCACTGGGTCTCATCATGTGCCTCTGTTTCTAGACACAGAGACACACTGGTGACTTCAGGGCTGGTTCACATTTTGTGCCGTTGACGTCCCTGCTCATCTCTTTATTTATCTGACCCTCAGTTTCCCCATCTGTAAAAGAGGAGCCAGATTCCCCATCTGTAAAAGAGGGAGGGCTGTAGGTTGTATTGTTGTTCCCAGAGACTTGCTGCCCTCTCCCCGGGAAGAGGATTTTGCATCCTGAGCCATGGCTGGTATGCATGGTGGTATCTCCCGGCGGAAGGAACAGAATTCCGCACCCAGCGTTGGACTCAGTCACGTGGCTGGCTTTGGCCAGTGAAATGTGAGCGGAAGTGACGCGTGCCCGTTCCGAGCAGAAGCCATAAGACCAAATCATTCTCTGCCCCTTGTGCTAGGAGAATGGCGTTTCCCAGGCTAGCACTGCACCTGCAGCCTGGGCTCTGGAATGGGGAAGGCTCTCGGAAGCAGGGCTGCAGAAGACCAACCAGGCATCCGTGCAAGATGCAGGCAAGAAATGGGCCTCTGCCGTTGTCAGCCCCTACAGTTTGGGGGTTGTTTGTCCCCGCAGCCTTACCTAGGAACACCTGACCGATTCACGCAGGAACGGCAGATATGTAACATATAGACCATCCCAACCCATTCCTCTCCCCTGAGCCCAGAGAGAGCCTCAGAATCCTTTTGCGAACAGAGCTCCAAGAAACGAGAGTTGGTGCACAATACAACCCCAGGGACCCTGGAATTTTAAGGTTCCTTTCAGGACTTTTTGATGAAACAGTAGAGCCCTCGCTTGGGAACTTGTACTGGGGCTGGAACGAAGCTTGCCTGACAAAACTTCTTGGTAAAAAAATCCCCTGGGGTGGGAAGATGTGGCTTATCCTCGCCCAGCTGAGAGGCTCAAGGGACAGCCGTGCCCAGTGGCGTGGATGGCTACAGCTTAGCACTTTCTCACCCGGGAGCCCCAGATGGCAAGGTGTGCGTTGCCGGAAGCTGGGGCAGCTGAGCTTTAGGGCACACGCAGGCAGGCAGGCACGCAGCACAAAGCTGGGCTTGGCCCAGGTCCCCAGGAACAATGCAGCCATGGACCTTGGCACCAGGGCAGCCTGGAACAATGAAGGCAGGTGACAAACCGGGAAGAACATGAGAGCAGGAGCTGGGAGGCCGTGGTTCTCAGGCCTGTGGCCACTGCTGCTGAAGACCAGCTTGGCTCTACCCCTCCCAGTGTGGGAAGAAGCGGACAGTCCTCACCAAGGACAACGTCCAGGGCTGTGGGATGACAACCGTAAGGGCAGCTAATAATGAGCATTGTATTAGGAGTAGGAGGACACCTTCTAGGTGCCTTCAATCTTCACAACGATCCTGTGAGAGGAATGCCATTTCTAGCCCCATTTACAGATGAGCAAACTGAGGCTTGAAGAGGTGCCGCTGCTTGCCTCAGGTCAAGGGGTGGGACAAGCTGCCAGGCCAGGCTCTAGCGCCGTCTCCCTGTGGTGAGGGCCCTAGGTTAGGTTCTCAAGAAGTAGAGGTGAGCCTCTGAATGTTTCCGACTCTAGCAGAAGCTGTCCCGTGTGCGACCTTGGGAAGAGCCCCTGATCTATCCCAGTCTCTGCTCCGTGCTCTGTCCTCACCTCCTCTGCCTGTTCAAGGTGGAAGGTGAGGAAAAAAGAAGAAGGTTTTGCTTCTGCCCTCACTCCACCAGTGGCTAAGGGCATCAGTGGGAGTGGTAATGGCCTCTAGAATCAGGGGGTTGGATTGCTTAAAAAAAACCCCTACAGACTGAAAACTGCAGCTTCAGGGAGCTTTGAAGTTGGAACCATAATTTTTGACAATGGCTTAACTCTAACTTTCCTCTTTGAAACTGATTTTTCTGCAAGGTGGGGGTGGGGCGGGGCAAGGGCAGGAGCTGCCCCTTTCCCATAAGTTCCCATCTCCTATGAGAAAACTCCCCTATGAGTAAATTTTTTACCCAGGGGATTGAGAAGTCTTGTCAGGGTGCTTTTCATTCCTGCCTTCCAAAGTGGGCGAAACTGATAACAATGGTACATTCATTGAGCACCTGTGGTGTGCCAGGCCATGGGGTAGTGTCATGCTCTCCTCTGAGAAAACTCTCCAAGGAGAGGACCATAGAGGTCACTATCCCAACTGACCCATTCTGCAGATGAGAAGATGGAGGTGCTGGGCAATAGACTAACTTGTCAAGGCTGCCTCTAGGTCTCCTGCCCACTCTGCCCTGTAAGAGTCCCCAGGATCATTTCCCCAACCCCCTACCCTGAGGTGGCCCTCAGCATCTCACCAGAAGCTGCTTCACTGGGAAGTCCTTCAGGTTTCCATCTCGGGGGGAGTCCAATACCACGGGGAAGCCTTTGTGGGGGGCCTCTATGTAGCCAAACTCAACTTCATCCTGTGGGGACACCAAGGAGAGCCGTCAGATGAGCCAGCCTCCCTAGTTCTCCTTCCTGGTAAGCGATGGCAGGGGTTTCTTATATATTCTTCTCCAAATAGTCTCTGCCTGCTCCCAGCATGTTTGACTCCTATCAACCCCATTTCTTAAAACATAATCAATAGCATCCTATTTACATTTCCTGCAAGTAACATCTTAATTTGAAGTGCATTCTGTATTTCTAGGTTGGCTTCTTTTTCGCTGTTGTATAGTACTCCATGGTAAGGCTATCTGCTCATATGGTGACCCAGTCTCTCTTGGGGTACAGTCTTTTGCTACTTCAAGAAGCGATGCTGCAGTGAATTGCCTTCTACATTTGTCTCTGTGCACATGGGCACGTGGGAGCCAATAGCAGAATTCCCATCCACGGAGCTGCTGGGTGCCAGGGCACTGCTGTTAAGCCAACCCTTCTTGCCTGCTCTGTGGGCCACATTCCTCCCAGCCTGCAGGGCCTCACCTGGATCCAGCGGTCCCCTCGGTTGACATACTGGAAGCAGACCTTCAGTTCGCAGTTGGTTTTCTCAACCAGGTTCTTCACCTCTTTGAGGAACAAGTAATTGTCCTTCATGCTGAGACGTTTGGGGAAGAGAGGGAGGCCAGGAGGAAGGGTGAGGAGGGTCAAGGGCCAGACCAACCGAGGTGGCAACAAGCAGCTTTCACCTCTGGGTGGCGCTGGGGAGATGAGGCCACGAATGGGTTCCTAGTCACCTTTGCGAAGGCTGCTGGAGCCGAGGCCAGACAAATTCCTGCACCCATGGTGTTTGCCAAGGTCACAAACACATAAAACAAGAAGGGGCACTCTTCCCCCCACCCACCCAGATTTCTGGAGAGTTCTGTCTAGCCCAGAGGCAGGGGATGGGCCCAGGGCCTCAGGGCCCTCTCGTCATGGCCAGCAGCCACCTGCAGGGCACTTTCCCTTGCTTCTCATCTTGCTGTGGATGTCTAGCACACGATAGCTGCTCAAAATAAATAAATAAATAAATAAATAAATAAATAAATAAAAAATAAATGCTGCATAAGATGAGCTGAATATCCATTGCACAGGAGGTTCCCAAGCAGACGATGCAAGCCAAGAATGAGAAAAGGAGTGACAGCTCTTATTTTTTATAGCACGCGCGGCGCCAGGACCTTGGTTTAATACTTGACCTGCTTCATTTAGCGCCCACAGTGATGCTATGATGTCAGCATTTCAGAGAAACAGAGGCACAGAGAGGTCAAGGGAGTTGCTCAAGGTCACACAGGAGGTAAGGGACAGAGCCAGGCTCTGAACTCAGGGCTATCTGCCCCCGAATCCCCAGCTTTAGCCATTCGGCCGTGCCACCCGCCTGCACCCTGGTCATTGCTTACCAGCACACAAACACCGACACGGGAGGCAAGATGTTGGGGGTCATGATCCACGGAGCAATCCGGAATATCACAGTGTCCGTGAAGATGGGCGTCAGGGGAATCTCCTGGACGTGGGAGAGGGGAGGGGATCAGAAAGTCTGGTCAGGGTAGCTTTCATGCCTGCTTTCTAAAGTGGGTGAATCTGATGACAAAACTACATTTATTGAGCACTTGTGGTATACCAGGCCCTGGTATACCTAGTGCCACACATGCCATTTCATTTCTGCCTCACAGCAACTGCAGGGGGTAGATACTATTACAACCCGTGTCTTACAGGTAGGGAAACTGAGTCACAGACTTCTAGTCACAGACCTGTTTCACGTGGTTAGTCAGGGGGAAAGCCTGGATTTAAACCCAGGAGGTCAGGCTGCTGCCCTCATACTCTCAACCACTATCGGGTCTTGCCCCATCAAAGTCCCCGTCCTGAAACCCACCGACAGGATGGCTGGGCCAACCCTGCACCTTCTTCTGTCTCTGCTTTGGGACCTTGCCCTTTTCTACAGGTGAGTGTTTTAACGTTTCTCGGGGGAATTTTGCTATGTCCAGATGGTTCTTTAAGTAAAGGTTCAGGAAGCTTGCTTGGAACCTGAGGGAAAATGAGTCGATTCTGCGGTTCCTTTGTGTAGTTGGCTTTGAACAGATACAGGAAATGGGCACCTGCCCTTGGCAGAGACCATGGGAGCAGGTGGGACGAAGGCCCTAGCTGTCCTTTCCTCTCTGGGTCTGCCTTGTGAGTCTCCGCTGGTGCCTGCTGGGGGCGTCAGTCTGAGGCCCCGATGGCCAGGCTACTCCAGGCACAGATGGGAGCAGCTAAGGCACAGGGAGTAAATTCACCTGCCCAATGTCTCCCAGGGCTTGGAACTGGGCAGTCTGACTCCAGAGCGTGTTCTCATAAATGTAAGCTAGGTTCAGCCCCTCCTTCTGCCGAGCCCACTGTGCCCTGCCCCCTGTACTCTGAAAGTGACAATGGGGAGGGGACCCTGTGTCGGGGAGGGCAGCCAGGTCCCTCCCTATATCTGAGCAAAGCGGGGTGGGCCCGAGAGGTGGGAGTGTGGGGCTGCAGTCTTTGCGAGAAGAGGCCTTGTCAGCAGGACACACTCTAAGTGAGGGGCGCTTCTCCTCTAGAGGGGCAGACGTTCTCCTTCTCGTCCAATTTCCCCAAACCAAGACCAACGGCGAGTGAGATGTCTGGCTGCAGGGTTGGGGGGATGGGTTCAGCCTGTGATCAGAGTTGGTATAACCCACAGTTAGGGTGAAGGGTCAGTCTGGGCAGGGAAAACCTCAAGTGCATGGCCTAGTTTCCTTCCTGCCTGGGCATCTGTGCCTCAGAACTAGGCCCACAGCGCTGCAGGGAGGAGGACAGACCACATGACTGTGGGGAACGCCGGAAAACCTCACCCACGGGGGGTCCTGGGGAGCAGGTACGGCCAGCAGGAGGACCCCTAGAGCGCAGCCCAGAGGAGCCTGGCAGGCAGGTGCAGGTAGGGCAGTAGATGGGTCTCTAAGCTTGGCCTACCCCCCACCCCCGCCCCAGTGCTTTGCAGCCTCGTGGGGACCCCTGAGACTGGCCCGCTGGAAAGACTCTCACCTGGTCCCCAGGGACAGCCCCTCATGGTGGCCGCCTGGGAGCACTCACCTCGGCCATGTACTCCAGTAGGCTGACGTGGATGGAGACCAGGCCCGGGAAGCCCTCGTCGGGGAAGCGCAGGCCTTCCACGAAGAACAGCAGCTCCGCCGAGCCGCCCGTGTACTTGACCACGTGGTAGAGCTTCCGCCGGCCCAGGATGTGGATGTAACGTTGGCCGAAAAACGGGTCTGGAGGGAGAGGGGCTCGTGTCAGGCCCCCGCCCCCGTCAGGGGGGTGTCCGTGGGGCAGGGGACAAGAGGGCAGAGTGACTCGTCCTCTAGACACAGGGAGATGAGCACAAGCAGAAAATGCCACCAGAAGGGCCACGGCGCCGGTCATCGTCCCAGCACTGCCGCACGCTCGCCTGCGGTGCGAACCAGACCACCTCTCTAGCTTCCAGCTTCCTCGTCTAGAAGATGGGCTGGCGCCCAGGAATGGCCCAGGCGCTCTGATAGCAGGTGATGGCCGAGCACTGCGAGGTGCTGAGGAAGGACAGCACGTTCCTGCTTTACACATGAGGAAACCGAGTCTCAGAAAGGAGAAATGGGTTGCGGAGGTCATTTAACCAGCAAGTGGCCAAGCTGGGGCTCAAATTCATGTGCAATTCTGAACCCCAAGCTCCCCTCCCCTTTAATACACAAAACCCCAAGGTGCCCATTTATATTCCAAATTCCTGTCCATGTGATGAAAGCCACATTGGCGTAAAGCCCCACGCGTGGTGTCCGGCTGTACTGGCTCGTGGCCGGGCGATAAGGCAGGTTTCCCCAGTGCGTCTGTCCCACTGGCGTCCCCCAGCTCTTTCCAGTGCCATCCTCTCTGCTGGGCACAGTTGTTCTTTCCTTCCAGGCCTTGATTTGGGTCCCTTCTGGGAATTACGCCCGGATCCCCCAGACACCAAGCCGGGGTCTGTGTGGAGCCTCTGCTGTCCCCCTCCTTGCCCAACACAGCCCTTCTGAGGGGGTGTGAGCTCAGTGTTTAGTTCTTGGCCCCGAGAGACTGTCACCTGAGGGCAGAGACAGGCCTGGCTGGGCCCAGTGCCAGCATCACACAGGTCGTGTTTAATCAATGTCTACTGAATGAACACGTGGCTTCCACGCCAAGGGATAGAAATGGGCAAGATTCCATACCTCTGTCTGTCCAACAGCAGTGCTCGGCCGATGATAACGCTGACGTGGGAAGTGTTGTAACATGGGCGAGAGCTCTGGGCAGGTTACTGGGGTGGGGAGTGGGGGGAAGGGAGGCAGGACGGGGAGCATGTGAGTAGATGAAGGGAGACTTTGAGATGCCCTTTGGGGTGGCAGAGGTGGGGTACGGTGAGGAGAGGAGACAGATACTTGCATTGCCAAAGGCATGGAGGGAGAACCCTATGCAGTTTCAGAAGGAGTTTCTTTATGCCCCGCAGAGCTGGAAGGGCAGAATCAGGTTCAGCTTAGGACTTACTGTCAGCAACAACGGTAATGGTTAATCTCTAGTCACCCGTGGGTCGGTCCTCGTACAAACAGGGTGCATGCTGAAAACCAGCAGATTACATGGAGGAAACTCCGAAGCCTGGGCTCGGGACAGCTCCTCACGTAGGACAATGTGCTCAGGGGGACCCTGGTGATACGTTCTCGTTGAGGGCACGTGAACTTGCTGGTTATGACTTCCAGAGTCAGAGAGACCTGGGTTCCAATACCATTCAGGCTTTACAAGCAGCAAAACCTCAGGGGATTCACTTAACCTTCCCAAGCCTCAGTTTACCCATTTGTTAAATGGGGCTAATATCACCTAGGCCACAAGGTCTTGCAAGATAGAATGACACAGCATTAGGAACTTAGGGAAACCCGTTAACCACGGGTGACCATCATGAACACAGCTTGGACCCGTAGGTGTCAGTAAGACGAGCGCCCGAGCCGAGTTGGCACGCGCCTTTCTGCAAAACTCATGGCCTTTGCGTTGAATGCCTTATGAGCGGAAGGCAAAGAAATAATACATCACCTCCCCTCCCCTTGGCTGGGCCCAAGAAGTGAGGCCGAGAAGCTGAGACCCTGGACGTGCAAGGAGCTGACGGAGAAAATGAAGTCCTCACTCGGAAACAACAGGGTGCGCCCTCAGGAGATCCTAACTGCCGAATACTTCCAGAAGGATCTGTGTAATTTAAAAGTTCTCTTCCAGGCATTCAGGCTGCCTGGGCTGAGGCTCAGGGGAGAGATCTCGGGCCTAGAAGCTGACTTGTCTTTGTGGAAACCTCCAAAGCTTCCCCAGGACTCTGGGTGGCGGGGCACTCCACCTGGGCCCGGGGAGGGAAGGGGTCTGGCCAGGAAGCTGGGTCAGGTGGAAAGACACGTTCTCACTCCTCTGCAGGTAATTTTCTCCCTCCTGTGGCCTGCGATTTACACACGTCTCTCTTTCTGGTGCTTGGGCCAGCTCCGGGAGGATTGGCTTCGTGGTGGGAACAATGCAGCCACTGTCCCAAGGAGCCTGCTTCCCCCGCCCCCAGCTTGGGGCAGGCTGCCTGAGCATGGCCGGCTCTCCCTGCAGGAACCAACAATGCCCTTCTCTGAGCGGCCCACATGCCCCTCGCTGGGCCTGCCAGCCACCCTGACCTCTCCTTGGTCCCAGGCATTGGCCCTACCGGCCGGCGCGTGGTCTGGTTTGGCATAACCCTTCTGGTCACCTTGGAGCCGTTCCACCTCCCAAGCACCCAAGGAGACTCCCTGATGGTGCGACCAGCCGTCCTGGTTTGCCTGGGACTCGGGTTTCCCAGGGTGAGGAATTTTCAGTGTGACAGCCAGGGAAGTCCTGGGCAAATGGGGACAAGCTGGTCACTGTATTGTTATTGGAAGAAGTCAGGCCCCGACTTCAGGATCCTGGGGCAGAATCTGAGGCTGGAACCCAGACATCAGTGTCTTCCTACCAGCACGTCTATTGTCTATTGCAAGGGTTCTAATTCATAATCATCAGAATGATCCCAGCCAAACCAACAAGGGCCATCTCTAGAGGGCATTCCGTGGGCCCGCTCCTGCTCCAGGTGTCTCCAGGTGCTCCACGTGGTCCTTGTTTTTCCCCAACCTCGGCAGGGACCGTCATGCCCCCCCATCATCCCCACGTCACATCACAGCTGAACCCAAGTCACAGACTGGTAAGTAGACTTGCCCAGATGCAGGGTTTGAACCCCCCAGGCACCAGAGCTCCCTCTTAGGATTCCTTGGCCTTCAGCCCAGCTCCCTGCTCCCGGGGGACCCAGGTGACACGAAACATTTGTGTAATATGACCCATTCTCCCCCATAGGTGTACTCAGATTTTGACAAAACCTGTAAATGTTTGCACAGAAGAAAAGGAAGCTGCCACAGATGGAGAACTCCCCCTCTCCATCCTCCTCCCCACCCTGTTCTTTCCAGGATTCCACATTTCGTGGGAAAACTATTTTAGACTCATCACTGCATCAGTAAAGTGCTCCCTGTGCCCCACAGGACAGCAGCCCTGTAAGGCAGACTGGGGAACGGCAGTGTCTCAAGGCGTCTGTCTGCTCAGGGCCCATCTCGCATGGCAAGGGAGGGGCAGGGATACGATTATGGGGCCAGACGACAATCCACTCCCATTAATGAGCAGCACCCTCTAGATAATGGCCAGGTGCCACTATGAGCAACAGGCCACATGTCCCAGTTGAATGTCACGGTCGAGAGGAGCAGGTGGGGGTTCTGCTGTACCACTCCCTCCTGCCGCGCCGTCAGCCCCATCCTCTGCGGTTGCCTTGGACTGGACGGGACAAACATCAACAGCTCCGGCCCCCTGGGGCAGCAGAGCCGGCCTGGCTCTGGGGACATTCCAATCTCGGGGAGGCCACTGCCAGGCCCAGGGTGGATCAGGACTGGCCTTGGGTGGCAGCTGTCCACTGCTGTCCGGGCTAAATCACTCCCTGCAGTGAGGGTCCGGGGCTCCCATGACTAGCTCCTCATGGTGACTGTCCTGGTTCTAGCGGGCCTGTCCAGAGGTGGTCCCCAGAGGCAGGCCAGAGATCCTGGGGCCCCCAGACAGCTGGGTACATAGGGAAAACCCCACCCTGCATCATGGCAAATTGCAAAGCTAACTATTTTGCTGAGAGAGCTTTTTAATACATAAATCAGATCTTGACAGTCTCTTGCTTAAAGTCCTCTAATGGCTTTCCACTGCTCTCAGAATAAAATCCAAGCCTGCTCCTCATGCCCCTGGTCTCTGTCCAGCTTGCTGACCTTGACTCCAACACCCCCCCCACCTCTAGTCTCTCCCTTTTGCTCCTCTAATACTCCAAGCCGGTTCCACTCCTCTCTGCTTTGTGCGTGCTGTTTCCTCTAATTAGAACACTCTTCCTCAGCTCATGAATGTCTGGGTCCTTGTCACTGTGGATTTGGGCCTCAGCTCAAATGTCACCTGCTCAGAGAGGCCTTTGTGGACGGCCCAGGGCCTGCGATGCCTCACCTCTGCCCCTGAAAGTCCCTAGTACTTGGTGGGTGTCATTTTCTCCCATTGTGCTCCTTATCATGCCCAGACCATCCCCTCCCCCAAGCTCAGGAGAGGGATGGTGGCAGAGGGAGACATGGGTGGGGTGTGATTGCAGAGCTCACTGCAGGGGACCCCAGCACTGAGAGCAGTGCCTGGTGCAGAGGGGACTCAATATGTATTTTTAGGAGGCATGAGACTGAGCAGGTGGCTGTGAGGACTGGCTCTGTGGCAGAAGCATGTTCCCTATACAGCAGGGGCCCAGGATATCCTGTCACCATCAAGAGGAGAAAGGGGCTCTGGGTTGTACATAAACCCCCATCAGTACCACCTCCTTTGAGAGAGGAGAGGCCTATCCCTGGGGCCTCCTGACTTCACAGGACAGCAGCAGTGCTCCCAGGGACCATTACTAAGAAGCGGGTCCTGGCCCTCTCCAGTCACCTGCACCTGCAGAGGTCATAGCTGCTGGGGGCCGGTGCTCTGGGGAGCAGGAGGGCAAACCGGGGCCCTGGGGAAGTCAGCTCAGTGAGCACCAAATGGATAGAAACTTCCAGAGGGGTTGAACCGGGGTCACTCACTCTCCACGTAGAACACGCCCACTTTGTCCGAGTCCGCCATGGAAATGTAGAGAACTATCTCGTATCCGGCAGGGAGGCGCTCAGGGCCTTTGGTCCGCAGGATCATCTGGGACATGTCCTTGAGGTCTGGGGAGCGGGGGATACAGAGGAGGTTAGAATTAAGAGACAGGCAGCTGGAATGTGAGCTCAGGAATAATTGTTGCTTTTCCAATCGGGACAGAAAACCCCACACATGTGTATTGTGGGAACCACAGAGAAGCACAACAACAGGTTGTCTTCTCTAATGCCATGACCTCCTGTAACTTTTTGGGAATTTCCTTCCAGTCCTTTCCCTATATGTTTGTGTACATGTAACTCCTGTTACAAAACCATGGTTCCCATTGAATCTCGTTAGTAGTTTTTTTTTCGTTTTTTTTTTTAGCAAGAATGGCAGGTGCAGAGGGAGAGGGAGAGAATCTTAAGCAAGCTCCAGACCCAGCAAAGAGCTGGACACAGGGCTTGATCTCACAATCCCAAGATCATGACCTGAGCCAAAATCAAGAGTTGGATGCTTAACAGACTGAGTGACCCAGGTGCCCCAAGAGTGGATATTGGAGTCCACCATCCCCAGGAGACCGAAAGTCACTCCTGCCTCAGTCTTGGCCCAGCCCAGGGCTGAGCATGCGTGTCTCCATTGCCCATCCCCCCACCCATTCCGAGTGTGGGTCCTGCTGGCACCTTCCTTGGTGTAGACCTTCTCATCGTTCAAGTCCTCCTTGGGCAGCCAGGGCGTGTCTCGGTCACAGTTCACCAGCAGGATGGCCCCCTGGCCCTCAGGGCCCCAGGTCCACGATGCCTGCAATGTCAGGGGAAGGGGTCAGCACCTTCATGTCTACCTTCTGGCTGATTCCCAGCCCTGCTGCAGACCCCACAGGACACTCAAGAGACAGCCCCAGGATGAGGATAAACTGAGCCACCATGCATCAAGGCAGGGGTGACGTGGCAAATGTGAACCCCACGTCTGATGCCCGGAGAGGCTCAGTGCAGGCACCAGAGACAAGCTCAGGAGAGGGGTGGTGGCAGAGGGAGACACAGAGACGGGAACACTGGGCATTTATGAGCCTCAAGCCTGGTGTGCCTGTGTCTGGAAGGGGTGGAGGCAGGGAGATGGAGGGCGGCCGGAGGAATGAGGAAGCTCGCATTCTACGACGGGCTCTGGAGTCCCCGGAGGGGATCAGAGGGGAGACGCCTGGATGGATGGACACCCAGCTGTTTCCAGACATGCTGAGTGCTCCAAACGGGACCTGCAAGGTGATCCGTTCTCTCCGCTGTAGCCAGGGCCTTACTAGAACAAGCTCCAACCAGATCATGTTGCTTTCCTGCTGTAAGCCCTGTCCGGGGCTCCCTGTTGACTTAGGATAAAGCCCCAATCCCTGACTGTGGGCTGCAAGGCCGGGTAAGCCTGGCCCACTCTCCATCCACCCCCCTTCCTGCTGGCTCGCTCTGCTCCCTTGATACAGACTCAGGACCTCTCAGGCCGGTGCCCTCACAGGTCCTGTGCTCCTGACACTGTCGGTCTCCCCTCGCCTGGCCAACCCCACAACTCCTGGGGTCCTCGCATGACCATCCCTTCTTTCCGGAAGACTTTCTAAGTTTCCATCCCTGAGCGGCTGCACAGGGGTTACATTTAGGGCCCCATACATGTTCCCTTTGGAGGCGAGCTTGGGACAATTGTGATGAGATGGTCACCCATGTCACTCTGTTTAATGTGGTCCCTCTTCCCTCCTCCTGCCCTGGACCGTGGGCTCCCGGAGGGCAGCAGCTGACCGCCTCTTCTTCCTTCTGCAGCTCCAGGGCCTAACCAGTCCAGGAACATCAACAAATACTTATGGAACGAGGGGAGAGCTTATGAAGCCTCACAGGCCCGGATAGAGAGAGTTCGAGGAAGTCTAGACCCGCAGGACTGTGGGACTTCCCCAAGGCTGCAGAGCTGCTTGGGGGAGGTGGGGTGCCGCCGAGGCCTCCGTGGAGTCTGCTGTCATGTGGCTTGGCCACGGACACAGACTCGGCATCTCCTTGCAGCAGGCGCCCTCCAGAAGGCAGAGTCCCACGGAGGAGCCAGGGAGAGGGGGCTCCCCCGTGGGCCTGAGGCCCCACATCCCTGGTACAGGGAGTCTGCAGCTGGCTGCTGGGACCCAGGCTTCTCCCTGGGCTGTGCTCATTTAACTTTTGCAAGTATCCATCTACATGTAATTTAAAACAGGCTTTGGGTTGTTATTATGAAAGTAACATAAGCCACCAACGTAAGTGATCTAGAAGGCCGGGAAATGGAACGGAGAAGGAACGTTGCATGTACACAGAGTAAAACCAGGTGGAGCTTAAAACCTGGCCGGAGGGCGAAGGCCACAGCCAGAGGGCGAAGGCCACAGCCGAAGGAGCCGGAGACACTGTGCTGTCTACGCAGGCTAAAGACACACGTGCACCAACCACACTACGTGTTTTGCAAGAATCATGAGAACGGAAAGGAACACACCAAACCCATTAAAATGGTCCTCTGTAGGGGAGCAGAATGGGAGTGTGGAATGCAGGGTAAGAGGGAGTAAATGAATGAAGAAATGAACCAATGAAGGGATGAATGAATGAATGGATGAATAAAACAAGAGAGGGGGTGTCGGTGCACCCTTAAAGATAACACGCCTTGAACGAGAATGGTTTACGCAGCCTTCTGCTCCCGAGGGTCTCCCTCGTTCAGTTTTAAAATGAAAAAGAAAGCCGAATCATAAGAGCGAACGCCTCCTCTGTGGTGGGACGCCGCCCAACAGCTCTACGAACCGGGTGTCCGTCCTGTGGACGGGAAGGTGCTTGGCAGCTGCGGCTGTAAGGCACTTGGCTCCTTTGTGGGCTCTGCCAGGGGCGTGCTGTGTGGGAGCCTGCGCTGGGGCTCAGTCTTCCTATCTGTAAAAGGGGAGCTGTCTGTGCTTGCGGGGAGGACTGCAGCTGACTGCAGCACCCATCCTGGGGCTCTGCTCTGCACCCCCGGGAGGCCCCTCCCCAAGTCCAGGGCCGTCTGCCCTGGTAGCTCGGTACCTTTCTCGGGTTGTTCTTCTCCACCACGCCGTCTCGGTCTGCATCCACATCCAGGGAGATCTCTGGGGACAGACACACTCGTGAGTTATGGCCAGACAGGGCGGGGTGGGGCGAGGGCCGGGAGGAAGCCCTGTGCGATTAGGGTGTAGTTCACATGTTTGCTTGGTCCCTGGAAGGGGAGGGCCTTCTCAGGCAGCCCCTGCCCCAGCCCCCCACCGCCCAACGGAGGATGTAAGTGGATACTGTGCCAACCTCACACATGACGGCCCGGAGTGGGGCGATCAGGTAGGGCAGGGATCCCCCCAGCCTTCATGGTTCCACAGACGGTTCTGGGTAGTGGGTGGGATGAGCTTCACGAGACAGACCCAGGAGACTTGGCTCAGAGACGCCAAGTCACGTGCCCCGTGTAGACAGGTAGCATTAGCGGAACTGGGGCACATTGCGTTTGGCCTGACCTGAAGCTTGGATTTTGAAAACTTTCATAGGCTTTCCTGACTGCCTTTCTCCGTCTGTCCTGGCAGTGTGCACCCATGCACATGTGTGATCTCTTCTAGAACTTCTGCCTCCCATCAGGATTTTACTTTGGGTGGCAAGCTGGGCCTCCAATCCCTCTCTGCCTGAGGGTGCCTGAGAAAGCCAGGCTGTCAGAATGAGGATTCAGGCTGGGGTCCCTGTTTCTTCTTTCTCTTGGGGAAGGGGTGTTTGGTATCTCTAGGCCTGTCCTAGGGACCAGCTTCATGGAAACCGTGCGGCAGTGAAAGGAGCCCAAGAGTGAGTGTTAGACAGTGCTGGGTTCAAACCCTGGTTTTCTGCTTATAAGCTGTGTGACTTTGGGGAGGTTGGACAACCTCTCTGAGCCCTAGTTTCTCTACCTGCATTGGAGGATGTCTAGCAGCATCCCTGGCCTCCACATGCCAGATGCCAATAACATCCTCCAATTGCCACAAACGAAATGTCCTCAGATATTGCCAAATGTCCCTTGGGAGGCCAAATGCCCCCCCCCCCCCAAGTTAGAGACTAACAGGACAGGGCAGGGCAGGGCTGGGGAGTTGTCCCGAGGTGATGGGAGTGTCACACAATGGATGAGCTGAGTCCAGGTCTTGGAACTGCCCCGTGGGCTCGGCCTCACGCGGAGCATGACTTGGACAGAGGCGGGAGCTGGGTGGGAGTGAATGCATTCCTGGTCTGTCCCTTTGGCAGGCGTGCTCTCTCCCTGGATCGGGTGGGGGGGAGGGTCCTGGCACAGGAAGGGCTGCTGATGTCACCCTTCCTGAGGCGGCTTACCCTGGGGATAATACACAAGTCCTCTCTTTGCTCACAGCCCGATGCCCTGAATGTGGCTTTTCTGGGTCTAGAAGGAGGCAGGACAGGGGAAACTCTCAGGGCCCTTGGTCCTTTGGGAGAGGGAACATCCCAGCGTCCCAGCCTCTGCAGCCCAGCTGTCAGTCGGGTGCCATAGGCTGTGTTTATTAGATAAGTTCCTCCCACCGATCCCATCTGTTCAACAAATCATCATTGAGCATCCCCTCATTCCAGGCGCTCTACAGAGCATGGGGGGCCCAGCGGTGGGCATTCGGGACACCTGCCTACCCTGGAGTCCCCAGTCCAATGAGATAAATATTATTATTGCCACAACTGTAGAGGTGAGCGAACCCAGCCTTAGAGACATCATCTGTCAGCAAACTGGGCTGATAACCTGGAGGCTGGTGCAGGGTAGGGATTCTACGGACCAAGTGGGGAGGCAGGTACCACCAGCTGCTGTTAAAAAGAGATTGAGAGCTCTGATGGGGGACCAGTATTGATTTTGGCTTCCAGACCTTCAAGAACTTTCCAACTGGACACTCCCCAGTGAGTGTTGCCTTTCAGGGAGGTTGGCCTCCTGAAGCTCCTCCCTGGGAACCGACCACAGTCCTGGGCTCCCTAAGGAACCCCCTGTCTTTGCTTTTCCAGGTAACAATCTCTTCTGTGTGTGCAGTTCCCTTCTCCGGAAGCAGAGTGCCTCCCATCACGTGTTCTCCCCTCAGTCATGCCTGCAGAGACGACTTACCACTACCGCACAGAAGGGGAGACCGAGGCACCCTGCAGGGAAATGCCCACAAAGTCTCCAGAGAGTGGAGAGCCAGGCATCCCACTCAGGCCTCTGACTCCAGACCCCTGACCTTGGCCCGTTTCCTCTCCACTGACTCAGGCTGATCTCCACCTTGGGCTGTTTCTAAAAGCCATGTCCGCCTTCAAAGACCCAAGACTTATTCCCCTTAAGGCCATTCCCAGGGGAGCTGCCCATATCCCCACCCTGGCAGCCCTGGGACTTTGGTCTCTAGTTCAAGGTGGCAGCACACCATGGCTGTTGGCGGGTCCATGGATACAGTGGGCCACAGGAGAGAAATTACAAAGCACTAACTGTGTTTTACTTCATGATAAATTGCTTAAATTTAAAAATTTTGTCGATGTAGGGGAGCCCATGTGACTTAGTCGGTTAAGCATCTGCCTTCCACTCAGGTCATGATCCCGGGGTCCTGGGATCGAGCCTCACATCGGGCTCTAGGCTCAGCGGGGAGTCTGCTTCCCCCCCACCTTCCCCCTGCTCCTTCTCTTTCTCTCAAATAAATAAACAAAATATCTAAAAAAAATTTAAAAAATAAAAATTTTATCGATGGCGTATTTGCACAAAATGCAAAACAAAACAAAACAAAACAACCCACACACAAAACAAGCAAACCTCAAATAGCACCAAACACCTTCTAAAAAACAGCAGTTTCCTGTCCATTCTGTCCTCTCACCTGCCTTAGATAATCTCCAGAATACCGAGTCTTATGCTTATTGCTCTCCCTTGAGACAAGTTTTAGCTTTAACTTCAGACAAGTTTCACTGACTTCCTGTTATAAAATTCAGACATGACGTCATCGGGCTCTCTTATCACCCACCTCCCAACCGCCCTGGCTTTTCCCCTTCAACGTTCCCTCCAACGTCGCATTTAACTAGATTTCCGCAGAGATGATCCTTGTGGGGACAGAGGACAGGGCCGTCGTGACCCACCCAGAGCTCTGCCCTCTTGAGATAGCTCTGTCTTTCCTGTAGGGGAGGGGGGGGTGAGGACAGCTGTTTCGGGGCATCTGGGCTCTAGACGACATTTCCCAGAGGCTCAGAATCCTACCTCAGCTCCCCAGAATAGCCCCAAGGGGTCAGGTGGCACCTGGGGTGTGGGGCAGATTTATGGGAAATGTCACTGGGATTGAGTTCAAGGTAGTCTGCCCTGAGAATCTAGACACCGAGGCTTCAGGCTTGACACAGAGGCATAAGCATTTTGGCAGGCCGCCGGCCCCCAGGGGCAGGGGCAGGGTGCCCGCCCTTCTTACGTAACCGGGCAGCACGGGGTGTGGTGGGGAGGCAGGACCTTCTCCCCCACAGCCAACTAGGGCAATCAGCCTAGGCTCTGGGGAGGGGGCACAAGAAATGAGGTCCTTAGGATGAGGCTAACAATTCTCAAGGCTCATGTCCTGCTCCTGTTGCCAGAACCACAGCCAAGACGGGGAGACCATCCTGCTGTCTCCCACCCCTCCCTCCCCCCAGTCCCCTGCACAGGAAGGACTTTGCAACTCAGCCCTACCCGGAGTCTTGAAGGCCGTCAACGGGCTCAAAGCGTTGGTTTTACAGCTGGGAGAAAGTGAGGTCCCAAGGGGCGGGCTACTTGGTGAGGTCACACAGCGTGTCCTTGGCAGGACTGGGAGCCAAGCCCCAGGGCCTGGTTTGGCCAAGGGCACCAGGGGTTTGTTTCCAAGTCCCAGGAGGAAGACTGAGGGACAACAGGGTTCCTCAGCTTTGCCCAGGTGGAGGGACAATGTGGCTTCCCCAAGCAGAAGGGCGAGAAGAACGAGTATTGACTGAGTGTCTACCCCAGGCCCACAGCCTCCCATCGGATCCCCGTAGCACTGTGCACAAGGGCACTGTGGGTCCCTCGGGGCAGGTGAGGAATGTGGGGCTCAGGGCGGAGCTAGGGCTTTGTGGACTCTGATATATTCCTGGGGGGGGCAGCCCCCTATCCCGGAACTTTTGGGGTATTCCTTGCCTCTGAGGTGCCCTCCCTAGGAAGGGGCAATGATTACTCAGGACTTGGGGCTCAGGGCCCCTGGGATAGACGCCTGAGGAAGACAAGACCCGGAGGGTGAGACAGACCAGTGGGCCCTAAGGGGAACCAGTTTCCCTCAGGGTCCCTGGTAGAACAGGAAACGTAAGCTCTGCGGGTGAGGTTTCCGCAAGACTTTATCTCGGCGATGTAAGTGACTGTCTTCTATTCCGGAATGATTCCTCTGCCTACTTTTTAAGTGTGAAAAATGTTAGAATGATGGTGATGATCGTTGGCAAATTATTTTATTTTTATTTATATAAATAAGGATTCACATATTTTTTTCTTTGTGGCCAAGCACCAACAACGTCAGGCTTATTACTGGGGGTGGGGTGGACACTTTACTGGTCTGTGGAACCAGAATGTCCGGAAATGCAGTTCGTGTCTTCTGGGGTCTCAGCCCTGCTGTACCCTCGAGCACAAGCTCCCCAGTCCTTCCGATGAGAGAGGGGGTCCGGTCCCACCTCCTCACGGGGCACTGGTTTGCCATCTATCCTGTCTGCCTGGCTTCGGGGGTCATCTCACTTACGGCGGAGTCAGCCCTCTGGGACCACCCTCACTGGACAGGCCTCTGGCCACTGCCCTTCCTGCTTACGTCCTCAGGTGTCCCTGTCTCTGTGGGATTAGGATTCCTCAGGGCCTGTCATCTGAGATGCCCAGGGGCCGTGTGTACATGTGAGCACCCTCTTCCGGGGTCCCCCGAGGGTGTCCCGAGGAGCCCAGCCCAAGGCCGGGCGCTACCCCCCGTGCAGAAAGAGGGTCAGGGTGACCAGCAAACAAAGCCCACCGGGGAAGAAGCTGAGGGCGGAGGTACATTGCTGCCACTCTGGTGGTTGGAGGAGGAGAAGCTGAGTGGGAATTGGTTGTTTGGGGGGGAAGTTCTGAGACCCCTTATCTATCCTGGCCATAGGATAGATAAGGATAGATAAGAAGAGAAGATTGAGACCGTGACAGGGAAGGAGTGGAACTGGGCACACAGTCGGCGCTCAAGAAAGGTCGGATGTTCCTCCTCCTCTTCGAAGCACCCAGCTCCGTAGAGGATCCAGAGTAGGTTTTGAGTAAATGCGAGACATGGTCACGATTTTTAAAGCACTCCGCACACAGCTGGTTCTCAGCAGCTGACAGTTCTCTCGCCCTGCCGTGGGGCAGCTCTAACAATGCTAAATCAAGGCTGGACAGAGAGAACGACCCCTTGACATGTCCTCCTGGCTTAAACATTATCTAATTAAGATGAAAAATTAAGATCTGGGGCGCCTGGGTGGCTCAGTGGGTTACAGCCTCTGCCTTCAGCTCAGGTCATAATCCCAGGGTTCTGGGATCGAGCCCCGCATCGGGCTCTCTGCTCAGCGGGGAGCCTGCTTCCTCCTCTCTCTGCCTGCCTCTCTGCCTACTTGTGATCTCTGTTTGTCAAATAAATAAATACAATCTTTAAAAAAAAAAGATGAAAAGGAAGATGTAAAAGTAACACCTCACCTGCAGAAGAGGGGAGTGTTGGAAGAAAACCATACTGCACGAGCCCTGGAACCCAGGCAGGGGAGTGCTGTGCAGATGGGAAGAGCCCCGAGAGGGGGATCGTCCTGAGCCCTGGACCCAACCTTCCAAGGAGACGCTGTGTGACTTTGAACAAGTTCCCTAACCTCTCTGGGCCTCCCTGTCCTCCATGCCAAACGAAAGGCTTGGACCAGGTGAGTTAAGGAACCAGGCTGCCTCTCTGTGTTCCCAGGGCAGGGTCTAGGGAGGGCAAGGGGGTAGCTGGGACTGTCAGGGACAGAGCAGACAGGTCATTTCCCTCCTATGAGAGACAGACTGCAGGGGAGAGGCAGGGGAGGAACAGACTCTGCTCTTTCTTCTCAGTGGCCTACAGAAACTGGAGTGGGGATGCTGACATTGGGGGTGAGGTGCTGGCAGACCAGGGTACGTCTCCTCCTGCAGGACATCCCTCACCCCAGGACAGAAGGGCCTGGGCATGCATGGCATCACTTCTCAGGCCTGCATTATTCAGAGGAAGCTCCGAGTGTCAGGTCCGCAGCACTGGAATCAGGCCAAGTGCCGCAGAGAAGGGCAGCAGGACCAGCCCCTGGGGAGCAAAGCACCCAGGCCGTAGTCACACCAACTTACCGATGGCCGTGAGGAAGAGCCCCGCCTGGTCAATGGGCATAGTCCCCTCCTCCTCATAGTAGTTGACAGTGACCTTGGCAGGGAGGGGGTGCATTGGGAGGGAGAGAAGAGCAGAGATCACAGATCACAGGCAGGAAAATCTGCGGTGACCCCTCTCCCTGCCTCACCCCTCACAGCCCGTCAAGCCAATTCTCCCCAAACATACAAACTCTCTCCTCCAGGAAGCATTCCTGGGTTGGTGGGCTGCTTCTCTCAAATTATCCAACAGATAGGGGGCTCCCCTCTTCTTAGAGGGCATCAGGGTACTGACTGCTTACCTATGACTCCTGGTGCATTCTGCTGCCTGCCCCCCCCCATATCTGCCATGGTATATGACTTTCTCCTGCTAAGCAGCCGGGGTGGGGTTGAGGGGTTTTCTTTAAATGATGCCCAGTGCCATCACTGCCACGGGGCGCATCGGAAGTTCATAACTACAGAACCCAGCGAAGAGACGTCTCGTCCCAGCTTTACCACTGGGCAAACGGCCCTACTGCGTGGGCACTCAGCACCCCATTTAATACAGGAGGAGGCCAAGGACATTTGGGGCTGTAACTTCCAGTGATTCTAATATATCACTCAGCAGCCCACAGTGTTAACATTCCATGAAGCCATCGTTCCACGGTCTGGCCCTGAGCCTCCGTGTCCAGTAGTCACCAGCCACAGGGATGTCCCGTGGCAAATCTGATCTGAGATGTGCTCTAAGTGTGACACAGACTTGGTGTAAAAAAGAACATATGGTATCTCATGGATTTTTTTTTTAATATTAGCATCATGTCAAAATAATAATACGTGATCTATGGGGTTAAGGAAAACGTGCTACAAAAATGGAGGCCGCCTGTCTCTCTCTGTTCTTTGAGAACAGATGCTGGGAAGGGGGCAATGACAAGTGTGGCGCACGTTCTATTCTGTCCTCGTTGGGTGACGCTGCTTTAGCCCCGCCCCCGGTTCCCGCTGCCCACGCCCATCCTCAGCCAGTGTACCTTGTCACTGCTGGCCTCAGCGCTCGCCTGGCTCATGGTGACCCTCAGCGTGGTGCTGGGCGACAGAAGCCAGCGCTGTTTGCCGTTGGTGGCCACCTCCTCGGCCTGCCCATCACGCACCACCTCCACCCGCACGCGCTCGGAGTGCTTCAGGCTGAAGGTCCGGGCCTCGGCGGGGGCCGCGCTGTGGGGAGAGAGGAGACCGGGTCACGGTGCGGGGAGGATCCCAGGGCAGGTGGGACGAGGGGTTTCCAAAAAAGACTCCTGGGGGTGGGGAGCGGGGCTGCAGTGGACCCCTGGAAGAGCCAGGTCTGGGGGACCCCCAAGGACCCAGCTGCACTACAGTCACCCGGTAGTGGGGAGGGCACTGGGTAGCAACACAGAGCCCTTGGGGCTGTCTTCTATGCACCCAGCCAGCATGTTCGGGGGCAGGCCGGGGATCTGAATTCTTAACAGACTTCCTGGTGCTTCTGATGGGCCGCCATGTGGGGCCCTAAGGGTACGGGTACTGAGGCTCAGACCAAGAAATGAATTTGCACCAAAGGCAGCAGCCACCCCCGATCCAGGGTGTGAACTGCAGGCAGAGGAAGGGCACGAGGCAGGTGTCACAACGCTGGGTTTGCCCAGGGGAGGAGCCTGGGATTTGGGTCCTCAAGGGGCAGCGATGGGCTGACTCTGTCACAAGGATTTCTCCCTCCGGCCACACGTTCCTTTCCCAGCTTGGAACTCCCTCCTCTGAGAGTCATTCCTAGGGGCTCTGGAGTGGTTTTTCTACTAAAGGCTGATAGCTTTGAAATTCTTTTATTTTTTTATTTAAAGATTTTATTTACTTGTCAGAGAGAGAGCATGAGAGAGCACAAGCAGGGGGAGTGGCAGGCAGAGGGAGAAGCAGGCTCCCCGCTGAGCAGGGAGCCTGATGTGGGGCTCCATCTCAGGACCCTGGGATTATGACCTGAGCTGAAGACAGAGGCTTAACCGACTGAGCCACCCAGGCATCCTCGTACCCTTGGAATTCTTGAAAAGCCATGAAGATTTCAGGGCAGGAAACGGACTAGTTTGATTCAGTTGCTGTAGGCACGTCTGTGTGCCCCCAAATTCACATGTCAAAGTTCTGACCCCGCCCAACGTGACTGCATTTGAAGAGAGGGCTTTCAGAAGATAGCCTTACATGAAGTCATGAGGGCAAGGTCCCATCTGATCGGACCGGTCACCTTGTAAGAAGGGGAAGAGAGAGCGTTCTCTTTCGGGGAAGCCTGTGTGAGCTCACAGAGAGAAAGCCGCCGCCTGGGAGCCAGGAAGAGGTCCCACCCCGATAGGACCACAGTGGCCCCTGATCTCCTCGACTTCCAGCCTCCGGGACTGTAAGAAATTCATTTCTTTGTTTAAGCCACCCAGCCTGTCGTATTTTGTTACTGCCTAAGACACTGGTTTAAGCGGAGGTGACAGGAAGGACGGGGAGACTCGGGGAGGAAGATGCCCAGGGTGGACAGTTTTGCTAAATCCATCCCCTGGTCTGAAGGTTCCCAGAGGCTGAAGAGGGCTCAGATGGATTTAGGTGGGATTCTCATGGGATTTGGGACTAAGACGTAGGTACAAGTGTCTGCCTCAAAGCCACACCTGCTATTTGGAGGGCCGTGCGCTCCTGGGTTCCAGAATAGTCTTCCGCTATGGTTGGGCACTGGAATCATCCAGGGGTACAGTCTAAATCTCCGAGTTTGTTTGCTTGGTTTTTCTGTTGGTGTTGTTAAGGCTAGAGATTAGTAGATCCTTTCCCTGGAGAGTCTGGCTGGCCGGGTGGAGGTTCGGCTGGGCAGCTGTGGCCAGGGGTTGGAGAGGTTTCCAGGGGTTTTCTCCAGGGGTTGGAGAGGTTTCCAGCAGTGGTTCTCCGAGCTCAGCAGTGTCACCTGGAATGTTTTTCTGCACGCAGACTGCCCGGCCCCTCCTCTGAGTTTCAGATTCAGTAGGTCTGCAGTGGGGCCTGAGAATTTGTGTTTCTACCATTTCTAGGAACGGTTGGTGATGCTGGTCCAGGCCTATACTCTGAGAACCACTGGTCTGGACATTCAGCCGTGTGGCCTGGTGGTGAGAGCCCTGGAGTGGCCGGGGCCACGAGTGTGAGTCACGCAGGGTCTCTCCGATGGCCCAGGCCACCGGCAGCAGGGGCTGCTGGCAGAGACCACTGGTCTTGGGGGGGCACTGCAGGAGAGCATAGGCCAAGGTCTGGCAGTCCACGCCCGGGCCTGGGAGAGGACCTTGAAAGAAAAGCTCTAGGGCCACCCTGTTTCTTATCTATCTGCCCCTTTTTACATTCCCCAGCTCCTCATGGGGCCACTGGGCTGATCAGAGGCTGGACACTTGTGGGCAGTGGTCTGTCGCCGTCTGTCTGAAAGGCACTTTGCCTCAGTTTCACCAAGTGTGACATGGGAGCGTGGCACCAGGTCGGGCTGGTGGCTGGCACGTGGGCAGCGCAGAGGGGGCAAGCCCTGGACGAAGGGGCGAGGAGGGAGGCACAGAAAAGCTGGGGATCTCTTGGCTGGGTCCCCACTCTCCCTTAAGCAGAGCCACTGATGTCACCTGGTTCCACATATTGGGTTTCTGCATACAGTTCTATTTAGGAAAAAGAACGCTTTCTAAACTTACAGACAGGATGAGTTTTAGGACGGGACTCTGACCATAGGTGCTTTAAGCGATGCCTCCCGCCTCCTTCGTTCCCCTGGGCCAGTGAGAAGCTGCAGGAGGCCCCAGAGGCTCCGGGGGTTAATGCCTGGGCCCCACACCCTCCTACCCCAGCACCAGCCCTGCTCTGAGCTGAGCAAACAGCTATTCTTGGAGAGGCTCTGGCAGAAGCAACAAAGGCAACCATTGTCCCCTACAGATCCTGCTGGCTGCCTCCCTCCCCAGGAAGAACCGCTCAGAACTCATCCCCCAGAAACCCGAGAACCAGGGGCTAGGGGGTGCCTCAGTGGTCCCAGGGGGCTGCAGGGAGGGGCCCAGGATGGTATTGAGGGAGAGAATGAGGGTGTTGGCAGTGGCCAGAACCTCCAGCTTATGGCACAGAGGCTAAAGGTAGCGTGCCTGGGCCAGGCTGCCAGTCCCCAGGACACATCTGTTCCGCCGACCACTGCACCCCAGTGCCCTGGACAAGGCCACACCCTCCATACACTCTTTGGTGGGAATAAATGAATGATTGAACCCCCCCCCCTTCTTGGTTTCCCAAACTGTATCACAGAGGGATTAAAAAAATGAAATCAGGTAACTTGCCTGCTTGAAAATATTCAGTGGCTCCTCGATGGCAGACAATACAATAAAAGATGGGACCCAACCAGGGACATTCCGTCACTGGGTCCCGCGTGACTGTCCAGCCTCTGCAGCCTGCACTGCCCCATCTCACTGTGCAATGCTGTGCCTTCCACCCTTCCTTTGCCTGACTTCTCTGCCGGGCAACTCAGCATCCCGCCTTAAAGACCCGCCTCCATCCATTTGCCTCCATCCGTCCGTCCCCGTTTTCTCCCCTTGCAGGTCCTTGAAGGTGGGGGTTGTCTCTTTTTCCCGTTTCAGCCCCTGGCCCAGTCCAGGCTCACAGTAAATCTAGGTGTTTGCTGCGGGAAGGACTGGAAGAACAGGGCTTGCTTTTGTGGTCACTCAACCTGCATTGGCTGAACACTTCCCAAGTGCCAGACACAGTTCTCGGTGCTGGGGGTAGATCAGCAAAAGAGAACAGGTTCCCTGGGCCCATGGAGCACATGTTCCAGTGGAAGAGAACTTTCCGTGGGTTACACAGCTGATGATGTGGTTTTGGTGGTGAGAATGGCTCTAACATAGAAGCATGGGGTGCCATGAAGCCCTGGCCTGCAGGCCAAGGAGGGCTTCCTGGAGGAAGTGGCATTGGAGCTGGGGTCTAACTCTATACTCTGAAGGACAGCAAGAATTCACTAGACCAGCAGATCTTAAATTTGGAGTGTGCATCAGCATTATCAGAAGGTTGTTGAACCATCCTGTCTCTGACTCAGCTGATCCGGGGTGAGGCCCGGGAAACGAGGTTTACCTTTCTTTTTCTCCCCCAAATTTGCGGAAGAACAATTGACAAATATAATTATATATATTTAAAGTGTCCAACACGATGACTTGCTGTACATATACATCATGGAAAGAAACGCATTTCTTTTCCCAGTTTTATAATTCATTTAACGGCAAATTAACAATGGTCACCTTCAAAAGCCATGACACTGAATGTGCTACCATTTCTTGATGTTGGTCAGATACCTAGAATCCCAGGCGCTTCCCACCGAAGAGGCAGTATATAAATCAGACTTGGTTTATCACCAGCATTTGTCAAACCAGACCTAGGGAAGGACCAAGCCTGGCCACATAGGCATGGTCTTAACCTCGCAACTTCAGACTGCATTTCTAACAAGTCCCCAGCTGCTGCTACTGCTGCTGGTCCAGGGACCACAGTTTGAGAACCAGCGAATTGGACAAAGGGAGGAGGAAGAGGAGCAATTTCCAGGCGGGGCCGGACCACCTGGGTGGGGGCGGAGGTAGATGTGTTGGAGGAACTGGGGGGATATCAGTGTGGCTACAGTTTGGGGGTGGGGAGAGTGGTGGTGGGTCAGGGGAGAGGACCTCTCCACCAAGGGCACCGAAGGCTTCTGGGGGCGGGGGGTCATGATTGATTTTGCCCTGAGGACAGATCACCCAGGGTGCAGAGTGGGGAAAGCATTTCAGGAGAGCAACACCGGAAGTGGGGGACTCAGGGAGAGGGCGACCCCACAACTGTCTGGGTGAGTCATGATGGTGGCGTGGGACAAAGTGGTGGCTGGGGAAATGGAGAGAAATGGCTGGTAAACAAAGGAACTTTGAGCAAGACTGGGACGAAGTGTTGGATGCGGAAGAGGGATGCTTCCTGAGCCCAGCCCAGGGGAATAGGCTTTGTGATCTAACAGCTGCTCAGTCCCATGTAGGGCCTCTGGGGAGCCAGTCAGCCTCTCTGGTCTTCACTCACTCAGTCGGGAGGTTACTGGTTTGGCCTTGCAGGCCTGGGGTGCCCACTCAGCCCCAGGCTGGAGGGTGTTATGTGCCTGCTTCTGGCTGGCGTCCGGCCCTCCCAGCTTCTCCACCTGTCCTGGGCCTTGTTAACACCAGCCAGGGATCACCACCCCCCACTCCCCCCCGCTCCAGCGAACCCGGCTCCTGGCGCTGCGGGTGTGACATCCTGCCCTCCGGTCTTTGCAGGAGTCTGAGGGGTTCGCAGGTGCCAACCCGGCACGCGAGCCCAGGGTGAGCACCCTCAAGGGCGGGGGTGAAGGGAGGAAGGCAAAGCCTCAGCTTGGCGTATCGGGGGCTGGAGCCCTGAGGTGGGTGGCTGCCCTGGAAAGGCCTTGCCTTTCCCCTTCTCTGCCTGGTGACCTCAACCACCTCTCTCCCTGGACACTGGTGCTTCTAGCTGGCCTTCTCCTTAGGGCAGAAACGATCTAATCTGTGGTCACTCCCTTTCCAGACAGCTTCAAGAACTCCCCACTGACTATGTAACAAAGCCCAACACCTGAGACTCACAGTCAAAGCCCTGGTTTGAGCTCATAGACTCTCCAGCCTTGCACTGTAGGCCACTGAGTCTATGCCCTTTCTGCCCCCATGTGTCCCAACTGTCCTGCCAAGCATGGTTGCTCCTGCATGGTATGTCCTGGTCACACTGAAACCCCGTCCATCCTTTAGCTTGGTTGCCGCCTCCTCCAGGAAGTCTTCCCTGATTCCATCTGCCAGGACTCCTCCCTCCCTCCCCACTTTGTTGATGCTTTAAACGACACCTCAAACAATTGTTGTTCAACTTTCCTCTCCTGTGACTGTTATGGATGCTTGGAGGCCAAAGCTCATCACTGTTTTAATAATATTACAATAAGCCCAATACTAATTCATGATAATGACTTACTGGGTGTTTATCATGCACCAGGCACTGGTCTAAGCCCTTGGCCCACGTGATCTCCGCCCATCCTTTTGAAACTCCAGGAGGTCTGTGTCAGTATCATCCATTTTTACAGATGAGCGTGTCCAGACCTGCAGAGTGTGAGCACTGGATCTGAGTCTCAGGGACAGTAACGGCCAAGTGCGAGGTAAACTCAAGCTCTCTGAACCCCTGGCCTCGTTGCTCCCTTCCGGGGGGAGGTCCAGAGGTTACAGTCTTCCCTAAAGGTCCTCTAGTTGGGGATGGGGGATCCTGGGCCTGGCTCAAGAGAGGAGCAAATGAGAAGCCCGAAGGAACCTCTAGAGCCCCTTACTTATTTTGTAGGTGGGGTCTGAGGCCCAGAAAAGGGACACGGAAGGCTTGGGTGAGTGACCTAGATAGGCAGGCTTGGGCCAGTCAAAGCCCCCGGCCATGGAGCCTGGCAGGGCTAGGCAGGCAGAGCTGCCTCTGAAAACTGGCCTCCCCCTACCTCCCCCATCTAACAGGTGTCCCTGTCCAGCTGGGGGGTTGACACAGTGGTGAGCTCCTGCCACTCTGCTCCCAACCTGATGGTGGACCCTGTGGGCAAGAAGGGAAGCCTCTCTGGGACCCCAATTGTGTCTGGGGCTGTGGGCTGCACACACAGGGTACCCGGTCCTCCCTAGAACCCTGCCTCCCCCCGAGGAACTAGCCTGAAACCAGAGCCGCAAAACAGCTCCTGGCAAGACCTCCTTTTTAGGGTTGAGAGCACTGGGTGCTGTTCTAATTTATGAGGCCACCTGATCTGGCCTGATTCCTTAGGAGCAAGCGCTGCTCTGGCCAAGCTCGGCCACATGCCCTTGACCTTCCACTGGCCAGTCCAACAGTGCTCATTCCTTGAGGCTGGGGGTGGGGAGCTCAGCCCAGTGATGGGCCAATCTACATGCATCACTGGCCACGTCCATCCATTCATTTACTCAGTGAAGGAGCCCTTCATTGACGTGAGGGCTGGAGGTACAGGGGAGTAAGGAAGGCAGCAGGTGTGGAGGGGACACGCCCCAAACATAAGTCCTTAGAAGGCAGCCTGGCAGAGTAGTCTGGGGCTGGGGTGAGGCAGTGCCATCATGTACCTGCTGTGCCAACTTGGACAAACATTCCTTGTCTCAGTTTCCCCAATGAAGGGGGCCAGGAACCGTAGCTAACTCCTAAAATTGTTGTGAGGTTTAAACACATGTAAATTACTAAATACATGTGAGATGAGTATGGAAGGTGTTAGGAAGGCAGTCTGATGCAGAATAAGTGTTCAATAAATGTTATCCAGTAATATTAAGTAAATAAGATCTGCAGGAAGAAAAATGGCATGGAGGCAGAGAATGCTTGGGGCTTGAGGTGGTGAGCCATGAAATGAGGGTAATGAAGAATGCTTCTCAGAGGAGGTGATGTGCGAGCTAAGCCTTGGTGCATGAAGTGTCAGGCTTGCAGAGCTTTGGGGAATAGTACTCCAGACAGAGGGAACAGCACGTACAAAGGTCCTGTGGCACGAATGAGCTTAGTGTGGTCAAGAGCCATCCACAAAATTAACGTGGCCAGAGTAGAATGTGTGTAGGGTAATTGGCAGGAGATGGGATCTGTGAGGTAGGGCCTGGCACTCTCAGAGATGGGGACACCATGGCACCCCAGTTCTCTAATGCTTCTAACTGGATCACAGACCCCCCGCCCTTGGCCTTTGTCCTAAGGGTACTTTCTAAAACACTCACACCAACCAAGGAACAGGAAGGAAGTCTAAGAAGGGTCAAGGGAGTGAGACGGTGAATTTTGATTCTCCAGGCTCTTCCTCAAGGTGGGGTACATCTCTGTTTTCCCAGCATTTTACTGTGCTCACTTCTCTTGCCCTGGTACCCTTGGCCAGCTCCTGCCTTGGGGTATCCCACGGGAGTGGGCGGGGGAATCACTCCCACCCCCATCTCATCCTGATGTCAGCTGTAATTAGGAGAATGCTCCACAGAGGCAAGAGACCATTGTTAAGGTCATCTGTGTCCTAAAGCTTCTGCAGGCTTTAGGAAACAGATCCTGACCTTTCTCCACCAGAGAGAAGGGTACTCCTCTGACTCCCCTGGACAGATGCATAGACCAAGGGAGGGAGAGCAGACGCTGTCTACACAGCCCGGTTTGTGGGTCAGTGGGACAATCAGGCACAGCGTGATCACCCCCGTTACCCGACTCCAAGGCTGCCCTTTCTCTGATCCCTCCCGGCTCTGGGGGTGTCTCCTCACGGAAACCAGAGGTGAGCGGGGAGGTTGAAATCAACATGGAGAAGCCACTCGCTCTGTGCTCTCTCCAGCTGCAAGCCCGAAGCAGAGGGGGACCCGGGCCTGCCAGGTAAAGAGACTGTTGGGGGAGATGGTGTGGGCAAGGCTTACACGTGCCAGATCTAAGAGAAGATTTGGGATGGAGAGAAGGAAACAGCAAGTACCTTTAACAACTGCAAAGTAAATCTCTAGGAAAAAAAAACTACTTCCTTTTTCTGTGCATTTATTTACTTACAGCTCGCTGGAAACCAGCATGCAAAAGTGCCTGGGTCAGGACATCAACCCCCAGGGGCCAGTGTGGCTGGGAGAGGGTGGGTCACCATAGGGTCTGCTGAGGACCCCCACTGTGTGGCCTCCTCACCCACAGCGGTGGCCCCCATTGTGTGTCTGTAGGAAAGGGGGGTTGTGCATGCATCCCAGGAAAGGGGGCCCAAGCCCCTGGGAAGAGGAGGTGAGTGTTGAGACCTGTTCACTCACTTTGGTCACTCGGGAAGTGAGGGTTCCAAACACACTCCCTTACTAGCTGGGCCCAGGGTCCACAAGGCCTTGTCCCTTGATGTCTCCTTGGAGACCCTGGGCGGAGGGGGAGGACTCATGTGGGATCTAGAGTCAGAACCTGTATCTGGGTCCAGAAGGACTCCGTAGGAAGTGCAGGGTCGGAAGGGGGTGGGTGAAGGGTCTTGGGCATTGGAGGGTGGAAGAAACGCTGGCCGAGAGGGTCACCCAGTTCAACTTGCTAGTTTTAAAGTCACACAGAATACAGTGGAGGTTAAGAGCACAGGTTCTGAGTCAGACAGACCCGGACCCGAATCCTGTCTGACATCAGGCGTCTGACCTCACGTCTCTGAGCCTTGCTTCCTCATCTAGAAAATGAGATGATCTCACCCTGACCCCCAAGGTCCGTGGCGAGGAAGAGACAAGAGAATGTATTTGGTTTCCAAGTGCTCACTAATATCCCCGCTATTATTAAAACGGACCCCAGCCACTCACCGCCACGGATGCTAGGAGTGGCAGGAGGAGTAACAGTCTGTCTCCTTTGTTCTGGAAGAGGCTTCCTTCCACTTGACCAGTGGTTCTCGGCTGGAGGTGTTTTTGTCCTCCTGCTGGGGGGCTGCTGCCATTATCTGGAGACATTTTGGGTTGTCACAGCAACAGGGGACTTACTACGGGCGTCTAGAGGTTAGAAGTCAGGGATGCCACTGAACATTGCACAGGACGGCCCCCCGCAACAAACGGTTATCCGGCTCCAAATGCACTAGGGTTGAGGGTTGGAACCCCAGCCTGGCCTGTTCAGGACGGTGGCAACCAGGCACCTGTGTCTGCCGAGCGCCCAAGATTCAGTGCATCTGTACTGAGATGAGCCCTAAGTATAAAACACACATTGAGGGCGCCTGGGTGGCTCAGTGGGTTAAAGCCTCTGCCTTCAGCTCAGGTCATGATCCCAGGGTCCTGGGATCGAGCCCCACATTGGGCTCTCTGCTCTGCGGGGTGCCTGCTTCCTCCTCTCTCTGGCTGTCTCTCTGCCTAGTTGTGATCTCTGTCTGTCAAATAAATAAATAAATAAATAAATCTTAAAAAAAAAACGCATGTTGAATTTCAAAGACTTAGTATGAAAAAGACAATGTAAACTATCTCCTTAATCATTTTAAACTGATTAGATGTTGGAGTGCTAGTATTTTGGATCTCTTGGGTTAAATAAAATACACTACGAAAATTAATTTCGCCTCTTTATTGGAATCCTAAAAATTGTGGGTGATAGGAAATTAATGTACACCTGCGGCTCTCTTTGTAGCTGGCATGCTATTTCTGCTGGACTGTGCTGGTCTAGACCAAGCTTCTACTCTTGGGGGGTGGGGGGGTCTTAAGCAAAGGGAAGCTGGGGGACGGGGGTCATCGTGGCAGTGGGGGCTTTCTTGGGAAAGGACAAAGGGGATCATCACACCTCTGCCCCCTGCCAGAGGGAGGATGGTGGGTCCACCCCTCCCCCACACACTTCCCTACTGGGGCTGGGTCTCTCTCTGCCAGGACAGGGGAGGACAGGAGGCCTAAGGATGACCCCCCTCCCTTCTCCCCATCCCCCCACCAGAGGCACCATGCCAGCCTTTCAGGCTGCAGCGAAAGTGCTCCAGTGAACAAACAGGCGGGTATAGGGACAGCTGAGGCTTAGAGACCTGAGTGCCTTGGCTCCCCGCCCGCTCCCTGGCAGTGCCTGGCTTAGGATTGGGGGTGGGGAACAGAGGGGAGCCCTTCCAGGCCACCAAGGCCTGGACCACAGTCCTCTGCTGTATTTTGACCCTCAGAAACCACCTTGAAGTTTCCATGTGCACAATTGAGGCCAGGGGTCGATGAGCAGAGAGGGTGCCTTGTCTGCACGGTGACGGGACCCTTTGTCCTCGCAGAAGGAGACTGGGACCCTAATGGTATCAGTGTGGCCAGAGCCTGATGAAGGGGTGGCAGGAGACTGGCTGGGCAGGTCTTCCAGGGCCACTACAGGTGACCGTGGATGGGCTGGGGAGGGTGCGTGGGAAGACGGAGGGATGGGATTTGGTGAAGTTCCCGGGGAGGCGGGTGCTCCGGATGGCAGAATGATTTGGGAGCAATGAGACACATTGACACCTTCCAGCTCAGCTCAAGGAACAGAGAGGTTAGGGGACCTGCCCAAGGTTATCGGCTTGGGGTCCCACCTTAGAGTCCAGCATGTTCCCTCCTGTCAGCGCTGGCCTGTCCCACTCTAGCAATGCTTGCAGGAGAGGGCTGCTCTGATAAAGTGCTCATGGAATGATCCTGCCAGGGACCCCCT
Source organism: Martes martes (assembly GCF_963455335.1). Lineage (NCBI taxonomy): Eukaryota > Metazoa > Chordata > Mammalia > Carnivora > Mustelidae > Martes > Martes martes. Next base: position 179,518,124 of record NC_137891.1, on the reverse strand, counting down.
CCACCCTTTTGCACACCCCAGCCACACCTTCGCAAGGGTGACCCACAGAATACAGGAGGGGGACCATGGGGTCCCCCTGTTTCCTGGGGGCTGGGGGCAGTGGGGAGGGTCCTGACCTCAATTTCCCCACCCTATCTCCTGCTATTTCAGAAACCCTGTGTCCCACCAAAATTTGTGGGCCAGAGAAGAGGGGGAGGGAACGGGGTGCAGTCAGGGACGCTCTTCTTCCAAAGACCCTTCCTCTGCACCCTGCAGCCTGGCAGAACCAAGTCCTCCCCAACTCCAGGGTGAAGTCAGGGGAAGGCATTCAGGGACATGGAGCTCACAGCCAGTGCCTGGGGACAGGCAACCACCAGCAGCCCCCACAGGGCGAAATTGGAGCCTGAGTAACCCCCAGGGCCAGATTCCACCCCAGGGCAGCTCCCCTCTGGCCTGGCCCTGGCCGCACCCCCCTCCCCCCGCAGCAGATCCTGGAGGAAGCTCAGCTGCTTTGAGGTGGGTGATGACTCAGAAGGGTCTGAGAGGAAGGGGAGAGCCTAGGGGGGAGAAGGGAGGTGCTGAGGGGAGAGCAAGGGGGAAAGACTAGGGGTCTCCCGGTTTGTTCTGGGTGAGGGGCTGCAGAGGGTCAGACCATGGGAAGACTGGGGTCCAGGGGAGGGGGTCTGGGAAAGGGGTGATGAGGGAGCTAGGTCTGTGTTAGGGTGTGTGAGAGGGTTTCAGGATTTCGGGGAGGATGTCGGTTTGGGGGCAGTCGGTCTTCCGGGTGAGTTTCTTAGGATTTCTGGATACAAGGGCCTCAAGATGAGCAGCAACTCGCGCTGGAGGAAGTCCGTCGCGTCCCCACATCCGAGGAGGGGCTCGGGGTTTCTGGGACCGGCGAGGGGAGGGGTGTCTCAGGCGGTCGCGGGGGCCCCACTCACCTGTAGACATCGGTCCAGAGGTAAGTGCCCAGCACGTACACGGCCTCCACGCGGCTCCCGTACTGCAGCCGCACGGTCCGCTCGCGCAGCATCTTCCCGCAGTGCCGGTCCTCGCTCGTCCAGGTCGGGTCGGCCCGGAGCACCTGCCGGAGCACCTGCCGCAGGTGAGTCCACTCCCGCTGCCGGCGGTCTGGCCTCGCGCTCCGCTCTATTTATGGCCGGTGGGCGGGGCGGCCGCTCGGCCTCCGCTTCTCAGCAGAGGGCGGGCCCGTCCGTCAAGCGTGGCCACGCCCCCACCCTTCCCGCAGCTCCCCCCACCTCCGCGCCATTGCCCGCGCACCCGCGTTCCCCATCCCCGGGTCTGTAATCGGGGTGAAGTCGGCGGTTGCCCATTTCCTCCTTTCCACGGCCGGTTTACTGACTCAGTATACTCTCAGTGGTCCCCCAGGTACCGGGCGCCAGGACGCAGAGCCGGGCTCCCCTCTGGGCGCCCCCAGCTTTTCAGGGCAGATAATGCAGCCATGGAGCTGTTACAGGGGCGAGGACGGGAAGTGGTGGTAGCCCAGAGGGAGTGGGCGCCCTAACCTGGCTTGGGGTCCGGACCTGAGCCTTCCTAAAGGAGGCGTTTGCAAACTAAGGGGAAGGGAGGAGAGGCAGTGTCCGGAGGAAAGCCAGGAAGCCAGAGACAAGCTGACATCCCCATCCACCCCCTACGATGAGGGAGAACGGGGAGCCGTTGGCAGGGGACCCCAGCAGCCTACAGGGTCAGAAGGCCAAGCCAAGGCATTGCCGGCTGGGTGTGCAGTGGGAGCCTCAGGGTGGCTTCTTCAGCGAGGAGGGGTCAGAGTGGACGCAGGTTACGAGAAGGAGGGAACAGGCTACAGGGGGTTCATGTTCGAGAAGGGGGTAGGGTTGCTGGGGGGATGGGGCCCTGGGATGCGCTGCACCTGAATGCTCGGGTGGGGGCTTACCAGTGCTCAGAGCTGAGACACACCCAGCCTCTGACCCCGGCAGCCTTCTTCAGGCAGCCCAAATTAAGAGATGGTGAAGAGCCCAGCTGCTCATGGGCAGCCAGGGTCTGGGAGGAATGTGGGTGGACAAAGGGGAAGGTCTGAGTTGGGCTGGGGTGGGGGGCATCTGCCCCCAAAGGCTCACTGAGCCAGAGAGACCCTGGTAACTTTTGAGAGGAGTGACACTCAGGAGACAGCTCGAGGGCAGCTACCCGCCAAAGAGGAGAAAGCCTGTGCACCTGGGAGCTGACTTTGAGGGTCCCCTGAGGGGGGGTTCTCGTCTGAGCACCCCTCTCCCAGAATTATTTTTGAGTCCCTCCTATGTGGCAGATCCTGGGCATAGGCCAGGGGTCCCCCCTTCCTGGGGATCATGAAGCATGACGCCCTCATCTCATCCACCCAGCAACTAGGGCCCTGGAGGTGGGGGGAGGAATGCTGCACCCCCACTGGGGCCCTGGCAGGTCACGACCGGAGCAGGATAGTGATAACGTCAGGCAAGGGGTGGTGATTGCCAGGAGAGAAGGAATGACAGCGGGCCCTTAATGCATTCTTCGCGCATGCCAGGTGCTGTCCCAGCGGCACTTTTCATGTATTAGAATTAGATCATTGGACCCTGCCCATAACCCTGCCACTTTCCAGATGAAGAAAGGGAGCTGCACAAATGTTAAGGAATTCGCCCTCTGTTAGGGCCAATTTAATGTTAAAACCTGTTTAACTATTAGGGCCTGCTTAGCCAGAGCAACTCCATATTGCCTAGGTAGCCATATTGTTTACATTCACGGACTTCATTCTGGGAATAAACGCCCCAGTAGTTCCTGGTATGGTTCTGGGTATCGATTCCGGGAGTAAATGTCTTAACAATAGAAGCCACATACCTTGGGTCTGCGGTTATGCCCTATAAAACCACCTGTGAGATCGGGAGGGGGTCGCTCTCTTCGGAGGTGGCCCTGGACGGTCAGTCTGACTTCTAATGCTTGGTATAGAATAAGGCTTTGCATAACTTTCACTTTGCCTCAGTCTCGTTCCTTTGATAACGGACCCCAACACCCTCTACCTCCCAGCTCCCAAGAGGGGCAGAGCCAGGGTAGGGTCTTGTGTGGCCATGGGGGAAAGGGTTGGGGGACAGAGCAGGTCAGGGCAGAGATGAAAAGCTTCCTCTTGATTGGTAGATGGAGAGACCCAAGTTCTAGTTCCTTTGTGGGGACCGCATCATGAAGCCCTGGACAATTCACCCTGCCCTTTGGGGACCTGTGAACGACTCAGCTCTCAGCATAGGTGTGAGGATGGCATTAAATGAGACGATGTGTGGGAAACATGAGCACGGTGCCTGGTACAAAGCAAGCAGTCAAGAGATGAAATTCCTACTCCTTCAAAAATCCAACCTGGACCCAGTGGACCCACATTCAGGTTCCTGCCCCTGGCTCAGGGCCTGCAGTTGGGTCACGGCGCTGGTCGGTGTGAGGGGAGCCTCTTGGTGCCCAAGGGTTTAAAATAGCTGAAGTGGTCACAGCTGTTGGGGGATTCGGGGCCGGAGGTCTCACGCATCACGGCTGCTCCCACCGCCCCCCTGGGGCCCGGAAGAGCTGCAAAGGCATCTCATTGTGTCTTTTGGGGAATGCCAACAAAGAAGAGGCTTAGCGTGGGCCGTTTCCTGGCACTGATCTGCACCCCACACCCGCACCTCCGTCTCCTGCCAAGTGTGTGGCTGGAGAGCCTGGGCTGGGAGGGCTCCTCTGAGCTGTTTCGTGCTATGATCCTGTCCCCGGGGGTCGCCCTGTGCCAGGTCTTGGGGAGGTGACTCAGACATCACAGGCCTGCTTTGAGATGAGGGACAACTCACTGAGGACATAATTCATGCAAGAATTTAAGAAGAAAGAAATATACAATGAATACCTGGTTAGCATAGAAAAAGAAAAAAGGATATGATCACCCAGGACCTCAGGACCAGAGATACCACTGTTAACTTTTTTTGAGTGTGATCCTGTAGGGCCCGCCGGAGGCAGTCCGGTGCTGCTGCGGGTGATGATGCCGGCTGAGCCCTTAGGCTCTGCCAGGAGCCGCCCTGAGGGCTTTGCACCTCTTAGCTCATTTAATCCTCCAACAACCCTATGAGGTGGGAGCTATTATTATTCCCAATTTGCACAGGGGTACCAACTGGCCTGGCGGTGAAGAGCATGCATGGCCTTTAGACTTGGCAAAGCTGGGGTCAAGTCCAGTTCTGCCCCTCGCTAGCTAGGGGACCGTTCTGGACCTTAGCTGCTTCTTCCTTATAGGAGATGCTGGTGGTACTCAGTGTTAGGGCCGATTTAATGTTGAAACCTGTTTAACTATTAGGGCCTGCTTAGCCAGAGCAACTCCATATTGCCTAGGTAGCCATATTGTTTACATTCACGGACTTCATTCTGGGAATAAACGCCCCAGTAGTTCCTGGTATGGTTCTGGGTATCGATTCCGGGAGTAAATGTCTTAACAATAGAAGCCACATACCTTGGGTCTGCGGTTATGCCCTATAAAACCAGCCTGTGAGATCGGGAGGGGGTCGCTCTCTTCGGAGGCGGCCCTGGATGGTCAGTCTGACTTCTAATGCTTGGTATAGAATAAGGCTTTGCATAACTTTCACTTTGCCTCAGTCTCGTTCCTTTGATAACGGACCCCAACACTCAGCTGACAGGGTTGTAAGGAATAACGAGGTGGTACAGACAGTAACATTCTTGGTGCACCAGAGCCCAGCTCCAACTAAGTCTAATAGATGGCAGTTATTTTCTAGATGCATATTTTGGACTGTACGTGCTGTTCTATAACAATTTAAAAAACCTTTGCAATTTATCACGAGCATGCATTCCTAGGGTGCTATCATCCTCCCCCTTTATGGTGTCCAGAACTTCAGAGTTTGCAGATGAAAGCAAGGTTCTAATTAGCTAAGGAGACTCAGAGAAGGGGAGAGATTGGAGAGAGGTCACCCAGGCAGACAGCAAATGGAAGCATGCAGAGCAGGGCGTGGGTGGTATTTAGCAAGTGCCACTGTGTGCCAGGCTGTACTGGGCACCAGGTGTTTGAGACATAAAAACAAGTAGCTGTGGCCATCCTTTTTTTTTTTTTTTTTTTTAAGATTTTACTTATTTATTTGACACAGAGAGAGAGATCACAAATAGGCAGAGAATCAGGCAGAGAGAGAGGGGGAAGCAGGTTCCTCGTCAAGCAGAGAGCACGATGCGGGGCTCGATCCCAGGACCCCAGGACCCTGAGATCATGACCTGAGCTGAAGGCAGAGGCTTTAACCCACTGAGCCACCCAGATGCCCTTCTGTGGCCATTCTTGAGCAGGGGCGGGCAGGAGCGGAGGAGTGCCCTTGATCACTGCTGGGGGAGGGGGAAACTTTTCTCTACCCTCTGAGATTCTTCTAGCTGGTCTCAGACTCAAATCAACATGAGAACGATTAACCAGAGAAAAATAAGCAAAGTTTAATAGTATGTGTAAGTTCTGTATACATGGGGGAGGTTCAAGGAAACCAAATAACTCCTGAAGTGTCTCTATCTCCAGCTAAAGATGAAAGAAGGTGTTGGGGTAGGGAGTCAGTTATGGGAGGTGACCAGGAAAAGCACAGTCAACAAGAGGTCAGGTTTTTAGGCAGATTTAAATCCATGCCTTCTCATTGATAGAGTTTCTAGAGATTTAGGGTCCTCCTAAATACCTCTTTCTTATAATTAGCTTTAGGCTAATTACTGGGGCTAGCAATTCTGAAATTTGTAGAGCAGGACCACAGGCTAGCTGGAAATTCAGGAAGAGCTGGTGTTGCTGTCTTGAGTCTGAAGTCTGCAGGCTGGAAACCCAGGCAGAATTTCTATGTTGCAATCTTGAAGCAGATTGACTTCTTCCGAGAAACCTCAGTCTTAAGGTCTTCAACTGATTGAATGAGGCCCACCCGCAGTGTGGAGGTGATCTGCTTTTCTCAAAGACTGTTGATTGAGTGTTCTGTTTAGGCAGCACATATATCAAAGACGGTTGATTGAAATGTTAATCACGTCTAAAAAGAATACCTTCACAGCACCATCTAGTCTGGTGTTTGACTAAACAACTGGGTGCCACAGCCTAGCCAAATGGACACATGACATTAACCATCACAGTGCCAAAAAGAGAGGGAGACACCCTACAAATGGAACTTTCCCTTATACGTATTAAATATCTTTGATGAAATGGTAACTTCTTTTGATTTTCAGAACTTCTCTCTCTCTCTCTTTTTTTTTTTTTTTGGGCAGATTTGCACATTCTTAAAAATAACCAGTTTAGGGGCACCAGAGTGGCTCAGTGGGTTAAGCCTCCACCTTCGGTTCAGGTCATGATCTCGGGGTCCTGGGATTGAACCCCACATCAGGCTCTCTGCTCAGCGGGGAGTCTGCTTTCCCCTCTCTCTGCCTGCCTACTTGTAATCTCTCTCTCTGTCAAATAAATGAATAAAATCTTAAAAAAAATAACCAGTTTAAAATAACAAGCATGCCAAAATGGCATATTTTGGGGTGGCAAAGTTTGCTCCCTTACATCACCATTAGGCCCCCTAAAGCCACCCAAGCAGATTCGATCTGAGGCCCCTCTATACAGAAGTTCTTGAAGGGCCACTGAGCCAGGGCCTTGGGGACCCAGAGGAAGGGTGCAGGGCTGCCTTGTAGATGAGGGGAGGAAGACATCCCAGGCGAGACTTAGAGGGTGGGCAGCAGGGGAGGAGGGGGTGAGAAGAGTGCTCCCGACAGAAGCAAGCACACACACAAGGGTCTAGTGAGTTCTGTCTGGCCAAGGTTTGGGTGGGGCAGGGGCTGGCCTGGCCACAACCAGGTCACACAGTGCCTTGTAAGTCATCGGAAGGATGTTTTTCTTTATCTTAAGGTCACCGGAAAGCCTTGCAAGGACCTTGAAACATGGCAAATGACATGATGGGTGCTTTAGGAAAATCATGCTGGATACCACGTGAGCTGAATTTGACAGACATTCTGATAGGAGGCCAGAGTGGGGAGGTGATGGGCCATCCATCCCCAAGGTAGCTCCTCTGTGCCCAGGGACCTCCCCCTACCCTGTCCACAAGAGCAGCTCCCCACACCCTGCGTCTTTCCTTGTTCCCTCAGATCCCCTTTTCCCTGGCAAAGCCCATCCTGTGATCCCACTCTCTTGGAAGGGGTCTCTGGCCAGTCAGCGAAGGAGGGGCTCTGGGACGGGGAATCACTTCCACTTCTGCCCCAGCCCTCGGTCCTGTAAGCCATTCCACTTAGGAGAAGGGAAGGGCTGGGAAGTTACATTGTTACATTTATACAGTGGCTTGAACAAAGTAGTTCTTCTACCATTTATACCATAGGTATTCAGAGTGAGGGAAGTGTGTCTTGCTCCACACTTGAAAGCTTTCCAGGGCTACTATCACCTATGGAAATGTGTGTCTGTGTACAGAGAGAGACGGGGAGGGAGAGATTGATTGATTTTTAGAGGGGGAGGGGCAGAGGGAGAGGGAGAGAGAGAATCTTAAGCAGACTCCCCACTGAGCTCAGAGCCTGATGCAGGGCTTGATCTCATGACCCTGAGATCCTGACCTAAGTCAAAATCAAGAGTCAGATGCTTAACCAACTGAGCCACCCAGGAGCCCTGAGAGATACTTATTTTAAGGATTTGCTTCAGGCTAATTACTGGGGCTAGCAATTCTGAAGTTTATAGAGCAGGACCGCAGGCTAGCTGGAAATTCAGGAAGAGCTGATGTTGCTGTCTTGAGTCTGAAGTCTGCAGGATGGAAACCCAGGCAGAATTTCTATGTTGCAATCTTGAGGCAGATTGACTTCTTCCAAGAAACCTCAGTCTTAAGGTCTTCAACTGATTGAATGAGGCCCACCTGCAGTGTGGAGGTGATCTGCTTTTCTTAAAGACTGTTGATTGAGTGTTCTGTTTAGGCAACACATATATCAAAGACGGTTGATTGAAATGTTAATCACATCTAAAAAGAATACCTTTACAGCACCATCTAGTCTGGTGTTTGACTAAACAACTGAGTGCCACAGCCTAGCCAAATGGACACATGAAATTAACCATCACAGTGCCAAAAAGCAGACTAGGGTTTTGGTGCATTAGCTCACCGTCTATGGGGCATTGATTTCCTGCCAGTCGTTTTTGCTACAACCTGAGAGGTAAGTATTTTCTTACCTTCGCTGTACATTTCAAAGGGTAAAATGACTTGCACAGCATTCTAACCCCAGTCTTTAAGATTCAAACCCAGCTCAGCGGGAGGACAGAATTTGGATGAGTCCCACCACACTCTGAAAACAAAGCTGCAAAGGTAAATCCTAAAGAAGTTGTACGTAAAGGGTCAGATCTCTGACAAGCCGCCGAGGGACCAGAGTAAATGTCTCAGTCTATTTGTGGTGCTGTCCAACGTGGCAGGCAGCCCCTGGCTGGCCTCAGATGTACGGTGAATGTAATACACACAGGTTTTGGAGACTTTGTATGCAAAAAAAAAAAGGTGATTTAAATAATTGATTACATGTGCAAATGATATTTTGTATTTATTGGATTGAATAAAATACATTACTAAAATGATTCGCACCTATTTATTTTGATTTAAAAAAATGTAACTTTGGGAAAGTTTTGCTTTGCCTACGAGACGTGCATTTGCGGCTTGCATACTTCCGTTGGAAGGGCTGGTCTAGCCTCTTCTAAACTATTAGGCGGGGACTGTGGCCCCCTTGCTCGTAATTGTCTCTTCCGGGTTGTGCCTTCATGCCTAGACATAGTAAATATTTGGTGAAGAGGGTGGGATGCCCTGGAGTTCCCAGAGGGCATCTGTGGGCTCATTGACAGATAAAGGAGAGGGTGGCGGAGGAGGAAGTGATGACCACGAGGTGGCGCCAGATCCCCATTTTAGGAGCAGGGAGGAGGGACGTTTTTCTCAGGGGAGGCATGGTACCAGCGGGTGTTACGCTGCCAGATGAACGAAGGTGCTTTTTTTTGTCTTAACACCTTCCTTTAGCTTTTGGTACCTTCTTCCCACTGGATGGCTGGAGTTAGGGCTTAGGGACTCCATTTGTGTGGGTCCATGACAAGGGACCCTCTCCCTAGACACAGGGGCAACTGCAGCCCTGAGAAGGGGGAGTGAAGCCCAGAGAGGGACAGCGACCTGCCCAAGATCACACAGTCTGCCAGGTGCTCTGAGCCTCAACCTTTTCACTTGTCCTGTTGTCTTACTGCCTTGGTCCTATGAGCCTGGGCTATTGATTCAGTCTAATAAACACTTAATAAATCATTCTTGAGCATGCATCGTCACTGGGCTGGGCAGGAGGAGGGGCTGAGTCCGTAGACACAGTCCATCCTTAAAAGCAATCTAGCAGGGGTGACAGAGGTCCCCCCACCCCAGCCCTTTCTATAAGAACACTTCTCGGGCATTCACAACTACGTGGAGGCAGGTGCTGTCATTATTCCTGCCATATCCCACACGTGGCTAAATTCTCCATCTCTAGAATCCATCCACCTGGATTTAAATCCTGGCCCTGCCCCTTGTTAGCTGAGGAGACCTTGGACAAGTCGTTTTGCATGAGTCTTGGTTTTCTCAACTGTGAAATCGGGGTCACCACGGCACCCACTTCCCAGGTTGTTGCGAGCTGGAAACGAGAGGATACATAAAAAGGACCAGGCACGTCGAAAGTGCTCGATCCATCTTGCTTGCGGTTTTAGTGGGCATCATGCAAGGGCCCTGCTGCCCGGTGCTCCAGCAAAGCCACCCGCTGAGCACCGTGGAGGGAATGCACAGGCCCGGGGTGGGTTCCCTGGAAGCAGATCCTGCCATAGACATTCAGGGCAAGTTGTTTATTTGACAGGCTGTCCCAGGAAGCACCAGTAGGGGAGTGAGCAATTGAAGCAAGAAAGGTTAGGGAGTCAATAGGGAGAGGGGTGCTAAATTTACTGGTGTAGGCAACTGCAGTTTTCAGGGCGGGAGGTGGGGGTAGTCTCTGGGAGGGAGCTTGGAGCATGAACTCCCAGTTGTCCCCGAGAGGGGTGATGGAGCTGGGGTGTTTGTCGGTGGAGGGCCGCACCTGGGTGGGGGTGGGATGATTCCTGAGCATTCCTGGCCTGTGGTCTGCGGTAGAGAGAGCCTTCTGCCAGGTGAAGAGATACAGGTGCTCTTGGGAGGTGGGCTGGGAAACACAGCCACTGCTTCCCAAAGGAGGGAAATTTAAATCAAGCTAAGGAAAGAGGGGAAGGCCTTCGGGAAGAGGTGGCTCTGGATTTCACCTCCGAGGGATGGGCAAGAGTTTGACGAGGGCATTACTGGCGGGAGACAGGGCACAGCCAAGGAAGGTGGGTGTAGAGGCTCAGTGAGTGAGGGTACACGGTGGGGAGATGTTTAGGGGGGCAGGGCCAAGAAAAGGCTGGGGCCAGGCCATGGAGCCTTTGAGTGCCGGGCCAGAGAGCCTTCGGGCTGGATTCCTCGGGCACTAGGGAGCCATGGAAGGTAGGATCTCTGGCTGTTGATGAGAGTGGGCAGGAGGGATTCCTAAGAGCAGATGGGAGGCTGTGCTGGGGCTCCGCTGGGACAGTGGGACTGAGCTTAGAGAGAGGCATACTGGAGGTTAAAGAACTTTCTGGAGACAGGTCCTAGAAATCTTGGAGCCTGGAGCCCTTTCTGTCCCTCCCAGGGGCAGAAACCTTAGGTGAGTTCCTTTCTGTGGGCCGGAGCCCCGCTGTGCCATACGCCCACCTTCCAGCAGGAGGCGTCATGGGTACAGAAACTCTCTACCTCTTAGCGCTCATAAACGGAAGAAAGAAGGGCCCCCTCCTCTCTGCTCTGAGTGAGTGAATTCCACGGGTTCTTTAGGGGAGGGCTTGAGACCTAACAACACACAGCCAGCAGCCTGGATTTAAACCCACGCGCCACGTTTATCTCCCTGTGTCTTTCTCTTTCTATTCTCCCATTCGTGAAATGTACGCGATGAAAGTGTCTTCTCCAGATGATTGTTACAAGGATGAAATGAAATAAAGCATATTAAAGCCCTTGGCACATAGTGCTCAGAAATTGGTGGGTAAGTTCTGGAAACAGCCACTAGCCATGAGGGCTGAAGTCAAGTGACAGGAGAGGTCCAGAGACCAGGACCTTGCCCCCGGATGCTAGGTCCCCTGTGTGGTTGGCGGACACCAAAGTCACCGGGGAAGGGGGAGTGGGTGACCTGATTGTCATTTCCACAGCTAATGCTACCTGAGTGTCACTGTGAGTTCTTGGTACCCTTGAGGTGGCTTTTCTGCCTAGAGAAGATCATTCGGTCTCCTTTGGTTTTCCAAAATTAACAATTTCTTACAGTTATAAATTCAATAACTGCATTTCAGCGTTTGAGTTCAGAATAAAAATCCCTCATGAATAGAGCAACTTTAAAAATAAGTTTTTAAGACGATCATTTAAAAGTGATGAATGTTTACGATCTTGGTTAAACATGTGTAAACACTTTAACGGAATGTATAAATTTAATATATTCAATTTATGTTTAAAATACTTCACTTGCCTTAATGACAAACAAAACTTTCTCAAGCACTTAAATAGTTCTTAGAAATCTAATAATTTATGTTAATAAATATGGTGAATTTGAATTCTCAGAACTACTCTGATGCTGTTGACAAACTTGGATAGATTTCAATTAAAAAATCGTAAGTCTAAATCAATCAATGATTCATTTGTGCATTTTCAATTAGAACCAGAAGACTAATCTGTTACACCCATGGAGAATATTCTTTTAAATATGATACTCAAAATTCTAAACACGCACCCACCCATTATTTCTTGACGTCACTGTGTAACTGCTATATGTTTGATTCTCCTAAATACTTTTTTAAAAATTTTATTTTATTTATTTATCAGACAGAGATCACAGGTAGGCAGACAGGCAGGCAAAGAGAGAGGAAGGGAAGCAGGCTCCCCGCTGAGCAGAGAGCCTGATGCGGGGCCTGATGCGGGGCTCGATCCCAGGACCCTGGGGATCACGACCAGAGCGGAAGGCAGAGGCTTTAACCCACTGAGCCACCCAGGCACCCCTCTTAAATACCTTTGTACTCAATTCTTATCAAGCTTAAGAAAAGTGGTTCACGAAGGCTACGATTTTGCCACTCCAAGCAAATGTTGAGGTTAACTTCCCAAGCCATTTTGGGGTTATCTCCTCTAAGATTTCCTAATAGCTACAGAAACCGCAGGCTTCGATGCAGATTTTTGCCCATGACCTTGATGGGACATGAGTCCTATGTATGTCACTTGGACAAGATTTCCCATCTCCTGGAAGGGAGTGGTTCTGTAGCTTGGCTCCTACGGGTTCCACCTGTGGATTCCCTGTTTCTCAAGTCATATTTGAGGTTAAGTGTTTGGGTTTGGGTTTTGGTTCAACTGGATTTACTGCTTGAATCTCTGAACCCTGTTCAAGGACTTCCTTTTGGAGCCACCCTGTTACAGATACTTAAATGACACCCAACTGAATCTTTCTGACTTTGTTTGGTTCCTAGGGACAATTCTAAGGCATTTATAGTGACAACTTGAGAATTGACAACTCAATTCTTTTTTTTTTAAAAATATTTTATTTATTTATTTGACAGACAGAGATCACAAGCAGGCAGAGAGGCAGGCAGAGAGAGAGGAGGAAGCAGGCTCCCTGCTGAGCAAAGAGCCCAATGTGGGGCTCGATCCCAGGACCCTGAGATCATGACCTGAGCCAAAGGCAGAGGCTTTAACCCACTGAGCCACCCAGGCGCCCTGACAACTCAATTCTTAAGCTGGAGCTTAAAAAACTTGCATGCAGCTGAAGAAACGGGGTGTGGGTCGGGTTGGGGGGCAGAGGAGGAGCCTGGGGTGGGGCTTCCTCTTCATTCTGGTCTCAGCCTCTCTGGCCAAAACCCCCCAGCCCCCATCACGGTCTATGGTGCCGATCACCCTTTCTTATTTTCCTCAGATGATTCGTCCCTGGCTGAAGATATCTTGTGCAAGCAAATAAAAACACAAGCCACCCAGTTAAATTTGAATTTCAGATGAACAATGGATAATGATCCCAGGTTCCAAACATTGCATGAGGCATTGCAAACTATTTGTTGTTTATCTGAAATTCAAATTCACCTGGGCACCCTGTAGTTCATCTAGCAAGCCCCCCCTACGTAACTGTGTTGATAATCGCCAGTCCTATACCCTCTCCCCAGCTAAAACTGTAAGCCTGTGAAGGTTCAATCTCTCTGTCTTGCTCCCTGCTGTACTCCTGGTGCCCAGCACAGGACCTGACTCACACCACCCCCTTTTTTGGGAGGTTGCCCTTGGTGATCTCTTGAGCAATCAGATCGAGCCTCCAGCCTGAGTTCAACACCAGGTTTTCTTCCTGGGGCCACCTGGGCCCAGCTGGGTTCATCCTAGACAATTTTTAAAAAAGAGTTTATTTATTTATTTGTCAGAGAGAGAGACAGAGACAGAGAGAGAGCATAATCGGGGGGAGGGGCAGAGGCAGAGAGAGAAGCGGGCTCCCTGCTGAGCAAGGAGCCCAATGGGGGACTCCATCCCAGGACCCCAGGATCACGACCTGAGCCAAAGGCAGATGCTTAACCATCTGAGCCACCCAGGTGTCCAATCCTAGGCAAATCTTTTAAGTATGTTGTTCCAGTGTCTTGTGATGGAATGTGGAGCTGGGGGTGTCAGCGTTTCCTGCTGTTCCCCATGGTTGAAAGCCTGGCCCAGGGGCCTCTGAGGTGATTCTGAGCCCTGGTGTCGTACCTGCTTCACCAATCCGAGGCCAGTAGATGGTCACCCACAGTGAAGCCACTCACTAGTCCCACCTGTTACCTTCCCAGTGCCTGCTATGTGTGCCTGAGAGAGAACAAGGGTCCCACGTGTGGCCTGCAGGAATGTGCTCTGCTGGGCCTGGTGGGGACCTTTCTGCCCTTACAGGCCCTTGCGGCTCCAAGGAGGGGTCCTGGGGTCCCCATGTGGTGCTGCGCTGCATGGAGCCACCCTCACTCCAGCCAGGGAGGGGTCAAAGCCTCAGCCTCTGCCCCCATGAGCCAGACTGCAAGAGCCAAGATGAGTCGACCCTCCCACTTGGGCCCAGACCTGCACATGTGTGCACTCAAACAAGCACATAAGCTTATCCTGCTTTGATCCCATGGACCCTGTAAGGGTCAGCTCCCCAGAAGGCTTCCTGGGACCCAGCCCCCTCTTGGAAGGCATGCCTCACCCTGAGGGGCAGTGAGGGGCTGGGAAGTCTGCCCCATCCCTGGCAGTGAGCCCCTGGTGTTCAGGGACCTCTAATTCATCTCTGTGCCTGGCGCCTGGCATAGGGGTCAGAAGTCTCAGTAACCATTTACCGAATGGTACGAGCAGAGTCCCGACACAGCAACAAAATTAAGCATCGAGCCCTGCTTCATGCCAGGCACTGAGTGCTCTCACTAAGCTTAGGAGGTGGGGACTACCATTACCCTCACGTTCCTGAAGGGGAAACTGAGGCACAGAGCTTCAGTGATGACAGTGGTGAATTCATTTGAGCCCTGTGAGCCTGACAACAGTGAAGGTTAACCCTTCTACATAACTCCCCTTATCCACATGACTTAGTTAAGGCTCCTAGATGTCCCCTGGCCTTTGGTTTCCAAACTCCCATTCTTTACTGGATAAATGATTAGCTGGACTGCTTGTCGCCATGGATCCATCAGAACACGGTGCTGATTAACCAAGCTCCTTTCCTTCCTCCCTGCGTGTCTGGTCCACCCTCAGCACAGGCCAGCTACAGCACCCCCCCCCCACCCCACCCCCACCCCCCGCCCCGGGTTTAGTTTGCCGTAACTTGTCCAAGCTCACACGGCCAGCAAGGAGCCGAGCAGGGTTCCATCCAGGCTTTCTGCTCTCAGAGCTGAGTTCCAGATGCTCTACTAACTGGCCTGTTGTGCGCCTGCGCGCTCCAGGCCTCCGCAACTACCCGCAGACATACCTGCGGAACATGTGCCTCCATCGCCCTTCTCGTGCACGCGGGCTCACGCATGCGCTCATCCTCCCGCGGGGGTACCTCCCCCAGGTGCACGCGCGCACACTCAACTCTTCCCATATGCCACCCCTCCCATCCCGCGCGCACAGCAGTCCAGTTCTCTGTGGCGGGAAAGGAAGGTGAGTCTGTGGGAAAGCTGGTAGCGGGTTTGGCTGCGAGCCTTGCACCCCGCATCCCTCCGCCGCCTGCTGGGATCTCCTGCTCCCAACCCCACACCCAGAGTTCTCCCAGCTTCCCCCCCTGCCCCCCGCCCCAGGCTGCTGGCGCTGCTGTTGTCCGCGGGGTGTGAGTCAGGCCCCTGCAGGGAGGGAGTGCGAGGGGGTTGGCGGATCCTGGAGCTGGTTCATGGAGCTGGGGTGACGTGGGCCCCAGCACCCAGGATCTGGCTGTCAGATGGAGAAGGAAGGCTTGAGGGCCCCACACGGAGGCGTGGCTCCCTGTCTCTCCCATCTGAGAGGAGCCTCGGTTCCGGAGAGGGGAAGCCCAGGGCGCTGCCCTTCCTTCTGTTTTTGAATCTTCCGCGGCTGCCTGCGGGCTGGATGGCCGTGGACAAGTTACTTAACCTCTCTGAGCTTCAGTGTTTTTGCCTGTTACACGAGGACAAAGAGGACAATTAAACAGGAGGAGCTAACACTTACTATGTGCCAGACACCGGGCCAGGAGATTAGAGAGGTTAATTTGATCTTCTCAGTAAGCTGCCAGGATAGATTTTAGGTCAAAGCATGAGAAATTGCAATTTTTACAGGTCAGAAACAGTCAAATGCTGACAGATGTGTTTAGTATAGCCTGATATTATCCTCCCTGTGTTACAGATGAGGAAAGGAGACTCAGAGAGGGGACAATTCCTGCCCAAGATCACACTGCCATGGAACAGCACAGCCGGGATTCGGACCTAGGCCCACCTGGTTCCTCTCTTAAATGTCACTGCTGGGCCTTGATGAGGACCAAACCAGCTCAGGGTAAGTGCTCAGCAGGGCACCAGGCACACAGCAAGTGCTCAATAAATGCACTGTTTCTTTTTTTTTTTTTTTTCATCTCCAACTTTTATTTATTTATTTATTTATTTATTTATTTTTCATCTTGAACTTTTAAACTGGAAGCAGAGGAGTACTTTCATTTTTTTTTACTCTGTATACTTTTTAAAAAATTTTTAAGTGGGGAAAAGAAATTAGGAACAAAGATTAAAAAGTGCATAAGCAAATTCTGTGAAGTGGCCAAAACCCTTCCACTCTTCTTAGTCACCTGATCTGACACACTGATCTCCCACCCCTGCCTATACTCCCTACCAGAAGCTGCAGTGCAAGAGGATTCCTAAAGATGTAGACCAGCTGTAGAAATTTAAATGCGCTGCGCTTTAGGCTTGAGGGTTCCTAGTTTTAATGCATTTCTTTTTTTTTTTTTTTCAGTAAATCTGTATTTTTTTTTTTTTCAGCGTAACAGTATTCATTGCTTTTTCACCACACCCAGTGCTCCATGCAATCTGTGCCCTCCCTAATACCCACCACCTGGTTCCCCCACCCTCCCACCCCGCCCCTTCAAAACCCTCAGGTTGTTTTTCAGAGTCCATAGTCTCTCATGGTTCACTTCCCCTTCCAATTTCCCTCAACTCCCTTCTCCTCTCCATCTACCCTTGTCCTCTATATTATTTGTTATGCTCCACCAATAAGTGAAACCATATGATACTTGACTTTCTCTATTTGACTTATTTCACTCAACATAATCTCTTCCAGTCCTGTCCATGTTGCTACAAAAGTTGGGTATTCGTCCTTTCTGATGGAGGCATAATACTCCATAGTGTATATGGACCACATCTTCCTTATCCATTCATCCATTGAAGGGCATCTTGGTTCTTTCCACAGTTTGGCGACCGTGGCCATTGCTGCTATAAACATTGGGGTACAGATGGCCCTTCTTTTCACTACATCTGTATCTTTGGGGTAAATACCCAGCAGTGCAATTGCAGGGTCATAGGGAAGATCTATTTTTAATTTCCTGAGGAATCTCCACACTGTTCTCCAAAGTGGCTGCACCAGTTTGCATTCCCACCAACAGTGTAAGAGGGTTCCCCTTTCTCCACATCCTCTCCAACACACGTTGTTTCCTGTCTTGCAAATGCACTGTTTCTTGTTCCTGGGGTGACTTCTCAGTTATAATCTCATCCGGCTTGATGATTGACTCCCCCATTCCTACCCCAGCCCCTCCCTCTGACCTGTCACTCACTCCAGTGCTGGGGTGAAATCATGGGCTGGCCTCACCCACACCACACTTGACCCTTGTCCTTCATCATCATCCAAATGCTTTCAGGCAAAGGCAGACCATCTTCTCTCAGGGAGTCTTCCCGGATGGGCACCTCCCTGCCAGGCGCACACTCCCTTTCTTCCTGGGCTCAGGTTCAACAGCCGCGTTCAACTGGTTCTGCGTTTGCCCACAGAGGCCATGTGCCTGCCGTGCTCAGTGGGGCTCTGGAGCCTGAGTGTCCCCCACCCCCACCCCCCGCCCCCGAGATCACCAACTAATGTCATGCGTGGGGCCCTGGGCTAAGTGTTCTCTTAATTTGTTCCCATAACAACGCTTCCAGAGGGAGAACTTTTATTCTATTCTATTTTGCTGATGTTGAGACTGAGGCTTTCAGAATTAAAGTGACTTTCAGGCTTGAGGTGAACCTGAGGGTTGTGACCTCTGCTCAGGGGAATGAAGGGACACATCCTGGTGGAGGTGATGTTTGGGGAGGCTCTTGATCCGGGGCTGGCCTGTCCACAGGCAGGGGTAGGGAGATGAGAAGAGAGGAGAAGATGAGCCAGGTGGAGGAGACCATGTGAGCAAGGCTTGAAGACATGAGCAGCTCTGGGTGTTTTCAGAGAGCAAATGGGGGAGAGAGTGGTAAGCAGGGTGGGTTGTGGGGGCTCACAGCGTGGCTGGACAGTGAGACCCTGGGACCGAGATCAGGCAGAAGGAGGAAGGTTGCTGGGGTTGGGAAGGGATTCATGGCCAAGGTAAGAAGTGGGTCCTGACCACCTAGGAGGTCCCTTCCACCCAGAACACTCTGCTATTTCACTGCCCTAAAAGTCTGCAGTTCTCACATACTTAGGCTAAATGAGTCTACAGGTTTTGTGTTTGTTACTTTGAACAAGTAGCATCCTAAGATTCCCTAATCCTGATGTTTTAATGGTCTAAGGTCATGCGTTTCTTCCATCTAAGCTTCTACGAAAGCAAGAGCTTACAAGGTCGGAGGTTCTAGAATTCACACCTGCTGAATCAGAGCCCTTTGAGTCTCAGATCCCGTGATTTGCAGATTCTATGATTAATTTCAGGAAGGTGCTAAGCATGTAGGTGGGGAAGGCAGGGACAAGGCTGGTGCATAAGCATCAACCCCCTCCTTGAGTGTCAAGTTTCCAAGGGTTGGGTATAGAAGAGGAACCAGGAAATATTTACAGAATGAATGTTTGGGTGAGAAAGGACATGGCCATCTTGGGGGGTGGGGGGCTGGGGTGGTTCTGGGCCAGGTGCAGGGCTGATGGTGGCACCATTAGGAAGAAAGGGTCAAGTGCCTTCGTGGGATGGCCACAGGAAGTTGCAGATAAGGGTTGAGCATTTGAGCTTGTATTTGACATTGGCACGACGACATAGCATGCTATGAAGTCCGATTTGCAGTCCAGCCCCGTGGCTGCTGGGAAGCCAGGGTAAATCCCAAATGGGGGTGGCCCAGCCCTTTTCATAGATGGCCAGCTGGGAAATAGTTTAGGTGCTTTGGACCAAGATATATATTGTTTTCTTTTAGCACAGATACAGTGCCCTTGCATAAGTACAACGCTTTGCCATTAAATTCACTAAGAAAATAATACACATGCTCCCCTGTGCCTTAAAAGTGTGACGTCTGACCATCAACAGATGGAGGGATAAGCATATTGTAGTATAGACATACAAGGGAGTATTATTCAGCCTTGAAAAGGAAGGGAATTCCACTATCTGCTGCAACATGGATGGACCTTGAGGACAGTCATCTAAGTGAAGTAAGCCAGTCACAGAAAGACAAATGCCATATGATTCCACTTCTACGAGGTTCCTAGAGTAGTCAAATCCATAGAGACAGAAAGCAGAATGGTGGTGGCCAGGGGTTCGGGGAGGAAGGCTTGGGGGCTTAGTGTTTAATGGGTGCAGAGGTTCCGTTTGGCAAGACGGAAAGTTTTAGAGACAGAGGTGGTCGCTCTACTGTGTGAACACACTTAGGGCCACTGAACCATACACTTTGAAAAGGGTTAAGATGGTTGAATTTATGTGGGGTACATTTTACCACAATAAAAAAAATTACAACATTCAAAGTCCATGTTTTTGCATGTTTTGACATGATTGGAATGCACTGGTAAAAAAAAAATATATATATAGTGATCTGCATGCTGTCACCTTAGCTGTGTCACTGTGATTTGTCATGCTCTGTGCGGCCATGCACAGTGAGGAGAGTGGCGAGTTTGTCTGTAACTACTGAGCTCAGTGGTTGTGGGGTGAGGGGACCCTGGACAGCGAGTAGGGAGCAGGCACGGTCGTGTTCCACTGGAACTTTATCTATGAACATGGAAACAGAATTTTATTTAGTTTCCACGTGTCATGGAATATTCTCCTTTTGATTTAACCCCCCTCCCCAAATCAATGTTAAAAAATGTTAAAATCATTCTTCGCTCGTGGGCTGTAGGCACATCTGCCTGGGGGGGGCAGATTTGATTCATGAGTTGTAGTCGGTCAGCCTCTGGTCTGAAACATCAGGTTTTGCGATAATTTGGCCAATGGCTTCCTTGGAGAATTGATAATGTGGTGGGTTGACTTTTGATGTGTTTGCTCTGAGTCCGTCATTCTGCCTCCTCGGGTGGGGAAGGATTCAGGCTGCTTGGGCGCCCCTTTGCCTGAGAGATCTCTCTTGGAGGAGAGAGACGCTTGGTGGCCTGAACATCTGGTTAGGATACTGTGGCCCAGGTCAGGTGTCTGGTGGAGAAACTCAGGGGATCGGGTACAGGACAGGGTTTCAAGGCTGTGTCCCAGAGAGGAGCCCCTCCATCATGATGCTCTTGGATATTGGGGCAGGTGTCCTTCACCACTGTGGTAACTTTGGGTCTCTTGGTTCCAATCCCAGTTACCTCCTTGGTGATTCCTATAAAATACATCTAAGGAAAGCAAAATCATTTTTTTTTAAGGTCAAGCCGGAGACATTAGCTTGGCATAGCTTTGGAGAGCCTGAAACCTGATCTCTTCTTGCCTGAGAAGGAGACTGGCAAGTGTTAAAGGCAAGAGTAGTGCCCAGCTGAGACTCTCTCCTTGAGGTGACCAGAAGGAACAAAGAGGACCCTAAAAGGAATTACTTGCTTCAGGGAAGTTTAGTGCTACTTAAAGCTGTGTTCATTTCCCTGTACCTACTGAAAGGTGTCTGGGGGACCATTAGTGGCATTTTTGATACATTGGAGAACAAGAGAGTAAATTACTGGCATGCCTTTAATGTGTTAGTTTCTCCAGGGCTAGGTTACTTGGAGAGCATGATCAGAACAGGAAATGATTCTGTTGGTTCCTTCCCCATGGTTGCTGGTTGAAGGGAGGAGGAGAGATGGGTGGTAGCAGGAGCAGGTTGGGGGAATCTCTGGGTAGGAGGGCTGGAGAAAGGGCTCAAAGGAAGGGGGGCATTGCATCGGCAGAGAAACACTGAGTTTGGGGGATCTGCTGCTTTTACGGCAAGCACAAGGAAGCCGGCTTTGTCCTGGTGTGGGGGGAGTGGTGTTATCCCCTCATCCCTCCAGTTGCTTGCTGCAAACACGAGCCTGAGACATGGCCTGGGTGAGGAGCAGTCAGGACGCGGCCGCTTTGGCAGAACCAGCAAGAAGGCACAGAGATGCGTAGGGCTTGTGGCCAACTTCCTGTCCTAAGAGTGACATGGGTGGGTGCAGATCTCCCTGGGGACGGGAGGAGGGAAGAGGCTTTTTCCACAA
The DNA here is from genome assembly GCF_963455335.1 of Martes martes. Lineage (NCBI taxonomy): Eukaryota > Metazoa > Chordata > Mammalia > Carnivora > Mustelidae > Martes > Martes martes. The sequence goes on along the minus strand of NC_137891.1, from coordinate 179,497,221 downwards.
GGGAACTTCCTCTTGCTCTGGAGCTATAGGGGCAGTTCAAGTCTGCTTTCTAGGGTAACTTTCACTCCCCCTGCCTTTCAGGATCCAGCTAATTGATGGAGTATCTGCTCCCTGCTGGGCGCTGCACTGACCCTGGCGGTGCACCTGCTCTGTGCAGGGCACTCTGGACCCTGTGAAAGGTCTGAGATCTTACCCTCCCTTTAAGCTAACAGGCCACCTGTTACCGTTTCATGGATGCTGGTAGACGACCTGAGACCCCTACTTTGTGCTGGACCCTGGGATTTGGGAATACTTAGGAGCAGGTTCTGGCCTCAGGGAACTCCAAATGGGAACCCTAATACAGGTTTCAACCCAGCACCTGCTGAAGCAGGAAGTGCCTGCGTTCAAGTGGGAATGAGGGAAGGCTTCCCGGAGGAGGTGGTGTTTGAACTGGGTCCTAAAGGGCAAGCAGGAGTTTGTCAGGCAGAGGATAGAGAAGGGTGTTTCTGGCAGGGGGATGGTGTGTGCACTCTGGAGATGGGAGCAGTCTAGAATGTTCTAAGGAATGGGTCTGGCATGTTGGTCCTGGATCCAGAATCCTGCCCATTTAACCACTTGCTTATTCAGCTCCAGCACCTGTGGGCAGGAGAGAGCACAGAAGAGAGGGTTGGAAGCCCCTGACCTTGAGGACGCCCGCATTCTGCCCAGCACGGGCATGACCTGTTCCAAGGGAGGGGGCAGAGGAGGGAGAAGTGGTTTGGGAACACTTCCCAGAGGGAGTAAGTCATTTTACTTTAAAAAATTATTATTGCATAGACAATGCATGTTTGTTGTAAAAAAAAAAAAAACATACTAAACTATACAAAGTGAAAAAAAGTGAAAGCTTGCCCTCCCTCACAATCCTTCTTCCCAGAGGTAACCACTTTAAGCCATTCCATGTGAATCTTTCTAGAACATTCCTAATGTATGTAACCATATTGTATGAAATTTTTTCCAACAAAAATGGGATCATACTAATATGTATCTTATTCTTCAAATTGCTTTTATGCACAATCATTATTGGCACAACAAATATTTGTTGAACAGCTACTGTATTCCAGGCAGTGTTGGTCTACTCTGGAATGAAAGCAAAGGTCAGGTCAGGCAAGGTCATGGCTCAGGCTGAGCTTACTTTTACAAAGAGGAGAATGACAAGCAACCAAACAAATGTATAAATAATTACAGGGTATTAGAAGTGCTGTAAAGGAAGTAAGCATGATGTTGTCATGGAGAAAGCAGAAGAGACCTATTTACTAGGGTGGTCAGGGAAGGCTTCTCAGAGGAGGCGATGTTTGACGTGAGACTCAGAGGAGGAGCAGGCAGAAGGCCACTGAAAAGCCAGGAAACCAGCTTTAGGCAGAGGGAAGAGAAGCACAAAAATTTATGCCAAAGTGCGTCACCTGAGTCTAATGATGAGGAAACATCAGATAAAATGGAGGGACAGCTTCTGCAAAACCTTCAAGAATGTCATTGTCATGAAATGCAAAGCAAGTCCGAGGAGCTGTTTCAGATGAAAGGGGACTAAAGAGACATGATGACCGGATGCAACAGATGATCTTGGATTTTGTTTTGCTGAAACGGACATTATTTTGACAGTTGGTAAAATCCGCGTAAGGACCATGGATTAGGTAATAGCATTGCATCATGTTAGCTTCCTGATTTTGATAATTATACTGTGGTTATAAGAGAATTCTACACTTGTGGGAAACACATAAACAAATATATATTTATGGCAAAAGGTCATCATGCCTGTAGTTTGGGGAAAAATATATTAAATATAGAAAAATATAGATATTAAATATATAAAACATATCTAAAAATATAGATATTAAATATATAAAACATGTTTTATATATATATAAAACATATAAAATATAGAGAGAAAGGGAGAACATTAATGTAGTAAGATGTTAATATTTGGGGAACCTAATTGATCTAGATGACGGGCATCTGGGAATTCTTTGTATTATTTTTACAGTTTTTCTGTAAATCAGAAATTATGTCAACGAGAAAAGCTGCAGACAAAGTATAGGGTTGATCGTTCTATTCCATTTTATCTATATAATGATAGATATTAAGAAGTTCCCTTCCAAAAAAAAGGCCATACCCTTTATCTTTCTCACCAGTGGTCCCCCCATACCCATGCTAACATTGAGCATTAGTAATCTTTTGAATCTCTGCCATTGTATAGATTGAAAATGTATCTCATTTGCTTCATTGGGCACCCCTTATGCTTGGGGCTGACGTGTTTTTTTCTTTGCGTGCTGCCCATTTTCCTTCTGTGTAAGTAGGGAAGCAAAGGGGGTCTGTGACCAGACCCTGGGCCCCTTTGGAGGAGGAGCAGAGAAGTTGGAGGAAGCCGAGAGAGCATGATGTTGAGGAAACCGGGGAAACAAAGTGCTTTTGGAATTAGGGAGGCCAGGTATGTCCAAGGCTGCTGAGAGGGCCAATAAGATGAGGACAGAGGAGTGGCCCCTGGGGTTGGTGGCCTGGAGGGCACAGTCTCAGTGACATGTTGGGATGGAAGCCTAATCACAGTGGGTGGAGGGGGAATGGGAGGTGATGTTTTGGAGAGACAGACTGTCCCCACACTTTCGGGAATATTGCTAGAAAGGAGAGTGGAGAAATGGGGTGGGAGCTAGAGGGGAGGTAGGAGGGTGACACTCCTTGTGTTTGCTCATGGGGACATCTGCATCCTGTTTTGAGACAGGAGTGGGCAGAGATAACAGGAGTAAGATCCATCAAAAGAGAGGGGACGTTACATTCTCTTTTGGGGACCTCCTCCATTCCCATGGCATACATCCTAGCCAGACACCGGTGCCTCCCAAAGGTAGCTCCTCTCACCCTAACTGCTTCCCTGAGCCCCAGTCGTGACCATCTGCCTGCCTGATTGATATCTGTCCCAGATGGCCAGTGGGCACTCCAGCCCAACTTGGTCAAAGAACTCATGACTTTGGGGCACCTGGGTGGCTCAGTCGGTTAAGCGCCTGACTTTTGATTTTGGCTTAGGTCATGGTCTCAGGGTTGTAGGGTTGTGTCTCGCTCTGTGCTCAGTGGGGAGTCTACTTGGGATTCTCTCTCCCTCTGCCCCCTCCCCTGCTCACTCTTGTGCTCTCTCTAAAAACAAAACAAAACAAGACAAAAAAACAAAAACAAAAAACTTGCCGGGTGCCCAGCTGGCTCAGTTGGTAGATGGTAGAGAGTGTGACTCTTGATCTCGGGGTGGTGGGTTTGAGCCCCACATTGGGTATAGAGATTACTTAGAAAAATAAAATCTTCAAAGAAACAAACTTCTGTCTGAACCAGCTTCTGCTCTTGCCTTCTGCCATTTTTTTCCCTTCTAAGAGAAAGTACCACCATCTTCCCAGTGTTCAAGACAAAACCCTTTGAGGCGTGTCCGGATCCTTTGGTCTCACTGCAGTGCCCTTCTAAGTGGCCCCTCGCTCTATAAAATCTGTGGACTAAGTTTTGGACTTTGTGGAGAATAACTAGGCAGGTGCCATGGACCGTCCTTTGCCAGATGCCCCCGTTAGTAAGTTACACGGAATAAAACTCTGTGTAAATTGTATGGGGTCACCTGCTGTTTTCTGGTCTCAAAGTGCCTTCTCAGTTTGGAGGATACTTTACTGTCCCTCCCACCTTCTAGGAGTGGTATATTCTTGTTGTTCTTCCCTCACTAGATCATTCCAAGAGTGGGTGACCTTGTGTCATTCACCCTGTACCTCCAATGCCTACTACAGTTCCTGACATAAAGTAGTTGCTCAATGAATAATTGTTGAATTGATTTGAAATTAAGTGGTTCACCTCTTCATGATTTTTACCATTTTCTACTGAGTTATTATTTGTTTGTAAGAGCTCTTTGTTTATTAAGGATATTAGCACTCCGTCTTTTGATTTCTTAGAAGGTGTTTGCTGAAAATGGTGCAAAGTTTTCACTGTGGCAGCATGAGCTAGAACTACTTGGATGAACCGCTCCAGCCTCAGAATATACAGAGAAAAGAAAAAAAACCCCACTAATGGACACTTAAAGTTTGCCAACTCATATGCAGAATCAAAGGGAGGGACGACTTCCCTTCCTCGGAATGCTGAGGAGCTTGGACTCCCAGGTCCTTGCCCTGACTTAGCTAGTGGCACGAGCAGGTGACTTTTTGGCAGGTCTCTTTGCCTGAGCTGAGTCACTCACAAATTGGGGATAATGATGTTTGCTCCTGGCTCATCAGTTTGGGGGTGTTTTAAACTTTTCAGGTAGAAGGATTTGGTGTTGGGTCAACAGGTCCACAAATATTGAGTGAGTTCCCTCTCTCGGCCATAGCCCTGTAGAATAAGACATCATCGACATTTGAGGAGCTTTACTGTCCATATAGGGAGAGAGACAAGTGGGAGAATCAGTCCAGTGGCTACGGGAAATGATGTGTGCATGCGTGTGTGTGTGTGTGTGTGTGTGTGTGTAAAGCCATAGACAGCTTACCCATGAAGTGGGTGGCTGGCTAGAGGGAGGGCAAGAAAGGCTTCCAAAGGAAAGGACATCTGAAAGGGGCAAGGGATAAATAGAAGTTTGTCAGACAGACAGTGGGCAGGGCAGTCAGAGGGAGGGACGTGCAGGTGCGGAGAGGCTGGAAGGCTCACAACAACACAACAGAGATGAGGACACTGACATCTGTGGGATTCCCTTCTGGCTGACCCAACACTTCCTCTACTTCTTGCCTTTCCCGACTTTGGCCTGAGCCAAGGTGGCCTTGGTGGGGAGGTGGCTGACGTGTGACTACAGGAGTGGCCAGCCTCCCTGCAGACAGCTGGGAAGCAGTCTTTTAGGAGGCACTGCTTGGGGAAGCCAGTCTTTAGGGGGCTTGTCAAATCTCCCTTCTCTGCACAACAGGGAAAGAGGCAGAAGGAGAACCTGCCCCATGGCTCTCTTGCTTGGCCCAGCAGTCTCACCTCTGCTAGGGGAGAATCCTTTCCGGGAGCAAAGAAACCACAGGAATGGGGACTCTGGGCGGCGGGGGGTGGGGTACTGGGAGATACCCCCTCTGAAAGGCAGAGGTGGGGAGAGTCTGAGCTACCTTAGTCCAGGGAGGGCAAAGTATTTCATCCTCCCTGGGACCTCTGTCCTTGGTGCTTGTTGGCTTCTGTGAGCTGCATATTTGAGGCTGAGATGTGTTTCAGCAGGAAAGTGTGCTGGCATCGATTAGCAATGTCTGCTATGGATGCTGGAAGGCAGAGAAGGGGTCTGTAGGCTATATTTCTTGCTATCTCTGACCTAGTCAAATGCCTTTTATAGAGGGGGAGACTGAGGAACAGAGAGTGGCAGTATCTTGTTTGTTGTTCTGTTTCCAGTCCCAGAACGACATCTGTCACATCGTATCAAGAAAAGTCTGTGAAACTGGCTTGTGTGAGACAATAAGCCAGACCTCGAGCCTCAATTTTGTGTTCTATTAAAACTGGACAAGTGGCCGTTTGGTGCATGGATCTTGCACGTTCCCTGGGAGTTTTTCTGCAAAGGGACAACCCCCAGAGGAGGAACTGGAGTGCCTTCTCCTGGCAGCCATGGGCTGACCAGGCTGCAGGAGAACTGATTTTGCCCTCTTCAAAAAGATCAATTCAAAAATATTAAGTATAACAGTAGAATCATAGACCCTCAAGTCTGAATGCCTGCAACAGATTTTATTCCAGTTCAGCAGGAAAAAAAAAAAACACAAAAAAACAAAAACAAACAAACCCAAACACAGACATGGGCTCAGAAATCAGCTCAATTTCTTTCTAGCTGTGTGGCCTTGGGAAAGTGACCTAACTCTCTGGTTCCATTCAGTTTCCTCATTTGTAAAAGAAGAATAATGTAATCTCCTGCTCAAAGGTTTGAATGAAATATACAAGCACATTGCCAGCCAGGGGCTTGACACTGAAAAGAGGAGTCTGCATTTTACAAAGTGGAAGAAAAAAAAATGAAAGAAAACTCAGCAAATTCAGGTTCCAAAGACACCAGTGTCCCTATTTCTAGCAAATATTCATATAAAACGGAGGCACATTTACTGGTCTTCCACCCCTTCCAGAATATGCCGTCCCTCCACTTCTCCCACTAAGTCTTGTCTCTTTCAGCAGTTCAGTGTGGCGTTCTGGAATGGCCTCAAAGACCCCAGGTTCACTCAGCACCTACTATGTGCTCGGGCCCCAGTTTAGTGTAGACAGGAACAGGTGATGACATTCGGTGACCAGGGAAGTCCAGCTCTCCCGGCCCCAGCCAGGTTCCTTCCTCCGGGCCTCAGTTTACCCATCTATGACATGGGGATATGGGCGTGACCAGTGGAACTGTGGAGTCTCACCCTGCTGTAGCCTGCGGTGTGGGGCGGGGAGGGGGGGTGTTGGGTGTTGCTGTTGGGGGTCTGGAGGTGAGAAAGGGCGAACCCCGCGGCGTGCACGGGGCGAGAGAGGCGCTCCCGGCTGGCCAGGCCGTGACCTGTGACCGCCCTGCCCGCCAGGGAGCGAGCCCGCAACCAGGGCTTAGCGAGGCTTTAGCCCGGGATTACCGCGGACGGCCAGCTCTTTGGTGACTAAGCTGCTCATTCGCAGCTCGAGCCCCGCCCTAGGCGCCGGGGCTCCCGGGGACACCCGCCCTCCTCCAATCACGGGCTCCTTCTCATCCCGCCGCCGTGGTTCCGGAGAAAAGCCGGAGCCCATTGGCTGATGGCGGCCCTCCGCCAGGCCTTTGGGCGAGCCCTGGCCCCCACCTCTCCCCGGGATCTGCCGCCGTCTTTTGGGGCGAGCGGTTGTCCCTCAGTTCAGACCCCCCAGTCCCGCCCAGGTTTGCTGCTCGAGGACATCTGTGCTTCCCAAAGTGAAGTCTTGGTGCCCCCAAAGGGAGCCCCCCTTTTCGGTGGTCCCAGGCTTCCTTGGGTTTCGTGGCAGCCAGGTGTACTGATGCTGTTGTGGGTCCTGGGTTCAGATGCCACCCTTGCCTTTTGCCTGATCCGTGACCTTGACAAGTTAAGCTCTCCGAGCTCCAGTTTCCTTACGGGACCGTGGTTAAACTCATTATTATTAAAAACAACACGGAGCACTTATTAAGAGGCACATAGAGCGTAGAAACTGCTGGTGTGGTCTGTGGACCAGCAGCACCGCATTTCCTGCGAGCCTGATAGAGACGCAGCCGCTGGACCTGCAGCCAGACCTGCTGAGCCAGATTGCGTTAAAAAAAAAAAAAAAAAAAAAATTTATTTGAAAGAGAGAAAGAGTGAGTGCGGGGCGGAGGCAGAGGGAGAGGATCTCAAGCCGACTCCAAGTCGAGTGAGGAGCCCCAGGGAGACAGATTCTTGACCCCAGGACCTGAGCTGAAATCAAGAATCAGAGGCTCAACATACTGAGCCCTCCAGGCGCCCCCAGCCTGCATTTTAACAAGATTGCAGGAGATTCCAGGGTGCTGTGGGGAGTAACCCCAACAGGGAACTCTGAGAGCCAAGACCTGTGCACAGACCCGGTCTGCCTCCTACCACCTGCTAAGTTTGGGCAAGTTACTCTGGGCCCAGTTTCCTCCTCTGTAAATGTAGAGGATAATAATGTGTACTGTGTGCTTTTAGAGAGTTGTCCTGAGGATCAAACAACTGAAAAATGAACCCCCCTAAAAGCCACCCCACAACAGAACAGCGGCTGGTGCAGAGAAAGGCTCCATCCAGGACCGTCCAGCATAAGGAGCTCTCACACCCAGCCTTCACTGCCTCTCCAGCCCCAGCTGCCGCCTGCTCTCCTTTCCTGGAAAGCAGCTCCCAGCCGCAGCGCCTGCCCCTCTAGGCTGGGACTCCCTTCCCTCCTTGCAGAGACCCCTGTCTCCCTCTGTCCACGTCCCCCAGCAGGGAAAGGACATGTGTCCTCCAATTTCTACCACCCTTAGGGCTTTATACATGGCAGGTCATTAATAAGCAGCTGTCCGGTCTGGGCTGACTTGCCCTTGTTGCTCTGTGTGCGTGTGGTGGGGGGAAGGGGGCTTAAAGGGAATTTAATGATAGCCTCTATTGAGTACTTGCTGTATACCCTACATGGTTATTTACCTAGCGCTCAGTAAACAGCTCTGAGTGGGGCAGGCGCTCTTATTATGCCCCTTTTCCCCATGAGGAAGTGAAGGTTCAGGGAGACGAACTCATGGATTCAAGTTCCCACCAGGGGCAGGTGGCTGACCTGGGATTTGGCTTTGTCTCTCCCCTGCTGTGTGACGATGCCTCCTCTCTATTAAGGCTCTGGGGACAAAGAGCAGGGAAAGAACTGGGGAGAGGGGAGTCTGATCTGGGTCTGGATTGAAGTGGGATCCTCGGTTCTCCTTTGCTGTCTCCCTGGAGAGACTAGTAGCCTTGGCGTGGGGTGGAAGGAGCCTGGTGGAAGGAAAGAGGGAAGGAAGGAGAGAGAGGGGATGGGGAGAGAAAAAGAGGATGCATAGGAATGGGAGCTAGCTATTTCTAGAACACTTCTTCCCCATTTTCCAGACGGAGAGAGTGAGGCTTACTGCCTTTCTGGGAGTCCCAAGATCAGAAGCTGAGCCTCCAAGTGCTGGTCTCCCTCCCCCAACACCCCAGCTTCACCCAGCTCCTGGGCCAGGACCTAGGCCCTGCCCCTGTTTCTTCCAGCCCCTCCCAGGACTCTCCCTTAATCCTTTCTGCTTTGGCCTGACCCGGCAGGTGGCTGAAGATCAAAGGTCCAAAGGAAAGCTTGGGGTAGTGTTGGGCCAACAAGCCTCACTCAGGTGGGGAGACAGTCTTCCCAGCAGGGGGTGAGCCCCTTCCCCTGCCTACTGAAGAGGAGGGAGACCCCATGTAAGTCTGGCTTCGAACCCTGGACTTTGTGATTTTAGGGCTGGGATTTCAACCTCGAGTTCTCCCAGGATTCCGGGGAGATTGGTGCTGTCACCGATTTCCCAAATGGGGAAACTGAGGCTCAACGTCTGTGGTTGTTTCCTGTGGCTGCTCTGACAAATTGCCAAGAAGTTGGTGGCTGAGCCATACACGTTTGTTACTTTATGGTTCTGGAGGTCAGAATGCTGACGTGAGTCTCACTGGGCTAAGGTCTGTGTCAACAGGGGCGCATTCCTGATGTTCTAAAAAAGAATCATTTCTCTGGTTTTTCCAGTTTCCATTCATTGGTGCACAGACTCCTTCCTCCAGGTCCAGAGTCAGCAGTGTCGCATGCTAGGAGAGGTTCTGTCCTCTCCTAAGGGTTCCTGTGATTAGATTTGCCCATGTGGCTAATCCAGGATTATTTCCTTATCTTAAAATCCTTAACTTGAAGCATATCTACTTCAATGGCGAAGTCCCTTCTGCCATTTTCAGGAGTTCCAGGGATTAGGATGTGGACCTGGTTGGGGGGGAGCATTATTTTGCCCAGAACAGAGGAGTTAAGGGATCTGTCCAAAGCCACACAGCCCAGGAGTGGCAGAGCTAGGACTTGAACCCCAAAACCCCAAGCCCCAAATCCTGGTGACCTCTCCTACTGGGTGCCCCTGCTGCTGTGGTTCTAACTTCTATTGACTGGATGAAGGTTGACCCAAAGGTTTCAGGAGACTTCTAAATTAACAAATGACTTTATAAACGAAGATGTCTCAGTAGCTGGCGCTCACTAGATACCATTAGTTGGAGGATGGAAATGTCAAAGGTAGGATGGAGGAATTGGACCCCCCAGTGTCACAGCTGCCCTAGAAGAGCCAGGCTCCATTGTGGGTGCCCTAGCTTTGCCTCCATGCTTCTCCAGCGGCCTCTAGGACTTCACCCTAGAATTTGCATCTCGGAGTATAACCATGAGGTTTCATTTAGCAAGAACTGTGGAGATAAGTGGCAATATGGATGGAGCTGGAAGATGAGAGGCCATGTCCCGTTTCCCACTCTCCTACCATCTACCTTAATAATAAGTAGGGGTCATAAAAGCCCTATAAGAATAGTCAGTGTATTTATTGTGGGGCTATTCCTAAAACTGTTTATATTTGTTAGGATATTTTTCAGCAATAAAGGGAATTTTATTGGCTCATGATACTAAAAAACCAATAGGATAACCTTCAGGTATAGCTTGATCCAGCAGCACATACATGCTCAGTTCTGTGGCTCTATCCTCAGTTGGATTCTCCCCTTGTGTTCCTAAGATGGCTCAAGAAGTTTCTGGGACTCTATGTCTCTAGATTCAAATTTAGTAGTAAAGAGAAAGTTCCATGGTAGCAGAAAAAAGTTCTGGAATGGGTTTGTTGGTCTCAGTTGGCCTGTCTGGGGTCATCTGTGTATCTCTCAGTCAATAACTATGGGCAGAAGGATGGGACATGTTGATTGACTTGGACACCAGCCTCTGAAACTGAAGATGAGGTCAGTTTCTCTTAAAGCACCAGATTGGCAAATTTGGGGTTCCATTAGGAAGGGGGAATGGATGTTGGGGAGTCTATGGTATGGTCCTTCCAATCATTATCATGTCCTCTTTGTGAGGACACATCCCCTTTGCTCTTTCACAGTAATGGGCACATTTGTACCTATGGATACCATGACTCTTTTTGGGGGGTGAGGTGGGGGAAAGAGAGAGAGAGAAGGAGAGAGAAGCAGAGGGAGAGGGAGAGAATCTTAAGCAGGCTCCACGCTCAGCATGGAGCCCAACATGAGGCTTGATCTCACAACCTTGAGATCGTGACCTGAGCTGAAATCAAGAGTCAGATGCTTAATTGACTCAGCCACCCAGGTGCTCCTGGATACTGTGACTCTTCTGTGTGTGTGGGTTGGGTTGGTTTGGTGAAAATCAGAAAGAAATTGAGGAGAAGAGAAAATGATGGTCAAATAGGATAGAGCCCGGGAGAATTAGCTCGTGGAAATTAATGTCACAAGCTCGTACTTTGTCCCAGCCTCGGTGAGCCTCAGTTTCCTCATCCATAAAATGGGGATAGTAATCTCAGCATCATGAAATTAAGTGAGAGGCGCTTTGTAAAAGTGTATAACTAGAAAAGGGGTGGCCATCCAATCCCTGAACAATCATTTATTAAGCACCTGTATGTGCCAGGTGCCTTGTTGGGGATCTAATGATGGGCAAGCCAGATGTGGTTCCTAACCCAAAGGGCCCAGAATTTTCCAAGGATAAGAAGTTGTTGTCACTATTATTTAAAGATGCTGATGTCAGAGGGGGACTCCCCAACTCCCCAACCAACCTCGGGTGTGTAGGGACTTTCCCAAGGCCACAGAATGGTAGAGCTGGGACTTGAACATGGAGCCTCCAGCCCTCTCCAGTATGACCCGGGGCCTTGCCCTCCCCACAGTAGCTACTTTCTGGTTAATGGGCCAGACTTCCTTCTGGTGCACTTAGGAGCCACGTTTGATGTTGCTCAGCCTGGTTCCAGGAGCGTCCAGGCCCTCCTCAAATTACCACTGGTAATTGGGCTGGAGAGTTAATCACAGCTTTGAGGTTCCACTTTCCCCTCCGGCGGCCGTGCACTGCTGCCTGGGGAGAGAGGCCGAGTGCCAGCACTGGGTAATGATTTTTGTGTTCTGGGATGAAGCCACTGGGAGGAGGTCAGGCCAGCTCTGCTTAGTATGTACATATGTGTGCAGGTCATTCGGGTGTGCGTTGTGTGTGTGTGCATGCCAGGGGTTCTGTGAATGTCGGAAGTATCACTGGGTGGGGTTGCGGCCTCCCCAGAGGAGACCTTGTTCCACTTGTCCCTATCTGGGTCACTAAGGCCAAGTTACCTTTCCCTAGTCGGCCTCAGTTTCCTTAACTGTAAAACGGGAGCAATCCTCGCCTCGGTCCTTGTCTTCCTTAGGAGATGTTTGTGAACACCACACAAGACCACGAGGCCAAAATTGGCTGGGGAAAGGGAAGGATGCCCCATAAGGATGCAGACAAGCTCTCCACTTTATTAGCTGTGTGCCCCTGTCTTCACCTCTCTTGGCCTGCTTTCATCTGCAAAATGGGGACAATATTGGGAGCCACCAAAGCTCATCAAAGCTAAGACTTCCATCGATTGCCCAACACCAGTATTTTATGTCCCATAAATAAAGAAAGGAGGTGACCAACCAGGACCCAGTGCTCCCTTACACCGAGGTTATATTTTATTCTTACCAGAAGAGCTCTTTTGGACAATATTCTTTATCGTAAGTCGTTCTTGTGGATACATTTCAAAGAAAATATAAATGAAATAGAAGTGAATTGGTTAAGATGTTCTTTAAGCATCTTCATATTCAGAGGCCAACTTTTCGGAATCACTTTTCAACTCAGACTTGGCAGGGAACAGGTTTTCCCACGATTGTGTCCTCTGTGCCAGCAGGAGTGTGTGTGAGGGGTTGGCGGACTCTTTGAGAGAGAGCTTGTCCTGCAACGTACTTCCTTCCAACTCCTCAACCTTCCTGCATTCTATGGGGCCCTTTGCCCTCAAACTGTAAGAGGCAGAGAGACTCAGAGGGAAGGTGACAGTTTGCAGCCCCTCCGCCAGCTTGGCAGGGGCTCGGAGGGCACGGAGACTACAGAAGTTTGGAGATCCGAGAACAGGTAGACATGAGCTGGAAAACGGTGATCAGGGAAGGGCTTCCAGATGGCACCCTGAGTTCTCTGACCTCCGGGGGGGGGTGCAGAGCAGTTGTCACTTCTAAGGAAGGTGTACAGTGGCACTGTGGGGTCATGACAGGGTGACCCTGGGCAAGGACAGCTGAGACCTCACACCTAGAGGCCAAGTGGGGATGTGGACTTATCAGGATGGTCAGGAACCACATGGCAGGATGTCCACCTCTGATTCTACCCAAGTGCTGGATGGCCTCAGCTCTAGTCAGCAATATTATAATGCTATATTTAAGTTATTTTTTAAAATGATTTTACTTATTTGAGAGTGAGAGAGAGCATAAGAGAGAGCAAAAGCTCTGGGGCAGAGGGAGAGGCAGATTCCCCACTGAACATGGAGCCTCACATTGGGCTCGATCCCAGGACCCCAGGATCATGACCTGAGATGAAGGCAGATACTCAACTGACTGAGCCACCCCAACGCCCCTATAATGTTAGATGTAAGTTATGAATTTAAATGCTATTGAGGAAAGAGGAAGGAGTGAGGAATAGGGAGGAGGAACGCCAAATTGATGGAACTCACCCTGATTTGCTCAAAGCAGATAAATCTTAATTGGTTGAAATTGATCTGAAATGACCAAGGTTACCCATCGGCTGGTTTAGGCTTCTCCCAGCAGGGAACTAGGAGCCTGAGACATAAACTAGATGCAGAAGGGAAATCCACACTTGTTGCATATTCAAACCCACATGCTTGAGTGTTCCTGACCACATTGATACAGGCAGGAAAAAGATTCAAAGGACAGACATCCAAGGTTGCTATAGGTTTCTTCAATGGGGCAGGACATGCACAGGCTAGAACGGATATAGGAGCTGACTGGTATTTTAGGTCCCAGGTTCCTTCTGACTCGTTGGTCTGCCCTTCTCAATACTTGAGGATTGATCACCTTATGATCTGATATGGCTTTCCATATCACATATTCATTCTATCTGGTAGGAAAGCAGAAGGAAAGGGAGGACAGATTCATTCTTTCTTCCTTTTTTAAGGGTACCAACCAGAAGTCGCACTCACAGCTTCCTGCCACATGACTTGGACTTACCCTGGTCACGTGGTCATGGAGGCTGCAGGGGATGCTGGGAAATGGAGTCTTTCCTCCCCAGCCATGGGTCCACTCTTCAAAGGAGAGAGTGGATCTGGGGGAGGGACATCTAGCAGTCTGCTGCATGGATGGCTTTCCATGTTCCTTGTTCTGTTCCATAGTTAGGGAAATCATCCTGCCCCGTACTGCTGATTCCATTTTTACTTGTTTCTTCCTTCCCTGTCTGATGGGAGGCAGTGTGATGGAGAAGGAAGAATGAGGGTCTGATCTAGGTTTAAATCCTGGGTTTAACTTTGCCACTTTCTGGCTGGGAAACTTAGGACAAGTCACTTAAACTCCCCGTAGGGGAGGTCCAGATGCTCCCCCTTCCTGCGAAACAAAACCAAATCCTAAAACACACGTGCCCCAGCGGCAAGGAACACCGGGCTCTCCAGAGAGTCCCTCTCCAGAAATTGCCCTTAGCCAGAGGGCGCTGCCTTGCCCAAGGCCATGCCCTTTCCTGGGTCAGCCCACATACAGTGAAGCCAGTGTGGGGGTACAGAGCCCACCCCTCGCCTCAGGGGAGGACATCTCTGAAGGACATTCCAGCTGCAGAGCCTCCGGTGGGCTTGGCTGAGGTCTCTGTTGGGGATGCTCTCCAGCCCAGCTTCTCTTTCCACCCAAGCTGGCTCTCTTCCCCCCACTGCCACCCCACAGGTATGAGTCCTGAGAGCACCCCTCAGTTAACTCCCGGTGTGCAAATATCCACCCCACACTCTGCTTCCCTGGGAGGGACTCTAGGTCAGTTCCCTGGATCTGTAAACTTGGAACAATACTGCCGTGATATTTTATAAGTGCAACTGCCCAGCACACAGTAGTTGCTCGGTAAACGATAACCTTGGCGAACGCTTAAATGGATAGGACCGGCTCTGCCAGACAGCGTTTATATTCTCTGCCTGCATGATGTCATTTACTCTTCGCGATGAGCCTGGGAGAGAGGTACCACGATGATTCCCATTTTGCAGAAGAGCAAACAGGCTCAGAGAGGTCAAGCAACCTGCTCCAGGAACCCAGCTTGTGAGTACTCAGACGCAGTGCTGACACCTGTTAAGTGGTGGGTCAGGATGACAAGGCCAGAGCCAGGAGGACAGGCTCGGTGACTCCAGGGAAGGAGCCTCTGCCTGTCACCCCAGGGGCTCCTTCAAGGCTCCCTCCCATGCCTCCAAGGACGGAGATGCTTTGCGAACGGAAGTGCGCTGGGCACGGTGGAGCTGTGCTCGTCCCCCATGATTCTTGATGGGATTCTATGATGACGATGGCGCGCATTTGTGCAGCCCTCACCCTGCCCAGCCTGTGTTAAGCACTCGACAGGCATCTTGTCATGTACTTCTCACCCACCCCACAAGGCAGGCGGCTGTTCCTGTCTGTTTTCTAAATGAGACAACAGAGGTACGGGAAGGTTAAGTAAATTACCTCGGTCCGAGGGCAGGGAGGTGGCAATGTGGGTCACCAACCCCGGTCAGTGTGAGTTTGGAAGGTTGTCCCTCTCCGTGAGACCTTTGTCAGGATGAGGCCCTGAAGAGACTGCCCTCAAACAGACCCCAGATAGACAGGATAAGTCTACAAGGGTCCAGGGAGTTCCCAGGGACACCCTGGAGAAGCCCCTACTTTGATGGGCAGGCTTGGCTTCTCTCCGGGCAGAACCGCTAGTCTGAGAGGGGAGGTCCTGGGGGAGTTCCTGGTGGGGCAGAAGAGACACAGGCCCTGCCTGAGAGGAGACCCCAGCCTAATGAGGGAGGCTCAGGCCCAGCCCTTGCTCTCCGCAGGGAAGAAGGAACAGTGGTGGAAAGGGGCCAAGGAAGGGGAGAAGCTGGAGCAGGAAGCTGGCTCGATGCCAAGGCCAAGGCCAGTTTCTCCTGTCTTGCCCATCCCCCGTGCGTTCGGGCCTCTGTAACAAGCCCGTGAGTAACTGCCCAGCAGCTGGGCGCCAGTCATGAGGGCATGATGGGGCCTCATGAAGAAGCCACATGACCTGGGGTGGAATGTGCTGATTTGGGAGCGGCCCTGTGTCAGGTTGTGTGTAGGCCGGGCTCCGCCATCCCCCTGGGCTGCCCACCCCCTGCCCCCACCCGTCCCCGGTCCCCACCCCAGTGCTGAGTGGCCCTGGGCCACTTCTTTCCCCTCAGGGCCTCAGTTTCCCTATCTTCCATGGCTCAGGCACCTCTGTCTTGGGACCATGGCGCTGAAGACGCCTCCCCCGCTGGTTCCCATCCTGGCCAGCTCCATTTCTCACACCATCTCAACTCTCCATGCCCTCCACAGAGCCCCTTCCAAGGAAGGCCTGAGCTGCCCAGTGGCTTGGCCTTTATAACCGGCTCCCTGCCTGGGTTGGCTGATGTGGCAGGTTCCCCGTCGTCCTCTCTGCTCTGTCACCTCCTTTCCCCGCCCCTGTCCGCCCTTGGCAGGGTGTAGGGGATGGAGGGCTCTCAGCCACACTTAGTGGTCTCTCTGTGTGAGCAACTCCCGGGGTGCATGTCCAGCTGCCCACGGGGCTCCCATGGAGGGGGGGTGGCGTCCCCAGTGTCACCTGGCAGGAGAAATGATCACAGGGCTCACAGCCATTCCACACGCTCTGTTCTCGATGGGCTGCTCTCTTTCCCTTCCCCACACTCACAGTCAGTGAGGCCTTCACATTCCCCCTCCCGGGGGGGTTTGTGCCGGTACCCAAAGCCAGGCACCCCTCAGACGGTGTGCGCTCTAGAGCTGGGACTGTGTATACGTTGAGCGTTTTCCTACCCTGGTTCTGGACTCCAGCCCTGGCATGCAGTAGGTGTTCAATAATTTTTTTTTTTCCCAGATAAATCCAGTGACTGGATGGCGGAGTAAATGCATGAAAGTTTCGTCATCTGTGCAGTGGGGGTGGTTATGGGACTGCCTTTGGGTATCTGGGAGGAGAAATGAGAAATGCCTGTGGGGGGCTCCACACAGCACCAGCTCATAGGAAGTGCCCAGTACGTGCTGACCAAGACTATTATTGGGCTATAATTTGGCAGGACAAAGGGATAGGGACTTGCACCTGATACCCTGTCAATTTCTCTTAGATCTCCATTGAGATTCCTGCCTTTAGAGTGAGTCTAGGCCAGTAGCTGATAGAAGAGCTCAGAACCACTCAGTCCAGAGTCTCAGCCTCCAACTCCTGGGGATTTGTGGGCCACACAGACCTCAGTGTTGTCGTTGGGCAGTGACCGGGAGGGCAGCCAGAGACCCTTCAGGAGGACCTCATCTGAGAGAACAGAGCTGAGGCAGGACCCCGCACAGAGGGTGACTCCTGAGGTTGGACCAGCCTTGGGATCAGCCTCTGACTCTCTACTGTGCACCTGCCGCGTGCTTCCAGCTGGGAGGGTGTGATCTGGGTGAGATGTGGGAGGCAGCTGCTTATAGGGAGTTAGGAGTCAGATACACTTGGGTCAAATCCTAATGGGGCGGCCATGGAGAAATCCCCTCTCCTGTGTGAGGCTCTGTCCTCAAGCTGCAAGCTGGCACTGAGGACTGAGTGAGCACAGAGCCCAGCCTGAGGTGGTCGTGCTGCCGGGTGCCGCACACAGCGTTCCAGAAACAGAACCTACTTCATACGCTTAATTACAGCATATGGTCTTGGCTCTTAAGGATCTTGTATTCTTGCTGAAGAGTCAGGACGGGTCAGAAGCAAGCTGGGAGTCCATAATTTCAGCTATGATGTGGGTCCCAGGGGATGAGCATCTTGGCATCAAAGGTGTAGAGCAACCTAGGTTGGAGTGATCCTGGAGGGCTTTCTGGAGAAGGGGTCCCTGAGCAAAGCTGCAGGGAGAAAACAGGCTGTGGACAGGTGGATGGGAGAGTGGAGGGCATTTGGGCTGGGGAACAAGGTGCAGGAGTCATGCTGGTGGGATGTGTGGCCTGAGGGCTGCCAAGGACACTTTTGGGGTGCAATGAGAATGGGATGGGGGAGGCAGGGCCCACAGGCTTCTGAAAGGATGCTGCTGAGTGGGTCTCTTTAAAGAAAGTTTTTCTCTTTCATACCTCACAGGGTTAAGAGTTAGCTTTAGCAGTTCAGGGGAGAGACAAGGGGGTTGCAGCCTCCCATGTCTTCAGGGTCAGTCCAAGCCCCTCAGCCTAGCCACCTGGGGCCCTTGGTGACCTGGCATCTCCCCATCTCTCCTACCTGAGCAGCCCCGCCCAACCCTCCGGTCCCTCTGAACCACGCCCATTCTCTAAACCACGCCCGGGCTTCTGAGGCCTTTGCCCTACTGTCCTTGGCCTGGAATGCCCTTTCCCCCACGCCCACCTGGCAAACCCCTCCTAATCCCTTTAAGACTGACTTCAAAGCCACCTCCTCTGTGAAGTCTTCCTCGATCTGCCCAGGAGGGAGGGACTCCTTTCTCCTCTGTGCCCCACAGCACCCCCTGCCTGCATTCATCATGACAAATGCATTTTGCGCTGCCAATTAGTGGCCGCGTGACCCTGGGCAAGTTATTAAATGTCTCAGTGCCTCAGTGTCCTCCCCAGTAAAATAGGGGCAATAATAACACCCGCCTCGAATGGGTTAACACTTGTAAAGCATTTAGAACAGTGCCTGGCATTTAGTAAGTAGTAAATGTTACCCATGATTAAAATAATTACTGTTGCCTCATAGGGCTGTTAGGAGGATTAGTGAGTTAATGCTCCTCAAGTGGTCAGCAGGGTGCGGGGCACCTAGTGAGCCCTTAACAAATTGGAACCTACCATCCCCATTGTCACTGCCATCCCCACCATCGCCGTCCTCTGTCCTCTTCCGGTGGTGGCCCGTGTGCCTCCCCCACACACAACCCCCGAGGCACTGCTGGGACCTGGCCGTCTTTTATCCCAGTGGCCAGTTCTGAACTGGCCCCACAGTAGGTGTTCAGGAAGTGTGTTAAGTGGCCGGGAGACCGGGTAAGGGCTGGGTGGAGAGGGCTCAGGGGACCATTTTTCCCTCCTTAGAATTTATTTTTTTTTAAGATTAATTATTTTAGATTGAGAGAGCACGAGCAGGAGGGACAGAGGGAGAGGGACAAGCAGATGGCACCAAGCACGGAGCCCAACTGGGGCTCAATCCCACGACCTGAGCTGAAACCAAGAGTCCGACTGTGCCACCCAGGCATGCTCTCCTTGGAATATTTTAAAGCTAGCCCCACTCGAGGCTTGGAAACTTCTGTCTAAGCTATGACCTTGCTCCAAGGGGGTGTCCTGTGAGACGTAGGCATACCCAGCTCCACAAACTAGTAGCTGTGTGGCCTTGGGCAAGTCCCTTAAAAACACGGGGCCTCAGTTGCCCGCTCTGTGTAATGGGAGCGGTGATAGCCGTGGCCAGCATTCGTGGAGTGGCAGCTCCCATCATAAATGCTTTGCACCTGGTGGCTAACTGAATCCTCGCGGCCGCCCGGCGAGACAGGAGCTATCGAAACAGACGCAGAAGGCGCCAGTGCAGTAATGCAGGTGAGGCTCCACATCTGGCCCTGGGGAGCACTCTGCTCTAACAGCGGCCACAGAGGGGCGCCTGGCTCAATCAGTGGGTAGAGCATGTAACTCTTGATCTCAGGGGTGGTGAGTTCAAGCCCCAGGACCCTCCGGATGCTGACTAGGACCGAGTCAGGCCCGTGCTCTGAGTTCTGGACCCTGCCTCCCGCCTGCACCAGGGTACGTCGGTGCATTCTGGGACTCTCTGGAGCCTGGTGGGGCCACTGGCCTCTCTGGCCTGCCTCTGCTGACTCCCCTGCCCCGTGGCATGAGTCAGACAGCACTGCCTCCCTGGCTATGAGCCGGGCCAGCCACCTACCGTGCATCACGTTTTGATGTCAGTTAATTACAGCCATTACTGTCATTATGAAAAATTTACGTGACCGTGCAGGTCCCGGAAGCCCCAGAATGCCCCAGGGGAGCTCCTCTCCAGGGCTGCTTGGGAGGAGGCTCCTGCTTCCAGCCAGTTCAGCCCTGCGCAGTTGGACGGGGAGCCCTTTTAAGAATGAAGAGGGTATCCGCATCGTGAGGCTGGAGCTCTGGACCAAAGATCTGAAAGAACGCTTCAAATGCACGACGGAGCTGGCAAGAACATAAAGAAGCTATTCAAGAGCCGAAAATAAGTTTAAAAAAATTCAAGATGGGTGTGCCTGGGTGGCTCAGTGGGTTAAGCCTCTGTCTTCGGCTCAGGTCATGATCTCAGGGTCCTGGGATCGAGCCCCGCATTGGGCTCTCTGCTCAGCGGGGAGCCTGCTTCCCCCTCTTTCTCAGCCTGCCTCTCTGCCTGCTTGTCATCTCTCTCTGTGTCAAATAAATGAGTGAAAAAGTTAAAAAAATTAAAAAATTAAAAATTAAAAAAAATTCAAGATAAAGAAAGGATGTGGACACAAATCAATAGAGGAAAGTGAGTCCCACCCTGGCAGCCTCCCCTGAAAGATGCCTGTGAACTAGAGCTTTGTCAGTTTTTCAGTGGAAGCGAAATGTACAAAGAGTGCAGTTCGCCCCTTTTAGTGCGAAGGTTTTTTAATTTTGACAAATGCAAAAGGCAGTTGACCCTTGAATGACATGGGGCTTTGCGACGCCAACCACCCCTCCTCCGTCACGCTGTTGAAAATCCCCCCATCACTCTTGACTGCCCAAACTTAATTACTAACAGCCTACTGTTGACCAAAACTGATAACACAACAGTCAGTCAACAAGCATCTTGTCTGTTCTATGGACTGTGTCCTGCATTCCTACAGGAAAGTAAGCTAGAGAAACAAAAATGCTGTGATAGTTGTATGGAGGAGGAAATGCGTTTGCCCTTCTGTTGTGTATTTATCAAAAAGAAAGCGAAGTATAAGTGGACCCGCACAGTTCAGACTGTGTCCTTCAAGGGTCAACCGTAGTTGCGATCCCACCACCATGGTTAAGATGCACATGTGTCTTCTCCTCTTAAATCTCCCTGTGTCCCTCTGTAGTCAGCCTGTTTTCTCGTCTCCGGCCCTTGGCAAACAGTGATCTGATTTCTGTCCCTATGGTTTTGCCTTTTGTGGGATGTTGTAGGAATGGAATCCTATGGTATGTTCCCTTTCATGGCTGGCTCTTTTTTAGCAAAAAGCATCCGAGAGTGATTGTGGTCGGGTACGCGTGTACTTTATGTCATTGTATGGGCGTACCACATTTTCCTTATCCATTTGCTTGTTGAGGGACATCGGGCTTGTTTGTGGTTTGTAGTGATTACGAGTAAAGCTGTTATGCACATTCATGCACAGGGCACAGTGTGAATGTACATTTTCTTTTCATCCGGGTGGATGGCTAGGAGTGAGTTCATGGGGTTGTATGGCACATATGCGCTAGACTTCATGAGACTGCCCTGCCAAACTGTTTTCCCTAAGTGCCTGTGCTACTTTGCAACCCCCTCCGTGACCAACAATGTGCAGCTTTGCTTTTCTTATTTACATTTTAATGATTTTATTTATTTATTTGAGAGAGTGAGGGAGCAAGCATGTGTGAGTCAGGGGAGGAGCAGAGGGAGAGGGACAGGGAGACTTTGTACTGAGCATGGAGTGTGAGTGGGGCTCGATCCCATGACCCTGAGATCATGACCTGAGCCGAAATCAAGAGTCAGACGCTTAACCAACGGAGTCCCCCAGGCGCCCCTGGAACTTTGGTTTTAATAGATGCACATGAGACAGGACATATAGCCCAAGACCTGACCAGGTAGAAAGGGGGATCTGGGATCCTCTGCAGACAAGGTCTTCAGTGAAAGGGTAAACTTGCAAAGTATCTGTCTTCCAAAAGGGCATACAAGAAAAATGTTGGTCTTGGCTTTGACTTAGGATGCGGGGGGGGGGATAACCGCTTTCCTGAGCCAGTCCTTGGGAGAGACTAGAATCCAAATTCCTACTTCTTGCTTGGTTCAGAAACCTCCAGCTGAGAATTTAAAGTAGATCCTGATGAGTAATACTCCCAGGTCTCCAGCAAACAAACAAACAAACAAACAAACGAACAAACCCCCAAAACAAAAAAACTAAAATCCTTTTGGGGGAAAACATCAATCAGAGCCTTAAAAGCCTTATAAAAGTCCCACAGAGTCCTAATGGTCATGAGCTTGCAGTGAAAAATATTAAAAACACACACAAACCAAAATTCCATGAACAAGTTTTAATAGAAACAAGAAGCAGGAGGACCAGATCTGCAAACCCTCAGGTACGGCAATGAGAGCATTCACCTTAGGAAATAAAGGTGCACAATCATTTAAACAAATGAAAGAAAGTATTGAAAGTAGGAACAAGGAATGAGAGACTATCAAGAAGGACCAGGCACGGTATCTTTTAAAATTAAACAGATGCTTAGCAGATGAACCAGCATCTCCACACCTAAGTATTTGCCAAAGAGGAATGCAAACCAATATGTCCCGGGAAAGATTTGTGCATGAATGCTCATAAGAATTTCTGAGAGCCCCGGACTGAACAACACAAATGTCCACCAATAGGTGGACAGAGAAACAAATTATGGGATATAGTGGAATGGTATCTAGCAATAACAGGAAATAAACTACAGATACTTCCGACTCTCTGAATTCATCTCAGAAGCACCATGTGGAGAGAGAGAAAGCTAGATATGACACACTGTATGATTTCATTTTTATGAGGTTTTCAAAAAGGCAAAAGCTAATTTCTAGTGACAGAATGCAGATCAGCGGGTGCTTGGGGCCGAGAGTAAAGGGGGCAAAAGGACACGAGGCTCCTTTTTTTGGACGGTGGAAATGTTCTCCATCCTGATTGCGGAGGTGGTTCCGTGAGTGTCAAAACTCATCAAACGGTACACTTCAAATAGAGGCTTTTACTGGGTGCAAATTATACGACATAACTGCACCTGGGGAAATTATACTTCAGTAAAGTTAATTTTAAAAAAGCAATAAATTGGGGCACCTGGGTAGCTCAGTCAGTGGAGCATCCGACTCTTGATTTCCGCTCAGGTCATGATCTCAGGGTCCTGGGATTGAGTCCCGAGTCCGGCTCTGTGCTGGGCGTGGAACCTGCTGGAGATTCTCTCCCTCTCCCCCGCCTCCACCCCTCGCACCCCCCCCGCCCCCCGCTCACATGCACACCCACTCTCTCTCTCTCAAAAAAAAAAAATTAAACTAAAAAACCAATAGGCAGTTTGACAAAGACTCAATTTGAGCTTCTAGAGATGAGTATATAAAATTGAAATAGAAAATACAACAGATAGATTGAGTAGTAGATGAAACACTGAAGAGAGAGCTGAGAAGAGAATTGACAAACCAGGAGGTTGGTGGATAAAGACCCAGATCCCAGCACAGAAGAAGGAAGAAATGTAAAGGATGGCATGAAAGCCTCTAAACCAAATTCACTCAGCTTTCTCGAAAGGGACATCAGGGAAATAAAGGAGCAATGCTTTTCAAAGGGCAGAAGGCTGAGAATTTTCCAAAACTAAGGACAGATGAATCCTCACATTCAGAAACCCCAGCATGAAAAATAAAAAGAAATACACAACTAGGGGCACCTGGGTGGCTCATTGGGTTAAGCCGCTGCCTTGGGCTCAGGTCATGATCTCAGGGTCCTGGGATTGAGCCCCGCATCGGGCTCTCTACTCCTCGGGGGAGCCTGCTTCCCCTTCTCTCTCTCTGCCTGCTTGTGATCTCTCTCTCTGTCAAATAAATGAATAAAATCTTAAAAAAAAATACACAACTAGACAATTACATTGAGATTTCGGAATACCGAGGATAAAGGGAAGACCCTAAGAGCCCGGTAGGAGCAGAGGGACAGTGACAGGGTTGATAGGGGACCTTTGATCAGAGACAGTGGAAGCCAGAGGCCACACCCACAGGAAAGGCCCTGGGGGGTGGGGGGAGTGGGGGGTGGGGGTGGGGGACAGCCCTTGACTAGCCCTGAATGCTTCAAGAAGCTATCTTTGTGGAACGAGAGGGGATCAAGGCAGTTTCAGATCCGGAAAAGCTGAGAGTGTGGTCCCAGATGAGACACATTTAGAGGAGATCGTCAAGGATGTGCTTCAAAAAGAAAGAACATGATCTTAGAAGGAAGTCTGAGCCACAGATGGAATTGTGAGTAATAAACACGCCAGACATGTGGCTAAATGTAATTAAACACCAAATCTATAATTAGCTGTAATAATGTCTTTTTTGAGGGCTTAAAAAAATAGAGTGAAAATACCAGACAACAGCAGCATGTTAAGTCACGAGGGGGTGACAGGATTTAGATTTAGAGTTTTCCAAGGTGGCTGTCCTGTTTTGGAGGAAAGTAGCTGTAGTGACTTACGTACGTACACTTTCGGACAGAGGTCTGCAGACTGTGGCCCTTGGGCCCAATTAGGCCCATTGCCTCTTTTTATGCATAAAGTTTTATTGGAACACAGCCATGCGCATTCCTTTAGGTATTGTTTATGGCTGTTTTCATGCTACCAACCGTGGTAGAGCTGAGCAGTTGCTATCCAGACTGTGGTCCTCGAAGCCTAAAATATTTACCACTGGGCACTTTGTAGGACACGTTTGCTGGTGCTTGCTTCAGGGAAGCTACTGAAAGAAGAGAAACAGAGGCGATAGCATTTAAAGGGAGGGGTTTGGATAGAATGAGAAAACTCAGTTCAAAAAAAAAAAAGGAGAAAAAAGAAAGATCTTAAAAAAATCAAGATGATAGATGGTACAAAGCAGGATGGCAGAAGTAAATCCGGGTGCTTCTATCCCCTGCCTGATTCTCTGCTCCCACTTCAGCAAGAGGCCCCCACAGGGGAGGCTGGACACACCGTCTCCACATCTCACCCCTCTTCTCTCCCAACACACTACAGTGAGGCACTTGTCCCCGTGGCCCCCTGTCCCAGCTCTGGCCCAGGAGACCAAAACCTCCCTATGGCGGAGCCCAGTGGTTGAGAGCTTCCGACTGGGGTGCCGTGGAGGGAGGGTCCTGGATGGCCAGCTGTGGATTCACTCAGCTCGTGGGCAGGGTCCAGGGTGGCCGGAGATCCCCAGTCTGTCACATTCGTCCCTGAGCAGCCTTGTGTGTTTCCCAGGGGCCACACCAACATTGGTGTTTTCTGTGTGTGCCGTGACATGGGAAAAGCGGGAGGCCTGGCTGGGGGCCGTCTGTCGTCCTCTTCTTAGACTCCCTTGCAACAAGTCACACAACGGATCATGCCCCTTCTCGAGACACTCTCTTCCGGACACACCCACTCCTGCTGGGTTTTCTTCCCACCTCCCTGGGTGTTCCTTCTCAGGCTCCTTGGTTCTCCCCAACCTCTGGTTGTTGGAGGATGGCAGGCACGGCCCCAGGGCCTCATCTCTCTGCTGTCTACACTCCCAGGAACACTCATCCAGGGTCTCGGCTTCGAAACAGCCCCACGATTCCTGCCGTCACACCTCTAGCCCAGCCTTACCTCTGAACCCTAGAGGGACCTCTGCCCCCCCCCACCCCCCGCCAATGCATAGGCTCAAGGAGGCCTAATGGCAGCTCAGTCTCAACACCCACAAACCAACCTCCTGATTTCCAGCCCTACAAGCCTACCCCTCGCCCAGGGTCCCCCTTTCAGTGGGTGGCAGCCCCAGGCTTCAGGGGGCCCACCCCCAAACATGGAGTAGCCTTTGGCTCCCATCTTTCTCTCACACCCCACGTTTGATCCATCCGTGAACATTGTCAGATCTGCCTCCAAAACACAGTTTCAGTCTGAGGACTTTCCCCCTGCTCCGCCGATGCTTTCTCGTTAGGGTTATTATCGCTGTCTCTGACCCACGTCTCTGCTTCACCATAGCCTCCTGTTAGCGGCGGTCAGCAAGGCGGCCAGAGGGATTCTGTGAAAACCCAGGTCAAGTTCATGTCTCTTCTGCTTAAACCCTTCACATGATTCCTCAACTCGTGCAGACGTGAGGCCCTCCCTTCTGTCTTCAAGGTCAACACGAGTCTACCTTCCACCTTTCTGACCTCATCTCCTAATGCCATGTCCTTTTCCCTCCACCCCCGGCCACGCTGGCCTCCCAGCAGGTCCTTGGATGTGTCTTGGGGCTTTGCGCATTCTGTTCCCTTTCCCAGCACTGAGATCCCCCCACCCTGATATCCCCACTGCTCATTCCCTTGCTTCCTCAGGTCCCTGCTCAAGTGTGACTCTGCTGGAGAGGCTTGCTGGCCCCTGTACAAAACAGTGGGCTTGGGGCGTCTGGGTGGCTCAGTCAGTTGAGCGTCTGACCCTTGATTGTGGCTCAGGGCATGATCTCAGGGTCGTGAGATTGAGTACCCCATTGGGCTCTGCACTGGGGGTGGAGCCTGTGTAAGATTTGCTCTCTCCCTCTCCTCCTGCCCCCCCCTTCTGTCCCTCTCTTAAAAAAACAAAAACAAAAAACCAGCAGCCTTGCCCTGCTCTGTGGCGTTGAGCAGCATGTCTTACCACTGTTGGCATTAACCTTGATCACCCGGCTCAGGGCATGTTGGTCCGTGTCCTCCACTTGTTATGGGTTGAGCTGTACCCCCATTCCCTAAATCCACGCACTCACGTCCGAACCCCCAGCACCTCGGAATCTGACCCCATCTGGAGATAGCACCCTTCCAGAGGGAAGCAAGCCCAAAATGAAATTGTCAGGTGGGCCTGAACCCAATATGACAGGTGTCCTCATAATAAAAGGGGTGATCTGGAGGCAGACATGCGGGGAGAATGCAACATGAGTGAGGAGGCGGCCATTTAAGAGTCCCAAAAGTGGCCAGGAAAAGGTATTTTCCTGGGGCACCTGGGTGTCTCAGTTGGTTAAGTGGCTGCCTTCGGCTCAGGTCATGATCCCAGGGTCCTGGGATCGAGCCCCACATCGGGCTCTCTGCTAAGCAGGGAGCTTGCTTCTCCCTCTCCCTCTGCCTGCCGCTCTGCCTACTTGTGCTCTCTATCTCTGTCAAATAAATAAATAAAATATTTGAAAAAAAAAAAGGTATTTTCCTCACAGTGGTCAGAAGGAACCAGCCCCACGGATACATCCATCTCGGACTTATAGCCTCCAGAAATTGACTTGAGACAGTCCATTTCTGCTGTTGGAGCCACTCAGTTTGTGGACTTCTCTATGGCAGCCCTAGAAAATATATACAGCAGGGTGCAGTCACTCTTTCTTCCCCCTCTCCACGCTCTGTGCGTTGGAAGAAAGTTACACGCAGCCTGCAATTACACTCCACCGCCTTGAGGGGAGAGTAGCTACAGAAGCTGTTTGGAATTCTCATCCATGGACAGTATCTGCGTTAGTCATGTGTTCATTGTCGGTGTCCCCCAACCAGACTCGACCTCCAGGGCTTGGGTGGTGGCTCTTCAGCTCACTGCCATGTCTCAGCGTCTAGAACAGTGCCTGGCACAGAGCAGAGACCCAAATATTCAAATGTCCAAAAGCGATGAGTCAACAATGACGATAATTGGAAATGGACTAAATTATCTACTTTAAAGGCATCGATAGTCCGTGTAGATGAAGAAGTACAATTTCATACTAAAGAAACTCCCCAAATATTAAATCACAGGAAGTTTGAAGAGTAGAATGGGAAAAAGACAGATGAAAAGAAATGCCATCCTAAAGGAAACTGGTATGGCTTTAATATCACGGATAAAGCATTATTAGAGGAGCGCCCGGGCGACTTATTCAGTTACACACCTGACTTTTGAACTCAGCTCAGGTCTTGATCTCAGGGCTATGAGTTCAAGCCCCGCATTGGGCTCTACCCTGGGCATGGCGCTTACATTAAAAAAAAAAGAGAGAGAGAGAGAAAATTATGGTGAAAACATTATTAGGAAACAATAATGTTATTGTTTATAATAAAATAGAATAATTATAAATAAATATATATATAATTAAGGAGATTGCCACTTAATGTTAAAAGGTTCAGTACAGGGGCACCTGGGTGGCTCAGTGGGTTAGGCCTCTGCCTTTGGCTCAGGTCATGATCTCAGGGCCCTGGGATCGAGCCCCGCATCGGGCTCTCTGCTCAGCAGGGAGCCTGTTTCCCCCTCTGTCTGCCTGCTGCTCTGCCTACTTGTGATCTCTCCCTCTCTGCCAAATAAATAAATAAAACTTAAAAATAAAAGGTTAGGTACATTGGAAAGCCAGAATAATTCTGAACTTGTATGATCTAATGATATGAGTTCAAAATATATAAAGTGAACTTCTTGGCTTTTCTTCTTGCATTTCTTTTGTATATCCTGGACTGATACCAAAGAAAGTAGGAACCCAGAAACATCAACAGGCAGAGATGACCAAAAAATAAATAAATAAATAAATAAATAAATAAATAAATAAAGAGAAAAAAGAGGCTCCACAAAAGTCTGCTTTCTCTGACCAATGAGATAGCCGAGCAACAAAGGCTGTCTTAGACAGTGAACCGCTGTGCTCCAGCCACATGCCCCAGAAAGAACTGTCTCCAGTATCATCGCAACAGCAAAATTTACAGGAATGGAAATCGTATATAGTGTGCTTTCTGGCCACAATGGAATTAAAATAAATCTGAATAATTTCAAATTCCTGGCAACTAAAAAAAATATGCTTGTCAATGATCCATGGGTCAAAGAGGAAGTCTCAAGAGAAGTAAAAAAAAAAAAAATTGAACTGAATGAAAATCGGAATACATCCTATCAAAATGTGTGCGGCACAGAGGAAGCTGTGCCGAGAGAGAAATCTACACTAAATGCTGATGTGGAAAGGTGATGTGGAAGTCTCGAGCCATATGCCAAACTCCCACTGTGAGAAGCTAGAAGAGTGAAAGAAACCCAAAGGAAGCAGAGGGAAGAAAGTAATCAAGCTAACAGCAAAAATCAATGCAGTCCAAAACAGAACAATAGAGAAGATCAATGAAACAAAAAGCTGGTTCTTTGAGAAGATCAATAAAATGGACAAGTGTCTAGTGAGACTGACAAAAAAGACAGAAGGCACGGGTTGTCAATGTCAGGAATGAAGCCGGGGATATCCATACAGACCCTGGGGCTATCAAAAGATTAAGAAGGGAATAACACAAACTACGCACGTAAGTCTGACAACTTAGTTGAAACAGGCTCCTTTCTCAGAAAACACAAACAACCAGGATTCACCAGTATGAAATAGGTAATTTGGCCCTGTACCTCTTAAAGGAATTGAATCCATAATTTAAAAATTCCCGAAAGGCATGCAGCTCTTGATCTCAGGGTCCTGGATTTGAGACCCACGTTGGTGCAGAGATTACTTAAATAAGTAAAACTTAGAACCCATAAATAAGTAACAACTCCTAAAAAAGAAATATAGCCCAGATGTTTTTGCTGGAGAACCCTACCATGCTTTGAGAGAATTATCACCAGTCCTGCACAATCTCTTCCAGAAAACATGAGTGAGGAGGTCATTTCGCAATTCATTTTATGAAGCCCGAATGACACCTAAAAATAGAGGACAATAAAACTATTACACATATAAAATACAAAAAATACAAGAATCACAAAAATCTATGAAGGCAAAGTGGACTGAGCACTGAGCACTGGATGAGGGGTGGATTTTAACCCATCTCACTAACTGATGAAGCAGACAAGAAAATCCGTAGTTGATAGAAGGTTTGAGAAGGACAAATAGCAGACCCCACCCACTCAACAGACACAAGCACTTTGCATTGATCATAGGTGGACACACATTCTTCTCGAGCACAGGGAACATAAGTGAAAACTGACCATGCGAGTCCTGTCCAGAAAGCAAGTCTCAACAAAATGGAAATAAATTGCATCCTTCAGACCACATCTGACTCTTGTGCAATGAACTTAAAACTCAGTACAGATAGTAAGAAAAACCTATTCATGTGGAATTAAAAAAAATATTTATTTATTGATTTTTGAGAAGCTGGGGAGAGGAAGAGAGAGAGAGAATCTTCAAGCAGACTTCCCACCGAGTGTGGAGCCCGATTTGGGGCTCAATCCCATGACCCATGAGACCACGACCTGAGCCAAAACCAAGAGTCAGACGCCTAGCTGACTGAGCCACCCAGATGCCCCTTGTTGAGAAATGTTTTAAAATGGCCTTGTAACTAACTTGTCAGTTAAATTATGAACAGAAATTGTGAATAGAAAAATAGTTGAAAGACAACATCTGGAAACCAGTGGGCTCAGCTACAGTGGTTTTTAGAAGTGTCTGCCTTTGGCTCAGGTCATGATCCGAGGGGTTTGGGATCAACCCCACCTCAGGTTCTCTGCTCCGTGGTGAACTTGCTTCTCCCTCTCCTGCCATTCTCCCCCTTCTTATGCTCTGGGTCTCTCTGTCAAATAAATAAATAAAATCTTTTTTTTTTAATTTAAAGATTTTTATTTATTTGACAGACAGAGATCACAAGTAGGCAGAGAGGCAGGCAGAGAGAAAGAGGAGGAAGCAGGCTCCCCACTGAGCAGAGAGCCCGATGCGGGGTTCAATCCCAGGACCCTGGGATCATGACCTGAGCCGAAGGCAGAGGCTTTAACCCACTGAGCCACCCAGACGCCCCGTAAATAAATAAATAAAATCTTAAAAAAAAAACAACCCAAAACCAAAATGCAGAGTCTGAAATGTTTATGGTGGAAAATAAGAAAGGCAGAAAATTAATCAGTTAGGCACCTGAATTAAAAATTCAGGAAAATAACAAGATTAACCCAAAGAAAGGAATGATGAGTAGAAATGTGGGGGAATTGATGAAAAAATTAGGATTAAAAAAATCAGAATTTGGTTCTTGGAAAAGATTAATTAAATTCATAAACTTTTGGCAAGATTCAGTGGGGTGAAAAGAGAAACACATAAATAAAGGAACTTAATGAGAGAGGCACGAGAGGGTCTGATGATGTAGACTAGGTGGTTCAAGAAAGCCACCCAGTTCCTGGAGGGGACACATACCACCTCAGATCTACTGGCCTTGGAAGGACCCCTAGAAGGTCACCCACATCACAGTCTTTTGGAGGAGGCAGTCCTGCCCCTCGGGGAGCTTCATGGTCCCACTGGCAAACATGCAGGAGCTCGGGCCTTCAGGGGGTACCTGCTTTCTGTCTGATGGAAGCCCCCAGGGCAGGAGCCCCTTCCTTGGACGGTAGCAAACCGTCAGATTACCATATGGCTGCCCGCTGATTCCCAGAGCAGCCGTACCCTCCCCCCACTCCACAGCTGGACAAGCACTCCAGTTTCTCCACATCTTCACCAACACTTGTCATTATCTGTTTTTTTGATAGTAGCCATCCTAGTGGGTATGAGGTGGTCTCTCAGTGTGGTTCTGATTTACATTTCTCTCCTGACTCCCAATACTGAGCATCTTTCCATGTGTCTGTTGGCCGTCTAGATGTCTTCTTTGGAGAAATGTCTATGTCTATGTAAATCCCGGGACACCTGGTGGTGGAGTCCGTTAAGTGTCCTGCTCTGGATTTTGGCTCAGGTCATGATTGCGGGGTCATGAGATGGAGCCCTGAGTGGGGCTTTGCGCTGGGCACGGAGCGTGCTTGAGATTCTCTCTCTTCCTCTCCCTCTGCCCCATCTGCATGTCTCACTCTCTCTCAAAAACAAACAAACCGATAAACAAACACCTTGGTCCATTTTGTAACTGGGTTGTCGTTTTGCTATTGAATTGTAAGAATTCTTGATATATTCTGGATAGTAGACCCTTGTCAGAGTGCAGTTTGCGAATATTTCCCCATTCTCTCAAATGTCTTTCACTTTCTGGATTTTGTCTTTGAAGCACAAATTTTTAAATTTTGACGAAGCCCACTTCATCTTATCTTTTTTTAGGTGCTGAAATCAAATTTAGACGAAAAGAAAAACATATGCGCAACAAGTGTGAACACTCAGATGTGCCGGACACGTTTCTAGAAAAATATAACTTATCCATCCAACCCGCGGTGTGCTGGTAAATGCTTTACAGTTGGCATCCCAAACCAATAACCCACACATGCACATGCACAAAACCCCTCTGTTGGTAGCGTTTGCCAGTTTCCGTGGTGTGACTTTTCCCACCATGACCAGGTTCAAGCTACAGTGCGACATTGCTGAGTGCAGAGGTGGGCAGAGATGTACAGCATCCCCTCCGCAAAGCCGGCCTCCAGCACTCTGAGGAGCTGTGATAAGAAATGGACTCCTGCTGCGTCTTTCTGCACCTGAGCCCGGGCCAAGACACCCTCCACTCTGGGAGAGTCGCTGATGGTGCAGCTAGCGAGGGCTCATTGGGGTAGGGTCCTGCCAGGGAGTGGTAGCCTAGGAGCTCCCTCTCACTGGTGGCCCAGCTTCCTTTCCTGGCTCTGTACACTCCCAGAACATTCCCTGAGGCCTCCACCCAGGTCCTGGCCATGGTAGGGATCTGCCCAGTCTGGGGGAGGGCGGGTGGGGAAGGGCAGGGAGGCTCACATCACCCCTCCCTTCTGCCCCTCACCGTCTGCCAGCAGAAACTCCTGGGTGGGGGGGAGAAAACCAGGGGAAGGAGAGAAGCATACTATTTACTGGGCACCTCCTGGGTGCTAGCCCAGCGAGAGCCCTGGAACATGAGCTCATCACGACCATTTCAGGGCAGTGGTCCACTCTGAAACTTTGAACCTCACCAGGCTTGTGTAGACTCAGGCATCACAGAATGTTAGTGACCAGCTTCTGGAAATGGAGGCTCAGAGAGGGCCAGCAACACACCCAAGGTCACACAGTGGGCCATGGCAGAGTTCACCTAGAACCTCAGCCTATGGACTCCCATCCCAGCCTTGGAACTGTACAAACATGGGTGTGGCCCATGAACCCTCTTCAACTGCCCCACCCCGTGCTGCCTTGCACTGGCCTGGGGATCCCCACGGGGTCGAACATACCCCGAGGTCAGATGTCGGTATGCCTGCCCCGTTGTTTCCTGCAGGGAGCCCCGGAAGCCCCGCGCCAAGGCTACGGTGGAGGAGGGAGGCAGCAAGGCCAGGTCTGAGCAGCAGAGACAGGACACCCATCCTGTGAAGGCCACATGCTCTGAGCACTCCCCAAAGGAGCCAGGCAGCCCCTGGGACCCTTCCGGAGGCTGCGGGTACAAAGGAGGCACAAAGCGTGGGCTTCAGAGGCAGACAGCCAGGCTGGCATTCCGGCTCCCCCCGTAACTGCTGCGTGACCTTGGGCAAAATGTCTCAACATCTTTGAACCCCCATTTCCTCTCATAAAGGTGCCTGGTTCCACAGTGTTCGTGATGAGCTCATGTTCCAGGGCTCTCGCTGGGCTGGCACGCAGGAGGCGCTCAGTAAATAGTATGTTTCTCTCCTTCCCCTGGTTTTCTCCTCCGCCAGGGCATCCCGCTGGCGGATGGCGAGGGGCAGGAGGGAGGGGTGACGTGAGCCTCCAGGCCCTCCCCCATCTCCCCCCTCCCACCTCCCCACCCCTGTCTTAGCAGATCCCTACCATGGCCAGGACCTGGCTGGCAGCCTCGGGGGATGCTCTGGTGGCGTACAGAGCTAGGAGTGGGGAAGGGAGTTCAACCCTAAGGCAAATCCCCAAAATACCCCTAATACAGATCTTTCTGAAACCTGGGTTCCCACAAGGACAGGTTGAGGTACAGAGTGGCTCTGCTTGGCCCCATTGCTGGGAGAGTCCCAGACAAAGGGGCCAAGCTGTGCTACCGAGGTCCTTTGTGACCTTGGGCAAGTCATTGCCCTTCCTGGGGTCCTCACTGTTCCTTCCGACTCAGCCCCAGGCTCCCTCTGGCTCTGGCCATTGGAGATTTCTAGCTCCTGCCCAGCCTTGGCTTCCACAGAAGCTACGCCCCGGGCTCCCTGGGGCAGACCCATAAACCAGGCTCGTAAATGCCTGGCGGGACAGCAGGCCTCTCTCAAATAGAACTGTTTCCCAAACAGGATTGAGAAAGGCTAGCTCTGGGCGACCCTGAGTCAGCCCGTCACAGGGGCACCGGTTCTGCCTGGCCTTCTGGGCCAAGTGTCTGGGAAACCAGCTCCCTTAGTCGCCCTTCACTCTTTCCTGCCTCCTCCCTCCCTTCTTCCCTTTGGAGATAAACTGGGGCTCTAGTCCTGCCTCCCTGTGTGGCCTTGGCCCTGCCACTTTTCCTTCTGGGCCTGTTTTTTCACTTGTCCAACAGGGAGGCCGGTCCTGGGCAGGCCTTGCTTCTGGATGGTGATGATGCTCAGGGAAGACATTACAGGAAAGCTTTTTGCCAGTAGTGAGTGGATGCGGAATTTAAGAGTGACTTTCGCGATAGAGCTGGTCTCTTCCACAGACAGAAACAGAGTTTCCCTAGGCTCCTCCATTAAACTATAGATTCCTCTAGGACAGAACTCTGCTTCCCCCATTAGACCAGAAGTTTTGATAAAGAGGGCGAGAGGGGCTTTGTGTAATCCTTAGCTCCTGTAAGGTAGGAGCTGTGTTTCCCCCATCAGACTAGCTGATCTGTGTGGTCAGAGGCTGTGCCTCCCCCATCAGATTGGAAGCTTCTCAGAGGTTGGGGGGCTGTGCCTCCCCCATCACACTAGCTGATCCGTGTGGTCAGATTGGAAGCTTCTCAGGGGTAGGGGCTGTGCCTCCTCCATCACACTAGCTGATCTGTGTGGTCAGATTGGAAGCTTCTCAGGGGTAGGGCTGTGCCTCCTCTATCAAAGAGAAAATTCCCGAGGGACAGGCAGTTTGTTTCTACACTCAGTCTGGGGATCCCACAGAGCGGGATCTGTGTCTCCCCCTTCAGACTGGGGGCTCCCCCTGTTCCCTGCCTTTCTCCTTCACAGCCAGCACCCGGGAGGACTGTGTCGTAGGTGGCTGCAGGGTATGTGCTGGCCTGTGGGGATATGCAGGGGTTCGGGGCGAGCTGCCCACCCTGCCAGGCCACACTGGCACTGGGCACTCCCAGGACAGAGGACCAGGGTCGGGCTGGGTCCTTCCAGACCATGTTGGGGCTGGCTGGCTCTCAGACTTGGCCAAAGCCTACTGACCTCACTGTGGTTCCCCTGGGGGTGTCACTGGGGCTGGGGGCTCTGGGGTGCTGTTGGGGAGCGGGCGGAGAGGGGCAGCTAGAGGGCTGGCTGTCGGCCCTAGCAGCACTCTGAAGGTCAGCCACCCAGTCCTCTCAGATGTGAAGATGTGAAGACCAAGGTCACGGAGCCGGTGCCCAAAGCCCCCCAGCCCCCACAGGCCAGTCGGCATGCGGCGTGTTTGTACCAGATGGCGGGGCTCCTGACTCCTGGCTCCACTCTACCGGCCTGCATCTTGCAGCTGTGCTCTTGGGGAACCTCCCCTCTAATCTGGGGGTGAACAGAGCCCCCCTCCCCACACCCCTCTACGGTTAGCACTGAGCCTGGATAAGTCAGGGGCGAGCGTGTGGGGCTGGTCTGGGAAGACTACCTGTGCCTCTCACCTTTGCTCCCAGCCTCATCCTTCCTCCTCCTCTCTCCCGGGTCCCCAGCCCGCAGCCCTGCCCCTCTGCATGGGAGACTTTCCAAGATTAAGCCCTGAGTAAGGCACAGGTGGATGCCTGCCTCGGAGGGGCGCAGGGGTCCCAGCCAGGGAAGCCAGCAGCGACCACAGACTCTCCTGGAAGTCACCTGCTTAGCGTGGGTGGCACGTGAAATTTGTGTCCTGCTCGACTTACCACACGGGGCTGGTGGTTTCTCTTTTTCAGGCTGATTTATGGGCATTTTTCATACATGCCGGACGTGAGTCCTTTGTCAGACATACAGATATCCGCTCTCTGGAAACGTAATTCATGCAGTCACTGGTCATTCCGGGAGCCTCAGGGTGGGCCGGCCAGGCCATGCTGGTGCCGGCGCCTGGGACGTGCCCCTGCCCTGACACGAAGAATGAGCAGTTGGTGAGAAGCCGGTTCCTCTTGCCACACTAACGTGGTTTTCTTTGGAAATGTTGAATCAAGGAGAATTTCTTCAGAACTCGGGTGGGGTGAACAGAAAGGTTTCCCTGTTTGTTTTCTGGGGTGGCTCTTTACATTCTTTGCAGTGAGCACCGCTTCTAGAAATTTCCTTGACTCCACATGTCCCAGTGCGTAAATGTGGGCTTGCCTATTGACCTCTTCCCTGGTTTCTGCCCTGGTTTTGTGTGTTATGGCTGGACCCGTCAGGACACGGCGGGGAGCCTGAGCTCAGACTTAGCTAAGGTCAGTGAAGTTAGGGTATAGGCACAGCCCGCCCGTCTCTTGTGCCTTAGTTCTGCCGGGGAGTCCAGGCTGGAAGGCAGAGAATGGGGAGGTGGAGATGCCCCGGTGGAGGCCTGGTTCCTAGGAGAGAGGACAAGCTTCGGAGGTTCCCGGACTGCCCTTCCCAGAAAAGATAGCAAGAGGAAAGCAAGAAGGAAATGCGGGGGGTGTTGACAGCTTTTAGGGTGTTGGCTACAGGCCATCTGGTAAGACCTGGAACCTGCTTGCCAAAGACTTAATATGATTAACTTTGTTTTCTTCACAACAGGCCAAGTGTCAGAGGACCTGGCTTCTAGCTGTGGCTCTGTGGCTGGCTGCTGCGTGAGCCAGAGCCAGTCACTTGCCCTCTCTGGGCCTCAGTCTCCCTGTCCCTTGGCTTTCCTGCTGCACCCTTGCGGTGGTGGATCCAGTTTGGTTGGTTGAGTAACCTGATGGCTCCTAGCCTCAGTTTCCTCATCTGCACAGTGGGGATACACACAGCCACCACGTGGGAGGTGTATCAGGGGGTGTGTCCCCAGCACCCAGGGCAGGTGCAAAGTAGGTGATCCCTCCATGTCCGAGGGTGGGAGCAGGAGTTTGGGGAAAGGGAGGCCCTGGGGAAGCCGGGAGGTTGAGAGGACTGGGGTTTTTCTGTCTTTTGGTTTGTCTTTCTCTGTCTCTACTGCTCTCTGTGCCTCTCTTCCTCACTTCTGTCCCTTTGTTCTCTGGGTTGAATTTTCTTTGTCTCTGTCTGTCTCCATTTCTTCCTGTCTCTGTGCATCTCTCTGTCCCCTCTCCCCCCACCTCTCTCTAGAGGGCCTTCTGGCTTCACAGAGTCACAGGGCCAGGCTGGGGTGGGGAGAAAGCTGGAGCTCGGCTCCCAGACTGCACTGTGCTCCCCGAGGGCCACAGTTGGGGCGTGATGGAGCCCAGGGGGCTCTGTCACCGGGTGGCTGGAACCCCTGCCTAGACAACCTCGGGCTGCTGACTGGCTGTGGGTCGGTGGCTGAGAATTCCTGTACCACCGTGAGTCTCAATTTTTTTTTTTTTTCATTCAAGCCAGCTTCCTGATCTCCCAGAGCTGAAGGCTTGGCCACTCCCTGTTTCTGTCCCTCTGAAATATGCAGTCTTGCCAGTGTGATGGGGGAAATGGGGTTAAAACAGGTGGTTTCCTGGGACAGAGCCTTGGCCCGGGGAGGGGGGTTGCTACTGAGAGAACAGAACATTCCATGGAAGCCAGAGGCAGGCGTGTGACACGGCTTCCTGGAGGTAGTGGACTGTGGGGGTCTAGGAGAGGGACTGGTATGCACCGAGTGCCTACCAGGGACCTGGCCATGCCGAATGCTTTATAAGCAGCACCTCAGCGTCTTCATCTGCGGAGTGAGGACAAGCACAGCCACCACCTGGGAAGTGTCATAGGGGACATGTTGAGGCCAAAGCTGACCCCCTGACACCCCAAATGCTCCTCCAGAGGGAAGTGGGGGGAGAGGGGACAGTGAGATGCACAGAGATGAGAAGAAACAGAGAGAATTGGAGACAAAGAAAGTCCAACCCAGAGAACAAAGGGACAGAAGTGAGGAATAGGGCTGGCCATGGTCACCCAGCCAATGAGTGGTGGGCCAGGGCTGGACCTTCCCCCGGACCCATGCTCTGTCCACTGCTGACCCCCTGCCAATACTCCTACTGCTCCTTTTTCCTTCCCTGTCTGGAGGAAACAGAACAGTCTGTGTGTCTTGGGCAAATTGCTGGCCTTCTCTGGGCTTATTAGTGGTGACAAACCAGGCCCATGGCCTTCTGGGAGGATCTGGAGAACCCCAGGCTCCCGATCAAGGGCTATGGGAACTGCTGGAGGGGGGAGGTTGAGCAGGGGCTTTGGGCTCCTACTCTGCATGGGCCTGAGTGTCTACTCTTTGGTCTGTTTTCAGTGTAAGCCCCTGAACACCCAGCTTATCTCGAAAGCCTCCTCTTTCCCTGACATTTTAGGAGAGTATGTGCCCCCCACCGCCCCAGCCATCAGGGCCCTCTCTGAGGGGGGTGTCTGCCCCTGGGCTCCCCGCCAAGCCCAGGACTCAGGCCAGGCCACGGCCAGCAGGGGCCCGATGGCTGGGGCTCGTGTCGTGGCAGCCTCCAGGCTTTGAAGGAGCCAGAGAGACAGAGTTGGGTGGCTGGGACCCAGATGGTCTTACTGGTGTGAGGTGTGGAGGATGGGATGTCTCTTGAATCCTGCCATCTGGTCTCTGTGCCAGACACAGGACAATGTTGCCTCCCGAGGGCAGAAGGTCGGTGTGTGTGTGTGTGAGTAATGCAGCAAGAGGGGCGAGGCCTGTGGCACCAAGGACGGTAGCATATGGTAGAACAAGCTCAGAGTCCCACGGATGGGGCCATGACCCTGTTTCCAACCTCACTGGCAGGAGACCTCAGACAACATGTCCTCCTCTGCCAAGCGGAGGCCACAGCAGTCTGCCATCTCGCTCCACTCCGAGAAAGCACGATGGTGCCCGAGAGGCCTGATGCACCGAGCTGGTGCCCTGAAGGGCTCAGTGACCTCTGGCTGCCATCACTATCTTACTTTCTCTCCACACACGCGTCCCCGGACCTCTGCATGGTTCCCTGTTGGGGCTCTTGGGAAACCTCATCATCGCTACCCATTCACACGCCCACAGTCCCCATTAGCCGGGCGGCTCCTAGAAGGCAGGCTGCGGCCAGGTCTTGTCCTCTGCTCATGGCCTGGCCCGTGGTGGAGGCGCCCAGGAAATCTTGGTGGCATAAATGCGCCTGAGTGATGTGGGGAACGATGCCGGGCTCTTCTGTCCAGTGGTTTCTCCCCTGGGGGCCTGGGGAGATGATGTTTCACAGGCCAGCCGGACAGGCCAGATCCAGGTGGAAGGTCCCTAGTGGACAGGGCTGCCCTACAGGAAAGAGGAGTTTTTCAAGGACCCCTATCAGGTGGCCCGAGAATCCAGGTTTCTTGCTCTGGGGCCGATTCCCTGTCTTCTACTTCACATTGCCTCTAGGAGGCTGTGTATTTTGAGGCAAGTTGCTCTCCCTCTTTGGGCCTCTCTGTCTCTATGTGTTTGATGAGGCAGGTGGACCAAGTTTTCGGGGAGTGCTTGCTGAGACGTGAAGTGTTGGGAGATGCCCGGCAGAGGTACCGTCCCTCACCCCCTTTCCGGGTACGATTCCCCAGCTCTGTGTGAGTCGATAGAAGGTGCTAGACTCTGATTCTCACGGCGGGACCGCAAGTGCAATCGGGTTGGCTGGCACTGGAAGATACTGGATTTCTACTGTAGCAGCTGTGAGGAAGGGCTGTCATCAGGGGGGAAACCCCAAATTCCCTGCTACTCCCCATTTAATCAAAGGCTTGGATAAAAGGAAGACTGTTCATTGAGGAAAGTCTGAAGGATACCAAGCACATTTTTCTAGAGACACCGCACCCCGAAATAGACCCGTGAATCAACTCAGACCCAACCATAAGAATGCTGTGGGTCACTTAGTTCAAAATCCCACACATGCCCTGTTTTGGGGATGGGAGGAGGAGAATGTTCCTAGGTTTTCAGGGCCCAGAAGAGTAGGGCTTCTCTTCTTCAACTGGTTTGGTTGTATCTTGTGGGCACCATGGTTCATGAAATTGATTCTATTTCTCTTTTCTCATGGGCCACCAGGGAACTCACTGCTTGATCTACCAACCAGACAGATGTCCATCCCTGTCTTTTATTTTCTTTTCCCACTCTTTGACCTAATTTTCTCATTTGAAAAATGATTTTACCCAGGGTGTATTTTGTAAGCTGTCTCAAATTCTTTCTATTAGGATGTGGAATAAAAATCTATGAAAGAAAGGGAAATGTTGAGTCTTGCGTGAAGTGGGCACTGGAGGAAGGGAGGTGGAAGTGGGGGAGGGGAAGGCAGGAAAGCAGGTGATGGGTAGAGCTTTATGGAGAACCCACAGGTCAGGGAGCAAATTCCTGGGAGGCAGTGAGGGGGAGCAGCTAGAGAAATATGATCAGAACAGGTGTCAGGCACTGAGTGAAGAAGGGGTTGTCAGGGGCCTGGTCTGGGGGGCCTTGAGTGTCAGGCGAGGTTTCTATTTCTCGAGGATTGCCTATATCCCAGGCACTTTACAGACATCATTTTGAACTCCCACATTATTCCAGACTTTACAAATTAGGAGACTAAGTCTCAAAAAAGTTAAATCATTTGGCCAGTGCTGCGAAATCTGAGAAACGGCTGAGCCCAGACTGGAACCACAAATAGTAGGGCTCCAGGATCTAGACATTTCCCCATCCAGCTGCCCTCAGGGGCCGCAGGATGCCGGAGCAGTCTTATGGGGTGGGGGGTTGGCAGATGGGATGTGTGTTTCAGACAGGTCCCCACTGCCTGCTGTGCGGAATGAGGTGAGCCTGGGGATGGGGAGAGCGGGGGAGCGGCTCAGGCCCTGGCAGGGACAAGGGTGCGGGTGCGGTAGGGGTGAGGGTAGAGGGGAAGGGATGGGGCCGGAGAGGTTTGGGAGGTAGAGCTGATGAGTCAGGTGGGGTGACTGTTTAGATGCTGGAGATGAGGGAGGGGACAACTGAAGGGGTTGCCTTGGTCTGTGCTTGGTACCTGGGGTGGAGGCGGCACCATCTGCTGAGAGAGGCAGGGAGGGGGAGGGCAGACAGCCAGTGGGGGGCAGGGAAGGAGGTGATGCGCCTGGGAGGCTGCTGAATCGGCCACTTGTGGGGGTGGGGCTGGCTGCACCTGACCACGAGCCCCTAGTGCCCAGCCCAGCCCCGCACGTGATGCTGTTAACGCCACGTGGAGCCTGGGATGTTCCAGAGCCGGGGAGGGAGCCAGTGATCTCTGAAGGTCCGCGGTGCCCAACAGAGACCTGGGTCTGGCTTTCAGGCTCTGAGTTGGGTGACTCATGGCCCTCGCCACTTCCTGCTATTAGAGCCGCTGGCCACAGGCCCTCTGGCCCTGCCGGAATCAGTGGGTCCCCTGCCTTCTCGCGATAGTTGAGTCAGAGCCCCCGAGGCCCACAGGGGGTCCAGGATCCTGCCCTGGGAGATCCCAGAGGAGTGAGTCAGTGTAAGGAGCTGTGAGGGCCCGACGGGTGGTGAGCCCTCCGATGATCAGAGCAGCACCTATACACAGAACACCCAGGGCACGTCTTCTTCAGTGAATGACTAAGAACCTGGGACCTGGACTTGGCTTCCCGTGACTCTGCCGCCTTGTCTTGTGTATGTCAAAGCTCTTCTCGGAGCCTTGGTTTACCCGACTGGAAAATTAAGGGACTCTAGGGGCTTTTCCAGCTGGAAGTGGGAGGATCATGGGAGGCAGGAGGAACTGAGCCTGTGGTGCTCGGCGGGCGCTGGGAGCGGAGAAAGGCCACCTGTGGGGCTCCAGAGAGCTGGGCTCTGCTGCGCACCCCCCCCCCATGGCCATCCTACATAAGCTCAGGCACAGGCGGCACGTGGGGGCTGAAGAGGACCCCTCCCCCCGAGGAGAGGAGCCCACAGCTGGTGTCCGCAATCACAGAACAGCCCAGAACCCATTCTGATGGCTCGCAAGGCCGGAGGCAGGCAGATTCCTTGCCTGATCATGCCAACCAAGGCTTCCCTGGGCCAGGTAGTTCACCCTCCTCGGCATCAAATGACTTCCCCAACCGGAGCGATTCCTTCCCCTGCCCTTATCCACCAGTTTTTAAATAGTCCGAGTTGGGGTCTCAAACAGTGGCCCGAGGGCCAGATCTGCTGACACTACGGGCTTGACCTACAGTGTTCTGTTTTTAAGAAATATTGAATTTTAATGCATTAGGCAAAGCAACTGTGTTACCTGTGTTACTCCCTTTGCCACAGTTGGTACCCCTCCCTGTGTGCTACAGCTGGCGGCTTCCCACATTTATTATCCGCCCAGCCTCTGAAGGCATCTCGGTCTGGATGCTCGGCGCTGGCTCCAGAGCCCTGTCTTGTGAATGGGGAAACGGGACGTGGGGGCTCCTGGGTTAACGGGATCCCAGGTCCCTGAGGTCTGCCCTTCAGAGCTGTGCTCCAACATCATTTCCCCAGTGAGCCTTCCCCGATCAGTCGACGCAAACGGCACCCCACCCCTCTGCCCCTCTAACCTGCTTCACTGGGTCTCAGCACCTCCTGACGCCCCAGTGTCTGTCCTGCTGTGTATTCGCTGACTCTCTTGCTGTTCTGTATGTCCCATGAGGGCAGGGACTTGGTCTTATTCACCACTGTATCACCAGCACCAAGAATAATGTTTGGTGCATGGCAGGAGCTCAAAAGGACCGTTGAAGAATGGGGAAAGTAAGTCCCCGGACATGGTCGCACCAGCACCGGATATCCTCCCTGCTGCCGTGCCTCCGGGCTGTTCCGGGGGCATCCTGGAGTCATGCGAGGGTCCCACGGTCACCCAGCAGCTGGCAGGCCTCTCCCCTGCGAGGGGCTGTGTTCGAGGCTAACCCAGGCACGTGCTCCCAGCTGAAGGTTCTCCTTGCCAGAGGGGAGGGGGGCAGTGATGTCATTCAGCTCCCCTACCCCTGCTCCTCCCAAATTTGATCAATCAAGCCTGATATTCCAAGTTCAAATAGATGACAGCATGGGTGTGCAGCATGTGCCTTTTGTGGGTTGTGGGCAGGGCAGGAACCTGGGCAGGTCATGGTGTCTGAAGGGACATGTTCTTAGAGCCAGAGGAGAGAAGGAGGGGGCAGGGAAGCCAAAAGCAGGAAACTTTTATTTTTTCTTTCTTTGTTCCTTCTTTTCTTCTTTTCAAGATTTATTTATTTAAGAGAGAGCGAGCACGCAGGCACACAGAGACGGAGAGGGAGAAACAGACTCCCAGCCGAGCAGGGAGCCCGACGTGGGACTCCATCCCAGGACCTGGGATCATGATCTGAGCTGAAGGCAGAGGCTTAACCGACTGAGCCACCTGGGGGGCCAGTCTCCTCATTTTTCTTTAGAGACAGACTTCATTTTTTCTCTAATAGTAAAAACATCCGCTTCTGAAATTTTCAAACAATATGCAAAAGCATAAGGAAGAAGGTAAAGTGAAACAAAATGAAACAAAACACAAGAACCCTGACATTCTATCTCCCAGGGATCCAATCAACAATTAAGAGCCAATCCAGGGTCCGATGGCCTGGGTTCAAATCCTGCCTCGACCACTTGCCAGGGTCAGATCTTGAGAGGGTCCCTTAGCTTCTCCATGCCTCACTTTCTCTGTGAAATGGGGATGCACGGATGTTCCTCTCAGTCTCTGTGCCTACTCTCCGCTACTCCCTCCCTCTTTCCTCTGGCCCTGAGAACATTTCCCTTAAGCTGCTGTGACCTGCCCGAGGCCCCTGCCCCACCCACAACCCGCAAAAGGCACGTCCTGTATACCCAGGCTGTGGTCTGTTTGAACTTGGGTTCCCGGCTTAGCTGTTACCTGCCACCTAATATTGTGGTGAGGATTAGGTGGGTGATGACACGGAAGGGGTTGAGAACAGCGCCCAGCACATGGTCAGTGGCCAACAGGTGTCTGCTAGCATCTCGTCACCCTTGTCACCGTCGTCACCCTCATTTTTGCAGACAACTCTTCATGCACCAACCTGCCTTCTTCCCCTCCTCCCTCTTTCCTGTCCGTCCGTCCGTCCATCCATCCATCCATCCATCTTCCTTTTTTTTTTTAAAAAAGATTTTATTTATTTATTTGACAGGCAGAGATCACAAGTAGGCCGAGAGGTGGGCAGAGAGAGAGGAAGGGAAGCAGGCTCCTTGCTGAGCAGAGAGCCCGATGCGGGGCTCGATCCCAGGACCCTGGGACCATGACCTGAGCCGAAGGCGGAGGCTTTAACCCAGTGAGCCCCCATCCATCTTCCTTTAATGGGAATATTCCCATGTGCTCTCTGAGAGCCCGCTTTTTCCACTCCACTTTACATTACGTATGAACAAAATGGCTCAGGTTCTCCTTGGTGGGGGTAGAAACCCCTTGGGTGTTGTGTTGCTAGGCTCTGTGTCCATGGGGGTAAACCTAGACTTTGCGTCGGTGCCATTGGGTATAAAGAACTTTGTAGATGGGGAACACTCACCGTCGGATGTGTTGGCCTAAGAAAGACGTTTCAGGAAGATCTTGAAAGTGAAAAGTAACCACATAAATGCTTATACGATTTTTATGTTTCCCGTCTTCCTCCTCGGACAGGGGGTTCCCGGAGCAGGGACTGTGTCCCCCTCCTGCCTGTTCAGACTGGCAGTTCCCCAGGTGAGGGTGCTGCTCTGTCTCCCCTCTCTCTTTGGCATCCTCCCACCCCAGACCTGTGGACGGCGGCAGTCCTGGTTGTGCGTCCTTATTCTGCCCGGTGCAGTGGCTGCCTGGGAGCAAGAGGACCCCGTGGCCGAAGGGGTGTCCAGTGCCTCTCAAGGGAACTCCCCTCCTCCTCCTCCTCTTTGCCCAGTCTGATGGGAACATGGCACCCG
The DNA here is from genome assembly GCF_963455335.1 of Martes martes. Classification (NCBI taxonomy): domain Eukaryota; kingdom Metazoa; phylum Chordata; class Mammalia; order Carnivora; family Mustelidae; genus Martes; species Martes martes. The sequence goes on along the minus strand of NC_137891.1, from coordinate 179,453,115 downwards.
TAAAGTGTTACTGTCTTCGCGGGCCTTATAGACACTTCCTAAATGGGAGCCCCCGGCCCCCCTGCCCACCCCTAGCTTTCCCCGTCTCTCTGATGACAGCTCTGTCCTTCCAGCTGCTGCGGCCCAAGCACTCCCGTCATCTCTGACTCCCCTCTTTCTCTCGCACCCACACCCAACCTGCCCGCATCCCTTCCCAGCCCTGTCCTCAGGAGACATTCAGAACGGAACTGCTCCTCCCCGCGGTCACGGCTGCCCCTAGGACCAAGCCACCATCGTCTCAGCTCTTGTGGGGGCTCCCGCAGTATCAGTGCTATCGGATCAGGACTGTGGTCTCTTTGATTCTTGGCTGCGTCCCCATCGCCTACAGGAGTGCCCACCACGGAGTAAGTGCTCCGCAAACGCTTGTCAAGTGAGCGACCGGGGTTCCACGAGCACCCCCAGAACAGGCGGGGCTGCAAAGACGGGATTTTGAGGGATGAATCAGGCCTCCCCAGCCCCTTGCTCTGAGCGCCTTGTGAGGTGCCCTCCCCACTGGCTGGCCGTCTCTGGAGTTGGGGTACAAGGCTCTAGCCTGAGCTTCTGGGGATGGTTTGGTGAGTCAGGAGGACCTGGGTGTCAGCCGTGGCTGTCCTCCCACTGACAGTGGGTCCTCTCCTCCCTGTAAAACGAGGATACCAGGAAGAGGTGTGAGCGTTTCTTTCAGCGAATGCTGGGGATCAGGCCCTGTGCTAACCCTCGCACGCGTAGCTCATGTATCCCCACATCCGTCCGATGGAGCAGGCGCAGTTGCCATCTCACGCCTGGGAGAGGAAGCCACAGAAGGGTGGAGCGTCTGCCCAAGGTCATAGGTTGTAAGAGGCCAAGCCGGTATTTGAACCCCGGAGGTCTGACTGCCCCATGTTTTGGATGTGTGAGATCGGGATCTGCTCCCGGCATGTCATCAGCCCTCAGAAAGTGCTGACGTTGTGACTGTGAGGGTTCAAGCGCCCAGGTCTGAGGCTGGAGTCAAAGCTAGGGAAGGAGAGATAGGGCCCACGGGGAGCTCCTGGGGGCAGCTGAGCCCTGCTCCATCGGGGCCCCCAACGGAAGCCTCCATTTCCCATCTCTCTGAGAGACCTGGGGTGCCTCCTCCCTGGCCTCCTGGGTTGGCAGGCCTGAGTGAGAGGGCTGGGCGGGGAGCCAGGAGGTGGGGACTCGGTTTAGGCAGCTAATCAGGTCACAGGGTGAAATTAAAAGGGAGGAGGAAAGCACCGACCCATCAGAACGCAGGCTCCTTTCTGGCGACTTGGTGCCCAGGACAGGAGCCCGGGAGATAGGAAGAGCAGAGCCCGGGAGCCCGGGGCACGGGATGGCCCCGCAGAGATCTGTGAGGCTGTCCCTCAAGAAGCCCACCTATGCCGTGTGTGTGGTGGGAGTTGAGACATCTGTGGACGTTCACAGGTGAGAACGGAGAGGTACCCGTCTGGGTGCAGAGGGCTGGACTGCACCGGAGGACCCCGAGGCCATGGGGTGGGTGCCCGCTGGACACATCGAGCATGCTAGAGGGTGCTGGTAGGCGGTTGTTCAGAGTGTGGAGCAGGTGGCCTGGATGGAGAGCCTGGGTATCAGGGAGGAGCTAGCGTATCAGGCCCGTCTTGGGGCTCCGTCTTTCCTGGGCACCTGGGGTCGGGTCTTTGGCCTCAAGTCCCTGGATCGGGGTTCTAGCTCTGAGCCCCGGGCTCTGTGTTCTGACATCAGAGAGGCGCTGGTGTGCGGCACCAGAATGAACTGGTACTCAAGACGGGGAGCAGGACTGGGCCACCCTGAATTTCTCCCTCTTTCTTGCCAACAGCCCTTCTGTCTGAGGTGGAGGTGTGGGGTGTGTGGCGGCTTGATCCTTGGAGGCCGGCCAGGGTGATTGGGATCAGGAGGGAGTGTCAGAGGGATGATTCAAGGAGTTAATAAAGAACAAGAACCTAGAACAAGACCCGGGCTTGTGTTTGCCGCAATGATGACGGTGCCGGCGGTGATGGGGGCCTTGGTGACATCTGAGGGGCCCCAGGAGAATCTGCTTCTCCTGTTGGCCCAAGTCTCTGACCTGTCCTGGCTCTGCCCAGATGGGGGCCCAGGGACCTGGTCTGGCTTCAGTTTCCTCACCTGGCCATGGAGGGAGAGGGACTTGGGGGTCTCGGGGGGCCTTTCCAGCTCTGATACCATCTATGGACTCCATTCTGTCTGGAACTATTTAGGAACTCCATTCCTGCTGGATAAGAGGGGGCTGGAGCCCCTGCAGATAAAGGGCTCAGGGTGGGGGACCCCCTCTCAGAGGAGGCGGGGGCTGGGGAGTCTGTCCCAAGGTGGGATCTGAGCTCCCACTGCCTCCTGGGTCTCAGTTCCTGTGCTGTCCCAGTCTGGTTGTGCATACTGGGTCTGCCTTCCCGTGTGGCCTCCGGTGAGCCCCTGTCCCAGAAACCCTCCGAACCCTGCTCAGAGTGGCCTGGGACCCCGGTGACAGGGCTGAGGAGGGGGAGCCAGGACGCTTGGAGGCCAGACCTTGGCTCTGAGTCCTGTTGGGAGTCCTGGCATGGGGCTGGTTCTCTCGGATCTGGGTGGGTAGCCGAGATTCCCGTCCTTTTAACGTAGCATTTCCCCGGCTTAGCAAATGGGAAAATAGGACGCCCAGTTAAGTATGCATTTTAGGTAAACAAAATAATTGTTTTTAGTATATCCTATGGGACCTACTTATGTTTTTAAAAACTGCTGCTTAGCTGAAATTCAAGTTTAGCTGGACATCCGACTTTATCTGGCCACCCAGCTCTAACACCAAGGGCAGGGAAGGGGCTGCTAGCAGGCCCCCCGCTGTCCGGATTCCAGACCTCTGCTCTCATCCTGGGGGGTGGTTGTTTCCGGAAGGTCATTTCAGAAACTTGGGCCCTACACGGTGCTGCTGACTAAGGCCGGAAGCATTTTCCTGGGAGCCAGGAGACATGGGTTCTAGTCTGATCTCAGCAGCTGACTTGCTGTCTGGCGTCAGCCAAGTCACCGGCCCTTGCTGGGCCTCATTCCTTATCTAAGCCTCAACAGAGTGAGCTGAGTCCCATCTTGAGTTCAGCGTGGAGGTCAAGGGCCCCGATTCTGGACAGACTCGGCTTCTCATCCTAGCTCCATTTGTGGCTGTGTGACCCTGGGCAAGCCGCTGTCCTTCTCTGGGCCCTGGTGTTCTCATCTGACAATGGGGTGGGAGGGGGAATAAACGAGATACTGCGTGTTTAGGGCCCCTGGAAGCTGGAGGGGGTGCTCACCGCTCCTCCGGTCCCTGTTCCTCCCATCACGTCTCAGAGGGTGGGAGGAACAGAGGACGGATTAGACTGTGAGTGGGGTGGGAACGGAGGGCGGTTCCCCTTTGGGATCACCCAGCACCCCAGCACCCTCAGATTCGGGCCCTGGCCTAGTGGCGGAGCACAAGGAAGCTGCCTGGGTTGGCCACAGCTGCTGCGCTCCGGTTGACTCTGGGAGGAGGGGGGCACTCCTTTGGGGCCCTGAAGTGAGCACTTTCAAGTATTTTATTTTGAATGTGGGGCTCGGACCCATGACCGTGAGATCAAGACCTGAGCCGAGATGAAGAGTCGAGCACTTCACCGACTGAGCCACCCAGGTGCCCCCCGAGTGGGCATTTTGAGAGACCCCCACCCAACAGCCCTTAGGGAGCCTTCATCCTGGGCGTTGGTCTTGACCAGGGGTGTAAAATACTGAGGGTCTCTAAGCTAGAAAATGGAAGTTTATTTGTAGCAAGTTGGTTTAAAAGGAAAGGAAGAAACCGCCCCCCCCCCCGCCCCGACGTCTGGTCTGAGATAGGTAGAGAAGCGGGCATGGCATTATCAGCCTGGGAAGGCTTGAAGAGGAACCTGAAGTTCACCCAGGGCCCGGGCTGGCTAGGATGATGAACTTGGGGCTCCTCCACGCCCATTGCCAGGTGTCCTGCTCCAGCTGAGGCCAAGCAGCGGGTTTCTACTTAGCCTTGCTGATTGAAGGGGAAAGCCCCCCCACCCCCAGGAGGCTAAGCCCCCCAGGAGAGCCAATGAGGGTGGACATGTGGGGTGATGAATTCCCCCAGGTGCTGTGTGGACCTTGTAGAGAAATATTTGTGTTTGGGGTAACTGTGTGCCCCAGCCCAAGGAACCCTTAGAAATCCCCTGACTCAGGATGTGCTATAGAACCCCCCCACCGAAGGACTAGCTCCCCACCCTGAACCATCACCCCAGCAGACTTGCTCCCCACCCCCAACCCTGACCCCCCCGAGTCTGGTCAGATTACCCTGGTTGTCCCTGTCCTCGCTTGGAGGTGGCCCCCAGAGGACGCATGCCAAAAAAGAGGGGAGGGTGGGGAGTGTGGGGAGTCTATCCGTGGTGCGGTCTGGCCCTCCTTGTCCGCCCAGAGGCCAGAATGAGAGCCCCAGGCTGGAGGCTGTAATGAATGTTTACTCTCTGGCCGGGAGAAGCTAGCCAGGGGGGGGAGGGGGAAGAGACATCCTCCGGGATCTCTCCAAAGCCTCCCTCAGCCCTACAAAAGCGTAGCAAAATAGACTCTTCAGGCCAGACGGGTAACATTCGAGGCGCCCAGGGAAGAGGGACTCCGGCGGCCTCTCCGAGGAGCTGGAGAGAGGCCCCAGGCGGCTGCTTTTTCCTGGGGTTCTGTGTATTTTAAAAAATGAAAATGCCAAAACAGAGTTATAAAACCTGTGGTATATATATTCTTAATGTTTACATTGAATAAATTGATGCTTTTAACGTGCGCAGAAGTACAGTGAGGTATAATTGTGCGGCTCACCGGGTAATTACCGGATTGCTGCAGACACTAATTCGTAATGACGGACGGACTCCGAGAGCCGGGCTGGACCAGGGTTTGAAAGCCGGGTGAGGACCGTCTCTCTTCCTGGCTCCATCCTGGGCCGCACCGCATTCCTTCGTTAGAAGTAATGTTGCAGATTGAACGTGAGGTGCCTGGAGACTCTGGGCCCGGGGTCCTCCCCGCCCTCCGCGGGGTCCGGACATGGAACGTGCGCTGTATGTTCTTGGGAGAGAAAATGTTGGCGTCGGGGCGGACCTCTGAGGTCAGCCACTGTTTAATCCTACAGGTGTCCCTTCCTCCCTGGTTCCCCTGGCCACCTGCCATTTAAGACCACGGGCCCCTCCCCGTCGGTCTCTCTGTCCTCCCCTCCCTGCCCCTCCCATCATTTCCAGTTTGGTTTCCCTTCCAGCTCCCATCACTGCCAACCCCCAGCAGTCCCGTCTCCCCCCAGTCCCTGCCCTTCCTCGCTCGGTGGGCCCACCCTCTAGGGACCCCGAGAGAACACTTGAGACGCCTGGAATGGGAGGGTCGCTCCCAGGAGAGGCAGATTCCTCCCAACCCCAAAATGCTCTCCTTGTCACATGTCCTCATCTTTGCTCCGTCCAGAGAAGGTTCCACTCCCTTCTCGGGGGCTGCTAAGCGGCTGTTTAGCTCTGCCAAGGGGTCCTGAGGCTCGAAGATGTTGTGGGTGGTATGTGGGGCTAGCTGGCAAATCCCCAACCAGCTGAGGTCGTCAGCTACCGGGGGAGCCTGGGACGTGGGCCTCAGCTGTGGGCCCGGACAGGTGCCATCGAGACACCTGTGTGTGTGGGCTCCTGGCTCTCGGGGGCCAGGGCCGAGGGAGCTGGGACGTACTGGCTCTTGTCAGGGCCCTGCCGTCACAGGAGGCGCAGAGCTGTGTTTGGCCCTCCAAATGCCCCGGAGAAGCCAGTCACCCTGCATTGGAGCCCAAGGCCACTTGAAGCCCTTAAAGTGCTCCAGTCACGTTTATGACCCTGCCTACCCCTACCTGGGTCACGGGCACCGTGCTGGGAGAGGTGGGCTAAGGCAGGGTTGAAAACTCCACAGTCGGCCCTGCCGTGGGTACAGCTATGTGGTCTGAGCCGGGCCGAGCCGAGGTTGCCGGGCCCAGGTTCCTCACCTGGGATGGAAGGCTGGCCACCATCCTCACTGGGTCCCTCGTGGTGGGGCTGGGGCCGCCGGAGAGCCAGTGCACTGACTTCGGAGTCATGACCTCTGGCCGGGGGTCAGGCGTGTACTTGCAGGCTGTGTGACCTTGGGCCCATCGCTTAGCCTGGCTGCGCCTGTTCTGCCCCTGCATGACGGGGATGATGTTGCTTGTTGTTCCTACCTGCGGCTTTGGCCCCCATTTTACAGATGAGGAATTTCATCTTGCATGAAATGTGTACGCACAGGCATGCTTTGCTTTCTGCAGTCGGGGAGCCCGTGGGTGAGAGGGAAGAAGTGACTCACCCGTGACTTCCCATCCATAGCTCTTGGCTTCTCTCCGGGGGCGGGGGGGGGGTAGATTCTGGTCCCCAGCCCCCATGTGGCTCTGCTGGGGGGCGCCAGCGGCGGAGAGCCCTGTCCTCTCCTCTCCAGCCCTCACTCCCAGGAAGGCAGGGGTCCGCTTGAAAGGAGGCCTCCCCTGCCTGGGCCCTCCTTCCAGGCCCTGGGTGTGCCCCTCCCTGAGCAATGACAGAGCATAAGCTACCCATGATTGTTATCACTGGGAAGGAAGGAAAGAGAGAACACAGCCGCACCCTGCACCCTTCTAGATTTAGGAGAAAGTGTCTGCCTGTGACGTGGGGTCTGCAAGGGGCCAGACACAGCCAGCGCCCGGGGAGGTCCGAGGAGAAAGCCACACTGGGGTGGGGAAGCTGGGGGAACCTTCTGGGGCCCTTGCCCCATGGAGGGCATTTAACAGATCCTCCTGAAACCTACCTTGTGTCCAGGTCCCTGCTGGGCTTGGCACTGGGAGGTGATACAGTCCGTACCCGTCGGTGAGGGACTTCGGTCTTCGTCTGGGAGCAAAAGGAACTTCAGGTTGTGGATGTTAACCACCCACATTTTTGGTCAAGTCGGGTAGTGAAGGGAGGTACGTGGATCCTCTTATCTCCCAGCCTTCTCTCCAGGATCTGCCCTCTCCCCATGTCCTTTGTGACCATAATGACAGTGGGTGGCACTGTAGCAAGGGCTCACGGCCTTACCTCAATGAAGTGTCCCAACAACCCCACGAGGTGTGGACAGCTATGATCCCCATTTTGCAGACAAAGACATGGAGACACAGAGAGGTCGAAGGCTTGCCCCAAGTCACACAGGAGCTGAGATTTGAGCTCAGGTCTACCTGATCCCAAATGCCATGAGTTCAACCCCCAAACACCTCAAGGTCTGGGAATCTTCTGTGTTGCTTGTCAGTTCAAGGGGAGGCGTGAGATCAAGGTAGAGGCTGAACTTTGGAGTCTGTCCCAAGTGGGGTCAAATCCTGGCTCTGCCACTGTGTCCCTGTGTGTGATCTCCCTTTGAATTTCAGTCCATCTTCTATAATGGGGAGAGGAATCCTGACTTCCCCACTCAGCAGGCAGAGGTCAAGGGGATGGTATTAGAATGGAATACCAGTGCGGTGCAGACCATGGTGTACCTGCCCCGTGGGGACCCATGAGGGCAGGCCGGGGTGACTCACCCGTGCCCTCCCCGTGCCTGGCGTGGTGCCTGATGCCCAGCAGGTCCCCAGGGAATGCGTGTTGAGGTAGGGCAGCCAGCAGCACTAACTGGGAGCTCCCTGGGCCCCTGGGCAGCTGCTCTCCTTTAGGACTGGAGCCTGGAGGAGGCTGCCCAGCTCTCTGGGACCGTCGGCTATGGTAGGTCTTGGCACCCAGCAGAAGCATCCACGGGGCTGGCTGTACCAGAGAGGACTTGCTGGGTCCTGCTGGCTGGCGCTATGTCATTTCTTGTGGCTTCGGTCCAGAAAACTTCAAGTCCAGAGCATCTGGAAGGTGGCACCTTGGGGGCACCCAGGGGGCAGGTGTTTGGGCAGGTGTGAGGGCGGCTGTAGGCTTGGCTGGCCCCGTTTGCTCAAGAGCTGCCCACTGGCTCGCTCCTCAGCCTTTCCATCCAATTCGGCATTATTCTCCTGCCTTTGCCTCTCCCCAGCACGGTGCCCTGGGCAGCCCTCCAGAGCACACTTGTCCTTTGCCACCATGCCCCCATCCCCACGACCCAGCTGGAGGCTAGGTCAGCACCATTCTGCCCTCCCTGCCCAGGCCCTAGGCTGGGAAGAGGGACCCCAAACCCCTCAACTCTATCCTCTGGGGGGCTGGTGACATCCAAGCAGCAGGTATGATGAAGGGCACGGGAGGGACTTCTCCAAGACTGTTGTGTTTCTCCTCTCCTTAGAGACCAGTGGTAAGTTTCTGAGTAGTTGAGGTAAGGTGTGGCCTGCTGAACCCCAGTAGGAGGAAGCTTCTGGGAAGGTGCAGCCGAGCAAAAGGAAAAGCTTTCTAATTACCTGAGCTGTCAAAGCACAAAGGGATGTGTGGTCGTGAGCTGTCTGGCCCAGGAAGAGTTCAAACACAGAGCCCTGCGATGGGCAGGAGGCAGGCCAAGATGATCTCTGAGACCTTTCTCTGACCCAGGGCCTGCAGATACTCCACAGACTTATTGTTTTGGGGGAAGCAGGAGCCAGGAGGTCATGGGCGCTGTCCTCTTGGCCTGCACCAGCCCCACTCCTGCAAAATTCACGTGGTTGTGTGGGGAAGAGGGGGCATGGCTTTCCTGACTCGTTGCCCCACACACGGCCTTGGGTTCCACACCAACCCCCCACCCCCAATCCCAAGGAATCGTGTTGAGGAGCTTGTGTTGCAAAGTTTCAATTTCCTTTTTCCTTCCTACGTCTTCCCCAACTAACTCACCCTTCCAGTCCCCCTGGGGGCATGCTCAGGGAACACATGATCATTTTCATGTCAATCAGCACAGCCTTTGATGGGAGATAAACCTGCTGCTCCCTCCTCCCTTTGCCAGCTGTGTGACCCTAGGAAGGTTACTTAACCTCTCTGAGATTTCTTCATGGGCTAGATGAGGACAGCAACACATACCTGGGAGGGTAGTTGTGAGTGCAGATGACATCATGGGTGTCAAAACCTGAGCAGGTGCCTGGCACATGGTAGGTGCTGGGAAAAGCCACCCCAGCGTCCTCCTCCCCACTATTACCTGCGGAACACGCTGTCCTTCTGCTTCATCAGGTGGCTGGGAACTACCTGTTGACTTGAAATTCCCCATCTCACCATTGGGGAAAACCTCCTGTGAGGTTTTCTAAGAATTGACTCTCTTCTCCTCGCAGCCTCTTTCTGAACCTGGTGCATACCAGCTTTGGGGTGCAGGGATGAACACGGGTCAGGCAGTCTGCGGCTCTGGGGGACACAGATGGACTGTGACAGGGCCCCAGGGAAGGTCTGAACCCATGCTATGGGAACACAGGGGAAAGGACACAGGGAGCTGGCCCTCCTGGGCTGGGCTATTTGGGGGGCTCTGGGCTGAGTGATAGTAATGGTGGCAGTGGCACCTAATGCCTTTTAAGCACCTACTGTATGCCAAGCACTTTAAATGCATCATCTGCTGGAATCCCCCCCACAGCCCTAGGAAGTAGCTCTTTGGATTGTACCCATTTCACAGAGGAGGGAAACAGAGGCTCAGAGCAGGTCAGCGACCGGGTTTGGGCCCACACTCTGCACAGAACCCACACTTCCCTCCACAGAGATGGTATCTGGAGTGGGTCTTCAAGAATACAGATTTCTCCTCGCCCAACCCCTTCCTCACCCCGCACCCCTGCAGAGGTGGGAGAAGGGCCCCAGCTCATCGCCGTCAGCGTGAACATGATGATAAAGACACAATGCTGACACGTGTGGTAATGACTTACACCCTCTCGTCTGACGGGTGCTTTCAAGACCGTTATTTCATCTGCCTGTGAGTCTGGGTTGGGTCTGGGGGCTGCTCTGTGAGACTCTGCTGTAGGGCAGCCGGCCGGCAGATGTCACCTAGAGGCTTCTACCGAGCCGCCCTCAACCTCCTACCCCTGCTGGTTACACCCCCCAAGAGCAGCCCTTCATCCACGGCCCCAGCCACAGACCCGGGAGCCTGAGAGATGAGGAAAAGCAGGGTGGACCCCCTCTTCGAGGCCTGGGCATGGTCCAGGGGAGGACGCCAAGCGAATGAGGCTCTGAGATAGTGAGGGCCTCTTGGGCATAACCTGCCAAACGTGGGCACCGGCGGGAAGCAACGGCCCCCTACCTTTCCCTCCCGGTCTGCAAAGCTCCTGCTTGGGAGAGCCTCGGCTCTTTTGCACCTTTTCCACCCCGAGAGGCAGCCCGAGGGAAACCACCTAGATGGGGGTGATGGAACAGGGGAGGCAGTGGGGGCCAGAGGGCAGGTGAGACCGGCAGAGGGTGGAGGCGGCGGCCCTGGGGGTCAGCCCGGCCCATCGTGGTCCTCCTGCACGTCATCACCTCTCCTTGAGGCTTGGCCTTGGAGGGACTGTCCTGGCACCTGCCAGGTAGAAAGAAGCCGAGAGCGGACTCCCAGCACCCCAGAGGCAGCAGCGGCTGAGTAAGGTGGGGGGCAAGAAGCAGGCTGGGCTTGGAAGGGCTGGACAGCCCCAGAGCCTCTGTTCCCGCTCTTTCCCCCTCTTCTTTTACCACCGTCGTTGTTATTACTGTTACTGTTATTTCTTACCCCAAATAGGGAGTTGCATGCCAGGGCTATGACTTGGAAATTTTGCCCAAAGCTGGGGATCGGCTCCATAGAACCCCACTCCCCTTGACAGGGCTATGTCTGGCGATGGCAGTCCCTGGCTGGGCGGGGCATGTGTCTCCCAGGAGCTGGGAACCTTTCTGCCACCAGCTGGGGCTCATGCCTGCTTGCTTTTGGGATGTGTGGGGAAAGACTCTGGGACCCGGCAGGTTGGATTCAAGTCCAGCAGGGCCACATGCCAGCTGGGCAGTCCTGGGTTTCTGGGTTTCCCTGTCCTCATCCATAACACAAAGGTTTACTGTGCTCCTGGTCCGTGCTAGACACTGAGCTGGGCGCTCAGGTGACAGTAGGTTTAGAGAGAGTAAAGTGGAAAAAGTGCCTGCATTCTAGAGGGAGAAACAGGGGGGACAGGCAATAAGCAAATATGTCAAAATAAGCAGAATATGTCAGGGGGAAATGAAGCTGGCTCACGGTGTTAGAGAGTGTGGTGTTCATGGTGTCTTCCTATCACACTGTCCTAAACTGGGCAGGGAAGAACTTTCTGAGAAGGAAATGAGGGGTGAGGACCCAGCAGATATCTGTGAGCTGACCATCCTGAGCAAGAACTGCAGGTGCAAAGGGCCTGAGGTAGGAGTGAGATGAGCGTGCTAGAGGGAGAGCAAGGAGCTGAATCTGGGAAAAGGGGGAAAGGGAAGCCACCTGGTCAGGAAGCCAGTTTGACTCTGTGGAAGGGTTACATGCAGGAGGGACACCAGAGGGTTTTTTTTGTTTGTTTGTTTTAAATAAAGAGGACGCTTTTGCAGATAGATCCAGAACAGACTGAGGGCAACAGGAGAGGAGGCAGGAGACCAGCTTTTTGTAAAAATTCATGTGAAAGTGATTGGTGATCTGCTCTGGGGTGTTAGCTATTGGCAAGGTGAGAGTGTCTGCCCCAGGCATGACATGAAGGTGGAGTCCTTAGGGTTTGCTGGGCCGCTGGGTGCAAGGGAGGGAGGGGACCCCAGGGTGAACCCAAGGATGGAGAGGCAGGGGAAGTTCTTGGGCAGGTCTGGACGGGGCAGGGGTGGGGAGGTAGGAGTTTGATTTTGGACACTGTAAATTTATTTATTTATTTATATATTTATTTACATTATTGTTTTTAGAGTCGAACTTCTTTTAAAAAAATTATTCCAGCATAGTTAACGTACAGTGTTACACTGGTTTCAGGTACACAATATAGTGATTCAACAATTCTATACATTAACCAGTGCTCATCATGGAAGTGTACTCATTAGTGTGTGTGTATATATATATATACACACATGTATATAAAATATATATATTTATGTATATAAAATATTTATATTTATATATATAAAATATTTATATTTATATATAAAACACACATCTTTTTTATCCATTTATCTATCAATGGACACTTGGGCTGCTTCCATAATTTGGCTGTTGTCGGTAAGCAGCAGTAAACTTAGGGATGCATATATCTTTTTAAATTAGTGTTTTTGTGTGGCTCGGGTAAACACTCAGTAGGGGAATTATTGGATCATAGGGTAGTTCTACAGTTAATTTTTTGAGGACCCTCTGTACTGTTTTCCAGAGTGGCTCCATTCTAGAGGGAGAAACAGGGAGGACAGGCAATTCCCACCAACAGTGTGTGAAGATTCCTTTTTCTCCACATCCTCGCCGACACTTGTTGTTTCTTGGGTTTTTGGTTTTAGCCATTCTGACAGGGGTGAGGTGATGTCTCATTGTGGTTCTGATGTTGAGCACCTTTTCATGTGTCTGTTGGCCATCTGGATGTCTTCTTTGGAGAAATGTCTGTTCATGTCTTCTTCCCATTTTTAAAATTTGTTTTTTGTGGGGTTTGAGTTGTATCCGTTCTTTATATAGTTTGGATATTAACCCTTTATTGGACATGTCACTTGCAAATATCTTCTCCCATCCCGTAGGTTGCCTTTTAGTTCTGTTGATTGGTTCCTTCACTGTGCAGATGCTTTCTATTTTGATGTAGTCCCCATAATTCACTTTTGCTTCTGTTTCCCTTGCCTCAAGAGACATATCTAGAAAAATGTTGCCACGGCGGATGTCAGAGAGATTACTGCCTATACTCTCAAAATGAATTAAGGACCTAAATGTGAGACCTTTTTATGGTTTCAGGTCTCACATTTAGGTCCTTAATTCATTTTGAGTTTATTCTTGTATATGGTACAAGTAGTCCGGTTTCATTCTTTAGCATGTAGCTATCCCGTTTTCCCAATACCATTTGTTGAAGACACTGTCTTTTTCGCAATGGATATTCTTGCTTCCTTTGTTGGAGATTAATTGACCATATAATTGTGGGTTTATTCCTGTGTTCTCTACTCTTTTCCATTGGTCTATGTATCTATTTTTGTGCCAGGAGCGTACTGTTTTGATTACTATAGGTTGGTAGCATATCCTGACATCTGAAATTGCGATATCTCCAGTTTTGTCCTTCTTTTTCAAGATTGCTTTGGCTTTTCAGGGTCTGTTGTATCCATACAAATTTTAGGATTCTTTGTTATAATTCTGTGAAAAATGCTGTTGGTATTTGTTAGAGTTTGCATTAAATCTGTAGACTGCTTTGGGTAGTATGAACATTTTAACAGTATTTGTTCTTCTAATCCATGAGCATGGAACATCTTTCTATCTGTTTGTGTCATTTTCGATTTCTTTCATGTTTTATAGTTTTTAGCATACAAGTCTTTCACCTCCTTGGTTAAGTTTATTCCTAGATATTTTATTATTTATGGTGCAATTGTAAATGGGATTATTTTCTTACTGCTACTTCATTTTTAGTGTATAGAACTGCAACAGATTTCTGTACATTGATTTTGTATCCTGGGATACAGTTCATTTCCTGTGATACTGAATTCACTTATCAGTTCTAGTAGTTTCTTTAGGGTTTTCTATATATAGTATCGTGTCATCTGCAAACAGGGAGAGTTTTATTTCTTCTTTACCAATTTGGATGCCTTTTACTTCTTTTTCTTGTCTGATTGCTGTGGCTGTGACTTCCAGGACTATGTTGAATAAAATCACGAAAGTGGACATCTGTATCTTGTTCCTGATCTTAGGGGAAGAGCTCTCAGTTTTTTACCATTGAATATGATGTGTTGTTTTTATTTAAGGCCTTTATTATGTTGAAGTGTGTTCCTCTGAACCTACTTTGTTGAGGATTTTTATCATAAAGGGATGTTGTACTTTGTTGAACGCTTTTCCTGCATCTACTGAAATGATCATATGGTTTTATCCTTCCTCTTGTTGATGTGATATATCATGATGATTGATTTGTGAATATTAAACCACCCTTGTATCCCAGGAATAAATGCCACTTGATCACAGTGCATGATTTTTTTAAATAGATTGTTAGATTCAGTTTGCTAATATTTTGTTGAGGATTTTTGTATCCGTGTTTATGAGAGCTATTGGCCTGTAGTTCTCTCTCTCTCTCTCTCTCTCTCTCTCTCTAGTGTCTTTATCTGGTTTTGATATCATGGTCATGCTGGCCTCATAGAATGAATTTGGAAGCTTTCCTCTTCTGTTTTTTGGAATAGTTTGAGAAGAATAGGTATTAACTCTTCTTTAAACATTTGGTAGAATTCACCTGTGAAGCCATCTGGTCCTGGACTTTTCTTTGTTGGGAGTTTTTTGATTACTGATTCAATTTTATTGCTGGTAATCAGTCTGTTCAAGTTTTCTATTTCTCTCTGATTCAGCTTTGGTAGGTATATGTTTCTAGGAATTTATCCATTTCTTCTAGGCTGTCCAATTTGTTGGCATGTGATTTTTCATTATTATTCTCTTACAATCCTTTGTATTTCTGTTGGGTCCGTTGTTATTTCTCCTCTTTCATTTCTGATTTTGTTTATTTGCATCCCCTCTCTCTCTCTCTCTCTCTCTCAGAGTCTGGTTAGAGGTATATCAATTTTGTTGATCTTTTTATTTTTTTATTTTTATTTTTTTAAAAGATTTTATTTATTTAATTGACAGACAGAGATCACAAGTAGGCAGAGAGGAAGGGAAGCAGGCTCTCTGCTCAGCAGAGAGCCTGACGTGGGGCTCGATCCCAGGACTCTGAGATCATGACCTGAGCTGAAGACAGAGACTTAACCCACTGAGCCACTCAGGCACCCCTTGTTGATCTTTTTAAAGAACCAGCTCCTGGTTTCATTGATCTGTTCTATTTGTTTTTTTGTTTGGTTGTTTGTTTGTTTTTATTTCATTTATTTCTGCTCTGATCTTTATCATTTCCTTCCTTATACTGGTTTTGAGTTTTGTTTGTTGTTCTTTTTCTAGCCCCTTTAGGTGTAAGATTAGGTTGTTTGAGATTTTCTTTCTTCTTGTGCTAGGACTGTATTGGCATAAACTGCCCTCTTAGAATAGCTTTTGCTGCATCCCAAAGATTTTGGACCATTTCATTTTCATTTGTCTCCATGTACTTTTAAATTTCCTCTTTGATTTCTTGTTTCATTAATTGAAACATTCATTGTTTAGAGTGGCATGTTATTTAACTTCCATGTATTTGTATACTTTCCAGATTTTTTCTCGTGGTTGAATTCTAATTTCATAGTGTTATAGTCAGAAAAGATGCATGGTATGACTTCAGTATTTTTGAATTTGTTGAGACTTGTTTTGTGGCCTAATATGTGATCTATTCTGGAGAATGTTCTGTGTGCACTTGAAAAGAACATATAGTCTGCTTAGGGTGGAATGTTGAATATATCTGTTATTTCTATCTGGTCCAGTGTGTCATTCAAAGCCACTGTTTCCTTGTTGATTTTCTGTTTGGATGATCTATCCATTGCTATAAGTGCGATGTTAAAGTTCCCTACAATCATTGTATTACTATCAATTACTTCCTTTATGTTTGTTATTAGCTGCTTTATGTATTTGGGTGCTCCCATGCTGGGTGCATAAATATTTACAATTGTTATATCTTCTTATTGGATTGTTTCCTTTACGATTCTATATGGACATGTTACATTTAAAGTGCCTGTTAGACATCCATGGGAGATGTTCAAAAAGCAATTAGCTGTAAGGGTCTGGAGATGAAAAGTAGGGGTTCTATGCATATCATCATGGCAGGTGGAGATCATCAAGGTGGTGAATGTCACCAGACAATAGGACTGATCACTAAGCCCTGGAGCCGGGTGGGCTGGAGCCAGCTGGGACATCCTCACAGGAGTGCCTATGAGGTCACCCTGCCGGTTGCTGAGTTCTATTCCAACTATGCATTCTGGAATGGAGGGGGTAAAAATCACAGAATGGGAGCTAGACCTGAGCAAAACCCATTGGCCACCTGACCACTGAAAACCTGTACTCTGACTGGCAGGTAGCCATGACATGTGCATCTCCTGGAATTAGCCTCAGTTCAGAGCCAGTGTCCAATAAAGCTGGAAAAGTCTGATCATTTCCTTTTCCCTAGTGTACAGTCACCTGGTTAAAGGCTGTGAATTCCTCTGGAGAAGCCTGGGAGAGAGGGGAATAGTACCCATTTTTAGCAGTACAGGAGGGACCTTCCCCAAGAGGACCTGATTGTCCATTTTTTAGGAAGTTTATGAGCCTATTGGCAAACACAGCCATAATAGTATTTATTTATTTTTTTAATTTTAAAAATATTCATTCATTGGGGCCCCTGGGTGGCTCAGTGGGTTAAAGCCTCTGCCTTCGGCTCAGGTCATGATCCCAGGGTCCTGGGATTGAGCCCCACATCGGGCTCTCTGCTTAGCAGGGAGCCTGCTTCCTCCTCTCTCTCTCTTTCTGCCGGCCTCTCTGCCTACTTGTGATCTCTATCTGTCAAATAAATAAATAAAATCTTTAAAAAATATTCATTTATTTTTGAAAGAAAGAGAGAAGAGAGAGAGAGAGAGAGAGCACGCACATGTGTGCACACATGTAAGGGGACGGGGGAAAGGGGGAGAGAGTCTCATGCAGACTCCACACTGAGTGTGGAGCCCTATGGAGGGCTCAATCTCACGATCTTGAGATCATGATCTGAACCAAAACCAAGAGTTGGTCGCTCAGCTGACAGTGTCACCCAGGTATCCCGCCATGACAGTATTTAAAATTAAATTCTATATGCTTACAAGTAAATAAGTTATATTTAAAACAAAGATGGTAATCAAAATTATCTCCACTTCCTTAATATTTTGTTATACTCTACCAAGATCTATGCTCTATGATCATTTACCTCTGTCTGATAGAAATAGTTATGTAGGGGATGCCACTGTGCATTTCTTTGCAACTCTTGAGTTCAAGGATGTTGCATTGGTAACTTGATATTGGCCATGGTGGAAGTCTCTGGGCCATGGAAATTGGCAAAGTCTACAAATCAGACCTCCACTTACAGTTTTACTGATGAAGAAAAGGAGATTAATGCAGATTAAATTTAAAAGCGTGTTACATTGTGATTAGCACAAGAAGGAGGGAGGTGTTTGTCCGGCATTCACTGGCTCAGCAAATTGGTTGTTCATCTCACCGATGGAGTGAGGTTTATCTCCACGGCTTCGCTTTCATTTTATTCTTTAACACAAATGAAAATATCCATCCGCGTTTATGTCACGTATCAAATTTCATGACAACAAATTTATTGGGGAAAGAAAGAGCAGATTGGGAGGCAACTGCATTTGCAGAGTTATGGTTGAATGGCCAGCATGGTTTGGCTGTGGTTTTGAGAGGCATTCTGTAAGAATTGAAGGGATTTATGGGATTTCCGAGTAATTTTATAAAGAAGAGTAACATACAGTATACTATTGTTAGTATGCTGAGTGCTGCACAGCCTTTGTATCAGTAAAATTCATCATCAACTTAACTATGTGCTCTGCCCAGAGCTGCTGGTGGTTTGGGGGGCAGCCTGCTGCTGCCTGGGGTACGCTGCAGTTAGGAGGACAGAGCAGCGAAGGAGAAGTCAGGTGGAGGAGAGGAGAGCCGTGTGCCCCAGAAGTCAAGTGGAAAGTGTTTTAGGGAGGACAGCCGATCATCTGGGTCAGATGCCCCTGACGGCTCTCTAGAGGAAGAAGAGAAGGGATCTCTCTCTGGATTTGGCACCGAAGCAATTTCAATGGCATGGCGGGGAGGAGAGCCTGACTGGTGACAGGTTGCAGGGACAACAGGGAGACAGGACTGGGCAGCCAGCACGCCAACTCCTGAGGGTATTTTCCTGTAAAGGAAAGGAGCGGAAGAGACGAAGGTGTGGGTGTCTGAGCTGTCACCTCCCACCACCTCTCTACCTCAGGCAGATGGGTCATAGGCAAGAAACAGAGGCAGAAATTCAGGGCTGCCCAGTCTTGTCCCTGGTTCATTCTGATGCTGCACACCAGTTCCTCTTGGATGTCAGAATGCACAGCCCAGACGCCAAAGCCTGGACCCAGGGCTCCGAGTTGGGGCCCTTGCTTAGACCAAAGACCTGCCCCCAGTGCCCAGGAGAGGGAGCCACAATGGGCCGGATACCCTATCCCCTTCCTCCTGGGCCCTCCGGCCCCTAGAAATGTTGTCAGGCTGTGGGCAGTGGCAATGAATCTGGGTGGGACACCGTCAGCTGGGGGGGGGGGGGCGGGGAGGTGCACTGCAGAGTGGGGAGGGAGGGGCTTCCTGGAGGCTGGGGCGGTGCTTAGAGGGTCTGATGGAGGGGAAGGTGTGCAGAGGAGTGGAGAGGCGCTAGGGAGTGACCTCGAGGCGGGCTAGGGACTCTGAGCCTGTGAAGGGAAGAGAGACCAGGAAGGCCGGGGCTGCAGAGAGGGGATAAAGATGTCTCTACCTCAGGGGTTGCCGGTCCCGGTGGAGCTGGGGGCGCAGTGGGGTTGGCATGTTAGAGGACTGAGCCGGCAGGTTGGCAGGTGGTATCGCTGGGCTGCTGATAGGGGAGTGTGTGGGGGGTGTAGTTCTTGGTAATGACAAAGTCTGGGGTCTGCCCTGGGGGCGGGTGGCTGAGGCTGGGTGGAGGCCAGGATCTTTGGGAGGGGAGGCCCGATGCTGAGGCCTGAGGGGCTGCCCCATCACCCATGGGGCTGCAGCGCTGGCGTTGGTGGCAGGAGCCGGCCCCCTCCAGGAATGAAGGCAGAGTGACAGTGATGTGGCAGTGACCAGGAGGAGGGGGACTCCTGCCCACCTCTGGGCCCGGGGGTAGGGGAAGTGAGGGGGGAGTGGACACCATTGAGAGGGCTGCAGGGGGTCTCCTTCCTGCTGTGGGAAACAGGTTTCTGTGGCAGTATGGAGGTCAAGGACACACTCCGGGATGTGGCTGAGGCCACCGTGCAGGTGATGGTGTGTGGGATTGCCCGGGAGTGGGGTGGATGGGATATGGGGTCAGATTAGAGGACAAGTGTCTGGGGTACTTGGGTTTCTATGGTAAATGATTAGAAAAGGACAAAGGGCATGCAGGATGGGGTTTCCTGAAGGTACCACGGGGCCACGAGTGTGGGCTGGCGAGGGTGGGCCTTGCCAGCAGCCTGCAGGGCCCCAGGGCCCTTCTCCACCCCAGCTGCATCTGTAGAGTGAGAAGAGCGAAAACTACCTTGCTGAGCATCAGAGGGCCAAGCGCTGAGTAGGACTTGGGGTTGTTGTAACCATGATCGCTGTCACCATTGTCATGGGAGGCAGTTTGAGGGCACCGGTAATCCCGGTGGAGAGGGGGGTCTGGTTTCTCCAGAGGGTTTACTATCTGGGTGGGTTCTCAGGGGTCCGGGAAAGGATAGAGGCAGGAGGATACATTAAAGGACCCCTCTGGCTCTGGATCTTTGCAGTCAGGTAGATGTCTAGTGAGTGGACGTGACCTTAAGTGGCAGCCTTGAGGCTGATGGCTCCGTCCCGGGGAAGGACAGGGGAGAGCCCTGACATGCAGGGGAGGGAGAAGCACTGACAGGTAGTGCTGTGGTCCGACATACCCCTCTAGGGTATGAGCTCCACCTGCCAAGCCTAGGGTCATAGCAGAGTGAGAGAGATAGAGAAGAGGGGGAGAGGTGGGGGGCAAGGTGAAGCATTAAATGGAGTGATGGGGGGCTCACTGAGAGGGACAGCTGGATGACTCAGTCGTTAAGGATCTGCCTTTGGTTCAGGTCATGATCCCAGGGTCCTGGAATCAAACCCCACATTGGGGTCCATGCTCGGCGGGAGCCTGCTTCTCCCTCTCCTACTCCCTCTGCTCGTGTTCCCTCTCTCCCTGTCTCTCTGTCAAATAAATAAAATTTTAAAAAAATACTGGAGGGGAGAAAAGCCCGTACTTAAAAAGAGAGAGAGAGAGAAGGTGACATTTAAGCAGAGCCTTAAAGAGGGTAGGGGAGTGAGCCTTGTGGACACCTGGGGGAAGAGCTTCTATACAGAAGGAACAGCCAGTACAAAGGCCCTGAGCTAGGACCGATTGGCAGCTTCATAGAACAGCCCGAAGCTCAGTGTGGCAGGAGTAGAGTGGGCCAGGGGAGCATCGTGGGGAGGAGAGGTCAGGGAGGTGGCAGGGGTCAGATTACTGGGGGCCTTGTAAGCCACTGTGAGGACTTTACCTGTTACTGAGTGTGACAGGAACCACTGCTTTGGGGCAAAGGAATGACACAATCTGCCTAAGTGTGCCGTGTGCGGAAGAGACTGGAGGGGGGCACAAGTGGGTCCAGGGAGGCCAGTGAGGAGGCTGCCCCACCATCAGGTAGTGGGGGGGCGTGGTGAGAGGCAGAATACCCAGTGGGTTTCCTCTTGGGTTGGAGAATTTGGAAGTATCAGCACGGGAAGCTTTGGGGTGGGGTGGGAGGTTGTGCCGGGGTTTGCTGTCTCTGCTCTCTGGAACCTCGGGGATCGCTCTTAGAGGCAGGGTGTGTTAAATGCCATGGTTTGGGCCCATGCCCTGCTCCCTTGTGTCTGTCTTGGGTCCTGGGTTCCACAGGAGGTCCGCCAAAGGGGCCCTGCCACTAGAGCAAAGCCCCATGTTACAGATGGGGAGACTGAGGCCAGAGGACAAGATGAGGTGCCCAGGGTGGGTCACATGGGAATCAGTGGAGAGCTGGGTTGGAGCCCAGGCTGCCTGGTGCCCAGTCGGGCTGGTCTCCTGGCCAGTGGCAGTCCCCTGCCACTCCCCAGTCCAGCTGTTAGGGGGCGCTGTTTATATAGCTTGGCGACCCGAGCCTGCCACCCTGCTGTGGTCTCTCCTGAGCCCCCCGGAGACTCACCTTTCTCCTTTCTGTCAGTGATGTGCCCAAGGGGGCGGAGACCTTCGGCGTCTCTGGGAGCCCCGGAGTGGAGGTCTTCGTGGTCTACGACCCAGCTCGGGTGACGGGGCCCACAGGCAAGTCCCGCTGGCCCCTGGACGTCAGTGTGGAGGTGACCATATCCGTGGACGCAGCCAGTAAGGACTTAAATGATCTCAAGGTAAGAGGCCACATCTCCATACAGGAGCCATGTTCCCCAACCCCCACCCAAGCATAACCCCATTCACACATCACCCTTACTCCACCAAACCCCATGGGGCTCAGACATCTGCCTCCATGCAGCACATCTCGATGCCACAGACACCCCGGACATGCATGTCCCCCCTCTCCCATGGCAGCCTCACCCATACACACACGAATGGATACGCCCATAAGAACAGTCTGCCTACTCGCCCCCTCCAATTCACAGGCACCCTCACATGAATCCCTGTGTTCACCCTACACACAGACCCCAAAATACGCCCTGTAGCAGGGAGGACTCGAGCGACAGCCCGGGCACACGCATACACATGTGTGTGGAGACACAGGTGCCCACCCAGATGTGCCCCTGTCCCCATATCCAAGGAAGGGGAAAGGCTTTGCTTTCATGGACAGCTCCCTCATCACTCACCCCCAGGAACCCTCCACACACACAGTGGCCCACTGGTTCACTGCCATGGCCCTTTCTCCCCTAAAGGCAGAGACCGTTGTAGCTGTTGAGAGCAGGAGTCCTGGAGCCTGCCATGGGCTCAAATCCTACCCGCTCTGCTTACAAGCCCCATGCCTGCAGGGAGGGCTGGGAGTGGCCTCGTTAGGAACGGGTCCAGTCTCCTGGGGCCATCTTGGGAGCTCACTGAGATGACCTGGGTAGAGCCCTTGGCATGGGATCTGGACCACGGGAAAAGCTCTGTGGCCACTGGCTCTTTTGGGGAGCGGGGGTGCAGGAGCGTGTGGCCATTGCTCCCATTTTACAGATGAAGGAACAGAAGACACATGGGCTGAGTAGCTGGCTCATGTCGATGGCGCCCGCCGTCCCTCCCCTCATTCTTCCTCTCTGACATCTCCATGGATTCCTGAGGGCCCAGCGGCTCCCCCTGGGACCCGCCCCACCCTCCTCAGGCCTCCTTGCTCCTCAACCCAGCCCTGGAGCCCGGGAGGCATCCACAGCCTCTCGAGCTGGGCAAGGCAGATCTGAGCCCAAGTCAGGAGCCCGGGAATCTTGGACCTTCAGCAGTGGGGAGCCTCTAGGGATGCCCAGGCCTCCCCTGCCTTGAAGCGGGACTGTTAAGGTGTCCCCCCACCACGCCCCCTGCCCCTGCCGTCTCTGAAGGGTGGCTGTACTCACTTAGGGCTGACGATGTCCCCGCAGGTGAAGGTGTCCTATTTCGGGCAGCATGAGGGTGGGGCCCTGGGCCACAGCGTGCTGTATCTCACCGGCGTCGGTAAGTACCGGCTCCTGGCTCCCGGGATGTCCCCCCGCCCCTCCGTGTTGCCCTCTGGAGGGTGTTAGTTGCCCCCTGAGGCCCAGCCCCAGGCCCTCTCCCTCGACCTCCAGGAGCTTCTTCAGAGACCTTTAGTTCACTCGGGGATGGAGACTCAGCAGTACTCAGGGCCACCAGAATCTAGAAACTGTCCATGGCCCACAGCTAGACCCACCCTAGGCCTCCTTCCTCCGGAGGCCACCTGTCACACCATTGGAACTCCAGGATTCCTCGCTAAACCTCAGGGAGCCGAGAGCCGCCTTCCGCCAGAGCCCTGGCCTCTGGTCCTGAGAACTGTGGATCCAGCACCGACAGCCTCAGGCCTCGTTCCCAATGGCCAGAGGCAGGGCCACCAAGAGCGAGCAATTCAGCATGCATAGACGGGCAATGAATTCAAGAGTCGGAGACCGGGTCCCTCCAACATCCAGAACCACAGGGGGTGGCCACGTGGCCTCTTGGGTGCTTGGTGTGGTCCCCAGAACAGGTCTTCCTGGGTCTCATGGGCAAAGGTTGCCTCGGCCTGGACCTCGTTGGCCAGGGGAGATGGGGGGGACCTCATTGGAGGCGGGATGTGTGAGCCTCTGGTGCCCCTCTCCACTCCTTTACAGACATCTCCCTCGATGTTGACACGCATCGCACGGGCAAGGTGAAGAGGAGCCACGGCGACAAGGTGACGCTCTCCTGGCTACCCTGGGCTGGCAGAGTTGACAGGCAAAACCAGGGGTGATGGATCCCAGGGTCTGTGGGATCCGACCATGTAGGGAACCCATCTGGAGGCTGCCAAGTTGGCCCAGGTGGGCGTAACTTGCACCGTGTGATCACTGTGCTGCGTGACTCCTGTGTGAGCCCTCTCTGAGTCTGTCTTGTGCCACTTAGGGATTGGAATTTGTTCTTTTGCTTGATCCATCTCTCTTTCCTTGGCTGTATTTGAACCTGAAACATGATAAGTGCTTCATAAAAGGTTGCTGAGGGACTGACTGAAGGCTGGGAGAAGGCAAGGCTTCTGATAGAGGAAGCTGGGTGGACAGCCTCAGCTGGATCCTGAGGAGTGAGGAGGAGGGTGGGGGGGTCCCAAGGCATTATGGGCATTCCAGATGGAAGTATCTGGAAACCATCCTGGAGGGGGTAGAAGTTGTAATTTGTAGGGAGAGGTCCTGGAGAGAAAGCATGGGCCCCAAGAACAAGCTTTGAGGACAAGAGGGGGTTAGGGAAGCCATGGATGGCTGTACAGGTTGTTCACTGCACAAGGTTGCTTGGCTAAGGTGGTGAGCGGGGGGAGGGGGGGCGGCTATGATACTAGTCATGTCTTGCGCCCTGCCATAGGGCAGCATTTACCAGGAAAGGTGGACAGGTGTGTCATATAGGCTAGCAGTGGCCCTGTGGAGTCCCCCAGGTCTCCCAACTAGTTGAACCCCAGCTAGGGGACTGAGGCCTTCCTTTCCAGAGCCTTCCTTTCCATTTTCCAAAGCCTTCCTTTCCTCTTCTTTGAAATGAGGAAAGTGAGCCCTGCCTTGCAGGGTCTGGTAGGGATTAAGTGAAGGTGTATAAGGGAGAGCTGCGATCTGTGGCAGGGTTCCAGCCATCTTTCCCACCTTAGCTTGGACCTCCTTGCAGGACCTGTAGGACTGAGGGTAGATGCCAGGACCCGGAGAGCTGGGAGAGAGGCAGCCTCTGTCCCCCATGCAGGGCCAAAGCTCAGTGGGCTGGTGAAGGTCGTTTCTGAAACAGCCTTCCTCCTGAGGGAGTGACACTACCCTTCCTCCTCCAGTGCCATGGCTGGGTGGGGCCACCTTGTATGGTTGCATAGGTTGTTCACTGCACAGGTGTGGGGGTGGCTCTGGGTCTAGAGACCTGGAACTCCAGTCCCCAAATCTATGATTCTTCTTTATACCCTGAAGTAAACCCAGAAAACCAAAGTCTCCATGTTAACAAAACAACCCTAGCCAACTCCAGAGCCCCTTCCCCAGGCTCTCTGGGTCCCACTCACCCCAAAGCTTCTTGTTTTGCCACAGAAAACCTGGCGCTGGGGCCCCGAGGGCTATGGGGCTGTCCTGCTGGTGAACTGTGACCGGGACAGTATCACATCCAGAGGGCCTGACCTTACCAACAGCCAGCTGGCATCACTGGACGGTGTGTGATAGAAGGGTGTGTGGGGACGTCCAGGGCAGTGGCGTGGGGCAGTACAGGCTGGGGGAGGTGGGAGGAGGGTAGCCTGTCGGTGGGGTGCAGGGAGAGTTGTCTCAAGGGCGCCATTCTCTCCAGACCTACAGGACATGTCCCCCATGGTGCTGAGCTGTGATGGCCCAGACAGGCTCTTCGACAACCACAAGCTGGTCCTGAATGTGCCCTTCTCGGATTCCAAACGAGTGGGGGTCTTCTGTGCTAGGGGTGAGTGGCCTGCTGGGGTTGTTTTCCTCCCTGTTCTGCTTGTACTCTGCTTCCCAAACTCTTCTCTTATACACATCTCCCGTCCCCTGCAGCATCTTCTATACCTTCCTCTACCTCTGACCTACAGCCACCCCAGCAGCTCACAGCACATTACCTAAGAAGGGGGTTCGAAAATGAGTCCCATTTTATAGAGGAGGCCACTGAGGCTCAGGGGCAGGAATCCAGGGTCTCTAAGTCATATGACCAGGTTGGGGCAGGGGGAGCAGGCATTCGGACCCAGGTCTCTCAACTGCCCAAACCCCTCCTCTTTCCACCGCCCACCCCACTCCCTGGTCAGGCAGCACGGGCCGAGCTCTTGAAACACCACCAGCTCTGTGCAGGCTGGGTGAGGTGGGAGCGGGAACTAGCAAAGCTGAGAACCAGGCTCGCCCTTGGAACCTGGCTGTTCTGCCAGAGATTTTTATTAATCAAAATCTGTGGCTTAAAAAAAAAATACCCATCCTTAACCCTGAGCTGCCTTTACTCATTTTTATAAGTAGCAAGAGGCTTCTCCTGCTCCTTTGTTTCTTCCCCCCTTACATCCTTCTGTTCAGACTGACCCAGAACTTGTCCTGACCACCTGAGCCTGGCAGGAGCCAGAACTTTCCTCCTCGTGCACCCATGGTCAAAGTTTAGGCTGAGGGCCCTTCTTGGAAATGCTTACTGGGACACCAGAACATAAACAAAATCTCAATAAGTGAACAGATAACCTTTCCCCACTGTGAATAAGAGCTGGCCGGGGTGACCTTTCCAAGACAAGCCTCAGGGGAGGATGGAAGGGGTCAGCGCTGAACCACTACAGGCCAGGCGCTTTCAAAAAAAGAAATCGAGGTGAAATTCACGTAATAGGAAATTAACCATTTGAAAGTGGACAGCTTCCTGGCACTTAGTAGGTCCTTGATGCTGTGTGACCACCACCTCTATCTAGTAGCAAGACCGTTTCCTCACCCCCACATAAAGCCTCGTACTCGTCAGCGGCCACGCCCCATAGGCAACCCATAATCTGCTTTCCGGCTTTCTGTCCCTATGGATTTACCTGGTTCGGATACTTCCCTGCAAATAGGGTCATGCAATATGTGGCCTTCTGCGTCCGGCTTCTTTCAGCTCGCATACTATTTGCAGGGTTCGTGTACACTGTAGCACGCATCAGCCCCTCATTCCTTCTGATGGGTGAAAAAGGTTCCATTATATGGGCGCACTACTGTTTGTTTATCCATTCGTCGATGGACGTTTGGGTATTTTTCACCTTTTATGCCGGCGGCTTTTATCTTCTGATCTGAGTTAAAGCTTTACACTGACCTTATGAGATACCGTTGGCCCAGTTTTACAGATGAGGAATTGAGGCTCAGAGAGGCTGAGTCACTGAGCCAGGGTCACACAGCTTGCATGTGGCAGGGCTCGAGGGGAGTCCCAGGAGATCTAACATGAAGGTGGCTCTGCCCCGGATCCCTGGCCTCAGGTTTCTTCCCTCCCGTCTTTCGTCCCAGCACTGGCCCCTGACTCTAGTTTCCCCTAGGCGGGCATTCCCTCGAGAACTACAAGCAGGTGTTGGGACCTCAGCGCCTGTCCTACAAAGTCGAGCGGCAGCAGGGAGAGCGGAAAATCAGCTTCTTTGTGGAGGGACTCACCTTCCCTGATGCTGATTTCTTGGGGCTGGTCTCCCTTAGTGTCAGCCTGGTGGACACGGGGGTATGTACAGTGTTGGGGGCTGGTGTGGCGGCTGAGGGTGTGGGGGAACCCGTTGGGAATCTCCGGGGCTGGGCAGGCTGGGGGGCTATGGGGGCCTTGAGGCCCGATGGGGCTTCCTGCAGGACCCATTTAGTCCTCATTTCCACCCCCAGACCCTGCCTGAGGTGCCCCTCTTCACAGACACCGTGGCCTTCCGCATGGCCCCCTGGATCATGACCCCCAACACCCAGCCCCCCCTGGAGCTGTATGCGTGCAGGTGAGGCCTCACTCCCCCTGCAGGAACCCCACCGTCTCTGGACTGGTAGAGATAGGGACGGAATGCTGGGTCCAGCGTTGGGCCCTCGCTCAGTGGACAGATGCCTTAAGGTCACCCATGGGCGCAGGCTGGGCAGGGGAGAGCACCAGGCTGGCTTGGGTCGGTCAGCCCCATCTTGTCTTGAGCAGCTAAGGCCCCGGCTGAGGTCACTGGCTCCCGTGTGGGTGTCCCTGCCTCTCCCGTGTCCTGCTGGTGGGACAGCTCGGATCCAGTCTGGACAGCAAGGCTAGGCTCTGTTTAGGCAGCTGGTGGTCGCAGGAGACCTAGCCTCGCTCTGGCGTGGACATGCTGCTGGGCCTGCCCAGAACACGGGAGCCCAGCCTCTGGCACCAGCTGTGAGCCCCAGCCCAGCCCGGGACCCTAGTCCTTCTGCCGTCTCCCAGAATCCTTGGCAGGCGCCGTGATGGACAGGGGAGCCTTGATTGGCAAGGCCACTCCAGGCCCGTGTGTCAGAGATCAAAGCAGCGGACAGACCCGCGGCGGACTTGGAGCCTAAGTTAAAAGGCTGGGAAGGTGTGGAGAAATGGGTTTGCTCTGCACTTGTTCGGAAGGGAAGTCTTTCTTTCCGTTTGCTCACTAACCCCACCCTGACGCCTTTGTGTGGGCCGGAGGAGCAGGAGCAGTTGGGGCTGCCTGTCCCTCACTGCCACCTTCCCCTAGTCCCCAGGCCTCCTTCTCCACGGCTGCCCCTGCTAGCCTTGGTGCCCTGCCTCTGGGTTCCCTCCCTTGCAGGGACAGATAATGTCCCCTATGATCCGGGGACATTATCTGTCTCTGTCTTCTCTAGGGCAGTGTTTGAACCCCTCTACCTGGCGGCCACATAAGGCCTAGTGCAGACGGGACCAAGGCCCCAGTCAGAGGTCACTATTACGTTCCTCTCTCCCTTTGTTTTGCAGTGTGGTGGACTCTCACGGCCCAAATAAGAAATTTCTGGAAGACATGTCGGACCTAGCGTTGAAAACCAACTGCAAGCTGATCATCTGTCCTCAGATTGAAAATCGAAATGACCGCTGGATCCAGGTGGGCGCAGGAGCCGGGGGGGAGGGGTGGCCCGGGACGCCTGGGTCCCCATCCTTTACCCCAACTTTGGGAAGTGGGGCCCGCACAGGTTCCTAAGCAGCCTTGGTGTCCCGAGAAAAGTCAGGACTTGGTCGGGATGGAGAGCGAGGCGCGGGCAGCTTAGGGGAACACATTCCCGCTGTCCCAGCTCCCCAGTCTCTCCTGTTTCCCCCATGTGCTCGGGTCCCAGACAGAGTCCTCTCCCAGTGGCCTCCCAGAGGCCTCACCTGTACCCCTGACCCAGGCACCCCCAGGTCTTAGGAAGCATCTGTGGCCCCGCCTTGGCCCAGGTCTGAGGGGATCACCCCGCTCAGAAGATCATACCTGGACACCACCAGGATCTCTTCTTCTCCCCTGCCAGGATGAGATGGAGTTTGGCTACACCGAGGCCCCTCACAAGTCCTTCCCGGTGGTCTTTGACTCTCCCCGAAACAGAGGTCTGAAGCATTTCCCCTATAAGCGGATCCTGGTATGTGGCAAAGGGCCGAGTGGAGGTCCCTTGGGGGGCTCCTCCTATAGGACTTTGCTGGTCCTGGTCCTTGTCCTTTAGGGGGACAAATGGTGGAGAAATGGGGAGTCAGTGGGGGGTGGAGATTGGGCCAGAACATGCAAATGACCTGCAAACAGCATGCAAATCCCCCCACCCCCCGTGTTCTGGGAAGGGCAGGCCAGTAAAGTCCTCCTGGGGAGCCCTTCTCCCCCATGTGGATGGGAGTCAACAGTGGGGCCAGCCCTGGGGAGACCAAACGGCCTTGTGCGGGAGCGCAGCGTTAGCGAGCTCTCATGACTCTTTTACGAGGTGGGGCCTCTTTTAAGGTAACAAATGTTTTCTGAACCCCTGCTGCAGGCAAGGCCCCATGCTGCCTCTCGTGCCCAGGATGGGGACGAGAACAGCCCCAGCAACCGTCCAGGCACCCGGCCCTTGGGTTACAGGGTCACTCCCCAAATCCACAGTTCTGTGTTCAGTCCCTCTTTCCAGAGGTCCAGAGAGGTTAAGTAACTTACCCTAGGCCATGCAGCGAGTGGCACCAAGAGGCCAACCCAGAGGGACTGTCTCCACAGCCCTACCACTAGGCTCAACTGCCTTTGGAGGTGGGCCTGAGGCCTACAGCTCACCATCTCTGCCTGTTTCCCGGCTCCCACACCCCCGCGCAGGGACCGTCCCTCTGTCCACGTGGGGGCTGGAAAGGGGGAAGTCCATGGTCACGTGGAGCAGGGTGTTTACCGCAGCCTGGAGGGGCTGGGGCAGGGGCCCGGGCCCGGGGCCGGGGCCTGGTCCCAGCACAGGCCACAGTGAGCTCCACAGGGTGAGTTCTGCATCAACCAAGGGCCTGACCCCAAGCCCGGGCCCGACCCTGCTGGGGCGTTCCCCACTCATCTCTGCCCCCGTCTTTACTCTGTCCTCCCTTCCACTTGCTCTGCATCTAATTTGCTGTTCTTTTCCTAGCTAGAAATGGAAGCAAGATTTTCCAACCCTCTCTCTTCCTGAAATGTGTGTTCGGAGCTACAGCTGCTCCTAGCTGCAGCCTCACGAGCACCCAAGTTCTGGTGGGCTGCGTGCTTATTACCTTACACTTCAAAATATTGTCTAGTTTCCACTTGGATTTCTTCTTTGACCTAAGGATTCTTCAGAAGGGTATTGCCCGATTTCCCAACATTTGGGGATTTTTCTCATTATTGTCCTGTTGCAGACTTGGACTTTAATCGCACCCCCCCACCCCCCCACCCAAGAGTTGTCACTTCCTGTCCTAACTAACCCCTCCTTCTGGGGTGGGGGGACTTGCTGGTCCTCCCCTAGGGTCCTGACTTCGGATATGTAACCCGGGAGATCCTGTTCGCTGGTGCCTCCAGCCTTGACTCCTTCGGCAACCTGGACGTCAGCCCCCCCGTGACAGTGGGCGGCAAGGAGTATCCCCTGGGCCGGATCCTCATCGGCAGCAGCTTCCCCAAGTGAGAGGCTGGGCGGGAGGCAGGAGAGTGTGGGGACCCCCACAGCACGCACGCTCCAGCTCCCTCACCCCAAAGATGGGTCCCCAGTCTGAGAAGTGGTCTTTATTCCTGCATGCGGTCCTGGAGTCAAAGATCCGGAATCCTAGAATCTTCTATTTAAAAGCTCATTTCTCGTTGGAGAAAACTCACAAACTAGCGATCCACGGTCTTTGGGCCTGTTGAGTATTTCATGAGCTTCATTAGTCACCAACTCGTATATAGGGGGAGCTGCCAGATTTCCAGCTTCTTTTGAAACACGGAAATTGTCGGGGAGGTGATGCGCCGTCTGGCCCAGAGGCGGGAGATGGACCTGGTGACCTCTCCCAGAAAGTCAAAATGGCTATTGTTCTAGCAACAGCTTAAAGGGCCCAGGGGTCAACAAGGTGGTTACCGATGAACGAGTGGCTGGCCGGGACACCAGGGTGGCAGAGGTGACCTGGTGGGTCCCACCCTGGACAGCTGTCATCAGGTGGGAAATAAGGTTTATAGGGGTTAGTGCTGAGACAGGTGACAGTGTCTGCTAAATCCTGCTGACTGAAGAATGGGGTGCACTGTCCAGGGATCCTGGCGTGGTCCTTGGCTTCCTGCCTGGACATTAAGCCCACCATGGGCACCAGAGGCCACCTTCTCCTTTGTGTATGTGGGTGGCCTGGAAACCCGGTGAAAACCCCAAGGCCTGACTGACACCTAGAGCAGCCAGGCAGTTACAGGAAGGTCACCCAGCCTCAGGTGGTGACCCTGGCAGTCTCAGGGCTATGGATCTGGTGAGGCGAGGTTTCCTGGCACTAACCCCAAGCACGTAGCCGGGTGCCCAAGCTGGGTGCCCGGGGCTGAGGTTGGCTGGAGGGAGGAGTGCTCACCTTGCTGGTGACTCATGCTCAGACACTACTCTGGGACCTGATCCCGCCCACAGCCCTGGAGGCGGAAGGACCATGAAGCCTCCAGGTAGTCCTCCGGGGCTTCAGGGAGGGATCCAGGAGGAAGGAGCACAGGCTTTGGAGCGCAGATGGGCTTGGGTTCGAGTCCTACCTCTGCCACATAGTAGTCACACATTTTGGGGTATACCACCTAAGCAGCACTTACTGTAGTGCCTGACGTATAGTAGGTGCCCAGTTAACTCATTTGAAGCTATTTATTTCATGCCTACTATGTGCCAGGCATGGCTGATACCAGGGATTTATCAGTGTGCAACAGATACATTAGGAAATGAACAAATTATTTTCTACTCCATGCCTTAGTTCCCTGTCTGTGAAATGGGTCTATTAAAAATCTCTGTGCTAACTATACCATCAGCACTAGTGGGGATAAAGAATTCACGTTAACTGTCTTCTGGATGTTTCAGTATTGTTTAGCTGGGTCCCCAGCAGTGGGTCTGCTATGAAGCAGGTTGGAACTCATTGGACAAAAGTTATTAATCAACTACCATGTGCCATGAACATAATGATTTACCCATTACCTCATTTAATTCTTAGAACAGCCCTATGAGGTTGGGATGATTATTATCCCCATTTCACAGATGATGAAGCCGAGCTCAGAAAGGGGAACAGAATGCACTCATTCATGCATTCGTTTACTGATTCCATAAATATTTATTGAAACTTCCCATTTGCCAGGCCTGTGGCCCTGAATAAAAGAAATGTTTTGGAAGCTCCCAGGCTCCGAGCAAGGACTGGAGATAGGAAGGTGAGGATCCCCAGTGCAGCTGAGACCCAGTCCACTGACCATTGTGTAGATAACCAGAAACAAGCTCCTTGGTAAACAGAAGGGGTCCCTGAGACTCAGAGAGGGACACCTACTGCCTCGGATTACACAGTAAGTTAGCAGTATGGATAGAATTTCAGATCTCCTCCTCGGGCCCCAGACTAAAATGTAACACTCAGGCTGCTGTCCTGTGTTCCTGTCTTGGCTTCTTTTGGACCTCAGCAGTGAACAAACAGACAACCTACATTCATTCTAGCAGGGAGAGTGTTAGGTAAAGTACACCCTGGGGAGAAACAAAGCCCTGGAGGAGAGATGTGGGTATTTGGGAGGAAAACGTGTGAGGGAGTGGAAATGGTCAGTACAAAGGCCCTGAGGCAGGAGTGTGTCGGAGACATTAGAGGAGCAGCAAGGAGACCCATGAGCTGGAGCTGAGTGAGCAAGGAGGGGCTCCATCGGGGATGAGGTCAGAGAGCTTAGCCAGGCAGAGTTCAGATCATGACTGCGCGTTATTTGTACGTACAGCATAGGGGAATCATGGACATTAAGCAAGATATGTAGGGGGCGTCTGGGTGGCTCAGTGGGTTAAAGCCTCTGCCTTCGGCTCAGGTCGTGGTCCCGGGGTCCTGGGATCGAGCCCCACATCGGGCTCTCTGCTCGGCAGGGACCCTGCTTCCCTTCCTCTCTCTCTGCCTGCCTCTCTGCCTACTTGCGATCTCTGTCAAATAAATAAAATCTTTTTTAAAAAAACACAAGATACTTAGTACTAGGAGCCTCAAGCAGGCACACACTAGGTGCTCAGTAAGTGTCCTATCCATTCTCGTTTCTCCACCTCTGCACCGCGTATTTAAAATCATCTTTGAGCAATTCTGCCCCCTGGTGGTGGCCTTGATGTGACATGCAGAGCAGGTCTGATGCTTCCCAGGCTGGCTTGGGCTGACGGGGCCCTTGCTTCAACCTCATGTTCCTCATTCTTGCCACTTTCTGCTCAGGAGCAGGTTCCAGAGTCTCGCTCTTCTCCATTATCTGACTGTGTTTAGGAAGTCTTTTAAATCACCAGCACTATCTTAAAATAACAGAAATACAAGAAAAATATTTTCCACAATCCTATCCCCCAGATCAAATCAGTGTTGTCATTTGTCACTGCTTGTCGAGTCTATGACATATTTGAGTGATAGAGACCATGGACTATTACACAGTTGTTCAAAAGCATATCATTTACAAACAGTTTTTAGTTTTTGAGCATCTAGTACATAAGAGGTGCTAGGACCCCAGAAGTGAATGTGGACAAAATCCCAGCCCTCCTGGAGCCTATGTTCTGGTGGGATGCCAGGCAATACATGAGATAGAAAGTACACCAAATAGTGCCAAAGAAAAATAAATCTGGAAGGGGATTGAGGGACTTGTCATTTTCAAAGTCCTCATAGAGAAAGAAGATGACATTTGAGTTAAATCTGAAGATGGAAGCGAGCCATGGGGAGAGGGGAGGTGGGCGGTAATTCCTGGTACAGAGAACGGCATGTGCAAAGGTCCTGAGACAGGAATGTACCTGTACCTGGTATGTTCCAGGGGCAGCAGGAGGCCAGCGTGGCCAGAACTGAGCAGATGAAGAGGAGAGTGGAAGGCGGGAAGTTGTCGGGATTGGTAGGGGCTGTGCAGGTCATCATGAGGACTTTGCATGTACAACGAGGGAGACAGGGGTGGTGGGAGGATTTTGTCTGGAGGAGGGAGGTGATCTGACATATTTAAAAGCCTCCGTCTGGTTAGACTGCAAGGGAGCAAGGGTGAAAGCAGAGAGACCAGGGAAAGAAGCAAGCTACTAGAATTCTTTCTCTCTTTCTTCCTTTCTTCTTTCTGCCCTCCCTTACTTCCTCTCTCTCTCTCTCTTTCTTTTTAGAGATTTTATTTATTTGAGAGAGAGAGTGGGGGGAGGGGCAAAGTGAGAAGCAGACCTCCCACTGAGTGGGGGGGGGTGCTCCCCCCATCCCAGGACTCCTGGTTCATGACCTGAGCTGAAGGCAGAGGTTTAACCCACTGAGTGGCCCAGGAGCCCCTGCCCCGAGAATTATTTAGATGAGGGAGGGGTGCGGGCCAGATGGTGGCAGAAGAGGAGGAGGGAAGGGCTGGATTGTGTTCTGCTTAAGGTAGAAGCACCAGATTCGATGTAGGCTGGGGAGCTTGTCCATGATAGGTCCTTAAGCCAGGCAAGCAAAGTCAAGAAATGTGATCCTTTTTTTGTATAACATATTAAAAAAAGAAGTCTCTCTCTATGCATGTGTTTGCACATGGTTACCCGTGCTAGGGAAAGGTGGAGAGAGCCCAGAGTATATCAGACATGGCTCTGACTTTGGACAAGTCCTCCCTTTGACCTTGCTAGGCCTCAGCTGCCCCATCTGTGAAATGGGGACATGGCCGTGCTGGAGGCAGTGTGGAAATCCCCCCAGGCCCAGGCAGCTTTTGGTAATGTCTCCTCCCACAGCCTCTCCAGCTCCCAAGATGTGCTCCCTGGCTTGGGCCACCTCAGCCCCTCCCTCTGCTAGTAAAGGGTAGTGTGAAACTGCCCAGAGCTCATTTCAGGAACTGCTAGACAGTCCGTGTTGAGCACAGGGTGACCAGGGCAGTAGTTCTCCGGCGCGTGAATCAGCCGAGGGGCTTGTTGGAATGCAGATCCCACATCCTTGGATGCGCCACGTTCTCCAAGACTCTGAGATGTGGAGGAGGTCGGGGCCCAGGAACCCTCTGTTGAGACAAGCAGCTGCCCCCACCAGAGTCTGACTCCCAGATAGTTCAGACCCCATGCTTTGGGATACACTGGGCCTAGGGAGGGGCTGGCCAGCTCCTGGTCATCTTTGGAACCTGAGGCTGGGCACCTTAGGTAAAGAGTCAACCTCTCTGAGTCGTGGGATGTGAGGTCAGGGTCTTTAGTTCCCTTTGGCAAGTGGAGCTCTCTTGTTTGACTCTTTTTAGTGGGGAGGGGCTGGCAGGGCCTTCCTGGCCTTGGGGAGGATGCTTTGTGTATGGGAGGGCTGGAGTCTCTGGGATGATCGTCAGGATGGACAGTGAGTTCTGGGGAGCCTCTGGGAGCCAGGGCCAGGAAGTGGGGACGAAAGGAGACCCGTTCAGAGGGACATCATGAGTCCTGGACAAGGGTGGGAGGCTCAGAGAGTGCCTGCAGGGAGCCAGCAGACAGTAGGCATGAAATGACCCTGCTCTTTCCCTCCCGGGCCAGGTCTGGTGGGAGGCGGATGGCCAAGGTGGTCCGGGAATTCCTGCAGGCCCAGCAGGTACAGGCGCCCGTGGAGCTCTACTCTGATTGGCTCTCCGTGGGCCACGTGGATGAGTTCCTGAGCTTTGTGCCCACCTCTGACCGAAAGGTACGTCCCCTCTCCTCCTGCCTGAGCCACCCCTACCCCTCCCCAACCTGATGGGAAAGGATAGGGCAAAGCTGCCTGGAACCAGCTC
The DNA here is from genome assembly GCF_963455335.1 of Martes martes. NCBI lineage: Eukaryota > Metazoa > Chordata > Mammalia > Carnivora > Mustelidae > Martes > Martes martes. The sequence goes on along the minus strand of NC_137891.1, from coordinate 179,418,235 downwards.
ACCGCCTATGTCCACAGGGAGCTCAGAGTCAGGGCACCTTGGGAACAAGATGGTGTTCATCTGGGGGGCTTCCTGGAGGAGCTCAAGCTCAGATCAGGAGGGTGCTGGTTGGCTCCACCACTCATACACTCATTCTCACACTTGTTGGGTATTTGCTCTGATCCAAACCTCTCAGCCTAGACCCAGGGATGACACTGATAATGATAACTGGTAACATTTAGTGAGCACCTATGGTGTGCGTGTGTTTTAAGTCATCTAATCTTCCAGCAATTCCATAAGGTGGGTAGTATTATCATTGTCCCCATTTTATGGATGGGAAAACTGAGGTTCAGAAAGGCAATTACTGGTAGGGTAAGATTCAAACCCAGACAGAGGACTCAGGACCAGCCTCTTAACCACTCAGCTCCACCGCCTTGCAGAGAGGGCCCCTTGCTCAGAGAACGAGCGGCTTGGGAGGGGAGGCTGACCAGTGGCCAGTGGCTGAGTTCCCTGGTTGACAAGGGCATCCAGGCAGAGAATGTCTTGGACAAAGGCTTGGGGGTGTGAACCAGCTTGAGGATTAGGGAACTTGCAGAGAGTTCTTTGTGGCTGGTAGGTGGCAGCCCTGCATGGTCTGGTCTCTGAATTCAGCCCTTCCTGAGTTTGGGGTCTCCTGCACCTAGGGGGACCCTAGGACCCACTGAGACATTCTTCCTCCTTCTGTGCTAGGGTTTCCGGCTGCTCCTGGCGAGCCCCAGCGCTTGCCTCAGACTGTTCCAAGAGAAGAAAGAGGAGGGGTACGGGGAGGCCGCCCAGTTTGATGGTGAGTGCCAATGACCCAGTCCCCCCGCGGGGATCCTGCCCTCTTACTGCCAGCCCTGGGCACCGGGGAAGCCTTTTGTGGCTATGCCTTTGCCTTGCTTCGATCCCTCTGCTTGGAGCTGGACATCACCAATTCTTCTGACACCCTTCCCCAGGAGCAAGGCTGTCAGCTCTCCCTTTATTGGATCGAGGCAGGGAAGCCAAGAGGCCAGTGAACTGTCTCAGGCACACACAGGGGGTGACGTCCGCAGTAAGAGTGGGTGGCTCCTGGCCACTCCCCAGGAGAGGAAAGCCACCGGAAACAATGTGCCCCCTGCTGATCTTGCATCCTCTCCCTTATCCCTTTCCTGGGAGGCTCAGGGAGGAGTGCCTGGCCCAGGGCTATCCCCAGGATGAGGCGGGGCTCAGGGCTCAAAAGTGAGGGAGTGGGGGAGAAGCCAGGTGCCTGGCCAGGGCTGCTCTGCAGACCTGCCTCTGGGAGTTGACAGACTGTCCAAGGACCTGGCTGGCCCCCTTGAGCACCTCCCCCTTCCCACCATGGATCTCAGCGTTCCCACCCGAGAAAAGGAGAACTGGAAGGGGTGTGGCAGAGCTGCAGGACCTGGGTTCAAATCCTGGGCTGGGAGATCAAGATTGCGTTCCAAACCGCTCAGTGCCTCAGTTTCCTCTGCTCTGAGTTGGGGGTGATAATTAACCCCTCTAGCATTGTTTTAAAGATTAATCATAAATTTAGTAGCGTGCCAGAGCATGGTGGGGGTTCAGTAATGGTAGCTGCACCTTAATGACACAGCACTGAGCCGGGAGTCTCTTCCCCAGGAGCCTGTGCTCCATCCCCGGGATGCACTTGCAGCCAGAGCCTGGGCCCTACAGGGTCTCCAGGGTCTGACATTCTCTGTCCTAGCTTCACCCCCTGGCCCTGAGGTAGGAGAAAAATCCTGGCCTGGATTCTACAGCCCCAGGCCCGAGTTGGCCCTGGGCAGTCTGCCCTGAGCCCCCGTCCTGCCTTCTTTCTCTCAGGGTTAAGTCACCAGGTGAATAGAAGCATTAATGAGATGCTGGCTGACCGTCGTCTTAGGAGCGACAGTCTCTATGTACAGGTGAGGGTTCTTGGGGGGTCCCCCAGCTCCCAGGAGAAGCAGCCCCAGGAATTGCTGGGGTGGGGATTAGGGGCTCACCCCGGAGCCTCTAATAGTCCTGGGGGCTGCCAAAACCTGTGGGTAAGGTAGGACCTCTGCAGTGGGGAACCCAGGGTCTGATGGAGGAGACACAGCAGTCCCTCAGGGAGCTTCCAGTCTGATGACGGAGAACTAGCTCTGCTCTGAGGAAATGAGATTCCAGGTTCCGGGAGTGGGAGCGGAGTGAGAGGAGAGAGATGTGGAGAAAGGGGGCCCCGTGGGGGTGAGGGGACAATGGGTGAGGGCGGGAGGAGGTCTCTGGGAGGGGCGGGGCTAATGCCAGCCGAGTGCAAGGTGCAGGACCTCGTGGCAGCTGTGCTCAGTAAATGGAGGAGGCCCTTCCCTTCTCCTGAGTGGAGCCTGGCACTCTCTCCCTCACTGCTGAGATGCACAGGGGTACGGCTCACGCTGCAGCTGGGGCAGTGTGGTGTAGCGGCAGGCACTTTTGGAACCAAAGCTGCCGGGGTCCAAATCCCAGCTCCGCTGCGTCCTAGCTCTGTGCCCTTGGGCAGGTCCCTGGAGCCTCAGTTTCTCCATCTGGGAGTGGCAGGGGCGCACAGCTGTTGGGAGGATTAGAGGAGTGCAGGGGTGCCCAGCGCTGTGCGCTGGACCTGACACGCAGTTGGCATTCAGCAAGTGTTAGAGCCTCTCTGGCTCCCTGGGTGCCCGCTGCCTCTCCCCCTGCCCCCAGAAATGCATCGACTGGAACCGAGAGGTGCTGAAGCGGGAGCTGGGCCTGACTGAGCGGGACATCGTCGACATCCCCCAGCTCTTCTCCCTGAAGGGCTCCTATGCAGAAGCCTTCTTCCCTGACATGGTGAGAGAGCGCAGAAGGTGGTCATTTCCTTTCGCTGGGGCCCGGCAGGGTCCAGAGGGGTGTCATTTGGGGTTCCAGAGGAGAAGCACTTCCCATCATCAACGGCCGCTGCTGCCTGTCATCCGGGGGCAGCTGGGTAGAGACTGGGGCGGGTGGGCGGCTTGCGGACCTCTCCCGCGTGTGTTTGCTTTTTGTGCAAACCATCTCCATCGGTGTTGTCAACCAGGGCGATTTTGCTCCTCAAGGTCATTTTCTCATTGCTACGTGGATGGGGGAGCTATGGGCATCTCGTGGATGCGGGCTGGGGTGCCGCTGAACCTCCTTCCGTGCCTGGGCCAGCCCTGAGCTAAGGGCGTTTTTTTTCTCCCAAGTGGAAAAAGGAAGCATCTTTTGGTTCCAGTGTTTCGGGCGTCCTTTCCTGGGCCTCAGCTGCTGGCTCTGCCCTGCACCGTGGCCCCCTACAGGCTGCTCCCCAGCGCAGCTCCCCAGGCGAGCAGGCGGGCCCAAGGTGGCTGCCTCCCCGCTGTCATTAAGTCAGCAGCTGACAAGCAGATGCCCAGGTGTGATCTCACCGGTGTGGCCTCTGGGAGGGGCCCGGTGATGCTATCAGCACAGCACTGGCTAACCCATTAACACCTTGGGAAAGGAAGTCAGGGTGTTGGCGGCTTGGGCTCCCCAGGACAGGAGACCCTCCTTCTTCAGCCCGGGGGGCCTTTCGCTCTAGTCCCTGTCACTGGACAAGCCAAGGGGTGGGAGTGAATCCCGAGGGCCTGCCTGGAGGCACGTGTGTGGGGCGGGGCTTCCTTGCCAGGATGTGCTCTCACTCCTACATCCTCACCGTGAGGTCCTGGCAGAGACCTCTAAGGCAGGGCTTCATGACCTTGGCTCTCCTGATGTTTGGGCCCGAATTCTTTGTTGTGGGGGCTGTTCTGTGCCTCATGGGATGGCTGCAGCATCCCTGTCCCCTGCCCACAAGATGCCAGTAAGTAGCCCTCCCCTTGCTGTGACAACCGGAATGTCCTGGGGGCAAAATCACCCTGGTAGAGAACTAAGGCAGTGTTGTGTGTTAGAACTTTCTCAGGTAATGGAAATGTTCTGTGTCTACACAACACAACGTGGGAGCCACCAAGCCACTGAGCACTTAAAATGTGGCTAGTGTGGCTGAGGAATGAAATTTATACTTTTACTTAATTTCCAACAGCTGCTTGTGGCCGCATGTGACTGCCATATTGGTCAGGGAGACACTAAGGGGCACCCAGGTTCTGCTTCTGGCTGAAGGTTGGGGGAGAGCCTGGGACACAGCCCATGACCTTGGCCAGCCCTCTTTCGGGAGCCCCCACCCCAACACACACCCCTCTGTGAGAATCCCTAAACTTTGGTCCAGACCCTGCTAAACGATCCCAGTATGTCCTCACTGGAGGAGCCCCATGGGGAATGTGCACTGAACCCCCTCATGTGTCGGATGGGGAAACGGGCCCCCCGAGCCGAGTGGTTGACTTGCCTAAGGTCACCCAGTAAGCGAGGAGCCTTCAGTCTCCTGAATTCTCATCACCTCTCCAGGCCCTTTGTCCCTTTACTTGCCCCACTTCCACCTGGCACATTCTGGCCCGTTTGTGGGCAGTGGGGTAGCTCAGGGCCAAGGCCATGGGATGGACCCCAGAGGACCCTCCAGCTTCATACTGTTCCCAGCTGTGGATGGCCCTGCAGGGTAGTCTTGAGGCCAAGGGGCCATGGCAGAGAAAATGTGAGAGCGCGGAGTCCGGGTGGTCCATCAGCATCAGGCTGGTGCTGAGATGACCCAGCACCAGCCTCCAGACAGCAGGTCCCCGAAGAGTCCTCTTGGAACACCAAGGACAGCTCCTCTGGCCATCAGTATGGGGCCAAGGTTTTCTCCGAGACCTTTCCATACCCTGTCCTAGGGAAGCTTCCCTTCCCCAGGGTTAGGGCCCTCAGCCAGGGAAGCGGAAGTGCCTCTGGAGACTGAGAAGCCCCCAGGAGCTCCTAGCCCCTTGCCCGGACTCTTCAGCCCCCCAGCCAGCCACAGTGCTACCAACTCTGGCAGAAGATAAAGAGCATGGGTTTGGGCGTGAGTTACATCCACATCAAATTTCAGTCTCTGTTCTCTTTTTTTTAGAGGTTTTTAAAAATTTATTCATAAGAGACAGAGAAAGGCAGAGGGAGAAGCAGGCTCCCCGAGGAGCAGGGAGCCCAATGCGGGACTCAATCCCGTGACCCTGGGATCATGACCAGAGCCGGAGGCAGACCCTTAACCGGCAGAGCTCCCCAGGCGCCCTCATCTCTCCATTCTCTGATTGTGTAGCCTGGATTATGTTACTTAACCTTCCCCAGCCACTGACTCAGAGGGAGGCTGTGAGGTTTAGTGATGCTGTATCTGGCACACAGGGGATGTTCAATAAACCATAACCCTTATCAGGGCTTCCAGGGAGAGTTGAGCAAGCTGTGCACTGCACAAGGACACCACACCAGAAGGACATTCAGACCGTGGAGCTTGTAGATATTTGTTGTACAAAGTTTCTGGCCGATGATGGTGAAGGCTTGCTCTAACTAAACTGTTAGAATCTGACAATATTTTGAGAGGAAGTATTGGAGAAATACTGTCATTCCTATAAAGGCACCATGTATGTTCTTGGCAGCCCTACTTGGTATTAATCTTCTCTTCCAACCACGAATCCGTTTCTTCTTTCCATTGACCCTAGTTTTTGAGTAAGTGCCTGTCCTAGTGGGATGAGGATGGGATGGACCTGGGGACGGGGTCCCGTGTTGGGGGGCGTCCCCTGGTAGCAAGGCTTCCCTCGCCTTCTCTCTTCTGCAGGTCAACATGGTGGTCTTAGGCAAGCACCTGGGCATCCCCAAGCCCTTCGGACCCATCATCAACGGCCGCTGCTGCCTGGAGGAGAAGGTGCGCGCCCTGCTCGAGCCGCTGGGCCTGCACTGCACCTTCATCGACGACTATCTGTCCTACCACGAGCTGCTCGGGGAGATCCACTGTGGCACCAACGTGCGCCGGCAGCCCTTCTCCTTCAAGTGGTGGCACATGGTGCCCTGAGCCCGCCTCTGCCCGCCATCCCCTCTGCCCACCTGCCAGGGAGCCACGCCAGGGTGACGGTGAAGACCCTCCACCCGGCCTCCGGCCTCTGAGGGGAGCCCCTGGTGCTTCTTCCCGAGTGCCTGCAAACGTGCTGGCCACTGCGGGCCCGGGGATACGGGGATACGACAGTGGACACCACACACACACCCCACCTCTGGAGGGGCCTCCCCGGCCCAGGGAGGACTGTTCTCATTCCTCCCTCCCCCTTCCTGATGTGCCACTCCTAGAGGTTCTGGAAAAGAGCAACGGCCTTAACGTGTTCACAGCCGGCTGTGCCTGGTCACTCTAAGTAGCTCCCCCTCTGTTCTGTTGTTCCTCCCGTGTCGGCACCAGGAAGGGGTCCCAGAGGGCCTGGGCTCTGGGGTGGGGGCCTGGGCCGCAGGCATCCGTGGTTCTTGTACAAGCAGGAGCAGGGAGGTGAGGCACCGTCTTTTCTCTACCAGCTGTCCTGGGACCTCCTGGGACCTCTCAGCCATGTTTATAGAGACAAATAAGGACAGGAAAACCGGGCATCTGAGGGCCTGTTTAAAAAAGAAAAGGCAACAAAACCCCTTTAATACCTGACTCCGTCCTTAGAAGGGTGCTTGTTACCTGGTTAGAAAGCCTTTAATTATGAGTGCTGGCTGCTTCCGGCCCCCAAACGCTGTGAGGCTGGAGAGAGGCCTCAGGGGGACACACAGAGGCAAGCTGGCAGGAGGCCAGGGTGGCAGAGGAGGCCGACGGGGGCCTGGTCCCCACTTCAGATTTTGGACTCTGGATGCAAAAGGGGGGGCTGACCGTTCCAGATGTCACAGGGGACAGGGGCCCAGATGTTAAGAGAGGGTGGGGGGCCATTAGGTTATCTCTGAAGGTGGGGTTTAATTTCCTTTAATTGTCTTTAATTATTCCCCTTGGTCCTACAGGCAGTGGGAGGGAGGGCTCGCCCCGTCTCTCTCGGCAGCTCGGAGACCCTGCACGTAGCCTGGGTTTCCGCTGTGGAGTCAACCCCATAGCAGGCCTATATCCGCCCCCATCCCCCCCCAAAGAGGGCAAGAGAACTGCCACGGGGGTGGGGGTTGGTTAAGAGGCCGGTCCCCGGTGAGGTCACCGGGACGTGCACAGGCAGGCAGGCAGGCTTGGCCAGTGCCGGGCAAGCGGTGGCCCCTGCCCCAGGCAGGCGCAGGCACAAGGAAGCCAGCCTGTCCTCTCCCCGCCATTGCCAGGGGCTCTCAGCCCCGGGCCTCCACCAGCGGGGTTTTCAGTGGCCCCCGGTAAGACCAAGACCAGGCCAGCCGGCCACTGTTTAACTCTGTGAGCCATAGAACACTTAGCAACCAGAAATTTCCATAGAAACCGGATGTATGAAGCGGATGAAACAGAACTGCTCTGGTTTAAGATGGCAGGGGTGGTGTACCTGGGTTCTCCCCTTCCAGAAGATTCTGGGGACCCCATTTGGAAGCCCCTGGTCGAACCTTTGCACTTTCTGCTCATAACCATGACGCAGCCTAGACTGAGCCAAGGAGAGAAGGAAAACTCTTTGGGGGCCAAGGGCGTGCAGCCAGGGCTGAGATTCCCCCGGGAAAGGCTGTGGGTGGAGGGGAATGGGCATTACGGAGGGATCGGGAGGTGGGGAGCAGGCCTTCTCAAGCTACCCTGAGTGTGGGAAGCTCTGGAATTAATGCTAGAGTTGTCCGAGGGCCCTGATGACCCCCCACTGAGGATGTTCCGGGTGACCAATCATCTCCTACGTGATTAATAAAAATGTCAATATGCATTTCTTCAAGTGGCTGCCTCCTTAGTTTCTATTTGTTGGGCTGCAGGGAGGAGGGAAGGAGGCGGGGAGAACCTTCCTTCCAGCTCCACCCACCATGCCCCAGCTCCTTGGCTCAACTGCGGGCCCGTGGGCAGCTCCTGCCTGGCTGGGAGAGCCCCCAGGGCCGGTGCCAGGCGGGCAGGCAGGCAGGCTGATTCAGCGGGATGGCTGGCACAGGCCCACGGCTCTGAGGCCAACTGCCCTGCTGAGATGGGTATCAGAGGAGAGGTGGGTCCTAACTCTTCCTTCCCTGGGCTATCTCTCTCTTCCATCTCTCAGATGCAGGTGGGCTGGGCCCTACTGGCAGAGGCAGGAGACTCTTCAGTGGGACTGTTGCCCAGGGCCAAAGGCTGCTGTGATCCCCTTTCATTCCTGCCTCTAAAGCGACTGGGTTACCCAGCCTCAGTGTTCCGGTTTCAGGAGCCTGAAAATATCACCCCTCTCACCCTATACACAGGCTGCTGCCTCGGGTGGCCCCCTTTGACACTCACTCACTCACTCACTCACTTTATTCTCTCTTTTGTTGCGGGCTAAAAGGCAACACGTTGCTGCCCATCAGTCATTGACACTTTAGTCTGAACGAACCGCAGATGTATTTCTATAAGCTGGTATCAACTGGGTAGAGGCGAAGGCCTGGCTCTACTTCCAAAGGGAGATTACAGGGCTCTAAGTCAGAAGCTGGTCCTGCCCCAGCACAGTGGGCCGGTGCCCAAGGGAAGCCCTCACTTTCTGCACCGATTCCCCTGCTGTGTTCGTAAGCAGGTGGGGAGAATATTTGGACTTCCTTCTGAGTCCTGACTCTTACCCAGAGCTGAGTCAGCCATCACACCATTTTCCAGCCAAAAAAAAAGTAAAGCTGTCATTGAATCTATCAGCCCAGCGGCTCTCCTTGAGAACATCCTTCCCAGACTCTGGGAGAGAAGGGCACCAGCCTTGGAGACCTGCCGAGATCCTTGAACTGCTGGGAGTTCACCCACTGGGAACTCTGGGGAGCAGGTCCCAGTCCCTCCCTTGCCTCAGACTGGCAGCATCGCTAGAGAGAAGGGAGGAAACTTCATCTATCCAGCATCTTTAGAGCCTGGTTGGGTAGGGTGTGTCCCCGCCATTATCTCTGCCCGGGTGGTGATGAGCCACATTTTCCACAGGTGAGGAAACCAAGGCTCAGAGAGAGGGAACATAACCACCCAAGATCATGTAGCTGGTGCATGGCGGAGTTGGGATCTGAACCCAAGACCCCTCTCCCCAGAGCCCTTGCTGCTTCAGGTGGCTGAATACCCCCTCTGGCCTCAGTTTCCCCACCTGACAAGTGAGCCTTCCTACCCTGATGTTCTAAGCTCTTTCTAGCCGGAAAGGGTTTAACTCGCACCACCCGCCCCTTCCACAGGCCTTGGGCATGTGAAAATAATGACAACGCCAGTAATAAAATAATGCCGAGCTCCACACTACAACTCTGCCCACGTCGTCCCATGGAAGCCTTGCAACAGCATTTTCAGAAGCGACACGTGAGGGACACAGCAATGAAGTGACTCGCCCACTCCGCGCAGCCAGGATGTGGTTGAGGGCTGAATCCAGTCCTGCTTCTACGCTCCATGCTCTTAGGAAAAGGGCTGCTGTTCCTCAAAGTTTCTCAAAATGCTCTGGGGTGCTTATTTTTTAAAAATCCACATGCCAGGCGGCACCCCCTTCCCGGCGCCTCAGACTGGAGGCGGGGCCTGGGAATCTCCATTTTCACTAGCATCTCCAGCAGGGTAGAGAAGCTCCCCACCAAACCAGATCATCTCTGAAAATGCAGGAAAGGGGGTGAGGAGGAGTGTGGAAAGGGAAGGAGGCGCCCAGGTCAATAACCCACATCGTTGCCTCCTCCACCTCTCAAAGTCCTGGTGGCCCAGCCAGATGCCTGTGGGGACTTGCTCCCTTCGAGGGAGAAACTGACTCCCTCCATGCTAGGGGCGGAGGAACAGGTTCATATGCAAATGACGGGTTCCTTCCGGCCAATTCTGAGCTCCCGACTCTGGGAAGGGGCTGGGCTTCCAGGACTGGAGCCAATGAGCTAGCACCCCGGGCTGAAGAGGCGGGGCCGGTGTCCTTTAAACCACACGTCAAGGGATCTGCGGAGCAGTGTTGGGTTTGGTGGCCCAGGCCCAGTCCCAAGGCCAGCATGTCACTGCAGAGAATCGTGCGTGTGTCCCTGGAGCATCCCACCAGCGCCGTGTGTGTGGCTGGCGTGGAGACCCTCGTGGACATTTATGGGTAAGAGCCAGAGGCCTGGGGGTCTGCGGGCCATTGGTGCTGAACCCCTTGGTCTCTTCCCGCAAGCTGTGCAGGGCTTTCTCGGGGCGCAGGCCTGGCTCCACTGCCCTCCCCCAAGTCAGGGGACTTGCAGTGGTTGAGCTCTGGTCCAGGGCCTTGGAGGGTGCTGGTGTCATGGGGGTTTGGGCATAGAGGAGGACCCTGCAGGCTGGGTACACAAGAATAGGAAGAGGTGTGTATCCCAGCCGTGGTCCCCAGCTTATGAGCTCTGCAAAGAGCATCAGTCATTTCTTTAGAAATCATTTATGCTTATGTAGCACTTCCTGTGTGCCAGACACTGTTCGAAGCATGGCAATCTCCTTGAATTTAATCCTTGAACTTAAACGCTTCAGTTTAATCTCACAACAACCTATGAACTAAGGTTGTTGTCAGCTTCATCTCATTTGTTGGATGAGGAAACTGACACAGAGAGGGCAAGCCATTTGCTCAGGTCACACAGTCACTAAGTGTCAGTGCCAAGATTCATACCCATTCATGGTCAAGTGTCTTGTGATTTTAGCTGTGTGCCCCTTGAAGAGGAAGGATCTGGTTTCCTCCAGCCATTCAGAGCCCACCTGATATGGCCCTATTGTGTGCCAGGGCCGTGTCCTTAAAGCCAGTGGCTGGAGGTAAGGCCCCACCTTCTCTCCTTCCCAGGAAGAAAAGGAGAGTTTGGGCAGGGTTTTAGGAACTGGGCTCTGGGAACCACTGGGAAGCTGGCTACGTAGCTTTTTGGGGAGACTCCAGGGGTCCCAGCTCCAAGGCTGAGCTGAAGATGCAGGTAGTAAGGGGACAGGGAGGAGAGAAGGCAGAACTGTGTCACCATTCCCTTGTCACTGGTCTTGTACCCTCTCCTCAGACCAGGTTTTGAAACCTTGGCAGTACTGACGCAGTAATTCCCAGGTGCAGAGGGTGTCCTATGCACTGGGAGATGCTGAGCAGTGCCCTCGACTTCTACGGACCAAATGCCCATGGCACACCCCCACTAGTGACAGCCAAAAATGTCTCCAGACATTGCCAGTTGTGCCCCATAAGGGGTGGGGGAAATCACACCCCATTGAGAGCCAGTAACCCAGACTAAGACTTTAAAAATTGGAGCGAACTTAGTTGGAAGCAGAGATGGGGTTGGCCCCAGAGGGTTAGATGAGAAGGGGTGAGGGGCTGGTCATGGGGGGGAACCAAGTCTGGAGCAGACCTAGCCGAGCTAGGCATGGGGAGCTAAAGCCTGGCTGATGGTGGGTGGGCAGTGAGAAGTAGGAAGAGGATTTGGAGGAGGGGACAGCCACAGAGGCGGTACCAAGAGGAGTGACAAGGGAGGAAGGTGTCTGGCGCCACCCCCTCCTGTAGCACTGCGTGCCCATGGCCGTGACTCACCTGCGTTGGCTGCCTCATGCCCGTCGGGCAGATGTGCCTCCAGTTTGACCTGCCCGGGAGGCTCAGGGCCAGCTCCTCCCCTGTGGAACTTCCTTAGACGATGGAGGATGAATTGGGGCCACCAGAGGCAAAGGCAGCAGTGTCTTGCGGGTATGAGAATGGATGGGCCGTGTTGGGGTTCTCAGAGGAGACTGGGGGGTCAGCCACAGGGTGCAGGGCAGAGCCTCAGGCACCCTCAGATGAAGGATTCTTGGACCGCTATGACCAGACCATCTTGGGGGAGGGGGAGAGCTGCTGGTCCATTCATTCACACATTCATCAAGTATTTCTTTGGGGTCTAGCGTGGGCTGGGCACGGGGGCACAGCGGTGAACAAGGAGGCGTGGTCCCTGCTCTCTGAAAATCCTGTCCCTTCAGAGTCCTATCAGAGGCTGGACCACCTCACGCTTGGTGGAAGGATTCCTGTCTTGCTAGGGGAGAGGGACCGGGTCAGCTCTATGGTCCCTCCCAGCTTGGAGAAGTCGCCGCAATCCTGGTGCTCACACGGCGGGCCAATGAGGGAAAGGACAGTGGGTGTGCTGGCTCCGTCCTGGCTCTGTGATGACTTAGCAGCCGTCTGACTTCGGGAAAGTCACTTAACTTCTTGGAGTCTGTTTCTTCACCTGTAGGGTGGACACGGTCCTATCAGCGATGATACTTAGAGACGACTCCGTACCAGGTGCTGCCCGAAGTGCTTGGTGTTTGGTAACGAGTTCTCACAATTCCATGAGGGGGGACTGTCATCATCCCTGTTCTATAGATGAGGAAACAGAGCCACAGAGAGGTTGAGTAACTTGCCCCATGTCACACAGCCTGTGAGGAGTGGTGGCCCTGTTGTGGACCTTCACTTCAGAGGACTCTGGGGAGGACTGAATGAGACTGTGCGTGTGGAGCACATAGGTGATGCCGGGCCAGCGGTGGGCAGTCTATTATGCTGACTGCCACCACCTCCTCCATTACCACCACCTTCCCCTCCTCCTCCTCCCCCTCCCTCTTCCCCCCTCCTCCTCTTTCTTTTTCTCCTTCCTCGACTTCTTCTCCTCCTCCTCCTCCCCCTCTTCCCCCCCCCTTCATCATCATTTTAAGGCTCTGTCCCAGCCCTTTGGACAGCCTCAAGTGTCTCCACACCTGCCATCCACAAGATGGGTACAAACTCTGAACCCTACTGGAAGGAGGAGGTGATGGGAGAAGAGAAAGGAACATAAGCCCAGCAGTGAGAGCAGGTTTTCTGGAGGAAGGGCCCCAACCAGAGCCTTGAAGGATGAGCGCAGGCAAGACCATTGGGGTACTCTCTGTGGCAATGGACTGAACCCTGTCTTCTTGCCTTCCGTTGAGTGGGAGATGACCCTGACTTGGTAAAGGGGTTTTGGTTTCCTGAGCAGAGATTTCTAGGGGGAAAGGGAAGGAAGGGAGATACACGGGTGTGCTGAACCTCCCTGGGGATAAATGTGTAGCCAGGGTTGAAAACCACTGCCCTAGTTAGACAAGCTAACAACTCCTGTCCCCTCCTGCTCAGCAGAGACAGATCAATGGAGAGAAAAGGCAGAGGGCACCTGGGGGCCAGGATTCCTGCATTTTAATCCTAGCTCAGTCACCCTTTGCTACCTCATCTTGAGCCACTTTCTGTGCCTTCCTGGGGCTCAGTTTCCCCTCATGGGCCCTGATGAGGCTGACATTGAACACTGGGTTGCACGTTTTGCTCATGGAGGTGTCTGAGCCCCCTCCCTGGTTTGACAAAGTGGCTCTCCATTTGCTTCCCCCAGCTCGTGCTGTGTGAGAGCGATGATCTGCCTGGGCAGAGCGGGGCCCTGGGAGGCTGGTGCATCGCCAAATCTCCCAGTGACCAGGGCTTTAGGAAAAGGGTTCATGGGGCCACGATTTCTCAGGGGTACATTTTCTCAGGAGAAGAATGTGAGACTAAGGAGGGACCGTGGTCTTCTGACCCTGGTGATGGTGAGGCCAGAGGACTTGGGACCTGGGAACCTGGCTGAACAGGGAGGGGCCACGAGTACTGCCACCCAGAGCCCGAGCTGTCTGGGCCTTGAACTTCTCTGCCCTCGTGGGCCACGTCAGTGGGGACCATGGCGGTCATCTCGTCAACCTGTCTGTTTCAGCCACAGAGACCTTTCCCATCAGTTTTTTGGCTCTGAAATGTCTGGTTTCATTTTCCCAGAGGCCAAGACCCTGAGCCCATGAAAGGGGAGGATGGGTTTGGGTTTGCAGAGGAATGGGGGTCAGAACTGGTTGAGTCCCAGCCCCATCACCGACCAGCTGTGCAACTCTGGGCAAGTCACCTGTCGTCTCTGGTCTTGTCCCCTCATCTGTACAGTGGGGATAACAGGACCGACAGTGTGTGGCTGTGGGGATACCTTTGTCACCATTGTCACCATCATTGTCCTTACCATTGAGGGGTGACATAGAGCAAAAAGGAAGACCTGACTTGTCTTGACTCCTAGGACAAGGTGGGCTCACCCCGAGTCCTTCCCATGCTGCCCAGGGAGACAGCCCACGCTCAGCCACGGTTCTCAGACGTCACTGGGCATCAGTGTGGCTTGAAGGACAGGTTCTGGGGACCCTGCCAACAGCACAGCTGGGTCTGGACTCTGCATTTTCAACAGATAGGTCTGAGGTTGGCCACCGTGATGGTGACTAGCTGTCCTGGTTTGCCCAAGACCTTCTAGGTCTTAGCACTGGAAGTCCTACACTGCAGGACACACACGGTCTCTGACAAAACAGATCTGTTGGTCACAGTAGCGTGCTTCCCCTCCCCCTTCATCAACTGGGCTGGTAGGGCCTCCAGAGCAGGTGGGCCCCTGGGCTGGCCAGAGCTGCTCAGGGCGGGGAAGGGCCTCAGCCTGTACCGTGTGTGGATAGCCTCAGTGAGGGAAATCTGGACTGGGCCTGGGGTACAGTCTAGAGCAGCGTGCTGGCAGCTCGGGGTGGACAGGCTGGAGGAAATTTTGTCCTGCTGAGCCTCTGGCTTCTTCCCCTGCCCTCCACAAGATGGGAAATCCAGACCCTCCTGTACCTGATGCAGGCTCTTCTCCCAGAAGCCACCCTTTCGATCTTCTTAATAGCTTCCCTGATGGGGCGTGAGCACTGGACTGGGGGAGTCTGGACTCCTACCTTCTAGTCCCTTCTCTTCTGGGCCTCAGTTTCCCTGGAGTGAAGGAAGGCATGGGTTCCTTTAACTTTCACTCGTCTCAAGAGTTTACATGCACTGACTCCTTTAATCTCCACTTTATAGACGGAGACACTGAGGCAGAGGGAGGCCAAGCGTCTCCCTCAAGGTCACATACCTAGTGGGTGGTGGGGCTGGGATTTGGACCCAGCTTGCCCACACCCACAGGCTTAACCCCCTCACCTCAGCTCCAAGGTGTTGTCCCTCCTGATCAAGAACTTTTTCTGGCTCCCCATGACAGCCTGAGTTTACCCTTGACCTCCTAAGGCTTCACTGTGAAAATGCCTTCCCCTCAGATGTTTCTCCTCCTTGTCCTTGGTTCCCCTGCCTCTCTCCAGGAAGCTGCCCCCAGCGCCCCCACCCCCAGTCCACCCTCTCAACCTGCCTGTGTCTGCTCATTTCCCGTTTCTTTTTTTTTTTTTAAAGATTTTATTTATTTATTTGACAGACAGAGATCACAAGCAGGCAGAGAGGCAGGCAGAGAGAGAGGAAGGGAAGCAGGCTCCCCGCGGAGCAGAGAGCCCGATGCGGGGCTCAATCCCAGAACCCTGGGATCATGACCTGAGCCGAAGGCAGAGGCTTTAAACCACTGAGCCACCCAGGCGCCCCTCATTTCCCGTTTCTTAATTTACTTGAATATCACCCTTCCCCCATCTCGGATGGGCGGTTTTCCAAGCCTTTCCCATTATCTCATCTGAGCCTTGCAATTGCCCGTGAGGTTGACCAAATGGGTGTCATCATTCCACTTTGTAGGGAGGCTGGGTAATTTCTCAGGGTCACCTGGCTTATGTGCGACCCAGCCCAGTCTAGAATCCGACTCTTGACTCTGGTCCTGGCACCACTGGGCTCTCAGCATCTTCCCCCCAGGCCTGGCAGGATCTTCATCGGATCCCTGGTGCCTCATACAGGGAGGTACCCCAAACCCAGGGGCTGGGGCGGGGGAGCTGGGTGGGGTCCCATACCAGAAGGATCATCAAGTTGTTCACCTCGAGCTCATGGGCACCCAGGGTCCAAGCAGCAGCTTGGGGTTGGGGGGAGTTTCATGAAAAGTTTATAAGCCTCCTGGGGAGCTGGAGGCGACTCCAGAGTGGGTCTGAGGGTGCCCCCTGGGGTGGGGCGGGGGGCCCTTCATACCCAGTCTATCTCCACGTGTCTCTGTCTTTCTGGCTCTCCATCTCTCCAGTTTTTTCTACATCTCTTTGTCTTTCTCTGTCTCTGTCTTTCTCTGTCTCTGTGCCCCCATGCTTCTCTGTCCAGGTTCTGTATGTCCCATGATGGGGCTGGCTCCCACACCCAGGGCACAACAGGACAGAGGGTACCACCAGCCCTGGAAATTACAGGCTTTGGGAATAGGGTTGCCAGATAAAATCCAGGATGCCTAGTTAAATTTTTGAAATTCAGATAAACAATATTTTTTTAGACGTCCTTAGACTAAAACAACTATTCGCCGTTTGCCTGAAATCCGGGTCCAACTGGGTGTTCTCTATTTTTGTTTGCTAAATCTAGCAGCCCTCCTTGGGAGGAGAAGCAGGTGTGCTGGCCCCGCCCCACTGATGAGGACGCCAGGGAGGGCCACGCACTGGGCTGGGACCCGCCTCATGAAGTGGACCTTGGGCTTGGCTTATTTTTTT
Source organism: Martes martes (assembly GCF_963455335.1). NCBI lineage: Eukaryota > Metazoa > Chordata > Mammalia > Carnivora > Mustelidae > Martes > Martes martes. Next base: position 179,402,028 of record NC_137891.1, on the reverse strand, counting down.
ATTTATTAAAAAAAGACTTTTGAGAAGTATCAGGATCCCACTGGTGGAGGAGTGAAGAGGGTGTACTGAAGGAGGTCTGCTCTCCTCCCAGTGGGACAGGGAAAGGAGAAGGGCTTGGAGTCGAATCACCGGCTGCGCTAATTTGGGGAAGTCTCTGGCTCGTCCTGAGCCTCTGTATCCCCAGGTTTAAGTGGAAGTAATAATCCCTCCTCCCGGGGCCACAGTGAGGATGAAATGAATGCTGGTTGGATGGGCTCAGCCAGGCTGCCCTGGTGAGTGTGCAGAGGATGGGGGCCTCAGGGGCTAGAGGTATCGTGATTACTCCTGGGGAGGTGGTGGGTGAGAGTATGGATTCAGGAACCAGAAGGCTTGGGCCTTGCCACTTACTAGCTCCATGACCTTGGACGGTTTACTTAACCTCAGTTTCCCCATCTGTAAAATGGGAGACAATGGTAGTCCGCGTCTCCTAGATTTATTGAAAGGACTACGTGATGTAATAGACCTAAAAACCTGGCACCGGGCTAGCATATAGCCAGAGCTCGACAAATGTCAGCTCCTGTTATCCCCCAGGCACATGTGTATGCTGCTTCCTCCAGGAAGCCTTCTGGTCCCTCTGGCTCACAGTGGCCTGTCCCTACATGGGATTCCACTGACCACTGACTTCCTGGCCATGAGCCCCATCTGGCTGCCCTGGGCAGGGCTGTTTTTAACTCCCTGGTGGGATGGAAGGTTCTGGGGCAGTGGGGAGAGCAGTGGGTATATCTGCCTTGGTCTGGCAATGCCTCTGGGCACAGTGGGCGCCCCGAGTACCCCACAGACAATCAGAGGGTGAACAGACTGATTTCAAACAGGACTCCAGACTAGCTGGAGGAGGGGTGGGGGGCATGCAGTCCCAGGGCCAAATGACATAGACTTTTTAACCGTACAAATAATGACTGGTTGTGTGACTGAAACTGGCCCAGTTTCCCAGGTGAGACTGCAGCACCACAGCGAAGCAGGGGCTCTGTGTCAGAGATGCAAGGCAAACCTGGCTGTGCCATTCAATGCTGTGTGATCTTGGGCTTGGTACTTGATCTCTCTGAGCCTCAGTTTCTCACCTTTGCATTGGAAATGGTACCACTCACTTTGCAGACTTGTAAGAATAAAAAGAGCTAGGGACTACAAGGCACTTGGCACATGGTGGGCACTCCACAAGATTTACTGCCCTTCCCTAGGGAACACCCAGAGGACATCTCACCCACTAAAGAGGGATGCATTGGGACCTTGAGGGGGAGACTGCTCTTAAAGCCGTGGTCTTAGAATTGCACTGGGGTCCATTGGCTGGCTGGTGTCCCCTGAGCTCCTCGTGCCCAGCTTGGCACCAGGAGATTATAAAGTACTCAATTGGGTCCTAACTTTCAAAGAGCTTGTGGTTTTGTTGGGAGTTAAAATAACTCACAAGGGAAATGTTAATGAACACAGAACCTGGGAATGTGAGATTGCGAATGCATTCGCGTGGGGTCCAGGCTTCACTCCCAGGAGCTTGCTGTGGGGATCTGAGAGGATTGGGGTGGTCAGGGAGGGCTTCCTGGAGGAATCAAGAGTTTGAGCCAAAGCTCAAGCATCTGAACAGGTATGGCATCCCTCTAGCACTTCCCATGGTTTCTTGTCCTTCCCAGGTCAGTACCTGAGGGCACAGAGATGTTCGAGGTCTATGGGACCCCCGGCGTGGACATCTACATCTCTCCTAGTATGGAGAGGGGCCGGGAGCGCGCGGACACAAGGCGGTGGCACTTTGATACGGGGTTGGAGATCATCGTGGTCATGAACTCACCCAGCAACGACCTCAATGACAGTCATGTGAGCAGGTCCCCTGGTCCGGGGTTAGGGGGGTGGAGGGGGTGGGGCCGTGATCTAGCTCCACAAGGGTCGGCACCCTCTACTTACCCAGATGGCAGGGTAGCGTGATGGGTAAGTACCTACCCCTGGAACTAGCCAGCCCTGCAGCTTACAGACATAAACTGTGTGTCTGCTGGCAAGTCACATCAGCCCTCTAGACCTCGCTTTCCCCATCTGTAAAATGGGGATGATCATAGCCCCTTTCCTCCTGGTGTTGGTGTAGGGTGGAACATGAGTCAGCATTTGCTCCTTTTCTTGTTTCCCAAGACCCCGGTGAAGGGAGGTGTCCCCGTTTCTCTGTGTCAGGCCTCAGTTTCCCCATCTACAGGTTGAGGGTTGATTAGGAGATCTCTGCCACCCTGAGTGAAGGAGAGAAAGCAGAAATGGGGGGATACCAGTGAGAGGGGAGACTCCCTTCTACAAGGTGCCTCACCTCCTAATCCACCCTCTCCCTGACCCCCTTCCCTTCTCAGGCACATAACTTCCCTTCTTCTCCTCTCTCCTCATTCAGCCACCAAGGGTGAGTTTAAAAAGCCCCAGCTGTAGACAGTGTTCTGGCCTCATGGAAGGGGGCATTTAAAAGAGGGAAGAAATGGGGTGGCCCCGGAGCTTGGCCCAGGCGATGCCCCCTTAAAGGGGTCATGGGAAGCAGCTTGTTACTCGGGGGTGACAGGTTTCCCCTCCACGTCAGGGGTGGTGTTGCAAAAAACTGACCTTTTAAGGACCACTGACCATATGCCACGCCCTGGACAGCCATGACCTCACACAGCCCTCACAGCCGCTGCGAGAGGCAGGGTCTGATCCCCATTCCACCGGTGGGGCTGCCAAGGTTCAGAGTAGCTGTGTTCTGCACAGAACTGCCTGACTCTTGGGGGCAGGTTCCCTTCATCATCCCCTTGTCTTTTCCCACCCACGTATCTGAGATGAGCCCCTCCACGGAGCTCTGTGATGCAGGCGGACAGGTAAATGAACTCATTTTACAGATAAGGAAACCAAAACCACTTACCCAAAGTCAGCAGATCTAGTGAGTATCAGAGTTGGTGAGGTTCAGGACAGAGTCCCCGGGGCAGGGCAAGAGGACCAGCCAGCCGGTGAGGGGTCCCTCCTGGGTGCCCTGCCAAGCTGGGGGCCATGTGGATACCAAAGACCAAAGGAACTGCGGAGGGTCGGGGTGTCCTGCCCCTCCCCTTCCCCCATCTTTGCCCTGGATCCAGGTAACTGTGTGCCTGAGGCCAGCATCATCACTCAGGCTTGACAGTTGGGGGTCAGTGATTGCCGGATTTAGGGACTCCCAGCACTGAGGGGTGAATGGCCTCTGTAAGATCCTGAGCCTTCTGACAAAGCTGAGGGCCTCCATCAGGAGCGACCGTGCAAGCAGAAAGCAGGGATCGAAGGAGCTCTGACACGTGGGCATGAAGCTGTGTTCTCATCAGTCATTGTCAGACCAGCCTTAACAGCTATCGGGGCATACTGTAGCCAAGCACGGCGCCGAGCATGTCACCCACCTTCCTTCTTTGATGGTCACAGCCTACAATCAACCCTCTGCGGTAGGGACTATTATTATCCCTACTTTACAGCAGGGGACATTGAGGCCGGGAGAGGGCAAGTGACTCTTCTCAGGATAGTCACAAGTGGTGGATCCGGAATCGGAGCCCAGAGCTCTGGAGCAGTTCACACGATGCTGCCTGCCCTCTATGAACAGTAGCAGGCATGTCTGGGGCCCTTCCTATGGGGTCAGTCTGGTACGTGCATTGTTTCTAAGCGGCGCTATAATCCTCTGTGGGTGGCAGGGACCCGTATGCTTGCTGTTCTGCAGATGAGGAAAAAAGACAGCTCAGAAAGGTGAGGGACCTCAGCCAAGGTCAAAGAACCCAGAGGTGCTGGGCTCAAGACCAAACCTGTCTGAATCCCCCAGATAAGAAAGGGTCCCCAAACCCTACCCAGTCAGAGATCTCCTCAGTTTATGAGCAGCAAAACAGAGATCCAAAGGGGAGCAGGGGCTTGTCCAAGTCACACAGTAGTCATTGGCAGCACTGGGGCCCAGGTCTCCAGGGAATCCCTCACAAATGGTCCCATTTTACAGATGGGCCAAACAAGGCATGGAAAAATAAATGGCACAGAGACTAACAGAAGAGCTGGGTTGGTAAACTCAACTTCAGTGCACAGAGCTTCCTGAGACCCTCTCTCTGTCCTGCCAGATCCCCCAAGACCTGTCCTTTGGGGCGGGAGATATTGGCTTCTGCCAGCTTGACTCTAAGCCCATTTCTCTACAGGTTCAGATTTCCTACCATTCCAGCCATGAGCCCCTGCCCCTGGCCTATGCAGTGCTCTACCTCACCTGTGTTGGTAAGCTGGGGCCCATACAAGGGCCTGGGCCAAGTGTGGGGAGTGGCTGGGAATGACAAGGAACAGGGGTCTTTTTACAAACATCAACTCATTTTATTTTAAAAATTCAAATAAGGGTATATTTTAAAAATTCTAAGGGGATAAAAGAGTATATATATGGAAAAGTAAGCCTCCCTTTCTCCCAACCTAAGGCTTCCAGTTCCCCAAGCCCAGCATCCTTCTAGAGATCTGTGCTTGTGCAGGTGGACACAGGCATACCGGTACACTCCCTCCTTTTGGAAGCAAAGGGAGACATACTCCAGGCCTGGACCTTGCTTTTCCACCTTAAGATTTTTGTGCCAGTTGAACACAAATTGACATGTAAACTCCATGCACAGTAACTCAGATTGATTAATATAATAAAGGAAAAGGTAGATAACATGAATGAACAGATGGGGGCTTTCAACAGAGAGATGAAAACTATAAGGTGTCAAATGGAAATGCTGGAACTAAAAATCATGGTTTTTTAAAAAAGATTTTATTTATTTATTTGACAGAGATCACAAGTGGGCAGAGAGGCAGGCGGGGCGGGGGGTGGGGAGCAGACTCCCTGCTGAGCAGAGAGCCCGATGTGGGGCTTGATCCCAGGACCCTGGGATCATGACCTGAGCCGAAGGCAGCAGCTTTAACCCACTGAGCCACCCAGGCGCCCCATGGTAACAGATTTTTTAAAAAGGCTCCTGGTGGGTTGTCTTGGTAGACTTGACACAGCTGGAGAGAGGATCAGTGAACTTAAAGATAGGACAATGGTAAATTAGACTGTACTAAATTTTAAAACTTTTACACAATAGAAGATAAGCAAAAAGTCAAACTATGGTGCTGCCTGGATGGCTCAGTCCATAGAGCACATGAATCTTGATCTCAGGGTTGTGAGTTCAAGCCACACCTTGGGAACAGAGCTTACTTTAAACAAAAAGGGAAAAAAAGTCCGAATATGGACTGTGAGAAGCAATTTACAATGCATACAGCTGATTTGGTACACATAGATTATGGAGAACTCCAATCAATAGGAAAAAAACATACACTAACAGAACAGGCAAAGACTATGAACAAACAATTCACAGAAGAGAAAGTCCCAGTGACCAGAACCTAAATAGAAAGATGCTTAATACTTAGCATTGCCAAGGATGTGGAATTGGGAGCTCCTGGATGGTGGGTGGGAGTTTGCATGGGTACAAGCACCTGCAAAGCACTTAGCAAGAAAGCTGAAAATGCTCTGTCTGCAGGAGGCATTGTTAGAGGCGAAATATGCATTATTGGACTTGTGCCGGACTCCTGGGAACCCCATAGTGACTCACTCTCTGTCCTCCCCTTACAGACATCGCTCTGGATTGTGACCTGAACTGTGAGGGCAGGCAGAATAGGAGCTTTGTGGACAAGGTAGGGTGACTCAACCTGGACCCAGAAAGGGGCATGGAGTTTGGCATTGACCTAGGCTGGGTTAGGAGGGGCAAGGCCATTACAGGTATCCCCCTGCCTCCTAGCTGGTGCCGAGGTTGGGAGAGCCAAATGGGAAGTAGGCATGGCTGGGGGAATTCTTTCACCAGGAGAAAAATCATTACCAAGAATTATCAAGCATATACATGCCCAGGACTCAGCAAACTTTTTCTGTAAAAGTGAGATAGTAAATATCTTAGGCATTGCAAAGTGTCTCTGTTGCAACTCTTCAGTTCTGCCATTGTAGTGTGAAAGAGCTGTAGTCAATTCAATGGATGTGACTATTCCAATAAAACTTGATTTACAAAAACAGGCAGCGGGCCAGAGGTGGCCCCCGGCCCTGGCATGCCAACCTTCTGATCTAGGCGAAAGGGGAACTCTGCCAAATATGAGGCTGGTAAAGAACTTTGGGCTGAACTGTTGTGGCACTCAACGCATTGGGAGATCTTAGCAGAAGGTCAAGGTGGGCCTCAGGAACAAGGAAGACTTCCTTTGAAGTCCACTTGAGCTAGGCTCTAAAGCGATGCAAGAGGGAGGGGATTCCAGGTGGAGGGACCAGCGGGAGCCAAGGCTTGGAGCCGGGAACAGATCTGTAATCGGGAAGTTGTCTGTTGAGAAATAAGACACTGGCCCAAGACACACTGCATTTGGCCATGAAAGACCTCTGCGTAGTTTGGACTTGCTGGTGTGGGCAGTCTGGAGCCACGGCCGTGTCTGGTGCAGGAAGTGCTTCTGTGAGCATGGACCTGTCCTCACAGGGAAGGCAAAGAGGAGGAGACGGGGGTCAGGAGGCTGACCAGCAGGTTGCTGGGCGGGGGCAGAGGACAGGTCCGAGCCCCATCACCAATTACGCTTTGCCATTGGCAGCGGGATTGGGTCTGGGGGCCCGGCGGGTATGGAGCCATCCTGCTGGTGAACTGCGACAGGGACAATCTGAACTGTCATGACCAGGACAACCAAGACCAGCAGGTGCGCTGCCTGCAAGGTAAGGGGGTGCCCCGGGTCACTGCTCAGCTACCCCGCAGGTCGCACTGGAGGGAGCACCGGGGGCCAGCGTTCCAGCTCCCAGACACACTTTGATGTCACTCAGAACCTGCCTCACGCTGGCAGCTAACCCCTCCCAGCCTGTCTGTGGCGGATCCAAAGCTTCCTATCTGCACCCCAAATCTAGCCTCCCCACCAGGCACCCCGGGCCTGCATCTCAGGATGCCCCACGTTCTAAGTCAGTCCCGCACTGCGCACAACAGCCCCGAGAGGAAGACCACAATAGTGGCCTGGGGAGCGGGACAGGTGCCTTATGCCTGGGCGGGCACAACTTCTCCGGAATGTGGGCACATGTATCCCTCGTTTCAGACTGGGGAACACTGAGGCTCGGGGAGGGAGGAGCCTGCCTGGTGTCAACAGAGAGTGATGCTTGGACTGAGACCAGACTCTCAGCTGCACGCCACCCAGGTGGCCTACCTACCGCACGCTTCTCACCTGTCCCCGGGCTCAGGGCGGGCCGCTCTGTACTTGCCGTTGCTCCGGGCAGGTGAGGGAGCGGAGGTCCAGAGAGGGTCGGACGCATTCATGTGGCACACGCTTCAGACATCCTCCTGGTTTGTTCTTGACGGTTTCTAGCATTTTCACAGGCTGGGCAGAGTCGGGGCTCAGAGACCCAGGGCTTGGTGCCCTCTGCCCCGGGGAGGGGGGTGTGTGGTGGGCAGGAGGAGAAGACATGGGGTGTCAGGGGCCCACAGAGCTGCCACCCCTGTCTGGCTCTGCAGACCTGGAAGACATGTCCGTCATGGTCCTGAGGACCCAAGGCCCTGCCGCCCTCTTCGATGACCACAGACTCATCCTCCACACTTCGAGCTATGAAGCCAAGTGGGCACGGGTCTTCCACGCCTGCGGTGAGTTCATGCCCATCCCCTCCCCCTGTACCCACTGCCCTGGGTGGGGGGGGTCTCAGTTTCCCCACCTTGGACCAGAGGGCAGGCTCTGCTCTGGCTTCCAGCCTGCCCTCGGGGGCAAGGAAACATGGTCAGGTGGGGAAACTCTGAAACAGGTGGGCTGGCGTCCCCACACAGCCATGGCCCAGGGTCGTTTGATTGGATAAATTAAAATATATTCAGGGGCACCTGGGTGGCTCAGTCAGTTAAGCGCCTGCCCTTAGCTCAGGTCATGATCTCAGGGTCCTGGGATCAAGCCCCAAGTCAGGCACCCTGCTTAGCGGGGAGTCTGCTTCTCCCTCTCCCTATGCCCCTCCCCCTCAAATAAATAAATAAAATCCTAAATAAACATATTTAAAAATATAATTTAAGCATGTTCAGAAATTCTTATCAAAATTTTCAAACATACAGAAAAGTAGCGAGAACAGCGATGATCCCCTGGACACTAGTCACTCAGATTCAACAATTACCGCTGTTTGCTTCTCTTGCTTTATCTGTATCGTAAAGCCACTCCCAGACACGATGGCTATTGTTCCTGCAGAATTTAGCATGCATCTCCCCCCAAAACCAATGACAATTGTTCTACAGAGCCACAGTCTGAGCAAGGACATAAAATCCCTTTTAAAGATACAAATGCATACAAGTAATAAAATGCTCGTTTTTAAAAAGCTCAAAAAAGGGGTGTCTGGGTGGTGCAGTGGGGTGGGCGTCTGACTCTTGGTTTTGGCTCCAGTTGTGACCTCAGTGTCCTGAGATCAAGCCCCACGTCCAGCTCCGCGTTCGGTGGGGAGCTTGCTTGCGATTCTCTCTCTCCCTCTGCTCTCTGCCCCTCCCCCCACTCACACACGTGGACTCTCTCTAAAATAAATCTTTAACAAAAAAAAAAATCAAAAAATTTTAAAAGACCAAACAAGATAGAAGTATATAAGGTAAAAAATGAGAGTTCCTCATCCCTACCCCTAAACCTGACTTTTGAAAATGCGTTCACTGTTAATGATTCGCTATGTGTTCTTCCTGACTTTTCTCTGTAGGCATCAAACGTGCATGCGTGTGTGTGCACATGTGTGTGTGGTGGACATTCCTTTCTGAACCAACGCAGCTCTGCCTCGGTCTTTTGCACAGCTGCGTGGTATTCTGGAGCACGGGCGTGCTGTGGCTCACCCGCTGCCCTGAGCACACGGCGGTTCGCGGTGCTCTGATTTGACCACAGCACAGGTTCCTCGAGGGCAGGGATCTTGCTCACGGCTGTATCCTGAGCCTGGAACCTGGCCTCCTAGGTGCACAGTAGGTTCTCAGTAAATACTTGTTCAATGACTAAACAGCGTGAATACCCATGTACATGTATCTGTAGCAAAGACACCTAGAAGCGGGATTGCTCATTAGGAGTAGACTTTTTTTTTTATTTTTTTATTTTTTGCGAGATGCTGCCGGGCTGTCCTCCAGAAGGTCTGAACAGACGTCTTAGAGAGGAACGGCCTTTCCACTGGCCTCGCCCACACTGGGGATCAAGCATCTTCTCTCCTTCGCTGACGGGAGGGCAGAGATGGGGGCTGCTATCTGGCGTGTGAGGTTGGCCCAGCTCCTCCTGCGTCCGTCGTGCTCTGTGGGCCTACCTAGAGGTCACAGCCATCCCTCCCATCCCCTCCCAGGTCCTGAAGACTCGTGCGAGGCCTACAGGCATGTGCTGGGCCAGGACAAGGTGTCCTACGAGGTGCCCCACTTCCACGGGGACGAGGAACGCTTCTTTGTGGAGGGCCTCTCGTTCCCCGATGCCAGGTTCACGGGGCTCATCTCCTTCCACGTCACCCTGCTGGACGACTCCAACGAGGTGAGGGCCGGCCGGGGCAGAGAGGGTGAGAGAGGAGGGCTCCATCCCCGAGAGAGATGGGCACCACCGGCGCGGAGGACCCCAGACCTCTTGACCTCCCCCGCCCCTGCTGCGGCCCCTCTAGAAATGAGGAGATGCCAGGGGCATCAGCTGGGTCTCTGGACTCCAAAGCCAGTGCTCTTCCCCGTCTGCCCGTCTTCTGCTGTAGGATTTCTCCGAGTCCCCGATCTTCACCGACACCGTGGTATTCCGCGTGGCACCCTGGATTATGACGCCCAGCACCCTGCCGCCCCTGGAGGTGTACGTGTGCCGGTGAGTGTGGGAGGTGGGCGTGGGTGTCCTTCGGAGGCTGGCGGCCCCTCTTGTCTCCACACCTGGCTCGGTCCTGAGCCGTGCTGCCTGGGCTCGTCTGCAGTGTGAGGAACAACACGTGTTTTGTGGACGCGGTGGCGGAGCTGGCCAGGAAGGCCGGCTGCAAGCTGACCATCTGCCCGCAGAACGAGAACCGCAATGACCGCTGGATCCAGGTACCTGGGCCGCCGGGCAGCGTCCAGCCAGGACCGCATTGGCATCGTCGAGGGAGAGGTTGGCCCATCCTAACTGGGGGCGGGGCTGGGGGTGGGGTTGCTTGTGGATATCTAGAAGGACCTGGGGGCTGTGACTGGCCTCCCCAGGGCACTCCTTTTTTTTACTCTAGACCTAGAGCTCCCTCCCTCTCCCTAGAACTTTCTAGAAACCCAGGCACACACTGACACTGGATTGAACCTGCATTCACCCACAGGATCTGGGCTAGGCACCGGGCTGGCCCTGAACGGGATAGTGGAGGTGTGGGACACAATCCCTGCCCTCAGCAGCCTGGCCCTATGGTTCCCCACGGAAGGCGACTTTGTCCTCCAAGGGACGTTTAGCAGTATCTGGAGAAATGGCTGTCACCCTGACGATGCTACTGGCTTCTAGTGGGTAGAGCTTGGGGCTGCTGCTATGTGTCCTACAGTGAATGCACAGGGTAGCCCCACAGCAAAGAATTGTCTGGCCCCAGGGGCCATGAATGCTAAGGCTGAGAAGCCCTAGTGTGGTGAACTATTGCAACAACCCCCCTCCCCCTGCCCCTGCAATTGAAAATGTAGTAGGGGTGCTGGGCCATCTTTGCCTCCAGGACCAGAGAGGTCAGGATGAAGCTAGGCTAGATGTTGAGAGATCTGAGAAGGAGGCAGACCTATACTTCCTTTGGTCCCCTCAGCCCTGCCCTTGACCAGGTGTAGAGGCCAGAGGTGCCGGCTGATGTCTAGAGACTTGTTTGTCCAACTCAGGCCACCCCGACCCCCTCTCTGTGGCCACTCTCCCTGATCCGGCATGGGGACACCCCCAGGGTCACATCCACGTTCTAGTTATTCCCTGCCTGTCTTGCTGTGTGACCATAGGTGAGAGCACACCGTCTCTGAGCCTCCAGCCCCTCCTCCAGCCAGCAGGCGTCAAGAACCCCCGTCTTCTTCAGCCCAAAGGGCAAAGCTGGCCTGAAACCAAGAACCCACAAGAACAGTCCTCCCCAAAGCGCTCAGTCCCAAATGAGGCTCCGTTGTCCACAGGGTGTGTCTCTCGTTCGCAGGACGAGATGGAGCTGGGCTACGTTCAGGCGCCGCACAAGACCTTCCCGGTGGTCTTTGACTCCCCCAGGAACGGGGAGCTGCAGGACTTCCCTTACAAAAGAATCCTGGTGAGTGGTCGGGGGCCACAGGCTACAGCCTGGCTCGGAGGGCCGAGGAACGTTTCCCGAAGCCCCACCGGGGTGTAGAGTCTAGGGCGCGGTACTGGGGACCACGTTCTTTAGGGACAGGAGTGACCAGATAAAATATGGGAGATGCCTCGTTACATTCAAATTTCAGGTCAGCGATGAGGAACTTTTGGTATAAGTATGTTCCCAACCTTGCACAGGACATAGTTATACTAAAAATATACTCGTGCTTTATCCGAAATTCAAATGTAACTGGGCGTCCTATACTTTTTATTTACTGAATTTGGCAGCCCTAGGTGAGGGCGGGGTGAGGTAGTGCCGCTGTTCAGAACACAGGATTTGGAGGCAGAACAACCCGGCTCTGTTACTCAGATGCTGTGTGGCCTGGTGTGAGTCACTTCCCCTCTCTGAGCCTCGGTTTCTTCATCAGCAAAAATGATGTGACAGCCCTGGCCTCACAGATGTTTCTGAGGCTTCTCTGTCCTGAGCAGAGGGAGCACACAGCACTGTTAGCTGAGATTGATATTGGTAATAAGAACGACTGTGAAGATGGTCTTTGGGGACCAGGACCTCCTAGAAGAGAGAGGGGAGACTCCCTTGATGCTGGAGAGAGCATGAGGCCCTTCCAACCCCTGCTGGATCACAGAGGTGGTAGGAGCTCTCCCCTGGGCCTCAGTGTTGTTTGAGTTCCTTCTAAGAGATGGCCCTGGGGAGCTCTCCCCTTTTTCAGACTTGAAAGACTGAGGCTCTATCCCTAGCCCCTTGGCCCCCAGGAACAGGCTGCTCTAGAAAAGCCAAGTACTTGCCCTTGGGCTGCACTTGGCAGAAGTCTGCTCAGAGGGAAAGGGGTGGGGGCCATAGCCTTGGGCTCCATGTCTAATGGGGAGTATAGGCAACTGCAGCCCCATCCACAGTCTCCCTGTGACCACGGGGATCACGTGCTCTAAGGTGGCAGCAGACCCAGTGTGCCTGTGTGTTTCACAACTTTAACCCCTATGCATGTGTGAAATATTGAATAGGTCAGATCCCTGTCTTTGACTCAGTATTTCCATCCGAAGAATGGACAGACACCCCTGCCCCATCCTGAAGGAGCTCAGAGCCCAGCAAGTTGATTCAAGCTCTTTCTGGTGACCCCCACCCCTAGCCTGACTCAGTTTCCTCTGCCAGGGTCCAGATTTCGGCTATGTGACTCGTGAACCACTAGACAGCTCTGTGAGTGGCCTGGACTCCTTCGGGAACCTGGAGGTCAGCCCCCCAGTGGTGGCCAATGGGAAAGAGTACCCCTTGGGGAGGATCCTCATCGGGGGCAACCTGCCTGGGTGAGAGAGGGGCAGGGAGGGGTGTTCCTTCGGTGGAGGGTGGTGATGGTGGCAGGGGTGGAGGTGGTGAGGGATCATTCCACTCCTGGGAGAGAACCCATGAGGAGTGATAGATTCCTAGTTCTAGGTGAGGTAGGGGAGGCCGTGGGCTGATGACTGGACACTGTCCATTGACCTTGGTGAATTTTGAGAAGGCCACGGTGAGCGGAGACCTAAGAGATCATTCAGTCCAGCCTTTTCATTTCACAAGTGAGCCCAGAAAGGGTAAAGTGACCTGGTACAGGTCACACAGAATCCAAAGTTGTGACTAAACTTAGGTCTTCTGTTTCCAAAAAGAAATGATACTGCTAATAATGGTCTATTAATTAATAGTTCTAGAAGAAAAAGCTTCAAGTCTCAACAGTCCTGGAGCAATTACATTTCAAGAGCTTGTTCATACTATAATGTAAATGACTATCATCAGATATTTTCCTGAGAACAGGAGAAGGAAGGTATAGGACATGAAAAATGAGATGTCATAACACACAGACACACACACACACACACAGAATAATAGACTATTTGTTGTTCAACATGTGACACAGAGATACTGATGCAAAAGAAAAGGAATTATATGGTGATGGTTTTTTGTCGTGGAATAGACCAGGCCATTGAGCCATCCAAATTCAACAAAGCAGTTAGGACAAACTCGCAGTCAAATAACAGGTGAATCAAGAGGCTTTGGAGGGGACTCACTGCCCTCAACATGTGATCCCACAGAAAGAGGAAGTTCAAGGTGTCTGGGTGCCTCAGTCAGTTAAACGTCCAACTCTTGATCTCAGCTCAGGTCTTAATATCAGGGTCCTGAGTTCAAGCCCTACCTTGGGCTCCTACAGGATGTGGATCCTGTTTAAAAAAAGACAAAAAAGAAAGGAAATTTGGGCTGTGCCGTTAGATACTTATGTGGAAGTCCAAAGAAGAATGGGGGCTAAGTTCACGAGCATAAAATGCTGGGGCTATGTGTTCCTTGGGGTGATCTTGTCCACCTGTCTCCCCACTGATGAACAGAAGGTGAGGCCACAGCAAGAGAGACACAAGTTAAACTCCCAGAAGAGCCGCCTGACCGCAGGGGATGGAATAGGGTGGAGAATGTCTCTAGGAGCCAGTGAGGATAGGTCCGAGGGTGGCTCTGAGCGTTTGCTGGGATGGCAAGACCTGGGGGTCACCGACTGGATGGGGTTGAGCTGTCCAGCCCCCACCTGTTCAAGAGCTCAGCCTGAGAAGAATTTAAAGGATGCAGTGCATGTTTTTTTGTTATAAAGCATTGGATATTGCAGAAACTCAAACTTTGTCATTCCATTTCTGCACAGACATTTTAAAGCTAAGCAATGTTTTTGACCCCTCCGGCCCCAGGTCCAGCGGCCGCCGGGTCACCCAGGTGGTGCGGGACTTCCTCTATGCGCAGCGGGTTCAGCCCCCCGTGGAGCTCTTTGTGGACTGGTTGGCCGTGGGCCACGTGGATGAGTTTCTGAGCTTCGTCCCTGCCCCCGATGAGAAGGTAAGGACAGTGGTGAGCTCGCCTGTCGCTGGTGTCTGGGTCAGAGGATGAGCTCCAGGGGGCCAGGCTGAGGCCGGGGAACTCAGGCGGTTCTGCCCTCTCCACACAGGGCTTCCGGATGCTCCTGGCCAGCCCTAGTGCCTGCTTCAAGCTCTTCCAGGAAAAGCAGAAGTTGGGCCATGGCAGGGCCCTCCTGTTCCAAGGGGTTGTTGGTGGGTACCCATGCTGCGTCCCTCATCCCAGGCTTCCCACCCCCTCCCCTATCTAAAGCAGGACACGTCATGGCTTGAGTGACAGATGGCCAAGTCTATATAGCAGGGTGGTCCCCCCAAAGAGCCTCATTGTTGCTGTATGCCTTGTCCCCACTGGCCCCCGCTGCCTGCAGCTAGGAGCAGGGACATGGCGAGCCACATGGGCCTGGGACCAGTGTCATCAGACAACGCCCTCACCTTAGGAGGTTTGGTGCTCTGCCATCACTGTCTCGAAGTTCTTAGCCATCGGGGCTTCGTGAATGAAACCTCTTGCTGCCTCCCAGGGGTGAGATCCCTTCTGTACCCCCCGAATCCCTGAAGCCTCAGTCAACCAGCTGGTGGGGCCTCCCCTCGCTGCCTCCCCTTCTCAACCCCCTCCCCGCTGTGGCAGTTGTTGTAGCAAGAGCCTGGGCTTGGGGAGGCCTGGGTGCATGGGCCCCTCGGCATCCCCAGGGGTAGGGGGGTGGGTCCTGGCATTAACTGTCCCTGTCCTGAACCGGCAGTGCCCCAGGTCATGGGGTGGGCACCTTGCAAGGGGTGAGCCTCTTGCCCACACCTGAGCCAGGGAGCTAGCACACCGCTGTGCAGAGTCTGCCTGTTTATCATGGCTCAGGATGGTGGGCCTGGGGGAAGGGGAGACATCTGGCCTGATTTAGGTCCTGTGGCTCATGGGCTGGGATGTCAGGCAGCCGGTGGGCTGTGCGCACGCGCCAAGTTTCAACTGGGGCTCCCAGCACTGTGGGGGTCTGTGCTCACCAAGCAGGTGTCCTGTGACCAAGTGAGCATGACATCAAAGAGCAAGTAAAAAACCAACATGACAGGGCGGGAGAGAGACCCTGGAGGAAGGAAAGAAAAGGCCTTTTATTTTTGTACTTTTTTAAAAAAATTTATTTATTTGAGAGAGAGAGAGAGATCACAAGTAGGCAGAGAGGCAGGCAGAGAGAAAGAGGGGGAAGCAGGCTCCCCGCCGAGCAGAGAGCCCGATTATTTTTGTACGTTTATTGAAACTTTTTTTCCCTGTTCTTTGAACGAAGGGTCCCACATTCTCATTTTGCTTGGAAAGGATTCTGAGAGCCATTGCTGGCTGGGGCTGGGGGCAGTGCACCTACTTGCTGGGATCGCTCATTCCCATCCGCACCAAAAGTGTGTGAATCGGAGAGGACTGGTCCTCTCCGACAGGGACCCTGGCGGTCTCAGGGCAAAAACCTTTGGCTGGGGGGACTATAGCTTTTCTTGGCCTCATGGTAGATAAATAATGTCCTGGACCAAACCTCCAAGGGAAAAGATTGTGGAGAATTCAGAAGCTCTCAGTAGAACTTTGCAGTTACTTTCTCCCCGTTTACGATCCTTACCCCATTCCCAAGGCCACTCTGGAACCCCAGGTGTAAAGTGGAAGAAACACAGTCTTCCCAGTCCCTTTGTTCCCATAAGGATCATGGCTAAATGCCTTTGGGTCCAGAGCAAACCTGAAAAAGCCTCAAATCCAGATGTTACGGATCAGGTGGAGGGAAGGCCATCATCACCTTTCCTGGAAGGACCACGTCCTCAGTGAACAAGACCCAGGAACAGGCTGAGTGGGTTTCCCAGCCATCCAGCTGGGAAGGAGAATGTGGGAATTCATGGCCATGAGGCCACATGAAGCCACTGTGCCCCAGGAGACCAGCATATCTCACTGGCCACACTGTGTGCCAGACCCCACTTACTATCCCCTCCTCCTACAGACCCAAGAGCACGGGGAATTCAAGGGAGTCACTGGCCCAAAGGGCTCAGCAAGCACACAATGGAGCTGGGACTGGACCCCAGCTGGTGGACCCCTGCTGGGGCGGGGGGGTGATGCTGAGCCTGCAGACAAGCGCATGGGTCCAGGGGGCCCTGTCTTTCCCCTTGGTCAAGGTTCGCTGTCTTTTGTGAGCACTGGGCTGGGGTTTGAATCACAAGCTCCCTGTTTCCTAGCTGTAAGCTCCTGGGTGAGTCTTTTTGCTTCCCTGACCTGAAGGTGCCCATCTGTAAAGAAAGGTGACAATGCACACCTTGTGGGGTTACAGGGAAGTTAAATGAGGTGTCGAATGTGGAGAACCGAATCCAGGGCCCTGGTAAGAGCTCGCTGGCAGCTGTGAGGATTGTGAGCCTAACTAACCTCCCCTTCCCCGCCCAGCCCATCAGGGAGACTCCAAGGAGACTGTTGGCCATGAGTTCCCCTCGTGGAGGGCAGGGACAGGGTCCAGTGGTGTCCCTCAGGGCTGATGGACAGGTGGATGACCCAGCCCCACTACCTCGACCAGCAAGAAAGAAGAGGGATCAGCACCCAGTGCCCTAGAAGGGGCGGACGTTTCCGGTGAAAGGCATCACTACTTCTGGCGAACTCAAATAGAGCTCTAAGTTCTGTGGCACTCAGCCACCTGTCCGTCCCTCCCACCCTCAGGCTTGTGCAGTGGCCAGGCCGAGCTCTGCTGGGTGGTGTCTACCCCATGTCCAGAAAGGCCAGAGAGCTACTGACTCACAAGACCAGTAGCTGTGAACATGACCTCTGCCTGGCTGCCTCCCAGAGCCAGTGACCCTCAACTCTGGCATTGTTCCTGCTCCTCCTCTAACATCTCTCTCTCCCTCTCAGGGGATGAGCCGGTCAACAACGTCTCCATCAACCAGGTCCTCTCCAATGCAAACCTCATCAGCTTCAATAAGTTCGTGCAGGTACAGGGCTATGAGGAGAAGGTGGGCATGGCTGGGGACAGCAAAGGGGACAGAGTCTGAGGCTCAGGATCCGTGAAAGCCCAGGCTGGAACTGGCCCAGACAGAGGGGCTCCAACCCCTCCTCTTATCCAGGAGAAATGAGGGGTAAGTCGTGTGCATGTGAGGAGGACACACATCCAGGCAGAGGAAAGGGCACAGATGATAGCCCTGAGGTAGAACGAAGGGGCATGGAATATTTGAGGATGAGCCAGGGGTTTCTGGGGAGATGAGGGGAGCCTGGGTCACCAAACAATGGAGGGTATTGCAAGGGCGTTGACATTTGAGGCCACTAGGGCATTTGGGCAGAGGAGGGCCCTGATCAGATTTATGCTTTGAAAGGATTGCTCTGTGGCTGTGTTGAGAATATATCAATATTTCATAGCAGGGGGTAGGGGTAGTGACATTAGGCCCCAGCAAGAAACACGAGGGACCTCAAGCTGGAAAACTGAAATAGTTTAATCAGGGTATATTTATTTATTTATTTGACACACACACACACACAGAGAAAGAGATCACAAGTAGGCAGAGAGAGAGAGAGATCGGGGGAAGCAGGCCCCCCGCCGAGCAGAGAGCCTGATGCGGGGCTCGATCCCAGGACCCCGAGATCATGACCCAAGCCAAAGGCAGAGGCTTAATCCACTGAGCCACCCGGGTGACCCATTAAAGATTTTATTTATTTGAGAGAAAGAGAGCGAGCATGAGAAGGGAGAAGGTTAGAGGGAGAAGCAGACTCCCTGCTGATCAGGGAGGTGGATGCGGAACTCGATCCCAGGACTCCAGGATCATGACCTGAGCTGAAGGCAGTTGCCCAACCAACTGAGCCACCCAGGTGCCCCATCATCAGGGAATATTTATAAAGGTGCAGGCAGAATCTGAGGAAATCAATAGGAAACTGTGTAATATCCCCAGGTTAGAGAGAGGGGAGCTGTCCCTACCCCTAGACCTGATGGCATTAGGGAGGGAACATGCTGCTGGAACCTGGAGAGGTCACCATGAAAGGAGGGCTTGGAGACAGGAGCTGTGACTTTCCTGGCCAGCCCACAGTGACTTGGCAGTGAAGGAGCTTCAGGAACAAATACCCCAACAGCATTCTTTTACCCACCCCCCGCCTCCTATCAGTGCCCCATCGGCAGCATCTAGCCAGAAGCCAGGGGGCACAGGAGCCCCCAATTCCAAGCACTAGGCTCCCAAGCCACAGAGCAGAGAAGGCCATACCGAAGGTCCAGAAGGGCAAACAGAATACCCAGCATGCTGTCATCTAAGAAGGAAATGCCAAGACAGAGTTAAGCATGCAGGAATCCTGTTAGGGACGGTGCCTGGGAACCAAGGACAAGGAAACCTGTCCTGAGGGGAAGGCATTTTCACGGTGGAGCCTTAGGAGGTCAAGGGTAAACTCAGGTTGTCATGGGGAGCCAATGAAAGTTCTTGATCAGGAGGGGCAACACCTTGCAGCTAAGGTGAGGGGATTAAGCCTGTGGGTGCTGGGCCCCGGTAAGCTGGGTTCAAATCCCAGCCCTACCACCCACTAGGTATGTGACCTTGAGGGAGAGGCTTGGCCTCCCTCTGCCTCAGTGTCTCCGTCTATAAAGTGGAGAAGATTAAAGGAGTCAGCGCGTGTAAACGCTTGAGATGAGTGAAAGTTAAAGGCACCTGAACCCACGCCTTCCTTCACTCCAGGGAAACTGAAGCCCAGAAGAGAAGGGGCTAGATGGTAGGGCTCCAGACTCCCCCAGTCTGGTGCTCATGCCCCATCAGGGAAGCTGTTAGGAAGAGGAAGGAGGGAGCGGGAGGGAGCTGGGAGACCAGACCTTCTGTGGGTGAGGGGGTAGGAAGGCTGCGGGAAGCATCCTGTAGGGCCATGCAGTCTCAGACAGGTTCAGCAAGGTGGGGCTGGGGGCAGGGGGCGGGTCTGCAAGCCAAAGATGGCCATGGGTCTGCCTTATTACCCTTGTTGCACTCAGCATTGGCCATTAACAGCTGGTGGGAGGTGTGGCCGTGGGATTTCAGAGCTGGAGCCAGGCAGCGAGGCTCTTGGTCAAGTCTACCCCACCTCCCAGCTGGAGGTCCACGAGGAACATAATGAGGGCTGCCACAGGGCAGGGAAGTGGAAGAAGCAGGGTGACTGGTTCAGGCTGGGTAGGGGATGGCTGTCCACCAGGTGGGAGCAGTGGACGTGGTGGAAAGAGGTCAGGCTGGGGGTATATTTTAGAGGTAGAGCCCACGGCACTTGCTGAAGATGGGTGTGAGGTAAGGGGAAGGAGGCACTGGAGGGATAGGATAGCAAGGCTTTCGGCTCAAGCAGCTGGCTGCCTTTATGGAGCTGAAGGACACTGGCGGGGGTAGGAGTGACGTGTGTAGAAATGAAGAGTGTGTCTTTGGACATGTTTTGTCTGATGTGCCAATTAGCCATCCACTGAAGGTGCCCAATGGTGGGTTGCATGTACAAATCTGAGATCAGGAAAGAGGGTGGGCTCTCTACGCAGTTAGGAAGTAGAAATGTGGGAGTTGTCTGTGTGTAGATGGTGTCTTAAACCATAAGACTGAAGGATCTGAAGAAGGGAGAGGGCCAGAGACGGAACATTCTGGAACACTCACAAAAAGAGAATGCTGTGGAACACTCTGGAACTAGCCCAGCTAGTGGGATAGGACTGTGAGAAGTGGGACCCAAAACAGGTATATTTTGGCAAAGGGACACAGAGGTAAGGTTTGTGTGGAGAGTTTAGCCCACGGGTATATGGGCAGCCTGTCTCCTTAACCAGACAGGACCTCTTGGGTCCCCGCAAAATTTGCTGACAAGGTCTCTCCAACTCTACCCACCCCCCTAGAGCTGCATCGACTGGAACCGGGAGGTACTGAAGCGGGAGCTGGGCCTGACAGAGCGGGACATCATCGACATCCCCCAGCTCTTCAAGACTGAAAGGAGAAAGGCGGTAGCCTTCTTCCCTGACTTGGTGAGGCCACCATTCGTGAGTTAAATCTGTTTCATCAAGTTAGGCTCCAAGCTTTTGCTCCCCAGAAGGGCAAGATGTTTGGTCGCTGCCATGTGTGGGATTGTGGTGGCTGGTGGGGGTGGCAGAGAGAGTCAGGGGTCCCAGGATGGCCAGCAGTTGGCTGACTGTCCTGGTCACTACAGAAGGCTCACCGGCCAAGCCCCTTGCTCAAGGACCATCAGGCAACGGCCCTTCCCTTCACCCAGGGACCCACTTGATATTCGTGGAGGGAAGCAATGATCGCATGAGGTCACGTGTGCATAGCACTCAGTATCAGCTGGGAGCTCAGACACCCCCTGTGTCCCCTCTGTCCCAGTGCTTAGCTGTTCCCCCATCCTCCATATATTTAGGATACACTGTCAGAGAAACGATTAAGGTTGCTCCCTGCTTTCAGGGAGTTTCCAGTCTAATCTACTGCTGGGAAACTCTCCTCACCTCCCTTAGGGTGTGTCCCACTCAAGGATATCTTTTGTATAATGTCCTATGCCAGTTGAGAGGTGGGACAAAGCAATTCCAGCCTGAGAGGTAGGCCTGGAGATCCAAGAAGGCTTCTTGGGGGAAATGACCTTTGGTTGAGGCTGGAGGGCTTTGCCTCTGGAACACCTGGACTGCTGGGGCCCCACCCCATGGGTTCTGATTCAGCAGGGGGCGCTGAGGCTGCTCTCCGAGGACCACACTTGGAGTAGCACGACTATAGATGACCCAACTCTCCACCCCTTCCCCCCTTTCCCCTCCTCCAGACCCCCTTCACCTCCACCCCACAGAGGAACTCAACTCGCCCACCATCAGAGCCTTACAGGGAGACTGTCCACACCACCATTGCTTCATCCCCCATTTCCCTTCCCCTTTCTGGCTAACCTTATGCCCTCCTCCATTTCTCCATTTGCAAAACTCGGTTTCCTCTCCTTTTATCATTCCCCTTCCTTCCTGCATGTTAAAGGCGGATCTGCATTTACGTAAGTGCCTCCAGCCTTTGCAGGAAACAGGGTCACCCGAGCCAGCCTTAGCCGGAGCAGGAGGTTTAGTGTAGCATCACCACACAGAGTCACAGACACGGGCAAAGACCCACTGGACCCACCCACTTTGTCAACTTCAAATACCGCAGAGAGAGAGAGAGAGAGAATCTGATTGGTCCAGCCTGGGTCAGATGTCTGCCCTGGTCCAATCAGCTACAACCTAGGAAGTTGCGATTCTGCCCCACAAACATGGCAGCCACCATAGTCCGCCCATAAGGAGGGACGTCCCTGGAGAAATGAGCTGTCCCTGGGAGCTCTGTGGTTGTTCCCGTGGGATGGCACAGCTGGCTAGAGTCTCAGCAGCCCAGGTGCCTCTCCCACTGCGTGCAAGTATAAGGAGCTCTTCTCAGGGCTGCCCGGAAGGCAGACGCCAGGTCCTGCCAGGTGTGGTGCAGGTGTCTAGGCGGAGCTGATGACGAAGTGCTACCCCTGAGCTGGGACCCCGCTCCTTTGCAGGTGAACATGCTGGTGCTGGGCAAGCACCTGGGCATCCCCAAGCCCTTCGGACCCATCATCAACGGCCGCTGCTGCCTGGAGGAGAAGGTGCGTGCCCTGCTGGAGCCGCTGGGCCTCCACTGCACCTTCATCGACGACTTCACCCCGTACCACATGCTGCACGGGGAGGTGCACTGCGGCACCAACGTGCGCCGGCAGCCCTTCTCCTTCAAGTGGTGGAACATGGTGCCCTGAGCCCGTCCCCCGCACCTCTATCCTCTGCCCCTGGGGCAGGACATCAGGTGGCCCTGAACAATAAGCATCAAGAGACCCCAGTGTTCCAGATAGCACGCTGAGGGCGACTGTCTCTCTCAGAAGCCTTTTCCCTTGAAGTGTTCACACCCCACTGGCAACCCATTTGGTTCTCAGACTTGATTCTTGTTGGCCTCCCAAGAAGAAAGCCCTCAGTTCTTGTGGCCTCTCATGAGGATCGACATGACCCATGGGGATTCCTCCAAGCTTCTTTCTCCCCATCCCCAAATCCTCTGTTTGGGCTCAAATTTACTTTGGGGTCTAGAAATATCCATGTGTCTGATTTGCCATCTTGTCCTGTGTGTCCTAATGGAGGAAGGACCCACAATTCTGCTTGGGTCCGATTGCCTCTCACTCTGCAGGGCAACAGCCTTAAAGTCAGATCCCTCCACCCAGAAGAGAGTCTACCCATAGCTTCCCACAAAGGGAAGGAGGTGGGGTCTGTGTAGATCAAGGTTGGATCATCAGTCTATCTGTCAAGTTTCTGAACAGATGCTGCACTCTCTACCCCACCCAGTGCCCAGCAGGAGCTTTCCCACAGTTGGTCCTTTCTAGATGTGTGTTGAAGGAATGACTGTTGGCCCTTGGCCTTATAAATGCCCCATCATCTGACATTCAGAAATCTGGCTTTGTCCAAAAACCTCCAGGAATTTCCTGGAGATGAAACTATGTGGGAAATTCTTGGATTTTAAGAAGGCTATGGGTGCAAGGGGGAGAGATGTCCTTCATAACGCATAAGATGCTTCCCTGGCCCCAGACCGCTCTCTGCAGGAGGGGAGAATCAGTACTAGGCTTTGTGTTGCCCTCTGGTCAACCATTCCATGCCCTGCTGTGCCTCAGGAGAGGGGGCCCAGATGGGCAGATCCACTGAGACAGCTCACAGTGGGCCAGCTCTGGGAATGACCTGCTCTGAGGGCCAGGGGAGGGGGCGAGGGGTGGGAGGGCTCCTCCAGATGTGTGCCAGTTCCACATGTGTTCTGTATGGATCTAGCTGGGTTTCCCTCACTGTCTAATAAAGCGACAGCAACACGAATGGTTTGGGTCTAGTTCTGGCCCTTTTTTGGGATTAGAACGTAATAGAACGGAGAGGGTATTTGCAGCTGAGGCATAGGCTTGCCTGGCCTGTGAAGAATTGGGGGAGACAGGTCCATGTTTTGGTAAGATGGGGAGGTGGTTCCGCGTTGACCACAGGAAGAGTGAGGGCTACTGCGGATAGTTACAGTGATTTAGCCACATGCATGCAAGCCTGGGCGTCAAGGGCCAGGCCTCCAGGGTGGAGTGAGCATGGCAGGGGGAGGGTCTGAGCTGTGGCCGGAAGGTTGCATCGTGAGTGTGGCAATGGGGGAAGCCGGGGTGCATGGAACATGGGGCCCTACTGTGTATGCGTCTCAGCATCCTCCTTCCTGCCCATGGGAGGCCACAGGTGCCCCAGAAAAGGCCAGGTGGGCTTTGCTTCAGAGCCTCAGGAAATGATGCCCCCTGCTTGGTGTCCGTCTGACCCCCTACCAGGGTGCAAAACAGAAACACACTCAGGCTGGCTCCAGGACTGGGTCTCTTCCCAGTGGCTAGAGAAGGTGCTACAGCCTCTCCCCCAAGTCCCTTCCTCACCATGATTTACTTAGATTATCTGGACCAAAACAAACTGAGCGCTGCTGGAGGGGTGGGGAAGGGATGGGGTGGCTGGGTGATGGACACTGGGGAGGGTATGTGCTATGGTGAGCACTGTGAATTGTGTAAGACTGATGATTCACAGACCTATACCCCTGAAACAAATAGTACATTATATGTTAATAAAAAATAATGAATAAACTTTGCCAAAAGTTAAAAAAAAAAAAGTTTCTCTGGACCGGACTCCCAGTATCCCTATGTGGCCAGATGTTACCAGAATAAGCCCACCTCCAAGGGAAGGTTGTCCAAATAACAATGCTGAGAAAATCCTTTTTTTTTTTTTTTTAAATCCTATTCTTTGAAAGGGTTTGCAGTGGGGGGTGTGACTTTCTAGAAGCCAAGAATCAAGAGAGGAATCAAGAGAACTGGGATGAGGGGCGCCTGGGTGGCTCAGTGGTTTAAGCCTCTGCCTTCGGCTTAGGTCATGATCTCAGGGTCCTGGGATCGAGCCCCGCATCGGGCTCTCTGCTCCGTGGGAAGCCTGCTTTCTCCTCTCTCTCTGCCTGCCTCTCTGCCTACTTGTGATCTCTGTCTGTCGGATAAATAAATAAAATCTTTAAAAAAAAAAAAAAAAGAAGAAGAGCTGTTTCTTCTGAAGGCATTGGGGGAAAATCTGTTCTCTTGCCTTTGCAGCTTCTAGAAGCTGCCCGCATTTCTTGGCCAGTAACCTCTTCTTCCTCCCTCTTCAGAGACAGTGATGTGGGCTCTCCGGCTGTTTCTCTGATTCCTCTGCCTGCCTCTCCCACTTATAAGGACCCTTGTGATTACGCTGGGCCCACCTGGAGAAGCCAGGCTAAGTGGCCGTCTCCGGGTCAGCTGATTCATAACCTCAATTCCACCTGCAACCTTGATTCCCCTGGTCCACGTGAGGGAACATAGTCACAGGCTCTGGGGATTAGGATACAGACATCTTTGCGGGGCAGAGGGAGCATTCTTCTGCCTCCGATGGCCAGCCAGGCTCCCCGACTGGGCTTTCTGGTCTCCACGAGTTGGAGCACACATGTCCCCTCTGAAATCCAGCTCAGCTCCTCGACGAGTATCAACGGGGTCATCAGGAGAAAGATACCGTCGGTGGACCCTCCCTCCAGGGCTGGTATTTAGTCCTGGACCCCTGGTGACACGAGGCTGAGACCTGGGATCCCATGAGTTCAGGCTGGTGGCTCTTAAGGGTACTGGGGGTTGTGTCATCAAACCTGAGTCCCAGGGCCCTCGGGTGCTGGTTCTCCCCCTGGAGACCCCCAGGAAGACCAGGATGAGGGCTGTGTTCTAGTGGGGGAAGCCCCGCTCCCGCATAACACACTACGGTTTCTCTGACGGAGGTCAGCCTTGACCTTGGAAAGGTTAGGATGGGTGTCCGGGGGAGGCTGAAGGTGGCAGCTCGGTGGGGCCTGTTATTTATATCCCGGCGGAAGCTTTTCTAGCAACCTTATGAATTCTTCATTCATTCAAAATCTATTCAACGAGCATCTGCTGTTTGCCGGCAAAATCTCTAACCTTGTTTTCTCTCTAGGGAGGTAGCAAGTAAAGAGACGTAGATCACCGGAAATGGTGAGGAGTGCGTGAAGCAGGGCCCTTCCACAGGGTCTGACTTAGGGGTGGGCAGAATGGAGCAGAGCGTCCACACACCACAGCCCCCGGGGAAAGCAGCACCGTGCAGGGGGAGGGCCACGTGCCTCGGAGACGGACGATCGGATGCTGAGCTGGTACTTCTCTGCTCTGAACCTCTCTGGGTCTCTTCTCTCCTCTGCGAAATGGGCGTCAAAATCGTGCCTTCCTCACCGAGTTTACGCCTGGCTTCCATGAGACACTCCGTGGCGCAGGGCCTGGCACGTACTGTGTGCTCAGTAAACGTTGCCTGTTGTTGGACAACCTCCCCGGGCTCTCCTCCAGCCACTGCTGTGTAGCGAGCCCCTCATTCCTGCCTTCTACCGGGGGGCAGAGACCCTCTCGGGCACAGAGGTCAGATGTGGGAGGAAGGGTAGGGAAGGCGGTCCAGGCAACTCTCAGAGGATATCCTGCTGGTCTCCGCTGCCTGAGACCGACCCAGGAGGAGGCTCCGACCCAGACGGGGAGCGAGGGCCCGTCTTTCCCAGGCAGACCCGCAGCTCTGGGCGACACCAGGCCTGCCGGACTCATGCTTCATTCCCAGTAGGAATAAGTAGCTGCAGGGCCTGGGCAGGCCCTCGGCAAACTCTGTGGTCTCCTGCACCTTTGCCTGCAGCCCTGGAGGGCAGAGTGTCAGGCTGGGGCAGCTGGGGCTCCAGCCGGTCGACTCGGCTGTCAGTGGGAGCCACTGTTCCCCACCAAATCAGCGTCCTGCCTCGTCTCCCCCAGCCCGATGGTGGTGAGTGTGGGCCACGTGCCAGCACACACCAGACATCTGCCACGCCTCCTCTCATTTGCCCTTGACAGCGGGCTAACGGCCAGTACTGTGGTTACCCTCACTTTATCATCAAGGAAACCGAGGCACAGGGAAATAAAGAAACTTGCCTGGGTCCCAGAGCCATTAAGTGGGGAAGACGAGGTTTGAGCCCAAATAGGTGACCTCCAGAGCCTGGGTTCTCACGCAGCCACTGCCGTGGCTCTCACCCCACCTGCCCCTGAGAGTCACCCGGGAGGCTGGAAACCAGCAGGGCGAAGTCTCCGTGCTTTGAGGGTCTGTCTGGACATTGGGGTGTTGCATGGGGCTGCCGGGGGGTTCTGACATGCAGCCAGGGTCGAGCGTCAGCGACCCTGGCCGTATGACCTTCCTGAGCCTCTCTGCCCCTCCCGCCACCTGGCATTCCACTCTGCCACCGAGAATCCGCAAGTTTGGGGGGCCCTGGGATCCCACGCCATCCGGGCGGCGGGGGCATTTTCAACAACCAGACAGTTGCTGCTACGTGCGCGTTTTCTTGCAAGGCCAGTGGTTTTTAGGGTGCACACAAGATTCCCTGGGAGAGTCATTGAAAATACAGATGTCTGGGCACCCCCACCCGTCCCACCCAGCCAGCTCCCTGGGCCCAGCTGTCTGGATGCTGTAAAGCTTCCCTGATGGTTCTCATGGTTCTCCTAGTTCTGAGCTAAAATTCTGACTAATTCCTGTTCATCATGGCAACACCTAGACCCAGCGTGAACATTTACCAAGAGGCTGTCTTTGAATTCTGGTGTGGTTCACACCTTGGACCATTATACTGCCGTTTAACAAAAATGAATGGCAACGATCCCAACAGACTCAGAGGGATTTCCACAAGGCACTTGAGCGGGAGCTAGCTGTGTGTGTTCTAGAACCCGGCCCAAGGCCTCCAGGTGGGAATGGAGGGAGCGAGCTACCGTGGGAGGGTGCTGGGATAGACGGCAGGGCCCCATCTCTGCCACAGGGATGAGCTTGGCTGTGGCTCTGAGGTGGGGTGGGGGGAGCTCTCTCAGCTGGGTGTGATGTGATTTGGTCTACATTCTTGGAGAGAATGTTCTAGATGGGGAATGGGTTTTGGGGTAAGAAACGTGGTGGGGAGCAAAGACACAGGTCGGAAGGCTGCACGTTCTCAGCTAGAGAGAGCAAAGCCTACTCTGGGTTCACCATTTGTGTGGCAACCAGAAGAACAAGATTGCTGATGGGAACAGTGTGGGGAACAGCACGGGGAACAGAGGGAGGCAGGTCACGAGTGACTGCAGATTTCCAGGTTTCCCTGCTTACTGGTCTACGACGCAGTAGACCGCAGGTATAGCAGAGTCTTTAAATCTCTGTAGGATTTAAAGCATGGATTACGAAGTGAAAACCTGTGTAGTCAGCACCGCTTTCTAAAAAGAGGGCATTCCAAACCCCCTGCCGTCCTGTGGGGTGACCCTTCCCACCCCTCTCCCGCACCCAGGACATCTCACCAACCTGAAACTTGGGTTTATCATCACTTTCCCCTCCTTGTAATCATACCTCGTACAGCAGGGTCTCTGGACGGCCTCCCGGTTAGTGCCGCCTGTTTCTCGAGTTGATAGCACACGACCATATCCCCGGCATTATTCCGTGACGTGTTCTTTTCATCCAACACCGTGTTGGCGAGATGGGCTCTGGCTGTGTGTCCCCGGCGTGCGTTCCTTTCCGTGGCTGTGTAGGATTCCACTTCGTGGACGGAATTTACGTTTTTCTGTCGGTGGGTGTTGGATGCTTCCCGGGCTGTGCTGCCATAAACAACGGTGCTACCACCACTCCTGCAGGCGTCTTCCAGGGTGCGCATTCATGAGTCTCTCTAGAATATATATCTAGAAGGTTTCTAGCCTCATTAACTGGGGGAATGGTGATGCCATGGAGAAGAAAGGGAAAGGACCAGTCTGCGGGGGAAGCATTTGTTCAGGGAGGCCAGCTGTCCCAATGCATGGGATCTAACATGTGTAAGGGCTCAGACACAGCCCCTGTTTATTTCTTCTCATGCCAACCATCTAAGGTGTGCAGGTGTGTGTTGGGGTGGAGTGGGGGGAGTTCTGCTGCACACAGGCACTCAGGGACCCAGGCTGCTGGAGGCTCTGCCGTCTTGTACCTGTGGTTTCCAAGGTCACCCTGGACACTGGCCTTGAGCAAGCAGAAGAGAGAAGAGAGGGGCAGGAGAAATGACATCAGGGACCCCTATCACCGTGGAAACGTAGCGCCTGCATGTGAGTGCCAGGGACTCTGGGGACACGGTCCTTGCTGGGGCAGCTGCCTGCCAAGTCATGACTGCATGACGGATGAGGAAAAAGGAATTCCTTGCTGTTTGCTAGCCTCCTCAGAGCCAGAGGAGGAAGAGAGTAGGCGGGGAGAAAAATCTTTCTCCGAAGAGACCTCCCAGGTCCCAGCAGTGAGCATCAAGCCCCTTCCTCCCATCCCCCTGGGGCCAGCTGTGCTATGGCTCCGGATCTCGCCCACTGATGGAGAGCACAGTCGGCGGCTTCCCAGACAGAGATCAGTGAGTCAAAGCTTTCTTTGGTGCAAGCAGATAAAAGCCCCGCACCGAGGACCTGGTGACAGACGAAGGTGTGTGGGGCAGTGCCCCTTTCTGTCCTTCCTGGTTCCCTCGTTGTTGAAGCAACTGGTGTGCCAACACAGAAGTGGGCCGAGGGGTTCCTGCCAACCTCTCCCTGCTCGTCGCTCAGGGGTGAGAGCTCCGTGGATGGACACTTTCCTTGAACCTGTTAGGTGTTTACTGAGCACATACTACGTCCCCAGGCAATAAGAAGCAGTGGTGGTCGTATAGCTAAGAGTGGGGGCTGGGGAGGCAGGCTGCCAGGGTGTGCTTCCTGGGACCTTGGGCAGGTGACTTAACCTCTTTGAACCTGACTTTCCTCATTGGTAAGATGGGGACAGTCCTTCTCCCTCAGGCTGGTGGTGTGGGTGACATAAGAGATTGTCTAAAGTTCTTGGCAACGTGCCTAGCCCTCAGTAAACAGCAGCTCTGTGATGGGGACCCATAACTTGGAAGAACTTAAAACACAGTTGGGTTTTGGCTCTAAAGCCTTGAATTTTCTGCACTGTCCCTAAGGAGTCCCTTTACCAACCTTTTTCTAATAATAAGCTTTTTTTTTTTTTTTTAAAGATTAAAGCTGGGCACATAAGAATTCTGGCTACAGCAAAGCTTTGATGAACACGGCAGATCCTAGCACCCTCTGCCCACCGGGGGAGGCAGGTGGGCTGTGGTGTCTCCCCTTTGCCCGCTGCGATATGCCAGCAGCCACCGCCCGAATGACTTGAGGCTGAATAAGCAGTGGGCAAGTTTTCATGAGGTCGGGGCGGGGGTTGGGGGGCTGGCTCCCTGTTCCTCCAAGTGCGCCACCCCCGCCTGGGCACGCAACCAGGGCCTCCTGCTTCTCAGCATTTTCTTGCTATGTTGGTGGGGAGGATTTGAGATGGTTTTTGATGGCCTATCAGAGGGTAGGAGTCATCCTTGGAGTTCCTAGAAAGGAATGCAGACTTGAAAAATCCAGGATGAGTGGTGTTGGTATGAGGGCTCAACAGATGTGTGTGTGTGTGTGTGTGTGTGTGTGTGTGTGTGGTCATTTCCAGCAGATGAAAAGAAACCACCGTTAAGCCGGCTCTCTGAAGCAATGCTGTCTTTGAAGAGTTTAAGACCAGCTTTAAAGTTCACTCCGTAGTTTCGCTTTTGAACTCTCCTTGGGTCTGTCCGTGTCTCAGCCTCCTGAGAAACTGCATCTCAGTGTTAATTATCTTAACCTGAAACATCTCAATCGCAGAAATTACAGCCGCCCCAGGGACTTCCCAGGGCTCCGGCAAGCAGGGACCTGAGCGGGGCTGGGCGGGGCGTGATTCACAAATGAGTTTTTATGTGAGTGACACTACCCAAGAGGGTACTGGACTGCTCATTTGCGATTGTTACTTCTTTTCCTTTTCGGTTTTTATTCCCTTGACGGGAATTACTCCTTAAGGGATTTGAGGCCATTTATTATAAGGAAGGAGTCAGCAAACTGATGGTTAAAAAATAGAGAAAAATGGAGACACCAAAGCAGGAAGATTTTAAGAAATAAAGGCCATGGAAAGGACAAACACACATATGACAACGGAGACCAAGCTTGTGTGCATGGTTAAGCTCAGAGTTAGGATCTGAGCTTCCCAGCAGCCTGTGCAAGAAGGGAAGCAGAGCCAGCCAGCTCCTTCTCAAGGAAGGCAGCATGCCAAGTGATTCCCCCCTCATGCAGGCCTTTATGAGAGGATGTGAAGTGGCCAATGCCCTCAACCCCCTGCAGCAGCGAACCTGATGAGAGCTCTCCTAAGTCCAAACCTCCATTTCTCATCAGTAAGATGTCAGCATAACGCTAATCTTTCCAGATCGTCTGAGGACTAGAGCCGTGCCTGGCAGAACCAGAGCACCCTGCAAATGTTCATTTCTTTGCTTTCCATTCTCCACCCCCTGCACGATTCATGCCTTATTCATCCTCCCAACAGCAGCTGCTTGATCCTCGCCCCTGTTTTATAGGGACAGGATCATCCCGGCTGCGTGTCCAGCGTGGTGGCAGACCCTGAAGGAGCCGGTGTGGACCCCACCTTCTTGAAGCTTGAGGATTAGTAGTGAAGCGAGACAGATGGACAGGGCAGCACGGCATAAATACAACGATCCGGGCAGAATAATAACGTCTGCATTTTCGCGCTTAATCTGAGCGCGATACCGCACTTGACGAGGACAGCAGGAGAAAGGACACCTGTAGACAGAGCCACGCGTTCATAGATACAAAAATTATAAGCAAAACATTAGCAAACAAAATTCAAAAGGGATACCCTATCGGATCAAATGAAACGGATCCCAGGAATGCCAAGTTTCACCTTAGAAAATCAATTCAACAGGGGAGCCTGGGTGGCTCAGTCGGTTAAGCGGCTGCCTTCGGCTCAGGTCATGATCCCAGGGTCCTGGGATTGAGCCCCGTGTCAGGATCCCTGCTCCCTGGGGCACCTGCTTCTCCTTCTCCCTCTGCCTGCTGTTCTGCCTACTGGTACTCTCTATCTCTCTGTCAAAAAAATAAATAAAATCTTTTTTAAAAAGAAAATTAATTCAATATATTAATAAATCAGGAACTATTTATACAATGATCTCAATAAATCAGGAAAAAACGGTTGACAAAATTTCCATCCATGACTTTAAAATAAAATTAAAGCATCAGAAGGAACTCCTTTAACCTGATAAACATCTAGAACAGCGCTTCTCACGGCGTGGTCCCCAGAGCAGCAGCAGCCAGGAAACTGGTCCAAAATGAAGGCCTCAGGCCTCTCCCAGACCTGCTGAATCTGAAACTCTGGGGTCAGGGCGTGGAGGGGGCAGCAGGCTGCGTTTTAATGAGCCCTCTGGGTAACCCCAGTGCGGCTGGACTTCGAGAACCACTGTTCCACAGGAAACCCACATCAACAATTACACTTAATGAGGGAGTGTTGAAACTACTCTCATAGGATCAGAGGATCAGCGCGAGACAAGAACACTATTGTCATCACTTCTGTTCAGCCTGGAACCAAAAGTTCATGCAGTACAGTAAGGCAAGAGAAAGAAATGAAAGTTTAAAAAAAAAAAAAAGGTGCCTGGTTGGCACAGTGGGTTAAAGCCTCCTCTGCCTTTGGCTCAGGTCATGCTCCCAGAGTCCTGGGATCGAGCCCCACATCGGGCTCTCTGCTTGGCAGGGAGCCTGCTTCCTCCTCTCTCTCTCTCTCTCTCTCTCTCTCTGCCTGCCTCTCTGCCTACGCGTGATCTCTGTCAAATAAATAAATAAATAAATATCTTAAAAAAAAAAAAAGAAAGAAAGAAATGCAAGTTTTAAGGACTGGAAAGGAATGATTATATGCACCGAAAATCCAAAAGAATCTATAGGCTATAAAAACTGATAAGAGGGTTTAGACAGACTGTTGCTATAAAACAAATACACAGAGATAAATTGCATTTGTGTATACCAATGGCAAATAGAAAATTTAAAAAGTTAAAGTTGCCAGTTATAATAGCAATAAAAAAGTAAAAAATAAAACAAAACCCAAAAAACCGGATCTAACCAAAGATGTGCAAAGACCTCTATGGGATATGCTACAGGACCGAACTATAAACATGGGAGAAGGTCTGAACGAATGCAGAGAAATGCTATGCTCATGGATGGAAAGCTCCATATTGAAAAGACGGTACACTGGGGCGCCTGGGTGGTTCAGTCGGTTAAGCACCTGCCTTCGGCTCAGGTCATGATCCCGGGGTCCTGGGATCAAGCCCTGCTTCGGTCTCCTTGGTAAGCAGGGAGCCTGCTTCTCCCTGTCCCTCTGTCACTCCTCCTGCTGGTGCATTCACGCTGTCTCTCAAATAAATAAATAAAATCTTTAAAAAAAGGTTCCTCCTCCCCGAGATCTGTAAGTTAATGCCAACCCAGTCAAAACTATTGCAGGGTGTGTTGTGTGTGTAGAACTTAAAGGCTGATTCTAAAATTTATGTAACAGTGCAAAGAGCCAACAATAGCTAAGTGAGTCATTAAGATGACAAGATGAGAGAATGAGCTCTCCCAGGTATTAAGACTCGTTAAAAAGCTGTAGTCATGAAGGCGATGTGTAATTCATGTGCAGTTGGACAGACAGTCCAGCTACCCAGATCAGAGGGTCAGACATCTTATTATCACATGGCCGCGATTGCTTATAAACCCCGTATACTGGTCTGCCACCATTTGCCTGCATTATGGATCTACTTTCTCCCAGTTTGTGGTTTATTTTTTTATTCGCTTAATCTGTCTTTCACAAATAGAAGTTCTCCATTTTAATATTGTTAATCATTCCTTTCCTTTATCATTTTGTTCTAGAATATATGAAGAAGTCCTACCATCCAACAAAAATAAGAAAAAGAGAAACAATCCCACAGAAAAAAAAGGATAAAGCGGCGGATAGGCCCTTCACAAAACAGAAAACACAGGTCTCCAATGAAGAGATGCAAAGGTATTCAGCCTCGTTCTTAGTGGGGGAAACTCAGAAGCAAACCGCAATGATAGACTATCACATGCTCACCGGATAGACCAAAATAAATAACATTATAAAGAAGAACTGTGAGGGGTGCCTGGGGGGCTCCGCCGGTTGAGCGTCTGCCTTCGGCTCGGGTCATGATCCTGGGGTCCTGGGATCGAACCCCGCGTCAGGCTCCCTGCTCGGCGGGAAGCCTGCTTCTCCCTCTCCCACTCCCCCTGCTTGTGTTCCCTCTCTCGCTGTGTCTCTCTCTGTCAAATGAATAAACAATATCTTTTAAAAGAGGAGGGGCTATGAGCAAGGATGTGAAACAGTCACAAGTTGCTGATGGGAATGACACTGGCACAACCACTTGGAAGAAACCGTTGGTTACTACCCAGTGAATTAAAAATGCCGCCCTCTGCCAGAAATTCAACTCCCGAGTATATGCCTGCAGAAACTCTCGCACTGCGCCCCGAGAGACACAAATATTCATGGCAGCCATGGTCGGATTATCCCCAGACTGGAAAGGATGCCCATCACCAGTGGGATGGCTAAATGGTCAGACATCCATATGACGGAACATTGGAAAGCAATGAGGAAGAGCCATTTAGGGCTCACACGGCCACGTGGATGCCATTTCACTCAAGGTCATTCACTCAAGGTCATGTTGAGTGAAGGCAGCAAGTCGCAGAGGAGTGGCACTTGCTTCCATTGACACCAAGGCCAACCAGACAGAACTAACCAATACAGTGCAACCTGTAAAGAAAAGCAAAGGGATGATGACCGAAAAATTCGTCTAATTGTTAGTTCAGGGTTGGAAGGGGGCTGTAGTGAGGGAGGGGTCCCCAAGTAGCTTCCAAGGTACAGAGGAGTTTCTATTTCTTAACCTAAGTGGTGTTTCCACAGGGTTCACTTTATTATTCCTTAAAATGATTGTGCGTTTGCCCTCCTCCATACGCATGGTATGTTACACAGTTTGAAGAAATGCACGCAGACGGAAAGGCAGCCTCAGAATGCCTGCGTGAGTGGGTCCAGTTCAAAAACGCAGCTCCCACTGGCTGGAAAGAGAGCAGATCCCTGCCTCCAGCAGGCAACTAGCAGAGGATTTGCCGTCCCTTGAAGAGGGGCCCCCAGGGGCACCTGCCAGGGAGCCAGCTGCCCTGACATCCCAAAGGTCAGAGAAGCAGAGGGCGCCTGCACCCTGGTGACCAGAACCACAGTGCCATCGCTGAGCCGCCTCCCTCCGGAAGAGTCCCTGAGTGATGTGGGAGGAGGGCAGCTGTGTCTGGAAAGCCTTGACTATCTCCTGCTGGGGGCACGTGAGTGGGCATGGGGGAAAAAGGAAGGATGAGTCACACAGGAGGTAGAGGTCTTAAATCACGTCTCCACGTGGGGGCTCCAGGGGTCCAAGAACCCATCAAACTATATGCAACATGTTCCATGTGCATTTTTCAGGGAGGATGTGTCCCCAGCTGTCTCCTGCTCCTTGAAGGGGTTGGAATGCCCCTGCCTTCCTGTGACAGATGCTATCAGTGCCCTCCCCACCCACGCCATCCCCTCCCTCTTCAATTCACGGAGAACTGGCCTCCAAGCACCAGCACGAGCACCCTGCCCATCAGAGCCTGCTGACCAGAGGCTGGGGCACTGAAGCCCCCAGGAGCAGCCCTCACCCAGCAAGTGATGGGATGTGTGTATGAGTGCCCCAGCTGCCTGCTGCTGGGGTGGGCTAGCTTTGGGGCATGAGCTCCACACTTCCCAGCACTCCCCAGTGGCTTAAGCTCTACCACCCTTAGGTGGTAAGCAGCTCACGAACACACCTTCCCTGGCTCGCCTTCCCTGTCCGCTTTCGCATTCCATCCCAGTGTATCCTGCTCCTCCCAGATCAACGACTTGCACTCAAATCCTTGTCCCAGAATATACATATTCTGAGAAAGAGAGAGAGTGTGTGAGCTCTTCTTTATTCGTGTTCCTTGAAGGCAAGGACCCTTCTACCTTCAAGGTCCCTAATACCAGGCCCAACACCTGGCACAGAGGGGTGTTCAGCAGATGTGTGTGAATAAACGTAGATCGGAAGACGGGAGAGGCTGGGAGCTTTTGTTCCTCCCCACCACTGGCCGGTAAAGCCTGGTGGTTAAGGCTTTGCAATCCTTTCGATCTGGATTCAAATCCTGACTTCTCTTACTACCAGGTGTGTGATCTTGTTCTAGTCATTCAAGTTCTTTGAGCCTCAATTTCCTTGCCTGCAAATTCCCTTCCTCCTGGCGTTGCCCCAAGGATCCCATGAGGTGCTGCGTGTCAGTGGCTTAGCCCGGAGTCTGCCCAGAGCTCAGTCCCCTGTCATCTGTGTTGGTGGCTGGAGACACAGAGAGCAGGACAGTGACATTCTTTGCACTGAGGTACTTAAGGAAGCTCTGTGTTGGGATAGCATCCTGGCAATCAGAACATCCCAGAACAATCCAGGCTGGGATTCCTTAAGACCTGGGAAGAGAGCCTGGCACACAGTGAGTGTGCAAGAAACTGAATGGAGAGATGGCGTACAAATAGTACGTTGCAGTCTTCTGAGGCCCCAAGCAATGAGAAACAGGTGGAAAGTGCTAAAATACGGGGACGAGGGCATGTGACAACCGCCTGCCTCACCCTGCTCCATGGTGGCTGCTGGGCTCTGGACTCGATAGGACCGAGAGGCACGCCACAGGGCCCTCGAGTGACAGCTGAGGACGCCTGAGCAGCCCTCCTTAGGGAGGGGGACGCCTCAGAGGTCCGGAGCACCAGAAAGCAGAGCACCAGTAGGGTCGGCCACCAAGCAATCAGGCCCTGCCAAGCCCTCTGTCGCAGAGCCGCCCAGCCCCGCCTTTTGGCTTCCTGGTTGGGTGTGAATCCACTGAGCAAACAAATTCCGGAGACGATCGTCACCCAAGCCTGGCTGAGAAGAATGTGAGGTGTCAGTGTTATTTTATACCAGTGCTAGGTTCAAGTTTATATAGCAATGTTATTTTAATGTAGCTCCAGGTTCAACCTCCAAGTCTCCGCTGGAGAGAGACACAATCATGGTCCAACCGGAAAAAAGCAAAGCAGCAAATCTGTGGCTGCCTGCAGGGCTCCGGCTCCGGGCTCTGGCTCATTCCTTCCCTAACGTCTCTCTTGATCAGAATTGCTCAACATCAGCAACTGGATGGCAAAATTCTGGAATGTGTATCAACCCCACGAGGAGCTAAATAAACCCAAAACACCACCATCAGAACAGCAGGAAAAAAAATCCCCCTAAAAGATCGTCAGGAAGGTGAGTGAGGCGAGCAATGAAATCCTTCAGACAGACGGGATTGTTCATACAGATTGTGTGAGTGCTTATACAGATGCGATTTGATCACGCAGTCCTCTAGAAAGCAGTTTCAAGTATTAGGAATTCTTTTTTTTTTAAAAAATATTTTATTTCAAAAAAAATATTTTATTTATTTATTTATTTGACAGACAGAGATCCCAAGTAGGCAGAGAGGCAGGCAGGGTGGGGAGGGAAGCAGACTCCCCGCTGAGCAGAGAGCCGGATGAGGGGCTCGATCCCAGGACCCTGGGATTATGACCTGAGCCGAAGGCAGAGGCTTAACCCACTGAGCCACCCAGGCGCCCAAGTATCAGGAATTCTACCTGTAGGAAAATAAATACGAAAGTAGTCTTACTCAAAGACAAAAGCTTACTCGGGATTCATACTAGCCAAAAATGAGAGTCATGGTCGATCAAAATGTGAAAGCATTTGGGAACGGATAGGAAAATGAAGGTACCTCCATTTGATGCCATGTAAAGGGATTTTATGATCATGAGACAAATACCTCTTGTATTAAGCAAAAAAAAAAAAAAAAAAAAAAAATCTGCTACCAAAGGATGTGATCTGTGAAATGGCAAAATCAATAAATGCGGGTAGTCATAGTGATCATTGTCCATGGAAAGGAGTTAAATGAAGCATGATTTGCTTTGCATATGTCTCTTACAATCTAAGTGTATGAACGAAAGAAGAAGATCAGATACATACGTACAGGAGAGAAAGTTGTCTGAGACCTCTAACGTGAAAAAAGGTGCTTGGCTGTATGTGTTTCCCTTCGTAATTCCGATCCCAAGACGCATGGGCGGAAGGGTTCGGACTTCTATTCGTGGAGGCTGGCGTTAATGATCTTGTTCTCTCCTCTGCGTAGGGGACGTCGTCCTCCAGCATTGATTATCGGTGCCCAGTGTTCTGCTCAACCAAAAGCAATGTAATCCACCATGTAATAGACTAAAGAAGAAAAATCATACCCTCGTATCAATAGAAGCCAAAAGAGAATTTGAAAAAAAAAAAATCCAACAGTCGTTCACAATTAAAACTCTCTGCAAAGGAAAGGGCCCCTGGGTGCTTAGTTGTTAAGGGGCTCTTGGGTGGCTCAGTGGGTTAAGCTCTGCTTTTGGCTCAGGTCATGCTCCCAGGGTGCTGGGATCGAGCCCCGCATCAGGCTCTCTGCTCAGCAGGAAGCCTGCTTCCCCCTCTCTCTGCCTGCCTCTCTGCCTGCTTGTGATCTCTGTCTGTTGAATAAATAAATAAAATCTTTTTTAAAAAACTCTGCGAATTAGAGATAGGGAGGCACTTCTTTAGCCTGATAAAGAGCATCCACAAAGGAAATCTACAGTTAACAACATACTTAATTGTGAAAGACTCACAAGATTGAGAACAAGACAAGAATGGCCACTCTCACCACTGTCATCCAACCTAGTGCTGAAAGTTCTAGTCAGTGTGATAAAGCAAGAAAAGAAATAAAAGATGTACAAACAAGGAAGGAGGGAATGAAACTGCCTCTAACTGCAGATGCCATAATTATCTATGTAGAAAATCCCAAGGAATCTACCAAAAAAACCTTCCTAGGACTAGTAATTGAGTTCAGCAAGGTCACAGAATAGAAAATGACTCATATTTTAATATACTAGCAATGAACATGCGGATACTGAAATTAAAAATACAAGACCAGGGGTGCCTGGGTGGCTCAGTGGGTTAAACCTCTGCCTTCAGCTCAGGTCATGATCTCATGGTCCTGGGATCGAGCCCCGAAACAGGCTCTCTGCTCAGCGGGGAGTCTGCTTCCCTCCCTCCTGCCTGCTTCTCTGCCTACTTGTGATCTCTGTCTGTCAAATAAATAAATAAAATCTTTTTTTTTTAAAGATTTTATTTATTTATTTGAGAGAGAGGCAGTAAGAGAGAGCGTGAGAGAGAAGGTCAGAGGGAGAAGCAGACTCCCCATGGAGCTGGGAGCCCAATGCGGGACTCGATCCTGGGACTCCGGGATCATGACCTGAGCCGAAGGCAGTCGTCCAACCAACTGAGCCACCCAGGCATCCCAATAAATAAAATCTTTAAAAAAAAAAAAATACAAGACCGAGGCAACTGGGTGGCTCCCGTTGGTTAAGAGTCCAACTCTTGCCTTTGGCTCAGGTCGTGATCTCAGGTCATCAGACTGAGCCCTGCGCTGGGTTCTGTACTCAGTGGGGAGTCTGCTTAAGATTCTCTCTCTCCCTCTCCCTCTGCCCCCCCCCACCACATGGGTGCACTCTCTCTCTCTCTAAAGTAAATAAATAAAACTTAAAAATAAATAAAAATACAAGACCATCTACAGTCCCTCTGCTAAAATGAAACACTTAGGTAGAAATCTAACAAAACATGTACAAGACTTGGAATGTATGCTGGAAACTCAAGATACGTGGGGGGTGCTGTGTTCATGGGTTGGAAAACACAGCGTAGTGGGGTGTCAGTCCTCTGTAAATCACTATCCAGGCTTTAATGCAGTGACTGTCAGAATCCCAGTGAGATTTTCTGCAGATATGTGCAAGATTATTCTAAAATTATGTAGAGGGGCACCAGGGTGGCTCAGTAGGTTAAAGCCTCTGCCTTCGGCTCAGGTCATGATCCCAGGGTCCTGGGATCGAGCCCTGCATTGGGCTCTCTGCTCAGCGGGGAGCCTGCTTCCCCACCCCCCCTCTGCCTGCCTCTCTGCCTACTTGTGATCTCTGTCTGTCAAATAAATAAATAAAATCTTTTTAAAAAATAAATAAAAATAAAATTATGTAGAAAGACAAAAAAAACTTGTCATAGATAAAATGCTTTTGAAAAAGAATAAAGTGGGAGCAATTAGTTCACCTGATTTCAAGATGCAACCGTGATAATCAAGGCTGTGCTTGGTTGGGGGATAGACACCTAGATCAATAGCACAGAAGCGAGAACCCAGAAACAGCGCACCCAAGTATGGCCGACTGATGGTTTGACGAAGCCGCAAATGCAATTCAAAGGAGGAAGGAAAGTCCTTTCAACAAATGGTTGATGGAGCAAAGGACGTATCTTAAAATAAACAGTTTTCAATTCAATATAGTATTTCCTGTGCCCGTCCTCTGCCCCAGACATTAGTTCTAGTACTAGGGGCATAGCAAGGAACACAAAGGACAGTCCCTGCTTTTGGAGTGCTGACATTTTCATGGTCCCCAAGAGAAATTCTGGGTGCTGGAGAAGGAATGTGGGCACCTGGGATCAAAGACAGGGTAGAAGCCAGCTCCAGAAAAGGAATTAGGATGCTCTGACCTTCATCTGGCTGGATCCCCTTCCTTTCCTGAAAGATGGCATCGTGGACGTTTGCAAGCAATCTATGTGGACAGACCTGTGTCCCACCTCCCGTCTCTGCCCCCTGGCATAGTGCTCCACCATCGACAACGAGCAGGTATCCTCCCATCATCAAGCTGTTGTGGGGTCCGCCTGAACGGGCACAGTAACAGTGCTGCAGGGTGGGGTCTGGCACGCGCCCGTCATGATGTTGCCTTGTGTGCCCATGAATCTTTCCAGAGCCTACAAGGGTTCTGTGAAGGAAAGCAGAGAGGTACTGGGCCAGACAGAGCTGGGGGAGCAGAGAGAGAGGGAGCAAGGACCTCCCACACCCTACCACTACCTGCACGGTGTACTTAGACAAACCTCAGTAGGAGGGGAAGATTTGCCAGTTTCTCTAGATCAATCTGGATGATCTAGACAAACGCCCACTTTTCTGCTTGAAGTTATGGAGAAGTTGGGGGTGGGGGGTTGTGCTGGAAGGGATTTCAGAACTCATCAGCCAAGGGACCTGACCAGGAGGCAACTGCGTGGCAGGCAGAGTGGGACGAGGGACAACGTTAGACCCAAGTGTCGCCACTTCTGGTCTGTGTAACCTTGGGCAAGTTATGCAAGCCTTTCAAGACTCTATTTCCTCACCTGGAACGTGGGGAGAGCACAATTCAGACATCCAAGTCGCTGCAAGGATCAGAGCATGTTAGGGAAAGCTGGGTTTGAAACCTGTTCAGGAGCCAGGTGACCTTGAACATGGTGCCTTACTCCTCTTTGGAAACGGAGATCACAAGTCCCGCCCACTGGGTTATCTTGATAACTAGAAATAATATCGCCAAGGACCTGGTGACAAGTTTGGCACGTAGTAATAGACGATGGTCTCTGTTATCACCCTGGGTCCTTTTGAATCTATTTTAAATAAAGCCCAACCTAGCTTCTAAGAGAGTGCCAGGCACTTAGGAGACTCTGGTAAGTATTTGTTGAGTGAAGAGCTATGTAAATGGATCTGAACGCTGTCCATGAAAGGATAGCTCAGCCGTCCACTCCAAACACGGTGCAGCCCTACACCCAGTCTCGGGGGCTCAGGGAGAGTCCCCGATGCCAGTGCCTCTTCCCAAAATGACGTCATCACAATCTCCCGGAGGAAGGGCATACATCCAAGCCAGTGGCTGGGGCATCCGCTCAGGTGCTGGAGGGCAGTTGGGCAACCCCAACACAGCCTCGCTTCCTCCCCTGAGCAGCCCCAAGGGTGATTCTGCCTTTCCGGGGGTGACAGGGGCCCCTTCCTGCAGTGTTTCTGGCCTGGACCTTGGGCCAGCTGCTCTTGTACCAGACAGTTTGCTTCCCAAACTTCCCAAGGTCAATGGCTTCCAAGAGGTAACAACCAGGCTGGGTTCTGAGGGATCCTTGCAGGGAGCTGTCCTCAGGGGCCCCGCCCTGGGGTTCAGGGCTGGGCTGGGTGCCAGAGAACACTCTGGTCTTCAGCCGTAGTGTTTAGTGAGCACCTACTAGGAGTCAGGAGCTATTCTAAGGCACCGGAAACGCAGTTGAGGCCAGTGGAAGCCCTGCCATCATGGCTGATGTGGGGGACAGACAGTTAAACACACACACGTAATGATAAGCTGTAACAAATTTTAGGAAAAAACCAAAATGCCCTATAAGGAAACAAAGAGGAGCAAAGATCAATCAGTGAAGTTCCTGCAAAATAGCCACAGTCAGGCACACAATTTGTTGTTGTTGTTTTTAAAAAAATGTTTATTTATTTAAGGCAGAGAGAGAGAGAGAGAGAGAGCAAGCGCATGCAAGCGAGTGAGCAGGGGGAGGGGCAGAGGGAAGCAGAGAAAGAATCCCAGGCAGACACTACGCTGAGCATGGAGCCCAACACGGGGTTCCACCCCACGACCCTGAGATCATGACCTGAGCTGGAAACAAGAGTCAGACGCCCAACCGACTGAACCACCCAGGGGCCTGGATTTGGATGCAATTTGTGCATCACAATGTGGTTTCTATACCAGAAATCTGCAAACAGCCTTTGCATCCAACAGTGCCGCAGACTGAATCATGGCTCCCCACAAATTCCCAAGTTGAAGCCCTCACCCCTCCAGTATGGTTTTTGGAGGGGGGGGCATAGGCAATCTGTCGTGACGGTGGGCTCCCCTAAAGAGAAACCAGAGAACTAACTCTGTCCGTTTCTCTCTCTCCGCTCTGCCCCACCCCCACCATGCAAGACACAGACGGCCATCTGCCAGCCAGGGGGACGGTCCCCCCAGAACTCCACTGCACCGGCACCATGATCTAGGACTCCCGGCCTGCAGAACTGTGAGAAAATACATTTCTGATGTTGAAGGCCACAGCCTAGGCTGTTTAATTATGCAGCCGATCTAAGACAGGGAGCGGGGACAATGACGCAGCTGGAGATGCTGGCGCGGGTGGTGCCCAGGCTCCCCTCAGGTCTGTCTGCCCTCGGCCCCCTGCCCACCGCAGAGCCTTTCTTCTCTGCCCTGCCACGCCAAAGCACGTGAGTCTGCAAAAAGACTTTGCTTCCGAAGGACACTGTTCCCTGTGTGCGGGCGTAGACGCGACCCTATAACATGTTCCCTTCCTGCAGGTGGCTCTTCTTAGTCTCTGGTCGAAGGTCCCAAGGCTTCTCCGTCCACCCAGGGAAGCTCTAGATGTTGACAGCCCACAGGTTTATCATTCCCAGCCTGATCCTCTCCAACTCCAGAATCATGTGTCCAACCGACGGCCTATAGGGCGTCCCCAACAGACTTGCATAGACAGCCACACGGCCACCTGCAGCCGTTCCCTCCCCAGCCCTCCCCCTCACCTGGAGCCAGCTCCATCCCTCCTCCGGCTCAGGCCTCCCTGAACCTTGGAGAACTTGATTCCTCGCTTCTCCCAGAACAGCTTCTCACTTCCTCCACGCCAGCCAGCACCGTGGGCCTGGCCCCATCACGTACCACCTGCCAGAGAGCAGCAACCTCCTCACTGGTCTCCCCACAGCTGATTCACCCTCAGCCGCCAGAGAGATCAGACCGTGGGCCTCCTCTGCCCAAAATGTCCCCATGTCTCCCCTCGTCACTTGGGGTAGATGCCAAAGTCCTCATAACACCTGCAAGGCCCTTTGTGACTGGCCCTCCCTCCCCACTCCCTCCTCCACTGGATCCAGCCATGTTCCAGGCATGTCTCTGCCTCAGGGCCTTTGCACGAGTTGTGCTCTTTCCTCAACCTGGAATATTCTCCCCCTAAATATCCACATTGTCACCTCCCTCAAGTCTGCTCAGATGTCCTCTCTTCTGACCACACTATTTGAAATGGCAATCTACCCCACGCCCTCTTGTTTCATTTTTCCACAATGCTAATATACTATGTAATTCACTTATTATATTTATTGCCTATTGGTTGTTTCTTTCTATTAAAAGAAAAAACGTTCCACGAAGACAGAATTATTTGTCTGCTTTATTCACTTTGCGTCCTCAGTGCCCCAAACAGGGCCTGGCTAACAGCAGGCAATCAAGAAATATTTGTTGAATTAATAAAACTGCTTTGGGCTTGTTCTCTCTGTGGCTTATTCATAGCCAGTGTAAACCCCAAGAGGCTGAAGAAAAATGGAGGGGGAAAGGAAAAAATAGAAAATCACACCAGGAGACCTAAGGCTTGGGTTAGAGCCCGGCCCTGCCACTGATTTGCTGTGTGACAGTGGGCACACCACGGCCCTCTGGGCCTCAGTCTCCCATCCCCAGGATGACTGGATCTGGTGGTGAGGGCCTTCTCAAGTCTGGCAGTGGATAGCCCCCTCACCCGGCTTCCAGCCGGAGCTCAGAGGAGTCCTAACCCTGGGCCCAGCTGGAGAAAGTGGGTTTATTAAGGCCAGCTGTGTGGACACACCGGCGGGTCACGTGGCCACATCACCCCCGGCACAGCAGACAGGCTTTGAGCCTCGAGAAGGCGGTCTGGGGCCTGGACGCCCACTCTACCCGTTGTGGAACCTTGGAAGTATTACTTGGCTTCTCTGTGCCTCAGTTTCTTCTGTAACATGGGAATCATAGTGATTCTGATCTCTGAGAGCTGCCACGAGGACCAGGTGGGGAATAATGATAGTGTTTACCCCACTGGCCTGCCTCAGTGGGTGAGTCCACGTGAGGGGCAGAGAGAGCTGGCAGGTGCACAGAACACACCCAAGAAGGTGAGCTGTCACGTGGGTGGTCCAGCCTGGGGAGACTGGTCCCAAGCCAGCTCGGTCCTCAAGTGCATAGCCCAGGGGTGACCTCCTTGCCACGATCCCCCGAGCTCCCTGCTTTTCTTGCGTCTTCCTCTCTGATACCCACGTTGGATGGACCCCGGTGTTCAGGGCCCCAGGCATGCAGGTGGCTGTGACATGAGGACCCAGACCTGCACTCTCAGCTTCCTGAGCCCCTGACCCTTCCCAGGAGACTAACAGAGCCAGCCTAGCGTGATTCTGACATTGACACTCATGCGGGTCGGAGGGGCAGCTCCTGGGCAGGAAGAGCAGCGAGAGTACACGCCCCGGGATCTGCGTGGGGAGGGGCTAAGTAGCCTGTAAACCACAGGTGCTGACTCATGGCTCTGCTGGGCCCTATAAAGGAACCAGCCAAGGGGCTTCCTGCAGCTGGAGGGACGGGCTGGCGGGATTATGGCCCAGGGCGCGGTGATCCACGTGACCCCGGAGCAGCCCACCCATGCCGTGTGTGTGCTGGGCACCGAGACTCAGCTGGATGTCTACAGGTGAGCAGGGACATTCTGGGGGCGGGGGACAGGCCCACCGATGCTGGATGAGCAGGTTCTGCAGACGCAGGACGTGGGGTTGGCTCAGGCTTCGGGCCGCAGCCTCTGTAGCTGCTGCCAGGGGAGATGCTGGAGGGGTGAGGCTCGAGTGGTCCTGGGATGTGCTGGACTCCAGGTGAGCGTTCCCCAGGGCCTCACCATAGGTGAATTGTCACAGGGCAAGCAAGACCTTCTCCTTTCACCATTAAGGCAGTGGAGCTCAGAGAGGGTCTGTGACTTGCCAAAAGTCACACAGCAGGTGTGCCCTGGAAGGAAGGCGAGGCCCTGGACTCCATGACCCACACCTGGTTCACGGTGCAGTTCGTTACCCCACACACACACCTCTCAGCCAAGCCTCCCTCCACGGGGGAGAGGCTGGGGCGGGAAACCTGCCCCGCTGTTGGCCAACTGAGCCTCAGGTCCCTCATCTGTGAAATGGGGATGATACCTACTACATAGGGTGGTTAGAGGGATTGAATGTGAAAGGCCATGGGAGTGTGTAAGTACTTAGCGCAGAGCTGGAC
Source organism: Martes martes (assembly GCF_963455335.1). Classification (NCBI taxonomy): domain Eukaryota; kingdom Metazoa; phylum Chordata; class Mammalia; order Carnivora; family Mustelidae; genus Martes; species Martes martes. The sequence goes on along the minus strand of NC_137891.1, from coordinate 179,357,266 downwards.
ATATTGCTGGTGGATTTTCATCCACCCATGCATCCATTCACCCAACAAATACCAGCTGCACGCCTACTATGTGCCCAGCCTGCGCCAGGCTCCAGTGACACAAAATGGTCTAGGGACGCTCAGCAAGTGTGCATGGTCAGTGTCGTTATCGATAATCGTAGTGGCCGCCCCGGGGTTCCTCCCACCCAGGCTGGACCTCAGTGGTCCTAGTACGTGCCCACAGGAGTGTCTGGGACATTTCCTCCAAGTGTCACTGACTGCCTGACCCTGGGCCATGGTAGAGCAGCAGTAAAGTTCTGGGGGGTTGTCTGGAGCTGTGGCGAGGAGGCAGGGGATGGAGAGGTCGAGTGGTGAAGGATAAAGAGAGACCAATGTCATCCGAGGCCGTCTGACTCTTCCGAGAGTGAGCTCCTCCTTCAGTGAGACATTCCACGCCCTGCCCATCCCCCGCGACAATGGCTGCCGGTTCCAGCCCACTGCCTGCACAGACCTCAGTCATCAGCCTTAGGAGGCAGGCAGTGCTGTTATTCCCATTTTACAGAAGGGGAAGCTGAGGCTCTGAGAGGTCCACTAACCACGTAAAGCCACACGGCTGGTAGGTGAGGGAGCCAGGATTTAAACCAGGCTCTGGGACCTCACCCCCTCACTTCCCACCCATTCTTAACAGCAGCCCCGGGCCAGCCGCCACCACACTGACTGTGGCCTGAATTCCCTTCTGGAAACACAGATGGGGTTGGCACTGCCTCCTCCCCAGCTCCGCTCCCCTGACCTCCTCCCAGCACACGCGCGCTCCATGCCCCTGCTGGAGCCGTGTCCTCTGCCGCTGGGCTCAGAGGCCCCCGGGGGGGAGAAAGACAGCGCTGCAGAGGCAGGAGCAGACCCAGGGGTGTGGGGAACCTCTTCCAGAGCTGCCGCTTGTGATTTTCATTCTACATTTGGGAAGTACTTTTCCCGTAATGAGAAGCACGTCGATTATACTCGGACGAAATCCCACCGACCCGAGACAAATATTGAAACGCGTCGTCGAGGGCTTTCTGGGATGCTTGTGTCTGGAATCAGGGAGGTAGCGTGACCCTGGCTACTATGTGCCAGGTCCTTCGGTCCATGATTTCTAATGAGCCCGGTTTAGAGATGAGTAAACTGAGGTTTCAAGGTCATGCAAATTCAAGGCGATCAAGCCAGGAAATTCAAACCCAGGACTGCCTGACCCCAAATTCACTTGCTTCCCTAGCACACCTGGCCTCTGAGTGCTGTGCCACTGGCCTCGTTGGGCCCCGCTGCCTGGTTGATGGAGCTCACGCACCTTCCAGAGGACTTGCAAGGCCTGGAATGTTGTGGGTGGGGAGGGTCTGGAAGTCACCAACCATGGAAGATGGTGGGCATTCTGATGCTGCAGTCAGGGGGCTTGTCCTCTTCCTCCCAGTGTCTCCTTCTCAGCAGACAGTTACTCAGTGTGCCAGTGGGGAGCATGGATGTCTCCGAGCCTCAGTTTACCCACCTGTAAAATGGGAACATTAACATCCGTGCTGTTGGGTTGTGGTGAGGATGAAACCACATCAGGCATGCTGAGTGTCCTCAGAGCAGTCCCCCTTCCTGTAAGGATTGCGTGAGCCACTGAACGCGAGAGTCGCAGATGCTAAGTGCTGTCCAGCCTGGGGTCGTAGGGAAGGAGATGCTGGATTCAGGAGTTGGAGGGATGTGGTCACTTGTCTGGGGCTCAAGCTCTCAGTGCTGGCTCTGCAGAGGCTAGTAGAAATCACTGCAAGACCAGCTCCGGATTGTCTCACGACAGCACACATGGCTGCTCCCCGACCCCCCCCCCTCAGTGAAAACCCCCTTATGTTTTTGAAAGTCCCTTGTTTGGGGACCTGAGAGGGTCTGGAAAACAGCCAAAGGAAAGAACATCAATTCCAGGTCCAATCCCAGTGGCAGGGACACCCACTAGTGGAGTTTAGTAGATGTGGCATGGTGACCTTGTCAAGGAAGGCTTGGGGGAGCCCACAACGGGACTGCAGATCGGGCTCCTCCTAGCCAGGAGCCCCTGGGACCATGGAGCTTGCCCCCACCCCGTCCTCCGTTCCCCCAGCTCAAGGTCTGGCTCACAGCATGGACACGTACATCTGGGGAGGTGAGGGGTGGCACGAGGGGCTCGGTGTGACTGCGGTATGGAGAGAAGGTAGAGGTGGCATGCATGAATGGAGGGCGCTGGCACCATCCCGACCCCGTGACAGAGCAAAGACGAGCAATGCCTAAAGCTGACCTTGGCGAGTGTCTTCAGCCCTCTGCCTCAGTTCCTGCACCTGTGAGATGGAAAGAAGGTTGGTGGTGAAAACTCAGTGAGCTGATGTGTGTGAAAGAACGTGTTCGGGGCCTGGAGCAGAGTGAATGCTCTGTAAATGCTCGCTGTCCTTGAAGGCTAAGAACCTGAGCTTGACTTTGTGTGGATGGCGTGAGAGCCAGGGGTGGGGGTGGGGGACTGGGTAACACATGAAAGGAAATCTGGGAACAGAGACTGGGAGAGTGTCAGGGGACATGTGTTTCTTTTTTCATCTACTTCTTGGTCCTTCAAAACAGATTTTAAAAATTTGTCTCCTGAAAGAAAATAATCAAAATGTCCATCCATGATGGTCCCTAAGTGGTAATATTCCATTTTCTTCCAGGCAGTTCTTCCCTCCTACTCATTCCCTCCCTCCCTCCCTCCCTCCCTCCCTCCATTCCCTCTCCTCCTTCCTTCCTCCCTGTCTGCCTCTCTCCTCCTGTCTTCCTTGTTAGTCCTCTATTAGCTAAGGATCACCGTGGGACAAATAGTCCACAAACCCAGTGGCTTGAAACAGTAGTGGCTATTATCTTACTGTTTCTGTGGGGCAGGACTCCTGCGTGGCTTAGCTGAGTCCTCCGCCTCGGGCCTCAGCGGTCAGGGTCAAGGTGCCAGTGTGGTTATAGCCATGCTGAGGCTTGGCTGAGGCAGGCTCTGCTTCTAGGCCCCCCCGTATGGTTGCTGGTGGCTTGCTCCATCAAGGTGAGGAAGCCAATGACGGGGGGGAGAGAGGGAGAGAAATGGGGGGAGAGAGAAGGGGTCTTTTGTAACCTTATCACAGACATGACAACCCATCCCTTTGGCTTTTCCCATTGGCCAGAAGGCCGTCGCGAGGCCCTTTCCACCCTCCCCGAGGAGGGATTTACACAAGGGCGTGAGCACCAGAGGTGGGGATTACTGGAGACCATCTTTGAGGTCTCCCTCTCACAGACTTTTCCTGTGTTTTCCTAATTCTCTAGAAGGAATACATGTAGCTTTTGATACAGAGATTAAGAACTTTATGACAAGAATAAAAACAGAAAACACAATCCTAACACACATCTTTGCATCCTTGGGGAGCGAGCTCTGCCTTTCCAGGGAGTCTCCATCGTGGTCTGAATCTGCTACGATGCTCTAGTCCTTCCACTGTCTGTGGGTCACTCACTGTTACAGAAAGTGCTGCTCTGAACGATCCCGGACATGTCTCCTGGTGGACACGTGCCAGGGATGCTCTGGGGTGTCTGCCTTGCGGTGGATTGCTGGGTTAGGGGCGGGCCGATGTTTGACTTCAAACAGAACACCAAGTTGTTTTACAGAGTGATAAAGTTCACACTCCTCTGAGCAGTGTGTTAGGGTTGCCTTTGAACTGTCCACAGTGTTATTTTTCACCAGTTCAGTCAGGGTAGTACCCCAGTCCCGCTAGGGCCTGGATATTTTTGTTTCCTTACTCATGAGTGGGATGGAGTGACTCTTCACATGTTTGTCAAACTTCTCTGCTGCAGCCTCTCTGAATATCTGTTCATATCGTTAGCTATTTTTTTTTCTATTGAGTTATCTTTTTCATATTGATTCACCCAAGTTCTTTACATATTCTAGGTGCTTAACCTTTTTGGTTTGATGTTGTGAATATCTTCTCTGTAGATTATGCTAAATCTTTTCTCTTTATAGTGTCTTTTGATGAACAAAAGTTATTTATTCTCCCTAGTTGAACTTAAAATCTTTTCTTTAATGGTTATTGGTTTTATGCCCTGTTTAAGAAAGGACATAAAGATGCTTTTGTCTTCTTCTTTTAAAAGATGCAAACACCTGTTTATGATAAAACTCTCAGTAAACTTAGAGGGGAATTTTCCTCAACCTGATAGTCTACCAACAAAAAACCCTACAGATAACATCAAATGGTGAGAAACTTGCAGCTTTCCCACTAAAATGAGGAGAAAGGTAAAGATGTCCCCACTCACTACTGCTTTTCAACATCATACTAAAATTCCTAGCCAATGCAATGAGACTAGAAAAGGAAATAAGAGAGATACTAATTTTTGAAAGAAAGAAATAAACCTATCTTTCTTCTCAGATGACAAGATTATCTATGTAGAAACTCCAAATGAATTAATAACAACAACAAAAAAAACCCTTAGCCCTCCCCCCAAAAAACACTAACAAGCAATTATGGCAAGGCTATAGAATACAGTGTTAATGTAGAAAAGTCCATCATTTTCCTACCTACCAGCAACAAACAAGTGGAGTTTGAAAATTAAAAACAGAGTACCATTTACATTTGTACTCCCCCAAATTAAATACTTAGGTATAAATCTATAAAATATGTATAATATCTGTATGAGGAAATGGCAAGACCCTGATGAAAGAAGTCAAAGAAGTAAATAATTGAAGAGATATTCCATGTTCATGGATAGGAAGATTCAGCATTGCCAAGATGTTCTTCCCAGCTTGATGTATAGATTCAATGCAATCCCATTTTGTGGATATTGACAAACTGATTCTAAAGTTTCTATGGAGAGGGAAAAAACTCAGAATAGCTAACAGTTTTGAAGGAGAAGAATAAAGTTGGAGGGCTGAAACTATATTATAAAGACTTATTATAAAGCTAAAATCAAGAGGGTGTGGTACTGGCAAAGGAATAGAGAAATAAATAAATAGAACAGAATAGAGAACTAGAAATGGATCCATGTAAATATAATCAACTGACATTTGTCAAAAAGCAAAGACAATACAATGGGAAAAAAAAAGTAGTTTTTTCAACAAATGGTGCTGGAACAACTGGACAACTCTAGATGACCTTGGCAATGACTCTTTAGGTAAAATACAAAAGGCATAATCCAGAAAAGAAAAGAAAGAATTGATAAGTTGGACTTTATTAAAATTTAAAAGTTCTGCCCTAAAAAAGACTGTCAAGTGAATAAGAAAGACAAACCACAGACTGGGAGAAAATATTAATAAAAGATATATCTAATAAAGGATTGCTATCCAAAATATACAAAGAACTTTAAAACAACAATAACAAACGACCTGGTTGGAAAAAGGGCTAAAGATCTTAACAGACACCTCACCAAAGGAGATACACAGATGGCAGGTAGGCATGTGGGAAAGATGCCCCACGTGATATGTCACTCAGGAAATGCGAATTAAAACAACCATAAGATGCCACTTCACACCTATTAGAATGGCCAAGATCCAGAACACTGAGAGCACAAAATGCTGGAGCGGATGTGGAAGAACACGAATTCTCATTTCACCACTGGTGATCATGCAAGATGGTACAGCCACTTTGGAAGACAATTTGGTGGTTTCCTACAAAATTAAACATACTCTTACCATACAGTCCAGTAATTGCACTCCTTGGTATTTATCCAAAGAGGTTGAAAACTTGTGTCCACACAAAATTTGCACACTGATATTTATAGCAGCTTTGTTCATAATTGCCAAAACTTGGACGCAACCAAGAAGTCTCTCAGTAGGTGAATGGATAAAGAAACTGTGGTCCATCCAGACAATGGAATATTATTCAGTGCTAAAAAGAAATGAGCTATCAAGCCATAAAAGGGCATGGAGGAAACTTAAAATGGATATTACTAAGAGAGAAGCCAATTTGAAAAGGCTACATAGCTACCCTATGAGCCAGCGATTGCACTACTGGGTATTTATCCCAAAGATACAGATGTAGGAAAAAGAAGGGCCACATGCACCCCAATGTTCATAGCAGCAATGTCCACAATAACCAAACTGTGGAGAGAGCTCAGATGCCCTTCAACAGGTGAATGGATAAAGAAGTTGCGGTCCATATATACAATGAAATATTACTCAGTCACCAGAAAGGATGAACAACTTTTGCATCAACATGGATGGGACTGGAGGAGATTATGCTGAGTGAAATAAGTCAAGCAGAGAAAATCAATTATCATATGGTTTCACTTATTTGTGGAACATAAGGAATAACATGGAAGACATTAGGAGAAGGCAGGGGAAAATGAAAGAGGGGGAAATCAGAGGGGGAGATGAGCCATAAAAGACTATGGACTCTGGGAAACAACTGGGAGTTTTAGAAGGGAGCAGTGTGGGGGGTTGGGTGAGCCTAGTGACGGATATTAAGGAAGACACAGATTGCATGGAGCACTGGGTTTATATGCAAAAAATGAATCATGGAACACTACATCAAAAACTAATGATGTACTGTGTGATGACTAACATAACATAATAATAATTTTTAAAAAGGTTACATACCATGTGATCCTGACTGTATGACATTCTGGAAAAGACAAAACTATGGCAACAGTAAAAGATCAGTGGTTGCCAGGGGTTGGGGGAACAAGGGATAAATAGGCAGAACACAGAGGATTTTTTTTTTCTTCGGTATAACTTTTAAAATTATGTTAGTCACCATACAGTATATTATTAGTTTTTGATGTAGTGTTCCATGATTCATTGTTTGCGTATAACACCAAGTGCTCCATGCAGTACATGCCCTCCTTGATACCCATCACCAGACTCACCCATCCCATACAACCCCCTCCCCTCTAAAACCCTCAGTTTGATTTCCAGAGTCCATAGTCTTTCATTGTTCATCTCCCCCTCTGATTCTACCCCCTTCATTTTCCACTTTCTTCTCCTAATGTCCTCCATGTTATTCCTTATGTGCCACCAAATAAGTGAAACCATAGGATAATTGACTTTCTCTGCTTGACTTATTTCACTCAGCATAATTTCCTCCAGTCCCATCCATGTTGATGCAAATGTTGGGTATTCATCTTTTCTGATGACTAAGTAATATTCCATTGTATGTATGGACTACACCATCTTTATTCATTCACCTGTTGAAGGGCATCTCAGCTCTTTCCACAGTTTGGCTATTGAGGACATTGCTGCTATAAACATTGGGGTCCATATGACCCTTCTTTTCACTACATCTGTATCTTTGGGGTAAGTACCCAGTAGTGCAATTGCCCTATTTTTAACTTTTTTTGAAAGATTTTTTTTATTTATTTGACAGAGAGAGAGAGAGACAGAGAGCACAAGCAGGCAGAGAAGCAGGCAGAGAGAGGGGGGAAACAGGCTCCCTGCTGAGCAGAGAGCCTGGCCCTATTTTTAACTTTTTGAGGAACCTCCACACGGTTTTCTAAATTGGCTGCACCAACTTGCATTCCCACCAACAGTGTAAGAGGGTTCCCCTTTCTCCACAACCTTTCCAACATTTGTTGTTCTTGTCTTATCAATTTTTTGCCATTCTAACTAGTGTAAGGTGGTATCTCAATGTGGGTTTGATTTGAATCGCCCTGATTGCTAATGATGATGAACATTTTTTTATGTGTCTGCTAGCCATTTATACGTCTTCTTTGGAGAAGTGTCTGTTCATGTCTTCTGCCCATTATTTGACTTGATTATTTGTTTTTTGCATGTTTGGTTTGGAAAGTTCTTTATAGATCTTGGATACCAGCTCTTTATCTGTGGTGTCATTTGCAAATATCTTCTCCCATTCCATGGGTTGTCTCTTTGTTTTGTTGACTGTTTCCTTTGCTGTGCAGAACCTTTTTATCTTGATGAAGTCCCAAAAGTTCTTTTTCACTTTTGTTTCCCTTGCCTTTGGAGACGTGTTTTGAAAGAAATTGCTGTGACCTATGTCAAAAGGTTACTGCCTATGTTCTCCTCTAGGATTTTGAAGGATACTTTATCCAGCAAGGCTGTCGTTCAGATGGACAGAGAGACCAGGAGCTTCCAAGACCAGCAGAAACTGAAAGAATATGTGACCACAAAGCCAGCCCTGCAAGAAATATTAAGGGGGTTTCTACAAAAGGAGAAAGACCCCCGAGAGTGACATAGAGCAGAAATTTACAGAGACTACCTATAGAAACAAAGACTTCACAGGAAACATGACGACAATAAAATCCTATCTATCGATAATCACTCTCAACGTGAATGGCCTAAATGCTCCCATGAAATGGCACAGGGTTGCAGATTGGATAAAAAGACAGGACCCATCCATATGCTGTCTACAAGAGACTCATTTTGAACCTAAAGATACATCCAGACTGAAATTGAAGGGATGGAGAACCATTTTTCATGCCAATGGACCTCAAAAGAAAGCTGGGGTAGCAATTCTCGTATCAGACAAATTAGATTTTAAGCTAAACACTGTAGTTAGAGATATAGAAGGACACTATATCATGCTAAAAGGGGCTATCGAACAAGAGGATCTAACGATTGTAAATATCTATGTCCCCAACATGGGAGCCGCCAACTACATATGCCAACTATTAACCAAAATAAAGAGACATATTGATAATAATACACTAATAGTAGGAGACCTCAACACTCCACTCTCAGCAACAGACAGATCCTCTAAGCAGAAAATCAACAAAGAAACAAGAGCTTTGAATGATGCATTGGACCAGATGGAGTTCATAGACATATACAGAACGTTCCACCCTAAAACAACAGAATACTCATTCTTCTCGAACATACATGGAACTTTCTCTAGAATAGACCACATACTGGGTCACAAATCAGTTCTCAACCGATACCAAAAGATTGAGATTATTCCCTGCATATTCTCAGACCATAATGCTTTGAAACTGGAACTCAATCACAAGTACAGAGGATTTTCAGGGCAATGATACTACTCTGTATGATACCATAATGGTAGATACATGTCATCATGCATACATTTGTTTAAATTCATAGACTGTACAACACCAAGAGCAAAACATAATGTAAACTGCAGACTTTGGATTATTATGATATATTGATGTAGGCCTATCAATTTTAATGAGTGTACCACTCCAGTGGATGATGCTGATAATGGGAGAGGCTGTGCATGGGGGTGGAGGGCAGGAGATATATGGAAAATCTTTATACCTTCCACCCAATTTTGCTGTGATCCTAAAGCTTCTCTAAAAAATAAAATCTATTTTTTAAAAAATTCAAATTTTTACCTTTCATTTTTAAGCCTTAAATCCACCTGGAGCTTGTTTTTGTATATGGTGTGAGGATGGGATTGATTTAATTATTTATCCAACTTAACTATTTTCCCTATGAGCAAGCAATTGTCCCAGCACCATTTGTTACATAATCTTCCCTTTGCCTGCTTATTTACAAGATCACTTCAGTCGCAGGTCAAGGAGAATCTCTCTCTCTCTCTTTTTAATTAACATATAATATATTATTTATTTCAGGGGTACAGGTCTTACACAATTCACAGCACTCACCATAACACATACCCTCCCCAATGTCCATCACCCAGCCACCCCATCCCTCCCACCCCCCTCCACTCTAGCAACCCTCAGTTTGTTTCCTGAGATTAAGAATCTCTTATGGTTTGTCTCCCTCTCTGTTTTCTTCTTGTTTCATTTTTCCCTCCCCTCCTCCATGATCCTCTCTCTTGTTTCTCAAATTCTTCATATCAGTGAGATCATATGATACTTGTCTTTCTCTGGTTGACTTATTTCACTTAGCATAATACACTCTAGTTATATCTGTGTCATTGCAAATGGCAAGATTTCATTTTTGATTGCTGCATAATATTCCATTGTCTATGTATGTATGTATGTATGTATGTATGTATGTATGTATATACTACATCTATCCATTCATCTGTTGATGGACATCTAGGCTCTTTCCATAGTTTGGTTACTGTGGATATTGCTGCTATAAACACTGGGGTGCAGGTACCCCTTCAGATCACTACATTTGTATCTTTGGGGTAAATACCCAGTAGCACAATTGCTGGGTCATAGGGTGGCTCTATTTTCAACTTTTTGAGGAACCTCCATACTGTTTTCCAGAGTGGCTGCCCCAGCTTACATTCCCACCAACAGTGTAGGAGGTTTCAGCTTTCAGGGAGAGTTTCTCTTAAGTTACATCTGTCATTTGTCCCTGCCTGAGCCATTATAGCACCATCCATAGCTTCCTGGTAACTCATACTTGGTAGAGCAAGTCCTTTACCTTTTGCTTCTTTTCCTTAAGGAGTACTTTGATTGCGTTAATCCCTTGGTTTGTCATGTCACTCCTGGAATCAACTTGTCAAGTTTCATGAAATGTCCTGGAATTCCATGTTATTTCCTTCTATTAATTTGGGTCTTCGCTAATGGTTTCAATAGATTTGGTTTGGTTTTCTCCATAAAATCCTTTCATATCTTTTGTTAGATTTATCCTAGGTACTTTACAGTGTTTTTTCTAATGTAAATTATTATCGGTTTGTAAAAATTATTTTCTAACTATTTACTGCTGCTGTACAGAAATGCAACTGATTTTTGCCTCTCCACCTTACTATCTATGTTATTGAATTCTTAGTATTTCTTTTAAATTTAAGGTTTAAAATTGCGGGGGGGGGGAGGTTACAAGTAATCATGCTGTGGGGTTTTGTTACCTTTTATCAATTATCTACAAAATAATCTGCCTTTCCTGTAGGGATTTTTTTCATTTTTCTTATTTTTTTTCCCTTGATCAATCTTGCCAGAAGTTTACCAGTTATATTAGTCTATTTTGGCTTTGTTGATTTACTTGTTTTATATTTCACAGATTTCTACCATCTTTACTTTCTGTGTTTTGGGAGATTACATTCTATTTGGTTTTTCTGTTTTTTCCTATATACTTATTTTTTAACTTTTCTCTTCTTTTTGAAGATCTAAGCATTTAAGGCACAAAGCAACACCTTTAGTTCCCCCCACAAAAGTTTTGAAATGTAGTATTTTAAATATTGCTCAGTCCTAAGTATTATTATTTAATTTCCATTAATTGTCCGTTGACTTGTAAATTATCTATAAGTCTGGTTTTAAAATTTCCAAATGTATGGGGCTTAAAAATGGACTTTATGTTAGTGACTCCTAACTTAGTCACATTCTGATCAAAGACTGTGCTACCTATACTGTATATGACCTATCCTTTAACATTTGCTGCAACTTGCTTTGATGGTTAACTATGTGATCAATGTTTTTTTATTGATCCATGTGCACTATATATTTACTAGTTGTGGAGCAAGGAATTCCGTATATGCATAACAAATCAAGCTTGTTAATTGTGTTACTAATTTTTTTGTTTGCTTAATCTATTGTTGGTTGAGAAAGAAGACTTGCAGTCTTCAACTGTGATGATGGGTTTGTCAACTTCTCCCTGCATTTCTATCAGTTTTGCCTTATATGTATATTGGGGCTATGTTATTAGGTGCATACAAGTTTAGAATATCTTCTGGGTGAATTGAACCTTAAATTATTAGGTTGTGTTCCTCTCTATTGCTAATAGTGTGTTTTTCATCTAAAAATTAACTTTATCTGATATTAATATACCCACCCCAACCCTCTTTTGGTCAATGTTGTCCTAATGTATGTTTTTCCTTTCCCTTAAATTTCATCTTTTCTGGATCTTTATATTTTAGGTAGTTCTTACAAATTTCATGTAGCTGAGTTTTGTTTCTCTATCTAAGTCAAAACTCTCTTTTCACTGGTAACATTGATACATTGACATTTATTTTGATTATACATATATTTGGACTTGTTTTTACCTTTTTGGTATTTTTATTTGTACAGTTTTTTCTTGGGGCACCTGGGTGGTTCAGTCAGTTAAACATCTGTCATCAGCTCAGGTCAGGATCTTGGGGTTCCGGGATTAAGCCTCACATTAGGCTCCCTGCTCAGCAGGGAGTCTGCTTCTGCCTCTCCATCACCTTTCCTCATCACTCATGCTCTCTCTCTCTCTCTCACTCTCTCAAATTATTCATATATATATATATATATATATATATACACAAACACACACACACATATATATATATAATTTTGTGGGGTACACAATTCAAAATTAACAGTTATTTTTTCAAAATACTTTTTTCAAAATACTTTGAAGATGTTATTCAACAGTCTTCTGGATTTTGTTGTTACTATTAGGAAGCCTGCTTTTAATCTAATAGTAATTCCTTCATAGGTGACCCGACTCTTCTTTCTGGATATCTTTAATATCTCCTCTTTGTTTTTGGTGTTCCTCAATTTAACCTCCATGTGTGTGTATGTGTGTGTGGATGCATGCACACACAGAGAAGGGAGTCCCTGGAGATCTCTCTTACCTCTTATGATCTCAGTAGTGCTCTAAAAAGTATATTTTAATCACGATCTAGTTGTTTTACAAGAGGAAGGTCCTTCAGAGCACCGGTGCGCCATATGCCAGAAGCAGCAGTTTGTGCTGCTCTGTGTGCCCATCCCTCTACAATTCTCCTAGCCCAAGTGTAACCTCTTCAGGTCAGGAAATTTTCTTTTTTGTTTCTTGCTACCCACCAACAACCTCTACTTCATTTCCATGGTCAGAGTCGACTGGCTGCCACGTGGGGTTTGGGGGGAAAGGGAAGAATGTTGGGAGAGCAGTGGGGGGCCACGCCTCCCTCACGGAGCCCCTTTTATCTCCCTATTATCTCTTCCACAGCTCTGCCCCCACGGGCTACACGTCCTTCAGCATCAATGCGTCCCCAGGAGTGGTCGTGGATGTTGCCCACAGCCCTCCAACCAAGAAGAATACCACAGGTTCCTCCAAGTGGTCCCTGGACCCTAGCCTGGAAGTGAGCTTGAGGATAAAAGCTGCCAGCAGTAGCACAGGTGACCAGAAGGTGAGTGTGGCAGCCGTGGGGTGGGATGTGTGGGAGGAGGTCAGCAGGTGGCAGCAGGTCAGCTGCTCACGGTCCGCCCCACACTGACCCACCGCCCTAGCTCTGACAGAGTGTCCTCCTCTCTGGATACTATGGAGACCGTTCCAGCCACGGAATCCTGGCAGACAATATAGGGATGTTGGAGGGTTATGGAAGCCGGGTTTTTACTAAATTCATCCATTCAGCAAAAGTTTAGGATTCACCTCCTACATGCCAGGCACTGGGGATAGGGAAGGAAACAGGACCGGTGAGGTTGCAGCCTGCATGGGGCTTACAACCTATGGGCAAAATACAGGTAAGTCATTATAAGTGGTGGTGAGTGCTAAGGCAGCTCTGGGAAGCTCTTGTCCATGCCCATTTCCTGTGGCTGCTGGACAAATGACCAGAAGCTACTGGCTTAAATCAACAGAAATATATTCTCTCTGGAGGACAGAAGTTCAAAATCAAAGTGTCTTCGGAGCAGCCCTCCTCCTGGAGGCTCTGGGAAGAACCAGTTCTTTGCCTCCTTCAGCTTCCTAGACTCCAGTCTCTGTTTCTGTGGTCTTTTTCCCCCTCCCCAAGCTGTCAAATCTCATGCTGCTTCACTCTTATAAGGACCCTAATCACTGGATTTAAGATCTCTCTGGATAATCCATGATGATTTCATCTCAAGACCCTTAATTACATCTGCAAAGACCTTTTTTTCCAAATGGGTCACATTCATGGGTTTCAGGGATTCGGATGTGGACATATGTTTTTGGGGACCGCCACTCAGCCCACTGCACCCTCCTCTGACTGTAGATAAGCTCAACAGGTTCCTCTGGGGTTCCCACAGAGATCTGGGCCAATGAGCAGTTGTTTCCAGCAGGACAGGCCATTCAGTCTTCCCTTGGGACAGAGAGTTCTTGCCTACTATAGGAGCATAGAACTTGAGCCTCAACATAGGCTGGTGAGGGTGCAACCAAAGAAAACTTCCTGGAAGAAGTGGCAAGCTGAAGGAGGTAGGAATGATCTGCCTAAGAGAGGGAAAGCAGAGTGAGAACTCTATATGGGGTATGTGGCCTGTGTGCACACTCTAGAGGAGGAGATGGTCAGGCATGTGCTGGGGAAACTGAGGAAGAGATGTATGGCAAGAAACGAGGGTGAAGACGGAATTGGGGGAGAGAGGTAGCCAGTATTAGAGAGTTTGGCGTCAGGGACCTCACTTTGTAAGGGCAACAGGAAGCCAGTGAAAACCTACTATCCAGGGAAAAACAAGTCTGCATTTGTCTTAGAAAGACCCCGCTGGCCGCAGTGTCCTGTGTAGATTGGATCCAGGCAGTTGACTAGAGGCTGGTGCCGTGGTCTAGACATGAGGGGATGGTGGCTGTGACATTTCTCTGGATCCCCACTCCCTGCAGGACAGACCCAAACCCCTCAGTCCATCCCCTCGGGAGAGGGTCTTCTTCTGGCTCGATGGTTTTGCGCTGGGGAACTCCCCTCTGCCATTTTCACTTCAAAGTGTCCACCCTGGTGCTCTGCCCTCCTCTGGCCAGGGTGGGTCAGTCAGATCCACTCTTCCTGGATTTTGAACCCTGGGCAGTAAGGGTTGGTGTTTTTTTGATCTTCACCAGCGCTGAAGAGACCAGCTCCCACCCAAAGCTCCCAGAGGGCTCGGGCTCCAGCCTTTCCAAGATCTGGTTCTGCAGGTCCTCTCCACCCCTTCTGCTTGCTGGAGCCAGTTTCTGTCACTTGCAGCCAGTGCCCTCCCACTGATGCCCCCTCCACCATGTCTCCAGCTGCTGAACTCCTACTTGTCCCTCAAAGTGTATCTCCCTGATACCACCCAGGCTGGCTCAGCCCTACCATTTCTGGGCTCCCACAGGGCCCTCATCTAAGTATCATAGATATTTGAGTTCTTTGCCCCCCCCCATGCACACCAGTTGGGGTGTTTCTATAGGCTGGCACCACTTCTTGCTCGTCCTTGTCTCCTCCGCATCTCACCCTGGACTGGCACAGAGCAGGAGTCCAGTTAGTGTTTGTTGAATGACTAAGAGAAGACCTTCGTGGTTTGCTCTGTCTTTTAGGTTCAGATTTCATATTATGGACCCAAGATCAACCCCGTCCAAGCCCTGCTCTATGTCACTGGTGTTGGTAAGTGATGACCGGGTTCTTGGGATGCCACTGCCCCTCTCCACATACACACACCCTTTCAAGGTGTCTCTCCAGGGGAAACTACATTCTGGAGCTTAGTTTAGACTGAGCAGAGAAAAGGGACAATTCTAGCTAGTTATACATATTGTGGTTCATAAATATTCCCTCCCCAGTTGGTGAACCATAAAGTAATTCGACTGGGGAGAGAGAGAGAGCATTTACGGGGAGTTCCACCATATGTTAATATTTTCTCAACATAAGTGGTGGTATATGGATTTTCCATATATCAGTCTCTATACCTTTTTGACACATCAAATATTTATAAGAAAAGTAGATGATGACACTATCTTATACAATAATATATAGACTGATGTTCCCCAAATGCCATGATTTACATCCCGTCTTCACCGTTTTGCCATATCAATTATCTGGCTAGACTCATATTTATTTAACATTCTTCTTTAAAGTAATTTTCTAACTTGAACTCATCTTGAACAATAATATTATATGATTATCATTACCACTTAAATGTGCATTAAGTATCAGAATAGCATGTGAAAATTTCGGCTTTCATTTCATTAATGAGTTTTATTTGTAAATACACATTCATTTCATTAGTGCACATTTAAATAATACGAATAATAGAGCACTAATTCTATACCAGGCACTCTGCTAAGACTTTACCTTTGAACCTTACAACAATCCTGGGATCCCTGGGTGGCTCAGTGGTTAAGCATCTGCCTTTGGCTCAGGTCATGATCCCAGTGTCCCCGGACCGAGCCCCATATCCAGCCCCTCACTCACTGGGGAGTCAGCTTCTCCCTCTGCCCCTGGCCCTACCTGTGCTCTTTCTCTCTCCCTATCTCTCAAATAAATAAATAAAATCTTTAAGAAAAACAACCTTACAACAATCCCATGAAGTTAGTACTATTATATCTCATTTTACAGATGAGGAAACTGAGGCACAAGAGGTAGACAGATCTCCCTAAGTTCATGCTGCTGGCTGGTGAAGGAGCCAGTAATCCAGAGCACTAAACTCTATGCTGCTCTGGCCTGACACTAAAATATGGCTGTGGGTGTGTTTAAAAGTTCATCCAGGTCAGTCTCACACTGTGAGCTCACAAGGTCACTACCTACGATATGGGCACACAGATCTAAGTCACTGGGAAGACTGTGATCACGTGTTCTGATGAGGGTGGGAAGGACTTAGAAACAGACGTATGCTTTCTCAGCCTTGACATCTGGACAGAGTAGGGTAGGTTTGGGGCCATGGTTTGTCCCCACTGCAGCCATAATGCACATCAGGAAAAGCCAGGTGGGGCTGGAGTGACCACTGTATCCCCGGCTCCAAGGTCACTGGGGACTAACATTGGGGCCAGAGGCCTTTGAGAGCCTGGTTAGGTGTCCTTCCAGGAGTTTGGCTCCAAGCATCCCATTGGGGTGGCCAGGAAATCTTTCTGAATTCTTTCCGAGCCGCCGAAGGTGGCCAGATGTGTAGGATCTGGTTGGCATCACAGCTGTGGCAAGGCCCCCCAAACCCCTGCCAAGGAGGATGGGTGTGGTCAGAAGCTCCAGCTCTGCTCTCTGGGTTGCTGTTAAACATCTTCTTTGGAGACATGGGGGTGTCTTTGAATTTGTGTCTCGGAAGGGGAGGGAGAGAAGCCGTGGGGCAGACAATCTCCCAGGGGCCACACAGAGTGCCTTGACCTTGTACCTTCACCAACCCTCTCCTCTTACTCGGTGGGATTGCAGAAATCTCCTTGAGCACGGACATCACCCGCACTGGCAAAGCGAAGCCCATCGGTGCCAAGAAGGGCCAGGTACGCTCAAGCCTCCTGACACTCCAGGTGCTCCCTCTGCTAGGCTCTCCTCTTGCGCCCTCTGGTGGTGATGGCATGAATGGCCGTCTGTCCCCGGAGGCAGAAAACAAAAAAACACCCTCACCATTTTGATGTATGTATTTCCCATCTCCTTTGCAAAACTAGATTTTCACCGGTTGTGAGTTCAGAGAACGTGTTGTGCAAATTAGAAACTATAGAGTCATCAGGTTAATGCCCAGAAGAGAAAAAATTTGTCGGCAGTTCTTAACTCGGCGGGGGGGGGGGGGGGGGGGGGAATTAATCCCTCTCCCTGGCTAGGGGGAGAGGTCCCCACGGTGCTGCCCACAGGGAGTGGGGAGCAGAGAAAGGGGGAATGGGCAGGGGGCAGAAGAGGGAAGTAGCTGCGCTGGGTCAGTGAATCTGTTGCTGAAAGACAGTGGAGTGTTAAGAGGTTCGGCATACAGATAGCCCTACCTGGGTCTGAGGACAAAGCCCAGGGTGTGCCTGAAATCCCCAAGCTGCCTGTACAGCTTAATGCTGGTGTGCCCTTTAGGAGGTTATGTCCTGTCAAAAGATGAAGATCCCTCCGTGGGGTCAGCTAAAAGTGGAGGGAGGGATTACAACTCTGGCAGTGCAATCCGTCTTTCTGTCCCACCCAGAATGCAGTCATTCCCAGGGGCCAACGCTGTCCTGCAAATAGAAGATGTCATCCCTATTAGATCCCTGCTGGGAGGGGCTGCTGAATTTGCTTTAATCTTGGGACAGACAGCAACTGGCTGCTAAGAATAGTACCTACACTTTGGCGAATGAGTAATGAAGAGTTCACTTAAGAGTAACGATTTAGATTAGGATCTTGGCATAAATATTTAGCTCAGTCCAGTTTGCCAATCTGACAGTTTTTTTTTTTTTAAGCTGTTAAAATAAATTTTACTATCTTGGGGGTCATTTTTTGAAGTGGTTGAATTGCATTTTTGGTGACCATGTTTAGGATTTTTGGAGCGGGCGAACAATCCCCTCTTGGGACTAAAGAATTCGCTGATGTGGGAGCGAGATCTGTAAACCACACAAGACTCGTGAGGGGCTGGGGGGAGAGCGGTTATGCTTCCCCCAAGAGCTGGAGGGACATATGCAGGTTTCTAGATGTGGCCCATCTCTGCTGGGTGTCCACAGAGGACCTGGACCTGGGGCCCGCGCGGACAAGGCGCCATCCTGCTGGTGAACTGTGACAGAGACAATCCCAAATCTTCCACAATGGACTGCAGGGACGATGACGTGCTGGACAGCCAAGGTGAGGACCCCTGCCCCTCAGCACCCTGCTGCCCAGAGAGCTCATGGAAATAGAGCTTGGTTGGTCTTTTTGTAAAACCCTTTTGTCTATGCAGCCTGAGCTTGGTAACAGTCCTCAGAGACGGGGTTTAAAGGAAGCATGTTCTTGTTAGCCTGTCCATTGCATAAGAAGAAGCATGGACAAGGTCCTGAAGAGGGTAAGTGACTTACCCAAGGTCACACAGCAGCCAGAGAAGAGCCAGGACCGGGACTGAGTCTCCCAATGCCTCCTCCAGGCCCCATGCTCCAGACTACGGCCCAACCTAAATTTCTGCTCTTGGGTCAAACCTGGGACCCGAAATCATTCAAAATGAAAGCCAAACTCCGCCCCAAAGTCCTGTCACAGCAGCCCGGAGTCACTGCCCCATGCTGGACACTGCTCTGACCTCTTCAGAATTAACTCCTCTGATCCTTCAGTACAAGGTTGGGAAGCACGTACTGTCCTCAGCCCTATTTGACAGATGGGGAAACTGAGGTATGGGGAAGCGAAACAATTTGCTTAAGGTCACACAGTCAGTAAGTCACAGGCTCGGGATGTGGAACCAGGCATCCTGACACCACGGGGGTTGGGGGGGGGACACAAGAATGGTGGTGGGCACAGGGTCTCCGCCGGCAGCACCCCTCCGAAGGGTGGCTGGGATGGAAGAGGACTCTGGGGGGGGGGTGACGTCGGCCAGCCACGGCGGCAGCGCTGGCCTTCCCGGGGAGCTGCTAGGGCAGCATAGAAATGGATGTATTTGGAAGTTGCATGCAATTGTCTCTGCCTGATGCCAAGGGGCAGCCCCCACGCAGTGCCCAGCCCTAATCAAAATAGCCAGTACCCTTCATGGGCGCTCCCGGGACGCGGGCTGCCGCACTAAGCCCTTCATACACGTGACCTCACCCTCCCCTGTGCGTGGGCACTACCCTTAGCTCTGTTTACTGACGAGGAAGCAGAGGCACGGAGAGAGGAAATACCTCCCAGGCTCCCACGGATCCAGGGCTCGAACCCACTACCTCCGATTCCCTTCACCTGGGAGCTAATGCCCAGTGGAGACCCCCGTCCAGCTTTGCTCTCCCCACACCTGTGTTGGCTATCATTTGGGTTGGTTCACGTCCCACTCAGGCCCAGAGGAAAAACCCATCCACTCAAATAGTTACCCAGCACACTGCCATGCCCTAGTCCTTGTTCTAGGGGCTTCTAGATGCTTCTAGGCTCCAGGGGCTGGGGACAGAGCAATTGACAAGCCAGCCGTGGCCCCTGCTTCACTGAGTTTGCCTCCTAAGCTCATTCCAAAATGAAAATCACCACTTAAATCCTGGCAAGGGCGTGATGAAGATAAAACCAGGCGACAGGGTTGAGGGGGGTGGGGTCTGAGGGGAGCCGCGAGAGAGGAGAGGGTCTTCTCGTTCCAGACCTGGAGGACATGTCCCCGGTGACCCTGATCACCAACACCCCCAGGGACTTCTTCACCAAGCACCGGCTGCTCCTCCACGTGTCCAAGTCGGAGATGGACAAAGTCAGGGTGTTTCAAGCCAGCCGTGAGTCACCCTCGGTCCTCACCTTGGGGTCCCCTTCCCGCCCCGGCACAGCCCCTTCGCACCCCCCTTCAGCAAATAATTCCTGAGCCCCTGTTCAGTAGCACGTTCTAAGAACCAGAGGTACAGCAGTGAGCAAGATGGACATCCCTGCCTCTCCCTTCTAGAAAGGGCAGGCAGATGAAATACAAAGAAACAAGAAGCTGGTGTCTGGTGCTGGTGAGCACCGAGGAGCTCCCTCCCCAGGACTCTGTAACGTGTCTGTCTCTTCCTCTCTGACACACACTCACACACACACACACACACACACAGGACTCTTGTTTACAGAGAGTGTTGCATCCGAGCCGAGCAGACCGCGGTGTTAGGTAATAGTGTGATCTCCAGCATCCTGCTCATCAAAGACAGTATGAACTTCTCAGCGGCTCACAAGCCCCCGCTGCTGAGTGCCGGGCTTATTCGAGGCTCAGGGCATAGAGCAAAGAGCAGGACAAAGCTCCTGTCCACGTGTCACTTTCCTCTTGCTGGGTTGAGAGAGACCATGTACCAAATAACTAAGTAAAGCATCTAGTGTGTCTGATGGGGTTGAATCCTGCACAGAAGAATGCAGCAGGGAAGGGGCTGTGATTAAGGGGTGGAGCCTGGGGGCCCGGAGGAGAGGGGGCTGGGGAAGGCTTCCCCCCTCAGGTGTCATTTGAGCAGAAGGAGGTGTGGGAACAGTCACGCAGACACCCAGGGGAAGGGCATTCCAGGCAGTGGGAAGCTCAAGTGCAAAGGCCCTGGGGTGCGATCGTCCTATGGGGTTGAGGAAGGCAGGCAGGGAGGCCGGTGTGGCTGGAGTGCAGGACGAGGCATTCAGGTGGTTGATGAGTGTGGAGAAGAAAGGGGCGGGGCCAGCTCCTGTAGGCAGGGGATGACTCTGCCTTCTAGTCTGAGCCACGTGGGAGGCCAGCTGAGGGCTTTGTGCAGAGGCACGACTTGACCTGACTTACTTCCATCCCAGATCAGCTTGATTAGACTGACATTGATTTAGTGGCAAACCAAATCTTTGCCTCCGCTGAGGCATCCCTTCCTCCAGGAAGCCTTCCACGACCCTTCGGGGTTCTCTCCATCACAGCACTCATTACCATCTGTGATTTGACTGTCTCTGGTCCTCCTTCCTTACCCAGGAGGATGTGTACTCCTTGGGGACTAGGACAGGGACTACCTCCCTGGTCTCCCCAGGTGTCAGCCGAGGGCAGGTGCTCAGGAATGAATGAATGAATGATGAATGAATGAATGAACTGTAATGTGTATTGGACTGGTGTGTATATGATTGGGAATGGCTCAGACTCCCCCTCCCCCATCACTCCACCCCCGGAGCCCCAGCCAGGGGACAATGTCCCACCTGATGCCTTAGTTTCTTTGTCCTACGGTGGGCCCATTTAGCTGTGACATGTCATCCTGAGTGTGGTAGCCTTAGGAAGGCATCACGGCACCAGGGAAATGAAGACCTGAGTCTCCTTTCTCCACCAGGTGGCAAACACATCTCCAGGTACAGGGTGGTCCTGGGGCCCCAGCAGCCCAGTCACCCCCTGGAGCTCCCGGGTGGCCAGCACAGCATGGACTTCTACGTGGAGGGCCTCGCTTTCCCAGACGTCACCTTCCCGGGGCTCATTTCCCTCACCATCTCCCTGCTGGACACGTCCAACCCGGTAGGCCAAATGGCAGCCCGAGGGGAGACACGAGCTCCTGGGCCTTGGCCCAGCTCGTGGGTGGGGGTATAGAGCCTTGCCGGGAGGTGGTATGTGTTGGGGCCCGGCCATGGTGACAGCCCTGGCCTCACCCACACCTTCAGGATCTTCCCGCCACCCTGCTTTTCCAAGACAGCGTGGTCTTCCGTGTGGCCCCCTGGATCATGACCCCGAACACTCAGCCCCCAGAGGAGGTGTACGTGTGCAGGTGAGGGTCCCGGGCGGGGCACAGATGCACCGGGAGGGGCCCTGGCTTCTGGCCACAGCCCCCGCCCCCAGAATATCTGCTGTTTAAATGGGGGGAATTGACTCCTACAGCAACATGCTGAAGGCTTCTGGCCAGTTTGGAATTAAAAGACAGGGAAGTGCCTGTTGCTGCTGTTTTGTCCTTGCTCTCCTGCTCTAATGCAGGCTGGGGGGGGGGGGGCAGCTTTCTCTCCCGAAGGCCTAGAGAGTTTTCTAGACCGGGCCGATGAAAGCCCTCAGTCTCTGAGCCAGCCTGCCCGGGCTCAGTGGGCGGCCTGTGGACCTCCCGCACCAGAAACCATTTCAAATGCATGTTCCCGGCCAACCCCAGAACTGTGGGGTCTGGGGTCTGGGGATGGGGCCCAGCTGCCCTTTAACAAGCTGCCCTGAGGAGCCTTGGCCTCCATCTCACCATCTGAGAACACCTGTTGAGTACGCTGGGTCTCAGAGGGACCCCCCACTCTTCTCTTGCAGCTGCTTCTGGGCAGAAGGGGTGAGGGGGGAGCTGGTGGTTGCCGGGAGGTCAGGATGCAGGCTGGAAGCCAGCAAGGCCTGGGTTCAAAGCCTGGTGCTGTCTCCCCATGTGGCATGACCTTGAGCGTTGACCTCCTCATTGTGGCTTCTCCCAGATGGAAGGAGAACCCGCTAGTCCCCTCAGGGATTGTTGTAAGAGTTCAGTGAGATGTTTGCTGAGAGCAGAGAGAAAGGCTGAGCCGGTATTGCCATCCAGGCCACGAGCATCTCCTGAGCCACCACTGTGCCCCTCCCCCCATCCGTCCAGGCCTGAGCTCCTGCTCCACCCCTAGGGACCCTGCAGGGGTCCAGCTTGCCCCCTCAGAGCCTGGCCAAGGCCACTGTCTGCTGAATCCAGAGCCCTGAGAAGCTTCTTTCTTGCCCTTTCTAGGGTGTTTGAAAATGAGAACTTCCTGAAGTCAGTGATAGCTCTAGCCAAGGAAGCCAAGTGCAAGGTCACTGTCCCCTCCAAGGAGCAGAGCAACGATGACCGGTGGATGCAGGTCTGTGCCCTGTGGGGCAGGGGGGTGAGACACATAGGGTGGATCTTCCTGAAGGTCAGGGGACATGGGGGGCCCAGGCTCCTGGGGCTGGGGGCCACCCTTCCTCAGATGGCCAGGAAGTGAGGCGCTTCTGAGGGCCCGGGCACGTGGGGGCTCAGGCTGGTGAGTAAAGCGACCTTTACGGCCAGCCACTGCCTGTCTGGCAGGGTCACCAAGATACAGGCCACCTTCCTGCCTGGAAACCCTCAGATGCCCTCGAGAAATGACGCAAAGTTCAGAGGGTTGGAGCTCAACCCATCCCTCCAGGGGCCCTCCTCCCAGCCAGCCTTCCCGGGCTCAGCCTCCACACCAGGCCACACCCCTGCTCCAGCACTTTCCATCTCCTCCCTCTCAGCCTGCCTCCAGCCCCACCCCACCCCAACCTGGCTGTCCCTCACCTTTGGCCAGCCTGGTGGCCACACTGTCTCCCTGTTCTGTGCCAGGCTCCCCATCAGGCCATGAGCCCCCCGAGGAGCTGAGTCTCACTCAGCTCAGCACCCCAGCACCCGGCACGGGGCGGTGGCTGCAGGCAGCTGCCAGACCGACCCGAACCTTCTCGCCACTCCCTTGCTTTCTCGGGCTCTTTGCCCTCCCGTGGCATTCCCCCTGCGCCCACCTCCTCTGTGCCTCTGCTTGTGCTGTTCCCTCTCTCCGCTGTCCTCCCCGTTCCCATCCCCCACATCCAGGTCCCGCTCGTACAATCCCAGTTCGAAAGTCTCCCCTCCAAAAAATCTCCCATCCCTCTCCTAAACCCACAGAGAACACCTCTTCCTTTCTCAAAGTCCTTTCTGGGCTAAGTCAGACGGAACAGTATAAAAGTGCTGGTAACTCTGTCTTTGACCTACAAGAAGGGCCGTTTCAGGGGGTCAAAGAGGGGTTCCCATCCAACATCACATCTGTCTATCAGAATACAGGCAGGATTTGTACCAGGTGCACTTCGGAGCCCTCCCCACTTCTGCCCTGTGGGCAAGGCTGGGTCTGAACTGCCCCCCCTTCTCTGCCTGTCTCAACCCCATCAGGAGCCCCTACTCCCTGACCCATCACCTCCTCACACTGGGTGCTAGGTGACCAGCTCCCCGAGGATAGGGCCTGAGGCTCACTTACCAGGTCCCCAGCACCTACAGCACTCAGCCCCAGCACTCACCAGCAGTGGGGGGGTGAGCCCTTCTGTGCACACATGGGATGATAAGCTCTGTTCTCTCGTCGAACACTGCACGGGAATTTGCCCTTGACCACAGAGGGAGAGTGAATGGGTCCATGCCCCCCCTCCTTGCACTGGGTGTCACGACCATGACCATCAGCCCTCCTTCCCCTCGCTCTGCACAGGACGAGATAGAAATTGGCTACATCCAAGCCCCACACAAGACCCTGCCTGTGGTCTTTGACTCTCCGAGGAACAGGGGCCTGAAGGAGTTCCCCATCAAATGCCTGCTGGTACGTGCTGGTGGGGCCGTGGCTGCTGAGATCCCCCTGCCCAAGGCCCCCTTCCTCACCACCTGTGGCCGAGCACCCCGGCTCCATAGCAGAAGCCCTTCCTGCTGGGGCAGCGATCATGCAGGTGGGTCGTGGCCTTTTCGTCGCCGCTGAGATGAGATCTGGCTCTCCCTTTCCCAAAGCTCTTTCCAGCCGTGAGTTTGGCCTGTCCTCAAAATAACCCTGCCAAGGACATCAGGTCCGGCTGTGGCTTCCTTGCCCCATTGAAGATGCTCTTGCTGCAAGGTGTGGGTTGGGCCAGGACTGGAACCTTCTTCAGTGTCTGGCTGGAGGCTCTGTCTTTTGGGGGAGAGGAGTCTGGCCTTTGTGGGGGCATATGAGGTGGGTTTGGGGATCAGAGTGGTCATTTCCCAGGTGTGACTCTGCAGGTGTTTGGGGGTGGGGTGACATGTCGGTGAATCAAGCTGGACTAGCCCAGCAGGATCGCGTAAGCTCAGCGCAGAATGCTAATGATAGGAATAGTTACGTTCATCGCGCATGCGTCCTGTGTCAGACACGATGCCAAATTCTTTACATGCACTGACTCATTTAATTTGTCCAGCAAACTTTAATCTAGATATTATCACTAGGCCCATTTTATAGATTAAGAAACCAAGGCTCAGAGAGGGGCAACCGCTTTTCCAAGGTCACCAGAAGAGAGGAGAAGCTGGCACCCAAACCGGGCAGGCCTGGCCCCGGGGAGCTCTGTACCCCATGTGCCGCCAGGCACGCACCCCGGGTGCTGAGAGCCCCTGACTCCAGGCACCGGGGAAGTACGGAGGAAGGAGTGTAGGGTGTGGGGTGCAAGATTTTCTTGCCGGGGAGCACCCTGAGCCCCAGGGAAGAGGAGGCAGCCCTGCCCACACAGGAGGCTTTGAAAGGAAATCTGAGTTCAACTCAGCAACTCGTCTGAGTCTCACTCACTCCCCTGCCCTGGGTGGTGATGACGGAGAGACTTCGTTGGGTCCATGGCGTCTCTCCAACTGGAACCAGGTTATCCCTGTTTCAGGACCACCACTGGGATAAATAATCCCGCTGGCCCGTGGGGACCCTAGTCCCTCCCCTGCTTTCAGCCCTGCTCTGCTCAGCGGCCCGTCTCCCACTGCCATGTTCCCAGGGTGACAGAGGCCAGATTCTCTGACATCACCAGCCACATCTCCAGAGTCCTTCCAGGCAGACGGACACTTCAGCACAGGGGTCCCCGCCTCTCCCACACCCAGGCTTGGATGAGAGGCTGCGACACGTTCTTAGGCAAGCATGGCTGTGGTTTTCCGATGCCCATCACTCAGGAAGAGAATTGGGCTCAAAGTCAACCTTGTCACCAGACAGCATCCCCATCGGCTTTTCCAAACTCATTGCGGGCCACTCTCCCTGCCCCTCACCCAGCTCCAAACCCCATAGACCTCCTTCCCGTCCTTCAAATGGGCCCAACTGCTGCTCACCTCATAGCCTTTGCACATGCCGTTCCCTCTGCTCACAATGCTCTTCCGGCTTCCCACGTCTGCCGGTGTCCCCGCCTCCAGGTCTCGGCTGCAGTGCTCTCCACTGTGAGACCATCCCCGGTGCTGGAGGACGCCCCGCCGTGGTCCCTGGCATTCTGGGCTGCGGCACCTCGTTGGTTTGCTCGGGCCTGTTTTGTTATAAATCACTGTCTTGTCATCTCCCTTTTCACCACTCAGGGGCCGCCGCTTAGCGCACAGCTTGACGCACGGTGGGTATTCTTCCCATTAGACCATGTCGGTAAATGTTATACCACCTGTAAGCAGAAAACCAGCGGTGCTTACTGTAAATAGAAGGCAGCTGGGAAGGTAAACACTTAAAACACAATAACGCTATTAAAGCCAGCTCAATGCGAGTGAATGCGAGAGGTGAGCCCAGGTGTGCTCTCTGGTCATGAAAACGGGAGATCAGCAGGTTTCGAGAATGGATTTGCACACTCTGGGGCTTCAGTGAACAGAGACTCGAGGAGAGCGGACAGGGTGACACATGTCTAAGTCTGGGCCAGACACTGTATCAGGTAGCTTTTGGGGTGTCCCCTGCCCCTCCCACTCCTGGGGGCGGGGGGCACTTCTGCAAAGGGCGCACCTTCATTCACCTTCAGAAATCCAAGCCTGCAGCCTGTGGAACGGAGCCCCTCTCGCGGCAACGGCCAAGGCAGTGACTCATGTGAACTTAACGTTCATTCATCCTATATCCTTGGAGCCCGTTCTCTGGGCCCAGCCTTGCTCCAGGCACTTGGAATCTATCCGCGAGCAGTGCCAAAGATCCCGCCCTCACGGAGGTAACATTCTAGCCCAGAAAGACAGACGATAAACAAGCAGTATGGTGAATAAGTAAATTATACTGCGTGTTGGAAAGTGAAATCTAGTGCTGTAGGAAGAAAAAAAAACAGAATCAAGGGGCTCCCAGGTGCCAAAGTGGTCGGGTGGGGGAATTACATTGCAATTCTAAATAGGATGGTCAAGGTAGGGCCACTTTGGGAAGCTGACACTGGAGCAAAAACTCCAAAGAGGTGAAGGATTTGGCTGTATGGATGTCTGGGTGGAGAGTATACGAGACAGAAGAAACAGCCAGTGCAAAGGTCCTGAGACAGCAGCAGGACTCGCATGTCGAGTGAAGAGCCGGGAGGCCAGAAGGGGCGGAGCAGAGTGAGCAGGAGGAAGAGTGAGGTCTCTGTGCTGCATCTACTGAGGACGAAGATGGTTCTCAGCCTTGGACCGTGGATGTTCCAGAAAATGTTGACATCACTCGGGAAGGGCCCCAGGGGAGCCCTGCGGAGGGACATCAATCACATCAGTGTAGGAGTCAGTCTCCTTGCAAAGAAGAAGAGGCTCTATGTGGACAAATGGTGAGCACCACACCAGAACTGGCTACCGTTTGCCCTGTCTGTACTATCTGTAGTTGTGTACAGAGCACGGTCAAGGACGTGGCCCCTGGACTTCCTTTCCGGAACGAGGTGTGGGTACACTCACTTCCCCATCAGTGTCGTTGTTCAGGAGAATGGTTCTCTTGTTGAAATCCAAAATTTCTTGGGTGAAAAATACATTTGCAGGGTTCAGATGAGGCCGGGTGTTGAGCCCAGAAAGATGAGTTAACTCTTGAAGGAAACGACCTTGAACTTGTATCAAACGCAGCAGCTTTGATCCAGCAAGCCACAGGAGTTAAAAATAAGGATATTGGGAAGTTGGGGGACGGTGTCTATGTTTCTGAAAGAGGAACACTTCAGTGGGCCGACGAGTCAGATCCAAGCCGTCCAGCTAGAGGAATAGCGAGATGCCGGATGATTTTCCAGGCTCATTTGCGATGTTTGAAAGATACAATAAAAGCTGTATTGATTTGGAGGAAAAAGTGAGGGAAAGGTGGAAGGAGAGACTGTCAGAGAGATGGAGGGGACTGAGTGGGGGGCAGGTCCTGTGGGCCACTGCAAGGCTCTTTGTTTAAACTCTGGGAAACTGGGGGTTGTTGCAGGAGGATTATGACCTGATGGGTGTTATAAAAGGGAAGCTCTGGTTCCTTGTTGAGAATAGATGGGGGGGGGGGCGGTGTGGGGAAGGGACAGGGAATGGGGGCAGGCAGTGCGGGGAGGGAGTAGGCACAGTAACCCGGTGAGAGGCGATGGGGGTGCAGGTTTGGACATGAAAAGCGGCCACATTCTGGACATGCTTTGAAGGCCCGGCCGACAGGATTCCCTGACCCCTGTGAGAGAGAGGGAAGCCAAAGTTGACGGCAGGCTTTAACATTTGTCACCAGCAGCCATCCTGCCCTGAGGTGGGGAGAACTGTGGGAGGGATGGGGGATGAGGGAAGAGGGGCCGACCGTTTCATCTGGGGCAAGTGTGAGATTTTTGGTGGACGCCCGAGTGGGAAGTCAAGCAAGCAGTGGATGGCCGTCTGGGGTTAGTGGGGATGTGCAGATAGGAGGGAGACATGTAGGGTTGTCAGCACGTCGTCGGTGTTCTGTGAGACTGGGTGACAGCACCAAGAGGAAGAGAATTGTAGAGAATCAAAGACTAGGGACGAGGCTGGGGACTCCCTGTCCCGTGCACAGGAGACTGAGAGGACCCAAGAGCGTGCAGTGTTGGGAAGGCCAAGCATAGGGTGTGACCAACTGACTCCCCGATGCTGGTGGGCACTGCCCTTTGGGCTCAGCTTTGCGGTCATGAAGTTTCTAGGGCACAGTGGGCATGGGAGTCAGGCTGGCATCGCTGTTAGAAAGGGAGAAGAGGAATGGGAACGATTCCCTTTTTGTAGAAAGCTAGGGCTAGTGCAGTAGACAGAGTGGTGGCCTCAAACACAGCCTTGCCCTAATCCCCAGGACCTGATGCTTTCTTGTGGCAAAAAGACTTGGCAGATGTGATTAAGTCAGGGACCCCAAGATGGGGAGGTGCCCCTGAGTTATCTGGCGGGCTCTGTACCATCATGGTGCTCCTTGGAAGAGGGAAGACAGGGTGGGAGAAGGCACGTGATGGTGGAAACACAGGACATGAAGTTGAGGGAAGAGGCCACCAGCCACTAGAAGCTAAAAGAACAAGGAAACAGACTCAGAGCCTCCAGAGGGAGCCGGCCCCACCACACCCTGAGGTTAGCCCCGTGAGAGTGCTTTCAGACTTCTGACCTCTGGAGCCGAAAGAGAATCCACGTGTGTTGCTCTAAGCCACTGGCTGCGTTCCCCCAGCCACAGGAAACGCACCGAGGGGGTGAGATGTGTCACCAACCCATTCTTCCCATGAAGACCCACGCAGGGACATCACGGTCCCTCGGTGAATCCAGTTCCAGGCCAGGCAGGACGGAGCACAGTGTGGTCCTAGAGGGCTTGCTGGAGACACAGCTCAGATCCCTCCACCAGCTGGCCGTGGGGCCCGAAGACGTCACCCACCACTCTGACCTTCGTTCTTCTCTGCAGAATGAGGACAAAAACGATACTTCATAGGGGCGCCTGGGTGGCTCAGTGGGTTAAAGCCTCTGCCTTCGGCTCAGGTCGTGATCCCAGGGATCGAGCCCCGCATCGGGCTCTTTGCTCAGCGGGGAGCCTGATTCCCCCTCTCTCTCTGCCTGACTCTCTGCCTACTTGTGATCTCTCTGTCAAATAAATAAATAAAATCTTTTTTTAAAAAATGATACTTCATAGATTTGTTATAATGCTGGAGTTAGGGTTTACAAAGCAGCAGGCACGCATGGAGCACCCCATAAGTGCTCGTCCCTTTTCTTACCATCTGAGTCAGCGCTCCTGTGGCGTCCTGCAGATCATAGCGGTGCCCACTTGGTGCCAGGTCTGACCGCTACCGGATCCTGCCTGTGACCTGGCCCCCACCCTGTCCTCACGCAGGGATCGTGCTCTCTAAAGCTTGGCCCATGCCTCTCCCATCTCAGGGTCCGGATTTTGGCTACGTGACTCGCGAAACTGAAACCGGAGAGGCTTCTACCTTCGACTCCTTTGGAAACCTGGAAGTGAGCCCCCCGGTCACGGTTGGGAAGAAGAAATACCCTCTGGGCAGGATCCTCTTTGGGGGCAGCAGCTACCCCAGGTAAGAAGGGAAGGGAAGGGGGATGCCTGGGAGGCTCAGTTGTTGGGCATCTGCCTTCGGCTCAGGTCATGATCCCAGGATCCTGGGATCGAGCCCCGCATCAGGCTCCCTGCTGCACGGGAGGCCTGTTTCTCCCTCTCCCCCTCCCCCTGCTTGTGTTTTCTCTCTTGCTGTGCCTTTAAAATCTTAAAAAAGACGGAGGGAAGGGGCGGGGAGGAGGAGACCCAGGCATGTCATAGAAAAGCAGAGGCTACAACAGAAGCTTTCCCTACGTGCTCCCAACCCAAGAGCCTCGACAAACTTTAGGGACTTAGACAGGAATCAAACACAGAGCAAAGAATACAGCTTAGGAGCCTGGCAGACCAAACTCAAATGCCAGCTCGGCCACTTACACTCTCTCCATCAGTGAACACTTATTGAGCACCTTCTGTGTGCTAGGCACTGGGCAGGTGCTAGGAAGGAAGGCAGCCATGAGCCTAACAGACAAGGCCTTGCCGCTATTCTAGTAGGGGAGACACAAAGGTAAACAAATAAGATAATTTCAAAGAGCGAAGAATATAAAAAAGAGAGGGACAGAGGAGGAATGGGAACTGATAGGGAGACTCAGGAGGGCCTTGCTGAGAAGGTAGCTCGTGAGCTAAGGCCCGATGACAATAAGGACATGGCCGTGGGGAGAGCTGGGGTAGAGGGTTCCTGGAATATCAAAGAGCATGTGCAAAGGCCCTGTGACAGGACTGAACCAGGTGTGTTCAAGAAGGCCAGAGTGGCTGAAAGAGACTGAGTGAGAAAGAGCAAAGGGCTAGATCAGAAAGGCCCTTGGAGGCCAGAGCAGGAAGAAAACTGAAGGCCACAGAGGCAAAGGAATGTCCCCAAGGCTACGTGGCTAACAAGGGATTACCCACTGAGGTCGGATTGGATAATATGGATTAGCCCCATGTTCACCCACAACCCCAGCATCTGGCCTGAGTCCGTGGGCAGTGCTTTCCGAGCTCTCATCTTACTCACGTACTGACTTGGTGCCTCAGTGTCCCCCCCCAAAAAACTGGAATTGGAAAATTGTAAACTCCTCTGATGTTTGAGGATAGAATGAAGTTATCCAGGCTTCTGAGTCCCTTCCCTAGCTGAAGGAGAACCTCGACCCCCTTGGCAAACCTCCATGCCCTCAGAGGCCCCCTGTCGCCCCTCGGACCCCGCAACGCTCCCTTCATCCTGTGTCGGCAGCGCCGAGAACCACGAGATGCACCAGGCCGTGCAGGACTTCCTCAGCGCCCAGCAGGTGCAGGCCCCCGTGAGGCTGTACTCCGACTGGCTGCACGTGGGCCACGTGGATGAGTTCCTGAGCTTCGTCCCAGCGCACAAGAAGGTGCGCAATCTGGGGGGGGGGGGCTGCCTGAAGGAAGCCACACGCCTGCTCCCTGGGCTCCCAAGCATTGGTCTGCACTCTGCTTGGGAGGCCCGGCCTTATAAGCCTGACCAGGTCCCCCTCAACCCCAGGAGGGGGCACAAAGGAGACGGGCAGCCTGGGTCTGCGCCAGCACTTCTGGGAGCCCCAGGGGCAAAGCTGACCTCTGAGCCCAGTGTTTCTGCCCCCAGGGCTTCAGGCTGCTCCTGGCCAGCCCCAGGTCCTGTTACAGGCTGTTCGAGTTGCTGCTGAAGGAGGGCCACGGGGAAGCCGCGCTGTTTGAAGGCGTCAAAAGTAAGTCGGCTCTGCTTTGTTCTTCCATCCGGGGTCCTTTCTCTGCCTTCATGTGGTCGCCCGTTGCCAGGTGGGGGCCTTTGGGCAACGGCTCTCCTCTGAGCGCCTCCCGTGCCCCGGGCACGACGCCGAGCTCCAGGGATGCTGGGTGAACCGGGCGGAGTAGCTCCCCCTGTCACAGGGGTGGGTGGGGGGCGGGTGCTCAGTCACGGTCCTGGGGAAGTGAGTCAAGGAGACAATGGTGGCGCAGGCGCTTTAGGAGTGTCTGGGAGGAGTTCAAGGGAGGCTTCCTAGGGGAGGCAAAGACCAAGCAGGATCTCGAGGAAGGAGCAGGAGTTCGCCCAATGGGGCAGGCAGTGGGATGAGAGGAAGAGAGAGATCTCAGACAGAGGGAACAGTGACTGCAAAGGCGCAGAGGAAGGAGAAAACAAAATGTGTTTGAGAACTTGAGGAAAGTTCCGTCTGGTTCAAATGATGAATGGAAGGAAGGAACGGAGGGAGGGAGGGAATGAAAGAAAGAAAGCCGTCTCGCTGGAGCACAGAAGGGAATCCTAAAGTTCGCAGACATGAGCTGGGTCAGTGTTGGTAACTCCCCATGGATGAGAGTTTTTACCTGATATCTATAGTATGTTGCGTGGCGTCAGACAACGCTTAGACCTCTGTTTGCCTCTTGGTAGCTGGGATCCCTCTGGAAATACTTTAAAGGAGTGAGAGAAACACTTTTAAGGAGAACTTGCACTGATGAAATACTTTATTAAAGGCCTTTGCCTCCTTGATGCTCACCACGAACCTGTGCGTTAGAGATTATAACTGCCCCCATTTTCTAGATGGGAAAACTGAGTCCCCACTGTGCCTACTGGGAAGAGAGACATCGACCTCTGAAATCATCTTCATTCTTTTTCCTTTTTCTCCATGACAGAAAAAAACCAGAAAATAAAGAACCTTCTGAAAGACAAGAAACTGAAAGAACATAATTCATACGTGGAGGTACTAGCCTGGGTGCCCAGTCCAGGGGATGCCTCAGCCCAGGGGGACTGAGCCACCCACCCCACCGCCTTCCCTTCCCTGGGAGCCCATAAGGCAGAGCCTCCCACTGGCCGCGAGTCGGCTTGGTGAATGGCTTTGGGATTTGGGTCAACGTGTGTGGGACAGACAGACTTCAGTCACCACTATGGGAACACATAGTGGTGATGTGTGGAAAAGAGAGGAAGAGAAGTCAGGAAAGCTGGAGCCACAGCAAGACAGGGGACACTCAGAGACAGAGCGACTGGCAGGAGAGAGGCCAAGTGCTAGAAAGACCCGGAGTGACCGTAAAGATGGGGACACCCAGGCAGAAGCCAGAGGCAGAGGGACTGAGCAGAACAGAGGGAGGGAAGGAGGGAAGAGAAGGAGGTGCCCATCACTGTCTTCCCGACCCTGTCCTTGGTCCTTCCCTTGGCCAGGCCTCAGCTCCAGACTGCCCACCCCCACAGCTGTCCCCACCCCTTCCCCGTGGCAGCCCTGTCATGCCCCATCACCCCCACCCAGGTCCTCCACCTTCTCATCGTCCCCCCCCCACCCTAACCCCCGTGCCAGTTGGCTCCACCATGCCCACCGCACCCCCCACCCACGCTCCTAGAGCTGCATTGACTGGAACCGAGAGGTGCTGAAGCGGGAGCTGGGCCTGACCGAGCGGGACATCATCGACATCCCCCAGCTCTTCAAGCTCCAGGAGGAGGCCAAAGGGACCCTCAAGGCCGAAGCCTATTTTCCAAACATGGTGAGGAAGGTGGTCTGCGGGGTCAGCCCGCCTTTGCCAATGGCCTGAAGTCAGGGACCCTGGGTGCGGATCCGGGGGGCTTGGCTGTTGGCTTGGCGTCTGCGTGGCTGCAGGCAGTTCCCAGGGCGGCTCTGGGCATCTCACAACCACCCTGGGAGCCCAAGACTCTCAACACTCCCACCTCAAAGATGAGGCACAGAGAAGTCAGGTCTCTGGTAGCACGGGATTCGGGGCTGGGGCTTGAAGCCGGGGATCTGGCTGCAGAGCCCATGCCCTCACCACATGGCACTGCCCGCTGTGGGCCTCCCTGTGCGGGGCGCCATGGGTAGGCGGTGGGCAGAACAAGCGGCTGAGCCTGGCTCTCGGGTCGCATTTGGAAGGGATAGAGGGGGGACACCACTTCAGACGGGGCGGTCCGGGAAGGCCTCTCTGAGGCCACGAGGCTAGCATGGCCCAGGCTGGATGGATTCTGTCCCCTGAAGGGGGGCTTGAGGGAGATCCCGCTGTTGGCGAGAACTTTTCTCCGTGACTGCCCCACTCCCTGCCAAGCACCATCTCAAAGCCACATCTATTGTATTTTTACCATCCCTGTGCCCTGATTCTGTCTCTCCAAAGGATACCCAAGGGCCAGGCAGAAACCTCACCCAGTTCTGCTGGGGCCCCGCAGCTGCCCTCTCCTGCTGGGGCTGGAGGTCACATTCAGGGAGGAGCCAGGAGCCCCCAGCACAGGGACGTCAAACTGGTTTCCCCAGGTCACTGGGGTTCCAAGACGGTGCCTCAAAGCTGGTAGTTTGGATTTGTTCTGTTTTAGGCATCAAGGTACCACACAGGATTTTATTTGGAAGAGGTTCTGTGGCTAAAACAAGGCAGGAGGGGGCATCTTGACTAAAATTCCTTGGCCCCGGGCATTTTGTTTCTCGGTGTGAGCCCCGCCGGGTTTCCCAGGCAGGAAAGAAGGCTGGTGCCAGGCAGGGGATGAGCCGTGGTGAATGAAGTCATCGGCGCCGCTCCTACCTTGGCTGCTGGAGGCTCTGGAAGGAGCCTGAGCATGAGCCGTGACTCACCCCAGGAGCCCACAGTGGGAGGTCGGGGCGTGGGTGTGGAACAGGCCCAGAAATTCAGGGTATAAGACACTCAGCAGGGGCTGGGTCTGGACCTTAACAGAGAATGAGAGGCCTGTCCCCGACTCCTGAGCCCCAGAGATGGACCCCGCACCGGTTCCGTGAGCCTAACGTCTGAGCGTCACAGCAGCGGAAACCCACTTGGGCTCGTCTGGCTGATGAGGCTCAGAGAGGTGAAGTGACCTGCCTGAGGTCACACAGCCGTCGAGGTGCAGGGCTGGGATGCAAACCCATGTGGGCCTGGAGCCAGAATCCTCCTCCGCTCACCTCCAGTATAAGGGAGGAAACAGTCATTTACTTAAACGATAATACACGGAGAGTGACACCAAAAAGGTAGTCCTTTATTCATCCAGTCAACGGATACTTACTGAGAGCCTGCGATGGGCCAGGCGTCGGGCTGGCAACTGCGGGAGGAGCCCAGAGGAGGAGCACTGCCTGGGGACTCATGGGCGGCTTCACAGAGGCACTACCACTTGAGCTGGGCCTGGAGTGACGGAGAATTTGCCAGAAGGTGGCAGAGGGGGAAGGAGAGTGTAGTGGTGAGATCGTGGGCGCTGGAGTCCGACAGAATTGGGTAAAAGGCCCAGACCAGCAGGGTGGCTGGAGGTGGCCCACTTGACCTGTCGAGGCCTCCGTTTCCCCATCTGTGCAGTGGGCTGCTAGTGCTGAAGGTCAGAAGGAAAAGGGGACCCATGGGCGGGGAATGCAGGCTGCACACCGTTGGCCCCGCGCTGGGACCCCGCTCCTTTGCAGGTGAACATGCTGGTGCTGGGCAAGCACCTGGGCATCCCCAAGCCCTTCGGACCCATCATCAACGGCCGCTGCTGCCTGGAGGAGAAGGTGCGCGCCCTGCTCGAGCCGCTGGGCCTGCACTGCACCTTCATCGACGACTTCTACGCCTACCACGTGCGGCACGGGGAGGTGCACTGCGGCACCAACGTGCGCCGGCAACCCTTCTCCTTCAAGTGGTGGCACATGGTGCCCTGAGCCCGTGCCCTGCACCCCCTACTGCCCCCAGGTCCAGCCAGAGGCTCTGAGACCCTGCAGTGTGGCGTCGCAAGAGCTCTGGGGGACAGGTCAGCTCCCTGGGCGTGGCTACCCTCCCGGCGGCGGCTTGCTCCCTCCCTCTGTACCCTAGAGCTCCTGGGCACCCCCTCTGAAGATCCCAAGATAGTCCCGTCCTTGCAAACTCGTTTCTGCTGTGAGACGCTGCAATAAAGTTTTATAATCTCTTTGTCAGGGAGGTCACGCTATCATTGCTATCATCCATATGTTCCCTCATTGTCACGGTCAGATTGAATGTTACCAACGGGAAGGTGCTACAGGACGTGTTGAACGTCAGTGTCACTATGTGTGGCTTTTCCTCAGGTCTATACTTGGCCTATGAAATCTTCTGTGATCTGAGCCCAGCTCATTCTAAGTTCCCACGGAGACTTTGGGGGTCGGGGGGCAGGAGGAGGGCTGAGCCCCAAAGATACGGTCCATCCCTCCTCTAAGCTGCATTGAAGTCAGTTCCCCAGCAGGCAGCCGGGAGAGCATCCTGGGACATACAGTCGCCCGTCTGATGATTCACGGTCACATGTATGTGTGAAAGACACACCTCAGCTGTGTGCTTCATGATAAAGAAAAATATAGGAAGCACACCAGATTCCGAGCACATTGGCAGGAAGTGCAGCGGAGACAGTCACGTCAGCCTGGGACGTCTCGGGAGACCCCAAAGGGATGCATACAAAGTTCCAAGGGCAAAGGTGGGGCCAGGAATTGCATTCCTGTTTGTGCTGTCCTTTGAGGAAGAGGCAATAGATGGCCAGTGCTAGAACCCGAGGGGGCGTGAGTGTGAGGATTTGACTGCTCCGTGAGATCCATCCCGGACACCAGCAAATTCTCCGTGTCCCTCACATGTGTGGTTCCCATTCCAAGCCCCGTGAAGGGGCTTGTTTGATGCTGTCCCCAGGCTACCTAGAGCCGGGTGTGGCCCATAGCAGGAGCCAGGGGGGGTTTATGGGATGAAGTCACTCGTCTCCCTCTGTGTGCCTTGTGTCCGGTTTCTTTTATGGCCCTGACACAGGGATTTAGGTTCCTCTATAGAAAATGAAATGTGATGCCTTCAGAATTTAAAAATGAAGACCAGACCTTGGCTCCATAGAGTCTGCGATGCTCAGAAAACACCCAGACATACTGTTTCCATGCGGTCGTGGACAACATGTGATGGTGGGAAGGGTGGACTTCCAAAGCCTCTGTCCTCAGACCACAGAGAAAAGGATCCAAAAAACCTGCTTCTCCGAAGACAGTCAACTGCTTCCCCTTCACAACTGCTGCGGCAAAAGAGGCAGGAGCGGTTTTCGTGGGCCAGAAAGCGGACTGTGCCCAGAGGGGCGTTGGTGTGAGGTTGTCCCCGAATGTGACCGACAGGACAGCTACCCGGCTCAGCACACAGAAGCCAGAGGTTTTGCTAGATTCCGGGAGCTGCAGATGGACCGAGGGACAAGCTGGTGACTGAAGCAACCTTGGCATCAAGACAGATGCAGGGGAGCCTGCCCCGGGCCCCTCATGGACCCAACTCCCCACACACAGGGCAGGAGCCTCTGCGAAGGACCGGGGAAGCCCAAGTGCGAGGAAGCCCCTTCTGGAAGTCCTGCCGGCCCCGCAGAGTGGAGCACAGAACCGTCCTAGGACAGCGCCCGGGAAACAGACCTTTCCAGCAGCCTCCCCACCGCCTCCCCAGCAGTCACAGCTTACTTGCCTGCGGCTGCCGTACGTAACAAGTTACCACAAACCGGGTGTCTTAAAACAACCAAAATTTGTTCTCTCCCTTCTGGAGGGCAGAAGTCCAAAATCAGTTTCAAGGGAGCTGAAGTCAAGGGGCGGGCAGGGCTATGTCCCCTCCGGGGGCTCCGGGAGGAGTCCACTCCTCATCTCTCCCAGTTCCTGGTGGCCGCCGGCCACCTCCAGGACCTGCTGTGGTCACCTTGCTTTCTTTTCTGTGTGTGGCAAAGCTCCCTCGGCTTCTCTTATAAAGACACTTGTCACTGCTTTTAGGGTCCACTCAGAAAAGCTGGGATGATGTCCCCATCTCAAAGACTTGTGGTCCCCTGTGCAAAGACTTCCTGTGCGAGATGTCACAGGTTCCAGGGGTTGGAACCTGATGTCTTTTAGGGGCTGTTAGTCCACCTCCCACAGGTGAGGAACCACCGTGTCCAGCTTCGGCAGGAAGAAGAGGCAGAGAGAAGCAGAGCCCTTTGCCACAGCTTGAAACACTGCACCTGCACTAAACCCTAGCAGGAAAGGGACAAGACTTAACTTTTTACAAAACTGAGATAAAGGGACCCCTGGGTGGTGCAGTTGGTTGAGTACCAGTTCTTAGTTTTAGCTCAGGTCGTGGTTTTGGGGTCATGAGATCGGGCCCCAGGTCAGGCTCCACGCTCAGGGCGGAGCCTGCTTGGGACTCTCTCTCCCTATCCCTCTGCCCCTCCCTCTGCTCTCTCTTTAAAATAAATAATCTTAATTTTTTTTATTTTTTTAAAAGATTTTACTCTTTTATTTGCCAGAGAGAGAGCACAAGCCGAGGGAACAGGAGACAGAGGGAGTAGCTGAGCAAGGAGCCCGATGTGGGGCTTGATCCCAGGACCCTGGGATCATGACCTGAGCCGAAGGCAATCGCTTAACCGACTGAGGCACCCAGGCATCCCATAAAATGATCTTTAAATAAATCTTCAAATCAATCCATCAATAAAAACTGAGATGTAGGGACAGATAACATTGCATAGGGCTAAGGTACACAGAGTTGATCGTGCAAAAACTGAGGAAAATTTACTGAAGAGCCAAGGCGCACTGTCTACAATACGCAAGCATGCGGGGCCTGTGGGAATCTAAGTAAACTTGCCTCATGGTCACAAAGCCCTTAGTTTGGTTGGAGAGCCCGATGGAAGCCCACTGAGGTATTTTTTTGAGGGGCATGGGGTCATGTCATAATGTGCACCCCAAGAATTTATTGAGCATCTATTATGTTCAGGATCCTTTTACGGGTGCTGGGGATTCAGTGGTGAACAGGAAACCCCCTGGAGGGGGAACAAGACCCACTCTAGATCCCTCCAGATCCCATCCATGCCCAGAGGGGTCTCCATCCCCCAGGTTGAGAGCGTCCTCCCTCCCTGTGCTCAGAATCCTGCACAAGGCAGGGCTGTCTGAGCTCAAGGGGGGCAGAGCTCCCAGACTGGCTGCAGAAGCCAGAGCCCAGCCCTCAGCAAACCTTCCCCAGCCTGACCACCCCGTCCCTCCGGCCCACCTCCTGCTGGCGTGGATGTGAGCAGCAGGGTGGGCGGGTGGGCGGGTGCAGGCAGGAGCACTCACATGCTGAGCGCCGCCCACCTGTTCAATATTTGCCACTTTCAGCCCAAACAGAAGGGCTTTTCGGGTCTTCCCGGCTGACCCATTATCTCCAAGAGCCTCCTAAGTAAAGCCACCCCAACAGTTACGTTGCATGCTTAATGCTTCCAGGGAGAGATACTTCTACTTTTAGTCCTGAATTTAACAAGTCTGGCTGACCGAGCAGACTTCACGCAGGACCCAGCTTACGCCCCCTGTGCCCTTACAC
Organism: Martes martes; assembly: GCF_963455335.1. NCBI lineage: Eukaryota > Metazoa > Chordata > Mammalia > Carnivora > Mustelidae > Martes > Martes martes. Next base: position 179,318,360 of record NC_137891.1, on the reverse strand, counting down.
ACCACCTCGTCGTGTGTCAGTGTCAAAGACCGAAAATGAATGTTTCTACCCATCACAGTGTGGCTCTGCTGGGAGGCTCCGGCAGCCATAAAAAAGGATAAGGATGCTTTTCACATGCTGCCAGGATGAACTTCTCTCCAAGTTGTACTATGAAATGCAAACAGCAAGATATAGATACTATGTAGCATTTGCTGCCACTTACATAAAAATAAGGAGGGAGGATAAGCATCGTGTTTCCTGGCTCATGCATCACATTTATTTGGAAAGACCCAGAAGAAACCCATGCCCCTGACTGCCTCCGGAAGGAACTGGGTAGGTGAGAGATAGAGCAGGAGGGACACTGTTGCAAGCCCCCTTTGAACTTGGGACCCTGTGAATGTGGTACCTGTTCAAGAACAACCACAGACCCTCACTTAAACCACGTCATGAACACTGCTTTAAAGTTAGCTGGTGGGTCCTTGGTGCCGGAGCCGGTCTCCGTCCTTTGCTCCGTGAGCTCAGGGACGATGGGAGGCAGCTGCTGAACCGGGCTCAGCAGGGGCTCCTCCGTTCATTCATTCCAGCAACACTTGCCACGCCCCCTCTGGGAGTTGTTGCCACCCCTGCGGACAAGGAGCACCCCCATCACCTGGACCACACCCCAGACCGGCCAGGCCCAGGAGTCTATAATGTTAACAAGCCTCCTGATCCTTTCTGCAACCACCATGCATTGAGGACCTCTGATCCAGCTACTTTGCCCGGCTCACCTCGGGAATTTTCTGGAAGGGCTGAGGCCCCGGTGCCCGGCGATGCTGCTGCGCGCTGCCCTCCTGCATGAACCCCATGTACCCTCTGTGGATATGTGCTCCTGACAGCAGCTTGCGGCCAAGTCAGTCCTGCGGTGTCATGGCGAGGTTGCCCACCCCCCTGCCCCCACCCTCACCCCCAGCCCCAGCCCTAGCTCCCCAGAGCCCCTCTTGCTCCCAGTTCAAGGCCAAAGACCTAAGCAGCCGGCCTCAGAGGCCCTGGATCTGTAGGAACTAGCTGCCTGATTGATTAGGGACCACGGGGCCTGGCCCCCACCTGCTCCTCCATGCCACCCCCACCCCCACCCCAGCAAGTCTCAATGGAGAAAATCAGCTACACCTGGGCAGCTGCTGAAGCCTCCTTAACAAGGGAGTGGCCTGGGGAGGCCCTGAGCCCATAAGAGGGGAGGGCGCAGGTGAGCCCTGGGGTTTATGTGAGGCTGCTGTGTTGAGTCAGGGTCATCTTGCAGGTCTGAGGATTGACGGCTTGGAGGGCTGCGCCATGTCTTTCCAGAGCATCGTCCGCTTGTCCCTGGACAGCCCAGTGCATGCCCTGTGTGTGCTGGGCACGGAAATCTGCTTAGATATCAATGGGTGAGGAACTGGGGGCTGTGGCTGGGGTGGGGGGCACATGCCTGCCTCCCGTACGGGGGTACCCCCTAGGCTAGGCGGGGTTCACTGCCCTTCTCTGCACCTTTGGCTCCTGCCTCATCTCCAGAAGCCTGGTTTGGGTCTCTAAGGGCCTTGTGATCCTGACACTGCAGGATTCTGACCTAAATCCTGCCTCAGCCCCGTATGGGCTGTGGGACCTTAGAGGAACAAGGGCCTTGCCGATCCTGTGCTCTTACCGGTGAAGCAGGGGTGAGGTTGGCTCTCCAGGAGGCCATGAGGATTAATTAAGGGTTGGGGGGCTCCTGTAAATTGGAGCCTTAGTGGAGGGGGAGGGGTGTAATTTGTTCTGGAGGCTGTGTCTTCCCCAGAGTCACCACGTGGACCTCCCGAGGCCCGGGTCCTGTTTCTCCCCCTATGGGGATCCCTTCTGGCTCACATAAATGGCTCCTCCCTCCACGGGCTTACAAATAAGATATAGCTTTGGTAATTTCTGGAGACTCACTGGGGGGCGGGGTCTGGGCTAGAGCTGGTGGGTGAAGGACACGGGGTCCTTGGAGTGGGTGAAGGCAGGAACAGGCTGAAGTTGGAGGTCCACAAACCTGTCCTGGCCAGCTGGCCTCTGGCTCAACACCCCAAGGGGAGCCATGGTCAGGGCCCATGCCCCACCAAGCCACCAAGCTGGCTGTCCTGTGGTCCAAGGATGGAGACCCCTGTGCCCTAAGGTCTGTCTCCTTGCCGGGCCAACCAGGTGTGCCCCGGAGAAGTGCAAGTTGTTCACGGTCAGTGGCTCTCCGGGGGTCTTGGTGGATGTCCCCAACACAGTCCTGGCAGGGAGTGGGGAGGAGGCTGCCCCGACCCGGTGGCCTCTGTCACATCCCATAGACGTGCTGGTGAAGATGACCGCCCCCAGCTCTGCCATCGACGGTGACAAGGTAAGCCTGGGCATGTAGGGGAACCCCCTAGCTGGGGGAGGGGTCAACCCAACCCCTAGGGGCTCCCTCCTGGGAGCTGGTGTTTCCCTGGGGCCCCGAGTCTGTGAACCATGCAGGTGTTTTGCCTGACATTCAATGCTTGCGTCAGAACTGTGAGGGGGGTGCTCGGTGACCCCAGGATGCAGACAAGCGGGGAGGGAGGGCGTGATCGGCCGAGCCAGAACTCCAGCTCCTGACCACGACCCCAGGCCAGTTTTCCAACAAGCTGCTTTGCAAGTCTGGCTCAAAGGTTTTAGCAGCAAAACTCAGATGGGCTTGTTTGGCCAAATCTGGTCTTCGGGGTATGGAGAGCTTAAGGAAACTGAGGAGCTACTGTGTAGTAAATGCATATGCTGTGTCCTGGGTATCTGGGGTTCTGTTCCAAGAGGTCAGCCCTACCCCGATCTTCTACACATGGAAACTGAGGCACAGGATGGCCTTTCTCAACCCGAATGATGTGACTAGAGTGGGGAGCAGATCTAGGATTTGAGCCCAAGGCCGTGTTCTTTCTCCTGGGCAAGCTGTCCCCTTAATGGGGCACCGCTGGTGGCAGGAGGGTGACCTTCTTGCAAAGTCGGCTCCTGGGTTTGCTGTTGGGGGTGGTTCTGGGGCTGCCGCTGATGGCTCCTACAGGATCATTGGGACCACCTGGGACTCTAACACTCACCTCCCAGACCACACCCTCTGCCAATTAAGTCAGCCCCCTGGGGAGCCCCGGCTTCTGCGGCTCAGCTCTCCAGCTGACTCCAGTGTAAAGTGGGGGTGAGAACACGGAGGCCCGTTCAGGACCAGGGCACTCAGCCGGCAAAACTTGCTGGAATGGTCTGCTGGTGACTGGCAGGAGACCGATGGGCCGTACACGTCCCCTGCTGCTCTCTGCCCAGAGCAGGCCCGTCCCTAGGAGGCACAGGGCACACTTAAGCACGACGAAGCTCCCAGGGAAAATTCACAGCTGTGACGTGTCCTGGGTGAGCCCAGAGGACCCGAGAAGCGCTCTTCGCCCCGGAGCCAGCCAGCACGTGGAGGACCCGGCCCCCCAGCTCACTTGTCGACATCAGAAGCTCAGAAGCTGTAACGGAGGCTGAAGTCCAATGGCTGGCCGTGGGTGCTTAGCCCAAGGTCCCGTTCCTGCTCCTCCCGCCTCCCCCCCCATGCGTGCTGGGTGCTGTCTCCACAGGTTTCCGTCTCGTACTATCTGTCTGACGAGGATGTCCCCGTGGCCACGGCTGTGCTCTGCCTTACAGGCATCGGTGAGAACCTTCCCACCCTGGGGGGTGGGGAGGGTCTCTCCTGGCAATAAGACCCCTCCTGTGGGTCCTGGATGGACTTCCCCCAACATGCCCATTCGCACAATCCCCTCTAGCCACACTCACTCACCGCTGACCTCATTCCCTGAGCTTCTACTGTCCGGCCCGCCTACCCTCGGCCGAACCAGCATTCCGCCTCCCGTGTTGTTAAACCGTGGTGTGTCTGGTGCAAAGTTCACTTTCTCACATCCGGTCCTTTCCCCTCTCATTCAGAACCTTCCTTCCGCAAATTAATGATGGAGGAAGCCTCTACTCTCCTCACTCCTTTTCTGGATCATTCCAGAACAAGCCAGAACCTCTATTCCTTTAGTAGGAGCAAACTACGCCGTCTACTGTCTTAAGGAACAAGATAGAGCCTCTACTCTCTTCAACCTGATTCTGGATCGTCTTCAAACCCTACTCCCCTAACTCTGCACCCTCTCTGTTCCTCTTCCCTTTCTCTGGTACCATCTCAAGTCAGATCTCACCAGCAGCACTGTCCTTGTGGACATCTCTAGGGACCTGTACTTCACCAAGCCCAGCGGTCCTCGGTCTTCCCCTGCCTTGACCTAGCAGCCATGTTTGATACAACTGGTCACCCTTTCTGGACTCATTTTACCTGAAACCTTTCAGGGACCCTGTGCCCAATTTTCCTCCTACCTAGCCTACTTAGTTCCTCCTCGGGTCCCTTTGCTGCGTCCTTCATCTCCCACCTACCATCCACCCTGCCTGGTACAAAGGCTTCAGGCTCGGGCAGCCAGGCCCGTGGGTCTGCAGACAGAGGATTCCCCCAAACTTTGCCAGCCAGGCATCTCCCACAAAGTTGACGCAGGTATCTGCTGGGATTACCTGGCGCCCCGAGGCTCCGTGCAGCAGATCTGGGTGGCGGAAACTTTTTCTCTTGTTTCAGTGGTCTCCCTGGACGTGGACATCTACCGTACTGGGCAGATCCAGATGACCAGTGACAAGCAGGCTAAGGTGAGGCGGCCCGGGAAAAGGCGCAGGCCCATTAGACAGTCTAGATCACACAGTGTCTTCAAAGTCCAATGGCTCCAACACAAGCCAAGCTGATGAAGTCCAGGGCGCCTGCAGGGTTCGGTCAGTTAAGTGTCTGCCTTTGGCTCAGGTCATGATCCCAGGGTCCCGGGATCAAGACCCGCATGGGGCTCCTTGCGCAGCAGGGAACCTGCTTCTCCCTCTCACTCTGCCTGCCGCTCCTCCTGCTTGTGCTCAAGCCCTCTCTGTCAAATAAAATCTTTAAAAACAAAACAGAAGTCTATGTCTAGCTCTTTACAAAAAAAAAAAAAAAAGCTAGAATGTCTGGTGATGCTAAGTCCCTATCCTAGCTTGGTTGTACAGTCAACCAGAACAGGTCCCCTGTGTGGGACCGGCCTCCTCCCCTTTGCCTCCATCTGGGTGGCTCAGCACTGAAATCAGGTGGGGAGCCGTGACCCGCACCCAGCTTCCTCTCTGCCTCCCCACCCACGCCCCTGATGCTGCCTGCTTCTTCCAAGTGCCTGAGTTCCCCCAAGAGGTCCCAGTCACCCTGTAAAGCCTCAGGTCCACTCCTGCTGTGGGGTAGCATCTGGAAAGCAGGATTTCCCTGGCTTCTTCCTGAGTCAACATTCCTGTCTTCTTTGCAGAAAAACTGGGTCTGGGGTCCCAGCGGCTGGGGTGCCATCCTGCTTGTGAACTGCAGCCCTGCTGACAAGGACCAGATTGGAGACAAGAAGACCACAAAGGTGTTCCTTCCAGAGGGTAAGGACTGCCGGCTGTCCTGGGACTGCTGCCGCTTTTCTCCCTGGGATCCACCTCTCCCTGGGATCCACCTCTCCCTGGGATCCACCTCTCCCTGGGATCCACCTCTCCCTGGGATCCACCTCTCCCTGGGGCTTCGCTGCCACACCCCCAGCAAACACGGATGCCGAGGTGTCCCCACTCTGAGCCTAAAGTCTGTCAGAGGCTTGAAGCTTATAACTAGGAAGAAAGAGGCCACATGGCTCTGGCTGGGGGGCAGCATGGGTCCTGGTGTGGGAGAGCAACCTTATTTCCTGGCTATGGACTTGAGCATGCTAACTTCCCTGGTCTCGTTTTCCCATCTGTTAAATGAGGATGATCTAGCTGGCTTCACAAATTAGATGAGAAGGCCAATCACAGAGGGTTGCAAGCATCTTCCTAAAAACCCTCCTGTGGCCTGGGCCAGAAGCCCCAACTGTCTTAGGCAAGAGAAGTCTTGGATCTAGTCCTCACTTGTGGTTGGCACCAAGGTTCTGGGTGTTAGCAGTATAAAGGGATGCCCTGGTTCACACCCAGGCTGGCGGGGGACCGTCCTTGGGGGGACCCTCCTTGAGCGGACCGGGCCAGGCCCTGTTCTCAGTTTGTAGGGGCTGTGTACTGGCCCCAGCTGGGGTCACGGCCATCCTAACTCCCAGCAGACCCTGGGATGACAAGTTGCCCGTGGCCATGTGGGAAAGCAGGGAGCAGAGACCTGTTGCAGGGCTGGGCCAGAGAGGAAGGCGCAGGGTCCCCAGGACCCTGATATAGGAGCCCCACCCCTGGCCCGACGGCCCCGCCCCTCCTCCCTCCACCCCTGCAGCGCTGGCTTTATCTTGTCTTTTGCCCAGAAATACAGAGTCTGTCCCAGATGACCCTGAACGTTCAAGGGCCCCGCTGTGCTTTAAAGAAATACCGGCTGCTTCTCCACACCTCCGAGGAAGAGGCAGAGAAGGCCAGAGTCTACCGGCCCCAAAGTGAGTTTCTTGATTGTACCACATCCAGTTCTGGCTTCTCTTCCAATGCACCAGGGGGAGCCGAGGCCAGGTCGTTCCCAGCAGGGACCTTGTCGGAGGCCTGCAGGGACCTGGGGCTGCAGGTCGGGGCCTGGTGGGGCCACACTTGTGTCCCTGGGACCCTCCGGCTGCCACCTCCATCTACTAAGCCGATACATGTGGGTGAGTCAGTGTCCCTCCAAGCCACTTCCCCAGGAGGGGTGACAGCAGTGCCTGTCCTGCAGGGTTTTCACGACTGGGAGAGAAGAAATGCATAGTGGCTGAAAGCTATTGCCTTGTACAGACCTGCTAAGCTCTTCTCCAACTACTCCTGCCGGGAGGTGCCGTCTTCACTCCTCTACAAGGCCCCACTAGATTGAGTTTCCAGAACTCGGAGGCCAAAGAGCTGCGCGGCAGCTGTGCCCGCATGTCTGTCCCAGGCATCACACTGCACCCTGCCCGTCTGTAGCCCTACCAACCTGGAAGTCAGGTGCATGTTCCTATTCTATAGATAAAGGCCCAAGGGCTGTTGGTTCAGAAAGCAGAGGTGGGCATGTCCAGCAAAATGTCCTTGAACGAACAAGTTCTTGATGTAACTAAACTGACTTAGCATTCAGTGCCTCTGTATTCCTCAAACTGACATTAAGGTTGCTTCTAGAGGCATGTACCAGTAGGCTCCCTTCTCTTAGAAGCCAAGTTCAGCTTCCGCTGGGTGACTAGGGAAGGTTCTGGTCTCCAGCCCTGGAGAGCGGGCCTCGGCTGCTTGCTGACCTGTGCTCAGGGGCCCTGGCTCAGCCTGAGGCTTGGTCTCTTCTGCAGACCACAGCTGAACTTGGAAGGGATGTGGGACCAGCCACGAGAAGCAGCCCAGGTTGGTCGTATGCGGTCCTTCCACATGTGCACTGGGTCTAAGCCTGCTTCAGGCTACGAGGATGCTCTGGCCCAGTGTGGCCCCTTGAGGACAGATAACGGAGACAATGACTTGTGTACCTTGCTAAAGATGTACTTCATCACCCGTGTCCAACTGTCAGGGCTTTTTTACTCGAAAACTTAAAGGTTCCTGGCTGGCTCTGTCTCTTGATCTCGGGGTCGTGAATTTGAGCCCCACACTGGGTGTAGAGATTACTTAAAAATTGAAAAACGTAGGAATCCAGGGCAACCAGGTGCCTTGGCTCCATCAGTGAATCATGTGACCCCTAGTTGCGGGGTTGTGGGTTCGAGTCCCATATTGGGGGTAGAGTTTAATTTTAAAAAATTTAAGTTCTACAAATACAGGGCAGGGACACACAGCACACGGTGTTTTCACGAGCCCTCCGGGTGATTGTAAGGCAGGTTGAAGTTTGAGAACGCTGCTTTGTAAGATCTAGCAAAGGAGTCTGAGGGGAGATTTCCAGAGAAATAGAAAGCCAGAGAAAGTTCTAGAAACCAAGGAAAGGACGCCTTTCATGAGGGCCGCAATGGGCGGTGGCTGATGCCATTGCCAGGCTAATCAAATCCGTGGTAATGTCGCAGTTCTCAACATGCCCGTCGTTCATGAATTTGGTAAGAATGTGGGGCTGGAAGCGAAGCAGGCAGACCGTGGACGTGCACGTGGGACGACAGTGCCGGGAAGGGAGCCGTGGGGAGGAGGTGACTGGAGGCTGGGAGGGAGCAGGGAGTGACTGGAGATGGACGAAGGCAGCACATCTGTGTGGGGGGCGTGGTCCAGCAGGGCTGGGGGTGAGGGAGGGACTCAGAGGAGGAAACTAGGGAGGAGAACATCCCCCTCGGAGGACCCTGGAAACAGGATTACTAACAGATGGAAGTGTGACAATACTGTGACGGCAGCTCTGAGGCTCGATCCCCTCCTAAGTGTCATCTCTTAACGTTGTGGTTCCTCTGCCTGCTCGGGTACGAAAGTGCTCTGCAGACTTGGCTTACCCAGAGTTGAGGTCTCGGGGTGGGAGCGGACCCGGCGTGTGTGCAAGAGAGCAGGAGTAGCTGTGGCTCTTGGAACAGAAGGGAGGGGAGGGGTGAGGAGAGGGAGGAGTTGGCAGGGTGGGGGCTGGGGTGAAGAATCACGGAGATGGGAGTGTAGGTGACCTAAACAGGCAGGAACATGTAGATGGTCTGCAAGGAGGTGACATCCGGGCTGTGAGCACGGGGAGGCACGTCTGAGGTGGTGCAGGGCTCTGTCTCATGGCAATGAGGTCAAGGAACATCGCGGACTGGATGGGCTGGGCTGGGCTATGGTGTGACCAGCAATGACCACAGTTGTGGGGGAGACGGACCAGGGCTAGAACAGTCTATGGAGGATGGTGCGGCAAGGACGGGGGCAGGTGGCATGATCTGCTAGCATGACCTTCAAAGGGATTAGTATTCTTGAAGGATGAAGACATGGGCTAGAAGTGTTGAGGACAGACCCCCACGGTACCTAGAAGGTAGGGAGAAAGCACAGCTCAGATCCACGTTGACTGGGTTCTGGGGTCCCAGCTTTAGAAGGGTAAGTTCACTCCCTGCTCTCCAAGCCTGCTAGGGATGGACAGCCAGGGACCGAGCAGGGGCTGGGGAGTGGCTTGGGTTCAAGGGTAGGGAAGCTGAGAGCTGAGTGGGAACAGGAATGCAGGCAGGAAGAGCCTGTCTGGGTTCTCCGGTACTTTTCTCCCTCTTTACCTGGGTAATGGGAATGGCAGTCACAGCACCTGCATCAAAGATGGGGAGGGTGCGTAGGAGTCCGTGGGCCTCCGCCACGCTTCCTGGCCTATAGGATGGCCACAACCAAATGTCAGCTATGCTTAAAGACCAGCAGCTAGAAGAGAGACCTCCCACCCCCCAGCCAGCCACAGAAGGACTGAAGTGTCTGGGAAGGGCCCCTGTTGAGCCCCACCAACTCTATGGAGAATCACCTTCGTGTGCAGGGGCCGTGGGGAGCCCAGGGCCCTGAGCAGTTGAAGCTGCTGGACGTTCTTGGGGCGCCGAGTGGTGTCTGGCACAGTCTAATCGTGGCGGCTGGGAACCCAGCAATGCTCCAAGTGTACCAGCTGTGAACCTGCACAGCCTGTTGAAAGACCTGCGTCCCTGTGCTGGGCAGATTCGGGGGTCCCGGTGGCAGGCTCCACCTTGTCCAGGTGTGGCCCTTTGAGGCCTGGCTCTGGGCCAGCAAGGGCAGCCTTCTAGGCCAACTAGAGGCAGGAGTGCCCAGGGGCAGTCCTAGCTGGAGCCGTCCCAAACGTGGCCAGCAGAAACCGGGGTCCCCCGCAGCTGGCACCCCCATGCCTGTAAGGCTTTCTTGCTGAGTGCCCCATAGCTATGGTCGGGCACAGCCACCACGCGGGCCACCGCAGTGCCATCACCCAGAGTAAGAGGTCAGTGAACCAGAGCCGTGTCTCTGTCCTGGGGACGGCAGTGACCTCGGCAGCCATCTGTGTCGTGTTAGAGTCTGAGGCGAAGGCAGCTGGCCCCCACTGTGCAGAGGCATGCAGTGCCCAGATGGTTTTTGGTGACCCAGGGAAACCGAGACTGGGATTTCCTGGAGCTGGAGTCTAGAGGCCATCAGGGCAGGGTGGCCATGCTGGGAATGGGTCGGAGGGACGAGGAGGGTGGCAGGAAGGTCAGGTGGGGAAGTTTGGTGGCTTTGGTTCAGGACGATCTCTGCAAATGGACAGCGAACAGATCTGAGATTGAGTTCAATAGAGAAAACTGCAGGGTGTGGTCAACTTCTCTTTTCTGTGTGTGGTTTTCTGTTTCACGCCCCCGAGAAGCCCGAGGGTGCTGGGATCCTCGCAGCGGATAGGAACTTTCCTGAGCTGCTCTGGAAATGATCCGAGGCCTACCCTGTCCGACAGGCCGTTCCCACGGATACCTCCCTGCCGCTTACTCAAGGAGGGTCTGCTGCTGTTTCAGACGAGGCTGCCAAGCCCACCTTGGCTGCTTCTGCCCTTTGAGGCTTTTTAGGATTTCCTCCCCAAAGCTGGTCCGAGGATGAAGCCAGCTGCCTCTGGCCTTCACGCTGGACCCGGAGCCTCGAAGGCCGGCATCTTAATCTGAGCCCCGGCCCTGTGATGCGTGTGCCGGGTCTCTGAACAGCGCTGCTGAGCTCTGGCCCTTGTCCGTGAACAAACCCTTGATTGTCCCCTAAGCCCCACACACCAGAAACGCGGGGACGGAAATGCCAGCTTGGCTCCTCCTCGGCCAAAGCTCCCAGCCTGGCTTCTGCCCGGAGGAACGAGCCAGCACCCTGACCGTCCGAGGGGGAGATGGGCACCGGGCTACGTCAGCAGCTGGCCCGTTCCTTCTGTCCTCAGAAGACAGCCCGAGCACCTTTGAGTTACTGCTGGGGCCTGGCCGGCCCACCTACACGCTCGCTCCCCTCGAGAACCCCCTGAAGGAAACCTTCTACGTTGAGGCTGTGGAGTTCCCGTCTGCCAGCTTCTCGGGCCTCATCTCCTACTCTGTCTCCCTGCTGGAAGAGTCAGGAGACCCGGTATGTTCCCCGCCCCCACCCAGGTAGACCAGTGGCCCTTGGGCCAGGGGCCGCATGGGGAGGAAGCCTTTCTCATGCGGCACAGCGATGGGGGAGACCAGGCTTGGTGCAGGCAGAGCTATGGTCTCGGGCTCGTGCCTCCTGTGGGAGAACAGTTGGCAGAGGATGGGGGAGGGTCCAGAGGTGGGCAGGGCTGCCCAGCTGGAGGCCTGGGGCTGGGGGGAGGGGCGACGTGGAACCAGCCGGCCAACGGGACCGTGTGCGACTTTGCAGTCAATTCCAGAGACCCTGGCGTACAAAGACACGGTAGTGTTCCGGGTGGCCCCTTGCGTCTTTACTCCCAGCACCCAGATGCCTCTAGAGGTCTACCTGTGCAGGTAAGAGACCCTCGGGCACCTGTGCCAGGTCCTTCCTGGTATTCTGTCCCTCTGCAGGGTGGGAGGTGGGGGTCGAGATCACTAGACTTCTCCCCATGCCGAGTGAGCTCCTCCTGCCTGAGCTGTCTAGTCCTATCCCCAAGGTAGTCCTTGCGGGAGTCCTGTTTAAACACGAACCGTGCCGGGGACGGAGCCGTGACTGTGAGCATCCCTCCCCGGCTCTCGTGGGGAGGTGGACGAGGACGACAGCATGGCTTCAAGCAGCGGCCAGTGCTGGAAAGCGGGGTGAAGGATGGAAAGGTAAGGACTGGCCCGTGCTCCTGGGAGGCCCAGAGAGCCAGGAAAGGGCAGGCAGGAGCAGGAGCAGGAGGAGGAGGGCAGGACCAACACAGAAGGGCCTCCGGGGCTGGAACAGACCCCGTTTCCCGCCTAGACGCCCACAGGTAGGAGGGCTGCACTGTTCAGTCACGGAGCGGTCCTGGCTCCTTTCAGTCTTGTGCTGACGCCTTCCCTGGGGCGGCATCTCCATCTTTGTGACGGATGCTGGGCCCGGGCATGTCCGTGTTCATGTCCCAGGCCCTAGGAAGGCAGGAGAGTCAAAGTCGGGAAGAGCTGTCCTGTGCCGCCACTGAGGTCTGGAAGTCTCTGAACTACTTTTCATGTGCTCATGGCCTGCAGAGGGCCACCCCAGCTGCAGGGAAGCCAGGCATGGCGTCCTAGCTAGGTGGGCAAATACCTACGGAGGAGAGGACAAAGGACCCTGGCTGGTAAAACCTGTCACTCTGGCCACTTGGAAAATCAGGGGCACAAGCAGAAGGCAGGACCCGCTTCAGCTGTTGCAATGGCGCAAGCTGGAGGTAGCAGAGGCACAGGGCAGGGGGTGGGAGCCCAGTTAGGTTCAGGGGTGCATTGAAGGCAGACCTCCTCCCCCTGGGCCAGGGGAGCTGATGCATGGGCTATAAGGAGACAAGATTGTCCCCTGGGTTTGGGGTCTGCAGCAAGGTGAATGGGGGTACGGTTGCTGACTTGGGATAGAGTCATTGCTTTGGTCCCAGAGACTTAGAGCTGGGGGGACCCACTGGGTCTCTTAAGTTCTGGAGTTCCATGGACAGTTGGGAAGCTCAAGACAAGGCTGGGTGCCCCTGGCCGGTGGAGCATGTTCAAAGCCCAGGCCTAGCCGTGCTCCTCTAAGGAGTGACGAACACAGGAAAGGTAACTGAGCGGTGAGCTCTGGGTTGATCCAATACTCAGCTCTGCACAAGAACATAGCAACGCAACTGGGAAGGGAGAGGAGGTTTGATTAATAAACCAGGAGAGCGGAGACCCAGCGGTTAAGGGTAGGGGGAGACCAGGTGAGGGGCCACCAAGAGGAGAAAGAAATGCCCATTGAGTTTGGCAAGACGGAGGCCACTCACTGTGCAGCGAGAAATCCTGCCTGGTGGGTTCGGAAGCACAGAGGGACGAACGGGAAGGGGGAGGACTTTGCAAAACTCTACAGAGATGGGAAGCAAGAAGGGGGTGTGCGGCCAAGGGCAGGCTGTTTTTTAAAGTGGGAAGCTGTGAATGAAGCTGACTCAATGATCCAGCAGAGCAGGTCAAACCCGAGGATGGGAAAGGCTGCTCCAGGAGCCAAGCTGGTAGGTTGTGTCCACAGGTCCTGTTGATAGGCACGAGGACTGCTCAACCACAGCTCCGCGAGGGAGAGCAGAGCAAGGGGGTGAGGGACGGGCGAGAAGGACGGCTGTCCGTTGCTAAGGACACGTTCAGCTCGTCCCCAGGGGCTTTTCTCTCCAACTATTTCTGGTAACTTGAGTTCAAGGGAAGAGGAAATGGAGAAGTGGGCTAACCAGGGTTGGGGTTCTGTCAAGCAAAGGGGCAAGGGGAAAATTATGAAGCCAAATGAGAAAGGCCAAGAACCAGAAATACGGGGCTGACAGCGGCTGAGGACCAGGGCTCCCTGCAAGGGGGAGTTGGAGCCAGAGCTGGAGGTTGCGGAACTGGCTGCCAGATGGGGATCTTGGAGGTAGTGCAAGAAGGGGGAACTCTACCCTCTTCCAGGCCCACTGGGGGTAGAAGAAAGATAGCCTTTCCATGGGAGGGCTTCCAGGGAGAAGGGTCCCCAGAGGAACACCAGGTTTCCGTATAAGAAGGGAAGGAGCTTGAGGGACTGCCAAGAACAGATACCCACACACCAGATCCGTCTACCTTGTCTTTTATATCTGAAGATTCCTCTTGACTCATTAGAGACATCTGTTAAATGCCTGGTCTCCTAGGACTCCCCCATAGAGGTGGTATGCAGGCACAGCTTGACCCAGCTTCAAGCCCTCCACCAGCACACATCCTTGGACGGTTTCAGACTTTGTCAGGCTGGGCAGCTAGCTGCAGCCTTGTCTGTGTTGACTGGAGAAATAAGGTTCTTTAGAAGCCCAGAATGACAAAGGGAGTCTTGGACCTGGAACCAGACTAGAATCTTAACTTTGACACTTCCCAATAGTGTGACCTTGCTTGCATTTGACTCCTGAGGATCTGTTTATAAAATGAGTGGTCTTAGTACCTGCCTCAAACACATCTGTTCATCCCCAACATGGAACAGACATCCATCGTGGTCCTATAAGCCTGCTATTATGCCCAACAACACGAAGATCCCCAGGGTCCGAGACCTGCCCCTGTCCCCTGCCAACCATACAAATATGGCAACCTTGTTGGCCATCCCAAGGGCTGGTGGGGGGCACTTGGCTGCTTGGCTTCTTAGGAGAAAAATAGAGCCCCTCTGGGTAGGCTGAGGTGGGAGAGCCTGGGTGCGGGGGTGGAAGGCACACATGGGGTGTGACCACAAGCTGGGGACAAAGCAGGGTCTTGGGGAAGCAGAGCAGGGGCTGACCCCGGCAGTTCTCAACTCTGCTGTGAGCTGAGTGCTGCTGAGCGAGACCCACTCTAAGGACCAGCTTGTGCTCCGAGAAGCGGGGCACAGCAGCTCTGCCTACCTCGGGGCTAGGGACGTGAGCTCTCCTGACCGGAAGGAGGTGCCCCTTGGCCCTGGAAGGGTGAGGCCATGACTGGGGTGGAGGGAGCCCCGCAGGCTTCTCCAGGGCTGGCTTTTCTCCTGCGGCAGAGAGCTGCAGGTTGAAGGCTTTGCGAACACGGTGATGGAGCTGAGCGAGAAGAGCAACATCCAGGTGGCATCTGTCTACGAGGACCCCAACCGCCTGGGCAGGTGGCTCCAGGTAACGCCCCACCTGGGGAAACCCACCTGTTGGGGGAGGGGCCAGGAGCCTTGCAGGTGGTGCACGTGCCCAGCTTCACGTGTCTGTTCAACCTGCCCAGTGAAGCTCAGACAAACCAGAGGTGTCTGTTTCTAGAACTTTAGTAGAGGCTCAGTAGACTTGCCCAAGTCCTAGCCACTAAGAGAGAGCTTAGAGTCCAGCTTCCCCTCCTGTTCCGGAATGCACGGGTTCGAGACCAGAGCGCCCAGGTGCGAACGGTCGGGCACCTTCGCCTCCTGGCTGCTGGGGCAGGACTCCTCCTGCAGCATCCAGCCCAACCCGGCAGGGCCCTGCAGTCTGGGGCTCTCCTCTCCCCAAAGACCACACACTGGCCACCAGTCTATATGCTACAGCCACAGGACAAGGGGACGGGTCGTGCTCCTGTGCTAGCTAGCAGGACACAGGGCTCTAAGTGCTGGGATAGCAAGATGCTGTAGTGAGTCTCTTGCCCAACCGAGGCCGTTTGGGGTGGTGAGGAAAAGCTTCAAATTCAGGAAACCGAGCTGGCCATACAAAGATCTGGAGATGGGGGGTTGGTGCTACATTAGACATTAAAGCTCTTTGGGGGGAGGCACAGCTGATGTGAGGAGCCTAATGGGGAGTGTCCTTGGAGCATCGGAAGAGCAGAAGGGCTGGTGCGGCCGGATTAGAGCAGAAAGGCCAGAGGGAGGAAAGAGCCAGACTGTAGACTCGGGATCTTTTAAGCCAAGGTAAGGGACGGAAATGAGTTCACAACAAGGTAGGATGATGTCGAAAGGTGTGAAGTGAGACGTAAATGTTCTGATTTAGGTTTTTAAAAGCCTAAAAAGGCTGAGAACTAGAGAACTGGCCCTAGGCAGGGGCAAGGATGAAAGTGCCCTGGCCGCGGGGGACTGCGGTCACCTGGGGAGGCAAGCATGGTGGCTTCCTCCGAATGGTGTGGGAGAGCAGTCCGCCTGCACCGTGAACCGCCAAGGCTCGTTCACGGACCAGGTGCGGGAGGGAAGAGAAGGAGAGATCTCAGTGACCCAGCTTTTAAGCGTGACACATAGGAGAACGGGTCTGGAAAAGTCCCAAAGAAGGGGATGCCTGAGCGGAGGAGTTTCAAGGGCTGAGCAGGAGTTGGCAGAAGGGGGGTCCTGTTGCCTAGTCCCCCCTGCCCCTTGGAGGTGTCCTGTGTGCAAGGGGTGACCGGCAAGCCAGACACAGGAAAGCAGGTGATGGTGCCAGGTGACTCGACTCCTTTTCCTATCCCTTCCAGGACGAGATGGCCTTCTGTTATACCCAGGCTCCCCACAAGACGGTTTCCTTGGTCCTCGACACCCCTCGGGTCCTCATGCTGGACGACTTCCCCATGAAATACTCCCTGGTGTGGGGCTCGGTTTGGCTGATCTAAACTCCATCCAACCTGTCAGACCCCGCGGCTGCCCAGGAGGGATGGGGTGCCAAGGGGGAAAGGGCCCCAGTGGCCTCTGGGGGCAGGGAGTGTGGGGATCTACCGGGCAGTCTGGATCAGGGTTAAGACTGGGGCTTAAAGCCCATCCTTCCTAACAGCCCTGCCCCCCGGGTCTCCTTCCAGAGCCCAGGGGTTGGCTACATGATCCAACGCACCAAGGACCACAGGGTGGCCAGCTTGGACTCCATTGGGAACCTGACAGTGTCCCCACCTGTGAAGGTAGAAGGCAAGGAGTACCCCCTAGGCAGGATCCTCATCGGCAGCTCCTTTTACCCCAGGTGAGGCAAGAGGCCAGGCATGGGCCAGCTGCCTTCAAACTGAAGGGACTGCCCCCCTCCCCGACTCCCGCATGACTCTGCAGGTCATCTGTACTGGACTATTTTTTTTTAAGATTTTATTTATTTATTTGACAGACAGAGATCACAAGTAGGCAGAGAGGCAGGCAGAGAGAGAGAGAGAAGAGGAAGCAAGCTCGCTGCTGAGCAGAGAGCCCAATGTGGGGCTCGATCCCAGGACCCTGGGATCACGACCTGAGCCGAAGGCAGAGGCTTTAACCCACTGAGCCACCCAGGCATCCCTGGACTTTTTTTTTTTTTTTTAAGATTTTATTATTTGACAGACGGAGATCACAAATAGGCAGGGAGGCTGGTGGGGGGCAGACT
This sequence comes from Martes martes, assembly GCF_963455335.1. Classification (NCBI taxonomy): domain Eukaryota; kingdom Metazoa; phylum Chordata; class Mammalia; order Carnivora; family Mustelidae; genus Martes; species Martes martes. The sequence continues at coordinate 179,301,739 of NC_137891.1, read as the reverse complement.
CCCCGCTGAGAGGAGAACCCAATGTGGGGCTCGATCCCAGGACCCTGGGATCATGACCTGAGCTGAAAGCAGAGGCTTTAACCCACTGAGCCACCCAGGTGCCCCTGCTCTGGACTATTTAAATTGGCAAGAAGGGACTTTTGAGTCTTGGACTGTCACAGGAGACCACAGGTGGAAAAAGCAGATGAACTGTTCATCCTTTCGAGTGGTGACTCCAGGCTTCAGATTTGGAAGGCTGCTCAATTAGTTCACCTAAATCCAAGAGCTACTTGTGCCCCAGGGTTCAGAGCAGATCTAGCAGGAATCCCTTGGCTCCGTCCGGAGTTGGGCCAGAGGAAGGGATTCTTAGCCAGCCCATCCTTTATGGACCAGTCCCTTGAGCCCAGCGGTTAGAACAGCCAGTTAGCTGAAGGGAGACTGATCTTGAGTTGGCCAACCCACACCATGCTGGCTCAAGGGCTGGTTATTCGGTGTCTCCCTTAGCAAGGAGGGCCGAGACATGGGGAAGGCTCTGCGGGACTTCCTCTACGCCCAGCGAGTCCAGGCCCCGGTGGAGCTCTTCTCAGACTGGCTGATGGCCGGCCACGTGGATGAGTTCCTCTGCTTCATCCCCACACAGGACAAGAGTGAGGGAGACAAGGTTGGTGGGGGGCAGGCGGTAGCCTAGAGAGGGAGGGGTCTCCCCTCCCTTTTAAAGCCCCTTAGAAGCTTCTGGAAGGAAAGCGAGCATCTGACCCTAGTTGTTTCTCAGGGCTTCCGGCTGCTCCTGGCCAGCCCCAGCTCCTGCTACAGACTGTTCGAGGAGAAAAAGAAGGATGGCTACGGAGACATGACTCTGTTAGAAGAGGTCCGGGAGGACCAGCTCCTTTCTAACGGTGAGCAAAGCCCCCGGCACCGGAGCAGACACCAGCTCCTCCTTTCCCAGATATCCCTTCTAGAGAGCCGGTTGGCCATTGTTCCTCCTGGTGTTCCAGGGCAGCACGAAAGCTTAATGCGTAGCACCCAAGACCATCTTGTTCTAGGGCTATTCTGGAGATGCTAGGGGTTCCGGACGGGGGTGGTGGCCAAGTGTATGAGAAGGGGACTCTGGGGGGATGAGGCGGCAAAGCTAGGTGTCACCAACACTCACGTCTACCTACTTGGGAACATGGAGTCAAATACCTGCGCTTTGGGACTTCCTGGGTGCCCTGGGCATCTTGTGGAAAACCTACAGGGACAGGCAGAGATGGTGTGTCTGGGGCACACTCGTCCTGTTTGAAAGTCTGTGGGAAGCCAGGGAGGGGTTGTTGGGAAGCTCCCCAGCCCCCGTGCTCCTCCAAGTGTGGCTTCAGGGTCACCAGGAAGCCTGTGACCCATGCTGGAGTGAGTCACAGGGTTCTAGGAGCTCTTCTAGAAGGTGACACTTAGCACGAGCCACGTTTTACACCCCACACGCCAAAGACCCTGTTACCTCAGCTGGGGTCCGAGGGGGCCATCCTTGTTCTAAAGACAAAGCAACGGAGGCACACAGTTAAATAATCTAGTCAAGGCCCCAGTAGGAGGGGCCAGGTGGTCCGGGTCACGTGGTTTACAGAGCCGCCCAGGGGAGAGGGGAGTGCGGGCTGGAGTCGCCCGCTAACCTGTTCCAAGCTGCCTTCCCTCCTACCAGGGCCAGAGAGGCTGGGGGGCGGCAAAGGTCCTCCCTGGGCTTGAATGACCCTGATGTCCGTTCCCAGAGGTGACAGGTGACCTAGGTAGTCTCTGGAGACTGGCCAGGTCACCTGTCAGGGTCACCAGGGGCAACAATACACCAGGAGACCCGGTGCTGGGAGGAACCGCTCCCTGGCCTCACGTCCTGCCCCCGGCTTGCCTTCTGCCTACAGGGCGGGAGGCCAACACCATCAATCAACTTCTAACTGATGGAAACCTGAGGAAGCAGAACAACTATGTAGAGGTAGGGGCCAACAGGGTGAGGGACCATCTCCAAAAAGTGGGGGAAGGCATGAACAATTCAGAAGGTCCTAAATGAGCAGCTACTTCACCCCAGCATCATGAAAGGGACTATGATCCTCGATTACCCCCTGAAGCATAGGGGGATACCAAGCCTTAGAGCCCAGGTATGAGCCAAAGCCGAGGAGTGGGGGGAACCAGGTCTGACTCCAAGTCTGACCCCCAAAGGCAGGCTCTGGGCCACTCAAGTTGCCTGGCGTCTGACCAGAAAATAGAGGATGCCCCCTCCCACCAACTCCCCTAGGAAGCTCTGAGTTCCAGAGAGTTGGACCAGGGTCCTCTCCATGCTTCTGGGAGTGGCCCATGGGCTGTGTTCTAGGCCACTCAGCACCTCAGGCCTCCGTGTCAATCACTGGCTGGGAGTTCCCAGAAAGAGCTTATCCAGATTCCAGCGGGGAACACATGTCTGGAAAAGGGCAAGGACCTGTCCAAGGTCGCATGGCACAAACCACTTCACCCCCTGGGGCCTTGTGGCTCCCAGCGTATGCCCGCCCAGGGGCATTCTAGGCAGTGGTGCTGACGTTCGCTGAGCAGGGAATGCCTCCCGGGACAGCAGGGTGGTACTGGCCAGGTATGGGGTCAAACACCATCTCGGCTCCAGTGACTCCTGTCCTAGGGGTGGAGGTCATGAGCCTTATTATCAAGACCCAGGAAACAGGTGGTCAGGGCAAGAACGTGCTGTAAGTGTGGGGGCAGCTGCTCAGGTCCCTTCCTAAGGAAGGCAGTAGTGTGCCCACGGAGGATTTCCTCTTGCCTTGGCCTGGCCCAGCCCAGCTCCTCCACTCTGGCCAGGACTCAGGGCCACAGGCACACCCCATGCTACAGTAGAATCAGGCCAGCTGTGGGATCCTGGCCGTTTCTCCAAGCCCTCCCCTCCCTGCTTCCCCAACCCCAAAGGGACCTGTGTGCCCTCTATGAGAGGGCATGCCTGCCAGCGGGATGAGGACGGGGGGCCGTTCAGGCCATGACCTGGGCTTCTCCACTCCCCACCAACTCCCGTCTCCTTCCTGCCCCACAGAAGTGCATTAACCTGAACCGTGACATCCTGAAGAAGGAGCTGGGCCTGGTGGAGGAGGACATCATTGACATCCCACAGCTCTTCTGCCTGGAGCAGCTGACCAACGTCCCCTCCAACGAGCAGACCGCGAAATTGTTCGCAAGGCCCTACTTCCCTAACCTGGTGAGGCACGCAGGGGCTGGTTTGGGTGGGGGGCTGTCCTGCTCACTCTGGCTGCTCTCCTGACCTCCCTGATGCTGGGCTAGAGCCTCAGGCACAGCAGACAGCAGTGGCTGCAGAAGGGAGGTGGACGTCTTCCCCTCCCTCCTCAGGGAGCACTTCCTCGGGGAGCAGACCAGCGGGTCCCAGGCCAAGCAGTGGCCGTGGACGAGCCCCTAGGCTCAGCCTCAACCCTGAGGGAGCGATGCTACATGCCCACCTCACAGATGGGGTCACTGCTTACCCTCTTCTGAGTCCCAGGGACACAGGCCCTGCATGCATTAGTCACACAGGGGTAGCTTTTAATTCTAGAAGACCCAGGGGCCTCTCTGCCAAGACGTGGCCCTGGGAGCAGGGGTGGGGAGCAGTGGCGGGGGTGGGGGGAGTGTGTTTGAGGAAGAGAGGCTGGGATGAAGAAATGAGAAACGGACACGAGTCAACTGTCAGAGGTGGGAGAGGCGTTCCAGGAGAGATGCCTGGATCTCAGTGTGAAGTTAACTTCCTGTCCAGAGCAAGAGGAAAGCAGTAGGGGAAGGAACCAGGGGGGTCTGCAGGGATTTCGGTTTTGCTGAAACACGTCAGGGGCGAGGGGAAGGTTGAAGAAAAGTGAGTTGGATTTTGCTGAGGTCGGCTGGCATCCACAAGGGGCAGAGCTCGAGAAGCTGCCCTGTGTTTGCTGCGTGTGGTCGAGCCTCACCACCGAGGGGCTTTCGTCCATGGCTCTGACCCCACCCCCGTCTGGCCTGGCCTGTCCTATCTCTGACAGCTGCAGATGATTGTGATGGACAAGAATCTGGGCATCCCCAAGCCTTTTGGGCCCCAGATCAAGGGCATGTGCTGTCTGGAAGAAAATATCCGCCAGCTGCTAGAGCCCCTGGGCTTCCGGTGCACCTTCATCGATGACTTCGACTGCTACCTGACCGAAATCGGGGACTTCTGCGCCTGTGCCAACATCCGCCGGGTGCCCTTTGCCTTCAAATGGTGGAGCATGGTGCCTGAGCCCCATGCCTAGCCCCGCCAGCCCTGGCCCAGGGCGAACAGCCCAGTCATCGCATTCTGCAGCACTCCGATGGCCTGCCTGTCCCTCCCCCAAACCATGCTCGTCCCTCCGTATTCCGAGGGGGCGGCAGACGTGGCTCGAATGTGCTCAAAGCCCCTTGGAAAATGGTCCTCAGCTGAGAAGTGGTTACTAAGTATCCATTAAAGTCCTAGGTGTTCCGAATGCATTTTGGTCGCAGCTGCCTTGTTTTGAGGACGGGGAGGACCGCTGAGAATGGAAAGTGGAGCCCCTGGGACTCCTGGGGTCAGGCTGCCCCACCTGGGCATGGATGAGGGCAGGGACAAGGCTGGACTCAGATTCCTTCTTTTCTAGTTTAAGCCCCTCTGACATGCTGGGTCTACACGCTTGAGCACGGGGATAGCCTCCAGGCTTGGGGAAGGGGGAGCGAGAAATCACCCCCTGTAGGCAACCAGCCTCTCTGGGGTCAGAGGGACAGATACAGCAGGTGCGGGGTGGGCCGGGGTGGGGGAGGGGTACCTTTGTTAACCTCAAGTGTCCAGGAGAGAAGAAACGCCCACTGTGGGACCCAAAGCTGCCTCTTTCCACCTGTCTGCCAGCCCCTGGATGGGTGGCACAAAGATGCTATTAAGGTAAGTGCTTCTGAGGGGCTGCTCCCACTCTGCCCCTCCTGCTGGTGGTGGTGGGGGGGGAGGGGCAAAGCCTGGGAGGTGGGGAGGGGAGGCCAGTCTCGGGACTGGGAGCAGCCGGCATCTCAGAGGTTCCGCAGTGATGGGTGTTGGGAGACTGGTGAGTGCAGGTGGCCAGTGGCCGAAGGGTAAGAGCTCAGCGCGGGAGGAGCGGCCTGGGAGCAAAGGCTGTCAAGGCGGACACAGCTAAGTGCCTGGGGCTTCTGAGCCCCCGACTGGCTCCTTGGTGCCACCTGGTGGGCAGTGCACTGCACAACCGGCAGGGGCGTGGCCCTGACCTGGAGCCTTTGTGACCAGTGCTTAAGTGACAGGAGGGCTCGGGGATCCCCTTGGAAGTGTTGGTGGGGAATGAGGACAGACCTTTCTGGGCACACAAGACCTACCATTGTTCCCGTGCTTTTCCGTGCTTGAACGTTTGCCCTCAGAGCCCCAGTGGGCAAACCCAAACCTCCTTTTTTAGTTGGGCCTGTGAAGGGGGACACCTCCCTGAGTCACAGGTTTCCAGGGAGAGCTGGGAGCTCCACTCACCTTCAACCCCACGTTTAAGCCTAGAGACTGAACCGAGCTCCCCCGAACACCTATCTTTCTCGGGGGAGCCTCGGCGTGGGAAGCAGAGGGAAACCCAGTTGCTCTGCATTCTTAAGGTCTTATGCTGGTTCTACTGAAAAAGAAGCACAAAAGCCAAAACCGAGTAAACAATGATGTCGTTTATTTAAAATGTTTACTCCAAGAAATATATATATAAAAAAAAATAAGACAAATACAGCACTAAACCAGGCACCTTCGACCAAATCACAACCTCTTCAGGTGTTCTCTCCCCTTAGCCCTGAACCCCCCTTCCAGAAACGCCCTCCAGAGCTGGAAGGCGGGTCAGCGCCAAGGCCACTCTTTCTCTTGGAGTGCAGGACAACCCCCTAATTCCTTGTCAAGAAGGATTCCCCCCCCGCTTAGGAAGTTCATCTTAAAATTCTAAGCCAAAAGGAGTGATTGTGGCGGAGAACAGGGCCGTCTTCACCTGGAAGTTCAGAGCCTGCGCTGCTCTGGTCCCTGGCAAGGGGCCCTCAAATAGGCTGGTGGCGGGTTTCAGACTGGTCCCCCAGAAGATCAGAGCCCTGCCTGCCCCAGGGCAGCTCCCACAGAGGGACCCTGGGGCTGCTGTGCAGGTCCAAGGGGCACATGTGCCGAAGCCCGGTTCCAGGAGAGACTCGTGTCCAGGAAAAAGGGTGGGTGCCCCGCACGGAAGTGAGAGCCCGAGATGGTGGCTCTAAGGGTGATTTGGACAGATTAGGTTAGTTTAGCAGAAGCTTCTCCCCCGGACTACGGACTGACACAGGACAGCAAAGATGAGCGTGAAGTCAGACTAAACCTTAGGAAGACGCAGGCCCGCTCTCCTCGCGCAAGGCCTTGGGACTGGCAGGGCAGATCCTGTCCTGTCACTCGCCCTGGAAAGGCAGACGCCGTGAGGCGCCACGGGGGATGGGCAGGGAAGAAAGCGACGACAACTCGATCATTTTTGGCATTTTAACATCGAGACAATGACAAGTGGTAACAACAGCAAAGCAAAGAATAAAAAGACCCATATTCAACTCTCCCTCCACCCACGTGTCCCACCGAAGCCCTAACCCCCTCTCCCCCAGAAGCACCACGGAACTAAAAAATCTATTTTAAAGCACCCAAACCCATCCAGACCCTCTCGAAACCAAGAGCCCCAGCCAGAGCTGTCGCCTCTCCTGGGTCCAAGTGAGCGGAGGGGTCCGGGAAAGGCACCTCGTAACTCACGCAGAGCAGCGCACCGCCGGTGACGAGCTCGGGCACAGGGCGCGTGGCGGGAAGCGGGGTGGCAGTCACAGATCCGCGCTGACGGGGGACTTTTCAGGAATCCCAACTATTTGGTACCACAGCCAAGCAAGGCGACCAGAGAGCTGGGTTAGCAGAACAGGACCCCGCGTCTCAGAGACAGGGCCCGTTCCAGCAGGATCCGGCGGAGGGTAGAGACAGAAGCACAGAGGTGATCAAGGCTGGTACGGAAAGGGCTGATGCTTCCTTGCAAGGACTCCAGAATGCACTTTTTTTTTTAAACTGCTGGCTGATCAATCTCTAATGGCGAGTGCTGGCCAGACGGCTCCAGCTCGTTCCGAGAAACCTCAGAGCCGCCTGTGAACTAGACACGCTGTCCCTTCGTCTGCCCACCCCCAAGTCCCCACTGGGTCCACAATCACCTGATTTTCATTTGGACTTCTTTTACAGCTAAAGTAGATAAAAAATGGCTAAACACAGACCCCAGAGCCCCCACCAGGGGGGAAATGGCAGATTCTAGTAATGTTGCAGCCAAAAGGCGCTGGGGCTTACAAGCAGCCAAGGAGAGAAACAGAAGGCCAGCCTCGGCTGGTCTACAGGAAAAAGCGGGAAAGAAAGTGACCCAGATGCTTCCGAAGCAGGCGGGCGTGATTTTTGGATGGAGATCCACCACCAGCACTGTCTCTGTCCAGCCGCTGCTGACTCCCGGAAGGGACCTTTCCTTCTGCGTCAACAGGGACTCCTCTCCCAGGGAGCACCCGCTCGGATCACATGCTAATTACGACTGGAAAGGGGTGTTCTGAGAAGTGTGTTTAGGAGCAGGAAGAAAAAGAAAAACCACTTGGAGAAAAAGAAAAAAAAAACAAAACAAAAAACCTAGGTTGCTCAGAGTTTCTGCCTCTTTTGTAGGAATGGTAAGTCAACTATGAGCAAATATTTTAATTAAACATTAAAAGAAAAAAAAAACACTTTGGAAAGCATACAGAAAAGGTAGTTGACGTTGAAATCACTTATAAAACGGAACCTCAGGGAGTCTAACAAAAATGCACCTTCGGTCAACTCTTGCTTTCTTTAAATTCCTCGTTCGACGTCCGGTCCCAGTGCACGTGGAACTGACAGCTGCCGCGGGAGGTGTGGGGCTGCGGGGGCTCCGGGAGAATCAGAGGGTCCGGGGGTTGTACTCTGGCAGTTTTTTGATCTTCTCTTTCTCGGTCTCGCTTTCGTCTCGAGCGATCACCAGGGAGTGTGCGTAGCCCATGGCCACCTGGGGGAACAAATCGGGGCTGGATATGCACGGGCTCATCGTGGAGAGCAGAGCAGACAACGGACCACGGCTCAGCTGGCCTGGCCGCCTGGGCTGGGACCGCCTCCATGCCCCTGGCTCCACGACACAAGCGTCCACATGAGCTGACCCGTTACCAACACCCTGTTCCGGGCTGCCACCAAGAAGGGCTTTGATGCCGTCAGCGCACACCCAGGTCCTGCCCCCTGTTCCCTCTGCCTCCCTGGACCACAATCCCTCCCTGTGTGGGGGTCACATGCCCTGCCTGTGCGTTGACAGACAAGGGCGGGCAGGGCGGCCTGGTGGACAAAAAAGGAACCCACCCCACGCCACCACCCGCCCCATGGCCAAATAGCGTGTGGTCTCAGCTGAAGGTACAAAGCAGATGTGAGTGGCTACTGAGCCTGGCCGGCCTGCCCCTGTGCCATGTCCTACGGACGCCCGCTACCCACCAAATCCTCTAGCTCGAGGCAGCTGAGAAGCTGCTCAGGGAGACGAGACCAGCCTCGAACAGGCGCACAAGCCCAGGAGCAGCCCAAGTGAGGCCTCGTGTGGCACGGCCTCGCTTCGCCCGGCTGCAGGCGCCCCCGGCTTCTCGCCGGCCTGGAGGCCCCCGCTCACCTGCTCGGTGAAAATGCCATCCAGCGTCTTCACCTCCTGAGCCGCGGTGGAGGACTTGGGCTTGTGGTCCCCGTAGCCCTGACAAAGCGAACAGAGATGCAAAAACTGGGGTCACTGCAGTACGGTGCAGGAAAGGGAACCACGGCGACATGTGGCGACCCCGCTGTCCGGGAGCCTGAGCCAACGACAGCTGGCCTGGTGACAGAGGCCCGCCGTGCCTGACACGATGGCCGGCCTGGCGAGCAACACCGACCCACACAAGTGCTGCCAACAGGGGACTGATTCTCAACCCAAGGAAGAGCCTGATGCTGAGCTGTCACCTGTGGGGGTCTGTGTGGTAACAGGCACCTTCTGGCTGGGGGGGACTGGGGAGACACCATCATCACGAAGAACACTGGCGGTCCCCACACTCACCGGCAGGCCGGACTCCAAAGAGCCCCCCTCCGGGCCCCACCCCCAGACTCCAGGACACCAGAGCCAGCAGACTCGGCTCGAAGACTGCTCCCAGAGTGGGGCGCAGACAGGGTGGGGGTGGGGGCTTTTCCAGCGGGCAGACCCCACCCTTCCCAGCTCCATCTGCCACCAGATGCCTCCTCACCCCTTCCCGTGCAGGGAGTGCTTCCTCCCAGACGCCCTGCCATCTCCTCCTTGCCCCTGGGACACTGCCCCGAAGTCCCTCTCGCTCCCCTCTGGTTTCTAAATTGGTATTCGGAATCTCTCTCTGACAGGCCCTAGAAACACCTTCCTCTCTCTGAGAAGGATCCATAAAAACCGGGCCAGGTTCTGTCTTCTGATTTCAAGGCTGCAGCCAGGGCCACCTCGGGGGGCTGGAATGTCTGCAGCCCAGGGGCCCCTGTGGACCCCCAAAGTCGGCACAGAACACCGAGGACAAGGCCACCAAGTCCCGGAGATGGCTCAAGGGACCAAGACGCCCTCCCTTCCCTCCTCTCCATCACCCCTCAGCTCCCACCCACGAGCGAGGCGGGAAGGGAAACAGACCGCCTTCCCCACAGGAAATAACAAAGAGGCTGAGGATCATCGCAGCTAGAACGGGCAGAGCGCCAACCGGGCTCCGCGGCCAAGCTGTTCCCAACGAAGAAATTGAAAGTTAAAGACTCATCAGGCACCAGAACTGAAGAATCAGACAGTTGGTTGGGAAGGCCAAGTATGGGTGAGAAATCGAGGGCCATGGGTTCTCATCAGTAAGGCAATGGATGAAAAGCAGGCAACGCAGACTTTCACTTATTTAGGAAGAGCGAGGGCACCGTGTCCCCAAGTGACCCAAGAGGCCGGCCCCGTGGCGCTCCGCTCTGGGCAGCAGCAGACGCTACTACTCGGTGCCCACCGCCCCGGCGGACATGACCCCTCCTGGAGGGGAGCCGGGAAAACGCCCCCTTCCACGCCCCTGCACACCTCAGCTGTGCTGACAAGACCACAGGGAACAGGGATCTTCAACCTCCCTGTCCCCGTGAATGCACGGGCGGGCACAGACCCCTGAAAGCCAACGAGACCCGAAGACTAGGGAGCGTCTCGCCTTCCGGCAGACACCCATTTCCCTCCTACCCGTTTTCAGGAGGCAGCCGCCAAGAGCCCGGACTGGGTCCCACCCTGGCCACACAGGCCCCCCCGCTTACCAGCTCCCCAAAGGTGGGCGATGGGCCCCAGCTGATGGTGCTCTCGTCGGCGGCCACGATGATGCTGCTCTTCCTACAAGCGGAGGTGGGGGAGGGGGGGTGTCACCAGCGCAGCCACAATCCCGGCCCCCGCCGACACCTCCTGCAGGCTGGGACTTGCAGCACCAAGATCAAGTCCATCCCGTTCTGGACCCTGCGCGGCACGCACTTGCCACAACACGCACCCGGCCAACGGGCTTCTCTGAACCCCTCACCGGCGTCCCGAGCAGGCCCCCGACCCCCAGACCTTCCCACCAAGAGAAGAGGTCATCAAGTCAGGACGGAGAGCTCATTCCAAAGAGGGTGGAATGCAACAAAAAAATAACATGTTCGGGCTGGACGTTTGGGAGATTAAAGCCACAGCTCCCCTCCCCCATGACACCGTCCCGCTCCACCCCCACCCAAGCAACCTGGCAGCTGATTAACATTAACAAACTCCTCACCAAGACTTGCTAGAAAGCTCAACAGGTGTCCTTAAACTGAAAAGCACCGGCTTCAGGACAATCTCTCCTTCCCAGCGAATCAGAGTCACTAAAATCCTACCATCACGTGGAGCTAAAATCATTTTAACCTGCAAGATGAGCAGAGCCCACCAAGCCTCTGGAGAACGGAAACTATCAAGACGGCCTCCTTTCTGCGAAGGCAGGAAGACAAAGCCACCATCTGTCCCAGGACCTACCAACCTCTCTTACCCTGAACAGTACCTCCCCTCCTGAATTCTGCTGCATCTGATGCCCTGAAGGAGGGAGCAGGGGCGGGTAGAACAGAAGAGCCTCTCAAGGGAAGAGGTGCCCTCCCCGGGGTGTCCACCAGGCCCAGGAAGGGGACAGATGTCCCGCTCCCCAGCAGCCTTGGCCACATACCCACAAGCCAGGCTCCGGATTCGCCAGCCACAGAGGTCCTGCACAGCCTTTGGGTACATGGTAGATTCGCGGGACGTATTGGTGGCCCCCCAGAAGAACAGCCCACCTGGGGGAAAGACAGACACATTCCCACTGTGACCAAACGTGCCAAGATCCGAATTCTCCTCAACAAGAAAGGCAAGATGCCACACGCTGGGGACAGCAGAGGAACATTCTGTCCGACAGAACGCCGGGGTTTCGGTCTGGGAACGCGGAAGGACTCCGTGGCTCCCCACCCACGGAGTACTCGTCTGCCGGGCAGGCTCACCAACCCCCTGCTTGAGGCTCCGATGGGCAAGTCACTAACCCACTTCACTGACGGCAAAGGAGCAGGTGTAGCCAGCGTAGATCTGGGACGCCCCGCGTCCGGGGAAGTCAAACAGCTTCACCAGGCGAGGGACCATCTCGTCCTTCTGCTCAGCGTGGCCCAGGCGACCGTAGCCACCAAAGCCCCAGGAGAAGACGCGCTTCTGAGAGTCCAGGACCAGCTGTGGGCAGAGAGAACACAAAGTGTGGGACGGGACCCCACAGGAGGGGACAGGAGGGGACAGGAGGCGCCGCCATGCTGCTGCAGAGGACAGCAGAGGACAACGTAAAAGGCAGAAATGCTGCAGCTAAGCTGAGCCTCCCGCAAGGCAGGGGACGAAAGGGCACTTCCTCTTTTCCTCTGGGCCCTACTTTCTGTCCTCAAGTACTCCCTGAAGTCCTAAGTCCCCCCGGTTCCCCATCAGAAGCAAGAGCCTGAGGCCCCAGCAGGCAGGTCAGTGCTCCGGCCCCCCCATCACAGTGCAGACGGCGCCGCAGGAAAAACGCACGGAAAGCCTGCCGAGGTCTTCTCCGCAGACACCCCCATCCCACCCGTGCACAGGGGACCTCCGTCTGGTCACGAGGACCAAAAACAATTTCAAACTATCTTCAGGGCACCCGCATGGCTCAGATAAGCATCAGACTCTTGATCTCAGCTCAGGTCTGGATCTCAGGGTTCTAAGTTCAAGCCCCACGCTGGGTGTGGACAGAAGAGAACCACAGATTTCAGACTCCAGAGGACCAAAATCTCCTAGCTCACACCACTGAGCACTAGACAGGGAGGATTCCAGGGATGAAGCTGTGCCTGAGGTTACACGCCAGTCAGCTGCACACCAGCAGACCAGCGTGGTCTCTGGACTCCCAGCCCAGTGCTCTTTCAAGAGAAGAAAGCCAACTTTGACTCACAGGCATGCTCGGACAGAGTAACTGCAAAAAGGCAACAAAGATAAGCAGACACAAATACGGGGACGCACAGCTGGGTCAGTCTGTGGAGCATGTGGAGACTCTTAATCTCGGGGTGGCGAGTTCAAGCCCCAGGTTGGCTGTGGAGACAACTTCAAAATAAAATCTTCTAAGAACAAAATCAGCGGCGCCTGGGTGGCTCAATCATTGAGCGTCTGCCTTCGGCTCGGGTCACGATCCCAGGGTTCTGGGATCGAGCCCCGCACCGGGCTCCCTGCTCAGCGGGAAGCCTGCTTCTCCCTCATCTACTCCCCCTGCCTGTGTTCTCTCTCTCCCTGTCTCTGTCAAATAAATAAAATCTTATGAAAACAAAACAAAACTAGACAGCACGCACACAGAAAACAGTACGGTCATCTATCCAAAGTGATCTTTAAGGGAACAGCCCTCACAGCTAAAAACCATTCAACACCCTCCACGTGGGGGATCGACTACAGACCTAGAAAGAGGTCTTGTGGTGCTCTGGTAGACAAAAGCCATCCCAGAGAGACACTTGCAGTAGGATTCTGGCCCCAAACGTCTGTCCTTCAGCTTCGTCTCCAGAAACTGTTAGAGAAACTACGAACAGACGTCCTACACCCTGTGGCCAAGCGAGCGGCACAAAGCCGTGGGAGGAGGACAGGCCATCGAGGGCCTCTGGGATCAGTTCCCGGCTAGAGCAGAGTGTCGGGACACTGGAACATACACACATCCTTCTCCACAGAGGTGACAGTTGGAAGCAGAGGAAAAGCCAGAAAACCTCAAGCCTTACCGTGTGGTTAGCGCCGCAGGCCACATCCCGTACGACCACATTGGGGACTGGCAAAATCTGCCCGTCTTTCGTCTTCTCGATGAAGATGGCCACTCGCCGGGGTACCAGCTCGCAGTCATACTCTATCCGCTGCGCCCTGGCGATGAACTTTCCGTCCGAGTTGTGTCCTGGGGTGACAGAGCCAGCGGTCAGCGGCGGCCGAGAGCACAGGCCCCAGCCTGGCCCATCAAGGCCTCACGGGACATTTCTGTCAACCAACCTGATGCCTTCTCACCTGGGGCACAACCAACCCAATCAGTACCATGAAATCGGCTGTGGGCGCTGAAGCCAATTATTTTTAAGAAACCAACGGGACAGAACAGCAAACACCCAAGGATACTCTCCCCCCAAAAGGATGTTGCTTTGTAAGACATCATCAAACGCGCCTCTAGCGTTTGCATCAGTCTGTAACACCGACCACATGTCTACCCACGAGCCGTGATCACAGAAGCCAGAGACCACAGATTCAAAGGAATGGCCTACCAAGTGTGGTCTCACTCGGCCCCTGCATGCTCCAAGAACGAACAGAAAAAGTTCAACACACAATCCCTAGACTTGAGTTTTTAGAACTTCCTAATAACCTAAATATACCATTACGGCGGTTAAAATACAGTTAATGGCACATGCCCATCTCTGCCTTGCCTGACCCAGTAAAATGCGTCATGGCCGGGGGGGGGCAGGGGGGGCGGGGGGGGGCCAGGCACAGGCACGTGTGCTGGGGACACACTTCTCCAAGGTTACATTTGTATGTTCTAATTCTAAGAGGAAAGGAACCTCTCTGGATTTGGACAATGAGAATCAAAGTGGGTTTCAAAAGAAAGCTGACAAGTAGGGCTGATTCCACAGACACACGTAAAGCCCGTATCTCAATCTATCGTTAAAAAAGCATAGATCAGGCACCCCAAAGTCTGGATTCAGCACTTGGGAGTGGGTGGCACACGATCCCTGCTCCAGGACCAGCCACGGTCATCACTGCCAAGGTCACGGAGTTTTCCCCCTAGGAAAATCCACCTGCCCGTCTGCAAATCCGGGGCAACCAGAGGCCACAGGGGAGCCACACGCACTTTCAGAAGGAGACCGGAAACACGTTTCCGGTGTTCTGCCCGGGCTTGGGGATGGCACCAGGGCCTGTGGCCATGGAAACGGTTTCTCCAACAGTCGCTGGCAGCTCCCTGGCAACCAATACCGCATGTGCGTAAGGGGCTGTTCGTTCTTATTCACTTCTGACTCGAGGTATATTTAGTTTCACAAAGTCACTGTTCCCTGAAGTCTAAGGCCAACGCGATGCTCCTTGTTCTATTTATACCGTCTTCCATCTGCCTGCTCTTAATGACGTGGGGACCCGGCAACCCAGATACGGGGGCCGCGGGGATCCGGAGTGGCATGCAGCTGAGGCGCCAGCAGAGGGCGCCCACTCCTCACCTCCTACTCGCCAGGGGCTGGGCTGTGGGAAGACGCCAGAAAGGGGTGGGGGGGGACAAAAAAAAACACACTTTGGTGTCAGATGAGAAAGAAAATGGAGACCTTGTAAAATCAGGATCGAGAGATGTTTTCCACTTACTAGGAACTGCTTTCTGAGCTTTCCCTTTCTACTCAATGAGACAGACATGAATGTTTTTCTGAAGATGGACGCTCTGTTCAGGGACAGAAACGGGGAAGGGGACTCAGGTGGGCAGGGGGTAGTTGCCCAGCCCCGGGTCTGCAGGACAACCTTCACCTCGTGTAACATTCTCGCTTCCAATAAAGGCGAACTCTTAAACATGAAACCGAATGACGGTGGTTTGATTTTTCTTTCTTAAAAACTCTGAGATCCTTTTACATATATAAATGAATTCCCCCTCCCAGAAAAAAGAATCCTTTGTCAGAATCCCGGCCCGACTTGCTCATTAAGGCCAAGCCGTTGTAGATGCTCCACCACCCTGTGACTTAGGACGGGCCGTCCCAGTAAACGGGAGACCCACTTAACGGATCAAGGCTATTATCTGCGATCAATTACCCACATTTCCAACATGTGTGTGCAGGCCCACACTGACTTCTGGTTCCAGATAGGCAGTTAGATTACAGAGCTTTTAAAAAACGTTTCCATACCCAGCTGACCATATTCAGGGCACCCAAAGGAATAGAGGTTCCCTTTGCAGTCCATTATCATACTGAATTCTGCCCCACAGGCCATTTTGGTAATTGGTTGACCGTTGTACATGATCTGAAAAGACAAGACAGTAGACTCTCAGACTGTGTTTTAAAAGACAGAAAAAAAACCCCTCCCCCTCTCTGGTCGGTGTGAAACAATTAGATTGCCAAGGAAACTGAAGGGACCCAGGAATTCTGAAGGCTAAAACCCAGAGTGTCCATGCAGAAACACTCTTGGGATGCCCACCTTCCCAGCAGAGTCGAATCCCAAGGTACGGCACATGGTGGGCCCAGCCCCGCATTCCCCAAAATGCCTGACACTGCACCCAGGGAGCATGGACCTCGGCCGAGCAGCCCAAGGTTGGGGAGCCGGGGGGGCAGAGACTAGCCCACACATAACCCCACCCCCAAAGCTTACCTGGTCACTAGCAAGCAGTTCAGCCTCAACCCGAAGAGGGCAGCTTTCTCCTGTGCTCCTTGCCCTCTAGAAACACTAGCCCAACTAGTCCTCACAGAAGGTGTGGACAAGAGATAAAACCGTTCAAAGCTAGGAAGTAAGCCAGCCAGGGCCCCGAGGAACGCGGCGTGGGCTCTGGAGACACATGTCAGACGGGACGTGGAAGCCCTGCTCGTATCGCACCCGACAAGCCCTGAGCCCTGGGCCCAGCCCGTCGTTCCCACCTTCCTCTAGAAACCATCACTTCCTCCTTAGTGCAAATGACAGATACAACGGGGACATTTCAAAAATCCTTCAAACCACAGGTAGCCTTGCCCACGGTCTCTTTCTCAGGCCAGGGAATGGGACCCCCCGCCATCACCCTCCAACCACTTGTCACTCACTAGCACGTGGTCTTGCCTGACATCAGCAGTCACTGTTAGGTGGGATGCCCACCTCTCTGATGGGAGCACGAGTTCCTCAGGAATAAAAGACCACCCAACTCCTGGCTGGGTGCTGTAAGCCCCTGGTGGGTAGCCCCACACAAGGTCAGAACTCAGAGAGTATGTACAGAGAAAGACAAATCACATGCATCCAACAGTTCTCACTTTCTTTGGAACAGAACAGGCTTAAATCAAGGCCTCTGGAGCTAATTAGTTCAAGGACAGAGAACAGTTTTCGGGAGGCTTTCTGACCACAGGCACCTAGAAGGTGCACTTTAAAGACTACAGCATGTGAATTCCACTCTGAGACTCTAGACCATCTCCGCAAGGCGTCGACTGAACTACAGGGAGCGGTGCCTGTCCTCAGCTTGGACAGTCAAGCGCAAAAGCAAGGAGACACAGAGGCCCTGGCGCCAGGAGAGGGAGCAGCACCTGCGCGGGGCTCGGGACAGCGTCCGTCTGGTTGCCGAGGCCGAGTTGCCCCATCTTGTTCTCTCCGAACGCGAGCACGGAGCCCGTCTCTGCAAGGAAAGAACAGCATCACAACGGGGAAAAGAACACTGAGGCTCCAAACGCGACGTGGGATCACAGGCCCCCAAACCATCACAAACAGCTCCTTCGGCAGGAAGAGCGGCAGACGTGGGGCGGCCAGCTCGGAGCAGAAGGCCCTCTAGGCCCTGGCCTCTGGGCCCGCCGTCTGATGCCAACAGGTGGGAGAGGCTATCAGCCGCTCTGAGAAGCACCCACCGGGGCTCTCCGGGCACCGTTCCCGTCCTGACCGACAGCCACAGAGGCGACTCCACCCCCGTGCCCAGGGTGGACTGTGTGGCTGCCTGCCCGGATGCGGAAGAGACCAGCCGTTCCTCACCCGTCAACGCCAAGGTGTGGTTCCGTCCACATGCTGCAGACACGATCACTTCATGGCTCAGACCCTCAATGAGTTTGGGGGCTTCTACCCTCTTGGTGTCACCGTGTCCCAGCTGCCCCTTCTCGTTGCGACCTGCAGATCAAGAGCAAGATACAGTAGGAAGGAGAGAGGGGGGCCGGGCCGGAGAGCAGCGTCCTGGGAAAGGCAGACACACCTGGGTCCCCCTGAAGGCGCCCTCCATAAGCAAGAGCCGAGGAGGCGGCGGAGCGCGCCCCGGTCCCTGTCCACAGCCAACCTCCCAAGCACCTCGAGAGGCGCCGGGTGACCAGGGCAAAGTACACAGTGTCGTCCCCAGAGACGGTTCCGCAGGCCGCCGCCACCTCCTTCACCTGCTCTGACCTGCTTTTCTGGGACAGCAGCTGGAACCCAGCCGGGAGCACTTCCCGTGGCTCCACCCCCAAGGGAGAGAGGGACTCGGCTCGGTCGGCCCTGGGGGTCCTGCACGAGCAGGGGAGCACGTGGCAACTCCCAGCTCTCACTCCCCCTGCCAGGCAATAATTCCCTCGCTCCCTTCCCGAGATGGACTTTAAGAGGGGAACCGTTTTCGACACCTGCCCCACGCAGTTTAGTCACCTCGGTGCCCTGCGTGTCTTCCGTGGACCACGTGGTTCATTTCTACTTGTCATTTCTTTCCTTCCACCTGCCCTGGAAACGATGCCCACAGAGCAGAGCCAAGCCCACCGCCTGCGGACTGCCCTCCACAGGACCCGCAGCCAGGGACAGAGGGCAGGACTGCGCAGACCACCAGCTCTTACGGAGCCGCACGGGCCGTGAGCCGCTGAGACACAGGCCTTCTGGCAAGGCCCTTGGGCCCCACAGCAGACAGGGCAAGCAGGGTGCGCGGGAGGAGCCCCTGCACCCCCCTGGTTTTCAACACCGGCTACCACAGTCCTCAAACCAAAGAGCTCAAAGGGCCCCACACAGGTCCCCCTCATCAAGAGGACCGCCACACAGCAAGAAGCAAACCTACCCGGGAGCTTTCACAGGGCCAAAAAGTCAGGGCACCTGGGGGCAGGGGAAGGAAGCAGGTCCCGCCCCTCCCTGACACTGGCCTTCTAACCTTCCACCAGGAAAAACACGGAGGGCGGAGCCACAAGGACAAGGACCAAGCATCCTGAGGGCTGGAGAGGCAGACACCAGCTTCTACCGGGAGCTGTCCCAACTCACCGGGAAAGGCATGGTTTCTCGGGCCCTTGAGAGGCCTGAGTGGCTGACAGGTGTGGACCCCTCGAGAGTGACATGTCGTAGCACTGAAGCTTCCAAACACCAGCCCGGGCTGTTTCAAGCAGCAAACCGTGGCACCAGGACGTGTCCTCTCCCTGCCCCACCCCCAAATCTGCTCGAGGGGCACAGGTCTTTGCTCTGGCACTGGGCCAAGTGCACGACCCCTGCACCACTCCTTGCCCACAGGGCCAGCACAAGGCCCATTTTTAGCAGCACCATGTAAGTGCAATTCAGTAAAGAGATCAGAAAGAAGGTATTTCCAGTTCGGAGCTCTGACAGACTGCTGTGTTCAGCGCTGGAACACTAGGCAGGAGGGGTGTGCTTTGGGGGAAGGACACACCTCCGCGCCAGTCGGGGAGAATGAAAACCGTGGCAATGTCAGCATGTCATCAAGAGACTATAAAGTTTAAATTTGGGCCAGACACACTTGTTAGTTTTTTTTTTTTTTCCAACAGCATTACAAAATTAGCCGAGTGCAGCGAAGACAACAGATGTTAATATATTTGGACTTTGGTACAGCAGCTCATGAAATTGCAAAAAATGGTTCAAACAGACCGAAATAAAAAAGCAGTCATATGGACTAAAAACTAGCCAAAGGACCAGAAACAAAGGGCGGGGACAACTGCCAACCTAGCCAGCTGGAGGAAGAGGCCAGGGACTACCAGAGGGCGTGGGGCTAAACTGAGCCTTACTCAGGACCTGCATCAACAATCTGGAAGGAAAAAACGGGCAGCAGTGCGTGGGGGCCCCGTGGAGGGGATGCTGGAGCAGGAGGTGACCAAGGGCAAGGACGCCGCCTCCCAGGGACCCGGGCCAGGGGGTCCAACTGCAGGAGACCAACTCCACTCAGAAAAAAGTAAACTCAATTGACAAGAAATCTAAAAAGAAACAGGAACCAAGCAACCAAACCTGCAGACGGGCGAGATCCCTAGAATCAGAGGGACGGGATCGCAGTGACACGGCGGCTGATGCCATGACGTGGCCGGTGGCATTTAAAGTGGCAAGAACAGAGGTCTTACGTCAACACTGTGCCACGAAGCAAGAAGGGGGGACTGTCTGCCCTGGGGACAGTGTGTCTAAAATAGGAATTCAATTCTAGGTGCCTCGGGATCACAAAGATCCAGATTCAGTTAGAACATTCAGGAAAAAGGAGGATCAAAAGAGAGGACTCAGGGGTGCCTGGGTGTGGCTCAGTTAGTTAAATGTCTGCCTTCAGCTCAGGTCATGATCCCGGGATCCTGGGATCGAGCCCCGCTTTGGCTGGGGGGGGGTCCCCCTGCTCAATGGGAAGCCCGATTCTCCTCTCCCTCCACCCCTCCCCTGCTTGTGCGCTAATAAATAAAATCTTTCCCCCCCCAAAAAGGATTCAAAAAGTTCAGTAGCTATGTACAAGCAAATGGCAGAAGGGTGCAGGAAAGGGCCGCACTTTCAGGGAATAGGCGAGACCAGCTGGAAATCAGGGAGAAGTACCGCTGCAAACAAGCCGCCCTTCCAGGCAGACGGAGGAGGAAGTCAGCCCCATGGGGGAGCCCACCCCACCCGACCCCAGACTTACCCCAGCTCCACAACTTCCCTTCCGTGGTGATAAGGAGGCTGTGGGCAGCGCACGAACCCGAGACCACGGTCCGCACCCGGACCCCCGACAGGCAGCCATATCTATGGGGCCCCCACAAATTCTGACCGAGATTGCGGTAGGCAGCTGCAAAGGGAAGAATGCAAATCAAACACCCACAGTGACCAGGGGGCAGAAAGCACCCCAAGTAAGGGTACTAGCCACAAAGCATCCACTCTCCTACCACACAGGACCCCTGGGGTGCTGCATCAGCGGGGGGGGGGGGCGCGGGGCGGGGAGGAGAAAGTCTGCAACTGCAACAGAATGACTGCCTCCACCCTATCCCCCCCCCCGTCTCTGTCCCCAAACTGGGGGGACCGCAGACACTCGGGCACAGGCTGCTGAGCACACCCACATGCAAGCAGTGGAAAAGGCAGGGCCCTCTCCCTCCTCCTAGGAGCCCAACCCAGGAAAGCTAGCGGTGGGCTCAGTATCTCCTTCCCCACACCCCTTCTCACCTTCCCCTGCCTGCCTTTCCCCCACCTTGGCCTCACCCTTGCAGCCAGAGGTTCCTTTCCAAGTGGAGTCTGAGGGTCCCCATCCTCCCCAGAACCACCTGCCCTGCCTGGCACATCTACCAGGTACCGTGCGGGGGCCCAGCTGACACCCCTCCCCTGCCACACAGTTTCCTCCTCTCCCAGGGGTCCCACTGTAGTGGCCAAGTCATGGCCCCATACTTTGTCATGTACTCCTTCCCACAGAACGCCCTTCCCTGTCCCCTGCCTGTTCTTTGAACTTCATGACAAGCACCCCCTCCTCTGGGAAGCCCTCCACGCCCCCATCCCCCTCTTTCAGCTCATGGCTCCCTGCACACCATGAGGCCGATCCTAGCACTCAAGCCTACTGAACTCATGTGCCTTCCAGGCCCTAGCAAGCCCTGGGCCTCACTAATGCCTGGCCCCCAAGAAAGCACTCAAAACAATGGAGGGTGTATGGGCAGGAAAAACATAGCTGCCTCCTTCAAAACTCCCCCTCCTCCCCATTCATGGACAGGGCATGGCCAGTGTGTTGTGTAGTATTTTCAACTTGGGGCTCTTGAGGACAGAAACACGAGCCGCATTTGTAGGCCTGTAGTGACCGTTATGAAATGCCAGTGGCTGCCACAACAGCCGTGTCACGTTAATCTGGAGGTCGGAGCTGATGAAGAGGATGCTTAATCAGACTCCGGGGAAAAGCATCCGTGAGACTCTTTGAGGCCAGTCCTGCCCTGCCCAAGCCCCACCAGCAGAGGGCGCCAGGCGCGTCCTCCTTCAGTTACAGGGGCCCCCAGGCAGGGGAACACTGCGTGCAGTCAGCACCCCAGACACACAGCAATGCCCCCCCCCACCCGAGCTCTCCCCAAAGGTGGAAGATGACCCGACAATTTCCTGGGAAAGAGCACAGCAAGCATGACAGCCTTCACAGGATCTGCTGTAGTCTGTTTATCACGAAGGTGAAAAGGACGGTGGCAGGACTGACACGTGTCATCTCTGGGAACAACGCACCGCACACAGGGACACCATGGAGGGAACAGGTGCACCACGGCGGACCCAGCTTGGAGTGGACCCGTCTCACAGGTGGCCAGATGCCCTGGTTTGCTGAAGCCTCTTCCCTAACGGCAGCTCCAGGAAGATCAATGCCCAAGATGCTGAGGGCCCGAGGGGCAGGATGTGTCTCCGCCTCTGAGGACCCCCGTTCAAGTGACCCAAGTCAAATCCAGTGCCCAGCAGCAGTGGCGGCTCCTTGGCCAGCCTGGCGGTCTGGGGACGGAGCACAAGCCACCATGTCACGCTGTCAATGACGTGGCCATCATGCTGATACCAGAGGCTTTGTCAGAGTGGGCACTGGGGGCCTGGCCGACTCCCCGGGAGACTGGAAAGGGCCAGCGCGGGAGGACGACTCCTCCTCTTCGGCTTGCACCAGTGGGACAATAAATATCCCCCCTTTCCCTAGGGTCTCCCGGCAAGGTCAGGGAGGACCCAAAGATACTTTAAAGTACTTAGGGAGGGCGCCTCGGTGGCTCAGTGGGTAAAGCCTCTGCCTTCGGCTCAGGTCATGGTCTCAGGGTCCTGGGATTGAGCCCCGCATCGGGCTCTCTGCTCAGCAGAGAGCCTGCTTTCTCCCCTCTCTCTGCCTGCCTCTCGGCCTACTTGTGATCTCTCTGTCAAATAAATAAATAAAATCTTTAAAAAATAAGAAAAAAAAATAAACTACTTAGGAAGAATGTTTGTTAATTACGTAAAACTTCACTTGAAGGGAGACCAACCAGGGAAGCAAAGGTCGGAACGGGAGAAGACAAAAAGGCACTCTTGAAATGCACCTAGAACGCCTATAACTAGGGCGTGAGAGTGGATTTTAAACCACAGGGCAGTTTCCCTCCTTCTGGACCTCCCTAGGGTGTGGGGAGCCCGGCCTGGCCTCAGAGCACCCCACCCTTTGTCCACAAGAGACGGCCCATACTCTGCCGCTTGCTTTCCTCTGGAATTCACTTCCCCGCTCCGGGCCCGAGTGTGTAACTGTGAGTGGGCCACTCACTGGAAAAGCAGCTCGGAGACCCGATGCAGCACCCACACGGGGCTAGCAGGGAGACAGCAGCTGTCACACCCCCCGAGGGGCTTCCCGGACACCAGCCCCGGGGCAGACCTGGTCCGTCTCCAGCCGGACCCCCTGGCGCTTCTGGAAGTCCTGCAGCCTTCATGGAATACGATGATGTTCTCTGCCCGGCTTGAGGCACCAGGGAGTGTCCATGTGCAAATATTTGTTCGCTGGGCAATGTTGGAAAGTACTTTGGGAATCTTTCCAAATGAAATCAAGAAGCCATAAAACGTGGCAACGGGCCAGCTTCACTTCTCCTGGTTGGCCCATATCCTCCTGAGGAGAGATACCTGTTTTCTAAAAGCTACTGGGCACCAAAAGCTACTTCTTGGGGCTTCTCTGCTCTCTCCACTCCACACACTGCCACCTGCTCTGTCTGAGCAGCTCCTGCAACAAACTGGCAGTGTGTGAAGGACCGTGGATTCTTCCGTAACGTCTAACAAGCTGGACGTGTGACATGAGACAAACGTCTTGGACATTCTGACATCCCACGGGACCAGCCTCTTCATGATCATGAAAGGAACTGATGTGAGGAGGACGATGGAAAGAAGGCATCCATGTTCTTTTTGACGGTTTATACTTTTCCCGTTTAATCCTAAATGGAACTGGGTTTTTAAAACACAGTACTGTGAGGGGTGCTTGGGTGGCTCAGTCGGTTCAGTGTCGGACCCTTGGTTCCCGCTCACATCATGATCTCACAGTCATGGGACTGAAACCCGTGTCCAGCTCTGGGCTCAGCATGGAGTCTGCTTCAGAGTCTCCCCCTCTCCCTCCTGCGTGAGCTCTCTCTCTCAAATAAATAAATAAAATCTTAAAACAACAACAACACAGAAGAGTGAAATGAGACACTGGCACAAGACCTGGGTTCAAGTCCTCCCCTGTGACTGGAGGGGCTGTGTGGCCTTAGGCAAGCTGCTTGGCCTCTCTGAACACTCTGCCAATGCAGAGCGCACCTACCTGGCGAGGACTCACAGGAACCACACGGGACACCTAGCACACAGGGAAGCACTCGACAAACAGCTTCGCACAGTTTTGGAAACCGGGTCTCATACCTTGCTGTTTAGGCACTTCTTTTCGACCAATCAAGTCCCAGTTGGTTGCCCCAAAAATCAAAAGCTGGCCTTTGCACTTAGACCCTTCAAGTTTCTACAGACAGAGAGAAGACAGGGAGGGGGGAAAAAAAAAAAAAGATTAGCTTGCAATGCTGCTTCCAGCTGGGCAGTCTGTCACACGACAGTCAGAAACAAAAGAAAAATCGTCATTCATTACTCACGCCTCCCCCTGCTGCGTCCCACAGGGTGGACGGAGGCCCAAGGTGGTCACCACCTCATCAGGGGGTGGAATCCCAAACCTGCCCGCGGCAGCTCATTTTTGAGGCCCAGGCTGATCTCTACCCGTTGATTCCTCTTGGAAGTACCTTTTGCAAAACACTAAAAAAAATCAGCTACATATATGTTTCCCTCCACCCTGCAAACTGCCTATAGCGGTATTTCCAAGAGGCCTGGCGGGGTGCACAGGGGTTCTTAAAGCAGCTGACCTTGGGGCCAGCAGGGCACTGCACATGAACTACAAGCCTCAGGAGCTCTGCGTCACCTGACTTCAGACCGTCTTTCCTCTGCGTGGGGCCTACTGTGCCTGGCACCTTTCTGGCTGGGGGGGGGGAGGGGGGGTGCGGCGGGGAAGGGACGACAACACATCATCAGAGCACCATGTGACAGGGGAGATCCCAGCCGGGCCTGTCCTCAGCCCGTCCTGGTTGCGGCCTGGGAGCCGGGGGAGCAGCGGTGAGTGGGGACAGGGAGGCTCCGGGGGAGAGGCCGTGTTCACAACCCCAGGACTCTGGAGTCCAGCCCCTCAGCCTCCCCACACAGAGCAGTGCTAGGACCACGCACCGCGGGCCAGTCAAGGGAGGACACGCCACTGTCCCATTTGGGGTGGCACTCGTGAGGATATTCTCAGCAGTGTGCTGAGTTTCTGAAATGTCCAAACACACTTTTTAAAGTCGACCAGCAGGCAGAGACTCGCTTCTGAACCACGCACCCACCTCCTCTCTGCTGTCAGCCTTGACCTCGCCACCCCAGGACACCAAAAAGAATGGTTTCCTTCTGCTTACAGAACTGCTCTCAATGAAAGAAAGCCACCCGGGCCCCGTCTTTCTAGTCTAGGCGGTGCCTGCCCCAGCGGGATGCTCGGCGACACAGTGCGTGTGTTCTGAAGAGGAACACATCTCCAGGGGGACACTGCATGACCCAGACCCGAGGTCACCAGCACCCCACGGAACAGGTCCCGCCGCGCGCGCCCACGTTTACGTGGCTGGAGGAGGACGGTCCCTGTACAGGGCCCGTGAAGGGGAAGCCAACAGCCAGGAACGGAGAAGGACCTCACCACGCGTAAATTATTTAGAGAAAGACCTTAATCGGAGGGCAGTTCCCACCCCACGGCACCCACCGACTCGGATTACTTGAATGGGAGCCTAGTTTCCCTCGGTTATCTCCCCTTCTTCTAGCTGGCGGGCCTGGCTGGAACATTCTACAGATCTACCCCAGAGGACCAACAGCAGCCAGTGGGTTCTGTCAAGTTCCCCAAGGAAGCAGCGGCCCTGGGTCTCTGCCCAGGCCCCCAGTTGGCCCTCCATGGCTCCTCAGGTCTGCACGGAGAGGGCAGGAGACGACCCCTGGGGGCACGATGTGACCCTGAAACCAGGACATGGAGGGGCACCTGCCAGAGCAGCAGACCTTCGCAGGCCTGAAGGTCCCTTGGACTTCGAGAGCTTTTGCAATGGCCCCGGGCAGGAGCGGGTGTCCCCTGTGACCCAAGGCAGCAAGGGCCTGTGGGTACCGGCTCCCAAGCCAGCTGCGCGCTTCTCCAAGACTCCTCGACCCTCCTGATACAAGGCTTGTGGCGAGCCTTCGAGCATGGAGTCCATCCAGGCCACCTCGGTCCGATTCCTCCAAAGAGACTGTTCTCTTTCTCAGGTTTTCATGTCCTGGGCCTTAGGTCCTCGCCTCACCCATCAGATGAAACTAACGGACTAGACTTCATGCCATGATCCGCACAGCTGTTTGCCATAGGTCACCTACTTTATTCCTCCCTAATGGAATTCTTACCTTTACCTTCTAGGAAAAAAAAAATTCAAGTAAGGAACAGAACTCCCAACACCCTTAAATCACAGCCTGTGCTCCTCTTGGTCACAGACCTGAGCTGGCCCGCCAAGTGCGAAGACCCCGATGTCTGCTGGCTCCACCCAGAGGAACCCCCAAGGATGGCTGTCAGGGCTGAGGGCTGGAGGCTCTGTGCTGGTGAAGCAGGGCCTACAGTCTCCCCAAGAGGAGGAGTGATTTCATCCCACCTGCTGCTCCCGACACCCCGGTCACAAAAGCTGGTCGGAGATGAATGGCCGCAGCAGAAAAATGCACTGAGCTTCTTCAATCAACAGAATAGGCTTTTTGGTTCAAAGCGATTTCTGAATTATTGCCCAAGTGCAAAGAGCACGTTAATGAGGCTGAGAGCCCACCTTTTAACGTATACCCTTTTAAAAAACCGCTACTCTCAGCAGCGGGAAGGCCGCTCAGAGAAATGTCAGCGACAAATCCCCTAACAGGCTATCATCAGCTAGAACAGACTTCAAGCTCGCTTTCTGGTCCTCTGTGTTTGGCCCCTGCAGATGGGACAGACTTGTCTGGAGCCCACACGACCTCGGCACCCCAACACTGAAGAAACCACGAAGACCCGCAGAGGTGGCGACACTCCTGTTTTCCAGAACTCTGCCAAGGCAGCCTGTGTCACCTCCAGCGTCACAGAGCTCACACATCACCCACCCCAGACCATTGCAAAATGCTCATCTGACAACACTACACAGAAGTCCGGGAGAGAGCATTTCCCGAGACTGAAATCCTAAGAATGTTCTACAAAAACACACAGTTACTCAAGGCAACCCTGCTCCTCAACCTAAGGTATCTATCTGGGTTCACCTTTAACAAGCCCCGACTTCAGCTCAGAGTTCCAGACCGCTCCTGGCAGCTGCTCTCACACACACATACCTCCTTCAGGTGGCCCTCCACGGTGGGGAAGCTTGCACAATTCTCCCTCAAAAGCCTCTCCAGAAACAAGCTAGGGACAGCTGGCTGCCTGGGGCGGGCCTGCTTGGCAGGAGCCGAGCTGATGCTGCCCTCGGAAGCCGGGAACCTGGGGTCAGGCAGGGGACCCACCCGGGACCCAGGCCTGTGGGAAAGCAGCGGGGCAGCACAGGCCTGGTCTTGACTCTGGACCAAACTCAAAAGATGCTAAAGAAGAACTGAAAACGTCGGCTGTGCGCTGTGCACGAGGCATCTGGGCGCTCAGTCTCCTGGATGTGCTCGCTAGTCCAAAGGAAACCACGCTACTGCTTGTTTTTTAAGGAAGGTACATACAGATTTGTCTACACGTATCCAAAATGGACAAAGTACACGAGTCGTAAATACGAGGCAAATGCAAACTGCAAGGCAAGGCTGGCTCTGTCTACTCCTGGGAAGCAGAGAAATCTCTAGGTAAGACTAAGAAAGGGCCCTCCCATCAGACAGGTCGGCCATGGGCAGTGCTGCTGGAGAGCCGGGTGCCCCTCTCTCTCTCTGGGACTGCACACTTGGGTGAGCCTCAACACTGGGGTAAGTAAGTATCTCTTCCCTCACTTCGGGGAAAGAAAACGCGCTGCTCCAATACGCTGATTAGAGACAGCCCTGCCGCTGACAGGCCCTGGCTCACAGGAGAACACAGCAGAGGTAGAGCCCCGCTGACCATTCTGCTCCGCTTCCCTCCTAACACACAAGGACTGGCAGGGCAACGGGCTGGAGTCCTGCACGGAGAATTACATCTGTCGAAGGATAACCCTTGCTGAGCTCCAGTTTCTCCACTCCAGCCAGTTCCTGGCACTGTCCTGCTCCCAGACCCTAGGTTAAGCCGTTTCAGTGACACAGGCTCTCCTCCCATCTGACACGCTAACCCTTTCAAGGGGAGGGCAATTATGATGCATCATCACATGAACGCTTTGCACAGGGATTACCGACGTCATCAGAAGACACCTGAGCCCATGTGGAAGTCATGTGGAGGCAGGCCCTCAAGCTCCGTGCCTCAGTTTCCTCATCCGTCAAGCGGATGAAGAAACCCGTTCTTTTTAACCATTTACGCACTGAACACCTCTGGGGGAAAGCACTCTGGTACTGCTGAGCCTCACACATCCTTTGGGGACAGAA
This sequence comes from Martes martes, assembly GCF_963455335.1. NCBI lineage: Eukaryota > Metazoa > Chordata > Mammalia > Carnivora > Mustelidae > Martes > Martes martes. The sequence goes on along the minus strand of NC_137891.1, from coordinate 179,273,921 downwards.
AAGGGTCTCTCCCCAGTGCCTACACCCTAAATGGACGTTCTTACTCGTCTGGGGCCATCTGAAATCTCTCAACACACGTCCCACACAAAGCCGGTGGGTTTGGAGGATCGCGGACCCCAGCCTAAGATGTCTGGCTCTACGCAGGGTTCCGCAGACACCAGGAGTTGAGCTGGTCACGACCTCAATTAAATTCTGCAGGCCCAACTCTAACGAGTGAACTGAAGCCCGCACAGGAGACGGGAGATGCTTCTTCCCCGGTGGGCGATGCGGAGGGGGGTACACGGAGCCGGCACGGAGCACCCGCGCCCTCGCACCGCGAGCGGCGAACAAAGCCCCAACACCTCGCCGCCCCGGGGGCTTCCCGACCTCAGGGGGAGGGCTCTCCGGAGCATGCGCCCTCGCACCCCGCCCCGGCGCCGGCCGCCCCCGCCTCCCCGGCGGCGCGAGACGGCGCAGGGCCGCACGGGGCATGCGCGGCGGCCGCCAGGCCCCGCCCCCCCGGAGTGCCGGAGCCGAGGCGGCGGGAACCTCAAAGCCCCGGCGCAAACCGCCGCTCCCCGCAGCGCCCCGGCGGCCCCCTCCCCTGGCAGCGCCCCGGCGGCGCAACGGCCGTGGGGAGGGAGAAAGGGCCCGGGGGCGGCGAGGGCACCGGGCGCCGCGACCCGCACCCGGCGCGCGCGCGCGTCCCCTCCTCCGGCCCGAGACAACTTGCAAAAGTCTCCCTTCCCGGGGCGGGAGGGGGAGGGGAGGCGGAGGGAGTCGGCTCGCGCGGCGCCGGGGGCGGGGCCATGACCCCCTCGCGCGGGCGGGCGGGCGGGCGGGCGCGGGCTCCGGCCGCCCCTCCCCCGGCGGGGGGCCCGGAGCGCGCGCCCCAACGGCCAACGGCCGCGCGGGCGGGGGCGACGGGGTCGGCTAGGCCGCGGCCCGCCCCCGCCCCCGGCCCGCGCCCTTTTGTTGTGCGGCGGCGGCGGCGGCGATGATTCAGCCCGCGGCCTGCGCCGGCCCTGCCGCCCCCGGACAGGACGCGCAGTGACTCGCCGCGGCCCCGGCACCCCCCCCCCCGACCCCCCGGCCCCGCACTCACGACGCGCTCCTTGGTGTGCTCGGGCTCGGTGATGATCACGGCTGCGCCGCCCGCCTTGGTCGCCGCCGGCCGCGCCGCGCGCTTGCCCCCACCGGGGGCCCCGTCGAGCTCCAGGCCGTCCTCATCGCCGCTGCTGCCGCCGCCGCTGCTGCTACTGCAGCGCTCGGGCCGCTCGCGCTTCCTGCCGGCCGGGCCGCCGCGCTTCCTGGGCCCGGCGCGGGCCGTGCCGTTGCCCGAGCTCGGCTCCTCCCAGGCCGCCGCCGCCGCCTTCTTCCTGGGCATGGTCGCGCTGGAGGAGACACGGGGCAGCGGCGCACAATGGACGGGTTATAAACTGCGCGGGGGGAGGGGAGCGTAGCCGAGCCACCGGCCTCCACTTCCTCCCCTGCCCTCCCCAAAGTGGCGGCCGCGGGGTGGGCGGAGAGGGGGCGAGCCGGGAGGAAATCGCGCCCCTCCCGGGCCTCGGCGCGCCTCCTCCGGGGAATCCCGCACGGGAGCCCAGGTCTCCGACTGCAATCCGCTTAGGGAAATTTAAAAAATGGAGACCCCCCCCCCCTCCCGGCCCATCCTCAAGTTAGGTTTGCCTACATCGCATCACTATTGCAGCCTGATCCCCAAAAAAGTAAAGGGAAAGAAAAAGGAGCCTCTGATTCCCTAGCTTCTAATTAGAGAAGGCTCCGGGACACTTAAAAGATCGCCCTCTGAAAGGGCTCCCCCCTCCCCGACCGCCCCACCTGCTGCTTTTGTTTCCGCGCCCCCCTCCCCGAGCCCCCTCAATTAAATGTAATTCTCTCTGCCGCCCCCCTCCCCTCCTCTCCCCGAGCCCCGAATTCCGCGCCAGCCTGGGGGTTCCGACCTCTGGCTCTAATTAGCCTAATCCCTCGGGGTGGGCTGCCCCCGTCGAAAGGGGGGCGAATGAAGCCGGCCCCCAGCCCCAAACACCTGCTCGCACAGACACGAAAAATAAAAACTTTAATGGTGCCCAACTCTCCCCGCCCCTCCCCGAACGTGTGGCCCAGCCGGTCCCTCGGATCCCGGCTGCGAAGTGCCCCGCTCCGCCGCTACTTTCCCCAAGCGTCCCTGCGCTTTTCGCCCTTTTTTTTTTTTTTTATTGATTTTGAACAATGGGATCTCTGTCTGTCTCCGATTAAACCACGTGGATCCGCCTTCCTTCCCCTTTTTATTCATTCAATCCCCCAACCCCCCTTCCTTAGGGTTGTTTTTTTTCTTTTTTTTTTTTTACCTTTTCTCCTTAAAAAAAAAAAAAAAAAAAAAGAGGGGGGGTTAAAAGAAAATAATAACTTTCCCAGATCCCGCAAACTGAACATTGTCGATTTTGATTTTCAGTCCCTACCTGGTTGGAGTGATGAGAAACCGGAGAGAAAACGGAAGAGGAGCAGCTAAGAGATGAACCGGAGGGCTTTATCCCCCCCACCTCCGGCCCAGACCAGGGCTCCAGCCCACTCACCAGATACACTTAAAATGTAAATACGAGCTTCCAGAACAAATGCTACAACACAAAACAGAAACACATGTGCTGCCGGGCGGCAAGCGAGCGCGCGACGGAGCGGGCGGCTGTGGGCCCGGAGAGCGCGCGCCCCCTGCCGGCCGGCGGACCCCGCGGCGGCCCGGCCCCGCCCCCGCCCGCGCCGGAGCCCGCGGGACCGCCGGCCCACCCGAGCTTGGGCCGGGCGCCACGCGGCCAGACTCCATGCGCCCGGGTCCTGCGCGGTCCTCCCGCTGCGCCACGCGCCCGGGGCACTCTGCGCAGCGCGTCCCGCGCCAGGGATTTCTTTGGGGTTCGGGAGAATGTTGGATTGTTTTTCCCCGGGCACGTCTAGACAGGTCACCTGAGGACACTCGCCGGAAAATAGTTACTTTGCTCACGCATCCGCCAACAAGGGACGTGCCCTAATTGAGTGATTGGAATGAAAGATGAATACAGTTTGAATAAAATTTTCTCTTGTGCCGAAGGAGGCTGCGTTTTTATTTGCCTCTGTGTCCCCAGAATGTAGCAAGGTACTGTTACATGGTAGAGTTACATAAAGATTTGCTCGGTTAGTGAACTGCCTACTGGTGGATATGCAGGCCTAGGATGCACTAGAAGCTAGTTTTGATGGAAACTTTTCATAAATATTTACTGAGGCCCCAGTACCTGCGAGATGCTCGCGGCTATGGGCTGAGGATCCAAAGCTAAAGGATGAGATTCCTGTCCTAGTGAAACACACTAACCGGAGACATAGATCATGAAGCAAGTAAGTAATCACAAGCGCCATAAGTGATGGGGTTCAGGACATGCTACCCCAAAAGATGGCACCTTGGTGTACTGAATATTAAAAACTGAAGGAGTTTCCAGAAAACCTACAAGAACGGGTTTAAGGTCACTGATCACCACCACCCCCCACCACCACCCTGCCGTCTCCCAACCTCCCCCAATACCACCTACACCCCTTCCCTCCCAACCCTTCTTCCCTAAAACAGGTCATAAAACCCTCAGGTGAGAGGTGCCCACCTAATCTCAGGAGGTAAGGATCATCTTTCTCTCAGAAGACAAAGGAACACCAAGAAGAATCCTAATAAACGAACTTTGCCACCTGCCCCCAGTGTCCTACACCTACCTCTTACTCTTTCACTTACGTTAATACTCAAAGCACCCTCCACACTCCAACAATCATAACCCAAAAAGGCACGGGAATGTTCCTTTTGGTCTTCATTCCCTTACGAGGGCTCCCATGTCACATAAAACTTACATTAAAATAAACTCGTATTGATTTTCAGACTCAGCCAGGTACCCTAAAGAGGATTGAGGAGGAAAGCTTTCTCCTGTCCCGCGAAAACGTTGCCAAGTAATACCTGTGTGGGACCTTTATGGCAATGGCACTCATCCTGTTCTGGGTTCAGGGAAGGCCTCCTTTGGAAAGTTAAACTCGGTGACTTTCAGGATGGATAAGACCCACCAGGTGAAGAGTGATAAGACTAGGGGCGCCTGGGTGGCTCAGTGGGTTCAAGCCTCTGCCTTCAGCTCAGGTCATGATCCCAGGGTCCTGGGATTGAGTCCTGGGATCAAGTCGAGTTGGGCTCTCTGCTCAGCCGGGAGCCTGCTTCCCTTCCTCTCTCTCTGCCTGCCTCTCTGCCTATTTGTGATCTTTGTCAGGTAAATAAATAAAATCTTAAAAAAAAAAAAAAAGAGTGATAAGACTACTCCAGGGTACGTGGAGGGACAGTACATACAAAAGTCCCAGGTCATTGAGAGACAAACCATGTTGAGGATAAGTGTCCCATGGGGCTGAGGGAGAAACACAATGTACCCTAAACTGGGGAATCAGGCAAGAGCGATATCACGTAGTGCCTAGTGAACCATATTAAGGATGGATTTTTCTTAGAAAATCTGTTTGCTCATCCTGGGAGGTAGATGAATTACTAGTCACCTACCAAAGACTTTTACCTGCTTCCTTTTGTCTTAGACTGCCAGAGGGTGTTCCTTCTTTAGACAACTTTCCGAAGTTGGGTAGGGTTCTAGGCTTCTTGCAATTACTTCATTCCTTAATCATTATGGCAAGAAGCAGAATTCAGGAGGCAACAAATGTCTAAACGAAGACAGAGACAGCAGGGGTCCCAACTCAAAGGTATTTGATCAGTCCCAAGTCTGTGTCCAGGGAGCCAAGAGCGCTTATGTAAGAGAACTTTAGAAATGAGAAATCAACTGGAACTTTCCAGAGATTTTCAGATAGGTCAAAACAGAGAATAGAAAAACCCTTCAAAAGCCTCTTCTTAATAGACCTGCATTAAAAAAGGTTTAGGAGATTAAACCTTGATGCTTTCATATAAAACCTAAGGCAAACCAACCAGAAAAGAATTTTGCTTAAATATGCCATCAAGTTCCCTTCAGGAAGCAGCATGCTGATGCCTGCCAGGCCTCCGTGTTTGGTTGGGTGTTCATCCTCCGAACACCCTGTGTGGCCCATTAGGAGAAGTACTGATAGTACTTTTAAATTTCAGCCCGTGAGCTTTTTCCTTTTTTTTTTTTTTTTCTCCTTCCCCATTATAAGGCTTTTTGCCAGCGCAGAAAACACATGCGTCAGGAACACTGATGCAATGAGACGCTAATATCAGATTGCATCATGTGATCCTAGGTGTGGTGCTCCTGAAACTGGTTTTTCTTGGGGTGGTGCTGCAGGAGAAAAGCACTTTGGGGATAACACCCGAGAACTGGCCCTACTCGTCAGATGGTATTTTTTTTGCATGTATATGCCTGGGGTCCCCACCACGGTGCTCCTAGGGAAAGGCGGTGTGGCTTTCCTGGCTGAAAGGGGGTGTGCGGGAGACACTCATCAGATAGGCACGTCCACAGCTGATTATGTAATCCATGTTACCTAGGGAGGCGCACCCACCAGGCAGGCTGGAAATGACACTTCCTCCTCTGAAACGCGCTCTGAATTGTATCTCACTTTCATCGAGCAGCCTCAGAGCAGCCTCAGAGCAGCCGCAGGTCTCCGGGACAGACTGTTTCGCTGCAAAACTGGAAGAGGAGAAACGAAGGTAGCTGGGATTTCTGGGGCACTTCCTAGGGGCTGGCCCCGTGTTACAGGCACTTCGCATGAGGAACTGTGGAAATGTGGGTTCCAGCCGCCAGCCTGCCATCACCCAGCCCCACCCCCCTACTCTGGTGTTTGGTGAAGTCACATGTCAGGTGAGATTAGGCAGCATTGAAAGTCCCTCCCAGAAGTGGAATGCCATTCACCTTGGCCACAGAAAGCAGCAACTCCGCGGTCTATTAAAAAAAAAAAAAAAAGATTACAGATCATGAGAAGGATGCTAATGATCAAAATTAGTCTCGATGGTCTGTGTTTGTGAGTCAGGTTAGGCTAGGGTGCTCTAACTTGGATCTCCACCTTCACTGTCCAGCATGGTGGCTGTGGGCTATCCTGAGTGCTGGAAATGTGGCTTCATGCAAATTACGGTGTGCTGGTGTGCTGGTGTGCTGAAGGCATACCCACACCGAATTTCAACATCTTAGTACCATAAAAAAGAATCTGAAATATCTCGTTAATAATTTTATCATCCTGATCACATGTTGAAATGATCATATTTTTGGCCTTAGGTCAACGGAGTACTAAAATTAACGTCACCTACTTCTTTCTACTCTTTCCAGTGTGGCTACCACAACATTTTAAATGACTTAAAACTTAAAGTTTTGTGGTTCCCATTTTATTTCCATTGGACGGCACTGCCTTCGGAAGCGTACGTGGAAAATGGGGAATTTGCTCTGCACCCAACACTTTCTGCCTCTGTTCTCGAGTGTTCCCACATGTTAAATGGCAAGATGGAGTTTGTACTAAATTTCTTTTGGGGTTCCTTCTGGAAGAATATTCCCTGATTCTGAGAACAGTAATTGGTGGGAGGAGAGATGCTTGCCATAGTGTCTGGAAAGCTGTTTCCCGGGAGAGGAAATTCTTCTAACTTTATTTCTGCCCATGAGCCATGAAGTTTTAGAATCCTAAGGATCTTTAAATATCATCGTTGGACTTTCAAGTCACCCAGGCTGCCGGGCCCTGCCAGGCTTGTGCCCTATTCATCTTTGCTTTTCCCCCAAGTACCAGGGGGCAGCCTGACAGGACTATGCTGTCAATTTGTGTTTGTTGATCTATGTAATACCCAGGTGAAGAATTGAAACCCAGAGAGGCTCTGAGACCACCTAAGGCCACACAGTGGCTGTGAGATAAGCTCCTTCTCGAAACCCTTGGTGTGGTCCCTGGACCAGCAGCTGCGGCTTCATTTGGGTGTTTGTTAAAAACACAGAATCTCAGGCTGGGCCCCAGATCAGACTGAATTTGAATCTGCATTTTTATCAAGATCCAGAAGGTGATTTTTATGTATCTTCTTGTTATGCATATATATATTTATTTATTTATGAGAGAAAGAGAGAGAGAGCATGGGGGGGGGACGGGGAGGGGAGAAGCAGGAGAGGGAGAAGCAGACTCTCTGCTGAGCAGGAAGCCTGATGCGGGGCTCGATCCCAGGACACCAAGATCATGCATGCCCTGAGCCAAAGGCAGATGCTTCACCTGCTGAGCCTCCCAGGCACCCCTTACGTGACTTAAAGTATGAAAAGTCATACCCCTTTTCTCAAGGGAAGCCTCCCTGTCTGTGCCCCGTGGGAGTTACTCTCAGCCTTGTTCCAGGGAGAGAAGACAGGATGCTGGACCCCAAGGCCCACATGCTGGCAGATGAAGACCAAGATTTCCAGAAATTCAACAAATGTTTACTGAACCTCTGTTTTGCCCAGCACCTGGAGCCGATGCCCCTGCTTTTCTTCCTGAGGGTTTGAGGGGCTTATGCTTTGTAGCCCCAGTCACCTGCACATCAAGCAAAAAGCAGCCCCTTCACAATCCCCTCCCCGCCCCATGGGTTCCAGGGTTCCTACTTACATACAGGAGTCCAGGAGAAATGTGAAATGGATACAGGCATGCCTTGGGGAGTTTGGCTTTTCAGACCCAGGACAAACAGGATAGAGGGGCGTCTGGGTGGCTCAGTGGGTTAAAGCCTCTGCCTTCGGCTCAGGTCATGATCCCAGGGTCCTGGGATCGAGCCCCGCATCGGGGTCTCTGCTCAGCGGGGAGCCTGCTTCCTCCTCTCTCTCTCTCTCTCTGCCTGCCTCTCTGCCTACTTGTGATCTCTGTCTGTCAAATAAATAAACAAAATCTTAAAAAAAAAATTCAAACAGGATAGAGATGGGTTTTGTGAACGTCTGTGTGTGAGTCTATAACCACCAGTCCCTCCGTCCCCAGCCGGGAGCTTGCCTTCATGTCTTTTCGAACCGTGATAGAACCACGCTTTATAGAATGGTCTCTAATCAACAGCTCTCCGGTCATTTTTTTGAAGACTGTCCCTTGTCTGAGCTTACCCAGGAAAGCCACATTCTGCAGACATACCATTCCGCCTGGCAGTGGGCAGTCCGGATGTACGGTTTCAAGGCAGAAAAGGAGCTGGAAGGACAAATGAAGGCAGGTCTTGGAGACATTTGCCAGCATTAACTGTGTAAGAGAGTTGAGAAGCCAGGGAGCTTTCTGGTGAGGTCAAGACACAGAGTCTGAACGGACAAGAAAAACCCCGGCTTTGGGCTCAGGGACAGAATGGGTCATTTGCCCAGGCGGCTAGTGAGAAGGCAAGGAGAGGAGCTTGTTCCGTGTGTCAGGTGGCATTGGTGGCTGGGGATCCCTGCATTTCAGGCCACATCAAGTCGTGCAAAACTACAAGTCTTGGGAACGTGAACAAAGCAAACTGGCGTGAGCTGCTGTAGCCCCAAATCCCAGACTTCCTGAGAGCCACCGTCCCTGGAGGAACAGAGTCAGCCATGGGAAGCAAAGGAACTCTTATACTGAACCAAGATGCTTTGGCGTCTATTGAACACTTAACTGTGTGCCCAGCCTCGGGCCATATGCTCTCACAGAAATGCCGATTTAATCTTTAGAACAACCATACAGCATGAATACCATCGTTGGTCCCTGCTTTAGTCTGCTTGGGGCTGCGTGACAAGGTACCACAGACTGGCGGAGGGTGGGGGGCGTGTGACTTAATACACAGACATTTATTTTCTCCCAATTCTGGAGGCTGGAAGTCCAAAATCAAGGTGTCAGCAGGGTTGGTTTCCTCCTCAGTAGGTTAGCGCTGTCAGATGGCTGGCTGCTCACTTTGCTGTCGCCTGGGTTTCCCTCTGTATGTGTCTGTGTGCTGATCTCTTACTAGGGACAATGGTCATGTTGGATATTGCCCAGCTTTGTGATCCCGTTCTAAGTTGCTTCTTTCCTCAAAGATCCTAAAGACCCATTCTGAGGCACTTGGGGTTAGGACAACAGAATTTGATTGGGAAGGGAGGGGAGACACCGTTCATCCCGCAATGGTCCCATTTTACAGATGGAGAAACTCAGACAAAAAGAGGTTCAGGGAGTTGGGCAAGGTCTCACAGGGGGATGTGATGAAGCCAAGATTTCCCCCTAAGCTGCTGACCCTGTTCCCTCTTGTGTGGGGGACAGACCCAGCACAGGGTCTCAGGCAGGGGCAACCTCTGTGAACGCAAGCAAGATCCCACAAATGTACGGAGGTGGGCACAGTCACCCGGCCGAAGGAAAGGGGGCTCCACACGGGACTGTGGCCCAGCAGGCAGCACAGAAAGCGTGCAGTGGGGTTCATTTTAGCCCCCCACCCCGAATGCCCTCTCCAGGGCACTGTGAAGTAAAGCACTGTTCCCAAGAGAGGGAGAGCCTTGGAAAGGGGCGGCGGGTGGGGGGCAATGTGGCTTTAAGTCAATGTGTCTCTTGCTCGACCCTCTCTGGGGAGACATGCCTTCATTTTCTTAAATCCCCCCTCTTCCTAGGACCCCTTCTTTTTTCTACCTTATCTCACTATCCCTGCTGGAGTCTCAGCTCAGTTCCTCAGCTGGAAACAGCAGGTGGACGGCAGCAATGGTGCTTGTGGTTTTTCAGGCTGGGAGTCTCAAAAAGAGGTGTCATCTGAAAATACAGCCTCCACTGTGGGCCATGGCCGTGCTGGGCGTGGAGCCGGATCGTGCCGGGGTCCAGCATCTACTCCATGTCCGTGCTATTCTGGGCATGGACCATGTGGCTGGACAAGTCCAAGGCGTGGGCTGAGCCCCCGCTGTGTGCAGAGCCCTCCCCAAGGCCAGGCCTGTCAACCACCATATCATGGCCTTAGATTAGGCCCCTTGACCCAGTCAACACGGAGGCACGGTGTCCCCAAGCCTCAGCTTCCTCTCTCCGTTCAGCAGATCAGGCAGCAGGAACAGCATGTGCAAAGACCCTGAGGTGCGAGTGCCTTCTGTTCTTTTGGGCCAAGTGGAGAAGGAGGAAGAAGATGACTATAGACCCAACTGCTGGGAAGGGGCCAGCCCGGTGAGCTGTGTTCTGTGTGGGTAGAGCAGTTAATTTTGTAACGAACAGGGGGAAGCAGTGGTTTGGAGAGGTTCTGAGGGTCAAGGTTGTTCAACCGGTAGGTTCCAAGGTGATGGATGACTGGGACTCTGTGATTTGGAAACCCACGCTCTTTTTGCCACACATCACGGCTCCTCTACCCTGAGACCTGGACCCCTTCTCAGAATATACCTCAACGACATCAGGCTGAGTCGGGAAGCTTGGACCCCGGGCATCCTCACTGCAAAATGAAGGGGATGGGTCTGCACTCCATGGATGTGCCCCTCAGACATGCCCTTGAATGTGCTCTGTGGATGCAAACCAGAGATAGGCCCTGCAGGTATGCTCTGTAGACGCACGCTGTCAGCATGCCCCATGGGTACGTTCCGTGGATGCACGCCATAGACGGGTACCACGGTTGTGCACTGTGGACACCCACCACTGACAAGCTTCATGGATGTGCTCTGGGGATATACACTACAGACAGACTTCATGGGCAGGCACTGCGGCAATGTACCCGGAGGTGGCTTGGGCTGGTACACAGATGAACATTTTAAAAATTCCAATTGCTACAAATTAATTTCAGTGCAAGTTAGAACTACCTGTACGTGTGTGGTAATGAGAAATCAAATCCATGCTTTCAATAATGACTGCTCTGGCGCTCCCCTTTAAATATTACCCATCTCAGTTTAAAATAGGTGTTGATTTAAGGCGAGATACTCAGGCAGGTGCTGTGCAGATCTTGAGGCAAGTGGTCCACAAACAACTTTGTCCGGAGAGATCAGGAGTCTTTTCTCTCCCACCTCCGGGGTTCTTTGGTCTGTGATGGACCACGGACTCCGAGGACCGGGAAAGATGGGTTCGTGGCGGAGAAAGCAAGTCTATTTAAAGGCACGCGCTGAATCACGCAGGTCTGGACCTGATCCATGGGAGCCTCCTTGCCTTTGCATGTGTGACCAGGTGTGCAACCCGTCATCAAACACCAGCCTGATTATGGGGCTTAGGAAGCAGGAAGCTGGCCCCCCGAGGAGGATGAGCCTTGCAGGTGGGAACCTGATCTTGGCATGTCGTGTCTAGCGTCTAGGTGCGAAATACAGTCATTTCTATGTCTATTAGGTTGCTCTGGAAAGTATCATTTTCTAGCTGGAACCCAGTTTCCTCCTTTGAGGGACGAGAGAGCAGAACGTCGGAGAAGGTCCTCTGTCTCCCGGTCGGAGCCGAAAGAAACAAGGCCCTCCTCCCCACCAGAAGGCCAGGACCCACCTTGACAACTAAACCACTCATTATTTTTTATCTTCTGGATGGTTTGAATAACTATTATTATGCACGCTTTTTTTTTTTTCTTCAAAAGAGCATGTTTATTACCAAACCTCATTAAATTGCCTGGGTCTTGGGCTGTTGGAGGGAAGGAAGGAATTTGGTTGGACCCAGAAGCGTTCTCCTCCCACACCATTCCCTAATGGTCTGTGTCCAAAACAGGGTGCTAGGGATTTCTGGGCAACCAGTCTGACAGGGACAGGGTTTCCAGATGACTCATGGGGCAGTGGTGAACACAGGTGACCCCAGGAATGCGGGCAGGGCCCTTCTGGGGAGGCAGAAAAGGGTGGACCCCAGGGAGAGACAGCGAGGGAGGGATTTGGGGAGCACAGACTTTGGAACTGGCCTGCCCAGGTTTGGATCCCCGCTTTGTTGTTTGCTGTGCGACCTTGCACCAGTTAAAGAGCTCTCTGGGCTTCACTTCCGTCCTCTGAAAGTGGGAATTTTATTTTATTTTTTTAAAAGATTTTATTTATTTATTTGACAGAGAGAGAGAGACATAGTGAGAGAGGGAACACAAGCAGGGGGAGTGGGAGATGGAGAAGCAGGCTTCCTGCTGAGCAGGGAGCCCGATGTGGGGCTCGATCCCAGGACCCTGGGATCATGACCCAAGCTGAAGGCAGATGCTTAATGACTGAACCACCCAGGCATCCCTGAAAGTGGGAATTTTAACAATAAAATCTACCTTAGAGCCATCTTCATTCTGTGGCCCAAGGGGGCTGATCTTAGAATGGTGCCCAGCGTGTAGTAAGTGGGGTGCTGATATCACAAGGATTAGGCTGAGTGAAAAAGTCAACCTTAGGGGCACCTGATGGCTCAGTTGTTAGGTGTCTGGGTCGTGGTCCTGGGGTCCTGGGATGGAGCCCCGCATCAGGCTCCTTACTCAGCAGGAAGCCTGCTTCTCCCTCTCCCACTCCCCTGCTTGTACTCCTTCTCTGGCTGTCTCTCTCTCTGTGTCAAATAAATAAATAAAATCTTTTTAAAAAAGGGGGGCAGGGAAGAAAAAGTCAACCTTAGAAGTTTGGTGGTTTGTTCCCTCTTCTTGCGTCGTGTTCCATGTGGTGTGACCTGTCACAGCTCCCTCAACCAACCATTTGTCCGATGAGAAGACATTCTGGTTGTTCCCACGTTTGGGCTATTACAAGTAAAGTTGCTATGAATATTCGTAGATCGGTGTTTGTGTGGATGTGAGTTTTTGTTTCTCTGGGATAAAAGCCCAAGTGTGTCATCGCTGGGTCAAAGGGTAAGTGTATATTTAGTTTTGTTAAAGAAACTGCCAAACTATTTTCGACAGTGGCTGTAGCATTTATATTCCCGCCAGCTGTGTACGAGACAACCCGTTTCTCCGCACGCTCGCTGGCATCTGGCCACTGTCCTTTTTTATATTACCTGTTCTAACAGGTACGTCATGATGTGTCACTGGGGTCTTGATTTGCATTTCCCTTATGACTGGTGATGCTGACCGTCTTTCCACGTACCTGTCTGGCATCTGTAGGTCCTCTTCCCTGAAATGGCTCATGTCTTTGACCCATTTTTCTAATTGCATTTTCTTTTTTTCTTTCTTTCTTTCTTTCTCGCTTTCTGTTGAGGTTGGAGAGTTCCTTATGTATTTTAGGTATGAGTCCTTCGTCAGGTGTATGGGTTGGAAATCTTTTCTCCTGGTTTGTAGCTCATCTTTCCATCCTAACAGGGTTTTATCATAGGATGAAATTTCCTAATTTTGATGAAGTCCAATTTAATTGATTTTTTTTTTTCTTTTGCGGATCGTGCTTTGGATGGAGCTCCGGGGTGGGTGAAAACGTGGAGATTTGGGGAGAACGGGAGATCTTAGGGCGGGGAAGTCCCTGCGCTTCTCACATCCCCTGCCCTGTGCATCTCTTCCATCTGGCTGTTTCTGAGTTATGGCCTTTTTTTCCTGAGTTATATCCTTTTGTAATCAACCAGGGATCTGGGAAGAAGAGAAAAAAGAAGGAGGAGGAGGGAGAGGAAGAATAGGAAAGCAGAGGAGGAGCAGGAGGGGAAGAAGAAAGGGGAAGGGAAGGAGGGGGAGGGGGAGGGGAAGGAGGGGGAGGGGGAGGGGAAGGAGGGGGAGGGGGAGGGGAAGGAGGGGGAGGGGGAGGGGAAGGAGCAGGAGGGGGAGGGGGAGAGAAGCGGGGAGGTAGGAAAGCATCCCTAGCCCTAGGGTCCAAAGACCTTCTTCTCCATTTTCTTCTAAATGTTGGATAGTTTTGTGTTTTACTTTAAGTCTTTGATCCATTTGGAGTTAATTTTTATGTGAGCTAGGAGGTTGAAGTCAAGTTCACGTTCTCGGCCTGTGGATATCCAATCTTCCTTCCTCTTTCAAACAGGGACTTGTAACCAGGACACTTGGCCACCTCAAGGCTTTCTGTATCGTGTTCCCTGCAGGATTTTGTTGGAAGAAAAAAATGTCGCGGCTAAAATAGTTTGAAAACTGTGGAACGAGAAGATACAGACGCTTTCCAGGCTCTAATATCTTGTTAGTTCTAAACCCTGGGGGGAGGCATGGAGCTCAGCAGCGGGCTGGAGAGCACCCCCAGAGCAGGGACTCCTGGGTGCTGGGTCGCTCTCACCATCTGGGCTCTCCTCCCCAGATGGGGCCTCTTAACCACAGAAGGAGTGATCCTCTGCCTGGAGGCTCATCAGTGGGACAAATGACATCCCTGGCCATTGGGCATGGGCCTGCGGGGAGGCAGGCGGCCCCCTTGTGAGGAGCAATTACGAGCTGGCCATGGGGATAAGTGGGTGAACGTCAGGGGGAAGAATGCACAAGGGCAGACCCGCCTTGAGGACTGGGGGGGGGGGCGGCTTTACCAGGCAAATTTAAATACTTGCTTCTACTCACCGGATGCTCTGATGCTGGGAGAGAATTCCCCCCAGATGCTGCAGGGGAAGCTTCGGAGGGTTGCAGGAGGCACGAGGAAAGTGCCCCCCGCACCCCCACCCCCCAGCACGTCTCCACTCCAGGATCCATCGCCCATCAGCAACCACCCAGACTCCCTGATGAACTTCCTCTCCACTCTCTGCCATCCCCACCCACTGCAATGAGACCTGAAGGTCACTTGTCAAAATCTCCTGTTTCAGACAAGAAAAAGCAGCTAAAGATAGTAGCACAGGGAAGGTCCCTTCTCGCCTCAGTGTGGGGCTCTAAGTGATCAAAGCATGTTTGTCTTCTGTCTTGGGCTTCCCAACCACCTGCTGAGGCCACCGGGTCACCGATTACAATTACGATGTCTCTAGTACATCAGGGAAGCCTGAGGCTCGGGAAGGTCGAGAACTCGCCTGTTCACTCTTCTCTCTCCCTCCACCAGGGCCGAAAGCTTAGAGGGATGCCCTAGGCTTGGCTCATTTACCGCTGCCTCCCCAGCTCTCTGCACAGCTTCCAGAACCTAGTAGTTGCTCAGTAAGTGCTCTACAGGTGAGCACAGTAACGGGCGCAGAGCTTAGGTAAACCTTCCTGACAATTTTTTTTTTTAAGATTTTATTTATTTATTTGACAGGAGATCACAAGTAGGCAGAGAGGCAGGCAGAGAGAGAGGAGGAAGCAGGCTCCCTGCTGAACAGAGAGCCCGATGTGGGGCTTGATCCCAGGACCCTGGGATCATGACCTGAGCCTAAGGCAGAGGCTTTAACCCACTGAGCCACACAGGCGCCCCGGCAATTCTCTTTTTTGCAATGAGATCTAAATCGCAGCCAACGACAGGAAGGAGTGTGTGATCAATGAATGGGCCAAGAGCGTATGAAAAAAAAAAGAAAAAAAAAAGAGGCACAGAGAGTCCAGATCTAACCCACGAGTTAAGAATGACCTTTAGGGGTGCCTGGGTGGCTCAGTCCATTAAGCATCTGCCTTGGCTCAGGTCATGATCCTGGAGTCTGGAGGGGTCGCGCCTCACGTCTGGCTCCTTGCTTAGTGGGGAGACTGCTTCTCCCTCCCCTTACTCATTCTGTCTCTTTCTCTCTCTCTAATAAATAAATATAATCTTAAAAACAAAAAGGATGGTTTTTATATTTGAACCTCAGTTGAGCAAAAATGTTATGCCCTCCCCGAAGAACTTCACTCTGCTTTCTCGTAGACCCGTGGTACAAACAAATTCTCCTCGGTGATAAATGTAGGGTTTGACAACAAATGGAAGCATTTATGAAAATTCATTTTATCCCTTGTTATGTAAGCAGCCACATGGTGCCTGCAAGTGGGGCTCTTGGCTCACCCAGCCTGGAAGATTTACTGTCTGGGCCTTTACAGAGGTTTGCGGTCCCCAGCTCTAGAGGGAGGGACATCGGAACTCACTGCAAGTGTTGGGGGTGACGGGAGGGCATCCGGACAAAGTGGTAAAGACGCGGGTGGCAGGTCTTGTGCCCCTGGGCAGGGGAGGATGGCGTGGCCAGGAGGAGGCGAGCAGCAGTGGCAGGGGGGAAGACATTGCCACATTCCCAGAGATCGAACATGGTGACTGACATTTACAAAGCACCTGCCACAGGCCAGGGGCTTTCTACAGACACCTGCCAGGCGATGAAAGTGTTGTTCGTATCCTGCTTTCCCATGAAGAAACTGAGGCCCGAGAAAATTTTCTCAGCCAGTAGGAGGCAGAGCTAGAACTCCGTGATGGTTAACTTTATGTGTCCACTTAAACTGGGCTGAGGCATGCAGATAGCTGGTAAAACATTATTTCTAGCTATTTCTGAGAGCACAGTTTTGGGGAAGATTAGCATTTGAGCAGGTAAACTGAGTAAAGAAGGGGACCCTCACCGGTACAGCTGGGCATCTTCCAAACCCTAGAGGGCAGAGATCGAATAAAAGGCAGAAGAAGGGTGAATTCTCTCTCTGTTGGAGCTGGGACACCCGTCTTCTCCTGCCTTCAGTGATCAGCGCTCCTGGTTCTCAGGCCTTAGGACTTGGACCGGGACTTACACAGCTGGTCCCCTAGTTCTCAGCCTTTGGGTCTGGACGCTATCCTACTGGCTTTTCTAGCACGCAGTCGGCAGATGACCGTGCTTCTCAGCCTCTGTGATTGCGTGAGTCAACCCTTCACAATAAATCTCTTTATTGTTCCTGTATTAAACCTATTGGTTCTGTTTCTCTGGAGAAGCTCATATAGATCATAATCCAAGGTTGACCAACATCTGAGCCCATCTCTCTCCTGGACACCAGGCTGTCTCTAGAAAGTGGGGCTGCCCCCCAACACCCCCAATCCTGCAGAACCTGCTCTGCTCTGTTTTGCAACCACAAATACTTCTTAGGTGCCCGCCCTGTGCCCAGGATTATTTTGAGTCCTCAAACTCCTATTCACCCTTCAAAACCTTTTCCAAGGTCACATCTTTCCAAAAGCATTCTCCGGTATGTATACCAGTGATGATGATGATGACGGTGGTGGATGAAGCAGGCCCCGTCTTTTCCAAGTAGTTTTGCATTTAATGCCCACAGCAGCCCTTTTTACCAGACACTGTCATCACCAACCTGTTTAAGGTCGAGGAAACTGAAGCCCAGAGAGGTTAAGGAAGTAGTCCAAGGTTGAACAGCCGGTAATGCAGGATCCAAGCATAGTTCCCAGTGATTCCAGAGTCAGCAGTCTCAACCACACACTCTACTGCTTCCAGAGTAAGAATGAATCCTTTCCCGCCTCTGTGTTCAAAAGTTCCAAATCCCTACCAGGGGCTTCACCAATTACATGTCATGAGCTCTTCATAACGATCCGAGGGGCAGGTCTTCTCACTGTTACCCTTGAAATTTTGTTGGCGCTCAGAGAGGTGAGGAAGATGCCCAGAACTCGCTCAGGTGGACAGATCCCAGCTGGCACAGCTGCTTCTGGGGCCCCCAAGAAAACTCCCGGGGAGAGTTCTCCAGTGTAAAGCCCCCTCCCCGCCGGAGTCCTCCCCACCCACAAGGTGGCTCCTGGAATTACCCCAACCTCTGCAGCCCATCAGCTTCCCCGGGGCCGTGCGCTCCTCCTGCCCAGCTCAGCCCAGGACACTTTGGGTCCCGGCCCCTGAGAGATGCGTGGGCTGTGCCTTCAACAGTGCAAGGGAGGGGCCTTTGGACAGGCACCAAGTTCAAACCTGCTTTGCCTGACATGACCCTCTCTGGGCGGCCCCGGCTTCCCAGCTGCCAGCCTGGCCGTGCCAGGGCCCAAGGAGGATGCTTTGGGCAAAACCCCCTGCACGAGGGAGCTGAGCTTGCGGAAGGTGTGCCCCAGAGGGGTGGACGGCTGAGGGCTCTTCTTTGGGCTGGCAGCTCTGCCCAGAGAAGGCTGGAAAATCTCTGTCCCCGCCTCCGCCTTCATCTTGAAACACGAACCTCAACCCCAAATGTGGACGTCCTTCAACCTGGCCACGAATCCTTACTACACCTTGCGTCAGAGAAAAGCTCTTGTCCGAAGCTTTTCATGCACGTATTAAAAATGGCTTCTTTTGGGGCGCCTGGGTGGCTCAGTGGGTTAAAGCCTCTGCCTTCGGCTCGGGTCATGATCTCAGGGTCCTGGGATCGAGCCCCATTGGGCTCTCTGCTCAGCGGGGAGCCTGCTTCTCCCTCTCTCTCTGCCTGCTGCTCTGCCTACTTGTGATCTCGGTTTCTCAAATGAATAAATAAAATCTTTAAAAAAAAATGGCTTCTTTTTTCTTTTTTTTTTTTTTAAAGAATTTATTTATTTGACAGAGAGTGAGAGAAGGAGAGAGAGCACAAGCAGGGGGAGCAGCAGAGGGAGAGGGGGAAGCAGGCTCCCTGCTCAGCAGGGAGCCCAATGCGGGACTCGATCCCAGGACCCTGAGATCATGACCTGAGCCGAAGGCAGAGGCCTTAACCCACTGAGCCACCCAGGCGCCCCTCTTTTTTTTTTTTTTTTTTAAGATTTTATTTATTCATTTGAGAGAGAATGCACACAAGCAGGGGCAGGGGCAGTGGGAGAGGGAGAAGCAAGCTTCCTGCTGAGCGGAGAGCCCGACATGTGGGGCTCCATCCAAGGACCCTTGGATCATGACCTGAGCTGAAGGCAGATGCTTAACCGACTGAGC
Source organism: Martes martes (assembly GCF_963455335.1). Classification (NCBI taxonomy): domain Eukaryota; kingdom Metazoa; phylum Chordata; class Mammalia; order Carnivora; family Mustelidae; genus Martes; species Martes martes. The sequence goes on along the minus strand of NC_137891.1, from coordinate 179,255,570 downwards.
CACCCAGGCACTCCTAAAAACAGTTTCTGAGGCAAGGACTAAACAAACCACAGAACTTTTTGTCTTTAGGAGTATTGTATCCACAATTTACAAACTGAGGCTGGTTTCCCCTTAGCGGAATGACAGAGGCAAAGGGCAGGACTAGTTCTGAGGCTGTGGACACAAACTGCGCATGGGAAGAACAGAGTAGCTGTGGACACGGCCGGAAGCACGCACGCCACGACCCTGCTCCCATCCTGGCTTTGGCAGATGGCTTTCAGATTCCTAACCCCAAACACCCTGCGTCTGACTACACTCTGCCGGTCTTTATGGATCATGTGAGCTCTGTGACCCTCAGCATGTACCCTATGCGGGTGTTGACACTTTGTGTATTTTAACTTACAGGTTGAACAGGTGGGTGGTGGTGTTGTCCCCATTTAGAGACCAGAAAATTGAGGCACAGGCACTGAGAGGCTTGGTCAGGGAGAGTGCCTCCGTGGCACGCCGACCCACCACTTCCAACCATTTCTGCTGTCCCTGGTGACTCATCCGGGCTCAGCAGGACCCCTGGGCTTTGCCTGACTTCCAGCTGCCGTCTGGCATTAGGGAGCTGTCCCCGGGGAGACGGTGGGGGGTGGCAAAGGGCGGGGCTCACCCTGTGTGCATCTCGGGGACCACAGGCTTGTGCTGCCTCTCATTCAATGCCTGAAAACCGTGGCTTCGGGTATTTTGTCCAATTTCATGGTTGTTTACAATGGGGGCTGGAACCGTGGTACCCATTACTGGGTACCCATACCTTGCTGACTGGTGGGTTTGCTTTTATTGTTTTCCTTAAAAGTTTCAAATTGCGGTGAGATATACATAACATAAAATATACCACGTAAAGCACTTAAATTAAATTAATTAATTAATTCATTTAGAGACAGAGAGTGTGAGCGCGCGGAGAGACAGAGGGCAGAGGGAAAGAGAAAATCCCAAGCAGACTCCCCACCGAGGGTAGAGCCCGATGCAGGGCTCGATCTCACAACCTTGAGGTCATGACCCTGAGATCACGACCTGAGCCCAAATCAAGAGTCCGACGCTTTTCACACGGAGCCACCGAGGGGCCCCGACACTCAAACCGTTTTTAGGCCCATAATTCAGTGGCAGCCATGGCCACCGTCCAACTCCAGAACTTTGTCGGTTTCCTGCAGGGAGACTCAGAACCCACGAACTCAGCCTCCTGCTCCCCCTCCTTCACCCCTGGGCAGCCACCCTGCTCCCTTTCGTGAGTCTGCCTGCTCTAAGCACCTTACAGAGGTGGGCGTGCTGATGTTTCCTGAACATCTATTGGAAAATGAGGGTCCCTGAAGGAAAAGTAGAGAAATTCAGGAAAGGAGGGGAAAGACTGTCCAATGACGCATTACTTTGTAAAAAAAAATTTTTTTCCCATTTATAGCAGAACTTTCTGGGAGCCTTCAAAGCCAGCTGCTGGGTTCGCTTCTCAGCCAGGGGCTCTAGCTAGCTGAGGCAGATAAATGATTATAGGGCACCGGGACCGCCAGGACCCAGGCGCTATGGAGACCTAACCCAAACCACGCTCCTGACCAGTGAACAGCGGGGTTTGTTCGAGCGTCAGAATTCAGACTTGGGGGCGCCTGGGTGGCTCAGTGGGTTAAGGCCTCTGCCTTCAACTCGGGTCATGATCTCAGGGTCCTGGGATTGAGCCCCGCATCGGGCTCTCTGTTCAGCAGGGAGCCTGCTTTCTCCTCTCTGCCTGCCTCCCTGCCTGCTTGTGCTCTCTCTCTCTCAAATAAATGAATAAATAAAATCTTAAAAAAAAAAAAAAAAAGAGTTCAGACCTGGGGCCTCACGCGCGCCTCTCCAGGGCACTGGTTTCCCAGGAGAGCCCCTTTCCAGCTCTGAACGCCCCCAGCTCTGCCCTGATCAGGGACCCTGGATGTGCTTCTCCGTGGCCCTGCCTTCTGTGGCCTCCCCTTTCTAGTCCCTCAGCCAGGCAATGTTTTTTTTTTCTCAGGTGGCCTTTATTTATTTATTTTTAACACAACCAGTTATTGTTTTGGTGGATTCTGCCGTGGTGGGGACCTTTAGGAGCAGATCACCTTAAACGGGGGTTATCATAGCCCTGGGGCTGGGCCCTTGGCAAACGATTTAGTCCCTGCCCCCAAGGAATCTAAAAGCTAACCCTGGGTGGTTTTTTTTGGCCAGAGAGGAAGCTGGCATCAAAGACCAGCTTGGAGAAATCACCATGAGGAGAATTACCCTTTCTTGTGCTTTTACTAGGGACAATTGTGTACTTAACACACACTATTTTATTCCTTCTCAGGAAGGGGGGTGGGCATTGTTAACCTTCCTCTGTGGGAAGCTCAGAGCCGTGAACGGATTAGCTTTACTCCCACAGCTGGTCTGTGGTAAAGCTAGATAATGCCAGTTTATTACTATTATTATTATTATTTATTATAGGTAGCATGTATCAAGCATTCAGTAGGTGCTGGCAAAGATTTATGCACTCTAGGTATATCTTCTTTTATATAATTCTCGTTATAGTCCCATGAGGTGAGGGGGGGGTGTCTTTCAAGATCATTCCCATTCTACAGATGACAAAACTGAGGAACATTCTCTCTCATGGCAGCCTAGCCAGTCCGTGGGGGAGGGCAGACTTGAACTCAGGGCTTCCACACCAGTCGTTAACCTTTAGCTCACCCTGAACCCTGACCTCCGACCTGCTGGCTGACTCACAGCTGCCCTGTACACGGAAGACATTAGCAATTTCATTACAGGCAGACTTGGGGTCTGGGGTTTGAAATGATCCCATCTGATCTTGGAGGAGGGGGAGGCTGGGACGGGGAGCCTTTGGGATGTGTCTTTGATCCCTGCAGACCAGGTCACCTCTCCCGAGAAAGGCAATGGCCCCACTCACCCCGCCCACCCCGCCGGGGCCCTCCTCTCCCCTCCCCTCCCCTCCCCACCCTTCCCCCCCACCCCCGGGGGGATTCATTATCTCTTGGCAGAGTCTTCGAGATTGTGTGCGCTTAGTTCACAGGCATTTGCAAGTTTGGCCACAATCTCTGTTCGGGACTGGTGAAAACACAGGCCCCCATATGTGAATTTTATGTCTGCTTTCTCATTAAGAGAAGTTTTAGCTCTTTTTGGAAAGAGCTTTTTCTACCTTCCCATTCCTTCAGGCTGGCTGTGAAGTTAACCCTTTATTCTACCCATCCTTTTTTTTTTTTTTTTTTTAAGATTTGAGAGAGACAGAGAGCTAGCACAAGCAGGGGGGAGGGGCAGAGGCAGAAGGAGAAGCAGGCTCCCTGTCGACGTGATCTCAGGGTGGGTCAGGACTTCGGGATCACGACCTGAGCTGAAACCAGCTGCTTAACGGGCTGAGTCACCCCGGTGCCCCTCTACCCATCCCTCTTAAAATGGAATCTTTCTTTTGTCCCTGCCCCCCCCTCATGTTTTTTTCTTAAGACTCTTTTCATTGAGGTGTAATTTGCAAACAGTGAAACTCACCAGAGACCTTCGGCCCTACAGCTCAGTGCCTGGCCCTGGGGTGGGCACCGTTTCTCTAGGACCCTCCAGGCAGAGGGACACCCCATCCTGGCCTTCATGGAGTCAGCCGGCTGAAGGCAGAGCTGGGAGGGAACAGGTCATCTCCCTGGGTGGGGACCCGGGTCACGAGACAGACCGCTCTGACAGACGGAAGTAGCCCGCGGAGGACCTTCCCGGCTACGGGGCTGGGGGGGGGGCGGGGGGGGGGAGGTGGTGGAGAAGGACCCGACAGTGTGTGTGTCTGCAAATCCCAACCCGGACGCGGGGTGCTCTTAAAGATAAAACGATGGCTCCTGACGCCCGTTAAAAGCTGCAGGGAAGGTTATTCAAGATGATTGCAGTTGGGGAAAGACTGTTGCAGGAGGAGGGAGAGAAGCGGCCGAGCTCCCCATACACCGTGGGCAGTTGGGGATTTTCAGCGGGAGCGAGGGGCGAGAGGGGTGAATGGCGTTGCTTTATCAGTGCTCTGGCTAGGAGGGAGCTGCTCGCCTGATTTATTCCTGACTTCCATTTGCACGTTTATTTGCCCAAGGCCAGATGGGGAGACAGATCTAGCACATTTTTACAAATGGGGAAGGGGTGGCCCCATTTGTACATTGGTTTTTTGCGGGGAAGCCGGTAGGCAATGATAGGGGGAGGGGACAGTAGAGGGCAAAACACAAAGTTTCCCCTTGGGGGTGAAGGTGACTCTCTCAGAATGAACTCGGTCTTGGTTTCCTTCAGATACCCCCGCCCTAGCATTCTGTTCTTCCGAAGAGCCACTTTTGGAAGTTTTCATTTCACAGATATTTACGGAGCGTTGGCTGAGCCAGGGACTGTTCCTGGTACCGGGGATATGGCAGGGACCAATTCAGACTCAGATCCTGCCCTTCTGGGGCTTCCATTCTATTGTAGGGAGACACACATTAAGCCAGATGAGGAGGTGAACCGTGACAAGCGTCAGGGAAGGGGGCCATAGCAGAGGAGGGGAGATGGTATGCAGTTGCTAACAGGGGGTGGGCAGAAAATGTTTCGCTGGGAAGGAGGCATTCTGACTAGGGAGCTAGCTGGGAGACAGGAGTATATCTGGGGTAAAAACACTGGGCAGTGAGAAAAGCAGGTGCAAAGGCCCTGAGGTAGGCAAATGCTGACTATATTAAGGATCCACAGGGAGGGAGGCTGGTGTGGCTAGGATGGGGGAGAGAGGTGAGGAAATAAGGTGGGACAGTTAAGGGGTGTAGGGGAGGTCATATAGGGCTTCAGCTGGAACCCTGAGGGCACCGAGTAGACGAGGGACACCTCTTCTTACTTTTTAAAAACTTTGCTCAGCTCTGTTGAGAAAGGGCCAAGGGAGGCAGTGGGGAGATCGGTTGGGATTCCGATGTGACAATCCAAGTGAGAAATGAGCATGGGCAGGTGGTGAGGAATGGTTGCATTCAGGTAAATTCTGAAGGCAAGGCCACTGGATTCATCGATCGTGGGTGTGGGAGCGAAAACAAAAGCTGACTCTAATTTTCAGCCTAAGCAAATGGTAGCACGGAGGACAGTGGAGACCCACTGGGTCTAAGCAGGTTGGCATGGTGGGGGCAGGACACCACATGAGAAGAGGGGGCCGAACCACTTGGGAGCTCAGTCTGGGACAGGGGGACATGAGAAGGCACTGGAGATCCATGTGGAGGTGGGGAGCAGGCAGCCGGCTTTGCGTCTGGAGTTGGGAAGAGGGCTGGCTTGGAGGTAGAATTATGTGAGTCAGCTGCTTGGGGCAAACATGTGATTAGAGCCTCAAAACCACACAGGATCTTCCGGGGGAACAGCATCTTGGAGAGCTGCTCGCAGCTCTGCCCCTTTCAGGGCTCACATTTCACAGGAGAAAAAGCGAGGTCCAGAGAGGGGAGGTTTCGGCTCCAAGGTCGCACAGCCCGCTGATGGCAAAATTAGAAATAAGACCTTGATATCCCGGTTGCCAAGGTCAGCGTCCTTTCCTCATCTGGCTTCTTAGTGCCTTTTTATGATGAATGGGCTCTAACGCTTGGTCGTCTGACCCCCATGGCAAGCTCACGGGGTCACTGGAGAGCTGGGGTGGCCTGCCCCAAGCCACATGGCCTTTCATTTGTCTTCTGCCCCTCTTGCCAGGCTCTGGGCTCTGGGTCTTTGCCACTTTGTGTCTTACTGCCCAGAGGTCAGCCCCGGGCTGTGGCAAGGAGTCTCGCCTTGCCCAAACTCTATTCAGTCTCCCCTGAACTCTCTTCTACATGAGGCCTTGACCTCGGGGCTCTCCCATGTTGGTCTCTGCATTGCACATTCTCTGCAACAACCCGGCTGAGCTGACTCAGCCAGGAGCCTCCGTCCTCCATATCAGATCACCCCCCTGCCCCCCCCATGTCATCCAATGGGGTTCCTCATCCCTCCCCCCCTCCACCACCAGGTGATGTCTGGTCACCCTGACCTGCCTTCAGTGGGACTCCTTCTTGGCAGGTGTGATGGTGCAACATATAGTAAGAAATGTTGGGACGCCTTCCTGGCTCCATTGGAAAAGCGTGCGGCTCTTGATCTCAGGGTTTTAAGTTCGAGCTCCGCACTGGGTGTAGAGATGGCTTAAAAAAAATGTATTGGTTTTCCTCTGGTTCAGGCTCGGAGACTCTGAAACCCTTGCGATTTCTTATATAAGCCATAAAAGGGGAATTTTTTTTGTTGTTGTGATATTTACTTCTGTCCTTGGCTCCTGAGGTGGCTCCCATACAGGTGAAATGGGGTGTTCTAACCACACCCGAGTTTATGTTAATGAGGGGGCTGGTTGCCGGGGAAACCAACGCAGATCGGAAAGTTGGAACTTTCAACCCCGCCCCCACAACCTCAGGGCGGGGAGAAGGACTGGAGATGGAGTTCAGACCCGATGCTTTCAGCCATCCCCCCTGGTAATGAAGCCTCTGTGAAACTCCCAAAGGACAGGGGTGCAGGTTCAGGGGGTTCGGAGAGCTTCTGGGTCGGTGGGCTTGGAGGTGCCAGGTTGGTGACCGTGGGGAGAGGGACCCCTTCGTACACATCCTGCCCCGTGCACCCCTCTGATCTGGTTCTTCTGAGCCGCATCCTGGTACAGTAACTCCGTGATCAGGTAAGTCCCGTTCTGTGAGTCCCATGAGCCGCTCTAGCCAATGAACCCCAGCCAAGGCGGGGGCGGTGGGCATCTCCTATCTCCAGCCGGTCTGGTCAGGGGCACAGCTGACAACCTGGCCTGTTGTTTCATTGGCTTCTGAAGTGGGGGCGGTCTTGTAGGACGGAGCCCTTCATCCCCGGGAGGCGAAGCCATCCCGGTAGACGGTAGACGGCGTCACAACCCAGTTACAATGGCAGGACATAGAGCTGGCAGAGTGGCTTGGTGTGGGGAAAACCCCACACATTTGGTGCCCAGAGCACAGAAGTGTTCAGGGTATTGTGTGGAAAGGAAAACATGTGTGTGTTCTTCCTTCATGGTGACTTTAGCCAGAACCCCCATCTCCCCAGTCCCCCATGCTTCCTCTTGGAAATTCTCCATCCGTCCACACCCACCCTGCGCCTTGTCTATGCCTGTCTACCTTCCCTTGCTGTGTCAGAGTTGAGGCCATCATCTGTCCCCCATGGCAGAGACCCCGTTCCGGGCCGTCCATTCAAGGCAGGAGTGCCCCGAATAAAGTCTGGCTTGCTGCTCTTTGACAAATACCGTGAGCAATTTTTTTCTTTTACAGGAGAAACCACTATGGAGGGCGGGTGTTTCTCCGTGACCATCTTCTTGCAGGAATAACCTCCGGGGCTGTGGTGGTGGTGGGGGGGGGAGTGACGCACATGCTTTGCCATTTCTGTCAATGGTGCCCAGCCAAGCCCAGCACCCAGGACGTGTAAGTGACCCAGGAGGATTTGGAAGGTGACAGGTGGATGGCCCCGACCTGTCAGATCTCATGCCACATCTGTAGCTGAAGGGAAAGGAGGCGATGTCCACTGGATTTCCCCAACCCCAAGGCCAAGGTAGGGTAGGGATTTGAGCCTCTTCCTGTGGAAAAACCCAGATAAGCTTGTCTTCATTTAAAACCATCCTCTTTGCTAAGGACGTTTCCTCCCCACTTAGCTCCTGAAACTTACCATCTTTCCTGGGCGTGCAAACAGCCCAAACTCACGGGCCTGGGCAATGCAGGGTTTGAGGGCCCTATGGACCGTGGGGGCTGGGCGAGCCTTCATTGTGGGGGCCTCCCCTGGCCTCCACCCGCTAGATGCCGCCGGTAGCACCTCCCTCTCCCACTTAGGACGGCCAGAACATCTCCAGATGTTGCCAGATGTTCCCTGAGAGCTGACGCGCCTCCAGGATTGTTTTCATCTGCGGCAGCAGGAGGGGGTGCTGGCGAGGGGCCCCTCTAGGGGAGGTGACCAGAACCAGATGTATAACTTTGATCCCTACACTGAAGCCTACTTTATGGCCACGTGTTTCCTATCTAGAGGGGCCCCAGAGACAGCTTTTCTTCACTGTTACACACTGTCCTGCGGTGGGACCTGGCTCCCTCCATGCGGGGAAAGGTGATGACATGAAAGTGCTGTCCTGGTAGACAGAGAAAGAGCCAAATCTGCCAAGTGAAGGGGAAAGACGGGGGAGTCTGGAATCTAATCCTGGCCCGGTGGAAGGATGGCTGTGTGACCTCAAGCTGGCCCCTTGACTTCTCTGGGTAGCGGGGAGCCCAGGCACTGGGGATGGGAGGGGCCCAGAAGGCAGTGGGTGTGGCCTGAAGTTGGCCCCTCCCAGCGAATGCAAATTCTCCCTTTAAACCCTGATCGCGATGCTGAGAGCAGGACCACCAGTCTAACCACCTCCTGATGGGAACTCTGGAAAGAAAAAACCAAACGTAAAGATCACCCAGCCGGTGCTGGACGTGAGGGCAAACGGATGTCAGGTAGTTACGCTGAGCGGGACCGCCCTGGGGCCCGGACGGCGCCTATTTCTGGAAGGGAGACGAAGCAGAGGGTTAGAATCCGGAGAGGTTCCTTGATGCCTTGTTGCCCCGTGCTGGACTGGCTCCAGGGTTTTGGAAAGCTGGATGTTTTCTCACAAATGTCTGGGGAAGATTAAACACACACGCGCACGAACGCACACGCGCGGTAGCTTTTAAAGAAAGGAGATTATGGGCCGGCTTGTGCATCCTTTCCTTAACAATGCACGCGCAGGGTCCCCCCCCCCCCGCCCCGGGGTCCCTGAAAACCGATCTTGGGGGTGGGGTGGGAGTATCACACCCAGATTTGCAGGTGGCACAATGGCTACAGAAAAGAGTGGACGTTGCTTTGAACAAGTACGGAAGAGAGAAAAAGTTAGGTCTCAGTTTGACTGATATTGACTGAGAGAAGGGAGCCAGACCCATGGAGACATTAACCCCCCAGGGCTGGTCTACCTGAGGCCTCTTCTCCTTTGGGTTCTGAGAAACGGCCCAGTGTTCTAGTTTGTTCTGGAAGAGAATGGATTTGAAGATCTGAAGAGCGAAATTTTTCCTTCCTTCCTTCTTCCCCTCCCCACCTCCTTCCTTCCTGCCTCCCTCTCCACGTTCCCTCCCCCTTCCCCTCCTTTTCTTTCATCCATCCGTCTGTCCATCCAGTAGTATTATCCAGGCAAAACCCCTGCTAACGAATTCAGCGCAACCTAGTCGCTCCTGCCCAACTTCTTTGCAGATGAACCTTTAAATCAGTTGCATTCCCCGGACACAATTTACATTTCAGTGTATGGAGTTATCTCTGTTATGATAGAGCTGTCAGCCGCCTTAGAGGCCAGGAAGGTGGAGGTAGGCAGCTAGTCAAGACTGCCAGGATTTCAGTCTTTTGCGACTTTCCCCCTCTATTCCTATCTTCCTTCTTCCCCCAGCCCTGCTCACTCTGTCCTAGCCACAAGGCCTCCTTCTGTCCCTTAAGCAGATTAAAACTCCTGCCTCAAAGCTTGCTGTCCCACCTGAACGTGCTGCTCCCAGGACCCCTGAGCTCCTCGGATCCCTCATCTCCATCGGTCTCTGTTCAGACGTCACCGCCTCCAGGCAGCCCCCACAACATAGCCACTCCCACCTGTTCCCTTGCCTGCTGTGTCTTTCTCTCCAGCACTCACCACACATTCTGCATTTCCTTGTCAACCCTGTCAGCCTGTATCCTGCTCTGCACGGTTGTGGAGGGAAGGATGGAGTGACTTTGAGGTCCCGGCAGTAGGACTCACACTATTTTTAGAACTGGAAGTGGGTTTGAGATCTTTCTGGCACCCCATCATCATAAGGATGAGGAAACCAAGAGCAGGGAAGAAAAGAGCTCATCACCATCACGCAGTGGGTCCGGTTCAGAGCCCGGCGGCAAGAAGTCATGGGGAGGACTGTGTTCTAGAACCTGCTGTTGGGCTCGGTGACACTGGGCCGAGTTCCTCCAGTTTGGTGAGTCCCTGTCTCCTGGTCTGGAAAGCGGGTGCATTGTTGCTGGTGCTTGGTAAGGGAAAGGGAGCAAATGCTCAGCACAGTGACACTGGTATTAAGAACCCACAAAACCGTGAATTCTGTTATGCTGCAAAGAAATAAAAAATAAAAGAACCCACAAAACCATGAAATAGGGCCACGTGGTTCTCAGAATACGGACAGGTTGTGTTTTCTGGAGTTCACCTGCTCATTCACTCACCCATTCATTCACTTACTTTTAAGTAGGCTCCACACCCAGTGTGGGGCTCGAACTCATGACCCAGAGATCAAGAGTCGTCCGCTGCCCCGACTGAGCCGGCTCTCGGAGGGAACTAGCAGAGAACTGGTGTGTGGGAGTCTGGAGCAGAGCAGGACTCTCAGGGATGACTCAGTGCGGTGGTGCTCAACTTGGAAGAGCACCTGGGGGTTCGATTCTCTGCATTTCTAACAAGCTACCCAGTGGCCAGAGGGGAGCAGCCACCCAGCTCCCAGCCCAACACTGACTTCTCTGTCTCCGCCTGTGCTGACTTCAGAGGCTCCAACTCGTGGTTCCAGTTTCAACCTGCTCAGCCCGTCAGCCCCTCCCTCCACCCTCCCCAACTTGACCTGGGTTTCCTCTTCTGTCCTCCTGCTTCTTTACACATGGGGTTCTTCTCACCTTTCTGGTCCCACTAATGCTTTCTCGTTCTAGTTCTTCTTTTTTTTAGACTTTATTTATTTATTTGTCAGATTGAGAGAGAGAGAGAGAGCACAAGTGGAGGGAGCAGCAGGCAGAGGGTGAAGCAGGCAGAGGGAAAAGCAGGCTCCCTGCTGAGCAGGGAGCCCAATGGAGAACTCGATCCCGGGACCCTTGGGATCATGACCCGATCCAAAGGCAGATGTTTAACCAACTGAGCAATTCAGGCATGCCTGCCTTCTCGTTCTTTAAGAGACAGCAAGGATAACATTCTTGACTTCTCATGGTGGCCCTTGCCAATTGTTCAGGCCACTCAAACCTAAATCGTTTTGGCTTCCGTGAATTGAACTCCTCCTGATCAGGCTACCCATCTCCATGCAGAGCACCTCCTCCAGGAAGCCTTCCCGGACCGCCCAGTCTTGGTCAGGTATTTCTCCTGAGCCCTGTGCTTACCCCTCTCACAGTCCATTTCCCGTGAAGGCACTGTGAGCCCATCAGAAACAGCAGATGTCTTAGCCCGCCACTCAGTGTCCCCCATCCTCTTGGTGTCCTTTTCACCGTGGCCAGCAGAGGGCGCCTCAGCTCCATGGTTCAGCCTCTGGGGTGCAGCGTCCCTACCCTCCTGCCCTCAGGATGCCTCTGGACAAAACGAAGCTTCCCTGATTCTTTGAGAATCAGGTCACCTGTGGTTAAGAGCCCGTGACCCAACCATTCCTAACTGTGTGATCTTGAGCTTGGTGATTTGCCCATCAGACCCTAAATTTTCTCTTCTATAAATTGGCCATAATAATGCCTGTTAGGAATTTACGTTCAATAAAGGGACCACATCCAAGCCTCAGCCCAGCCTGGCTCAGGATTAGCGCGTCCACCACGGACTCGCCGGGTGACCGCGAACCAATGATTCCACCTCTCTGTGCCTCAGTTTCCTTATCTGTGACATGAGGACGATTTTAACCACTTCCTCACAGGGCTTTTGTGAAAATTGAGTTAATGTATCAGAACACTAGAAACAGTGCCGCGTGTGGGGTTGTGCTATATGATTGCTTCCCCTTATTATTATTATTACTCGGTGATGAACAACTCTGCTTTTCATCTGTCACATTCTAGCTGATTGTGGGTCCAGAGGAAGGGCAGCTCTATCCTGTGTTCCTAAGCTTTCCTAGCTCCCCCAGAGCTCCTGGTGGGGCTGGGATCCGTGTCCTAACTTTTTCTGAGATGGGTCGGTTGAACCTTTTGGCCTGAGCTGGGGTGCCAGGTCGCTTCTGGAAACTTGGCTCCCGTGGGCCAGGCTGTAGCTCACTGCAGGAATGGGAGTCTGGGGTGCCCCCAGGAGGCCCCCATGCCTACCCTCCTAGAAACCAAGACTGTCCTGGATCCCTGAGCAAGCCCTGCTCTTGTGATGGGACAGGAAGGCAACAAGCAGCAGGAAGGCTGGTGGCCAGGCCCAGCCTTACAGCCAAACTGGGGAATGGGGGTGGGGCTGGACTCCTGCTCTCTCTCCATCCACATAACGGGGACAAAAGAAAAAAAAAGCCCACTTATCTCCTCTTTACCCCTCAGGGCAGGCTGGTAAAGTGACATCTCCATCCATTAGATGCAGGCAAAAAAGTCCATGTTTTAGAGCCTGATGGTCTGGCCTTGAACTTAAACTCCTGACTTTACTTCCGACCCACTGTGGGACATCGGGCAAGTGACTGAACTTCTCTGAACCTCGGGGATGCAGGGAGGATTGAACATGGGACATATACGTGCGTTTTACTCTTGCTGTTGTTTTAGATGTTAGAAACCAAATGGGCTTCTGTGTTATCTTTAGGTAAACAAGACAAGATTATGGTTGACTCTTGAACAACGTGAGGGAAGGGGCGCTGACTCCCTGCTCAGTGGAAAATCTGAGTGTAACTTTTGACAGGCCCCCCCCCTCCAGACCGCACTTAACTCCTAATTGCCTCCTATTAGCCAGAAGCCTTGCTAATAACAAATGGTCGATTCATATGTATTTTCTATGTCGTATGCACGGTATACTGTATTCTTACGATGAAGTTAGCCAGAGAAAAGAAAAAGTTAAGGAAATCGTAAGGAAGTGGAGGGGCGGTGGGCAGGCTGCCCCCAGAGGGACCATTTTGGCATGAAGAGTATTTTGAGCTGAAGGCACCTGAGACCTTACAGGCTCAAGAGAAACTTTTGCCCTTCCCTTAACTACACAGAAGAATCTAAGTTGGGATTCTTTCCCAGAATAAGGGCAATTAGCAGAGATAAATTTTCTCTCGGTGATGCATCTGTATGGTGGGACAGACATCCACTTACCTACCAAACACCTGCTGTGGAGTGAATTCCTTCCTCTGAAATCCCAGACCCCCAACCCCTTCTCCGTGGTTCAGAATGACACGGATACCTCATTTCACCTGTTTTTGGAATTTCCATGTCCATGTGGATTCCCCATATGCACTCTATTAAATTTGATTTTCTCCTGTTAACCTTCCTCATGTCAATTTGATTCTTCGTCCAGCTGGAAGGACTCTTGAAGGGGGACCGGAATTCTTGCTACCTGACAGAAGAAAAAAAAATTTCAGTCCTAGACTGTATTTATTTTTTTTAAAGATTTTATTTATTTATTTGACAGACAGAGATCACAAGTAGGCAGAGAGGCAGGCAGAGAGAGGAAGGGAAGCAGGCTCCCTGCCGAGCAGAGAGCCTGATGTGGGGCTCGATCCCAGGACCCTGGGATCATGACCTGAGCCGAAGGCAGAGGCTTTAACCCACTGAGCCACCCAGGCGCCCCACTAGACTGTATTTATTAAAAAAAAAAAAAATCCACTTGTAAGTGGACCTGTGCAGTTCAAACCCATATTGTTCAGGGTCAGTTGTATATTCTCCAGGCCAGCGCCCCGACGCTAGCTCTGGACCTTACCCTGAGCTTCACGTGCTCCTGTCCCTGAGTGGAGAGGTGAATTACTGCCCCTGGGATGAAGGGGAGGCGCTTGGATCACGAACACTTTGCCCCTGTGGCTTCAGTCATTCCACAGAGCAACGGGGAGAGATGGCAGCATCATCCCAATTTATAGGCGAGAAAACTGAGGCCCCAGGAGGTGCTGTGACCTGTTCAAGATCCCCATTTTCGAGACCAGGTGGCTCAGTAGCTGCCTCTGGGACGGAGGTGAGGCACGAGAAGGTGAGCTGTCTTCGCCCTTGACACTGCCTGCCGCCCCGACGTACTGCTCAGTGCACAACACCAGGGGGTGCTGTGGGCGCTGCAGAACCCTCCTGCTGATCCCTGGCCCCCTGGGGCTGTCCTTCCCAGCTGCTGCTGCTGCTGTGTCTGACTCCTGATTTCCGTGAAGACAGTTCTGTGAGGACAGCGCTGAGCTGGTAATGACCAATTATGTCCATCACTGGCCTCTTGGGAATTGGGCCCCCCTCCAAGCCTTTGGCTCCAGCACCCCCTCCAACTTGCTTTCTGTTTCTGCTGTGTCTTGAGTGTGTCCCAGCTGTTTGTGCTGTGAATTTAATTTCCAGGATGGCCTGAGCTTGGCAGAAGACAGGCACATTAAGAACCTAATAAGTGTGTAGGTGGCCGGGCAAATTGATATAAATAAGTCGTTTCTCCGAACCTCTCAGGGGGGCATCTCGGCCTCAGAATACTGACTGTTTCGGGGCCTGAGGTGGGAAAGGAAGAGGTTCAAGTTCAATCCCAAACGAGCGTCGGTGATTTCAGCTGGCACGAGAGATTCGGAGGCCTTGATAGCGAAGGGACAGGCCTGTGTTCAAATCCTGACCCAACCACTGTATAAGTGACTGAAACAGCCATGGTGCTTTGTTTCTCCCAGTCTCAAGGGGTCTGTTTTTCCACTGTTTTGACCGGAAGAACATGCTGGAAGCCAGGACATGCGACTTCTACCTTAGGCTGTCCGGAGGCCTTGCCCACTTGTATATTCTTTCAGACCTTTCTAGCGTCTTGTGCCCCGAGTCTGTGCTAAGCGCTAGCTGGTGAGCACCACGTGGAGGACAGGGTCCCCGGCAAGTGCACCCTATCCTAAGCCAGTAGGCGGCAGCCTCATGAATAGGCCAAGGCCAGGGGAGGTCACCTTTGTGTGGTCCCGGCCAGAGGAACCACACAGCTGACTGTGGACTATAATAGAGGCTTCTTGGGGCTCCTGGGTGGCTCAGTGGGTTAAAGCTTCTGCCTTTGGCTCAGGTCATGATCCTGGGGTCCTGGGATTGAGCCCCGCATCGAGCTCTCTGCTCAGCAGGGAGTCTGCTCTTCCCCGCCGCGCCCCTCCCCCCCCCCGCCTCTGCCTACCTGTGATCTCTATCAAATAAATAAATAAAATCTTAAAAAAAAAATAGAGGCTTCTTGCCTCAAGTCACTGAGTTTGGGTGTGCTTTCTAGGCAGCAAACATTTGTTGACACGGCAATTTACAGTTAAATGCTGCTCCTTTCTGAGCCTCACTTTCTTTATCTGTGAATGGGCCTGAGCACAGCCTCTGTCCCAGAGGACCCGATGTGAGGTGTGAAGATACATAACAGACCTCAGGGGCCCTGCACAAGGCCTGACACAGAGAGCTCATCCGGAAGAGGGGCTTTCGTGCTGTCATAGAATCAATTTCCAAATCCGTTTCTTAATATTTTTGAAAGAGAGAGAGTGTGCATGCATGAGCAGGGAGAGGGGCAGAGGGCGAGGAAGAGAGAGGATCCCAAGCAGGCTCCATGTTCAGTCAGTGCCAAGTCCGACATGGGGAGCCATCCCATGACCCCCAAGATCACGACCCAAGCAGACATCAAGAGTCGGACGCCCAACCGACTGAGCCACCCAGGCGTCCCTGAACCGCCCCCCCCCCCAGTCTTAATGACTGAAACCACAAAGGTCTGCTTCCTGCCCTTTGCACTTGTCCATGGCAGGTGGGTTGGCGGCTCCGCTCATTGTGGCTGGGAGGAGTCCCGGGCTGGCGATGTTCCCTGTCCTGAGTGTTCCCTGTCCAGCGGGCGGGAGAGACCAGGCAGGGACTTCTCCTGGCAACGGGACGCTTTAACTTGGAAGTGACATACACAGCTCTTCCGTTCACAGTTTGCTGCCTTGCGCGCCGGCCCGGGTGTCGGGAACGTCATCCTTCAGGCCTGGAGAGCGCTGGAAGTAACAAGGGAAGGGCATGGGTACATGTTAGCTCTTCTGCTTCTCAAGTCCAGCGAGCAGGAAACACAGACCATAATGAGAGCCACGCCGATGGGAGGCGTACAGCATTTGCTGAGCACCTGCTGTGTGTCTGAACCCTTAGCTCCATCTGGCAGGGGATGTGGCGGAGAGCTCCAGGACCTGGCTCGTGTCCCCAGGTTGGTGGCAGAGCCAGAGCCGGACTGGGCTTTCCGTTAACAGGGCCCACCCATCAAGGCCGAGCCTGCACTCCCGTCAGCTACAGTCACTGTCTGTCTTTGCACTTTCCATCCCCTGCCCCTCTGGTTTCATAACAGAACTTTCCCCTGAAGGATTCCAGTGTGGTCAGAGGTGAGCCTGGAGGTTAGGGCTCTTCCTCTTTGCAAAGCCATTGGCAATGGTCCCCGCTGCTGACTGAGCTCTTGCCAGAGGATGCGCGTCCACATACACGAGAGGTTTCCTGAGCATTTTCTCACGGAAAGCTCTGCACAGCTCTCTGCTGTCATCCCCATTTTACGCAGGTGGGAACAGATGCACGGAGAAGTTAAGTGTCCCGTCCAAGGGTACACAGCGGGTGAGGAACTGGGACCGGAGCCCAGGGAGCCTGGCCCTGGGTCTTCGTGTATAACCTCTGCACTATAAAGGGCTTTTACACCCTTGAACCTGTCTGATCTTCCCCCCAAACACACACACACACACACACACACACACACACGTGCACAGGCACACACACATCTCCCCCCACCCACCGCCAAATCTGAGGGATGAGCAGAGCAGACTTCCTCTTCCAACTGTGCAAGTGTGGAGTCTGAGGTCTGGGGACAAGTTCCAGGTCATAGGAGGGGTCACCTGGTTTTAAGAACAGTGCCCTTTCCACACCTGGGGGGCTCAAGGGGAATCTAGGGGCCAATCACCTCTTGCTCCCTAACCAACCGCCCCCCCTGCCAACACGTCTTCTTTGGGAGCCTACTAGACTCTGGAATGGGACAAGGTAGAGGGGGCTGCTCATCTCTGCTCTGTCATGTCTGGGGCCTCAGGGACCAGAAGACGCAAAGCTGGGGGTGACTCCACAGCCGGGCCCCGGGATCCCTCGGAGGCATCATTCCTTCCCATCTAGCACTTGGTGCCACCTGCAGCTGGACTCAGTGGGACTGTTGATCAGAACACCTGCCAATGGCCCCTTCCCATAGCCTGGGCTTCCTCATGTCCTGGTGGCCTCGGGGTCATCGGGTCTCGCACGGTGGCTCAGCAGGTGAAGTGTCCCAGCCTGCAAGACGGAGGTCACATGGCCTGTTCTGAACTCAGCAGTATCACTCTGCGGCAATTCTGCCACGAAGAACCAGCCAGGAGCCTGCCCAGATTCAGTCCCAGCCCCTTTCCCTCCATGAGAAGAGAGAGTCTGTGGACATGGATCCAAACTGCCCAGGGCCACGAAATGGTGGGACAGAGTGTGCAGCCCTAATGGGGCTGGGCAGAGGCTCCAGTTAGCATTTAATTTAATTTATTTTTTTAAAGATTTTATTTACTTATTTATTTGTCGGGGGGCGGGGAGTCAGGTAGAGCAGCAGGCAGAGGCAGAGAGAGAAGCAGGCTCCCTGCTGAGCAGAGAGCCCGATGCAGGACTCGATCCCAGGACTCTGGGATCATGACCTGAGCCAAAGGCAGCAGCTTAACCAACTGAGCCACCCAGGCGTCCCTCCAGTTAGCATTTTAAAAAAGATTTTATTTTATTTATTTGAGAGAGAGAAAGAACAAGCAGTAGGGAGGGGCAGAGGGGAGAGAGGAGGAGGAGTGGACTCCCCGCTGAGCAGGACGCAGGGCTCGATCCCAGGACCTGGAGATCATGACCAGAGCCGGAGGCAGACTGAGCCACTCAGGCGCCCCTCCCATTAGCATTGACCCCCAGCATCCCATCACCCCCTCTTGGCAAAGCTCTGGGTCTGTGTGGTTCCCGGGAGCTCATCTAGGAGGACGTACTCCTGGTGGCCAGCAGGGGGCGCCCAATACCCCTTGACATCCCTAGGTTAGGAGGGGAGGAGGCAAGAGGACACTGTCGCCCTCCACTGTCCAGCAGGGGCCTCCAGCTGGGTCTGCACTGCATTGGCCCCATCCCCAGCCTCCATAACAGTCTCTCGATGGCTCTGTGGCTTTTCCCCAGATGTGACAGTCCCACAGCTCCCCCTGGGGGAACACCGTGGGCAGGGGGGGCGCAGGGTGGCTGGCACGGGCTTCGGGGGTGGACACATCGTGAGGCTGGCAAACCCCCAGTCTGCACTTGGGATTTCCCAGACACAGAGGAAAGGGGTTGGACTGTAAGATCCTCTAGTTTCCAGGGAGCACTTGGATTTCTTGAGAAGCGAGGCTCCTGGAAATACCCCTTGTCTCCACTCGCCTGAGTCCTCTGCCCCAGGCTCCCTGTTTGGCGTGTGGGTGCCAGGCTGGATTGTGGCCGTTGGCGGACTTCAGGCCTGGGGTCCACAGAGCAGGTCGGGACTTCTCAGAGGAGCCACAAGGGCAACCCCTTGCAGGAATGAACACCTGCTGTGTGCCAGGCTCCTCGCTCTCCCCGAGGGGAGGCCCTGCCGTCTGGTTTCGGAGAGAGGAAGTCGAGGTCACACCGCCTTTCCTCTTGTCCTCTCCGCTCTTCACTGCTTGGCCGTGCAGGAGCGGTGGTCACTCCTGCCTCGTCCCCTCACTTCCTTCCCCACTCCCCAGTGGGGACCCCACCAGCCGGCCTTACTCACCCTCCTCTCTCCTTCTGCCTTCCCTCAGCCTCCCCCCTGCCATGTGATGCAGCCCCCAGGAGCATTGATGCCCCCAGGAGCATTGACTTGGCATCACTAGCTGGTCGACATTTGTCTCGAGGGTGGGGTGCAGGTCAGAGCCTCACGAGGCCCCACCCAAGAACTTTCTTGGCGATAGAAACCACTTAATCCTTTTTTTTTTTTTTTTAAGATTTTATTTATTTATTTGACAGAGATCACAAGTAGGCAGAGAGCCAGGCAGAGAGAGAGAGGGGGAAGCAGGCTCCCCGCCAAGCAGAGAGCCCGATGTGGGTCTTGATCCCAGGACCCTGAGATCATGACCCGAGCGGAAGGCACAGGCTTTAACCCACTGAGCCACCCAGGCGCCCCCTCTTAATCCTTTTTAAACATTCCTTCGTCTTGGGTTTGATCTGTGATCCTGGGGCCTGATTGGAAGTCTTTGAAGAAGCGACATGACCTCTTGGAAGCCCAGCCCGCCACAGCCACGAGGACATGCGGGATTCAGAAGGCAGGGGTGAGGGGAGGGTGGGGCCTCGGGGAGTGGGGTGTCTGGAAGGAACTATTCTTCAGCGAATCAGCCTTTAAACTTTCCAGAACTGCGGGGAGCTTTGCCTTTGGTGTAGCTACGGTGCCTGATGTCAGGGCACCTTTAGGTTCGGGGGCCAAGTGCTGCCTGACGCCAGGGGCACCATCAGACAGGCTATATGTGTGGCACCTCTTAAATTGGGCACGGTGGCAGACCCTCCCCCGCCCCCCGCCAATGATCTGCCAGTGCTGGTCTGGCCCGTGTGTGTGGCAAGTCTCTGCTTTCCAATGACAGGGAGGAAGGACCCTCCCTGTCTCCCTTGCCTTAGCTGTCCTATGTACCTGGGTGCCTGCCTCAGTTTCTCTGGGTTGGGCCCTGATACCCTGCTCGTCTCTTGTCGCAGAGAGCGGCTGGATCCTCTTTCCTGGGCCCCAGCAGCTGGAGAGATGGCCCCAAATCACAGTGCCACCAGCCTCCTGAGTCATGGGGCCACCTGTTCGCTGCTGTGAAGACCTCAGTCTGGGATGGACCTCTCATGGGCTGACATTTGCCCCAGCCTGGTCCAAGCTAGAACAGAACAGAAGCTTCAAATCCCCGGTATGCCTCTTTCTTTCTGCGTGATGACGGGCATGCCTCTCAAATCCTTCGGAACCTCAGTTTTCTCATCTGCAAAACGGGCAGAATACTAATACATCTCTACTGAGTCCATGGGTGTGTCACTGGGATGGAAGAGGCAGATGGCAGTTGTCAAATTCTCTTTCCCCTTGGAGCATTATCCTTCACGGTGAGTTTCCCCCCATCTCTGTGCCAACCTAGACCTTAACTTCTCTCTTCCTGAGCTCGGGATGGTCAGTGTAGACGGGGCCCCCAAAATCCTGAGCTGCAAGGGGACCGTTTAATCCCTGCTGCACATTTTTTAATGAATGGACTTGGCCTGGTAGAGGCTTTCAGGGAATGTGTTTAAAAGATGGAGAAGATCACTTGCCATTAGCCTGTCATTAACGTAAATGGGGGTTCCATTGGTGTTCACTTTCGCTTTCTTAAATTTCTGACATTCATTTACTCACTCGGTACCTGTTAGTTATAAGCCTACTATGTGCTGGGCACTGGGTTGGGTCCTGAAGACCCTGGTGAGTTGGGCAGGTGGGTTTTGCCGTTGCTGGGGTTTAGACACACTTGAGGGCACAGATAAAATCCAAGCAAACACACGGACATATTACATAATTACAGATTGTGTAAGTGCTTTGGAGGAAACAAACTCATTTGCTTATTATAGCCTAAATGATACAAAGGTAAGTTTCAGCCCAAGCCCATGGCATCTGAGGTTTTTCTGGGATAGTGCAATGAAAATAAATGGCCACGGGACTGTCTCCCTAGGTCGCAATGGCTTGCTAAGGCTGTGTATAAAAACGAGGGCCTTGGGGCACCTGGGTGGCTCAGTGGGTTAAAACCTCTGCCTTCGGCTCAGGTCATGATCCCAGGGTCCTGGGATCAAGCCCTGCATTGGGCTCTCTGCTCAGCAGGGAGCCTGCTTCCTCCTCTCTCTCTGCCTGCCTCTCTGCCTACTTGTGATCTCTGTCTGTCAAATAAATAATAAATAAAGTCTTAAAAAAAAACCAAAACGAGGGCCTTGTATAAAGGAGCTCATTCACATCTGACAACAGTCCTCAGAGCTGAGCGTCATTATCTCCATTTCACAGATGAGCACACAGAGGTCAAGAGGTCAAGTGACTTGCCCGCGGTCACATGGCTTGCTAAGGAAGCTGGATTTGAACTTGGGTTTGTTTGATCTGGGCTGGCTGTAATTACAGACCTCGTCGGAGCCATGTGGCCGGACTCATGCCGCAGCGTCTGTTATGTTGGGAAGCCCCAGGCTGGGCTCTCAAAGTGGGTGACTAGAGGGCCGAGGGAGAGCAGTAGTAGAGAACCCCTGGGGATGAGGCTTTCCATCTGAGCTGGAAGAGGGAAGAGGGGGTGGTTCCTAAGACCTGGGGCTGCAGGAGCTAATGCCAAGGCCCAGGGCAGAGGCCTGTCTCATAATAGATGGGGGCCAATGGTGTCTATGTCCAGGATACAAGCAGGCTTGCTTGGAAAAGGGCCTCTTGCCTCCACCTGTTTGCCAAAGCTGAATGAAGTTGATGGGTACGGATGGGGGCCCCCACTCTGTCTCCACCCAGGACCTGATGGCCACCGTGTCTCACGGCCTTGACTGTTCACACATTCTGGGCTGGAGGCAGGTGGCTTAGGGGTTGGAATCCCTGCGCCCAGGATCTGGACTCCCTGCTCCAGTCCACCCGCAACCGGCAGCCCCAGTCCTAAACTCTGCGTGGGTTTGAGCCTGGACTCCGGAAACGAAGGGACCTAGATCTCAATTCCAGCTTTCCCACTCTCTAGCTGTGTGATTTCAGGCAAGTTCCTTACTTCTCTGAGCCTCGGTTCCTCATCTTTTCAAGTTGGCGTGGTAAGATCTGCTTCTCAGGTCCTGGGAGAGGAAATAGATGATCACTGAGAGCACTGTACCCGGCTCTGGGATGATTATACGGTGTCAGCCGATGAGCATGACGTCAAATCCTAGTCTTCCCAGAACTTGGGGTGTCTGCATCTCCCCAGCGGATGGAGAGCGTCTGCAAGACAAAGTGTGATGGGCAGATGCACTCTCTCTGATTTTGTTCTAAAGGCACAGGTGCTTATCTGTGTGAGACCGTTGTCCCTCGAAGTCATCACCGATTGGGAGGTTCTTCCTCGAACTTGGCTTTGAACGTGCTCCGTGGAAGGACTTCATCCTCCGAAGGTGGATCTGGAGTTTGGAATCAGCGAGAAATCTTCTGGACCCCAGACGGCTGACACTGGGGGAGGGTTTGTGCTGAGCCACACGGACAAAGGAGAGAGGATTACAAGGCAGTCGGAGAAGGGTGGGGACAGGTTTTCTGCCATGGAGGGCTCTGGAGCAGTTGTCAAATCGATGTGTGGAGCATGGTTCCATCATGGGCTAGGAAGAGAAGCTTGGGCCATCGAGGCACCCAGCCTCCTTGGAGGCTGACCTTGGGCAGAGGGTGATGCCCTCCCAGACAGCCCATTGAGATCATTTCATCTGCAAGGACAGAGCCCTGCTCGAGTCCATTTAAGCCGAAAAGGGAATCTAACTCAAGGATTCAGGCGTGTTTCAGAAACCTGGAGGGCTGGGGCACCTGGGTGGCTCAGTGGTTTAAGTGTCAGCCTTCGGCTCAGGTCATGATCCTAGGGTCCTGGGATCGAGCCCCACATCGGGCTCTCTGCTCGGCGGGGAGCCTGCTTCCCCCTCTCTCTCTGTCTGCCTCTCTGCCTACTTGTGATCTCTGTCCGTCAAATAAATAAATTAAAAAAAAAAAAAACCCTGGAGGGCTGCCTTGGCCTCAGGAGCCATCCCTGATGTTGGGCAAGGGCTGGGGACCCAGGCATTACCTGCCAGCTCGCCTTCTCTATTCCCCTGGACTCTCTCTCTCTCTTTTGAATTGTGGTAAAATACACATTACATAAAATCTGGTATTGTAACCATCTTTAAGGGTATAGTTCAGCGGCATTCAGGGCATTCACAGTGTTGTGTGTCATCCTTGCGCAGGGGCCATGCTAATCTTCTCTGTATCGTTCCAATTTTAGTATATGTGCTGCCGAAGCGAGCACATTCACAGTGTTGTGTATCCATTTCCGAGAATATGGTCATCACCCCAAACATACTCTGTGCACCCATTACGCAGCACCCCCTGTCCCCTCCCCTAGCCCCTGGGCACCACCATTGGCCCCATCTCTCTGAATTTCATGCGTCTCTCTCCACCTAGCACAATGTTGTCAAAGTTCATCTGTGCTGTAGCGTGCATCAGATTATGGCTCCTTTTTAGGGCTGAATGCCACGGTGTGGGGCGCGTTTTTTTAACCCGCTCCTCCACCTGTGGACATTGGCCTCGTGTCTGCCTTCCGGCTGCTACGCCCAATGCCAGTGGCATTACTCTATCTCTGCTTCTCTCTTTGCATCTGGGATAGACTTCTTGGCCTTTCCGGGCACGCGGCAGAAGGTGGCTGGCCTGTGGCTTTGGAGTTCCAAGTGGTCAGTTCCAGCCACCAGCCCAGTCCCAATTCCAGAGTTCTGAGGGTGAGACCGTGACCGTGAGGTGTGCACCTGTTGGCCCCAGGCCACGTGCATGTCCTTTTGGCTGCTGGGCTCCATCACTGGGAGTTGGGGGGATGCTTCTTAGAAAGGCAAAAGTTGGGGCACCTGGGTGGCTCAGTGGGTTGAAGCCTCTGACTTCGGCTCAGGTGATGATTCCAGGGTCCTGGGATCGAGCCCCACATCAGGTTCTCTGCTCCGCGGGGAGCCTGCTTCCTCTTCCCTCTCTCTGCCTACTTGTGATCTCTGTCAAATAAATAAATAAAATCTTAAAAAAAAAAAAAGGCAAAAGTAGTCATTTGGTATGGAGAACCTTCTCCCTCATTTGGAAGCCAAGCCAGGGGCACCTGGGTGGCTCAGTGGGTTAAGCTTCTGTCTTCGGCTCGGGTCATGATCTCAGGGTTCTGGGATCGAGCGAGTCTCATGTCAGGCTCCCTGCTTAGTGGGGCGTCTGCTTCTTCCTCTCCCTCTGCTGCTCCCCCTGCTTGTGCTCCATCTCCCCCTTCTCTCTCGAATAAGTATAGAAATAAAATCCTTTTTTTTTAAAGGATGTATTTATTTATTCGATGGAGAGAGAGAGACAGCGAGAGACGGAACACGAACAGGGGAGTGGGAGAGGGAGGAGCAGGCTTCCTGCTGATCAGGGAGCCCGATCCTAAGACTCTGGGGTCATGACCTGAGTCAAAGGCAGGCGCTTAACTGGCTGAGCCACCCAGGTGCCCCAAATGAATAAAGTCTGAAAAAAAAAAAAAAAAGAAGCTAAGCCAGGCCACCCTCAGATGGAAATATTTCCACTCTGATGAACCTCTCCAGAAGGTTTCGGTCAGAAGGCTCAGAAAGATACTATTTTATTATTTTAAAATTTTAGGAAAAATCTTTTTGTATTTGCATGTGGTTGACACACCGTGTCCCGTGAGTTTCATGTGTACACGCAGTGATTCAGCTTCTCTCCACATTATGCCTTGCCCTTCTGCCACCACGCAGTGCTACTGCAGGATCATTGACCGTGTTCCCTATGCTGTGCCTTTTCTTCCTGTGACTTACTCATTCCGTAACTGGAAGCCAGGACCTCCCACTCCCCTTCTCCCATTTTGCCCGGCCTCCCCCTACTTCGAAAGGCGCTATCTGTTTTAATCTCAACATACATGCATGCTTTGTGCCCTCTGGCTTCTTGTTTTTGAGGTCTAAGTGGTGGGGGGAGCCCTATAAGTCATCCTGGGCCCTTGACCTGGTGTGGGGACCTGTTTGCTTTGGGGGTCCATGAGCTGGAGGTGCGGGAGGAGGGGTGTCAGCCAGCTGCTGCTGCCCGGGGTCCCGGTCCAGCCCTGCCTCTGCCCCCAGCGTGCTCCCTGATCCTTCTGGCCCCTCGTTACAGTCACGTGTACCCTTTCCAGCTTCTGTTTTGTGAGTACGAGCCACTACCCGCGTGACATGGGACACTCTCTTGATAGCACCAAATCCCAGCTTCCTACTGTTAAATGGCTGGAGATACCCACTCTGCTTTCTTTAGTAAGTTGGTGAGGTGGTCCCATGATGCTGATGACCGTAGAGCAGGGGTTCTCAGCAGGGGCCAGCTTTGACCCCCAGGGGACAGGCAGCAAAGTTAGCAGTCATTTTCGGTTGACACAGCCGGGACGGGTGGGGGCTACTGCATTAGGAGGTGGAGGCCGGGGATGTTGCTAAGCGTGCTGAGGGGAGCGGGATGGCCCCAGCACCAGAACTGGGTACTGGGTCCAAAGTGTCCACAGCACCGAGGGAAGAGAGGTCGGTCCTGACCAGCGTGGGAGAGTCATACCCTCCGCACATCTTCACTGGGCATCTTTTGGCGCCGGCTGGGAGGACGGTGGGGGTTGGTAAGGACCCAGTCCCTCCCTATAGTGGGCCGGGAAAGAGGGTCTGGCATAGGGTGGGCATGTCCATACTCTTTCTACATCGAAGTTTAGCCTTCGTTGGTGGAGAACCCGGCATGCTGCAGTGGTCAGACCCTGCTCGAGGCAGAGCAGAACCCGCTCGCAAAGTGTGGCTCCTGGGGGCTCTTTGGGGCAAGGGCTTAGTGAGTAACTGAACACATGGCCTTAGGTGGGCACAGCCTCTGATGGCAAACAGGTGTTTCCAATATGCTGGGGGGGGGTGGTCCCTGCTGCCTTCCCTAGCAGAGCGATGCTCAGGTTACCAGGTGTGTCCTTTGAATGGGGGAAAAGCAGGCTGCGCTGACCTCTTAGTGGGATTGATGGTTTGGGAACAAGGAGTGGAGGCAGATTTATCAAGTTTTTTTCCCGAACTCATGGCTTCTCAGCTAGTGCTTGCCTCCTGTGCCACCTAGGCCTTGGGGGTGGGTGAGAAAAGGAGGGGCCAGAGAAGAGAAGATCCCAGAGAGCAGGAGGGGAAATTCCAGACATCTTTATACCTTGAGAGGATGGGGGACTGGGGGCTGGTCTGCGTTTCCAAAGAAAAGCACCAAGGGTGACCCCAGCCCCTCCGGAGCTCCTTCTCTGACTTGAGCTCAGCTTTCTCTGGGGGTGGAAAGCCCAGGCCAGCCCTTCTGGGTGGGTGAGGTGCGAAAGGCAGAGGCCCCCCCGGGGTGGGGATTTGGGGATGAGAGGCCAGCCTCCCCATAGTGGCAGCCTGTCCCCTGGCCTGGGCTAAGGGAAGGTGCTGGAATAAAGGCGAAGGAGGCTGTAGTGGATGGGCATTTCTTTGAACAAGGCCCCTGAACCCGAAGCCAGCCTTCCCGACTTTGGGGGAGGCCCTCTTAAAGGAAGCGCGCTCCCCAGTGCTACTTCTGCAGGTGGCGGGCGCCCTTCTCCGCCCTCCTTCCTCTTGGTTCACCCTTCCAGCCCTAATGATAAAGTCCAGGAAGCGCTCACAAGGCACGAGGGCTTCCTGCCAGCGTCAGCGATGCTCTTCCAGGGGGTTTCCATCTCATTTAATCCTCCTGCACTCCTCCTGTCCCACCTCCCAGCTGACTCTGGGTTGGTGGCCACCCCGCACCCCCCACCCTGGGCGGGCGTGCAGTCAATCAGGCCTGTGTTTACTTTCTCCCGGGGTACAGAACCTTTGGTCCTCCCGGGGTGCCCTGAACCATGGTGCCCCGGGCCAGCGTGCTCACTTGGGTAACTAGTGGAACCCGAGGCTTTGATTTCCCTCAGCCCTTAACTCAAACTAGCCATCTAGTGCACGCTCAGTGTGACCTCAGGCAAGTTTCTTATCGCTCGGGAACCTGTTTCCCTCTTTGCAAAATGGCTTAGGTGAAGTTATGCATGGAGAATTTTTAGTGGATAGAACCTCTGAGAGCCCAAACCTAGGATTATCACCATCACCATTATCATCATCATCATCATCATCATAAAAGACCGCGGTCAGCAAATATTTTTGGTTTGGTGGCCCCTACGGTCAGTCCGTCACTACTAAATTCCGCTATTATCTCTCCAAAGCGGGCAATAAGCAAATGGGTGTGTTTGTGTTTCAATAAAACTTTATTTACAAAAACAGGTGATGGGCCAGATTTGGCCTGCAGGCTAGGCTGCCAGTTGGCTGACCCCTGATGTAAGACCCTGAGGTCTGATTTCCAATGCCCTGTGGCAGAATGGGGAGCGGGGCCCGGGCCAGGTTTAAGGTGAAACCCAAGCGTCCATGTGCAATCAATCAGCTGTCTGCGTGTGTTTTGAGGGCGAAACTTTTGAGACCCATCCCTGGGTTCTCAGGGGTGCACAGTGAGGACAGAGTAGGTGTCTGTGGGTGCATGACTTTTCCTGATGACCAGGCACTCAGGCTCTTAATCAATTCAGCAGATACTTGGCTACAATAGGGGGGCAATTAACACGGACAGTAAGAATCCCAACAGGCCCTTTCCGCAGGGGCTCATTAATTCTCACGAGAACCGATCCGATCGGGACAACTGTTGTTACTCTAGAGGAGCAAGGGGGGAAACCAAGGCTCAGAGAGACGAGGTCACGTGGCTGGGAGAGGCAGGGATTCAAACCTGAAACTTTCCGGCTTCAAAGCATCTTCTTTTCCACCTTCCCGGGTTAAAAGAATCCCATCCCGTGGATAAACCTCGAACCCTCCGTTGTGCCCGTGCCCTGCGCCCCGTACTGGGCTGGGGGTGGGGCGGGCCGCTGTCCGCGGTCCACCCGTCAGCTTGGACCTCCCTTGAGGCCCCCACCTTTGTTCACCCTCCTCCTCCCTTCCCCAACCTAGCAACTTCCTGGTCCTCCCAGGCGGATGAATGATGGCCCGGCCTGGCCCGGCACAGCCCTGCCCAGCCTGCTGGGCCTGACTCGGGCCAGTCCTTCCTTGGGGGTGGCTAGGGCCGCCTCCTGTCCTGCCGCCTGCCCGCCTGCCTGCCTGGCAGGTCTGGCAGGTGAGTGACTCACAAGCCTGGGCTCTCCGCACACCCGGCTCAGGGAGCCAGTGTACCCGACCCCTGGGCTCCTGCCTGCCCCGCCAGCTGCTGCGACAGACAGGACCCTTCCCTGCCCGTGGCACCCGACCCTCCCCCCTGCGTGTCCTTCCCCGAGGGCCGGGACTGGACCACACAGAATCCAGGTCAGATCTGGGGTTTTTACACATCTCTGTCTCTCACTGAGTTGGAGGAGGATCCTTTGGAGGTGTGGGGTTTCTGCTCTCGTTGACACCCTTGGGCTCCAGCCCAGGGACACCCTGCTCCCTCTCAGTTGGTGGCAGGGCTCGGGGATGCCTTGGGCCAGGCTCCACAAGGAGAGCTCTGCTGGGAGCCTCTGTGGACACGGCCCTGACCCTGGTGGCCACCTGTGGGGCAGGTCAGAGCCATGTGGGGGTGAGGAATGCAGAGGGAGCCTGGCAGGGGTGTGGGTGCGGCGGGAACTTTCCCTGACTCCCTTCTCAGGGTCACAGAGTTTGATGGTTGCTGCCTACTATGACCTTACAGGACACTCAGTTCAACGGCGTTATTTCAAAGCTGGGGAAACTGAGGCTTGGGGCCCAGGGAGGAGTTCAAGGTCACAGTGCGAATCGGTGGCAGAGCAGGGGCTGGAAACCTGACCCGGCTGCTTCCTCCCTGCCCGGGGTCTGTCCTTGCCCCCAGTGCCTGCTGCTGTATCTCCCCCTGCTTCCCCCCCGCCCCACCCCATAGCCCTCTCCCACCTCCTTCTCTCCTGGCCGGGTTGGAGGGAGGAAGGTCCCATGCACCATTTCACAGGTGGCAGTATTTTAAAGGTCACCCTGGCAGGCCTGGCAGTGAGTCCCCGACAGGTGGCTGTTTAGCCACAGCTTGACTATCTAAGCTTGCTGCTTTCCGAGACAGCCTCTTTCATCTGCAGGGCCGCCGGGGTCTGGCTACGATGACGTAATGCTTGCCGGGTCCTTACTTAGCGCCCAGTGCTTAGCTAACAAAGCACAGTCCCCTTGGTTAACTCATTTGATCCTCCCTGCACCTGGGAGGTAAGTTTTATTATCATTGTCATTCTCATTTGTAGCGGAGGAAACAGGCACAGAGAGGTTAAGTAACTTACTTAAGATTCCGTAGCTCGGAAAAGGCGAGCTGAGATTTGAGGCCAGACAAGCCCTTGGCTGCCTCACTTTCTGCCGCTATGAGATGCTGAGGCTTAGCGGGGTGAGGGCCTGGGGTGGGGAGCATTTAGATGCTTGTGTGTTCCTCTGGCGGCCTCCCCGGGTCCAGTCACTGCTGAAGCTTCTGTCCCTCCCCCTCATTCCAGCTCTGTGGCGGGTCACTCTTGGCCTCACGCAGCCCCCCAGTTGCAGAGTCCCGCACAAACGATTTTAATGACTTCTGGGGTGGACCGTGTGGAGGGAAAAGCAGGAGTTAAGAGCAACTGGTCGGGATTTCAGCGCCGAACACCACCGTCGGAGGTTTGCCTAGAGCCGGATCGGGGCAAGGGAGGCAGGAGGCATGGGTGGGCGTGGCAGAGGGAGCAGGAGGGGCTGGTCCTGGGTCCTGGTCCTTCTTCCTATTATCATCTTCCAGGGAGCCTCTGCTATGCTACGCCTGGCTTTGTCGATGGAGGGTCCTTTGGTAATTAACAGGGGCAGTGGAAGTCTGTGTCTGTTGTCCCGATGGGTCACCCACCAGCCTGGGGTGCTGGGCAGGCAGGACTGATGATCCCTGTACTTGAGGGACAGAGGCTCAGAGAGGTGAGGCAACCTGCCTGAGTCACACAGCTAACAGAGGGCAGAGAGTCAGGCCCTCTCTCCCGGCTCCTAACAGAGAGTGCTAACACCAGGCTGGCCTCTCCTCCCGGCTTTTCCTCTGGAGGATCCTGGTACACCTGGGACAGAAGCTTCCAAGGCAAGGCCACCTCCCCAGGGTTTGGCCCATGAATCAGGATCTCTCAAGGCTCTCCTGGGGACCACCACCTCTCTTCTGTCCCTCTGAGGGCTGGGTTCCTCTGGCAGCCACGGTGGCAGTCCTTACCCCGGGGTCTCCTCCGTCCGTGGGACTCTGGGGTCTTCAGGGAGGGTGACTGGTCTGGCCCCACTCACATCCCTACCACCCAGAAGGCAACAAGAGTCCCTAATGTCACCATCCAGCACGTCCTCTCTAGGACAGTCACGTGGGTGGGAGGTTCCCAGGCTGATTCCGTTCTGTCCTCTTCCCCTCCTCCTAGTACTAATTAATACTAATGATACTAATGATAATAATACTAACAGCCATGTTGACTATTAGTAACGCCCCCATGACTGTGTTTCCATTTACTGGGTGCTTACCAAGTGTCCAGCTCTATGCCAGGTGTCCTGCACGCCCTAGCTCGTTTCATCCTCTGACAGCCAGCATTTCACAGATGAGAAAGGTGAGGCTCAGAGAGGTGTAGTCACTGGCCTGGGGTCACATAGCTGACCAAAGGCACGGAAATCATCACTCAGAATGTTGAAAGCTTGAACCTCCCAAAGTCACGGGCTAAGTTCCTGGCACAGCCACGACTGGGGCCTGGCTTGGTTGCCTCTGGATTTTAAGCTCGTCTCACTCTGTGCCTCTGGGCTGGACCGGGCTGCATGGGAACTTGAGAACCACCGGGTCTGGTTGTTCTGCTCGTCCATGCTATGGGGCTTTGGAACTGCTGCTCACCCTCTTGGGGCCTGGGTCTCCCCATCTGGGTCCAGAGACTGACAGTTTCTTCCCTGTGATCTATCTGAGGGCTGCGAGTTATAGTCATAGCTGGGAATGCCTGTAAAAACCTCCTTGACGTGGTCTGGACGCAGAGAATTAGCACGGAGAGAGTAATTACCCAAGCGGCGTTGCCAGTCCCTTCTGTGCCTGGGACAGCCTTGACATTTAATCCCCACAATTAGCTTGGGATGAGGGAACTTGAGCCGAGCTCTGCAGCAAGGAAGCTGAGACTCGGGGAAGCCAAGTAGCTCGTTCAAGGTCACAGGTAGGAGATGGGGAAGCAGGGATTTGAAACTGGTCTGTGTGTGCCCAAAAGTGATCACCCCCCCCAACCCTGGTGAGACACAGCTCCCTGGGGGTGGAGGTTCCCAAACAATTTCAAGGTGGGGATACTCATGGGAGCAGGTCTCCAGGAGCTTAGCAGGTGGGTCTGAGGCAGGTGGGATGGTGCTGTCATGGAGTGAGTTCCCAGCTGCCCTGTTCAAGCCTCCTCCCACTTTGGCCTTCAGCGGAATGAGAGAGAACCTCCTCCCCCATCATTCCTTGTCTCAAAGACAGAGGCAGCTCTTGTTCTGAGAGGAGCAGGAAAAGAGGGAGGTCTGGCGGTGCTGGGACCTGCTCTGCAGGTAACCGTGACCTCTCCTCCCGGACCAGCCAAGCCCAGCTCAGCCACTGGGCAGGGACTTCTGATGCCCCAGCAGAGGGAGGGAGGAAACGGGGCTAGGTAGCACCCCTGCCTGCTCCCACCTCCCCATCATACCCGATTCCCTGGGTCTTCAGAGCATTGTCATAATTAAATCTGACAACCATTCATTCTATCTGATAGAAGGGCTTCCAGAGTCATGGTTTGAGATAGGCAGAGGGTGGAAAGGGGACTTTGGGCTACAGCCAAGAGGCTGCCTCTGCTCTTGTTCCATTCGTCATGCCCTGTGTGACCTTGAGCCAATCCTTTGTCCTCTCTGGGCCTCAGTTACCCGTCTGTGGATGGAGGGGGCTGGCTTGGATCATTCCTAAAGGCCCTTTCAGCTCTGAAAGCCTCTGAATCGCTCAAATGGAAGTCCCCAAGGTGCCCTCTGGGCTCTTTGCCAGCTGTCTCTCCTCCCATGGGGCCACAAGGCCCTGGAGCATAGGAATGTGGGGAGGCTCGAGCGTGTTTCTGATGCGTGGCCGACTGGCAAGGACTGGAGTGACCGCCATTAAAAACCCATTCCTATTCGGTCTGGTCGATTCTGGAATAAATCTGGGATGCCTGTGTTTGCCCAGCTGCAGAGAGAGCCCTCCCGAGGTCCTTTCCACCTTGTTGTTGGGGGGGGGAAAACTATGGAGACGTTGGGGTCAGACTGAGTTCAAATCCCAGCTGTGTCCGTTCTGACGGGTGAACTTGGGTGATTCACTTGGTTTCGGCTAATGCGTATGAAAGAGCAGATAATAATCTTGGACTCACGGACATGTTGTACAGGTTCCGTGTTATCCCAGGCAGATCACTGGGCCTGGCGCACAGTAAGTGCTCAGCAAAAGGAGGTTCCCGCCTCTGACCCCGACGCCTTCCCAATCCCCAATTTCCAACAAACTACATGAGGCTCCAGAATGGCAGGACGCCTCACTGTGCTTTCCAGAACCTTAGTGCCGTGTTCCATGTGGACAAGCAGATGCAGCCAGGTGTGTTTTATGATGATGATGCAGTGCTTTATGGTCGTTTCTTCTCCTCTTTCTTAAAATTTCTCTGGAAATTTTACAATTTCTCTACAAAACTGGGCCACATGCCTCAGTGGCCGCTCTCTGGAGACGGCTGGGTTCTTCGTCCGTGAGTCTCGCTTCCCCCACAGGAAACTGAAAGCCCTAGGCTCTGGCCAGCGCAGTGGGGGCGGGAGAGCAGCCTGCTTCCCATGGACCTCTCCCTGGAATCCAACTGGCTGGCTCTAGCCACTGATCAGAATTCACAGCACATGGGGCTTGGTGGGTGAGCGTGAGATCTCCCCAATTAACTACAGAACGAGACCCCTAAAGCTTAAGGGTCCCGGCGGGGGTTCCGGAATTCTGCAGTCAACCCAGGGGTGGACTCTGACCAGACCCCAGGGTCTGGCACAGCTCTGCTCCTGGAGCCATAGGTCAGGGAGTTTACTACACTGGGCACATTTTGTGGTTGCCCCTGATTCAGAGACCTGTGGTTTGGGGAGAGAGGAGATGAAATTCCCTGCAGAGTGGTGATTTCTGGGAAGAGGAAACATGCTTGATCAGACAAGGCGCTGCTGATTTTGTTAAGTTGTCACAAAGCTCATCACCGCATGGAGCTTCTTTTTTCCTTTCCCTAAAAATCAGCGTACTGTTCTCTGCTGTCCCTGGAATCCTGGCCAGGGAATTTTCCAGTTAGCAGAGGAACTGCATCCAGTTTCCTCCTGCTTCACTGAGTGGGAGAGGTATTGTCCCCTCGTTCTTTTTATCTTGCTTTTCAGTTGTATTCATCCATCCATCCATCATCCATCTATCCATCATTCATCACCTATCATCCAACCATCCATCATCTATCCATCCATCCATCCATCCGTCATCTATCATCTACCCATCCATCATATATCCATCCATCTATCCATCCATCCATCCACTCATCAATGATCCAGTCATCCAGCATTCATCCATCCACCCATCATCCAAGGACCCATCCATCCATCATTCATTCATCCATACGTCCATCCATCTATACATGTGTCCACCCATCCAACCATCACCCATCATCCAACCATCTGTCCATCCGTTCGTCTGTCTATCCACTCTTCCATCCATATACCCATCCATCTACCTACAGACTGTCTAATGAACATCTACTCTGTTTTAGGCACTGAACCTGGAGATAACAGCTCTGTGCAAAACAGACATGATCCTGCAGATTGTAAGATAGCAGGGGAGACAGATTGTTTAACAAACAAAACAGTACTTTGTGCTCCAGACTTATAGCCTCTGTTTATCAGTCTTCTTATGTGGTGCATGGGACAATGGCAGTGACTAGTTCATGGGATTATTGTGACAATTTGATGAGATAGTATGGGTAAAGTGTTGGCCCAGTGCCTGGCATGTAGTAAGTGCTCAATAAATGTTAGCTGTGATGATAATGATGACCATGGTCATGATGAAGAAGATGATGATGAAGGTCACCTACACCAGTGTCTCTGGCACCAACCAAGCACCCATAGGTATCCCTGAGCTGGGCAGCCTGGCTTTCCTTAGCAGTGGCAGAAGGCGAGGAAGGGGAGGCCCCATGCCAGATTCTCAGGGTGGGGCATGGGTGCTGGCTGTGCCATCTGGAGGCAGGTTGTGTGAGGTCTGAGGCCTTCTTGGGGGAGCCTGAGCCAACCTAGCTGTCTGGCTGGTTTGCCCAGTTGGGAATTGGTTGTGAACTTTCTCAGGGCAAAATAAACCATGACACCAGGAGCAGCAGATGGCCTGACACCTCCACTTACCAGCTCTGGGGGATGGTGGGTCAGACACTTCCCCTTTCTGAGCCTCAGTTTCCCTATCTGCAAAATAGGGTTTGCAATATCGACATTGAGGCTTGTTGTGTAGATGGGAAATGGTGAAGGGCTTAGAAGGTACCCAGTAAGAAGCACCTGCCTTTGTCGTCATCCATGCATCTGGGGTGACATCCAGAGTTGTGAGCCAGGCCTGTGGGACTGGGCTGATGCAGACTGAGTATCTGCCAAACCCCACATTGGAAGCTTTGGGTGGGGGTGGTGGGATAGAGTCAGATAGACCTGGAATCCGTTCCTTACTTGCTGTGTGACCTTAGGTAAGCGATTTACCTCCCTGTGCCTCTTTTCCACCTGTCAAAGGGATCTTATTTTTTTTTTTTTTTAAGATTTTATTTATTTATTTGAGAGAGACAGAGAGTGCGAGAGAGAACACAGGCGGGGAGGGGCAAAGGGAGAGGGAGACGCAGACTCCCTGCTGAGCAGGGAGCCCAACATGGGGCTCGATCCTGGGACTCCAGGATCATGACCTGAGCTGAAGGCAGATGCTTAACCAACTGAACAACCCGGGCGCCCCTCAGAAAAGGGATCTTAAAAGTAGCCTTTCTATAGAGCTCTTGTAAGAGTAAACGGGATCATGCACGAAGAGCACAGGGCCTCGTGTGTTGTACATGTTCAGTAAAGGGGGGTTATCGTCACCAAGGGAAGGGGCTCTGGTGCTTCCCTGATATGCTGGGGCTCCCTTCCAACGAGACCCATTGCGGTATGTCTCTGCTGACACTGGGTAGGTCCCAGAAGATGCTTATTTCCAGGAGGAAACCTCGGGAAACCAGGCCTTAACCTCTTAGGTTTCATGGGGGCAGGACTTGAGTGATCATGACTGAGGGGCTACGCGGTTATGGGGGAAGGAACGCAGACCTTAGCTTTAAAACCCAGCTTCTCCACTCTCCTGCTGTGTGACCGTGGGCATGTCACCTAACCTCTCTGGGTGTTTTTCTTTAGTCATAAAATGACAAAGCGCCCTTCCTTGCGGGGTTTCCTGGAGGCCGAGCACACAGTGGGCCTCTGTAATGGCAGTGACCTGTGCAGGCTCCTTGGAGGGCGAGGCAGTAGATGTTAATGAACGCTGGGGCTGGTCCAACAATGCAGTCTATAAAGCTCCCGCCTGCAGCTTCTGGTGCGTTGCTAATGGGAGTTTATGTGAAGGACACAGTGGGATAAGGGCCCATTGTTCTGAGTGGGGACGGTTTTATGACTCTTAGAAAGCGTCTTTCATCTGGGAGATCAGGGAGCTTATGGAACCTCCCAGCCCTGGGCGGTGAAACTGGGGGACGCTGAAGGTTTCTGGGGCTGATGCCAGGCTGCAGCCATGGCCAGGCCCTCTTGCTACAGCTGGGGCACTTGGCGGGGGCTGAACCCCCCCCCGCCCCCCCCCCCCGGAGTGTCACTGCAGCGCGTCCCTTTCCCTAGGCCCAGGACCTTCCCTCCTGGAGATCTATCCAGCCAGGCCAGGTCTTTTGGCAAGGCTGGAGACTCACTGTGTCCCCTTGGGGGTCCCCCGCCTGCTCCCCCTCCTCAGCAGCCAGTGCCACGTCCCTTTCAACCTTCCAGAATGGGCCTTGGGCCCTCTTCGCTGTCAGCTGACCAGCAAGTCTCATGCCTGGGAACGTCGCCTGGCACCCTGAGCCTTGGATCGGGGCCGACACCTGATGCCAGGAAGCGAAGACCTTGTCTCCTTGTCCTTTCTGGCTCCTTGGCCAGGCCCCAAACAGAGAAATCCAACCTCCCCTTGGCTCAGCAGATGGCCCCAAGCCTTCTGTCTGTTTATCCCCGGTGGAAGCGGCAGATGCCCCGAGGAATGGATGAGGCTGGAGTGCTCGTGTAGACTGGGCTGGTGCACAGGGTCCGTGGGGTCTGGGCTGATGGGCAGAGGATCACTGTGCCGACACACTTGCCTTCGATGCCCTCCACCCAGTTTCTCCCAGGCTGTGACTACCTCTACCCCTCCTCTTTTCTGCTTTGGGAGGTATAAGAAGGCTAGAGCAGGATGTTGGTGGTACCTTGTGGCTCGATTGGCCCCAGAATCCCCTTCACCCTGCAGCAAGACCGTAGTCATGGGCAGTGGGCTCTGCCTGAATAGTAATCCCTCACAGTCTTCTCGGCTTTCAAGGAATATTATCCACTCGCAGCTGTGACTGAGGGGGCTTGTAAGAACACAATGGGCCACTTGGATGGACATTCAAGGCTTTGTGCCTCAGTTTCCTCATCTTTAAAATGGGGATAAAAGTATGTACTTTTAAATAAGATTTTATTTATTTATTTAGGGAGCGTGAGCTGGGGGTGGGGCAGGGGGGAGGAAGAGAGAGAGAGAAAGAGAGAGAGAATGTCCAGCAGATTCCATGCTGAGCAGGGAGCCTGATGCAGGGCTGGATCTCATGACCCCATGATCATGACCTGAGCAGAAATCAAGAGTCGGATGCTCAATTGACTGAGCCCCCCAGGCCCTCCTAAAAGTGCCTACTTTATAAAGTTGCTGTAAGGATAAAATGAATAAGGTGTAAGGTAAGACACAGAGCCTACCGTAGAAAGTGGTATATGAGTGTTTGCTCTTATCATCACTCTTATTTTTATTGTGAACATCTTCTGGATCTACATGTCTCTCTGCCTCACTTTTACTCTATACTCCTGAATTTCTTTCTTTCTTTCTTTCTTTCTTTTTTCTTTTTGGCTTTCCTATGACACTTCCGGTCTCCCTGGAACCTGGGTTTGAACGTGGCTGTGGTTTGTGAAGGCTGGTTGGGGCCCTGCGTGATCTTCCGGGCTCAGTGTCCATGGTCCTTTGACTGTCTCTCACCTCGCCAAGTTCAAATTCCTGGGAGAAACGAGCTGATTGGCCGGGTTTCAGTCAGATGTCCACCGTCTCACCCAATCAGCTGTGCTGGGGAGGAGCCCACTGCCAGGGCCCATGGGGGTGGAGGGAGGCATATCCTGGCATGTCTACCCCAGGTTCTCCCGGGTCACTATCAGAGAGGCAGAAAAACTGCAAACAGTGGTTTGGTGCTTTTTTTCCCCCGCCAGCGCACAGGGGCGTTCCCAGGGGGTGTTTCCAAGCCATCGGGACAAGCTTTCAGAACTGCCGCTGCTGGCACTTGGTTCACAAATTATTGGCCCATTTATAATTTGAAATAGTTGTCAGTATTAAAAATCAGGGGATTTGATATAGAAATCTGGACTTTCAGCTTCTCTTTGGGGGAAAAAAAAGAGAAAACTCCGGGGACACCAAGAATAGATATATAGCATCTACTAGAACTGGGGTGACTGTCCTCTTTACCTGGTGCATGTGCTTTCCAGGCCCTCAGGGGTACCCCCTTTCCCTGTGGTACCCTAGGGGTACCTGGGCACTGGAGTTTGCCACCTTACTCTATATCCTGGAAATGGGAATTGCACAATGAAAAAGAAAAATTACCTAGTTCTTCAAAATTTTGGACTATGTATACGAACCCAGTTCTATGAACAGCCCACAAATATCATCTCATTTATTTCTCTACACAACCATGAGGTCGGTATTATTACTTTCACTCCCACTATGCAGATGGTGAAACTGAGACTCTAAGAAGATATGACATGCTGGAGATGAGCACGAGCGATCTGATTCTAGAAACAACTGTAAACTGACAGACAAGCTGTGGGTATAATGTGTTTCCCTCCGAGGCATTTGAGAGGAAATGGCTATCATGTTCTTTTCCTTTGGATATTTAGCGTGTATTTCCTATGGACAAGGATATGCTCCACCACAACGGTGATCCAACCATCAAAATCAGGAAATGCGCACGATGCATTCCTGCCATCTCATCCCCAGTCCCCGTGGAGTCTTGCCAGCTGTCCCAGTAATGGCCTTTATTTTATACTGAAAGGGTGGCGTTCAGAACCACATGTGGCGTTTAGTTGTCCGGTCTCTGGTTTCCCTCAATCTGGAAAAGTTCCTCAGTCTTTCCTTGACTTTTGTGACCTGGGCATTTTGGAAGACCTTTAGAGAGACGTCCGTCAGTTTCAGGTTTTTGTGACATTTGCTCAGGATTGTGTGAGTTGTGCACCTTTGGCCGGAATCGGGTGCCATGCTGTGGTGACCTTTTCCACGCATCCCGTCGGGACACTCATGGTGTCCAAATAGCCCCCTGCTGGTCCTGTCCCCAGTTTGAGCATGTGGGTGACGAGGTGTCTGTGAAGCTGCTCTCTTCCCCTCAGTGGTTACAAGGTATTGCGTAGGGAAGTGCTCGAGACAGTGTAAATAGCCATTCCTAGCCTCCAGGGTACTCATTGGCTTACTACTTGTCACATCAGTCTGGACTCTTGGTTTCCCATTGTATTCAACGGGATATAAACCCTCCCAATCATTATTTATTCTGATGGTCCAATTACTCCGCGGTTTGGCTCGTGGGAGCCTCCATGAGCTGGTTTCTTTGTCATTTTGTGATGTTGCCATCTTGAGCAATATATCAGGTTCTGGCCCAACCCTAGATTACAGGCTCAGATGGTCCTTCCTCTGGAATCAGCTGTGACTCCAAGAAGCTCTGGGTCGCTTGAGTGGAGAAGGGTATTTAGAAGCCACGATCTGGGGCACCTGGGTGGCTCAGTGGGTTAAAGCCTCTGCCTTTGGCTCAGGTCATGATCTCAGGGTCCTGGGATCAAGCCCCGCATCGGGCTCTCTGCTCAGCGGGGAGCCTGCTTCCTCCTCTCTCTCTCTGTCTGCTTCTCTGCCTACTTGTGATCTCTGTCTGTCAAATAAATAAATAAAATCCTAAAAAAAAAAAAAAAAGGGTCTTTAGAAGCCACGATCTGGCTGCTAAGTGTGCTCATCGCTATTGGGTGTCTGTGCTCCAGGGCCTTCGTGGTGGACAGAGCTAGGAGCTCACAGGCACTTCCCATTCCAGCCCACCACCACAGGGGGCCATTCGACTTTTCTCCCTTTCCGTATCTGTCATTTACTTCTCCAATGGGGAGAATCCCAGGAATTTAAGCTTTTGACCACTGCTATACTAGCTTGCTTCTCACTAATAAGAATT
The DNA here is from genome assembly GCF_963455335.1 of Martes martes. Taxonomy (NCBI): domain Eukaryota; kingdom Metazoa; phylum Chordata; class Mammalia; order Carnivora; family Mustelidae; genus Martes; species Martes martes. The sequence continues at coordinate 179,216,742 of NC_137891.1, read as the reverse complement.
TGACTATTTATGATAATATAGTATCAAATAGCATATTGAGCTAATGTTGTTAGTGGGAAGTTGAAAAATCTCTGCTGAGCAGTATTGACTCGATCCTTCAAACTTCTGTGAAGATAGAAGAGGCAACAGGATAATCGTTCCTACTTTACAGGTAGTGGGACAGAGTGGAAGAGGGTGAGGACTGTTTTTAGGGTGCCACAGAGCTCTTGGGGTGGCAGAGCTCTGTATCATGACCATGACCAGCCCACTGGACATGACCGCCCATCCCCCTCCTGTGGGGGTTTTGGGAGAACTTTGAACCCACATCTCCAAGACAAGGAGCTGCTCAGATTGGCCTGTCCTTGACACTCAGGCCCATGAAGTGATAGCTCAGAGAAGTCAAGTTCCGTTCTTCACCTGAGCCTCTAAGCCCCCTCTGCCTGTGGCTGTGCCTTTGATCTCAGCTTGCTTCCCCACAAATGCAGGTCTTGGGGTGGGGAGGAACCTAGAAGGCTTGAAGTGGGGGTGGTTGCTCAGTGCAGCCTAGACCCCTTCAAAATGCCAGTCCTACAGGGGCAGGAGTATTATGGGAAGAGAGTTTCATCCATGTAAGGTAGATTGTGTTTGTCTTTCTTTCTTTCTTTTTAAAAAGATTTTATTTATTTGTCAGGGAGAGAGAGAGAGACAGAGAGCAGAAGCAAGGGGAGTGGCAAGCAGAGGGAGAAGCAGGCTCTCCACTGAACAGGGGCCTGCTGTAGGACTGATCCCAGGACATTGAGATCAGGACCTGAGCCGAACGAAGGCAGATGCTTAACCGACTGAGCCATCTAGACATCCTTGTATTTGTCTTTTTTTCATAATCACAATGGGATCCTGCCTCTCTTAGATAATAGCCTGGTCATGATTTGTTTGATGGTATATGAAATAATGAGGACTGACCACTTCCTGCATGTTCTCCATTCATACTGCCTGGGTGAGCGTGGTATCTACCTACTTCCTTTTCTACTATGGGGTGGGGCTGGTGGAAGGGGGCCTGGGCTGGAACCAGAGGCTGGAGACCTGCGTTCCCATCCTGACTTTGCCATCAGCTTGCTAGGCAACCTTGGGCAAGACGCTTGGCCTCTCTGGCCAGTGGAAAATACCACCCCCGTCTTCCCTCCCTCCCTCCTTCCTTCCCTCTTCCCCAGGTCAGCAGTGGAAACAAGGCAGAACAGAATCCTAGCCCCATCCAGATGTATCATTAATGGATATGCTTACGCAATAAAACCTGCACCCACCAGAATGTTCAGCAAAGTGGGAAATTCTGGTGAATTGAATGTTCTGGGACATGGAAACGTTCCCAGAAATCCTTTTTGTTCCCGTTGTGGCCATTGAAAACCATTTACTCATCTACTTAGCAAATATTTGTCTCGTGCCTGTGCTCTACCAGGCTCTGTCCCAGGCTGTGGGGAGGCACCGTGGATGAGACAGCAGAGTCCCAGACCGCAAGGACTCGCAGTCTGGGAGGAGACGTGCACAAAGGCAGTGGACCCTTGAACACCTCAGGTTTTGGGCCACCGACCCCATTCACAGTAGAAAGTCCACATACAACTTTTAAAAAATTAACATATAATGTATTATTTGTTTCAGGGGTTCAGGTCTGTGATTCATCAGTCTTACACAATTCACAGCACTCACCATAGCACACACCCTCCCCAGTGTCCATCACCCAGCCACCCCAACAACTTTTTGTTTTATTTTAATTTATTTTATTTTATTTGTTTTTAAAAATTATTTTTATAAACATATAATGTATTATTTGCCCCAGGGGTACAGGTCTGTGAATCGTCAGGCTTACACATTTCACAGCACTCACCATAGCACATACCCTCACCAATGTCCATAACCCCGCCACCCTCTCCCTATCCCCCCACCCTCCAGTAACCCTCAGTTTGTTTTGTGAGATTAAGAGTCTCTTATGGTTTATCTCCCTCCCAATCCCATCTTGTTTCATTTTTTCCTTCCCGACCCCCGACAACCCCCCTGCCCTGCCTCTCAAATTCCTCATATCAGAGAGATCATATAATTGTCTTTCTCTGATTGACTTATTTCACTCAGCATAATACCCTCTAGTTCCATCCACATCATTGCAAATGGCAAGATTTCATTTCTTTTGATGGCTACATAGTAATCCGTTGTATATATATACCACATCTTCTTTATCCATTCATCTGTTGATGGACATCTAGATTCCTTCCATGGTTTGGCTATTGTGGACATTGCTGCTATAAACATTCGGGTGCACGTGCCCCTTCAGATCACTACATTTGTATCTTTAGGGTAGATACCCAGTAGTTCAATTGCTGGGTCGTAGGGTAGCTCTATTTTCAACTTTTTGAGGAACCTCCATGCTGTTTTCCAGAGTGGCTGCACCAGCTTGCATTCCCACCAACAGTGTAGGAGGGCTCCCCTTTCTCCGCATCCTTGCCAGCATCTGTCGTTTCCTGACTTGTTAATTTTAGCCGTTCTGACTGGTGTGAGGTGATATCTCATTGTGGTTTTGATTTGTATTTTCCTGATGCCGAGGGATGTGGAGCACTTTTTCATGTGTCTATTGGCCATCTGGATGTCTTCTTTTTAGAAATGTCTGCTCATGTCTTCTGCCCATTTCTTAATTGGATTATTTGTTCTTTGGGTGTTGAGTTTGATAAATTCTTTATAGATTTTGGATACTAGCCCTTTATCTGATATGTCATTTGCAAATATCTTCTCCCATTCTGTCAATTGTCTTTTGGTTTTGTTGACTGTTTCCTTTGCTGTGCAAAAGCTTTTGATCTCTCTCTTTTTTAAAAGGTTTTATTTATTTATTTGACACACACACACAGAGAGAGAGAGAGAGAGAGAGAGATCACAAGTAGGCAGAGAGGCAGGCAGAGAGAGGAAGGAGGAAGCAGGCTCCCCGCAGAGCAGAGAGCCCGATGTGGGGCTCAATCCCAGGACCCTGAGATCATGACCTGAGCCAAAGGCAGAGGCTTAATCCACTGAGCCACCCAGGACCCCCAAAAGCTTTTGATCTTGATGAAGTCCCAATAGTTCATTTTTGCCCTTGCTTCCCTTGTCTTTGGCGATATTTCTAGGAAGAAGTTGCTGTGGCTGAGGTCGAAGAGTTTGCTGCCTGTGTTCTCCTCAAGGATTTTGATGGATTCCTGTCTCACACTGAGGGCTTTCATCCATTCTGAGTCTATTTTTGTGTGTGGTGTAAGGAAATGGTCCAGTTTCATTCTACTACATGTGGCTGTCCAATTTTCCCAACACCATTTAACAACTTTTTAAAAAAATTTTTTATTTATATGAGAGAGAGAGAGAGTGAGTGAGAGAGAGCATGAGCAGGGGGAGGGAGAGGGAGAAGCAGACTCCCCTGGGATCATGACATGAGATGAAGGCAGATGCTTAACCGACTGAGCCACCCAGGTGTCCCCCACATACAACTTTTGGCTCCCCCAAATGTAACTGCTAACAGCCTATGGTTGACTAGAAGGAAGCCTTACCAATGACACGGACAGTCGATTAACACATTTGGTACACTATACGGATTATATACTGTGTTCTTATAATTACATAGGCTAGAGAAAAGAAAATGTTATTGGGAAAACCATAAGGAAGAGGAAATACATTTTTACTGAAAAAAAATCCATGTATAAGTAAACCCACCCAGTTCAAACCTGTCTTTTTCCAGGGTCAACTGTACACCACACCACATGGTAGGAAGGATGCCCTGAAGGACTGGAGGGTGCTGTGGGAGGCCCCGGGGTCCAGTCTGGGGGCCCTAGAGAAGAGATCCTTGACCTTGAGAAGGTGTTAGCCATTGACAGCCTCAGAAAGCATTAGCCACTGTGTCTGGGGCGGTGGGGGGAAGGAGCAGTCGTGGCATTCCAGGCGGCGGGAATAGCGTGGGCAAAGTAAAGCCCCACGGACATTGAGTTGTGTGTGTGGGGCTGAGAACGTGAAGCCGGGGAGGCGAGAGAGAAGGGGTCTGTGTGTTGGGACTTGAGATGGTAGAGAGAGCAGTGATGTAAAAAGGTGAGGGCTGAAGGCTCATTTATGCTGAGTGTGGGTTTCGTGATGTGATGCTCTCTCCTAAAAGTAGAATGCAGAGGAAAACCAAAGGAAAACACAATTTCCCAGAGGACAGGCCTCCAAGCTGGAGGGGGTGCCATGGGGCAGGGAGGGAGGAGGGTGGCAATCGGAGAAACACAGCTCCGTGTAAGGGGCGACCGCTCCTGGGGGCTTGCAGAGTGTGGTCCCCGGAGGGATGAGGGATCTTCAGGTTTGTTGAGGAGCCAACAATTGGGCTTTTTAAGGGAAATCTCCCAGTTGTTAAATGTTGCGGCCGATGAACAACAACAAAACCACTGCGGGCGAATCACACGCTTCTGCGGGCTCCGTGTTTTCTATGAGCTGGGGGGTCGCCAGCCTGGGTCCAGAAGGGTCTATCTGATGAGGCCTTGAGGATGTCCACTTGAAGTCTCTTATGAGTCTCTGACGTTGACTGTGCCCCTCACCTGTGCTGGGCTCCAGGGGTAGGATAGGGCCCTGGGGTATGGCCCCTGCCCTCAGGCCATCAAGCTGAAGACAGTTCTAGTTAGCGCGTGTGTCCAGAGCTAACAAAACAACAGAAAGGGTGAAGGTGGGGGAGGTGCTTAGGCCCAGGGAGGAAATAAGACAGGTAAGGAGAGAGGTTGGAGCAGATCTGAAAGGCTGCAAATGCAGCCTTGGTTGTACTTGGTTGTACTTGGTTCTGTCTGTGCCAGCAGGACCCAGGTGTCTAAATTCTGGCCCAAGGCTTAATGTTGTGTCACTCACTGGACATCCGAAGATGTTCTAGCTGCTTTGCTGGTGGAGGGAAGGAAAAAATTTTCCCCTATTCTTCAAGGTCTACACATGGACTAAGAATTGAATTTATATGAGACAGATTAACAGGAGGAAAAATACCCCAAAGTTTTATTTATTTACTTAAAAGATTATTTATTTGACAGACAGAGATCACAAGCAGGCAGAGAGGCAGGCAGAGAGAGAGGGGGAAGCAGGCTTCCTGCTAAGCAGAGAGCCCAGTGCGGGGCTTGATCCCAGGACCCCAAGACCATGACTCGTGCTGAAGGCAGAGGCTTGAACCCACTGAGCCACCCAGGCGCCCCTATTTATTTGTTTTTTTAAAGTAAACTCTACACCCAACATGGGGCTCGAACTTAGGACCCTGACATCAAGAGTCGCCTGTCCCGCCGACTAAGCCGGTCTGGCGCCTTAGGACTAAATTTCATTATGTGCACACAGAAGCCTAATCGTGAAATTGAGACTTAAAGAAATGCCCAGTGCAGGCACTTTTTATACTTTTTAGGTCAAGAAACAAACAAAAGCACCCAAAAAACCAAAACCAAAATGAAAAAACCCCCCAAAACTCCAAAATCCTAAAACCAAAAAAAATCTGTGAAGAATTGACAGGACAAAGAAAACTTAATTTGGGGGACTTCCATTAATCGGAAATTAGGCTGGGATAATATAATTTAGTAAAAAAAAAAATTGGAAAAAAAATAAATTAGTAACAAGGGTTGTTTACACAGTCCTCTCACCTCTACATGTTGTATCTCCGGTGAGAGGGGTGTCTCTTAACCTCCTGGTACAGACGGGGTAGTACCCTTGCACGTGGGAGATTTATTTCCTGCTTTCAGGGGGACAGAGGGGGGCCTGAATGCCCCTTCCTAAACAGATGCTCCCTTAAGTAATTTTATTCAAAATAACCAATATGCCTAAGCCGCACATTTTGGGTTGGCCTGCCCTTAGCCCTTACCCTGGCAATCCAGAAAACTTTCCTGTCTCTTGTCACGGGCCCTGTTTATTCACCCCTGCAGGAGAAGATCCAGCAGTGGGGAGGGCATGTCCCTTTTGTTCACCGATGTCTCCCGCGTGCCTAGAATGATGTCTGGAACATAGTAAGTGCTCAGCCAATACTTACCGGCTGCTTACTATGGGCCTAGTGTTACTGCCTGGGGCTTTGGATGCTCTGTGAAGGACTCTTAGGACAGGCTCTAAGGAGCTTATGTCCTCGTGCGGAGAGGGACAATAAACAAGCAAACAAATCAAGAATAAGATGATTTCAGAGAGCGTGGTTTGTCTTACTGCACTGTGGGGCCCTGTTTATTTCTGTCTCCTCCAAGCCTCTGAGAGCGAGGGGGGCAGGGCTGGGGTCTGTCTGGTTCCTTGTTTCATTCCTAGCCCCTCAGGGTGGTGCCTGGCAAAGAGGGAGTAGTGAAGAAAAATGTTTTTGCTGGCGCTGTTGAATGAACCAACACAGGCTGACAAAGATTCCAATGTACATACACCTGTGCCCTTTGGAGGCTGCAGAACTCATTATTATCAACCCGGGAGTAATTGCTGATAAGCCGGAGTGTGAATTTCGGTGCAAACAGAGGGGCTGCAGGGCACTGTTTAATAACAACGGGGATAATCTTAATTAACGACCTGATAACTGTAATTCATTGCATCATATCCGGAGGCCCTCTTTGGGATGCTGGGAGGGAGTAACTAGGGTTTGGCCGCTTCAGGGGCTGGAAGGGAGGCGAGGGCTAGGATCTCTGATCCACCACGTCCTTGCTTGGCGAGCTTTGGCCGGTTGCTCACAGCTCTGAGCCTCAGTGTTCTCATCAGGGAGGTGGGGCTAATCGGCGGGGTGGTCGCCCTTCAGGAGCCTGATCTCAAAGTCCCCCCGCGCCCCCCGCAGCGCCCCCAAAAAGGCTGCGGTCACCCGAACCCAGGGGGGGGGCAGGCCACCGAGGGGCTGGTGGGGGCCCCCCCGCACAGCCCTCCTCCCCCCACGTGAATCTCTCCCCCCTCCCCGGGAAGCCCTGGCAAACTCCTGGAAGTGAGGGAGGAGCAGGAGCGGCCGCCGTGTGCGCGGGACCTTCCCGCGGGAGACCCGGGCGGCGGGACGGCGCGGGGCGCGGGCGGGAGCCGACGCGGGCGGTGAAGGAGCCGGGGGCGGGGGTGGGGGCGGGGGCGCGAGCGGGGGCGCTGCCCCGCCCCGCCCCCGCGGGCCTCGGTTTCCCCACCTGCACCGCGAGCGGCCGGCCGGGCGGGGCTCCCCGCGCGGGCCCGGCCGCCAGGGGTTAAGCGGTGACTTCAGCCGCGGCGAGCGGGGACCGGGCGGGCGGGGGCGGCGCCGCGTCGCGCCGTGCGCGGCGGCGGGACCAGGCCGCTCGGAGGCGGCGGGCGCACTCCCGGCCGGGCCGCGACCTCGCGGGCGGCGCGCGCGCGGCGGCGGCGGCTGGGGCGCGGGGCTGGGGCGCGGGGCTGGGGCCGCCCGGCCCTGGGCGCCCGCGGCCGCCGGGGCAGCTGACGCGCGGAGCGGCCGCCGGCGCTTTGTGAGCGGCGCGGACAACAAAGGCGCGGCCGGGCGGCCGGAGCCGGTGAGTGCGGCCGGCGGGGCGCGGGGGGCCGGGCGGGGGGCGCACTGCGCGAGGCGGCCGTGGGGGCTGCGAGCGGGCGTCGCCGAGGCCCCGGGGTCCCCACCGCCCCGCGTCGGCGGGGGATGGGGGGCTCTCGGCTCGTCCCTGCCGGCTGGCGGGGAGTCTCTGGGCTCCCCCATGCTCCGGGTCCCGGGCGTGCTTCTGGGTGTGCGAGTCCCGAACCCCGGGCCTTCCCCGTGGCCCTGGTGTGAGTGTGTGTCCCCAGGAGAGGCGTCTTCTGTGTCCCTTCGTCCCGGATCCTGCGTGGCGTGGGTATGTCGCTGGGTGTGAGAGAGGCCCCCGAACCTGGGTCTTCTGTCGGTGTGTGTCTCTCCTTGTGTCATTTGAGTTGTGAGTGTGAGTGTGTGTGTGTACTCCTCCCCCCACCCCAGTCTCTGTGTCCCTTGGGTGCCCCTTCCCTCAGCATGACTCCTGACTGCTCTTTGTGCATCAGTGTGTGTGTGTGCGTGAGAGAGGGAGAGAGAGACAGAGACAGAGACAGAGACCCGGCACCTCACTGTCCAGGCCATTCACCAGGCCTTTAGGTCCTGCTGCCAGTGTGGTCCGCCTCTCCCTGTGCTGACCTTGGGGGTCCCTTCAGTACATGGAGTGGAGGGATGCTCCCGTCACCTCTGTTCCGGGCTGGCCTCTCTGGCCCTGGACCCTTGCCCAGAGGTAGAACAGGGTCAGCCTCACAAAGGAGGGAGTGTGGGAGGAGAGGGTGCCCCGGTCAGCTGGAAGGCCACGGCTGCAGAACGAGGTCAGGCCTGGACACTCCTTGAGGCAGGGGAGTGTGTCTGGGGTGGGCACCCCTGCTGAGACTGAAGACTAGCCTCCAGGCCTCCAGGGGTGGTGTCTGAGGGGGAGCCCCCAGGCCTGATGTAGGAGAGTGTGGGGCTGGTACTGCCTCTCTCTCCCAGGGTAGGGGGTCCTGGGGCAGGGGTCAGGAATCTCCTTTTCACTTCAATAACCCGAGGACCCTGTCTCGGGCCACAGCAGGGAGGTAGTGTGGGGTGGGCTGTACTCTCCATTGGCTCTGGCGAGGAGACATCACCTCAGAGTCCTTGGCCTTCCCCAGGGACTCAAGTGGGGGAAGGCATGGCCTGCCTGCCTGGAGCCCCATCTGTTCTCCTCGGATGCTGGGGAGAGAGGACAGGCTGTGTAGCCTCATTTAATTGCTCAGCCCTTCCCTACAGGCCCCACCCGAACGGCCATCAGCTGCAGGGTCCGTCCGTCCACACAGCCGCCCCTCCGACCCCGTGTCCCGGCCTCAGGTGTAGACTAAAAAGGAGGGCACAGTCTGGACATCTCCGGGCTCCCTGGGACTGTGGGTTGGGGCTCTCCTTCTCCTTCCTTAGGGTCTCAGAGTGAAGCTCAGAACCCTCCCCGTGGCTTGGGAGGCTCTGCTTTGTATCTATGTCTCTCGCTCTGTTCCATCACGCTCACCTTCCCGGGGTCCCCTGCCCCCTCCTCTTCTGCCAGAGAACCTTCCCGGTGCTCGTCCCTCTCTCCACTAAGTTGGCCCCGTCCTTCGCTTCTCCATTCCTCATCCAGGAGGCTCTTCTCTGGTCAGCCAGGTTGGCTCAAGAATTCTTGTTCATGGGGCGCCTGGCTGGCTCAGTCGGTAAAGCACGTGACTCTTGATTTCAGGGTTGTGAGTTTGAGCCCCACATGGGGCATGGAGCCTACTTAGAAAAAAGAAAAAGAATTCTCAATCAGGATGCTCTTAGAGCCCTCATTCCAGTGGGGGTGGCTTGTTTATACCCCCCAGAGGATGGTAAGCCTTTGGGAGCAGGGCCCATGTCTGTCCTTGATCACCAGCCTAGAACAGTGCCTGACACATAGTAGGTACTCAATAAATAGTTGCCAATTGAGTGGCTATGGGTGACCAATGGCTCCTAAATCGTGCTGTTTCAGGTTTTCTCTTTGGGGGAGACTAGGGAGGAGGGAAAGCTAGTGAACTCCTTGGGGCCGAGGTTCCAGGTTAGTGTAAAGGGAAGGAGGCCTACTGTATATTAGATAAACTCTAAATTAATTAGCAGATATTTTGTATTTGGTAAGTGCCAGGTGCTGGGCTAGCTCCCTCACCAATGCAGTCTCTTAAAACAGGAGCATAGCAGAATATAATCTTCTTAGATCAAGTTTGAAAAGATAAAGTAGGTCAGGGTATATACATGTATAATATAAACACATGTCCTAAGAAATACATATAAATATGTAAACATATATTTAAATATGTATAAATATAAAAATATTTATATAAAATATATTAATATATAGTATATATAAGTTTATAAATTTATATTAAATACATATAAATATATATATAATAATGGTATACTGTTCTTTCACATCTACTATCTCTCTGTTTCAATGGCAGCGCTGATAATTAGGAAGGGGAGATGGGTTTGTACCCATTTTACAGATGAAGAGTAAAACGTAACACTTAAGTGACTGCCTGAGGTCATAGTTAGTTGTGGAGCACTCAAGCCTCAGTATCCCTGAATGCCCAGTCCTTCTTTCTTCTGCGAGCTTACCTTCAGGGTCTTTGAATTCTTGTCACCTGCTTCACAGCGATGAGTGAGCCACTTTCCATACCCCTTGAGGGGGAGGGGGAGGGGTGGGGGGAGGGGGGAGACACAACGGAGTGGGCCGGTGTTTTCTTTCCAGCCCACTGCGTCCTGGGCCCCAGCTCAGCTTCTTTGCCTTGGTGGAGGGCATCAAAGCCACCTTCCTTTGGGGTCCTGTTTCCCAGAGTGACCTATCCTCACAGAGCCTGTGCAGGGCCCCAAGCACGGATATCCTGGAGCCAGTTTATACTGAAGCACGAGAGCTGATTGCTCAATTTCAGGAATTTTTAGGAGCTGGCCGTTAAACAGCCAGTATAAAAATTTGTACTATATAAGCTTATAATTAAAGAAATTATGCTAAAAACAAGGGTAATCTATGCTCAAAATATAATACTTTCTAGTTATTTCACTGTATTTTACCATTGCCTATGTTTTCGTGGTTTAGGTGCTTATACATTATATGCATGTGTATACATCTGTATGTGTACACATGTATATGTGCGTAGATTTGCGTGTATATGTATTGAGCGTGCACACAGCTGTGCCCTGGCTCGTCTTCAGCTCTGTGTTTACCGATATCACCTTAGTAGCTTGAAACTGGCCACACGGAGAGTATTTATACCACAGAAATTGGTATACTGCAAGTCAGAGGTATTTTCCCCAGATGAGAGCCAATTGTTAATTCTTCTTTTGTTTTTTAAAAGATTTCATTTATTTATTTGACAGAGAGAGACACGGAGAGAGGGAACACAAGCAGGGGGAGTGGGAGAGGGAGAGGGAGAAGCAGGCTTCCCGCTGAGCAGGGAGCACGATGTGGGGCTCGATCCCAGGACCCTGGGATCATGACCTGAGCCAAAGGCAGACACTTAACAACTGACACCCCCCCTCCCCCCCCGCCAAGCCAGTTGTTTAATATTTACCAGTGTACCAAGGGGATCCAGCGGTGAGTGACTTGGGCACAGCGCTTGCCTGGGGCTTGCATTCTGGTGTGACCCCTCCTTAGGGCTAGTTTAGGGTCCTCACGGGTACAAAATGAGAGGGGCAGCCACTGGGCTGGGCCTCCTGTGGTTGTAGGGGTCATAAATCGCTCTCAAACAAACTCTACACTCCAGAAAACGAGTTGTTATATTACAGTGTGTCCGGCGGGGTTTGGGGGATGGGATGAGGATAAGGCTTAGTTAATTGAGGGCCCGGCTTTGCCATTAATTGAATAACCACACTCAAGGCGACCCTGACATTTGGGAGGCAAAGTGGCAGGGGTGCCCGAGGACCATGGACAAGTCGAGCAGCTCAGGGATGGTGAAGGTGTGATGTCCAGGACACACACTAGGGTGACTAGAGCTGTTTGGGCCTGGCTTAGACAACAGCAGGTGTGACCCATCCCTCTGGGTTCAGGGACGGTGTGAGAGGCAGAGTCAGACTCTTGGAAGGACAGGGTTATGAGAACTCTGGATGGGAGATGGACATGGGCACACTTACCTGCCACGAAGGTGTGAGCCGTGAATAGAGGGAGAATGGGGTGGGGAGAGGGGAAGGGTCTGGATAGAAGGAACAGCATGTGCAAAGGCTCAGAGGTACAGCTATTGGGAGATCAGCCTGGCTCTGGTGTGAGGTAAGCCCGAAGTCTGCAGGGCTGTGGCAGAGCATGGGAAGTGGTGAAACCTGAGGTCAGAGGGCCCTGCGTCCTCTGGGAACCGGCAAAGGGACCCTGCCAAGGCAGGCCTGCCAGGGGCATCATACCCTGTGGATCTCCAGCCCCTGCAAAGCTTTAAAGTTTCTCAGTAGTTCTTGGGGTGCCTCATGGCTCAGTGGGTTAAAGCCTCTGCGTTCGGCTCAGGTCATGATCTCAGGGTCCTGGGATCGAGCCCTGCATCAGGCTCTCTGCCTGCCTCTCTGCCTATTTGTGATCTCTGTCTGTCAAATAAATAAATAAATAAATAAATAAAAATCTTAAAAAAAAAAAAAAAAGAAAAGTTTCTCAGTAGCTTCTTCTTATCCCCGAAGCTTGCTACTGCCCCTGCCTGGTATCTGTGGCTTGTGGAGCCTCTAGAAAGATTTTCATTTTGATATCAGGCCAGACAAAGGAGAATCAAGAAGGTGAGTCTGCTGCCCTCCCCCCAACTTCGATAATACCAGAAAACCCAAAGATGCAAGTGACTGATCTTTAGGTTACCCGGTATTTCTTGTTGCTTCTGCTGCTTCTACCCTTGAGATAGGCAGTTGACCGAGACCTTGCTTGTTCAAAGACAACCCCTGTTTATGCCTATATGTGCCAGGCGTTGTTCACTCGTGCATCTGTTCATTTAATCCCCATACCGATCCCACACGTGGGTACCGTTAGCCCACCTTACAGATGGGGAAACTGAGTCTTAGGTTGCTTGACTTTCCCTAGGACACAGTGTAAACGGCAGGATTGGAGCCGGGTCAGGCCCTGAGATCCCTCTACGATGGGCATCCTCCTCTATGCTGTTTTCTTCTTCCTTCTGAGGAGGGCAGGGAGAGAATGCGCCGCAGGTCTGTGATCCCAGCACACTTTACTAGTCTTTATTTGAAGTTACTGTGTGTTTTTGAACCCCCGTAGCTGGGTTCATCACCCTGTGGCATCAGATCAGGGGTTAGAATAGAAACATCGGCCCAGATGGGCACCCTGGGCCTGATGTCAGGAAGGAGCTGACGGTAAAGGCTTGCATTTACGGAGAGAGCTCCTAGGTACGGAGGGGCAGGCCTGTGGCTCACGGGAGCTTGTCTGGTCCTCAGCCAGGCTGCTGGGTAGGTTGTAACACCTTCTCCATTTTGCTCCCAGTGAGGCCGAGGCCTACGGCCAGGCAGCTGTGAGGGGTGGAAGCAGCCAGAGTTCACCTCATTCTCTCCAGCCCAGCGCCCCAGCTCTCACCCGTGTGTCTGTTGTCCGGGGCCCAGCCTGGCCGTGCCTTTGACGTCCCCGGCAGCGGTGCCCACATGCTGTGGGAAATAGGGCAGCCGAGCTGACCACTTGGCCAGAAGCATGGGCTGTTCCCACCTCTCGGCGAGAGCCTGGTGCTGAGCCCCTGCCAGGGGATTTATCTTCCCACGGACCTTTCCGTCGAGTGGGTGGTCTTGACCGAGCCCCACCTTCCACTTCTTTGCAGGTAGACCCCCGAGTCCAGGGCAGAGCAGGTGTTTGGGGGAGGCCGCCCTGGGATGGTGTGGAGGACCCTGGGCGAGGTGGCCTTTCTGGCTCTGGCTCCCTCCTCCTCCTGGAGAGCCTGGCCTCCCCGTGGAACTCCCCCTTCTAGCGGCTGCCTGATTGGTATGCGCCCCTGAACTCCAGCCATTAGCACACAAGGCGGGGACCAGCTCCCAATACTTCCCTCTCTTCATTGTTCGAAGTGGGCAGACTTGGAAAGAGCTTTAAAAATGCGGGCTTTTTATTCAATTTCCCTAGAAAAACAATGATTTAAATTAAATAGACGAGTAACAGTCTCTGGAAATGGAAGAAAAATATTCCTGAACCCAGACATTACCCAGAGCCTTTGAATGTCTTTTAAAGTACGGGTTTGTTTTACTTGAAATTATGCATGTATTGCGTGACCAGTGAGGAGAACTTGGAAAATACAGAAGAAAATTAAGCTCGCCCTTTCTTCCGCCACCCGCAGACAGCCCCTCTCAACACTGTGGCGCGCGCGGTTCATTTTTCCCGTGACTGCTTTGCTTGTTTGGCGAGCCCCGGGTTTTACAAGACCAGGCCCCTGCGGGGCGTTGGGGATAGATGGAGACGTGGCCCCTGCTGTACCTCTTCCCGCGCCAGACCTTGGGCAACCCACTTGGCCCCTCTTTGTTCTGACTTGCTCATCTGCAAGATGGGGGTGACCTGGCAACTGTCCCAGGGTGGGCGGACGTAGCGAGGGTGCAGGTAGCCTGCTCAGGACAGCCCCTGGCCCCGCAAAGAGCTTAGTGGTGCTGGCTGCTGTTCTGGTGGGGACCAGGCAGTAGCCTGGCCCTTGTGGACCTTTCGAGGTGGGGAGGAGACAGATCCCAAACCAGTCAAACGAATGAATGAAATGACTGCATGTCATGGGATAAGTCCTACGAAGGGAGCAAGATCATGCGATGTGATGGGAGTAGAGTAACTGGCGTGTCGGGTTGGTGGTGGAGGTGGTGTGCATGGGGGAGGTGGTGTGCGGAATTTGTTAGCTAGAGGTGATCACGGGACGCTTCTCTGAAGAGACACACTTAAACTGAGACTGAATGACAAAGCACTGAAGGAAAAGAATTCCAGGCAGGGGTATGGCAAATGCAAAGGCCCTGTGGCCAGGATGGCCTGTTTAAGCTGCAGAAATCCCAGAGCCTGCAGTGGGCAAGGGAACGAAGGCGGTGTTAAGAAGGGAAGCAGGTAGGATGGTTAATTTAGATGCTACAGGAAGCTGTTGGAAGTTTGTGTTCCTCATTTCACATAGAGACCTTCATTAAGGAGATACAAACCCAAGATTCCAGCTGTTAATAACTCTCTTAGGAAATTTACCTTTTCCCACGTAACTTATTCAAAAATAATTTACTGGGTGCCTATTCCATGGAAGCACTTGAGTATTTGCCGTGGGCTGAGGGACAGTCACAAAGCTCAGCGAGAGGAAGCCTGGCCCGCAGGTGGCCCACAGGTAGCCCACAGTGCCCGCATGCCATCTGGCTGATCCAGCATGACCCACCGGACCCTTGTAGACTCTGATTTGGGCGGGGTGCCCTGGCTGTAGGGAGGAGAACTGGACACATGGGCTGGGGTGGACTGGGCCCCGAGGAAGGTTGAGGGGTGTTTGGAGTTGGAGAGCGGTGGCTGAATTTGGGTGATCAGAGAGAGCTTGGCTGGAATTCTCAGTAGGTGGTTCACAGCAGGTGAAGGAATAAGAGGAATGGAGTACATTCTAGAATCTTCTTTTGAGTGTGTGGGTGGGTGGTGATGTCGGGAAGTAAGACAGTTAAGAGAGGATGGGGAGCATGGGATTTTGAGAATGCAAGACTCCGGTCAAAGACAGGTTCATGTGAAGACACTGCTTAGAAGTTTGAGTGGGGGGCCCCTGGGCTGAGATTTGGGCTGGGGCGCTATTAGCACGTAGTGGGGGCAAGTGGGAGCACCCAGAGGGAAAGTGTGTGGAGAGGTTTGGTCATACGGATGGAGGGGAGCTGGGAGGAGAAGGGGGAGTGGGGTGTCTGGGAAGCAGATATGGGAGACCGTCTTGGTAAAGGGCTCTTGGTCGACAGGGCTGCTGGTCACTGAGAATCCACGAGAGATGAGACAGAAAGTGGCCACTGGCTTTGGCCACATGGAGGCAGCTCAGGTCTTCTGTAAGAGCGGTTTTGGGGGAGAAATGGGGCAGGAATCCCAAGTGACAGTGGCCCGCGGGCACAGAAGACAAGGAAGATGAGCGTGCGTATGTATAGATGGAAAGATGGGACAGTGCCTAACCCAGGCCTGGGGGCTCCAAGGGGTGTCCCAGGGAAGTGTCTGAGCCATGCAGCCAAGAGGCATTTTGGGGAGGCTTCTAGGCATGAACAAAGGCTGGGGATGAGCGTTTAGTAGGGCCCTGTCCTGCCAGCGGGGGGGCCTCTGGAAGTCACAGCTGAGTTGCTCTCTGTCTCTCACTAGGCCTTTGCCCTTTATCTTGAGCCCCATAGGGAGCCAGTCAAGTGTTTCAGGCTAGGGAGGGGCATGACCAGAACTTTTTGTTCTGGGTGGAGCCTGGGTTGGAAGGGACGAGAGACATCAGGGAGACCTTTGGAAGCTGTCACAGGCTCTGTGATTCCTAGATCGTTCTGTGAACCCTGGTGTTTCTTTCTTTCCTTTTTTTTTTTTAAAGATTTGATTTTTAAGTAATCTCTACACCCAATATGGAGCTTAAACTCATGACCTCGAGATCAAGAGTTTCATGCGGGAGGAGACAGAAAGTGGCCACTGGCTTTTGCCTAAACTCATGACTCTGAGATCGAGAGCCAGCCAGGCGCCCCAACCCTGCTGCTGCTTTAGTGCTTCCCAAACTCTGCTCATCTCTCTTTTCTACAAAGATTCCTGAGGCTCAGAGAGGTTAAGCAACTTGCCTGAGGTCACACAGCATAACAGGGCATCCAGACTGGGGGACTGGTCCCCTGAGTGAAACGACCAGAGTCTCCAGGGTAGAAGCAGGTGGTGAGTAACTCCTGGGAGGGCCTCACTGGGGTTCCAGTTATAGGTCACCATCTACATATCCCCTTGTGCATGCAGATGTTGTCCTCTTGCGGTCTCTGGGAGGGAGGAGCTGGGCCGTTGCTGGGGACTGGGAGTTGGTCTTGGGAGCCAGAGCCCCATGGGCTGTTGGAGCAGTTTCCTGGGAGCTGGCTTCTTCCCCAGTAAGTGATTGGAAAACCCTCTGGGGCTGGGCCAGGTCACGGGGGGTCAGTGACGGAGGCGGTCTCCCTGCTGGGAGTGCAGAGGCCTCATCGTTGGGGGGCACCAGGAGCGATGGGGAGCCATTAGCAGAGCCCTGCCCCTTGTGAGCCCCAACCCTCTGGGCAGGTGTCTGGCTTCCCTGCGGTCTTGGTTACCTCAACCATGAGGCAGGGATGGTATTAAATGTGACTGCGAAGGATCGAAACAATAACCAGTGTTTGCCGAGGCCCCAGAGTATGCTGGGCACCACGTATTAACCTTTCGGTTCTTTGTGGCAGTCTTGTGAGGTGTGCATAGTTCTTATCTTCATTTTATAGATGAAGCGGTTGAGGAACAGAGAGGGCAAGCAATATGCCTCAAACCACACAGCTAGCAAATGGCAGAACTTGAACCCCGATCCATCTGACTCTGGAGCCTTCCCTTGAAACCCCTCCTGTCCCTGTCAGACTCTGTTCAGCCGACCCCTTCCTTGGCACATCATCTGAGAGAATCTTTTGGCGGCTCCTGCATTCTGTCCATCCCACTCTGGGGTGCCCAATCTAGTCTGATCCCTTGCTTCATCATGAAGCCTTGGGGCTCCAGTGGCTGAAGCAGCTTGTTCACCATGTCACAGCTTCTTGTGGCAGACTTGGGATGAGAACCCCAGCATCCCGGACCCCTTAGCCTGCTGCTCTTTTTACTACCCCAGGGCCTGATGAAGATCACCAGGCCAGGAGCCAGGCACCCACCTCTTCCTCAAACCAGCCAGGAGAGCTTGGGCAACATTTCACCCCATCCCTGACTTTTCCCCGAGCCTTGATTTCCTCTTCTGCTAAATGGGCAGGTTGAGAACCTGGAGTCTCTACCGATTCTGATAATCCATGAGTCTAAGATCTCAGGTTTCTAGGAATCCATGAGTAAGACATTTGCTGCTTTTCCTACTTCCTGTCTGTTGCCTGGGGAACCAGGGGAGACTGAATTGAAGAAACAACTCAGAGAGCCCGATCGAGAGCCGCTTATGATCCACGTGTTGATGGAGCACTGGTGCGTGCCCAAGAGGGAGGCAGATACCATTGGCTGTGCTGTGGCAGCGAGGTGCAGAAAGGCTGGCAAACTTTCTAGAGGATCCAGAGACAGAATTTCCTGTGTATGAGGCAGTGCTGAGGGTATGTGTGCGGGGTACTTCCTCCTCCATGTGCCCTCACTTGGAGCTCTCTGCAAAACCATCACTCTGGGGCTCCAGATGGGAAAATCCACCCCGTCCATCCATACTTGAGAAATGGCTGTGAGGGGCCCACCTGGAAATGCGAAATGGCTGTGGAGACCCTTGAAGGGACAGTGGCAGGGAGAGCAAAGAGTGCTTCGTCCACCATTGGCCAGAGCTCAGCCCTGCCTGGCAGCACGCCCAGAGAGCGGCCTCTGCTGTTTACAGGGAAAGGGACTTGGGACCAGGGAGAGGTTGTGGCCTGTGGGGAGGGAAACAGGAGCTGAGGTAGGACCACGAAGTCAGACACTCATTTAGAGCTGGAAAGGCCTTCTGGGATCATGTAGTCCAGGCTCCTAATTTTGTGTTTGGAGACATCTTAGTCTGCAGACGGGCTGTGACTTGCCTCAGGTCTCATAGCCAATGGCAGCAGACCCAGTAACAGAAGAGGATTCGAGAAGCTGGATCATTAACCCCAACTTCTGGCTGCTGTCATGGTCACGACTTCCTGCCAAGTCCTGCCCACCCACTCTCCTTCCCATCAGAACAAACACAACAACACTAGTAATCATTGAAAAGGAATCATCTCGCTGAACACTGAACATGTTGATCTCTGGAGTGGACTCAGGGGGCGGGCTCTCTTGCTCAAGTCCCACTGCTCCTTTCTTCTGGCCCTGTGACATTGAGCAAGACATAATCCTCCTCTTCATTGACAACTTGCTTCATGCGTATCATCATTAAGCAGATTCTGAAATTACAGGACTTCTCAGTGCCTTTAACATGTTGAGTATCGTTAATCTTCAGGAGGGAGGATTTCTACTCTTGTTCTTCCATAGTCTTGGACCACTGAACACTTTTTTTTTTTTTTTTTTGGTGAACCCCTATTAACATCTTTCCGGACATAGGTGTTCCCTTGAATATGCAGATTAAGAAACCTTGATGGTGGTTCATCAGGACTGTTTTAAACTTTTAAACTCAGACACTGTGGACTAATAGTGGTGTTTTGGGGTGACATCCCCACTGATCTGTGACAGCCAACTCTTCGGAACCCATCCTGTCTCCCTGGGCTCCATAGAACCATTGCCCTCCGAGCATGAGTTGCCTCGTCACTGTTGGTGGTGGAAGCAGCAGGAAATTTCCATGATTGGAGCCACCGTGTCTTCCTGGGGCAGAACGACGGGCTGAGATGTCCTGGGCCGGCAGCCGGTGCCCTGTGGAGGCTCTTCCCAGGGACCCTGGCTCACCTGGGAGCAGGTACAGAGGATGCCAGGGAGGAGCAGAGCCCGCTCTGCAGACCAGGGCAGCCTGGGACTGTGAGCCTGGGACATGGCCACCTGGCTTCTGTCCCGGCTCTGGCATTCACCTTTTATGACCTTGGGCAAGACAGCCCTCTGTGGGCCTCAGTTTCCTCATCTGTAAGATGAGAGGCGGGGCTTAGTGATCTGTTGGTTCCTCTCAAGGCTGATGTTCTGAGAAATGGGCACATTTGGTATTTTCGGTCTCCTCCTGTAGCTTGTTGGGTTTCTCAGTGTCACTGAAGATGTTCTGTCCGAACTTGCCTTTCTCGGAAGGTGAGGTGTGTGTGTGGAGGTGCGCATCAGGTGATCTTAGCACCCTGGGGAACCCACGAGCCGGTGATTCTCATATAGCTGTGTACTGTAGGCTTGCCTGGACAGCCTGCTAGGAATGCGGATTCTTGGGCCTTACCCCAAGAGACTCTAAATTTGTAGTTTGGGCCGGACCTTAAAATCTACATTTTTTAAAAAATAAGGATTTAGTTATTTATTTTAGAGAGGGAGAGTGTGTGCATGTGAGCATGGTGGGGAGGGGCAGAGGGAGAGAGAGAATCTCAAGCAGACTCCATGCTGAGCGTGGGAGCCCCATGTGGGGTTTGATCTCACGACCCTGAGATCATGACCTGATCTGAAACCAAGAGTCAGGTGCTCAACTGACTGCACCACCCAGGCGCCCCCAAATCTACATTTTTAAAAAAGCCTCCTCATTCAAGTGGTTCTCAAGTCCAGAGTTCAAGGGCCACACTTTGAAAAAGGCTGTTTGGCTCTCTTTGAACCAAACAATGCTTAGGAGAATGGCCCGCTGGGGTTGGTAATGGCTTTGTCTGGTCCTGCACAGAGACGTCCTCAACTGCAGTCACAGCCTTCTGTAGCTGGTGACCTCTCTTCCCCGTAAGCTAGGGTTGCCCAAACCTGGCTGGTTATTGGAATTGCCAGGAAGCTTTAGAATAAAATAAGAATTCTTGAGTCACCCTTAGAGATTCTTCGAACCAGTTAGAGCTCAGCTGAGACCCAGAAATCTCTATGTTTTAAGACTCCCTAGGTCTTTCGTGTGTCTATTTGTCATTCATTCAACAAGTATGTGTCAAGGCTTGTCATGGCCCAGCCCAGGAGAGGGAGTTGAGGACGTAATTGTTAGGCCAGTTGCAGTCTTGGACGTTATGTCATGTGTTCTGCAACCTGGTGAAGGAGATACACGGTGATTACACGGGGATGCTTGGCCAGGTTGGGGAAACATGTCTAGAAAATGGTTGGGTTGGACAAAGTACCTGGGGCAAGGCTGGGATTCCTGGGTAGTTTAGCTCCAGTAATTTCCAGATTGAAGTAGGGCCTTGAGCCCAGTGTCCTCTGGTCACCACTTGTGGACTCCTGTCATTAGTTCACCACTTATTCATTTATTTATTTATCCATCTACCCATCCATCCACCCATCTACCCATTTACTCATCCATCCACCCATCCATCCATCAACCCACCCACCCATCCATCCATTTACCACCCATTCATCAATTCATCATCCACCCACCCACCCACCTACCCACCCATCCACCTACCCATCCACCCACCCACCTACCTACCCATCCACCATCCACCTACCCATCTACCCATTCATCCATCATCTATTCATCCATTCACCCAGTCGTCCATCCATTATCCACCCCTCCTTCCCTCCATCTACCCATCTTTCCATATGTCTGTCCATCTACCCACCCATTCATCCATCTTCCATCCACCCATTCATCCATCTTTCACGTCCCATCCACCCACCCATTTATTCATCATGCACCCATCCATACCCACCCATCCACCCATCATCTACCATCCACTCATTAACTTGCCCACTTACCCATCTACCCATTAACCCGCAGATCCGCCCACCCACCCACTCATTTATCCATCCATCCATCATCTCTCAAATCTCTATCATGTGCTGAGTACTGTGCTAAGGTACTGGAGGGGCCGAAATGAAAGGCATTACTTCTGCCCTCAAGGAACTCACAGTCTGGTGGGAGGTCAGAAAACAAAGCAAATGATTCCAACCCAGTGTCAGGTGCTCAGACGGGCAGGTGGCCAGCTCAGTCAGTGGGCACCATGAAGAATGTCCCCACAGTCAGTTTGTGTTAAGGCCCAAAATGAAGGTGGCAGTGTCCCAGGCAGATGAGGTGGGGCACAGCTTCCAAGGCCAAGGAAGGGCCTTGCCCTTGGGAAGGCAGGTGGTCATGGCTGGTGGGGGGAGCCTCTTCTGCTCCCGGAGCTTAGGCTGTCTCTTGTTTTCCATGCCTGTTTCCCTGTGAGGCCTGGCCTGCAGTAGGTGCTCAGCAAACGTTCGTCATTGATCCGTGGGGAGGTCTGTACCATACTGAGGAGTTTGTAACCAGGGGACTGTAGACCAAGTGCAGGCAGGGGAATGACACCCTCCTGTGGGCTCCTGCTACTGGGTGGGAGGAAGGGGGAGGGGGACTGAGGGGCCTCCCAGGCTTTCACCCCTCCTTGGCCTCCTCAGCCTTTAGCCCTTTCCTCGTGCAGTTCAGAGCGCCTGCACTCTGCCGCCTTGGCGAGCCCACGGCAGCTTTCCATCAGGTCTTTCCTGCAGCTCGGGGCTCTGCCTCTGTTTGGGGGTGCTGGTGAGAGGACTGCGTAATGTTGGGGGGGGTGGGAGTGTGAGTAGATGCCATGGCAGCTAAGAGCCTTGGCTTCCGGTCCTGATCCCCGCTTTTGCCTCTTATTCCCTGGGTGTCCTGTGTGGCCCCGTGTTTCAGCTGTTTCCCAACCTGTCCAGTGTGGGTAGGACAGCCTCTCCCTCTTGTGGTTCTTGGACTGATTCGGAGAGTTGTCGCACATACGGCACTTAGAACAGTGCCTGGCGCGCAGGGAGCCTCTGACGGGTGTGAGCTGACACATGGGGCTCTGGGGGCCGTTGTGCTGGGTGGCCTGGGTGGCCGGCTCTTTATTCTTCTCGCAGCCGGAAGACCTGGTTGGAATCCCACCTCCACCTCTGACTAACTGCAGAGATCTGCGAGTGGACTCAGGCTGGGAGCTCAGGTTTCTCACCTGCGAAACGGGGCTTGACGCCCCTTGGTGCCGCTGGCTGGAGCGTTGAGTCTGACAGCCCGTTCCCTGCCTTGGACTTATTATTGAAATCAGAAAACCGAGGTCTAGACAGGTAGAGCAAAATCTCCATTTGATGGTTGTGGTGTGGACAGCCACTTCCCCAGCCCACTGACTCGGGGGGCGAGTCTCATGTCTGTCGGGCCACCTCTCTTGGCCCCGGCCTTCCCCTTTGCATGGCCTCCTTGGTTCTTGGGATCGTCCTGCGACCGGGACTCTGGGTCTTCCGAGTGGGGGGCTGCAGGGCGGAGGGTTGCATCTGGTCTGCAAGGGGTCCTGGGGGGCAGGGAAGGTCTGTCCTCCCCGAGCCAGGCTGGATCTGGGTGCCCTGGAGAGACTGGCTCGGCACTGTGCCTCCCACCTCATGTTCCAGCTTCGTTTGAGTTCTTAGGGCTGAGTGATTCGGTCATGCTGACGCACCAAGGAGATTTGGGTCTCAAGCAGGTAAATATTAACCGTACAAATCCAGGTCTGAATGTAGATCTCTGGGGCTGGCTGCTTGGGGGCCTGCCAGGTTCTGAGTTTCCCCACAGCTGCCGGCCGGGAGAAGCAGGTGCCCTCTAGGGGAAGGAAGGGCACCTGCTCTAAGCCAGGCGGCAGCGTTCGATTGCCATTACCGTCCAGCGGTCAGGGCCTGCCCTGTTTTACAGTGAGGAGGGAACTGAGGCACAGAGCAGGCAGAAGGCCTGCTCCGCTTCACGCAGCTAATGGGATGGGCCGGGGGTTGGCACTGGGAGGGTCTGCCTGCGAAGCCCATGGTTCCCGCCACCCCCGGTTTCTTCCTGCTGTTAGGACCACCCCAGGGGCTGAGGGGCACCCTCTGGCTCCTCTGAACCTGGCCTTCAGATTCCCTTTTTGCAAAGTGGGGACAGGTGGTTTGGGGTCCCTGGCAGGCAGGACCAAGCCCAGGACACCTGAGTGCAGGGGTGCCGTGGGCATGCAGGGAGCTCCCTCTGCTCGCGGCGTGTGAGGCTCTGCTGGGGCCTGGGCTGGGGTTTGGGAGTCTCCTTCTGGCCAACCAAGCAAGGCTTCCCTTGAAGACCGGGTATGAGGCCCTGTGGGGACACTGAGGGCCCCGCCACGGTTTCTGTCCTCTTGGAACTGTCACACGAGCAAGAATGAGAACACAGATTTGGGACTTCAGACCCTGGATTCGAATCCCATGTCTTACTAGCTGTGTGATCCCGGGCAGGCCTTTGCCTGCCTTGGTCAGAGGCTCCCTCGGAAAGATGGGAATTCTAACTCCTGCTTCACAGGACCATTGTGAGGTTGGTGGGAGATGGCATGGGTCAAGCCGCGAGCACATAGCAGGTGCTCAGTGAGGCCCTCGCGTGGGGTCTTCTGATGCTGACCACGGCCAGCGGGCCTGAAGGGTAAGGGTAAGCCGTGCCCCCCTCCCTGTGATGCTGGGAGCCAGGAGCAGGATGGGGATGGTTCTGTGGGCAGCTGCAGATGGGGCAGAAGGGGGCACCAGCTCCACAGTGGGGGTGCAGTGTGGGGGCTAAGACTGGCTGGAGAGAGAGGGAGATGTTGGCTTTCCCCTAGTTCCCCTCCCCCGCCCCGCCCCACTGAGGCCTTTTAGGCAGAGGGAGCCGCAGTGTGGCCCTTGGCTGGTTTCGCAGCCGGGGAAAATCAGAACCCCGGGAGAGGAGGTGACTGGCTCTGCGGCGGTGGGAGTTGATGGCGGGACCAGGCTGACCCCCAGCCCAAGGCCCACCCGATGCTGGTGCTGCGCTGCCTCAGCTGCCTGAGGCAAGTCCCTGGGGCTCGCGGGCTCCCTGCCTCTCTGGCCTGCCCCTGAGTCAGCTGTGAACAGAATATTCTGCATCACGTGGTTCACTAGACTGGCCTTTCCTCTGCCAGGAGACTTTTTGTTTTATTTTCTTTTACTTTTCCCTAATAAGGTCTCATGTGGCTCTCTTATCTGTCCTTTCTTGGGGCCTGGAAGGCCTGTGACTTGGCCCTGGGGAGGCTGTCCCAGCAGAGCCCCGCTGACAGTGGCCGGGCTGCACGGGCCCAAGTACGCGAAAGCTCAAAGGGAGGCCGAGGGGAGGCATCAGAGCTATGCAGACCTGGCTGGCCTGGTCTCCAGCTGTGTGACCTTGGGCCAGTCACCTTGCCTCTCTGAGCCTCTGTTTTCTTACTCAGTTCAATCCAAGTAGCACTTAGTAAGGCCTGTTAGATGCTAGGTTATGGTACTAGATATTTCAGGCAGAGCCGTGAAGAGACTCAGCCGCCGGCCTCTGGGCTTGAGGCCTCAAGATTGAGCGGGGGACTCAAGTGGACGTGGGGACCTGGATCTGGACCTCGAAGCATCAGAGATCTCCTGAAAAGGCACGTGAAACAGCACATAGGGCTCCGGGTTTGAATGGGACCTAAGGAGTGGTAGTGTGTGAGAGCAGAGGCTGGGATTTCGGGTGAATTACTGCCAGGTCAATTTCATGCTCGCCAGCAGGAAAGCGGGACACTATTTCTAGAGAAACAGAGTTGAGTTTCTGTGTACATTGCTGACATGAGTCAGTGTCCCTGGTTGTCACTGAGGCTGACTTGTTCCCACATATGCCCCGAACTTTGCAAGAAGGAAATGCAGCCCTGGGTGATATTCTAGAGTCATCCATCCCCCGCATACAGTGGGCACCCAAGAGGTGTTTCTGGAACTAGTGGCACCAGAAACACATCCTAGAGGGGATGTGATTGATGTGGGGAAGGAGGGACGGTTCACATAAGAGGGTGTCCTGTGTAGGAGGGAGGGGCCTTGTTCTGAGCGACTCCAGAAAACAGAATAAGAACAGGTTTTAGACCCTTGTCATGTGGGACAAAGGAAGACCCAAATGTGAGAGTGTGGTGGGGGACGGTGACTGAGGCCCAGGGTAGGGGCAGGTGTGTATGGAATACCCAGTCTGTTCCAAGGCATGGCGCTAGGCTCAGTGAGCCCCATCAGGGCAAGGGGACTTTTCCATGTTTGTCCACTGATGTCTCCCAAACACCCGGAACAGTGCTGGGCTTGTGCAGGTGCTTCTTGAACGTGGGTTGAATGAACGAATGTGTTACTTAATTGGATCTCAGCAGCGTCATCACATCCTGTTTGCAGATGGATAAACTGAGGCCTAGGGAGGTCAGGCCACACATCTGCTCCAGCCGCTCATGGGGGGGGGGTGGTATCCAGATTTAGGGTCCAGGCTGCTGGATTTCAAAGCCTGTGCTCTGAGTCACCCCCTTGTCAGGGTCTCCCAAAAGGGACTTGTGCTTGCTGACAGGTCACCTTTCACTCTCTCGGCGACCCTCCCCTTGAGAGCGGTGGAGTGTGGGAAAATACAGAATGCTCGGTGCAGAAACAGTCGTGGGTTAAGGCCATGGGTCCCTGGGGGTAACTGCGGCCACGAGCTCCTGCTTGGACCGGTGGGCACTCGTTCAAGGAGCTGGGTTAGGAGGGGATGTGATGCCGCCGGCCCTGGGGTCCTTTCAGGCCTGGACTGAGCTCATGGTCATCCTCAGCCACGGTGCAGGGTTGGAGGGTCTGCTCAGGCAGCAGCAGGCACATGGCTGTGCCTTCCCTGGCCGGCGCAGCAGGGCCTGGATCTTAGGCCGCTCCTGCCTGGGAGCCTTCTCTTGGGTGGTAGCCGGATGGGCCCGGGTGAACCCAGACGTTCATAGGAATATGTCCCTTCCCTCAGCTGCTGGGTGGATACAGACAAGAATGCCCAGCGGACTTAACACGTTTGCCTTGGGATGCTCTGGGAGCCCAGGGCTGGAACCCAGACAGAGGGGGCTCCTTGCTGGGTCTCTGTTGGGGGGCAGTGCAGCTAGATCCCTCTCCGGAGTCCCTGGGTCAGAGCACTTAGTCGGCTAGCCCCCCCAGTTCTCCTCCTCCTCTCCCATGGGCTCCCCGGGGTCCCTGTGGCCCCGTCTGCTCACCCGGGGCTTGTCCCAGGCAGCCCAGGAGCCCAGCAGACTGGCAGCTGGCCGGTGGCTGAGGAATGAGGGAGCTCCAAGGCACAGCCCCATTGCCAGCGGGCCCGGGTTCGGATCCCAGCCCTCCCATCACTGACCATGTGACCTTGGGCAACTTTCTTACCATCTCCACGCCTGTTTCCCGATCTGTCAATGAGGATGATCGTCACAGTGCCTCTCTCTGCAGGTTGTTGTAAAGATGAAGTCATGAGAGGAGTGAAGAGCTCGGGCTAGCTCTGGGCCTCTGGTGAGCGGTTAGTAAATGGGAGGTGTTGGGATGCTGACCTCGGCGCTCCTTGGTGGCATTGGGCAGCCCAAGGAGCTGTCGCTTTTTGTCTGTGCCCAGGGCCTGGGCCCTGGACTCGACCTGTGTGAAACTGCTTGGCATGGGTGAGTGAGTGTCTGGGCCTGGTCGCTGGGGTGAGAGGAGCAAGCCCTTGACTCCTGCTGGAGGCCCCCTTCCTACCTTACTTCCTCCTCCTCTCCTGCTCAGACGCGCTCATCGCCATGTGTCCCATCGCTTTTGTTCACTGAGGAGCATTAATCGATGGATAGGCACCCCCTTCCCCATCTACGTTCAGGCCCCTCTCAGGAGTTCCTGCAGCCCCCCAGACCCCCCTCCCAACCCCAGCAGCTCTGCCTGTGTCTCCTAGTGGTCCCTGCTCTGTTCTCCTCCGCCCGCGAGATCGTGAGCTCCACAGAACAGGCACTGATGAGTAAGTGTTGAGGTTTGGGCTATGACCGTGCGCTAGACTGGGCTTGGGGACACATCGGGGAGTGGGGCACAGTCCCTGGCCTTTGAGAGCTCCCAGTCTGGTTGTTGCTTTATTAAGGCCAAGGCGGCTGCTCAGTGCCAACAGCGGTACCTCGTGTCTAGGGAGGAGAGGCATCTGCTGTGAGAGGTCATGGTCTGCCCTGTCCCTCCCTCCGCCTCTCCCTCTGACCCCAGCGTCTATGTTCCAGACGCCGGGCCAGGTGCTGGAAATACAGAGAGAAGCGGTTTGTGGTCTCTGTCCCGCAGCCTGGTGGGGAAGAGCTGCAGAGTCCTGGTACCGTAGTGCAATGCGGTGTCTTTAGGCTTGTAGGCTGCATTACCTGCCATGGAGACCGGTGGCAACAACTCTGGTCTCTGTGTTCCTGTGACTAATGACGGCCGCATTAGCAGGCCAGTATCTGTCCTAGATCCTCTAAGGACTTGACCAGGTGCCCCGAAACTGGGGGCCTCTGCCTTGGTACTGTTGGTCCCGAGCCGGGTAATTCTGTGCCCTGGAGGAGGCCCAGCTGTGCCCTGGCCGCTACCTGCCAGGTGCCAGTAGCACCCCCCTCCCCTGCTGAGCTGTGACAACCAGAATGTCCCCAGATATGGCCAGAATTCCCCGGGGGGGGGCAAAAGTCACCCCCAGTTGAGAAGCTGCCTTAGATGGATCCGTCAGAAGAACCGCCTGATTCCAGGTGGGATGGAAATTTTGAAATCCAATACCACCGCCCCCACAAAAAAAATCAAAAGAGGAAAGAAGTGCCCCCAACATCCTGTATTCCTTGGCTGGACACATGATCTGGTTTGGCACAAAGCGCACACATCCGCGGGGAGGTGGGAAGGCCCTTGTGGCTGGAGCAGCTCAGTGCCCTGGCCCAGGACACCCGGAGGCACGGCCTCTGGCAGAAGCCACCCCATCCTCGCCAGGTCTGGGTGTGCCCGGCTCTGTGTGGCTGTGATGTCGGACAGGTCACCAGATGACCACCTGGAGGACACGGGACCTGCATCGGTCCTGGGAGAGGAGAGTCAGAATGGGCGGCTGTCCCCTGAAACTTCTCCCTCACCTCACAGTATCTTGGTTTGTGGTGATGTGTGGGTTTGTAAAGTGTGGTACGTGCCTCCTTGTAGCACTATGGGCTTCAGGAGGCCAGGAACCAGCCGGTCTTGCCCATCAGCAAATCTCCAGGAGTTTCCAGTGCCCGGCGTACAGAAGGCTCAGTAAATATTTGTGGCGTGATTAAGGGGTGCTTTTGGATAGCAGAGGGATTCAGAGAGATAAAGCCTGGCTTTTCTGTCCCCCAACCCCCGCCCTTGAGCACTATTGATCTCCAAGATTCCCAGAGCGAGGGGGTGGGGCCCGGAGACCTCCTCTCTAACACCGATGGTACACGTGTAGGTGTGTGACCTCCACCACTCACTTCCGGTGCGCACCCTGATTTGGAAAGAGAGGGCATCCCTGTCATCTGACCAACACCTGGGCCACTCAGACAAGCCTTGGGTGAGCCTGGCAAAAGCTCGGTCTTGGCAAGGAGTGGCCAGCTGTCCCTGTGTGCGTCTGTCCCTCTAGCCAGCAGTGAGCACCTGCGTGGTGTTCGAGCTGCAAGCAGGAACCAGAGCCAGGGTCCCATTTCCCCAGGCCCGCTCTCCTTCCGTAGGTCACTTGAAGATACTCCTGACACTGTGCCGAGGGGCAGCCCCGGGCAGGCTGGGGTCACTGTAAGTTATGGCCTGGATGGGGACTGTTGACCCTGAACATAGCAGAGTATATCTGAGATGCAGTGCGCGAAAGCAGGCGTCCGGATGCTTGCCTCTCTCCGCAGCGCTGAGCCCAGCTTGGGAGCTGTCCGCAAAGGGTCTCTTTCAGCCAGTCCTGAGGCCCCGCCTCTGCCTGACCAGGGATTTGGATTCGGATTCGGGGAATTGGAAAGTCTTCCTGGCAGCACGCACCGACTTTTGGTTGTTTCCACGTTTCACACCAACTAAGGGAACTCTGTATTGCTGTCGAGTTTGGGGATCCTCCCCTTTTCTGACTTTGACCCCATTTCCTGGAATCGTCACTTGAAAAGCAGCGGGAAGCGGGTGGAGGCTGGGCGGGGAGGCTTCTACAGCTGTGTGTCTGCCTCAGGGTCAGGCGGGGGCGGCAGGCTGTCCCGGGGCACGTCACCGGGCACCCTTTGCCCTCCGTGGGGGCTACTGCACTGTCAGACACTGCAGGAGAGGCTGCCCCCCTCAACAAGCCTTGCTTGCATGGACCTCATCTCCACTGGGGCCCCGTCCTTGTGGGCCAGATCTGCTGTCCCCGTTGAAGGAGGTCGTTGTGCATTAATTCACTCAACAAACATTTCTTGGGCACCTACTGTGTTCCAGCTGCTCAGTGAGGCACTTGTGGGCACCGTTATCTCATTTAATCCTTATAACAACCCTCTGTGGTGGGATTCTTGTGGTTTTCCTGCAGAAGAGGGGGCCAGGGACCAGAGGCCCCCTGGTCTCACCATCACAGCGAGGAAGTGGAGAGTCAGGACCCCCCCAGATTTGATCCCAGAGGTCATGCTCGTCAAAACAATACCTGGGGCACGACAGTGGCAAAAGGGGCACCTGAGGACCCCCACCTGCCCCTGCAGGGCCAGGGACTGCTTTAGAGCAATGGCAGCCCTAAGTATCGCAGGGCCCCCCATTCCCCCTGGGCAGGTGGCCGCCTCTCTGGGACCGGGATGGAGGCGGGGTGGGCTCACCACTCCCGGCGCCCCTCGTGGTTCCAGCCAAGGGCAGGCACACTGAGAGGAGGGAGTTTGGGAATTTTTTGTAGGGCAGGGCTGGGGGCTGCATCGGAGTCACCTGTTCCAAAGAGCCCCGTTACTGCCTTGGTGAGCACGGGTTTGGATCTTGTTTGAGTTGGTAATGAAGGAGGACCGGTGCTTGGAACCAGCTCCCTGTTTGGGTCAGCATCCCGGGACGGACTCTAGCCCAGGACAGCGGGATTCAGAGCAAAGCCATTTCGTGGTTGACACCATCCTCCAGTGTCCCTGCCCCCCCACATGCCCAGTCCAATTTCTCTGCTCCCTTCCCACAGCCCCAGGCAGCGACTCCTCCCAGGTGTGCAGTTAAATGAGAGAGGGTGGGCTGGACCTCCTGGTCTGCGGAGGGAGGGGCAGCCTGGCACCAGGGAAAGACCCAGACACACCTTGGATCCAATCAAGGCACTTCTGGACTTTGGACAAATTGCTCTACCTACCTACCTTCCTTCCTTCCTTCCTTCCAAGATTTTATTTATTCACTTGACAGAGAGAGACACGGCAAGAGAGGGAGCACAAGCAGGGGGAGTGGGAGAGGGAGAGGGAGAGGGAAGCCCGATGTGGGGTTCCATCTGGGATCATGACCTGAGCTGAAGGCAGATGCTTAATGACTGAGCCACCCAGGCACCCCCCCCCGCCCTACTTTTCTGGGCCTCAGTTTCCTCATCTGTATAATGGGGCTGATCCCGTCCCCTCGTGGGATGGCCCGCTCCCTGGTGAGGCTGGCGGGAAGACACAAATTTCTGACGCTCCCTCGCAGGTGGGGAGAACAGAGAGCAGCTGGAAGAGGCACATTGCTGGGGGGGCGGGGTGGGGTGGGGGAAGATTAGGACTGAAGTGCTGGTTGCTTTGAGAGCTCAGCCGGAGCTCTGCTGGGCTGTGCGGTGGAGGCCTCCGTGTCCCCTGGGACCTGTGTTTCCGGAGGGCCTCAGATGCTGCCTGGCCAGCTCACCCTGCCTCGGCTGGGTGGGCTGAGTATTTTTAGCTCTGACTTTGCCGAGGTTTTTTTCTGCCCAGACCTCTCTTGTGGGACAAAACAGACGGCGCCCTCCCTGAGAGAGACAGAGCTTGGGCCTGAAGAAAGGGACTTGGAGCCAGACTGGATCCTAGTGGGCTTTGAAAGGGAGGCCTTCTCCGCTCCCCGTGGCCAGCCAGCCTGGGCAGCGGCGCTGGCCTCGCCTTCTGCGGCCCCAGCTGGAAGCTGCCTGCCCTTCCTTGGAAAGCTGAGCGTGTGCCTGGGTTGCTCACCTGCCTGCGTGGGCAAGACTTGTGTGTGCACCTGCCTGCCAGAGCGGCCGAGGGGGGCGGCCCTTGGGGCCCCGGGGTCCTGTCCCCTCTCCTGGCCACATGCTTCTGACTCATCAGAACAAGAACGTGGTCATTTTGGGAGTGAGTTTTTAAAAATAGTCCCAGTCCTTCCTCCAGCTCTGCCCCACCCCTCCCTGATCACACCCTGGCGTTGGCCCCAGACCTCTTCCCACACTGGTTTTGGGGAACCGCCTCCCGCCCGGCTTGGCAGGGGATCTGTTTGTGAAGCTCTCCTGGGAGGAGCGGTCCTGGCCACAAGCTGATTTCAGAGAGGAGGAGGCACAGGCCCAGGAGTGGGGACCCCACGGGCCTCGGCCACCTTCTCCCCACTCCCCTGCCCCCCCAGTAACAGTGGTGGGACTGAGCCCAGGGCCGGCGTGGGACCAGGGATCCCTTCATTCACTCAGCAGGTGTGTGTTGAGGGCTGCTGTGTGCCAGGCACCGTCCCAGGGCTGTGGAGAGAGCAGTGAACAAAAGGCTTAGGCTCCCACCTTGGTCGAGTGCACATTCTAGTGGGAGAAAGCTGATAGAAACAGCTGAAACATCCAGGGGCCTAGAGGCATTAAATGCTAAGAAGATAGGGCAGTGGCGTGATGGGGATATGTGTGTACTATTTCAAAGAGGATGGATGGGGAAGGCCTGTCTTTGAGCAGAGCTCTGAAGCAGGTGACCGAGCCATCCATGTGTGTGTCTGGGGGAAGAGCATTCCAGGTAGAGCAAGTGCAAAGGCCCTGAGGTAGGGGCATGTGTGGGTGTGTGAGGAGCTGCACCATAGTCGTCGTGATTGGGGTAGAGATGCTATGTGGGGAGAGGTAGGATCTCCAGTCTGGGAGGTAGTGAGGACCACACCATGTAGAGCCTTATGGGCCAAAGTGAGGACCCTGGCTTCCACTCTGAATGGGGTAGGAAAGCACTCTAGGGTTTGAGCAGAGGCATAACTGGGCTGCCGTGTGGAGAACAAAGCAAGTGGGGTGAGGGGTGAAGGTGGGGTGAGGTGGGGTGAGGTGGAAGCAGGAGCTTCCAGTCAGGGGCTGTTTTAAAGGTCCAGATGCGAGGTGGTGACGGTTTGGCCCAGGGCGGCAGCCGGGGAGGTGGCCAGAAGTGGTCGGAAGTCTGGACGGGCTTAGAAGGTAGAGCCAACAAGGCTTGCCGAGGGATGGGATGCAGGGGTGAGAGAGAGGGGGAGTCAGGGTGAGGCGGAGGCTTGCGCCCCAGCCCCTGGCAGGCGGGTTCGGGCATCAGGTGAGCTGGGAGGCTGGGAGGGGTTGGGGAGTGGGCAAGGGTTGGTGTGGACATTGACTTCAGGATGCCCGGCCGGGCGTGGAGCGGACGCGCCCAGCAGGCGTGTGGGGAGAAGCCGGGATGGAGTTCCAGGGAAGGTCAGGCCGGGGGTGTCCCTGCAGAGAGGGCGTCCCAAACCATGAAACAGCCGAGGTTGGATGCAGGGAGGCATCTTCCAGTCTGATCAGAGTCCTGAGCCGGGGCGTGGCCCACTGGGCCCACGGGAGGAAAGGGGGTGGGGTGGGAGCCTCTGTCCCAGAGGGAGGGGAGCCGCCAGGGGGTTGCAGGAAGTGGGGGATGGGGCCCAGGCACATCCACTGGCTTTGGCATCTCAGAGCCGTGGGGGCAGAGCCGTGCCCCAGACCTAGATAGCTCAGCAGAGAATGGGGGGTTCCTGGACCGGGGGCGCAGGCAATGTTCGTACAAGGGGAACAGGGGAATCTAGTGGTGGCTTGAGCCCGTGTGGGGTTGGTGAGGTTTTTGGATATTTGATCCTTAAGAAGAGCAGTCATGTGCCATCTTTACGTTGGCCGGGAATTATCCGGGGCAGGGGAGCCGAGGTGTCTCTGGGCTGTCTCTCTTCCTCCCCAGAAAGACATCCCTCTCCTCACATCCTCCTCCCACTCCCAGCCCCCGGGTTCCTCCTGGCATTGGCTCAGAACCCAGGGTCCTTCATGTTGTCGAAGCGGGGTCCGCGTGTCTAAGTCGGGGATGCCGGCGCTTCCCCATCTGAAGGCCCACGGGGTAAAGAGGTGTGGGTCTCTGAGCCCCTGGGGTGGGAGTAGGAATCACGTGGCCCGTCTGGGGTGATGCTGGTGTCCAATGATGTGAAGCCACCTCCCTGACTGAACCCCAGATTCTCTGCTTGTGGAAGCCAGTCTACACAGCCTGGGAAGGGGGCCGGTGCTCAGACCCCAACAGAGAAGGGGGTGCTTACTGGGGACAGTCGGGAGCTGGGACGCCTCCCTCAGCTCCAGCCCCTGGAGCCCTGTGGTGGGGTGAGGGTGGAGAGCCAGCGCTGCCGGTGTGCAGGGGGTCGTGGCTGCGGGTCAGCCTCTGTCCGTGACCTCTAATCTCCTTGCCACTGCCTGCTGTGCAGTAATGAGCCGTGCCTTCTGGTGAGCTCCTGCCCGTGCCAGGCAGCGCTCCTTACCTCACTCATCCCTCCTCCAAAGCCGAGATACCTCCCTCCCCCTGGTGCGGACTCAGCTAAGCAGGTTCTAGCAAGTAGCGGAGCCAGGACCGGAATACGGTTTGACCCCAGAAACCCGGTCCTAGGCTCTGATCTGGAAAGAAACGCAGGCCCAGAGTCCACTGGGCTCCTGGTCAGCAAAGCAGGCTGGGCTGCCCGCACTTCAGGCCCCTGGAGTGTCCCATGGGCCACCCCCTGCTGGGCAGGTGCACCTACAGACCTGAACTTGGGCCTCTCCTTTGTTCCTTTGTCCCCGGGCTGAGCTGGGGCCCTGCGGGCAGTAGGTGTGCAGTGAAATGCCTGTTGCGTGGGGACAAGGATGGGCAAGCTCGTCACCATGAAAGCAGGGGAGCCTGAGTCCCGGGAGGTAAGGGAGGGGGACTTAGAATGCCAGAGAAGCTGATGTTGCCGGGCTGCGAGTCCCCCGGTCTCACCGTGCCTGAGGCCACTCAGGGACCTCGGGTTCTCCTGGGGCAGTGACCTGATACCTGGGTGTCTGGGGGTGAAGCAGTCAGGCCTCAGCATCCCCTCTCCTTGAGGCTTTAAGTCAGCTTGCAGAGCGGCTGGGAGCCACTCGGGCAATCTTGGCCCCTGCCCCTGGCATCACCTGCGTGCCAGGGGTGGGTGGCTGGGACGCACCTCTTGCCTGCTCCCCCCACCCCTGCTTTCACCTGCAGGCTTGGCCGCCTTCCTGGGGAGGTGCCCTGGCCTGGAAGGCCCAGCTCTTCTGGCCTCTCTGCCCCTGCCTGGGCTTTTCCTGCAGGCTGGACATTCCATCCTTCCCCTATATCAGCTCTGTCCAGTTGCATGGAGTCAGACCTTCCTTTCCTGGTCCCGCCTTGTGCTTCACGGCAGTTGAGGCAAGTGCTTTGCCAGTGTGAGCCTCAGTTTCCCGCATCTGAAGGGAAGAGGAGGCCCACCTCTCAGGTCTGGTTCCAGCGTGGAAATGCCGTGTTGCTAGAACGAGTTGGCCGGAGCCACACTGGTGCTAAATTGCCCGAGAGGGGGCTTCTGGGGAAACAGAGTCTCGGAAGGGTGAAGAGGTAGCACAAAGTCAATACTGCCCCCTTCTGGCGTCCTGACTGTGGGCCGTGGGGCCCCCCACCATGTGGACCACCCAGGACGCGGCTGAGGGTCTAGCACCCTCCAGAGGTGAGAACAGGACAGTTCAGCCCTTAGTAGGAGGCTTTGCCCCTGGCCCTTCCGCGTGGAGCCTGTTGCCCAGACTGGGTTACTGCAGACAGAGTGGTTAATGAGTGGCGGGCCGTGAGAGGAGGGAGGGGACTGGGGACCCGTCTGGGCAGCCCTGTTTATGTACGTGGTCCGGCAGCTTCTCCAGGCTGGCTCTGGTTTCCCAGGCAACAGCCCCCAGGGATCGCCCCTGGAGGGGTGCCGAGTGGGTGGGCTCTGCTGCCCAGAGGCCTTCTCCTGGGGCCTGCTCCCCACCTGTCCTGCCCGGAGATCATGGACCAGGGGCACGCCTAGGAAGTCAGTGGAGGGAAGAAGGCTAGGGGTTGGGTACGCCTACTCTGGGCTGGGACAGAGCCTCCATTGTCCGAGGCTTCAGCCTTTGACCAAGCCTCACCCCTGCCCACAGCCTGGAGGTTTCTCCTCGTAGCTCCTCCTCCCCCTTCCCGGGGGGGGGAAGCCCATGGAGTGGCCTGGCGTCTAGTGGCTGGGGGAGCTGGCCTCCTTGTCCCTCTGGTATTGGGAGGCTGGGGAGGGGCAGGGAAGATGCTTCCCTCACTCACCCATGCACTCACCCACCCCATGTTACCTGGTGCATACTCCGTGCTGGGGATCCTGTTTAGAACTAGCCTGGGGGTCCTTCCCTGGCTCCCCCACTCACAGGGACTCCCTGCTCAGGAGCTGTGTGTGTGGGGGGAGCCTCCCTCAGTCTCCGCCTCAGCGGTTGGGGAAATTAAATTAACAAAAGGACACCGTTCAGCATGCTCGCTGCATGGCTGTGGAGTGGCATCGGGAGACGGTCACCTCGTGACCTCCGGGCTGGTGAGGGTCACAGAGGACAGGGCTGGTAATCTGGTGGGCGGTCCGTCTGGACTCAGTGGGGCGGTCTGCAGAATGGGATGCACGTCCTCAGAGAGCAGCAGGGGCCGAGCAGGGAGCTAGCATGGAGTAAGACCCCGCCGGTGTGGTCAGTTGTCATTTCATTTACACCTGCATGTGTCAGCTGAGGCCAGGAGGCACAGAGGGGGACAAGCTTCCTGCGGTCTCACGGGTCTCTGTCCCGGGCTCTGGGTCCTGGATGTGCACCTCCCGCTGGAGCTCCTCGGTGTTTCCTTGGAGGAGTTGCCTTGTCTCTCCGGGATTGTGTCCGGAGCTTCCAGCAGGCGACGCCTTGCGTCCAGGGCAGAGCTGCAGGTGGCCTGCTGCTGTGCACACAGTAGCTGGTGGTCCCCCTCCCACAGGGTGCTCCATCCACGGCTTGCCTCCCTGACCCTCCCCCTGCCTCTCCCCCTTGGTCCCTGCCCCCCACCCCCTGCTCGGTCTTTCTGCACAGGGCAGAGGATACCTGAGGGGCCTGGGGTTCCCACTGCCCACCTGGGCTGTGCTTCTCTTTACATCTGGCAGGAAGCCCAGTAGCCACAGCTGCCCCAGGCCTGGGGACATGCCCGCCCCACGGGTTCCACAGCCAGTAAGTCCCAGGCAGGTGAAGTTTCTTAGCTTCTGTGCTTAGCTCGCTGCCGTTCAGGGGCTGTTGTCCTGCATGTGGGCTGGTGCTCCCGGGCTCGGACATGAAGTCAGAATCCACGGAGGGGGTTGGCTGTTATAATCGGGGCTGTATGTGTCCCAGAATCACTGGGCCCTTTGAAAATGAACTTTCCCTGGCTGCATCCTGAGTTGTCAGAGTCATGGGCTTGAGACACATGTATCTTTTTTTTTTTTTTTTTTTTTTAAAGCTTCACAGCCAGCTTTGGGAACCATTTCATGAAATGGGTCTGGGGAGGAGAAACTGGGTCTGGGTTTTGAAGGTTAAGTAGGAGTTTGCTTGCTGGTTGTGAGCGGGAGTTCTACCCGGAAGGGAATAAATAGCCTGAGCAAAAGGACCCAGGAATGTAAAACAGGTTGGCAAGATCATGGGTCTGAAGAGCCTTCATGAGGGCTGGAGCAGAGTTTCCAGTCAGGGAGAGCCTGGGAGCTGCTGAGCCCTGAGAGAAGGCAGTGGAGAGGGGCAGAGGCGAGTCTTTGAGGGCCTCGCTTGGGTCCTAGACCTCATTCCGAAGGCGACAAGGAGAGTCTGAGGGTCTGTGCTGTGGAATGTTCACGGTGACCTCAGGGGGCTGGGGGCAGGTCAGCCCTGGGACTGTCTGACAAAAGGCCAAAAGCTGCAGAAACATCTGGAAGGCCCGGTTGCTTGCAGGAGTC
Organism: Martes martes; assembly: GCF_963455335.1. NCBI lineage: Eukaryota > Metazoa > Chordata > Mammalia > Carnivora > Mustelidae > Martes > Martes martes. The sequence goes on along the minus strand of NC_137891.1, from coordinate 179,180,068 downwards.
CTGGTCATGACCAGCCCAAGCCCTGGCTCTCGCCCCCCTGTCCCACGCATTTCTCCTGGCTTCCAGAAGATGCACACAGCTGCCTCTGAGACCAGGTTTGAGGTGGGTGGGTGGGCCGGAATCTGTTTCTTGTTTGTCTCCGGCCACGGCTGCCTGGCAGTCTCCTTTCCTGCAGCAGGGCTGCCTGACTCGGATAGGCCGACACCTGCTGCTTCCCCAGCTTCTGGGCCTGCATTTCTGCCTGTCTGGACCCCTGCCCACCCTCCCCCCCCCCCCACTGACCTCTCGCTTCAGAGGCCAGCCCTCCCCATCCTCAAACTCTGGGCCTGACTCGGGCAGCCTCCCTGATTTCCAGGAGTCGACCTTCAGGCTTCATTCAGGAAAGAGGGCTGGGGCCGCTCTGTTGATTAGGGGTGGGAGATGGCTTGGAGTGAGGTGATCTTGGGAGAAGGGGCAGGTGCAGGCTGGCACAGGGTTTCCCATTGGGCCTCTGGGCTGGATGGACCTTGAACTCTAGAGGGAGGAGGAACTGATAAGCTCTTGGATTAAATTAGAGCTGGGAAGATACATGCTCTAGTAAGCAGGGCTGCGGAGGGTGGAGGGTGATGCTCCTGCCGGCTGCTCGCAGCTAGCTGGGTGGTCCGGATCACTGAGCTGACCCCACTTGGGCCCGCCCTGCAGCCCGGGAGCTGGGGCTTCCTCCCTGCCTCCTCTGTCTCTCGCTCTGCCCGAACGTGGCCGAAAAGTTACAGCCTCCTGCTAGCCGTTCTGCCCAGTGTAGCTGGAAGGAGCACTGCTCAGGGAGCCTGCCTGTCTTGGCGGTTGTTTTCCAAGAGCTGACCCTCAAGAGAAAAAAGTTGTCCATGACCCTGCTGCCCAAGCTCGGGCCAGCGACTGTCATGGAGCTAGCAGTGGCCGGTGTTCACCGAGAGCGCTCTCCATGTGAAATGCCCCGTTGCATTGGCACAGAACCTCTGCGCGGCAGGGGCTCGGAAGGGAGGTGTCAGCTGTGCTGCGGGAAGTGGAAGAGCTGAGACTGGGACTCAGATCTCGCAACCGATCCCATCCTTTCCCTGCTGCCCTTAGGTCTCTGCCTCTGCAGGAGAGCTGCAGGCCCTTCCCTCCCAGGCTTGGCTTCCACACCTGAAAAGCCAGACAGAGCCCTGTTCAGCGTAAAGGCTTCCTGGTTCTGACCTGCTATGATGTTTTTGCCTTAATGCTTTTTTTAAAAAAATGGGAACGGTTATTTTTATTGTCCTTTCTTATAATGCTCACCTGAGCCCAACACCCCTACCGTCTGCGTGGGTTTCCTTCCGGGCCTTTTCCTCTGTGCACTTTTCAATCCGCGTGGCTTCTGTACTCTGGGGGCTCCCTTTGGTTTCCCGATGCTCGCCTGCACCAGCCCGAAGGCGTCTTTTGCCAGAGACTGTCGTGGCAGGACGAGCCTTTTCAGAGAGACCCTCGTTTCAGGGAGCATCACAACACCTTTCTTCTTGCTCAGACTCCCACCTTGAGAGCGCCAGACCATGCTTAGCTCAAGGAAGACTTTAAAAAAAAAAATTTAAAAAAAGGAAATAGCCAAGTGACTGCACCTGTTTGCTTAAGCGCGTTCACGCCCCTGACCTTGCTCCTTGCTTGTGGCAGCCTGGGGGAGGGTTTGCGTGGGAGCCGTCCTGCCCATTTTACAGGGGGGAAGCCCGAGGCTGTGAGAGGCTGAGGTCGCACTGAGAGGAGAGACAGAGCCCAGCCGGCAGGCAGGTCTGGCTGCCCCAGGCCGCTTTCCCCAGATCCCCGTAGTGTGAAGTCCCTCCGTGAGCCTCCCCGCCCCACCCCGGGGCCCTTCCCCTCCCGGGGTATGGAATCCACACACAGGGCCCTGCTGCTGTCTTCCGTTTTGGTGCTGATAGCTTCTAGGGTGGGCATCTTGGCACTGACTGAGCCTCCTGGCGTTGCATGGTTGGCCTTAGGTACGCTGCTGGGAGCCCCCTGGGGCAGGTGGTGGGACCCCCTTTGCACAGATGAGGACACTCATGAGACTCAGCTCACCTGCTGGTGGAGAGGAGACTCCAGCCTGAGTCCCCGGCTTCCCTAGCAGAGCTGTGCTCACCGCAGCCTGTGTTAGGAGGGTTCATGATGGCCACGTACCAGCGTGACCCAGGACCCTTCCAAGAGCCTTACATGTGTTTACTCTTAATTGTCTTAGTAACCTGGTGAGGTGCTACTTTTTACTTATTTTATTTTATTTTAGGGAGAGCGAGGCAGAGTGGGGGGGTGGGGCAGAGAGAGAGGGAGAGAGAGAATCTTAAGCAGAGTCCATGTCCAGCGCAGAGCCTGATGTGGGGCTCTGTCTCATGACCCTGAGATTATGATGTGAGCCAAAATCAAAATCAAGAGTTGGACATTTTTAAAAAAGATTTTACTTATTTACTTGACACACAGAGTAAGCAGGAACACAAGCAGGGGGAGTGGGAGAGGGAGAAGCAGGCTCCCCGCGAGCAGGGATCCTGATGTGGGACTCAATCCCAGGACCCCTGGGATCATGACCCGAGCCAAAGGCAGATGCTTAAGGACCGAGCCACCCAGGCGCCTCAAGAGTTGAACATTTAACCGACTGAGCCGTCCAGGTGCCTGAGGTAGCTACCTATTAGTCCCCATTTTGCAGATGAGTAAACTGAGGCCCAGAGATGGGGGCTAAGTGACTCATCCAAGGTGTCACAGCTCCCGAGTGGGGAGACCCACATGGCGTCAGGTAGCCTGAACTTTCTCCTAACTCTTGGGCCATGAGGGTGTCTAGTGGTGGCGATGGTTGCCCTGAGAGACCCCTACTCCCTCCCCAGCACCCTTCTGAGGCTAGGGGCACGTGTGTACGAATGGTGACCACAGGGCTGTGGACGTGCACGGGGCTTGCGGCTCCGTGTCCTCGCCTGGAGACCTCACTGCCCCAGATCAGCCTGTAGCAGACACCCCCAGATTCCAGCGCCAAAGTCCGGAGAGGCGGTGTGATTAAAGGTGGGAGAGGAGGCCTTAGGGCCAAGGCTCCCGCTGAATCCCCGTGTTGTCACCTGTTCCCTTGCCTCTGGGACCTCAGGTGGATCCCTCCTCCTCTGTGCCTTGGTTTCCTCATCTGTAAATGCAGTAAGGCAGGTAAAGCTCTGGGCTCCATACATGCTGGTGTCTCTCTTCCTTCCTGGGGAAAGCCCTGGGTTTGGAACAGGGGATGGGAATCAACCCTAGAAGGTGAAGAAAAAGGGGAGGACAGCTTTCTGGCCTGGAGGGAAAGGATCCTGGGTTTCTGCATTATCAAAAAATTGTATCTGAGCAGCAATTTGCATACGGGCTGGGACTAGGCACCTCTCTTTTCCCTCCTGTAAAATGGGTGTCAGTCTCCCTGTTCCTTCCTCAGTGGTTGCGAGTGAACCCCGGGGACGAGGGGCCCTGCGTGAGGAGGGCTGTGTGGCTGTTGTCGGATCTTTCGACTCGTGAGGGAATTTGCAGACATTTTCGTTTGTTTCCCAAAGCCCTTTGCCAAAGATAAAATTTTAGTCTTGACAGTTCCGAGTTCAGGGCTACAGGGCACTGCCCCCTATGTAGTGGAAAGTGATTTGCCTCCAACCAAAATGCAAATTGCATTCTCTTTGACCCAGCGATCCACTTCCAGGCACGTGCCCTCGAGGCTCATGTATCCATTTGCTCAAGGCCCTGTGTATGGGGGACGTGAGTCACCGCCTTATTCAGATCGTCAAAACTCTGGGGACCCCTCGGTGTCCAGTGGTAGAGTTACATCAGTTACGATAGATCAAAAAAAAAAAAATCCCCACACTACGCAGCCGTTCAGAAGAGTGAGGCTGCTGTCTGCGTCCTGGTGTGAACTCATCACCATGGTTCTTAAGCTTAAAAAAAAGGCAAGCAGATCCCAGCAGGTGCAGTGCCACCCCCCTCGCGCCCCCCCCCCCATGGGAAACAAGGCATGGATGCAGGTACAGGGATAAGCAGGACACTCATGGAACGTTCAGGACTCCTAAGGACCCAGTGAGGGCAGTCGTTTCGGGGGATTGGGGCAGACTGGGCGCCCTTAAGTCGTCTGGGGTTTGCGAGGCCCTAGAGTGTGATTACCTAATGAGCGTGGTGTCGGGGGCCCACGGCCTGGGTTCAAATCCCGGCTCTGCCACTCAGTAGATGTGTGATCTTAGGCAACTTAACCACTCTGGGCCTCATTTTCTCATAGTTTGGATTAATAGCTGTTAATATTTGTAAAGTGCTGAGAATAGCATCTGAGCCATGGTAGGCGCTATGGGAACCTTTGCTGTTATTAATTAATTGCCATTTACATGCGTTTTACGTTTATTTAGGGAGCCAGTTAAAAAAAATAAACGCTTTAGGATTGGAGAGGAAAGCAGGCATGTAGCCAGTTTGTGTCAGGGGCTGATTGGACTGGAGGGCTCATGCTTCCCCTCCAGGACTGGCTCTCCTCTCCTCAGAAAGGCCTAGGGGGACAGCCCCTAGCGCAGGATGAGGGGTGCCAGGAATGAGTGGACGATCCTTTCCCTCACTGCCGGGACTTTTGGCAAGGCCGGTGAAGCCCCCACCTAGAGGCCAGGGAACACTGGGCTCCCAGTCCAAGCTTTGGGATTCTGCCCCTATCTCTGGCCATCTGCCTCTCTGCATCCCTTCACTTCCTATACACCCGTGTGTCAAGGCCAGTGGCCCCACACCAGCTGGCCAACCCGGTGGGGCTGGATGGGGAGAGACAAAGAGAGAGTAAATGCCCTTCGGTGGGGCTGCAGGCGGGGCTGGTGTGAGGGGCCGGACTCCAGGGAGCTGTGGTCACTGGGGGGCCGGGACAAGGACGTGTTCGGCCACGTCCGTGACAGTTCAGGCGTGATCCAGCCTCTGGAACACAGGGGCCAGAGCATAAACCCGACCTCTGGGACTGGAGTTCACCTGCAAGCCAGAAGGGAGGAAGGGGGTTATCTAGCGGGCCCACCAGGGTCCCCAGGGTCTCTGGGCACTGAGCCAAGGGAGGGTCTGTGGTGGCACGGGTTTTCTGGGAAAATGGGGTTATAGCTCTGCAGTTGCTGGTTTTCCGGGTTAATGATTTATGGGGGATGGGGGCTGGGCCCTTTCCGGCGCCTTCCTGTGCTCCAGCAGCTGCTGGGGAAGGCGTGGGAGAGCGGGTGGGCTGGAGTGCACAGACTGTGAGCCAATGACCCCTCTCTGCTTGTTGAAACTTTGCCCTTGAACTCCATCTAATTAGGTTTCTGGCCTTTTTTCACAGGCGAGCGGCTGGGACGGTGCTGGTTTGAGCTGGACCCTGTCTGATGGCTTCCTCCAGCCCTCCACCAGAGACTGCCACAGGTACCGCACCCCAGGCTTCCTGCACACCCCCCTCAGGTTGGGCCACGGGGCTGGTGGTGGGCACTAGCTCTGGAGCAGGCTGAGCCTGCCTGTGAATCCCACTTGCCACTGGCTAGCTGTGCCCCCTTAGGCCGGTGACTGCCTCTCCCTGCCTCAGTTTCCTTGTCTGCAACATGGAAGTCATAATCTCCTTCTCCAAGAGGAGGCTGTAGATGAGGGGTGGTTCTTTACCTGAGATCCCCTGGAGATTTTAAGCTTTTTAAAATTTAATTTAATTTAATTTAATTTATTTATTTGAGAGAGTGGGCGAGAGAGAGAGAGCACAAGCAGGGGCAGGGGCAGGGAGAGGGAGAAGCAGATTCCTCACTGAGCCGGGAGCCCGATGCGGGGCTCGATCCCAGGACCTCGAGATCGTGATCTGAGCTGAAGGCAGAGGCTTAACAGACTGAGCCTTCCAGGCACTCCTGGAGATTTTAAACTTTTAAGAGCACAACCCATAGACGTGACAACAGGAGTGTTGCGTGCTTGGGGGTGGTGAGGGTTGAGGGGAAGGGCCGGGTCATCAGCGGGGCAGGGTTGTCAGAGTTATGGGCCACCTGTCTTTGGATCGTCCTCTGGGCTTGGAGAGCAGACAGGTGGCCAGTGGCCACCGGCCACTTTTCCACTGGCCCAGCCCTGCCGCCAACACTGTGCACTTAGTCGAGCGACTTCGTGTCTGCGTGGCTTTGCTTCCTCATCCATAAACATGGGGACAGGAGTGACACCCTCTGGGGTGCTGTCGCAAGGCTTAACCATACAGAAAACGCTGGCATGTGGCAATCAATTGCTCCATGAACGGGAGCTGTTATCCCTGTGGGTGTCGCAGGACCGGGGGCTGATGCTCTGCTCTGAGCCCGGGGCGGAGACCAAGGAGGGGCCGCTTCCTCCTTGAGCCTCTGTGTTCTTCTCTGACGGGTGGGGGACCCGCACAGTGAAGCTGTCTTCACAGGTGGCTTCTCAGGTCTCCTGCCTCTGGGTTGGCTGTCCCTGGGCTGGGCCAGTTCTGGTCCAGCCGCCTGTCCAGATGGGTGGGAAGGGCTCAGTTCAGCTCTCAATTATGCAGGGAGGGACCTTCTGATTTTTCCTTCTGATAAGGAGCCCTGTCTGGACGGCCCAGTCTCAGGAGCACGGGAACAGGGCTGTGGGGAACAAGGGCATCTCCTGATGTGTGACTGTGGCTTGGGTCCCAGGAGGCTCCGGCTCTGTCTCCTGCTGCCGTGGGCATTTTGCACCCTTTCTCCTATTCACCAAAAAGTGAGGGGCACCTGGGTGGCTCAGTGGGTTAAGCCTCTGCCTTAGGCTCAGGTCATGGTCCCAGGGTCCTGCGATCGAGCCCTACATCGGGCTCTCTGTTCAGCAGGGAGCCGGCTTCCCCCTCTCTCTCTGACTGCCTCTCTGCCTACTTGTGATCTCTTTCTCTCTGTCAAATCAATAAGTAAATTTTTTTTTTTAAAGTGAGAACAAAATGACCTTATGATTACATCAGCTCAGTTCCATTCAACAAACATCTGACCTTTATTGTTCCAGTTGTATCTGATATTGCTGGCTGGTATCATGTGCTTGAAACAGGCTTTCTGCCATTTGCTGATGGTTTGAGAGCTCCCTGCGGCCTTACCAAGTAAAATTCAAATTCCCCCAAATACCTCTTCATGGTCCTACGGCTGCCAGCCTCTTTGCTTATCATGTCTTCGGCTCCCCTGGGTCCCAGACCGAGTGTTCTCCCCTTCTGCTGTGGCCGCAGCCTGGGGTACCAGCCCCCGTTGTGAGCCTGGCAGACCTTTACTCATCCTGCGAGGCTCTGTGCAGGGGTGGCCCCGTGCCCAGCATTGTGCAAGCCCCGGCCAGCGCGAGCGCCCGGATGTCACTGGGCATGGCTCAGGCCCTGGGGTTCCAGGCTCATCTCTTGCCATATTTGCCTGCCTCCCCCTGCACCGAGGGGCTGCGTCTTACTCCTCTTTGAACCTCCTGGCCGCGGGGCCTGCTGGGAACAGTCCCCTGCATGCAGACGTGACTATGACCGTCTTGACATCCCTGCACACAGTCCATGGCCGGGGGCTCTGTGGGCCAGGCCTGTGCCTGGGAAGGCCAGTGCATTTCCCCCAGAGCCCAGGGCAGGGCTCGGACTCATGGCAGTCATCATAATAATCGTAAGCATAACAAAGACAATGGTAACACCACTGTGGCCCTGACAATGGGCAGGACCATTATCAGCAGTGAGCACGGGCCTCACACCTGGCTCTCTCACACTTGGCTCTCGACACCTGTTGGTTCATTTCGCCTTCTCCCTCCTGTCCCCTATCTGGGCCTCCCAGCGAACCCAAGAGCGGGTCGCCATTCCTGTCCTCGTTATAGGTCAGGAAGCTGCAGCCAGGGGGCTACTGAGACCCTGTGTTCATAGGTCGGCATCTAGGAGAGCTGGGGTTGGAACCTGGTGGTCTGACTGGCTCCCTGGTCACCACCTGATACTGGGCAGGCACACGGAGTCCCCACTGCAACTCAGGCCGATTTAAGTACAAGGGACCAAGGGCACCGAGGCCCCTGGGGTCAGGGTGCATCTGTGTGTGGTGTCAAGAAAATAGTGGGTGGGGACTTTGTAGTCTCATTCCACCATTTTAAAACTTATTTTGCTTTTTTTTTTTTTTCTTTTCAAGATTTAGAGCATGTGCCCGTGAGAGGGAGCTGGGGAGAGGGGCAGAGGGAGAGTGAGAGAAGCAGGCTCCCTGCAGAGTGGGGAGCCTGACCCAGGGCTCGATCCCAGGACTCTGAGATCCTGACCCGAGCCGAAACCAAGAGTTGGATGCTCCACTAACGGAGCTACCCCGGTGCTCCAGTGTTTTTAAACTTTTTTTTTTTTTTTAAAGATTTTATTTATTTATTTGACAGAGAGAGATCACAAGTAGGCAGAGAGAGAGAGGTGAGGAAGCAGGCTCCTCGCCGAGCAGAGAGCCCGATGCGGGGCTCGATCCCAGGACCCTGAGATCATGACCTGAGCTGAAGGCAGAGGCCCAACCCACTGAGCCACCCAGGTGCCCCATGTTTTTAAACTTTTAAAACCACAACCCATAGGGGTGCCTGTGTGACTCCATCGGTTAAGTGTCTGCCTTCAGCTCAGGTCATGATCCCGGGGTCCTAGGATCGAGCCCCGCATCGGGCCTCTTGCTCTGCAGGAAGCCTGCTTCTCCCTCTGCCTGCCATTCCCCCTGTTTGTGTTCTTTCTCTCTCTCTCTGTCAAATGAATGAATGAAATCTTTAAAAAATAATAAAATAAAACCACAACCCACAGACATGAGAACAGGAGTGTGCGCACATGTGTGTGTGTGTTCAGTAGATACTTACTGTGCGCCTACCATGTGCCGGGCACTGGAGTGTAACAGGACAGACTGGAATCCCTCACGAGCTCAAGTTCTCGTTAGGACACAGTAAAATGCATAAAAGTGTCGGCCATTACCACTGACGAGGGCCATAGACAAAAGTAGAGCAGGCAGGGCCATCAGGGAGCCCCAGGGTGTCTCTGTGGGCTGTTTTGATCATCTGGAGATGACCTAGAGTAAAGAACTGAAGGAGGTGAGAGCAGGAGAAGATACCTGGGGAAGAGCATTCTGGACCCCAGGATGGAAGGTGCAAAGGTCCTGAGGCTAGAGCACATCTGGCACGTTCATGGTGCACCGGGGAGACCAGTGTGGCTGCGTGGAGTGAGCGAGGGGAGAGCGGTGGAAGATTCGACACCCCCTGTAGGTCACAAAAACAATTAATCCAGCTTCCAACTCGACCCCTGGATTTCCTTTATTAGTTCATCATCTCAGGGCCTGGTGTTCAAGGGCTCAGCCAGCTTCTGGAAGCAGCAAGGCTCAGTGGAGAATGTAGGATAGGAACGAAAACAGAACGAGCTCCGAGCTGGCTTCCCGCTTACTCGATATAAGATTGTGGGTGTGTCACTTTGCTGCTTGAATCTCTGTGGCCTCGTCTGTCTAGTGGGGGTGGTTGTGAGGTTTATACCAGGAGCTGCGTGGGGCTCATTTCAACCTTCTCAACCAGGGTTTGTGTCTCTGACCTGGGGAAAGAGCTTCAGCCACCGGCCACATCACTGCCTGTCAGTGTTGGCCTGAGCTGTCCCCAGAGCTCCCAGGAGGAGAGGGGGGCCCCCACCTCAGTGACGCCCATCTGGTGGGGAGGAAGCCTGAGCTCTGGGCTTCAGCTGCACTCCAGTAGCTGGGGAAGGGGCTTTGTGAATTTGATACATTTGCACCTGCAATGTTCTGCTCTGCAAACTCCCAGGTCTTTATGGGGAAGGGATTGGATTTTTCTAGTCCAAGAGACTGCTAATGTATATGCCCATCTGTCCGTCAGCTGCTCCATCCAGCTGTCTGTCTGCTCCACCCACCTTCCTGCCTGCCTATTCCTTCTTCCAGCCCTGAGCACCTGTGGGGGCTGAGCCCACAGACATGGGCCAGTCTTCAAGGATCCCGGCTGGGAGGGACCTTACTTACAACAGGTGTTACTGTGTGATGTGGACACACAAGGCCCTTGGCCAAGGGCTACATCTACTGGACAGTTCCCAGTCAGGAGTGATTTTGTCCCCCAGGAGACACTGAGCAATGTTTGGAGACACCTGTGGTTGTCACAGCTGGAGGCAGTACCTGCTTCTAATGGGCAGAGGCCGGGGATGCTGCTGTCCATCCTGCAGGATGCCCAGCATGACGACCCCGGGGCCCCAGAGTCAGCAGAGGGTGGGTGGAGAAACTGCGACCTACTTCCCAGTTCACGTTCACCTTGGCCATATGGGGCGGGTGCTGTTTTTATTATCCAGTCTATGGAGGGAGAAACCAAGCTTCCAAGAGGTGAAGATACTTGCCCAGAACCACATGGCTGGTAGGGGGCCCAGGCAGGGCCAGGGCACGAGCTCTGCATCTTGTGGCGTGAGCTACAGTGGGACCGAAGGGGCAGTCAGCTTTGCAGACTTCTTTTTTTTTTAAATTTAATTTAATTATTTTTTTAAAGATTTTATTTATTTATTTGAGAGGAAGAGAGTGAGTGCAGGACTGTGAGTGAACATGAGTGTGGAGGAGCGTGGAGGAGCGTGGAGGAGCAGGGAGGAGGGACGGGGGGGACAAGCAGGCTCCCCACTGAGCAGGGAGCCCAGTGTGGGGCTCGATCCCAGAACCCTGGGATCATGACCTGAGCCGAAGGCAGACGCTTAACTGACTGAGCCACCCGGGTGCCCCAGGTTTGCAGACCTTAAAACCAGGCCACATTGCCCTTTGGTTTTGGAGCAGGTTGGCATGAAGTAGGGGGATGGCAGAGTGAACCCCTGAGGTTCTGTCCAGCTCTAGGTTCGAGGAAGGAAGTCCTCCAGGGGAGAAGACCAGGGACCTCAGCTTGGTGAAGTAGGCGGAGAGGTGAGGGCCCATTAAGCTCGTTAGGAGAGAGAATCCATTCCTTTTCTTGTTTAACAGAAGTTGCTGAGTTTTCACCGCTGGCCAGGCCATGACCCGTCCCCTTAAAGGGGATCTTAGGGATCTGAGATCGGCCCAGGAATACAAACAAGCAAAAACACACCATCGCAGGTTATACGGGGAAGGACGGACGTAGAAAACAAGGGGCTGCAACAGAGCGGGGCCGTGGCGGGGGCCAGGCTCTGCTTCAGTTAAGCTTTGATGGACGGCAGGAGGGCACAGCCGGGCCGGGAATCTGGGGGTGCAGGCTCCTCGCCCCGCCCAGCAGGTCTGCGCCCTGGTCCCTGCAAAATGGCTTCCTTTGGGCTCCGAACACCCAGGTAGCTGTGTTTCATGTGGCTGGGCTGTGTGCAGGACAAGTGTGTGCTCTCACTTACACGTGGGAAAAGCACGCAGGCATGCGCACAGGGAGGGATGCACGCAGGAGTGTGCCCACACACACATGCATAGATGCAATGAAAAAGCCTCCTTGCTGACAAATGGGGAAAGAGGAGATAACATGAAAGGTGTACATCCAACCAGGCTTTGCTCCCTCCTCTTGGTCTACTGCTGACCTCCTTATAGCCCTCACCAACCATGGGTCACACTTTCGAGCACAGGGAGGCCAGCCGGCCCGGGGCAGGGGTCTCCTCGAGTCCCTGGGAACTGTCGTCATGCCGTCCCTCAGGCCCACAGCAACTCCCTGTGGTAGCCATCGCCTTTGGCCAAACCAAACCCCAGACCCTGCTTCTGCTAACTCCTCCCTTCCAGGAGATCAGCTGGTTCCGGGAGGCCCCGGCCCCTCCCCCGAGGCAGAGGACGACCCTGGAGAAGCTTTTGAGTTTGACGACAGTGACGATGACGAGGACACCAGCGCTGGCCTGGGAGTCCCAGGCGTTGCTCCAGAGAAGGACATCGAGGACGCCCCACTGATCCACTTGGACTCCGCCCCCATCCCTGGTAAGGTGTTTTTGGGAGCCTTGGGTCCTCCCATTTCCGGGCCTCTGGGGCTACAGAAAGCCGCGAGCCTGGTGGAAGCTCCAGGCTCCCAGGGATGCCTCCCAGCCCCTCCACTGTCCCCAGAAGCAGGAAGGGAAAAACCACTGAGAAGTTGCATTCCAAGGCTTCCCTCGGGAGCTGGAGATTCCAAGCGTTCCTGCAGCGTCTGGCTTGCTTTGACGCATCAGTCATGGTAGTGGTGGGCCCCGTGGTGGGCTCTGGGCACAGTCGCTGCCCAGGGCTTGTGTCTCCGAAGCCCCTCTTCCATGGCAGCTTCTCCCAGGGAGTCACACCAGCTGGAGAAGCCACCCCCCAGGCGTCCCGGTGGCTCTAGGGGTGGGAGCGCCCTGATAAGGCGGTGTTAAATGGCAGCTTCTGGGCTCTTGGATTGTGTCATCTGGGAGAGACTGGGGACCGGCCTAGCAGGAACTTCCTGCAGGCTTGGGGACAAGGGGCTCCTTGAGGAGCTGGGGGTGGGGGGCAGGTTCAGAGCCTGCAGGGCGGCTGATTCCGGTTGGAGTTGGGACGTGGGCCACAGTGGTGGGAGGGGAGGTGGTGCAGGTAGGACAGGTAGGGGAGCTTAATGACAGCGCAGTGGCGGGGGAGGGGGGGAGGGAGACAGGAACCCAGCAGGCACCCAGGTTGGCCCAGGCCCTGTCTCCGGCACCCCAGGGAGGCTGGGAAAGGGGGCGGGGATGGATCAAGTCCATAGGGACCAGCCTATGGTCTGACGGGCTCTCCTCTGCTCTCTTCCCACAGACCCAGACTCAGCAGCCTCACCACCCCAGACACAGTAAGTGAGCCTTTTTCCTTTGCTTTGGTGGTTGGAGAAAGAGGAGACACTGGGCAGGAGGTGTGGAGGAGGGTGGTGCTGTCCCCAGGACCACCTGGGCTTTGGTTGATGCTCCGTCAGCCCTTCCCTCCCTCTGTGGCCTCCTCAGCCAGCTCAGGGGTGGGCTGCACGTCTGGGGCTTGGGGGCCATAAAACCAGAGGCCCCTCAGGGTTTTGCTCACTGCTGCTTACTGCCTGGCTTTGGGGACTTGGCTGCTTAGAGAGTGGCGGACCTGGCTTTAAATCCTGGCCACCCTGGCAGGGGAAGGGGTCTCCTTTGTCCCCTGGTGTGCTGAACCGGGGGGCCTGATTCTCAGGCTGGTGTCACCCAGCGGGAAAGCTCAGAAATGCAGTATCCCGCCCCGGGTCCCTGGAGCCAAGGCAGATCTGGACTCAAGGGTCGGAGTCCCTGTATTTGCCATCCAGAGTGGATGGGCCCTGAGAAGGTTTCTGCTGGGCCAGAGGTGGGGATCCGCCTCTTGTCCCTGGCTGGGCCTGCCCGCCTTCTCCTTGTGAGTCCTGGAGGCCAGACTGCGTGTCTGGCTGGCGCTAGTGCAGTGCTGGGGTGGTGACTGATGGCCCGGAGAGTTGGGGCCATATACCATGCTGTTATTATCAGCCCTGCTGGTCAGGTAGCTCAGAGTGTTTCTGGGAGAGGGGCACAGCCTCTGCCTTGAACCCACTGCCCACTCACCTGTCCTTGGACTTGTGCTAGGGCAGCCCCAACCCCCTTGAAGACCATCTCCTGTCCACAGTGGGGTGTGAGCTCTGGAGGTTCAAATCCCCACCTAGCCCCTCCCTAGCTGGTTGGCTTTGGGCTGCCTGGGAACCTCTCTGAGCCCCAGTTTCCCTGTCTGTATGATGGAAGTAATACCCATCCAGGAGCATTGTGGGGAGTGAGAGATGCTGGTCGAAGGACGAACCAGATGTGTACCCTGAGTTCATTTCCACTCTGCCTCCTGTCCTTACTGGGTGTTTCCAGTGATGGGGTGGGAGGGACAGAGACCCTGTGCTTGGCCCTCTCAGGCTGGGCCTGGATTGCCGGGTGGCTTGGATAAATGTCACCTTTGAGTTCCCTTACTGGGCCAACACTGGATCTTGGCAGGAGTCCTCCAGAGCCCCCCTGCCTGCCCTTAGTTTCCCAGATGTGGAGATTGGGAGCAGGACTTGTCCAGGGCCACGCGGTGAGATGTACTTCAGTTCCAGCTTCTTCCCTGGGTGGTGATTTTCCACTCTGGAGTCTTCTGGGGGAAGAACCATTCAGATCTCCAGCCTTCTCCTTGTTATCCAAGAGAAAGGGAAAAAAATTACTTTCTTTTCTTTTCTTTCTTTCTTTTTTTTTTTTTCCCAGAGTTTCCTAAAGGTAGTCACTAAGCAAACACTGTTTTGAAAAAGCAAATCACCCACTGGAAGTCATTTCACCAAATCTCCCTGCATTTCCCCCCTGCCCCTGCCTGGAGGTTTGGAAGTGGCCCTGGCCTTTGCCTGGCTGCCTACCTGGCCTCTGGGGGCTCCTGATGATCCCAGATCTTGGCAGAGCTGCAGCCCCCAGGGGGTCTCACCCCCATCAGGGCACTCACTCCTAGCTAGGGAGGGACACAGGGTCAGTCCACATCCCACGTCCCCACGGGTGAGCCGCCAGGCAGGAGGGTGGTGGGGAAGAGAGGCCTGGAGTCTGGGTCCTGGGACACCTGGGAACTTGGGCTTCGAGCCACACGGAGCTGGCTTCAAGTCTTCCTCTGTGCTGGCTACGCGTCTTTGAGCGAGTGGCTGCCTGTCCCGAGCCTCACTCCTGATCAGTAACGAGGGCATAGTCAGCCTCCTTTCTTGCGGGACTCCGGGAGGTGTACGTGAGTTACTATTTACCCCGCGCTCAGTCTGGCCCGCGCCAGCTGCTCCAGATGTATTTCTGTTGTTTCTCTGGGTCCCGATGCAGATGTGGTTTTAGAGGGAGCTGCTTGGTACCCTGGGAGTCAGATGGACCCGGGTCTGACCTGGTTCTCGCTGCCGGCTGCCCCACCTCTCCGAGTCTGCCCAGGGAAGGGAGTCAGCCCTGCGGGGAGGCAGTGACGGGGCTGCCACAGGCTGCCTGGCGGTACAGGTACCTCAGCAGGGGCATCGGGTCTGAGTCCAACTTTGAGGCCTGTGGACTCCGTGGTCCCTCCGCCTGCTCGGCTTGGGGAGGCAGCCAGGCTGCTGTGGGGTGTCTGTGCGGAGCCCCTGCGGTGATTTGAGGGTCAGGCCACACGGCTCAACCATCCAAGGAGCGAGCATGGCGGGGAGGTCTCGTCCGCCCTGCTGCTGGGCAAGGGCAACTTACCAAGGGTGGCTTTCTCTTGGGTGCTTTCTCTTTCCACAAGACACATCTGGTGCCAGGGAACAACAGCAACAGCAAAGATAATAGTAACGAGAATGGTCGTGTTTACTGTGTCCGCGGGGCTCCGTGCCCAGTCCCACCGTGCCCAGTCCCTCTCTGCTGCCACATCTGTGGCACAGGTGGGGAAGCTGAGGCTCAGGGAGGTGCGGTGGCTAGGGTCCGTATGGAGAGGGTGTGTTCATTCAGAACAGGGGCTGGAACCTGGCCTCTGTCCGTGGGGGTGGGTGCTTGACCGCGGCGCTGCCCTCCAGGGACGTGCTGGGGACTCCAGGTCTGGACCCAGCACCTCAGACTTTGACTCATGGTGGGGGAGGGGTGTGGCCGGCTGCATAGGGACCATCCGGCTGTGTGTGTGTTTACTGGGGGGAGCGTTTTGCCTGCTAAGAGATTTAACTTTGCCTCCTAGTTCTGAGGAGAGTCGTTTGCAAACAGTTGGTCAGAAACCCCGGCCAGTGGAGCGGAGCAGAGTGGCCTCGGCATGTGATTCTGGGCGAGGCCCCTTCCCTTAAAATGGGAGCAGAGTAGAAGCAGCCCCCTCCGCTCTGGTGTGGAGTGCCTCCCCCCCACCCCGCCCCCCACGCTGGCTCCCTGGGGTGCCCGTGTTTAGGGTAGGGAAGTGAGGTCTTATATTTGCTACTGGTTTAGCACACGACTTGGGGGAGTACCGAAGGCATTGTGTTGCATGAATCACGGGCACTGGAGGACAGACAGACAAATAGGGTCTGAAAGGCAACTTTCAGGGTCTCCATGAAGAGGAGAAAGAGGAGGAACAGGGTGGAAATGGGGTCTCGGAACCTGGGCTCTGACTCTGGCACTGATGGGGGCTGGGACGGAAGCCGGTGGGAGGTAGGCTCCGAGCGGCCGGATGGCCCGTCCCACTGATGCTGGCGGTGTCGGGGAGCTAAACGCACGTGCTCGTGATCTTCTTTGCCGGCACCGCGGCCCCAAGAGGTGGGGTGACTAGTCTTGCCCACTTTTTTGAGGCTGGAGTTGAAGCGGCTTAGCTGAGAACTTGTGGGGCTGGAGCTTGGCCATGGGGGGCCGGCTGTGCCCTGGGGGACTCAGACCCGCATGCGCTCAAGCACCCTGCCCTTGCGCCGGGGGCGTCTGGCTGGAGAAGCAGCCAGAGCACCAGCGGTTGCTGGAACGAGGGCGTGTGGGTTGCTGGCTTCCTTTGTTTTCCCTGGACTCAGGCCCGCACCTCTTCCCTCTGAGGGCACTGGCCCCCTCTGGAGTTGTTTGCTTTTCCTGTCCAGTTGTCCTGCCACCCCCAGAGGGCCCCCTGCAGCCTGAGTGTTCCCTGCCGGGTCAGGCTTCTGGCTCCTGTCCGGGCCTCAGGGATTCTTACCGGCTCCCGGGACGTACCTGTCCTGCCCCGTCCTGGGTATCTAGATAAGATGGGCTGGTCAGGGTCTCTCACCTGGGCCTGGACTCTGGGGAAGCAGCTGGGCAGCTGGATTCGGGAAGTGCCGAAAAGTCCTGTCCTCTCAGGACACATCAGGCCCGGCTCAGGGAAGCAGCATTCGGACAGAATGGAAACAGGGCGCTGGAGAGCCTGTGGCTTCTGAGGCCCGTGGGTGTGGGGAGCATGTGGGTCTTGCGGGGGACAGCTAGACAGAGCTGGAGTGCCCCCAGCCTGGAGGAGCTTCTCCCTGGCAAAGTTAGTCACCGGCTTGTTACTCAGGGCTTTCCAGATTGCCAAGCCCCAGTGTGGAGTTGTTTGCAATCCCAGGCTTGCCCTTAATCTCACTGTTTCTGCAAATCCGGAGCATTTCTGGCCTCCTGTGTCCTGTCCATGTGGGGCCCGAGGCCCGGCAGAAATCAGCTCCCGCCAGTGGATTCCCTCATTGGAGGATAATGGGGACCAGGCCCCTTTAACATTAGAGACCTCTCTCTCTGGCTCCTTGCTAGGCCCCGAATTGGAAAAGCTGTATTTTTTTGTTTTTGTTTTTCTTTCATCTCCACCTCTGGTTATGAGGGGTTTCCACATCTGAGCTGTGGCCTTTGGATCGCAGCATAAAAGGAGCAGCACTGAGGTACCCGGCATAAAAGCCACACAGTCTCTCCCGAAAAAGGTAGCCGTGTGCCCATTTGTTGCACTGAGTGTCCGGTCGGGAATCTCGTGGAGTCCAGCCCTGGATCTCTGCAGCCACAGGATGACAAGCCGTAGCCTCAGCCATCCCTCATCCCTAGTGCCTGGCCCAAAGAAGTCCCAGTACTAATAGCTTACATGTGCACGACTTTATAGTTTCTCTGGTCCTTTCCACACATCTCACTGCGGTTCTCACAGCTGTGGTGGGCAGGGTAATGTACCGCCCCCCCACCAAGTGCCAGGTCCTAATCCCCAGCGCCCATGAACCTGTTACGATCTATGGGAAAGGGATTTGGCAGATACAAGTTAAGGATCTGAGAGGGGGAGATTCTCCTGGATTCTCCAGTGGAATGACATGGGTCCTTATGAGACAGGCAGGGGGGTCCACGTCAGAGGGAGATCGAAAGAGGCCACGCTGATGGCGTTGGAGATAGAGGAGGGGCCGTAAGTTAGGGGATACTGGCTGCTTCCAGAGTCTGGAAAGAGCGAAGGGAATGGCTTCTCCCCAGTGTCCCCAGAAGACCAGAGCCCTGCCAACACCTTGCTTTTACCCTAGGGGAAACCATTTTAAACATCTGACCTCTACAACCACAGGATAATTTATCTGTGTTGCGATTTGTTGCAGTAGCAGTAAGGAGACGAACACAGCTGGAAAGGGGGCACTGTTATGGATCCTACTGTGCAGACCCAGAGGGTGCAGCCCCTGGTTCGGGGCTGGTGGCCCCTGAGCTCACAGCCAGAGAACAGGGCTCCTTTTTCTCTCCCTGCAGCCCTCCTGGCCTTCCCGGGCTGGTGCCAGGGCCACCCTTGGCCAATATTCCACTGGCTGGCTGGCTGGCTGGCTGGGAGCCCCTCGCCCTTCACCTCCGTCCTCCATCGCTCCATCAGCTTTGCGGAGTGCCTCTGAGGCGCCAGGCCCTGCGGTGACCCAGCAGATGGTCCTTGCCCTCGGGGGAGGGGGCGCCACCATTCTGTGCCCAGCTGTATCATTTTTGTGGGCCCTGCCCCGTTCTGCAAGTTCTACCTGCCTTACCTCGTTTAGCCTCAGGACACCCTCAGAGGCGGGACCGGTGATAATGCCCACTTCACAGGTGCAGAACCAGGTCAGAGGGAACATGGCATCAGCCTCGTGTCATCACAGAGCTGAGGTGCAGCAGAGCCGGGCCTGAACCCGCTCGGCTGGGCTTCCAGAATTGGTGTTTAACCCGCTGAGGTCTACCTCACCCATCTGGTTTGGATCCCATCCGCCCTACACCCGAGCTCTGCAACCCGGGACGGGTGGGCGGCCTTACCTGCCTAACCCTCCCCTCCCTCCCTGTAAAGTGGGACAGACCAGCTGCTGGAGCCGTCAGGGGAGGAAATGAGACACAGAGACTGGATGCCCGGCCACAGAGCTGCTCTCTGTGGCTGTCCCCAAAGGGTGCTTGTATGTCTGGGGCCGACCCCAGGGCACGCGTAACCCACGCTGGCCAGCGTGCTGTTTAACGTGTCCGGAGATGCGTGTTCCTCCTCTTTTTCTTTTTTGGAACAGGCACACGTGTTTGTTGTAGAAAAATGAGAAAGTACAGAAGATGACTGAGTCACTCAAGCTTTAATCCTGCGACTGTGCGTCCCTGTGGGGCTTCGGGGCTGTGCAGGGTCGGCAAGGACACATCATTTTTTTAGAACTGTGGTTTTAAAGCACGTGCTGTTTCGTGGCTCGTTTTCTGTCCTCGTTGCAAATCGTGAGCATTTTCCTGTGAGAACCTGCATGAGTTAGTGCTGGGAGTGCGGTGCCTGCCACCGTCTGACCTGAACGCCGAGCCCGGGGTCCTCCAATGTCAGGGAGGCGCATGCACCCCGGGGCAGAAGGCCGGAGGCGGGGTCTGGGTGGCATCCGTGGTTGTGTGTCCAGAGGGGTGTCACCTGGGGGCCTTGACGCTCGCTCCTCAGGGAGGACGGTGCTGTGGATAGCAAGTCAGGGGGCCCTCCCCAGACTTCCCCTGGTGTCACCTCACTGCCCACTCAGGAAGTGGGTTCGTGACCATGTACGGGGTGGCCCGGGACAGACGGACTGGGTCCCGGCACCCTTCGGCAGGAGGCACATGGCCGGGCTGTGGCTGTGAGGAGACCCATGCGTGCAGGCTGGCGGTGCTGCGATGTGCCCTCCCCCGCCCCTCATTGGAGACCCTGTGCCTGGAGCAGGGATGGAGAGGAAGTAGCATATCAAGAGCGTGTGTCAAGCACCAGATCCCTTACTAAGTATTTCAAGTGCTTTCTTGATTTCCTCCTTAGCCGCACCCTGGGAGGGAGGCCGTGTTGCCCCGTTTCACAGATGAGTTATCTCGTGAAGCCTCACAGCAAGAAACAGAAGCTGTTACTCACCCCTTGGCACCTGTCCTGGCAGAGCCAAGGGGCAGAGCTGTGGTTTTGTCCCCGGTCTGTCTGCTCTGGAACAAAGTCTTCACCCCTCAATCCTGTGAGCCTGGTTCTTGACCCTGGCCGCACAGGGGGGCAGCCGGGTTTAGAAACACTGATCCAGGGCAGGTACCTCCCGACCACCGGCTCAGAATCTCGGGGCAGGGGCCCTGGCCGGTACCTGCTGGGAGCTTTTCGGGTGACGGCAGACACAGCTGCTTTGAGCCGTCTGACCAGACGATCTTTAAGGCCCTTCCAGCCTTCACGTGTTACGTAAACTGGAAAGTGGCCAGGGCTGAAAAGACATCTGGCAGTGGGGTTAATCTGGGTTTCATATTTCTGTCTTTCTTTTGTGTCTCTTGGACGTGGGGATGGTGGCAGATTTCTGGAGGGGTGACGTTCTGAGTAGGACCGTCCTGGGCAAGCCCCACTGTCCCGGCCTGATTCTGGTCCTTTCTCTTCCCCCAAGGTGGGATTTCTTCCTCCTTTACATTTTTCATTCCTTGTCCTGGAAAAGGCCCTGGGATGCCCCGTGTGTGCCTGGGGGTGTCTGGGTGCATGAGCACAGGGGCGTGAGCCCAGCCTGCCGGGCATCCTCAGGCCGTTCGAGTTTGGGGGGTCATCCCTGCTGTGTGGCCCCCAGGAAAGGGACCCTGTGGAATCTGCCATCCAGAGAGATTCACTGAGAAACTGGGGCCTGGACCAGCAGCTGTGGGGCTGGGACACGGCTGTTCTCTGGACTGGAGCTTTCGTCTAACACAGGCTGGGTTGGGCATCTGCCATCACTGAGTGTGGCTCCCGGAATGGGGCGGCCAGGACAGAGCAGGTCCCCGCTGTCACAGGGTGTTCACTCCCCTCTCGTCCCTGGCTTTTCCCTGGAGAGCAAGGAGGTGGGCACAGAGGGCACTTGGAGCTGCGTGGTGGCCTTCCAGAGTGCTTGACCTCAGTCTGGTGGACAGGGGACATTGGGGGACCGGGAGGCATACTTTCTTCTGTCTCCCGTCCACTAGTTTTCAGCGAACTCCCTGTTTTCTGCTCCTCTCTGCAGACTTGGCTCCTTTCCCCTGCATTCTGGGGGCAGTGGGCTTACCTTGTGAGACTGCTGTCATCTCAGTGGCGGGCCTTATTCGGGTACGCTTGGAAGTGCAGGAAGTCCAGATAAGCGTGAGATAAATGGCCTCTTAGTGGCCTTTTCTGGCTCTTTGGTTATCGGGAAACTTTGGGGAGGCCCCTGGAGTGTTTGTTCTCAGCAGAATTGATGCCGGGCAGCAGCTGGGAGAGGCTGCCTTCTGGGTGGCTGTAAAGTGGGGCGGTGGCCTCGCTGGGTGGTGGGAAGGGGCAAGAGGGGGAAGGCTCCCCCAGCCTCATTGCTTACCCAGTCCTGCTTTCCCTTGCCTGAGAGGTCTGTCTGCAGGGGAGACACCTGCTGAGGGTTGGGGCGCAGCGGAGCCGCTTTCCAGAGCTGGGCTTTGCAGGCCAGGCAGGCGACTTGGGGCAAGACACTTTGCTATTCGGGATCTCTGTTTTCTCCTCTGTAAAATAGTCACGATAATACATGCACTGGTGCTCACGGGTCCTCCTCGAGCATTCAGCACGGCACAGGGTCCAGGGCAGGTACCAGCCAAGTGTGGGGCAGGGGTCGGGGGTGGTCTGAGCCTGAGAAGGCCTGTGCACCTGTTGGCCCTGGCCCTTGCCTGCCCTCGGGGCTCCCCGTCTGTTCGTCTCAGCCATGGAGGCAGCGGGGGCTGGCACGAAGGTGGTTTCTCTGTGCTGCAAGATCCCCCACTCCTCAGCCCAGGACACCCAGACTAGCTTCTCTAATCATGTAGCTGGCTCAGATCTACACGATCTACACTGTCTTCTTACAGTGGCCATTAGCCACAGGCAGCTATTTAAAATTAAATTACTTAAATAAAATAAAAAAAATCAGCTTCACTGTGATTTGGTGATGCTTAGCCTGGAGGCTCAGGTTTCAGCCACTCCCGGCTTTTAGTACGTCAGAAATTATTTCCAGATCCCTTCTAAAGCTGCCTGACCTCTCCTGAAAATACCCACTGCCCCTTGATGTCACCTTCAGAGTCTACCCAGGGCCTTCTCGAGAGTTCTCTGGTTGAACTGCACCGCAGCCTTGGGGCTGGCTGTTAGGATTTCTCCTGGACAGAGACTTGAACTTGTGCATGCCCAGTACTATTTTTCTCCTTCCCTTTACAAAGAAGAGTGTCTGAATAGCCAAGCAAGGTTCAGTGGCCTCGTGACACAGCAAATATGTGATGTGCTTGAATATATAAATGCTACCTCCCTCCTTCCAGGTGGTCTGGCTGTAAGACGATAGACTTTGTAGGCAGACAGCCTGGGCCGTAGGTCCCAGCTCCCTCTGATGCACTGAGTGAGCAAGTCTGGCTAAGCAGCTCCGAGTCTTTGCAAGTCTTCCTCCATCTGTGGGATGAGGATGACAGTAACTGCCTCGTATGTGTTCCTGAAAATACAAAGCAAAACAAGCGGCAAGGAATAGGTGCTTCTGAATGGTCCCAGATCGTCATGGGTGACCTGTCAGAGCAAAGAGAGCCAGTGGTTGGACCCTTTCCACCCAGCTGCCAAGCTCATGTCAACTTGGGCTGGAAGGGCTCGGCTCTGTCTGAGTGGCTGGATTCAGCACCTTCAAGATGTCCGTGGGTGGGGCCTGGGTGCCTCAGTGGGTTAAAGCCTCTGCCTTTGGCTCAGATCATGATCCCAGAGTCCTGGGATCGAGCCCTGCATAGGGCTCTCTGCTCAGCGGGAAGCCTGCTTCCCCCTCTCTCTCTACCTGCCTCTCTGCCTACTTGTGATCTGTGTCTATCAAATAAATAAATAAAATCTTTGGGAAAAAAAAAAAAGATGTCCATGGGTTGCGTCTGGGGGATGACACTGCTGACTTCCAGCGGGAAAACCTGAGCAGAGATTTGCTCCGCCAGTGGTGTAGGGCAACCAGACTGTCCTGTACGTGGCCACTAGCCACAGGTGGCTCTTGAAAATTAAATGACTTAAGGTGACACGATTCCAAATGAAGTTCTTTAGTGAGTTCCACTAATTAACTTCCACACGTTACATTCCAAGGGCGCAGTGGCCACACGTGGCTCAGGGGATGGCACAGACAGAACGTTTCCATCTTCCACCTGAGCTGCGGTTGGACGAGGCCCTCTGGGACCAGGCAGGCTGGCTTCTCAGTCTGGCTCTGCCATTCCAGCAGCGTGATCTTGGGCGGGTTCCTCTGCCCAGCGCCTGCAGGTGGGAAGAAGGCAGGATCCACGTTGTCCTAGCTGCTCATGGGAGGTGCTCCCCACCACCTCCTCCCTCCGTGCTCCCTGCACCATCCTGGTGTGCGTCTCTCCCCCTCCTCTTGGGGCTCAGGGGCCAGGACGTTGCCTCGAATTCTTGGCAGCAGTGGCTGCTGTCTTGGACCTTTACAGGTGCCTCCCTTCTGGATTGGCAGGTATGATCTTTGTTTTTTTGAGGCTGGACTTAAAAACAAAGTCAACATTCACTCTGGCATAGTTTTAGATGGATGGAAAAGTCATCAGGGGTTCTGTATACCCAACAGCCAGTTTTCCCCATGGTTCACATCTTACGTGACCACGGAACGTTTCCCAGGCCTGAGAAAGCCGGCTGGGCACACTACCATTCCTTGAACTCCAGGCTTTCTCCGGATTCCACGTTTTTCTTCTTACGCCCTTTTCTGTTCTGGGATCGTCGGTTTAGCCCCTTCGGTGCCTCGCTTTGCGAGATCTTGGGAGTGTCAGGGAGTAGCAGCAGGGGTTTGTAGAATGTCTGATAGAATGTCTGGGTTTGTCCGGCGCTCTTCCCATGGTCAGACTGGGGTTGTGGGTGTGGGGTTATAGTGATGCGGAGGGGAGACACCCACTCATCACAGCCTGTCAATGTCTGCGCGCGCAGCTGCTGGAGATAATCCACTTGGCCGCCTGGTGGAGCTGGTGAGAGCCGCCTCACCGGTTTTCCCATCGAGTCCCTGCTGCAGGGACGTGGGCGTGGAGGTCCGGCCCCTTCTCACCTGTGGGGGGCATGAAGCTTGGTCTCCCATATCTGGTCTAGTGAGGCTTTGCATGACCTTGTTTCTCACAGGAGGCAGGGGTCCCCCAACCCTCACCCCCACTTTGCACGTGGGACGATGGGAGATGGAGAGCTCCTGTGTCTGCCTTGGGATAGGGACGGGCACCCTTGCAGGGGAAGGCCCCTGATCCTTAGCACTGTGGTCTTACGGTGCCTTCTAAGGATGGGGAAACTCAGAGGGGAAGGGGAAGGCCAGCCCAGCCTGGCCTCCCCAGCTCTCTGGACTCACAGCTCTGGGGGCGAGCAGCTCCTGGCCCTCCACCCACCCCCCACCCTTGTGCCTTACGTGCCCTGCCCCCTGGGCGCGGGGCAGCCAGAGGCTTCCCGGAGCCCGCTGTCCTGTCCCTCCCTGCTCGGCAGCCCTGTCCCTGTCCCTGCTGGCTCAATGACACCGTTTCTTGGCCCGCAGGGTGCCACCCGTGGTGAGCAACGGGGATGCTGTGGACGCTGCTCTCTCCGGGGTCCGGCGCTCCAGCTGGAAGCGGAAGAGCTCCCGCCGGAGTAAGTGCCCCCCAGCCCCGTCTTAGCCCAGGAGGGTGGACCGGGATAACCTCAGAGCCCCTTCTTCAGGCCCAGAGGGCCAGTGGGGGCTCTCATGAGCCATGGGGTCATCCTCACTGCGTGGGCTGCTGTGGGCTTGGTGGCAGCTCTGAGAGGGACCGGCCGCTGCCCATGCTGGGAGTTGTCCCTGTTTGTTGCCTGATGAGAGCCGTGGTCCGGGATTTAATTGTTATTTGGCCGTTTATCTACTTGTCAAATATTCAGAAGCTCCTACATCAAGGCTGCTGGGCTGGCAGTGGGGCCCACGATGAGGTCCCTCCAGGAGCGGAACCAGCCACATAGGCCGGCAGTTACCTTGCAGAGGGTCAGGTGCCAGGTGGGGGAGGTGGGAGTGAGGGGAACCCAGGAGTCCTGAGGGCAGGGAGGAGAGAGCAGGGGTTGGGAAAAAGTGCATCCAGACAGGGGGTGCCCATGCGGGAGCCTGAGCCCCAGCCCCTGGGGGGAGAGGGGACCTGGGAAGCCACAGCCGCGGTGTGATAGAGGGTAGCACCCAAGCGATCAATGGGGGAGGCGAGGCTGCCGTGTCCCCAGCTCCTTCTGCGCCTTCCAGCCACGCTTTTCTGAAGGCAACAGGGAACTACGAGAGCCAGGGGTGGGAGTGGGATGGGAGTGAAGCTGTTAGACAAGGCCGGGTGGGCTGCAGCCCAGGGAGGAGGCTGTCCGGGAGAGGGGGGCTGATGGCAGGAACTAGGGACCTGGAGAGAGGTGAGCAGGTCTCAGAGCCATGTGGGAGGCAGAATCCTTCTGGGGGTGGCAGAGGGGTTGAGGGTGAGGCTTGCCTGGGCGCTGGGGCTGCAGTGGGGATTTCAGAGCCCATCTGGCCCCTTGTCTTCTCAGAAGGCCTATGGGGTGAAGACGCTCCCATCAGGGTGGGGACTGGTTTTCCAAACCCTAGCTCTGTGTTGGGAGGCACACCTCTAAAGAGGACAGAGCTTGGGGACATGGTTTTGAGGGGAGACCTCCTTAACTGGCACATCCTGGTAGCTGCTAATGGGGGGCAGAGTGGGCGCCGTGCCCTGCTCATTGCCTGCCCAGCAAAACGTTGGTAGAGGGATGTGTTCATTTGCTGAACTTTTCACAGTCAGGACCCTGCTGGCTGACTTTTGGGGGGGCTCTCCTTAACCCCACTCTCCAAATTCATCCGCCACCACCTAATTCCCTGTACTCAGTAGGGCTGCTTTGCCTGGCCCACCTCTGGGTGGGAGGTAGCTCCTTTTGGGTAGTCCGGAGCGTCCGGGCCACTGAAGATGCTCCCGGACCCCAGGGCACAGGTGCTTGGTCTGCTTCCTGCAGGTGTCTGGAGCAGCTGCAGCGTCAGCCAGATGGGCAGGCTTGTGCGGGGCAGGGAGGCAGGTGGGGGGTCTGCCGTCCTCACTGGGAGGACGCCTCGCGGGGCTGGGGGGCAGGGAGAGGCAGCGGAACCGAGTCCTGGGAGAGCCGCCGGCAGGGGCTCCCGAGGGGCCGGGCTCGGGCTGCTGGCGGAGCCGTCAGGCTGCGGGGCGGCGGCAGGGAGCGGCCAGCTGGTGCAGTCCTGCTGTCAGCCCGGCAGCCGCCTCCGCTCTGGCGCCACAGCCGCCTGAGCGCCCCTGTCCTCTCCGCTCGCTCCCAGTCGACCGGTTCACTTTCCCCGCCCTGGAAGAAGATGTGATTTACGACGACGTGCCGTGCGAGAACCTGGATGCCCATCAACCCGGTACGCCTCCTCCGTGCTTCCCTGCGGACTTCAGGGCCCGGGCGCGGGGCGGGGGAGGGGGGGCGGGTCCGGGGAGGGTCTGCTCCTGCTCTTTCGCTGCCCCGCCCCACCCGGCCATGCCCCTCCCTCTGGCTTTCGCCAACCACCGCCAGCGTCCTGGGAGCGGCTGGAGCCTGCTGGGGGCGTGGCCAGGCCCGGCAGGGGCTGGGCGGGGACCCCCTGGCGGCGGGGACCCCCTGGCTGCGGGGTCTCCTTGGCTTGCGGGGACCCCCTGGCTGCGGGGGCCCGGGCCAGTCATTTCACCTCCCCAAGACTCCATTTCCTGTCTCGGGAGAACCGGGAGGTAGCCCGGGCTTCCCAGGGCTGCTAGGGGAGAAAGGACAGCTCGTTAAACCTGACCGCTGGTGCAGAGAGGATTAGGGAAAGCCTGCACCCCGCTCTGGGGCCGGGAGGCTGGGAGATTGTGGCTGTAGGGGTGAAGCAGGGTGGGGTGGGTTAAGTCTGCCTGAACTGGGCTTACCCCCCAACCCCAGTATAGTCACCCAGCCGCAGAGAGCATCACCAGGACCCAGGGAGGCCTGGTTGGTAACTGGTTGGTAACTGTTCACAGCCAGAGCCATCTTTGCCTGAACACATGAAGCCCGCTACTCCTCACGTTTTGCTGGAATCTACTTAGAAACTTTGATCCGGGGTATCATGGCTCCATTGTACACACAAGGAAAGAGGCGGGACTGGGATTTGAACCTGGTTATTCTGACTCCAAGTCCGCTACTCTGTCCCCTACCCCGGGAGGGTTTGGGTGGCATCCTCTGACAGAGGACACATGTTTGGTCAAGCCCTGGAGGTCTGCAGGGCACGGCTTATGGCTCTGGGTGATGCTGGCATCAGAGAGGTTAAGCCACCAGCTACTGGTCACACAGCCTGTGTTTGAGGAGCTTCTAGTCTGATGTGGTGGCCATCACCATCCTTGGGCTGTGCACAGTCCAAAGGGAGAGCCACGCAGACAACGGGAGAAGGCCCCAGGGCCCTGAGAGCCACACTCCTGACTCCTGTTCCGGGAGCAGGGACAGCTGGGCCAATGATATGCTCACCCCTTCAGCAAGCCCTGGGGGTGCTTGGATCATCCCTGCCTGTTGCTTACTTGAATCCAGGCAGAGGAGGGGAAGGGCACACTGTTGGGAGGCAGTGAGGTCTTGTCGGAAGGTCCCAGATCCCAGAGATCGGAATGGCTTGGAATGCACTGTTACACCCCGTTGTGCTCTTTTCCCACCCGAATCAGATCAAGCAACTCCTCACTTGGCCTCAGACTCCACTGAACACTGAGATGCCATCGTGCACTTGTCCTTAACATGGTGAAAAGGAGGTTGCCAGGGAGTCAGCTCTGATCCCACCCATCCCACGGCCCCCACCATTTGGGCTGTGGGAGGGTTGAGTCCCCTGAGGCTGTGGCTGGCCCTCAGTGGGTGGGTACCCTGCACAGGCAACACGGGCGCTGTTGGCATCACACCTGCCTGGGCCCAGCACCAACCTTCACGGACCGCTGGGGGCTCAGTGGGTGCTCAGAGAGGAAGTTAAGTGCCAAGGGGCAGGCCGCACATCCAGCCCTGGCTTCAGATCCCAGCTCTGCCGTGGGTGAGGGCACAGAGCTCAGTGTCTTTGGGCCCTGGCTTCTTCATATAAAATCACGATATCATCCTGACCTCGCGGAATATCATTCTGATGCTTTGGGTGGAGGGGGAGCGGCCACACCTGAGAACTTCCGCTTTGTCTGTCTGGACCTCAGTCCGTTACATCTGTAGTATTGGGGCAATAATGGCGGCATCCTCGGCGGGTGAGGATGCCACGAGAAAATTGGCACAGAGCACTGAGCTGGTGGTGGGCCATCTGTGGGAAGGGAAGGGAAGCCGTTAGTGAAGGCTGAGGCCCCAGGAAGCAGAGGGTGGGAACCAGGATCTCTGTAGGGTCCCCGAAGGCTGAGGATTTGGCTCAGGCTCAGGGATCTGGTGACGCTTTCTGCACTGGAGAGAGTCTTCCTTCCTTCCTTCTTTCCTTCTTTTTCTTCCTTCCTTCTTTCATTTATTTACTTTAGGGAGAGTGCAACTGTCCAAGCAAGACAGGGAGGGCAGAGAGGGAGGGAGAGGGACACGCAGACTCCGTGCTCAGTGCCGAGCCCGACGCGGGGCTTGATCTCAGGACTCTGAGATCATGACCCGAGCCAAAGCCAAGAGTTGCTTAACCAACAGAGCCACCCAGGCGCCCCTGGAGAGAGTATTTCTAAATGAGCCCGGGGGATAGTAGGGTTGGCAGGCCTCAGCAGAACGCAGTGTGGTGCATGGCGGGAGCCTGGCCTAGGAGTCTTCGGCCCCTTCTCCCTGCTCTGTTTGGCCCTGGGCCAGCCACGTGTCTTCTCCAGGCCCCTGTTCTGTCGCCTTTCTAATGAGGAGGTGATTCCTTGTGCCCTGCCGACCGATCTTAGGGCTGCGGGCGAATCCAGCGGGAGGCCTCACATACTGAAGGTGTGGGTAGGTGGGAGGCGGGGGCTCCTGGAGGTGCGGGGGCGTGGTAGGCATTTGAGAGGCTGCCTGACTTCTTCCTCAGAGGGAGCCCCAAGACCTGGGCTCCGGCCCTTTGCTCACGGGTCATGGGCTCTTTGCGGCAGTAATAAGACAATCAGCCCAGCCTTGTAAAGGTCACAGCCTGGTCACCAGCTGCTCCAGTCCCTGGAGACATTAGTCACTATTATCTTTTGCTTAAAAATAACCTCATGCTCCCTCATCTTGAGACCCGAGTCCTCAGCTAAGCCTCAGTGTGTCTGTTTGCTCTTTGGGTGACAATCTCCCGGTCCCCCTACCCCCTGGCTCCCGTGTGGGGTGGAGGTGGTGGCCCTGGGTCAGTGGGATGACACCCGGACCCGCCCAGAAGGCCCGTGAGCAAGGACCAGCTGCTCTTTGCTGAGTGCCCGCCACGCGCTCGGCTCTTTGCTAGAAGCTCTCAGTTCATACTTTCTTTACTTGACCTTGACCTTTGGCTTATTATTATCATCATCTTGCACAGAGATCTCCAGTAACCAAGCTCCCTGCTCTGGGCAGATTTTTTTTAACCCTTTGTGCCAGATTTCTTGTGCATTGACAAAAGCATGTTCATCTTCGTGCACTTTTTGGGGTCTGGCCTCACATTTGTGGGGTCTGCAGTTCAGTCCTGCAGGTGACAGGCCAGGAAGTGCAGCCCAGAGAGATAGGAGTGAAACCCAAGGTCTCTGGGCTGCAGCTGGGCCTCCTTAGGCAGTGGCTTTTCCACCTCCATCTCGAAGCAGCCTCTCACTCCGCATGTGACAGGGACCACAGGTGTGCTCCGGCCTTGGGGGTCCTGTCCCTCCTGGCCAATGGACTCTCAGCCCTTTGTCCTCCACTTCATCCGTGGAGCTTTGGAAGACAAGGGAACCCTCCTGGATGCTGGGCTAGGGGTGCCCCCTACTGGACCATCCCCGAACCCCCATGGGAAACTCAGATTTGGGGTGAGGGGTCCGTCCCCCACTCACTTAATGGTCCTGGCAATTTCTGTTTTGCCCCCGAGGATGCTGGGGCCGGAGCTGAGGGCCGGAGTCAGGACTTGGTTCTAGATCTTCTGTTTCCCAGTAAAACATTCCCAGAGGCCCAGGATGAGCTCTCAGATCCTAGAAGAGTGTTACAGAGGAGTGGTGGGAGGGGATTAAGGAGACCTTTGTGTGCCCGACACATTTCGTGTACCTTTCCACATTTTCTCGTGTCCTCCTCCCTTACCAGGTGGATGCTGGGTGCTCATCGCCTCTGTTTTATGGATGGGGGAGACGAGGTGGAGCCTCAGGGCTGTACCGTGACCACCACCCATCCCCCACCTGCCTTCCTGGGTCAGAAACTGGGTCTGGTGGGCTTGGCATGCGGGCCTCTGCTCACTGCCCTGTCCCTTGGACTGCAGGGGTGGAGAGGAACCTGCTCTATGAGGATGTGCACCGGGATGGAGGGCCCAGGGAGGCAGAGGACCTAGGCTGGAGCTCCAGTGAGTTCGAGAGCTACAGTGAAGACTCGGGGGAGGAGACCAAGCCAGAGGCAGAGCCTGCCAAGCACCGGGTGTCCTTCCAGCCCAAGGTAAGGGGGTGGGCGACTGTCATCCCAGCCAGGGCGCTGTGACCCCTGGTGGCTAAGGAGGGTGGTAAGGGTCAGACCTCAGACTCGTATCCAACCAGTGACCCTGGAAATGTACAGTGAGCGAGGAGATGGCCCAGGTGTCCCCCAAATAGAAAATGTTCCACCGGCATTGCTGTTTGACCATGGAGAGCCCGCAGCCTGGAGTGGGCGAGGTTAATCCCTGGCTCAGGTCTCCCTCCCCCACCCCATTCCCATGGCAGACCCGGCAAGGGACCATGATGCTCATGGGCTCAGATCTGGCCGGAGGGGCCTCCTCAGGACAGGCTTCAGGCAGCCCAGCCGGCTGATGAGAGTTGGCTCTTAGATCAGGTCAGCTAGGTCTCCCTGCCCTCCAGGACGCATTCTGAGACCAGTCCTAGACCCATACAGTCCTCTGCCGTGGGGAAGTGAGCAAAGGGCAAGGGGCAAGGGGCAGGCTGTGGTTAGGACACAGTTGCCCAGAAGGCCTCTTTCCAGGGTCTTTTAAAATGCCATCCATGCATTTGTTTCTGCCCAGAGCAGGGGTCATTCGGCTGGTTTCCGAGCCATGGAAGCCAAGAAGAGGATGCATTGTCTCCTTCCTCCCGAGACGGCCTGTTCCTCCTGTTTGTTCTATAGAAGCCACCAGAAAGCAGATTCTAGCGATGTGGGGTTTCATGGGAATAGCTTCTTACAGGCAGGCCCAGCCCCACCAGAGGTGACTGGGTCCCATCAGCCTCCTTCTGAAAAGACACAGACAGGTAGACACCCAAAGGTGGTGCACGGAGAAGGCAGGGGCCCCAGGACGAGGCTGGGTTACAGGTACCTCCCGAGTCCTGCCTAGTGCCTCCTGTCCCTTTTTGAGTTTGGGGATCCCCTCTGGAGGGGGGATGCTGGCCAGGGCAGCATCTGCACTTCGAGTCTTCGGATAGACCTTCCTCCGCCTGGGAAGGGCTTCCCAAGTTCCCGAGAAGCCTGGGAGTTGAGCCTGTCTCTTTTGAGCCCAGTCTGTGGCTGGGCCTCCATCGGCTGGGCCACCGAAAGTGGCCTTGACATCTTGCTAGGATAAAGTTAAGCATCTGTGATAGCTACTGGGCATCCAGTCATTTCTGAGGGTGCAGGCAGGGCTGCATGGGGACAGGAAGGCCCAACCCGATTGGCCAACCGTTATAGTCTAGGAGGAGACACCAAATATGAAGCCATTTGTCAAAAATGAGGCCAAGAATGCCTTTCTGCAAACACGAGCCCAAGTATCTAGAGCCGCATGCGGGACACAGGCTGATAGGGCTAGTCAGAGGGGTCTTCTCTGGCACAGAAGCCGGGGGGCTGGGAAAGGTGTCCCAGGCTGGACTAATGGCCCAGGAGAAAGCCTGGGAAGAATCCTGTTCCTCTTCTGTCCTGGGAAGGGACAACGTGCCCTGCTTTAGGGGAGAAAGGGTCCTGGGTATGAAGCCAGCATAGTCCCCGGGCGCCCCCCAAGATGAGGGCAGGACTCATGCCCCACGGCTTCGTTTGGGATACTGTGAGCGGGAAGTGCTCGAGGCCAGACTGACCCTCATTCTCAGCCTCTGGCAGTCCCTCCTAGTCCCCGGCGGCTGCTTTGCCAACCCCTTGCCCTCTTGCTCGGGACCCGGAGGGAACCATAGACATCTCTCAGAGGGCAGGAGGCAGGCGGATGCTGAATTTGGGCTCCCCAGGGCTGGTCCTCAGACTGGCATAGGCATCAGGATCACGAGGGATGCTGATTAAAATCACAGACCCCAGGGCCTCACCCCCAGGAACTCTGGTTTAGGGTTCAGGTCGGCCCACCTATCTGCTTTGAGCCAGCGCTCTTTTTCCCAGGGGATGCGAGGGGCCAGGGAGAGAAATGCGGGGGCTGGCCCTCACCGTGGCTGGACCCCAGGGGAGGAGTCTCTGGGGGGTTGCCCATTACCTCTTATCCTTTGGACCCTCCAGCGAGGGGCTTCTTTGGACCCTTCCTCGGCAGGCAAACCTTGCAGCAGGGTTCTTGAATTTCTAACCATGAGGACATGTGCTCTGGCCATGGGCCAAGGCCTGTCTGTTCCCTGAACAACAGTCTTCCAGCAAGACAGGGGGGCTGTGGCAGCGGGGGGGGGGAGCTTTCCTCTGGCGCCCACCTCTGCCCTGAACACCCCGCTGAGCCTTCTTCGCTGTGCTCTGCCCTCCTGAGCTGCTGGCCCTGCTCCCATGCCTGGCCCTGCACTGGCTGCATGGTTTGGGGCCGCCATTGCTTGGCTGTGTCTTGTGTGTACTGTGGGGCATCGGGCAGCAGAGATCTGGTGGCATTTGACCCTGTCCTTGGAGTCTGACGGGGGGCCTGGCTCCCCGTCCAGCTGCAGGAGAGCTAGTGTAGCCCCTCCTTCAGGGGTCTTGGAAGGGCAGCCCTCAGCAGGTGGATTTTTGCCAAAGAAAGTGACCGAGGGGTCTGCAGAAGGCCCTCCTTGGAAGCCCCTGACCTAGATGGAAGCAGGGGCCCGATCCTGTTATGTTAATAAGTACCTGCTGGTTGCAAACCATGGTCAGTGGGACTTTTTCCCCCAATTGTAAAACAGGCTGCATTGGACTTTTCCTTTTTCTGACCATGACCTCTTCATAATTGAGGTTACCAGTGATCCAGCTGGCCAGGGCACTGGGCAGAAACGCCAGCTCTGACCTCAGCCTTGCTCACTCCTCTGCTCGGATCTGGCCAGTCTGCCATTGACCTCTGATCCTGGTTCTTCTAATCTGGAGAGAGGCAGAGGGGCAGTGCAAAGCCAGGCCCTTTATGATTTTATTGTGTCAATTTACAGATGAAACAGGACTCAGTATAAACCCCAACTCTCACAGCTTTGGGGAGTCTGAGTAACTCTCAGAAGGACTCCTGTTCTGCTGTTTCTTTGCATTACTCGTAATGAGCAATTGCTTTGCATGGTATGTTTACAAAGCAGTTCATATGATTTTCCTAATACCCTAAAGTGGTTGGCATTATTTGCATTAAAAGTCTCATTTTATTGATCAGAGAAGTCAAGACAGAAGCTTAGAGGCAAAGCGATATGATTAGGGTCACCCAGCCAGTAAGTGGTAGAGCTGTAACTCAATATCACATCTGATTTGAAAGGAAATACAGCATCCTTCTGTCCATGCATGCATGCAACCACTAATCCATCCATCTGTCCATCTATCCATCCATCCATCCATCCATCCAAGTATCTATTCCCATTTGTCCACCCGCCCATCTATCCATCCAACCAAGTATCCATCCATCCATCCATCCACCCACCTATCCATCCAAGTATCCATCCATCCATCCATCCATCCATCCATCCATCCATCCATCCAGGTATCTATCCATCTGTCCATCCACCCATCCACCCAACTATCCATGCGTCCATCCATCCATCCAAGTATCTGTCCATCCATCTATCCATCATCCATCCATCCATCCATCCATCCATCCATCCAAGTATCCATCCATCCATCCATCCATCCATCCACCCGTCTATCCATCCATCCATCCATCCATCCATCCATCCATCCATCCATCCAAGTATCTGTCCATCCATCTACTCGTCTATCCATCCATCCATCCATCCATCCATCTATCCATCCATCCAAGTATCCGTCCATCCACCCATCTATCCATCCATCCATCCATCCATCCAAGTATCCATCCATCCATCCATCCATCCATCCGTCTGACCAACTATCCATCCATTCAGCACATATCGAGGACTTAGAATTTGTAAGGTGGTGTAGTAACAGTTTCCATGTTTTGAGCACTTACTAAGTTCTGGGCTCTACATGTATTACCCATTTAATCTTTTCAGTAACTCTGTGAAGTAGTTACTATCCTGGCCACTTGACCAGTGAGGAATGTCAAGATACTTTAAAGAAGTAAAGATACTTTCCCAGCTAGTGAGCTAGGGGGTGGTGATTTGAATGTAGACCTGCCTGCCTCCAGAGTTCATGCACTTGGTCCCTTTACTTGTCTACCCTGGAATTAGTACTGTCCTGGTTTTCTGTATGCTTTACCAAATATCACTATTGCTCACACAATTCAGGCATTTGAATGTCTATCTGTTTGTCTCTCCACCCATCCATCTTCCCAGATAGTATGTAAGCTAGTCAGCTACCCATCTTCCATCCAACTGCCTACCTGCGCTCCCTCTATCCCTCCCTTCCTCTCTCTGTTAACCCGTTCCTTCCTCCAGTGATGTGCCAGAGCTGGCTCTTCCTCACTCACAAGATCTAGGAACCAATTGTACACTCTCTTTCCAAGTCCACATTCAGTGACGTCACACCGGTAGTGTGAAATGCGGCACGGTAAGATCATTCACACCATGGAAATGCTACAAAGCAGGGCCCTTTCTCCTGGAGAAGCACGTGTTAAATATTTACCGGCACAGCATTGCTTCCATCCACCCACCAATCCCGCTGTGTCTTTATTCATTTATCTTACTGTTCACCTGCCCGTCCACTTACCCAGTTCTGCGGTCATCCAACTACGTTTATGCATTTGCTCACCCATCCATTTATCTGTCCGTCCAGGCATCCATCATTCATCTATCCACCCATCCTCTGTCTGTCGTCCATTTGTCTGTCCAACCATCCCGCTATACATTGACCGTTTTCCTATGCATTTGCCCACCCACCCATCCCACCACCCATCCATCTCACAGACTTGCCGAGAGCCTCCTGTGTCATCAGCCCCACGCTGGCCCCTGGGATGAGGGGATGCCTGAGACACAGTCCTTATCTTCCAAGCGCTGTTCCCCTTCCCTGAGGGGGACCTGGCCGGTCCCTTCCTCTGGTCCTCCCAGCAGCCAGGATACCGCCCCCACTGCCTATGTGTTGGGGTGGGACCCGGCTGGAGCTGATGCCTGGCGGGAGCCCTCCCCACGCCCCACATCCCACCTCACCTGGTCTCCTTTCTCCTCTGTTGTCCTGTTTGTCTCCTCCTGCCCCGCCTGCTCCTCGCACCTGCTCTCCTTCTGCCTGGCTGCTTGGGGGCTCCAGCTTTCTCCAGACCTGACTAGGCTAAAGGAGAGATGCGCCAGGACTAAGAGAGACATCTTGGCTCTAAGAGCTGGGGGGAGAGACATGCAGGCGCTGAAGCACAAGTGCGACTGTAAGGTATTGTCCGTCTGTCCCCCCGCGTCCTGGCCGGGGCCCTGCAGAGGGGGGCCTGAGCCCCTGGCGCCCGCCTGACACGGGAGCCTGGCCGCATCTCATGTCCATGCTGGGACTGGCGCACTCCTTTCCACGTGCTTGCCTCTCTCTCTCTGAGCAAAAGCTTAGTGGTCTGCCAGCATTCCTGGGGGGTGGGGTCTGCACGCTCTCGGACCCTCTGCATCACTGGGGAGCCGACTCCTGAGCTCCGTCCCCAGAGAGGCTGATTCCGGAGGTCTGGCCTAAGGCCCAGGCACCTGCAGATTTGAGAACTCTGGCGGTGGGTGAGGGTGTGAGCGTGAGTGAGGGACGCTGGACATTCCTGCCCCTCTGAGCCGCTCACAGAGATCCAGGCTAAGGAAGCCTGTAGGAGAAATCACAGCACCTTCTTCTCAAATGGGACTCAGACTTCTGGATCATGGTGACATCGACAGCAGGGACTTCCCTTAATCGAGCACCTACTATGTGCTATGGGCTTTGGAGGCCTACAGGCCTGGCTTTGGATCCCAGTCCCACCACTTCCTCTCTGTGTGATCCTGGGCAGGCCTCTTGACCTCTCTGAGCCTTGGTTTCCTCACCTGTGAAATGGGGGAATTGACAGTACCAGCCCCCAGGCTGAATGGAAGGAAGGATTAGGTGAGCTCAGATCTGTGAGGTACTCCATGCTGCCTTAGAGGGTCAAAGTCCCTGTTATCTGTGCACCTGTTGGTTTTGTCCCCAGGGCACCCGGGGAGGCAGCTCTCTCTCTCTGCTGTCATTTGGCATCAGTGAGGCCGGTGAGTGAATCAGCGGGCTGGTAGTCACCGCGCTGGGCAGCGGCGGAGCTGGGATTCAAACCTGGGTCTGCGCGTACCGCAGCTGAGTGGTATCCATCCTGGGCCGCTGCTGGTTCCAACCGAACCTGAGACCTCCCGGGAGGAGGGGACAGACACTGTAGTTTGCAGGGTCCTTGTATAGACGTGCCACGGGGGGCCTGTGACCTGAATGGGGCGGCTTCCCTTCTCAGAAGGCCAAGGCCCAGAGAAGAGCCGGGAGCTCATGAAGGGCAGAGTCCACCACTGGGGTTCCCGCCCTGACTGTGACCCTGGACTCGGACCCCCCGCCCAGCCCCTGCACTGTGAAGGTGGGTGGAGGCAGCAGGCTGACTTGGGGACACCTTCGGGGGTGTTCACTTGTTGCTCTTTTTTGCCCAGGAAAATGCCAAGAGAAGACCGCTTTGGGAGTTTGTAGGACAGCTTCCTGCCTCGGCTTTCTGCCAGGAAGGAAGTGGGCTCAGAGCAGAGGTTTCTAATCTGGGGGTTGTGACCCCTCCCACCGCTCCCCCAGAGGAGGGTGAGCATCTTTGTGCAGTTTCTGGGGTCGGTTTTTTGTCCTTCTCCTTAGATTATGAAGGGGGTTATGACCCCCTGACCCCACCCCAAGAGGCCAAGAATCACTGCTGAAGAATTGTGCCATTGAGATGCAGGGAGTCCCCGGGGGACCTCCTCTTCCCCCTGCTGGTCGTTTCCGGAAAGTCAGTATTGTTCCTGAAAAGCCACCACCCTGTGCTTTTTGCAAGCCAGAGAGCCAAGGAGTACGGGGAGCCGGGGAGCCAGGACCAGGGGCTTGTTTGGAGGAAGGTGATAGGGAGAGCGAAGACCCGAGACCCCGGAGGTGTGCTCCCTGCCTTCAGCAGAGAGCCTCAGAGAGGAGAGAGACCACCCTGCTGGTTAGGACAGTCACATGGCTGTTTACATTTAAATAAATTACAGTGAAATATCATCCAGACTTTGGGTCCTCAGCTGTACCAAGAGTTACTTGTGGCTGGTGGACCCCCAGTGGGCATTTCCATCATTATAGAAGTTCTTTCAGAGGGCGTTCTGTCGGGGAAGATGCTGGGGCTGGGGGCTGAGGGGTACAAGAATGACTTAGGGGACAGCAGCTCTGTGTGCAGGCCCCGGGCTCCCCCAGCGCTCAGGGCGCGGCTTCCCCCTCCCGGGTCTGCTTCCCGTTCTGCTCAGCTTGCGGCATGGTGTCCGCGGGTCCCTGCCTGCACGGGGAAGCTGTGCTCCGATCTGAGGCCACTTCAGCCTTCCCCCACTTTCCTGGGCCTCGGCTCAGTAAGAAACTTGGCTGTTTGGGGGGCACGGGGGGGTCCTCACTTGGGTTTGGCAGATGGGATGGGGGTGTGCACTCACGGCCCCTGAAGTAACCGTGGGCATGGTCGTTTTACTGTTCAGCATGCTTCCCTGGACCCCGTCTGTTACTCCTCATAGACCCTGCACATCTCAGTAGGGAAACTGAGGCTCAGTGAGGTTAAGTGACTTGTCCCGAGAGGTACAGCTGGGATCTGAACCCAGGCCTGGTACTCCAGGCCTCAAGTCTTTCCCCAAAGGGAGACAATCGGGTTAAGACCTCTTTTTGCCGATTAAGAGGGTTCCTCCAGGGTGAGCCCCAGAGAACGAAGGCCCCTTCTCACCTTGCCCCGGGATGTCTCAGGTGCCACCGCTTGGCTGTCCCTCTGGGCTTCTGCTGCCACCTCCCTGGAACTGAATGGGCCCCAGGGTCTTGATGTGTGCTGCTCCGGCTGGGAGGCCAGGGTGGGGCTGGTGGCCCTTGGTGGCAGGCATCCTGGGGCGTCCCTCAGCTTCTCTGATGAGCCCCTCTGCCTTTGCTCAGATGACCCAGCTCATGAAGGCTGCCAAGAGCGGGACCAAGGACGGGCTGGAGAAGACGAGGATCGCTGTCATGCGCAAAGTATCCTTTCTGCACAGGAAAGACGTTCTTGGTGAGGCACCGTGGGCCTGGCTGGCAGGAGGCTGGGGCTCAGCTCTGTGACAGCAGGGGCAGGTGGGCGAAGCCACCTGGGGTCTGGCATCCTCTGGTGGTAGGGGATGGGGACTGACCCCCAAATATCTTGGCAGGTCCCAGTCAGTTTCCCACCCTCTGGCAGGTACGACCCACCTCTTTTTTGGGGGAGGTGGGGCCTCTCCCTTCAGCGTCCCTGCCCTTGGTCTCTGTCCTGGCAGTCTTGGCCTCCTGCCTCCCACGCTGTTCAGCTCACCTGACTTCATCTTTGAACGTTCCCGCTCTTTCCTTTGTCCATCGCCCATCTGTCCACCAGCCAATATTTATTGAATACCCCCGAAGTGCTGCACCCCGTGCTGGGTATAGGGCCACCAAGATGAACGAAGCAGCATTTCCTCTGGGAGTTCCCGGTTCATATAAACAGGAAGTGACCACAGAGGCTGACAAGCAGCCATGGGGAGCCGGGGAGGGGGGAATGGAGGGGAGGGGGAGGGAGGGACAGGAGCATGGAGGAGCTCAATGCAAATGAGTGGTCAGGGATGGGCTGGGAGCAGGAGGGGGACAAGACCCAGGTCAGTTAGGTGGCGGGAAGTGGGGCAGGAAACTGGTGCTCTGAGCGGAGGTGTCAGTGTGTGCAAAGGCCCTGGAGCTGGGCAGTAGGAGACGTTCAAGAAACGATTTTCATGAGGGTCAACATTTATCAAGTATTTACTGTGTCTGGGCACCCTCTTATGATCCTTACAGTTCCTTGCTTAATCCTTGCAGACACCAGACAGTCCACAGGACTGCCCTGTTCCCATGTGGAGATGAGCAAACAGGCACAGAGAGGTTCAGTGACTCACCTGGGGACACACAGGCGTGGAGAGGATGGCCGGGGTTCCATGTGGCTGGAGTAAGGGGTGGGGCTTGAGAGACTGGAGCCAGGTCAGCACAGATATTCAAGCCAGGGAGAACTCTGAGACTCTGTGCCCTCTTGAAAAGTTACGTGCTTTCCCTTCTCTGTGCCTTCATTTTCTCATCCATGCAGTGGGGCCCCTGTGGCATCTGTCTCAGGGGCCATGGTGAGAATGACCGAGGCAGTGTGTGGACAGAGCTCCTGGCTCCACTGTGGCACATGTCATTCTTGGAGGGTAGTCACTGAGTGGAGGTGTTTGGGGCTAGGGTGATGTCTCGCCGGTGTGGGTTCAGATTCCGGCTCCACAGCCTCCTGGCTTCACGACCTTGCATCATTCTTAAGGCAGGCCGGTTCCTCATCTGTGAAATGGGTTCAACCCCACCACTGCACGCACTTGCTCCAGCACTGAACCTTTGGGGAAGCCACTGGCTCCTGACGAGGAGCCCTTCCAGGCTTGGTGGAGTGGCCTGGAGGAGGGACAGGGTGGACAGGCTTGTCGGCTGGGAGCTGGTCCTGGTCACCCTCCCCACCCCCAGACCGGCCAGGCTGCCAGCAGGCTCTCCCTAAGCCCTCCCCACCCCGCCCGCCAGCCAAGAGCCTTGCCTAAAGTGACCCTCCCACCAGCGGCGTTATTAATAGCCGCGGCAGGGCTCGGATCGCTGGCCAAGAATGTTACCCAGTGGCTCGTGGGGGAAGAGGAAGCCACGGGGCCGGCGGCTGGGGTGGGTGCGGAGTGATGCCCGGGGTACCATGTGGGCCAGGCAGGAGGGCCTTCACCACCCCCACCCCCACACTGTGGTCCGCTGTCCCTCCTCCTCCTCCTCTTCTGTCTCCTGTTCAGGTAAGAGCCTGCCTGGGTGTCCCTGCTCCCGGCTCCGGCTCAAGGGTCATTGCCACCTCCTCCTTCCAAGCTTCCCCGCTGCGCCCCACTGCCCACGGCTGCCACCACTGGGTTTCAGGCCCAGAGCAGCTAGGGTCCTGTCTCCCTGAGCCCGCATCTCTCTTGTGGGGACAGAGCCTTCCAAGGCCAGATCCCTGCACTCTGCCTGACCTCCCTCTTTCTCTCTGCCCGAGGCTCTGTCTGTCTCCTGCCCTCTGTCCGACAGCTGCCCCTACTCGTGTCTGCACTGTCCCCTTGAACTTTTTCCCTTTTGGTCTATCTGCTTTTTTTTTTTCCTTTTTATGAAAAGATGAAAACACAGCTAAATAGCCCCGTTCTTCTTGGGGCTTACTTTCTTCCCCCTTTTGGGCATCCAGAAGAAAACTATTTTTAGTGCCTAGTGATGGAGACGTGGGCCGCCTGGCTTTCACCGGGCCAGAGGCGGGCGGGTCTGAGCCGGGACAGTGACTTCTGGTAGAGTCCTTGCTGAGAGCTGGAGCCCCGAGGCATGCCACTTTGTGCTGCCCTGCTCGCTCCCCTTTATTTCTGGCCGGACAAATCTAGCCGAGGACAGCAGTGAGTGACCCTCTGTGGCCCCGGGACCCCGGCCCAGGGTGGTGCCCAACTCCTGGGGGCTGAGCAGATTACAGTATCCTCGCTTCTCCTGTGTCACCAGCCCGTCTGACTTTCCAGGTGACTCAGAAGAGGAAGACATGGGGCTCCTGGAGGTCAGCGTTACGGACATCAAGCCCCCAGCCCCGGAGCTGGGCCCCATGCCCGATGGCCTGAGCCCTCAGCAGGTCTGTGTGCAGAGCTGGTTGGTGGGGGCCTTCAGGGGGAGGGGTGGTCAGGGGCCCCGTGAGGCTGGGTCTTGAAGGGAAGGTGTCGAGCGGGGGCTCCTGGTGGAGCCTTAGCTTCTTGTCTCACCAGCTACACAGCCTTCCAGACTGGACCCCGCAGGTGCCATGCCGTTGTCCCAGGGCGGTGGGCCCCCAAGCCTTTGGAGTGCTTGCTTCCCAGGCCTGGGGGACCAGAGCATTCTCGCTTAACCGCTTCACATGGAGGTGTTGTTCGCAGGAAGGGGCTGCCGTGATGGGAGAGTTGAGGGGCATTAAGCTCATCCAGCTCAGGGGGACGTGGAGGGGCCAGCCTGCCCTCTGTCCATGGGCTTCTCCCAGGCACTGGGGGCCTTGGGCGATGCCTCCCTTCCCCCTCAGTGTCACCCTGGGACCGAGACCGGGTGACCTTGCTCTAGGTCTCAGTCAGGGGCACGTTGTCACGTTGGCTGTCCCAGCTATGAAACGGGGAGAGACCCCCAGCCTTCTCTGGGTGTGGGGACGCTGAGCAAGTCGTGTCGGGGCAGCAAGTGCCAAGAAGGGGTTTGCCCCCCTTGGGGCTGGCAGAAAATCCTGATGTTTGGCCTCTTTAGAAAACCAGGGAGATGACCTGCGGCCACACCTCGTGTCTCAGGAGTCCGTCTGCCTGCTTCCTTCATGTCTGTTACCCCTGCCTCGGGCCCTGAGGTGGTGATGCTCGCCACCGGGCAGCAAGCCCCTGTCAGAGCATTCGGAGCCGGACTCACGATCCTGGGCTCCTCTCCCTGGCGCTGGCCGGGCCTCTCTCCTCAGGAGACTCCTGGGTCCTGCTCAAGCAATGTTCATTACTCCTCACCACTGGCTCTCAGCCGAGGCGATTTTACCCCCCAGGGCAGTTGGCCACATTTGGTGACATTTATGGTTGTCCCAGCTGGAGGTGTCCTTGGAACCTAGCGGGTAGGGGCCAGGGATGCGGCTCAGTGTCCTACAGCACATTGGCCAGGCCCCGCAACTGAGAATCACCTGGCCCCAGGTGTCAGGGTGCTGAGGTCGGGAACTCGGCTCTGGGACTAGCTCGGGCCCCTGGGAATCGTAGACAATGCATCCAGCCATGGGGTTGTGTGGGCCGTGGTCGGGCCCGGGGCCTGTGGGACTTGTTGAGAAGGGTGTGCCAGAGGCAGAGTGGAGGTGTCCCAGAGGAGCAGGGGAGATGGCGGCGTTGGGGACCTGGATCGCTGCTCAGGATGGCTGTTGGGGCACTACGAGGGTTGGTCCCCCTCCCAGCCACGGACCAAGGTGGCCGGGCTCCCGCTTCAGACACCTGTCCACGACACCTTCCATGAGCTCTGGCCTGGCTTTGGGGCACAGTTGGGTCACCCGGGAAGCTCTAAAAACTTCAGGACCCGGGTGGTGCCCCGTACTGCCTCCATCAGACTATCAGGGCTGGTGGCTGGGGGACAGTAGTTTCAAAGACAGCCGAGTGTGCCGCCGCCCCTGCCGGCTCGGTGCTGCTGACCAGGGGAGGTCTGTTGGACTGGGGCTGGTCAGGCTGCGCCCGAGTGTGTGTGGACTTGGGCTGAGGAGAGAAGGGGCCAGAAGGAGGGGGCGGGATGTTCGGCCTGCAGTGGAGCCCCCTTGGGGGGGGGTGCGAGGGCACCCTGTGGCCTGCCTGTGGGAGATGGATTGGTGGGGGGTGGGGCCTGCAAGGCGTGGGAGCTGAGATCTCTCTTCCATCTAAGAATCTCCTACTCGAGTTGCCCGGGGAGGGGCCCGCCTGACCCCGTGCAGGGGAGGTGGTGATTCCCTACACCTGGATGTCTGCGGGCAGAGGTGTGGCGGGGCGCTTGGGCCGCAGCACCCGCACCCCCACCTGCAGTCTGGGCTCTGCAGGGAAATGGACACCCGCAGCTCACAGTGCTCCCCGGGGTGGGCTCTGGCACTGAGGCTCCTCTTCCCGGCACGCCGGGCCCGGCGCTGTCCTCGCTCAGCCCGTGGGGCGGCAGGTGCAGGCGCTGACCACGTTGTCTGGCCGAGCAGGTGGTCCGGAGGCACATCCTGGGCTCCATCGTGCAGAGCGAAGGCAGCTACGTGGAGTCTTTGAAGCGGGTGCTCCAGGTACGACTCCAGGGGCCTCTGGGGAGACAGCAGGGAGGACCCCAGAGGGACACTTTGTGATGAATGTTGGGGACAGTTTTAAGGGGAAGGGGCCACAGAACACCACTTTTGTGGGGACAGCAGAAATTCCTGACACCTCAGTGTTCACAGGGGTTCTGCATTTTGGATACAAAGTTGGGGGTCTGTGAAGGGAGGCGTGTCCTGTAGGGCGGAGGGTGCCGTGCCTTCCTTGCCCCTCTAGGAGCCCCAGGCAGGGTGTGTCTCCCAGCCTCCTGGGGCCACCCCGAGACTGGAGCAGGTGTACCCTCTCTCTGGCTGTCAGGATGCCTGCTGTCACTGTGTCAACTCTGGTGCCAACCTGGTCTGGGGTGGGCACTCCTGACGTGCTGAACCCTCTGGGATGCTGTGGCCTTGGGAGAGGCCAATAGGGAGGCCATTTCTGGGGTTGGGGGTGTTCGTCACACCCTTCTCCTCCCCTCCTGAGTTCACATCCACAGAAGGGGAGCCAGGCGTCAGGCAGGGAGATGTGGAAATATCACCGTGTTCCTGATCAGCGGGTTGGGGGGTGGCTCTGGGTCTAGGGGCCACGGGAGCGAGCTGGGACATCACTGCCACCTCTCCATTTGGGGGACTGGCTCAGTCATAGGCAGAGCTGGATAGGGCCAGCTGGGGCCTCAGGGCCTTGCCTCCATGGGGCTCCGTGTGGGCGTCTTCCTCCCACCCCCGCTTCACACCCAAGTCCAGGGGTAGGTGTGGGTTGTGGGCAGACAAAGAGGGGCTAGACATGTTACATCCATGGAGATCCTTCCAGAAGGACGAGGAGTGAGGAAGGTCTGCCTGTGGCCTGCCGAGTCCTGTAGGGGCTTTGTCCAGGTTGCCCACGGGGCAGGTGGGGGGAGGGGCCACGGCGGGCTCCGGGGCGCTGAC
This sequence comes from Martes martes, assembly GCF_963455335.1. Classification (NCBI taxonomy): domain Eukaryota; kingdom Metazoa; phylum Chordata; class Mammalia; order Carnivora; family Mustelidae; genus Martes; species Martes martes. Next base: position 179,136,457 of record NC_137891.1, on the reverse strand, counting down.
CGCCCGGGCCTTGCAGGACTACCGCAACCCCCTGATGGAGATGGAGCCGAAGGTGCTGAGCGCCCGCAAGTGCCAGGCGGTGTTCTTCCGCGTGAAGGAGATCCTGCACTGCCACTCCATGTTCCAGATAGCCCTGTCCTCCCGCGTGGCTGAGTGGGATGCCACCGAGAAGATTGGGGACCTCTTTGTGGCTTCGGTATGTATCCCCAAACTCTCAGGTGCAAACTGCAGCCCTGACCTGGGTGCCATCCGGGCCGGCTTCCTGCCACCACCTGGTCACCTCTCCAAGCCGGCAGGGGCCGGGGGTCGCAGGGCCTGGGTCTGCCTGGTCCCAGAAGGGGTGGGCTTGTCACCTTCCAGTAGGTCCTTGGAGGTGTCCGAGGCTGTGGTGCCAGTGAAGCCTGCTCGCTGTCCTGGCCCTGCCTAGTGGCAGCCCCTGCAGGAGGCCAGACACAGTGGGCAGCCACCCAGCCGGTCTGTAGCTTCCCTACTGAGTGCTTGTGGGGTGCCCAAGGTCAGCCCTGCTGGCGCAGACCGTGGCCTTGGCCCCCAGAGGATGCTGCGGGGCATTGGGCGAGCGCACTGGACTGCGCTCCGGGAGGCCTGCCTGGGTCCTAGCTCGGTTTTGTCACCTAGGGCAGCTCCAGGCTCTCTCTGGGTTCAGGTCCACAGCTGAGGGGGGCTCTTGTGAGCCCCAGAGTCATTCATGGAGTGTGAGGGGGGTCAAGTCGGGGGAGCTCCACTTTGATCTGTTGTAGATCATTGGGTTTTTCTAAAAGAAAAAAAAATTGTTATTTTGAAAATCCCAGCGCTCAACAGATCTGATGCCCTGGGCGGTGTGGACAGAGTCTGGGGGCAGGAGTGCCGTCCTCAGGGCTGGAGGGCCAGGGTGTGGTGAGGAAGGGCATGTGGTGAGGGGTGTCAGGCGTGTCCCCACCCCCCTTCTCCTCCCTTCGCCTTTCAGGGCTGCCCTGCTGGGGGCGGGGGAGGGTCCTTGGTCTCTTGGCACCACCTCTTCCTCCCTGGGACCACGGGCATCTCTCCATCTCTCGGAGCCTGGTTTCCTCCTCTCAGTGGGGTGACAGGTTTTCCTGACCTCAAGGCTGGTTGTGAGCATCCAGGTAGCCAGTACCAAGGGCAGGGGTGCTCGCCATCCTTTCCCTCACGTCGCGGTGACCCTCCCTCACTGCCCCCGTCTCCGTCCCAGTTCTCCAAGTCCATGGTGCTAGATGTGTACAGTGACTACGTGAACAACTTCACCAATGCCATGTCCATCATCAAGAAGGCCTGTCTCACCAAGCCCGCCTTCCTCGAGTTCCTCAAGGTGGGCCAGCGGGGGCCCAGGGCGCCTCTCAGTGGGTTTCTTGGGAGGGAGAGGGCACACTGGGACCCAACCTTGGGGGTCGCATCATTGCTGTGGCCTGGGTACCTCCCCTCTTTCCTTTGGGACAGCCCCAGTGCCATGGGAAGAAAATCAGTCCCTCTTGCCCCCCAGGAGGAGGGTGATAATGAGTTAGAGGGTCTGTCAGCAGCTTGGGAAGCTGGAGTTGGGCCAGGTGGAAGGGGGGGGCGGTCTCCCGGTTATGGTGTTAGTCCAGAGGCCTTAGCCTGACTGCTCCAGCCTCCCAGGACTGGGGGGCTATGTGGGGGGATCCCGTGGCGACAGAGAGCCCTGGCTGCGGAACCAGGGACCCCCGGGCTCTTCTCTCAGGCCCAAGGCTGAGCAGGGTCCTGGACCCTGGGTGGTGGTGGGGAGAGCCCAGGATGGGCGGCGTCTGCCCTCTTGGACGCTTGCACCCCCTGCAGATGGGGTGGGGGGCGGAGGGGGGTCGGTGAATGAGTCTACCTGCTCTCCCAACAGCGGCGACAGGTGTGCAGCTCGGACCGCGTCACGCTCTACGGGCTGATGGTGAAGCCCATCCAGAGGTTCCCACAGTTCATCCTCCTGCTTCAGGTACCGCTTGGGACTGGCCTCCGGGGACCTGCAGGGCGTGGCCTGGGCGGGCGAGCCTCCTGGGGGAGCGGCTTCTCATCTGTCATCCACAGCCCATCCGTCTGCTGTGGATGGTGGGCAGGACGTCGAGCCCGCAGTCCCCTCTTTCTCTGCTCCTGGAGTGGTACTGATCATGTCAGACAGCTTATTGTCGACCTCCCCGGCATGGAGGGCTGGGTGACTGGTGGTGGCGGGAGCCCCAGTTGCAGGAAGGGAATGAAGGCACATGGGCTCCCAGGGCCTCGGGGGTCCTGGCAGCGGGGAGATGCTCAGTAAGTGAGCTGACTTTGGCCACTTCAGGCCCCTAGAGAGAGCATTAGTTCCCTCACAGGGCCCTGAGAGCTTGGGACACCTCCCCTGCTTGCTGAGGGCCCTTAGTTGGGGTGAGCCTTCTGCCCCCGAGCTGGGCAGGGGGGCTGCCAGGCCGCGGACCCCCGCAATACTTTCCTCTCTGTCCTCAGAGCTGCCAGCTGCAGGAGCTGCAGGACTTTCATCTCAGCGAACTGCTGATCAATGAATTAGAGATTGAGCCACATATGTATTTTATTCTTTCATTCATTAGCTATTTCTTGAGGCCTTGCTATGTGTCAGGTACAGCTGTCTTGGCCAAAAGCAGGACACCTTCAGCCCCAGTCTCTGCAGGAGGTGGGAGGGTCCCCGGCCAGGGGAGGGTCTGCTGGGGCGGGGTTCTCAGCCCTGGCTCTCTCGGGGTCCTGGCAGGACATGCTGAAGAACACCCCCAGGGGCCACCCGGACAGGCTGTCCCTGCAGCTTGCCCTCACGGAGCTGGAGACGCTGGCCGAGAAGCTCAATGAGCAGAAACGGCTGGCCGACCAGGTGGCAGAGATCCAGCAGCTGACCAAGAGCGTCAGTGACCGCAGCAGCCTCAACAAGGTGAGTGCCAGGGTCCCCCCATCTGCTCGGAGAGCCTTTACCTGCTCTGAGGCCTTTAACACCTCTGGCAGGGCCTCCTCCCATCGGCCGCCCACTAGGTGGCAGTGTTCTCTGAGGGAGGGGAGTCCTTGTTTCTCTCTGAGCCCATGGACCTTAACCAGATTAGAGTCTACACTGCACCCCCTGCATTCATTATTATCCATGTTATTTTAGGATAAAAGCTGGTTTTGTCCACCAGTGTCATTGCCAGGAAAGACACCAGAAATGACCGTCTAGCTTCATGCATATACAAGCAGGCTCTGGGGTCAGAATCTGGGTTTGAATCCAGATTTTGCCAGTGGTGCTCACTGTGTGGCCTCCGGGGAATCACCCAACCTCTCTGAACCTCACTTGCTCCCTCTGAAAGGAGGAGAACTCAGTGGTGCCAAACCCCAGGGCTGCTGTGAGGCGAACAGAGTCCTTAAGATAAGGTGGCTGTTGTTGTTACTAGCGTTATTTGTAAAGAAGAAAGAGGAAAAATCCATGCCATGTTTTGGGGTTGCAACTCAGGAACATTCTAGTAAAAAAAAAACAACAACAAAACTTGGAAAGCTTTCAGATGAGTCCGTATAGAACCTTGTGTTTTCAGAACACAAAGCCAGTACTGAAAAGCGTCGTGCCCTCGAGTCATCTGTTGGTGCACGTGAAGTGAGGCGCCAGAAGCCGCACCCAGACCCGGGAGGCCCTGCACCCTGGGCTGCCCCATTTTCACCCGCTGGAGGGTAGAGGTTGGTGGGGATGACTCAGGGTGAGGCAACCGCATCTCAGGGCACAGAGGCAGGGACACTGACTGTTTTTGGGGGCAGAGACGTTTGTGGTGTCATCACGGGGAGGTGTTCAAATCTTTCGGGGAAAAACTGGGAGTCTCCTGGGCCTCAAAAGCAGAAGTAAGGCCAGTGACAAAGGCCAGTGAGATTTCAGCTACACGGGGTAGAACTTTCTGATAGTGCAGGAAGCTTTGCGCAGAGGACAACAGCCCTGTCCAGGTGGCCTGCACTTCACAGCGTGTGACACTAACCTATGCTGTCATTTTTTATCACTGCCGCATGCCTGCGAAGCCTGGACGGGAGAGTCTGACATCTTTATTCCCCCCCCCAAATATTTTATTTATTTATTTGTCCGAGAGAGAGAAAGAGGGAATAAGCAGGGGGAGCAGCAGGCAGAGGGAGAGGGAGAAGCAGGCTTCCTGCTGAGCAGGGAGCCCGATGTGGGGCTCGATCCCGGGACCCTGAGACCATGACCTGAGCCGAAGGCAAAGGCTTACCGGACTGAGTCACCCGTGCCCCTAGGGACCCTGCATGTGAAGAGTCTTCTTCCTCAGCCTACCTTCAGGCTGTACACGTGCTTTTAGGCCCGCACACTATTTTTAAGAAGATGGAATCCGTTGCCATCACTTAAAAATGGAAAGCTGGGGGCGCCCGGGTGGCTCAGTGTGTTAAAGCCTCTGCCTTCGGCTCGGGTCATGATCTCAGGGTCCTGGGATCGAGCCCCGTATCGGGCTCTCTGCTCAGCGGGGAACCTGCTTCCTCCTCTCTCTCTGCCTGCCTCTCTGCCTACCTGTGATCTCTCTCTCTGTCAAATAAATAAATAAAAATATTTTAAAAAAAATGGAAACCTGTCCCATAAGATCTAGACTGGTAGGTCTTCTCAAAGCATTGGAAGAGCCAGCCCGCCTTCCTGCAGGCCACTGGCCACCTGAGAAGCAGCTGCCCAGGCCCTCTCAGTCCCCAATCCCTCCCCGCCTCCAGGCAGGACTCCCTAACCAGCCCCATGCCAGACCTCTCTGTCGGAATGTCTCTAGAAAAACAGACTTCAGGCCAGCCCGGCAGCTGCGCTGGTATCTGAGGGTCTCTGCACTTGGGAGGTGTCCTCTTCTATCCCCTCCCTGGGTCCCCTTCACTGTAACCGAGAGGGTTTCACCGGGGCCGGAGCCGGGGGAAGCCAGGCAGGCGGAGGTTCTCTGTGGCACCTGCTCGGGGCAGACCGACTATTCTCTTTGGCGCTGCCCCCCCCCCCCCCCAGGGACCCGGGCAGTAAGGGGCTGTGGTCACTGGCTGGAGGTCAGGAAGACCTATTTGGTGTTGGGCAAGGAACCGGAAGCCCTGGGCCTCAGTTTCTCCACATGTCCCATGGGAGGCGTTTTCAAGACATGTGGGATGCGGTTGTGGCTGTGATGGGGCTGCACACTGTGTGTACCCCTGGCCAGGGCCCCCCTTGGGCAATCTCGGCCGGTTCTGAGACCAGTCCGGTGATGTTCCTCTTGCCGTCTGTCACCCAGGGAAAAGCGGAATTGAAACCGGGTGCGCCCCAAACAGAACCCTGCCGGCTGTTTCAAAATGTGCCTGCTCAGGACTCTCCAGGGGAGTGTTTGTGCAATATCCGGCTTCTCCCCCCCCCCCCCCCGCTTTTATCTGCCTACGGGGCAGGGGCATGATTGCCAGCAGCCCAGGGGACTTCCAGGTTTTAGGTCATGGCACACGTGGCAGTCTTTAGCGGAGCCTGCTGTCTTCAGGGTTCCAGCCTTGTCTCCAGGAGCTGGCGTCAGCTTGCTGGTGGAGGGGGTGGTGGAGGGGAGCCCACCCTTAGCCGTGATGAGAGGCCCCCCAAGGGACCCTGAGTCATTGTTGTGTTAGGGGCCGCGGGGCCTCCCAGACCCCCGTCACACCCAACTGGCCGCCCGGTGCTGGTGACAGTGCACACGCCTGGCTGTGTCCCGTGCCACTGCTTGGCAAGCCACTTTACCTCTGGGATCTTGGCTTCCTCCTCTGGGGATGGGGATGGCCTCAGGGGCTGCGGAGCTGTTTAAACGGGAAGTGGGATCCTCAGTGCCCAGTGCAGTGCCCGGCAGGCAGTGAGCAGTTCAGGCCTTTGTAGCAATCTGGGACACATGGTTCTAGGGAGAATGACAGGGCCGTCTCTCCCGGGGGGAGGCTTAGGGTAATCTGCCCTTTCCCAGCAGGGGTGAGGAGGGAGAAGAGGATGACTCTTGTCATCAGAGTCATGGGTTTTGGAAATGAATTTTGCTGAATGTTTTTCTCCTCTCTGGAAAAAAAAAAGTCCCTCTCAGTAAAAAATTGTTTTCCCAGTAGGTCCCTGAGTGGGCTGGTGGTCCCGGTGCTGGCAGGGGCTCCTTGGGGTCCAGTCCGAGATTGGCAAACGCCTGCTCAGATGCCTGAGGCTTGAAGGTTTTTAGCCTCTTTGAGGGTCACCTCATTGACGGGGAGATCAGTGCCGGCCCCCTCATGTGGCGAGGCTGGCGGACTGTTCAATTCAGGGTGCAGGGCTGGGACCTCTTCCGGGCCGAGGTCTCCCTGAGCGAGGCCACACCTCTTCATGGCAAAGACCATCGCAGACAGCACGGCTGTTGGGACAGCAGTGTCCCCGTCAATGGAGTACGCACGGGCAGAGCCAGGCCGTTGAACACAGGACCAGTGCCGTCGTGCAGGGCGGGCGCTCAGCAGGGCCCCACACTAGGTGTCGTGTTCTGCTGCTGTCACTGTCCTAAAATCCTTAATAACATTTGAACGAGGGCCGCATTTTCATCTTGCACCGGGCTCTGAACATGGTGTCGCCAGGCCTGGTGGTGCGTTACTGTGGTGATCTGAGTGGTGGCTCCCCGCCCCGCTTGACAGCTGGGGAAGCTGGGCTGCGGGCAGGCGAAGTGACCTGCCAGAGGGCTGTGTAGCTGGTGTGCGGGGAGCCAGGGTGCAAGCAGGTGTCTGCGACTTCAGAGTTTGTGTCGCTGGTGGCGGCCACTGTGGAGAGGGGCGTCCGGGGCTGGCGCATCTGAGAACGGGTGCTGGCCTTGGGCCAGCAGTCAGAGACCCCGGTGTGTGGTCCTCTGGCCTCCTCCCTGGTGCCTCTCCCCACTCACCACCTTCTCCTCCGCCTCTCCCGGCCACCGTCTCTTCTGCGCGCAGCGAGAGGATTCTGCCTCTTGGGCGTGGTGATGTCTGCATGGCAGCGGGCGCGTTGCTGGTGTTCACTCTGCTCTGTCTCCCTCCCGCAGCTCTTGACCTCGGGTCAACGGCAGCTGCTCCTGTGTGAGACGCTGACAGAGACCGTGTACGGTGACCGCGGGCAGCTGATCAAGTCCAAGGAGCGCAGGGTCTTCCTGCTCAACGACATGCTGGTCTGTGCCAACATCAATTTCAAGTAAGTGGGCCTGGGCCGTAGCTCCGCTGTAGAGACCCCCCCCTGCCCCGCCCCGTAGTGTCCCAGTTGCTAGACTGGCCTCTCTGCGAGGGGGTCCCGCGAGGGGCTCGGTTTGGGTTTCAGATATTCCGGCTTCCTCTCCCATCCCTCTTGGCCTGCTCTGTCCCTATTCCCCTGAGCATCTGGAGTGGTTGTCCGAGGCCACCCTTGGCCTTTGGGCCAGCAGCTGTCCATCTTGCAGAGTGGTCTGTTCTAGAACTCTGCTGTTGGTCACTGAATAGCTTCCCGGGTTTCAACCACCCTGGGATTCAAGAGATTTTGCCACCACTGCCCCGGGCACTGTCTCCCCCATGGAGCCTGGCCTCCTGTCTGAGACTGAGGTGGTGGAAATGCCCGGAGCTGGGCTTCCAGGCTGTGCCTGAAAGAACTAGAAGCTGGATGGGGTGAGGGCCGTTGTGCCCCCAGCTTGCATCAGGCCTCCAGAGGTCTTTTACTGGGGCTCACACAGGGAGTTCACGCAAAGACTGAGACATTTTTGACTTCTCTTGAAAATTTGAAGAGCCAGCATTCCAGGCCCACCTTGCCCAGGGCCACATGGCCCTGTCACTGGGTCACACGGCCTCCTTGCTGGGTCTCATGCCCTGCCAGCTTCTTGGTCCCCACCTGGCACCATTCACTCACTTGTGTCCCCTGCTTGAGCCTGTGCCCAAGGGATTGTGCCAGATGCACTCTGGCTGGGGCCATTCCGGCTGGGGCTCTTGGCCCCTTGAGTGGAGGAGAATCCACTCCCGGTAGCTGACAGAGCTTTAAAAATCCTTGCGGAAATACCGATACAAAGACGGTAACTGCGATCCAAAGGGGCGTTACCTGTGCCTCTCGGCTGGAGCCCCTGATGTTGGCTCCGCACCCAGAATTGGCTGGGGCAGGCATGGCCACGGAGCAGATTTGGGGACAGTCCCTGCGGCTGTGGCTCAGGCACCCAGAGCAGGGCTGTCCGGGGACTCCCAGGCTCACTCACCCTCCATCCACCCATCCGTCCGTCAATCCATCAGACTTACTGGGATCTACCTTTCTGCCAGTTCACAGGTCTGGAGGAGACCTGGGGCTGGTAGGGGACTCAGGGGAAGAAGCTTCTGTCCCCGCTCACTGTGGTGGTGCTTAAGGCTCACTCATTCCCTCCCTCCCTGACTCCAGCGCAGTCATTTTTCAGGCACTCTCTCTGAAGAACACCTGCTCTGCCCCCTACTGCTCAGGGCCTAGCCTGGTGTGAGCGGGGCAGGGCGGGCTGGCGGCCCACGTTGTGGGGAGGGGGTGGGAGGGATCAGCTTAGGTGACTTTGGTGTGAGTCACGCACGTGACCTGTCCGCACGTCAGTGTCCTTGTCTGGATTAATACAGGCTTCCTAGCAGGGCTGTGACTGGAGGCCAGTGGCCAGCTCGGGGAGAAGGCCTTCCTGTGGTCCCCGATGTACATGCCTGGCCCAGCCCCGTGGCTAGCCTCCACTGGTCTCAGCCTTCTAGAAATCACTCAATAACAGGAATGACCTTCCTTTCCATTTTGTCTTTTTCCTCAGGCCTGCCAACAACAGGTATGGGTTTGGGGGCTCGGGGCCCCGGGGCATGTGATTCTGGATCTGGGCTGGGGCCTGGGCACCCCGGGGCTTCTGCCTCATCCATGGCTCCCTGCTCCTCCCAGCTTGGTTTGGGCCCGAGGTCTTGTGCTTGTGCGGCGAGGGTGCCTGGCTGAGTTGGCGTGCTGAGGAGCGTGCTCTGGGCTGGCCCTGGGCCTGGGCTGCTGCGGGCTCTCCAGGGCCGCCTCCTGTCTGTCCTGGCAGGGGCCAGCTGGAGATCAGCAGCCTGGTGCCCCTGGGGCCCAAGTACGTGGTGAAGTGGAACACGGCGCTGCCCCAGGTGCAGGTGGTGGAGGTGGGCCAGGAGAGCGGCTCCTACGACAAGGACAACGTGCTCATCCAGCATGCGGGTGCCAAGAAGGCCTCTGCTGTGGGCCAGGCCCAAAGTGAGTACCCGGCCTGTGGCTGCCTGTGGGACACCTGCCCAGGCCTCTGGGCCCTGTGTGTGAGCCCCGGACCAATGGGCCCCCTGGCCGAGAGGCTTCGGCCGGTTTGCAGCGCCACCCTACACACAGTGCACCCAGACCCCCAGCTGCTCGTGCGCATTCCGGAGTCACACCTCCATCCCGTGCACAGGACACTGTCCCTGCCCCCCCACCCCTACACCCCCCTGCACCTGTGTGCCCACACATGTGCCTACATGAGCGTACATGCGTGATGCGTGCCTACACGAGTGCACACACATGATGCCTTTGAGTTCCGGAGAGGATCTTGTGTCCGTGCTTGACCATCGCCTGCCCCTATGGGACCTCAGCAGATAGCCCTCCTCTCTGTGCCTTAGTTCCCCACTCTGTGCAGTGAGGGGCCCAGATGACACTCCCCTAGGCTCCTCGACCCTCAGGGCCCAGGTTCAGGGCTGTCTGGCTCCGACTTTTTGGGCACGAGAGGAATGAGAATTCAGAGGGAGGGCATGGGTAGCCTCTCGGCTGTGTGCCTCTGTCCATCTCCGTGGTGGCCGTCACCAGCGCGCCCAGTCCGGCGCCGGAGGCTCCTGGCTGCAGTCTTTCCCCGCATCTTTGCCCCCTTCCTCTCCGTCTTCCACCCAAATGCTGATCAGGTCTGTGCGTCACTCTCCACCCCGAAACCCACCCATGGCTTCTCCTTGCCCTCAGGGTAAAGTCCCAGGTCCTCACTGGCACCCACACACTCCTGCTGGGGGTGCCCACCTGCCCCGCCCTCCCCTGCGTGGCCACAACCGCCTCTCGGTTCCTGGGGGGCAGAGCCCCTCCTGCCCCAGGGCCTTCTCCCAGCCTCCGCCCTTCTGCGGACACTTCTGCTGTCCTACTTCAGTCTTGTTTGCCTTTACTCAGCTTAGCTTAGAGGACACCTCTGCAGGGAAGCCTTTCCTGATTCCTTCGGACTGGGCCAGGCCCCCTGTCCTGAGCCCTCAAGGCCCGGTTCTGTGGTCACCTTCCCTGGTGATGGTTTGGCGGCAGCCCTCCCCTGGGGCCTGGTGGGCAGGGGGTGTTGACCGCTGTTTGTTGAGTGAATGAAGGGAAGACCCAAGCCGCAGGGCTGCAGGGAGGGGCTGGGCTGGAGGCCCCTTCCACAGGCGCTGGCGCCCCTGCCCACCGACCTGGCTCTGTCTAGAGTCTGACCTGGGACGGTGCCTCTCTGGGCTGCGGGCAATTCTGGCAGTAGAGCGGGAGGGATCGCACCATGCACTGTTGCCCTCGGAGGGCCAGGCTGGCCCGTTGTGCCCACCCCCAGTTGCTGGGCCCCTTCCCCTGGGTCTGTGAGCAGGAAGGGCTATTTCACGGTTTCCAGAAGCGTCCCCCCCACCCCAGTGAAGGGCCTCCTTTGTCCTCCCCAGAGATGCCTTCAGCCCTAGCGTGACCCCACCTTATGGCTACCAGCCACTCTGGGACCCCTCCATCACTGCCGTTTCTCGAATGAGACTACTAGGTGGCCTGACTCCCTTCAAGGGGAAAAGAAAGAATTCTTAATTTTTCTTCTTTTTTTTTAATTTTTAGAAAGGATTTTTTTTAAAGATTTTATTTATTTATTTGACATAGAGATCACAAGTAGGCAGAGAGAGAGGGGGAAGCAGGCTCCCTGCTGAGCAGAGAGCCCGATGTGGGACTCAATCCCAGGACCCTGAGATCATAACCCGAGCTGAAGGCAGAGGCTTAACCCACTGAGCCACCCAGGTGCCCTAGAAAGAATTCTTCTAGAATCCTAGTTGGTGTTGAATGATTTTTTAATCACGTTATTCAAGTATGTGCAAAGACAAGACTAGGTCTGAGAAAGTTCTGATGCTTCTATCCCTCGGACAACCATAAAACCAAAACAGAATCAGAAGTGGGATCACCGTGAAGTCACAACACAGCACGATTCAAATTAACGGCATTTAATGTGGTGGATGACGTTGTTTTGCGGGAACCCAGTTGCTCACGCCATGGCTGTGGACCTCTTCGGGGGCAGGTTCTCTCGGCCTCTGGACCCCTCCCTTAGGGTGCCCTATGGTGACCAGAGCTGCCCAGCAGCTTGCCCACTAGGCTCACTGCAGAGTTGGTCTTTGCTCTTCTGGTGTGAGGCATCACTTCCCTGCCAGGCCCCTCACTCCCTGCTCGTTACTCGGAGACCATCCAGGTGCTCCTTACTCATGACCAGAGTCCGCTGGGGCCCTGACCCTGTGCAGCAAAACATGGCCTGAAAGTCACCACATCCAGGGGACCCAGGAAGTACATCTGTTTTTCACACGGTCCTCTAGATGAAAACCCCAAGTAGGCCCTCCCCCCGGGGTTCCGTAAGACCCCAGCTCGAGAGACCGGGGCCTAGAGAATACAGCCCAAAGTCCCTAGCATGGCATTCAAGGACTTCCTCTCCTGGCCTCCTGCTCCTTCCTGCTTTGTCTCTTGCTGCTTGTCTCCTGGGCCCCCAGCACCACATCTGTATCATCCCCAGAGATCCGGGCACCCTCACTGTCCTCTTGGTCTGATATCTTTCCTCCTAGTGCCTTTCTTCAGTTGTGGTTGTTAATTGCTGCTCCTCTCCCCCCTCACCTAGGTCATAAGTTCTCTAAGAACAGGGATCCTGGGGTACCTGGGTGGCTCAGTGGGCTAAGCCACTGCCTTTGGCTCAGATCATGATCTCAGGATCCTGGGATCAAGCCCCATATTGGGCTCTTTGCTCAGCGGGAAGCCTGCTTCTCTCTCTCTCTCTGCCTGCCTCTCTGCCTACTTGTGATCTTTCTCTGTCAAATAAATAAATAAAATCTTAAAAAAAAAGAACAGGGATGCTTTCTGTCTTATTTACAGCTATCTAACGCCTGGAATAGAACCTGGCACATAGTAGGTCCTCAGTACATCTGTGAACACCTCGCTGTCTGTGGGCTTCCTCAAACCACAGTCCCTTTGCATATGCTGTATGCTGTTCTCCTTTTATGGCAGCATGCCCACCACACACCTGGCCCTGTGAAGGTTCCTCATTTCTTGCCAGCACAGTTGGTTCTTAGTCTTCTGGCCTCCTGTGACTCTTTGAGTGTGGCCTGGACCCAGATGCTAGACTACCTGTGATTAGATCTGTACCCCCCGCCCACCCCCGCCACATCGACTGGGAACTCCACCAGGGCAAGAGCCTGCCAATGGCTCCTCCTGTGTCTGTAGTGCCATATCTCCAGGGTGACAGGTCTTCCTTTTTGCAGTGAATGGACACTTGGGTCCTAGTTAGCCCCTCCTCCACCCGTGAAGTTGAGTCGGTCTCTTCTCTGCCCAGATAAGGTGTATTTCGGCCCCCCGCGCCTCTTCCAGGAGCTGCAGGACCTGCAGAAAGATCTGGCTGTGGTCGAGCAGATAACCTTCCTCATCAGCACACTGCACGGCACCTACCAGGTACCCAAGCCCGGCCTGGTTCCGTGGGGCTCGGGCTCCTCCCTTGGGCAGTGCCCAGACTCAGCAGGCAGGGTGGGAGAGGGCTCAGGTCTTAGCCCAGGCCCCAGGCATGCTCCTGGTTTCTGAACCCTGCCGGCAGGAGGAGCAGCTACAAGCTAGCTCCCCACTGCTACCTGGACGCCTGGTAGGCGGCCTCTGGTTCAGGGTGAAGCTCCGATGGGGGTTAAGTAGGGTCTGGGTGCGTGGTGATTTTTTGTTCTCTGCACAGTGACCAGTCAGCCTCGCAGCCCCTTCCTGGACCTCACCCCAAGGCTGGAGAGGAAGCTGGCTGGGAGGTTGTATCCCTCTCGAAGGAGGGGAGCCAGGTGGGGTCTGAATGAGGGCTGGGGAGCCTGTCTGGGCCTGCGGCCCAGGGGGCCATCCACCTGCCGTGGCTGAGTCAGGGGTCCCTGTTGAGCTCCCCAGCTCCTCTCCCCCGGGGTCCCCTGAATGCTCTAGGCTCCCATGTGGCTTTGGGCCTTGTGGTGATCTCCCTGGCATCCTCAACCCTAGAACCTGAACATGACCGTGGCTCAAGACTGGTGCTTGGCCCTGCAGAGGCTAATGCGGGTGAAGGAGGAGGAGATCCACTCGGCCAACAAGTGTCGTCTCAGGCTCCTGCTTCCTGGAAAACCTGACAAGTGAGAGGGGGAATGGCCACTGCAGGAGGTGGGGGGACACGGGGAGGGGTCACCCGGAGTTGACCCATTCATCGGTGTGGTCATGGGCGTGGGTGTGTACGCCCTGTGGGCCCTGCCCAGCACGACATTTGGCATGGAGGGGATGCTCATGATCCAATGAATGAATGAATGAATGAATGTCCGGTTCATACCTGGCTTAAGCCCATCCTCTGTTAGGAGACTCAGGACCTAGACGCTCTGCTATTGATTGGTTCCATTTGTGCTGTGACCTTTTTCCTGCAGATGGTACAGAGCCCTGAGACAAGGCCCTGGGTCTCCTCGTGGACCCAGCCTCCCCCCAGCATGGGCCCTGGCCCCAAATGGCGCTTGTGCCCCGTAGACCCTCAGCTGATGTTTGTGGAATTGATGACAGGTAGAGACAGGGAAGGCTAGCTGAATGCCAGTTTGCCGATGAGCGCGGGGAGGCTCCAAGAGTTGGATAGCCCCCATGCCACCGGCCACAGAGTAGGAGGTTGAGCCAGACTCTGACCTGAAGCCTAGGCTGATGCAGCTTGGGGGCTCACAGCCTGGATTTGACCTTGAGGATGGGGGGACGGTGGGGGACAGAGCATTACAGGCACACTGGCTGCAGGTCTGGGAAGGTCGGAGCACCGTTGTTTGAGGCAAGGCCACAAGCCCAGGAGACCAAGATATGAGGCTCCAGGCTGGAGTCTCAGAGGCAGAGGGGCAGGGCTCTGAGCTGGGATCCGGCTGCCAATCCCCTGCCGAGGGGGCCTCATGCAGCCCCTTCCTGCCTCTGCATCCCTTTCTCCCATGGGAGCATCAGTGACACTGGCTCCGCCGGCCTCCCTGGATCCCCCCCTCCCCCACCACCGTGGAGAACAGGCCCCAGAGGACACTGAGGGGCCCACTGCTTCTAGATGAGAGGACAGTAGTGTGACAGCAGTGACCTCTAGCTGCCCAAGCCCATCACAAGCTCATTCATTCACGTGTCCATTCTGCACACATTCGCTGAGCACCCACACCGTGCCCGGCGCTGGGAGCAGGCCCACGGGAGCCCCTCTCTCCTTGCAGAGGCTCCTGGTCGGATGTGTACGTGTGTCTGGTGAGGCCCGTGGAAAGCTGAATGGGGAGCCCTGGAAGGGCCTCTTGAGTCGCTAGGCCCACCCCAAGCCTGGGGGTGGGGGACTGGGCTGGGGAGCATGGCCTGGTGGCTTTGCAGAGAGACCGCCATGGTGGGTGGAGGGACTCTGCCCCCAGGGGACGGAGGCTTGGCTCTGGCCTCGCTGTGATGCTCTGAACGGAGCTGGCGCCACGGCCAGTGCCCGTGGTGGAGGCAACAACCAGGCGCTAGTTCTGGGCACTCATGCTCCTCACCCTCTCGCCGCAGGTCCGGCCGCCCCATCAGCTTCATGGTGGTCTTCATTACCCCCAACCCCCTGAGCAAGATCTCCTGGGTCAACAGGTTGCACTTGGCCAAGATCGGACTCCGTGAGTAAAGCCCTGGGGAGAGTGCCTCAGGGACCAGGGGTGTGGAGCGGGGAGGCTTGGGGTGTGCATGTGTGGGTGCGTGGGGGCAGGGACGCTTCTGAGTTTGAGATAGGCGGTGCCATGGAGGAACACGGGAGCCAGGGTCCTGAGTCCTGAGGCTCTGCCTAGTAACCCTGGACAAGTCACGGCCGCTGTCTGAGCCTCAGTTTCCCTGTCTGTAAAGTGATGGCAGCTGACGATGTCAATGAGCAGTTGTCAGGGCCCTGGGGGGGTTGGTCAGGGCGTGGCTGCTGAGAGGCGTTCTTTCCGTGGGGTGATGTGAATGTTTCAAACGTAGGTAGTGCCGAATATGCTAGAAACCTTGAAGTGAAGACTTTAAAAGGGCGGGGTTTATGGTAACCGAATTCTTTCTCAATCAAACTGTTACCCAAAGGAGAAAACAAAGCCACCGTGCAGGTTAGATTATACTGATTCTCAACCAGGGCCTCTTTGTTACTTTTCTTTTGTCTTGTGCATCCTGTAATGATTACTTAGGTAAATAGGACAATGTTTACAGAGCGCGTCCTATGTGGCCAACGGTTTTCTAAGCATTTTACACATCTCTTTCTTTTCACATTGATGGTAACTCTTGAAGGTAGGTTCTGTTGTGGACCCCCTTGTACAGTGGAGGGCTCTGAGACTCAGAGAGGTGCATTGACTTGCCCGAGCTCACACAGCAGGAAGGGGCAGAGCTGTGCTTCGACCCTGGGCAGTCAGCCCCAGAGCCCATTCGGGACTGCCGTCCCTCTGCCAACCCCCACTGGGAGAGTTTCTGTCTGCAAACCGCAAGTTTGTCTGGTTGTAAGGACTTCATACTTGCCCGTTAGAGCTACTAGTTCCTGTGATGTACCAGAATTCCTGTTTGCTGCTTCTGGCCAATAACGGGGACATTTTTTGTTTCATTGTTGCTGTTTTTTCGGTGTGATCTTATTATAGGTTTTGAGATGTTTCTGGAAAGAAGTGAGGACCTTTGACCCTGGCTTTCATCAATTAAAAAAATAATTATGGAATGAGTCTTTACTGTGATTTTGGGCGTGGGGAAAAGAGCAATGACAAAAACTGAAAGACCCCTGCTCTCAGGGAAGCTCTGATTTATGAGGGGCAGATAGGCATTACATGAGGAGCAAATCAGCAGGGAGAGGTGGGGCCATTAAGGGGACAGAGTTGGGTGACGTGCCTGTCACCGAGCCTGGGGGTCAGGACTGCTATCAGGGAGGGCCCCTGGGAAGGGACATCTAAAGCCAACAGAGATCTGGCAAAGCAGTCTAGGCTTCAGAACAGCAAGTGCAAAGGTCCTGCGGTGGCCAGAGCTGATGAATCGTGGGGAGAGAAGTAGGCAGTTGGAAGGACAGGCAGGTTTTCCAGAAAGCCAGGGCGAGATGTAGGGAACTTTTTCTGAGCATGATGGGCAGCTGTTCCTTGTAGTGGTGAGAGCTGGGCAGCATCTGGTCTGGTTTCCACTTGAGTGGATTGCTCTGCCCGCTGCTCCGAGAGGGCCTGTGGAGGCGGGAGGAAATGGGGAGGAGTTTGTGGCTTTGAAGGAGCCAGGGTCAGAGGCCTTCTTGATCTGGTGCTGACGTGGCACAAGCCTCTGCTGGCTGTTTCCGGGCGGCCAAGAGAGCTGCAGAGGGAGGAGAGAGGATTTTAAGCAGAGACAGCCCCAGCCTTGGCAGCTGACCTCGGGAATGCTAGCCCCAGGGATGGCTGACGTGGTTCCCCTGCTGACCCACGGAGCAGTTCAGTCTCGGGCACGCCAGAGCCCGATTGTACACCTGCTCTAAAGGCAGGTCGGTCTCCAGTTTGAGGCCCAGCTGCTCTGCCGAGTGGGACTTGGCGTTGGAGGGAGTGGAGCTGAGTGGTGTGAGCCTCTCCTTTCTTGGCTGCCTGTGACGCGCTCAGCTGCTTTATCTCCACGCGGGTTTCACTGCAGCAAAAGTTTTAATGGAAGGAGAGTCATTTGAAATCTTATTTGAATGCCTGGGTTCCCCTGGGGCTTGAATAATTTGTTCCTTTTATTTTGCCAGTTTTTTTTTTTTTTTTTAGACCTGCAGTGCTTGGTCGGGTGTGGTGGGGAATAATACGAGCCTGTTGGTAATAGAATATGTTAAAAACATTTATTCACAAAGGATGTGATTCCTTTCATTTTTTTTTTTTTTTGATCTTTCTCTTTTCCTGACTACCACATATGGAGATCATAATCCACTGAACATTGAGGAAAGAGAGGGCTGGACTGGGGGTGCCTCGGATCCAGAATGGGGGGGTCAGTTCTGCCCCTAGGGAGGAAAGGGCAGGGTGCTCTGGGGAATCTAGGGACCAGCCTCACATCCCAGCGGGGCCCCTCCAGTGCCGTGGGGTCAAGGGAAAGGCCTCTGGGAGGTGACTCAGACTAGAGTTCCAGGGGTCCTCTCCCCCTTACATTTGGGGATCTTAGGACCTCGTGAAATGGATCCAGGCTGTCTGGGGTCAGGTTTTGGTTCTGTCCCTTCCCTGCTCTCTGATCTTGGGCAAATGATTTAGCCTTTACATGCCTTTCCCCATCAGAAAGTGGGGATAACGTCTGTGCGCCTCTCATGGGGCTCCTGTGAACATATAGGGAGATGGGCAAGGAAGGCACCTGGGACAGCCAGCACCTGGCCTGTGGAAGAAGCTCCTAGGACGGCAGAGCCTGCATCTCGTGGGCGGGGAAGTGATCCATCTAAGGTTGTATGTGATTCAGTGTGGAACAGGGAGGGGACAGGCCACCCTCCCACCCCTCTGCCAATTAGTCTCCTATTCAGAAAGGCTCCAGGAAAGGCCCCAGAGAAGGAAGAGGCATGGCCGGGAGCTTTCAGCACGCCCTGCCCGTGTCCCCTCACCCGAAGCTCTTCGAGTGCTGTGTTTGTGGCTCTTACACCCCCCGGGTCACTGGAGCCTTTCCCATCACAGCTCTCCATATTTCCTCCTTCCCAGAGGACCTGGACTGGGCAGGCTGCGGGCTGGTCCCAAGCTCACAGGGACACATCCTCGCAGGACGTGGCCTGGCTCCCCTTCTGCCTCTGACTTGGCTATAAGTCCTCCCAGTAACCCCCGTGTTCCTCCTGGTGACGACTGAATGGCGGGTCCTGAGGGTGGCCCAGGCAGCGTGCTGAGCTCATTCTAGTTCTCTTCTCCACTGGCTTTCATCTGGCGTGGACGTGGGCACTGGGACCTGCCCAAGCCCTTAGCCGGCAGTGGTGGATCACCCACCCCAGCTGGGTGACCACGGCCATTCGACTGGCCTTTCCCGGGCACCGGTGTTTGCAAAAGAAGGGTGCCAATGTCCCGCAAGCCCCCATGTCTGTGGCCTTGGCCAGTGGCCTCTCTGTGGCTCTGTGTGTAAGGGGAACTTTGAGGGCAGCCTTGGATTTAGAAAGTAGAGAAGGGTGGCCTAGGAGGCCGCCCTGGAGTATCATAGCAGTGGTGGGAAAGTTGCAGCACCAGGAGTGAGCACAGGGTCTTTGGGAAGCAGGGCGGGGTCGGGGAGCAGGGTGGGGCTGGTGGCTCAGCTCGGTGGAGGGGCGGTGGCCACCCTCAAGACTCTGGTTAGGCAGTCTCCTCAACTCCAGGACAGCAATCTCCCGATGTCTTGAGGGCCTGGCATATACTACTTTCTGCCCCCAGCACTCACAGTGACCCTTGAACGGTTGGAATAATTTCCCGCGTTTTCCGGAGGGGCCAGCAGACTCAGAGAGGTTCAGTGTCTGGCTCTGTGTCACACAGGGGAGGGAGCTGGAGGCTGAGTTGGGATCTGCTGCAGTCAGTGTCCTGCTGCCAATGGGGATGCTCTGAGGGCGCGGAGGTCGGGGGAGTGGAAGGGGCCGTGGCCTCCAGCCCTCGAGCTCCCCCCGCCACCCCACGGGGTGCTGCTGCATTCAGTGGGTGCTGGCAAACAGAGCTGGGCGCTGAATAAGCCCCCACTTAATGTCACCTGGAAACCTCGGCTCTGCCGACGGTGCCGGTGCTTAATGTCACTTATCCCAAGCGGGCTTTCAATTTTCAACTGCAACAGCCTTCTAATTTGGTCTCAGCTGCCGTGGTTTTGTGACAGGAACAATGGCAGTGGCAGATGGGGAGCTACAACTCCATTTTCCTTTAACGCTCCCGATCGCAGGCAGGGAAGGCACCATCTGGAAGGAGAAGGTCAGATCATTAAAAAATATATATCATAATAAATTGCCAGGACTTGATAGGCTGTGGGTATGGGGGGAAGTAGAGGAGAGGGGCTCGGGCGGCATGGTGACGGAGGGGGGTTATGTTCACAGGCCAAGCTCCGGGAAGGAGCTGGAGCTCCGGGGACAGTTGCATTTGAGTTGTCTGTTGGGCTCTTGGGCGGTAGGGGCCTGAGAGCAGGGCAGGCTCAAGTCCCACCCGTCTTTGTTCACCATCCAGGGGCTTGTCTGGGAGGCAGCACAGTGGTCGCGATGTCAGCACCTGCCCAGGGGAAGGGTGCTGTCCCTCGGCGGGCTCTCTGGGCTGTCACCCCATGCTCGGTCCACTCTCCGGCTCCTGGGCCCAGCTTTTGATGTCCCCTGGCCTCCGGTTCCCTGGGTAAGAGGGGGATGCCAACTCCCACCCCTCCTGGTGGCCCTGAGGGTGAAATGAGGCCTCACGTGGGACAGAGCTTTGTAAACTGTGAAGTGTGGTGTACATGGGCATTCTGTTATGATGGTGCCTGTCCTGTGCTATAGCTGTCTGTTCCGTGACGGCCTCGCCTCCTTGGTGAGCTGTCCTTTGCTGTGACTCTGCCTCCAGGACCCAGTGGGGCGGAGGTCCGATGCTGGGGCTGCCTCTGTGCCCGTTGGGGAGTGAGCCCCCCGCGCAGCCGGGGGACTGCTGGCGGGGTGGGCTCCCCGGGCACGTGGGCTGGAGCCTCTGCCGAAGCAGGTTGGTCACGTCGTAATGCCTGACATTTGTGGATGTCTTTCACTTCTCAGACAGCCTCCTCTGTGCCCCCTCATCCTGGCTCCTCCTGCCACAACGGGCACCGGGATGACACCTTTCTCTGGTGGCAGGGCATTGGTAAAAGCCATGTTACTGGGGTATGATTGACATACCTCATACAGAACAGGTGAAGTTGGGGAGCCTGTGGGCACACATGCATGTGGACACTCACGCACACACGCACATACTCTCATGGGCACACACACTCATGCACACATGCACTCAGGCACACACGCACACCCACACACTGGCGCACACACACTCTCTTACGGGCACCCACGCATACTCATGTACACATACCCATGCACACACTCACGCAACACTTACGTACACTCACACTCACACACTCTGTCATGGGCACACACACTCATGCACACATGCACTCATGCACACACGCACACCCACACACTGGCGCACACACACTCTCTTACGGGCACCCACGCATACTCATGTACACATACCCATGCACACACTCACGCAACACTTACGTACACTCACACTCACACACTCTGTCATGGGCACACACACTCATGCACACTCAGGTATACACACACGCAACACACTCATGCACACTCACACTTGTGCACACACTCTCATGGGCACACGCCCTCATGCACACACACACTCACGCACACACAGAGGAAAAAATAGGCAAACCAATAAGATCAGGAAACTGTTCAGGGCCCTGACGGGCCAACAGGGGCTGAGACAGAAAGTGATGGGGGGGTGTGGGTGGTGGTCAGCTGAGGTCACTCCCAGAAGGTAGACAAGTGACCTAAGCCTCGGGGAGGAGAGGAGCCAGCCCTGGGACAGGGAGGGCAGCACTTTAGATGGAGGGAACATCCCAGACTCGTAAGGGGCTGAGGAAAGCCTAGTGCAGTGGAGCCTGGGACCGAGGGATGAGGCGGGGAGGGAAGGATCAGCCTCACTGTTCTGGAAAAGTCTAGATTTGATTCCAAGTGGATAAGACTCACTGGACGTGGGAATGGTGACGTCCAGCGGAAGTTGTGGGCTGGCTCTGGCTGTGGTGGGGAGGACAGACGGTAGGGAGCAGTGGTTGGCGCAGGACCCCAGTCTGGAGGCCTTGTGGCTGGTGAGCCCCCTCGGGCAGAGCTGACCCTTGCTCGGCTGGGCCAGGGTGGGCCCGGGTCCCTGCTTCCTCCTGGCCACTGAGTAGACACATGGTGGGTGGGAGGTCTGCCATCACGACTCTCCCGTGGAAGACTGCTCCTCCCATCCCTGAAGCTCCAGGTGCCCTTAAGCTTGATGTCATTGTGTTGAGTGGCCCCTCTTGCCCGGGGTGCCCCGTTCCATCCTCTGGCTCTCCCTCTCCAGGGCAGAGCTACCTCCTGGTTGTCCGGAGTCAGTCATGCGCCTCAATGGGGCGGGTGGGGGGCTGGTTGCCGGGAGACAACACAGGAGTCCAGCAGACCCAGGTCCCCATCTGGACTCTGCCACCAGCCGTGCACATGACCTAGTCAATTACTTCATCCCTGAGTGTCGGCCTCATTGTCCATAGAGGGAAAAATCACGCTTCTCACTGAGCTGGTTACTGTGAGAATGAGAAGCCGGGAACACGTCTGTGGCATCTCCATGTGCTTGCGTGTGGCGCACAGTAGGTGTCTTCACCATGCCCTGCCCGGGCTGACGGCGTTCCTGGCAGGCGGCCCCCAAAGGGAGCGCGGAGAAGGATGGGCTCTTGAGCAGGGAGAATTCTCCGGGAGGGATGGTGGGATGGTAGTTGCCTGCTCAGTCACACCCTCTCTTCATTCACCCTTTCAACCTGTCCCTGCTGAGCACTCACTGTGTGCAGGCAGTGGGCTGGGCGCCAGGGAGACTGCGGCAAACCAGACAGGCCAGGTCTTGCTGGCCTGAGCTTACGTTCTAGAGACGTATGTAGAGAGACCGAGGAAATAGACAAAGTGATTCTAGATTGTAGTGCAGGCTAAAGAGGTGATCTTTAGACTGGTTTCTGAGAGACGGGACTGTCATAGCCAGGGTGGTCAGGGAGGACTTCTTGGAGGTGGTGGCATGTGAGGGAGCCCTGACCCACGCGAAGGAGACCTTGCAGAGTGTGGTTTAGCAGATGCTCTCGAACACAGCGGTGTCCAGACACGAGTCCACGGTCCGGGCACCTTGTGCTTCTCACAGGCCCCCAAGGTCCTCAGTGTCCAACTAGACTGGGAATGTGGAGGCAGAGGACCACCTGGGTCTCAGGGTGGGTCTTAAAGGAAGCAGGAGAGAGTCATACTCTTGACCATCATCATCAGAGTCAAGTGTAGAGCGGCATGGATGTGTCACCTTGTCTTCTGGCTTAGTTTTGGCCTTGAGAAGACCCTCTAGACCTCTAGGTCAAGGAATCAGGGCCTGGTCTGTGCTCAGCATCACAACATTTTGAAACCCTTTCTCATCTACTGTTTCACTGGATCCCCACAACAACTTCAAGACAAAGGCATTTTTATGCCCCTGTCTCATGGGTGATGAAATCAAGGCTTAGAGTTGGGGGGATTTGCACGAGGCTGCTCAGCGAGAGGGTGGGCGAGCCAGGACTCAACTCTTAGGTTTCCTAACTTGCTGCTGGGATGCACGGCCATGACCGTGGAGCAAGGCCGGGTTTCATCTGGGCTGGGCAGGCGTGGGGCTGGGGACGGTCCCCTGGGCTCGCAGGGCTGCTCACTGCCCGCTTGGTCCGCGGACTCTGACCAGCTTCACCCGCCTCCTTGCTCTTGCTGTAGGGGAGGAGAACCAGCCGGGCTGGCTGTGTCCGGATGAGGACAAGAAGAGCAAAGGCCCGTTCTGGTGCCCCATCCTGGCCTGCTGCATCCCCGCCTTCTCTTCCCGGGGCCTCAGTCTGCAGGTGAGTGGAATGGATCTTGCTGACACCATGCAGGTGGCTCGTGGGAGAACCGGGGCTTCCGGGCTGTACCCCCGGCAGGAGGGGGCCAGGGTGTGGTCCCAGCTTCTCTACCTCTTATGGATGGAGTCGCCCAAGACGCTTTGATGCCGTAGGAGTCAGCTTCCCCACCAAAACTATGCGGATAGATGTCCTCTGTGGGTCAAGTGAATGGAAAAATCCTGTGATTTTGAGCTAAGAGATAGCAATGATCTCATCCTCGGGTGGCATGACTCTAGTTCAGAAGAGAGGCCGGAATACGCCCAAGGTGCTCCGCCAGACCGTGGGTTGGCCCCTGGCTGATGCTGCCAGGCGGGAGCCGACTCTGGCCCCCCTGGCTGCCTTCCCTCCGTCTGTCAAGTACCTACCACGTTTCCCCAGTGCTTTGCCACCACTGTCTTGTTTTGATATTTATAAGAACCCCATGAATAGATGTTTCTAGATCTGTTTCCCAGGTTAGAAACTAAGGCTCAGACAGGTGACATGATTTTCTAAAAGCACAACCAGTAGTGAGGGGTCCAGGAATTGGCACCCTGCTTCGCCCGATTTTAGCACCCGAGTGCCCCACCACTGGCACGCTTCCCCGCTGTCACCTGTCCCCAATGTCCTGGCTGCGCTCACCCCTCCCTCTGGAGTCGTTACTGCCCATCCTCTTCCCTAGGAGAGGAACTCATGTGAGCTCTGGGGAGGGGGAAGCACAGGCTTGGGACTTAGATACATAAGCCCTAAGAGACGAGCTGATTGGGCTGTGGCTTGGGGCTCCGAACAGCGACAAGTGCATGCCCTTGAGGCGTCCGTTCAGCCATTAGTTCATTCATTTGTCTGTTCTGCACATAATTTTGAGCACCTACTACATACCAAGCCTTGTGCCGGACACTGGGTGTATGGTGGGGACCCACCCCCTGTAGCTTTCAGTCTGGAGAGAGACAGTAGTACCTGGGGGGACGCAGGAGGGTGACTGATGTGTGTTATGTCAGCTGGGATAGATACAGGGGTGGGGCTCCATGGTTACAGGCCGAGAGGGCCTCTTGGCGAGGGCCTCTTGGCGGGGGTGGCAGACGTGAGTGGTGAGAAGTCCCCGATCCCCTGCAGGCCCAGGGGATGAGTATCCCAGACAGACTGAGGGGCACAGAGTGGGGGCAGCCTGGGAAGCTGCAGCCCCGAGAGCTGGGAGGACAGGCTGGAGCTCAGGTCCTGTGTGGATGCACTGGGCCGCACCAGCTTCCCAGGCTGGTTGCGGTGGGGTTTCATTCTCTGGGCCATGACACACCCAAGGATGGCTCCACGCAGGGGACCAGCACCCTGTGATGTACATTTTGGAAGGATCATCCAGTCCTTCTGGCTGTGGTGTGAGCGAGTGAACTGTGGCCTCTGGGGGAACGAGACTGGCAACCGAGAGAGCCACACAGTCCTCGGTGTGGGGGTCCCGCTGAGCCTGGGCAGGACTTGGCTGCGGGTAGAGGCAGGGCCAGGCGGGGGTGAGGCGAGTAGGACACTCACCTAATCCCAGTCATCACGATGAGTGGAATTTTAATGCAATACTTCCAAAATCAAATCAGCAGATTGTGGCCTTGGTTTGGCTGCTGTTTTGGGGGGGTAAGTAACGGGCTGGGGTGGGGGTGGGGCAGGGCCATGCAGGGTCCTTTTCTGTGTGTATTTAACATCTTACTAATTGTTCATCATGGATTTTTTTGCATTAATTTTTATTGCCAAAAATTGTGTTATAATATTCCTTTGGATGCTGGGGTGTTTTGGCCCCACTCTCCTCCCTCTCATCCTGGTCCTAGAGAAGGGGACAGGGGCAGGGGACATGGGGACGCATTCGGGGAGTGTGCCAGGGTGGGGTTGGCCACATGGATGGCGTTCAGTTGGGGGGTGGGGAGGGGCAGGAAGGACGGACCCGGCTCTTGAGTATGTGTGTACCTGGAGGAAGTGTCAGGGGTAGTGGAATGTTCCCTATGCCACAGCTTGATTTAGGGGGTGCAGTCAGATTTCCCAGCACGGCTTGGTGGCCAGTGGCCCGGAGGCAGCAACAGCAGTGGGGTAGCAAGCCCTTTCCAGAGGCGTCTGTGCCAGGCTCTGCTCAAGGCGCTTTACCTCCGATAACTCGGGTCCTCCCTGCTGCCTGCAGACCCTCAGAGGTAGGGTCTGCCGGCACTCTCTGGGGAAGGAGGGTCCTCTGGACTCGTTTCTGGCAGGGGAGGCATCTGTGCTGTTCGTCCCCGTAGGGCTTTGTTGGCCCTTCAGACCTCATTGATTGATTAATGGGGAGGACTGCCGAGTCTCGTGTGCTCCTTCCCAGCACGGGCTGGGGGTTCCCAGGGGCCTTGGGGCCAGGATGCGTTGCGGACTCTACTCAGGTAGAGTCTGTGGGGTGGGGATTTTTCGGGGTCCACCCCGCCTGGGGCTTCCCTGGCCCTAGGACATCCTGTGGAGAAGGCTGACCCCAGGGTGACATCCGTCACCCCCGATGGCCTTAGTCTTCTGGAGAATACGGGACTCAGGCCATGGCCTGACAGGCCGCTTCTGGATGGTGAGGTCAGAGACAAGCCGCTGCCTCGGGGCCTCCCTGAAAGAAACCCACCCCCCTGGGGAGCCGTCTTCTGCCTCATCCCTGGGGACACACGTAGAAGGGGGAGGGCTCAGTGCAGACCTGTCCCCCTGAGCCGTGGTCCAGCCTGGGAGCCTGTCTGGGGACAGGGGCTTGGGGAAAGGGTGCTGAGATGCTCCACGATGAGCACCTCGGGGGCCGGGGGCTGCAGCCAGACCTGCTGAGTGTCTGCTCCAGGCTCATTAGCCAGAGCTGCTTGCTCTCTGTGGGGTTCCCTGCCCGCTGGCTCTGCCCCAGCCTGCCCCTCCTGGCCTGGTGCTGCCGGCGAGACAGGGTGGCTCATGTAGAGGGCCAGCACATCCCACAGGAAGTGCCCGGCCCTGTGCCAAGTGCCGTATGTCTGCCTCTCTGCCTCCCCAGTCCCCACGACCATCCCAGCGAGGTGTCAGGTTCTCCGTGACCATGAGGAACTGGCTGTTGGGGTCCCCGGCTGGTAGCAGCTGAGCTGGGATCGGAGCCCCAGCTGGCTGCGCCCACAGCCTGTCTCCGTCCTCCAGCCCGACCCACTCTCCTCTGCACTGCCCGGGGCACCTTGATTTGGGAGAGTCGGTTTCCTGACCCAGGTGGGACTCCTGGGGCCAAGGAGCCATTGGAGCTTTTGCCATCAGTTTGGCCCAGGGCTCTGTGGACAAGGCTGACATCCGGGCCCCCTGGGGTTGCCATGGAAATGTCGGACTCAGGGTTGCAGTTTCCCCTTCCCGTCCGTGAGCAGTGGCCTGGCGGGAGGGACTGGGCAGCCTCAGCTATGTGTGGCCCACCATGAAGCGAGATGCCGAGGAGTGGGGGTCTGAGGGGGCAGGGCGAGGGGAGCCTCCTGCTCGGGCGCCTGCACCTGTGCTCCCAGTGCACACGATTGGGAGCCGGGAGCGCTGAGGCCTGCAGGAGGGCAGCCGGACCTCTGGGGAGAATTCAACTAGAGTGGGAAGGGCGCTGGGCCCGGAGTGGGACTTGGAATTGCAGCCCGACTCTGCCGCCAACTTGCTGTGTGACCTTGAGTTAGTCGTGTCCCCTCCCCCACGCCCGAACATCAGAATTTGCCAACTCCTAAAAGAGGGGAGTGGATGAGGTGACCTCTCTGGGCTTCCTCATCTTCAACCATTAGATAGACACTTGGTTAGGACCTCCCGCCTGGGCCCTGGGGCCCGCCGAGGCTGGCAGCACCAGCAGAGGGCAGCACCTGCCCAGCAGAGAGGGGGAGGGGGGATGGGGGGTAGGGTGGCTGAGGTCCTCCCTGGGGCACCTCCAGCTCTCCCCTGTGGGCCTCCTTTGCCTTCCTACTGGCCAGGGGTTCCAGCAGGGTTCGAGACAGGGCTGGGCCACCTCCGTGCCCTGCTGTCCTGGCCAGAGAGACCGACTGGTGGGGTTGAACTCAGGGAACAGGCCCCAGAGGGCCATCTGGCCTGTGGTTTGGGGCAGCAGGTGCAGGGGGAGCGAGCAGCTAGTGGCTCTTGTTGACAGCTGGTCAAAGACGGAGACCCTGGCCCCCGCGGGCAGGCTTGCCAGCCCCTCGGCCTTCCGGTGCTGGCGGGCTTGTCTTCGGAGTGGTTCTGTTGTTGAGGGGGGTGGGACCCGATATCCAGCACCCCTTCCTTCCTCGACTGTGCTTTTCTGGAGGAATGCAGGGAGATCTAGGAGGGAGGCTGGTGCAGGCCAGGCCGTCATCTTCCCGTGGCTTAGGGCATTCATGTGTCCACCATGAGCCTCATTTCCCCGTCTGTAAAATAAAGCAGGGTGGGTGTTAGTGGTTTTCATCAAATCTTATCCAGATGTTGCTTAGTTTGAAAAATCTGTAGCTGGCCCAGAGCGTCATTCAGGCGCCTCCTTGCCAGAAGGTTCTAGGAGAGCGCTGGTCAAATGTGAGTACATAGGAGTTGCCTGGAGATCCTGTGAAACCTGTCACTTTCTGGTCTTCAAGGATTCTCATTCGGGACCTGCATGGGGCCCCAAAATCTGCAGGTTTGACAACCCCCACAGGTGGTTTGGACAGAGGTCCTGCTGCCAAGCGTTGGCATCTCTGACACCTTGATGCTTAGCCCCCGTGTGCCTTCTTTGTCTCCGCAGCTTGGGGCCCTGGTCCACAGTCCTGTCAGCTGTCCCTTGCTGGGCTTCTCAGCAGTCAGCACGTCCCTTCCACAGGGCTACCTCTGGGTAAGTCACTCCTGAGCCCAGCCAGGGATTGTGGCCTCAGGACAGAAGCAGGGAGGGCAGCAGTGGGAAGGCGATGCTGGAAAATGCTGCCTGCTGGCCCCGTCACATGCACCTTCACCCAGAAGGTCTTCCCAGGAACCTCCGTTCCAGGCTCTGTGCTCAGAGTTGGCAGACGTGGGTTCACCCAAGGCCGCAGAAGACGGGGGACAAGAAGGGAGCGTGACTCTTGCAAATGGTCATGTGCCATGAAGGAAATGAACGAAGCTGTGCCGAGTACCTGGGTGGCAGGGGCTTCACCCTGGGGGTCAGGAAGCAGGGCTGGTATTGCCCAGTTCTGACAGCGATCCCAGCCGCCTTCTCTCCCCCTTGGGATTCCTGGCAGAGCCTCTTTTCATTCAAATAGGCCCCCATATGCTCTTTGTGGCGCAGACTGTGCTTTCCCAGGGACTCCCAGAGGGTCCACCTCCCCATCCCTCCCGCCACCTTTCAGCTCCTGCTTATTCCTGTCTCCAGACACTCAGGCAGGAAAACTCTGGGTCACCCTTTAGAGTCCATCCTAAATATTCTCTCCAAGGGAGATTTGTTCCTCACTGTTTCCCCAGTATCTAGCATGTGGTGTATCCATCCGTCGATCAATCAGATGATTGATCGATCCATCTATCCATCACTTATCCATATAATCATCCACCCACCCATCCATCCACTTATCCGTGAGAGTCATCCATCCATCCATCCATATAATCATTTACTACTCATCTATCCATCCACTTATCCATAATAATCATCCATCGGTCCATCTGTCCATCCATCCATCTGTCCATCCATCCATATTATCATCCATCTGTCAATCCATCCACTTATCCATTATAATCATCCATGTGTCCATCCACCCATCCATTCATCCATCCATCCATATAATCATCTACCCATCCATCCACATGGCCTGTCCATCCATCCATCCATCTGTCCATCCATCTGTATAATCATCCATCCATCCATTCACTTACACATATAATCATCCATCCATCCATCCATTCACTTTCATATCATCATCTGTCCATCTGTCCATGCATCTACCCACTCTTCTCTCCCTTCCTTCCATCCATCCATTTATCTGTCTGTTCATTTGTTCAGCAAGTGTATTAAGTGCTTGCCACTGGCTAAGCATAGAGGTGGATGGTGAACCAGACAGAGGAGGACATTGTAAAGGGGCAGATGTATGTTCACTATTTGTTGGTTGAAATTCACTCTAAAGTTGGAGAAATAGAGAGCTGACGGGTATCTGGTCTACCTTGGCTCCTTGCCTGAGTTCCTTTGGGCCCTGAATCTAACCTGTTGCCATGGAAGCTGGGGAAGAGTGACCTTCAGGGACAGCGGGATGCATGGGGGCAGGAGAGGGGACGTTCTTCCCGATGCCTAACCTCAGTATGAGTAGAAATTGGGGACAGGTCACGGGGAAAGCAGGCTCTGAGCTCTGTCCCCGCCCTGGTGGCTGTGCCTGATGGCCTGTCTGGGTCTCCACTGCAGGTCGGGGGCGGGCAGGAAGGTGCAGGGGGCCAGGTTGAGATCTTCTCCTTGAACCGGCCCTCGCCCCGCACGGTCAAGTCCTTCCCGCTGGCGGCCCCTGTGCTCTGCATGGAGTACATTCCCGAGCCAGAAGAAGGGGAGAGTGGAGACGAGAGCCGCATGGCCCCTGACCCCTCGACCACAGTGCATCCGACCATCTGTCTCGGGCTCCTGGATGGCAGGTGAGGGGCCTGGGGCAGAGGTGCACGTCACTGCTTCATTTCTTTCTGTGGCTGTGAGGCCGGCATCATTGCCCCATTCTGCGGGAGAAACTGAGGGGTAGCAGCCTGGGGGTTCAGCTGGAAGACGGCATGCCTGGGTTCCCACTTGGGTCTGTGTGGTCGTGAAGACAGTCTTAGCACCTCTGTCTGCCCACTCTCCAGCCTCCCACCTGCTTCTCCCTGGGGCAGGGGTGGGGAGGGCGCCATCCTCAAAAGATCCTGGGAAAGCCCAGCCTCCTGAAGGCAGAACAGCAGCCTCTTGGTGAGGGGGGGGGGAGGCCTCTCTGGAGGGCCTGCAGGGCAGTGGGGGCAGGGTCTCCATGAGTCACTCAGGTCTCTCTACGCCCCCTCCTCCCCCGCAGCATCCTGGTTTACGGCAGTGTGGACACGGGTACCCAGTGCCTGGCGACCTGCAGGAGCCCCGGTCTGCAGCCTGTGCTCTGCCTGTGCCACAGCCCCTTCCACCTGTTTGCTGGTCTGCAGGATGGGACCCTCGCCGCCTACCCTCGGACCAGCGGTGAGGAGGCTGGGGGTGGTGGGGGCAGCCCTGGGCACTGACTGGGAGCCGCGTCCTGTACCAGCACGGTGGTGGGAGGCAGACTAAGGAGGCAGCTCGGAAACAAATCAGGGAATCTGGGGGTAGTTGGAGATCCCTGATCCCCACTGAGGTCCCTGAGCGAACGGGGTGCTCACTGCCATGCAGGCAGCTCCCCCCCCACCCCCGTTGGCAGGAGGTAGCTGTGTCCAGTGGTGAGCAAATTGCTTTGCGCCTGGGTCGTCTCATCTGTAAAATGGGCATGGTGTCAGTACCATGGCTCATGGGTCCCCGTGGGTTCAACAACTCAGCGAAGACACAGCCTTGGGCCTGGCAGAGTGAGCGCTTACTGACGTTAAGCGTTTGCACCTGTGATGTTACTGAGCCACAGGCCACGGGGTGGGTCCGAGGGTGATGTCTGGAAGGCAAGGCTGGCGGTGTTCGGTGTTCGGTTGCTGAGTCCCGGGAACATTCAGAGCTTAATGTGTGCACGTTCTCTGAGTTCTCACCACAGCCTGTGAGAATGGCCAAAGCTGCGACCCTGGGAGGGGACACGGCCTGTGCACAGCATGAGTAGGGCCGAAGTCCCTGTCCCGTTGCTAGCTCAGCTCCTACGGTTCCAAGATTTGTGCTGGGGGGAGGGCAGCTGCCCCCATTGCGCCCAGAGGGGGCTGAGGAGTCTGAAGCTCCCCAACCCACAGGCACCATCCTCCCTCCTCTCCCTCCCCTGCCTCTCCTCCCCTCCCTCCTCCTCTCTCCTCTTCCCTCCCCTCTCCCTCCCCTCCCTCTCCTCCCCTCCTTCTCCTCCTGTCCCCACCCTCCCTCTCCCTCCCTCCCTCCCTCCCTCCCGCGAGCCTCTAATTGCTGCGTCATCACTGCCTGTTGCAGGGTTATAAACGGATATTTGTACTGAGCTATTTTTTTGCCACTTGGCACTGTGTTGGTATTTTTAATTAGCTTTTGATAAGGCATTTATAGTTTTTAATTAAAGGGGGAAGAGGGAGGGAAAAAATCCCTTTCACCGACAGACACTGCATGTGTGTCAATGTAAATATGGGCTCCAGTTTTTGGAGGTTTAGATGTGGGTTCCAAAGGGACCCACCCCTTCTCTGGCTCCCCCTGAATCCTGTGCGCCCGCCTTCCGCTCTGGCCTCCTGGTCCCCACTTTGGGCTGTCCTGCGCCCTTTGCCCCTTGGTTCCTGACTTGTCGGTTTGGGCACCAGGGTTGGGGGGGTGAGGCGGTGTCTCCGATGGCTGCGGCCACCATAACAAAATGTCACCAACTGAGTTTATTTATTTATTTTTTAAATTTTATTTATTTATTTGTCAGAGGGAGAGAGCGAGCGAGCACTAGCAGGGAGAGCAGCAGCAGGCAGAGGGAGAAGCAGGCTCCCCACTGAGCAGGAAGCCTGACACAGGGCTCGATCCCAGGATCCTGGGATCATGACCTGAGCCGAAGGCAGACGTTCAACTGACTGAGCCCCCCAGGCGCCCACACCAACTGAGTTTAAATAACATAAATGTATTGTCTCACGTTCTGGAGGCCAGAAGTCCAAGATCAAGGTGTTGGCAGGGGACCATCAGGGAAGGCTCTGTTCCATGTTGCAGGCCCCCCTCCCAGCTCCTGGGCCTTCCTTGGCTTGTGGTCACAGACCCTGGTCCTCATGTGGCCGTTTCCCTGTGTCCTATTGGACTAGGGGCCCACCCGACTCCAGGATGACTCAACTAATTACATCCACAACAACCCTCCCTCCAAATAAGGTCACATTCTGAGGTACTGGGGATGAGGACTTGAACCTGTGAATTTTGAGGGGCCATAACTCAACCCATAATAAGGAGTTTGGGGCCTAGCCGTCGGCTTTCAGCCCAGGGTTGGAGCCTGGTACTTCGTCAGAACCAGCAGGACCACTGGGGACCCCTGGACTCCACACCCTCATTTTCCGGGTGGGAAGAGACTTCCCAAAGTCCCATGAGTGAGCCGAGACCCGAACCCAGGTATCCTCTTTCCAGGGCCAGGACCCTCTCCAGACGTAAGGGGATTTTGGCTTCTCTGGGCAGAGCTGGAGGTCATCTGGCCAGGATGAGAAGGTTGAGGTGCTCTCCCAGCTCTCCTGTCTTAGCAAATGTTTGTCTACCAGTATTTACTGAGTACCTATTTTGTGCCATAGAGATGTGACCCTGCCCTCAGTTTCTAGTCTATAGTGGGAGATGGAGTTAGTCAAGTGGACAAGCAGGGAGCTTATGATTATACATCACGCTGAGGGTCCTAAGGAGGGGGATCAGGGGGGCACATGAGAGCCTGATCCCCTGGGCATGGGGTAGGCTGGTTGGCAAAGGCCTCTCGAAGGCACAGAATCCTCAAGCTGAGACCTGAAGCCGCAGAGGCGCCAGGCCAGGGAACAGTTGAGGGAGTGGTGTTCTTGCAGAGGGAACAGCGTGTGCAAAGTCTGGAGGCGGGAGAGGACTTGGTCTGGTGGGGAGCCCAGAGGGGAGGCCATTGTGCTGGACAGCAGCCAGAGGGGGCCGGGGCAGGAGACAAGGTCTGGGAGCGGATGGCCTTGGCTTTGTCTCCACGATGGGAAGTAGAGGGAAGTGTGGGAAGGAGCTGGTTCCTATGCCCTTTGGCTGGTGGACAGGAGAGGAGTCAGGGAGGCCGGCTGGGAGGCTGTCATAGCCAGTGGGACAAGTGAGTCTGGAGTCGCTTTTCTCTCTGGAGCCCACCCTCTGGGGCTGTGGTTCGGCTTTGGCCCGGGAGGCTTCTGGGAGAGGCCTTGTCTTGCCTGCCCCCTTCCTCCTTCTGTGGTGTTCTCCGGAGGTGGCCTGGGCAGGAAGGCCTTTCAGGACTTGCCACCCAGTGTCGGGTTTGGGGAACTCCATGTGGCTGGGTCTGGGACCGTGATCCTGGCACAGGACCTAGCTGCGGGCCCACTCTGGACTCAGTGAGGCCTCAGCACTCACAGACCTATGCCCCGCGCCAGCCCCAGAGTTCCTGGGCCACCTTCCCCGGCCCTGTGCTGGTGGAAGTCCCTCTGGGGCTCCTGGTGGCCTGGAGAGGCTGGGAATTGTGAATTTTCCACTTGAGAACACTTGGGTTAAGGTCCCGGCTCAGTCCCGTGGGACTCTGGGAAGTCCCTTCCCACCTGGAAAATGAGGGTGCAGAGTCCAGGGGTCCCCAGTGGCCCTTCTGGTTCTGACAAGACATCAGGCTCCAACCCTGGGCTCAAAGCCAATGGTTAGGCCCTAAGCCCCGTATTTTGGGTTGAGTTATTGTGCCCTCAAAATTCCCAGGTTCGAGTCCTCATCCCCAATACCTCAGAACGTGACCTTATTTGGAAGGAGGATTGTTTCGGATGTAATTGGTTAAGATGAGGTCGCAATGGGGTAGGGTGGGCCCCTAATCCAGTGCAGTGGATGTCTGTATAAAAAGGGGAAATTTGGATACAGACCCTTACCTGGGCTAGGAGCCAGTATCGGATGAAGGATTCGTCAGCGTTTGTAGTCCTAGGTTTACTGTCCTGCCTGAGCTTGGCTGAGACCAAGACTTAGTAAAAATGGCATTCCTGGCCCATGCTTCGGCTCGTGGCAGAAGGGAAGGCCCAGAAATATTAAGATGTGCACAGCCAACCTGAGAACTTGCCCAGGTCCTGGAAACTGCTGTGGAAACAGCAGCTGGGAGGGGACGGGACTCCAAAGCCACCAGGCCACATGGAATCCCATCACGTCAGAGCTGGAGGGGCCTCGAAGTCCAAGGCCAAGAGCCGTGTGGCCGTGGCAATCAGCCCGCTGCCCCCGGGAGCCTCAGCTTACCTGTGTTCCTTCATTCATTTGTTCAACCATTCACTGACTCAGCAAGTGTGTACTCAGTGCCCATGAGCTGGGAGCACTGAGCAGGACACCGGGACCCAGAGGAGCCAGGCGGCTGCGGCCCCTGTCCAGTCCTGTGCTCGAGCTGCCCTCCCGGACCCCCTCAGCAGGCACAGGAGTGTGGCCAGGCCTGGGTGGGGGCAGGGGAGCTTCCCTGGTGAGATGCTGGGGAGTCACCCCCTCGAGGAGGCAGATGGCGGAATGCGGAAGGGGATGGCCTGAGGAGCCCGGCTGCCCGGGTTCAGTCCCAGCCGTGAGCGATCGGGCCTGTTGCATGGCTCTCCTCGCCTGTTTCCTCACCTGTGAGGCGGGCGTGAGGACAGCCCCAGCTCCCAGGGCGGTAGTGAGGGCCGGATGTGATGAGGCACACAGGTGCCCACACGGAGCCCGGGAAGGAGAGAGATTCGGCGTCATTGTCACCCCTATCGTTATGACGGGCTTGGGCTGCCCTTTGGGTCGGTCTTGGCCTCGAGGACTTACATCTGTGCCCTGCCTCCTGGCTCTGGCTGGGAGAGCCTCCCCGAGGGCCGCGGGTGGGGGAGCAGGGGCCTCCTGAAGGTGCTTTTGCTGAGTGAAACAGGGTCTTCATCACACGGGGTGGGTGTGTACGTGTGAGTGTGCATGCACGTGCATGGGCGTGTGTGTGCTTACCCACAACCATGGCAGGGCGAGGTGGGGCGTGGGTCAGCCCTGCGCAGAGCTCGAAGTGACTGCGTTTCACATCCTAGGGTTGTGGCTTGGGAGGACTGGGAGGGACCTTGAGTTCTGGCCCCTCGTGGTGCACTTGGGGAAAACAGGGCCCAGCAAGGGAAGCCTATTGGAGCTTTGTCCTCTAATGGGGGACATGTGTCCCTTGTCCTTTTTGATACAAAAATATCACTATTATTAAATTTTACCAGTTTATCATTCTGTCCTGGAGTCAGGATTTCCTGGGGGACGTCTGAGATGCCAGCAGGGGGAGGAGCGGTCAGCATGCATGTGACCCTCAGGGGTGTCAGACCCTAGCCCCTTCCCCTGGCCGCCATGACCACTCTCTGTGCTGGAGAAGTATAGAGAGACAGTACAAGGGCTCTGGTGGTCAAAACTTCTGTGCCCCCAGGGCAGAGCCCCCACCTCCCTGTTTTCGGGTGTGGTCCCAGCACCCCCATCTGCTTCCTCACTGGGAGAGGTCACCCTCCACCCACCTCCCACCAGAGTGGCTCCAGCTCTGTCCACACACCTGCAGTACTTACCTCCGGCCACTGGGGGGCGCCAAAGCCTTGTGTTTTGTGGTTCTGGTGTCAGGGTGGGGGGTCAGCGTCCCCCCAGTGGAGGCCTGGCCACCTTGTGGTCACTTACCGTCCTGGCCCCAGAGCCCTTCGGGAACTCCGGGAAGCTGAGAGGGCAGCGGGGGTTGGGAAGGAGGCTGGGGCCAGTCAGCACGGTTCACATCCTGCTTGGCCTGTTACCCCTTGGGTGGCTCTGCAGCTTTGCTCTCCGGGAGTCCGTTGTCACATCCGTCAGGTGGCCTCCGCACCTGCCCACGCAGACCACTGTGCTGTGGCCAATGACACCAAACAGGAGCTCACGGGCCCCGGATACTTTCTGGCCCTGTCACCTGGGCTGGTTGTTTAAACTCTGCGTCTGTTTTCTCAGCGTAAAACAGGGTCAAGAATAGAATCTTCCACGTAGACTTGCCAGGAGTTAGGGAAATAATTCACAAAAAGAGTGTCTGGCGCGTGCCAGCATTCAGCGGTGCCAGCGACAGCCGCTGGTGGCCCTTGCCGTGGGCTGACCCTGTGCTCAGCATTCCCCACGCGGCCCGGGCCCCGCAGCCCTGGCCTCGGGCAGGCACAGTCATGCCCCTTGGATAGGTGAGGCTCTGAGAGGTGAAGCCACAGGCCCGGGGTCTGGCAGATGTTTGGGGGCTGCGGCCAGGATTCCGGCCCAGCCTGCTTCCCAGGTGCTCATGTTCACGGGCCGGGAAGACCCTGTGCCCCGGCTCCTAGCTGAGCTGGGAGGCTGCCCATTTTAAGTAGGACAGAAGGGCAAGGGGAGAACCTGTTTCACAGGTGGGGAGGGCAGAGGGAGAGGGAAAGCCCGGGGCAGGGGAGTGGTAGGAGGTGTGGTCTCTCCTCTGAGGGCTCCTCCCAAGACCCCCCTACCCCCAGCAGCGGCTTCTGCCACACTCCAGCTCTGTACCCCCTGTGCCCCCAGCACCTGGCCCACGGGGACAGTCTGTGCTAGGGTTCCTTCGGACTCCTTCCAGGGGCTGGTGGGGAGCATGTGGGATGGCTGGGCACTGAGAAGCCAGCAGCAGGCTCTGTCCTCCTCCCAGGCCCCAGCCACTGCTGCCTGTGTCCAGAGTATGGCTCCCCCCCGCCCCTGTTCCCTTACCTGGCACGCGGGCAGGACAGGGCGGCCGCTGGGGCTCTGTGTGGCATTGAGTGTGACCTCGGAGAAACAGCAGCCTCTGTGGGCACTGCTCACGTGCCAGGGAACATTCCCGGCACATTCTTGGGGTGGGTTGAGCCTCCTGGGGTGGGCAGGAGAGAATTTTGTTCTGAGCCAGGCCAGGTCCCTTGGTGTGCTCTGTTTTCAGGGACAGTAGACTGGGCCCTAATGGCCTCTGAGACTTGTCTTCTGCCCCTGGAGGTGGCAGCCTCTCTGGAGGAGGAAGGGCATCAGAGATCTTGGCAAAGGGGACAGAGTGCCCCAGAGGTGGCAAGATCTCTGAGTTGGCAAGAGTCAGCCAGAAACATCTAGTAAAAATCCTCAGAGACAGTCTGGGTGGTTCCCCCCATTTTACAGATGGGGAGACTGAGGCCTTGAGAACAGGGAGACATGTGCTCCAAGTCCTAATTGAGTTTCTAGGAGAACCCGGGCCAGCTCAGGGCACTTCCCACCATGTTGAGCTGCCTCCTTGGCCGCGTCTTCTGGGAAGCCTCTCCGGGTTGCCCCCACCCCCACCCCGGCAGAGGGTACTGTCTGTCTCAGCACTCCTCGAGGCCCCTGTGCTCGCCTGCTCATCTGTGCTTGGCAGCTTGTGTGGGGACCGCTGACTAGCCCTGTGGTCTCTCCGGCCAAAAGGTTTTTTTGGAGGGCAGGGTCTGTGTCAGACTCCTTCCTGTCCTCACCATACCCAGCACCCGGCATGGCCTGGGTTGGTGCTCACTAAGTGGGTGCAGGATGAACGAAGGAACAGGGTGGCAGGGGGCGGGGAGGGGGAATCAATTGAAAGAGGGGGGATAGAGGAGGGAAGAAGAGTGAATTGGGGGGTACGGCCCTGGGGGGGCATAATGGAGGCAGATAGGAACAGCCCCGTCCCTTTGGAGGAGGGAGAAGGGCCATAGAGAAGGGTGAGAGGGTGTTGTGGGGGCTGCTGGGCTCACTGCTGCGGGTTCCTGACAGTTCCCAAGGGTTGAGGAGCCCTGGGCCCCCGTGTGCCGTTCCCTCCCCTGCCCACCGCCCACCCCATCCTGACTAGCTGCTTTCCTCTCCCTGCAGGAGGTGTCCCCTGGGACCTGGAGAGCCCTCCTGTGTGCCTGACTGTGGGGACAGGACCCATCCGCACCCTGCTGAGCCTGGAGGATGCTGTGTGGGCCAGCTGTGGGCCTCGGGTCACCGTGGTGGATGCCACTAGCTTGCAGACTCAGGTACTGGCCTCACCTTGTGGCTCAAGGCCGCAGGCCTCCAGGCCACCTGCTGGGCGCATCCTTGTGGATGTCCTCCCTGGCGTCTCATGTCCTCCCTGGCGTCGTGCTCAGGCCGAGCTGCGTCTCAGGGATCTGAGTTGTTGAGAAGCACAGTGGGTCCCATGTCGCTGCTGGGCCCTGCCATCCACCCCAGCATGCATCCCTAGGGCTGCCTGGAGGGGAAGAGTCGCAACCACTGGGCTGAGCCGTGATCCGGCCCCTGGCCTGGGTCTCTTGCTGCCTGTGGGGCAGGGGCTGGGAGCCCAGCCTCACACTGTACCCAGGACCCGGCTGTGCCAGGGGGAGGCTGGTGGATGCAGCCATTCTGGAGGCTGGGCTCTTAAATTTCCTTTTCTAGGATTTATTTTATTTACTTATTTGAGAGAGAGAGAAAGAGGGAGGGAGAGGGAATGAGAGCGGGCAGAGGGAGAGAGGGGAATCTTCAAGCAGACTCACCACTGAGCACAGAGCCTGACGCCGGGCTCCATCTCACGACCCCAAGATCTCCTGATCACAACCTGAGCCGAAATCAAGAGTGGGATGCTTAACTGACCGAGCTAGCCCTGGCCTAGCCCTGGGCTCTTTGATCAGTGGGGAGGGGGATGCTGCTGGGTCCTCCTTGCCCTGCTGTGAGCTGAGTGCTGCCTGTGACTTGGCCACCCGATGGGGCCTGGTCTCACGGCTCTGTCCCCGCTCAGCCTGGGCCCGTGCCTGTAACTGACCCACAGCATTGCCCGCCCCGCTTCCCCACACCGCCGGGCCCACCCTGGGCCACAGGCATGGATTCGGGCATGGGCGACCCCCCCCCCCGACTCCGTGGTATTTTGGTGACGGTTGCCTTCATTTGATTTGTGTGGATTGTCAGCTTGGCTTGGGGCCTTGGTAGTCGGGCCCGGAGTAGAGGTCTGGTTATAGGCTCGGGTTCGGAGCAGACAGGCCCCCAGGTGAGCTGCTGTGAGGTCGCGATTACCGTTTGCCCGCCGGCTCATCTCTGTAGATGGGCTGTGAGCGGGCTACATGACAGCTAGGCGAGAACGCCAAGGGAATCCTGCCACTGTAGGATCGCAGACTGAGGGCTGGATCAGGTGGGGAAACTGAGGCCTAGGGAGCTGTGGGCCAGCCCTGGGACCCTGGCTTGAGTCTCCGGATCGCGATGCTCACTTTCCCGTGTTTGTTGGAACCCGAGGGGCAGTCCTGGAGCTGTAGGTGCCCGGCTCTGCGACCCAGAGCGGCCGCTCACCGGCTGGTGACTTGTTAGGTCCCCATTTGTGAACCCCGGTTTCCCTTTGGTGAAAGGGGGCTCCGTGTCGCTTCCTGGGGGTCCTCTCGTGCCCTGAGATAATGCTTGGGCACCGCCGTCCTGGTCAGGGCTGGCGCCGGGACATATTTGATGAGAGACCCCTCCTGGTGCAGGGCACAGAGGAGGAGGGAGTACCGGCTGGCCCATGAGCCGGGGGGTGGGAGACAGTGCTCTGGGCAGAACTGGAGGGTTTAGGCTTTGAGCTGTCATCATCCTTTAGGCAGCAGCCCCCCAAATGCTGTTGAGGACCAGTGACTTCACTGGTGCTGCTGGGCCAGGCTGGCGGGCGGGGGTGGGGGGGGCTCTGGGGGGGGCCCAAGGAGGCCTCAAGAGGAAGAAGGTTGCTGGTCTTCTTTTTCCTAAGGGGAAGCCAGAGTGGGGAGGGGAGCCCTGAGCAGCTATAGCCACAGACCCCCGGCCCCAAGGGCCTCTCACCTCCTCCACCTGCTGAGAGGAAGGAGAGCAGGGAGAGCTGGTTCCCCCAGGGCCTTTGGGGTCCCTGACGCTCCTGGGTCTCAAGCCACTTGGCAGGAGGGAGGACGAGGCCCGTCGGATTCCTTGGTCGACCCCCTGCAGCTCCTCCCCCAGCGTCCCTGCTTTGTCCTTGCATCGGGCCCGGGTGCCTTCCCGGCTTTCTCCGGCTCGTACCCTGTGCGACTTCCAGTTCTTGTGGAGGGGAGCTGCGGTGAGCACTGGGGTCCAGTTGAGGGCAGCTGGGGAAGTGGGGAGGGGTCCCAGTCCTGCGCATGGCAGCCTCCGACCGACGGGAGAGACCCAGGCCTGCCCTGGAGGGCCTCCCATCTGAAGGGGGAGACATGCCTGCCCTTGAGGGCCTCCAGTCTGGTGGAGAGACACAAACTCTATTGTCTGTGTGGGAAGAGTGAGCCCAGAGACACGGAGAAACCAAGAGTGGAGGGAGGATGCGATGGAAACGGGCCGGCCGAGCAGGCCCTCCGAGGGCCCTGTTGGCCAAAGGACGCTCTCAGCGCTGCCAGCAGGGGCAGTGGAGGGAGAAGGAGGAGGCAGCTGGGGACGCTGGGAGGCAGCCTGTGAACCAAGAGGTGTCTCTAAAGAAGACTCGTGTGAGGAAGGTTCCAGAGGACCCAGGAACCACATGGGAGCCAGGGGCTCATGGTCGCTGGGGAGGTGTGGGCCGCAGGACCTGAGCCCTGGTGCAAGCTGGGTCCCCTGTGCTCCCCACCCCAGGGCCCTGAGACTTTCTGGAGGGGGTGGCTTGGGAGGCATCACCCAGGGCCACGGCCCCCATCTCCATCCCGGCCATGCCCCTCTTGGGTTCCCTGGGCACCCCACTCCCTTGGAGGTGTGGTTGGCTGCCGGCTGCTTCAGATGGCCCTGGCTGCATCCTGCCAAGCTCTGAACTCTTGGACAAGGCACGGAGCCCTCCTGGGCCTTAGTGGCACCACCTAGAGAATGCGATGCTGGTAGGACCCCGCAGAGGGTTGAATGAGAACACTTAGGTGCGGAAGGGCTCGTTCACCCAGGACCCGGCACGTGGCATGTGCTCAAGGAGCACTGGTTGTCATTGTAATTACTTGCCTTACTTAACGTCCTTCCTTCTTACCGTATACAGGGCTTCCCTGCAGGTTCAAACTCCCTTTGAGTTGGTGGTGCCGGTGGGTGTGGGGCGGGCGTCCGTGTGGCGGGTCTGCCCTCCTGGCTTTGCTGACAGCTGTCCCAGGAGCCGGAGACAGACGGATGAAGGGCGGGACAGGGACGGGGCTGGGTCTTGGCTCTCCTTCCCCTGCTCCTGCCACTCACCAGCCGCAGTGCAGTCCTGCCCGGCCCCGAAGCTCAGCTCTGGCCCCACTGTCCCTGGGGCCGAGCAGCCACCAGGCTCCAGCTCGAGGCTGCGATGATTTAAGATTAGTTCTGGACCAGCTGCTCTCAAGAAGGGGATCAATATGGCCTTCTACCTGCTTTGCACGCCACAGAGGACATCGGGAGGGCGTTGGGTGCGGGGAGGCAGGACGGAGGAAGGGGTGGCGGGTCGGAGGGAGCACGCGCCCCATCTGCAGCTGGGGAAATTGAAAAGTTTGTGTGCTGCACGGTGTGGGCAGCTCACCCTCAGTACACACCGCGTTCGGCAGGGTAACGAGGTGATCGCCATGCATATTTAATGAGGCTGCACGCCTGCCGCTGCTTGGAAGAGAGGAAGCCTGCCCACCTTAGTGCTGGGGTTCTGGAAACAGCCCCGTCTGGCTGCTGCCTAATGATGCCATCTGTGGGGCCCGGCTCGCGGCTGGCCGGGCCTGGAGGAGCAGGCCGGAGAGCCGGCTGCCGTCCCAGGGCGCAGCATGCATCTTTGCAGAAGGCTTTACTTCAGAGGAAGGGCTTTGCTTATCAGCGGTGACGTGGTTCCTTCTCCCCAGGCCAAAGAAAAGCCTCCGTGGGGATTTGACATGCTCAGAACTAACTGCTCCGTGCTCCGGGCCAAGAGGCCCAGGAGTGTGCCCATGGCTGAAGGCATGCCTAGTGGGGCCCTGGCCCAAATGTGGAGACCTAGGGAGTTAATCTAGGGATTGTGTTAATTCCAAGGAGCTTTCCCTGATTTTTACCACTCCCAGAAAAACATACGAACCAGCATATATGGATAGGGGATGGGTTTTAAGTACTTTACAGGTATTAACTTGTTTCATCTTCAAATCATCCTATGAGATGAGCATTATTATTATCCCCACACTATGGATGAGGAAACAGAGGTACAGAGAGGTTAAGTGGCTTGCCCCAGGTCACACAGCTAGAAGGAGGCAGAGCTGGGAGCTGAACATGGCTGTCTGACTCCCGAGT
Organism: Martes martes; assembly: GCF_963455335.1. NCBI lineage: Eukaryota > Metazoa > Chordata > Mammalia > Carnivora > Mustelidae > Martes > Martes martes. The sequence goes on along the minus strand of NC_137891.1, from coordinate 179,095,124 downwards.
CTGCTCTCGATCTCGGTGTCGGCTGCCTGGGCAGGCAGAAGGCTGTGTCCTTCAGGCCGCATTTATCCCCTGCAGTCTCTTTCCTACCACGTGGAACTCCTCACAACTCTGATTTGTTTACGCACGTGCCTTCCCCACCAACGCGGCTCCCGGCCAAGAGTTTCGGCCTGTTCATTTTCCTTTCCCCCTCCTGCGTCTGGCTTAACATCGTGGTGCTGAGTCAGTCGTCACGGTGGATGGACAGATGGGTGTCCTGATCCCCAGGCCCTCTGTGTGGGGGTGCTGGAGAGATGGACACGAGTATGACCTGGTCTCAGCTCCTCGGGAGCTCAGAGTCCAGTGTGGGGAGCAGATCCGGGAGGCTCAGGGTCAGCCCAGGGTGAGGAGACTGCGAGGAGGCAAGCCCAGGCCCAGTGGGAACCCAGGGAAGGCACGAGGGCTGTCAGATCCAGCCGGAGGAGGGACAGGAGCAGGAGAGGTTCCTGGAGGTCAGGAACCCTGAGCTGGACTGGGCAGGTGTGTGGCTGTGGGGAGTGCGGGAAGAGAGGAGGCAGGGAAGATGCTCGGAGCAGAGAAGGCACCAGGAGCTGGGTCAGGGTCAGCCCCACAGAGCACAGAGGACGTTTGGAGGGCTCCCTGGGGACAGGCCTCTGCCTGCATCGCTGCCCCCACCAGCTGTCTATTTAGGTCCACTTGGCCCCCCGCAGCCACCCCTGACCTTGCAGAGCCTGCCCCCTGCGGAGCCAATGCCCACAGTGTGTCTCCAGGTTTGACGCTTGCCCACCAACGGCTTGTTCGGCTCCTTGATCCCAGTGGAGCAGCCGCGAGACCTGTTAAATAATAATGTAGCTCGCCAGGGCCTGTGTCAACACCGCATCCTCGTGTTCATTATCTAGATTGGCACCTTCAAAGTCTAATCCAGTCCTACGGAGTTCATTTTAACCGATTGCTGGAGGGGAAGCCAGCTGTGGGATGATTGTCGCATCTTAATTAAAGAATAAACTTATTGGGGACAGGTTGCCTGAAAAGTGCCAGAACACAGGGCAGGTTGTGTCAGTGTTTGCGCACGGGGTGGCCCCTGTCCCGCAGGGCTGTGGCGAGGGTTCATCGGGGCAACCTCTGTCTCATGAGACCCCAGCTCCCCCTGGCTGGCAGAGAAGTCTGTCTGTACCACCTCCCCTCCTCCACACGTGCTGGGTCACACCGCCCCCGCCCCCCCCGCCATGACCGGCCACTGCAACGCTGAGCTCCTTCACAGCCCTGGCCACAGCGGCACGTTGACATTTTGGGGACAGTTACTGGATTAACTACACCGAGGCTGTGTAGGGCAGGACCACGCCTGGTCGGCTCCCAGCGCACCCCAGGTGCTGAGACCAGGCGGATGCGCAGCAGGGGATGCTCAGTGCAGGGCTGTGATGGGCAGTTTCCCTCGGGGGAGTGGGCTCTGGCTGAGGTGGGCGGGGAGGGGAGATCTGGGCAGGGCGTGGGCTGTTAACCTGCTTCAGAGCTCAGCGCAGAGCACAGGGAGGACGCGTCCTGCTTCCCGGAGTGCAAGCGGTCACTAATTCCACCTTGCTCTGCTCCCGCACCTCCTGCTGCCGCCACACCCTCAGCGCCCCGCCGCTGGCCTCCGATACAGGCACTGATGCGGATTGTCATCAGGCATGCCCGAAAAGAAACTTCCCTGGATTCCTGAACACCAGCAGCCCCCAGAAGTCCCCCTGCCTGCCCCCACATAGAGCCGCCTTCCCCACCCTTAATTTTCACGTTTAGTGCCCAAACTTAGTTTGCATGTATTAGCTGTTGTAAATCTATCATAACAGTGTGACGTGGCATGAATAATGCATCGCTGGGCTGTATTAGTTTTCTGTCTTCTATCTTATTTATGACACGAAACTGGTGGGAATTTGCAAAAGCGAAATCTAGGCGCTAGGCTTCTTGGGTAATGGTATGCAAATTGGCGTGAGGGCGGAAAGATTCACCCAGTCCTTGGGGTGCCTGAGCCCCAGCATGTGGGCCACCTGGGCGTGCGGGGCAGGACTCCTGTCACTGCGGGGAGTCCTCCCTGTCCCACAGTTTTGTCTTAATTTTTTGTAAGTGTGTGTGTCATTGCTGCTGTCATCCTATTATGTCTTAAAAATGAAAAGTTGGCAGGTGAAACTTGAGACATTGATTTTCTAAAGGTTGTGGAGACTTCCCAGGAGGTTCAGACAAGGAGTGTTTTCCAGCAGCAGGAAGAATTGAGGTTAGACTTTTCAGAAGACCTTCCTTTCAGGAAGCTTGTGAAGGATAGGGGGTGTGGGGGGTTTGGGGGAACTGCGGGGCCCCCTCCTGGGGGGGTGTCGAGGAGCCAGGCGTGGCTCAGGGCCCTCTCTGATCCAGGGGTCTAGGGGTTGTGAGGAGGGAGGTATGTCGATGGAGGCCCTGGGGGCTGGGACTGCCTAAGGGGCAGGGCTCCAGGCCCCCTGTCTCTGCACCGGGACGAGCTCAGAGCTTTCCTGTATCCCGTATTTGGTCTCCCCCGTCCTGGAACACTTAGGTTGGTAAAGGATTTCATGGTGTAAAAACAAGTGGTATGAAGCTGTCGGCTCAGGGAGCAGGTTCTGTGAAGTCGCAGAGGAGCCAAGGGAAGTCGTGGGGGGAAGGCAGACGGAGGAGGATGTTATGGAGGGACCAGATGGGGGACTGGAGGTGAGGGAGGGGACAGGCGACAGCGACAGGTGGCAGTCCTCGGCCTCGGAGCCCCCCCCCCCCCAGCATCTCTGGCTGTCAGTCTGTCCTTCCATCCATGTAGCTCTCCTATGTCCTACCACTCCTCTGTGGCCACTCTACCCTTTGACCCCTGCTACAGGGGGAGAGGAGGATGGACACCTTAGGAGAAGCTGCCCAGCCCCCTAGAAGCTGGCAAAGATACACAAAGTCATGGATGGACCCCTGAATGCCAGGCCCTGGGCTGAGCCTTCCTACAGGGGAGGCTGGGAGTCTGAGCCCAGGACCAGACCCCGGGTGTCATCACAGATTGGGTGAGATCACATAGGGAGGGGCTTAGACCAGCGTCTGGCACACTCAAACCATTACATGACAGTCATCTCACGCCAGGCAGCCGGACCGGGGGAGGCTCTGCCGGGCTGGAAGCTGTAAGGGGGCAGTCCCGCTGCCGCGTCTGAGTGGGCTCGCGTGGCGGTCAGTGTGGGCTTGGGAGCTGGGCTGGCTGGCTTCGGCCCCTGGCTCCACCACCGTGTGCCTCCGTTTCCACACCTGTAAAATGGGGATAATTATAGAACCACCCCCCCCCCCGTCCCCCCGGCTAAGCAGCTGGATGCATGTGAAGCACAATGTGTCATAGCTGTTTTACAGGGACAGAACTTGGTCAGGAGCACGTGGGGTACCCGGTGGTGGAATGGGATCTCCAGCTCCTCTCACTCAGTCTCGAAGCCTGGGGTCCACCTTTTTGGGCTGGGCTGGCCAGAGGTAAAGGACCAGCTGTCGGCTCCCCTGGATACCTGGGGAGAGGGCAGTGGGGTGAGACAGTGCCAGCCCAAGTCCTGACCCAGAGTAGATGCCCCCAGTGCAGGGGCCTTACCCCTGTGCCTGTGCTCTGCTGTGGTGCAGACATGCCTCCCACTGAGCCCAGGAGCCCAGGAGAGGAGTGACAGTGTGACCGGGCTGGAACCAGGCTTCCTGGAGCAGGTTCAGTGAGAACGGGTATGAGCAGATGCAGGGGGAGAGGATAGCTTGCGTGTGTGAACACATGCGTGTGCACCTGCATGTGTGTGCAAGCGAGAGGGGAAATGGGTCGATTATATTCACATCATTTAGTCCTTGGCTGTAGCTTGAATCCTGCTGACAGCATCCAGTCAGGCTCTGGAGACCGGGGTCAAGCCTGGAATCATTCCCTGATCCCTGTGCTTCCCCTTCCCCTGCCCAGCAGTCTTGGGTGCAGATCTGGGCCTGGAACTGAGATGTGAGATGTGAGCCTTCCTGGCGCCCCTCACACCCTCCGCAGGAGGGCCGCACAGCGACCTTGGCCGAGCCTGCTCACTTCTGCTGCTGTGGCCAAGGGGAGTCCAGAACAGTGGGGATAGGTCATATGTGCTTAGTGACAAGCAGGTGTCGTGTGGGGATTTTTAACTTTTGAGGGGGGCAAGGTGGTTTTCAGGCTCTTTGGAGATGTTGGCAAAAACTGTAGACCATCTTTCTAGAAGAACGTACCAAAGGTGCCAAATATTTCACACTTAATTCCAAAATGGGTTGTTAAAAGTTTGGAACAGGTTGTCCTTCTTGGAGCAGGCAGGGCTGTCCATCTTTCTGTCCCTTTTCAGTTCCCATGTGGCCCTGAGCTGGAAGAGGCCAGCACCAGGTCAGGTCTCTTGTAACCTCTCCCACCCCCCCACCCCCACTTTAGAGCTGATTCAGCTGAGCCCCAGAGACGCTCACTGACTTGCTGGTGAGAGGTGGATGTGGATGTCACATCTGCAGTTCCCCCTCCCAAGAAATGCCCCAGAAGAACCCCACTGCTTCTGGCCCATGATCCCTTGGTGGTGACCAGGTTGGACTTCAAAGGCAGGGTGCGGAGGCAGGGGACGGAGCCCACATAAAGGTTTCTCTGTATGTGACTCGAAGACTGGGTGTGGGCTGTGGCATCCCACCAGGGTGACCATCCGCCCTGGCTTGCTCAGGATGGGGTGTCCGGCTTCTGCCTCCCCCCGCAAACTGGGGCGGCTGGTCACCAGCTGGAATCCTGGCGTTCCCCGCCCCCCCACCCCCGCATTTCCTGCACAGTGACTTTGTGAGTGTCATTCAGCCTCTCTGTTTGTTTCCTCAGCTGCAAAATGTTGATAAGAGTAAGATAGATAAAGAAGGGAAGGGAGTTGTGCTGATTGCCTTAAACCACAGACTGCGCCTGCCCACCTGCCCAAAGCAGCCGCTCGGAGTGGCACCCCCGTGTCTCCACCCCTACCTGTCCCCTGGCTGGCGGAGTGAGCCCGCACTGCGGATCTCTCTTGAAGCCTGCCAGTTCGATGAGGAAGGCAGGTGGTGCCCTCATCCCCGGTGTCTGGGGCATGGCCCGGAGGCAGGGCTGACCAAGGGGCAGGCACGGGCTCTGTGGGCGATCTCTGGGCCAGGCAGCCTACCCGGGTGACCGAGCAGAGAGCAGCACGGAGAGCCCCTGTGTGCCCACCCCGTTCTGCTGCGGCACTGGTAGGAGATGCCTGGGGGGGCGTGTCCCGAGCATGGAGTCCGGGGGTCAGGCCCGCGCCCAGCTCGCCCCTGCCCTGCAGTGCCGCCTGGGCTCAGGGTTTGGCCCCTTTTCTCTCGTAAAGGTCTCGGGCAGGAGGAAATACTGTGGCGTGGGGAGGGCCGGGCACCCAGTAGGTGCCCAGCAGGCCGGAGCCGTGCCAGCCTTCTGCCATTTCTCCGTCAGCCCCCAGCCAGCCCTGAACGCCCCAGTGCTCCTTCCCGGCTCCTTGGCCTCCTCTCAGCTCTAATGACTTTGAGTGCTGAGCGGCTCACCCTGGGAATTTACAGAAACCGAGCACAGAAGCGTCACTTGGAGGCACATAAATATTGTACGATGGAGGCTGGGCTGTGTCAGCACGATTAGGAGCAGCGTCACTCACCTGAAACCCTCGGTGCACGTGCCCGCAGCCGGGTGAGGGGGACAGGTGGGCTGGTGCTGGAACCCCGGTCTCTTCCCAGCTCCCCGACCAGCTCCTCACTGCAGATGGCGTGCACAGAGCCCTGGTGGTGGCCAGCCCTGCCCACGGAGCCTCCCGGGACTCCAGAGGGCAGATTCTCCTCCCGGCCCCATTGACAGGTGAACGAGGAGAGCCAGTCACGGGGTCGGAGTGAGCCAGGAGCCGGGCGTCAGACCCAGGCCCTTCCCTCTGGCTGCTAGCCTTTTTTTTCTTTTTAATTTTTAAATCTTTTAAAAATAAATTTGTCTCCTCCCCCCAACTTTTTATTTAAAGAAATTTCAAACCACAGTAACGTTGAAAGAGTAGTACAATAAACACACCAATATTCTCTACCTAGTTAACCGACTGTTAGCATTCTGCTGTAATCCCCCATATTACATGCATGCTCCCTTCGCTGGCTACACCATTGAAAAGTCGGTGGCAGACATTATTTTTTATTTTTTATTTTTTTAAAAAAGATTTTATTTATTTATTTGACAGACAGAGATCACAAGTAGGCAGAGTCAGGCAGAGAGAGAGGGGGAAGCAGGCTCCCTGCTGAGCAGAGAGCCCGATGCGGGGCTCAATCCCAGGACCCTGAGATCATGACCTGAGCCGAAGGCAGAGGCTTTAACCCACTGAGCCACCCAGGTGCCCCAGTGGCAGACATTATTACTCTTCACTCCTAAGACGGGAAGGGCAGAAGGCTGTCCTGCGTAACTTCTGTACATCATCACACCCAGGAATTCAACGTGGAATTGTGTCCATAGGGTCCAGTGGTGAGGAATGGGAAGCCCTGAGCCCTGAGCCCAGCGGGCGGCACGGTCTGGGCGTCCCTGCTGCCTGCCTCCCTCCCCCAGAAGTACCGGGACCCGTGCTGCCCGCAGGCCGCCTACTCTGCCCTGTGTCCCCCAGGAGGCCCCAACCAGGACTCCCAGGACCTGGCACCAAGAACGGGCTCCTGGCGTGGGGAGGGGTGCTGGGGAGCTGGGAGATCATGCGGTGGGGAGGGGCCGGAGCAGCCTCGCTGCTGCTCACGCATCGTGCCCTTTCCCCCATCCGCGTACCACAGGGCTTGGCAGGTTTGCACAGGCCTCGTGTAAAGCCCTTCAGGCCTGGGGGAAGACTTGTTACGCCCCTGGAGAAATGAGGCTGGGTTTCCACTGCTGACTTCGCTTTTAATTGGATTCTGACAGCAGCACGCCGGCCGCAGCGGCTGCAGACTCCGGTTCCGCTTTCCACGGCCCGAGGCCTCTGGGTTCCAGCGCCGTCTGGCCTTGTCGGAGGCCGGAGGTGCTTCTGAGCCTCCCCCTGGAGCGGGGCGGGCGTCCTGCCGCACAGGGGCGAGCTTGAACATGCCTTCCTGTTGGCGTGCGTGCGTGCATGTGTGCATTTGTGTGCATGTGTGTGCGTGCCGTGTTGGGGGAAAGCCTGCAGACAAATCCTGTCATGTGCCCCCTTCCACCTGCTGCCCCCCTGTTTGTCCGTCTGCTCGTTGATGGCGGGCCCCGTGGGAAGTCAGGTCCGGCCTCAGTGGCTCACCCGTGATGGGGCTTGGTGGCTTCCCTGCTGGCCTTTCCCGGCAAGGCTGGGAGGCGTCCTGTTGCGACCTGGGGCTCTGCCTGGGTCTGGGCCTTCAGGAATGTTGTCTTGAGCGCTGGCTGGTTTGGGGAGATAAGCAGCACCCCGCTCCCTGCAGGGTTTCCTGGAAGGACTAAGGAGAACAAAGCCAGCAGGACCCGGGCTGTGGGCAGCAGGCTTGGGGGCAAAGGCCCAGAGGATGGAGGTTGCTCCCCTCCCCCGGCACCGGGTGGACTGGGCCCAGCTTGTGGAGGCTGGGAGGGGCTTGGCGTCCCTCTAAATCCCAGAGACGCACAGGCTGAGCCTCCAGGGCTGGGCCTTCACTGGGGTGGGGGTGGGGTGCTGAGGAAAGGGGAGCAGAGACCCCTGGCCCCGCCCGCGCCATGTGTGAGTCCCCGGTGTGAGGGAGCGAGTAGCTCCTCGTCCTCTGAATGTGCCACACTTTGTACGAGACCCCCCTCCTCGCCCCTGGGGAGCCCCCACTTTGATGGAGACAACATACCCCCGCCCTTGGTGAACTTCCGGGCGAGAGGGGGCTGCGGCTCCCATCTCAGGGTCCCCCCGGTGGGGGGTGAGCTGTGCCACAGAACCCTGCCTCCCGAGAGCAGCCTGGCACTCGGGGAGGTGTTGCTGGGGCCCTGAGTTTCCTGTCTCCATCAGCCTGTACCCCCCTGCCCCCCGCCAGGTCACATGCAGAGCTCAGCCACCAGGGACCGGCTTGGAAAAGCCATTGTGTTGGCTGTGTCACAGTCACAGTCAGGGCCTGGTTCCCCATGGAGACCCCCCCCCCCCCACCAGCCAGTTCCTTCCCTCTGGGAAACTTCTTGGGGATCTGAGCCGGGGGGAGTCGGGGCCAGCCCTCACTCCCTAAGCCCGCGCAATGCCCACACCTCCAGGCCCCGCCACACCGCTGTCAGAGGGACCATCCTTCAGAGGTAAACCGGCTCATGTCACTTAACCAGCCTAGCCCCTCGGGCACTTAAGTGCTGGTCAGCCTTCCCCGTGGACGGCAGCGGCCTGGGGTGCTCCGGCCCTGCCCGCCTCTCCCCCTCCATCTGTCCCCGGGCCCCGCCCTGACACCTTTCTGTTTCTCACGCGTGCTGTGCCCGTTCCTGCGGGGCCTTCCCACTCCCCCACCCCAGCCCTGCTCCCTGGGACAGAGTGCACCTGTTCTGTTCCTGGCTCCAATCTGTCTGCTCTGCTGTTTCTGTCTCCTTTTTTTTTTTTTTTTAATTCAAGCCCAGAGTCCAAGTGAGAGGCCCTCCACATGACCAGTGCCTGACATCCCATAATTATTTTAATTCTGTAACTTTGCGGTGTACAACGTTACAATTTGACATCTGTCTGCGCTACCAAGCCTGGTTACCATCCTGCAGCACCCAGCTGACCCCTGACCCCTTCCGCCTGCGCCCCCAAACCCCTTCCCCTCTGGTAGGTGCTCATCTGTTCTCTGCATCTGTGAGTTTTTTTTTTTTTTTTATTTTGTTCGTTTGCTTGTTTTGGTTTTTTAGATTCCACATAGGAGTGAACTACTGCGATATTTGTCTTTCTCTGACTTAGTTTGTTTAGCGTATTTCCTTCTAGGTCCATCTGTGTTGCAGAGGGTGAGCGCCATTCTTCTCATGGCTGAGTAGCATTCCATGGTCTCAACACACCACATCTTCTTTATCCGTCCAGCAACCGAAGGACACGTAGGTTGTTACCGTATCGTGGCTATCGTAAACGATACTTCAGTGAGCATAGGGGTGTGCGTATCTGAATTAGCTGTTACCTTCTTTGAATAAACACCCACAAGTGGAGTGGCTGAGTCACAGTGTAGTTCTGTCCTTAGTTTTTTGAGGAACCTCCATGCTGGTTTCCACAGTGGCTGTACCCGTGTGCATTCCCAACAATGGTGCTCGAGAGTCCCCTTGTCTCCACATCCTTGCCAACACTGCTTATTTCTTGTGTTTTTGATGATAGCCATTCTAATAGGTGTGAGATGATAGCTCACTGTGGTTTTGATTTATATTTCCCGGACTAATTGGTGATGTTGAATGTCTACTCAGGTGTCTGTTGGCCATCTAGAGGTCTTCTCTGGAAATATGTCTATTAAGATCCTCTGCGCATTTTAAAAATTGGGTTGTTGGGATTCTTGTTGTTGTTGTTTTTGTTGAGTTGTATGTGTTCTTTATATATTTTGGATACTAACCCCTCTCCTGTTCAGCAGGTTGCCTTTTTGTTTTGATGATGGGTTCCCTTGCTGCGCAGAAACTTGTTAGCCCCACTTGTTTATTTTTACTTTTGTTTCCCTTTCCTTTGGAGTGAGATCCACAAAGATGTCACTAAGACCCATGCTAGGGAGCCTACCTGTTTTCTTCTGGGAATTTTACGGTTTCAGGTCTTACATTCAAGTCTTTCAAACATTTTGAGTTCATTTTTGTGTCTGATACAAAGTAGGGGTCCCGTTTCTTTCTTTTGCATGTGGTTGTCTAGTTTTCCCAGAACCCCGTTTATTGAAGAGACAGTCCTTTCACCTTTGTGTGTCCTCACCTCCTTTGGCATAGATACATTGTCCATATGGGTGTAGGTTTCTTTCTGGGCTCTCAGTTCTGTTCTGTTGACCTGTGTGTTTCCTTTTGTACCAACGCTGTACTGTCTTGATTATAGCTTTGTAGTGTAGTTTGAAATCAGGGAGCACGATACCTCCAGCATTGTTTTACTGTTTCAAGATTGTTTTGACTATTTGGGATCTTTTGTGGTTCTGTACAAATTTTAGAATTATTTGTTGTAGTCCTGCAAAGTGTGCATTTGAACTTTGATAGGGATTGCATTAAATTTGTAGATTGCTTTGGGTAGGAGGGACTTTTTTAAAGATTAATATTTTTATTTATTTGTTTATTTTGAGAGAGAGACAGAGATAGCAAGACAGCGAGTGAGAGCGCGAGTAGGGAGGAGAGGAAGAAGGAGGCTCCACGCTGAGGAGGGAGCCCAACACAGGGCTCGATCCCAGGACTCTGGGATCTTGACTTGAGCCGAAGGCAGACGCTTAACCAACTGAGCCACCCCGGTGCTCCAGATGGACATTTTTATATAATATTCTTCCAATCCATGAGCATAGAATATCTTTCCATCTATTCATGCCTTCTTTAATTTCTTTAATTAATGCCTCATAGTTTTCAGTGTTCAAGTCTCTCACTTTCTTGGCTAAATTTATTCCTAGGTGTTTTATTCTTTTTGATACAATTGTCAATGGGATCGTTTTCTTATTTTCTCTCTCAGATGAATCGTTATTAGTGCACGGAAATGCCGTGAATGTTCTGTATATTGATTTCGTATCTTGCAACTTTACTGAATTCATTTATTAGGTGTAGTGGTTTTCTGGTATATTCTTTTTTTTTTTTAAGATTTTATTTATTTATTTGACAGAGAAAGAGACAGAGAGCACAAGCAGGCAGAGAGGCAGGCAGAGGCAGAGAGAGAAGCAGGCTCCCCACTGAGCAAGGAGCCTGATGCGGGGCTCGATCCCAGGACCCCGGGATCATGACCTGAGCCGAAGGCAGCAGCTTAACCCACTGAGCCACCCAGGCGCCCTTCTGGTATATTCTTTAAGGTTTTCTATTTAGAGTATCATATCCTCTGCAAATAGTGGCAGTTTTACTTCTTTCTTTCTGATTTGGATGCCTTTTATTTCTTTTGTTGCCTAATTGTTGTGACTAGGGCTTCTAGTACTGTGTTGAATAAAAGTGGTGAGAGTGGGCATCCCTGTCTTGTTTCTGTTATTACAGGAAAAGCTTTTAGCTTCTCACGTCTGAGGGTGGTGTTCACTATAGGATTGTCATACATCCTTTATTATGTTGAGGTACATTTCTTCTATACCCACTTTGTTTTGAGAGGTTTTCGACATCACAAACGGATATTGAATTTTGTCAAATGCTTTTTCTGCATCTATTGAGATGATCATATTATCTTTGTCTTTCATTTGGTTAATGTGCTTTATCCCATTAATTGATTGGCAGATGTCGAACATCCTAGTATCCCTGGAGTAAATCCCCCTTGGTCATGGCATATGACCCTTTTAATATATTGTTGGGTTCAGTTTGCTGACATTTGATTGAGGATTTTTACATCTGTGTTCCTGGCCAGTAATTGGTGTCAGGGCTGGTTTGGGCATAGGGGGTGATACAGGCTTTATAAAATATGTTGGAAAACTTCCCCTCCCTTCAATTTTTGGGAGGAGTTTGAGAAAGGCAGGTATTAAATCTTCCTTGAATGTTGGTAGAGTTCACCAGCAAGGCTACCTTGTTTTGGCCTTTTGTTTGCTGGGAGGCTTCTGATTGCTGTTAAAATCTCCTTGCTCCAGTAATCATTCTGTTCAGATTTTCTATTTCTTCAGGATCCAATCTTGGAAGTTTATATGGTTCTAGGAATTTATCCATTCTTTTTTTCTAGGCTAGGAAACCTATTTTCTCCAGGTTGTTCAGGGTGTCAGCACATCATAAGTCCCTGACGATCCCTTGTGTTTCTGTGGTTTGAGCCCCACATCTCCCCTCTCATTTCTGATTTTAGTTATATGAGTCCTCTCTCTTTTTTCCTTGGTTAGTCTGGCTAAGGCTTGTCAATTTGGTTTATTTTTTCCAAAGAAACAGCTCCTGGCCTCATTAATCTTATATACTGTCTTTTTAGTCCCCATTTCACTTATTTCTGTTCCAGTCGAATATGTTCTTCCACTTACTAATTTTGAGGTCTGTTCCCCCCCACCAGTTCCTTTAGATGTAAAGTTATATTGTTTATTTGAGATTTTTTCCTGTTTCTTGAGGTCAGCCTGCATCGCTACAGACTTCTGTCTTAGAACCGCCTCTACTCTCCCCTTCCCCTCTGATTTTGATGTGTTGTATTTTTGTTTTCATTTGTCTCTAGGTATTTGTATTTCTTCTTTGATTCCTTTTTCGACCCATTGGTTTTCTGGTAGCATGTTTTTTAATCTTCCTGTTTTTGTGGTTTTTCTCATTTTCTTCTTGTGATTAATTTGTGGTTTTATACCATTGTGGTTGGAAAAGGTGCTTGATAAAATGTCGGTTCTCTTGAATTTGTGGAGACTTCTTTTGTGCCCCGCCCGAGATCTATCCTGGAGAATGTTCCATGTGCCCTTGAGAAGAATGTGTTTGCTGCCGCTTTTGGGTGGAATGTTCTGTAAATATCCATTGAATCCATCTGGTCTAATGTGTCATTTAAGGCTGATGTTTCCTTATTCTTTGTTGTTGTCTGGATGATCTATCCATTGATGAAAGTGGGGTATTAAAGTCTTCTGCTAGTAGTGCATTGCTGTCAATTTCTCCCTCTAGGTGTGTTAAAATTTGTTTTATATATTTTGGTACTCCCTGTTGGATGCATGTGTATTAGGAAAAGTTACATCTTCTGGATTGACCTCTTCATCATTGTGTCGTTCTCCTGTTTGCCTTCCATTACAGTCTTTGTCCGCAGGTCATCTTGTGTAAATATCGCTACCCCAGCTTTCTTTTTATTTCCATTTGCATTGAATACCCTTTTCTATCCCTTTGCTTTCAGCCTGTAGGTGTTTTCCCTATGTGAACCTTGAGGTTCACATAAAATCTCCTATGACAATAGCAGTCTTTAAACTTTAAACACATTCTAAAGCTTTAACTTTTATTTCTCACCCCTGATGTTTTATATTGTTGATGACACGTTTTACATTTTTTGATTTTGTGCTTCCCTGAACTAATTATTGTGATTTTAGTAATTTTGCCTGTCATGTCTTTTCATCTTTATAGTTGCTTTATAAGTGATTGATTCACTATCTTTGCTATATATTTACCTTTTCCAGTGAGATTTTTACTTTTGTATGTTTTGTACTTGTAATTAGTGCCATTTCTTTGAAGTTAAAAGGAGCGTCCCTTTAACATTTCTGGTCGGACTGGTTTAGTGGTGATGAACTCCTTTAGCTTTTGCTTATCTGGAAAGCTCTTAATCTCTCCTTCAGTTCTAAATGATAACCTTGGTTGGAAGATTTTCCTTTCAGCACTTTAAATGAGTCATGCCCCTCCTTTTTGGCCTGGAAAGTTTCTGCTGAGAAATCTGCTAATAGCCTTGTGGGGTTTCCCTTGTACATAACAAGTTTTTCCCTTGTTCCTTTTTGGATTCTCTCTTTATCCTTAACTTTTACCATCTTAATTACAACATGTCTTGGTGTGGATCCTTTTTGGTTCATCTTGCTTAGAACTCTGGGTTTTTCAGTCCAAGATGGCTGATTCCTTCCTCCAGATTAGGGATGTTTTCAGTCATTATTTCTTCTTTTCTGGAAATTTCTCTCTCTCTTCTCCTTCAGGGGTTCCTGTAACACAAATGTCACTTCACTCGATGTTTTTCCAAAGGTCCCTTCAGATGTCTTTACTTTTCTTAATTCTTTTTTCATTTTGCTGTTCTGTCTGGGTGTTTTTTCATTGCTCTGTTTTCCAGCTCACTGATTTGTTCTGTTTCATCCAGTCTGCCACTGGACTCCACTAGTTTATTTTTCAGTTCAGTTATAACTTCCGTTTGGTATTTTCCTGTATTCTCTGTCTCTTTGTTGATGTTCGTACTGTGTTCACCCATTCTTCTCCCGAATTTAGGGAGCATCTTTATGACCATCACTTTGAACTCTTTATCAGGTGGATTGCTTATCTCTGTTTCATTTAATTCTTTCTTTAAGGTTTTGTCTCGTTTTTAAATTTGTAACATATTCCTCTGTTTCTTCATTTTGCCTTGCTCTGTGTTTATTTCTGTGTATTAGATGATTCACCAACCTCTCCCAGTCTTAAATGAATAGGTTTATATAGGGGTTGACCTATGGGGCCCAGAAGTGCAATCTCCTTGGTCACCAGAGCCAGGTGCTTAAGGGATGTCCCCTTTGTGGGCTGTGTGTGCCCTCCTGTTGTGGGAGGCTGTGGCTGTGGCTCATTGGTGAGTGGGGCTGGCTCCTGGCCTGGCTGGGGGTGTGCCCGTGGCTGCTGGGGTACATTGGTGGAGAGGACTCTCAGTGGAGTGCACTCACTGGCACTCACAGGTTACAGGGAGAATCCAAAATGGTGCCTACCCATACCCATGTTAGTAAGGTGGACTGAGATGCTCCTACCAATGGCTCCAACCTCAGCCCACTGGGAGAGCCCTTGATGTTTTCTGCCACTCTGGCAGACCCTTTAAGGTTGTGAGTAAATGGATTTTCTTTATCCGAGGTGTATGCTTTTTTCAAATTGGTGCTTTTGACTGGCTTCCGGGTTGAATGAGTGTGTACAAGCCCCGTAAGAGTGAGTTTTCTGTTCCCTTCAGTTTTCTAGCATTCCTGGATGTAATCCCCATTGATTTTCAAAACCTGGCATTTGGGGGGCTCGTCTCTCCTAGGCAGGATCTAAGGGTTGGGGTGCCTGAGGTTGGAGCTCGAATTCCTCATTCCTCAGGGGAGTTCTGTACCTTTGCTACCCCTCCCAATAGTGACGGGCCGTGGTGGGGCTTCTCCCTGGGGAGTCTGTGTCTCTGCCTCTCGTCTCATCTTGATGCTGTCCTTTTACCTTTGGTCGTGGAGGCTCTGTTCGTTCAGTTCTCAGGTCCCTTTCAGAGGGAATTATTCTATGAGTGGGCGTAGATTTTCGTGTTCGTGGGAGGAAGGGAGTTCAGGATCTTGTTACTCCGCCATCCTGAACCCAATTCCCTGCTGTTTCTTGGTTTATGGTTTACCAATTTTTGGACATTATGTTGTGCATCCCTGCTGGAAAAGGTTAGGATTTGACTCCCACTACCCACCTCCCTTTCCTGATCGTTCTGTTTGTTGCACTGGTAACTCTTGATAATGTACATAAGCTGGCCCGTCCTATTGCACTGACTTTCAGCTGACTCTCCCTTGTGTCATGGGGGTGTGGTAGAGCCTGGTACATCAACTCCTGAGAGCTGGCCGTGTACATTATCGCTTTCCTAGCTCCTTGTGCAGTGGTGTCCTGTGGGGAGCTGGCGATGGGCCACCTTAGAAGTATTTACACCACAGGAATCAGCCAACATGACAAACCAGGATTCCCTACTCGTTGTTAAATACTTGTCATCAGCACACCGCTGCCGGGCCCCTGACGGTCCCTTCTGGCCCTGAACCTGGTACAGGCTGAGGCTGAATTAGCTTTCCCCACCCCTCTCCCCCGAGGCTCAGCCAGCAGGCCCAGCCCAGCGACAACACCCTTCTCTCTGTGTCCCAGCAAAGCTTCGAGGCGCACCAGGATGAGACCGTGAGTGTGACGCACATGGTGAAGGCGGGCAGTGGCGTCTGGATGGCCTTCTCCTCTGGCTCCTCCATCCGCCTCTTCCACACCGAGACGCTGGAGCATCTGCAGGAGATCAACATCGCCACCCGGACTACCTTCCTCCTGCCGGGTGAGTCTGCTGCTGGGCCTCCAGCCCTGCTGTCCTGGGTCCGGCCAGGGGAGGAGCTGACCTTCGTGGAGCACCTGCCGTGGCCGGGCAGAGCTGCATCCCGGCCAGCCCGGGTTGTTAACCCTCATGGCCATGTCTGGCCAGCTGTGAAAACTGGGCCTCCAAGAGAGGAGGCAGTGAGGCCGGGATTCGAACTCAGGGCTGTCTTTCCCAGACCTCTCTTGCTGTCATCACTCTTCTGTCTCCCTTCTCGCGGGTAGTGAGGTTCCGAGCTCAACAGACTCTCCCAATTCGGGCTGCTGCTGAAAAGTCATACTGGGTGGGAAACCAGGCCCCTCCACACCTGCCACTTCTCAGGCCGTCCAGAATCCCAGTTCTATCTCATGTCATGCACAGACTGTAAAGTAGGGGGGAAGAGAGAAGGCTGACCAGAGGTCTCTTTCTTTAGGGGTTTTTCTAAGAAAGGCAACTGTCTTGGTTTGCTGGCTGGGGTTTGGAGGCAGGAGCAGAGTGAAGGGCATGGATGTCATCCCCTTGGGGCCTTGCTTCCTCCTGCTGAGCCGTTGGTGATACTCAGTGGAGAAGAGGGAGATTGGAGCCCACCTAACACTCTGCTACTCCCTGCGTCGGCCCAAGGCCCCCGTGGAATCGGCTCCAGGCAACCCCCTTGCCATCTGCTGCCCAAGATGCTGCCCAGGGCCCGCTGGCTGCGCCGGAGGGAGCCAGGCCAGACACCTGCTCAGGGCCCCTTCCCACCCCAGCCGGCTTTAGCGCTTGGCCCTGCTTCCACCAGACAGACTGGTTTGCGAGGATACAGAGGCTGTGTCCTGTCCAAGCTGGGCCGGGTTCAGCAGCTGGGAGAGCTGAGGGGCCCTGGGGCGAGGACATGGGGCTGGCCTGGCAGGTGGGGAGCTAATCGTTACAAGGACTCAGCAGATGGGCCACGTGGAGGCCAGGGTGACCACGTGCTGAGCTGGGGGTCTGATCTCCCCATCCTATGAGGCCGGGCCGAGGGCAGGCATATTAGCCAGAACCTAAGGGGCTGTGGGGGCCTCTGTCTTACCAGAGGCCTGGTCCCTGACTCCAGCTAGGGGGCCCAGAGATCACCCTGGATCCTGCTTCCTCCCGGCCAGTCACAGTAGTGGTTCCCGAGTCTGGACTGGTGGTGATGGGGCCGGGCGGTTGCTAAGCCCAAGATCACTGGTGGCAGTGACCGAGCGTGATGGCCGCCTGCCGCGCACCCTGGCCCAGCCCTGCACGGAGCCGGGCCCAAGGGTCTCAGATATGGGGTCTCACTTCACGGTAACCCACGGAGCGGGGATGGTCCCCATTGTACACACGTGGAAGCTGTGGTTTGCTCAGCAGGAAGACGTGGCTTGTTGGTGGTCCTGCGGCGGGCCAGAGGCAGGGCTGGGAGGCCCCTGAGAGTCCCACCGTGGGGAACAGGGGAGAGATGGTTTCAGAGGTGGCCAGAGTCCCGTCTGGGCCACTGTAGGGCTCGGGCGGCTCTCACTGCCCCCAGGAGCCTGTGGTCCTTCTGTGGGACCAGAGGTGGTTCCTGGCGCCAGATAAATGCCTTTAGGCGTGGGAAGACGCCTTGCCCAGGCTTGTGGCAGGCGCATGAGGAGAATAAATGCGCTTTCTGGGATGTGCTGTGTGGGCTCGGTGCGACCTGGGTTAAGGCTCTTGTCCTGCTCTTTCCTTTTTCCTTCCTAACCGGCCTTTCTTCCTTCCCTCCCCTGTTCCATCTTCCTTCAGTTTCATTGTATTTCACAGTATTTAGCCATTATACAAGGTAAATCCATTTTAACTACAATAAAGATTTCTTTATATCACAAAACTATCTCCATTTACGCTGATAGCTAAATTATTTCAGGCTAGCAGAACAACAAAAAAAGTGGGCCTTTTAAATCTCTGCGGGGCAGGGGAGGGGAGAGAGAGGATCCATTTGTTGTACAGTCGGAGGTCGTCGGTGGGACTGGTGGGGAGACCCGGCTGCGGGTCCACGATCGCAGGCCCTCCGCACAGCTGTGGCTTTACTGTGTCAGCTTCAAATGCATCTGCTTGTCCACTGGCTTACTTGTCCTTGGCTGTTCTCCTTTAAGAAGGAAGGGCATCCGCTGTCCTCATGACTATGTCTGAGACAGGGAAATGGAGACCTGGGAGGTGAAATGACCAGAGGTCACTGCCGAGGAGGCCAGAGCCAGCACCCTAATTGCAGCCTCGCAGACTTACTGTATAGCATTCCCGGTCCTGGGCCTCAGTTTCCCCATCTATACAGGGGAGAGCCAAGATCCAAGTGGGAGCTTGGTTGTGGGGTATAGGACAGACCAGAGCTGGAGTCAGGTTGGCTCTGTAGCCCTCCAGCCCCATGATGGGCAGTGACAGGGAATCCTGGGGATCCCTGGTCCCTACCTCCCAGGGAGGTTGGGCTCCATCTGAGGCAGTGCAAAGACAGTGCCCTCAGTCCCTGGCTCGGGGGGAGGCCCAATCCCTGGTGGGTGACAGGTGGGTGACACCACTAACATCATCTCCATCCTCATCCTCGTGGCCATCCCTGGCCCCCCCTACACCTGCTCCGTGGGCCACACCTTGCTGCTCGGCCCCACGGTCCCGTCCATGTCCTTCCGGCTGCACCTGCTACGTCCAGCAGACAGAAGCCACTTCTCACTCACTAGACTTCCCCAGGGCTGGCACATCGGGGACAGAGGCTGAGGTCCCCGGGTGCAGGGCCTCCCCGGAGGTCCCCAGGGGTTACTGCCCTGGGTCCCCGTCCCCAAGCCTGGCAGTTCCTGGTCAGCCACACCTGTCCGGCCTAGACCCCTGCGGGCCGAGAGGAGCGGGGCCAGAGCTGCCGCAGGGGAGGGCAGCTTCTGTACCCCCCATGCCGTGCCCCGGCCGGAGGACAACAGGACAGGAACCTTCTTTATTAGACATTTTCTAAAAAAGGCTTTTAAGTATTTTTTCTTCCCCCATACCACCAGACGAAATAATTGCATAATTAGTAATAAATTTGTTCCTCTTCTAAGTGTGGATTTTTTTAAGGGCGTGTTAAAAATTTATCGCGCTTCCTTCCCCCGACCCCTTTCTTCCACTCATGTACCCGACTGGTATTAATGCATTTTTGAACCCAAACTCCCCCCTCCTCTTAACTAGACAGGTCATTAATAAAATGTTCTTCGGGAGCCTGAGCTTTTTAAAGTTGTCTGTCTGCAGATAGATGGCTTGGGTGAGTTGAATACCGCCGCATTAAGTCTCTGTGATAAAATATTTATCCACCATTAGAATTTTTTTTCTCTTTCGGACTGTTTGTGGAGTGTCTTGCTCTTTTCCTCGAGGCAGAGGAAGGGCTTTAGAACGAGGTCTGCAGATGAAGTCGTTTCTCAGTTCTGGCGCCTGCTGCCCTCCTTGGTGTCTGCAGGGTCTCGGTTGTCCAGTGGGGACCGGGGAGACATGGGGGCAGTGGGGAGTGGTCTCTCACAGGGCTCATGGCCCCAGGGGGCCCTGGAGAAGGAGGTGAGGCAGAAAGATGAAATGTGCCCGTTTGCTCTCTCGGCTTCATTATTTTTGTGGGTTTATGGCTCTGATGGAGCTGATGGTAAGCCACGAGCCCAGGTCCTTTCCATAATCACAGACGTTATCCCAACGGCCTCTTTTCATTGATTGCGCTCGCTGGGCTCAGAGCCGGGCCCACTGTGCGTCTGCATTACACACACATGTATAATTCTAATAATCATAAAATGCAGTGAGGTCGGTTCCTAATCCTCCCTGACAGATGACAGAAAGAAAGCGGCTCGTCAGCTCGCACATCTAGTATGTAACGTCAACACCCGTGTCCTTTGTCACTTTTCTGTTCACGTCTGTTTGTCCCGGTATCGTTCCCTCGTGTGCTTGGCAGGTGCGTGGCTGCCCTCACCAGGCTTCCCCCTGGGGAGCCATCGGTGAGAGAGAGATGGGGCCCCAGAGACCTTGACCCAGCCCAGTAGGGAACCAGGTTGGTGGAGGGGGTGGGTGGCAGCCAGCACGGACTCCAGGAGGGCGGGGAGCACCGGCGCTGGCCTGCAGCCTGCTCGGCTGGCTTGGCGGCTTCGGCTTCTGAACCTGTCCAGGCGTGGGGCCGAGTCCCAGCTCCACAGACTCCCAGCCCCGTTTGTGAAATCGCCTTTGCTGTCCAGAGACGACCTGGCTTTTCTGGCTGGGTTCGCAGCCCCACACTGGTTCAGGCCCGCGAAGAGGGCTCTCTGAGTTTGGGCCCCGTTGCCTGGAGCATTTGTCCCACTGCCTGCCGTCACTTGCATGTGTATCTCAAGCTGCACATCTAGGCGACAATGTGGCCTTCCCCCCAGGCCTGCTCCCCCATCTGAGTCCGAGGCACTGCCATGCACCCAGCTGCTTGAGACAGAACACCTTGATTCCTGTCCCCTCTCCCTACCCACTCGAGTCTGTCAGTGGGTCTGTCCATCTGGTTCAAAATGGATCTCGAATGCGCCGGCTTCTCATCTTCTTCCAGGACACCATGGTGTCTCGCCACCACCATCTCTGCCTGGCTGGTCTGCTTGCTCCCTCCCTTCCTGTCCTCCACCACTCTGTGGCTAAAGTGCTCCTCCAAACCGGGTCACCCACTCCTCTGCTCACACCTTCCAGTAGCTTCTCACCTTGCTCAGAGTGTACAGTCTGGTCCTTACCCTGGTCCATCTGCTCTCTAGCTGTCTGGAATTTGCTCCCATCCCCAAGCTGGGCTGGCTATAGTCTGCTCCTGCCACCCACTCATTCTTGCCCCGGGGCCTTTGCACGTGCTGTGCCCCAATCCTTAGCTGTGACCCGGCGTGGCTGCGTCTTCCTTGCCCTCCAGACCTCACACCCCCATACCTGCTCCCCATCCTTCCAGAAGGCAGGGTGAGGCAGGAGACTTGGGAATCCTCCTGCCCACTCCCTGCCCCATCCCCCATTTGAATTCTCTTCCTGGTGTTTATGTTCCTTGTTTTCACTTCCCCTTTGCCCTCTCTGGAGGGTGCTAATGCGATAGCCACTACTACAGTGAAAACTGAATGAAATGAAACGTTCAGTGCCTCCGTCCACCAGCCACATTCCCTGTGCTCACTAGCCACGTGTGGCTAATGGCTGCAGAACTGAACTGCGTGATCGGTAAAATTTCCATCACCACGGAGAGTCCTAGAGTGTTTGCTCTCCAAGCTGAACTGTGTGCGGCTCCTGCCGTGCCTGCAGCCCTGGGTGCCTAGTCCCGTGCCCAGGAGGCCCTGGGATGTTCCGGGGTGCTGGGCGAACGGGTCAGTGGTGGGAGAGCACACTGTGTCGGGCAGTGCTGTGTGAACCCCAACATGATAACCCTGGGGAGCCCCCCGTTCTGCTTGGAGAAAGCCCATACCCCCACCCGTGTGGAGCTACAGTCATTTGCTCGAGAGTAGAGAGGCGGCCACAGTGTAGACGGTCATTGGCGCGTGGGAGCTCAGCTCCCACCCTGCGCCCACGAGCTGGGTGACCGCTTTGGACCTTAGTATCCGCCTCTGGAAAATGGGCACACTGCTCCTGTCCTGCACATCTCCCAGCTGTCGCGAGGCTTCCTTCAGACCGCAACAGGTGTATGTGTGCTTTAGATGGTCCAAAGCAGCATTTCTCCAAGTGCGGTCCCCGGACCAGCAGCAGCTGCGTCACCTGCATACTTGCTGGAAATGCAGTTTAGGGGCTCACCTCCGGGGGCGGGGAGGGGAGCCTGGCCGGGGGTGCGGATGCCTGCCCAGTTTGCTGGTTGCATCGTTTCACACATCCCATGGCGTGGATGTGAATTTCCTTTCAGGGAGGGTGAGCCCCTTGTTTGGGGGGGCGGCAGACAGATTCAGCCATTCAAAAAGGGCTCGCTCCTGCGAACAGGCCCTCGCTCCTGCCCCTTCCCCTTGCCCAGAACTGTGAACAACAGAACAGCAGTAGTAGTGGCCGGTGATGCCAGTCTGTGCGTGCCGTGGCCCAGGCATGGGGTTCAGTGGTTTACGTTCATTCATTGACTCATTTAATCCTCAGGACGAGGCTGTGAAAGAACATCACCGTCCCCTTGTGCTGCTGAGGAAATGGCAGAGAGAGGCTTAGGGACTGGCTTGGGTCGCGTAGCTGGGAAGTGGCAGCACCGGGCCCTGGAGCCCACAAGGCGTGCAACCCCCCCCCCACCCCCGTAAAGAGTGGAGGGACCCCAGCGCTCTCCCTGCCACCGCTCATCTCGCTAAAATGAAGAGACAGCAGCAGGGGCAGAGCCAGACAAGAGCTAATGTGGACCGACATCAGCAGCCTGCCTGCTCCTGGTGCGGAGTGGTCCGCAGCACTGCTGGGGGGCCGGGAGCTGCTGGGGCGCTCGGCCTTCACCCGGGGGAAGGACCCACGTGGGCAGGACGGCAAGCCTGCGCTGGAAACCGAGGGGCCAGCCCTCCCATCCCACTGCTTGTATCCACAGTGGCCCCCGCCCTGTGTATCTGCATCTCCTTCATCCTCAAAGCCGTGCCCCCTGTGGAGCGCCCCCATGGGCCAGCACTGGGCTCTGTGGCACTACCCCCTCCCATCCTCATACAGCCCCACTGTATCCAGGTGGAAACTAAGGCTCGGGGCTGCAAGGGCCGGACCCCAGCCAGGTCAGCCTGTCAAGCCCGCGTCCTAACCACAGCCCCATCCAGCTTCCTGCTTGTCTCACGGGAGGAGCCAGACCACGCCCCTGCCTCACCCTGAAGCCCCCAGAACCCACTGCCATCCCCCCAGGAGGGGGGCAGCTCATGCTGGCTTCTCTTTCCACAGGCCAAAAGCACCTGTGTGTCACCAGCCTCCTGATCTGCCAGGGTCTGCTCTGGGTGGGCACTGACCAGGGTGTCATCGTCTTGCTGCCTGTGCCTCGGCTGGAAGGCATCCCCAAGATCACAGGTGAGGCTCCAGAACTGGTCTTGGCAGGGCCCGGCAGTCAGCTGCAGATGGCTGGGGAGGGTGAGCCTTGTGCTCAGAGGTTTATGCTCTCTTCTGACATGGGGATCCTTCTCCAATGTCCCCTGTCATCCCAGGAGGCCCTGTGGCACAGTGGAGTTATGTCACCCCACCCCGAGGTCTCCCAGCTGCTCTCTGGGTCTCAGTTTTCTAATCTGGCCAATGGGCACAATAGCGTGTGTGGGTCAAGTGGCTTCAGGATTGGTGGAGGCCCCTGACTAGTGGCTGGGCCCCTCCTGTCCCCTCCCCATAGCAGCTTCAAAATGTCCAGGTTCCAGAGACTGACGTAACAAGGCTCCTAGGGAAGGGGTCTGCATGCAAATGTGTTCCTATGGAGCAGTGGGAGGTCTGCCCTGACGGGTGGTGCTAGGGCCAGGAGAACAAGGGCCGGATCAGGGAGGACCCAGAACCCTGGGCCCCTCTCTGCCTCTGCCCCGAGAGTGATGAGCAAGGGGTCTCCTCCAGCTGCAGGGCTGGGGTGGGCAGGGTGGGAGGGGGAAGCCCTGGGGAGGTCCCGCCCAGCCAGAACAGGAGCACCCCCTCTTCCTAAATCCCAAAGTCACCTGTTTTCATCACACAAGTCATCTGGTTCCTCATGGCGTTGGTCTTTGGGAGGTGGGGAGGCATCAGGCAGAGACCATGTGCTGACCGTCTGCTGGAGGTGGCTGAGGTCCGGCTTTGGGGGGGCAGGTTCTAGGAGAGCAGGTGTTCTGGTACCTCGGGGCCCAGAGACCGGGGAGCTGGGCAGGCTGTGGGCGGAGTCAAGAAGGATGTGCTAAAGCCCGAATTGGGCTTTAGGGGATGGGTGTAGCATCAGGTGGCTGGGGAAGGCTCTGCGGGCAAGGTCAATGGCTCGAGCGAGGGCACACAGACGTGTGGCTGGCGCAGGCGGGGGCTGCGGGGGCTGTCACACTGACAGTCCCCCCAGTGGTTCATAAGGTCACTCCTGTTCCCTGTCCCACCCCTGCACAGCAAGTAGCCCTAGAGCGTGGGAGAGCCCTTCCCCAGACCCAAGGCCTTCCGGAACGTTCCAACAAATGTCCAAAACAATAACCACCAGCCAGAAAGTTCTCTGAGAGAGGTGGGGTGCCTCCTATCAAGCCCTGGGCCTTTGGGCCCCTTCTCCCCGTTCCTTTCATCCAGGGAAAGGCATGGTCTCGCTCAACGGTCACTGCGGGCCTGTGGCCTTCCTGGCCGTGGCTACCAGCATCTTGGCCCCTGACATCCTGCGGAGTGACCAGGAGGAGGCCGAGGGGCCACAGGCAGAGGAGGACAAGCTGGACGGGCCGGCGCCCGAGCCCACGCCCACGCCGGCGAGCCACGTGGGCCGAGAGCTGACCCGAAAGAAGGGCGTCCTCCTGCAGTACCGCCTGCGCTCCACCGCACACCTGCCGGGCCCGCTGCTGTCCGTGCGGGAGCCGGCGCCCGCCGACGCCTCGGCCCTGGAGCACAGCGAGGAGGACGGCTCCATCTACGAGATGGCCGATGACCCCGATGTCTGGGTGCGCAGCCGGCCCTGCACCCGCGACGCCCACCGCAAGGAGATCTGCTCCGTGGCCATCATCTCGGGGGGCCAGGGCTACCGTAACTTTGGCAGCACCCCCCCGGGGGGCAGCGGGAGGCCGGCCCCGTGCGGGGAGACGGACAGCGCCCTCCTCATCTGGCAGGTGCCCTTGACGCTATAGTCCTTGGCCCGGCGGGCACATAGCCGCAGGCTGCGGGGGGCTCTGGGCTGCTGGGGGCCCCTCCTGCCCTCTGGGCCCCGCTGCCGGCAGCACCGGGTAGACTCACCTTCCAGGGACAGCAAGGATGGGCCTCCGCCTCCTGGAACTACCTTGGCAGAGAACTTCTTCCTTTTTTAAAAAAAAGAATATTTCAGAGTGTTTGGGGGAGGAGTCTGGGTTTGGGGAGAGGATTCCTCTGGAGGAAATGGCCTTCTTTTTAAAAGCAAAAAAAAAAAAAAAAAAAAGAAAGAAAAAACACAAAACCTCGAGACTGCCTGGCAAGGCCAGCCCCTGTCATGCGGCCGAGCGGGGCTCCGGGAAGGGTGTGTGCGCGGGAGTGTCTGCGAGCGTGTGGGCTGCTGTGTGGACATGTATAAATACGTACATACATACGGTGTATATTATGTGTATAAATGAAGTCTGTACATATTGGAGCTCTGGGAGATGCTGGAATAAAAGACGAGAATAACGTGAGCTCTTGGGTTGACTTTCTGTCTTCTGAGATGTGATGGGGAAGCGACGGCTGTCGGGCGACGGGGCTGTTCAGGAAGCAGGAGCACCAGGGAGACCTCACCCCGCAGCACAGGCCCTAGAAGGAGCTGTGTGATGCCCTCGCCGCTGGCCACGTGTCGTTTTCTACTTTTGTAATTAAAGAAAAGGAAATGAAGTCACAGATTCGGTTCCTGATCCCACAGGCGCTTCTCCAGTGTGTCTTGAAGAGCCCGAGCCACGAGCTGCGTGCCAGCCGTCCTGGACAACATAGACCTGTTCCCATCATCCCAGAAAGTTCTGTTTTATCGAGAAGAGGCTCTTGGGAGCTTCTTTTTTGAATAGTTTTTGGGGAGAAGGCTGCCCCCCACCCCCACGCTCTGGATGGGGGTGGAGGCAGGTGGCCTTGGCACCTGTCCCTGCTTCCCTGGGAGGGAAGACATCGGAAGGGCTTCACCGCGGGGAGGATGGGGGTCGGGGGCTATTGCTGTGGGCGATGGGGCGAGGCAGGGAGGGGGCTGGGAGAGGAGGGGTGAGTTCCAGACGGTGGTGGCAGAGCCCAGGCTGTGGGAGGGGCGCTTGGGTCCCTGGCTTCCTTCTGCTGGCTCAGTCTCCATCCTTAGATTTCTAGAGCTTCCTTCGGGGTGGGGTGGGGGGACAAAGCCAATACCCACCACCCAAAAGGGAAGTATTTTCTCCAACCTCCTACCTACCACCTCCCTGGCATCTGTCCCCTCGTCTGTCCACCCACCACCCGCCCACCTGTGGGGCCTCCCTTTCTCAGTCACTGGCGGCGGCGCCGGGTGGCGGGGGTGGGGGGAGGCAGAGATCAGGTGGGAGGCAGCGCTGTCAATGGGACCCAGCTGGGCAGCTCCATGGGCTTCCATGGACGCTCTGGGAACTCGGGGGAGAGCCACCATGGAGGGGGAGGCCACTTCAGCCAGGTGCTAACCCTCTGGTGGGGTCTTGTCCACTGGAGAAGCCACGCCCTCATTCCTCTCTTTCACAAACCCCCTGGGCTCCCGTTCTCAGACACCCTATTAGCCGAGTGGAGGGCAGGCGTCAGGGCCAGCGGCTAAGGGCTTGGAGGAGGTCAAGGGTGCTGCAGGGGAAGGGGAAGGGCCTCCAGGTGGAAACAGCCTGTGCCAAGGTGGGCTGTGCAGGGGCTGATTTATTCCCATAAGCAAGCAGTCTGGCATGGGTCCCCTGGGAGAGGAGCAGGGAGCTGTGTCGGCGGGGGGTTGGGGTTGGGCCCTGGACGCTGAGCCTTCAGGAACTGGACATTCTGTTCCGGGTGTGTCCATCTTCTCTGAATGTCAGTTCCCCTTTTAGTATCAAAGGGAGACTCACCAGTGTCCTGCCTGCTGCTTGTGGGTGAGGAACTAACATGCCTTGATCCCCTGAGTCAAATGCTGGTTGAGACTTTTCCTAGAACAGTCACCGGGAAGTTGCAGCCACTTGGGGCACCGAGCGAGCCTGGGGCCTGGGATCTGGCAGGTCTGCGTCCATAGAAGACCTGCCGTGTATCTTCCAGCGTGTCCCTTCACCGCCAGGCCTCAGTCTCCTCATCTCTATAATGGGGATGATGACACCTCAGTGAATTGCTGAGGACAAGTGCAAACCTCTTCATAGCCTGTTTCAAATGACTTAGGCAGACCGTCCTGGCAAGAGATTCCCCCTTGTGTGCAGGAACGGGTGTCTGGGAACTCTGTGGGTCTCTTAGATCATAGACCTACAGATTGCTCAGCTGAAGGGGACCCGGGAAACCCATCATCGAGAAACTGGCGGACTTAGCGACCATCACGAGATTATCATATCCGTCAATGGCCCCTGTCCCGAGTCTTTGCCAGCCGAGCGAGGGGGCGTCGGAAAGGGCTCCGGAGACGTGAAAACGCGTGGAGGACCTGCCTGGCATGGGAGGGAAGCCTTTGCTTTAGGTATTGATTAGAGAATCAGTAACCGTGGCACTTTGGGCGGGATCATTCATCCCCACGGCTGCTCCCCTGCCGTGCTCCCCTCATTCTGCAGGTGGGGGACCCAGGGCTCACTCACCTAAGTAACTCCCCGAGGAAGTATCAGGGCCAGACTCTTCCCACCCAGGCCACTCCACCTCCAAGAGCGAAACTTCGGAGACAGATGGACCAGAGTTCCCAGTATGCTGTCCCCACTTACTGGCCGTGTGACGTCAGGCAAAAACACCTTAACCTCTCTGTGTCTAAGGACAGAACAACAGTCTAGGCCATGGGAACTGAGTGCCATTCTTTTGGGATATATGGAAAAGCCTACTTTGTGCCAGGGTAGACTGTGCTCTGGAGAGGGAACACCGAGGAGGGGAGGGAGAAATGTCGGGGAGGGGGCTGAAGATGTGGAGTGTGGTGTCCGGGGAGGCCGCACTGAGGAGGTGGCCTCTGAGCCAAGACCTGAAGGAGGAACAGACATCAGGCCGTAGAATGTTCTGGACAGGGGGAACAGCATGTGCGAGGTGCCGAGGCAGGAACTGGGGTTGCGGGAGTGGGAGACGGTCACGAGTTCTGGGTTGGATCACAGAGGGACTTTGCCTTGTCCTTGGTGACATGGGAGGTCGTCGGGAGGTTTTGAGGAGAAGAGTGACACCACCTAACAATTCTTTTGGCTGCTAAGTGGAGGCTAATCTGCAGGGGGCTAGGGTAGAATTGCGGGAGCCAAAAGACCACCGAGGAAGCCGTTGCAATATCCTGGGGCATGCTGCGGCTGGCGGGGCCAAGGCGGCCACGGCGGGTGTGCTGGATTCTGACGCCAGGGTCCATAGGTTTTGCGGGTGGGTGGGCAGGAAGTAGAGAAGGGGAGTCAAGGTTGACCCCAGGTGTCTGGCCTGAGCGGCTAGAAGGACAGAGTTGCCGTTTCCTGGGGCAGGAGGTGGGGGAGATTGGGAATTGGGTTTGGGGCGTGTTATACCGAGTTGCCGCTGATCATTTCGTGCAGACAGGACAGTGACTATGAGTTTGGAGCTCGAGGGGGAGGGTCCAGGTGAGAGAGAGGTGTGAGCCGGACCAGATCTCCAGGGAGCAGAGGAGGCCGGGGGTTAACGTCCTGGAAGCCATGTGGGGAGTGTTGGAAGGAGGAGGGAGCCATCTTCTGGGTCTGGTGCCATGGACAGAACTGACCTTGGGAGCAGCAGGGGCCTGGGTGTGGTCTGAGGCCAAGGTGGGCTCTGTGCCTTTGTCCTCTGCCCCTTGCCAGAGAGGGAAAAGGGCCTTTTCTTCACCCGGGTGAGCAGGCACAGTGGGGACCTGTGGAGAGGAGGCGGGTGCTCCCGACCCACCTTCCAGTTGGGATTCTGCACAGCTGCCAAGGGGGCTCTCGGGCTGAGGGCAGGTGGCTCACCCTCCACCTGTGGGGAGCCCAGTCGCTGCTCCCTCCTGCCGCCCTCCCGCACCCCCAAGCCCCAGAACCCTCCCCAGCTAGGGCATCTCAGACCCAGCCCTCCTCTGCCCCGCTCTCCCTCCCTGGGGGGCATGCAGGGAACACCGCTCCCTCCCCACAGTGCTCGTCCCACTTCAGGCTTCCTGACTTTCTCCTGGACTGGTGAGGGCTTCGGGTGTGGGGCAGGGGTGCCATTTTCCGGCCCAGGAGCCCTGGTAGTCCTCAGGCCTGTCCCCTCAAGTCTGTCCTATTTCCGTCTTGCTGCGGAAACTGGGATTTCTTGCCTGGGAGAGTGGCTCAGCAGCCCACGGGCATCTCTGTGCTCAGACACTCTTGCTTCGTAAAAGGAAGCGGCTTGGCCTGTGTTCCCCCAGAAGGACTAGCTCCTGGCACTCCAGTCAGCCTCCTGGCTCAGCCAAAGAGAGAGTCCCTGTGGCTCCCAGGACTTCGCGCACTGCCAGAGGCGTACATAGGGGAGCTGGCTTTTAGGACTTTAAAATGTTTTCTTCTGGGGCACCTGGGTGGCTCAGTGGGTTAAGCCTTTGCCTTCGGCACAGATCATGATCTCAGCGTCCTGGGATCGAGTCTGCAACGGGCTCTCTGCTCAGCGGGGAGCCTGCTTCGCGCCCCCCCCCCCCGCCCCCGCCTGCCTCTCTGCCTACTTGTGATCTCTGTCTGTCAAATAAATAAATAAAATCTTTAAAAAAAAATGTTTTCTACTCCAGCAAAGCCAGGCTTCGAGGGGATAGAGAGTCTTGCTACGGACAGAAAAACATGACATTTAGAACTCAACGCTGGTCGTCTGTTCTAGGCTGTACTCCCTGTCTCAGCCTGCTCAGGCTGCTGTAACAAATTACCAGGGGCTGGGACAATTTGTTTCTCCCGGGTCTGCAAGTGGGGGAGTCCAAAATCAAGGTGGTGGCTGATTTGGCGTCTGGTGAGAGCCCTCCTCCTGGCTTGCAGATGCCTACCTTCTTGCTGTGTCGTCCCCTAAGGGAGAGAGAGGAAGCTCTGGTCTCTCTTCCCTTTCTTCCAAGGGCGCTGATCCCATCACAGGGTTCCGCCCTCATGACCTCATCACCCCCCAAAGGCCCGACGTCCAAATACCTTCACGGGGAGGGGGGGTGTTAGGGCTTCCACACATGAACTTTGGGTGGGAGGGGGGGTGTGGACGGTGGGGGTGGGGTCTGCAACTCGCAGGGAGCTCCAGTTCTGGAAGGGACGGGCTGGCCGGGCTTGTTTCCAAACCCTGGACCCAATAGGAGAGCCCAGCTGTCCCTCCCTGGGGCCAGGTCAATGTCAGGCTTCTGGGGACAGTCCTTCTGCCACCCACAGGATTTGTGTGACTGCCGTCTGGCCCCCAGCCCTGTGAAAGCCGATACACACATTTACAGGACAAGGACCTGTGTCCCTGTTCTGTGGTGGTCGCAGCCTCCGCAACCTGTCTTCTGTGGGCCTGATACCTGCTTTCTTTGGATTGCAAAGCTTGTGCATGTGTGTTCACATGGGTGGTGGTCACATGGGATAGAACCTGAGCTTCTGCGACGCACCATGGGGTATTAATAGCACTGGACGTGCTAGTCTGATGGGTGAGACAGAGCCACTAAACTGGGACGTTCCAAGTCTGATGGGGGAGAAGTCCTGGTTCTCAGGGAACTCACAGTCTGATGGAGGACTCAGAGTTCCCATCACCTAGGCTGATAAGGAAACTGCTAGTCTGATGGGGGAGACCCAGCCCTTCTCTCACAGTTTGATGGAGAAGACACAGTGTCTGCTTAGAAGGAGACCCTTGTTTGATTGGGGAGATACATTCCTGCCTTCAGAGGGCTCCCCAGTCAGATGGTGGAGACTCCCAGGTTGAAGTGGGAGATAAGTCCCTTGCCCTTGGTGAGCGCCCAGTCCAAGAGGGGAGACAGGACCCTCCACCGTGAAGAGACCTAATAATGAGGCACACAACAGAAACTTTTTTTAAACAATGCCGACCTAATTACGGTGCTGCTGAACCACTCAAACTCCTCATTTACACATTCCTGGGGAAATGGCAAATAGCAAGAATGTGTAAATTGAGGAAAATTAATATAATTACCCGAGCTATTTCTT
Organism: Martes martes; assembly: GCF_963455335.1. Taxonomy (NCBI): domain Eukaryota; kingdom Metazoa; phylum Chordata; class Mammalia; order Carnivora; family Mustelidae; genus Martes; species Martes martes. Next base: position 179,064,784 of record NC_137891.1, on the reverse strand, counting down.
GTCATCTTTTCATATCAACAGAAACCACAAACCTTTCCTAGTGAGAAGTGTGGCCATTACAGGCTCTCTCCTGGAGGCAGACAGCTGGCTCTCCCTCCGCAGGGAACAGGTGCTTACAGGTGCCCGGTGCACCTGCAAGCCAGCCCCGCCAGGTGCACCAGGGAGCATGGTGGAGAGGGCTCTGGGCCTGGAATCGGGAGACGTGGTTTGAGTTTGGTTTGCATGGGATCCACGGGTCCCTGCACCTCTGGGAGCTGAAGTCCTGGCTGGTACTAGTCCAAGTGTGCTAATCCGTCTATTGGGTCCGGGCCCCGTGTCAACTGCGTTGTACTTTTGATCCCAGTGAATCACCACAACCTTGCCCAGAGGGTTTCTTTATTACCTTCGCTTTACAGACAAGAAAACCGAGGCTGGGGCAGGAAGTCCCCTGCCAAGGGTCAGACAACACAGAAGAGGACACCAGGGCTACAGCCTCAATGCCCATACCCTTGACCCTGCACTACCTGCCCCCATCCTCGGTGGTAGATGGGGGCCCGTTTTCTGGCCCCGCCCCTCCACTCCGCCCCCTGAGGATGCTGTGCTAAGACAGGTGCACAAACGCTGATCCAAGCTACGGACTGTTGGCAAACCCTTGGCCTTGGTGTGCTCTTGGGAACGTGGGGGTATTAACGGCATTGTGTGAATGGGCTGTTTTGAGGATGAAAGGAGTTAATTCATATAAAAAATCAGAGCAGCTCCTGGCCCCATGGTGTCTGGATCCGAGATGCTCCTCTTCAGAGTGTTAAATGCCCAGGCATGCAGAGAAGCCTTTCGTACCTTCTTTAGAGACGCATAGCTGTTTCCGCCGGCTTGGAGAACCCAGCAATTTGTGCAGAAACTTCTATCTGTTCTATCAGCTTAGGGCACACAATGTCAATACAGCTCATCAAGCTCTTTTAGAAAATAATAGCAAAGGGCCATACACACAGTACGGAGAAATAGGCATCTCATCGTGGGCCATTTAGTGGGTCCAGAAAACAGACCATGGACGTTCACAGAAAATGTGCTTTAGTTTGAGCCAGTGGTCCTTCAGCAAGTGTCTGCTGCGGGCTGCTGGGTGCCGGCTTCCCGGGGCGGGGGGTGGAGCCCTGGGGCCTGTGCCGCGAATGCGCTGGCGCGGTCCCTGCCTTCCTGGAGCTGAGCACCCAGCCTCATGGGAACAGAGTTTTGAAAAGATGAGGTTCCACGGGGCATCTGGGCGGCTCAGTGGGTTAAGCTGTCTGACTCTTGCTTTTGGCTCAGGTCATGATCTCAGCGTCCGGGGATCGAGCCCCGTATCAGACTCTTAGCGGGGAGTCTGCTTAAGATTCTCTCTCTCGGGCGCCTGGGTGGCTCAGTTGGTTAAGCGACTGCCTTCAGCTCAGGTCATGATCCCGGAGTCCAAGGATCGAGTCCCATATTGGGCTCCCAGCTCCTTGGGGAGTCTGCTTCTCCCTCTGGCCTTCTCCCCCTCATGCTCTCTCTCTCTCCTTCTCTCTCTCTCACATAAATAAAATCTTTAAAAAAAGATTCTCTCTCTCCCTCTGCTCCTCCCCTTCCTTGCGTGCTCACTCTTTCTCTCTCTCTAAAAATTAATAAATAAATCTTAAAAAAAAAAAGATGAGGTTCCTGGAGGTCCAACGTGTAGGTAAGAGAAAACTGGTTTTGGGGGTCTCACAGATGTGGAGTCTCTCCCTCACTGGCCTCTGTTTCTCCAGTTGTAATACTAACACTCCTTGATCCCAGGATGTATTTAAAGTGCTCAGCCCAGGGTCTGCTCACTTTTTTTTTCAGAGACAGAGAGAGAAAGAGAGCAAGTGAGCATGAGTGGAGGGGAGGGCAGAGGGAGAGGGAGAAAGAGTTTGAAGCAGGCTCCACGCTCAGCTCAGAGCCCGATGCGGGGCTCGATCCCACGACCTGAGATCATGACCTGAGCTGAAATCAAGAGTCAGACGCTTAACCGACGGAGCCTCCCAGGCGCCCCCAGCGTGAGCTCTTTAGAATAGTGATGACATTGATAGGGGCCTGACCAGTAGGGCTTTAGGTGGACGGGGCCGGCAGGGGAGCGTCCCCTCCCAGGGCCCCATCTGGAGGGAAGGGAGATTTGGGGGGCTCAGCTACAGGGGAACTGGCTGGTCTCCGTCGAGGCCTCCGTGGAGCACTGCCCTCGGGAGCAGCTGGAGAAGGTCACCTTGCCGCAGGTACGGCTGGGCCTGCGTGATACCGGCCGTCCCACCGTGGTGATGACTCCCCACAGCCTAGTGCTGCTGGTCTCTCTACTCGGCTCAGAGGTAGCCGTGGAAGGACGAAGAACTAATATCTTCACACACACTGCCCAAGTTCTATGAAAACCGTTCACCTCCCTCGGAAGGTAAGGATGATTGAAAGGCCCAGCTTTGAAACGGAAAACAAAACCACAAGTGCACACTGGCACCACCGTGAAGCTAGACTGTGCTGGCAAACCTAGCCTGGGGGATCCTGGTTGCAAGGGTTGGGGTGCCTATGGCCAAGGTGGCCAGAGACCCCTGAGCGCCATTCCAGAAGGTCTCCTGAGTTCTTCCCAGACCGAACCAAACTCAGACACGATGGACATGACGCCATCTTCTTCCCCTGTTGTTTCTGTTAAATGAGGTGACCAGGCCCTTTTCTTTGGCAAATCCGGGGATGTGCATTTGCATGCTGTTTTGCATAATCAGGGAATCATTTGCATCCATTTGCATGTTTCTCAGGATGTGAGATTCAAGGGCCCCAAACTCAATGTGTGTAAAATGAAATAAGTATGTTGAGACCGGCTGTTCAACTCCTACAAGCTGGCCTGAACCGCGTAGGCTGGAACGAAGGAGCTCAGACAGCCGCCGGTCTCCGGGCCCTGGTCAGGCCAGGGAAGGCCTAGGGCTTGCTCTCTTCAGGGATGCTTGGGAGGGAGGTGGAAGGAGACCAAAGAAGCTAAAGGAGATGACACTGTAGGGCAGAGTGTCCTCACGGGCCCGGAGCAGCCCCTCGAACAGGTGCATGCAAGAGGGAGTGACGGAAACCCTTCAGCCGCGTCCGCATGATCCAGCAGCTTCTATGTGCCAGGCACCGTGCTAGACTTCTCTCACAGGTTGGCCCATTTTCTCCTTAGAGCCTTACAAGGTGAGTTGTTGTTGTCCCCTTCTAGATGAGGAAAAGACGGTGTGGAGAGCTGAGGTGACCCATTCAAGACCCTGTGACTGGTCTTTGGAGGTCCTGGACTCAAATACAGGCCAGTTTATTTCTAGAACCTTCCTGCCCTGGTTAAGGAGAGTGAGAAACCCAGACTTCGGCAGCTCCAAGAGCGTCTCTCTCTCCCAAACAAAGCTCTCTCCTCTTTCCAGTGTTTCAAGGGACTTTCTCCTGAGGAGGGAGCCCGAGGGCCCCTGCGCCTCCAGAATGGCTTGGTTTCCATAGCAACAGAGGTGCACCAGCCAAGTCACAGGCCGACCCCAGGGAGGGGGTGGCGGGGCATGTCCCTTGGAGGGAAGGAACTCGGGCCCCTGGTACAGACCTGGCACTGAGCAGGGTCTCCGTGAGTGCTGCTTGAGTTCATTCACAGATGCGTAGACATTAGGGGCATCCCTACCGCCATTGTTTGTCCCACCCTCTGATGGTGGGGGGTGGCCAGGAGGTGGTGGTCAAAGGTGGTGAAGATTCTTCGTCACTTCCTCCACTGAGAAGTGGAATTTGCTCAGCTTCCTCTTGAGTCCGGATTTGTCTCCATTTGGGGGCCCTGAGTTGCCACATGAGAAGTCCAGCCACCCTGATGGTGAGACCACGGGGACACACCCGTGGAGACAGACAGGGTCTAAGAGACAGTCCCGGCCACGGGTACCACTCACGCCACCGAGCCATCTCGGAGGCACCGCCTGGTCGTGTCCCCAGGTAACGACAGATCCGGACCATGTCTTGTCCAACAGAAGACCGACCTGCTTCCGGCAACCGGGAGAATCATGAGAGATTGTGGCAAAGCGCGTAGCCTCAAGATGCTAAGTTTGGGGGTGGCTTATTTCCTGTAACCGAAGACCCCTGCCTCTTCCAGTAGGAAAAGCAAGCTTTGGGGATGCTGTCCCACCTGCTTATCTGGGGGGAGGGGGTGCCAGTCATAACAATACCCAGCCCTGGTCGGTACAATGTCTCACCCCCTGACAATAGTGACTGCACCGGAGAAAAGCCTCTGTCTCTAGACAGACCCATTGGGGTCCTTCCCTGGGCTTTATAGACTGCTGCTGGGGAGAGAAGCTCTGTTTCTTCTGGGCTGGCTAGGCTGGGGGGACGTCACCTGGAAGCCGTCTATGGTCCCGTTCCCCGCCCACATCCCTACGTGGGCTCAGTGTGAAGCTTGCCCAGCCACAGAGGGGCGGAAGGAGGTGAAGCAGGGACAGAGGAGGTGGTGTGGTGACGCCTTTGGGTTCTTGGCGTCTCTGGGCAAGCTCTCCCTCTGGACGTCCCAGTTTCATGAGCCAATAAGTGTTCTCTTTGCTTTAAGCTGATTTGATTTCTGTCACTTGAACGGATGGGACGCACATCCCACGGACTCTATTTCCTTGCCTCATCAAACTTAGAGATAGCACGACTGTTCAGAACCTCATCCCAGAGGTTCAGTTCTCCTGGGAGAGGGAAGGAGAAATGCACCAGCTCTGTCCGAGGCTGCAGCACTGGGTGCGCTCCACTCCTCTCTCCCTGAACTCCCCCGTCGCTGGCTTTGAGGGGGTGGGTGGCTCCTGACCGTCTTGCAAGGTGGGGGCTGATCAGAAACCGAGTGGCAGAGCCACATCGATCCTCTCTCCACGTGGCAGAGTGAGGCAGAGACCAAGGGGGGAGGCGGGGGGAGGCAAGGGAATCCCATTAATTTTTCCATCCCTAAATCAATTTAATGGGAGCCTCCGATGGCTCTGATTTGATTTTTCATTTTCAGTATTACAATTATCAGCTGATATTACCAGCAGCTCAGGCTTGAAATGGTCTAGCACAGTAGAGGCTGTCAAAAAGGGAATAGTCCCAGATTACACCAATTACCTAATATTTTGCTAATTAGACACCCAAAGCATCTCTCTCATTTACAGCAAGGAAAAAAAAATCCTTCACACTATCATTGTTATTCTTCTTTGCTGATCGGCGGTTATCGCGTACCCCAGGTTGGGGATTTTGCATCCCGAGGAGAACTTCTGTGTTTGGGATCCTGCTTCCCCACGATACCGCCTCTTGCAGAGTGTCGGGAACCCCCGCTGTCTGCACTCAGTCCTTCTTGCTGCTCTCTGCGGGGACGGAGCACGGGTGGCTCTCAGCCCCCGTGGGATGGCCCTGGCCGGGGAGGCAGAACACATGGGGAGAAATTTCGGGCATCCTCAGACCAAAGAACAGGGGGCTCAGAGGAGGACCCGGGGATGGAATGGGGATGAAAAGGTGTCAAGAGGCGGAAGCCTGCCTTGGCTTTTACAGGTGGGGAAGGAGGTTCTGAGAGGGGCGTGGCTTGGCTAAGGCGCCCCAGACAGTTGCTGCAGAGCTGTGCCCGAGCGGAGCCTCGGGTCTCCTGATCCCGGATCTAACACCACCTAGGGCCAGGGTGTGCTCAGTGTTGTTTGTCTCCTGTGTAGCTGCCTGGATTGGTAAGCAAAGCCGGCTCAGAGGGAACGCAGAAGCATCGGGTGTGTTCAGGCACGGGGCCAGCCCGGTCGGCTCACATATCTGCAGAGGGGCCCTCCCTTTGCTTTGAGTTCAAATCTTACATTCACCACTTCCCAGCTGCATAACCTTGACCAAATTCTTCAACCCTTTGAACCCCAAAGGGAACAGAAAGCCCAGCATGAGAGGCACCTCATGAAAATTGGGAGCTAATGATTTATCTGAAAGAACCATTTTCCAAGTGCACACTCAAGGTCAGTGAGGGGGAGGCTTCCATTATTTTATTTTCGTAATATAAATAACAGCTCTTATTTACGGAGGACCCGCTATGAACTCCAGGCTTGTGAGAAATGCTTTACGTGTATGACCTCATTTAAGATCAGTGCTCGGAGGTGGGATCGTCACACCCATTTTACAGCTGAGAAAGCGGAGGCTCTCAGAAGTCAGGTGGTTTGATTCCTACAGCACATGGCAAAGCCAGGATCCAGACCCAGCTAGTTTCCAGAGACCTTTAGGACAAGGTCCTTCAGGCTCCACGAGGCTGGAATGCAAGGGGGGGTGGTGGGCAGGGGAGGGACTACGAGCCCCCCGCAGCGTTGCCTGCAAACCCCTTCACCCCTCCCCATCTCCTGATTCCTAGAGCTCAGGCCTCAGGGTAGCTGCTCTCGGAAACGTGGTCAGCTCTGCTCTGCTGAACTTCATTATCTTTATCAAATTAATTTACACAAGCCAGTGTGGCCACCTAATGAAGACGTTTCCTGGGGCCCTGTGCCGGCTGCTTAATGAGGCGGGAGCGGCTGGACTCAGGTCCTGGGTGAGGAGGGGAGGAGGTGTCCGAGTGTGACCTGACCGCTGTGGGGGTTCCCGCTCCGCCACCGTCCAGGGCTGTGGGTGACTCCCTCCGGTCATTCCGGCCATCCCCCTGCCACTGTGCCCTCTTGGCTCGCCAGCTGTCCTCGGGAAGGAGGGTGGGCTGTGGTCTGCAGGGGCCGAGCTCCTCGTGGTTAATTGTGTAAGTGACTAAGATAAGACTTTCTTTTGTGCGTGGTAATGGGTCAGCCCTGCGGTGGAATGCCCTGGATTTGGTTAATGAACTTCTTTTCTTTCTCTAAGCGAGATTTTTGAGAGGGAAGGGCAGGGTGAGTGGGTAAGGAGGCTGTGGGGTTCCAGGTGAGCGAGGGAAGCTGTCGGGGAGGGGTTGCTGACCCCCCGGAGAACTGCTCCACAGGAGGTGGGGCTGGAAGGGGGGGGAGGATCAGGGACAGCATCCTCCTTTCTGGTTTGCACAAGGGGACAGAGCGGTCAGCCTGCCCGTCCAGTCTTCATTTACTCATTCATCCAACACACACATGCACAATTTCTCTCTCTCTCTCTCACACACACACACACACACACACACACACACACACACTTCTCACCTCTATGCCAAAACCTGGCTGCCTGTCCTGTGGATAAAACCACGAACAAAACAGACCAAATCCCTGTCCTTCCAGAGCTGACATTCTAGGACCCCTCGGTCTTCACCTCGTGAACATTTAGGGTCTTAAAATCTGGAGCCCTGGGTTCACCGAATCTGAAAACCAGACTCTTCGTGGTAAGCAGCTTCTGCTGAGGGAGCGTTGACCTCGGGCGAGATCTCATTCGGTCCTTGCAGAGCCCCTGGGGGTGGATGCCCGGGTTATCTCCGGGTTAACAGAAGGTGCCAGTGAGGCCACGGGGGGGCACCCCGTTTTGTGACGCTGTCCCTAAGTGGCTGAGGCCAGGATCGGCCCAGGCCTATCTGAACCCTCTCCACCCTCCGCTGACAAATTGTGGGAACTTCCAACAGACGCGCTCTGGCCTCCCAGAGCATATCCTGCGCACCCTTCTGAGGCCCTCTGCGGCATGTCTTCAATACGTTGTGTGACCCCACTTGGTTCCCTGTATGTCCTTGGCCTGACCCTTGAGCCCTCTGGGCCCCCCCCTCCCCGGCTTACCCCCTTCCTCGCCTCCCCGCCTTCTCTGCCTCCAGCCGCTGGGGCTCCTTCTCTTCTGGTCTCAGCCAGATTCTTGGAGCAGGCGTCCCCCCTCATGACATGTACAACCATAATGGCCAGCCCTGACTGTGTGCTGACTCCGTGCACGCTCTGCCCGCCTCACTTACTCCTACCAGTGACTCCACCGGCTAGGCGCTGCCTGGACTCCCGTTCTATGGCTCTGGAATCGAGGTCCAGGGCCACCCAGCTCGTGAGTGGCAGAGCTGGGATTTAAGCTCACGGTTGTGGCTGCAGAGCTCACCCCCTTAACCTATGTTGTACAGAGTCAGGAAGCTGGGAGAGAAATTCCCACCGGTGAGGCCAGGCGAGAGGACTCTGATCGGCAAACACCTGCCGTGTCTGCAGTGAAGGGAGGAGGCGGGGAGGGGGACGAGGAGGGAGAAGCCTAGGGCGGCCTCTCATGGAGCCACCCGCCTTGTGTCAGCGTGGACTGTGGCCAAAGCCACCTCCTTATATGGATACTGTTATGATGTCATCTCCCTGGGCTCCCCCGAGCTAATGGAGGCTTCCTTCCCTTTAAAAAAAAAATCTTTTTTTTAAAGGTTTATTTGTTATTTTAGAGAGAGAGAGAGGGGAGAGAGAATCTCAAGCAGGTTCCGTGCTGAGTGCAGAGCCTGACACAGGGCTCGATCCCACTACCCTGAGACCAGGTCCTGAGCTGAAACCAAGAGTCGGACACTTAACTGACTCCGTCCCACCCCAGGTGCCCCCACCATGGCTTTTTATAGAGCTGATCAGTATCTAAAACTGTCAGGACTTGTTTGCTTGTTTTTTCTCCCTCTGGAATGTAAGCTCCAGGAGGGCAAGGCTCTCATCTCGTTGGCTGAATCCCCAGCACCTCTGATCCCGTGTTGGTCGCGTGTTTACCTGCACAGAGGAGGATGTATTTTCTGTTTTTCTAAAAGGGTTTATTTATTTATTTTAGGGGGGCGGGGGAGGTCAAGGGAAGGAGACTCTCCAGCAAACTCTGCACTGATGCAGCCCCCAACGCGGGGCTCGATCCCAGGACTCTGAGATCACGACCTGAGCCGAAATTGAGAGGTGGGCGCTTCACCGACTGAGCCACTTGGGCGGCCCAGGATGTATTTTCTTCGAAAGAGACAAAATATCCAAGCCCCTTGACTGTGGTACGATCTAGATGTGGGCCTGCTTCTAACCGATCGTTTCAGGGCAAATGGTTACAAACAAAACAGAAGCAACCATCGCTGGGGCCCAATCACCTTCTTTCCATCCCAGACTCAGTGCTGTCACGAGTCTCCTCCTACCTGTCCCAGCTACATGTCAGGGTGGCTTCCCCTGGGATCCCAACTTGATTGGCCTTTAAATTTTACAACCTTTAAATTTTACGCAGCTCAGGGCCCCGTGCACTAAAGACCACATGGTCCACTGCACGTTTATGGCTGCAAATGGCTCTCGGCATGGGCAAGGGAGGGGACTGGGGGTTCTGGGGGAGACCTGCCGGCTCTCAATCTTGGCTGCTCCCTCTCGGAAGTCATCCCTTGGCTGACTCGCTAAATCTTTTTCTCGATGGCAGTCACTCACGTCCCCAGGCGGCCTGTGTCTGGACACCGTGCTGAGTGTGGGGGTAGAGGGAAGCGAGGCCTCTGCCACGGTCGCGGGTGGCTGCTGGAGATGAGGATTTCGGTGCAGGGCAGGGGCAGGGAGGGCGGCGGTGGGGGCTGGGCATCCAGGCCGGCGTGTGATTTCAGGTAACGCCCCACAGAAAGTGGCCTCAGCCAGACCCTGTGGGAACTCTGGAGTGTGAGTTACACCTCAGAGTTGGTCCTGACTGGCGACCTGGGCGTCACTGGCCAAGGAGCCTACGCCTTTTCCTGGACATTTCTGGGCTTCAAGGAGGCTTCTCTGGGGGGCCTTAAACCCAGCCTGGGTGGAGAGTCGGGGAACTCTTCCTGGGGGAGAGGGTGTCAGGTGGCAACTCCTTGGACCCTGGTTTTCCCTGTCAGTCAGTCAGTCATTCAACAATTATTCACGGAGATCTGAGAACATGCCAGGTCCCGCTCTAGGCCCCTGGGGGGACAGCGGGGAAAAATGCCTAGAAAATGACCCTCCAGGGCACAGACATTCCTGATTCTGGGTTCTGGGAAGGTGGAGGTGTGAGGAGGATGAGAAGCAGAGGGGCAGCGAGGGTGTCCCGGGAGCCTCACCCTGTGGATGGGGAGGGACTCACAGGCTTGGGCTTGGTGTGGGGAGGGGACCTGGAGACTTTGGCTGCTTTTTTTTTTTTTTTGGTACTAGGAACCATCCTCAGAACAGACCATGTTGCTTTGTCTCTGCAGTTCCAGGTGAGGAAATGGGGCTACAAGGGGTGGAGATGGTGAGATGGTGCCCCGCGCGGCGTGGCTGGCTGGGAGCTGAGCCAGCTGCTGGGTGGGGTGCTGGGAGGGCAGAGGGCATTGGGGGGCCTCCACGGGGCAGGGTGCAGGAAGCCTGAGACAGGAAGGAACATAAGGTCAAACTGCTTTTAGAGGCGCTGGGTGTCTGCAGAGATGGTCCCCTGTGTCCCCAGTGGTTGTAAATGACCTCTGTCAGCCTCCAAGAAGGAGAGTGTCCCTGCCTCGTGCTTCCATATCCAGGGAAGCTCTGGGCCCTCCTGACCTTGACAGACACTCAGGCCCACGCGGGGTGGTGCCCGAGGTCTCCTCTTTGTAGTGGGAGGTCAGAGTCTGGGGTCACCCAGGAAGGACCAGCAGCGGGGACAGAGTGCCTTCTAACATTTACGTTGCCTCCTGCCAGCGGGGTGGCCAGGATAGGCTGTGGTCCTCTCTGAACCTCAGTGTCCTCCTCTGTACATCAGATATCCAGGGCCTCTCAGGCCCACTGCAGCCTTACCGAGGGAGCCAGATCTCCCATCTTGGGCCCTGGAGACAAATGTGGCAACCAAACACTGGCAGTCTTGGTGCAGGTGCTCGTGAGCAGGGCCTGTGAGGGACAGGACTCTAACCCGCCCCGCCCCACGGTTCAGAGCGTGTGCAAGAGTTAGGGTGAATGAGCTGCCTGGAATGGAAGCAGTGGGGTCCCAGGCCCAAGCGCCTCACCGTCCTGCCCAGCTTCCCAGGAGCCAGAGAGACTCAGAGCCCTTGACCCCTTCACTCCCCGACTCTCGTCTGCCCGAGCCCCCCTCCCCACTCGTACTCCTGGCCATTTGCTTTCCCCCAGCTTTACCACTTTCTCTCAAGCTGCCGCAGCCGTCTAATATTATGTATAAACCACCACCAACAGTATTGATAAATGCCGTGTTAATATTTGCCTCTAAACCACCGTCCCGTCGGCTCTGGGTCTGCCTTTGCCACTTTACCCGCTGGGTGTGGCACCGGCTCATTGGTGCTTCTCACCAACGGGAATGCCAGCTTATGGGCTCTGGGGTCCTACAGACCCAAGTTCAAATGCTGGTTCTCCCACGGCCCCCGTGGCTCTGGAGCCTTCGACCTCCCCATCACCATGTGGATCCCGGTGTGTCATCCGTCCAAAGAGGAGAATAGTCGTGACTTACTCGTAGGTGTTGTAATTCTTAGACTCAGGCCTGATGATTCACTGACACATCAACAAGGGATTTGGGACGCATGGCTTACCTGTTCACCCTCTGCAGGGCGCAGAGGTGGGTCCCAGCCCTGCTTGCAGGGAACTTGCCTCCAGGTCCAAGGAGGCTACATGCAACGTGCAACCAACAAGCATGCCATGATTCAGGTTGCTGTAATAGACACACAGGGCAACACAGACTTGGCCCGATGCCCAAGAAGCTCACTGCCAAGCCTGGGAGACAGGTAGTAATGAACATTGCTGTTACAATAATACCGTTAGTAAATAATAACAGTTTGTTAAGTATTTACGATGGACTGGGGACTGTCAAGTGTTTCCGTGGATTTTATTTTAATTCTCACAACAGCCTGAGAAGGCAGGTGTTACCGCCCTCAGGGAGGTGGAGCTGCTTGGGTCACACAGCAGAGCTCAGAGGAGGGGGAGCTGTGATTGAAACCCCATGGGTCTGTTCTGTGCCTCTGTACAAGCTTCTTTCTGTTCACGAGGCAGGGGTCTCCTGAGTGCCCTCTGTGAGCCAAACCAGGTACTTTCCCTGCAGAATGCACATCTTCAGTACTGTAATTTGCATTGCAAGTGAGCTTAAATAACAAAGGGAATTTATTGGCTTACAGAACTCAAAATGAGACAGGGCCTGTTTCAGGCAAGGTTTGATCCAGTCTCTACACACTGATTGGTAGGCATAGGACCAATGCATTTTTCCCTTTATCCCTTTCTTGGCTCCAAGTCCTTGGTGTCTCATCATTTACCTCAAACCTGTCCCTCAGCCTCTGGGACGGCTGCCAGCAACTTCTTCCTTTACATCTGTGAGTAAACAAGAGGCTATGCCACCCAACAGCTCAATCCAAGGTCCTAGAATTGGGCTTGTGGGCACTTGGGTCATGTGCCCACTCCTGCACCAATCACTCTTCCAGAGAGATGGAAGACATTGATTGGTCTAAGCCAGTCAAACCCTCCCTCGACCAAACCACGTTGCCAGGATATTAGGCCAATGGGCCGGAGAGGGAAGAGGGAAGAGAAAACCAAGGACGTAGACTACACATACATACCCACTACTTCCTTCCTACAGGACAGATGTCATTCTCCCCACTTCATGGATTTGGAAACTGAGGATCGGAGCGGCCCAGCAACAGGATGGTGCTCTCTGCCAGAGGAGGGAGTGTTCCCAGGGTGTCTTATGTCAGAAATCCTGTGCACACACTCATGCTTAACAAGGGTCGTGTAACCCAATCTCTCTGGCTTTCCCAAAGGGCCCGGGGAGGGGGAGACCCTCACTCTAGTAACCAGAGAATGCAGATGGAGACAATGGCCCAGTTAGTCTTTGGCCCATCAGATTGGCAAAGGTGGACAAAATGATGTCCCTTGAAGATGCTAAGTGAGGAGTGAGGCAGGCTGTTTGTCCCTGGCTGGGGGCAGGGGTAACAGCTGGTCCGAGCTTTCTGGAAGAGAGCGTCTATAGCTAAGACCCTGGTGCGGTTAGTATCTTTTGACTTTAGCCATTGCACTTCCAGGGACACATCCTTGCACGATGGGAGACGGGCCTCTCCAATAATGCTGTTTCCTGGGGCAGGGGAGACCCCGCAACTCCAGAATCTCAGATTTTTACACCTGTTCATTTTTGTTTGTAGGCATCTTGTCCACCAACAGCAGCGTGAAAAAAATCCAACCTTCTTTATTGTTCTAAAATTGAGCTTAAATTTCAGTTTCAAGTTTCCATTCCAACCAGGGGCAGAAGCCTAATCTCTGTTGGCTCAGGCTTTCCATGTCTCCCCCCCAACCACCCCACCCCTTTCCTTCCTTGGGTTGTTTTTCGTCTTGTATAGTTGTTAGTTCATGATCTGTCTAGTCACTGCCTTTCCCCCTCCACCCCCGTTCTGCTTTCCTTTTTTATTTTTTTTAAGATTTTATTTTTATGTTAAGATTTTAAAGATTTTAAGATTTATTTTAAGATTTTATTTTTAAGTCATCTCTACACCCAGCCTGGGGCTCAAACCCACAACCCTGAGATCAAAAGTCACATGCTCTACTGACTGAGCTAGCCAGGTGCCCCTCTACCCCCCCATTCCTGATCCTACAGGCTCTCCTGGCCTTTATGGGTGGGGAATGCTCTCCCTCTGAGAAGAGGGAGCCTAAGAGACAGTGAGCTCAGGTTTTCTGCCTGGACCCTGCAGGCGGACATTTCTTCTGCTCTCATTCTGTGTCGATGTAGGGAACTCGGAGTCTCCTTGCCTCCCTGAGAGGGGCAGCATGGGCCTTCTCTGTTCTTAGACCCCCATACTTTTGTGGGGGATCCAGCAGAATCTAAGCGTCTTCCTGTCCTCTCTGATACTCCCAGGCTTAGCTCAGAGATGCCTTGGCGGGATTCGGGTAGGAATCCTTGCTTTGATACGCTCTGCTTTCTTCCACGTCTTCGCCTTCTGTCAGAAGCCCAGACAATTAGCACCATTGCCCGGACTCGATGTGGGGTTTGGGCAGGTGCTGGTGCGTGAAGGAGGACTGTGGGGAGGAGCCTTGGTTAGAGCCCCAAATAAGGACAGCTAACACGGGGGGGGGGGCGGTAGTGCCTGGGTAGCTCAGCCAGTGAAGCGTCCGACTCTTGATTTCAGCTCAGGTCATGATCTCAGGGTTGTGAGATCGAGGCCCCCGGTTGGGCTCTGCACTGGGCGTGGAGCCTGCTCAAGATTCTCTCTCTGTCTCCCTCTGCCCCTCCCCACCTCTTACAACAACAAAAAAGTAACAACAACAAAAACCCAGCTAGTATGTATTGAGTACTTACTGTGCTGGACTCTACTCCCACTTCTGACCATGCCTGTGAGCCCTGCTGCAGCTTCACAGAAGCGAGGGGTCAGTGTCCTCCGTGCTGGGGCGTGGCCCCTGCACAAAACTGCGGGAAGCATCAGTGGCTGGAGAGGGCTGGGGGATCTGGAGGATTTGCGGAGACCCCGAAGAAGGGTCCGCTACTTCCATCTCTGTCTCACCTCGACATTCCCTGGGGCACCGGGGGGAACCCTGCTCTGCCAATGGTCTGGAGTCAGAGATCACGGCCGGGCTTCTGTCATTTTGTGTCTCTCTTCATGTGCGCCTGTTCTGTTCCAGGCTCTGAGCTCAGTATTTTAACATCTTATCTGGTCCTCATAATTCTACAGGGAGGCACGGTACCTCCCCCGCCCCCCACAACAGGCTCAGAGAGGGGAAGGCATGTGCCCCCGATCACACAGCTGGGAAGAGCGGGGACCAGGTTGGCAGCTGGAGCTCTTTCCTGCCGCCCCGGTCCATTGTCTGGTGTCGACTCTGTCCCTGTAGCGCAGCCTTCTGGGTCCGCTCCCCTCGCCCTCATCCTCACCCTCCCTGAGGCTGGGCCAGACGTCCTGGTGGGAATCAGGTAATGGATTTTTTGAGGGAGGAAGCCGGGGGGAGGCACTGGGTTGGAAGGAGGTGAAGTGGGTGGATGTGAGAGGTTTTGCCAGGTGGGGCCACGTCCTCTCTTTGTCCGGACCCCCTCCCCATGGTGCGGCGTTCAATCCCATCTCCCTGTTCCCCAACCTCACCCCCTTAGTCTCCTTGAGGGAGCTTCATAGCTCCTTTAGTCCAGGCTTTCAACAGACTCCTTGGAAGTAATGAGAGTCTTTGTAGAAATGACATCAGACTTGAACTCCAGCACATCAAGCAGATAAAAGCGAGTGGTCTGGGGGCAGCTGAGGGTCCGGGCTAAGACCCCACTTTCTCTTCCTCCCCTTTAGGAATGCCCCTGAAGCCCCTCCAGGGAGCTTGGGGGTCCCAAGGAATGCACTTTGAAAACCCCTAATCTCAACCGCACCCTTCTCGAGCAGATGGGGTGAAGGAACCCCAGGGAAGTCACCCGCCTGGCTCAAGGTCACTTGTGGAGTCGGAGGCAGAGGCGAGGCCTGGACTGAGTGGCGTTCGTGGCATGTGTCCTCTGCGTCCTCTACGCCGCCGGGGGCTCCGCAGAGCCTCCCCCAGCAGCACTTTGTAAGATTCCCTATGCAAATGCCACGCGAGCCCCAGCGCGGTGTTTGCTCAAGGCTGCGGGGGCTGGCGTTGGCAAATCCTTATCGCTAAAGCAGGATCGTCATTCTGGGCCTCCCCCCACCCCGCTCTCCAGGCTGAGATAAGGGGCATTATCTGTCTCGGAGAACGGAGCTCCAGGAGCGGCAGAGGTAATAAATGGTGTTTGCTGATCAGCACCGTGTTCGGCTGATTCTCCTTGAAGAAAAGACACAGAAATTGCTCAGTGGGCCCCGAATGCCCCAAGACCTGACTTGCCCTGGAGACGTGGGGCTGTGGCAGACCCCTGCCATTGCTGGGCCCCCTTCTCAGCAGGAGCCTGTAAGGAAGCCTCAACAACTCCAGGGTGAGCTGGGTGACCGGCACGTGGGGAGAGTACCCAGTGTCCAGTCAGCCCTCAGCCAGCTATGTGTTCTTAAGTCTCTGCACTCCTGTGGGCCTCAGTTTCCCCACCTGTACCAGAAGCAGCTGGTCCAGATCATCCTTCTAAACCCCAGGCTGCCTTGGGCTGCCCACCATCCTGCATGCAGGTGAATCCCGTGGTCTCCCCAGCCTGGCCCACCTCCCGCATCTCACACCTGTTCCTCTCCTGGAGAACCGACTCTAAAGGAAGCCGGTCCTTTGTCAGCAGAGCTCCTCGCCTGGCAAAGGGGCTTTCATCTCCGTGAGTACGACTTCCTGCCTCATCAGCAGAAACTTCTGGCTGGGGAAGAAACTGGCTCCGGCTCCGAAGAGAGGCTCCCGGGATCCCAGCCTCTTGTCCTCTGGACTATCAGGGCTGCACCCGGTGGCCGGGAGCTGGCGTGCCGGTGTGGCTCAGTGGGTGAGGGCTTGGACCTGCGAGCGAAACAGACCTGGCCTTGAATTCTGGCTCTGCCACTTATTTGCTGTGTGACCTTGGGCCGGTCGCTTCATTTTCATATAACAGCTTCCCTAACTGGATCCTGGGGGCTGAAAATAGTGCCGAATTAAATGATAGGAACGGTTCGAGAAATAAATAACAAGTATAAAATATTCAGCACATTGCCTGAAACTTGGTAAAGACTCTGTTGTGATAAATCATTAACAACTCCGATGTTTTCAGACTTCCTTGTACCTCTGCCCTTTGCAATGAGACCTTGCAGCTGTCCCCAAAGGCAGAGTCTGCAATGCCCTCCCTTGTTCCTGCTCTGGCTTTGTGATCTGCCTTGGCCAAAGGGGGGCAGCACCGCTCCGGTTCCAAGTCTATATGTTGCACGTCGCTCCCTTGCTTCTGCCTTTGTCACGAGAGCATCCTCCCCCTCCTGCGCCCTGGGCTAGCCCCTTGGAGGATGGGAGACATGCGGGGAAGGGACCTGCACTGGCCTGCTTGCTCAGCCGATCGCCAGCCGACCTCAGACACAGGAGCCCAGCCCAGCCCGGAGCCACTCGACTGATCCATGCTCACGTGCGAAACACACCCTTGTTTCAGGCCACTGAGTTTGGGGATGGTTTGTTACACAGCATTAACGTGACACTAGGTATCCCCGATGCAGGCGTTCGTGTGATTAAACTTAGAGCGTCCCACGTAGCCGTGGACTCACTTGCTGTGGGGCTTTGGGGAAGTTACATCTACCTGAACTCTGCCTTCCTGTTGGCTAGATGGTGGCAAACCCCCCCAGGGCTTTTTTGGTGACAGCTGTGGCTTACATGCTAGGCTTAGGCTGAGGTTTGAACCCAGCTCTTCCGCTCTCCTTTCTTTCCTCTTCTCTTACCTTCTCTTGTCTTCTCTCCTCTTGGTTCCCCTCCCCTCCCCTCCCCTCCCCTCCTCTCCTCTTCTCTCTTCTCTTTTCCTTTCCTTTCTTTTTTTTTTTTCTGAAGATTTTATTTACTTATTTGAAAGAGAAAGAATGAGAGAGAGGGAGAGAGAGCATGGAGAGGGGGGAGGGTCAGAGGGAGAAGCAGACTCCCTGCAGAGCTGGGAGCCTGATGTGGGACTCGATCCCGGGACCATGACCAGAGCCGAAGGCAGTCGCTCAACCCACTGAGCCACCCAGGCGCCTGCCTTTCTCTTTTCTTAAAGAAAAAAAAAATCTTCGTGGGTGGCTCAGTGGGTTAAGTCTCTGCATTCGGCTCAGGTCATGGTCCTGAGACCATGAGGGTCCTGGGATCGAGCCCCGCATCGGGCTCTCTGCTCAGCAGGGAGCCTGCTTCCCCACCCCCCACCTCTGCCTGCCTCTCTACCTACTTGTGATCTCTCTCTGTCAAATAAGTAAATAAAATCTTAAAAAAAAAAATCTCCGCAGTGTTATTGTCACAGGATTCTTTACTCCCGTGACTTTCTTAACCCCTGACCTGGAAACACTTGACCTGAGCCTCAGGCTCTTTCTGTGTTGAGTAAAAACCCATCCCAAGGCCGGCTCAGTCTGAAGAGTGTGTGACTCCTGACCTCAGGGTCTTGAGTTCGAGCCCCACGCTGGGCGGAGAGATTGGGTAGATAAATAAATAAACTTAAAAACAAACAAACAAAAACCCCCAACCCATCTCGAAAGGACTGTCATGAAGATTAGAGCTTGTACCAGAGGCTGAACTTACATCGGGCGTTTGGCACATAGGAGGGACCTGCTTTGGTTATCTGTTGCTTCTTCACAGAACATGCCCGATTTAGAGATAAAAACCAGTTGTTGACTATCTCCCTTGACCCCATGAGCTGACGGATGGGTTTTTCTGCTCCATCTGTGTTCTGGCAGGGTGACCACAGCAGGGGACATGTTCCTGGTAGTGGGACTCCTCTGGGCTGAAACTAGTGGGACTCCCAGGCAAACTGAGCTGAGCTGGTCGCTGTTGCTGTCTGGGTCACTCTCACGGTGGTGGGCTTGGCTGGCTGGGACGTCCGGGATGGTTTCACTCATACGGCTGGACGGGCTGCTGGCTGGGGGCTGGGAGCTCAGCTGGGGTTCCTTGCTGGGGCTTCTAGTTTCTTCTTGGTAGTCCGGGCTTCCTTTCAGCCTGGGTGCATCAAGGTAGCCTTCTGAGAGGGGGTGTCCCAAGACAAAAAGCCCCAAAGAGCAAGGATCTATAGAGCTTCTTCTCCCTCATCCTCACTCAGGTCCTGCTGGCCAAAGTGAGGCACAAGGCCTGACCCAGAGTCGGTGCAGGAGGGATAGGAATATAAGTCAGGAACACCAGGAGCCGTGATCGCTGGGGGCCGCCGGTGTACTGGTCTACCACGGGCTTGGGGGGTGGTTTGGGTCGTTGCTGTGATTCTTACAGATATAGTGAGAGGCCTGGATTAATGATCGCTGAGGTCCCTCCCACCCCCTCCCACCAGCTGTCGTGTTCTGTGACCCGGGAGGATGAATGACTCGCCCAGGGCCACACAGGGAGGTGGGGGGCAGAAGCCGATAAATCATGGAACTCACGTAAGCGGCACTATTGATAAAGCAATCAGAAATGACGGAAACATAAAACATCATCCACGGGAGCATTTGCTAAGGGTTTTCAATGGGGCAGGACCAGCACGGGGGCAAGCCCCTCTGTAACCCGTGTTCTTGCAGCCGGTGGGGGGGGGGCTGGGGAAAAAGTCAGGGGAGCCTGGGACAACGGGGGGGGGGCGACTGTCACACAGACAGTAGCCTCCTTCCTCTGACTGTGTAGACGCCGCGCTGGAGGGGCTGTGCTTTTAAACCAAGGCCCAGAGAGGTCAAGTCACCTGCCCAAGGCTGCATAGCTAGGACATGGCAGAGCAGGGATTTGAACCAGGACCGTCTGGTTGCAAAGCCCAGGGTATACTTGTGGAGCCAAGTTGCCTCTGGGCTTCGTACGGTAGCAGCCTTTCTCCAGGAGGCTGCATCAGGACCGACGGTTGGTATTTGTGTGGGCCCCAGCCTTCTACCTCTCCTCTCTGAAAAGAGGCCCCGAGGAGCCCCATCCAGTGTGTCCACGGGTCAGGAAATCCCAGTTAATTGCATTTTTGACCCCGAAGCCCTTCTAGCCAGTAGTCCGGTGGGTGGTTAAGGTGAGACACTGGATTGGGGTAAGTCCCTTGCTAGCTGTGGGACTTTGGGCAAGGACCCTAAGGCTAAGGTCCCTGGGCCTCAGTTTCCCGAGACAGACGTAAGGATGAAATGAGACAGTGCACAGTGAGCCCCGAGCCTGGCGCCTGACTCCTGGCAAACCCCCTGTAGAGCTCGCTGGTATCCTGCATCGAAACTCCCAGATCCTACCTGGCAGGGCGGAAGGGACGGGATGACAGGTGACCGCTCTAGGCCTCCTTCAGACAGGAGTCTCCCCACCAGGCCCAGCAAAGTGAGTGCAGACACACCTGCCTCCACCACCCCTGGAACCCCCCCCCCCCCCCCGGGCACGCAGATCAGAAAGGAAACGTGAGCGAAACAGCACGGTTGGTTGGCCGGTGGTGCCAGCTGCTGATTTATTCTTGGGAAGGGCCCCGCGTCCCCTGGAACGGTGACCTCTATTAGTGTTGACGTGTTCAAAAGCCACATATTGGGATGCAGCGCGCCTCTCCTGTCCCCTTAAAGAACCTGCTGTTCAGTTTCAAAGACCCTGGCCGAGCGTGAGTAGTGTCTGGGAGTGCAATTCCTCGAGGAGGAATCTTCCATCAAACGCCGCGTGATAAATGGGGGCCCGAGCCACCGTAGACACTCACTTTGGAGGAGCGGAGACTTCACTCGCAGGGATAAAAGGAGATTCATTCCAAACGGAATGGCTGAACAAACAGCGGGTGGCTGTGTGCGCCTTCCGCCTCGCCCTCCTTCACTGCAGCCCTGCTCCCCTCCTCCCCCCGACCCCTGCTCAGCTGGGGCAGACACCATGGCAGGTCCTGGGGGGGGGCCCTCTGTGTGCCCAGGATAAGCGGAGTGCTTTGCACACCCTGTCTCCGTGCACTCCCACCACTTTTGGCCTGGTGGGAGTGACCATCCTCTTTCTGCAGAAGCATGAGGAGCCCAGAGGGTTTGGGGACTTGCCTGAGGTCACATAGGCTAGGAAGCCAGGAGCCAGGGACCTGGGTCCTTGTACTGCCCAGAACGCCAGCCCCGGGCGGACTCTTGGAAGCAAAGCTGTACCAGCCACAGTACCCCACGGCGGGGCAACAGAGGCCCAGAAGGGGGAACGTGACTTGTCCAAGGTCCCATGGCCAATTTGGTAGGGAGGATTTTTCTAGAAGTCAGCAGAGAAAGGAAGGGGGGCTGCTAGGCCACGGCTGGCACTTCGTGGAGTTCCATCTTGTGGGAGTCTCGTTTCCTTCACTCTCTCCCTCCCCTTCTTTCTCCTTTCTGTAGCCAGGGCCGAGGGAGGGAGGGGGAATCACCCAACGAGAGAAAAGTCACGAGGTGGAGAGAGCCTCTGGGTCACCCAGCTGCCCTGGGGTGGAGTTGGGTTTCGCTGAGTCTCCCTTTCATACACACAAGTCCTGCAGACAAGAGTCAGTCGTTGGGGACAGTGCGGTGGGGGGAAGGGTGGGGGTGGTCCAGAGCAGTGTTCTGTGGGTTCCCCGCAGAGGACATGCGACTTCCCGAGGGCTAGGCCCCAGGGTCCCAGAGCATGGGTGGGTGATCGGTGCCACCTGGAGCCCAACTCACCGCCTCTCCCCTCTGTGACCTGTTCCAGACAGAAAGTCTAGAAATGACTTAAAGTGCCTTTAGTGCTTTCTCATCGCTTGCAGGAGAACATGGCAGGGGATGTGGGGGGGTCCCCCTTTGCCACTGAAGGGCAGCCGCTGGTCACCCACCGCACACGCAGCTGGCTCCTACCCATCCCGCTCCTGCTCACGCCGCTCCTTGGACAGGGGCTCCCTCGATCCCTGCCTGAGGCCTACCTCAGTGCTCAGCATAGGGGCTGCCCCCTCCTCGGCCTTTCACCCAGGGCCTGGGCCCCTCCTCTGCGCTCCTGCAGCGCCCGGGCTGGCTTCTCTGAGAGCCCTCATCCCCGGGCAGTCATGCCCTACTCTACGCCTCTCCTCTCAGACTGGACTGTGAGCCCCTTGGGGGTCCGTTCACCTTGGCGGCTCCAGGGCCTGGCACATGAACAGGTGTTTTGTAAACATCAGGGGAACTCCGCTGCGTTGGGGCTCGTCACCCCTCCACCGGCAGCTGTCCACGGGACATGGGCTTGGCTGCGAGAGTGTGTGAGGGTGCAGGTGTGTGTGTGTGTGTGTGTGTGTGTGTGCGCGCGCGCGCGTGTAAGGCCCTATCATCCCAGCTGCTTCTTTGGCAAAAGGCCCAGGAGTCATGGTTCAGGTCTGACGGTCCTATAGTTTCCTCTCCTGAACCCCGTGCAGGAACGAGTCCATGGGGACTGAGCCAGGGTCGCGAGACCTGGTCCCTCTGGCCTCCGTTTGTCACACCCCTGAGCTCCCCATCCATCCGGCTTCTAATGTGCCCAAGGATTGATATTTTTTCTTGGCCTGGCCAAGGGCCGGATCGATTCCTGTCTTAAAGGCACCAGCCTCCCTTCAGAGCCCTCAACTGGGCATTTTGTGGAGGTGGTTATTTAAAAATACAGCACCTTTCACTTTGTTCTTGGCTCGGAAACCCCGCAGGCTCTCACGCACTGTCCCTGGGCGCAGGGCTGCACGGGGCTTGGTGCTGCCAGTGGATTATCTCACTTAATCTCTCGATGACCATTCGAGATGGGTCATGATGACCCCCTTCTGGATGGAGGCATGGAAGCTTAGGCTGATGGGGGAAGCTTGTCTAAGGGGTGGTGTCGGGACTGGGACCCCATTCCTCTGACACTGGGTCCATAAGCATGGTGTGGATCTGACCCTGCTTGGGCAAAACCGTGTTGCTTGGAGGGGATGATGCTCTGTCCGGTCGTGTTCAGGAGGGTGGCTGTGAGGTCTGGCGAGAGCCCCTGCAGTCTGTGAGCTCCCACCTGCGGAAGCAGGGGCTCGTGTGGGACCTGGCACGGGACGGCGTCAGCGAAGGGAAACACGGAATGGCTCAGGATCCTCTTTGGCGCCTGGTTCCTCCTAAGTGTGGTGGCGAGGAGGGTCTGCTTTGGTGGGAGAGGAGGGGGGGACCCTTTTCCTCATGAAAGAACCGGACTGACCCTGATGCTAAAGGGGGAAAAGCAGCTGAACCCTGCAACCCGGGCTCTAGCCCAAGACGTTCTTTTGTGTGGCTTGAGGAGGTACAGGGCGTGGAATCCAGAGTCGGCAGGACTGTGTGGAAGCCCGGCTCCACCACTTGAAGCCAGTGGACAAGGGATTTGCCTTTGTGGAGCCCCTGTCCTCCTCTGTGAACCGCGGCCTCCAGCAGGAGTACAGACGTCGTGAGTTGATGGAGAGGACATGAGTCGGTCTGCGGCAGGGCATCCAACAGGCCCCAGGCCGAAGTCGGTGTCCTCTAAGTGTTGGTGGTCATTATTTCATTTGATCTTTACATGAGATGCCTTCAAGGGGTCACTGGGAAACTGGGGATCAGAGACGAGGAGTAACTGGTCCAGGTCACACAGGGGTCTGGAGAGAGCTCTGAACCCCAGAGCCTTGCATGGTGCTGACTCTCTGGAGGGCCGGGGCCCAGGGCTGTGGCCCTTCCCTTTGTCTCTGACTCATCCCGTGACCTTGGACAAGTCCCTTCATATCTCGGGGTCTCCACTGTTCCATCTTTAAGATGCTCATATTCCCTCTGTTGAATAAAGGCAGTTGGCTCGATTAGACAGAACGGATGAGCCTGGAAGAGACAATCCAGTCTCCTTCTGTCCTTCGTGGTCACGGAAGCCCAGAGAGCAGCATTTCCAGAATCGCACAGCACTGAGGATAGAGCCAGAACTAGAAGAATCCACCTTCCAGGGCAAGAGCTCAAGAGCTGATACCCGGTGGCCCACCCTCTGGGTGGGTGAGTTCCCGGTGTGCCCCAGCTGGCAGGGGTGTAAACCGCCCCCCACCCCCGGCCCCTGCCCAGCTGCAGGCTCCCGACTGCTTGTCTCCCCCACAACTTTGGCCTCTTACCTGTTAGGTAAGAGTCTCACCTGTTAGAGGCTGTGCCTTTCTGTGGAGGGCTGGGGTTCTAGTGCCTTCACCCTTGCCCTCCCCGTCCCCACCCAGAGCTGGGATGCACATCCCCACCCTCCCGACCAAGAACCAATGTTCTGATTGGATCATCATGAAACAGGTGGGCTGACCAGGAGGGAGACTTGTGCCTTGCCAGGCAAACACCCAGTCCTCGGAGCCCATCAGCAACATGAGGGGCGGAGGCGTTTTGGAGCCTGTAGGACCCCCCAGCCACCCTCTCCCCAAGTCTCAGGGACCCGAGGAAAGGCCTGTGGAGCAGGTTCCATTTGGCAAATGGGATGGGAAATACGGAAAGGGATCCCACAGGAAGTAGAGAGAAACATCCTGGAAATAAATGATGACCTTTCCGACCTGATCCTGAAGAGAAGACTGGAACCCCACCCCTGGAGATGGAGGTTCCCATCCTGCCTGTCTCCTGTGGATCCTGGGTTATTGATACCCCAGAAGGTTCATGTCCTGGGAGTACTGATATTTAAGGATCAGTGGAACCCCGATCTCTGGGGACTGTGACTGTGACCATATTAGTCACCCAAGGATACCACTCTTCAGGGACTGCTGGGTCTCCCATTCCAGAAAGCCTATTAATTCACAGTGTATTAATTCACTGTGTTGTTGATGGCCCAGGAATCGTCTTTTCTCACACCCAGGCTTGCAGCCACCTGGCTTTCGTGGAAGCTCATTCCATGGTCTGCTGGCCTCCCTGTGAGTGATCTCCTCCTTGGAGAGGTTTTGGAGAAACCCTTCTAGAGCGTGACCCTCTCTGTGGGCTGGATCGCAATCACCCCTCCCCCAGTGCTTCCTAAAGCACACAGCTAGGGAGCACCCCCAGAATTTCAGACACAGCAAGTCTCGAGGCCCCAGAATTTACCTTCCTCGCAAGTTCCCAGGTGGCACTCATGTTACGGGTCCAGGGATCGCACTGTGAACACTGCTGTTCCAGAATTTAGATGCTGGTCCTTGACTCGGGCTGCATCTTAGAATCACCCGTGGTGATTTTAACCTTCAGCCAAGGTCCAGGGCCCCCACTCTGAGAAACTGATTCAGCTGAGCTGGGATGGGGCAGGTAATTTGAAAAGTTCTCTAGGTGATTCTATCTTGCGGTCAAGAGATGAGAACCACTGGTCTCAGCCAGACTTGGGACAGAGTGAGTGAACAGCAGCCACCTTCTGCTAAATGTTCTGAGATAGGAGAGACAAAGACATCCCCTGGAGCTTTGGGGGAGATCCTTGGCTTTGCTCCCACTGAGAGTCTGGCCCAGACTCAGGGCCCAGGCAGCCCCCCGACCTTCCTCTTGGAGCTCCTGGGATCACTGCTCCTGGATGTGGCCCGGCTAGGGGGTCTGTTCATTCATCCACCCATAGTCCATACATAGACATGTATTGGGCGCCTACTAGGGGCACTGTTTAGAGCCCGGGGCATACAGCCGTGGATGAAACGGACCGAGATCCCTGCCTTCAGGAACCTCACGTCCCAGTTCATAGCACCGATGCAGCAAAGTGCGGTCCAAATTGCCTTGGCACCTGAGCGTCTCCGTTCACACTCATGACTGGCAAAGTGATGGGACCCAAAGATTGGCCAGGCCTTGGGGTCAGGGCTGCTCACAGGGGTAGTGGGGGAGGTTCCCAGCACTCCATCAGTTGTAGTTTCTCCAAAACCTGGTCAAGCAGGGGGTGGGGGTGTCAATCTCTTTCTGGGGTTCCAACTCCTCTTGGCAGACCTTGGTCTCAGGGCCCTCCAGGGCTCCCAACTGCATCCAGCAAAGTTGACACCTCGACTTGTTTCCCTCCTTCTAGCCGTGGATGCTGAATGCCCTCCCTGGCCAGGACGTGCGGAGCAGACAGTGACGTCCTGACTTTACCCCCCTGCTCGGGCCCGAAGGTGGGGCGGGGACGACCTATCAAGGGTCAGAGTCCCCATTGAGCAGGCTCAGATCTTGGTTGGGTCAGGAAGGCCAGCCCTCCGGTCTGGTTAGGCCGGTGTTCCTGGCTCGTTCTCTGACACATTAATTCAGTGAACATTTATTGGCTGCTTATGATGTTCCAAGCGCTGCGATGGGCAGATAAATAAACCACAGTCCTTCCTGTAAGGACTCAAGTGAATAATGTTAAAAGTGCCATCCATCTACCTTTCTGGGTTTCTTTTGTCATTCATTCGCCTATCAGTTCATTCATTCACTGACGACTGACCACCCAGGGTGGCACAGATGCAAGGGGGTACAGGAACGAACCCGAGACTGGCCTTGCCCTCCAAGTCCTCCCCTCCCATCCCCCAGTGGGAAAGACAGATAAGCAAATGGACAGTTAAGGGGCTCTGAGCTCTGGGCTCTCCCTGGATTCCAGGTCTAGGTGGCCAGACCTCTTCTTGAGCTGATCAGGTGGTAGACCAGGTGGGCTGGGGAGGGACACCACAGGTCTGGCTCAGGGACTGGGTGGGGCTGCCCTGACCCAGGAGTGTTGGGGGGGGGCGTGGGGGGTTGGGAAATGGCGTCTGTGGCCCTGATGAGCTATCAAGTCTCCCTGAGCTGGGAAAGGGTTAGGGGCTACAGCCCAGACCCTGCTCTAAAATGTGCCCCTTAATGCCTTGATGATGTGCATATGAATGCAAAACGCCTGCCATGGGGAAGGGGAAGAAATCCATTTCCCAGCTAGGAAATTATTGAATATTTAGGACCCAGAGCAGATCGTTTAGAGGGGGAAATGAATTTCTCTAGCTTCCTCTGGCTGAGATAAATCAGCCCAGATGCTCTTGTGCTTTCATTTACCCCCATGGAACGGGTCTGGATGGGTGTTTATACAGCGTGAAAGTGATCGTTCTTCCAGAAGTGCTAACGACTGCTTCCAGAGCTATCGGCTCCCTCTTAACGCTGGCGTGGTGGACCCCACTCGTCAGCCCCTTCCTGAGCACATCCCTGAGCCCAGGAAGGGAAGGGACGAGGCTGGCTGTCCACGGTACTATCTTCCCTCCCGATGGTTGGGGTCTTTTTGGCATGAGGGGGCATTGAGCAAGATCCAGGTCACAGCCAATACCAATGGGAGACCCAAGCAGGTGCCCAGGGTGGAGCCCAGGGTCTGAGCTATGAGGCAGGAGGCTTGGGGGTGTGAGATTTAGGTTAGACTTAAGGAAGAACTTACGTTGACAGAGAGTGATTGTGGTATTGCTCTCCCTGGGTGATTGGTCAGAGCAGAAGAGACCATCATCTATGGGGAAAAGAGGCAGAGGACGTACTGAATGGCCCCTGAATCCTGAAAGACCCAGTTTTCTGTGATGTCCACATTACCAACCTGTAAACGTCTTAGAGACTCCTGCCTTGGCACCGGACACTAACTTTTCCTTCACAAAGTTATGGTTTTTCTAGACCAGGGCAAACTTTTTGGAAGGGGCCAAATGGTAAGTATTTTTTGTTTCTGTAGACTGTACAATTTCTTTAACAACTACTCATCTCTGAGGTGGTAGGGCTAAAGCGGCTATAGATAATACAAAAGGAATGGGCACCGCTGTGTTCTAATAAAGCTTTATTTATAAAAACAGGTGGTGGGCCGGATTTGGACCCCCTGCCGTAGTTTACTGTCTCCTCTCTAGACCACTCAGTTGTCAGACAGATGGGTTTCTGGTTCTTGTCTGTTTTTAAAATAGCTCTGTCTCATTTCCTGATCCGGAAAGTAATGTTTACTTACAGTGGAAACGTATATATAATATATTAAAGGGTGAAAGTCATTGGTAACCCTCTTCCTTCTCAAAAACAGCCACTGTTCACAGTTTGGTGTCTGTGTATATTTTTATGCTTAACGTTGTATTCTTTTTAAAGGTCATCTTGTGCAGACCGTGTTTTTTTTTTTTTTTTTAAAGATTTTATTTATTTATTTGACAGAGAGAGACACAGCGAGAGAGGGAACACAAGTGGGGGAGCAGCAGAGGGAGAGGGAGAAGCAGGCTTCCTGCTGAGCAGGGACCCCCCCCACCCCAATGTGGGGCTAAATCTCAGGACCCAGGGATCATGACCTGAGCTGAAGGCAGATGCTTAATGATTGAGCCACCCAGGCGCCCCTTATGCAGACCTATTTAGGGAGTTTCTTATATTTTGAGTTCCAGGTTGACTTGTGTTGACAAGAAAGGTGGAGACCGCCACTGGCAGGTGAGCCCAGAGAGATAGGAAACGGACCATGTGGACTTTTCTTTCTGGGAATGTTCCCTCCTGGGAACTGTGTGGTGTTGGTGATGCCTGCTGTGTGCCAGGCAGAGGAGGGGAAGAGCCAGGGTGGGGGGTGGAGGGGATGGGGGGAGGGAGCCAGGCCGGCTCCGTCTGGCCAGTGGGAGGTCTGACGTCCCTCAGAAGAACTTGCTGAACCAGAAGGAATCCTGAGCCGTCCAAGGTTCAGCTTCTTCGGCTGCTCCAAGGGGTTCTCCCAGAGGGGGACACTAGGACATGGGTTGATGTGCCCACTTCGAGAGGAGCAAGAGTGTCCTTTCCAGAAAATCACTCGGATACGGGGGAAAAGCTCCACTCCTTACCCTCCCCTGTTGTTCCCCTTGAGTAAAAATACATTTAAAAATGGGAAAAAATGAGACTACAAGGAGGGAGAGAGAAGTCTGGTTTTGAATAAGGGCTGCCGTGGTCCCAAACCCGTACTTCCTGGGTTTGGGGGGACAGGGAACCTGACTCCCCTTGTGGATCCTAACGCCACCTGATCTCTGAAACAGGAACCCAGATCCCCAAACGCTGGCTTTCTTCAGCCTCCGTTCCACAGAAGAGAAAACGTCCTTTCGCTACAGTGACAAGATGGAGAAGAAAGGCGAGAACAAAGTGCCACTGGGAGAGCCGTGCACCCCCACTTTGCAGTCAGGGCCAAGGCCAGACTCGTGCCCACCAATCTCCGTGGCTACCAACACACATCCTGGCCCTCACTCTCATTTCCCCGTCCCAGGCGTTCTGGGATCACACTCAGGTCTGATCCGGGTGTGGGGAAGGGTCCAGGGCGCCACAGTTCTCTCTGAGAGGCAGAGCAGCCTGGTGGTGACCAGAACAGGTTTGGGGATCACTCAGGTCTGGGTTCAAGTCCCGGCTTTGTCTCTTTCTCACCATAGGCAACTTTTGTCCGTTTGAACCTCAGTTTTCTCATCTGTAAAATGGGTATAATATTAACACCCTAAAGATCGGATGGGATGATCCTTGTAAAGTGCCTGGTGTGGGTCTTGTCTTTTAGTCCTTTGATAAAATGTCATTAGGGACACTGGCATAATCTTGCACTAAGTCTTGGGCTGATAGGTCTGGGGAAAATCCTGACCATGAACAGTTCATCTTCTATTTTATTTTATTATTTTATTTTTTCTGTCTAGAATCTTAAGAATCTCAGTGAGTAAGTCAGATGGCAAACTCCCTGACTGGCTTGCTCTTGGCTGCCTCTCCACTGCCTGCCAGGGCCCGGTGCCCAGGAGGTGCTCATAAGCTATTGCAGGAAGAAAGAAGGCTTCGAAGGTGCCCAAGGAAGCGGGTTCTCTGCAGCCGGAGTTTGAGAGGCAGAAACGGTGAGCGGAGACCTCGAGCCCCGCCTCCCTCCTCTCTGGCCTCTTCTTGCCTCTCTTTCCCTGGAAGCCTGAGAGCTTAGTAAACAGTATAGTAAACTCGGGTTTACTCTACCACCGAGTTAAGCCACATATTAATCTCTGGTCGGCTGGATCCCATTTGGTCCCCAAGTTAAAAAAATGAAAAAAAAAAAAAAAGGAGGTGTAATTGAAAACCAGGAACAACAAAGGAACACAAGTTCAGCTCTCAAGCCTGATTTTCCACAGAAGCTGGTGATGGAGAAACTAGAGCAGCCCCACGTGGTTCCGGAAGCTGCGCCAGCAGCGGTCCCAGGGCACGTGCGGTGAAAAGACACTGAGGCCGGATGCCTCCCCCGACCCCTTTGCCTCCCCACCTCTGGGATGGGTTGGCTGCCCTCGCAGACGGGCCAACCCTTGTCCCTCTGTGTCCTGGGGTGCTGAGTCTCTGGTGGGCTCTCTGCAGCCTTGCCCCACACTCCTTTCTCTATGACCCCATGCAGCTGCTCACCCCCCCCCCAGCCCCTCCCCTGCAGCAAGGCTTCCCACTTGCTGGTCCCAGGTCCCAACCCCCCGAGAGCACAGGGCTGGCAGTGCGGAACGGGCGTGGGCACCAGCCCATCGTGATGTCAGGTGGTCACAGCGGCCTGCTCCTGTGCACCTGCCTCACGCCCACTTCGCCTCTTCCTCATGATGCTGGTAAGTGGACGCTGTTGTGCCCTCAGCGTTGCAGGCGGAGAAACTAAGGCTTGGGAGTTGCGAGGTGTCCAAGGATGACAACCAGGAAGGGATTAACTTGGTTGCGACTGTGGCAGTTGGGAATACAAAAACAGGGAAGGCGAGACCCCAGATTTCAAGGAGGCCCCCTGGCTGGCTGAGGGGATGGATGGATGGACAGACAGACAAATAGATAGAAAGCCATATTCAGAGACATAGAGAAAAGCAACAGAGAGAGGCTGCCTCGGAGCCCCTTTTGTCCTCGATTTGATGGGCGACCAGTGAGCAGGCCTCTCTGGCCCTGTCATTAGTTTGCTGTGTGACCTCAGTGATCCATTTAACCTCTCTGAGCTCAGCGGTACCGATTGTGAAGTGAGGGCTTGGATGACACAACCTCCAAACTCCCACGGGGCCCCAGGGTTCTCTGCTTTGCCACGTCTCTCGACCCCACTGTTGTGAATCCACGCTCCCGCTGGAGAGGTAGCTGTGTGGCGGCGGCGGCGGACGAAATTTTAATTCCAACTTGCTGAAATCCTCCGCAAGCAGCAATTACAAGCTGGCAGCTGAGAGTTAGACACTTTTGTTCATGCCCATAAATATTATTTTTCCCTTAATTAGCAGCCAGCCTTTGAAAATCGGGCAATTTTTCAATTTCCCCAGCCTAGCGGGGAAAGTTGAGCTTTACACTGAGCCCAAAGGGGTTCAAATCCCAGTGCTGAGTTTTGCGAGCCGTGAGTCTTTGGAGGGAAAGTTCCCGAAACTCTGTGCTTCAGTTTCCTTACCTACAAAATGGGGATGATAATAGTACCCACCTCCTGGAGTCTTTATGAAGACGAGACAAGCTAACGTGCGGAGATCTAGAATCGGGCCCAGAGCCCTGTGAGAGCTGTGTAAGTGTCGGCCTTGGCTACGATTGTATTTTTCTCTGTGTATATTAGCGTGCTCAGGCTGCCGTAACAAAACACCACTTGTTTTCCTCCCAGTTCTGGAGGCTGGAAGTCCAAGGTCAAGGTGCCTTCAGAGTTGATTTCTCCTAAGCTCTGTCTCCCGGGCCTGGGGAGGGCCACCATCTCCTGGTGTTGTCATGCAGCCCTTCCTGTGCGCACACACACTCTTGCTGTCTCTTTCCCTTCTCACAAGCACACCCATCCTGTTAAGATTAGGGTCCTGGACTTAAGATCTCATTTAAGCATAATTACCTCCTTAAAGCCCTGTCTCCCAGTACAGTCACATCGGGGGTAGGGTTTCAGCATGTAAATGGAGGCGGGGGGCACCATCCCGTCCGTGATACCATGTGCTAGTGATCAGGCTGGGGTGGCCACCCTGCATGGTCTGCGTGGGACAGAGGCAGTGCCTGGGACACCAGATTTTCAGTTGTAAAATGAAGCAAACCACGATGTGCTGGGCACCCAAGTCCCAATGACAGCTGCTTCCTCCAGCTAGCCCCTGAGTTCTGACCTTGCCTTGGAGGGACACCTGGGGCTAGGCAGGCTCACGGGAGGTGGGCAAAGATGGCGGCAGGAAAGCTTCTTGGCCAAGGGACGGAGAGCATGTGGCACTGGGGACTCCGGGAGAGTCTGGACCCTCCAGGGTTAAACCTACCTCAAGAAAGAACATCCGCAAATACCAAGGGAGGGAACCAGCAAAAGCATTATCATGATTAATGTTATTTCAAAGACTTAATTTCCCCCCCTCTTTCTGAACTGTGTGTGTGCTGTTGTGTCGAATGCTGTCTCTTGATTCTGAGTGTCCTTCCCCTGGAGTAATTTGGAACAAGGTCAGTGTTTACCAGGCAGGCTTCCTCGTCTCCGCTATACCCGCTGACAGTCCTGCGAGGCTGGGGGGACTGTGAGCAGCAGGAGGCAGACTGATGGAGGAGGAATGGACCAGGCTTGATGGCGGAGGTGACGGGACCAGGCTTTTGGGCTGTAACCTCGCCTCACCCAGGGGCAGACGGAGTCTCCCGCCGAAGGGGCAGGAGCAGGAAGGGTGTCGGGTGAGGATCTAGACCTTTATTCTGCCTCTGTTCCTGTTGGCTGGAAAATGTCCCATTCTCCATTTTCTCACCTGCAAAATGGGGCCAAGAATGGTACTTCCCCTTCTGGATGGTTGTGCCAGTTCTTGGTTCTAGGGAGTTTGCATGCTTGTCAGACTCAACGGTACATGCCCATCCCCTGGGGCGGGGGTGGGGGAGAGACTTGGAAATTCTAGCTAGTATGTGGGTGTCCACGCTGCTGGACCAGGGGAATGTAAGCTGTTAGCTCTGTAGGATGTGCTCCAGGTACACGCTGCCTGCCATCATCACTCCTATGACCATTGTCATCATTTTGTCCCCTTCGTCTTTACCAGTGGTATCACCACCTTCTTCTTTATGATCCCTGTCCTCACTTGTATTGCACTTGGAACCTGGCTTCCTCCAATTCTCCAGAAGAGGCAACGAGACCCAGAGGTGGCTTGAGACCAGGGGCTGAAGGCTGCCATGTTGACATAGACAAGAGCCTGGTGGTTGGAAGTCAGGGGACAGATTCGGTTCCCGCTCCGTACCTTGCTAATGAAGCCTGGAACTTTCCACATAGACGAGCCCTTAAACACCTCTAACCTTTGGGGAAACGCTAACGCCAGAGGGAGGAAAGGCTGTGGAGTGAGGGTGTGCATGTTGCAGTTAGACAATCCTGCCTCCAGATACCCACTCCATCACGCTCTGGTTGTGTGACCTTGGGCAAGTCACTTCATCTGAATCTCGGTTTCTCATCTGTAAAATGGGGTGTGAGAGCCAGTTTCCATGACGGCCTCTAATGAGCCCCATCTCCTGTGTTTACGCCCTTCGTCAGTCTCCCCCAACCCTGTACCAGGCTCAGACTATGTGACCAACAGAATATGGCAGAAGGCATGGTGTCCACTCACGAGGCTAGGAGACCGGGTTATAAAACATGCTGTAGTTCCTGTCTTACATCCTCTCTCTCTCTCTTCCTCTCTCTCCCTCTCTTTGATGAACAGTTCTGGGGGACGCCGGTTGCCATGTCCTGAGACCACTCAGGCAGCCCACAGAGAGGCCCAGGTGGTGAGGAAGGGAGGTCTCCCAGCAGCCACGTGGCCAAGCTTGGATGTGGACGCTCCAGCCCCGGTCGGGCCTTATGATGGCATAGCCGCCCTGCCCACCAGCCTGCTGCGACCTCATGGGAGACCCAGAGCCATCAGGCTCAGCCACTTCCAGGTTCCTGATCCTCTGATACAGCATGAGACGACAAGCATTTGTGGTTTGAAGTTGCTAAGTTTGGGAGTAATTTGGTACCCACGAGTAGATAAATAACACACAGGGAGGACAATATCTCTCTTGTAGGTTTGTTGTGAGGATGAATTCAGGTAAGCACTTTGCATAGTACATGACGCCTCTGAAGGCCGCACGAGAGGTGACAAAACAGTGACATCATAAATGACAGTATCATTGACAACCCCCAGGGTCTCATGGCAAGGGTGTGACAGGACTCATGATCCTGGGGTTCCCAGTTGCTCAGTTGTAACCATTTGTGCCCCCTGAGCCTTACTGACCTTGGTGGGCACTGAAGGCTTTGCCAGAAAAGAAACTGCTGGGGTGGTGGGGGAGGTGCAGAAAATGGCATGGTGGTGGGGACAGTCGCTGGGCTTCTGGGAGAGGGAGCAGCCATGGCCTGCATGGAATGGTGTGGAGCTGAGGCCCAGGATCAGTGTGCGTGTGTGTGTGTGTGTGTGTGTGTGTGTGTGCGCGTGTCTATTTGTGTGCATGCGTGTGTATACATGTGTATACAAATATGGACATGCGGAACCTGCATGTGGGTGTGCCACACATGCATGCACACACGTATGGGTGCATACACGGATGTGTGCATGCACACACGTGTGCAAATGCGTTTGCGTGCATGTGTGTGTATGCACATGTGTATGTGTGTATAGGGTGTGTGTGTGTGTGTGTGCGCGCGCAGGTTACCTCTGTAGCCCCTTCAGCCCAAGACTGGCTGATTTTCTGATTTGCTGCTTGTTTCTGGGCTCGCCATCTGAGGAGGGCTCAGAAAAACCATGGTAACAAAGGGCTTGTCAATGAGCAGGGCTGGAGGAGGCCAGGAACCCGGGGCATCTCAGAGGCCACAGAAAGAAAAGTTCAGGGGAAGGTCCACTGCGGTCTGTTTCCCTGGCCGTGGCCCTGTGGGGCTTCTTCGGTGGAGAGATATCAGAGAGGGTCTGGCTGGGAGAAAAGCCCCCTGAATCCCCAGGCCCTGTGGGCCAGGAAGCATGGGGCTCTCGTTGTCCCCGAAGACATCTCCTTTGGGGTCGTCTGCTCTGAGGGCCTGGGCTGTAGGCGCCGCTACACAGTTCCTCTCCACGGCTCCCCCAGGCTCCAGGGAGTCTCTGATGTGAACCGTGGAGACTCTCCAGATATACTCATTGTAGAGACAAGAGAAATAGAGATACAGAGAGCTTGAGGGACCTGCCTTGGGTCACCAGCAGGCTGTGACAGAGTCAGGGCAGGAATCTGGTGCTCCTTTCTGATCACTCTGTTCCAGGGCGGGACCTATGGCATCCTGGGACACGCTGGTCCAGAGGGGTCCTATGCTTGTGGGCCCCTTTGGCTGGGAGATCGTCTGCCAGGAGAGCCAGCCCACCCTGTCCCCCTGCAAGGACCAGATGGGCAGCCCTTCATCCCTGGTGTTCCCCACCCTTGCCTGTATCACAGGGAATAACTGGGGCAGAAAATTCCGGGGGAGCACGAAGTCTGCCAAGTTTGAGCCTGGCACCATCCAGGCTCCCGGTTGCCAAGCAGGTTGGAAATAGAATGGGTAAAAGGGGGCTCCTGGTGAGGGGGTGTGAACCACTGGAGCAGCTTGGCGACTGCCTCTCCTGGCTCCTGCCAGACCTTCCATCCCGCCAGATCCTGCCTGCCGTGTGCCAGGAACATCTGGGAGAGAGTTTCTGGCAGGTTCTGGCTTGCAAAAATGGGTTATGGGGGGTCTCAGTCATGTGTTCACTCACAAGGACCTGGTCATGAAGGCGAAGCAGTGTGTCCTGAGTGCCCGGTAGCTCAAGGCACTAAATAGAGCCCCTGACCCCCATCGCTGCCCCTCCCCTCACTCCTGTGACTTCAGAGCCCCATTTCACAGGTAAGACCGAGGCTTAGGAAGTGGCAGAGCTGAGATTTGAATCCAGGCCTGTCTGACTCCCAGGCCTGCTCTTTCCATCTCTAAGCATCTGTCTGAGTGTCCTCTACACCCACTGTGCCCAGGGATCGGTCCGGATACGGAGATACAGAGATAAACGAGCTACACACACAGTTTCGTGGATGAATTAGCTGTTGCTATTATGTCAGTGCTGCAGTAGCAAATAGCACTCCCAAACCTCCGTGGCTCATGAGCAATTACTCCTCTTCCTCGCTGTGGCTGGGGCAGCTGGGGGCTCGGCTGCAGCCTGCAGGTAGCAGCCCGCTACCCTGGTCTCTTGTTCCTCTCGCACCAGTGGCTACTCAGGGCCTGCTTCCGTGGCTG
Source organism: Martes martes (assembly GCF_963455335.1). Taxonomy (NCBI): domain Eukaryota; kingdom Metazoa; phylum Chordata; class Mammalia; order Carnivora; family Mustelidae; genus Martes; species Martes martes. Next base: position 179,029,745 of record NC_137891.1, on the reverse strand, counting down.
GGCAGAAACACGCGATGTCCCCTAAGGCTGCATTTTTGGAAGCGGAGCACCGTCCCGCCGAGCGCACATCCCGCTGCTCGCTCGGCCAAGCCCCACGCTGGTGGGAGGCGCTGCGGTCACGTGACGAAGGCAAGGCTGTCTAACTGTCTGATAGGGAGGCAGGAAGAATAGGGTACAATAATCCAATTGTCCGCAGCGGGGAAGACAGACAGCGATGATAATACTGTGGTGCATTTCATCAGATCCAAGAAACCATCAACTGTAAGACACACCGTTAATTTCGCACGCTGCTAAGAAAGAAAAGCAGCTGCCAGCTAAAGTATGCCGCGACGCTTTCCCAGCTTGTCGAATTTTTATTTTATTCTCACTGAAAGCTATCCGATACTTCCTAAGACGTGGAAGTGCCAATAGGACGAACGGTGTTGACCAGGTTTGTGCCCGCACGGGCGCTGGCATCTGTGTCATGACGGGCGTCGTCTGGGAGATGGTGAGATGTCATTGACATATTCTGGTTTCAGAGACGTTTAACATGTGAAAAAGTGTTTTGAGTTTTAGAATTGAGGACATCGTTGTTTACCCACGGTGAGCGCCTGCTCTGGGATGGATGCTGGGCTTAATGTTTTCCGTGGGTCAACTCATTTGCACCTCCTGACAATGAGGGGGAAATGTGGTTCTCCCTGTTTCAGAGACGAGTGATGCGTGAGACCCACGCTCAGCAAGTGGGAGAGTTGGCATTTGAACCCAGGACAGTCTGAGTCTGGAGACAAAGTGGTTAAGAGCGCAGACAGTGAGATGAGCTGGATTTCAGCTTCCTCGTCTGTAAAACGGGGATGAGAGAAGGGACTACTGCGTAGCTTGTTTTGCGTTAGGGTATCAGAAACACGGTCAGGCGCAGACCACTCGAGACATGCTGGTCACACAGGGCGTACTTTTTGCCCCTCGGAAGCTCACATCAGTATCATAAAAGCCGGTCCTGAAGTCAGAGCAGGGAGTTACGGGAATCCGGAAAAGCAGGCCAGCACGGTGGTCTCCCCTGATCCAGGAGGGATCCATTCCCAGACCCCCGTGGGTGCCTGAAACTCTGGGTAGTACCAAACTATCTCAATCTTACGTGGGATAAAGTTTATAAATTAGGCACAGTAAGATATTAACAACAATAATAACTAGAGCAATGATAGCAATATGCTGTAATAAAAGTTACATGGATGTGGTCTTTCTCTTTCTCTCAGAATGCCCGACTGTGCTGTACTCAGCCTTTCTCTTCAGTGAAGTGAGGGGAGAAAATGCTTCTGTGATGAGAGGAGGCAAGAGGCACGACAGGGGCATCGTGATGGAGCGTTAGGCAGCTACTGACCTGACAGTCTATCAGAGGGAAGGTCACCTGCTTCTGGACTGGCCCTGACTGTGGGTGATCGAAGCCACCCCAAGTGAGATGGCAGATGGGAGGAACCCCCACAGCTTAGTGATTTGGGGGTACTGTTGAGTGGTTTGATGTGAGGAAAGCAAAGAGTGCGTGATTCAGGGCTGTATTTATTTACTAAACGTATTTGTTTACCTGTGAAGGTAGCACACAGGGATGGATTTGCAACCTTGGGGGGTAATTTTTAAGAACTGAGTTCTAATTCGCCTTAACTGTTCAGTGTGAAGGGTTTTCCCAAACGTCTACACGTCTCTTACCACCGTCCCACTCTCAACAGAGAATGCGTCCCTTACCCCCCCAGAAGTTCCCGTTGTGCCTCTTGCCAGTCAAACACCCACCCCTTGCCACCCTGTTTGTAAATTTCTGTCCTTGTAAACCCGTTTGCCTGTATTTGAACTTCATGAATGGGAATGGACAGAATGTGCTGGTTTTGAGTCTGGCTTCTTGCACTCAACTTAATTATCTAGAAGATTAACCCATGTATCAGTGGTTCCTTCTTTTTCATGGCCGAGTAATATTCCACTGGGCGCTGCTTAGCGCCCCCTCCCCCATCGCCTTTGCCACTCCAGACCGGTCCTTCCTGCCTGCTGGCTGGAAATGGAGCTGGGCCCTTTAAATTTCTTGCCAGCGGGGCTGCTAAGCTGGGTCAGTAGAGGGCGCTGGGGAGCCCGTGCGGCCACACGGGGCCCTGCTTCCTGGTTCAAGGCTCCCAGGCCCCTGCAGCTCCTGCAGCCCCTCCAGCGCCCAGCTCTAGCCTTGCACAGCGGCCCGCAGCTGCCCCAGCGCCCCTTTGGAGGCACTTTTCACGTGAGGTGTCTCACCAGAGGCGGCTGTGCGGCATCCCCCAGGACAGATTTCTGGTAAGTTCCCGTGGGGTGGATTTCTAGCAAGTTCCACCGCTGTGGCACCAGGCCAGGTGTTTGCCATGGCAGGCCTGTCTTGTTCAACAGAGCCTGGATGTGTGTGTGTGTGTGTGTTTTGGGGGACCTTCCTCAGCTCGGAGGTTTTTCTTGGGGAGTTGTTTTTAGCCTTAGGAGGGGACTCTTTTTGGGGGGGGCCTTAGCTCAGCCCTGGGTGGGAGTTTCTCCTTGGGAGGAGGCTATCTCAGCCTCATGGTGGGGGTGACTTTTGGGGGGAGGGGCTCTCTGTCAGCCCTAGGGTTCTCTTTTTTGAGGCTCTATATCAGTCCTGAGTGGGGGTGGGGCTCTTCCTGGTGGGCTCTACCTCAGCCTGATGTGGGGGGGGGTCTCTTCCTGAGAGGCTCTGCTTTGGGAGGGGTCTATCTTGGCCCCTGAATGGAAGGGGCTTTTTGTCAGAAGCTCTACCTCAGCCTGAGGGGACTCTTTCTTGGGGAATTTATTTCATCTCTGTGCGGGGGGGACTCATCCTTGAGGGTCTTACCAAAGCCCCTTGAGGAGGCTGTTCTTGGAGGCAGGTGACATTCTTAGGGGCTCTATCTCAGCCCTGGGTGAGGGGTCTCTTCCTCAGGGGCCCTATCTCAGCTGTGTGGGTTGTGGCTGCTGTTTTAGCAGCTATTCTTACATTAATTATAGTTCTCTTTATTCTTTATTAGCCAGTGCCACATTTATTCAATCCCCTATTAGAAGTTAATAATTCTTCCTGTGGAACTTTCCCTGTTGGAATCCCTGTGTGGTTTTTTTTCTTGATTAGACCCAAAGCAACATAGAACTGGTGTCAGCAGTGATGCGGGGAGGTGGGTGTGCCGAGATGAGAGCTGCGGACTGGGTTCTCGTGGGCTGGAGCGCGGTGCCGAGCTCCTTGCCGATAGGAGACGGGGTGCTAGTCACCCAAAGCATGCGGCGGCCCTGCAGTTAACCAGCTACCCCCTCCGAGGCTGATGGAGAAAAGGTGCCCCCGAGGCATGTCCCTTGGGGGCCAGAGCGATGCTACCACTGACCGTTCATGGCAGTGGCGTTGCCTCTGCGGACTGTAGGGGTGGGATGGATTCTTTCGAGGGCTCTAGAGCTTACAGTGAGGAGAGCACAAGTGCAGGTCCATTGGCCGAGCTCAAGTCACAGTCCGAGGTCCAGAGAGCCGTCCTGACAGCCTTTACAGGAGCTCTCATTTTTATTTTTATTTTTTTTTTTAACAGCAGCAGGGCTGGTGTTTGCTGGAAATCGAACATAAAATTTAATTGTGTTGGTTGCCAAATTGCAACCTCAACGGAATTCACGTCTTGACAGATTTCTCGTGTAAAAATTAGGGCGTTGATTGGGAAAGAAAGGGGTCCTGAAACATGGAATGGGGACATATCTTGGTCCCCGATGAAACTGACGCTCTTAAACCCCATGTGGCTCCAGGCCCCCCCTTATTGCTGGTGGTGGCCTTCCCGCCTGTGTCTGAGGAAGATAGTTCCCCTCTGCTTAAAAACCCTGTGATTACCTCGGAATGGGGGGGGGACAGGTCTCCTGAGAAGGGGTGCTCATTCTCCTCGAGACTTAGCAAGACTACTGCTGTTTGTCACTAGCCTCTACCGAAGGTCGAGACCTCAGTAGTCTCACTAGGACATGAGAGGAAGCGCCTCAAGAATGACAAGACTTTGCTAATACACATCAGCAGAATTCTGGGGACCACGTGTAGGAGTGGATTTTAAGGATTTTATCTTTTTTTTTAAAAAAAGAATTTATTTATTTATTAGAGAGAGCATGCGTGAGAGGTCGTGTGTGCACACACATGACTGGGGGGAGGGGAAGAGGGAGAGGGAGAGGGAGAAGCAGACTCCCCGCTGAGCAGGGAGCCTGATGCAGGACTTGATCCCAGGACCCTGGGATCATGACTTCAGCCGAAGGCAGATGCTTAACCGACTGAGCCACCCTGGTGCCCCGATTTTAAGGATTTTAGACCAAAGAGGGCAGGATATAACACTAGGTGGGGCAGAATTCATTGTCTTTGATGTACTTCCTGGAGGGTCTGGATTTGGTTATTAGCCTGTGCTGCTGACCTTGGCTCGGACAGCTTCCTTGGTTGATTGACTGACATCTGGGCCCGATAGTAGCCTAAGGTTAATGAAGCCGTGATGTCATGATGTGGAAGAAGGAGTTCAAAGGCATGGGGAGGCAGGAATGCTGGACTGAATGTGTGATGTGTGATCTGTACCGCCTCCCTGCCAGCTGTGTTCCATAAGAAAGAGCAGAGGACAGAGGCATCGAGAGATACATAGTGGGGGAGCATCCTTGAAATGCTCCGTGGCTTTTGTAGGCTGGGTGTGACTTGAGAGGCTGCCTCCGCTGAGATCACCTCCCTGATTGTGGTGGGCATAAGGGCATCCTGGAGGTCTCTGCTACTCCAGGATGGCACATCCATGGCCAGGCTGCAGGGATATACGGGCAGTCAGAATGCCTTGCCCCCTAGGGATCTTTGCTGGTGCCTGGTGGATCACAGTGTCCCTGGGAATGAAATAAATTGCAGCCTTGATAGATATGATATAAAAAGCTCTGGGTCTGCTAGCCAAAACCTGCGGTGCATTGCCATGACAGAGGGTCTCTGCCTCTCCTCCGGGTTCCATATCTGTCAGCTCATAAGCCTAGAAAGCCCTAGGGCAGCCAAGTCCCTCTGCAGAAGAAGCCTTGTCACTGCTGTAGGTACTTACTGTAAATATCCCTCCAAGCCTCCCCAGAGGGCCCTGGGCCATTTAGCAGAGTGATGTGGACTGAGAAAAGGGAAATAGGTGGGTCAGGGATCAACACCGATTCCCGGGAACCCACAGTGCCTCTCTGACCCTGAAGTCCACGGGGGGCCGTATGGTGGTCAGGCGATAGAAAGTGGAGCCTGATGCACGAGGGTCCCCTTGGCCCACGGACCCACCCCCAGGTCGTCCCCCGCTGTTCCTGAATGAGTAATTACAAGACCTCAACATACTTCACCATGAACCATTCTCTCCCCTTTCCATTTATTTATTTATTTTAAATATTTTATTTATTTATTTGAGCTAGAGCAAGCGAGAGATAGAGCATGAGCAGGGGAGAGAGGGAGAAGCAGGCTCCCGGCTGAGCAAGGAACCTGACACGGGGCTCGATCCCAGGACTCGGAGATCATGGCCCGAGCCGAAGGCACACGCTTAACCGACTGAGCCATCCAGGTGTCCCTCCATTTTTATTTTACGTGCACGTTTTGGGAAATGAACCTTACAATTTTGTCCTTGGGTGACAATATCCTATGGGATTGTGACCGAGTTTGAGGAGTAATAGATACGGTCCGCGGTGACTTTGGGGGCTGTTAGTTCCATTTTATGGGAAGTATAAGAATGACGGCTGCGTCTTCTTGGGTAGAAATACGGAGTCGTGTTTACAGGAGTTCGGTTGCGTCAGGAGGGTTCCTATGGAAGCTGAGGAGTCAAAGGGATGGAGGGCGCGGCTTAGCCCCGCCCCCCGCCCCCCCCCCCCCATCGCCTTTGCCACTCCAGACCGGTCCTTCCTGCCTGCTGGCTGGAAATGGAGCTGGGCCCTTTAAATTTCTTGCCAGCGGGGCTGCTAAGCTGGGTCAGTAGAGGGCGCTGGGGAGCCCGTGCGGCCACACGGGGCCCTGCTTCCTGGTTCAAGGCTCCCAGGCCCCTGCAGCTCCTGCAGCCCCTCCAGCGCCCAGCTCTAGCCTTGCACAGCGGCCCGCAGCTGCCCCAGCGCCCCTTTGGAGGCACTTTTCACGTGAGGTGTCTCACCAGAGGCGGCTGTGCGGCATCCCCCAGGACAGATTTCTGGTAAGTTCCCGTGGGGTGGATTTCTAGCAAGTTCCACCGCTGTGGTCCAGGCCAAGTGTTTGCCATGTGGTGGGCCCCAGGCCTGTTTGTTCAACAGAGCCTGGATGGCGGCCCTGTGTGTGTGCGTGTGCGTGTGTGTGTGTGTGTGTGTGTACTTCCTGGGGGATCCAGCTTAGCTCTGGGGGGACACCTCTCAGCCTGGGGCAGGGGGATGCTTCCCTGGGGGCTCTGTGTCAGCCCCAGAGGGACTCCTCCCTGACACTCTTCTCCGGAGCTCTCTTCGGCTCTTTCTGGCCAGCCTCTCGGGAATCCCGTCGTCTATTACAGCGAATCACTCCTTACGGGGGACGTTTCCCGCCGGGTTACGGTGTGGGCTCTCCCTTCTCGCTGGCTGCAGATGGATTCACGTTGCGTGTTGGAAACCACTGTTTGTTCATCCCTGTTCACGGCGATATTTCCAATTTGGGGCTGTTATGAATAATTTGCTCTGCATATTCTCCCCTGGACCTGGCTTTCTGTGTAATATGTTATCTCCTGGAGAGATGCTTTGAGTGGGGTTCCTCTGTGAAGGCTAGGCTGAGGGGTTTTGTCTTGTCTAGAGGGTGCTGTGGGCTTACTGGGTGCTTTATGGGCCTGTTTTTTTTGTTTTTGTTTTTGTTTTTTTTTTTTTAATAGTGGTGATGAAATTCAGTGTGAGTTCTAGGAGGATCTCTTGGCCTTGTGTGAGTGGGGGGAGGGGCACCAATTCTTAACTTCCTGGATGGAGGTGGCAGCTCAGCCTAGTGACTCCAGGCCTGTGACTTTGCTCCATGATCTTGTTGCGAATCTATGAAATGGGAATGTTCTCGTGCATCCGTAGGACGGTGGGCAGGACTGATGGGATAAGGCCTGTGGGCCTTGGGCACGGGGCTGGCGGGGAGTGAGGGCCTAGGGGGTGGTAGTCAGAATGCTGCTGTTATTAGGTGCTTGAGCTGGGGTGTCCTGCTTTCTCCCTGGCACTGAGCCTCGTGGACCTAGAGACCAAGAGCCTAAGGGGGTGGGGAAGGCACCGTCCACAGGTGCCTCTGGACCCGGAAAAGCTAAGGCCCCCGCTGTCCAGTGCTGTCCAGGGCCTGGCACTTTCCCAGGCCCTGCTGATCCTTCCTTCTGAGGAGTGGACCCTCAAGGTGGCCTTGGGTTCTGGGCTCTCTGCCCAGCCCCCTGACGGTTACCTCGGTGGGCACCCTGCCAGCCTGAGCCCTGAGCGGCCGCACCCCAGCTAGTCAAACAGCCATGATTAGTCAAATAAAATTTCCATCTGTTGAGGAATTTTCGAGAGTTATTACTGGCTATAAAAGCGATCGGAGGAGAAGGATAGATCTGAGGGGGTAAGTGCCGCTAATTATGTGGAGTAGCGACTTTTAAATAAGGTTGCAGATGTCCTTATCAGAGTGAGCCAGATCCCCATCGTGGTCTGGGCCGGAGGGGGTTGGGCCGCTGTGGCGGTGGGTCCTTCTCTGCGGATGGAGGAAGAAGAGGGGCGCTGGATTGGAACCTTGGGGGTCATTGTGGCATTTAGGAAGATCCCGGATGCGAAGGGCCTTGGGCAGTGTCTGGCACACTGCTGGTACTTAATGGATGCTGGTTTCTGCTTTCCCGGCTTCCTGCCCTTCTTCCCCTGGGGACTGAGCCAGGCTCCTGCACAGGGCAGCCATGTCTCTGGGCCAGGTTCTTGCTGTCCCAGACACTGCGGGGCGGTTCCTGTAAGGTCGGAGCCTCTGTCACTTCATCTCTAAAATGGTCCATCCCAAAGGAGCACTGGGTGGGAAGATTCTTGGAAATGTGGGCCTTGAATTGTTCTGCTTCTAATATATGGCTTTCCTCTAGGGCTGTGTTTGTTTTAACCCCCTCAGTATCTGGGGATGAAGCGACATTGTGGGCAGGAGGGTTTTGGTGGGGGGCTCATCTAAGGTCACCTGAATCCCAGGTGCTTCTGCTTTCTTTGGGGAGGGGACAGAATTTTATTTTTTTAAAAGATTTTATTTATTTACTTATTTGACGGAGAGAGAGAGAGAGAGCACAAGTAGGCAGAGCGGCAGGCAGAGGGAGAGGGAGGAGCAGGCTCCCTGCTGAGCAGAGAGCCCGATGTGGGGCTCGACCCCAGGACTCTGGGATCATGACCTGAGCCGAAGGCAGAGGTTTAACCGATGGAGCCACCCAGACACCCCTCTTCCTCTTATTTCTGATACTTAGCAAGACTGTACTTTGCGGGTAACCGGGGGTCTGGTGGCTTCAGAGGGCCAGGGAGGTGGGCGGTCTTGCTGGAAGGAACTGAAACATAACTGAGTCCACCCCAAGGTAGAGGTGAACTGCCCCTCCCCCGAGAGAGGGGTTCACAGGGTCCAAACCCTCAAATGCGGGGCTCTGTGGCCCGAGCATCTGAAGGCCCACAGTCTCCTGCCTGCTGGGCCGAGGGTCTTCTCACCTGTCCCTCCTTACCTCCCCTGCCCACCTGCCTGCCTCCCCACCGCTAGGGCCCTTTAAAACCAGAGGCCCATGCCTAGGCCCCCACAGCTGACCACACTTTCGTGCCTCAAGAGTCAGCTGTAGAAAAGCCTGCATGTGTGGCCAGTGACCATCAGAATTCAGTCCTTCTGGGGGTGGCTCTGCTCGGGGCTGGTCACTCTCCCGGGGTCCCTCTTTCTCTGCCAGGTGGTTCGAGCATGACCGCTCAACAGCAGTTTACGCCGGGCCTGGAGGCCCTTGGTGTTTGACTCTGGAGCCGCGGGCCTGGGGCTGAGCAGGGAAGTGCAGGGGCTGGCCAGGCTGGGGGGCTGGATTGGCATGAGGAACTGAGCCCTCCGGCCTGGTTGTGCCCATGGGGGAGGCCTTCTCCCTGAGCGTCCTCAGCCCCTGGGTCCTCCCTGCTGACCGCTGTGGAGGGGACCATCTGGCTTCTGGCTGCACTGCTGGGCAGCACCCTGACCGCGTGGGGACTCAGTTTCTCTCCCTGTGAGTGTGGACGGTAAGGCTAACTCGTAGGGCCGGGCAACAATGGAACGAGCCTGTGGCTGGCTCCTTGCTCGCCTCTTTGGGTCAGGCGAGGAGAAAGGCTGGTAGGTAGGTGTACGCCTTGCTTCAGGGTCCTGTCTCTGAGGACCCAGACCTCGGTGGAGGGGAGGCTTTTGAGGCTGGAGTGAGCTGAGTTTCGAGAATTCTCTCCTGCCCCTCTGATGGAGAGGGTACCCAGGAAAGGTACCTGTGGGCTCCGGGGCCACCGTGGGATTTTGGGTGCTTTCCTTCCTGCCTGGGTATCATGATGTCTGCAGGTGGGCAGTGGGTGGTGGGTGGTGGGCGCAGGGGGTCTCCATCGGGGCCACTCCTGCGGTGGCCCTGGGCATGGCTCCTGGTCACTGTGCTCCCCGCTCTTCTGTTAACCTTCCCCCCAGCTCCCACCTGCTTGGATGTCAGGATGGCCCCCAAGCCATCAGCTGTCCTGATTTCACCCATGACAAACCAGGCTTAGGGATTTGGGCTGGGTGGAGAGAGGGTCCAGCTGGTTTCAGGCAGCAGAGCTCACACTTCCTGTCATTATATCAAAGTCAGCACTTACGTATTGAACTGTGCCCTCTTATGCCAGATGCTGTGCCAGGGGCAGAAGGGGGTGCTGGGGTCTTCTATGGGGAACATTCCTGGTTCCCTCATAGGCACATCTGTACCCCTCTGTCCCATGGTTCTCCCACCTCGAGCTCAGGGAGGCTTTGATCCCATGCGCCTGGCCTTCTCCTGGCCCAGGCATCGGGAGACCCAGAGAGCTCAGAGCTCCCCCCGGTGCCCCACTCTGCCCGCTCTTCCCCATTGCTGAACCCCAGAGGAAGGACCCCGGGCCCTCTGTGGCTCCCCAGGCCTCTTGCTTCCATCCTGGGAGGAGAGTCTGGTGACTTTCTTCCCAGAGGGAGGAGGGTGCCGTGAATCCCTCTTCTGCCCAGAGAGGTGTCTTAAGGGGCCGCTTACATTTTTCTCTTCTCACTTCCTCATTAGCCAGAGGCCTTCTCCGTGGGACTATTCCTGGGGTTTCTGGGTTCATGAGCACTCCTTGGGTACGAGAAAGCTTAGAGCAACATGATCCTAAATGTCTACCCTGCCCCCCAGCCCTGCCAGGAGCAAGAGGCTGGGAGCCTCGGAGCTGACAAGGTGTAGCGTGTGGAGAGGTAGGTGTCTTCCCTTGGGGAACTTAGAGACAGAGCTCTGGGCCACAGTCTGAGATTCAGTTTCCCCACTGCTAAGTGGGGAGAGTAACCTCACAGCGGCCACCGAGGTTAAATGAGGCAATGAGTCCTCTATGCTTCCCATCCTGGTCTTCATGGTTTTCGATGATGTGTCCCAGACCCACCCAGACAGCAAAGGATGGGAACAAAGCCACATGGGTGTGGCGGAGTGGGGCCCCTGATGTGTGTGCGAGCCTCTGGCTGGCCCTTCCCCTTGGCGGGCAGCGGTGGGGCAGGCCTGGTGTATGACCCTGTGGTCCTCCTTCCTGAAGATCCCTCGGTCCTTCTAGTGGCTCAGGCTCCTGAGGGCTCCCCTGCGGACCACCCCACCCCCAGCCTGATGCCCCATCCAGCTTCCCCTCCTTGTCTCACCCGCATGCTACTGACCGTCCACCAGCCCCACTCCATAGGCAGCACGAGCATGGCCGAGAGCCTGCCTTCTAATAGCTGGATATTTCTGTAAAAAGATTCTCCTTGTCTCCAGGCCCTTAGTCCTCCTGACTTTGCCCACCTGGGTCCCTGGGGGCCTTCATGCAGAAGGTGGTGTGCTGCAAGGCCCGGCTTTTGCTTCTCCCTTCCTGACTTTCCATGTAGCCTCCTGCAGAAGGCTACGGCCTCTTTGCTCACACTCCATGCCCCTGCTGACAGCCCGGGGGTGGTGCTGGGCTTTGGGTCCCGGGCAGTGGCAGAAAGTACCTGGGAAGAGCTGCCTAATGCTCCAGGGCTGCTGTGTTCTCCTCTGTTCTAGGGCATGATCACTTATTTGTGGTCTGCGCCCCCCACCCCACCGCCCCCGACCATGAGAGAAGTGGAGGGAGGCCCTCCATGGCTGATCTGAGGACAAACCCTCTGTCTTTCCTCCAGCTTTCAAGGCCCTGGGACCTGCTTACATCTTGCCCTCCAGTCCTGTGGTCTGTGGCTGATGCAGCAAGATGCTTCGAGCCCTTGACGTTGGCCGGCCCTGGGCACAGCACCTGTGGGTGCCTTATTTTATTTAGTCCTTACAATGACCTGGTATTATTCCTGTGACATCACTTTGGGCAGATGGCACAAGGATCAGCCTTATTCTGTGGGGTCAGAAGCCAGGACTCCTTCCTAAACGAGAACTTTCCAGCAGTGGGCCAGCCTGCCTCATGGTGCTATGGGTTTTCGAGTGAGGTGGTGAGCATCCCATTGCTGGGAGTATTCAAGCAGGGGCCGATGGCCATTGTTCAGCTGGACAGAGAGGTCTGTTCTCAGGTGGGAGGAGATGGGCTGGGAGGCCTGTGGGGGGTCTGCACCTATCAGGATCACAATCCCCTGAGCCTTGAATTCCCTGCTCCAAATAGGAGAGGGAGTCAGTGCTCCCATTCTCAGGATGAGGAACTGAGGCTCAGAAGCAGGCATTTCTGTGCCTGGGTCTCTGGTCACTCCCCTTTCTTCTATTTACTCTGGATGGCCAGGTTCAGAGCAGGTCACCCCTGTGTCTTGCTTGGTGGAAGCCCAGTGACCTTGGGGTCGGGGAAAGGGGGTTTGATCTAGTTAAATATTTCTCCACTCACTCTGCTAAGCATGTACCCTCCCCTGAGCACCTACTGTGTGCCAGGCCCTGAGGACATGGGCGGGGCTCAGGAGAGGTGGTTTCTGCCCTCAGTGAGCTCATGGTTGAGTGTAACCAATAGAGGAGGGCTTTGCCTATGGTTCCCAAGCATCAGAATGAAACCCTGGCCTTGCTCAGATCGAAGGATCCATCACCCGGGGCTGGGTCTGGCCATCTGTGTTTTGTCACAAGCTCCGGCAGGGCATCGTGGCTGAGACCCAGATTCAGGAAATGGGGACTCCTAACTCTGAGTGGGCTCTGTGTAGTCGCTGGGGGGCTCCAGCCAAAGGGCAGGTGGGGGGTGCCACTGGGATCCAGAGTCGGTGGGGAGAGGGGGCCAACTGGAGGTGCCGGACGCTGCCCCCACTGCGTAAAAGGCAGCAGGCGAAGGGCAGTGGCAGGGGACTTCCTCCTGTCATGGTGGGTCCTGGTCCCCGGAGCTGGGGATTTTTATCCCCTTTGTTCACCACCGTCTCCCAGTGACTAGAACGGGGGCTGGCACGACGAGGGGCTCACGCTTCTGTAGGAGTGAACCTCCTTAGGCAGGATAGCCCCTCCTTGCCTTCAAACCACACCCCCTGCTTGAGCGCTATGGACCGGTCCCTCTCCATGGCTGCCCCCCCACCCCAGTTCGGGCTTCACCTTTCTGGAGGGTCTGCCCTGAGCCCGGGGCTAGTTACACACACGTCATCACCTCTGCTTCCTTCCCAGCATGTAGACATGTCCTGTCCCCACTGCCCCGCGAGGTAAGGTCTGGCTCTTGGTGGGCATGGTGGGCGCTGCTGCCCTGAACTGATGCCCATGTTCTCAGCTGCGAGGCTCTCCTGCCCGCTTGGCTTGACAGCAGCTCTTGAGTCGATGAAGTGACATCGGCATCATTCCCCGGGGCCCTGAGGTGAGGCAGAGGTTCCCCCAGCTCCCGGGGAGCTAGAGCTCACCCCAGGCTCAGAACAGGCGGAGTTCACGCAGCCAGCCCTCCCGCGAAATAATTACTGTAATTTCCCCTGCACAGCCCTCAGCTCTCGGATGATATTGTGACCGATATGTGAGTAGCGGGAACACTCCCTGCCCTTGTAATTGAGGGTTTGGAGTCACTGCTGACATCTCCAAAGGGAGCTGGGGCTTCGTGGCGTGTGTCGGAGGCGTCACCTTTGAACTCTGGCTTTTTGACTCCGTGGCCGCTCTGCAGATCCAGTAATGACTCATGGGTGGGATGCGTTGATTCCCTGTCTCCCCCGGCCCTGTGTTCCCATCCCTAGTCCAATCTGGAGCCTCACAGTAGCCCCGTGAGCCAGAGGCAGTGTGTGGCCCTGACCCGGTTGGGGAGAGAAGTTGCGTGAGCTGGGACATCGTGCAGCGTGGGAGTGGCAGGGCCGGGCTAAAACTGGTGTCTCCTATGCCCATAGTGCGTGTTTTGTCGCTGTCCCTTCTGCGTCGGTGCCCCGTGAAAGAGGAACCCCTGATGATTCTACCACCTGGCTCAAATTGTTATAGAGGAGCATTAATAAAAGCAAAAACCATGACCTTGGGCTCTGAGGGCTCACCAGGCACTGTCCTCCTCACCTTGTAAGTCGAACACTGTACCTCCCGGCAACCAGCCATGGTGATGGTCCCTGATTTACCGATGAGGGACCTGAAGCCCAGAGGGCAGGTGCTGACCTGAAGGCAGGGAACCAGAAGGTGATAGCACCCAGATTGGAGCCCAGGCAGTCTCCAGCCCTGAACTTCTAACCATCCCGCTGTGCGAATGGCAGAAAGTTGGCATTCCTGGACTGTAGTGTTTCTTGTTCGGGGAGCTCATTAGTCCATTTTTTCATCCACCTCCTTTTTCATTTACTCATTCAGCCTTATTTATGGATCCCTGTTATTGCCAAGCATGGTTCTAGGTGTACAGATTCAGTCCTGAATAGAACAAATTTCCCACCCCCATGGAGTTTCCATTCCAGTTGAGGGAGACAAATCACAAGCAGACAAGGGACGCGGTTTCAGATTGGGAGAGCTATGGAGAAGAATGAATGGAAAGGGGATGTGGAGTGATGGGAGGGGGAGACTAGCCAGTGTGGTCAGGGATGGGCTAAGCAGAGACCAGAAGGAAGCATGAAAGCAACATGGGGAAGAGATTCCAGGCAAGGGGAGCGGTGTGTGCAAAGGCCCTGTGGTAGGTCTGTGCAAAACATGCTTGAGGACCTGTAGGGAAGATGGTAGGAGGTAAGGTCAGAAGGTTGAGTGGAGAGATGCAGTTGGGAGCGGGGGGAATGGTTCATCTGAGCCCTGCTTCCCCCAGAGGGAATGACATCATCTGGCTCCCATTGTTGAAGACAGGCTCTTGGGGGGTGAGGTGGAGGCAGAGGGACAACCCAGAAGCTGGTGGTATAGGGGAGAGATGATATTGGCTGCTTAGACCAGGGTGGTTCTAAGGAGTCTCTTAGAAATCTCTCTTCTTGACCCTTCCTCGTTGGGCTGACTTCTGTGTGTCCTTCCTTAGCAGCTAGGACCTTCCCTGTGCTTGTGGTGGGGGTGAGTTTGGCTGCTTCTATGCCTCGGCCCCTGCGTGCCGCTCTTCAGGGCCCGCTGGGCTGCGCTGCTCATCAGCCTCTGGGGGCCTCAGAAGCCCTTTGCTCTCAGATATTGAATGAAGATCTGTGCACGCTGTGTTTATCCTACTTAGGTGCTCAATATCTATTTTTGGCATCTGCAGAAATACCTGGTTTGTTTGTAATCTGCTCAGTTCCTCTTGTTGTTGCCTTTGTTTATTTATTTCTTCAAACAAGAACTACCACCCCTCCGCATGGCTTCTCGGCTCCCTTGGATTCCGTGGGCTGATGCCGGAAGGTGTTAAGCCATATTACTTAAGCGGTTGGCAGCTTGGCCTTTTCCTGAAAGCATGAGGGTCGTGGCGTGTCTGGCTGTGCCCAAGTCCCTCTAACGAGACTGGGTGTCTATGGGGTCGGTTCTAAGAGCTGGGTGTGCATGTATCTAGGTGATGTGAGGTGTAGACTTTCAGGTAGGGCTCTTTTTTTGGGCAAACCATGGATGTGGGCTCTGGTCGACATCAGCAGGAAAGGAGGTGATCAGGAGGCAGCTCGCAGAATCAGAGGATTGGCTGAAGGATTGGTTGGGAAAGACCAGGGACCCAAAGCCTTCTGAGATCCCATGGGGATGGGTGGCCCCAGCCAGCTTGAAAGGATTCTGCAGGACCGGAAATTCCAGGTCCCGGGAGAGAAGGCATCTCATGGATGGGGTTTGGGCCATGTGACCCATCCTGGTTTGGTAGCGTCCTGCCAAGAGTACATTTTAGAGGGGAGATCGGTCCTGGAAGGGCATCTGGGCATGTCGGTGTCCAAAGAAGAGGGGGCAGGTGCTTGGCTGCTATAAATGCCCTCTGTCCCCAGCAAGGATCTCAAAGATGTGCAAGCTGTCCTGGCCTTTGAGATGCCAAGGGCTGTGTCTGTCCCACATAGAGTGTTATAGAATAGGGCTAGATTCCTCCGAGTGATTGGAGGACCAGAGTTCAGGGTGGACAGAGGTTTCTGGGTCTGGGGAGGTTGCAGCCACACTGGGTCTCACTGGGCCTTGAGGGCTGGTTAGTCTTGGGAGGGAGGGTGAGGGGTGGTCCAAGTGAGGCTCGGGCAAGATCACGGAGGCTGGGATGAGCCCGCAGGCTTTCATGGAAGTGGAGAGCCACTGGTGGGCCACAGGGAGGGAGTGGGGAGTGCTGCAGAAGTGACAGGCCGAACATGTAATTGAACCCCTGTTGGAGGAGTTCAGGCTTAAGAGGGCAGATGCGTCTGGTCGTGGTGGAAGCGGGCTGGGAGGAGTGCTTCGACAGAGCACCTACTGTATACCTACACTCCACTAAGTGCTTTGTTGTGGTCTTTTTTAACCTGTACAGCGACCCGGCTCGACAGTACTCCTGCTTACTCCTGCTCTACAGAGAAAGACACGGGGGTTCAGAGAGGTGACTTGGTCAAGGTCACACAGCCAGCAAGTAGCGAAGAGAGGGTTTAATCCCAGGCCTGGCTAACATTCTCTCCTCGTCCGGGTTACAGAATCATCAGCTGTGAAGCTGGGCACCCTGCAGAGCTGCTCTGGGCTTTTGTCCACGTGTTTTTCTTCCTCCGTATTCTTAGGCATGTGGAGCGTGGCTGTAGGCAGGAAGACGTGGCCAGTGCAGTGGGGTTGCTGCGGGTCCGAGGAGACTTTCTCTTTTCTCTCCACCCTCCCTCCCCGCCTGCAAAGTGTTAGAACAAAGCTGGCAGAACTGGAGTCAGCAGAAAAATCTAATTTTCACCTTGGACACGTTTGTAGCTGACAGATATTAACCCCACCTCCAAACATTCCTTCCAGGCAGGTCTCAGCTGAGTCCTACCCTGGACATTGGGTAATGAGTTCACTGTGCATTTTTGGGCAAGACGTTTCTTTTCCAGGGGCCTCAGTATTTCTACCAGTAAAATGGGAGTAGCGGTACTTGGGGTGGGTTGGGGCATCATGAACGCAAATGCTAGCGGTGGGGGGGGGGGGCTCCACCCTCCAGGAAAGACAAAGGTGTGAAATGGGTGAGGGAAGAGGATGCTGGGGATGCAGGGGTCCTGCCTGGAGGGGCAATTCCTGTTTAGGTCTAACTGGTTGTCACTGTATAGGGCTGCCATTGCCAGATCTTTGAATTACTCTAAGAAAAGCCAGAAATCTGAGTTGCACGCTTTAATATTTCAAAATTTAAATGTTAGCATTTAGAAATTTTTGGGAAAAAAATGCAGGCCCATGAAGGCAGCTTCCTGGGCTGAAATCGGCCTGTGGGTCACCGGCTGGCAATGCCAGAGTGGGATTATTTGGGTTTCTTCCAGCTGGACGAGGTACAGCTCCGTTTCATATGCGTATAAATAAAAATCAAATATTTGCCTTCTAGATCTATTGACTTGTAATTATTGATGAGCCTGAGGTTTATAATGCACATCTGAGCTCAGAAGTGATGATGGGGTAGAAACCTCTTTGAGAAACTTTAATCACAGATTAGGAATCCCTGAGCCTGTCTCTGTCCCTCTGGACTACTGCCTCTTATGTCTGTCTTTAATCCTTCCTGGTGCAGACACAGCCTAGCCTGGTTTCCGTGGCAACAGAGCATGGTACCTCTCCAGATTTGGAGAGGGAAAAGCAGGGCGGGTGGCCTTGAGGTTTCTTTAACCTGGACCGCAGACCCAGGGATTTCTGCTTTCTATCTTTGCAAGATCATGGGTGGAATGGTTTTATTGGAAGCCAGTGGGCAGCCCGAGAGCAAGATTTATTGGCTCTCATGAATTTTTAGAGACCTCTGGCTAGAGCTATTGACTTTATATCACATCTGCTACTGTTCCCAGTTTGGAGGGTCCTTGTGGATCAGTTCTGGAGTATCCAGAGAGCAGTGGGTTCACTGGTCCTTTTTAGGGTAGGCTTGGGAAAGACCTAAAAGAGCCAACAGTGTTAGAAGAGGGTCCAGGGGTCATAGTGGCCAGTAGGCGGAGCAGATGTTCTGGCCATTCCCACCATGCACAACGAAGCCAAGAGGGCCCATTGATGGCGGAGAAGGATGGCTGCCCTGGGGCTGGGGTGTGTGCTCTCAGCCCCAGGCAGCAGCCAGGAAGACTGGGGGAGTGGGTAAGACAACGACACCGGAGTCTGACTGCCTAAGTTCAAATCCTGGCTCTACCAAGTGGGGCTCTGGGACGTGGGCAATTTACATCAACATCACTGAGTTTCTGCGTCCTTATCTATAAAATGAAGACTATGGTACTAATGTCCTCATAGGCTATTGTAAGATTGAAGAGGTGCATGTAAAACCTATAGCATATAAATCAGCAAACTTTTTGGGCATACTTTTTCTGTAAAGGACCAGCTAGGAAGCATTTTAGGCTCTGTGGGCCATCTTGTTTGCCAAACTCATCAAGTCTGCTGTAGCGACTTGAAAGCAGCCATAGACAATATGGAAATGATGGACGTGGCTGTGTTCCAATAAAACTTTATTTATAGACACCGGGATTTGAATTTCATATACTTTTCATGTGTCACCCAAGAGTCTTCTTTTTCTGAGTTTTTCCCCCAACGCTTTAAAAGTGCAAAAGCCACTCTTGGCTCAGAGGCCACATAAAAGCCGGCAGTGAGCTGGATTTGGCCCATGGGCCATGGTTTGCTGACTCCTGCTGTAGGATAATGCCGATGATATGTTCGTTAAGTGTTAGTCACTGATGCTACCTTTATGGTCAACCGTTATTCTTTTCATCCTGGGAGGGTGGGTTGGAAGCATTAAAATATTTGGCCCAGAAAGAGAGGATTTGGGCCGGGGGAGGGAGCGTGCATAATAACCACACTGCTTAGGAAGGGAAGATGTTATCCCGGCGGAGGTATCCTCCAGTATTTGTGGGCAGAATTGACAGGGAGATGGATTTTTGGCTCCAAGGCTTCTAGCAGCTCGTTGCAACAGACGGCCTTGGGCATCGTGAGCTCCTGTCACTAGAAGTGCTCAGGCAGAGACTGGACGCCCCTGACACGCTGAGGACGGGGGAGGCTGGCTTGCTGGGTGGACAGATGCTGCTGGGGTCTGAGTTGGGTTCCTGTGGCTCTGGTCACTGGGAGGAGGGTGTGTGTATGTGTGTGTGTGGGGGTTCCTATTTTCCCATGGTCCCTTTTCCTAATACTCAAAGCCCCTTGTCCCTTTCCTTGCTTCTTGAATAACCCCATGGTGTGCACGGGGGCCAACACTGACCCCATCGAACCAGTGGGTGAGCTGGGGGATAGAGGATGAGCAGGGCACCTGGCTAGACCTGCTGGCTAGGCGGGCAGGCGTGCTTGGTGGAAACACATGGACGGTGGTCCCGGATCTGGTTCCCATCCCAGCTCTGCTGCTTCCTACCTTTGTGCTCCATGGTAGAAAGGTTATTTAACTGCTCTGAGCCTCGGTACGTGGCGGATAGTCGATTTTCAAGCAGTGCTCATTCATGTCCACTGTAGTTCTGGCCTCTCATCCCAGGGCTAGTGTGTGGCCCGGGAGGGTCAGGAAGGAGCCTGTCCTCTGGGATGTGGTCTGTCTGCCAGCAGTTTGCCATAGGGGAGCCTTCCCCCAAACCTGTTGTGCTAACAGCTTGGGGGAGGGACGGGCATTAGGTAGGAGAGTCTGGGCTGCCCACAGGCCAGGGACCTTCTCCATCAAGATCCAGAGACTCTCATGTTGGACAAGGAGTCGGTGGTCCTGAGGATGACCTCTGGAAGGACCAGAAAGCCAGAGTGGATTCTTTTCCTGCACCTGTGGGGCTACTGTACTCTGGGGCCTGAGGGAGGGACATTGCTGGGGAAACTAACAAGGACAACGGGTGTGTTCAGCTGAGGCAGGCCCATGCCCGCAGGTAGATGCCCAGGGTCACACCACCACCTTGTCTCTGCTTGTGGGCTGGGATCGCTGCATGAGTGACTTGCATTGGGCAGCCCATGAATCCTCATGGCCACCCTGTGAGGGGCAAGCAACTGCTCCCCCACTTTATAGATGAGCAGACTGAGGCTGAGAGCCCAGGGCACCTGTCTAGAGCAGCAAGGGAGGAAGTTGGTGAGTCAGCATTTGCAGCTGGACCTGATTGCAAGTGCCTCAACTCCCCCAATCCACCATCCCTGTCCCCTGTCACCTTTCAGCTAAGCCCTGATAAGGGGAGTGGCCAAGATTTTTAGGGTGGTTCCTCTGCCCCAGACCCTGTTTCAGGTCACAGTGTAAAACAGTAAATGTCCTCTTGCATTTTTAATTTTGTCATCCTTACCATCTTTCTAGGAAATATTCCCACTTCACAGACAAGAAAACGAGGCACAGAGAGGTTGCGTAACTCACTTGAGGTCACAGAGCTGAACTGTAGATCTGGGATTTGAACTCAGGAACTCGAACTCTGAAGCCCATTCTCACTCCATCCTCTTGTCTCCAACTTGACTATAAAGTGCTTTAGCAGAGTATCAGACACAGAAAAGATGTGCGATAAACATAAAAATCCGAGACCAGCGGGCCAGCGTGAGCTAGATAGGAGATTGGTGAATCCAGATTCACCCTGGACTTTGCGTCCCCTTCTGTGCGGTGGGCACGTGACCCTCCATCACTCTTGGCTCATGGTGTGGTTTGTGTGTGCGGAGAACAGCCCCTTCTGCTATAACCTGATAGACAGATGTGTGCCTCCAAGTCACTGTGCAGTGCAAAATTGCACAGTACAATCCCATGGGGTTTACAGGGGAAATGGGGTTCAGCACAGCACTCAGGCTTTTTATCAGTGACACACAGGAAAGGGTAGGAATCTAATGAAAAGGTGGCTGAGTTCCAGCCACGTTTAAGGCTAAGGAATACACACCTACCAAATCAGTGTGGCCCTTCATCTGGAAAAAGACCTGAAGTTTGCATGTGGGAGTTACTCCTACTCTCGATGCCCGCCCCGTTCCTGCACCTGTTGCCCTGTGTACAACGGGAGGAGGAGAGAGGTAAAGAGAGTGAAAGCCCAGTGGGCGGAGAGAAAAAATATAAAATAGTCTGGCGGGGGTAGAATAGGGAGAGGGCATCCGGTTGCTTGTGGAGTGGAAGAAGGAAAAGTCATGGGAAACGCTGTGGAAGAGTGGAATGTTGTAGCGGCAGGTGCCGGTGGGCGGGGCAGGTGCCGGTGGGCGGGGCAGGTGCGGGTGGGTGGGGCAGGTGCGGGTGGGCGGGGCAGGTGCCGGTGGGCGGGGCAGGTGCGGGTGGGCGGGGCCCTTGTCTGGTGAGGTGCATATGTTTCACGTATTCCTTGGCTGCTGGGCTCAGCCATGTGGTTTTCTGTTCGCCCGGTGTTTCTTGTGGACGAAATGATGTGTGAGCCACGAGACATTCGTGCAATGCTCACGTTGTTCCCTAATCTATGAATCACAGCAGAGCATGTCTGCGTTTTCAAGACAAGTGTGATAGCAGAACTGACTCTATGTTGGAAGGTCAGGAGTTAGGACGAGTGGCAGGGTCTCTTCTCAAACACAGACTTCCTTGTAAGGTCCGCCTCCCCCTGGAAGATGGGCTTGTACTCTGCAGTTTGGGGCTAGGACAGCCTCTGGGATGGGGTGAAGCTGTTCCTTCTCTCAAGTCTGTCCCCTTGTGGCCCCCCCGAAGCTGGTCTTTTGGAATCTCAAGACACCACCTTGGCTTCTGTAGGAAACCCCCAGCCCACCCAGCATCAGCAGCTCCCTGAGCTTTCTGGTGTTTGGGCAGTAAGTCCCCAATGCTCTGGGAGCCTGGGGGGAGCCTGGGGGGTCTTTCTGTGGCCACACTAGGTGGGTCTAAGAATCCACTTTCCTTTGCAGTAGAGCCCACGGTGGGGCCTCCCTGTGAGTAACGAGGTCTTGTGAGTGGCTCCTCCTTGGAGCAGAGAGAGAGAGAGAGAGAGAGAAGGATTGCTTGGAATTTATTAGTCTAATTACATTTTCCTAATGTGGTTGACCCCCGCTCGCAGCAGGGCTCTTATCAAAGCCGCAATCACACCAACATTATTGGAGTTTTAATAAGAGTCAATTGGTTATTGTCCTTGCTGCGTCGGACACTGTAGACGTAATCCCCAAAGCCCCTTGGGGAGGCAGGGAGCTTTCTTGCTTTGCTGGGATATTATTTACATTAATAACAAGGATTAGAGACTTGTTTTATGTGTTTAGGAGAAGCGGAGGATTTCTTTGTTCAGGCAGATCCTGGCCACCAGCTGAGCGCGGGGCACGGCTTGGAAGTCAGGAGCGCGCTGGGCTGGGACTCGGGTGCTCACTGCTCACCACGCCTTGCTGTGTGAGCTTTGGCAAGCTGCCTCACCTCTCTGGGCCCTCCTGTGTGAGACGAGAGGACCTGAGTCATGTCAGCAACGTGAGAATGCCCAGGAAGCGCTTTCTTCGCACAGAGCAAGTGTTCAGGGCAGGCCGTGTTGGAAATGGCCAGATTGGTGTGTGATGGTGGCTGGGGCCTGCCTCTGTATGTTCATTAACTGTGCTTTAAAGTCCAGGAGTTTTCTGGAGTGAGTGTTTCTGGAGTGTTGGCTTACCTTACATAATGTGGGGGGGGGGTTAGTCTCGCCTGGTGGAGAAGAGATGGGATCACAAGGTCTCAGATATCTGCTCTCCTACCTGCTGTGTGACTTTGGCATCATGCTCGACCTCTCTGCGCTCGAGCTTCCCTGTCTATAAAATGGGGATAATCAGAGGCTCTCTCTCATAGGTTTAGTGAGAGGACTAGGGGAGGTGATCCTTGCAAAGTAGTAGAACAGTGCAGAGCCTGTGCTGAAGAGATACTGGTTATTGTGAGGTGGACCGGGTGTCCGAGTTTCGGTTTTCTGCTTTATACAGTGGGGGACATGCTGCCGCCTCTGCAGGGTCATTTAGAGGGAGCGGTGGGATCGTCATTGTCATGGACTTCTGGTTCTCCCCATGACCCGAGAGGCGTCACTTCACGCCCTCTCACAGACAAGGGCAGTTGGAAGGGCATGCTCTCAGTCACACTGGGCGTCGTGGCTGATCACTGGCTCCCAACGGCAGAGCCAGGATAGGGGTGTAGGCTGCCTTGTCCTCTGCTGTGTCCTTAGTGACTGGTACATAGTAGGTGCTCAATAAATATCAGGCCCACACCCCTGCCTGCATGGAGCTTACAGTCTCTAGATGGTGTTAATTGTAATGGGGGAAATGAAAGCAGGGAAAGGGATACTGGAGAATATTTAGGGAGATTTGCAATTTTAACTCCCCAGGGGCCAAGAAAAGCCCACGGAAAAGTACCATCTGAGTAGAGACTCTAAAGTGGTAAGCAGCTATCTGGGGGAAGGGTGTTCCGACAGCAGGAACACCAAGTGCAAAGGCCCTGAGGTAGGCCCAGGCCTGGAGTGTTTGAGGAACAGAAGGGAGCTAGAGATCCAGGAGTACAGTGAGCAAGGGGTGTAGAGGGTGAGGGCAGGGCCCCTGCTCTGACCTCTGCTGAGGGCACCAGGCTCTAGGCTGGATGGAGGCAGCTGGAAAGAGGCTAAGGAGCACCTTCTTTGGAGTCTTGGTGCCAGTATCTATGTCCCATATCTGGCAACAGTGTCCCCTCTCACCTACTTGGATGCATTTACCCCCTCTGACTTGGCCTGTAGCCCTCTTTGTTTACCTGTTCAGATGCAGGGGGCCCAGCCCTGGAGCCTGGGGCTGAGGCAAGAGGCCTAGAGGTTCCTGGGAAATGCTCCCCACAAAAGTCCGGAGGGTGGCCCTGCTGACTCCTCAGAGAGGACTTGTCAGATGAGAGCAGAATCCAGTCTGACTCTCAAAATACAGGGGGCACCCTGAGGCCAGATATGGGAAGGAGTTGGCGAAGTCACCCCAGGAAATTAGAGACCTGGGACTGACATTAGGCAGGAAGTCTGGGACCCAATGGGTCCAGGTAAGCGGGGCAGGAGTGGGGGTGCTTGGAGAAGCCTGCAGAGGCTGGCACTGCCCACCCTCTGGGTTAGCTTCTGGAGCCTGGCTTAGCTCTGCCCGGCAGTGGAGGAAAGAGGGTTGGCTCTGACAATGGGAGTGACCGAGAAGTTCATTACAAGCCCTGCACTGGGGAGGTGGTGCATTCTAGAGGGAAGTCAACAGACAGGTGCCAGAGGCCAGGAGGTCCAGCCAGCCCAGGCTGTGCTGTCAGCATTCAAAGCTCAGGTGGGCCCAGAGGTGACGCCCAAAAGGAAATCTTTGCAGGCCTGGACCTGGGGTGTGTGCTGTTCCCTGTCAAGGTCACGCACACCAGTGAGAGCTAAGTCTGATGGGCCAACTGGGTCCTCATCCTCATTCAACACCAAAGGTGCAGACTTTATGCTGGCCTGTGTCAATTCCATGTCCCTCTTTATGTTTGAGAACTTCTCTTTTGGAGCTCCTTTGAGTCTTCTCCCTTCCTCTCTCTTTCTCCTTCTCTCCCAACACTCGCCTGCCCCAGCTGCTCTCAGTCCGGTGGGGAGGACAGACCAGGGCTCATGAACCCAGCGTGGTGTATGAAGGGGAGGTCTTAGAGCTAGGAGAGATTTCTGGGCAGTGTAGGGAAGTGCTCGTCTTCCTGAGAGAGCCGGGAGGGCTTCTTGGAGGAGGCGTCACTCAGTGAGAGGACTGGAAGAGGAGAAGTTACATGGGAGTCTAAGGTGCGGTAGAGGGCAGGGCACTGCAGGCAGAAGGGCACGTAGGTAGGAGTGCGGCATGCCCGAGAGCCTGCAGAAAGTTCTCTGTGGCTGCCGTTCATCTCTGAGGACTGAGGGGGCCATGACAGAGAGGGGGCTGTGTAGAAAACGTACTGAAGGTCTTAGGGGGACTGATAACCCAATAGTGCTGGTCACATGCCATCTCTCGTCTGCAGCCCTGGGAACACAGGGCATTGTCTGCCTATGGAGATGCCCAGGCATGGAGGTTAGGGTCATCAATCCAGGCCACCCAGCCCGTAAATAAATGATGGGATGGGACTGGCACCCCTTAGCCTCTTCTCCCTAACCAAGATTTGAGACCTGCCCCTGAGGGCCACAGGGAGCCACAGCATGCTTTAGAGCTGTGCACAGAAGCGTGTGGTGAGCACAGCATCAGGATCCAGGGCAGGAGGGGACCTCCCTCCTTCCCCTTCCACGGGGCTCTGGTGAGAGCTGGCGAGAGGCACTGCCTTGGACCTGGAAGACAGCAGGATCCTCTGGGGGTTGACAAGTCCAACTGCTTCGCGCCTGGAAGCAGGCAGCCAGGACTTGTATGCCTGGTCCTGAGCCCTTCGGCCTCCTGTTCTGGAGCCTTCTGCTCCCCTTGCTGCAGAAGCAGCTCCCGGAGGTGGGAGGGAGACTCCCTGCAGCCCCGCGGGGGTTTGGGTAGGTGCGTTCTCCCGGAGCCCATCTCTCTGGCGCGGACTCGGCTTCCCTTCCACGCTCCTCTCCCCCCTTCTCCCTGCCACGTGTCCCCGATGGCCTCATCTTCCCTCCCCGGCAGCCATGCCATCTGCGAGCTTTGGCAGTCTCACGCACACTCTTCCGCTCAGCTCACTTGTCAGGGTTTTAAATAAGACCCGCTCTAGCACCGATCCCTAGGGTGGCCTCACTTTTTATGCTTTTGCTTCCAGAGGGACCTATTTGTCCCTTTTCTTTTGCTTTCTGTTCCTAAGTCAGGACTTCAGCATGGCAGAAGCCCAGCCCCTCAAAAGTGCAAATCGTGGGCATGTTCCGCTGGGTCAGAACCTTCAGGAAATCCTAGACACCATGTCCTGGCTCTCGAGGAGCCTCTTGGCCTCTCCGGAGTGCCGACCGCCTGTTTACATACATACAGCATGACCCCACCATCCCCGCCAGTGACTTCTGCGTGCCCAGCATCCCTCGCTCGCTTGAGTGCCTCCTGAAATTCTTTACCCCAGGGCCCTTGGCATGCGTCATTCCGGCTCCTCAGTGTGTCCTGATTCTTTCACTCGCACCACCAGACAAATGCGTGCCCAGAGGTGGAAGGCAGCCCCGTGTCTGAGATCCTTGGCCGGCGAAAGCAGGCGTGGGAAGGTGTTTTCACTCTGCGCACTGGCTCTGATAGATGACCGCTACTAAGCGGGGCGTGGAGAGATCCCAGGCTGCACTTGGACTTGGTGGGAAAGAATCTGATGATGGATTAGTGATGTCTGCTATGACGGTGAGGGAGCAGAGGGGTGGTGTGTGTGCTAGAAAGTTCCATCTGAGGCCAGGGAGACTTGCCTCTTACCCTTTCCTCGCTCGCCATGCCGCGTGCCCTGGAAGCTGGCAGAGTGGGTGTGGTGCCCGCTGGTGGCCTGGAGGGCTGAGTGGGAGATAGGTTGGTCCCAGCTGGTTTGGAGAATATTTAGGAATTGCTCTATCTTGAGATGTGTGCTTTTCCAAGGGCGTGTGCCTCACCAATAGCAAGTCAGGACGTGCCCCCTATGCCAAGGTGGGCTGAGGCAGTTCTGGGAGGTTGGGGATGAGCAGGGGGGGTTTATCCTGGCACCAAGTGTTGAGATTCTTCTAGCTGCGCTGCAAAGGGCTTGGTCTTTTTTTTCACTGGAGTCTCACTGGACAGAGGGGCTGCAAGGTTGTAGCATTTTTGGTCTGTACCCTAGGATGGCTCTCAGGTTCCTGGGGGTGAGGTGTGGGGAAGGGACACAGGGCTGGGGGCTCCCCAGGACCCACCAAGCACAACTGTTCCCACTGAGACTCTGGGTCCTTTCCCTTCCTTCCTGCATGAAAAGTAGAAGTGACACCGGGTTCGCTGAAGGTTTATTGTTGGGCGGGCCTGCTGATTCAGGGAAGGGCCAGCTTCGGGTGGAACAGAAATCCCAAGGGCCCTGGGCTCTTACGAAGCAGGGGATAAAAGAAAGTGCAGCATGTCTGGGGCCTGGTGTGCTTTCTGGGCACAAAGCTGTGCCATGGATTTGCTGTGCGGCTTTAGGCAAGTTGCTTCCCCACTCTGTGCCCATCTTTCTTCTCGGTACAAGGAAAGGGAGTGATCAGAGATCTAAGGGCCTTTTCTGCTCTAACTGTGGAAGTGGGCTGTCCTGAGCACCACGCTGTGTCTGACGAGCCTCAGGCAGGGAGTGTCTGAGGGTTGAAGGCTGGCAGTGGTGGCACATCCTGGGGACCCCCACTCCCAGGCAGGGACTGCATGCTCCTACATGAGGTGGCACGTGGGCCGACGTAGAAGCAATGATCAACGGACTGTTGACACCAGGCCTCTTCAGGGTCAGGAGAAGCTGAGCCTGTTTCTGGCCCCTTCTGTAGGCCTGCCTCTCTCCAGGGCTGGTTTTGCTAGGAGGTGGGACAGCCTCGCAGAAGAACCTCCAGTCCCTCTCCATCCCCAGTGCTCCCTTCTCTCTCTCCAGCTCCAACATGCCCTGAGAGTCCGGCCACGCTGAATAGTCCACAGCTTCCTGTTGGATTTCTCCTCTGGGCATTTGCACCTGCTGACCCCTCTTGTGGATCCCTTTCCTTCCTCTGTCCCTCTCTCTTCCTTCAACGTCAGCCTGGGTAGATCTCTGTGGCTGTGACCTCTGCCCTGTGCCCTGCACCTGGCTGGAGGTAGAGGAGATCCAAGAGCACCCCTCCTGCGGTGCCCCACACCTGCCTTGTCCGTTAAATTCTGTACCACGCTGTCTGGGTTTGACTGCTGTCAGGTTGCGAATTCGGGAACCGCCCTTTTACTTTCTGTCCTGGTTCCTCATCCCCAGATCCTTAAAAGGAAACCGTACTTATGTTAGTTGGGCTAGGCCACTCTGTGCTGCGTTAACAAATGTGTCTTGAAATCTCAGTGGCTTCAAACAAGCAAGTCTAGCTCTTGGCCATGCAGACTCTGAGATGAGTTGGGGGACTCTCCAGGCTGGGCCCATTTCACATTGTACCTGCAAGCTCCAGGGTGGGTCTGTGGCTCCCATCTCTCCGTGGGCCTCCATGGTCACCGCTAGAGGGGCAGCCCATGGAGATGACCCTGTGCCTTTTATTTTATTATTTTTTACTTAAAAAGCTTTTAAAAGATTTTATTTATTTCTCTGAGACGGGTGGGGAAAAGTAGAGGGAGAGAAAGAATCTTAAGCAGACTTCTCGCTGAGTGCAGAACCGATGTGGGACTTGATCTCATGACCTTGAGATCATGACCTGAGCCGAAACCAAGAGCTGGATGCTTAGCCGACGGAGCCACCCAGGCTTCCTGGCCCTGTGCCTTTTATTTTATTTAATTTTTTAAAATATTTTATGTATTTGACAGAGAGAAATCACAACTAGGCAGAGAGGCAGGCAGAGAGAGAGGAGGAAGCAGGCTCCCTGTGGAGCAGAGAGCCGGATGCGGGGCTCGATCCCAGGACCCTGAGATCATGACCTGAGCCGAAGGCAGAGGCTTTAACCCACTGAGCCACCCAGGCGCCCCGGCCCTGTGCCTTTTAGACTCCTTTCCCTGGAAAGTGATCTCTTCTGCTCACCTTCACCTGGTCACCTTCACAGGCCAAAACTGGTCTCATGGCCCACCTGGGGCTGGGAAGTGAGTCATCCATGTGCCAGGGACGGGGACCAGGATCTGGGTGAGCATCAGGGACTCTGCCGCAGTCCATGAATCAAAACAGATTAGAACCTTTGGTTTCGAGACTGGCTATGGCCAAGGAGCGGCATTAGTCTGGATAGAACTCGGAATGCCTCCCATGGAATATTGTGGACGGCGGAACGGGGGTCCGGAGAGGGCTGGGGTCTCCTCTGAGTTGGCAGCTACAGTTTGCAGGGGGGCCAGAAGTGGACCCCACTTCTCCCGTTGTCCAGGCACTGTCCTTCCTTCCTTCTCATCCTGATGCCGTAGCCCGGACTCCCGCTGTCTGATCCCGCTGCGTGATGCAGGCGGGGGTGGGGTGGCATCGTTGGGGCTCTTGTGAAATTATTTTAAGACCTTGGAAAGCAAATTAGAATTTCAAACCATCCAGCCCTCTTGAAAGCAGACCGGGGGTGTGTTAGAAGTAATTTAATTTTTACTTTGTTTTATTAATAGGACGTGGGAGGTGAAGGGAGGGTGTGAGATGCAGCGGAGGGGGCCGGCTGCCGAGCCTGGTTTGATGGAACCAGTCTGGCATCAGGAGCGTTGGAGGAGAGCAGGGTGGAGGCACCCTGAGGATGAAGGGTGGAGGATGTCTGGGGAGCACGGGCAGACCTGGGGACTCTCACTTGTACCAAAGAGCTTCTGACCTGGTGCCCGCCCTGATCGCTCTGGGATCGAGGGCTGCGTCCATTTCCCGGGGGCACTGTAGCAAATGGCCACAAGCGGGGTGGCTTCCAACAATGGAAATAAATCCTCTCATAGTTCCAGAGGCCAGAAGTCTGAAACATGGATCACCATTCTGAAATCAAGGTGTGGGCAGGGCCGTGCTCCTGCCAGAGGCTTTCTGGGGGGATTGTTCTGGTGCCTTCCCATACTCCTTGGCTTGTAGCCACATCCCTCTGCTCCCTGTCTCTGTCCTCCTTCCTGGGCGGTTCTGTATCTTCTTCTTTTACGACACTAGGAACTTACAAGCCATTAGATTTAGGCCCTAACCAAAATCCAGGATGATTTCATCATGAGATCCTTAGCAAATGACATCTACAAAGACCCTGTTTCCAAATCAGTTCGTGTTCTGAGGTCCTGGGCGGACGTGAGTTTTTAGGGGATATTATTCAACCCACTACAGGGGCTCCTGATTGGTGGGCTTTAGGTGGGTACAAACCACCCAGATCCCTAAGAAAACTTGTCATGTACACCCCCCTCCCCCCCACAAAGACACAATGCTTGCTTTGATTTGTCAGAGACTCAGAGATAAGGGACAGTCTTCTTGCAGGGCACATCTCTGGCAGGTGGCGCTGTTAGGACAGAGGATGGGTCATGGGAATCCCAGATAGAAGGTGGGGGTGGGGAGGATTTGGAAAATGGGCATTGATGAAGGGGCTGGTGGAAACAAAGAGGAGGTGGACAGAGGGCTATTCCGGGGGGACCACGGCAGTGGGTTATACCCCTCAGAAGTCACAGTCACCTTTAAGAATATAAGATTTTCCAGATTTTTCCCCAGAAAAATGTACATTACAAACACACACCTTTGATGTACAACTCTGGGGGCAGGTGCCTCCCGTGCCCCAAAGCCCACCTTTGGGCCCCCAAAGATCCTGGTTTGCACTACCACCAGAGGAGGGTTTCAGAACAAATGTGGGGAAATAGCCCAAAATGCTGTGGATGGGGCCGTGGATGGCACCGTGGACAGTGCCGTGGACGGAGCCGTGGACAGAGCCATGGATGGCACCATGGATGGTGTTGTGGAAGGAGCTGTGGACGGCACCGTGGACAGTGCCCTGGTTGGAGCTGTGGACAGCGTCGTGGACGGAGCCATGGACAGCGTCCACAGTTCAGGTTGGATGCGGCACTTAGGAAGTGGGGCTGGAGCTCCGGTATCTGCTTCTGGTTTGAGGATTACAAGAGATAATGCGGGAGAAAGTGCATCCTGGTTTTAGAAGCTAAAGTACTTATTTCATCTTTTTTTGTCTGTATGTGTTAAACCGTACAAAGCAGGATCTCTTCGTGGTAGGGAAAATGAGGAAATGCAGATAAGCAAAAGGAGAAAAATCCCTTTAATCTCCTTACCCAGAAAGCCACAGTGACCGCCCTGATCTATGACCTTCCGAACCTTCTCCTCCGTATTTCATTTGGCACGAAGAGTGTGATAATACATGTTAATAGGGAAGCTCACGTTTTAACCTAAAATGTTTAACACCTTTGTGTGTGAAGAAATGCTCGTGAAACATCGATACTAGCCGCATGGGGTTCTGTTGTCTGGAAGCTCTGTAACTTAACCAGTCTAATGTTCTTTGGACAAATGGTCCTGTTTCCTTTCCTTCTTTATAAACAATTGTGCTGGGAGCATCCTTGCCGCTCCTGCCGTGTATCTGCTTCTATAGGGGGAAGTGTGTTGTAAGCACTTTCCTGACACCAGCCTTTGGTACGGATCTGTGTCTGGGGCCTGGTGGTGCTGGGAGCGGAGGGTGAGGCCACCTGTTTTCATGCTTTCTGGGGTCCTGGCTGGGTCCCAGTGTCGGGTTAGGCCCGGGGGCTCTCCGTGAAGGTGGTGTGTGTTATTTAAGACCTTCATGACTTCATGCTGTGTCCTGGACTGAAGTGGCTTGGAAGTCAGGACAAGGAGTCTTGTTTCTCTGCCCATTGGCTCTCTGCAGCGTTGGCACCCCTTGGCCCTTGTGTATGGCCCAGAGATGAGCTCTCAGTCTCACGTGAGCTTGGGGGACCCAGGAATGCATGGCCGTGTGGTGGAGATGTCAGTCATCTCCTGGGCTCTTCGGCAGGCCACATGTTCTCCTCCGTTCTAAGAGAAGCTCTCTTTTCTGGGGGATGTGTCTCTTGGGCCCCACTGGCCTGGAATTCTCCAACGGTAAAGCTCTTGGCCTGGGCCAGTCCAAGATTTCCTGGTCCGTTGGCTCGAGCATGGGGTTTCTGAGGCAGGTCTGGGTCCCCTCTAGGTCCAAATGGGTCTGTCCTCCAGCCAGCCTGCCTGCCTCTAACTGTGCAGATAGGCCAAATGCTCACCTGTGTCAGGCCCTGTTGTCTCTGGTGTGGGAGGAGGGCCCCTTACTTAAGTGCCTCATAGGAAGCTTAAAAAGTTGGTTACCTTGACCCTGTGGGTGAAGAAAAAGTACCATATGTTTGGAAGAATGAGTTATAAATGCCCATTTCCCCAGGGGTTGTTACTGTTCAGAAACTGAACTTTTATTCTTTTTGTCTGCAGTTTTTAAAAGATTGATTTATTTATTAGAGAGAGAGGAAGGAAGGGCAGAGGGAGAGAGAGAGAGACTCTCAAACAGCCTCCCTGCTGAGCGCGGAGCCTGATGTGGGGCTCAATCTCACAACCCTGAGGTCACGACCTGAGCCGATATCAAGAGTCACGCTCAGCTGACCCCACCACCCAGGTTCCTCTCTGTCTGCAGTTTTCTGACAGCAGTCTAGAACAATATAGAATGATAGGAAAGAGTCAGCACGTCCCCCCTCCTGCCAAGCAGTCTTCTGAATGCTGTGTGTACATTAACTCATTTACTCCCTGTGAGATAGGCACCATGCTTCTCCCCATTTTATGGATGGGGAAGACTGAGGCCCAGGGAAACCGCAGGATGTGTTGAAAGAGTGTGGGCGGTGGAGTTAGCGGAGACACAGCCGGGATGTTTTCGACCTGCTGGCCATGTGACCTCTGAACCTGTTCTGTCCTCTGTGAGGGGAAAGTAAACCTTGGGCTCGGAGGGTCTGCCCACAGCAGCGCTGACCCTGGGCTCGGTGTGTGCATTAAGCACTGGGGAGGGCAGTCTCCCTGCGAGGTTTCATTGATTGTGGATGAGAGGTTTTGGACCGGCCCCTCTGTTCAAGGTGGGGAGGTAGGTTGTTGCAAGGGCAGCTGGGAGTTCGAATGCCCCTGTCTTCACCTCCTTCCTGGTCCCTCGTAGTCTCAGATATCTGTCCCCTGCTGGGACGGGGTGCCTGCAGGGATCTTTGGCCCCAGACACTTCTTAGTTCGTTCGTACCTGCTATTCTGTATCCTAATGGTCACGCCTTACGGTTCTTGGTATGTTCTTCTCAATTCAACCTTTCTCTCTCAATTTGATGAGTGTGTTCATTTTCTCTTGCGGCATAACACGTTATGGGAGACTTCAGGGCCGAAGCAGCACACACGGACCATCTCACCATTTTTGCGGGCCAGGGGCCCCGGCATGGCTCCGCTGTGCCCTCCGCCCGGGTCCGACGAGCCTGCCGTCCGTGTACCATCTGGGCCGTGTGTCCATGGGAAGGCCGGTCAGGGAAGCATCTCCCCCACGCCCATTCAGGTGGCTGGCAGAGTCGGCTTCCTTGTGGTTGTCTGACCGAGGACGTCCGTGCGCTTCTGGCTGGTGGCCAGGACGGCGCTCGGGCCCTGCGGGCCACCATCAGCTCCCAGT
Organism: Martes martes; assembly: GCF_963455335.1. Lineage (NCBI taxonomy): Eukaryota > Metazoa > Chordata > Mammalia > Carnivora > Mustelidae > Martes > Martes martes. The sequence continues at coordinate 178,997,344 of NC_137891.1, read as the reverse complement.
GCCTGCCCACAGACCTCCGCCTCATGGCCCTCTCCGGAGACAGCTGGCCACACGGCAGATCACTTCTTCAAGTCCGACAGCGGAGCCTCGGTCTTCAGCCTGCGAGGGCAGAGTCTTACAGAAGGAAACACAACCGTCAGGGATCCCGTCCCCTTGGCAGTGTTCGGTTGGTAGGAAGCAAGCCCCAGGCGCGCCTGCACGCAAGGGTGGGTGGGGGGGATTTTACAACCACGGAGACCATGAGGGTCACCTTCAGGCACGTCTGCCACAATGAGCTTAATAAGCTTATTTACATTGTGTAAAATAAGAGTAATTAGCTCAAAGCACTTTCCTCGGAGTGAAGAATATATAATCCGTTTTGGCTATCAGATCTGTTTTGCTTTGTAGTGGTGGGCTGTGTTCTGGAGAGTTAAGGGTACCAGAAGAATAAGGTGTTTATCTTCTTGCTTGAAATGTGTTTGTCTTTTTTGACTAAATTGCCATGAAGTGGGAGGAAGACGGGAGCAAGTCGGGGATGGAATGAGCCCGAGGTCAAGGGTGATAAAAGAGGGAGGGGAACGTGTGTGTGCTTCCTCTGTACACAAATGCCAGTGCCTTTTTAATTTTCTTCTTCTTATTTTATTTTGAGAGAGAGAGAAAGAGAGAAAGAGCGTGTGAGTGGGGTGGGGGGAGGGGCAGAGAGAGAGAGAGAGAATCACAAGCAGACTCCTTGCCGAGCCTGGAGCCTAACGCCGGGCTTGATCCCACGACCCTAAGATCATGACCTGAGCTGAAACCAAGAGTTGGACACTTAACCGACTATACACCCACCCAGGCGCCCCCATGTCAGTGCTTTTTTACAGACAGTTTTATATAGATGCATAATAAGTCTTATGTTATACATTTTAGCTTATTTTTCCTTCTGTCTGTTCATCCCTTAACCCTCCTTCAGTGAGCTCACCCTCCCACTCCCACCCCGAGACCATCTAGTATAGATCTTTTCATATTTTCCCACATTCTTAGAATCACATACAGACTTAGACCAATGTTTTCACATTCCCGAGTCACCTCTCACTCACCGATGTCCTGTGGAAACCCTGCCACATGGAGATCTGTAGTTCTAGCTCATTCTTTTTAACGACTATATAGTATTCTAGAGTGGGGATGTACAGTCGTTGGCGGCCCGTTCCCTGGCTGAATGTTATTCCCTGTCCGTTTGTTACCATAAGAAGCGGCATGACGAGGCACCTCCCTGCACACATCCGTCCTTAGGTCCATCCGTACATTTTACTTCTCTGGCACCTAATTTCAGGAGTCGAGTCATGCAGTGGGTTTGGGTGCTTTTAATTTTCATAGGCCTTGCCAGCTTGATTTTCCCGGAGGCTCAACATTTCACATTTACCCCAGAAATCGGAGACTTGTCCTTTCCCTGTATCTTGCCAGCAAGAGTTGTTACTGGTCTCGTTGGTTTTTGTTTTTTTAAAGATTTTATTTATTTATTTAACAGAGAGAGAGGGATCACAAGTAGGCAGAGGCAGGAAGAGAGGGAAAGCAGGCTCCCCGCCGAGCAGAGAGCCCGATGAGGGGCTTGATTCCCAGGACCCTGAGATCATGACCTGAGGGGAAGGCAGCAGCTTTACCCCACTGAGCCACCCAGGTGCCCCTGGTCTCGTTAGCTTTGACCAAGTTGAGAGGTATAAAATGAAATCTCGTCATTACTTTTAATTTTCATTTCCTTGACTAGCAGTGGGTCTGAGCAGCTTTTGAACTGTCTGGCTCTTTGGACACTCTCGCCTGTGAATTACCTCTGTGAATCCTTTGCTTATTTGTCCATAGGGTCATTTGTCCTGTTCTTGTAGATCTGTCGGCATTCTGTATCGCGTACATGTTAACCCTCCTCTGGCCTCTGCAGAGTGGTCTCTCGCCCAAGATCCTCCATTGTCTGTTACCTGTGTTCACGGTATCTTTCACATGCAAGGTTCTGAATTGTTACATGGTTAGAAACACCCATCTTTGGGTGCCTGAGTGGCTCAGTGGGTTAAGTGTCTGCCTTCAGCTCAGGTCATGATCCTGGGGTCCTGGGATCGAGCCCCACGTCGGACTCCCTGCTCAGCGGGGACCCTGCTTCTCCCTCTGCCTGCTTCTCCCCCAGTTTGTGCTCTTTCTCTGTCCATCAAATAAATAAATAAAATCTTAAAAAAAAAAAAAAAAAGAAAGGAACACCCATCTTTCCTTCCGTGGTTTCTGGGTCTCCAGAGTCATTCCGGAAGGCTTTCTTATCCACACTTGTTTGCTTTACTTTTGCAGTAGTTCAGTCTGATATTTGTCATGTGTATGACCTGGGCCCGGCCCTGGGCCAGACACTCAAGACATGGATTATATAAGTGGTCCCACCCTCAAGGAGTCCAGTGTCACCCAGATGATTACACCCAGCTTGACAGAGCACAAGAGGCTATGGTCAGGGGGCTGCTGCCTCAGCTCAAAGCCTCCCGGTCAGGAGACAGGAGACAGGGGTGTGAAGGCTGAATGACCTCAGCACAGACAAGTGGGACCTGGGCTGATCCAAGCCCCCAGGACGGTGGCTGCCTGCCGTGGGCGTCTTCATCCATTCACCGCCTGCGAGGCCTGGGGCAGCCTGGGCTCAGGTTGGGGGCTGCTGGCTGAATTAGCCGGGTGAGGAGGGGGGTGGGAGGGGGAATTCCTGGAGGAGGAAGAGCAGAGCGGTGGCTGCAGGGGTGTGCTACTGAGGGGGCCCAGCCCGGGCCACAGGAAGGGGTGTGCGTGCGGGGGGCAGGGGAGGCGTGCCACCATGCTTCAGAAGAGACCCAGAGGGGGGGGCGCCTGGGTGGCTCAGTGGGTTAAAGCCTCTGCCTTCGGCTCAGGTCATGATTCCAGGGTCCTGGGATCAAGCCCCACATAAGGCTCTCTGCTCAGCAGGGAGCCTGCTTCCCCCTCCCCCCCTCCGCCTGCCTACTTGTGATCTCTCTCTCTCTCTCTCTCTCTCTCTGTGTCAAATGAATAAATAAAATCTTTTTTTTTTTTTTTTTTTTTTAAAAAGAAGAGACCCAGAGGGGTGCCCCTGGTAGAAGATGTGGTGGAGGAGAGCGTGGAAACTTCACTCCTTCCTGGGTCCTCTGTGGTGGGAGTGGAGGGCCCGTGTTGGCCAGCCGATGTCCGGGCTTGCCGCGGGCCACCTCTGGGCTGTGAGCTGCTCCTGACCTGTGGTCACCAGAGTAGGCTACGTGGATCCCCAGGAGGGTGCGAAAAGAGCCACGGAGCACAGGAGACAGAATTAGAGCTTCATTCCTATTTCCATCATCTCCTCCTCTAGAGGTGTGTTTCGGTGTCTGTTTAATGATGCACATAAAACGAGGAAGGTAGTGCGCGTTTACAATGATAAACAAACACGTATTGGGACGTGTGCGCCATGACAAGTTTGGAGACCGTGGATCCTAGGGGATGAGCTCCTTCAGCGCCCCAGCCACCCCAAGGGTGGGGGGACCCATGTCACGGGAGGGAGGGACACTCCTATGGATGGGGGGGCGGACCGGGGAGGGTAGTTACCCAGGTGGGAGTAAACCTCTTCCAGGCTTCTAGAAGCATGGGGTCCTTCTCCTATTTCCCCTCCATGGAGCAGCCCCTTCCAATCCCACTTACCTTTCATTTTAGCCTCTTTTATTTCCTTTAGAAAATATTTTGTGATTTGTAGTTATGCCTCTGTTCTGCCCTTGGGCTGGAAGCTCCCTGAGGGCAGGGAACCGGACGTCTCCGTCTTGGGGCCCCCCCCAGCATCTAGGACAGTGCTCGGCACAGAGTTGGTACTCCTGCCTCGCCACAGCATAATCAATGTGTGTGTTAGCACATTTTAGGTGTTTTCTAAGCCCCACGACTGGAGGCATCATTTTGTAGGTGAGAAACTTGGATTCAGAGAGGCTGAGTAATTTGCTCAACGTCACACAGCTGGGGGGAGGGGGTCGGGGGAGAGGAGGAGCTAACAACTTCTGAGCGCCTTCTACATAAATGTCTGGTCTCCCCTAACTTGGTACACCCTTACTGGCTAGGAAAGGTAAGCTGAGGCTCAGGGGTGGGAAGAGACTTACCCAAGACCACTCAGCTAGGAGGTGGAAGAGCTGGGATTTGAGCCCTGGTCCATTTGGATCCTAAGGACATTTTCTTCCCAGCATCTCAATGCCATTTCCTTTATTCTGGGTTTTCCGGGGTCTGGTGGTGGCTCTGCCCATAGGGGGTGCGTCTGGGCACACCATGTGGTGGGCTCCCTGGGCAGACACCCCCCGGGGGCAGCGGTGGGGAGGCGGCTGGCCCGACGGTGGGTGCTGGTCCACGGGCGCCCGGCCCCGGTGCCCGGCTGATTTGCCTGCTTGACGAGGCGAGTGATGTTTTATGCATGGCGCCTAATTTTGCCCCGGCGGTCTCTGGCTATATTTAACACCATTAATCATTATTGTTGGCTCCCGGGGGGATGGATCCCTGATTAGTGTCAGAAACACATCACACGAGGAAGAGAGGGGAAAAATAAGAGCTCTCCCCCGCCCCGCCCTGCTGCCTCCAAACCGGAGCCGAGATGCGTGCTCGCGGCACCCTCCTCCCCGCCATCTGGGGAGTGCGTGACTCCGGCTTTTCCTTGGTTTGGATCCCAGACCTCCGGTGCTGGGCCTGCAGCCCAGTGGGGCGCCTCGGCACCCCCTCCTCTTTGCATCGGAGAACGGGCAGCTCAGCCAAGCGAGTGCAAGAAAGGCCCGCCCAAGCATTTATTAGGCTCCTACTGTAGCCCAAGGTCGCCGCCCAGTGCCTTACCCACATTATCCTCAACACGCTGCCTCACATTTTCCCAGTGGATGGATTTTCAACCCTCCTTGACAAAGGGGGGAACTGAGGCTCGGAGGCAGGTTTCACAGGCCTGTGCCGGTGTGATCAAACATGTGGGAACAGGCTGGGTGTACCAGGGACTCCTTGAGTGTTGCAGGACCACGTGGCTTTGCCTTCCGCTATCTGAAAGGGTTTTCCTTGGCATCGGGCACAGGAAAGAGCCCAGTCTTTCTCGTAATCAAATATAAACCCGTGCAGAGACCCGGGTCTGTGCACATTTATTCTCTGGCCTCTTTGGGCCTCAGGTAGGTGATGGGAAGCCCCTTCTTACCCAACCCCTCCTTCCCCTGCTCATCCTGCCCCCCCCCCACCTTCAGGTTGGCAGCGGGGACAGCGGCTCCTGTCTTGTCCGAGTTCATGGGACTCTCTCCTGAGCCCTCATGGTCCTAGTGGTGGCCTCCCCTGACTTGACTTTGAATAGGGCTTTGCCAAGTCCTTCCCCAGCAACAGTGAAGACAGGAGATACCAGGAAAGAGAAGTGAGGACAGAGGACACTGTCCTCCCATCACTCATCACCTAGATCGGTGGCACACTACAGGTCAAGGAGAGTCAGAGGTCAGCGGGGCGGAACAGGAGATGGACCCAAGAGACAGGGGCCATGGGAGGACGGCGTGTCTTCTGTTGTAGGAATGTTCAAATCCAGCAGCTTCCCTGGACAGGGGTGACTCTGTGGGGTCGTCAGTTGTGGGGAGGGGGTGGTTTGCAGTGGCCGACTGGGGCTCTCACCCTGGTGTGGGCGGAGCTGAAGCTTGTGACCACCGGCCGTGTGCATGGGCCCTGTGCAAAGGGCTCTGTCCACGGAGTGTTAATGCCACCTGGGTAAAAACGGGAAAGGGTTTTGATTTTTCCACTTTATGCCCTTCACGGATTTCTTCGAGTTCTCCTTTCTTGGACCTTAATGTCTTCAGGCAGTTTCCAGTATTTTCTGGCCCCTTTCAGTTATTTGAACATCATCTCATGTCCTAGCCAAATCTCTCTATTAACCCCCTCCCCCCAGCTTCTCCAGGTCCTCAGAAGGGGCATAGGGAAGGGGGGCTCACTCTCTAGTGGGCTGGGCAGGTGGCGGGGTGGGGTGCCGTCTGCTCTGGCTTGGGTTGGTTCGGTGCTTTCTGGGGGTCCTGCTGCTCTAATGGCACCTCCAGGCTCCTGCTCCTTGATAAAACTCTCATCTCCTTGCCGACATCATCCATCCACGGCCAGCACTCTGTGCTCCGTGAGGCTGACCTCCTGTGCTCAATACGCGTGGGGAGAGTTGGTGTTTAGGACTGGTTCTGCTGCCATGTGGCCAGTCCTGGCAGGGGACAAGAGGGGGTTAGGGAATCTGAGAGTTCTCGGCCCTCCTCATCTCTCATTTGGCTTCGGCTGTAATCCCAGGGCACCTGGAAAAGTCTCATCCACATTAGTTAGGTGCAAATTTCTCTTGTCTTCTTGCAAATACCCCATTTGGTTTATGGGGTTATTTCCATCACAGGTAAGGAAACAGAAGCTCAGAGAGATGCAGTCATTTATCCAAAGCTGGTCAGCAGCAGAAGGTGGGTAAGATTTGAACCCAGGTCTGGCTGGGGCACCAGGGTGGCTCTGTCTTGGTTTCAGCTCAGGTCATGATCTCAGGGTCATGAGAGGGAGTCCCGCGCTGGGCTCCAAGTTCAGTGTGGATGCTGCTTGAGATTCTCTCTCTCCCTCTCCCCCTCCCTGGCACATACCCTCTCTTTCTCAAATAAATAAATCTTTTAAAAAAAAAAAAAAGGAACCCAGGTCTGGCTAACCTTATGGCCCTTGTATGAGGGCCTGGATGATGGAGTCCAGCTCCCCAGACTGGGATCTCAGCGCTGCTGTTTCTTAACTATGTGACCTTGGGCAGAGTTCCTTAGATTTCTTTGCTGTAGTTTCCTCATCTGTAAAACAGGGATGACAATGAACAATACCAGGGTTGTGGGGAGGGTGGGATACGTTATACCCCAGGACCCATTTTTACATTAACCACCAGGGGCATTGCTGGCATTGTCCACGGACTGCACTGACCCCTTTAGGTCCCACAGGAGAAAGGACTTTCAGGCCTCAAAGCCTGGAAAATAGATATGAAACAACCAACCGTCACCATGAGTTGTGTTCCCCTCTTTGCTTTGGCTGCTAGGAAGCTCAGTCACATTGCTGCAAGCATGTAGGCCTTCCTGGTCTCATCTTATTTTTTCTACTTTCCTCTTTCCTGTAATTTTTTTAATGTCACTGTGTCTTACTATCTACTGTATGAAGTCATAGAACATTTTCCTGGTTGTCACAGACTGATGTTGCCATCACAGGGCAAGTTGAGGGCGATGTAGAGATTCTAGAGAATTACTCTTCCAGATAGTGCCTAGTCCTTCCCCCTCAGAGAAGAGCATACTGAAAAACCAACTGCTCTTGTGGGAGGGAGTGGGTGAGCAATATTAGAAATTCCCTTTGACCTTTTAAATGCTGAGGCTGAGTAGGACAATGTGCTGATAAGGTCTGCAAAAGGAGGATTACATCCCGGGCCCCTGTATCAGCTTAAGGTTGATGCCAACTAAGAGGTCTAAGCAAGAGGGAAGTTGATTCACTCCCACATTCAAATAGTGTAGAGTTGGGGTCCACCCTGGCCTGGCACGGGGCCCACAGTGCCGGGGCCTATCTTCCTCTCCATTTCTGACATGTGTAGCTTCCATTCCCCAAGCCCCTCATGCTCCCAGTCGGTTCCTGGAGCTTGCCAGCATGTCTGCGTTTCAGCCAGCAGAAGGGAGGAAGGACAAAGAAGGGCATGCTTTCTCCCACCAAGGACACTTCCTAGAAGCTGCAGATAGAAACCCCCCCCCCCACAACCTTTCTCCCCGCTGAATAGTTTTCAGGCCACGCCTCGCTTCCAGAGAGGGTTCATCCCTGCAAACCTGGCTTTGGCTGAGCCCGTTTCCTTCACTATAAACACTCCAACCACCTCGCAGGGTTCTTAGGAGGATTAAGTAAGAATGTAGTAAAATATAACAGGTGTTCTGCAAATGTAAATTTCCTTCTATTTTTAGTTTTCCCTTCCCTCCATTACTTGGGAGGAAGAGGGAAGCTTTAGCTACACCAGGAAAGATTTAGGAGCAATTAAAAAAAAAAAAAAAGAGCACTCTTTGGGAGCGACTGTTGCAACACACACCAGAACGGTGGGGGAACGGATTCCCTTTGGCTCCTCTCAGTGAGGCTGGAAAGTGGAAACTCAAAAGCAGGGCCAAGGTCCCGTGTAGAGCAGGAGAGGTCAGATAGGTGTAGACATGGGGTGTGGACCCAGTGAGCTTGGAAGGGTGGTACTTGCCCTTTGGTTCCTGAACATGGCTGTGATTGCCTTCCCTGCTTGCCCAAGGTGGATTGGGGTGTGCCTGTGTGGGTCTCTCCCTCCTTCAGATGAGCTTGGGCATTTCCAACACTGTTTGCCCACCAAGCGAACTAGCATGGGGTGTGGCATGGTACAGCCTCTCATCCCCCCGATGCCCACTTTCTGCCAGGGTGGAGCCCCCAGGAGCCCTTGTGGGGCCTTTAAAAGCCAAGCTGCTGAGCGCAGGAGCCCAAAGGCAGCTGGCTCTGCTCCACGGAGGCTGCTGGGCCTGCTCCTCCCTGTGGGTGTCTCACCAGGGCGGAGTCAGCCGTGGGGCAGCACATCCTGGGGTCCCCCAGCTGCCGGGGCTACTGAGCATGCCCAGACCATCTCTGCTGGGGATGGTGTGGTTCCCTGGGGGGATGAAGGAGAAGAAGAGGAACAGGAAGTGGTTTGGGTGGACTTGAACTTGATGGAGGGGTGGGGATGGCCGTGTGTGTGTGTGTGTGTGGTGTGTACAGATCCTGGCACAAGAGATTCTGGAACTTTCCAACTTCCAGACTCACACAGCTACCATGCGATTGGTCCAGGATTCAAGCCCCAGATATACTTGGCTTCAGATACCGATAGAATGCTTCTCGACCTTGGCTTCTAAATTCTTCCAGGTGGACCCCTCTTTAGCAGCTGATAGATGCTCTAGATTTAGCTTACTGAGTAGGGCGGTTTAGGTGGCCGCTTTCTGGGAGTATGAACTTGTGCTCCTGGAGTTTGCTCGTTAACTTCCAAGCTGGGCATTTCCAGAACGAATGAACTGGGCCATCTCCGGCACTCCAGCAGGAAGAGGCTAGCCCCGAGGGCTCAAGTGGGTGGGAACGTCCACTTCAGCTCATGCCCAGGTGTCCCTCTGCGTGGGCCCCCAGATTGCAGCCAGCGGGGGGCCCTCCCTGGTGCCTCAGAGCCATCGCTGTCACTGGGGACCACCCCCCCCCCCACTCCTGCTACCCAGGCTTACAGCCCAGTTTGGAAGCACCTGTCATGCCCTTGGTTTAGCAGAAAGAGAGCAAGCTTCCGATCAGGCTGGATTGAAGTCTCATATTTCTCCTGCCTTGCGGGGGGCCGAGGGCAATCCCTCAGGACCTCAGAGCCTGTGTCTGTACTGCTGTGGGCAGACCTTCTCAGCCACTGAGGGACTTCAGGTGGTGCCGAAAATGTGCCCAAACCCTGCTGGGACAGTGGGATTTCCTGAGCTGTGTCCTACAGCCAACAGTAACCATTATTACCAGCAGAAAGGGGGTGTGAGGTGTGGCGGGGGCAAGATGCTGAGGGCTTGGCTCTGCGGGAGACAAGATGGGTGAGATCTGGAATAATCAGGAGACCAGAATGCTATCACATCTGAATGGGGGTGAAGGGAGTTCTCCTCTCTCCAAAAGGCTTTTCGTGTAGCCAAACCCTGGAGTGGATCCGCAGTCCAGCTCCTCCCCCACCACGTCTTTGCTTTAGGGGCGCCTGGGTTCTCTCCGGATCTCAAAGAATTAGCTAATTAGGCCGGTTCTGCCTAGAAGGCAGAGGCTGTATCGGTTTGTAATTCTGTGGAATGTGCAGTGCAACTGAGCGGCCCTAATCAGCCCGGCTCTGCCTGCCGCCTCGTCCTGAGCTACACAAACCCGCAGACCCGGTGTTCGTGTTGAGGGATGGAGCCCACGGCCTCCCTTCCCTCCACCCTTGTGCCACCTTCGGGGAAGGCAAGGTGCCCACAGAGCTACCTGTCAGGTGGGGGAGCCGGGCACTAAACGTGCGGCTGGGATAGGCAGCCCGGGCAGGGTCTACAAGGGCAGGGGACTCTCTGATGCTTGGAGGCAGGATTGGAGGGCCTCCTGGAGGCGTGCCAGCTGCCAGAGGAAACCTAACAGCTTACCTAGCAGGTGCTGCACACAGAGAAGGACATTAAGCCAGCAAAAGAGGGGTGTATGGGGAGAGAGAAAGAGTGAGAGGGAGAGGATGGAGGCAGGGATTGAGATTTGAAAAGCCCATAGAGTTTTCTTAGAGCTCTGGTTTCAAGATTTGTTAGTCTGAGTCGTGCCCTAATTTCTACCAGGATGATTGAATCTCGCCTGATTGCCTTGCATTCATTCCTCACACGCTTTTCACGTGCCAAAACTAGGTTAGCTTTAAAAAAAATTTTTTTTTTCTATTTTTGTCCCCCAGGTGAAGCAAGTTCATGTCATTCTATCATTTGTCTGGTCAAGGCCCTTCCTCTGGTCTCACTGTTTGCACATCTTTCATTCCCTGCCTTGCTGCTTGACCCTCCCCAGGGGGAGGCACCTGCTCGTTGCCTCTCCTAAGATACGTGTGTATTTCTATAAACTATGCAGGCTCCTGTGTTAGCTGACGTCCCCAGTATTGGGCTACCGATGAACTGGTTTTCTTTGTTCGCTCAGTGCTGTTTCCGAGTTCTGTCCGTGGCTGGAATGTCCAGGGACAAGCCAGCTCTCCATGGATGGGTCCAGGGCTCTGTCTCTTCCTTGAGCGTCACCCACATTCGTGGCATCTCCAGTTCCGCTCCATGAACGAGGTTGCAGGGAAAGTCCTTGTAAAGCCCCATCACAGGCTGGAGGGGGCTGCTTCTCTGGGGGTGAAGACCAAGGAGTGGGAATGCCCAGTCAGCAGGTTGCACCAGGACCCAGTGGTCCTGCTGGGCTCACTCCCACCAGGGGTCTGAGAGCTTCCTCCCCATCCCTGACCCAAGGCATGCTCCCCTGCACTGTTGGTGATTTTTAGTTTTGCTAATATGGGTGTACAGAACACTTCCTTGCTCTCCTACGTGTGTTGCTGTCTGAGGTTTGGTAGAACACCTTAGTATCTTGATGGCTAATTGGATGACCGTCCCCCAGTGGGCTAGTCTGATGCTTTACCCATTCCTCTATTTGTTGTCTTTTTTTTTTTTCTCTCTTATTGGTTTGTAAGAGTTCCTTGCTTGTGGCTGTTAGACATTGCCGGGTTCTTCTCGCATTGTGATGTGTGTCTGTTAAACGAGTCTGCTTTCACGGAACGGAAATCGATCACTTTTATGTTGGTACATCTCTCTTCCATTTTTTTGCCGTTGGCCTTAGAAATTGTGTGTATGTGTGTGTGTTTTAAAAGCCCTTCCTGATGCCAAGGCCAAAAAGATTCTCCCATGATATCTCCCCTTATCTTTATAGTTTTACTTTTTAAATTTAGGACTTTGATCTGTCTGGATCCTGTCCTGTGTTCTCTGTCTGGCAAGCAGGCAACTTCCGTCTATATTATACATCAGTCCCTCCCTCTGCCACTCCCCCTGCCCCAAATTTTATCTTTTCCCCTCCCGTTTGGGATCACCTTTATCAGGCTTCACCTTGGCACACAAAGAGGTTCCTATCTGAGCTCTCTTCGCCTTTCTGCTATTCATCTGTTTTTATATGAGCGTTATAGCTGTTTTTATCGCCTTTCCTCTGGGACAATTCTTCTGGCCTCCTTGGAGACTTTTTTCTTCTCTTTCGAGACTGAGCAATTCTCTTCTTCCAGATTCTTTTAGAATGGCTTGATCAAACTCTTTGAAAACCTGTAATTTCGGGGCGCCTGGGTGGCTCCATGGGTTAAAGCCTCTGCCTTCGGCTCAGGTCATGGTCTCAGGGTCCTGGGATCGAGCCCCGCATCGGGCTCTCTGCTCGGCAGGGAGCCCTCTTCCTCCTCTCTCTGCCTGCCTCTCTGCCTACTTGTGATTTGACAGAGACCACAAGTAGGCAGAGAGGCAGGCAGAGAGAGAGGAGGAAGAGGGCTCCCTGCCGAGCAGAGAGCCCGATGCGGGGCTCGATCCCAGGACCCTGAGACCATGACCTGAGCCGAAGGCAGAGGCTTTAACCCACGGAGCCACCCAGGTGCCCCAAATAAATAAAATCTTAAAAAAAAGAAAAAAGAAAACCTGTAATTTTTACATTGAAGTTGCATTAAAGTTTATGGATTAATTTGGGGAGCTAACATCTTAACGATGTTCACATGACATTTAGATTTTTTTTTTTTTCTTTTTTGGTCACTGGATAACTTAAAGCTTTTCCTCATACAAGTCCTGGGGATTTGGGTCATTTCTAAAATAGGATATATCTTTTATTTGATAACACAAGTCGTGTCTCTCATTGGTTATTGCGAATATAGAGGAATGCTGTTCATGTTTAAGTTCATTGTCCTGAGCATGTTTCAATTCTGGCGGATTTTCCTTCTATCAATGCTAACATTTTATCTTAAATGTGAGTGTGATAGTTTTATCTCTCTTCTTCCAATTATTTTTATGCTTTATTTCTTCTTGTCCAACTGCGTGGGCCAGCACTGCCAGTGCCATATTGAATGGTGTTGTAGAAGGGATGGCAGACTTCTTGCCTTATTCCCAATATAAAAAGGAACAGGGCTGAGATTTTACCTAAAGACAGATTTGCTGTAGGTTTTACGGTGTAGCATTGATCCAGTTAAAGAAATTCTCTTCAATTCTTTGCTGAGTTTTTAAAAATAGAAAGTTAAATTTGATCAAAGGTGTTTGTCAATCTGTTGTTGCAATTCTTGCCACATCATGAGCCCGGAATACGGTGTAGAACCATCAAATATTGTGCCCTGAAACTAACATAACTTTGTTTGTTAACTATACTTCAATTAAAAAAATTAAAAAAAAAACCTGTTCTGAAACAAGCAAACCTCCCCCACTCATATAGACCTTAAATTTTTTTTTTAAAGATTTTATTTATTTGACAGAGATCACAAGTAGGCAGAGAGGCAGGCAGAGAGAGAGAGGAAGGGAAGCAGGCTCCCTGCTGAGCAGAGAGCCCGATGCGGGGCTCGATCCCAGGACCCTGAGACCATGACCTGAGCTGAAGGCAGAGGCTTAACCCACTGAGCCACCCAGGCGCCCCATCATATAGACCTTAAATTTCACTTCAACTTAAAAATAAAGTTATAAAACAAGTTAACAAACCGTTAAATAAAATATATTCTATCTTCCTGTCTCAGAAATCTACCTTGATAAAGATCAAATCTACAAGATACCAAGAGCACTGAATTTAATTATTATCACACATTTCAGGGTTCTGTTAATAAGCCCGAAATATTTGGATGAGTAATGAAGTCATCCATAATTCATAAATTACGTATTTATTCCACAAAACTGGCTTTCCATGCCTCCAGTTTGGTAAAATAACTAAATTTTGTTGTAATCAAGGCTGTCCCATAATTTGGGTTCTATTGATAGCAATAAGATAAAAGATGAAAAAAAACATAATTATGTACAAAGTATACAAAATTAAACTTTTATGAACTATAAATTAAATATAAAAAAATAAAAAAGACTTTCCTAAGCCTTCAGAAGTTTTTCATCTAAAATTCAAAATCAGCTGCAAACGGTAAGAAGCAAAGTATACATCAATAAAATTTTTAAATTCAAAGTTGTTTGAAGCCTGAATGTGCCTGCCCTTCGAAAACAGAACTCTGGCATTTGCTGTCCATGTAGCTGGCAAGATAATTGCCTCTAGATCCAGGCACATACAGATGTTAAGGGAATGTGACTTGTTCAATGTTTCCGGTGTCCCTGAGTTGCCCCGTGAGGCAGCTGGGAATGCTGTCCGAGTCTGGCTAATCTGTGAGAGCCTCTACTCCCACAGACGGGAACCTGCAGGAAGCGAGGATGTGTTCCTTCCTTCTGCAGGAATCTGTTGCATGGGGGCTGAGAGGCAGGTTTGAGACGGTGGTGAATTTGCGTTTCCTCTTAGCAGAGCACTTCTGCTGCCCAAAGTCTGCCTCCTGTAGCTCAAAGCTTGGGTTCTTCCGAGCTCCCAACCTTGGTACTCAGGTGGTCTCTTGTTTCTGTGATACTGAGTGGGAGCTTCTGCACCAGTTTCTTCTCTGGGGCCTGAATGGTCTTGGTCATGAGAGTGGATGCTGGGTTGTGTGGCCAAGGGACTGAAGATATGTGTGTGTGTGCGTGCACGTGTGCACATACATGTGTGTGCACACACACTCCTCGGGGGTGGAGTCCAGGGTCCCCGACAGGGTTCAGAGAAGTTAGGCAGCTGGCAAGGAGTGGAGGGGTTGGCATTGGAACCCAGGCTGTCTGACCCCTGCTGCCTCTGGGGTTCATTAACTTGGCTCCTACCTTGGTTAGCGGATACTTTATGTTGAAGTTTTATTACTTATATTCATAAGCGGAATACGCTTATGATTTCCCTTGCTTATAGTATCTTTACACAGTTGTGGAATTCAGATTATGCTAAGTTCATACAATGGAATCAGTGCTTTCCTTTTTTCCCTCTATTCTGTAATTGAGGGATGATCCTTTTGACAAGAGTTCACCTCTGTGCTCATCTAGGGTTATGACCCTTTGGGAGGTATCTTGGATTACCATTTCAATTTAATTTAATGGTTTGGCCTGCTCAACTCTATTGGTTTCTTCATTTACCGATCATGGCGTTTTCTATTTTTCTGGAAGCTTCTGTCGGTTTTCAAATTTGTGACCCACCCAGGGCAACGTGGGTCACAAGGGTGCCTCCCTGGCCTCCCCCAGGAGTGGTGCCCTGGTCTTGTCCTCCAGGTTGGGGTTTCCCCAAGGGGCCCAGACACCTCTGGCTCCTGGACACTTCTCCTTGTTTCAGCATTGAAGTTAGTCTCCTTCTGTGGCCTCTGCAGGATGGGGCCTGGGGGAGCGTGGCTTGTGTGGGCTTGGGAGCCGTGGTCAGCCGCCAGGGTTAGTTCTCGATCATGTCAGGACTGTGTTCAGTTACTGTGTCATGTGGGGCCTCCAGGGGGCTGGAAGCTGGTGGAGAGAGTCTACACCATATTAAGGCCCTGCAGGAAAGTGTTCTTCATGTGGTAAGTGATGCCCCTTAGTGATGATATCTGCTAAGAGTGGGAGCAGAGGACAGTGTATGCCTCATCATTGTTCCCGAACTCAGTCACTGGGCCCAGTTCAAAGTCTCTGTGATTTTAGAGATAGAATATAAGCTCAAGGCAAGGATTTTAAGGCCAGCAAGACTTGTGTTCAAATTCCAGCTTTGCCAGATTCCAGCAGTATGCCACTGGGCAGTTTTTCCGGACCTCCATTTTTTATCTTTAAATTGGAAAATTGGGTATAATACTTACCTCATAGGGTGTGTCATGGCTAGGTGAATACAGACAACATAAGAATTCTGTGTCAGTCAGGAATCTAACCTGCTCAAACAAAACAAGGAAATTGATTGGCTCTAAGAACTGAGAACCCCAGAGGGAATCTGGCTTCAGGAGAAGTTTGATCCAGAAGTTCATGATGTTGCTCCCTCCCACCCCCCGGCCCAATTCTGGGCCATTCTTGGCTCTGCCCTTTTCTCTGGGCTCACTTTATCTGCAGGGGGTAGCCGGATCACAGTAAGGACCATGGGAGTTTCAGATCTGACATGCCCATTCTGAACAGGAGAATGGCCTTCTGTGATAAGAGAAAAAAAAAGGTTCTTTCCCAGAAGCCCTGAGCTAATGTGTCCTCATCATTAGCTTATATCGGCACCGATGTCCCTCCCTGAATCAGTCACTGTGGTGAGGGTTTGGGGACATGGCCCTGAGCTGAGTAAAAGGCGAGTCCAAAGCCAGATGCGGGTGCTGTTGACCAGACGGGGTTGACGTGTGTACGACTTGGGGGCCACCTCCCATCTGGCCCCCCTGCTTCTGCCTGTGCCCACTACCTGTCCTGAGTCCATCTGCTAGTGTGGTTCTTCTAACGTGCGGGAAGGACGACCCCTCCCAGCCTGCTCAGGAGCCTTAGTGGCAACCAGCAACATCTTCTTTTAGGATTTCCTGACCAGGCCCTTGCTGCTTTGCACCCTGTGCTTCCTGCTAAAAACACCTCATGCGTTCGGGTCACTCCCGTCCAGCCACGCTGGGTGCGCTCCCACCTCGGGGTCTTTACCTCCCTTTTCCCCAGATATCTGTGTGCTGGGTGCTCTCCCCTCTTCACATCTTAGTCAAATGGCACCTCCTCAGAGAGGCCTTTTCTGATCAGTCTGTTTATAATAGGATTTTCTTCCCGTATACCTACCCTTGTCCCTTGTTTTATTTTTCTTTATAGCCAATATTTTATAAAAACAAGGGTTTCCTGCCTCCCTATAACACATATGCACACCCCATGACAGCTCCATGGTCTTCCTGTTCACTGCCCTATCTGCAGAGTCCAGCACAGTGCCTGGCACACAGTAGGTGCTCAATAAATAATTGTCAAAGGCGGTGCCTGGGTAGCTCAGTGGGTTAAGTGTCTGCCTTTGGCTCAGGTCATGATCTCAGGGTCCTGGGATTGAGCCCTGCATTAGGCTCCTTGCTCAGTGGGGAGCCTGCTTCTCCCTCTCCCTCTGCCGCTCCCCCTGCTTGTGCTCTCTCGCTCTCAGATAAATAAAAAAATAGAGATAAATCTTAAAACAAAATATTTGTCAAAGGTGTAGCTCTAATCCTGCCACCTCTTACCAGCCCAGTGAGCACTCTCTCTCTTGCTGGTCTTGTTCTCGGGCTGGGTGGAAAGGGGGGCCCAGGGAAGAGATGTCACCTGCTCCGATGATCTGTGACATGTGGCCTGGACATTGGTGTGTCCCCTCTGGTCCTTGGGGGCAGCTGGTTAAAGGCATTGCTCCCCCCTCCCTTTCCTTCTCTCAGCTGCCAGGATCTTATTAGCCCTGTTTACATGGCCAGGATGTCGAGCGATTAATTTTTAATGGCTTGGTTTATTGCATGTTTGAATGGTTTATTGAGTAATTCCCACATTTAAGTGATTAATTCCCCAGAGTTCAGAACGACTGGTTAGTTTTACATTAATCAGGGTTTCTGAATGCCAAGAGACAATCAATCAATCCTCCCTGCCAGGGAGAGTAATGTTAAAATACCTCGAGGTACAACGGAGTTAAGAAAAGGAGTAATTAAAACCCTGTCTTCCCCTCATGCAAATTTGATGTCTCTCTCTGTCTCTGTCTCTCTCCCATCTACTTCTCCTCCCCCTTTCTCAGTGAAGGCACACCCTGAACCCAGCTGCCCTTTGGAAGGATCAACTCTACCCTGTCCTTGGACTTCCTATGATGAAATTTAGCCCATCTGCGTCTGGAGGTGGGATCTGCTCAGCTCCCTGCCCCCAGGAGGGGACCCTGGAGCTGATGAGGCCTGTTGCAGGGCCCCTCGTGTCTGTTCCTCCAGCTTGGTTCCTGATGTACAGGGAAGCCGAGAGCCATATCTGGCCTCGTGATAAAACGTCTGGTTCCACCTGGTAGCCCAGCAGGTGGGATCTCCCTACAGGAGGCCAGGGGAAGGTGTTTGGGATGGGGGCTTTGGCTTTGGACCCTACCATGGATCCCCTATGGCCTGGTCAGCCATGAACAGGAAAGAAATGTGAGCTGCTTTTGTATCTGTATGGATTCCCTACAGCTGCTGTGACAAAGGACCACAAACTTAGTGCTTAAAAACAAGGCACATTCATTACATTATGGTTCTGGAGGTCCGAAGAACAAAGGGAGTCTCATGGGCTCAAATCAAGGTGTTGGCAGGCCTGCGTTCCTCTTGGAGGCCCTAAGAGAAGGCTCCACTCCTTGCCTGTCCCAGCTTCTAGAGGCTGCTTACACTCGTGGGCTTGTGGCCCAGTCCTCCATCCCCAGACCCAGCAGTGTCGCTGCTTCTCTAGATCGTTCTCTGACTCTGACCTTCTTCCTCTCTCCTCCACATTTCAGGGACCCTCGTGATTCCGGGGCTCACCCAGGTACTTCAAGCTGTGTTCCCCATTCCAGGATCAGATGATTAGTCGCCTGAATTCTTCCTGTAACCTTAATCCCCCTTGGCCACCTAACCTAACCTGTTTGCACATTTGGGGATCGGGACATGGGCGACTTTGTGCTGTGCCAACCACGGCAGGGATAGGCTGAGAACAAGGTGGCTGTTGGGTTAGAGGCATGAACTCTGGAGCCGGAGACTCTGGGTTCATATCCTAGTTCAGCGCTCAGTGGCTGTGGGGACTTGGTAAGTTTCCTGCCTGTGCCTCTGTTTCCTCTAAACACCTGAGGCCGGAGATGGTGTCCAGCCCGCAGGGTGGCTGTGCTCATGAGATGGGAGCAAAGTGCTCCTGTGGCTTGGGGGTCGTGGGAGGTGTATGCAGGGTGAGCAGTGATGGAGTGCTGACATCCAAACACAGAGTAAGGTTCCCATGTCACGAGGTCTCCTTAGGGTCCAGCGAGAATGTAAATAAAAGTGCTGAGTTCCTTACAAAATGTTTCCAACCGAACACAAGGCATTTTGTAGAGTCCCCAGAGGGAGCCTTAGTGGACAACCCTGGAGTGCCCGTGTGCACAAATACCATGCAGACCCCGGGGGAGCAAAGACCTGGGGTAGACAGCAGTAAGACGCCCCACTGACCAATGGGAGCTAATGCAGTATGGTTCTGCAGTCCTTCCTGTAAGCGATCTTGCTTGTCCTTTCAGCATCCATGAGAGGTAGTTCTCATTTGAAAACGAAGGGTTAGAGAACAAGTTAACATGAGCCCCTTGGTTAGCTGTGGCAGTGGTTACCCTGGGCTCTGGAAGGACAGGTGTGGATAGGAATCCTGATCGCCCTGGAGACTTGGAATCTTGGAGCCAATGCCCAGAGCACTGTAAACTCTAATTCCTGCATTGTACAATGGAGATGGTCCTATTCAATGTCATTGAATTCTTTTGCATTTAAATGAGATAATACGTGGGCAGGGCCTTGCCCCGAGCCTGGCACAGTGTAAGCACCAACAGGTGTTCTGGGTCATGGTTGTCTGTGGAGGAATGAGCTCCCATGTGGGAGTTGGCTGGTGCTAGAAGCTTTCTGAAGCAAAGGCTTGATTTGGATAGTAAAGGCTGGAGAAGTGTCAAGGAAGGGAATTTCAAGCAGAGAAGAGCTGAGGAACGGACACATTACTCAAGAAGCAAATATAACGCAGCTCTCGCTTCAGGCACATGGGGAGGGGACCGAGAGGTGAGGTCCGCTGGCAGCCGGAGCCTGGTGCCTTCCTATGTCAAGCAGAGTTACACTTCCTCTTGCTTATTGGCAGCAGAGCTGGTGAAGGGTTTTGAGCAGGGAAGTCACCAGAGCCTGATAGAAGAAACATGAGGAATATGGAGTGGAGTCCCTATAGAACCATCGTGCTGCCAGCTAGCTGGTGTGTGTGTGTGTGTGTGTGTGTGTGTGTGTGTGTGTTTAAGATTTTATTTATTTGAGAGGAGGGGGTGCTTGCATGCACGAGCACAAGCAGGGGCAGCGGCAGGCAGAGGGAGAATCAGGATCCCCGCTGAATAAGGAACCTGATGTGGGGTTCAATCCCAGGACCTCAAGATCATGACCTGAGCTGAAGGCAGATGCTTAACCAGCTTAACCAATGGATCCACTCAGGTGCCTAAGCCGATGTGTTTTAAAAATTGTATTCATTCAGCACAACTTGATTTAACAAAAATAGGCCAGTTATGTGGTGGGACCATGGAAGCAAAAGACAAAAACTTGACCACCCTGGGTCCTAGAGTCTGGTGGCCCTTGGAAGACAGACAACACCCCAGAAGACACACAACATCATTCAGTATTGGGATAAGTGCTGCTGTGATTCTGGCTGGGAGCAGAGCAGGTGGACAGGGAGAACTTCGATGGGGCAACCCTTGAACCCAGATGGTCATGGCAAGAAGCAGCTGTTTCCAGAACCGCTGGAACAGGTGTTCCAGACAGAGGGCAAAGGGAATGCAAGGCTCCCAGGGAGGATGGAGTAGGCTGTGTCCTGGGGAAGGAAGGAACAGAGAAAGGTCAGTGGGGCTGAAGGCCCATGCACCGAGGGAGAGGGTACAATATGATGTTGGAAAAGCAGGCAAAATTTTCCTACGGTACAGAGTCTAGAATTAACTGTGGTTTGTTCTCAGGGCGCCTGGGTGGCTCAGTGGGTTAAGCCTTTGCCTTCGGCTCGGGTCATGACCTCAGGGTCCTGGGATCAGACCCCGCGTCGGGCTCTCTGTGCAGCGGGGTGCCTGCTTCCTCCTCTCTCTCTGCCTCTCTGCCTACGTGTGATCTCTGTCAAATAAATAAATAAAATCTTAAAAAAAAAGGTATTTAAAACTGGTTTGTTCTGATGCCATTCAACTTTTTTCTCCACTGGATTATTCTCATCAGCACAAAACCAACATATTATTTCTTGTCTATTAAAAAAGAAAAAAACACCTCAAACTCCCCGGGGCCTCATATCTCTCCACATCTATTGTATTTCTCGGCTTCCTTTCACAGCAGAACTCATCAAAATCGTCTATACTCACTGTCTCTGATTTCCGTCCTCCCATCCTTTCTTTTCCTGAAAGCTTTTAATTTTAAGAACCGTTCATACTTAGCAAAGGTGCGAGAACAGTTCAATGCACTCTCAAAAGCCCTTCACCTCTACGCAATAGCCAATATCTTCTACCACATTTGCTTTGTGGTTTCTTCTATGTACATGTGCTGGGTTATTTCCAGATCTGCTTGAAAGTAAAGTGCATGACGTTTTACCTTAAATACTTCTTCATGCATCTCTTTAAAATCAAGGCTATATTATCCTTCAAAACCACAATATAGTGATCGAATGCAAGAAATCAGACGTTGCAGACACAACCCATGTTCAAACATCACCAATAGTTCCCCAAATATTCTTTTCAAAAATTCACTTAAAAGATTTGCATGGAAATAAGCATCACCCTTTTCGATGTGATTCCACATGTAACCAAGATATAATCCAGTTCTTTCATCCCCCCCAGATTCCTCCATGCCCTTACATAGTCAACCATTCCTACCACCCCCAGCCCTTAGCAACCACCGGTCCATTCTCTGTGTTGATAGTTCTTGCTTTTTTCCGGAATGTGCTAGAAATGCAAGCATACAGCCTGTAGGTCTGGCTTCTTCTGTTTCACATGCTGGTTTTGGAAGTCCTACATACTATTGTACAGATCTGTAGTTTTGTTCCTTTCTACTGCTGAGCAGGACAGCGTTGAATGGACATACCCTAGTTTATCCTTTCCCCAGCTGGAAAACACTTAAGTTGTTTCCACTTGCAGGTGATTTTCATTGCTGTAAACATTTTCGTGTGAACATAAATTTTTATTTTTCTTAAGAATCGGATTGCTGGGTTGACTGGTAGGTGGATGTTTAACTTCGTAAGAAACTTCCAAGCTGTTTTCCTGGTTAAACCCTTTTATGCTCCCATCAGCAGTGTATGGGAGTTTCAATTCTTTCACATCCTTGTCGGTGACTGGCATTGTTCTTTTAAAAAAATATATAGCTTTTCTAATTTGTATGTAGTAGTATGTCATTGTGGTTTTACTTGGCATTTCCCTAATAACTAATGATGCTTAGCATCCTCTTGTGTCATTATCATCTATACAGCTTCTGTGATGAAGTGTCCAAATTTTTGCCCATTTTGAAAACGCTCATTTTTTAATTATTGAATTTTGATAGTCCTTTATATATTCTGGATATAGGTTCTATATCAGAAATGTGATTTGCAGATATTTTCTACCAGTTGTGTGGCTAATGTTTTTCATTCCCATTGTAGTGTCTTTTAGAGAACAGAATTTTGGGGGCACCTGGGTGGCTCAGTGGGTTAAAGCCTCTGCCTTCGGCTCAGGTCATGATTCCAGGGTCCTGGGATCGAGCCCCACATCGGGCTCTCTGCTCAGCGGGGAGCCGGTTTCCCTTCCTCTCTCTCTGCTTGCCTCTCTGCCTACATGTGATCTCTGTCTGTCAAATAAATAAATAAATCTTAAAAAAAAAAAAAAAAGAGTCTGCCTTCTGCTCGGGTCATGATCTCAGGCTCTCTCCTTGACCAGAAGCCTGCTTCTCCCTCTCCCACTCCCCCTGCTTGTGTTCCCTCTCTCGCTGTCTCTCTCTGTCAAATAAATAAATACAATCTTAAAAAAAAAAAAACAGATTTTTTAAAAGTCTTGATAAAATGTTTAAAAAAAGATCTTTCCTTTTGTGGATTGTGGTGTCATATCTAAGAACACCTGGATGTTCTTAGATAAGGTCATAAGATTTTTTTCTTATGGTTTCTCTTATAAGCTTTACAGTTTGGGTTTTGTTTTTTTTTTTTTAAGTAGGTTCTACACTCAGCATGGAGTCCAACACAGAGCTTGATCTCACGTCCCTGAGATCAAGAGTCAGATGCTTAACCGACTGAGTCACCCAGGTGCCCTCAGTTTGGGGTTTTATAAATAGAGTTTGCATGATCTATTTTGAGATAATTTTTTGTGTAAGAGGTAAGGAATGGGACAAGGTTATTTTCTTGTCCACAGAGAGCTTCAATTTTTTTTCAGCACTGTTCATTGAAAAGACAACTTTTCAGCACTGCAGTGTTCTACCTGGCATCTTTGTCAGAATTCTTGGCCAAACCTGTCAGAGTCTGTTCCTTACCACTCATCTGTGTGGACATCCATACACCGATATCATACCATTTTGATGACTATGGGTTTACAGAGGGTCTGAAAATCAATAGTGTGAGTCTTCCAACTTTGTTCTTTTTCAAAATTGTTTTGGACGTTCATTCCTTTGTCGTCCTATATAAACTTGAGGGTCAGGCTGTGGATACCTGCAAACAAAATTCTGAAGGGATTTTGATTGGGATTGAATCAATAAATCAGTTTGGGGAGAATTGGCATCATGATGATATCACATCTTCTCATCCATGAAGAGAGCATCTCTATTTACTCAGGTTTTCCTTGGTTTCTTCCATCAATGTTTGTAGTTTTCAGCGTATCTTATGACACATTTTGTTAGATTTATGCCAAAGTCTTTTACGGTTTTTGATGCTATTATGAATGGCACTGTTTTTAAATTTTTGACTTCTATCTGTTTGTTGCTGGTATGTAAAATAAAACTGATTTTTAAAATAGGGAACTTGAATGATGTGACTTGGCCAAGCTCATTTATTAGTTGGATTTTTTTTTTTTTTTGCAGGTTCTTTGGGATTTTCTACATAGGTAATTATGCCTTCTGTAAACAGGGGCAGTGTTATTTCTTCCTTTGCAATTTGTATGCCTTTTCTTTCTTATTCTTGCTGCATTGACCTGCGTAGGACTTCTGGTTCATTGTTGAGCTAGGAGTGGTGAAAGGTGACATTCTCACTGTTTCTGATCTTAGGGAGGAAAGTTCCAGTCTTTCACCATTATCTGTAGGTTTTTTCCTAGATGCCCCTTATCAGATTAAGGAAATTCACTTCTAGTCCTAGCTCCTGAAACTTTTTATTATAAATGCACATTGAACTTTATGCAGTGTTTTTTTTTTTCCTTCGAGATAATCATGTTGTTTTCCTTCTTGGTCTGTTGGCAGGTCAAAGTATAATGACGTTAAAATAATGAGCCAGCCTTACATCTCTGAGATACACCCCATTCAGCTGATATGTGTTATTCTTTTTATATATTGCTGGGTTTGCTAATATTTTATTGCGAATTTTTTTTTTGTATCTATGTTCATGAGGGATTTTGGTTTGTAGGTTTTTTTGTAATATTTTTGATTTGGATATCAGGGTAATGCTGTCCCCACAAAATGAACTGGGATGCATTCTTTCCTCCTCTTCTGCTTTCTGGAAGAGATTCTGTACAACAAGCTTCGCATCCTCCTTCAGTGTTTGGTAAAATTTACCAGTGAAGCCATCCGGGACTTTCATTTCTTTGTTGCAAGCTTTTTAAACTAAAAATTCATCTCTTTCTTAGTTTGAGGACTATTCAGCTTATGTATTTCTTTTTGAGTGAACCATGGTAGCTTCTGTCTTTGAAGGACTCTGTTCATTTCACCTATGTTGTCAAACTGATAGGCAGAAAGCTGTTCATAATATTTTCTTTTCATGTCTGCTGGGTTAGAAGTAATGTCACCTCGTTTCTGATACCAACCCTTTGTGTCTTTCCTCCTTTTTTTTTTTTTCTTCTTGGTCTGACTGGTGGTTTATTAATTTATCGATCTTTTCAAAGGAGCAACTTTTGGTTTTATTGAGTTTTCTCTATTGCTTTCCTGTTTTCATTTTCAGTGATTTTACTCCTTATCATTTTCTCCCTCTGCTTGGTTTGGGTTTAATGCATGCTTCCTTTTCTGGTTTTCTGAGGTGGGTGGTTAGCTTATTGGCTTGAAACCTTCCTCCTTTTCCTTATAGGAATATTTAATGCTATAAATTCCCTCTGAGCACTGCTATAGCCGCACCCCACCCCTTCTGATGAGTTGTATTTTTATTTCCATTCATTTCAAAATATTTTCTAATTTTTTTTTCTTTGACCCATGAGTTATCTAGACTTGAGTGTTTAATTTCCAAAGGTTTGGGGATTTTCTTGCTATCATTCTGGTTTTGACTTCTAGCCCAATTCCTTTATGATGAGAGAACATGTTTTATATGATTTCAATCCTACATTTGTCAAGTTTTGTGTCGGGGCTCCTAAGATAGTTTATCTTGGTGAGGGTCCCATGTGCTTTGGAAAAAGAATGTGCATTCTGCTCTTGTTTAATGCAATGTTATATAAATGTCAGTTGGAAAATCAGCAAAGATACAGAATTTCTGAACAGCCGGCCAGCTTGGCTGGTCTACTTTTTCTCTCAGTTACTGGAAAAGGAGTCGAGACCTACAGGTTGAATGGTGGATTTTTCTGTTTCTCTTTCTGCATCTTTTAGTCTTTGCATAAAGAGTTTTGAATACCTGTTCGATGCATATACATTTAGAATTATTATGTCATTTTGGTGAACAGATCTTTTACCATTATGCAACACCTGTCTTTGTTCCTGGTGATATTCTTTGTTTGGAAGCCAACCTTGTCTGATGCTAAGGTGGCTACTCCTGCTTTCATTTGATTCATTCTTACATGCTTTATTAGTTTTTTCTATTCTTTGACTTTTTAACTAATTTTTATCATTGTTTTTAAAATGGATTTCTTTTTTAAAAAATTTTTATTTGTTTATTTGACAGAGAGAGAGAGAGAGGGAACACAAGTAGGCAGAGAGGCAGGTAGAGGGAGAGGTAGAAGCAAACTCCCTGCTGAGCAGGGATCCCAATGCGGGGCTCGATCCTAGGACCCTCGGATCATGACCTGAGTCAAAGGCAACTGCTTAACTGACTGAACTACCCAGGTACGCCTAAAGTAGATTTCTTGTAGACAGTCTGCGGTTAAGTCTTAAATCGTTTTGTTGTTATTCCAACTGACAATCTCTGCCTTTCAATTGATGTGGCTTGGTGCTTATTTTGGTGTAATTGTTGATACGGTTGGATATAGGGCTACTCTTTGTTTCTCTCCTTCCCTACACAGTTCTTTTGTTTCTCTGTTCCTTTTTTCTTGCCCTGCTTCAGATTATTTGAATGTTTCTTAGTGTTCTGTTTCACTTTATCTATTGGACTTTTGGGTTTATCTCTCTGTATTATTATATTTTTTTATTGCTTGCTCTTGGGATTGCCATGGATATACCTAGCCTTTCTTTTAAATTAAAAAAAATTTATAGCTAGCCTTGAACAGTGTAATTAGAGTTAGTGTTTACACTTCACATAGCATGTAACGCTTGCAACCACGTAGGTCCCTTCCCCCACCTCCTTTCTCGTGGGACTTACATGTTTTCCGTCCACATACCCTGGAAACACCACCGCATGTTGTTTTAATTTTTTGCTTTCAAAGCCCATATCCATTTTTTTTAAAAGATTTTATTTATTTGACAGAGATCACAAGCAGGCAGAGAGGCAGGCAGAGAGAGAGGAGGAAGCACGCTCCCTGCTGAGCAGAGAGCCCCATGCGGGGCTCGATCCCAGGACCCTGAGATCATGAACTGAGCCGAAGGCAGAGGCTTTAACCCACTGAGCCACCCAGGCGCCCCTGCCCATATCCATTTTTAAGAGGAAAAAGGATCCTTTTATTTTTGCCCAGATATTTACGAAATCTGCTGTTCCTCCTTCACTCCTGGAGTTCCAGATTCTAGTGTCATTGTCCTTCAACCCGAGGAACTTTCATTAGCATTTCTTTTTTCTTTTTTCTTTTCTTTATTTACTTTCATCATTAGCATTTCTGAAAGGAGTGCTGCTGGGGATGAATTTTCTTGTTTTTCCACTAAGAGTGTCTTATTTTGTCTTCATTCCTGAGGGATACTCTTGGTGGGTATAGAATTCTGCAATGACATTTCTGTCCGATGAGAAGTCCGCAGTCTGCCTAATTGCTGTCCTCTGCTCCCCATATTTACAGTGCTTTCATTTTTCTCTGGAGGCTTTCGAGATGAAGCAAGAGAAAACTTCAGTATTTGGTAGTGGACTACACTGTGTCTACACATGGGTGTCTGTGTTTTGTTTTTTAAATTTATTCTCTTTGGGATGTGCTGAGCTCCCTGAATTGGCAGATTTATGTCTTTCACAGAATCTGGGAAATTTTTCACCGTCATTGCTTCAAATATTTTGTACTGTGCTGATCTTTCTTCTCTTCTTGTGGGACTTCAATGACATGAATAGTAGATGTTTTTATAGTGTCCCATGGGTCTCCAAGGCTCTTTTTGTTACATTACTTCCTTCCCGCTTTTCAGATTGGGCAATTTCTGTTGATATCTTAATTTATCTTATTCATCCCTCTGCCACCTCCATTCCACTATGGAAAAGATTTCTCAAAAGACTTCAGATATTATGCATACCTCTTGGTTCTTTTTATAGAATCTACTTCTCACTGAGAACACCTGTCCTTTCCCCCACTCCCAGAGCATCTACCTGTACATCTGTTGTAACCGCTGCTCAGACGTCTTTAGTAATTCCAGCGTTTAGGTCATCTCAGGGTTGGCATGTGTCTCTTTTCCCTGAAGGATTAGTTAGGTTGCTCTGATTCTCTGTGTGTTCAGTAATTTTGGTTTCTATGCTGGATATCCTGAATCTTCAGCTGGGAGACTCCTCTGGAGAGCGCTTGTATTCTTGGTTCTGTTTTAGTGTGCAGTAGCCCAGCTGGGCTCAGGCTGCACTTGGTCTTCTTCCATGGGTGGTGGTTCCCATGTCAGTTCCACTCGTAGGAGCTTTGCACTGCTGCTTTGGATCCCTCCCTTGCATGCACTTGCCCCTCTTGGGCCTTGAGCAGGTTCTTACCCTGAACGAGGGGAGTCCCTTCTCTGCTGTCTTCCTTCCATCCTCTTTGACTTTCAAGCGCCCCCTTTCTTGTTGTTGTGGCCAGAAAGACAGGTCTTTCCTTGGTCTTAGAGGTCAGTTATCCTCTCCTGAAGCTCTGCTGGGAACCCATCTCAGGCCAACACTGCAAGAGAGAAGGGGAAATCGAACAGATGAGAACTTCACCCCTAGGTGGGTTGCTTCTCTAAGTTTTGATTCTTCTCTTTAATCTGCCTGTTTTGCTTTTTGCCGTGTGTTGGATGTTGTTAGTTTTATCCAGTGGGAGGCAGGGCTGTGGTGCTCTGTTCCAGCCCACACCAGAAGCTCATGATAATGTTCTTCATGGTAATTTTATTTCTCTGATCCGCAGCTGGAAAATGTACCTTGTGTTGGTGACCCCGTCCTTCTATTTTGAACATTTAACTTTTTTTTTTTGTGACATGCACTTTTGGCAGAGCAGGGGGCCATTTTTGTAGAATCTCTGTTCTAACACCCCTCAAACTTTTCTCCATTGGTGACACTCTGATGAAACTCTTGCCAAGGCTACTGGTGACTTCTGTGTTGCTAAGGTCCACAGATATTTCTCAGTCTTCATCTAATTTCCCTCTTCTTGACATATTTTCTCTGCTTGGCCTCTGGGATGCCTTCTTACCCCTTAGCCACTCCTTCTCATCATCTTTTCCAGTTCCTTCTCAATGCCCAGCCCCTAGACCTCAAATTACCCACAGGCACTGGTCTTGATCTACCCCAAGTCTCTTCATGAGTTCATCCATCCCCAAAACTTGCAATTTCATCCGCTCAGTAAGTTCCAATTATATCTCCAGCTCAGACATCTGCAGACTCTGCCTCCAGACATCATCATGTGTACTAATAGGCATTGTAAACTGTTATCAAGTCCAACATTAAAAAACCCAGATTTACTCCCTGTCCCAGACCTGCTCCTTCTGTAGTCTTCTTCGTCTCAGTAAGTGGGTACTTGCTTCTTCCAGCTTTTCAGGCCCCAGATCTTGGTGTTTTCCTTCATTCCTCTCCTTGTCTCATGCTCCACCGTAATCGTCTTTCCTAAGTACCTCCAGAGTCTGATTGCTTTCCACCCTCTTTCTGGCTGCCACTGTAATGCAGGCCACCGTCATCTGTCACGTCCTTTCCCTCCCCTGCTTCTACCTTGACCCCTGTGCTCTGTTTTTCATATCAGCCCAAGTGGTGTGTGTGTATATGACTCAAGTCAGATCATGTCATTCCTCTGTTTAAGCTCTCCTGCCCTGCTGGTTTCCCATGTCTCTAAATAGTATGAAGGCCTGCGAGGTCCGCCCAAGATCTTTGGCACCCTTCCCCTCGCCCACTACATACAGCCCCCCATATGGTCCTCCTGGCTCTTCTAGAACACATGCACCAGTTTCTTCCTCAGGGCCTTTATACCTGCTGTCCCTTTGGCTTAGACACTTTTCCAGGTAATTACATGCCTTATTCTCTCACTCCTGTTCTCTATTCACAGGTCACCTGATAGCGAGGCCTCTCCTGACTGCCCCATCTAGAACAACACCACACCTCTGTGCTCCTTATTCTCCCCGCCCCTCTTACCAGATTTTATTTTTCCTCATTGTACTGAGTCCCACTCCTCTCCCCCCAGCATGGTGTATTTGATCTGGTGCTTATTGACAATCTTTCTCTGTAGGGCATAAGGCCTAGGAGGGCAGGAACCACTTGGTCGACTTGCTCTAGAATGGTTCTTGGTACATCCTAGGTGCTCCATAGGGATTTATAGAATTGGTGACTCCATAAAAATGCTTTTGAATATGCAGATTTTATTTCTGTCCTTGGAGCTGGGCTCCGTGTCATCCCCCAGTCTTTCTTCCTACGTCATGGCCCAGGAGAAGAATGGCGCACTACCTCCTGCCTTCTGCTCGCAGGCCAGGTGTCTTGGGCCACAAGCTTGGTGTCCCTCCACCCCCCCCCAACTCAGTGAGCATCCTGACACACAACCACGGTGGAGGTCATTCCAGCAGCCTGTCCTCTGACTCGGAAGGCCAGGGTCAGGAAGCATCCATCACTGAGTCCACTCTTGTGATGCAGCGAGGTTGGTGGATGTCATCCTGGCGCCCAGTTCTCCCTCACTGGGTGATTCGGGGTGAGGAATCCAACGCTCAGCCCACCAGCAGGCCAAAGAGGAGGTCAACACCTTGGTTCCAGCTCTCTTGCTTTCTGTTCTCTCCTGCGTGATGTCAGAGTTATTTCAAGGTAGTAAGGCTTTGTCATAACCCCAAGGGTGGTGGTGGTGGGGAGCCACTGGCCAGGG
Organism: Martes martes; assembly: GCF_963455335.1. Lineage (NCBI taxonomy): Eukaryota > Metazoa > Chordata > Mammalia > Carnivora > Mustelidae > Martes > Martes martes. Next base: position 178,967,770 of record NC_137891.1, on the reverse strand, counting down.
CCAGGTGGTGGCTGTCATGCCCTGCAGTGACGTGTGCACACAGCTCCTGCCCAGAACGGGGGCAGAGCACATAGCCGGTGGAATGACAGCCCCAGAAATCACCTCCGGGCTGCACTGCCTTCCCGGCTGTCTCTCTAACAAGAAACACCCACATGCGTTCTAGGCATGGAGTCTGCTGTGTGACAGTTCGTGTTCTGTAAGGTGATGGCATCAACTTTCTTGGGTCCCCACACCCACGGGTTTTTTCCCTTAACATTTTTTACTTAGAATAAAAATCCCTCTTTTTTGTGTATAGTTGCAAGAGTTGAAAAACACATATGGTCACATGCTTGCCCTCATGACCCAGACATAGCACGGTCCGTCATCCCCCCAAATCCTGCCATGACCCTTTGTGGTTGCCTCCTCTCTCCACTCCTGGCCACTGGCACCCACAGATCTGTTTTCTTTCTTTATTTATTTGACTGAGAGAGAGAGCGAGAGAGCGAGTGCATAAGCAGGGGGAGCAGCAGAGGGAGAGGGAGAAGCAGGCTCCCCACTGAGCAGGGAGCTCTATGCGGGGCTCGATCCCAGGACCCTGGGATCACGACCTGAGCTGAAGGCAGATGCTTAGCCAACTGAGCCACCCAGGCGCCCTCTGTTTTCTGTCCTTATATGTTTACCTTTTCTGGATTGTCACAGGAATCGAATTGTCCAGTTGTTGCCTTTTGAGTCTGGCTTCCTTCCCCCAGTGCTCTGGAGACTTACTCGTTATCACACGTACCACTTGCTCATTCCTGTTTGTTGCCAAGTATGACTCCACTGAACGGAGATTTGCTCATCCGTTCTCCAGCTGAAGGATCATTAGGTGGTTGCTAGGCTTTGACGATTATGAATCAAGCTATTATAAGGGTGTTTGGGTGAATGTAAGTTTTCATTTCCCTTGGGGGAATACCTCGGAGTGGGAATCCTAGGTATGGTGGGTGTCCATTTACCTTTATATGTGAAGCTGCCACACTGTTTCCCAGAGTGTTTTATTTTGCATTCCCACCGGCAGCATATGAGGGCTCCAGGACCCCACGTCCTCGCCCTTCGCTGGGTCTGGTCATCAGCGTCTAACCTTGGGCAGTTCTCCTAGCCAGGTGGGGCCATCTCTTTGTGGTTTTAACATTCATTTTTCTAGTAACTCTTTTCATATGTTTCCTTGCCATCCGTATAACTTCTTCTGTGATGTGTTTGAATCTTTTGCCCACTTGAACTATTGGATTGTTTTTCTTACATTGGTTTTTGTGAGTTTGTTCGTTTTATTTTTTGAGAGCAAGTTGCTTATCCGATATGAGATTTGCAAATACTTTCGCCCAGTCTGTAGCTTGTCTTTTTTGTTCACAGTACCTTTCAAAGTGCAAGTTTCTGGGGTGCCTGGGTGGCTCAGTCATTTATGCATCTGTCTTCGGCTCAAGTCATGATCTCCGGGTCTTGGGATCAAGCCCTGAGTCAGGCTTCCTGCTCAGCAAGGAGTCTGCTTCTCCCTCTCCCTCTGCACCCCCTCACTGCTTGTGCACTCTCCCTCAAATAAATAAAATCTTTTTTTTTTTTTAAAGTGCACATTTCTTAAATTTTGGCAAATTCCAGCCTATCATTTTGTTCTCTTACCGACCAAGCAAATGATATTCTATCTAAGAAAATCTTACTGTATTGAGCTCACAGTGACTTTCTTCCTCTCTTTCTTTTAAAAGTTGGATTCTAGGGACGCCTGGGTGGCTCAGTTGGTTAAGCGGCTGCCTTCGGCTCAGGTCATGATCCCAGCGTCCTGGGATCGAGTCCCACATCGGGCTCCTTGCTCGGCAGGGAGCCTGCTTCTCCCTCTGCCTCTGCCTGCCACTCTGTCTGCCTGTGCTCGCTCGCTCTCTCTCTAACAAATAAATAAATTAAAAAAAATTCTAAAAAAAAGTTGGATTCTGGTTTTAGATTGTACGGTTAGATCTGTCATCCATTTTGAGTTTTTTTAATAAGGTGTGATGTACGGATTGAGGTTCATTTTTTGGGGTGTGGATATCCAGTTGTTTCCCCACCATTTACTGTAAAGACTGTTCGACCTCCCTTCTCTTGTTTTTGCACCGTGTCAGACTTGGGGAAGGTCTGTGTCTGGGCTTGTCATTCTGTCCCCCGTGTCTCTGTGACTAACCTTTCACTGGTGCCACATTGTCTCAGCTCCTGCAGTTTTGTGGTAAGTCTGGAAATCAGGTAGTGACCACACCTACCTCTCCAGCGTTGTGGTTCTTATTCTCCCCACTTTCCAGGCATCAAAACTGACCATGATCATGGTCAGACACCCCGCGTACCACCTCTCTTAGGCACTAACTTCGCCACCTAGCTCCTCCTCAAAGCCTGCTTCTCAGGCTTAGCCTGATGCTCAGAGTGTGGCCTTTGGAATCTGCTTTGGGTGTGACTGTCAGCCCCACTGGTCAGCTGTGTGGCCCTGGGAAAGTAACTTCAAGCCCCCCCGTGCCTCAGTTTCCCCACTGGTAAAATGGGGGTAGCAGGGGTACCTGCCGTACAGGTTGTGGTAAAGATGAAATGATCACCTGCTCATGCCAGGTGAAAAGACACCTGATCATTTTTGACCAGCAGGAACGGCAGTTTTACACGGTTCAACCTCCCATGTGAGGTGATCTTCCTAGCGCTAGACAGAGGGCGTGCACCCCAGGAATGGCAGCTCTGCTGGTCATCATTGTCCTCATCGTCACTGGCATTGTCACCGTGGTTATGACTGTTCTTGCTGCTGTTGCTGTTAAGCTATTATTGCGGAGCGCGGTGGGCCCTGAGGCTGATGACCCCCCGAGTTCTCAAATCAGGTGGCCGGCCACCATCGAGAGCTTCCCGGGCGAACACTTTTTGCAAAGGCTGCCAGGAGCAGCAGGGCCCAACCTCTGCTCCTGTGGGGTGGAAGCGTGCCCCTGGCATAACAGATGAGTGTGCAAAGTACGATGGGACAGGTGGGCAGGAAGGAGGGCTTGGCAGGACTTTGAAGGCAGGGCTTTGTAGGATGATGAGGAGTTTGGGACGGGAAGAACATTGCAGGCACAGCTTGTACAAAAGCTTGGAAGGGGAAATGGACACACTTTAGGGGAGCCTGAAGTTTGATTCTGGGGTAGAGAGTGGACAGCAGCCCATGGTGGCCTGGAATAACCCCCCGTCCTTTCTCTCCACAGTCAAGTCCAGGAGACCTCTCCCACTTCTGCCTTCACCATGGCCGCGAGAACCATTGTCATCGACCACGGGTCCGGCTTTCTGAAGGCTGGCTTGTCCGGGTGGAACGAACCCCAGATGGTTTTCCCGAGCATCGTGAACTACGTCCCGTGCAGGGAGAACCCTGGCCCCAGCTATGCCCAGAGGCGCGTGAGTCTAGGCATCGACATTTGCCATCCTGATACTTTTAGCTACCCCATCCAGCGTGGCCGTATCCTCAACTGGGAGGGCGTGGAGCACATCTGGTCATTTGTGCTGGAGAGACACAGACGGGAGCATGAGGACTTCCCTGTGATGGTCACAGAGTCCCCTCTGAGGGAGCCTGCGGACCGACGGAAGACCCTGGAGGTAAGATGAATGGGAACTAGCGTGGCATTTTGCATTCAGATATGGCCCCAGGGGCTGTGGGGAGCGCTTAGATCTTCCTCTAAATCAAGGTTCGGCAAACTACAGCTGGTGGGCCCAACTGGCCCCCCATCTGTTTTTATAAATAAAGTTTTATTGGAACATAGCCATGTCTACCCCTTTACACACTGTCTCTGGCTACTTTCACACCATATCAGCAGAGCTGTGATGGTTACAGCAGAGACTGTATCTATACTATGTAAAGGCTAAGACACCTCTTTACTGTAGGTTTACTGGATAAACTACGTGGTGCCTAGTTAAAGCTGGATTTCAGAGAAGCAACGAGTCATACTTTAGTGTAAGCATGTCCCAGGTATTGCACAGGACATACGTATATGAAAACATTATTTGTTGTTTGTCTGAAAGTCGAATTTAATTGGGCAGCCTGTATTTTTATTTGCTAAATTTGGCAACCCCAACTGTCTAGCTTTTATAGAAAATGCTTGCCAACCCCTGCTCGAAATAAATCAGAAGATCCTGGAGAGTTTTAAGTGGGATTCGTATTTCATTTCCTATTTGAAAAAGAGGGACTAGGCTTCCATTTGGGAAGTGGATGGAGGCAGGACAGTATTCTGAGTGTGGGCGTGGGGGAGCTCCTTCCCCCTCAGTAGGGCAGATGGGTCTTCCGGGGCCTGAAGAGGTGGCTTCGTGGCCAAAGGCCACGGAAGGGCAGACTAGTGCTGCCTTTCTGTGTCTATAGGGTCCGAAACCTGGGGATGCAGTTGGAGCCGGGGAATTAGGGAGGCAGCGGGGGTGCTCTCTAAAGATCTGGGCGGGGGTGGTGGGTGGGGGAGAAGATCAGCCTAGGGACTTTGCCAAAACCTAAATGTCAGCATTCCAGTTTTGTCTTGATGCGTGGAGAAAAAAAGGCTTCACTTACCAGGAGGTGAGAGTATGTATCTCCCTCCTTCCACCCACCCACCCTTCCTTCCTTCCTTCTTTCCTTCCTTCCTTCCTTCCTTCCTTCCTTCCTTCCTTCCTTCCTTCCTTCCTTCCTTTTTCCCCCTCCTTTTTTGGAGGCAATGATGGATATGATGCACGTGTTTCTTGCCTAATTTCTTCTTCCGTCTTCTAAAGAAATGGGTCAGGCAGCAGATCTGCCACTTGGCCGTAGCCCCGCTGGTCCCCGCTCACACAGCCAAGCATCTCAGCACCGTTCCTCCTCGCAGCAGCTGACAGCTCCTCCCACCTCTCCACCAAAAAACAGTCTTCTGAACAGTGGGGGGTCCTCGAACAACTGCCCACCCCCCCCCCCACCCAGGGCAAATCCAACTTCTAATCCTCTAGTGCCTCCCTTGTTCCCACAGCATGAGCTCCAGGGGCCCTGGACCCTACCTCCTCAGGGCAGCATCCCCCACCCTGTCCCTGGGGGACACAGGTGTGCCCCCGCTTCAGTTCTGACAGCTCAGCACGCAGCTCAGTCTTGGGGAAAACAGAACCCAGAAATGGATCGGGGCCTTTTGTGCGAGGGGGATACCCTAGTGACGCTTCTCCCTTCTTGCAGATTATGTTTGAGTTACAGGATGTGCCGTCCATCCTGCTGGCCGACCAGCTGGAGATGTCCCTGTACGCCTCCGGCCTCCTGACCGGCGTGGTCGTGGATTCGGGCTACGGCCTGACCCGCGTGCAGCCTTTCCATCTGGGCCGCCCCTTGCGCTCCAGCGGCAGGACGCTGGAGTTCGCGGGCCAGGATCTGTCGGCCTATCTCTTCAAGAGCCTCTTCAAGGAGGATTGTAATCGCCACAACCTGTTCCAGTTGGAGACGGTGGCCACCACCCAGATGAGCAAGTGCTACGTGCCCCAGAATCTGGCGGAGGCCCTGGACTTCCGCCAGAGCCTGCCGAGCGGCTCGGATGAAAACAACACCTACCAGCTTCCTGATGGCACCCCAGTGGAGCTGACCCCCATGCAGCGGCTGGCCCCCGAGATGTTCTTCAGCCCCCAGGTGTTCGACCTGCAAGGGCCCGGCATCTCTCAGGCCGTGGTGGAGGCCATCCTGGCCTGCGAGGCGGCCGTGCACCCGCTGCTCACCTCCCACGTGATGGCCTGTGGGGGCAACACCCTGTACCCCGGCTTCACCAAGCGCCTGTACAAGGAGCTGATTGCAGAGCATTTCTCCTCCACCAAGGCCACCATGTGGGTGGGTTCCAACAGGAACTTCAGCGTCTGGCTGGGAGCGTCCGTTGTGGCCCATCTGTCTTCCTACAAGTCCGAGTGGATGACCAAAGAGGAGTACGAAGAGAGTCAGAGGCTGTGACTTGTTGGCAGCTCCAGGGACCTGGCCCCCCGTCCCCAGGGCTCGGGGGATTAATTTCCAGTGACAGGGTCTGGGGTTAGCGGTTAGCTGGCTTTGGAATTCCAAGGTCATGAGAGTGTTTTTTTTTTAGGTTCTAGGGTTTTATCTTGTTTCAAGAGTGGGATCCAGCCTAGATGGGGACAGGGAAGCCTTCCGGGGACGGTGTCTCCAGGGGCTGGTCTGTCATTTGGAGCAGAGTGGTCAGTGATCATCTTCAAATAGCCACTTACTTTTTGCTGGCATCTTCCATAGGCTGTCCTGTTCTCAGTTCAGTAGGTTTTAACCGGGGCGGGAGAGATGGGACCTTCTGCTGGGGTCCCAGTTATTTTTGACTAGGAGTTGGGGGGTGGGATGGGAGAGATGAAGTTTTTCTAGTCTTACTCATTCGCTCTGGCCAGGGAGAAATTGCTACAGGTGAGCCCAAGGGGCAGCCCTCCCGTGGCCAGGGCCTTGTTTTGTATCTGCAAATAAACAACTTCTTTGGAACCAGTGCTGCCTTCTGTCATGGATGGCGGTGGGGGTGGGGGGGGAGACTGTCTCTAGGGGAGACGCAGAGTGTGAGGACAAGAGGACCAGGGTGGGTCTGGGGCAGCCTCTGGGGACCCACTGGGCGGGATGGACATGGGCCCAGAGTGCCCTGTTCTTCCTCTGTCGCAGTCTCTCTCTTAATCGCAGCTATTTCAATATTCTGTTAAAGTTTGAGTTTCTACTAGTGTAATATTTATTTGGTAGATATTGGAGGGACTACGGGGCGAAAGATATCAGAGGTTTCCGGTTTCAAGGAGATTGCAGTCCACTGTGGAGACATGGGTAGTAGATAAGGAAATCTGTTTGAGGCGTGAAGAATGAAATAAGGAATGCAATGAGGTCACATGCTCTGGGGGATGGGGGCTGTCTGCTTTCGATGGGGTAGCCTGAGATGAGACCACCGGGGACCATGGGTGGTGGGTCACCGCCCCTTCCTTCCTGGACACACTGTGAGGTTACACTTACCAGCACCCCACCGTAGTTAGGTAGGGTCATGTGACCATGCCGTAGGTGCTGGCCAGTTTAGTGAATGCCTGACCCTTAAAATAGCCCTATCAGCCTGCAGGGTGTGGAGGATCTAATGGGGGGAGGGCAGAGCTGCAGATGGAAGGAGGCTGAATGACTGGCTGGAGCATAGACCCCTCCCCCTCCCCAAGCCCCACCCAGCCCTACTGCACCGCACTGGGACATGAGGAAACATCTGCCACGTCCAGCTACTGAGATTTGGGGGTAATTTGTTACAGCAGCTGTTCTGCAAACCCTGACTAATACACAGAGAGAACTAACTATTTAACAATTTTTTTTTTCTGGTAAGTGGTGAAAGTGGGGTTCGAATCATCCGGGTTCTCAACCAGTATGACTGCTTCTGAACAGGGCTCTCAGTTCCCTAATGTTAATGGAATAAAGAGTGCAGTGGGCAGGAGACTGGAGCCCAAGGAACCCTGAGGTTCCAGGCACAGGAGGGGGAGTCTGAAGGCCAGAGTCCAGCTCATGTTGTCTTTGTCACATGAGCCATACTGTCTCAGCCACAGCGTTATCCCTAAACGTGAGACACCAGTGGTCCCCAGGAGGAGAAGTGGGACCTGTAGTAGAACAGTTCAGAGCCAGCTCTCCTGGGCACCAGGGTCTCTGTCAGATTTGAGTTACAGGTGGCCCTGTCATTAGCTAAGCTACCTTGGGCAAGTTGCTTAACCTCTCTTGAGTCTGCTGGGCATAAAATAGGGAATAATACTTGTTCCCTCAGGGATCTGGGGTTGAGGATGAGCTAAGATGAAGAAAGAGAAGTCTCTTTTTGTTTGTTTATTTTTTGGCTTAAAAATATTTTATTTATTTATTTGCTAGAGAATGGGGGAGAGAGTGAGAGAAAGCACAAGCAGGGGGAGCAGCAGAGGGAGAGGGAGAAGCAGACTCACCACTGAGCAGGGAGCCCAATGTGGGGCTCCATCCCAGGACCCTGGGATCATGACCTGAGCCGAAGGCAGATGCTTAAATGACTGAGCCACCCAGGCGCCCCGAGAAGTCCCTTTGAAAACTAGATGTTATTGAGATAGGAGAGGTGACTTTAAATTTTATAATTTGATATTGCATTCCTCTTAATCAGGAGTATGAATAACAATGGCAGTCATCAGTCATCGTGCATTACAAATGGAGTCACATTCAGTCCTCACGTACACACTGTGATATTTGTCCCCATTTACACATAGGAAAACCAAAGCTGAGTGACGTGAAGCTCTTGCTCAAGTTCACACTCAAGGTTAGGCTAATAAAGGGTTGACACAGTTAGGAATAGATTCAACATTTCTAGAAAACTAGACTAGAAGTGGCTGAAACATATGGGGATTTCTTTGTCTGATGTGACAAGCAGGCAGTCCTGAAGAACAGAGGTATGTCTCTATCATCAAGGACCCTTTCTGTCTTTCAGTTTTCCCACTTTTAGTGTGTTGTCTCATGAGCACAAAATGACTGCAACAGCTCCATACATCACATCTATAGTCCCTACTCGAAAAGGAAGGATGAAAGGAGTGTGCCATCTGAGTCGATCTCTTTATAGTAGGAAAGTCTTAACTAGCAGACTTCTGCTTATGACCTAGGGCATCTGTCCCTTCGCAGAGAAGGGATTTGAACGTAGGTCCATCCATACCCATGTGGTTCTCCACAGTGCCAGACTGCCATCCCAGTTTTCTGGGCCCTGTTAGACCTGTTGGCTTGAGAAATGAAAATGTGTGATTTTTTCAGGCATGAGTGAAAGCTGCTTTTGGGTGGCAATCAAGTGTTGACATACTGAGTAGTAATTTTTGTGCTCCAGACTGGTTTATCTGTGCGCTCCTGAGTTTTAAAAGGCAGAAGGGGAGAAACTCAGAAATGAGTATGAGGAGAAGAGGGAGCTGGAGAAGAGATGGGCAAGGGGTATTTTTTTTTTTTCCTTATTTAGCTCTGGGCAACTGTCATCAGGACTCTTTTCTCATTTTATTCTGAATGTAACATTTAACCTTTCTGTTCAAGCATCAAATCTGGCTGCCTGGTGTATAATTATGAACTTTTCTTCGTTTTCTCTCCCCCCTCCCCCACCCCGAAAGCTTTTAAAACTCCCTCGCTGGGTACCATCTTTCTCCTCCGACTCTCCAATTAAATTAAAAATAGCAGCTCCGTGGGGCTGTGCAGGGCCATCAACCTAACGTGGATCTGCTGGCATGCCAGGCCTGGCAGGGCGGCAAGTGGTGCCCAGAAGATGCCTGCCGGCTCCGGCATGGCCTAGCAGCTGCTCAGAGCTGGGGGGAGCTTCTCCTCCACGAGGGGTCTGAGGCTGCCTGCCAGGGGCGGCCAGGTGCAGGAGGGTGGGAGGCAGGGTCTTGGCAGCTGGGGTGGGGCTGGTGGAGGGGACAAAGAGAAGGGTCCTGAGGCGGGCTGTTCCTGGCTGTGAGGGTACAGTCCTGCCAGTTTCTGCTGCCAAGGCTGGGGCTTGGCACCCTTGGGTTTGGGTTTGGGTGGAGTTTGGACGCCCAAGTTCCCTGAGGTCATCCTGGTAAGAGCTTTAGGTTCTGCTGATGTGGAGGACAAAAGGAATACCTGTATCCTCCTGGCCCTAAGAGACACTGTCATTGCCTCTTCCACCTCTGGGTTCCCGTCCTTTAGAGAAGCAGATGGTGACATGGATGAGGGCTCAGACTCCGAAGCCAGACTGTCTGGCTTGGTGTCCCTGCTGGGCTGCTTTCTGGCTCTGTTGCCTTTGGGGAGGATACTTAACCCCCTGTGCCTCAGTTCTCCCATCTGTAAGATGGACCTGGTGAAGAGGCTTCCCTCAGGGTGCTTTTGATGCTTATCATATGAGTTAACATGTACAGCTCTGCAGGTGCCAGACACATGGGGCATCTAGTATTATTGTACATTATTATTAGAACTGTTACTATTTCTATATACACCAGCTCTATCAACCAAGTCCTCAGGCAAGAACCTGGCTCTTCTGTTTATTTTTGCTTGCTCACATGCAGGAAGTTGCTAGTGATACCAAATGGATAAAACATGGTAAAGTTCCAGGGGGATGTGTTTGCAGGGTAATTTCTTGTCTGAGTGATGGAGCGGAATCACATTCTGTCACCGAGTGGCTGGCTACAGGGAGAGGTGGTCGCCAGAAGGGTCTTCCGTAGGAAGGGATTCCTGAGATGATTCTGGCCGAGGAGCAGGACTTAGCAAATGCTGTTCCTTCTGTTTGGAAAGCTTGTCCCTGCAACCAGCCCCATAGCTGTCTTTGACAACCTGGTATCTGGGGTTAAATAGACAGGGCACTTAGAATGGCTGGAGAATGAGGGCAGTAGGTGGTGGGGACAGGTGGAGGGAGGTAGGGCCAGTTCTTGAAGGACACTGATTGTCACACCAAGGAGCGAAGGCTTCAGAACTGTAAGCAGAGTCATGACATCACTTGGATTGGAGCTCTGGGTCTAGCTTGGAGAATGGCCTAGAGAGGGAAGAGACCAGAGCAATAACATAAATCAGGAAAACACTCATTCCATTAGACTCTAGGCTAAAGGTTCTGTGCCGTCCAGACCCTGCTCCACTCTGATGCTTTAGACTGGGGACAGAGTATGGGTGGCACTTGAGGGGGTGGCTGTGGGTTTGAGGGACCAGCAGATCTTCCATCCTATCATCTGGCAGCTGTCTGGTAGCTGTCAGTTTTAGAACACCGTGACCTGTGTGGTAGTGGGAGAGGCAGCCTGGGGTGCAGGACACGGGAGAGCGGTCTCCAAGGTGAGAGGATGAGCTGGATTCCTGTGCAGGGCAAGAGAGTGCCCTGCCGGGGGGGGGAAAAAAAAGAGAGTGCCCTGCCAGGGCGCCTGGGTGGCTCAGTAGGTTAAGCCTCTGCCTTCGGCTCAGGTCATGATCTCAGGGTCCTGGGATTGAGCCCTGCATCGGGCTCTCTGCTCAGCAGGGAGCCTGCTTCCCCCTCTCTCTGCCTGCCTCTCTGCCTACTTGTGACCTCTCTCTGTCAAATAAATAAATAAAATCTTTAAAAAAGAGAGAGAGAGCGCGTGAGTGCCCTGTCTCACCTAGGAGTCTGTGCCGGGCTATGTTCTTCTTCAGCAATGCAAATGCTGGACAGCTCCCGGGGCTTCTCACTTTCTCCCGCTTCTTTTTCCATCCCAGAGCCAACAATTCCCTCTAATGGAGGAAGCTGGTTGACGGGGGGGGGGGGGGGGGGGGGCTGCTCAGGTCTGGGAGTCAGACACTGGGCTTGACTCTGTTTCCCACCACATGCTGTGTCACCTGGGGCAAAGAACTGCCCCTCTCTGGTTCCATGGCCTTATCTATAAAGAGATAATTATAGTACCCTACCTCACCAGGCTGATATAGGGCTTAAAGTCACTTATCCATTCAATGAATATTTATTAGGCACCTACCTTGTTCTGAGAGCCCTTTTCTAGGATCTGTTAAATAGAGGAATGTTTATAAAGTGGCTTAGCACAGTGCCTGGCACATAGTAGGTGCTCAGTAAGGGTTAAGTTTCTCCCTGCGTCCCTGCTCTGCAACAAAAAACCAGGATTAAAGACTCCTGGAGCTATCAACCAATCCTTGTCTTCACAAAGCACGCCCTGAAGCCCTAGCCTGCTGCCAGCTAAGATGCCTTTTCATCCTGTCCTTTTGATGAACTTTTGCACTAAGATGTTAGGATCTTTATATACAACCTCTCCCAGGCATCTTTGGCTTCTTAAAGAGGCCCTAAAATCAGAGTGTGAAAGGTGGGTCCAACTCTTTTCTGTAATTAAGACAGAGTTCACTGGACTCACCCAAATTCAGGCCACTTCTGTGGACCCTCGCATATTGTCTCCCTCCAGGGAGAGAATCATGCTTAACCTAGCAAGGGCAAACACTGAGAAGGTTGAAGACACAGATTCATTTCGATGAGCCTTCCCGAACCCCAGCTGGGGGCTCGCCGCTGCCCAAGATAGACCTGATTCCCACGGCCCCGGGATTCCATGAGGAGTGGACACCACCCAAGTGAGGTGGGGAGCAGGTGACAGCCACCTCTTCTGTAACCCTGCGCTCAGGGGGGTCACCATCTTCACCCAGCCCTCTGGGCCAGCAAACCAGGCTCCTGGAGGAGGTGTGTGAGCCCGAGGCATGGCTCCCGTAGGAGACATTCAGCTTGGGGAGGGAGTTGGCCGTAATCCGTGTTTAATTTCTCCAGGGCCTCCATTATAAATTCCATAACTCTACCAGTCAAAACATGACTAATTCCTGGGACTGCAGCCCCCACCTGGGAGCCGAAAGCCCTGTGCTACTTTTGCTGCCTTTTATCACCACTAATAAAGGCTTGGCAGTCAGAATTTAGCTGCTGTGGGTGGTTTCCTTGTGCACGTGGGCTCCTCCCTTCCCCCCACAGGGTCGTTATAGAGTAAGTGCTTGCTTGCTGGGCTGCTTTTCGACCAGCTCTGTAATATTCCCAGCCTGAAAAGCCGGGGCCACAGTATTCAGGGTTAATTGGGCCTTTGATGATTCTGACAAGGGCAGGACTGCCGTGTGATTTATGGAGGAAAGAATGGGTTCATTGAAAGTAAATAGAGCAGAATTGCAGGTGTGACGTTTCACCTACTGAGGGAAGACTCAGTGCCCTTCCCCCACCCCGCCTAACTGTCCTTGGGAGAGAGCCAGGTAGGCAGTGGACCTCTGCATGACCCCACTTCACCCCTGCTAACTGTGCACCTCTGGGCAGGTTACTCAGCCTTGCTGAGCCTGTGCCCTCGTGGGAAGACGGTTCCGGCCAGCCCTGTCTTCTGCAGGGTTTTGTGAGTTTGTACTTAGCGAAGTGCTTGGCCCACCTAGAGGCTGGCCAGGGCTGCAAGGATCCCCTCTGGTCCTGTCATGTTATCTAACACCTTAGTCATTCCGTATTCATTATGAAGTTTCTCCCATAGGCCTTGCTAAGGTATTAGTTTGTTGTGTTTGCAATAAACAACCAGCTTTGCTTTTAGCTCTCTAAAAATAGTGCCCGTTTCCAACCGCCTGGCCTTGGAGTTGAGGTGGTCTCACTGCAAGTGGGAAACGGGGGACCACAGAGCCTTTGCCACAGGGAGTCGGGGGTGGGGGTGGGTTTGGTGCACTGGGTGGAGCTGGTGGGCATTGGGGCCTGGCCCTGCCTGGGAAGAAAAGGGTGGGATAGTCAAGGGCCAAGGACCCTGAGATGATCATAGAGTCCTAGGTGAGCCCTAGGAGCGAGGCATTGCATATGGAGGCTGAAGCGGAGGTTCCAGAGACCAGAGTCTTAGCCCGCGCTCTGTCACGTTCTAACGTGTGACCTCAGGCTGAAGCTCAGTGCCTCTGAGCTTCAAACTCACATCTGTAAATTGAAGGTACTAACAGTATCTACCTCGTGGTGTAGAGAAGGCTATGGGAGCTGCTGTCCTCAAAGTGCTTAGCACAGTGCCTGGCACTTAGTCTAATGGTCATTGGCACCAACAGCCCCTGCTGCTCTGAGATCATTGGCCATACTGGAGGCTGTGGGTTTGCTGCCTCATATCAGTGTCTCACCAGAGGTAGACAGACCCCTGAGGAAGACCTGGGTCCCCCAGAACAGCACATCCTCGACCCTGCACCGAGCAGGCTGGCTTCTCCGCCAAGCTAGCTCTTCTCCTGCTCCCACCTCCCCAGAGGTGGGTAACAGCTTTAATGTGGAAGTCTCTTTCCTTCTAGTTTCTGGGAATTTGCATCAAAAGAGAGAGCATCAATGTCAGCCAAGGGCACCCATAAGTGAAACTGTTGACCCGGTGGCCAAAACTTTGAAAGTCAGATTCACCTTGGATGATGAATCAGAGTAGCAATAAATAACCACCTTCTTGTGGTCTCTGACTCAAGATCGCCCCGGAGCAGCCACTTCTCCCGCACTCAGCATCGACCCACCCCGCCCAGGCTCTCATCTCTCACCTGGGTTCCTCCGAGCAGCTCCCACCTGCTTGACTCCCGCTTTGCCTCCATTCGGTTTCTTTTCCATGCTCCTTCTGGCCAGAGGGAGCCTGCCGAAAGTGGTGTCACATGGCATTCTGCTGCAAAGCCCTCCCCTGGTGCCCATCTCCCCCAGAGTGAAAGACAAGATCCCCACTGTGTCCCACAAGGCCCCGCCTGCGAGACCCAGACTCCTCCTCTCCCTGCCCACTGGCCTCCCCAGTGGTCCCCCGTCTGGCCAGGTGTGCTCCTACCCAGACTTGGGCCTTGCTGCTTCCTCTGCCTGGAGCACCGCCCCCAGACGTCTGCTGCCTCCTTCTGCTTCCATTCTGCTTAAACACCATCTTACTATAGACGACATAACTTCCCTGACCCCCACACCCTCTGTCTTTCCTCTCCCTGCTTTATTTTTCAAAATACAGCTTTGTCTCTCCACGAGAATGTAAGCTGCGTGTAGGCAGGAGTCTGTGTTCTGCGCACTGCGCTATCCCCAGTGTCTTCAACGGTGCCCGAACATAGTACCTGCTCAGTAAATGTTTGTCGAATGACTGAACGATTTAAAGAAGGTCTACAGTCTACACAGAGAATAGTCAGCTAGCTCTTCGTTCCCTCCTGAGGACCAAGCAAAAGCGTGTGGTTCCAATACCCCGCGGGATACTCACACAAGCTGTTTGTCGAATTTTCTGGCCTGGCGTTAAATATTGGCATGGTCTTGGGAGTCCATTTATTGAACTGGCTTTCAAGGAGCTCTGAAAGCTTGTCACCTGTAGGGTTTTGTGTTTAGGTAGCTGCCTGAAAGAGTTTTCTGTGGCGGGGAGATGGGCCTGATTGTAGAGCTAGGGAGGAAGCCCAGAGAAGTGATGATAGGCTCAGGGTTCCCTCTTATTAGTAGCAGAGCAAGGTCCCCATTGGGTCATCTTGTTTGACAACCCTGGCTTCTGCTTACTAAGCACGTACTCTGTCTTACCCGCTGGAGAGTCGCAGATGAGTGGTTTCCATGAGGGGCTCACTGTCTAGACCCTCAATTTCACTGTTTGAGTTTTTCTTCCCCAATTCTATTATTATTATTAATTATTATTTCGTTATTTTTCTCACCAGAGCACATACCCTCCCCAGTGTCCGTCACCCAGCCACCCCATCTCTCCCCGCCACCCCCCAGCAACCCTCAGTTTGTTTTCTGAGATTAAGTATCTCTTATGGTTTGTCTCCCTCTCTGGTTCCAAAATCTATTAGTTAAGGCTCCACAACCTCCCTCCCAAATGCTGGAATGTTCCAGGCACACCCTCCATGTAAATGTCCCTTGCCTTCCCCTGCCTCTCTTCCTCTGTCTTTGGTCTGGCTCAAAACGCCATCCCCTGCCACACTCTCTGTGCCCCCAGCCCTCCCATGCAATGAGTTTGGGGCAATATCTTTGCTTCTTTGATATTTTGGGGAGGCCAAACTGTGGCTCCTGGGATCCAGGGAACTTAGCTCGAAATCCAGGGGCAATAGCCACACTGAGTGGAGACCTGGGGTGTGTGGTTAGGTGGGAGACCCAGGTTCCAAGTCAGGGTTCACTTTGAGCCTTGGTGGTCTCACTTAGAAATGAGGGGAGACAACGAGACATAATGGGGCCTAGCACGTGAGGCACCCATTACAGTGCCTGGCCCTGTGGGTGTTCGGGGCAAAGCTCGTACAGATGTGCTCTCTGCAGCCAGAGGGCCTGGGTTTAAATCCTGACTCTGGGGGAGCCTGGGTGGCTCAGTGGGTTAAAGCCTCTGCCTTTGGCTCAGGTCATGATCCCAGGGTCCTGGGACCGAGCCCCGCATCGGGCTCTCTGCTCAGGGGGGAGCCTGCTTCCCTTCCCCTCTCTCTGCCTGCCTCTCTGCCTACTTGTGATCTCTGCCTGTCAAATAAATAAAAGCTTAAAAAAAAAAAATCCTGACTCTGTTGCCCTCTAGCGCAGTGACCTTGGAAAAGTCACCTGACCCCACCTGAGTTAATGCCTGCCTGAGGGGGCTGGGGGGCACTCAGCCAGAGCCTACAGGACGCCCATGGACACAAGTGCTTCCTGGAATAAACCTGTGGTCTCACCACTGCTATAGCTAGGGAAAAAGACTGGACTGTTGCAGGAGGAAACAGAAGAGGCAAAGTCTCTTCCAAATTCACAGATGGGGAAACTGAGGTCCAGAGACTCCCAGACCTGCCCTCACCGCTCAGTACCTCTGTCTCCTCTGCCTGCACCACCCACCCCCAGGACTGGAGGACAGTGGTGGCTCCGTGGCAGTGTCCCAGTTTCCCCAAGGGACACCTCCCAGGGGGTGTTCGTGGGGGACGTGTAGCTGACTCCGCATCCTGATCCCCACTTAAAGGGCTCAGACGCTGGTCCCATCGAGCCTGCTCCTCTCCTCGCTAAAAAAGAAAAAAATGTCTTGGATAGGCCTTTGCCACAGCCAGTCCTAATCGGCAAACCCTGTAATTCTCTGAAAGGGAGAAGGGGGAGAAAAAGCACCTAAGCAGTCTCTCCGACTCCTGGGCCAAGATTTAGTGATGGGAGCTGTAGCGAGGTCTCGCATTACTGAGCCTTCATTACTTTTACAAAATATGTTCCGGTGGGTTCACCCGCAGCTATAAAGCGCCGTCGTAAATAATTAAACTCCACTTGTCAGGAGGTGTTTGGCGAACCGCGCCGCCGTGCGGGGCGTGCTGGGCTGGGAAGCGGAGCTCTGGGACCTCGCTGGGGCGTCTGACCCCCATGACCTTGGGCGGGTGGCTTCCTCTCTCCAGGCCTCGGCCTCCCCACATGCAGGTGAGGAGGCTGGAGGAGGCGGCCTCCAAAACTTCCGCAGGCTCTTACAGTCAAAGCTGCTCACCTCCAGTGCGTGCGCATTTCAGGGAGGGTGGCTCCGGGCTCCCAGACTTGCCTCCTTCTATGTATCCTTCCATCTACCCAAAGTCCAAGCGCTGTCGGGCCCCTGGGGAGCACGGGGTCCTGGCACAGGCGCCTCTACTCTTTCGAATCTCACCGTCCAATAGAGGAAACCCTCTGGGAAACTGAGCACGACCCTCGGGAGGCCCAGACACCTGCGGAAGCCCAGGGGAGGGCCCAGGAAGGCTTCCTGGAGGAGATCCTGTGAAGCCCAGCCTGAGAGAATGTGTAGGAGTCGGAGGAGGGAGGGCATTCTGGGTGGAGGGAACGGCCCGTGCAGAGGTGCAGAGGAGAGCCCAGGACCTCAAAGGCTGGCCCGCAGTTCTGTCAAAAGCCAAAGGGACCCCGGAAGGTTGGTGGCTGATAAAGCGGACCTGGGGCCTTGAACGCCTGGCGGAGGGGCGTGTCCTGACCTCGAAGGGGGAGGAGCGTCCGTGGTCCTGAGCTTCCGCCGGTGGCTCGGTACTGGGCACAGCTGTTGGAGTTTAGGCCCGTTCCAGACCCTGGGAGACAGGTGGCCCTGACAAACCCCACTACTTTCCCCCATGTTATCACCTGAACATTTCCTGAGTGCGTCACTACCCTCGCTGTGCCTCCCCAGCCAGCCAAGCACCCAGGGCAGGCACAGCCACCTCGCCAAGGGATCTGGCGGAAGAACCCCGGCCCTGAGCTTCAGGGAGGGGCAGGACCCCACCCGTCTCTCTCGGTAGAGGGGGGACACTCAGAACTCTCCAGAGCTCCCACGCCCAAACTCCCCTCCTCATCCCCAGCCCTCTCTTGGCCTTTTCCAACCTCTTTTACACTAGAGGTGGGAAATCAGCCAAGGGTGGCAAGGCCGGCTCTCCGGGTCTCTTGTAAATCCTGCTTGGGTGGTCTCTGCACCTCAGCTGGAAATGCAGGCGTGATTGGGAACTATTGTCTCTGAGCACCATCTGAATGGACACCAAAATAGTTCCATCTTCATATCTAGTTCCCTTCAAACATAACTCAAGCATTCCTACCTCAGGACCTTTGCACATACGGCTCCATCTTCCTCTGCCTGAATATCTGTCCTCAGATCCCTGCGTGGCTGAGGCCTCGCGATGACCTTGGATATGTCCTCTTGTCCTGCACTTCCCCTCCCCAGCTGATGGTATCACAGTCCAGCCTGTAGGGTTTGATCAAGACACCATCAGACAATGGGACATCTGAAAGGAACTAAGGTAGTGGGGCTGCAGAGCTCTGTCCACCTGTTTGATGCAGATGGCTAAGGTATTTGCTGGTCAGAATGGCGTGAGCCAGCCTGCCCAGCTTTCCCTGGGTTCTCTCCTGCACTGATGGGTGCAAAGCTGGACGGAGATGCTCAGACCCCATAAGAGAATGTGAGGGCTGGGGTGGGTGGTGCAGGTTAAGTATGAATATTGTAACAGGAAGAAGCAGGGAGGTGACCTGGGCAGGTGACAAGGAGCTGTTGACCGCTTCCCTGCCTAGGGAGAGGCCATGGAGATCCCTGAGACGGCTCAGGAACGAGAGGAGAGCCCACCGCGAGCGGGGATGGTGGGTGCTGGCGGAGGTGGGGAAAAGTGGATCTTTACCCAGGGGAGAACCAGCTGTCACAAGAGGCTGGACTACAGGGTCCTGCTCTGACCTGGGACGGAATTGCAGGGAGGAGGTGGTGCCCGCAGTGCCTGGGGCATGTGGGAGGTGCAGCAGAGGAAGCCAGCCCAGATGCTGGAGGATGGGATGGAGACGCGGTTTCTCAGGGGCTCTGGCCCTGCTCTCAGTTTCCCTCGGCCGGCTTAGCTCGGAGCTAAGATGGGGGCCTAAGGGCCTGGGACTCTCACACCAGACATTTTCCCTTGTCCTAATCTTAATGGGATCGGGATTTTTAAATGAGGCCATTTAGCCGGTGGAGAATGGGGCAGCTGAGCACCCACTCAGTGGGGTGGGGACAGTGTTAGCAACCACCTTGCAGGAAGGTGAGGTGGGTGATGGGTGTAGGTGCCCCTCCCCGGGGTGGGGGGGGATTGCCTGCAGACCCTCTCCAGGAATACCGAGCCCTGTTCTGAGGTCAGTCCTCACCTGGGCCAGGCCTGGGGAGTCAGTGCTCCAGGAGTGACCCTCTGCCAGCCCAGCTTTCTACCTCTGCCTCAAGGTGGGGGTGGGGGGAGGGTTCTGAGCCGTGCTCCCCCCACTCTCTCAGAGCCTCCCAGCGGGATTGGGCCTTGCTTGCCCACAGTGGTAACGGCTCAGTGCCACGCTTTATGGCGTTCCTTCCTCCTTCTGTCACTTTGGGACTCCCTTGCTGTGTGTGTAACATCCTTTCTAATTGACTTGTAGCCAATTCTTTGCCTGCTTTGGGGGGAACCCAAACTGAGAAACATGGTCAGGAGAGTAGAAGAAGACGGGGTGTGTAGTTTTTCTCATGGAGAAACACAAGTTCGCGGAGGGCCAGTGGCTTCCCCCATGTCACCCAGCCGGGAAGGGAAGAGCCTGACTCAGAACCCAGGTCTGTTTTAGTCCATGAGGCCCAGACAGGTAACTCGGGGGAGAGGAAAGAGAAGCCAGGTCTCTAGATCAAAGCCTTCCTGGGGTCTTGTTACAGGGCAGCAGGAGGTCCCTAGGTCATGCCCAGCTGGGCTTCCAGAAGATTCTGCAAGTGGCAGAATTTAGGAGAGACACCGCTGACCCCACAACTTGGCAGGGAGGATCCCTTAGGGCAGGGGCCTCGGGGCTAATACTGTGCATATGAAAGTGAGAAGAGTCAGGGGGTGAGGTGTCCACCCCATGGGAGGGAGGGCTGGGCAGCTGCAGGGTCAGAGTGGGAGGGCCACCCAGTGCGATCCCGGCAGGTGGGGATGAGGAATGTAAGACCAAATTGGAAGGAAAAGACTCTGAGCTGAGCCCCCGCCGCACCCCCCCCAGCACAGATGGCGCAATTAGAGAACCGCACAGATTCTCTGCCGAGGATGATGCCACTTGAGGAAAGGAAACAGTTCTGTGGGGGGTCTTTTCTCCATTTTAAAAGCAGCCGGCAGTGTGTAATTCCTTCAAGTAAATTGTATGGTTAAGTGCTTAGGGTGGGGACGCAGCCGCTTACTGCTTTCCATGTGGAAACGAGGAGGATGCTGGGCCCTTGTATCTGGGGCGCCTGCTGGGGGCAGGCAGGGGCAGATGGCCTCCCCCATATTGTCATCTGAGGCAGGATGGTGTCCGCCCCCGGCCTTCCCCCGAGATGGCAGTGCCTGACCCCAAAGACTGGATCAAGAGTGGGGGTTTCAAAGGCGTGTGTTCCACTGCTCCCCTAGAAGGGACAGTCTCCGCAAGTCCTCAGGGCTCAGGCCTCCCTGCCACCACCCCAGGGTCTGCAGGGGACAGCGGCATCCCCAAGCTTTAGGGAACTCCAAGAGAGTGGGACTTCATCTGGTTTGTTCATGAGGTATACAGCAGGTGCTCACTGGAACTCAAGCTCCATCACCCTTGGGGGCATGCTATCGAAATGTTCAGATGCCAGGCTCAGTTTCTTTGACCATGGCCTAAGAATAAGGCTTCCCTCTGGGGATTTTTAAGGAGATTATTAGAGGTGGTTCCCGTGAACGGCTGGCCAGCCCCCGGCACATAGGAGGAGTTCAGGAGGTGGTTGGTCTGGTATCCCCTGGATTCTCTCAGCCCTGCGTCCACCCTGTGGCCTCTGGGGCAGGGTGAGGAGTGGGCCACTGTGGACCCAGGGGGCCATGAGGACCATTGGTTCTCCCTCCAGCCAGGTCCTTCCGGGTACTCTAGCCCCCCTGCTCCCACCCCAGGTCCAGACTCCACCTGTAGACAGGGAGGCAGGGGTCTAATGGCAGGGCGTGGGCCTCCTCCCACCTTTCTAACCTGTCACTTGCTTTGAAAAGGTCAGGGTCTTGGTTGGTTTTGAGGGCAGGGATGGGGGCTAGAAGCTCTGGAGATGTCCCCATCCTGTCCCTTTCAAGGGTACACATACGTCATTCTCTTCCAGAGCCTGGGATAGAGAGTGGGAAGATAATTCCAGGGAAGCTAGTTGGCTGCTGTTGGGGGTGCACACGTGTGTGTGTGTGTGTGTGTGTGTGTGTGTGTGTGTGTGTGTGTGTGTTTGTGTGTGTTTAAGCTGTTCTTCTCTGGGGCTGTGTCTGATTTTGCATCTCCCTCTGGGTGTCTCAAGATATTTGTCCCTTTCTGCCTGTGTATCTCCTGTGCCCATACCTGGATGTGTGTGTGCGCACGCAGAAGGGCACTTGGCTGCCTCGGGCCAGCCCCCTTGTACTCTCCTTCCACCCAGCTCCCTCCAGACCAGCCCCTAGAGGAGTGGCCCAGGTCACCCTACTGTCCCCTCACTGAATCCCTCCCTCAGCCCTTTTCTGGTCCCCAGTTGAGGCCCTGCCCCTCAGCCACCACCCTGGGCAGGTTGGGTCTTGGCTGGGGGGCTGGGGGTGTGGAGTGATCTGTCGGGGAGGTGAGAAGGGGTGCATCATGGGGCCTGAATGCCAGCTTAAGTGGCAGCTCTTCCAAACCCACCGTGGTGTCCCATGCCAAACGGTCTCACCAAAGGCCTGGAAAGTATGGTGCGATGTCCACCCAGCCAGGGCCCTGGCATCTGTGCTAGACACCCACGGATAAGGGATGAGCCACCCTTCATACCCGAGGCAGTCATCCTGGGTGGGGCGGGCAGGCTTGGGATCAGTGCGATTCTGCTTCCTTATGGAATGTTCTAGGCGCTCAGATGTCCCTCTACCTGGGCACCCTGGACTCCCAACTGAAATTCTGGATGTTCCAGACTGACAAGGAGTGGGGATGTTTATGGCACTGGGAGGCCCATGTTCAAGTTCTGTCTGTCTTGATAATCCTGATAAAGTCCCTTGTTGGGTCTGGGCCTCAGTTTCTCAACCTGTATCTTGCAGTGTTGGTCCAGATGTCTTCTAGGGGCTTGTCAGCCCAGGTGAGGATGTACCGTAGGGCCCTGTATTAATCAGGATTCTCTGGAGAAATAGAATCAATAGGGTGCACACACACACACACACGTGGACTGGCGAATCTGAGATTTGCAGGGTCGGGGAGACATACAGGTAAGATTTGATATTGTGTTCTTGAGTCTGAAATCCACAGACCAGACCAGGAGGTTGGAAGCTCAGGTGAGTTTTCATGTTGCATTCCAGAGGCAGAATTGCTTCTTTTCCCAGAAACCTCTGTTGTTGCTCTTTAGGCCTTCAACTGATGAGATGAGGCCCACCCACCTTTTGGAAGGCAATCTGCTTTACTTGGTGTCTACAGATGTAAATATTCCTCTCGTCGAAAAAAGACCTCCACAGCAACACCTAGACTGGTGTTCGGCCAAACAACTGGACACCACAGCCTCACCAAGTTGACACATAAGATTAACCATCAGACCACATGTTCCCTAGGCAATATGGCACCTGCTCCAGGCCCCTACGTCTCCTTGGACTCACCATATTCTGCATCTCGGGCATTAAGCGGGTGCCTATGTTTGAGCGCAATGGTTTCCCCATGAGCATGGAAGCTCCTCGCAGTGGAGTCTATTTTGTTCACTAGCTCCTAGCTCCTGGGCATGCAATCAGTGATTGCTAGGATTTTGTGCAATATAAGCTTCCACAAGGGCAGGGATTGTTGTCTGTTTTATTAACTGCTATATCCACTTTCGGTTCTCTAGGTTCTTAACAGATATTTATGGAATGAATGAAGGAAGGAACGCTCCTGAGATGTTTTTGGAGTTAAGAGGTCCAGATGGATTTCTGCTGCTACTTCCCCCTTTTGCTCCAAGAAACTAGACTGAACCCCTAGCCTGAGTGTTACAGCCTCTAGTCGGCCTGGGGCACCCCCTCCCCTCAACCTCCTCTGCCTAGCCAAATCTGGTGGATCCTCTGAGGTCCGCTCTGGCCCAGCTGCCCCAGCGAGTTCCCACGCAGCCAGCCCCGCCCACCCAGGCTGCTCCTCCCCCCTCTGCTGGCTGTAGCAGGTGCATAGCCGTAGAAGGCACCATGAGGGGTAAAGTGACTGCTCTGGACTCGGCTTCCTGGCTAGACGGAGTGAACCAAGAGGGCCAGGTTGGAAGGTCCAACCTCCTCATTTTGCACAGGGGTGACCAAGGCCCCATGATGGGAAGCACCCCATGGGGGCCATGGGCATGATAGTAGGGGGAACTGGACTCCTGACCTCTCAGTCCATCAAAAAGCCCCATCCATTGCATCTTCTGAAGACCTCTCAGTTCAGACTTCTCTCCCTCTTGGCAACCTTGGTGCTTGTCCAAGCTCCCGTCGCCTTATGCTGGGAGGCTGCAGGGCCTCCTTTACGGCCTCCTGCCTCCTCCTCTCCTCCACTTCTGCCCGGCAGTGATCCTCCAGCAGCCGGAACCTAGGCTGCAAAGCCTTTTCTCGCTGCACTCCCTCCCTGCCACCCCTCCAGCCTTCTCTCCACCCAGCTGCCAGAATGATAGTTTAAAAATATAAATTAGATCATGACATTCGCCTGCTTAAAACCCTCCAGGGGCTCCCATTACAGTTAAAATAAAATCCAAAGCTCTGCAACAGAGTTGGCAACCTTTTTTGTAAAGGCCCAGATAGTAAATATTTTCGGCTTTGTGGGCCATATGGTCTCTGTCGCAACTATACAACACTGCCTTTATGGCACAGAAGTGGCCGTGATTCGCAAATGAATGGGCATGGCTGTGTTCCAATAAAGCTTTATTTAGAAGAACAGGTGGCCGGACTGAACTTGGCCTCGGGGCTGCAGTTTGCTGACCCCTGACCTACAGGGTCTTGCATGGTCCCGTCCTCACCCCTCCCACCTCGTCGCTCACCAGTCTCCTCCTAACAGTTTCTGCCGGCCCTCGATGTCCTTCAAGCCTTTCGGATACTCTAGGCTTAGCCCAGCCCCAGGCCTTTGCCTCATGCTTCCTTTGGCCTGAAATACTCTTCTTCAGATCTTCCTAGGACTGACCTCCCATTGGGATGCCTGGGTGGCTCAGTCTGTTTAAGCATCTGCCTTTCGCTCAGGTCATGATCCTGGGGGTCCTGGGATCGAGTCCTGCATCGGGATTTTTGCTCAGCGGGGAGTCTGCTTCTTGATCTACCTTCTGCTCCCCCTGCTTGTGCTCTCTCTCTCTCTCTGACAAATAAATAAAATCTTTTTTTTTTAAAGAAAGAATTTGAACTCCACTCAGGCCTTATTTTTGTGTGTCTCGATCATGGACGTGGCCCCACCACCAGGAAGGATGGCAGGCAGACGTGGACGTGGTAAATGGTCCATAACGCACATTAACGGGTGCTTTGTTAAGCTGCCTGCCCAAGGTCACAAAGACACCGTGTGGCTGGGTCGGAATGGGCCCGCCCTGGCGTTGGGGAGGGCACAGGGCACCACCTCCATGGACTTCTCCTTCCTCGGATGCAGCAGCGTTCTGCCTCTCGTGCCTGCTGTAAAGTTTCTGGCCAACTTCTGGGCCACCCTGTCCTTCTCCAAAGTAGGTATAAAGTCACCACCTTTGGGAGACTCATGTGACCGCACTGCGGGTCACATCAAGGAAGCTTGGCTCCACAGACGGAAGTGATGTGGGAGCACTTGAAAATGAAGTGTCTCCCATACGAGTGTTTAATTATCTTATTATAGGACAGTAACTGGGCATTAAGATTTTTTATAATTATTAATAGAGTATTAAACAATGAATTATCATGAACAATTAAAATTAATTACATTTCTTGGAGTTAATTAAATTACTCCTTTAATAGGACAAGTGGCTAAGCAGACATAAGAATTAGGAACAGGTACTACAAAAGTCTGCGGAAGCAAGTGGGATGAGGCAGGGTGCACTTCCCTGTCCCGCCAGGGGGAGGGGCTCGACGAACAGGCTGGGCCTTGGGAATCTCACAGTTCAGCTGAGGAGAAGGAGGAGGAGATGGAGGGGGACGGGGAAAGAAGGAGGGGGAGGGGGAGGAGGAACTGAACTGGGTGGACCTGCCCCCCCCCACGCCCCCCACAGGATCCTGCCTGGACTGATGGAGACCTCTCTGCTCCTCTGACCTTTCTTTCCATTCTTCCTCCTTCTTAAACCTTTCCTCCTCTCTTTGATGAGGGGGTAGGCATTGGAAGCACAGGGATCAATCAGTCAAAATTCCATCCTGCCTGGAGCTCATGGTCGAGGAGAGAGATGTAGCCCTGTATTCAAAACAGAAAGAGTCAAAAAACAAAACAAACAAACAAACAAAAAACAGAAAGAGTCAGACAGCTGGGTTCGACTTTGGATGCTACCTCTTACCAGCGGTGTGACCTTGGGCGAATTACTTGTTTTCTCTGAACCTCAGTTCCTTCCTCTGTAAGACAGCACCTTCCTCCTGGAGGGACATGAGTTCTGAGAGCATGCAGTCCAGTGCTTGGAACATAGTAAGTGCTCAATACATGTTAATATCATCATCACTATTGGCCGTCCAATTGCTGTGACGCTCTTAAGCAAAGGAAAGAGAATTTACCTGGCCTATTTAAAGGCAGAAAAGCATTTCTGGAAATTAAATCCTTATCCGAGTCTTTAAACATAAGTAGGCTTTGGCGAGGTGGAGATGTGAGGGAAGAGTATTGTAGGCAGAGGGAACAGCATATGCGAAGGCACAGAGGTGCTACCTGGACAGTGCTAGCGTGTTCCAGGACAGTTGCCTAAGTTGTGGACTGGGGAAAGACATGGCTTTGGAGGGGTGTGGAAGCCTGCCTCCGAAGCAGTCATGGCCTTGTCTGGCCCCTCCCACGCTGAACTATGGTGGGTCTATGTGACTGATGGAACATGACAGAGGTAATGATATGTCACTCTTGGGGCTGGGTCCTAAAAGGCAGTATGGCTCCTTCCTTGCTCTTGGATCAGCTGCTTTGGGGGAAGGCAGCTGCGGCTTCCAGTCATCCTAGGGAGAGGTCCACGTGGGGAGAACGGAGGCCTCCTAGCGACAGCCACATAAACGGACCATCTTAGAATTGGATACACCAGCCCCAGTCAAGACTGTGGGGGGCTGCCGTCCTGCTGATACATTGGCTGCCTTGTGTGGGACAGCCAAGCTGGGGTCACCCAGAGGAGCTGCCCTAGACAGCAACCCGCGGACCCTCAGGGAGATGATCGATGTTTTTGGTTGTTTGAAGCCACTGTGTTTTGGGATCGTTTGTTACATTACAATACAATACAATACAATACAATACAATACAAATGATCATTAATAAGGGTGGAGAGCAGAGCCCCAATTGTGAAGGGTCGTCTGGTGGGGGACCTGAAATGAGGGTAAAGTCAGATTTGCAGGTTAGAAAGGCCATCCCAGCCGCAGCAGAGCGGATGGGTTGGGGGATGCTGTGAGCTGAGAGTTATGGCTCCTTTATATGTTCCAGGCACCTTTCCAAGTACTTTGCACTATTAACTCATTTAATCCTCTAAACAATACTGTCAGGTAGGTGTTATGCTCAGGCTAATTTTATTTTGTTTTGCTTTTTTAAAGAATTTATTTATTTATTTGAGAAAGAGAGAACACAAGCAGGGGGAGCAGCAGAAGGAGAGGGGGAAGCAGGCTCCCCGCTGAGCAGGGAGCCCCACACGGGACTCGATCCCAGGACTCTGGGATCATGACCTAAGCTGAAGGCAGACGCTTAAGTGACAGAGGCACGCTGGTGCCCTCTCATGCTAATTTTAAAGATGGAAGAGATCGGGGAAGGTTGGAAAAGTTGCTCAGTATCATACAACTAACATTCGCGGTGAAGCTGGGTTTTGAACTCAGGCAATTTCGTGCCTCTTGCTCTCTCTGGCCTCCCTGGAGGTCGGGCGGCTTGCCAGTGTCAGGGACGCAAGCA
Source organism: Martes martes (assembly GCF_963455335.1). Classification (NCBI taxonomy): domain Eukaryota; kingdom Metazoa; phylum Chordata; class Mammalia; order Carnivora; family Mustelidae; genus Martes; species Martes martes. The sequence goes on along the minus strand of NC_137891.1, from coordinate 178,941,155 downwards.
CGTATGCCGAGGAGTTGGGAGCCCTGGATTGGGGACATGCTTGAGAAATGCCGTTGCAGACTTGGGACCCGCTTGGACAGAAGGAGAAGGACAAGGAAACACCCACGGGTTCTTACCCCCCCATTCCCCTCTTGGGGGTCGAAGGTGGTTCCAGAACTAGAGGTGGGGCAGGTGTGGCGGCAATGTGAGGCAGTTGTGTTGGGGGTATGCGAGTTTGAGGTCCCAAGGACATCCAGGTAGCTTCTGGGGGACGAGGAGTGTAGGCAGTGCTGTCCTGCCAGTCCTGGGAGCACCCCCAGGTTCTGGAGAGATGTGTGCTCCCCCAGTCTGCTCCCACAACAGGTCCCGGGGACCCTGATCATCTCTGATCTGGGGTGATAAGTCAAACTTGGGGAAGGGGGACTCCCGAGGGCAGGGACGGATGGCAGGTGGCCACCACCTTTGGTCCCTTTCCAGTTGGGCTTTCAGAGTCTCCTTGGGGGGCGAGAGGGAGGCCGAGTATGGGGGAGGTGTCTAGAGCTGTTTCTCACTCCAGCGACTCTTTTCATTATTTTCAAATCTAGGAGCTACGTGGATGGTGAGTATGAATTTTCAAGCCATGTACTGTGGCGTGCCAGGCGCTGTAACTTTATTTTTCTCTCGCGGAAGGGAATTTCTGTCCCCAGCTCCCTTCCTGCCTGAGGGCAGAAAATGTAATCTCAGACAATTCCAGGTAAACTCAGTCATTCCAGGTTTAAGCTCCATTTGATTGGGGACGGCCCTTCCTTCCTGCTCCTCTGGGGGCTTTGTGGAACCTGCAGGCCATGTCGGCGCCTGGTCGTCAGCATCCGCCCCCAAGGGTCTCCACCAGGGTTGACGGTGTTGGGACAGCTCCCCACCCCCCAGCCCCCCACCAGGTGTCCACGTTCCTGTCTGATCTCCAGGAATTTGGGGACTGTGTCTCATCTCTGTCTCTCGAGGGAGAAGACAGGGAGGAATCCGCAAATCACTCTGCTCCTTGGAGCACAAGCCCAGATTTTAACCCCAGTTCCCCAGGGGCAGCTGCTGGCTCGAGGTCTGTTTGCAAAGAGCTTCGGGATTCTTCACTGCTCCAGACATCTCAGGTGAGCCTGAGCAGAGCTCTGAGCTTTTGCATGAGAAGCGGTGTTTACCCAAGAGCTCTGCCCTCTCCCTCCCTTGCTCACGATCTGCTCACCATCCGGATACTGTGGAAGAGCCTGCCCGTACCTGAAGTCACACCGGGTCTCCTTGGGGTGAGGAGCAGAACCTGGGTGCCCTGGACAGACCCAGGAGGCGGCAGGAGACACCTGCCTTTTCCCAGGTGGGGCCACTGGTGCTCATAGAAGGATGGACCTTGGTCTGGGTTATTTGGCATCAAAGGGGTAGAAGCCGGCCTAGCATTCACAACAGCTGGAGAAAGCAGGGACCTTGGGCTGCATCTGTGACGGGGAGGGAGGAGGTGTGAAGACAGAAACTCCCCCACGTCAGTCCGAGTGATTGCCCCCCGAGAGCTGGACCTCTGGCTGCCGGGACGCAACCTCCCGCACCCCCCCCCCCCGACCCTTCCCACATGACAGAAGAGAACTTACTGTGGGCCATGACCTCTTCCGTGCACACAGTGGGTCTACGAGACACACCTTATTGTTTCCATTTTACAGATGAAGAAACTAAGGCTCATTGCTGTGAGATGCCCAAGTCCCATTATAGATCAACGACCGAGAGGGCAGTTTTAAAAATTGCTGTTGTTTTATTTTTTTTTAATATGGGCCCATCAAAACAACATAAACAATAGTAAAGTACATAAGATCGGACTAGATTTTTCCAGGCTTCTTTCATGCTCTGTCCCTCGCATTGCCTCCCACCCGAGGTAACCGATCCCCTCCCATGCGTGTGAGTGTGCGCAAACTTATAGGCAGGCACACGGGGGCGCTGGGAGAATGAGGGGTGCCGTTGCGTGTGCCCCTCCATGACTTTGTTTTCTGTAATGTATTTTTTCCTTAACAGAATATTGCATACTGGACGGTGTATTCTGCCCGTCTCGGTCAAGGTGACAGGTGCAAGTTACTGTGTCTGTAGTTTCCAGCAGCTAATGGCTTAGTCAACCAGCCCCCCTCTTGAGGCACATCCCAGTCCCCTCAAGGTTTCTGCTCTTACCACACGGCTAGAGCCGTCCTGGAATGGACGTCTGTCGGGAATGGCATTTTTATGTCTAAGGATCGATTCCAGAGGTGGGACTGTGGGTCAAGGGTTACAAACATTTTATGTCCGTGCAGATACCAGAGGCGGGATTTGAATCCAAATATGCCCGACTCCAAAGCACAAGGAGGACCCAGGCAAACAGGTGGTGGCCTGACCCCCAGATACCATCCTGGAGTGTCCAGCCTAGGGCACAGGGAGGCTGGCACCCCAGCCCATCGCAGCATCCCAGCAGGAGCCCCTGCCCATGGGCTGCGGTCGTCACCCTCCCCATCCCGGAGCCTCGGAACGCATGGCCTGTTTCATTCTCAGAAGCACCCTGTGAAGGAAGGGTGTGCGGATTGTCATCCCCATTTCACAGATGGGGAAACCCGCAGTAGCAGGAGGCACAGGGCTGAGGCCGGGATGGGGGTTTGGGGGCTGAGGCTGAGAGGGGAATTGTCGGAGCTAAGTCAGACTAAGTGGTGGGCCTCCAAAGCAGGTCTTTGAGGCTGTCCTTGTGGGGCAGGGAGGATTCTCTCCGTGCTCCCCGAGGGGGGAAGCTGGGGCAGGCAAACCACCCTACCCTCTGTTCCTGGCCCCGTCCGGGTATGGGCTCCGTGCTGCCATGGGAGAGAGGCCAGATTCCCTCCTGCTCCAGCTGTCTGAGACACTGGGGCGCACGTGCACAGCTCTCATTAGAGAGATGATGGATGTGCTTTTGGCCTTGAAGAGAAGGAGCCATGGGAGGGGGGCCCAGGGAGGGGACAGCGCCAGGGCCCCCTGCCGGGAAAGGAGAGTGGGGCCCCAGCTGCCTGCCGGATGGAGGGCAGAGGAAGGCAGAGTGGGGCAGGGGCAGGGTGGGAAGGGAGAGCTGGAACTCTGATAGGAGTCTGATAGGAGAGGCACAACTTCTACCCTCAAGGAGGCGAGTAACAATCCTGCCCTTGGACGGCTCCCAGTCGTATGGAGAAGAAAATGGAAAACTACGAGTAAGGCTTCACGCTGTTTTCAATTGCTGGAAACAGGGAAGGCAGCCCCTACACCTCGAGGGGTGACGTGAAGGACAGCATGGCTGTGTGGGAATTACAGGGACCCCTGCCCAGCCACCCGCAAGCTGTGTGACCTCGGTGGTGTTACCTTTCCTCTCTGAGCCTATTTCCTGCTAAAAACAGGGAGACTATTTAAGTGAGTTAACCCTCATATAGCCCCAAGGACCATGCTTGGCTGTGAGCACAAATGATAATAACGACTCTGATTCATTGTATTTGGGCGAGTTTATTTTATTTTATTTATTTCTTATTTTTCAATGTTTTGAAAAGATTTATTATTTATCTATTTATTTGTTTGTTTATTTATTTGAGAAAGAGTGAGCAGAAGGAGGGGTAGAGGGGGAGGTAGAGGGACAGGGACAAGCAGACTCCCTGCTGAGCACAGAGCTGACTGGGGGCTAGACCTCAGGACCCTAAGATCATGACCTGAGCCAAAATCAGGAGTCTGATGCTTAACCAACTGAGCCACCCAGGCACTCTATTTGGGCAAGTTTAAATCACGGAGGGCTTCCTGTAGGAGGAGAGCCCTGAGGTTAGACTTGGAGGACTCAGGCTCCTTTCCAAGTGCCTCTGGAGGATGTCAGCTGTTGGCCCGTCTAGCCTTTCGGGGCCTCCCTGCCTGTCCTTGCTCCTCCTCCGGGCAGCTGAGCCGAGTACGTCAGGCGTGATGACGTGGTCAAAGCAAGAAGACGTGTTGAAATGTGATAAAGGAAAAATATAATGGAGGTAACGAAAGGAACTGGAAGATGCCCACTGGAGGGTCCAGCTGATACTGGAAAAAACCACTGGAATCGAAAGCCCCCTTGCTCCTTGGCCGTGAGTACGCCCCACAAAGGCCACATCAGTAACTCACGTTCACCTGCCTCGGTAAAGAACCCACAGGAGGCCGGAGTCAGCCCCGGCCGGCAGAGGCGGGAGTGTCGGCACACACTGTGCACGAGCGCTGAGACCATGAGCAGGGACCGCGGAGGCCGTGGAGGCTGGGAGGCTCCTGGGGGCAGGGCTCCTTCCTGGGAGCTTGTTCTTCGTGACTTCCCGATTGGTTTCCGTAGCTGGCTTCTCCGGCCTTGACCCGAGAGACCTACCGTCTGCTCTTGTCTGTTTAAACTCCCTAGCTCTTGCCATGTGTAGCTTGGCTCCCCAAGGGGGAGGTGACGAGGGTTGTTGCTCCCGGGACAGGTGGGGCTGCATGGAAATCAATGGGAAGTTGGAGGGTCAGAGACCCAGAGTCTGGCTTGGTAGGAGAGAAGGCTCGACAGGGGCGGGGGCTGGGAACGGGGGAAGCACCCAAGCGTACCATTCCTCTGGTTCTCATTTCTCAAGCAATGGCTACACCTTGGGTACAGCACTGATTCTGTGCACGATCGCACGAAAGCCTCCCAACCACCCTATGAGCAGGTGCAATTGTTATCCCTACTTGACAGGTGAGGAAACCAAGGCTCAGAGAGGTTAAGTCCCTTTCCCCAGGTCACACAGCGGCTCTGCCATGGAGCCAGGATTCAGAGACAAGCCCGGAGAATTCCAAAGGCTGTGTAACAAGCAGGCCAGTCCTGGAAGGAAAGTTCACGGGAAGGCTGGGGTCAGACCTTCCTGGGAACCTTGACCCGTGCAGGAGCCAGATCTAAGACGTAGGAAGCTGGAGTCCTCTTCTTGGGCAGGCTTTCTCCACACCTTCACCCTGACCCAGACCCAGAGGTCCGATGGAGCTTGTCTGGCTCAAAGCTGCAGCTCTTTGGGGCCCAAGGGAAGTGTCCCTTCCTGGTCAGATTCATTCAAGTCCACTCTCCTTGGCCTTGTGCCTTGCAGTGTCCCAGACACACCCGGCCCTGCCCGCTCATATTGGGGATCTGGGGGGCACTGGGCATAATGCCAGCCACCATCCAGCCCTCTCTGGGTCAATCCCCACAGGGGTTCCTCATCTTGGACATGCCTGCGGGGTGTCTCCTGGGCCTGCCCTTGGCTTTTCCCTTTAGACTGCACAGCTCTCGTGCTCGCTTCAGCACCACATATACTAGATTGCACAGCTCTCACTTTTGGCTTTAGGGCCCTCACCCCACCCCCCAACTTCTGCCCACTCCAGTCCTCTCAGAACACGTGACCTTAGTACCAGAGTCCATGCCTGGACCCAGTGGCTTCTCTTGCCTCCAGCGGTGCCTGGACATTGGCCTGGAGGGACCATCTGTGCCGTGTTTTGAACTCCACGTTGAGGAGAGCAGTGACAGGAAGGGTTAAGGCAAGCACGGTGCATGGGAGGAGGAGGACGAGAGAAACAACCCAGCAGGCCGTTCTATCCAAATCCCTGCTCCCCAGCACAGGGCTGCTCACAGATAAATGGGTGAAAGAGCACAAAGGTGCGTAATGGCCCAGAGTTATTTCAAACCGATTATGTGGGATAACAGTAATTATGTCCAAGAACAGAGAAGGTCAAAGCATCTGGTCCCACTGCTCGACTCCAGCGAGCCTCTTGCCAAGACAAGGCTGCAGAGTGAGGAAGGAGAGCAGAAGGAGGGGTGGGGAGGCGGGAAGTGGGAGGAGGTGGGGTGGAGGAAGGAGAGGTATGGAGCCTTGGTCCTGACCAGGGCCTCCGCGGGGCTGCCCGAGGCCTGAGCTCCGGAGGAAGCAGAGCTGTCGGTCACATGTGTTGCCCTGGCAGCCCTGGCTCTGGACGGTTCTTGGAGACGGTGTGAGGATGACTCTCTTTCCCCATGGATCACCTCAGTGGTGCTCATGGGCTGGGATGAGCCCTTCGCTCCTGCCTTGCCCTCATTTTTTCTCTCCCTCTATCCCTTCCTTCTTCTGTCATTGTCTCCATCATGTTCCCACATACCTACACCTGTCATCCATCCAGTCCTACCATCTGTCCATCCACCCAACACTGTCTACTCCCTCACACGTCTACCCACTCAGCTGCCTGCTTTTCCATTCTCCCTCCCATCCAGGGCCACATTTCTTTTTGTGTTTTTTTTTTTCTTTTCTGAGGTTTTATTTATTTATTTGAGACACACAGAGAGAGAGAGAGAGATAGAGATAGAGAGAGAGAGAGAGCGCACATGAGCGGGGGGTAGGAGGCAGGACAGAAGGAGGGAGACAAGCAAACTCCCTCACTGAGCAGGGAGGTAGATTTGGGGCTCGATCCCAGGACCCTGAGATCATAACCTGAGCCAAAGACAGAGGCTTAACCCACTGAGCCACCCAGGTGCCCCCATGGCCACTTTTCTATCACCTACCTTCCCACATTTTAATCTTCCATTATCCATCTGTCCACCCATAACCCTTCCACATGCTCACGTTAGCACCCACCCTGTCTGCTTTTGCTGTCTCCTGGTCTACCCATCCACCCACCCGCCCTTCACTGTCCACCTTCCCACCTATCCCCTTAGCTACCAGTTCTCCCTTTATTCCTTCACTCCCTTCACTCTTCCTTCCCTTCCTCTCTTGTTGGTCCCCTTGTCTCCCCTTCTCCTTCCCTTCTCTTCCTTCTTCTACCCTCTGTGCATCCATTCCTTGTCATATCTGCCTACCACCTGTTCACTCTCCCCCATCCACTGTCCACTGTCTATCCATCAACCACCCACTGTTCACCCATCCACTGCCCACTGTCCACCCATCCACTGTTCACTGTTCACCATCCTCCATTCACTATCCACCCATCCACTGTTCACTGTCCACCATCCACCGTTCACTGTCCACTGTCTACCCATCAACCATCCACTGTTCACTGCCCACCATCCACTGTCCACCCATCTACTGTCCACCCATCCACTGTCTACTGTCCACCCATCCACCGTCCACTATTCACTGTCCACTGTCTATCCATCAGCCATCCACCGTTCACTGTCCACCCATCCACTGTCCACTGTCCACCCATCCACAGTCCACCCATCCACTGTCCACGGTCTACCCATCCACTGTTCACTGTCCACCCATCCACTGTTCACTGTCCACCAATTCACCATCCACTGATCACTCTTGTATTTCTCATCTTTCCATATTTTCTGTTCACCCGCACATCTATCCACTCATCCATTCTTCTACTTCTACTACTTCTACATCTGCCCTTCCTTCTTACCACCTCTCAGTTTGTCCACAAATCCTTCCATCCATATTAGTTCCTTCCTCTTCCATGAAAACCTTTAGCCCATCCAGTGTTCTTGGATGAACCCCATCATCTCCTGCTTCCATTGGTTTGTTTATGCTCCCCACCAGCCACTAGTGTCCTCCTCCTCAGCCCTGATTGCTGAAACCATACCCACTAATCAAAGTTTATTCTAAGGTATCTATTTCAGGCAAGTGTAGCCTAGTAGAGAACATGTAAATCCACAGCCGGAGAGATGACTCTTGTGATTTTGGTTTAGCCATTCACTGGCTGCTTGACCTTGGGAAGTGGCCTCAACCTCCCGGGTCCCAATTTCTTTATATATAAAAGGGGTGAATGATTCCTACTCTGGACAGTAGTTAACACATTAAATAAGATTATCTGGAAGGTGCCCAGCAACACATGAGGCACCCAGGGGACACTCAACAAATGTTTAACTTCCCCGAGGAGGAAATGCAAAACTAATTAAAGACCTCCTAGACTCTCAAGGGTAGACCTAAGATGGCTGGCTGGGCACACATGCTTCCGGAGGCGGACTTCTGCTTTTGTTCTCTGCTTTGTATGGTTCCCACTCCAACCATTGATATACCCACCAGAGGTGTTAAAAGCGGAGACAAAGGATGGGTGGTGTGGACAGCAGGATATGGTTAAATCAACTTCATCTCATCAGGGGGCCCAGGATCAAACCATGGGCATCATGCCAACTGCTCATTAGAGACAAGAGAACCTGCTTGCCATGCATAGCAATGACTCCAGAGGGCTGAGCTTTGCTATTTCCAAAGGGAGCTGGGTGTCTGTGCGAAAGTCCCTCCACTGAACCCAGAGGTCCTGGACGCTCCCTGCTGAGATGAGCTGGACCCCAACGGGAATGTGTATTGGATTTTCCACCTCCCACAGGGAGGTTCAGAAAGGCTATAGCTGGTGCTCTTTTCTGAAGTAAGATGTCCTTTTTGAGTGAAGATGCTTTTCTCATGGCTATCTAGTGTAGTGGAGAATCTTATAACCAGGCTCTCTGATTTGTGACCACATCCTGGGTTGTAAGCCAGCCATACAATGCTAGTAAATGGAGAATAACAATCTCTCTGGGGCATTAATAGAAACAGGATCTGGTTTGCAGCATTTGCCCGTTTCTTGGTGTAAATGCTCCCACCATGGCTGATTTCAGGCTAGGTGACATTGAATGTGGTGTTGGGAAGAGATGCTCAGCCAGATACCATTGTAGGGGCATTTTGATTATACAGATACAATAGACACAAATGATCTTAAGAGCATAGATAGCAATAACATAAAGTAAAATAATTATAAGGTGATGAATTTGAGTATTTATCATCTTTGTTTTTCATGTACTTTATTTAATGTTAAGTTTACATACTTTAATTTTTTTTTTAGTAATGGCTGTGTTTAACAACTGGTTAACAACATTTCTGAAAATTTAACACTTTTGGGCCATTGTGAGCCAGAGCAACCTTCACCTACTTGAGTTCAAATGAATTTGCATTCCCCAGAACTCTCAGCTTCAGGGACGTGGGAAGAGCATCATGCAGAAGTCTGAGTTGGAGAAGTAGAGAAAACCACCTTGGCTTTGAACTTTTGCTGGGGTGCTCTCCAGGGTGAATAATGTACAGGGCTGATGGGTTGTCATGTTCATGAAGAACAGAAGGGAAAATGTGATTTTCTGTGTTATTCAGAAGGGCAAGTGGTAAAATGAGATTTGGTCTCCAATAGACCTGAGTTCAAATTCAGATTTTACCATTGGGTGGTAGTATGACTTCAGCAAGGTACTCAACCTTTTTGAGCTTCTTGGGTAAATCAGATAACTTGTTAATTTGACAAATATTTATTGAGCATCTACTATATGCCAGGTACTAGAAATGGAGCAGAAAACAGACAAAACCCCCCCTTTACATATAGCTTATATTCTTGCCAAAGTATTCGATTATTTGCCATAGAGTAGCTATGGTGACTGTTCTTTAGATATTATTGTCATTATTGATATTATTTAGGTTTACTACTCAGATGTTATTGCTTCCTCCACTCACAGAGTTTGGATGAGGTGACAATGGGTGGACTTCTGATTTTTCAAAATAAAGATATATTGCCTCCAAAACCACAGCATTTTATTCCATGGGTTTGATATTTGTAGCTTTTAAAAATTGGAAGTTGACTCCCTGCCCTGGTGTGGTATGTCTTACCGGGATTTCACATCATCTGTTCCTTAATCATCTGTCCATCTGTCCATCCATCCATTCATCCATCCATCCGTCCATCCATCCGTCCATTCATCCATCCATCCATCCATTCATCCATCCATCCATCCATCTGTCCGTCCGTCTGTCCGTCCATCCATTCATCCATCCATCCAGGCATCCATTCAACCATCCAAGAATCCAACCATCTGTCCATCCTTCCAGGAGGAATGCCTCTTCATTTCCAATTATTTCCTTCCGCATGAAGATAGCTCAGTTAGTGTAATTCTTGTCTTCTCCCCATTCAGTCCCAGGAGAGACGGAGTGATTTATCTGATTGGTGAGTTGCCTCACGGAGCCTGGTCCTTCCCCTCTTCTCTCCAACTTGGAGCTTGTCCACAGGGAGCAAGCATGATTCCCTAATCCTCTAAGCCCTTCCGGGTCCATTATGCCAGCCACTCCGCACATGTGGCTATTAGCATTTTAAATGTGGCTCATCTGAACTGAGATGTGCCGTTGCTGTAAAATATACTTTGGAACTTGATGACATAGTAGGAAAAAAAAGGATGTACAATGCCTTGGTAATAATTTTTTATACTGACAATATGTTAAAATGCTCATATGTTGGGGAGATAGGGTTAAATACAATATATTATTGCAAGTACTTTCAACTGTTTCTTTTTATTTTTTTAATTATGGCTGCCAATAAATTTTAAGTTACTTTTGCGATTTGTGTTATACTTCTGTGGGACGATGTTAGTCTGGACGTAGGCTTTGCTCTTGTGTTGAGAGCTGGGAGGTGGGTGGCCTGCCCTTACCCTTAGCTGTCTATGACAAGGTGGGTTGGTCTGCCTAATTCTGGGGTTCACTGAGCACACCCATTTGGCTTTCACAGAGAGCTGTGTTCTGTTCTCCAAATTAGCCTTTATCCATACCAAAGGTGACATGTTGGCCTCCTTCTGCTTCTCCTTTGTCTCATTTCCCAATGTGTTCAGAACTTGGGTGGAGAAGAGGAGAACTATTTCTGGTCTATTAAGGACCCCCTGCCATTCATCTCCACAGTACGTACCAAGAACTTAACGTGTGCCTTGCCCCATGGTGTGTGCCGAACATAAAACTGTCAAACAATTCAGCATTGTGCCTGGCCTCAATCTGGACGAGATTTCAGATGATCATGCTAGAATGACTCCCATGTACAAAGAGGGTCCCAATATTGCTTAGGATCTCAGGGAGATGCCTACATTTCTACAAGGATATCCACGGGTCTTCTAAGGGTCCCAGAACTCCTTGTTAAATACTCTGTTGAAAGCAGGGTTTTTCAATGTGGGCACTATCAACATATTGGGTTGGATCACTCTTTATTGTCCTGTCCAATGCATCCTAGGATGTCCAGCACCATCCTTAGCCTCACTGGATGTCAGCAAGCATGTCCTCCACCCTGGCCAGGTTATGACAACCAAGAATGTCTCCAGGCATTGCCAAATGTTGCCTGGGGGATAAAATCACCCCAGCTGAGAAGCACCAAGTCAGAGGGACCTACAGCTGCCTGGATTCAGACACCAGCACACAGGGCCATCCTATTTCTAAACAGACTGCAGGCTCCAAGAAGGTTGAGGCCGCATCTTATTCATCCCTGGGCCCCCAGTGCCTGCCTGGTGTCCCTGTACCCTGTCTGGTGCAGAATATGTGACGGTTCAGTCGAATGGAGCCTGAGTGAAAGAACAGAGACTCCTTCACTCCCCCTTCCCCATGGCATGCAAAGCTCACTCTAGGACCTAGTCCTACACTGCCTAGGAGGCCGTGAGGAGCATGATATCTTTAATTATTTTAAACTCATACTGTGCTGAGAAATGTCTCTTGGCCCCAACTAGAAATCACGGTTTGAGTAATGAGAAAGAAGTTATCGCTGAGGATCCTCAAACCAGACACTCCTGGGACCCCACTGACTCCTGCCTCCCTCTCCTGCTGCTGCAGCTGTGAGTTGGACAGACACAGGTGGGCATGGAGACTCCCTGCCCCGGACCCCAGGGACCCCTTCTCCGGGCCCCATGGCCTCTGCTGTCTTCAGTGCAGATCCAGGATCAGGGATCCTCCAGCCTCTGGGGGGCTCCCCACCAGGGCCCCAGGAACCTGGCTGACCCGGGAGTCGGGCCAGAGCTGGCTGCTGCTGAATGAATGGACAAGAAGTAGAACAATGAGAAGAACGAGGGCTTTGGTGTTAGACAGACCTGGTTCAGATCCCAGATTGCACACTTTTATCTGCTGTGCGATCATCAGCAAATGACTCTCCCCTCTCTGAACCCCACTTCCTCGCTGGGAAAGTGGGAATGTTGGCTGATTGTCTAAGTACCTTCCTGCTCTGATGGTTGAGGATTATTTTTAGCCCAGATGACTGGCACTGGCTCTTGCTTTGCTTTGCTCAGGCGAATCCATTTTCCACTGTAGGGCGACTGGGGCTTCATGGTCTGTGTGTTGAGGTTTCCGCTACAGACTTCTTCTGCCTCCTGCTTCCTCTCAGCTTCTATTTCTAGGCTCGGCAAAGGCCCGGGCAGTGGTAGTTACTTTGTTACTGCGTCTCTTATTTCATCTTCGGTTGGCCTCTCTATGACTCAGTTTCCCCATACGTACAACGGACGTAATAAATAGTTCCTACCGAACAGAGTGGCAATAATCGGGATCAATCCTCTAGGCAGATGAGGTGACATGCCTTGTCCAAGGTGATGTGACAGCAGGTGGTAGAGCTGGGATTAAAACCGGCGAATGCCGGGGAGCGAAGCCCAAGCTGGGGTCACAGTCTTCCAGGTCAGAGAGCATTCTTCCCAAATGGCGAGAAGTGCGGCTTTGCACTGAAGACATGTGCGTGTGCAAGACCACAGGGGGGTCCACAGAGAGGAGGAGGGAGAGCACAGCAAGGAGATCAGTGAGGCTGAAGTGGAACCAGCCAGAGATACCCTGGGGGTAAGGCTGTATAGGACTCTGGGTCAGAGAAAGACCTGGGCCTGACTCTGAGGGACCCAGAGGGAGCGAGGGCTCTGAGTGAGTGTGAATGGGAGATAGGCAGAGCCTCCCATGCAGGGCCCCACATCAGGTGGAAGGAGCTCCGGGACACCTTCCCAGTGGTCTCCTATGAAGACATCTTGTGCACAGGTACAACGTCCTGTAGCCTCTTCTCCCAGAAGCATCTGGAACCCGGCACTCAAGCCCCAAGTTCTGCTCGCCAAGGCCCAGCTGCCCAGCTTGAGCTCCCCGGATACACCAGCTCCTCAAGACTGAGTTCCCCCTCCCCCTCCCCACCAGCCCGGAGCTTTTCATCTCCTGTTTTGTCCCCTTGGGCAATTATTTATTATTTCCTTCTCCAAAGTGTTTCTGAGACACAGCTCTTATGAAAGATGTTGCACTGAATAAAGCGGGACGGCATCATAATTCACCCCGACTGCAGCTGAAGTATCTGAACGACAACACATTACTGTCCAATTTCACTGCTCTCTGCTTCGAAGGGGAGGCAGGAACCCCCAGTCGGGGTGCTCCGAGCTCTTTTCAGAGTTGCGCGGAATGGATTTGGCAGCTGTGGTGCTGAACGGGGTGTGAGCCGCGGGCGGGGAGCCCCCGCTGAACGCCGTCAAGGGGGCCTTCTGCTGGGCTGCCCTGCCTCCCCTCTCAGACCGTGAGGTCCTGCCGGGCAGGGATCTGACTCTTCGTCCTTCCGTGGCATCGTCCGTGGTAACTGGTCCAAGGACGCTAAGTGAACTGTTGTAAGACACAGCTCTGGAATCGGGCTGGCCAGGTTAAGTGCATTCCCTACCTCCTGATCGCTGCCTACTCTCGGGCCAGACTCTCGAGCCTCAGTCTCTGGACCTCTATAATGGGGATGCAGGTATCTACCCAGTGCTCGGCTGTGAGGATCCCCATGCGATAATGGGTGTGGGTTATCTATGACTGCATAGCAGACAAATCCAACTTTAGCAGCTTAAGGTAACAAACATTTATGACTTCACAGTTTCCGAGGGTGGGGGAGTCCAGAAGCAGCTGACGATGACTCTGGCTTAGGGCGGCTCAAGTGGTTTCTTTCAGTCAAGATGCCATCTGGGCCTGGGCCTGGAGGGCCTGTTTCTACAATGCCACACTCCAACGCAGTTCCAAAAGACCTCCTTTCCTGGTGACACGGACTCCTCCATGGGCTCATGACATGGCAGCAGGCGGCAAATGATCAAGAAAGCCACCAAGGTGGAAACCCCACTGTCTCCCCGCCACCAGCGGTGTGGGTAAATCTACAGACCTCTGCAATCCTCACTACCACCCAGTTTAGAACATTTCCATCGTCCCCCAAAGTTACCCTGTGTCCATTCAAATTCATCCCGGCTCCTGCTCTCAGCCCCAGGCAACCGCCATTCTACTTTCTGTCTACCGTACATTTGCCTTTCCCCGTCATTCCGTACACATGGAATCATAGAACGTGGGGTGTTTTCCAGCTGGTTTCTCTCTCCTAGCGAGATGTTGGGAAGGTTCATCCACGTGGTCGCTCGGATCAAGAGTCCATTCTTTCTTATTTGCCAAAGAGCATTCCACTGTATGGATATACTGAATTCTGTTTATCCATTCATCAGTTGATGGACATCTGCATGGTTTCCGGTTTTAGCCTGGGGTGAACCACTGGGCAGCCAGGAGCACTGACGTTCATGTCTTCGTGTGGACGTATGTTTTTCCTTTCTCTGGGGTAGATTCCTAGGAGTGGTATGGCTGGGTCATGATAAATTTACATGTATCTATGACAAGAAGCTGCCGAATTATTTTCCAAGGTGGCTTTACCCTTTTAAATTCCCACCCATAATGCGTCCGGGTTCCAGGTGCTTTGCATCTTGTCAAAGCTTGCTTTTATCTGTCTTTTTGATGAAAGCCATTCTCCTGGATGTGTAGTGCTCTCACATTGTGGTCTTCATTTGCATTTCCCTAATGACTAATTGTGTTGAGCATCTTCTATTGGGCTTGTTAGCCATTCATACATCTTCTTTGATGAAATGTCTATTCCAATCTTTTGCCTATTGGACTTTTTGTCTTATTGTTAAGTTATAAAAGTTCTTTATATATTCTGATTACAAGTCCATTATCAGGTCCATGGTTTGCAAATATTTCTTCCCAGTCTGTGGTTTGTCTTTTTATTCTCTTGGTGGTGTCTTCTAAAGTGTGAGAGTTTTCAACTTTAATAAAGTCCAACTTATCAGTTTTTTTTCTTTTATTGATCATGCTGTTACTGTCATACATAAGAACTCTCTGTCCAACCCAAAGTCATGAAGATTTTCTCCTATAATTTCTCCTGAAAGTTTTATAGTTTCAATTCTTATGTTTAGATCTACGATCCATTTGGAGTTAATTTTTGTGTATGGTGTAAGCCAAAAGCCCAAGCTGATTTTTTTTTTTTTTCCTATGGGAACTAGCCAAATGTTCTAGTACCAACTGATGAAAAGATCATTTTTTTCCTCCATTGGAGTCTTACATCCTTTGTTGGAAATCAGTTGACCATAAATTTAAGGATTCAGTCTTGGACGTTTAATTCTGTTCTGTTGCTCTATACATCAGTCCTTGTGCTGAGACCACACTATCTCATTGACCGTGGCTTCATGGTAAGTTTTGAAATTGGGTGGTGTAAGTCCATCATCTCTGTCCTCCTTTTTCAGAATTGTTTTGGCTTTTCCACTTGCTTTGCATTTCCGTATAAACTTTGGGATTAGTTTGTCAGTTTCCACAAAAAGACCTGCTGGGATCTAGGTGGGATGCTCATCCCTTTCATGACCTACTCTCCGAAGTATCATGCCATCAACTGTGCCAAATTCTTTTGGTCACACAGACCAGCCCTGGCCCAGTATGGGAGGGGACCACGCATGGGTGTGAGTCGCAGGAGGCGAGATCATTGGGGGCCATCCTGGAGACTATCCACCACCCAAAGGGCATGGATTCTCCTGGAGAGTAGTGAGGGCCTGGGATTGCAGAAGACTTTCATCACTGACCCTCCAGGGTAACCGTCAGTTCCCTCCGGTTCTTCTCTCGTCTTTCTGATGATGTAAATGTGGAAGTTGAGGTCTGGGGAGAGGGATGGGCGTGCACCAGAAGTGGGAGATGACAGGAAGCCAGGCTGTCATCTAAGTTCAAGTGTGCTTGTGGGCTTGGGTACTTTCAAGGGGACTTTGTCATCTCCCATCACCCTGGAACTTTGCTGTAAGCAACTCTAAAAGACCATCAGGTGAAGCCTTGGTTTCACCAGTGTTGGTTGGACTCATCAGGTGTCTCACTCAGTTGGGGGTCTCGTACTTGATGCTGGCAAATAATAAGATATCAGCTATTGCCACCATAAGGCTGCATCACAAATCATCTGATAACTCAGCTGGGTGACAACTGCAAGCATTTCCTCTCAAGCTCACAGTGCCACAGTTCTGCTGATCCAGGATGGCTCTGTTTCTATCTGGAGGTTAGGTGGGCTGGGCTCCAGGCTGCACGCTGGGCTCAAGTCTGCCCCACCTGTGTTTCCACTGGGGCTCGGGCAAGGGCAGCAGCTGCCAGGTTGGCTCCCTGGAGTGCTAGAGAGTGAGGAGAAACATGGGACACAACTGAGGCTTCTTTCCAGAACTGTCACACTATTGCTCCTGTCCACAGCCCATCAACTAAGTCAGGTCACATGGCCACATCCAAATCCATGGGGAGGAAACGTGCTCTGCTTTGTGTGCTGGGTGGTTCTGCGGGAGCACGTGAGAAAGGGTGTGGATGTGGAATTTTAATAGGGGGAGGGCATGGAGGATGGTGAATCATATCCAATTTACCACACATACCAATGTATGTGAATAATTTGTCTTTAAAAAACTAGTTAGAGTAGATGTCAGGCTGTCCCTGGATGGGGCACGCTCAGTGGTCAGGTGCACTGATGGGCTTTTAGGGGAGGACAGAAGGGGCCAAGTTACATCACATGGACTCCTGGGG
This sequence comes from Martes martes, assembly GCF_963455335.1. NCBI lineage: Eukaryota > Metazoa > Chordata > Mammalia > Carnivora > Mustelidae > Martes > Martes martes. The sequence goes on along the minus strand of NC_137891.1, from coordinate 178,924,680 downwards.
AGTCACCAGGACCTCCATGTGGTCTTTGCTGAGCAGAAGGTCTGAGCTGTGCTTTTTATGTGTGATCATCCTGTGTCCTGTGGGCCAGCCTGGGGAAAAGAGGAGAGAAGCACTCACATATGATTTTCACTGGTCTAGATAGCTTCATCGAGCAACACGGTCAAGGCCGTGCTAAGTGCCAAGCTTGATGAATCCTCCCAATGACCCAAAGAGGTGGGCTGAATTATTATCTCCATTTGATAGTAGAGGGAACCAAGACACAGACTGACGAAGTCCCTTCAGGTCACCTGGCTGGGGTTGGAACAGAGAGCCACCTGGTTGCAAACACCTGTCATTGCCCACTTGGTAATCCCAGGACTCCCTTGGGGCAAGAGGCTTCATGAGAGTTGATCTGAACTTAAGTCTAAGCACGGTCTTTGTAACTTACGGAGGAGCTGTCTGGCCTCAGAGGGGGTGCCCTGGTCTCTGTTAGGGAAGGCAAGTGCCTCCCTAAGTGGAGGTGTTGGCACAGAAGTTAGAGGGTCATCTTTCTAAGGGATGGTGGGAAGGTGTTTAAAGAAGCTGGAGGCTGAGCCAGTTTGTACCACAAATTCCTGAGCTCAGCGTCACTTGGTCAGTTAGTGCCAGGACCACAATTCGAATCCAGGTCTCCCGACTCCCAGATTTGAAAAGCACGGACTTGAAGTTCTAAAGTCCGTTAGGGTTCATCGGTCCAACACCCCTGTTTTACAGAAATGAAGGGTAACTGAGGGCCAAAGAGAACACACAGGGACACCTCCAGACTTAGTGACAATGCTGGACTTGAACTTTGGTCTTCAGGGAGACCCTCTGCCTCTCCTTCCAAATCCTGGGCTCTCAGGGAGGTGGGTGGGGGGTGCTGGGGGTCTGCTGTTTTGCCTGCCTGGGCCAGGAGGGAGTTAACAAGATAAGTAAGTGACAGGCACAGTCAGCCCCAGTGTTTCTTGTTTAGAAATGCAAATGTGTTGCAAGGCCATGCTCAATGCTTCACGTTTTATGCCACACAAATTATTCTTTTTTTTCCCCACCCTCTAAGGCTTGTCTGGGATTGTTTGTACTACAAAAACCGGAGGGAATTGAGCCATTTGCTGGAACAATCCAGCTAAATCCAGCCTCTGGGAGGAGGCCAGCCTAAGCAATAAGGGCCCTCGATCCCTGCCTGCTTCCTCCCTCTGGCTGGAATGAAGGGCAGGCTGCCGGGACACAGCCTCCTGCCCTTTCTGGCTTCTTCCTCCCAACGACCAGAGATGGGCCCGGAGGGCAAGGTTGGCTCAGGAAGCTGACCATGGGAGTGTCATCTCCATTACATGGGTGGGAAGACAGAGGCAGGGGTCTTCATTCAGGTCCCCATTCTCTCTCACTCTAGGAGACCCAAGGGAAGATCTCAACTACTTGCTTTTGTTCTCTACGTCCCACCACTTTTATTTCTGTGGTGTTGGCAAGTCACGCAGCACTCATGGGCTGTCCTGTACGCTCGGAGGCGACGAGTTGGATCATCAGCTTAGTCCCCGGCATGAGGGTCGTGACTCTTGTTTCATGAAAAGGGAAACTGAGGGGCGCTTGGGTGTCTCAGTGGGTTAAAGCCTCTGCCTTCGGCTCAGGTCATGATCCCGGGGTCTTGGGATTGAGCCCCGTGTCGGGCCCTCTGATTGGATGGTAGCCTTCTTCCCCCCCCCCACCTTTCTCTCTGCCTACTTGTGATCTCTGTCTGTCAAATAAATAAATAAAATTAAAAAAAAAAAAAGAAGGGAAACTGAAGCTCAGAGAGTGAAGAATCATGGCTAACCGCATGGAGTCATCACTTTGTACTTCAAAAAATGGCTGTCTCTTGTCTATTTCACATGGTTCGGCTTCTGTTGCTCATTCTTTGTCTAATGACAGCAAACCCATCTCTCGTGTTTTAGTTGGACCTCATGACCGATGATTTACAGACTCGCTGGCTTCTGTTTTGATGAGGGGCGTGGCTATGTTGGGCGGGTTCCCGTTTCTGTAAGTCCCTACCCCCTCGTGGTTACCTAGGCTCAGTGTGTCCGTGGGCTCCTGAGTGTCATCAAGGCAGGAGGCCTTCCTTCAACCATCCCCTGACTCAGTTGCACGAGGCATCTGCTGCTTTATAACAAATGGCCCTGAAACTTAGTGACTTAAAACAATAGACATTCATTATTTCCGTTTCTGTGGGTCTGTAATTCAGGAACAGCGTGGCTGGGTGGTCCCAGCTCAGAGTCTATCCTGAGGTCAAGATGTTGGATGGTGCTGTAGTCATCTGATGGCTTGACTGGGGTTGGGGGTCTGTTTCAAAGAAGGTTCACTCATGTGAACCAAGAAGACCAAGAGCCTCACCACGTGGGCCTCTTCATAGGGCTGCTTGGGTTTGCTCACAGCATGGCACCTGGCTTTCTGCAGAGCAAGTGATCCAAGGGAAAGAAAAAGGGGAACCATGATGGCTTTTATAGCCTCCCCTTGGAGGTCACGGTCTATCATTTCCTCCATATTCTGCACATTAGAAACACATGGCTAAGGACAGCCCACACTCGGGGTCTATAGAAGGGAAGGATGTTGAAGAATTTGTGGACATATATTAGTACCACTGTGTTCAGCCCTGGCCTGGTTGCTGATAATACACAGAATGGGAGAAACTTCCTGGTGTTCTTTCTGGGGTTTTGTTCTCAAGCTGATTACCTCTAATATTTCTCACTGGGTAACTGAACAGTGACCTAAACAGTTAAAAAAAAAAAAAGTACATTTGTTCTTCTCTTATGTGCCTCTCCCAGGTGAGAACATGGTGGAGAGCATGATGGACAACCTCTGGTCTCTGCTCTCCAGGTGGACCAGCACCCTTCTTCCTTGGGCATTACTGTATTATTAACTGGTTCCATGGGATGTGGACTAGACCATGGAGCTTTGAGGAAGGCAGGTTTTGTGGTATCATGGGACAGGCACTGGACTGGGGAAAGGAAGACTGGGTTTTATTCTGATCTGCACAAATGGGCTGCAGGAATCTATCAAACAGTCATGACCCTGGGCACTAATGGCAGAAAATGCAGCCCAAACTGGCTTAAGCAGACATAGAAAATGTAATAGTTTATTTAAGTGAAAAAGATCAAGGGCAGATCTGGCTTCAGGAGCTGCTTGAGTTGAGCCCTCAATGATGTGGCGATGGAGGTGGTTCGCTGGTTGCTGAAGGTTCAGGCTCCTTCTTTCTTAGCACAGAATTGTGGCCACGAAGCAGGCCAGGCATGAACTACATTTCCCAGCCTCCCTTGCATTCAAGTGTGGCCATGTGATCAGTTACCACCAATGGAAGAGGGTGGAAGGAGTAACGCATGGCTTCTAGATAAAGGGGCTTAAGAGACAGACATGCTTCCTCCATCCCATCTCCCTGCAAGGGCTGAGTACAGAGAACTCAAGGCACTAGGGGAGGGTGCAGCATGAGGTAGAAGAATCGTGGATCCCAGATCATTTGAAAGACCCAGGTCAGGCTGTTATGTGAGTGAGAAAGAAATTTCTATTGGCCCAAGCCACTGAGATTTTGGGGTTTATTTGTTACAGCCCTTGGTATTACCTTAACTAGTGCAGGTGCCACCAGGACCTCCTCCTGCTCTCTTCTCTGCTTTCTTCTCTGTTGGCTCCATGGGATGGCAATATGGCTGCCAGCAAGTCAAGAGCTCTGCTTCCCAGGTTCAAGCATGAAAGACTGTGTACTGCCCTCCTAATAGTATGAACAAAATCTCAGACTTTGTATCTCATTGCTTAACTTTGTGAGCTTATCCCAGAATGAATGACTGTGTTCAGGGGGTTGCAGGGCTTGGACTGGTCAGCCAAGTGCACGTCCATCCCTGGAGCCAATTGCATGTGGGCTGACATTGGGGACTGGGATGGGGCCCTACGCATTTGCCCATCACCACTAACCTGGGCTTCAGGGTTCTTCTGGGTCAATAAAGGTGCTGGGCATGGGGGTCCTTTGGAGGGGCTCTTGGGATGGAATGACCTGGAGAGCTGCCTAGCCTTGACATCTGTGACTCAGTGATGCTCAAGTTCCTCCTAGCTGGGACATTGTGGAATTGGCTTGTTTGGGCTCAGGGTTGGCTCTCCCAGTTGAGCATGTTCTATCTCCTCCATTCTTTTGTTCTTCCTCACATCCACGCAGGGTACTTTCTGGAAGGACATCAATGACTGGGCCCAAAGTGTGTGGTTTTGAACATCACTCACTCGGTCTCACCCGCTGCCAGCACTCTGGTTGGTTCCTGCCATCCCGGACCCTTTGATCAGAAGGAATTCATCAGAGCCGGTCTCTCCCCCCGAGAGGCAGCGTTTTCATGTCCTTGCCTGCGTCGCTGGTCTAGCCTCGTCTAATGGGAACGTGGTCCGTGAGGCCCTTCGTGTAGCAGATAATGAGGTGTATGGCTCTTTCAAACACCTCCTCCCGGAGGCCCTCCTGACTGCCCCTGGTCCACGCAGAGCTCTCTGAACTCCCAGGTGATTTCTACTTCGGCATCTAATTGTAGTCTGTCCTTTAAATGAACAGTTTCCTACTCTTCCGTCTTGTGTAAAGTCCTTCAGGACAAGAATATATTTTCTCTTTTCTTGTGTTCCCCATGGGTCCTTGGGCAGAACTGAGCGCAGAGTCAAGGACATGAAACAAAATCAAGATGACATTTATTTAACATGGGCTAACTGTCGGACACCCTGCTGGGTGCGTTTGCATCGGGGCTCCCGTGCGGTTCTCACCAGCGGCCCTGTGAATTGGATATTCGGACACACATTTTCATGCACAAAGAAAGTGACACTTAAGACAGACTGTGTCACACGCCCAAGGTCACACAAAGAGGAGGAGAGAGGATGGCGGTTCACATGCACGGCACTGTGATTCATTCAGCGTTTGCGTCTTCCTCCGTGGGCCCCCGCTGCTGGGTTGGGGGAGGGACAATCCGAGCAGAAGGGTGTTCTCTGTTAGTGTTTGGCGGGGGGGGGCTCTGTGGGTTCAGATTCTGCCTTGACAGCAGAGCTGGGCCACTGGAAACCGAGCGCTGCCTCTGTGTGTGGGGAGCCTGCAGGATGTCCAGGCCCTCTTTATCCCACTGCTCCACACTGCTTCATTTGCCAGACCTTGATACAGCACTTATTTGGCGCTTACAGTATGCCTGAAATGATTCTAAGTGCTTTACAAGTATTAGCACATTTCAGGCTCATCTTATGAAGTGAGTGCTATTGTTATCCCTATTTTGCAGATGAGAAAACTGAGCTCAGAGAGGCTAAGGGACCGGCCAAATATGAGAACTAGGACTCCAACCTGGTCTGCCGGGTTCCAGAGTTCCCGGCTCTTAGCCTCTGTGTTCAACCGTCTGTTTATTTAATAAACAGTGGTCGAATCGGATTGAATCAACTCGGTGATTTTGGTCAGACCCACTCGGGGGGAAGTTTTCATGAGTTCCCTGCAGGGCTGAGCTAACCATGTCCATCTTTCCTGTGGACTGTGATTCGGGAGAGAAGTCCCACTCCCACAAGGGAGGCCCTAATGAGGTTCCAAGTGGAGCCAGCAGCGCGGACTCCGCCAGCTGCTCCGAGTCCCAGAGCTGCCGAGTACGGTCCAGAGGCTCCGAGGTGCGATGTTCTGCTGAGATCTGGGTTGGTGGTGTCGGGAGCTGCCAAGCCCTCTCTGTAGGCGGCACCCCCAGCACCTGTAGCAGCACCCCCGTTCTCTCCACCCTCCCACCTCGAGGCAGCCCAAAGGCTCTCACTCTGGTGCACGGAGTGGGTTTCCAAGGCATCTTGTTTGATCTTTTGGGTCTCTTTTCCCCTCTGCTCGACTGGCAGCTATCCCACACCACCTCTGACAGACCTCAGGATTATTGCACAGTCCCTGGCATGGCTGATGATGGCAGCCGAGGCAGGAGGAACAGAAACTGGCCAGCTGGCAGTGGAGGGATTTGGGGACTGATCCAAATGTGCCTTCCTCCCTCGGGCCTTCTCTTCCCCTTTGTGGCTCAGGCTGTTTGCAATTCGAGATGCCCTTTGAGAACGACTGTGCTCCCCGGGGAAGCAGAGCCTGAGATCCAGGGCGGAGCCTCCCTGCCTGCTATCCTCCATCACCACGTGCTCTTTCTTTCTCTTTGGAATTGAGTATGAAATATTTCTGTGCGAAGACAGGTGCAAATGTCATTGACCAAGTTCTGTTTGCTGACCCCTGGGAATTTATCTTGCTTTTCAAAAGTGGAGTCACATATGGGTAGGCTCATTGTGACCACTGCCCATCTTGCAGCCAGACACAGTCTCAAGTGTTTCCAGACCCCTTATCTACTTTGAAGGAGGCAGGTGGGTATAAGTACCTCCCATCTTACAGGTGAAGAAACTGAGTTTCAGGGAGGTGGGCTATGTCCTGGCATTGAGCACACAGCCAGGAAGTGATGGCACCAACATTCAAAAGCAAGATTTGTCCACACAGCCCCCCGTCTCCTCCTTCACCCCACCAGAAGCCAAAGCATCGAGGACAAGAGACAACTGTGTTGTCATTGTCTGTGTGTGAGCCCCTTGAGCGAGGGACTGTATCTTCCCTGTGTCCTCGGTCCCTGGGCACCTGCTGGCTCTCGATAAACACTTTTGTGACCTTGACTATGAGAAGCGGTTTGCTTGGGAGAGGAATCAGAGTAAGACTCTAGGAGTCTAGATTAGGTTCCTGGGGCTGCTATAATGAAGGAGCACAAACTGGGTGGCTTAAAACAACAGAAATTTATTCTGTCATGATTCCAGAATTTAGAAGTCCTAAGTCAAGATGATGGTAGAGCCAGGGTCCCCTTTAAGGCTCCCGAGGAAAATCCCTCCTTGTCTGGAAGATTGCTGTCCTCCTTATCTGAGATGCTGGCGGTTGCCAGCAATCCTCGGGCTTCACTGTCCGGGAGGTGTGTCACACTTCTCTCTGTGTCTGTGTCTGTGTCACTGCCTCTGTTGTCACATGTCACATGTCACTTCCTCCTCACCCTCCCCTTGATCCTCTGTGTCTCTCTGTGTCTCTGCAAGTATCTGTCTCCTTGGAGGAACTAGTCCCTGGATTTAGGGCCCACCCCAATCCAGCACCATCTTATCTTAACTAATTACACCCGCACCGACCCTATTAACAAATAAAATCTCATTCTGAGGTTCTGGGTAGACATAAACTTTGAGGAGGGACCATTGAACCCGGTTCAGACTCTAATCCATCGTGTGCCAGCCGTGTGCCCTTGGGAAAGCCACTTACCTTGCTGGAACTGAAATTCCTCATTTGCAAAAATGGGGCCAAATAGGGTCTACTCATGCGAGAATTCTGAAATTAAGTGTAGTAATAATGCCAACACACCTGGTGCTCTGCAGATGCCACACATAGCTGTGATTTTTCTGATTACTATTATTTCTATTATTAGATGAAATGCTAGGTGAATGTAGAATAGCGATGTTTATGTTTAGAAGGGGATATATTTAGAAGGTGATGAATTTCAACGGGGGTGTGCACAATTTATTTGTTTATTTATGTTTTTATAATTACTGGGGCTTACAGGGGCACAGCAAATAACACCTCACTGTGTGTCCAAGTTTGAAACCAATTGGGAAGCAGATGCCTGAGTCAGACAGAAGGAGATCAGACGTCATCCGGATCCTGATGAAGCCATGTGGAGGGTGTGGCTCGGTTTTCAGCCCCCTCCCTAATGCTCAGCTCCCTGCAGAGCAGCACAGAGCTGGACAGAGCAAGCAACTCTGGTCCTACTCCTTCACCCAAACCCCCCGGGGGTGTCCTCTGCAGGCAGGGAGGCAGAGGAGGGTGGAGTGTATCTGCACATGCTCAGTGCCATCCCAGACTCAGGGATCCAAGGGCTGGTGGGAGGGGGAGGTTATCAGAAGACAGGAAATCAGGGGAGCACATTCCTCCAGCAGGTATATAAAAGCAAATCCAGGACTGCCACCTTCTAGCTGGGACACCTGTAGCAAGTCGACTTAGCTTCTCTGAGCCTGTTTTCTCATCTGTAAAATGGGGACTATGAGAGATCTTTGTTCTTAGGTCTGAGTGTGAATGAAATGATTTATTAGCTGTGAAGTACTTGGAACAGCGTCTAGGTCAAAGCAGGAGCTTTGTTAATATTGGCTTCGACTTCTATTACCTGCCTCATCGCTACCGTGCAAGGCTCAGGATCCATGGAAAGACAAGGGAACTTAAACTTTAGCCTGATGCTTCTATAATATAATTTGATTCTGGGAAGGGGGTGGGACACAGTGACCCCACCCGTCCTCAAGCTTCCTGAGAAAATGTACTCTGTGCTAAGTCATAGACTGTAGAGTGCTTTCTGAGTGAAGGGAGCTTTGATGTTATTGTGAAACATGAGAGCTGTTGGCAGAACCCCTCTCCTGTCGCCTGGGCTTGGAGAATCCCGGAGTGAAGAAGACCCCTGGCATTTGAGCTGGGCTGTGGGGAGGGTCATAGGCTGGCAGGAGGTCTCAGCAGCCTTGTGGATATGGAGGAGTCGGCGCCAGGGGATGTTGGGAGGCTGTGAGGGAGGATGACATCACCTGGAAAGCACTCTGCTCATCTCTCTCTAGCCTAGAGCAAAGGAGAGAAGGAGAACATGCTGGCTTGCAGGCTGGAAGGTTTTCTTTTCCCACGAGAATTCATCACGCTGCCCAAGGAGCTGGCTCCTGCCTGGAGCTGACCCTTCCAGGGCTGAGTGCCTCATGGCACAGCTGTGGAGACCTGGATGTGGGCCCCTCATAGGTTGTTCTGGAGGCCAACCAGCCTGGTGCTGCCCCTGAGCCCAGAGGTGGGGATGGGGAGGGGGCAGATGGCAACTCAGAGCCCTGTCTCAAGTGTTTTCATCCTGGGATGTGGTGCCCCAGGCTGAACAGGAGTCCACAGAAATTAGTGGCCCTCTGAGTAGCTGACATCTCAACACATCCTAAAGTCAAACAGAATGAATGTGTTATGAGGAATTTTGGATTATCCAGGCTCCAGGATCTTTCCCTGGTCTGGATAAGGAGGAGACAGCTTGAATTTGAGTCCTTGAGCAGGTGGTTATGAAATCTCTGAGCCTCAGTCTCTTCATCCATCCAGCGGGCATGATGATGGAACATCCTCCTCTTCATCAGGGATGTCATGAAGATTGGCAGACAAAATCATGTGAATATCCTAGCACACCGCCTGGCACATAGTAAGTGCTTACTGAATGTTAGCTGTATCAACAGTGATGGCAGGGATGGTGGTGGTGATGCTGGTGTTGAGGACAGAGAGGATGGTGGTGATGTTGTTGAGGATGGTGGTGATGGTGGTGAAGATAGAGGTGATTGTAGTGATGGTGGTGATGGTGGGAGGGGAGTGATAATGGCTGTGAGGATGATGGTGGTAGTGGTGATGGTTTTGATGGTGGTAATGATGCTGGTGCTGGTGGTGATGGTGGTGGTGAGGATGAGATGATGATGGTGGTGATGATAGTGATGATGGTGTTGGTAGTGGTGATGGTGTTGGTGGTGGTAATGGTGGTGGTGTTGGTGGTGATGGTCATGATGATGAGGATGATGATGTTGGTGATGGTGTTGATGATGAGGATGATGATGTTGGTGATGGTATTGATGGTGGTGATGGTGGTGGGGATGGAGATAATGATGGTGGTGATGACAGTGATAATGGTGTTGGTGGTGGTAATGATGGTGATATTGGTGGTGATGGTCATGATGATAGGGATGATGGTGGTGATGGTGTTGGTAGTGGTTATGGTGCTTGGTGGTGGTAATGATGGTGATGATAGCGGTGATAGTGGTAGTAGTGATAGTGGTGATAGTTGTAGTTGTGGTGGTGATGATGGTGGTAGTGAAGTTCCAGGCCTGGGATTTGGTACTGGTGATATGAAGATTTAAAGAGGAAGGCAGGAAATATAAACACGTAATTTGTAATTGTCATACTTTGTGTGACAAGAACAGTTATGAGGAATATGAGGCTGAAGTGGTCAACTCTTCAAGAAAATGTTTGTTTTAAAAAATCAATTGTTTGCCATTTTAAAAAAGTGAAAGGCACTGATTACATGGAGGGGAAACCACCCGTGCAGTGGCTTGGAGGCCTGAAATAGCAGGGTGTTGACTCTCGCTGAAGCATGAAGCCTGGGCTGGGGTTGCGGTGGTAAGGCGTGGACTGCAGGTCATTGAATGCCATGCCAAGGAGTCTGGCCTTGTTCTTACAAGGACGGGAAGTACTGAGCACACAGCCTAATTGGATCAGCTAGGACGAGGGGTATTTTGAGACCCCTGACTGTACCGGCTCTTGTGTTTGTGCAGAGGGGTGATGGTGGGTGGGAGACGGCTAAGAATGGCCAGAGACCCATGAAGAATGGATATTGTTCCATGGTTGGGCTTCAGGGGCTGGGGATGTCAGTGAATTTGGGAGCTGGTGCGGGACCCAGAACTGGGGAAACCAGGATGGTGGCTCAGTCACCAGGTCCAGTTTGGTTTCTGTCCATTTCCCTGGCCCAATGCTTGCTACAGCAAGCCTCCAACACTCTTCTCAGACTGACTTACTCCGGGACCCAAGCTGTCCCTGAGCCAGGGCGCAGCTACACAATGAACGTTGATTAAGCTATACTCCTTCCTTCTTTCCTTCCTTCATTCAATGTCTGCTTTGTTCAATGCCCTATAGTTAGCTCTTGGTGATGGCTTTGCCCTCTGACTACCCCAAAGTGCTGAGGGGGTGGCCCCAGGGGTGTGTACACTTGTATGTCTGTCTTAATGGTGTAGGGGACTGGAAACTTCCCAGGGACAGTGGGGCCTGGGCCACATTTTCCAGGCTGGGTGTCTCCCTCTCTAGACCATGCCCTCCTCCAGAGCAGGGGTTGGCTCTGTCATGTGCCCAGTGCAAGACATGGAAGGTCCTAGAAGGTTTGCTCTTGTGTGTTGAATGAATGCAAGGATGAACGGATGAGCTGGAGTGAGGCTCAGGGGAGACAGGCTGCCTCCAGCCAGTTCTCCCCCTTGCTGGAGCCAGTGCCTTGCCCACCTGCCTGGTTACTGAAGGCCCGGGCGGCCCCTTGCTGGGAGCCGGCGCCTCGCCCCCCTGGCTGGTTACCGCAGGCGCAGGCAGCAAACCCTGCGGAAATATAGAGTGTTATCTAAATGCTAAATAGCAGCAGTAACAGCCGAGATGGGCTCTATGAACAATGTGCAGGCTTATTGGCCATATCCTGCCTCCTGTCCTCCCCACTAAAGACGCTCTTCTAGAAGGCCTGTCGGGCCCGGTTAGTGCTCACACTTTGTCAGGACCAGAGAGCGTCTCCGAGGCGGTGCAGGCGCGGGCCGCGCGGGCAGCAGCTGGGGCAGAGCCGGGCTGCAGGCATCTGGTCCCAGGGCAGGGGTGGCACTGCCGACCTCGTGTGACCTTGCAGACAGACGCCCGATTCCCCCGATACCCCAGCACATCCTCAGCGTCCTCCTTCATCACTGAAAAGAATTTCATGACCGTCCCTGCAAGCCCGTTGGGCTCCAGGCACCCCCCCTTACTTTGTTTCAGAGTCTTCCAAGGAGCCCCCGAAAGTTCTCCATTTTACAGACAGGGAAAGTGGGGCTCAGGTAGGGGAGCAGACCCCCCAGCCAGTGAGTGCTATAAATAGGCCGCAGCCCAAGGCAGCCTGACTTCAGGCCCCTGCCGGCAGCCAACAGGAGGGGCGGGCGGGATCACAGGTTTGTAAAGTGTTTGTAGTGGAGGGAAGCTTTGTTCAAACAAAATCTTACACGGAAACTCTCCACGGGAAACAGATGAAAGCCGAGTGGGGCTGACTGAAGCAGGAGCGGTGGGGGAGGGGCGGCAGGCCCTTCCCGACTCCCCTCCCTCCCCCTCTCCAGCGGGCAGGGCTCCCGTGGAGGCTGAGTCCCGGGTACTTGGAGGGTCGTGGTGATCTAAAAGGTCAGGAACCCATCTTCCTGGGCTAGAGGGGGACCCTGAGCCCACAAGGTTTCCCGGGAAGGACCTGGATAGGGCCACACTTGAGTGTTACGGCCTGGCCTCCCCATAGGTGACCCTGGGCCCATGTATTGTCCAGGCTGGGCCCCCTCCAGCCATCTCCTTCAGAGGGGCCTTGCCAGGGCAGCTGGGGGGGGGGGCACTGCCTGCCCTTTGACCCTCTGATGGTAGAAGCAGAGGGGACTGTGGGAGGATCTCGATCTCCATCCTCCCCTGAGGCTTATCATCACCCAGAGTCTGCGTGGCTCACTGTATGCTCAAATGAGCTCAGAAGGAGGCCTGGGCAGGACCCGGAGGTGTAGGGTCCAGAGCTGGGCAGTGAAATGGGTGTGGACAGGGTGGGGTGGCTCTGGATCGGGCCTAGCAGGGTGCTAGTAATTGCAAGGTGTGGGCCACAATTTCCCCTGGGCCGCCACTGGAGTCCCTATCACTTGGTCCTGGAGATGAGGGACAGATTCCAAAAAAGAACAAAGAGCTCAGTGAACGGAGGTGGGGGGTGGGGCATGGGCTCTGAGGGGAGGGTCTCAGTGAGGTGGGGTGGACCCCTCGGATTGACAGGGATTTTCAATCCCCTCCAGGGATTTTTCTGGGAAAGGTCATTTTGGAGGACAAGTCGAATCCCCCCTGAAGCGGGATTAACGGTTCCTTTTTGGGGTCCGGTTTGTGGTCAGTCTCCACCACTCCACCCAACCCCCCTTCCTGATGAATGCTTGAGCCCCAAGTGTCCGTTCCCCACTGTGACCCCTCTTTCTACTCTGCTTTCCTGCCTTGTGGTCTCAGGCTCATCAAAACACCACCCCCTACCCCAGACCCCAGTTCTGACCCCACCCAGCCCAGGACCTGGTAAACCTGGGTTCTAGTCCCACCCATGTCCCCACCTCAGCTTCCTCACCTGTGCATCGAGGGTTGACCCCTGAGGGTCGCTGGGGCTGGAAACCCCCAGATGGTTTCAACTGGAAGTCTGTGCCCCACACTTCCTCCTCCCTCGGGCTGGCGCCTGGCTGTCTCCACCATCAGTCACTCTAGGTGGACTCTGAAAAGTCCATTTGGTTTATTAACACAAACAGTCTTGGCACAAGTCCGGGAACAGCAAATTGAATGGGAGTTCACGGAAGTCAGGGGATGTGTTTATCACCTCCCGCTCGGTCACCTGTCGCAGGGTGAGGGCTGCTCTTGGGGGAGGGGGCTGGGGTGAATGGCATCACCTCCCAAAAGCACCTCTGCGTGGCTGCCATGGGCTGCTCTCTGATCTCTGTTCCACGCCAGGCAAGGTCCTGTTCCTGTCCGGGCCTCGGGGTCTGCTCCCATGACCGGGGGCACAAGGAGCTGGGGACACAGTCTGGATGCTGGCACCAGACCCTGTTCTGCTGACAGCTGGCTGAGGGACTGCCAAAGGTCCCTGTCCCCTGCCCTCTCCCCACTCTCACTCTCCCCAGCCGTAGAATGGGGGTAATGATTCACCTCCGTAATCAAGAACCCTGGGGCTTTAAAGATGAACAATAATAAATAATAATAATAAAGCCAAGCATGTGCCAGCACTTTGTATATTAGGAAATGTCATCCTTGCAAGAACCCAATGAGACGGGTACTGTCCCTGGGCCCCATTTCCTGGGTGGGGACCCTGAGGCACCCAAGGTTATCAGGTTCTAATGAGGACTGGTGACACCATGCCATCACCCTGGTATGCATCTGGGAGGACGGCTCATGGGTGCCAGGGGCTGCAGAGTGGGGACAGATGGGGAGAAACCCAGGGAGGAGGTGGCAACTGTGTTGTCGTCTTGAGGTCAGCCCTGGGGCAGAGAGGACCAGGGAGCGGGCATTCCAGGCCCTGGGAACAGCATGTGCAGGCATGGGGGAGGGGGCCTGCCTTACTTTGGCCCAGCCTGTCCAGGAGCAGCAGGTGGTTGATATGGAGGGATTTTGAGAGGAGACCTGGGCCTCTTTGTGGGCACAAAATACCACGACTGGGGGACTGAGACTACAGATGTTTGTCCCTCACAGCTCTGGAGATGGGTCGCAGCAGAGTGCCACTGATGGGGTCCTCTGGCTTCTCTCTGGGTCCTCGAGCTCTCTAGCGTCTCTCCTCTGAAGGGCACTGATCCCATCATGGGGGACCCACCCTCATGACCCATCGAGCCCTGTTCACCTCCCCGGGCGGCCTCTGCAAGTACCACCCTGGGGGGTAGGGCTTCAGCAAATGAATTTGGGGGGTGCACACAGTTTGGTCCACTGCACACCAGCTCTGGGGAGTTTCTGCAAATACTTAAGGAGGCAGGGCCCCGGGGTGGAATATTTTCTCTCGGCTCCTAGGACCGTGGGGGCAATCAGACACCCAGAGGAAGGGTGTAAAAGGCACCTCGAGCTCTTCTGGAACAGTGGGTGGCAGAGGGGCTCCGCTCCCTGGGAGGGGTGGACCTTCCGGAGCCCGCCTGGTGGACAGGGAAGGGGTCGGTGCATTTACCTGGAAGAGGAGGGTGCCCTGAGCCTGGAAGCCATTCGCTTTAATGAATGCCTTCTCTGGGCCTTTCATCTGGGCTGCAGTGTGGTCTGCTCCCCGTTGCTGGGCACTGGGAGAGGCGGGCTTTGGTCCCCCTGCACCCCATGAGGCAGGTCTCCCAAGAGCCAGGTCTTGCAGGAAGGTGAGGGCACCTGGTCCTGGAGTGCTGGGGCCTTGGAATCAGCCTGGTCCAGCCTGCTGGCCACTTTCCAGATGACAAAACTGAGGCTCCCCTGGCATGTTCTTCAGGTGACTTGTTCAAGGTCACACAGAGGCGGTGGTGGAGTGCGGCTGGCCCAGAGGCCCCAGCGCCGGGTCACTTCCCCTGCACCAGGAATTCCTACAGCCCCAGCTGCTTGTCAATGGAGGCTCTTCTCTCTCCTTGCCTTCCTCCTCTCCTCCACCCTTCCTTCCCACCTTCTGTCCTCTCCCCGCAACCATTTCCCTCCATTGCCCACCCCCCATCCCCAGGCCCCAGGGAGCAGCCCTCTGCCTGCCCTGCCTTTGTGAGGAGCATGAGTGGAGAATGTAGGTCAGGGAGATGAATTGTGCGTTGAGGTGAGCAGATGCACGAAGGCGGGGCGGGGGGGCCCAACCTGACCATGAACCCTACATCCCTTCAAATGCTCAAGAGTAGGACTTGGGAGCTTGCCCCCACCACGCCCAGAGCAGGTACTCTCTCTTCCAGAAGGCGCAAGAGGGAGGGACAGGGTCCTTGCTCCAAGGCTGCCTGCCTGCCCTCTACCATCTCCAATATCCACCCCTTCCCACCCCTCCTTCCTCCCACCCCGTCTCTACAGCACCCCTCAGCTCCGGGCCTGGGTGCAGGGACTCCAGGAACACCTTGGGGGCTCACCCCCCTCCTCCATGCAGAGGGTCTCTAATCCTGGCCACGCCCCTGCCCAGCTCCTGCCCCTCCCTCACCCCCAGAGCCCATAGGACAAGTCCCCCACTGGGATGCGGACTTCGCCCCCTCGGACCTCACCTCTTGCCCCCCCCCCCCCCGCCTCCACACCTGCGCTTGAGACTGGCAGTTCCGGCCCGGCCATGGGCTCACTCCTTCAAGCACCAACTCTGGAGCTAGGCCACCTGCTAGGTCCCCCACTTACACATCAGGTGATGCGCAAACCACCCAAGCCTTTGTGCCTTTGTCTCCTGATTTATAAATTGGGGGGTCAGTAGCACTCCCCTCATATATAAAGAGCTTCAACAGGGCTTCCAAAAAAGTAGGCTCTACACAGGTTATTACGATGATGATGGTGTGTTTTGGGGGTGGCTGACCTGGGGACCTGAAACACAGAGGTGCATTTCAGGCCCGTCTCGGCTTCTGCCCAGCACTGAGCCCGGTAGATGTCCAGCAAGGGCCAGCTGAACTGATCGGTGAATGGGGAAGGATCTACTCCCTGGGACCTCCTAGTCCAATGGAGAGGACATGGCCCCAGCCAGTCAGATGAGGGACACAGGCCACCCTCATATGTTTCCAAAGGGCCAGGGTGTAGATGGTTCGGGTGTCTGCAGCCTACCAGGCAATGCTAGATAAAGGGAGTCCCTATCAGTGTGTAGGAGCAGGAGATAAAAGACCACTTCCTAGAGAAGGAGTTGTCCCGATACAGCACGGGCAAGGCTGGGACTCCCTCTCCTACTCTCTGTCCACTCTGCAGACTGGTTCAGCCAGGGGTATCTCCCCAGCTGCCTGTTATGACCCCTGTCCTCTTGGGGGGGTGTCTCTGCTGGAGAGCAGGGAAAGGGAAGTGCGCTAATGTGCCTGAGAGTCTCTGGACCAGGGAGCCAAAGGTGGCTGCCCTTTCAAGTTTCCTGATGCTCACCTCTGCATTCTGTCCCAGCTCACCGCACCACCCTGGTTGGCCTTAGCTCCCGCTTCAGCTCCGCTGCCCTCAAATTTCACACACACATCCTGAGCGCCAGCACTCGTCATGTCCTCGAATGCTCACACGAGCCCTCCAGGGGGATGGCAGGAGCTCCATTTTACAGATGGGAAACTGAGCCCTGGGTGTCATGACTTGCCCAAGGTCACACAGTTAGCTGGTGGAACACCTGGGCTGGAGCCAAGAGAAAGCCCCTGCCCATGTCACCTCAACCCTCCTGCATCCCTCCACACCAAAGACATTGTAGAGGCTTCCTTGCCTCAGTTTCTCCACCTACCCAGGGGCTCCTCTTCTTTCTCTGCTCTCCAGGCTATGGAGGGTTAATCCAGGCCAGCTCCAGGAACACCTGGGAGAAGACAAGTTATAAATAGAACTTATGGTGGCAATGTGCCAATAGCCACCTTTGAGCCTTGGGGCACAGTCCTGGTGCCAGCTGTTCGCAAGGGTACCAGTGGGCAGCACAGTCTCCCTGAAGTTTGCCTGTCTGGGACGTGTCGCAAAGGTCATTCCGCCCCATGTGCTCTCCTCCCTCCCCTCGTGAGCATCTCTTTCCTTATTCTCCTTCTACAGCCTCTTCCTCCCCAGGGAGGCTGGGCTGAGGGAACCCTGTTGACTGCAGTCTAGGGCAGAGTCTACAATTGTTCTAGACCTCAGTTTGCTCAACTCCCTGTAACAGGCTAAATGGGGGCCCCCCAGCAACAGCAGGTTGAAATCCTGGCTTGAGGAAATGTGACCTTATTTGGAAAAAGGTTTCTAGATGTGATTAAGTTAAGGATCTTGAATTAAAAATAGAACTACCAGAGGTGCCCCAGGGGGCTCAGTCAGTTAAGCATCTGACTCTTGGTTTCGGCTCAGGTCATGATCTCAGGGTTGTGAGATAAAGTCCCACATTGGGCTCTGCACCGGGCATGGGGTCTGCTTAAGATTCTCTCTCTTCCTCTCCCTCTGCCTCACCACTCCCTGTCTAAGAAAAAAAAAAATAGACCTACCATAAGACCCAGCAATTTTACTTTTGGGTATTTAACCAAAGGAAATGAAGATACTTATTTGAAAAGATACCTGCACCCCTCCCCCATGCCATGTTCATTGCAATGTCATTTACAACAGCGGAGACACAGAAGCAACCTCAATGTCTACTGATAGATGAGTGGATCAAGAAAATGTTATACACACACACACACACACACACACACACACACACACACACACACAGGAATACTACTTGGCCATGAAAAAGAAGGAAATCCTGCCATTTGCAACACCATGGATGGACCTTGAAGGTATTATGCTAAGTGAAGAGAAAAATAATTGTGTGATCTCACTTATATGTGGAATCTAAAATACAATAAAAAAAAAAAAACCCAACCCATAGGAACAGAGGACAGATTGGTGGTTGATGGGGAGGGTGTGAAATGGGGAAAGGTGGTTAAAAGGTACAAACTTCCAATTATAAAATAACTAAGTCCTAGGGGATGTCACGTAGAGCCTGGTGACCATGGGTAACAATACATGTTGAATATTTGAAAGCTGCTGAGAGATTAGGTCTTAAAAGCGCTCATCAGGAGGGAAACAATGTGTAACTAAGTGGTGACTTTTTTAATGTGTATTTTGAATGGTGGTTATTTTACAATGTATATGAATGTTAAATCATTACGTGCCCCTGAAACTAATATAATGTTGTATGTCAATTGTATTTTAATTAAAAAATGATTTTAAAAGGAGATAAGGATCTTGAGATGAGGGCGATTTAGATGATTCAGGGGGCTCTCAATGCCATCACAGGTGCCCCTGTGAGTGGCGAGGGAAAGGTGATGCAGGGGCCGAGGCAGGGATTGGAAGCCTGCAGCCATGAACTGGGAAACACCTGCAGCTTCCAGAAACTGGGAGGGACGAGGAAGGGATGCTCGCTGAGAGTCTCCAGAGAGAGCCTCCCTGCTGACACCTCGAACTGTTCCTGGAGAGACCAATTTCTGACTTCTGACCTCTAGCACTGTGTGAGAACAAGCGAATTTCTGTTGTTCCAAGCTGCCTCATTTGCAATATTTGGTAACGATTTGTGGAAGGCAGAGGAGGACTTGGCCACAGGGTCCTGAGAGAGAAGGGATGTAGACTGCAGCATGGGTGCTTGTATGGGAGGGGGGACGGGGGCTTGAGAGCTCTTCGAGCATGAGGCGGGGGCCGATGGGGCTTTGCTGACACAGACAGGGCTTGAGGGGGAGCAGTGAGCACATTAATCAAAGGTGAGAAGAGCTTCCTAGTGCTCTTCTCCCCTCCCCTCCCCTCCCCTCCCCTCCCCTGCCATCCCCTCCTCTCCCCTTTGCAAGGAGTGGTGGAGATGTACAGGGCTGTGCATCTCAGATGTGGTGCAAATTAGCAGCACCTGGGAAATTTTAAATGTCCTGATGCCCAGACTGCACCAAGACTCATGAAATAGTACTTTTACTTTTTAGAGCACTCTAGGTGGTCCCAGCACGCAGGCAAGAGTGAGACCCCCTAGTCTAGGGTTCGAGAGCCAGGACACCAGGTCCTAGTCCTGCTCTGTCCAGAACTTCCTGTGTGGACAGGGTATGGCTTATGTTCCCTGTTCACTGGCCACTTCTCCTTCCTATGGGGCCAGCATCCTGGTCTCCTGCTGGACCTGCCACCCCTCCCCGCTCTCAGGCTTTGTGAAGTGCCTGGGCCTAATCCACCCAGTTGGTCCCTGGAGCCAGCCTGTGATCCAGGCCTGCACAGCCAGCACACTCTGTCTTCTTCAGCCACCAGAGGTTGGCTCTGGGACACGCCCACGATCTGGGGACTTGGCCTGCTGTTATCAGCAAAGAGCCAGCTAAACTAGGAGGATGTGAGCCTGGAGGCTGCCAGGTGGACAGAATCTGGTTCAGCAGTAAAGGCAGCACAGAGAAGGGCAGTGCTGAGTTAGAGAGACCTGAGACCCTAGATCCAGCCAAGCCTGAAGGTGTATTGCGGGGCCTCTCAGATACATGAACTGGTCATTTCTGCTAGCATTTAAGTTGATGTGGAGCCAGCTTCCGTCATAAGAGAGATAAAAGAGCCTTGCCTAAAACACTGTGTGACCTTGGGCATCTCCCTCTGGACTCTGCTGTCTATCCACAGTGTGCTGAGGTCACTTAGTAATTCTTCAGCGTCCCTTCCAGCTTGAACAGTCCGTATCTTGCCTCTCTGGCTAGCTCTTGGACAATGTGCTTTCTCTGGCTTTGTCAGGTCGAGCGTAGCTCTGGGAGTCTGGGGTTGCATGCAGGGCTGCAAAGAGGCTCAGCCTGGGGCTCTGGAGGCTGGAGGTATAAGAGAGGTACAGGGGGACATGCTTTATTTGACAACGTAATTAATGAAACAAAACAATCTTCATTATGGCTATCCTTGTACCCTTTCCCAAATAAGGTCACAGTCTACAGCTGCCAGGGATGAAGACCCAGTGTCCTTATCTTCGGGGCCACCATTCAGCCTCTTACAAGGAGTGGAGTCACCATGGTAAAAATCCTGGGTGTCTCTATGAAGATTGAACTAAGCCACTGCTCCCTGTAACTCGGTGCGGAACTCAGCTAACTCAGCTCCCCTCTCTCAGTGCTCAAGTCCGCCCGTAGCCAGTAACCGTTAGCTATTCTGCTCAGGTGAAACCTCCCTTGTGGTGTCGAGTTTGCACAAAGGAGACCAACTGCAATTCCCAAGTCTCTGAAGCTGTCTGACCCTGACCAGATTCTGAAGATCATAACCTGGAGAAAAAACATACAGGCGGACAAAGAAATATGCTTGTGTCCAAGGCGGATGTCACCATAATTCCACCACAGGCATTGCTAACTGTGTCACCTGGGACAAGTCCCTCAACCTCGTTCAGTCACCGGGCTTTATATGACAACCCCAGAGCCAATCACTGTGGCCAATGGGAGGCAATAGGCAGATTGGCCAGACCTGGTCACATGCCCACTCTGGAGGGTGGGGAAGAGGGATAACCCTGCCCACCCACATAGACCCACTGGGAGGACAGACTGTGTGCCCAGTAAATATTGAATTACTAATCTCAGCCCCTGACTCCACCCAGCAGGCAGCCCACCTTGGGAGAGGACTCTCAGCACTTCCCTGTTTCCTCTCCAGGCTGATCCCAACAGGTGCACAGCAGAGCCCGGTGTGAAGGAGGCCAGAGGCTGGTCCGGCAGCCTCAGTATATTAGGGAACCTGCCTTCAACCAGGTGAGTCTGCTGTCAGGACTTCAGTTGGAACCTCCCTCCCCTTCATCTCATTCCTCCCAGGATGCCCTGATCTCCATGTCCATGCTCACCAGAGGCCAGATGCATGTTCAGATTCTCAGTTGTTTTGGGGGTCTTGTCCCATTTCTACCAGTGGCCCGAGCGTGGCCCCTCGTCTTGCCTCCCTCTCCCGACCGTCTCTGGCCATCATGTCTCCCCACGTAGAGAAATTAGTGTGCACTGGGGCAGCGAATTTTCCTTGCTGTAATGGATGCCAGGTTTCGTCAACCTCTACTAGAGGTGAGCCCCAGCACCCTTTCAGAAGGGCCCAGAAGCTCTCAGCAATCCCCTTCCAGTTCTACACAGGGACAGACCCATGAATACACTCTGGGCATCTCCAGTGAACTGTAGGTCCCCTAAACCTTGACCTCCAGGTTATCCCCAAAGTCTGCTTCCCTGTGTGGAGAATCTCCAGGTCAATGAGCACGGGCTTTGAAAACAGAAAGTTCTGGGTTCAGCTTCTAGCCCTGCCATTCACTGGCTGGGTGACTGGGACAAGTGGCCGGCTGCCTCGGAGCCCAGCTTCCCCTTTGTAGAAAAGGGGGATAGTATTTCTTTCTCTAGGATCGTCAGAATTACTGGGGGCGATGTGGGAAAAGCACACAGCATGTGCTCCATGAATGGTGTCTGGCACTCTCTCAGGTCCTGTTTTATGCTCTTAATTCATCTTATGCACTTTTATCTTGGGCTGGGTAGTACAGGATCATTGAAATCTCTCCTTGGGTTCGAATTCTCCCCCAACCCGCGGAGAATAGTTTTCTAGAGCATCCCGGAAGTCGATACAGGAAATTTCCCTAATGAAACAGATATAGACTTACTTTGCCCAAGAAAGAAATGCATCTTCCTTACACGTCTGGTAATAGTTTTCGAAGATGCTGTTGGTGTCTGCCTACCTAGATGCTCTGGGATCCCTTTTCCTGGGTATGTGTGCCCACCCCCTGGTTGCTGAGGGCGAATAATGCTGAAGGCACCCTGCCAGAGGGTAGCCCATGGATGACTAGAGCCACTAACTCAGATATCAGGGAGGATAGGCTTCCGTCTGCACGTGGCGATTGGTCAATGACTGCATGGGCTGTGTCAGTGTGTGTGTGTGTGTGTGTGTGTGTGTAGGGACTGTGGAAACCCAACTCCCTTGTCTTAAAGTGGGACAAACTCTGTGATGCAGTCTACATTCCTGAACTCTCCGCAGGATCTAGTACTTCATCTGAACCCATCTATTTGCTTAGCCCCTTGCCTTCCTGTCCTGTTTCCCTCTGCCCTTACAGATTTCTCCTGAGAGCTCTCCCTTAAAAAACCACTTGCATGCAAATCCCATCCCAGGATCTGCTTCTGGAAAACCTGACCTAAGATAATAACTAACATTTTATTGAGCACGCACTATGCCAGACTCCAATCGAAGCGTTCAACCTATGCGAACAAATCCAGTCACCTCACACCTCCGTGAAGTAGGCACTGGGAAAGCAGTGGCTGACAAGTAGCAAATTCTCACTAGGGCTGACCTTTCGAACCAGAAGATAATTACAGAAATGATAGTGTGTGCCTTCCCGGGCTAGGTTATAAGCAATGCTGAGGGTTCTGTCTTGCTCTCTTGGGTCACATTCTGGGGGAAAGCCAACTGCTATGTCATGAGGACACTCAAGCAGTCCTCTGGGAACGTCATCTGGTGAGGAACGGAGCCCTCTTGCCAACAGCCAGCACGAACTTGAGAACTTGCCAAGAACTGAGTCCGCCATCTTGGAATCAGATTCTCCAGCCCCAGGCAAGCCTTCAGATGACCGTGGCCCCAGATGACATCTCAAGAGACTCCAAGCCAGAACCACCCAGCTAAGCTATTCCTGAATCTCCGGCTCCAGAAAGGGATCTTTTTTTTTTTTTTTTTTTAAAGATTTTATTTATTTATTTGAGAGAGAGAGAGAGAGAATGAGCATGAGAGGAGAGAGGTCAGTGGGAGAAGCAGACTCCCTGCCGAGCAGGGAGCCCGATGTGGGACTCGATCCTGGGACTCCAGGATCATGACCTGAGCCGAAGGCAGTCGCTTAACCAACTGAGCCACCCAGGTGCCCCAGAAAGGGATCTTAAAGGTTTATTGTTTTAAGCCACGAAGTCTTTGGAAAACATTAAGTTTTCTTATTGAATCTGTCACTGCTCTGAGTGACTGGTTGCTTGATTCCAAGGGGCCTCTGAGAAGCGGGTGAGATGCGTCTCAAGACCACCTGTTCAGGTGGAGAAGGGAAGGAGCATTTATCCCGTGGCTTCCAACTTCCACCGTCCAGGGGTTGCCTCGTGGGCATGAACGTGTCTGAGCTTGTGGGTTGCACACACATGTGCACTGGGCAGGTCCCTGTGGGCACCCCGTGTCACCAAGGGAGGACAACTGGAGGCAGAAACAAGGCACTTCCCAACGGCTGCACATATTGGAGTCCATGCAGAACTGTCGCCATAGCCATAGTTGGAGCAAGAGGGGGTGCCAAGAGCAACGGACTGGGTGTCCAAGAGGTTTCCTACACACCGAGCGGGAGGGAGGCAGTCTGTGCATAAGTGAGTAACTAATGAGACATGATGGAGTCAGTGAGTGAGGGAGTGAATACAGGAGGGAACAGTCTCCACGGGGGCTGATCACCCACCTGCAAACAGTGCAAGAAATATCCCCTCCCTGTCCACCGGTGCGATTCCGGCAGCCTGGGCAGAGTCAGGGATGGAGAGACACCCGGGCTGTGCTTCCAGATCTAGGTGGGATCCTCTCGCACTGTCACTCAGCTCTGTGTCCTCGTCCTCCCTGCAGGAGAGGGGGCCTCGAGTCCTGCCAGTGAGCTCCAGGTAAGAGACAGGGACAGAGACAGAGACAGAGACAGAGTTAGCCGTCAGCCACCCCTGGCTCCTGGCAGGAGGCAGCATCAGGCTGGAGGGAGAGCCCGCGGTGCCTTTTCCTGTGGGCTTCATCTTGCTAGAGCAGCAACCCTGTCCTCTGGAGCTGGAAGGGACATCACAGACCTGGAAGGTGTTCCACGGCCTGGAAACTGGACGGGAACAACCTTTTGCTGGGCTGGGAATGCCCGGCTGGGTTTCTGAGAAGTGTCATGGCTCCATGGCCATATGGCTCCCCACTTCCCCCTCCCTTTCTTCACAGAGGAAAATTGGGCCCGAATGACAGATCTCAGTCCCCATACAGCCCTGTGTCATACACCTCCTGTGTCATACATCCCCATTTTACAGATGGAAGAAGTGAGGCCCAGAGGAGTGACCTGTCCTGGAGCTGTGGCAAGACAGTGATGAAAACCCCTTCAGGGGTCTTTCCTATTCATGCCCAGAGAAGGAGTGGCTAAAATCATCAGTTCTGTGAGGAAAATGGGCTGCAGCATGATTTTGAAAAGGGGGCTGGCCAGAGCCCTAGATCAGAACCCCGCAGATCTCTTGTGAACCCGGGCTCTGGTCCCTGCTTGGGATCCAAGCGAGGCAAGTCATTCCTCACCCCGAGCCTCTGCTTTCCCTAGGGAAGGAGGGGTCTGGATTGCAGATGGACCGCTGTCCTTTGCCAGGAACCCTGGCCAGGAACTACAGTGGAGTGCTGCCTTGCATTTATTAAGCATCTACTATATACCTGCCCCAGGCAAGGCAATCAGCACAAGTGTTTGCTTGCCTCCATGACTCAGTAAGGCTGGCATGACCAAGCCTGCTTTACAAATGAAGAAGCAGAGGTTCTGAGAGGTGACAGCTGAGCTAACTTGCCCAGAGACACCGAGCCGCTAAGGCCTAGAAGCAAGAATTGAGCCCAGGTCCCCCTTTGAGCCACTAAGCTACACGGCGTCCCAAGGAAAAGGATTTTCTTCTCTTGCTGCCGCTGTTCATGGGGATACAGCCGTGAGTGCCATTTATGGGGCATCTACTATTAGTCAGGTTTCATTCCAGGTGATTCTACATGTTACGCAAGTCTCTGGATAAGTGAAGATCTTTTCATCTGCAAGGGGAGAAATCCAGTGCAAACTCGGTCAGGCAAAAATACTTATTGGCTTCCTTGACTGATATATCCTGGGATGGATCCCTGCATGGCCCGATCTAGGACTAAATCTTATCTTCTGTTTTCTCCATTCCACTCTGCGTGATTCCATTCCCCGCCCTGTGCTGGAGCAAGGATTTTTTTTACCCACGCGGCTGCCCCCAGACTTCCACCCCTCTGGCCTGGGGCGGAAGAGACTGTCACTCACCTATGTGCGCATAGCTCTTCCAGGGCAGGTCGCCGATTGGCTTTTCTCTGGTGCTGAAGCCCACCCTTGGGCTCAGCAGCATTTCCGGGACTGGTTGGTGTTTCCAGGGCTGGACTGGTGTCTCCAGGGCAGTGGGGTGTGTGCCTGGCCAGGCCCATGTCACATGCCCACTCCGGAGGGCGTGGTGGGTGGATTTGGGGTTCTGCAATTGGCAATCCCCTCCACCCCCGGAATCCTTGATGCTGTGCACAGAAAAGACTGCGTATACCCGATTCAGTCCCATTAACCCTCATGCAACCCCAGGAGAAAGGCACGTTTTGTACATAAAGACATCACGGGTCCAGAAGGTTGAGTAAACTGTCCAGGTCACAACACCGGCAAGTGACTCACGCTAATGAGTATTGAAGCAATGCCCTGAATGGAGAAAGCATTAATTGAGCACCTCCTGTGTGCCGGGCTGCAAAGAGAAGCGGAAGCCCCAGCCCCTGCCACCACGGTGTCTGCAATCCACCTGGGGAGACCACAGTTAAAGAACAACAGTGAATTTGAACAATAGGTGGGGGAAGCAGCAGAAGGGCTGTCAGGAGGCTGGAGGTGATTAATTGCTAAATGAGCGGCGCAGACAGTAATTGCTAGAGGAGTTCAGAGGAGAGCGAGAACTGCGGGCTGCAGTCAGGAACGTGTTTCTGAAAGAGAGAGAGACCCTGAAGGACAGGAGGATTTGGGGTGGGGGGAGAGTCTCCCACATGGGTCAAAGGGCTGGAGACCCAGGCACTCCTGGCTTTGCAACTATGTGGCTTTGACGAGATCCACAGGCTCTATCTACAACCCTACACGTTCTCTTGCCTTTGCCCGTGGTCTCCTTCAGGTCCCAGCTGTGTGACCTTGGGCCAGGCGTTTCACCTCTCTGAACCTTAGGGTTTTCATCCATAAATTGGGACATAGGATTCCTGCTCCGCCTACCTCACCGGACTATTTTAAGAATGGCATGAAATTTTGTGCATAAAAGTACCTTGGGAAGCATAGTATTTGTAAATAGAGTGATGATTATGGATGGAGAACTTCGATGCACTTATTCTTAGCCTGGGGGGCTCTGAGAATGTGTCAAGGGAGGCTTGTTGTCCCCCTATTGAGCCCCATGCTTTATTTTAGGCTGACATAGTGTATAAAGGGACCAGAAGCCAAAATTACCTGCTTCCCAAACCACAAACCACAAACGTGGTACCGCCCCTTAGTGCTGGTCGCGCTGGGGCACTCACGCCTCTAAGACCCAGAGTGAGGATTAAAGGGGGGCACATAAACCACACCTGTGCCTGGTTTAGAGGAGGTTAACTTATTTCAAACGCCCTTTCCCTTTGGGGTTGCCCTTCTCAAAGCACTTCTTTTATGCTCAGAAGCGACCCGGGGCCAGGAAAATGAACGGGGATTGGCCAGATGGCCTGATCCGGGCTGCAGGATGGCGGTGGCCCTGGTGGGCAGAGCGGGCGGTCCTGGGGCGGGCGGCGGGCTTGAGAGTGGGAGGGGGGATGTGTGTACCCCTCGCTCTCACGGGGGTCAGCGCACCATCCGCACCATCGCTCTGGCCGCATCTTGCCCACGGCTTATTTCTGTGCTTCTCTCAAGCTAAGAATAGTTTTCACATTTTAAAAGGTCTAATTAAAAGTAAAAAAAAAAAAAAGACTGCGCTACCCAGACTCATGCAGTGTACAAAGTCTAAAACATCCCTCTCTGGTTCTTTCCAGGGAAAGTAGGCTGACCCCTGACCCATTCTGTTGTAAACACAGAGAACCCGCTTGCTCTCCTTCTTCTCAAATCCGACATTTAATGAGTCTACCTGGAGGCTCATCGTAGAGCAACCCGAGGTTGTCTCTGACCAAATAAAGGTTTGGGGAAGGTGTGTCTGTCAAGCCCCAACCACAAAAACAGAAACAGCTCTAAGTGTTTGAAATGGGGCGGGAGGGGCAGTGAGAGAGGCTTCATACAAAGACCTGGTATCTCTCTGCAGGTGATGGGAGAGCTGACCCAGGAGGGGAAGGTGCCACTACCCCTGGCTGGAGGGATGGGGGTGGTGAGACTAGACCCAGGGTCCTGGGTCCTGGGGAACCTGGAAGCTCAGCCACCCCAACCAGTGGGAGCTAGCAAGTGCCCTGTGGGACAGGCAAGTGAGGGAGGGAATACCTCGACTTCTCCCTTCTTCTATCCTCTAATTTTCCAATGGTGCCTCCTCTGGGCTACACCTGGCCACAGCCGGTTCCTACAGGAGTCTCTGAAACAGCCCGCAGCTCCTGGCGGTCCTGTGCTTTTGCTGGAACCGGGGGTGGGGTGGGGGGTAGGGAGTGGGGGATGAGAGAAGGACACACAGTCCAGTGGAGTCAGCCAGGAGGGAGAAGCAGACGCTGCCAAGTCAATCCCTCTGATGGCCACTGGCAAGGCTAAATGCCCAGGGCCATAAAAGCCTGTCTGTGTCCGGGGAGGAGAATTTGCACAGTGTCTAAGTTCACTGCCGCACCCGCCTTGGCAGCAGGCATCCTGTGAGATGTGGGACCACGTTCATTGCCGTTTGCTTGTGACTTGAATTCAGCTTCTAGTTAATTAGTCCGAAGCGGTCTTGGCCTCCCCACTTCCTGCCTTCCTTTCTCAACCCAGCGTTTCCTCTTCTTTGCAGTCACGGAGGTGAAGACAGTTCCCCAAGTTCAGACGTCCCCCGAGCCTCTACTTAACCTTCCCATTCTCGGGTACCGGGTCCAACTACCTTTGTGACCCCGGTCCCCCGGGCACACGGTTGGTACCATTGTTTTTCTTTTTTCCATTCTATTTTTAAACACATTAATAAATCGAGTGAGGGAGAAAACTTTCTACCACTGCTGTAAATAGAAACTCAGAATCATATGCCATCAATATAAATAAATACCATGAAGCGGAATCATGTTAATTAAATTCTGGCTAGATCCTCCTGCTTTGGCAAAGGCTGTGAATATGAGGCTCTTCGTTAAAATGGAAATTTGTTAAAAATAAAACGGAGAGGTGTTGCAGAGTGGCACCAAGGGGAGAGTTTTCCCTTGATGTAATCAGAGGGCCCGAAACAGAGCTGGAAAGGGGTTAGCTCTCCCTCCCTGTGTGTTTTTAGGCTATCGGTGCTACTGATGTCACTTCTCTTTCCACCTGAAATCACACGGATATCACACTAAATCTGTCCCACCAGAGGGCTACGTATCACACCTTGGGGAACCCAGCATAAGGGCACCCTTATTACCAACCCGCTCTGTTAATCTCTCCTCTAAAATTTTATTAGCCATTCTCCCACGTTTACCCTACTTCTTACCTACAATTCAGCTGTTTTTACGCTTCTTATGGCTTTGAAATTTCTGTCGAAGTAAATGAATGTTCAAAGACGCTCCATGTTCTTTGATTAATTAAACCAATACCCAGAAACGAAGGAAATTCCTGTAAATACTTTATTCATGGAACGAGGGCAGAGAGAGCTCATGTTTACTCTTCCACCTTATGAAAATTTAGTTTGTTTTTTTACAAACAACACTCTAATGATTAAGTTTTCAACAGTTCCTTATAAATAGTTACAACTTACCTGTCATCTGGATCAACATTTATGAATTAATGACATGGTTTTTATGCTATTACCGGTGTTCGGGGATGTTTGTCTTCCTGGTGGCATGCTCAGCTGAATTTTAGGGAAGTCTACCTACATTACAGGTGGGTGCACACATATGTATAATATAATATATACTATATTAGACTATAACGTTACATATTGCAAATGACCCATTGATATCATATGTATGTATAATATTTCTTAAGTATTTACTAAATGTCAGACTCTCTGTAAAGTGCTCTCTCCACGCTTCATCCTCACAATAACCCCATGGGAGAGTACTATAACCATTCTCATTTTTCCATAAAGAAACTGAGGATCAGAGAGGTCAAGTCACTTGCCCAAGGTCACAGGCTGCTAAGCATCCACACCGGGAGTCAAGCATGTCTGACCCCAGCACCAACCGTCAAAAGCAAAGAATGCTTTTCTCATTTTCCAATCCCTCCTACAGAGAAACTGAGGCCAGAGGGAGGACCAGCCTCACTGTGGTCCCGCTGCCACTGCCTGAGTCTGGGGAGAAGTCAGCTCCCACCTCCTGCTACCCTTTCCTGGGCTCTCCTGATTCTTGCACATCCCAATGCTGGACAGTGCCAAGGCTGTCTGTCTGGTCAACCACACTGGCAGAACGGCCACCGACCAGCTGAAAACGTTGTCAGGATTCCTCCTAATTCTCCTGCCTTTTCTTCTGAACAGAGCATGGAGCATCCCCCCCCCCGCCCTCTGGGTCCTAATGTGATTATTTGTGTAGCAGAGAAACATATAAATGTACATGACTCTGAATTATGGGGAGTGCCAGGATAGGCTGTATTTAAAACAACAACTCTATTACTCAGAGCTCGGCAAGGCCAGAATAGCATTATCAGGAGGCCTTCTGCTGACGTGTGCTGCGGGATTCCATTTGCTGATGTTTTGGGTCGATTATCCCTTCGTTCGGATCCAACTAGTAATTAGCATTTGGCCTACTAGGTGCAAGGCCCAGGGGTAGGCCTGTGTGAGGGGCGGGCACAAACAGGAATACAACTTTCTGGTCTCAAGAGACTTCCTGCCTTCCTTCCTTGCCTCCCCATCCCCCCCCCTTCTTCCCTCTTTGCTTTTCCCCCTTGTCTTTCTTCCTCCCCTCCCCCATTGCCTACTTCCCTTATTCCAACAGATTTGGGGTCTGATTATGTTCTGGGCACCCTGCTAAGGTATTCACGCAAAGATAAAGCACGATTCCTTTTATGAAGGAGCTAACAAGTTACTATGGTTGAAGGTGTGGGAGCTGGAACGGTCCTGTGTAATCACGCCAACATCTTGTTTTCGAGGTGGACAAGCCAAGTAACCGGAGGAGTGAGTGGACATCCCCCAGGTCACACAGTTGGGAGGGCAGCAGCTTGGGATTAGAATTCTAGAATCCTAGAATCTTTAGACATGGCTCTTTCTATCACAGTGGGCTCAAACCACGTAGTCTGGCCATGCGGGTACATGGCAGAGACGCCTGGGTCCAGCCCGCCAAGGCCAGCTGATGGCAGAACAGTTTCCCGGGATGAGCGAGTCCTAAAACAGGAACTCCATACGGGATCCACTGCTCACTGTCCCCATCTTGCTCCTTCCACCCTTCCCTGCCATGGTCCCCTGAGAACCTCAATAGGAGTCGCAGCCCCCTCTAAGTTTTTGGGGTCGCAGCTCCCTTTATCCCTACCCCCGTGTCCCAGCCAGGCCCACATTTGAGCAATGAAAAGTCCAGGAAGAATTTCACTGCAGTAGGTGAGCTGAAGGTCATGACTGCAAGTGGCGCGTGGCCTTGGTTTTCATGGTTACACCTGCTGCTCTGAGCCCTGTCCCCCGCGGGGGGCTCGGTCCCTCCCTCTTGATGTCTAGGTCTGATCCTGCAACCCAAATCCGAATGCATTCTGCCGCATCCATGCAACGGTTTTCTGACCCCTCAGATTCCCAGAAGACACAGCTATTATGGAGCTCCCACTGCATACAAAGCTCCGTGAGGCACACCAGCGGGGAGACCCCAGGCAACTCAGGGAACCTCTCTGTACCTCGTGCTCCTCTTTGGAAAAACAGGCCTATACTCAGTACTTGCCCGCCAGGCTGTCCTGAGGGCAGTGATAGTGAGCACGCTGGCATAAGTACAAGCTCCAAGGCGTGTGCAAGGCCATGGTGTTCAGAGAGAAATTAGCTATGGTCCCTGGCTGGGGGTCACGCTTGTCGCAGAGCCTACAGAGTCCATTGTGTCTGATCTACCCCTTCCTGCCCCCTGAGTGCCAGCCAAGCACCGTGCTCTGCCATGTCCCCGTCCCTAGACTGGGTGGCTGGCATGTCGCTTGGGAAGGGCCACCATCTGATTTGCCAGAAGGATTCCTGCTCAGGTTCAGCCCCTCACGGCTGGTGCCGGCAACATCAGGAGAAATCAGCCTGAGTGGTTTCCAAAGATCATCTCGTTGACTCTGCACGCCTGACCCTATGAAGCAGATGACAACATGACCTCTGTTTTACAGATGGGGAAGTGGAGGCTCAGAGGGGTTTAGGAATTTGCCCAGTGTCACACCAGTACCGAGTGGCAAAGCTGGGACTCTGGATCCTCAGGCCACCCTCTCTCTCTTTTGTAAAGGAGGTAGTTCTCATCTTGCACCTTTTCTCATCCCAGCTGGCTCCCTGGAAGGCTGTTTGCTCCCGTCACACTGCACCCCTGCAGCAGGGGCGAGGGCTGTCCTCCAGGCTCTCCGGATCTGCCCTCTCCCAAGAAGAGGAGTTTCCAAACAGGCCTTTGCTCTGACCTCCTCCTGACCTTGACCCCCTGGCCTTTCCTCTTGTATCTTGAGGTCCCTCCTTGTAGGATGCAGTCCCACTGTCCTGGGACTCACTCCCGCTGCCCTTTCTCCAGACACACCGCCCTGGGGCCCCCGCCTTTGCAAGCACACACCTTCAGCAGCACCGACGTGGGCCTGCAGGGCTCTCAGCCTGGGGTCCCAGGAACACAGAGGAATGGGGAGAGCCTGTGTTTCGGGCACCCCAAGCCCTGTCAACTGGTCCCCAGGAAAATGTTCCTTGGCCAAAAGCCCCAGAAAATCCCGACATAGGCAACTCCTTGAGTAATCCCAGGATAAGCTAACATTTCCCAGATGTATTTGACGATCGGATTCTTTTTCTTTTTCTTTCTTTTTTTCCGCTTTGTGACTCCAGGTAACATAACAGAGAACTTCCGGGGCCAGCCCTGATGGGAAGCAGCACACTGATCTCACCTGTTCAAATTGTCTCCACCTCTGCTGACGAATTCAATTAGTCCTTCAAGGTCCCATTGGAAGTCCGCCCCTTCCAGGAAGCTTTCCTTGATTCCTACAGCTAGACACCATCTTTCCCTACTGGGAGCCTTAACGCCAAGGATTTTTGGGAGCAACTCTGCCACAGACGCTGGGTGGCACAGAGCCTGAGACGGACTCTGGAGTCCCGTGAGAGTTTGTGTCCCAATGTTACCCTCTCAGGCGCTGGGTGACCTAGGACAAGGTTACTCAACTTCTCTGAGCTCCACGTGTAACCGCGTCCTCACCTGCACCACAGGATAGTAACAGAACCCGTCTGCGCTGTTTTCACAGAACAGCACATGGGAACGCGCGGCACATAGTATGCAGTTAATGAATGGAAGTTGCTACTATTACTGTTGTTGATGACATTATCGCCATTAAGAATGTTGATGCCTGTGTGCTGAGTTGAGTTGCAGTCCGTGCCGGGACGTAAAGGGCCACTCGGAGGGCGACCTCCTCTCAGCTCCCCTCTGCCCCCTGTGACGGGCTTGGGGCTGAGGGACGCTCTGGCACGTGAATAGTGAATGGGATGTTTCGCGCCTTGAGTCAGCTCCAAGAAGGAGGTCGAGTTGGGAGACGAGAGCAGGGAGCTGTCAAGGCCTCCCTCCCTCCCCACTGGGGTAGGAAGCCCAGAGGCTGGCGTGGGGTTAATGAGTCTCTCTCTCCCTGTAATATTCTGACAAATGGACCCTCCCTACCCTGCTCCTCCACGGATCCTCTGGTCCTTTCTCTGGCTGCTTCCTGCCTGGTGGGGACCTCCGAGCAGGCCATTATTCCTTAATTACTGGCTAAACGCTCTCATTTGTTCTCTGTTTGTCAGCTGTGAGCCGGGCTGGGGCAGCGGAGAGAACTTCGAGATGCCTCATCGAGCTCTGGCTTCAGGGAGGAAAGCTGCCCGCATGTCCTTCCTCTCTGAAGACGGAGTGGCTCCCGGAGCTGGGGTTGGCCGCTCTCCCCGCCACTGTCTGCCCTTCCGTCTTGGCTCTCCTCCTTGCTTTTCTCTTTGGTGTCTTTCCCTGTCTCGGTCTTGGCCTCTCTGCTCCCCCTCGCCTGGTGCGGTAGGATGAACCTGGACCCTGCACGCGTGAAAGCCGGGATCTGAACTCCGGTCTCCCTCTGGCCAGCCGGGCGACCGGACGTCCGCATGGGGACATGCAGGACGGGCGGAGCGGCGGCGCGGGCTTCACGGCAGTGCGGGGAGGAGCAGGCGGGGGCGTATTGCCCACTGCAGTTGTGTGTGTTGTGCAATGACTCACTGTAATTACAGTTTCGTCCCAAGCTGAGGTCCACACGGATGACGTAGATTCAGAAGGCGAGAGTTCTGCCTTTGCAGTAACGCTGTTGAAACATCTTCTCCTTGTTCTTTTCCCTGGGTGGAAAGTCAGCTGGCTAGAAAATAGCTAATCCAAAGTGCAAGTGCACCCACGGCCAGGGGCTGGTTGGTTGGGCATCCCGCCGGGTCAGGAGGAACACTGAAGCTGCTGCAGTTTGGGTTCTGTGGGAAGCCAGCGGCGGGGGGCGGTGTGCGGGATGGATCTGAGGGGCTGCTCGCGGGAACAGCACCCGTGGGAAGGAGAGGAAGGAAGCAGGACTGGCCAGAGGGAGTACCTGAGCTGGAACACGGTCCCCCATGGCCTTGGCTGGCCAGAGCCGGGATGGCTCTTCAGAGTCTGCCCACGTTGGGTGTGCTGTGCCTTTATACCCATGTACCCACCAGTCGAGGGTGTGGGCCACCCTGCAGGGGGGCCGAGACTTGGGAGAGGTGACTCCTCAGCCAAAGCCACCCCTGAAGGGGGCTGACTGTCAGGGTTTATCTGCAGATAGCCTTCCCAGCAGCTGGGACACCAAGCCTTTGCTCCTTCCTGAGGACTGTCCAGGAGGCACATGACAGAGATGACTACAGAAGTTCCTAGAATGTCTTGTCTAGTCTAGTGCTGACCCAGCCATGCTGGGACCCAGTTCTGCTTCTCCTGACTCTGGTCTTCCCAGCCCAACTTGCTGTTCATTGCAGCTTTTGTCTTTAGGGTCCCGATCCGCCCGTCCCCCCCCTTCAGACTCAACAGAGACACAGGACGTGGCTTCGAAGGACCCAGGCATTTTTCTACCCTTGCCTCTTTTGGCTTCACCCTGCCTCCAGTGACCCCTCTCTGGAGAAAGGACATAAGCCCTTTCATCAGTCAGCTCCTGGATTCTTGCTCTTATGGAAGGGAGCCATGTCACCAATCACACAAAGCAGCAGATAATGCAAAATCATTTACATTTGTCCTTCAGTGGCGTTATGTGATTACAAGGGAATGGGAGAAGCACGGTGGGATTAAGTGTGTGCCCTCTGGATTCTGCCTGCTGAGTGTGTATCTCAGCTCTACCACTTACCAGATGCACAACCTTGGAAAAAGTACGACACCAGGCTGTGCCTCAGTTTCCTAATCTGTAACAAGGTGGGTTTAATAACGGTACCTATCTTGTACAGCAGCTGTCAGCATTAAATGAATCATTACAACATGTCAAGCCCTTGGAACGGTGGCTGGGACACAGGAAATGCTCCATAAATCCCAGACAGTAGCCAGTGGACAGGGCATTGGAGAAGGGGACCCAGCCCCAGGGACAGTCGTACCTCCCCATCACAAGTGCATTTCCTCTAAAGGACAACAAACAGCATGAACTCTGTCCACTGTTGTCTGCCAGGCCTCCTGGCAAGTTAGGATCCCCAGTGCACCAAGTCCAGGGATTCTGGGGTATCTGTCTTGACCCTGGCAGGGCAGCAGAGAAAAGGCTGAAGGAGCCAGCGAGAGGAAAATCTGCATCTTGAGTCACCTTCAACAGGCTCATGTACTTGGGGGGCGGGGGAGGGCTGACAATCAGAGTGAGGCTGTTCTCCCTGCTCTGGAACACTCCTTTCTTATCTGTGAGGCAAGGGGTTCCTGGCCAGGCTCTAGCAGGCTTTAGGTCTTGGTGGGTCTCTGGGCACAGAGGCCGTGGATCCCAGGGGCCAGCAGATGGCACCCTCTCTCCTGTGTCTGCCCTCGGGGCAATGTTTCCCAACTGGCAGGCCCTCAAGGACAGGTCTGAGATCTCTAAGGCCTCTGCAGTGAGGGGAGTTCTTGAACCCTGAGCATCTCTGCTCTCCCCACCATCCCTCCCTACCCACCTCGCCAAGCCCCAGCTCTCTGGCTCTCATCATGGCGGATGGGGCCAGCCCTACGCCCTGGAGATGGAGGTTTGCCCTGCTTTTCTGTCTGACCCCTGTTACAGCCTGGATCTGTGGTATTTCACAGACACCGTCCTCATGCCCAGGTCTGCACTGCAGGGCTTGGCGAGCAACGGGACCAGTCGCCGCCTCCCCACCCCCACCCTGGCCATCTCCTGCTGCAGGTGCACGGCGCTCTGAGCTGCCACACACAGTAAAGCAGCTAAGCGAGGCAAAGCAGTGGGGTAGATGGGAAGGAGTTCCTGCAGCCTGGGGTCCTGTCTGCGGCCCCAGGTCTTTCCTGGAGGGGCTGGTGTTTGCTGGGAGCTGGAGGTGATGCTCTTTGAGTCACAGGAGATGAGGAAGTGGAAAGCGGCCCTGAGACATGAGGGAGTGGATAACTTCACAATTATTACCAAGCATTTACTCTGTGCCGGGCACATAGCGAACCTACAGCCAGTGAGGCAGGTACTACTACCACGCGGGAGTCAGTGGTCAGCGGTGAAAGCATTTACGGAAGGTCACGTAGCTAAGAAGTGGCGAGAGCATCTGTCTGACTTCGGAAGTGAGTTAGACCGTGTGATGCTGTGGGAAGGAGCCTCAGGCACGAGTCAGCCCCTCAGTTCTCTTCTGCCCCCAAACAGCAGTCCTGCGACCTTGGACGAGGCACTTCCTCTCCCTGGACCTCAGTTTCCCCATTTGAAAATGGAAGCACTGGACTAGCATGCTCTCGAAGGATCCTTCACCGTTAGGAGTCCACGAATAGACTTTCCCTGGCATTAGAGCTTTTTAAAAACTGTGTGCAAGAACCCGCATATGGGCAAGCCCGGCCTTATGTACAAATGAAGTAGGTGGCAGCCTGCACGGCGTGAACAGTGCTGCTGGGAGGGGCCCTTGCCCGGAATATCTCCGTCGTTCATCCTGCTGCCAATGCGCCCGGAGTCCCATCGCTCTAGAGTCGTGCCTTCTGCGCGTCCCTATCTCCCAACGCCAGGACCAGGGTGGGCGGGGGAGGGCGGGCGGCTAACAGGTTTGGTCCTCTCCTTCTGGGAGGAAGAGTGCTTTCGTTTTGATGAGCATTGAAAGGAGTTTGCATTTCCTGAGTTCAAAATAATTCTCCTACGGGTGAGAGAAGGCTGCTCAACACCAACTGGGAGAACAGGGGGGCTTCTCCCTTCAGCTCACCTATGGAGAGGGCAGGGGGGAGGGCAGGGGGAGCATGCTGGCTGCTTTAGGAAGCATCCCTGGTTTGGGGTCCAAGTGGACCTGGGTTCAACTCCTGACAACTGGCGACCTTTGGGGTATGCTCTGACTTCCTCCCTCCCCATGGCCAGTCCCTCACTTCTCTGCAACTCAGCTGCTAGAATGTCTTCTCCCAGAGGAGGCAGGAGCCAGCCCGGCACCAGCCCCACCAAATGAGCATGTTCCCAGGGGGTGCCCGGAGGCTGGCACTGGGGAAGTGCCACACCTCTCCCCTGGATCCTTCTGGCAAGCCCAGCTCTACACCTCTCCCCTCCCTTTCAACAGTCTGTCAGCTGCTGATGGACGGGAAGCTGTCATCCTCTTCCCACATCCAACATTGCCACCATGTCCCCCACCCGGTCCCCTCCTGGCTCCAGGAAGCTGGGAAGCCATTCCTGATGAGGAAGTACCCCGGAACATCTGTGAACCACGGCTAGCAATAACGTCTGCCTTACACAGCTCTGCCGCACGGGCGGGGTAATGTGCTGGCACGGAACGGGTGCTTGATGTGTCTTGGTGACACCCCAACCATTTCTGTTCTTAAGGCTCCTGTGTTTTTGAGCTAAAGACAAACCTGGGGATCGGGCCAGATGGGGACCGGATCCTTACTCCCCATAACTTCCTGGTACACTTTGGCCCCGGGGACTTCAACACAGATCAAGCACCACAGTCCCTAAATGACAGGGCTATGGCTGCACGATCCATGAGTGGCACACAGTAGGTGTTCAACTGATGGTGCCAGACTCAGGAGAATACCCAGGTGCCTCCTGGGGCACTTCTGGCCTTCGGGGGGTCTGGCTGGTCTCCGCACTGCCGTCTGACCTCATCCCTGCTACTTTCCCTCTGGCTCATCTGCTTTTACCCCACGGACCTTCCTGTTCTCCCTGGAACATATGGCCATGCTCCTGCCTCTGGCTTTCAGCCCTTGGGGCTCCTCTTTCTGGAAGGCCTTCCCAGATATCTCACTCCCTTCCTAACTCTTTATGTGTGACCTCAGCAGGAAGGACCCCCCTACCCCCAACACCAAGGACCCAAGGGAAATGAACACCCCCTCCCCCACTGACCTCTCTCTTCCACCACCCTGTGTGTTTCTTTATCTGCTTAGGGTGAAAGCCAAGTTGCAGGGGTGGCAATTTTCACAAGACTTGCTGGCTGTTGTACCCTCGGCCCTTAGAACAGCGAACGGCACATAGTAGATGCTCAGTAAACATCTGTGGGGTGAATGAATGGATCCGTGAATGCATACACGGTGGGTGAGAATTTGCTCATATTCATTATTTCCCAACACCAGTGCTCCAGATCTCGAGGGTACCAAAGGCCGTGCAGGGATTCCAGAGTTATTCTCAATGGCTCAAAAAGAGTAAAGGAGACCAAGTATTTACCTGGGATTAAAGCCACACTGACAAGAGCTTGATAAACGAAGTGCGTTCCATAATACTTCATTCGGTAAACATTAACTGAGCACCTACTGTAGGCGAGGCACAATGCCAGGTGTTAAGATTATGACACTGAGAGACACAGAGTTTGTGCTTTTTGGAGCTCACGGTATCCCTGGGGAGTGGACAACTTGTATGGAGTGGGGTCTTGGGTGCCTGCATTGACAGGGTCTCTGAGTCTGCTTTGGATGGTCCTGCATTGAGAGCAAATCTCTGCCGTGCTCTGCCCTGAGAGGGAATCATCCCTCATCCTGCTACACCCCAGCCTCCATTTTCTGTCTACAGGGTGATCCTTAAGACCCTCTCCAATTCCTATATTCCATAGTTTACTGGGAAGAGCTCAGGGACACAGAGGCATTGGGTGCTCCTGATCCTAGAGGAGGCTGGGACACTGAGGACAGCTCACCACTGGGGTCAGATGAGGGTAAGCTGAGCCCCAGGCCCTCCCTGCTGCCCTCTATGTGGGGAGAAGGCTCTTTTCCCTCATCGGCATCCTAGCACTGCATGCCCAGAGCTGCTTTCCCCCAAGTGGTGAAAGCCAGGCTGAGTGCCAACTCGTTAGGAATAGCTTCCCGGCTTCCTGGAGCCGGGAGGGGGCGGGGTGGAGGACGTGGTAGCAATGCTGGGTGGGGGAAGAGGCTGACAGCTTCCTGTCCATCAGCTGCTGACAGACGGCTCAAAGGGAGGGGAGAGGAACAGAACTGGGCTTGCCAGAAGGATCCAGGGGAGAGATGGCAGCATTTCCCGGGTACCAGCCTCCGGGCTTCTCTTGGGAACACACCACCCCAGTGCGGATGCCGCTGGGGGCTGGTTCCCACCTCCTACATTCCACAGCCCATGTGTGCTGAATCCTGCAGTAAAGGATTTGCCTTGGGGAGGGAAGCAGTCAGAGCGAAGCATGAAAGATCTTCACCGGAAGGGGGTGACAGTCTCTATAGAGCCCCATCCCCCCCAAAAGCAAGAAGTGTTTAAGTCAGATACCAAGAAGGACATCCTGACATGGCCAGAGCTTATATCATCAAAGAGGAGTGTGGATACCTTCCTGGAGATTGTCCTTCCTGATTTCTGAATCATCTGTATGAATTCTCATTCACTCATTCATTCAACCTTACTTAGCTTACTATGGGCCAGGGCTGAAGGGTGGAGAAATAGAGATAAATAAGACAAAGTCCTTTCTCTTAGGGAGTGAGACAGCTAACTGTAACACACTGAAGCTGCTTGCGCCATCAAAGAGGGGCTGATGAAGACAACAGGAGTTAGAGGAGAAAGAAGAGAAGACATTGGGGCCAGGAGGATCCCAGGAGGCTTCCTGTAGGAGGTGGAATCTGCACTGGGCCCTGTAGAATGTCATATACCCTGGAGGAGAGGACAATATGCACGAAGACCCAGAGGTGGGAAGGTGCAAGGTACAGGTAGAAGTGGCAGGGGCACCACATGGCCGAGGGAGATCTGGGTGTCAGGGAAGCCTGAGTCACCTGACCCGCATCTGGTCAATCAGTATAGTCCCTTCCTCTGGCTACAGGATTGGCTCCAGAATGGCATGTGATCCAAGGTGGTGCAATGAGAACCAGCCATGGGACCCTTACATAATCACCTCCATAGCTCATGTTACTTACAACCAAGGGGATCTGTCTTAGCTTAGGCCACTTATAACAGAACACCATCGACCCAGTGGCTTACACAACAGACCTTTACTTCTCCCAGTTCTGGGGCTGGAAGTCCTACATCAGGGTACCAGATGGTTCTATCCCCGAAAGAGCCCTCCTCCTGGCTTGCAGGTGACTTGTCTCCTTACATGTCCTTACCTGGCACAGAGCAGTGAAAGCTCTGGTCCCCCCATCCCTTTATGAGGACACCAATCCCATCATGGGGGCTCCACCTCCACGACGTCAGCTAAACCCAATTATCTCCAAAGTTCCAGCTCCAAATACCATCCCCTGAAAAATGAGGGCTGTAACATCTGAACTGGGGAGGGACACAAGACTTCTGTACATACCAGGGTTATCTTATGCAATGCTCTCTTGGGAGATGAGAGAGAGATGTGGGTTTAAGCTCCAGTCTGTCCCATACTCACTGCGTAGTCCCGGACGCACTCCCTGCCTCCCTCTGGGTCTCAGTTTCCGTGAGTGTAGAATAAGGAACCCTAGCGAGATGAACTTTGAAGCCCTGCCAGCTCTTCCACTCTGACGTCATACATCTCTCCCGCCACCTGCTCTCCAGCCTTGATGCCGCCATCTTGTGTGGGGGCGGCGGGGGTGGGGCGGGATTCTGCAGAATATCTGATCACCTTGCCTGCACGTCCATCCAGTAACAAGATTGGGGGCACATTTTTTGGATGAGATTTTGCATCTGGAAAGAAGCTGAAAGCCTGCCAGGTTGTCAGGCTCCAAGAGGCCAGGCACTCTGCATGGTCCTCAGCACAGCGCAGCCTGAGCCCGGGATGTGGAGGCCCGGGGACTCTGGCTCTCCCGCCGTCTCCCCCATCTCTGTTCTCCGTTAAGACCAGGAAGTTCATTATTTCCCTGACTGGCTTTTCTGGCAAGACTCAAATTAATTTTCCATCTCTCCCCCTCTCCCAAGCCTCGCAATCATTAAATGCCAGGGAAAGTTAAATAAACAGCTGATTTACAGACGCATTTTCTTTCTTTCTTCCTTTCTTTTTTTTTTTTTTAAAGCTGGAACCTCTATTAATCAGCTGTGCCGAGAACAGCCTGATGAAGCCGTTGGTGCGCCCTTCATATGAGCAAGCCTGGGGTCAGGGGGCCTAGAGACTGGCAAGAGGCTCCTCATCAGGAACTAAAAATAACACAGGCTCTGGCTGTCCCTCTGCCCGCCCCCACCCCACCCACAACGAGGTCCAGGGCTAGGCCTTTTCTGTATGGAGGACTAAGACAGGCCTGTCCCCACCCCCTGAGTCTCCCCACTGCTCTGAGCTGCAGGGGATTTTTACAGATAATGTCACTCAACTCCACCACTGTATAGAGACTCGGAGAGGGAAAGGGAATTGCCCAGGGTCACACAACGGGGCTAGGACCAGAACCCTGAATCCTAGTTTGGGGCTAAGGGAGAAAGAAGTTTCCAGATTGAAATGTCTTGGAGAATCAGACAAGAAAAGGAAGCACATGACATCTCCTGGCACCATCGGAGGGTCGCAGAGAGGTCATGCACGGGTTCACTCTTGGGCACACAGGTGCACGGATACACATTCACCCGCAGACACCCCCCCCCCCCAGGGGCACACGCCTGTGGGCACACTTGCACATGGACCTGGCTCCTGACCAGCTTCTCTTTTTCGCCCTGGAGGGCAGAGTGATTTTGTCACCTCCCTGGACCGAGTCCCTCCATCCACGATCCCTTCCGGGATTGTCTTGGCTGGGTGGAGGACGTTTGCCCACCTGCCTTCCGTCCCACTCGATCTGGTGCCCTGAGGCCCTGTGAAATGGTTTGCACTGTCACTGTGAGACCGTCCCAGCAAGGATCTCACTGCACAGCGCTCACAACCTTGGGTCCCCGTCCTTCCTCTCCGCTTAATGTCCGGTGACTCTGGGACCCTTGAGACTCACTAAGGATGGTGAGCTCTCCTTCTGTAAAGTGGAGATGAAAGTTCCTACTTTCCAAAGCTGTGACAAGGATTACAGGCAAGGGTTTATATAGCCCCTGCTCCTGGATTTGTTCAGCAAACACGTGTCAGTGACCCAGGTCCCAAGAGGTGCTCCTGCCTGAGCCCATAGTAGATGCTTAGTAAACGGAAGGAATTGTCCGTATCTGGCCATCAGGTGTGGCCTGAGCAATTGTCTTCTGCCGGGTGCAACTAGCTAGACTCCTGGGTGTCTCCAGGGGGCAGCCCAGGATGGCAGGGGAGACAGACCGTTAAGAAACTTATTCCCAGTGATGGGAGAAACACTCGAAATATGAAACGATGGTCACGACCAAATTCGAGCTCACATATCTAGACGCTTCCTATGTGCCCAGGGGCTCTGCTAAGGGCTTCGTCGCTTTGTCTTAATAAATTCTCAAAACAACCCAGGAGGGGAGCGGTGGTGTTGCCTTCATTTTACAGGTGAGCAAGCTGAGGTACAGAGATGGTTAGTAACTTGCCGGGGGTCACGCAGCTGGTGGTGGGGGGTGGTGAAAAGGTCAACGGAAGCCCCGAGGAAGGGTTACTAAGCCCAGAGGGGGAGATAGACGGGGAAGCCCCTTCTAAGAGGAGAGCCTGAAGGTGGCCCTTGAACCCTGCGATCGCTCTGCCCTCTAGAGAGCCATCCACTTCCTGACCCAGGAGGGGCAGTCATGTGACCCATCTCCCCTGGCCCTGGCTGATTGGGCCGGGACGGGCACCTGACCAAGGAGCTGGGCCAATCAGACTCTTGCTCTCAAGAATTTAAACAGGCGGAACCGGAGGACAGGAGCCACAGCGTGTGAAGCTTGGGGGGGTCCTAGGGGAGCTAATGCAGCGGAAGGAAGCTGGACGAGGCAGGTCCTGAAAGACCTAAGACCCGCAGAGCTAAGAAACAGCAGTCGGGTTTGGGACTGGGTAGGAAAGAGTGAGAATGAATCTGGTTTGGACGGATTTGTTCCCGTTTCTGAGTTCTAGGGGCCCAGGGGTTCATGGGGGCCCCCTCCCAGCCTGATAATCAAGCCCTCTTAAGTGACGCTACAGTGGGCTTCGGTTTCTTGCCACCAAACAATGCCAGCCTAAGACAGGCAAGCGGATGCGTCTACGCCAGCCGGGGGCGGGGGCGGGGGCGGGGGCGGGGCGGGTGGGGGGAGAAAGGGCAGAGGCGGAGTCGGGGAGAGGCGCTCCCTCCTGCGAAGCCTGCAGGCTGGAACTGAGCGGGGAGGCGGTTTCGGGGAGGGGTGCTGAGAACAAACAGCACAGAGCCAGCGGGCCGCTCTGCCTCGGAGGAGTTGGTGCCCAGATGTTGATGGGGCTGGTCCGTTCGTGAGGCTGCTGGGCCCTCTGCCTTGGAACAGAGGCCCCGGAGCTCATTTTCAGTCAGGCCCTGTCCCCAGCACACAAGCAGAGTTAATTAAACATAGCCTTCCCTTCTGCAAGGAAATGGAAAGCAACCTCCTGTTAGAACAATTAGTACTTACAGCCCCGCCCCCCCGTCCCTTCCTCCCTCCTTCTCTTAATACCTGGCCTTCATCATCTCAGAATCTGCTTCCGGCCCACCAGTTAGCCCTAAGAAGCCAAGAGGAAAGGAGGGGAGAAGGGACAGGTGACCCGTTTATCCCTCCTCGGGCACAGGGAGACTTTACCTTTCGATGAGGATCTGACTGGCCACAGAGCCGGAGTAGAGAGCCAGGCCCCTGTGTTGCTGGGAGGTGTCCTAACCTCTCTGCTGTCTCGTCCATATCACAGGGATCCTATGGCCTCACAAGACTCAGCATCCAATGAGATCTGGGAAGAGAAAGTGTCAAGCCCAGGGCCCGGCATGAGTGCTTCTTCCCTCCCTCCCTCCTACTGCCAAGGTAGGTGGGGCTAGGGACCTGCGATCCAAAAACCTTGCTGTGTGATGTCAGGCTGGTTACTTGGTTTCTCTGGGCCTCGGTGAAAGGGAAGGCTATGGGCACCTCTGTGTAAAGCACGTTCCCCAGAGAGCTGGAAGGTGGGCGGACAGACGGGAGAGCACAGGGGTACGGGGCCTGTGATCTGGCCTAAGACCGCGTGCATCCCCTCCGAGCCGGCTCTCCCGTTTCCTGGCGGTACCAGCTTGAGGAAGGGGTTGACTCCCCATGCCTCAGTGCACTTGCGGGATGGATGGAATCGCGGCGCCGGCAGCATGCAGAGCAGCGCTTAGTCCACAAAGAACCCTTGGTAAGTATCAGCTATTGTTCTTCTCACAGTCTTATTTTTAGTCCAGCCCAGCCCCTGCCTTCAGAGACACTGCAGCCAAGCCCCAAAGCCCGTTCTTGGAGGATGAATCTGAGTTGCCATCAAAAGCGACTCCGGAATGAAGAGTCACCGCCTTGGCCAGCTGTGTTCATGTCTGAGATCGGGAAGGGTCAGGAGGGCTTGTTGGCGTCCTGGTTTCATCCTCCTTAAACCAGAGCTACTTCAGCTCAACAGGCTGGGGCATCAGGAGGGCTAAGTACCCCGAGTTCTTGGTGTGTGGCCCTCCCTTCCATCCACTGGCACTCACTAGTGACGGGGGGACCCTGCCACCTTGAAAGTCCTCGGCAAACTGGGGGTACTGTTGGACACCTGCCGCATGCAGGTCTCATGCCGGGTGCCAGGAACGGACGCCGGAGTCAGAGCTGGAGTTGCCTGCTGTCGGCGAGGAGGGGCAAACCGGACATGCATTAAACTAAGCGGTGGTTTGGGCTCTGGGATCTGATGAGGAATCCTTCCCAGGGGGTAATACAGCCAGCAGAGTGGGGAGGCACAGGTGCAAGCGCCAGACGGGCTGAGAGACGGGACAGGAGCTTCCCAGGATGGGATAATACAGCCTCGCTTAGGGCTTGGCTCTGACACAGCCGTTGTGCCCGGAAGTGCATCCTGGGGTCTAACCTGAATCCTTCCTGCTGCATCAGGATCTCCCCCGATCCCCATCCTCCTAATAACAGACCATGGGAGCTCGGGGCCAGCTTGGCAAATTTAAGGTCTGCTAACAGACAGTGAGAGACTTTCCTTGTGGGACTCAGAAATAGCTTGGAAAATAACTCCCAAAGCAGATCGGGCTGTAGTGGAAGGCCTGGCCCTTCCAGCCTTCCGTGGTTACTCCTTTACAGGGGCAACACTGACGAGGTGGGTTAGCACCGGCAGTGCTGGACAGCTGAACACCCAGACTATTGTCACTAAGATCAGTCTCACCACTTTA
The DNA here is from genome assembly GCF_963455335.1 of Martes martes. Taxonomy (NCBI): domain Eukaryota; kingdom Metazoa; phylum Chordata; class Mammalia; order Carnivora; family Mustelidae; genus Martes; species Martes martes. The sequence goes on along the minus strand of NC_137891.1, from coordinate 178,880,264 downwards.
CACCTTTGAGGTGGGCTGTCATTTTTAAAAAAGACTTTTTCTTTTTTAGGGTTTTGCTAGAGATGGGGTCTGGACATACCCTGAATGGACAGACTTGTCTTTAGTCTTAGATCTATACCTCGTCCCCAAGCCACTAATTATCACTGAGCGAATGATCGATGAACTTGGCTGAGCTGTCCAAAGCTGGAATGGTTGGGGCAAGCTGCCTGCAAATACAGCTTCAAAATCAGCTCCAATCGGAGGAAAGTGACATTTTGATCTTAAAAAGGCTGGTGAGCAGAAAGTCCCTTTGGAGCAGGACACGTCTCTGAGGATAGAGACACCAAAAGAGCGGCGAGGTCCTGGCCGCTAAGAAGCTGACATTCTAGTTGGGAGAGGAGACATACAAGCAGCACATGAACCCTCCAGCCCCTGACCCCCGGCAGTTCCCCCATGGCAGGTGTCACCATCTACCTCCCTGTGAAGTTCATTGTCTTGTGTGTTGTCCATCCCCACGCTGTGGGCGGGGACTTGGTCTTGTTCACGGCTGCATCCCGAGTACCCAGCCTAGTCCCAGACACGGAGCAGGTGCTCAAAAAACACATGCTGAATGAACAGATGTGTGAATGAAGGCAGGTCGGATGGCCTTAGCAAGGCTTTCCTGGGGTATGGGATGGCCACAGGGGTCACTCGGGCTCTGGATCTGTGGGCACGTGTCTCCCGGCAGGGTGGAGACCCCCGCCTCCTCCCTCGCTCTGGGATCCTCTGTCTGGCCCACCCCTGACTCTGTACCTTCTCCCACCACCCAGCCTGCCTGGGCTGATGGAGGAGGAGAGCCAGTAGCCGCCCTTGGCCCAGCTTGGTCTGGGTGGTCAGCTTCCAGATGTTATCTCTGCTCTCCCATCCTGGAACGCTGAGTGGTGGAATCTGCTCCAGCCTCCCCGCCTCTGCCCTTGTCTTCTGGACAAATCCTATGCCTGTCAGTGTTCGTATCCACAGGCTTATTCCCCAAGACATACTTGGGCTTCCATCCACCACTCACCAACATGAGACCTTGGCCAAATGACGGTGTCTTATTGAGCATCAATTTATTTATCTATAGAATGAAAATAATAGTAAAAATACTAATTGAATCCCATTATTTTGCAACAAGGTTTGGTGAGATAATGCATGCGAAGCACTTGGTACCGTGCTCAGCACGTAAGTAATCTATACCTTCTACTTGGTATTTTAGCTGCCACTCTTGTCATTATTATAATCTTCAATTTTTATGTGTTGGGCACTTAGTAGGTGCCAACAAATCAAGCAGTACTTAGCCTCTTGCTCTCTTTAAAAGGCAGAGCTTTTATTTTGTCGTTGTTATGAGGGTGATTACCGTAAGGATTTGGATTCACCTGTTTCGGCTAACCCAGAGTTTACCCTTCTGGGCGAAAGTCTCCCTCTGTCCATTGCTAGAAGAGCTCTTCTTGTCAAATCAATATTGACCAGAGGACAGTCCTGGCCAACAAGTGTTCAGAGTCCTCCCACACCCCTTATCTATCTGCATGCGACGGGAGCGAACATCAGAGCCCAGAGAGGTTTGGTGCGTTATCTAGGGTCACACAGCGTGCCGATCCAACCCACCCCCTGCCCCCAGCCTCTGGCTGAGGGCTCCAAGTGCCAGGCTGCTGTCACCACCACCACCACCACCATTAATTGTCATCATCTACGTGTGAATGGCATGCTTAAGTCTTCTAGTCATTTCTGCAACCTTCTTCTCTCATGATCCTGTAACAGCCCCAGGAGCTGGGCAGAGAAGGTCAGGGTGGGGCAAGATCAACCCAACATTACTGCCATTTTTCAAAGGTGAAAGCTGAGACTCAGAAGAGACTCAGCCTGGCCTAAGGTTACACAGAGGGAGCAGCTCCCCGATGCCCCGCCTGGTTCTCCAGCCTACAGAGCAGGGCATCGCTGGCGTGAAGTCCTGGTCTTGTTACCTCGTGCCGGTTGCCTCCAGCCCCACAGCTGCCCTCCAAGCCCAGATCCTGCAGCCCCCAGCTGAGAGCCCTCGAGGGGGTGGCCTGCCTCTCTTGCAGGAGACCTCAGAAACAGTTTTAGGGACCCAAGACCCCTGGACACCAACAGGCAATGTCTTTTTTTTTTTTTTTTCCTTCTCTTGCGGAGCAGAAGAGATTTATAGCTTCTGACTCTCGACCCTGCTTTGAACCAAGTTGCACAAAAATAATAGGCATCCCTTCCTGGAAGACAGACGGTGTCTCTGTAATGGGAGGCAGGAGCCCAAAAGCCTGGCGACTTCCCTGGGAAAAGTTTCTTCTTATTTAGAAATCACCTTGGGGGTTTTAAAAAATGGAATTCGTGGAAGAACAGGGTGAAATTTGTCATGGCGACTTCACAGTGTGTTAAAGCACCTGGGATTTTCAGGTTGTTCAGGGCCCATCACTTCTCTCCCGAGGAGGGCAATGTACGAGGTCAGACCAATCCCCCACACCTGGAAGATGCACTTGAATCCATCCCCGCAGCTCGGGGACCCCCCTCCTTGACTGATGGGAGTCACTGGCTCTGGGGCCCCGAACCCACAAGGCTCTGATGAGGATTAAGTGAGTTGGTGCAGGTAAAGCACTTGGAAGAGTGCCCAGCACCTGGCGGACTCCGCGGAAGTGTAAGCCATTGTTACTCTTACTCAAGGCATCCATATAACGTTAGGTGGAGGGTAGGAGGCGCGTGTGTAATAGAGCAATCCTTCAGTGTGCTGGAGGGAATCACAGGAGAATGAGACCCGTTCGGTCGCTGTCTCTCAGTGTCCCGAAACTTGCATCTCATTGCATTTAAAAGGAAAAACAGTTAGGACGGCAAGACAAAGCTGGGTCTGACCCAGAGAAGGGGGCCTCTGAGAACAGATTCTTGAACATTGGTCCAGGGAGAAGACAGCCCAGAAGCAGGGCTCTGGCGCCAAGGCCCATTTCACAAACCAGCTGTGTCACTGCGCCACAAAACGCCCCAGGCCCCTGGGCAGCAGGTCGTTGGGGGTGCCACACCCGCCGGGAGCAGCGGGGGCCTGAGCTTGAACAGCAGGGACATGATGGGCATCTGCCCAGGGGGCGGAGGGTCTGGACTCCCCAGGGAAGGGTCCTCTCTGAGCCTGAGGGCTTCACCTGGTGTCCAGACGCTTGAATGGATGAGCCTGTTCTGGAAGATCTAGCCACTGGTCCTTCCCTGAGTTGGAGGACCGGTGGTTACATCACCTGCAAGATCAAAGCCACCTCTGTCCCCACTGGTCCTGCCTTCTGTCTGTTCTTATCTCGCCCAGAAAAGGTCTAGAAGAGGCCCCCGGGGCTGCAGATGATATTGCCACATGGACCCCTTCCCACCTGCGCCCCACCGCCTGGTGTCCAAAGGTGGGGCAGCCTCCATCTGGTTCCGGGCAGGAGGCTGGGCCACAGAGCAGCGACAACAGTGCTCATTAGACCCGTGTCCCTAAAGCACTTACTAGGCACTGGGCAAAAAGGGTGGGATCTCTGTTAATGCCTCAAGTAATCCCTTGAGGGTGCTGGGACAACCCCATTTTCCAGAAAAGAAAACAGGCTCCGAGAGGGAAAATAATTTGTCCTGAGTCATGGTTTGAAAGAGGCAGAATCAGAATTTGAACTGAGCTATGTGTGATTCCATTCTTAACTCCCACACTGCTGTGTGCTTTATAAAGCGGGACGTAAGTCAGTTTTCTTTTTAATTAATAGATCCACTCCTCGTCTTCTTCCTTCCTTCCTTCCTTTCCTCTTTCCCTCCCTTCCTTCCTTTTTACAGATTCCAAAGTTTTCCCACCCATTAACTTACTGGATCCTATGAGGAAAACTGGGGGATTGCCTCCGCATTTTCACAATGAGGGAACTGAGGCCCAGAGAGGTAAGGTGATGTGCCCCGAGTGGGAGCGGGGAAGCCGGGGCTCCTGCCTCCTGTCCCGGCATGCTGGGCTAGAGGCGGCTGTGCGTCTGGGAGAAGCCACTGGGGTGTTCTGCCAACAGAAGCAATGATTATCATAAACTCATTTCCCAGAGTATCATTCCCCTTTTTTTCAGAGATTGGATTTCCGTCGTTACTGAGGGCCACGTTCCCCAGCCCTCCACTACCACCTTCAGTTCTGGAGCGCCCTCCCTCTGCTGCAATTTAACCAACTTATTCATTAACTGCTGTGTGCCCAGAAGGTATTTATATCAACGGCGCAATTGGAAATTCAGCTGCACTTGAAGTGTGGGTAACAAGCTGATGACCAGCTTGGGGATGGGTGAGACCCGGGGAGCCTGCTCTGCCAGGCCTCACCTTCCCAGCCCCGGCGGCTCTGGGAGCGGAAGCCTTGGGAGGCAGGGGGCTGACACACGTGAGTGCTATCACTGTCTTGCTTCACATTTTCACTGGTTCCCTACCACCTAGCCAGCCTTCTTCCTTTCTTCCTGTCTCCCTCCCTCCCTCCATCCTTTCTTCCTTCCTTTGTTCTTTCTTTCCATTAGTCCATCTTCCCTTCCTCCCTCCCTTCTTTTCTTCTTTCCTCTCCTCCTCTCTTCCTCTCTCCCTCCCCTCCATCCATCCATCCTTCTTTCCTTCCATCTTTCCTTCTATCCACTTTTCTTTCTTTCTTTCCTCCCTCTCTCCCTTTCCTTCCTTCCTTCCTCCCTTTCCCTTCCTCTCCTCTCCTTTCCTTTCCTTCAACCCTCCCTCCCTCCCGTGTATCCTTCTTTCTTTCCTTCCATCCATCCAACCTTCCTTCCATCCATCCATGCATCTCTCTATTCCTTCCTTCCTTCCTTCCCTCCTTTGTTCTTTCCTTCCATCCATCTCTCCATCCTTCCGTCCATCCAACCAATCTCTCTTTCCTTCCTCCCTCCCTTCCTTCCTTCATTCCTTCCTTCCATTCATCTTAATTCACTCATCACTTCATTAATTTAATGACTGTCTACCACATCCTGCTCTAATGTTCTTATTTTCCAAAGCACTTACCGCCATTTAACATGCTGAAACAGTTATCTAGCTATTGATCAATCAAATGGATCTATCTATCCTCATTACTGTTTATTGCCTATCTTTCTCCACCACCATTTTTCGCTCCCTGACTAGAGTGAAAGACCTACAAGGGCAAGAACATTGGTTTTGTTTACTTGTATTCTAAGTGCTGTCCAGTAGGCACTTAATAAGTGTTTGTTAAGTGAGTGAATAAATGTGGATATAATATTAAACAAGACACAGATTTATAGAAATTAAGGTAAAACTGGAGACTTCAAATACATAAAGAAATGCATTTATCTGGACCCTTACAGGCAGTATTTCCTTCCATCTGCCTCTAGTGCTTCCTATAAGGGAAAGTTTGAGGACACAGGCCAATAGGAGGAATTCGTAGTTGGCATTCTGAACTTCCAGCATCTGACCCCTGCCCTCCTCTTGTCACTCTCTAACAGGACTTGCAGTGAGTTGGACTTGCTCATGCTTTCCAAACACACTTCGAGCTATCTTTTCATACCTCAGGGCCTTTGCACATGCTCCCCCCCCTTACAGGAATCACTTTTACCCTCTTCTCCATCTGGAAAACTTTCTATACACTATTTGGGACTGGGTTCAGATTATACCTCCTTTGGGAAGTGTTCCTAGTCTTTTTTCTTCCCATTCTGGGCAAAATTAGACCCACTCTCTGCCTCTTGTGATTTCCTCTACTTGAAGAACATTTCAGATGGTGAATTTGCTTATTTCTGTCTGTATCCTTCTTGGCATGGGAGTGAATTATTGTAATAACTCTTTGTAGAATTATTATAATGATAGTGGCTACTGATTATTGGGTACCTATCATTTACTGTTCAAAGTGTTTCAACATTCAATCCTCATAATAACTTTATGAGGTAGGAACTACTATTTTCCCCATTTATAAATGAGAAAATCAGCACAGAGAGATTATGGTAATCTGCCCAAGATTACACCTTAAGAAATGGTGGAATGAGAAATAGAGCCTGGGGAAGCTGACTTGGGATCCTCTGAGCTGAATGTCTCTGTGACATTGGACAAGACCTGGCACCTGTCCTGGTCCCATCTTCCCCATCTGTACATCGAATTGTAATGTACAGGTAATGTTCAAGGACTCTCTCACCAAGGATGCTCTTTGGAGTCTCTTCTGTCTAGAGATGATGTCTCCATGTGGCAACCTCTTCCTTGTAGAAACATGGTGGGGACCTCAAAAAGTTGGGAGAAGAGGACGTCAGCAAGCATTTGTTTCTAGGATAGTTTTGGTCTGGGAGGATGTGTGGGGAGATGGGAGATAGTGTGAACATATCAAAGGTTCTTTCTGGACTGTGTTATGTTGTATTGTTTTCCCTCAGTTCTCCTTTCCTTCCTGCCTTACCCATGGCTTCCCTGTGGGAAGAATGTACTTTTCCATTGACTTTAGACTTAGTCGTGTGACTTGCTTTGGCCAATAGAGTGTGGGTGCAAATAATTGTATGTTTATTCTAAGACAAGATCTTTAGAGCCACAGCCAGCTCCTGCCAGCACCGTTGAACTCCTGTTCTCAGAAGACTGAGGAAGTCTGAGACCAGAGGTCCTAGAATAAGGACACATGGGACAGACTTGGTTTCCACTTAAATTAGCCTGGAGTCGGCCTGGCCCACCTTAACCCAGCCCACATCAGCTGAACTGTAGATGATCTATAGGTGTATGAGTATGAAACACCTACTTGGCATCATGAGCCATTGAAAACTTGGAGATGTTTGTTACGTAGCATTGGTATAGTGGAAATCTGACCAACGTATAGGCTAAAGGCCAGAATAGTGTAAGTGTAGCATCCTTGTTGAATTATATTGTCCTTAGTCATAAAGAGGTCTAACATTAATTTCAAAGTAGCAATGACATTTGAGCAAACAGGTGATATTCAGACTTTCGTAATTTCTTGTTGAGCATAAGCAACACCTTGCAAGGTGGATGAGGGGCATTTTGATGGGCAGACACCCATATAACAGCCCTTCGTCCTTGTTGTTACATAGCTAATAAAGTTTTATTTCCTCTGCTAATCAAACATGCTTCCATGGGAAGTGCCTGGTCCCAGCCTGCTGGAGGAAGAGGCCGTGAGTGGGCAAGGCCTGTCCCCTCTGTCACTTTTGGCATATTTAATCAACAATGAGAATCTCTGTGGTTTGATGCATGAAGGACATGGAGGAATCTGGTTTGGATTACTTGAGATATAAGCAATGAGGGAAGGTATCCCAGCAGAGAGGTTGATGTGTCCTGTTCTTCCAGCTCCCTGAGTCTGTCATATGGATGTGGGTGGTTTTGATGGCGTGTTGAGGAGGAGATGAGAATGGTGGGAAGGGACTTGAAAGGTTTCTGTAATTTTGGAGCCTACACAATCTTTGTGAAAGTCTCTGATTCAAGCTTGGCTTGGGCATTGCCTCCTCCCATGATCTGCATATGCCAATAAAATCTCCTATGATCTCTCCAGCCTGTTTTCTTAATTCTCATGAACTAAGCCTAGGGTCATGGCTGCAGTGATGAACAGGTCCTGTGGTCATGACAGACACCTTGTCTCATGGGATCCCATATTAGTTTCCTATGGCTGCTGGAATAAATGTCCACAAACCCAGTGGCTAAAAACAATGTTCATTAACTCTCCTACGGTCCTGGAGATCAGAGGTCTGAAATCAGCTAGAGTCAAGGTGCGAGCAGAGCTGGTTCCTTCTGGAGGCTCTGAGCGACAGCACGTTTCTTTGCCTTTTTCAGCTTCTAGAGGCGCCTCTTCCCTTGACTCGTGACCCCTGCCTCCATCAGCCCAGCCTCTTGCTTTCATTCTCACATTTCCTAGTACTGACTCTGCTTCTACTGTCCCTCTTATGATTACATAGGGTCTGCCTGGACAATCCAGGAGGAACTTCCCATCTCAAGATCTGCAAAGTCCCTTTTACCATGTAGTGTAATATATTCACCAGTTCTAGGAATTAAGATATGGACGTCTTTGGAAGGGGCATGTCTACCTCAAAGACCTTGCAGGGTAGGGAACACAGGTACTAGTACCCAGTTACTTCCATTTTACAATAGAGGAAGCAGAAAACAGTAGGTTACTGATCTGGGACCAGAGCCCAGACTTATGACTCCTACTCTTTAAGCTATCATTTTTAAAAAAGATTTCATTTATTCATTTAAGAGAGAGAGAGAGGAAGAAAGGGAGAGAGAGCGTGCGCATGAGCAAGGGGGGAGAGGCAGAGGGAGAAGCAGACTCCCCCCTGAGCAGGAAGCTAGATGTGGGCCTTGATCCCAGGACCTGAAGATCATGACCTGAGCCGAAGGCAGATGCTTAACCATCTGAGCCATCCAGGCACTCTTTTAAATTATTATTATTATTATTATTATTATTTAGTGCTAGTAGTAATTTCAATGATAGTAACATTCATTAAATGTTTGTGATGTGCCCAGCCATGTGCTAAGCACCTTTACATATGTTATGCTGTATTGTTATCCCAATGGGACTTAGGGAGGCTTAGGATCACTTAGATCATGGAGGCACTAAGTAGTGGAATCAGGATTTGAATCCATGTCCTTTGTAATGAAAAAGACGCAGTGGATGTTGCTTATCAGATCTTCTTTTCCAGACCAGCCCACCCGTCCCAGCTGCTGAGAAGGCTGACCTCCAACAGCACGCAGCTGCCCTCTTCCCCAGAGAATTGCCCTTGGCCTCCAGGAGCCATGTGGGGGGAATTGCTTAGAAGATTGCCCCTCCTCCAAGGGTTCCCCTAGGAAATCGCTAGTGGATAATGATGGATAACGGCGCTGACCCGCTTCGCTCAAGGTGGGACAACTCTGGGGTGTCTTTCACACTCCAGGACTCCCCCAGGGGATAGAAGCTAGATTCCAGCTGACCCCACTCCTTATTTAGCTTTTCCCCCACCTCCATCCTACTTCACCCACTCTCAGATTTCTCCTGCAGGCTCTCCTTCTGGAAATCACCTCCATTGGAATTACAGTCTCAGGCTCTACCTGCAGGGAACCTCACCTAGGACACAGTCTCAGTTAAGAGTAGGACAAGGAAAGAGAACCAGGCAGACTACTAAAGGGTGAAGGATTTGTTACAGGGATTTGACCTCACACAGTTGTGGGGCCTGGTTTAACAGTCTGTGTAGAGTTGTTGCCTCTGCATCTAGTGCTTATCCTGAAGATAGCCAGGCAGGCAGTTTGGAAAAAGACAGAAATGCAGTAGGGCAAACAATGACATCTGTAAGAACCCACAGCGATGCACTGGAACTCATGCAGGCCTCCCCATCTCCCAGCTCCTGACCTGCAAAGCAGCTGCCATTCTTTATGTCAGAGTTCACAGCACCCTGCCTAGGACCTGGAGATGCTGGAGGAGGTGATGTGCCAGGAGCTAGTGTTGCCGTGGGCCCAGTTGCTGCCCTACCCCTACGAGGGGAGCCGTGTGCTGATCCTACACTGGCCCATGGGCAAGTCTGTCTGTTGCCTCACTTCACTTCTGCCTTCTGATCCCAGTCCCAAGCAAATCGCTCTACTGCTAACCAAACTCAGAGCCAGAAGGGGAAAGGATTCTGGGAAATGTAGTTCTAGCTTCGTTAAACTGACTCAGTATAATCATCGGTCCCCCATGTCAGCCTGGCACATGGACACACCACCTCTTTAACCATACTGAACTTCCAAATTAAGATTTATAGCGGACATGAAAAGTACAGTGTAGGGATTATACTCAGCAGTACTGTAATAACTTTATGCAGTGACTATACTTATCATGAGTATTGTGATTGTATGGAATTGTCTAGTCGCTATGTTGTACACCTGAAATGAATATCAGTCATACTTCAATAGAAAAAATAAAACATCAGACCAGAATAATGCTTCTTTCTAATGTAATAGAGCTACCCCTGGTATAATCTAAAACACACTAACCTTCTTCCTCAAAGAAGATACAAAGTTCCTTTATCTTCAGGTGATGTTCATACCTATTCTAGGTGGGTCACAATCCTTGGTAGGCAGTCTATCATTTAAATACTGAATGATCAATTAGCAACTGTTAACAAGTCTCATTCCAGGTGGTGGTAGGGGAATCAGGGCAAGGGAGGCGGGAGAATTAATTAGCATCCATACAAAAATTGTCATACAGAATAAAGAAGAAACTCTCCAGTCTGTTCTCTTCCTCCTTTCTTCAGCTGGTTATGTATGTGATTGTAACTGGTATTTATAATTTTCTTCTTCCACTATTCATTTCATATTCTGCTCACCCTCACTGGTAGGTTTGACCTGTTATGGTTCCCTGCCTGATGGGGTAACCCAACTTTCATTCCTTAAGGGTCTGGACCATTAGCTGTCTTACCTATTATGGGTGGTTGTGTTCACCTGTTTGTTTGTTTTTATTTTAATTCCAGTGTAGTTAATTAATATACAGTGTTACATTAGTTTCAGGTGTGCAATATAGTGATTCAACTTTAAAAAATTTTTAAGGGCGATTATGTTTTTTAATTGCTTGTATCACAGGACATGGGAATACTTAAAGGTGCCTCAGGGGGTCTCTTGAATTCAGGGAATCTTCCTGTTTATCCTCATTGGACAACAGCAGCCCAATTTCCCTTGATATTCAGAATCAATCACTCTAGCCAGTATGGAGACCCACTTCTATGCCCATGGCTTCATTGACAAGGAGAGCCCAATGTAGCCACATAGCAATCTCAACTCTAATTTCATGGGGCCATTATGCCTCATGGTGCAGGCATTCCTCCTTTGGGAACCAAGATCTCTGGACAAACGCACCTAAAGTCCTGGAGACAGAAAGCAAAAGTTTTGCTAGTGAATTATATATGATAACAGTGAGAGGAGCCATACCCATTTCCACCGCAATTCCTGAGCCTGGGAATCTTGGCCATGAGATGAATAGCACTGTGTATTGGCTGCTGATTCTAGAGCATAGATTGCTTTCGGGAGGATGTTGTCCTAGCCCTCAAGATGTTGCCATAAGGCTGGTACTGTAACCAAGCCTTCAAAAGGCCATTCCACAATTCAGTCAGATCAGCTGCTTCAGGGTGATGAAGATCATGGTAAGACTAGTGCGTTAGTGACTAGTGAACATGGGCCATATTGGGTGCCATGTTGGGGGTTCCGTGCTGGCCTCTGTGGTTGGTGCTTGGGTACTTAGCTTGACTGTAGCTAGCTCAGCCTCGATGAGCACAAGTCCAGTTTGCTGCGTCCTTGCATCACCTCTATCCTTTCCTCCATGGCCATTTTGCTTACAAGCCCACAGGTAAGGATGGAGAGGTCTTGGGAAAGAGTTTGGCTGAAATCCACAAAATGGACCACTTTGCCTATCCACTTATTAGAATCCCTTTCCACTGAAGTGACTCTGATGCCCATTGACACAAACACAGATCTGTTCACCCAATCTGCCCATTCTGCAAGTTCTGGCCATACACTTCTCCCCAAGGCCTCGTTTCACCAATTTTCCAGTTACGTTTCTTCCAAGTGCCTGACGAGTCAGCCAGTCCATTAGCCACAGCCCATATATCAGTGTAGATGCATACCTATGGCCATCTCTCTTCCTAGGCTAAATAATCAAAGTCCTGCCACGGATAGGATTTCCTTGACCTTTGGCTCCAAGGGTAGGGATGGCGGGTTGCGCCTTCATATGATGCAGAACCTCCTGTAAACCGGAACATTTCTTCTCTTTCTCCTTCCCCTCCCCCTCCCCCTCCCCCTCCCCCTCCTCCTTCTCCTTCTTTTTTAAAGATTTTATTTATTTGACAGAGAAACAGAGATCACAAGTAGGCAGAGAGGCAGGCAGAGAGAGAGGAGGAAGCAGGCTCCCCGCTGAGCAGAGAGCCTGATGCGGGGCTCGATCCCAGGACCCTGGGATCATGACCTGAGCTGAAGGCAGACGCTTAACCATCTGAGCCACCCAGGTGTCCCCCCTTTTTTCTTCTTTAGTCAACTTGTTGGCAAATTCCACATGAGGTCATAGGTTTGGGTTGAGAGAGAGAAAGTATCATAGCATGAGCAGGAGAGAGGGGCCTTTGAAGTACTGGGTCAGGAGACTTACTTGAGTCTTCTTGAGCTGCTTGATCTGATCTATGTGCCACTGCCATTCAATGACGAAACTGCCACTGCGAATGCTCAATTTTATGGTTTGGTTGCTCAGACAACACTCAGTTCATTGATGAGCAGCTCAGAAGGCATGTTAACTTGGGGCCCGCGATCGAGCTCCCAGTGCCTAGCAAGGCCCGATGGCAATCCGGAAGCCACTTCTCGGAAAGAGAATAATTACCTCCAGAGAGTAGCACGGCTTTTCTCTGAAACCTTAAGGGCCTCTGCTATTATTCGCTGGTGGGGCCTGCCTGAGTCTGGTACAATATCCCTACCCGCCGAAGACCCTTCACGTAACGTCAGCTCTTCTGGGTCCCACAGACCGACTGGCTGCACCTGTCGGGGGTGGACGAACAGGTCTTGCGTGATAAATCCGTTTCAACATTTCAATATCCCTAAGCCTTTGGCTACTCCCCTCTACCATCTACCAGGGAAATGCTGGCACTGGGACTCCATTTAGTGGAGGCCACCTTTGCATCCAGGGTTTTAGTCCATCAACCAAACAAACAGAGCTGGTCCCAGCTGCTCGAGCGAACACACTGAATCCAGAATCTCTGCTTAGTACACCCACGTCAATGCATTTGGCCTGCTCTGACACTCTATTTTTTCCACTCTGATCCAATATCCTAAGGGCTCATTCCGAGAACTGCAGAGAAGGGGATGCCGGGAAATGTCAGTCCGGCTGAACTGAGTTGACACAGTGCAAAGCGCGGCAGACAGCGTGCCTTGCTTTACCTTGTGGCCTCTTCCAGCTTCCCAGCAAAAATACTGTATTTCCCTGGAAGAGGGGTGTGTGTCTTCTTAGAGCTACAAGGGCAAGTGCAGTAGCATTCTTTCCCCAGATTGAGACCCAAGGTCACCCTCAGGGTCACACTCATCCTCTATGGGGCATTCCCCCTCTCTGTGTAGTAATAATAGCTATTCACCTCCAGTCTGCCCTTAACTCACATCATTTCACCTAATTCTGATGACCTTAGGGTGGGTGAATCACTAGCCCCATTTTACAGATGTAGAAACTGATGCTGGGGGAAAGGCCTGGGCGGCAAAGTTGTGTCACTGGCAAGGGATGGAAACGAAATTCAGATGGAGTTTCCAGCTTCTGTGTCCAAAGCATACTATGGGGAATCTCCCCCCCCTTTCCCTGCCAGATTAATATCCATACCAGATTGTGGGGAATCTGGTATGGAACCTCAGAACCATAGACTGTCCTTGGTAGATGGGATCCACTTTAGGGTTAAGGAAATCAGAGCCCAGAAAGGTGAGGCAGTTTGTCCAAGGCAACCCAATGGGTCATTAACAGGACTCAGGCCAGAAGGGGACAGCACGAGCTACCCCTTGGGGGGGCAGGAATTAAGTAGCTAAATGAGCTTGCCATCCCAAATCTGCCTGAGGCTGGGATCCACATCAGCCTTGGACAAAAACGCCTGTTCAGGAGTGACGCAGGTTCTCCTGCCATACCTTCTTGTCCTCGTAGCCACGTAGAAACCAGATTTTGGCTCTAACCAAGCTGCATGAACAGCCCGCCTCATTGTCCCCATCAATGTCTGCAGAGTCCCTTTTGCTGGTCACCAGATGCAGCTTGGATTTCTTCTGCTTCACTTTGTGCAAAGGGAGTAGGGAGTCTCTCTTCCTGGTTTGTCTGTTCTAAGAGCAGAACAGGGTGTCCCATGGAGGCAAAGGACCTATTCCTTGAGGACTAGCCTGGTTTGTGTGTTCAAATAAAAACACACAAACAATGTTGTCTTATTCTGGGCTCATCCAGGCAAAAGCCAGTGTGGACACTCCTGCTTGGGGGCTGGCATCTCAAGTTCAAGGGATTCTCTCGGGCATCCAGCAAAAGTGTCGCTTCCTTGACATGTGGCCCGTCAGCTCTTTCTCTGCACGCGGAGCCTGAGGAAACAGCAGGCACTGGATGAGGAGGGCTTGGGCTGGATTCACATGGCCATTAGACAGATATCATTGAGTGTCCTCCGTGGGCCGGCACTGCCGGAGGGTCTGGGATGTGTCAGCGGTACAGCAAACAATACCTTGCCCTGCGGAGTCATATTCTAGCACAGAATTTAGTAAAAACAACAAATAACTAAATTCTGTGGTGTGGCCAAGGTAATCTGTGACATAGGAGAGGGTAAAGCAGAGCAACGTAAGGGGGGCAGGAGTGAGGGGCATGAAGGTGAGGTGTGGAATTAAAACGGGAGGTGAGGGAGGGCTTCATCGGGAAGGTGAGATTCAAGCAGGGACTCGAAGGAAGTAAGGGAGGCTCCCTGTGGATGTCTGGGGAGGAACCTGCCAGGCAGTGGAGACAGCCGGTGCAAAGGCCCTGGGGAAGGAGAATGCTGATGTGTTCCAGGAATGGTGAGGAGGCGACAGTGGCTGAGCAGAGGGGAGTGGGGGAGATGTGGGAGAGGAGACCGGAGGTGCAGGGACAGAGCCTGCCGCCACTTGAGCTGTGGGGAGTGAGGACCAGGCTGAAGGGTGTCCGTCAACCTGATAAGCAACCAATGTGGTAACTTACGTTTGTAAAGGGTGTCTCAGGCTGCTGCGTAGAGAACAGACTGCAGGGGGCGGGTGGGGAGGGGCTGTTGCAGTAACCAGCTAGGTGAGAAGCGATGGGGGCTCAGACCCAATTTGCTGGAGGGGGATGGTGAGCAGCCTTCAGAGGTGGGAAGATATTTTATTTTCATTTATTTAGTTTTATAGATTTTATGTATTTATTTGAGAGGAGAGAGAGCATAAGAAGAGGGAGGTGCAGAGGAAGAGGGAGAGGGAGAAGCAGACTCCCCGCTAAGCAGGGAGCCCAATCTGGGACTCGATCCCAGGACCCCAATATCACGACCTGAGCCGAAGGCAGATGCTTAACTGACTGAACCACCCAGGTGCCCCAAAGAGTTGGGAACATATTTTAAAAGTAGAGCCAATAGGATCTGCTGATGGGTTAGATGTCGGGTGTGGGAGGAAGAGCTGATGCCAAGCTTCTGAGCAACTGGTTGGGTGGATATGAGGCAGATCTTTCGGACCAGCTTTGCCACTTACTGGCCAGGGTACCTTGGGCAAGTGACTTACTTAGCATCTCTGTGTCTCAGTTTCCTCCACGGTGAATTCAAAAGAATGATAGTCCCAAGTTCCTCAGATGACTATGACACCTGATCTGGTACACAGTCAGTGCTCAATAAATGCCAGCTCTCGTTATGATTATTGTTGCTGCTACCTGGGGTGGGCTCTAGACCAGGGGTCCACAAACCGCAGCCTGAGGGGTTGCTTTCATCAAGGAAGGACCCCTGGAACACAGATGGCCACCCCGTTCGTGTACAGATTGTGTGTGGCTGTTTTCCCACTGCTGGTCCAGTTGGGTCTTTGCAATAGACGCTGCGTGATTGCAAAACCGAAAATGTTTACAACCGCAGACAGGAAGTCTGTGGACCTTTGCTGTAGACCGAATCGACTCATTGTCAGAGCCCGATTCAGGAAAGATTTCTCACGCTCTCTGAGCTGCTGGGACGGGGGTGGAGTGCCATGCATGACTTTTGTCCCTATCCCCGCCACACTGAGGCCATCCTCTGCCCCGCCCTGCCCTGCCCAGGCCTGTGCCTCACCTCTGGAGAGATGCCAAGGCCACACAGCCCTCTTTCCTGAGCATGGTGCTGCAGAATCATAGGCTGAGTGGGGAGATGAGTAGCTGATGGTGTCCGTGGCCCTGGGGGCTGATCTGGATCTGCCAACAGCTGAGACCACGGAACCACCTGGTCCTGCCTCCCTCTCACCCTCCCCAGCTCTGCAGGGTCTTTCCAGGCAAAGCTTGCCCATCACCTATGACCTGGGGAGAAGGCAGACCAGCTGGGGAGGCAGCCAGCCAGGCCGGGATGTGGCCATGCCTCTCACGGGCCGTGCACGACTTGGGCGAAGTCACCCAGCCTCTCGGAGCCTGGGCTCTCACTTGTAAAACAGGGACATCTTCTATGTTTGTCCCAGGGTGGAAACTCATTTCCTCAGGAACCTTGGCTGTCTTATCTACATCCTAATATCAGGACCTCATCGCAGCGCCTGGCATGTGACAGATGCTCAGAAAATGTTTGTTGAGTGAATAAAGGAGCGCAGAGCCTGCGTGGGGTGGATGCCGGGTCACCGAGGCTGTTTTGTGATCATAATGTTGCTACGAGATTGTAGGATTCTCTGCAGCACTGTGTCAGGGGCAGCTGTGATTCCGGGGCCTGGGTGGGGTTTTAGGGTCTGCCTGCGGAAGGAGAGAGACCATGGAGTTGCGGAGGCCGCCAACAGGTTTGGATTCCCTGGGGAGGCGGACGAGGGAGTGAAGGCCGTGGGCAGCTCTGACACACACATGCAGAGACAGGTGATAGATGAAAAGACAGACAGAAAGATAGATTGACAGATAAATAAATACAGGATAGAAGGAAAGGCAGACAGGCAGGTTGCCAGGCAGGCAGATAAATAGGTAGATAAGTGGCGGCTCGTGTCCTCTGCACCCAGCCCTCCTCCTCCCTCTGCTGTCACATACTCCTATTGAGATAGCCAGCCCCATGCTGACTCAGAGCCTGAGGCCCAGGGCCTCAGGGGACATTCTGGGGATGGCAGTGTCCTACCAGCCCAGCTGCCTTTCCAGGCAGATGTCAGGACAAAGGGAGGGCCGGCGGCCGGCGTGAGGCCAGAGAGAGCCTGGCTACAGGTGGGAGTCTTGGGCGTGAGCCTCAGCCCTGCACTCCCTGACCGTGTGACCTGGACCAGTGTCATCTTCTGCCCCAGAGCCCGAGGTCAGGCTGAGAGGCATTGGCAGTGTCTCTGAGAGGTGCCCGCCACCAGGAGTGGGGTGACGGCTCACAGGTCCCCACCTGCCGCCCAGCTTGGGGAGCCACACAGTGCTGAGGCGGGGGGTGTCAGCATAGGCTCACCTGCACATGGGTCCGCAAGCCTGTGCAGAGCGGGAGCTCAGCCACGCAAGTGAGGGGTGGGGTGCACGTCATGGGCGTTGCCGTCTCAGCTGGACTGCCTCCCTTGAGGGGGGTGCGCATGCAGGGGCTCCCTGTTCCCTGCCTTCACAGCTACGCTGGCTGGGCCACGGGACCAGGAGCCCCATCCCTGTCCCTGAATCTCACAATTTCCCTGCCAAATCATCTTAACGTCGAGAGGCCAACTTGGCTATCTACTTTGCCGAACCCAGTGCAACATGAAAACATCGGGCTCCATGTTCAAACATCATTAATTTCAAGGTGGTGGAGCCCTGCGTGCCCACCCAGTGTGGGCAAGTCTGCAAAACTCGTGGCCTCCTGACTCCGGTGGTGGGGGAGGGGCTGGTGAAGGACAGTGGCTCCTGAGCTGCTCAGTCCTCAGTCTGTACCGCGGTTCCCCCACTTCTTAGTGTTGTGACTCTGGACAGGTCGCTTGGTCCCTCTGGGCCTCAATTTCCTTATGTTAACATGGGCGTAAGGCTAGCATCAGTGCCCGTGCTGCATGAGTCAGGGAAATGGGTGGGTACAACTCCAGGCTGGGCACTGTGCCTGGTAAATACCAGCTCTCGTCATCGTCCTACAGAACAAGTTACGGAGCTAGTAGGTAACCACGTCCAGAGCTGGGCCAGGTCGGTGGTCACCAGCCCCACCACAGCCAGGGGTTGGAGAACCACAGCTGGCCTTTCCCAGGCCCTGGGGCCCAAGGGCCAGCAGGAGTTTGCTTTTTTCCCTTAGAAGATCTCATGCATGTCTCTTGTGGAGCAAATATGTCACGTGCTTCCACTGGCTAGGAGTCCCGGCTTCCTCCCCTCCTTGAGTCTCCCTGTTCCTGCTCCTGACGTCCTCCTTTGTGCTTTCCCCCATTAAGATGCCCTTGATGTTTACTTGTACCAATCTCACCTGAGTCCCCAGAGACAGGGTCTAGTCTCCAGATCAGGGCCTTGAGCTGCTGTGGGCCCTGAACCCTCTCCTTAGACACATTTCTTCCCTCCCTCGGGTTGGCAGAGGAAGGTAGTTAAGAGAAAATGACCCTTGACCTCATGCTTATCATGGTCCTGGTTTTTAATTTTAACTTAATGGTCCCTTCTGGAAGTCAGGGATGCTCCAGGGATGATAAGGCATCATCTTCTGGGCATCCCAAACCACTTCGTGGCCAGACCTCCTGTTCCCCTGTCTGGACTGAAGTAAGCTTTGAGGGGGTTAGCCTTCCAAGGATGCCGGGGTCCAGACCAGAGGTCTGGGTGACACCCTGGCTGGTGATGGGGTTTATGAAGGTCCAAGCTCTTGGGGGTGTTTCAAACAGATGCTGTGGGTGATATGGTCAGCGTGCAAATCTTCTATATTCTCATGGGCTTAAAGAAACATTTCCCCTCAAGTTATGAGGCTTTAAACTCTCTGAGTCAGGAGCTTGAGGAAGACCCAGGCAGGTCAGTCCTGGGCAGCTCGAGAAGCCTTTGGGTTGCTGCTGACCTTTCTTTGGTACCATTGAAACCCAGTCAGAGAAACAGCTTTCCAGAACATCTCTGCTCTTTTGTTCTCCTGCAGCAGAGCTGACCGCAGCCTTCCTCCCTGAAAAAGCCCTGTCTGCATCAGCAAGGGGACGGTGGAGGAGAGTTAATATTGGTCAAGCTTCTACAGAGCCTGTTCTAGAAACTCTCACCCCAGGGTAATGGCAAGGAGTCAAGTCTGGAACTCAGGTTTGAATGCTGGCTCTGCTCTGACTAGCTGTGTTCCCTTAAGCAAGTCACTTAATCTCTCTGTATGTACTTCAAAAAGCTGTTGTGGGTATTAAATAAAGCATATATATATATATATATATATATACACACACACACACATACACACACACAGTATATGTATATGTATGTGTGTGTATACACACACACACACACACACACACACACACACACACACACAGTATCCAGAACTGGGTCTGGCATATTGTGAGAGCATGTAAGTATTAGCTGCTACGTGTTCTCTTTTGGACTTTCCCCAAAGCTGCTAAAGTGGGTCCCGTTAGGACCCCCATTTTATAGATGAAGAGAATAAGCCTCCAAAAAGGGAATGACTTTCCCCAGGCCATACAGCTAGGAGGGGGCAAGGGGTGGTATATGCCTGGCCTGCTTCCTGCCCGGCCCGGGGGCCTTCTGGGCAGCCCATACAGGCAGGTGGGCTCTGCCCAAGCAAGTACGGAAGGAAGGAGGAAGCAAAAGCTGTTCTGAACCACCCCCTCCAAGTAGGTCCCCAAAGTCCTTGTCAGAGTCAGTCTAGTGGCACTTTCCAAACTCATGCTGACAGTCCTGTCCCTTGATCTCATGCCGGGCCAGCTGGGAAGGGGAGCAGCCCTCCTCCTTGCCTCCCAGACTGTCAGATCCACTCCAGCTCAGATGAAGGGAGCAGCTGGCGCAGGGCTGCCCCGTCCATCACTTAGGGAAGTGTCTGCTTTGCCTCTCTGACAGGCTCCCCACCATCTCCAGGCTTGGGGGCCAAGGTGACTGGTACCTGAGTATGGAAGGCGGGACCCGAGGGGAGGGTGATGGTCAGATAGTGGTCAGCCCAGGGTTCCTCAGACAAGCTTTCTGCCTTGATAGCTGGGTCAGCTCTGATGACCCAACCTGGCTGTCTCAGCTCTGGGATCCATTAGAGAATCCTTCAGAACGGGATGGAAGACAATAGAATAAATATTATGTTGGAACTTCTAAATGCTTCTGTGTTTGGGTGAGGAAGGTAAGGAAGGTCTCTTGAGCTAAATTCTCTTCAGGGTACCAGGAATCACAGCCATTGAGCCCCAGAGTCTTAGAGCTAGGAGAACAAATTAGGTGTTTTTTTGGTACCATTGTTTCATTTTCCAGATGGGTAAAATGAGGTTTGGCTTACCTACTTGAGGTTACTTGCCCAATGCCATTGAGTGAATCTTACTTGACTGAGCTGGTCCTAGAGCCTCAATTCTAGAGTTGCAGATCTAGAGCCTAAATTCTAGAGTCGCAGACCACTAAATTCCAGTGCCTGCCGAGAGTTTCCATTCCTGCCAGTCCCAGGTCTCTGCTGAGCCAGACTCCCCTGACCCCACCTCTACCCCCACCATGCTGATAACACTAGCTAACATTTACTGAGCATGTAGCATATGCCTGGCACTTTTCCAAATGCCTTATAAGCACTAACTTATTTTACCTCGCCTCTTAGGGAACAGTTGATAACATTGTCCTCATTTCATACATGGGGAATGAAGTCACAAAGAATAATTTGCTCAAAGTCTTTCTCTCAGAAAATAATAGGCCTTGAATCCAGATCATTGGGCTCTAGAGTCCAGTGTCCTGAAAATACAGGAAAAAATAGCTTCAAGGGGGCTAGAGCCTCTTGTCCTCAAGTAGTCTTATGGTCTGTCAGTTTTGTGTGCCACTGAATACCTGTCATAAAAATCCTCTTTACTGTGTCTTCACTGGAGAGCCCCAGGGCCAGCAGCAGACTGGGTTTGAAGTGGTTTCATGAAATAAGATATAGGAAATTTGTGCTGGTCTGTGGGGAAATCCTACAGCTGAGGGGGAAAGATCAGAGCAGGAGGCATGGAGAGGACTCTTGTCTGGTGCCTGGCCCAAAACAGGGTCAAGACAAGTGAGTTCTAATGCCCAGCCAACCCCTCCTTGGTGTGTCAACTTCACACCAAGGCCTCAGAAACCCTGGGCCTTCCTGGGCCCAGAAACCTTCGCTGGGCCTCAGAAACCCCATCTGTAAAGGGGGAGGTCTGTCTGAGAAATGCGCTCTCTAAAGACCTTTCCAGCTCTGACATTTGAGGATTTGATGAGTGGCACCTGGTAATCCCTCTATTTTCCCACAGGTTTACATCAGAATGGCCCCCTAAAACTTCCCTGCCCTCTCCACAGGCATCTGCTCTCCAGTGAGGTTTCCCCACCCACCCTGGAGCTGGACAATGCCTGTTGTTGGGAAAGTTTTCCTCAGGTTTAACTGAAATGCCCCTTCCCCCATTCGATCTATCTTCCTTCTTCAAGGAGCCTTTGTGTCTTTTTCTTAATGCCAGACTAACTCAGAACATGACCCCGGCTCAGATTTGCCATCACAGGTCTGGGCATGTCCAGGCCCATCAGGGATGCCACCGGTGGCTTCATGACACTGCTGCTGAGCAAATGAACCATGGATAGGAGAGAATGTGCCACCTCCGACATGCCTACCTGAGCCTGCAGGTGAGGAGGGGACTGTCTGTTCCCTCAAGTCTAGCAGAGACTGTGTGGGGCAGGATGGAAGGCTCAGCTAAGGCCGTATGCTACAGGGTGAGCCTCTCAGCTCAACTCACCCTATGACCTGGGTAAGACGGTCTACTCCCTCCGGGAAACAGGGGACAGGACAACCTGATGTTCCTCTGCAGGCCAGCACCTGAATGCAGCATGTCATGCATCCCTCCCAGGCCATTTGCACACTCACCCAATCCACTCACCCGGCTTTTACTCATTCTCTCAATAATTTGGCATTTACTGAGCCCCTGCTGGGTGTCACACTCCAGGATGGTGCCCGGCTTCCCAGGATCTCATGGATTGGTGAAAGACAGCATGGAGCCTAGACTCAGATCGACCTGGGTTTAAGCCTTGGCTCTTGAAGTAATAAGCTAAAAGATTTGGGGTAGCTGCTTTGCTCTTCCAATCCCCCGTATCCTTACCTATAAAACAGGTATAATGTTATTGACCTTCTACAGTGAGGACTTTATCTATTTGGTGCCTAGCATAGTGTTAAGTAAATGTTAGTTCCCTTTCTACCCCTCTCTCCACCCCTGCCTTTAATCTCATATGTCATGACTTTGCCAAGTATGTCTCCCACTTTCCGTACCAGACTGGAGACTCCTTGTGAGCTCTCTTCTCTTACACCCCACTCCCCTCCCTGGAGCAGGATCTGAGTTTTTTTCTCAGACCAAGAGCTCCCGAGAGGGACTTCTTCCCTTCCATTCAGCTGATAGCTCCAGGAACTCCGAATTGGCTAAGCCCCCAGGGATGACGAGGACCGGAGCTGACCATGGTGCTGACTTAATCTGCCTTTCTCACCCAAGAGGAAGAGAATTGTATTCCACAGATGTCTTCACACCCCTGGGTGGATCTTCTGGATCCTCCCATCACAGAAGTGTTTCCAAGTGTGAAAGGCTCCATCAGACTCAGCTTGTATGAACAGGCCTAGAAATACTCTAGAGTGGTGAACAGCTCAGGATGACCAAGCAAACCAAGGGTGCCAACTCCCCCTCCCCCATCCCTCTGATGATGGAGGAGGGTGGGGGGAGAGGTGAGTGGGAAGTTTTCAAATGCACAAAAAGCACAGCAGTGAGACAATCTCCTACATGTCTCCCTGCTGTCTTCCAGCCTACCCTGTAGGCTGTAGCCAGATTCATCTTCTGGAAGCATAACTGTTATCTGAGAAAGAATCACAGAACACTAAGAAGTAGAAGACTCGGAGTCTGGGCTAGCCTTCCTCCCTTGCTTCACCAGTAGAATGCTATGGAAGTGACATTCTGGGCCTTTCAATGCCAGGTTATAAACAGCTTTGCAACTTCTACCTGGATGTACAAAGTATTTAGCCAGAGGAAACCAGCTACCATGTAAAAAAACTCTCCCTCCTCTGAGACCACTGAGCTGGGAGGAAGGTCAGCTGGGCACCTGGGTGGAGAGAGAGAGCTGCCTGGCCAGCCCTCGGCTGATGCGCCATCCCAGATGAGGTGCCAGACATATGACTGAAGAAACATCATGGACACACAGCAGCCACATGACTGCAACTGCATGACAGACCCAGGTGAGCCCTGCCCCAGCAGAGCGCCGTCAACCCACAGAACTTGGGGAGATAATAATAAATGTGTATTTTAATCCACTGAGTTGTGGGCATGGTTCGTAACAGAATGACGGGTGGCGGAAACAGTTTGCACCTACAGATCCTTGAGCTCCTATTACCCATTCATAGTGTTAGAGTGACTATTCGTGTTGGAAGGGAGGTGAGCTCCTCACCCCAGACTCCACATCCCCTGCATATGGTGGTGCAGTTGTTAGGAAGGGGTCACCCAGCCGTACTGTATTTCCCTGCTCCCTTTGCAACTTGGTAGGTCAGGTGACTGAGCTCTGAGCAACAGATTAGGGATGAAAGTGATGAACACCACACCATCATATCAAAAGATAAGGAAGGTCTACAGAAAAGCCCTGTGTAGTGACACCTGGTTAGCTCAGTGGGTTAAGCATCTGACTTTTGATTTTGGCTCAGGTCGTGATCTCAGGATCGTGAGATCGAGCCCAGTGTCGGGCTCTGTGTTCAGCACGGAGCCTGCTTGTTCCTCTCCCTCTGCTCCTCCCTTACCCATTCTGTCTCTAAAATAAATAAATAAATAAAATATTTTTAAAAATGCCCTGTGTGGTCTTCCATACTTTCCACCTCCCTCTGCCTTTCAGCTGGGTGTGACTTTGAGAGCCGTAAGTTGAACATGAAAATGCTTCCATCTGCCTGGGTTGCTGAGGAGATCTCTCTCACCCACAGATTGGTCTGTGCACAGAGGAGAAATAAACTTTTCACTTAAGCCACTGAGATTTGAGGGGGTGTGGTGGTTCCACTGCATATTACTTAACACCATAATTGTAAATTATGTATTCTCACCATTTAGACTGTAAACACCACAAGGACAGATGCAACATTTAAGTGGCTCACCCTTGTACCTCCAGCCCTAACCCGAAGCCTGGAACGTGGGGGACATGTGATAAATGCCCAGTGTGTGAATGAGCACATGCCTGGGCTATTTATTTATTTTTCTGGGGGGTTATCTGAATCACACTTGACCCCTAGGCTAAACTCTGATGCCTTGGTTGTCATGCTCACCCAGGTGGTAGTGACGGACTCTATGTGTGTATTGTCTCCCCAAATGCATATATGTTGGAGTCCTACATATGCAATGCGTTGGTATTAGGAGATGGGGCCTGTGGGAGGTAATTAGGATAAGATGAGGTCATGAGGGTGGAGTAGCCATGAATGGGATTAGAGTCCCTCTAAGAGCCAAGAGAGAACTCGCTTCCTCTCTGCTCTCTGCCATGTGAGGACACGATGAGAAGTCACCAGTCTGCAACACCAGTTCTCACCAGAATCCAACTATGGCTGACACCTCGATTGTGGATTTCTAGTCTCCAGAACTGTCAGAAATAGATTTCTGTTGTTTACAAGCCAGCCAGTCTATGGCATTTTGTGATAAGAGCCACTCGGACGAAGACAGTGGTGAACCTGACATGCAAAAAATCCCTCTCCTCCCAGAGTCTCCCTGGAGAGGCGGGAGCTGGGGAGTCCAGCTTCCAATTCCTCCCTTTGCTTTGGCCTGATTTTAATGACTGATGTTTTTTTAGGTCTTTTTTTTTTTTTAAGGTAGTGGAGGGTTAGGCGGGTGGCAGCTTCATTCTACTCAGAAGCTAAAAGGCTCGTTGATTTTTCTGATATCCTTTGAATGTGCCCCTTCTCCACAGACAGCTCCTCGCAGCTGTTAGGACTTCAAATTCCTCGTGCATTGAGGGGGGCAGAGAAAAGATATGAAAGGCTTTTCAGCTGACACAAAAGAGGGAAAAAAAGTGGAATAAAAACGACAATGTGGTTAATACATAAAACGGTGAAATTTCTGGCACTCACTGTATCATTAATCTGTCTAAAGTGGCTTTGATCTCTTCTGCTTTAATTAACTTGTAATTATAACATGATGATTTTTGCAGCGGGCAGAATCTGGGAGCCGGGCCCTGAAAGGGACTTCAGCCTCCGAGTGGCATCATAAAGCAGGGTTTGCAGTATCTGCCTTTCAGAGACGCGCTTCCCACATCTGTGCTCACACATGCACGTGTACACACACATGCGCGCGCTCCCCAGGCTTCCTCATCACACGTTGCCATGGGATAGTATCCGTGTGTTCATGACAGCTTCCCAGACCTAACTGAGGGTTGAGGGTTATCTGGGCAGGGTCTTTTCAGGATAAAGCTGGTAGGGGAGCAGGCATATCATTTTTGAACATGTCTCATGACAACCCTGACTGGTGGGTATTATTAGCCCATTTTCTGGATGAGGACGCTGAGGCTCAGAAAGTTTAATTCACCTGCCTGAGGTTAGCTAGTTAGAAGGGCGGTAGATTGACTTGTTGGTCTCAACTCTTCACCCTATCCTGGCCATGGCCTCACTGTGAAGGGACTTGACTTTAGGTTTGGCCATGAAATTTGTTTTTCATGTTGGTGAAAATGACCAAATGTGCCCAGTCTCACCTTCAGGTCCCAGAAGAGTCCAAGAAGCAGACCTGAGTCACCCCGGTGGCTGTCAGCCTGGATCAGCCAACACTCAGCAGACCCACAAGTGCATGAGTATAGTAAATATTTCTCTGTGTAAGTCCTGGGTTTGAGGGTAACAAGAGGTAACAAATACTTTGGTGGGATTGGGATTTAAACCCAGCCCCAGAGACCCATCTTTCTCTAAGACCCACAGGCTTTACTGATTGTCCTGTGGTCTTGGAGCTGGGGGCTGCCGAGTCTGTCAGCCCAGTGATTCTCAGACTGCTGAGAGTGGGGGAGGGAGCCCAGAGCTCTGTCCCTGTCACCCTTATAGCACTCTGAGCTCTTCCACTCCCATCTGTCTTATATTGGTCTGTTCTGCGGTATTGCATTCAAAGAATGTGTTCTGCTTAAACTATGTTTGAAAACCACATACTGAGTCCAATCTTCTCATTTTACAAGTGAGGAGACAGAGGCTCAAAGAAGGACAGTGGCTTGGCCGTGACCACAGCTGCTCAGGGGCAGAGCCAAGATTATAGCCCACCCTTTCCAGGCCCTTTAGTCAGAAAATCGCACCACAGATTATTTCAGGAACCTCTGAGACAGAAGGACTGGGCAGGGATACTGATGGGGTGTTGGGCACCAAAAAGAGGCTCAGGGAAGGGAGTCCTTGCTCTACTGGCCTCCATCTCCCACTGCCCCGGCTGGCTCTTATCTCCCCCCAGACCCTCCATGAAACTTTCCCAGATCATGGAGACCAGGCTCCCTGGTGTTACAACTTATGGGATTCCAGCCCCCTTGTACTTCTAATTATTTCATGCAAGGAGTAGCCTCCTTGTCCCAACCTTATTGTAAAGACCTCAGGGACAGGACCCTCAAGTTTCATCTCTTGCTCTCCAGTATCTGGTTCAGGGCACAAAGCTGGTCCCTGGGGAAACTGTTGAATGATACACAGTGACATTCCCAGTTTCATTTAGTGCAGGGCTGAGAACGCTTGTGTCTCGATGATCATATGTGGGTGGATATGTCCTGGTGAGGACGGGATGAGGACTGAACTCACAGTAATAGTCAGTATCAGACCACACAGAGTGTCTTGTGGGCATCACCTCATTTAATCTTTCCAACAACCCTATGGGGTAGTCATTCATTCGCTCATGCATTCATGTACTCATGCATTCATGCATTCAACAGATATTTCTGAGCATCTTTCCTGAGTCAGGCACTGTGTTGGGCTCTGGGATATAGTGGGACCCATGATTTCATCTGACAGAGTTTCATGTGACAAACCAAGACACACAGCAAGGAAGAGACTTGTCTAGGACCACACACTGGTTTGATGTTTCCAGGGTTCAGACCTAGACCTTTCTCCTCTGAGTACTTTTGTAGCTCTTACTTGCCTGGGATCTCTTTCCTTCAAGTCTGCCTGGTTTTTCTTCTTCCACCATGCCTTCACTACCCAACCACTCAATCTCTGTCTTACTAGTTCCATCACTCCTTCATTCATTCATGCATGCATTGATCCACTCAGGTTCTTCCTAAGCTCTTGGCATGCTCAGACCTGTGCTGGGCATTGGGCATAAGCCCATAATAGCTCAGTCAACATCAAGCCTGGAAGCCAACCTGGGATTTCTAGGTATTTTCCCAGGTGTGGTTGGCCCCAGCAGAGGTAGGCAGAAGGTGAGAGTGCAAGGGCACAGAGAACAATGTTGGGTATCCTAAAGTGTCAGGAGCAAATCATGAACAAATGTCAGTATTTTTGGATTAAAAAAAAAAAAAAAAGTGATATGCAAATGAGATGCAAAATGATGCAAATCACGGACATTCAATTTCAGTCCAAAGCTACTTTTGGTAATAAGTCTGCAGCAGGGCTGGCAATGGAAGAG
Organism: Martes martes; assembly: GCF_963455335.1. Lineage (NCBI taxonomy): Eukaryota > Metazoa > Chordata > Mammalia > Carnivora > Mustelidae > Martes > Martes martes. The sequence goes on along the minus strand of NC_137891.1, from coordinate 178,853,087 downwards.
AGGGTGTATCAGCAGGGCCAGCACTGCCTGTCCCCCAACACTTAGCCCCCGCCTTGGAGCCAGAGCAGAGCTGTGCTGGAGCAATTGGAGTGGCTGTGTCAGTCAGGGTATCATCACCAGGCTGGATGGTGCAGGATGCAAGATGGACCAAGTACAGTCCTGCCCGGGGTGTGGTGATGAGTTTTCCGGGCAGGGGTAAGTGTGAAGGAGGATTGTACACCTCCCCACTGAGTGTGCAGGGTGCTGTGTGAACAGGCAAGAGGATAGGAGCAGAGCCCATGGTCACAGGGCCTGGGGGTCAGGGTGCATGGGCAATGGGGCCGTAGGAAAGAAGACTGAAGATGTAAGTAGGACCACAGTCTGAGGCGTTTGGTCTGGAGCTAGAGTGGAAGGTCCGAATGCCTCCAGGGGCCGGTATTAATGAGAGAAGCTGGCTGTTGTTTGCATTTTAAATACATGGAAATATCCATCACTTCCACAAAGAAACATACTCTCCTTATTTTCCTTGAATCATGAGGCCCTCAAGGTCTAGCTTTCCTTCGCCAACTTTTGACAGAGACACGTACAGAGGAATATCTCTAAAATAAGGAAACAGAGAGCGTAAGATAGATGGTGACTAGTGCTCAGGCTTGGTGTTGGGGAAGTAGGAGTGGGGAGGACTGTTGTCACAGCATGGGGACTGCACAGGTCCCAGGCCCATGAGACAGCTGCTTCTCAGGCCCAGATGGACGGGATCTTCTGATTTTTCTATATAAGGCCTCCAATGTGTAAAAGGTGGCTCAAACTCTTTTTTTTTTTTTAAATTAAACACATGGTGGGAGCAAAAAGAAAAGAGAAAGCACAAGGAAAGGGAAAAAAAAAAAAAGGAAAGAAGAAAAAGCTGGAAGCCATGAGCCACTAATTGAGGCCTCTGTGGGGGAGGAGGGATTAGGGAAGAAGAGAAGGCTGAAGGAGGGTAGGTCAGTTTCACGGAAGTTGCAATTGTCACAATTTAGGGTATATGGGTGCCTTAGCACACCAGTGAGAATAACAAGGAGGGAATGCGTGAAGATGTATGTATCAGTTATCCCTATGCTGTGTAACAAATAGCCACAAAACCTCAGTGGCAGACTATCGCCAGACATGAGTCTGAGTCTGCTGGGTGGTTGTGCTAGATGAGTGGACCTGGGTACACTCATGAGATGAGGGCACACTCATCTGTCTGGCCAGCTGCAGTTCAGCCAGGAAGCTCTGTTGTCTCAGGGCTCTCTCTCATGTCGGGCCTGGCTGGGGCAACAGAACTGACGGGGCTCGGCTCCTTCCTCCAGCTGGCGAGCTCAGGAGTGTTCTTAGAAAGGGTAGAAAAACAAGGGAAAGACCAAAAGCTCGTAAGACTTTGGAGACATAAGTTTAAAACTGGCATGGAAGCATTTCTGGCACTTTTGGTCAACCAAGTCACATGGCCAAGCCCAGCTCCAAGAGGGAGAGAAATACATTCTGCCTTGTAGTGGGCAGAGCTGCACGGTCATGTTGGCAAAGAGCATGGATATAAGGACGGTTGAAGTAGGACCATTTTTGCAATTTATTTAGGATAATGTAGCTTTGGGTAAGTCACCCACTCTGTCTGGACCTGCTTTGTCATCTGTAAAAGGAGGAGGTTGCTTGGAATGATCCTTTCAGCTCAGCTAACTTGAGGACCCACCTCCAGTCAGGCCTCCAGAGCTCCGCTGGATTCTAGCTGGCAACAGTGAAGAGAAGGGTCTTACCTCTGTCCCTCCTCTGCTGTGCCCAGGAAGTGCCTGCCCAGGATTCCAGGCATCTTTCATCAGGGATCAATAGCTCTTTGCCTTCTAATGGGCTCCCTGAGGGTTGGCGGTTGCCGCAGAGCCATGGGGAGAGATGCATTAGCCCCCCTTGAGCTCCCAAGGGGCATTCGTCCTTAATGGAGAGAGGGACATGGCTGATTCTGTCTCTCCATTGTTTGAGTATTAATGAGGCTTTTATAGATGGCACCTTGCTGGGCAGGGTGACACAAAAGATAGACTTTCTCACGGGCCCATTTTCCATGTATTGAAACCTGCAGGATCCTGCTTAAAGGAATTCACCATATCCATCTGTCCAACCATCCATTCATTTGTCCATCCAGCCATCCATTTCGTAAACCTTTTATGTGCCAGGACAGGTGCAGAAAACACAGAGATGGATAAAGCAAGGCCCGGGGCGGGGGAGGGCACACAAGTAAGCAGTCAATGAGCCATTCTGAGTGTTGGGTGCAGCTAAACATGAAGGAAGGAGTCAGGCAGATGTAAATTTTCACCCTAAGCCTCAGAGGAAACTGCATGCAGGCTGAACCCTGAGGGAAAAGATGTGGCTAACTCTCTGAAAGCCCAAAGAACTGCCTTCCAACACTGAAAGGATGAATGGTCACCCCAAGCCAGAGCACAGGATCAGAGCCTTCTCCTTCATGGGCTTACATCTAAGATGCTGACCAGGGAGAGTCTTCATGGGGGAACACCACGATGACGGGACATGCACCTATGGAACCCATGGGGCTAAGCTCCAGACGTGCTGCTTTGTGACCTCAGTCCCAGGGACTGGCCACTCCATCCTGCCCCTGCAGCCCCTGGGAAGAAGTGTGTGGACAAGGGTCTAGAGCTTTCCTGCTTTGTAGCCATCTGTGGGAAGGGTTGCTGAGCAGCCAGTGGGTTGAGTCCATCCATGTCAACACCTCAGCGGGCTTTCCTCTGAGAGTAACTGGTCCAATCAGAAAGATCCAGGTAAGCTGGTGCATTATCTTTGGTTATACATCTGGGCTCCAGCCACCACCCAGCTCCCCCTGCCAAGGTGAGTGGAGGCTAGGAAGGACCAGACAAGAGAGAGACCCTCCTTCCCAGCAGGACAGAGCCCAGAGAGATGTTTACATTTCTCCTGGAGCCACAGAAAGATTCCTAAGTGCTCAAAATTGGGCATTTAATTTCAGGGAGACCCCTAAAGTCCCAGAACAAGAACCCCAACTTAGGGACTTTTAGATTAGCCACCTAATTAGACTCCTTCTCAGACCAGTGAAATGTTCTGGTATCATTAGACAAAGCCGTACCCAGCCCCAGACTAGATGAGAAGGATTCTGAGACATTGCCTCTATTACAGCTGCATCTCCTGGCCCCTGAGAGAGGCAACCACCCAGGAAGATGAAGGAACTCAGCCATTTCTCTCTGTAGTCAGAACCAGGAGGTGCCTGGCAAAATGGAAATTTCACATCCAACGAGAGTCTCTTCGCCATGGAAAATCTCAGTATCGATTCATCACTTATTGCTTCTCCAGTTCCAAAGATGGATTGTGTAGATATGTAAAATAAGTGTAACAAATAAAGGAAATACATTTAAAATGTACAAGAATTGGCCAATTTTGCAATATTTCACCTCAATTTTATATGCTGTCAAATATACTTGAAATACATGTGCGCTAAGCATGACAAATACATAGAAACTAAAGCTCTATTATTTTGCTGTAATGGGCCAGGGGAATAGCTCTGAAATAATATTCTTCTGTCTGCAATAAAGGCTTTTCTCTGAAGCTGTCTTAATGCTGTGAACAAAACCTAGAGCTCTCTCAAGGGCTTCTTCCTTTGAATTAGTGCCCCTCTCTGTGGCCTTCTACCATGATGAGTTTGGCAACCAGTGGGTGGATGGATGGGGACCTCGCCCATGATGCAGCAGGGTACGGGGAGCATGACACCCTGGCTCAGGCTGATAAGCATGGAGAGGATGGGCGATCGTGAGAATGCATGCGTGGCACCACAGGGTCTGTGTGACAGTCACAATGTGCCCAGTGCCCACCCCTGCAGATATACCTTGTTTGTCTGTATCTCTCCTTGGGCAGCAGTCCTGAGAAAAACTGGAGGCACACTCATCTTGAGAGGTTGGCTGCAGGTGACTGTGTGGCATGGCAGAAGTAGGCTGGGGAGGAGTCTAAAGGCACCAGGGAATCAGTATCTGCAGTTAAACAGGCTAAGAGCTGCACTCTGCCATTCATTGGCTGTGAGCTTTTGGGAAGTCACATAACCTCTCTGAGAGTCACTTTACAGGCTATAAAAAGGGAATAACATTTTTGACGTTATAGGATTGTTGTCACCCCACGGCACACAGACAGTGCTCCCTGAAGTTGTACAGTGTGCTACCTGTGCAGCTGTACATGGCAGTTCTGCATGATATAAAGACCCTGGCACATAGTATGTATGAAACAGGTAGTAGCTCTCGTTATCACTGCAATCCTTAGTCCTAAGCAAACCTACTTCTAGGACGTTGAATTTGGGAGGAGCCCAGAGGCAGCTGTTTTACAGAGATTAAAGAAGAGGGCGCTGGAATCAGACATGCCTAGAGTCACACCTTTCCTCTGGCACTTCCTAGCTCTCTTATTCTGGGGAAGTTTTTTTTTTTAACCTCTGCCTCAGTTTCCTCTTCCATAAAATGGGGATAATCATGGAGCCAGTTGCTGTGAGGATGAAATCTGATAATTCAAGTCTGAGCCTTTATTGGTCAGTGTCTGGCAAATGACAGATGTTCAGAATGTTAGTTTGCGCAAGCAACTGGATGGACAGAGGGAGAATATGGCCACCATGAGGCTGAGAGCAGTTAGAAGCCACACGCCAGATGCACCCACAGCAATATAATCAATTGCAAAGCCCAGTGCTGGGATGGAAATGCCATTGAAGTATGCTGAAAATGCATGCATACAAAACAACAATACTCATTTCACAAAAAGACGTACAAACAGAAGCATACACATAAAACTCACCAGAAGGGCTGCCTGTGGGAGGAAAGAGAGGGAGTGAGGATTGAGGATAAAGGGGAATATGTCAATATATAAAAATTGGGTGGCAAAGCTGTAAGTCCTTCTTATGAAGTCTCTGGACAGCACTCTTCCAGAACCAAGGCGTGAAGGATTGCCTCCAGCTGAGCCCCATCCAAAATCAAGGCTGAGAGATAGCTGAAAAACTGTCCAGTTCAAGGGAAGGGGAGAGAAAGTCAGAATGAGCATCCTGGCCTATGGAGTACCTGACTACAGAGAAGGGGGTCATGGTCAATGCGAGGGTCTGGAAAGTTCTATTTTAAGTTTGCACTACCGTGCACAAAGGGAGTCATGTCTGCTGACTCCCTCATCTCATGGGTTTGGAGGAAGCCAGGAAAGCAGGCCATCCTGCAGCTGGGCCAGTGCAGCTGGAGGAGGGCAGGGTGGGAGAGGACTGGTTGGGGAGAAGAGACCCCTGAGCCAGCAGTGGCCACAAGCCCTGCTCCCCGGGCAGTGCTCAGAAAATGTGGGAGAGCATCAACCACGCTTGCGACAGAACATCAGCTAAGGGGCTTAAACCTGTGACATTAAAGACCAGGGGGTTTCTCTTACACTGGGTCATAAGGAGCTGGAAGCAGAAACGACCAACTTGTCCCTGGGTGGGAGTCTTGGCATCCTGAGATCATGTCATCAACAGGACAGGGAAACAGCACTGAAAATTCAGGACAGGGTTGGCGGGGGGGTGGGGGTGAATGGGTGTCAGACATAAAGACATCAGTGGTTTCCAGTTGAAAATGAATGAATGATTGAATGTACATTATATGCAACACCTGTCACCTAATTTGGTAGAATTTTTCAACTTTTCAACTAGACACTTTGGGGATGTGTCTCTCAGAACTGTTGGGATTCACTTGGTTGCCTGTTCCTCCTTCTTCAGCTCCCCTCTTCCTTCTCTCCTCACTCGTGTCCCCCGTCTTGCTCCTCTGGCTCTGCTCTCTCTCCCCTCCTCAGCACAGAGATGTCACTTCAGACCAGCGCCGACCTCAGTCCCCACGGATGCTCCCCAAATAGGAAAAAAATCAAATTGTTCAAAGGATTCACCTACTTCAGCCTTCTGCCCCGCCTCACGCCTTCCTAGGGGACAAGGGGCCCTTGGAACCACCAATGAGACAGTCAGGGTTCCTGCACCCCAGGAGGGAAAGGCTAAGCCTGGGACCCACCCCTGCATTCTTGTGTTCCTACAGAGTCATGAATGCACACAGAAACACATGCACAGACACATAAACACACAGATGCTTGCCTTAGCAGTACCATAAGCACACAAGCTTGGACCCATACAAAAGTCCCCAAACACAGGAGCACACCAAGACATGCAGGCAGACCCGCATGTAGATACGCACTCATATAGGCACCTGCACAGAAGATACCAAAGGAAAGAAATAGACACCTACATGCCACTGGGCACCCATATAGGGGAACCAGGAGGCAGGAGAGGAAGGCCCACCTCCCAACACTTCTGTTCACACTCAGAGAACTAACTCGCAAACTAACTCGCACACCCTCAGCACCCCACAGGTTCTCAGGCAGGTACACAGTTGGTAACCCTCTCCTCCCCTCTACCCACCTCCTCCCCTCCCGGCGTGTCACGGGGCTCTAAGGGGCCAAAGCAGAGACACACTTGGGACCCTTGCAGGGCTGCCATAGACCATTTGAACACTGTCGCCCCTCCTGGGGTCTGCAGCACTTCCAAGTGACTGCGACAGTCATTCCAGCTAATTTCCCGTGCCGTGTTGGTGGAAGAATTCCACTGGGGCAGTGGACCCATGTGAGAGGTCTGGATGAAGGAAACACCGATGCCCAACCCTTCCCTATCTGCACATGCCATCCCAGGTGCCCACATGGAGCAGGTCAGAGACGAAAAGACCCAGGGTTCAGAGAAAACCTTGCAGGCTTCCAGGGGCCTGGGCGGACCAGTTCCTTCAAGCAGGAAAGCTGTGTGCTTTCCTGTCTCTGTACGGCTTTGGGGTGGGAATGATTAGTCCCATGAGCTAACACAGGGTGGGGACCAATGTTGGCGCACCAGCAAGGCGCTGTGCACACACCATCTCATTGGATCTCAGCACTTCTCTCCCTGCTGGACCACTGCCTCCGCTTCCTGCTTCCCTGCTTCCTTGCTTGTTTCTTTGCAAGGGGACATTCTCTTCATATTAGTCAGAACAATTTTGTTAACATATAAGCTCAGTCATGACACTTTTCTGCACAGAACCTTCCAAGGGCTTCCATTCCATCAACTGTAATGCTGAAGCCCCACAGCTTCTGGATGTCCTTTATCGTCTGGTCCCTCATTGCCTCCCCTCCTGCTCTTCCCCCTTTGCCCTCTCTGCCCCAGCCACGCCGGCTCCCTTGCTGCTGCTCACACACACCAGGCATGGTCCTGCCTCAGAACCTTGCTGACCGCTCCCCTGACAATGCCTCTGTTGTTCATTAGCGGCATGACTCCCTTAAATGTCACCTCCGTGGAGCCTTCCTTGGACATCTGACCTATGATTATATCCTACCAAGCTCCTATTGCCTCTTCCTGCTTCACTTTTCTTCATAGTGCTTAACACGGTCTAGCAAACTGTACGCTTTACTTATTTTTCTGGTCTATTCTCTGTCTCCCCGCTATCACATGAGCTCACGAGAGCAGGGTCTGACTTGTTCTGCTTCATGTCTAGGGCAGTACTCGGCATGTAGTGTGTGCTCAACATACATTTACTGAAGGAAGGGACCATCCTGTAAGGTAGGTATTTTCATGCCCATTTCACAGATGAGGAAGCTGAGGATACTAAAGCTACATCAATCTGTTCAGACTCACAAGGCTGGCAAGTAGTAGAGCCTGAGTTTGAACCCAGATTGATTTAGGTCACAGGACAGAGGCTGTACTCGTCGTGCCTAGCTGTCACCTGTAATTGCACCACATGTAATCATGTGCCACGTAAACTCCATACCCATGATTGTCAAACTTTGGTGTATGTCAAGGTCAATGCCGATCCCTGGGCTCTCATTAAGTCAAACGGTGCCTCGCACAACACACTTCGAGAAACACAGCTCTATGCTATTTTCCCAAGATACCAAAGATCCAGGATGTCCCTTGGTTAAACCCTCTCACAAAGTTCCAGAAAGTATTATTTTCTACAATTCCTTTTCGAAACCTACCTGCCTAGGTGGTGATAGTGGCATAGGACTTGGCTATCTAGGGCCAGGACCAAGGGAACATAACCTTTACAGTGCTCTTATTACATGTGAACACTATGTTAGGAATGTTGCCTGTGCTGGTGAGGCAGACCCATGTTGTAGCCATCTGCATGGGCTCTGGACGCAGTCCGCTGGCTTGCAGGTCTGGTTCTATCCTTTTGCCAGGTGTTTAATGTTGGGTGACTTATTTATCTTTTCTGCACTTCCATTCTCCTATCTATGGAACACTGACTTTGTTGCCGATGATTGTCTCCAATATTTACTGCTTTCTTTTTCTTTTCCTAATAGAACTAGACGCCTTGAGTTGGGCACATGGTCCCCAGCTAAACACTACATTTCCCATACTCCTGTGTTGCTAAGTACGGTCACGTGATTATGTTCCGACCAATAAGACTTAAGAGGAAGTTATGGGAACAAATTCCGGGTCATGCCCTTAAAAGAAAAAGAATTGCCCTCCACTTCCGCTCTGGTCCCGGATTGCTGTTGACAAAGCTGGGCCGCATGTGGACAGCAGCAGAGCAGTAAAGACGAAGGAGGCCTTGATGTTGGCAGAGTGGAGCTTCTTTATCAGCCTGGGATCCACCGTCACGCAAGACAGGAACTTCCATCTTGTTTAACGCACTCTCCCTTCGGCTTTTGGTGCAGTTGCGGAGGCTTTGTCTTGACTACGATGCACTTGGGCTCCAGGGTGGGGCGCTGTGGTAACAAAACAAAGCCTTGAAGCTGCGGCCTGGGGTCGGGGGTCGGGGGTGGGGGGCGGTGGAGACGTAGGAGTCCCGGGATGGGAAGATGGCGACCCTCGAAGGCACATGGCGGACATCTGATGTTGCCTGCGATCCCTCCAAAGCAGATCACCTGCCAGCAGTGTTTGACTCCAGTGGGTCTTCGAACTCTCAGAATGTAGCCTGCCTGAGCTTATTTCTTCATGTTCAGCAGAGGCCTGTGAGAGACGATCTCAGGCTAGTCACCAAGGAGTTGGAAGAGGAAGTCTTATGGGGAGGAGAGGACAAGACCAAAGCCCTAACCTTTGCCCCCAGCAACTCAAGCCGTCAAGGATGGACCGTGGTAGCAGCGTCAGATTGGAACGTCACCTTCGCATCTGAGCCTCTTGCCCCAGGTGGCCGCCGGGAAGCCTCCTGTGGGTTGGGAGATCTTGGGAAGTTAAATGCAAGAGTTTTCAGACAGGAAAACACCTGGAAGAGATCCGGGTTATGATTACTTGTATGTGGAACTGATCAAGCAAAGGGAAGGAGAGTCTACACAGTTCATTCTGTTGCTAAATTTTTCAGGGATGAGTTGGTCATCCTAGGAGAGAGCTGCGTCTGGAATGGGGCTTCCCGGGCACCCAGGCACCTCAGGCCAAGCCCAACTGCTCTTTTACATGTGGGGAAATGGAAAACAAGGAGGGGCAGTGCCCAAGCAAAGACCACACAGCTCCACGGTGAATGAAACGGGTAACATTTGCTCTGGTCATGGGACTCACCAAGGACCACTTTGTGCATCACTTCCAGGACCAAGTGTAAGGAAAAGAAATGAAGTTTGTGAAAGTAGTGCACAAAATATGAGGGATCATGAATCACGCTGATGGCACCTGCTCCTCCTCCAACTCCCACTTACTCTGCTTCCTTCCAGGGGAATGGGAGAGCTTCTGGCAAGACAGGGAAAAGAGAACTTGGGTGTGAGCCTCACACTGCCAGAATTTGAATCCTGACCATGCCATTTACTACCTGTGGGACGTGGAACAGGTGATTTGCTTCTATGGACCCCAGTCTCCTCATCTGTAACAGTAATGGCTGCCTTAAGGAGTTATTGTAAGGTTTGGATGAGGAAGTCATACAAAATGTTTACAGAGGCACCTGGCATAGTGGCAGTTATGGTGGTGGGGTGATTAATGTGAATTGCTAACATCTCAGTGGCTTTGTGCAATTGTTGATTTCTTATGCGTATGACAGTCTGGTGGCACCAGGTAGAAAGACTTTCTCCATCTTCCAGCTGCACTGCTCAAGGTCTCCAAAGAGAGGAAGAGATGAAAGATGTTCCTAAGGGCCAGACCCATAAGTGACAGACATCCCCTCTGCCCAATCCTGTTGGCGGGAAGCTGTCAGTGGCGCAACCACTTTGTAGGGGATGCTGGACACTGTGATTCCCTGTGCACCCAGAGGAGGAAGCATCATCTAGGCCTCATCTGGGCTGCAGTACTGATGTGATCCCCTTTATCTTGTATGATTATCTACATGTTTTCAGCCTCTCAAGCTCAGTTTCCTCATTATCAATGGAGCTAATGACACCAGTTTTATTACAAAGCTCACAGAAGGAAAGGGAAATTCAGAGTGCTTGGTGTGTGGAGACTGTTCAGGGAATGTTATTTTCCTTCCTTTCTTTGCTTTCTAGGCCTCCTCTTTGCCCCACCTCCACCTTCCCTTCCTGCCCACACCTTCTGTTCCCCTCGCTCCTTCCTTCCTCTTCAGTGAGCAGGTGACAGCCAGCAGGGCCCCTGGTCCACCATCACTAAACCTGATCATTTTCAACCAAAGGGACCAAGTTATCAAAGAAAACCTGAGAGGGAAGGTGGTGGCCCAGAGTGGGTGACTGGAGCCATGTCCCCTGCTTCCCATCATAAATCTCTGGGAAAACCATTAGCGCACCCTGCAGCCCAGAGACAAATTACGAGGTAGGGGATCAATGTTATTTTTTCCACAAGCTGAATTCATAACGGTTTATGGCAAAATCGATGCAAATCTTCATGAATAAAGTGAAGGCAGGTGCATGTTGGAGAATAATGAAGGGGTTCAATGGGGGAACCTTAGCGAATTGCCACTGGCAGTGGGGACCAGGAGGGAGTCACCTGTCCAGCTGCCCTGGGGTTTGGTCCTGCGTGGTGCTGCAGGGCCCCTCACCGACTAGTCACGGCACTGCTCGCACACCTGTGGAGGAGGGGGCCCGAGGGTGGGCAGGGGGTACTTCCGTGAGAACTTACTCTGAGCTTCATGCCTTGTGTTCTTACTGGACCCTCACAAGAAGGCCAGAGATCGATGTCATCGTAACCCTCATTTCACAGTTCTGGAAACCGAGGCTGAGAGAGGTAAAGCAACCTGGTGCCACCTGATTAATAACTGGCAATGTCTGGATTCAAACCCAGATCCTCCCTATCCCAGAAGCCCAACACTACTTCTTCCAACAAGCATGGCCTTTCTGTCCTATGCTTTCCTGCCTCTGGCCTCTGCACAAGCTATGGCCTCAGTCTGGAGTACCCAGCTCCTCTTTCTTCTACCCAAGTAAAGACAGTCCTCTTTGGCCCTCTGCACCTGGGTACAATGCTTCTGGGAAGGCTGGCAGTGTTTGTGTGTCTTCAGCTGGCATTGTCATGCCCTTCTGGTGGGATTTGTGTGTATGTCCAGTGTGGACTCTGTGTCTAGGGAGTGCTTGTCCTCCCAGACCCTTACTAGGCTGTGAGCTACTTCAGGGTTGGAGCACATCTTCTCTTACTATCTCTTCAGTCCATGAACCTGCACACTGGCACTGACATCCATCCTTCTGTCACCCATTGTCCACTTGGCCATCTTTTTGTCTGTCCGTCCATCCATCCATCCATCCTTTTGTCTACCCATCATCCCTCTGTTTATCCATCCATCCATCCTTCCATCCAACCATCTGTACATCCTCCAGCCTTTCATCTATCTATCCATCTTTTTGTGTTTAGTGGGTATATACTTTCAGTTTCACAAGATGAAAAGAGTTCTGGAGATGGATGGTGGTTATAGGAGAACACCAGTGTGAATGTATGTCATGCCACTGAACTGGTCTCTTAAAAATGGTTACAGTGATAAATTTCATGTTACGCATATTCTTCCACAATTAAAAATAAGTTGATTTAGAATATTATCAGATTTCCTGGGGAGGCTGAAGTACACTACTCCCTCCCCACCTGTTCCAATCCACACTCCTGGTCAAGCTCTGTCTTGAGTCCTGCCTCCCCCATGCATCACCAGCAGGTGACTCCAGCCCCCTCCAGCTCTCCTCTTCCAGATTCACCAGATGCTCACCCGTTTCACAGAATCCTGATAACAGTGTCAGTAACAGCAGCCAACACACACTGAGTGTGTCCTTTAGGTCAGTGTTCCTTAACTGCTTTGTGCGGACCCACGCATGCCCCCCTGGGGACATACTGTCATTTGTCTCATTCTAAAGGTGAGGAAACAGGCCCAAGGAAGTTCAGTAACTTGCTCGAGCTCCCTAAGCTATCAGGCTAAAGGGACAAGACTCAGACCCAGCCCTGATGACACCCTTGTCCTTAAAGCTACCCGGTGCTGCTTCCCACGAACCATGTTCACTAATTACCCCGTTAGGCACTGAGCTCATGTAAGTGTCATCTCCCCAAGATTGCGTGCATTCCTGAAGACAGGGGCTGGGTATTCATGCTCATATTACCCTCTCCTGACCCAGCATGGATGCAAAGTCGGGGCTCTTTAACTCAGAGTCAGGGCTTGAGTGAGGGGCAGTTCCCTCCAGGGCAAAATTGGAACTGGTGCCAAAGATCTCAGTGTAAGGTAAATTCTGTTTTAATGCGATCTTTTGAAATACCAAGTTTAATGCAAAAAATCCTGCACAATCCTACCTCACCTACCTTAATCCAAATCCTTTTCTTTTTTTTTAAGATTTTATTTATTTAATTGACACAGAGAGAGAGAGACCACAAGTAGGCAGAGAGGCAGGCAGAGAGAGAAGGGGAAGCAGGCTCCCTGCTGAGCAGAGAGCCTGATGTGGGCCTTGATCCCAGGACCCTGAGACCATGACCTGAGCCAAAGACAGAGGCTTAATCCACTGAGCCACCAAGGCACCCCGATCCCAATCCTTTTCTAACTACCTGGGGTGCTTGTTAAGATGGAGCCATGGTTTGGGGGAATCACTGATACCATTTGTTTTAATAGGTAGATATTCCCCTCTGCTCTCACCCATTTGGTGGGAACCACGTGCTGTAAGGCAATTGAGCAAGGACCCTGAAGCCAATCTTGGCTCGGCAGCTTATTTCCAGGCCCCTGTAGCTGTGCGACCTCGGGCAAATCGCTTCACCTTTCTGTGCCTCAATTTCCTCCCCTGTAAATGGTGTGTCTGATGGAACTAACTTTGTAGGGCAGCCCTGAAAATTAAATGAGATAAAGCGTGTGAAGAGCTCGGCACAGCAATTGACCCTTATCTAACTACAAAGGGCAAAACTCTGGTAAAAATGATTTAACTGATTCCTCCATCCAGGAAAAGAGAAGTAAGTGTAAGACATGAATCTGTGTTAGCAGGCATCAAAAGCCATCAGCTTTCATTTTTCCTTCTCTTGTCTCGACATTGACATTTCTTGACCACGCCTGGCACGGGGAAGTCGGCAGGTGCAGAAGGGAGAGCAGAGACCCAGAGACCCGGACAGGTCTGCAGACAGGCTGGGAGGAGGGGGCAGAGAGGAAAGCAAGGCCCAGCTTATCAGAGCGAGGCAGCTGACAAGCTTCTGTTTCCCACTCTCTAAGCCTTGCATATTTCTTCGTTAACTTCAATAGGAGGCGTTCCTGGCTCTCCAAAAGCATGCTCTGTTCTCATTGCTATACATCTGGAGGAGAAAGCACTGGGAGAATAAGCTGTTTTATCCCTCCTCGCTGCCAGGAATACTCAGAGAGCCAGATGTCCAGTGGCCGATGGGCAGCACATCTGTAAGGCAGGTGGAACTTTTTCAGCCAGATGTGTCAAATATCGTGGTGACTTGGGGACACAACGTAAGGTCCTGGTCATGGGGAACAGTAGAGAGATGGCCAGTGCAATCCCCCAGGGTCTCTGCAAACCAAAGGTGGCTTCTGTCTCCATCTTCTAGCTGAGAATTTGAGTGAGACTCTCTGCTTTTCACTGCCCCTGAAGACCAGTGTCCTGAAGCTGAGGGCTCTGGCCAGGGTTTTCTGTGCACGAAACGACAGACAAGGTGTCTCCCTGAGGAGTCAAGGGCTGTGAGGGCCATAATTCTGACTTCCAGAGACCTTGACCTGTTTCTCTCTTAGGATCAAGGGAGTGGGGGGAAGAAGAGGAAATGTCCATCACACAGCCATATGGGTGGAAGAGAACAAGGATCAGGTTCACTTCTTCACAGCAGCCTGAAAATCATCCTCATTCGCAGTGAATCTTAGCCATCCAAGGCCCTGGAGCTAAAAGGGATCCTATTGCTTCCGTTCTGTGCCGCCTTTGTTCCAGCTGGGAACACCGGGGCCAGGGGTGGGAAGCGCCTGCCAATGAGAGGGCGTTGTTTCTTAGAAGAGCCAAGTCTATGATCCAAATCCCTGGACCCCTGTGATCAGTCCCCTGGGCTCCCCTGGAGGTAGCCTCCCTGGGGGAGGCCAGACCCCCACTAGCCCACGCCCTGACCATAGGCAGGTGCCACCTCCTCTAAGCTCTGGTTTCCTCACATGGATGAATGAGGGAACAAGTCCCTTCCCCAGTTGACTCAAAGAGGAGTTAAGAATTCAGGTAATCGATAAAAACGTAAGGGTTTAGAGAGCGAACGCTTTCTGGGTTCTCACCATGTGCCCCAGACCCTGGGCTGGGCATGGGACCTGCGGGGTCCCAGTGCCTGCAAGCTCAGCCACCTCTTCCTGGAATAGCTCCTGACTCTCCCTCTTCTTGCCCCGTCCCCAAATCCCTTCATCCAGCCCACACCCAGTCAATACTGCAGTCTCCACTACATGTCACCTCCTCCAGGAAGCTCACTCTGATGACCAGTGGCCCATCTTTGTATCCGCAGGGCAGCATGTGTGTCCTGGAGTAGCACTGGCCACAGATGGTGTTGTCCGTTTCACCATCTACATCAGCACTGAACATCAGATCTGAGTGCGTGGACAAGGTCTGTGTCTTTCTTGTTCACTATGGCAACCCCCCACCCCCCAAGGTATCTGATGCATAGTATGTATGTGATGTGTATCTGTTATATTTTACTGAGGAATCTGAGCTTGTAGATATGGAAAAACTGCGCACTCTAAAGGGCTCCTTTGACTTCCAAGAGGGGGACTGAGGCGGCAGGAGGTGTTGCAATCCCGAAGCTTACCTACAGAGGGCAACACGGAGCCCGAAG
Source organism: Martes martes (assembly GCF_963455335.1). Lineage (NCBI taxonomy): Eukaryota > Metazoa > Chordata > Mammalia > Carnivora > Mustelidae > Martes > Martes martes. Next base: position 178,837,987 of record NC_137891.1, on the reverse strand, counting down.
GACTGCTCCAGCGTTCCTGGCGTTTCAAACTAAGGAGGGGTGGAGAGATGTGACGGAGCTGGGGACAAAGGGCTCTTTGGCCCTTGCATCACACCACAGGGTGATGCCATAGAGCCTACCGCAATGAATCCTGAGGCCCACATGGGTTAATTCCAGCAAAGGAATAATTTCCCGGGGTTTTAGCGCCTGGCTCACGAGCCCCGCCCAGCGTGTGGTCAGGGGTTGATCAATTGCGCTAGACCCTATTATTTTGGCTGCATTTTTCTGCCTCCCTCCTTTCCTGTTGCCCAATTAGATTTAATTAGATATTGACAAGAGTTGCAGGTAGAGTGAGGCTCTGTGGTCTTGGGCTGGAAGGTGGAGGGAAAGCTGCAGAAAGGGGAGGCCTCAGGAAGGGGACAGCCAGTGTGCCGGGGACCACGGGGTTGGAGTTCCTCGGGCTACCTCCAAAGCTTGCACTTTCATTCTCCTTCCCCTCCCCATTGCTTGCGGCCCCCTCCCCCATCCTCTCTGCTCTCCTGTGGGATCCATAGCCCAGTCCACGCCTGCACTGGTTGGTCCCTCGTCCAGCCCAATTGTTTCCTCTCTCCAAGCCCCAGGTGTTTTAATGTGGGTCCTTCCTGGAAGAGGGGGGACACTTTGGAATACTGTTCAGCAGACATTCTCTCTCCTCTCCTCCCACTGTGGTAGAGCGTCCCCATCTCCTAATGCAGAGCTTGACCCCGTGGCTTCCTTTGACCAATGCGGAGTTGGCAGACATGACCTTAGCAGAGGCCCTAAACATGCATGCATCTGCGGCTCAATGTCTTGTGTTCCTGTGATGCAACAGAAACAGAAGATGCCTAAGGGGGCCATTGCCCCCTTGGGGTTGGCTCCAGAATGGCCACCCAGGAGTCAGATCTGAGCCTAGCCTGTACCCAGAATGGAGTAACCCCTCCGGGTCCAGACTAGACCAGCCAAACCACAGCCCAGCTGAGCCCTAGGATAGATAAGCTGTGATTGTAAGTCACCGAAAGTCTGTGCTATTTGTTACGGAACCTGACCCCCATCAGAGCCTGGCTAGTATGGAGGGTGGGTGGGTGCAACCTCAGTGACTGACACAGCAAAACAGATGATTCTAGACTATGAGACAGGAGACCCGGGCTCTCGTTCAAAAATTTCTGCTAACTTCCTCCGTGGCTTTGGAGGCGAGGGAAAGCAGCTCATACTGGTTGATCATCTTCTGTGGGCCAGGCACCGTGCTAAGAACTTTCCATATATCAATCTATCTTATCACCACCATTTCTATCTTCTTTTGACCCTAATCTATGCCAGGCTTTGTGATAAGTGTTTATAATGCTAATTAGGATTATGCTAAAAATGGTACCCATCGGTAAATGATTAATAACTTTAAAAAGACACCCGTCTGTTGATGGCACACCGTGGCACAAGCTTGCACCAGGTTATTTAAATGCAGTGTTTCAACTCACCCTCAATACAGCCACAGAAGGTGATCTGGGGTAACACGTCGGTGGTGCTGAGCGAGGGAAACCCTGGCTGGGCTGTTGGTCGAGGCTGGCTCTGATGTCCTGGCAGCAAATGACGCTCTGATTTGTCCCAAAACACCTGTGTTACTTTCCTGCAGCTGCCGTAGCGAGTTCCCATAAACTGCGTGACCAAAAACCATAGGCATTCATTTCCTCACAGTTCTGGAGGCCAGAAGTCCAAGATCAACGGATGGGCGAGAGCGCGCTCCTCCCGGAGGCTCGGGGTGAGATCCCCATCCTCGCCTCCAGCTCCGGAGCTGCCCACACTCCAGCCTTGCCTTCCAGCCTCACGCCAACTTCTCTTGGTCTCAAGGGACACCTGTCATCAGATTTAGGGCCCACTCAGGTCCTCCACATTCTTTCCTTGTCTTGAGACTCCTTAGTGTGGTCTCGTCTGCAAGACCCTTTTTCCAAGTACGGTTACATCACTGGGCTTAGAGATCTGACGTGGGTATCTTTTTGATCTATTACTTCTTCTTAGATGTGGACCCATCCTGTCTGTCTACAGATATTATTTACATGTTATCTTCAAGGAGTGAAGTGAACCTCCAAGGAGTACATTTTCCTCTGGGGCACTGAGGCTCAGAAAGGTTGTGTAACTCTCCAGGAGGAATCAGCGCCAGGGTCGGGATTTGCTCTTTGGCTCTACAGCTCCTGCTCTAAGCCTTAAACTTGCTCCCTGAACCCTGCCCATCCATCTGGGATCACAGATGCCCAGACTCTGCGGAGTACCTGGACATGTCCCCTGGACCAGCTGTGTTTGGTGGCCAATGGGCATCCTACTGGGTGACATGAGTCATCAGCAGGCTTTTCAGGGGACTAACTGGAGATACTGGGCAGAGAAAGCCCCAGGATCGGCAGCTGCCACTGGAGAAGGAGAGCAGGGGGCCTTATCCTGGGGACTTTGCCATGAGAGTCTGGCCCAGGCTGAGCCTTGCCTTTCCGTCACTGTGGCCCTGGTGAGCCCCTCTTCTCCTCCCCCAGCTACATGCTTCCTCACCAGCCTTCAGGTAAGGAACTGTGTGCCAGCAGGCTGCCGGGATGGGAGCCGAATGATGACTGGAAGGGGCTTGTCTGGCTCCGGTCAGTGTTTGAAGGGGTGGATGGAGCCAGTTGGGGGCACAGGCGTGAGACCCCCCAGCCACTCTTTGTAGGGAAAGTCTCACCAAACTCCACAGAGATGAATGGGAGTCACTGGGTATTACATCATTTAATAGTCTCAATAAAATTCATTTCCCCCTCTTTTTGTAATTGTTTTATTGAATCATAATATACACACAAGAAACTGCGTTATCTTTAAAGCGATGCACTGGGTGTATTTTGATGTATGTCTACATCTGTAAAGCCATCGCCACAATCAGGATAATGAATATATACATCACTCTCCAGAAGTTTCCTTGTGCCCCTTCGTAATGAATGTCCCCCCTCCTCGCTCTCCCTGCCATTTCCAGGCAATCACTGATCTGCTTTCCACCACTATGGATTAGTTTGTGTTTTCCAGCGTCTGTTTTATGTAGATGGGATCGTACAGTTCAGACTACTTCTTGTGTGACTTCTCTCGCTCGGCACGGTTGTTTCACAATCCGACCGTGTTGTATCACGTATCAGCAGTTTGCCCTTTTTATTGATAGCTCCGAGTCCGTCTTGTGGCTCTTCCGCCGTTCGCGGACTCGCCATTCATCTGTTGGTGGACTTTGGATCTTTTCTGGTTTTTGACAGTTACGAGCAAAGCTGTTGTGCACATGTGTGTAAACGCCCTTGTATGGGACGCATGCTTTCCTTGCCCTTGGAATGGCTGGACCCTATGGTGGCTGCATGTTTAATTTAAGAAACCACCAAAGCCTTCTGAAATGTTTGTACCAATTCACGTTCCCACCGGCTGTGCGCGCGATTTCCCATTGCCCCACAGCCGTGCGGTGCTCCGTGCGGCCGGTCTCATTCTCAGCCGTGCTAACAAGTACGTTGGTCTCTCTCTGGCCTTAATTGGCATGCCCCATGTCTAATAATGTTGGGCAGCATCCTGTGTGCTCATTTGCCGTCCCCACATCTTCTTCGTCGAAATGTCTGCTCAAATCCTTTGCCCCTTTTTAATTGGGTTGTTTATTTTCTTCCTGTCGCGTTTTGAGAATTCTTTATATATTCCAGAAATGTCTTTTAGCAGATGTACGGTCTGTGGATATATTTTTTTTTTCTCTCGCCTTTGTCTGGCCTTTTCCTCCCCGTAATGGTACCTCTCAAAGAGCCTAAGTTTGCCATTTTGATGGAGTTCCATTTTTCAATTTGTTCTTTAACAGATCATGCTACTGATGTTGTATCTGGGAAATCCTGACCCAGACCCGAGTCTGCAAGATCTTCAGCAGCAGCGAGCCGGGGCAGCTGCAGAGCCTCACCCCCATGCCTCTTGTTTCTCGGGGATCAAACTCTTTCACTGGCTAGCGCCCCATGTCTTAGAAACCACTGTTCAGTATGTTCTATCTGGTTTGTGCTGTGGTTTTGGGCAGAAGAGTAAATCTGATCCCTGCCATCCCATTTTGACCTGAAGCCCTGATAAACTGAAGGCAGGCATGATTCTGTTCACACCGCCCCTCTGTTCTTAGAGGAGGACAGGGCTCAGAGAGGCACAGTGACTCGCCCCCAGGGCCCAACAGCACGTACATGGCCAGCACTGGCATAGAAGCCCAGGGCTGCCCCACTCCAGAGCCCGGACTGCTGCTGGAAGTTCCAGGGTCTGGAATGCATCTTGGGTCTGGGGTTGGCCAGGTGGGAGACTCTCGTTCGGTGTGGCTGGCTTGGTCCATGATTCTAGAGCAAAAGTAACCTCTCTGCGTTTCGTTTGTCTCATCTGTCTACCAAAAGGGATCATTCTAACTTGACTTGCTCTGTAAGGGATGCAGTAAAAAACAACCACAAAACCATAGGTTCTCCATGGCCGCATGGGTTATAGAGCCCAACCTTCAGCCCAAAGCCACTTCAACCGCAGGATCAGCAATCCAAAAGCACCTGCCACCGCTTACCCTTCCTGTGTCCATTGCAGACATCGCTCATCAATCATCGCTCATTGCTGCTGAGCTAGACTTCCCCTCCATGTCCAATCTTCTTCCAATCTAGTATGCAAAGCACCCACCACCCCGATCAAATTAGCACATGAAACAAAGCCTGTTTGCACCCCAGCTCTTAAGCGCTCTGGTCAGACGGGCGGCCGCCTGGCCTTGTGGGCACAGCTCCTTTGACCAAGTCTCCACCACCTCCCAAGGTAGTCCACTCCACTGTCACCCAGCTGCAGTGTCTGAAACTCTCCTGCATGTGACAAACCCACTGTCCGCTCAGCATTTCTCCTTAGGTTAAACTGTGCCGGCTGGGGACTCAGAGACCAGACGTCACACCTTCAAACCAAAGGCCCTCAGATACGACGTGAGCGTGACGGCCACGTCCCCTCTCAGCCCGGGGAAGTGTTTCCAGTTCCTGGAACGTGGCCACGGAGCTTTTCAGCCCCGCTTTCCCTCTGCTCTCAGATGCTTTGGTTTGCCAGCATCTTCCCTAAAACGTAAATCCAAATTCGAAAATTACCCGAGGTATGATTTGAGGAAGGCGCTGAAGAGGCAAACTCTTCGGGCTTAGTCTCAACGTTTTCCTTTTATGAACAGAGCCGAGGACCTTCCTAGCTCTTGAAGCCGCGCTCTCATATTCTGTTCACGAGAGCAGACGTGAGCTCGTTTTTACATGAACGGAAGTGAGGTCGGATGTGCTCCCTCCGAGAGCTGTAAGAACCTGTGGACCCCCGTGTAGCGCTGGACACCGTCTCCCGTCACACCCCATCAGTGCGGCCCGTGGCTGTCTGCAAAGAGCTCTGTCTCCGGGGCCGCCCGGTACCGATCGCCGTAATAGTATTGGCTAACGCAGACCCGTTCCTTAGCGCGTGCCCAATGTGTTCTAGGCATGTTACATGTTTTAGCTGATCTAATCCTCACCACAGCCCTGTGAGGTTGATACTGTTTGGTTCCTATATTACAGAGAAGGAAATGGCTGTGAGGTTGATACTGTTTGGTTCCTACCTTGCAGAGAAGGAAATGGCTCCAGAGAGGGTAACTAAGCTAGTGAGTGGCGGAGCTGGGATTTGAACCCAGCTCTGAAGCCCGTGCCCTTAATCACTACCTTACACTGCTCTGTAGGGCTGAGCCTTCCTGTAAATGCCTTCGATATGGCCGTTCATGTTTCTGCACATGGTTCTCACGGAGGCTTCCTGGAAGTGGCAGGAGAAAGTGAGACATGGTTGCTGGCTCCCTGCTGATCCGGGCCTGTTTCCCCTTGTCCCACCTGGACGAGAAGCCTCGGGGCAAAGATAGGAAGAGAACGTCACCCTCTGGCTGACAGTTCCCCTGCTCAAGTTCCTCCTATACTGCAGGCTGCACACAGGTGAGGGCAGCTTTACCCAGAGCAGCCAGCCTCTCCCCCCCCGTACCTTGAGGGCTGTGGCCTTCGATTCATAACCCAGAGCTCCACTCTGAGATGAATCACAAGGTTCAGGGCACAAAGGGACAGCCCAGTTTGAGATGAGGACTCAGGTTCTCTGCCAGCAAAGCCTCCTGCTCGCTCTCTGCTGGGGAGTCCTCAGGCTAGACAATGAGCCTGGCCGTGCGCTTCACCCTCCTGCTCAGGGACGCTGATTCTGCTCCAGGCACATGACCCTGGGGGTCTAGTGAGAGGCAGGCCTGGGACTCTGATAGAAACCATTCTTTTCTATGGACTCGAAGCCCGGGGGAGGAGAACCTTGAGCCTTTGTGGGAAGAATCTGCCTGTCTGTAGAAAAGGCCAAGAGGGGCGTGCAGAGCTCAGAGGCCGAGCCGATCCCTGAATCCAGCCACGGGCGGCTCAGCTGTCTGAGCCTGTCAGCCTCTAGGAGTCTTCAGCTGGGTGGGCTGGCTCTTCTGCTGCAGGCGGTCCAGCGAGCTCAGACAAGGACAGGCTGTGACCTTAGCTTCAGGCCCTCTCTGGCTGTTATGTGCCCTCCCCCACCAGGGCCAGGGAATGTGAGGGGACTCGCCACTGCCGTGAAGTGAGAACCCTGACCCAGTGTCAGACAGATATGTCAGGGTCCAGCGACGAATCAGACGTGGTCCTTGTCCCCAGGGAATTCACGGCCAGTTAACAATTCACTGCCACATATGCAGTTAATGTGGGAGGCCCATCACAGAGACACACCCACGGTGCTCCGGGGGGCCCAGGAGATGGAGTGGGGCGCATGTGTGGGGGCGGGCCACAAAGGGTGTCCCCAGAGTGAGCAATGCTTCAGGTAACTCTTGAGGTCCTGCCTCATTCCTGTGCTCAAATCCTGGCTCAACCCCTCACTAGCTCTGACATCGGGCTCATCCAGGTGCATTCCTAAGTGTCTGTGCCTCAGTTTCCTCATCTATAAACGGATCTCTACCTCCTGGGTTTGTGGAGGACTGCATGTGATAATTTAGGTGTAGCGATGGGCGGTGACTGGCCTCAAGTCCATGCGCAGTAAATGCTGTTACTATCATTGTTCTTACTTGGGTTGAGACAGGAGCGCTGCAGGTGCGGGTGGGAACGGATACCGAGAGGCACACACTCATGCGGAGGGCGGTGTGCAGGGGTTGGGTCTGTGGAAGACAAGAAGCGCTTGTAGCACGCAGGGCTCGGTGACAGCAGGCCGGCTTCGGGGCTGGGAGCCAGAGGCGGAGAGCACGGAGCATCCCGGGTGGGATTGGGGAGTCAATACTCTAGACAAAATGCCTGGGGCGTTTGCAGCCACAGAACCCAGAAGTCCCTTGTTGACTTGATCCATTCTGTTACTGGTCAGTTCAGTAGGAACAAACCCCACCGAGGCAGCAGTTTGGCCGAAGCTGGCCTGGACCCCGCAACAGAAGGGCGTGCTCCGCCGTGCTATTCTAGAAGCATCTGGGTGAGGCCACCTGAGCACAGAGGGGCCCAGGAGCGCAGCCTCCAGGAGGAATGACAGAAAACGGCACCAGTCAATGTTGCATTTATGTCTGCTTTTTGTTGCCTGGGAAAGAGTGGTGTTTACTTCTCTAAGCTCTGCGAACAGTGAGACCAGTAGTCTAGAGGCCTGACCCCTCCCCCACCACTAAGTCTGACTGAAAGGGAAGGTCATTACCTGGCTGATGAGGCCGTATGTGCTGCACCCCATTCGAGTCCTCAGCACCCCGACTCCCGGGGTGACAGGAGGTTATATTGATCAATTTGGGCAAGGGTCCACATGCGGGAAAAGGCCACCCCGCTCCACCCACCCAAGCCCCTACTCACCCACCCACTCACCACCGCCCCCATCGGCTCACTCCCTGCTCACAGACATCCGCACTGTCTCGGTTGTGCATGACTCCAGCCTTCTGATGGCTCAGATTTTTCACTCGGATGTACGCTGTGGTGTATACATTTACAAGCTCTCTCCCGCCAACTAGGCATTGTATTCTCTCCCTGTTCTAGAGGCAACAAGTCCAAAATCAAAGCGTCCGGTGCTGTCATGTTCTCTCTGAGGCCCTGCGTAGACTCCTTCCCTGCCTCTTCCTAGCTTCGGGTAGCCAGTGGCCGTCTGTCCTTGGCGTTCCTTGGCTCAGACACTCCCCCGCGTCGCCGCATGGAGCTCTCCCCGTGTCCAGTGCCCTCTTCTTATAAGGATTATAAGAAGCCATGCTAGATTAGGCTCACCTTAACGACCTCGTCTTAATTCGATCACATTTGCAAAGACCCTTTTTCCAGGGGCGCCTGGGTGGCTCAGTGGGTTAAAGTCTCTGCCTTCCGCTCAGGTCATGATCTCAGGGTCCTGGGATAGAGCCCCGCATCAGGTTCTCTGCTCCACGGGGAGCCTGCTTCCTCCTCTCTCTCTCTCTGTCTGCCTCTCTGCCTACTTGTGATCTCTGTCTGTCAAATAAACAAATCAAATCTTTAAAAAAAAAAAAAAACAAAACCCTATTTCCAATGAAGATCCTATTCACAGGAACTAGGATTAGGGCTTCAACACACCCTTTTGGGAGACACATTTCAACCCAGAGCCCCTGATAGCCACGGTGCCCAGTGACATGCCTATCGAGGGGAGAATTCATGCTTCAACCCCCTACAGCCCCCCAGGGAAAATGCTGTCCTAGAGCTGAGGATCCCGCTCAGCTGAAAATTCCAAGGCTCTGGCTTGCTGGGAACGCCGGTCCAACCTCTTCAGCCTCACCTGTCTGCTGGCAGCCCCTGGGTGGGCCGCAGCAGCTCGCCAGTAACCGGAAAAAGAGCAGTGGGGCAGAGAATACATCTTGCAGTGAAATTAATGTGGTTTGAGAAAAAAAAAAAGTACATTTACTCATTTCAACTTCTTGTTGCCAGACCCATAAGTGAATAAATCCAAAATAAATGTAACCGGGACAAAGGGAGAAGCCACGAGAAATGCAATCCCATCGCCCTAAATGAAGACAAAGACTCTGAGACAATATTAAATTCCATCCCCAAAGGCTCATTTCATTTCAGGCCCAGATTTGCACAAAATCAAGTTTTCCTGTGAGCCAAGCCCCACTCCCGCTCAGAGCCTCCTCCTCCCCTGCTCCCTCCCCCGGTCCGCTGGTCCCTTCTGCCCAGGCTCCCGGTTCTTGTCCCTGAAGTTTGCACAGTCTCTTTACTCGACAGCCAGCTGGGCCCCAAACTCCCAAGACGCGGTGCCTTCCTCGGTTCCTCGGCTCTGGACGGACAGCTTTGCGGGACTCCAGGGACTGGAGCATCTGCTTGGGTTTCCAGGAATTCATTTCCTTAGTTATCAGAATCCTCCTGCAGCCCAGGCAGAGCGTGGGGTCAGGGGGGGAGGGGGGGGTTCTGCACTCACCTGCCTGTCTCCACAGAGGCTTAGGACCTGTGGGGCCAGGGGTTCGTGCCTGCAGGTGGGGAAACCCATCAGTGCCAAGCAGCTTTCTAACCAAAGGCTTAAGCCAACAAAGCTGGGAGAGGAGGCAGGGCTGTGCCCCTTCTTTCTCTGTTGCATGTTAACACAATAACTACTTTATGTTGTATATTAACACAATAACTACAGATTCCAGGCACCACACTGTGCAGACCTGCTGGGCGGGCATCCTCGGAGAAGAAGAGAATGGGTGTGGGGAATCAGAGGAAGGGGCTGACAGAGGTCTGTCACCAGGGTGAACACTTAGGTCTGTGTCAGGATTGTGACAACGTCAAGAACTGTGTTACCTGGACCCAGCCCTTCCCAGGCAGGCCGTAGGTATTGATCTTGTGGTTGGGCTGGGGTGGGGGGCAGGTTTTCTGTTTTTTGTTTTTTTTTTTTTTTTTAAAGTAATCTACGTTCAATGTAGGGCTCGAATCCATGACCCCAAGATCAAGAGTCACATGTTCTACCAACTGAACCAGCCAGGTGCCCCCAGGTTGACTTTTAACAATGATAATAGCTGCCATGAGTTAGCACCTACTGTATGCCAACTCCTTTCCATAGGCTTCTCCTCCTGTTCATTCAATAAATCTCATTTGAGTGCCTACTATTTGCTAGGCTCTATTTTAGTGGTTGGTGCTGGAGTTTGCTCTGGTGTCATGAAGTTTATGTTCTGGAAGGAGGTTATATATTTTATCTCCTTCTATTATATTCTAGTGGAAGGAGTTATATATATTCTATCATATTGTTATCAAATATGTATTTACATTTATTATGTTGTATTAAATCTAATTAAAATTAAACTTTATTATATGATATAAAACTCGTGTTATATTATGTTCCATTACCTACCACATATGGCATCATGTGACATCCCATAGGATATCATGAGATATGGTGTCACCTGTGATAACGTACATATTACATTATACTATTCCCATTCAACCTTCAGAACAGTGCTGCCTGGGTGGTATCATTGTCTTCGCATTGGAGCCTTCAAGACAGGGTTGGAGAGAGAAGTGATGGGCCAAGGGCCTGCAGCTAGGGAGAGAGCGGGACGTGCTGAGAGAGCTGGAGGGAGGAGGGAGGCGCTCGGAGTGGGACTGGCCTGGATCTGATCCCAAGGGGGCGACCTCCTACTCCACATACTCCATGTCCACACTAGGACGGCTGTGAGGCTCACCTGGGCGGATGCCGGTGCTCAGCTCCTGGCTCAGCTCTAGCACAGGTGAGAGCCACCCTTCACTGGGGCAGTGACTGTGGTCCCTTTGCTGCCCGCACCACGGAGCAGCCCTGTGGCAGGATGCTGGCGTCTGTTCCCCTGTTGTCCCCTGGTGTGAGGACTGAGCAAGTCTTCAAAATCACCGCCCCAACCCCCAGCCCTTGGTGCTCAAACTCTGAGGTCAGGCAGGCAGCCCCTCCGGAGGAGAAGCAGCAGGTGTCAGGGTTGAGGACAGACTTGGGGCTCAGGCTGCTGGGTTCCAAAGCTGGCTCTGCCACCCCTTCACTGTGCAAATGGGGCCAAATCCCACACCTTTGCCACGCCTCCGTATCTGTCAAAGGGGGTTTTCCCTCCTGTGGTTGTAGGACCAAGTATATTGGAGGGCTCGGGGCACAGCGTGCCCCATGAGGGTTTAGCCTGTGGATGCCGGGCTTGCCCACTTGGTGAGGAGCTGGGTGGCACCTGGCCGAGACGGGGGAATTGCCAATGAGTCTTGGAAATGAAGCTCCAGGGGGATAGTGGCCATTGTCAAGGAAGTCAGGAGTCAGGAAAACGTGAGTCTGGACAACACAGTCCTCTGCCCAGCGCTCTGGGCATAAGGAGTCCAGGAAGCCCACCCTTGACCCTCCAGAAGCCCCACTGGCTTGCGTGTATGAAGTAGGTGCCTACAGGGCAGGATCTTCAGGGTACCCACCCTAATCACCCGGTCCCGGTTCCATGCGGCCTTAAATCAGACCTACTTGTTTGAATTTTTTTAACAACTCAGTGGGTTTTAGTATATTCATGAAGTTGTGAAACTATCACCATCATAAACTTGAGAACATTTCGTCTCTCCCAAAAGAAACTCCGCGGATCAACGATCACCCCGGCCCTACCCCTCCAGCTCCCCAGCCCCAGCAACTATGAATCTGCTTTCTGTCTCTGTCTACTTGCCTGCTCTAGACATTTCACACAAAGACAATCATACAATATGTGGTCTTTTGTGACTGGCTTCTCCGGATTTATTTATAGACTCCTACATGTATCGTCAAGAGGAGCCCCCGGATCATTTAACCCAAATCTTTCCTATTTCAGGTGGGAAAGTGAGGCCCAGAGAAGGGAGGTCCCTTCACTATGGCCAGGGACAGGATTAGAACCAGTAACCCCTGATACTCAGTGCCACCCTCTCTTCCCCCCCTGCCACTCCCCACCCCCACCCCCTCAGGAAGCCTGGATTGGGAGCAGCTTAAGGATACGATCCCTGAGCAATGACGAGGCCTCTTTGGGGGCCCGTAGATAAGCGGTTGCATCCATCCATCCATCCAACCACCCATTCGTCCGTCCGTCCATCTATGTATTCATTCACCAGAAAACATTTGTTGGATCCCCATATCCTTCTAGGCATGGGTCCAGGCAATGGATACACAGGCAAGGAGACAGAGAAGCCCTGTAGACAGAGACTACAGATGACTAATCTGGGAACAATACAGAGCATCAGGGGCCACCCTACTGTGAACACGGTAGGAGGGAAGTGGAAGAGTGACTGACCTGGGGGAGGGAGGCCACATCCTCTTGGGTGGTCAGAGAAGCCTCTTGGAGGAGGGGATGTTTGGTGCCATGAAGTCAGCGATGCAAAGGTCCAAGGGGAAGAGCATTCTAAGAGGAAGAAAGGGAGTTTGGGGACCGAGTTTGGAGAGGAAGGGGGTGCAGAGAAGCCCAGTGTGGCTGGAGCATCTTTATGGGGATAATGGCGGAAGGTAAGGTTCACTTTCCCCCTGACCTTCCCAGTACCATGCATCATCACAGTGCCATTATTTGCTTAGGGTCATATCTCCGTAAGTCTGGGGCGTGGCTTCCCCTAGGAGCTGGGTCAGCGTCGTTTGAATGAATGTCTTAGCAGAAACTCCCATTATAGGTCTTTCTGAGAGCAGGTTTGCATAAAAGAAGGTGGGGTAGGAGGTGGACCCCAAAAGGGTGTTAAGGGAGGGGAAGGGGACAGAACCGGGTCGCCAAAGATAGGCTTGACCCCTCAGTCCTTGCCTGTTTGCTGCATTTGGGTTTTCTTGTTTGCCCTTGTCTCCTCCATCATTCTCCTTGAGAATCAAGTTGTTTGGGAAAGAGAAAACCAGTTGCATAACTGTGTCCGTTGGCAGGCGCGTTCTAATTTTAAAAAATGTGTCACTCTCCAAACTGCGCGTCCCTTAATCAGGCAATTACTTTATGATGTAGTATAGTTAAGGAGAGGGGGGAAAAAACCCACAAACCACCAACCCTTGAAGTCCCAAACATTTTCTTGCAGAGAATAAATTTGGTAAGTGTTTGACTTGAGCTCAAGAATGTCTTTTGTTTCCATTTCTAAGACAAAAGGGACACAAAAGAAAGGTACTAATTTGGTATTAATCAATCTTCTTCATTAAAATTAGCTCCCCAAACCAAGGGTGTCATGGAAACAGTGAATGCTGGGAGAAGGGCTTGAGGGTCTGGAGAGAGGGCGGATGAGGTTGTCTGTGGAGTGGCAGGGTTCTCACGTGGCTGTGGCCCCAAGGGGACCCAGGACAGGACAGGATGGGCTGCCATGCTGGCACGGAAATAGTAACCATCACGGACTAAGTGCTTCCCACATTCTAGCCCTCATTCCAAGTCCTTTCCAACATCCTCCTGTTCCCACCCGGAGCGACCCTGGAATGTGAGGGTGGCTATGCCCATTTCACAGTGATAGGCACTGAACCATGGGAGGTCACAGCACGTGCCCAGCCCTTACAGCTCAAAGTGCAGAATGGGGACCTGAACCAGGCTCCACCCCTGTTCTGTCTTCCCATCCCTATGTGCCCTCTCCTCTGCCAAGTCCAGGGGCAGGGCCCGTAGGTCAGGAGGGCCTGCCAGGAGGGCCCGGGGGTATATCAGGGACTTGACCACTCCTGCCACAGATGCTTCTGCCGAGGATGCCCTGAGTGGAAAGGCAGATTCCAGACATCAACCATGCTTCTCCCCAGCACCCAAGGGCACCCGTTCTTCACCTGCCCTGAGGCCTGATTCTAAATGTTTCCTGTGCCCTCACTTCATCAGAAGACCCTTCTGCCCTTCCCCTGGGTCCTTCTGCCCTTCCCTTGGACCTCCTGGGTCACGATGAGTCAACATGTCCCTAGTCCTGTGTGATCTACATGCTGTGAACCCCAAGAAATCTCAAAAGCTAGAGACTTCCACTTCCGTACAGGCTTGTGGAGGAAGCATCTGGGCCAGGACAGGCAGAGGGGGTGGGGATCGTTTTCCATAATTCGAGTCTATCCCTCATCTCTCTTTGTCTCCAAACCCCAGCACTAAGACTTTCTCCTCCCCTCCCTCCCCCCCACAACTTGTTATTATGTAGAGCAGCGGAGATGGCCAGTCTGGCCAGATTTCCCCCCTTTGTTCTTCCAGCCCTTATCCAACGTGCTGCACGGAGCCCCACAGGTGCACAGGGCTGGCCGTCACCGGAGGGACTGGGGAGTCTGGGAGCTGAGCTGGCAGAGACAACACTTCCACTGGGAGGAGGAGAGGGTGGTGGGGAGTCCTCATGTGCTCACGCATCTTGTCCCTGTGAAGAGATCACATATGTTTCAACAGTCACTCTGCCACCTGGAAAGCAGAGCACCCTTGATCTGCTAACGTGCAGGTGTGTCTACAGACAGCAGGGAGGCCAAAGGGCCCATGGAGACATTCCTGCCAAAGGATGGTTGGCTGCTGGTCCCTGGAAAGGGTCACGGGGGGCCACGGAGGCCTTAGCCCAGGCATCCCCCGAAGGAGCCCAAGGCCTCTGACAAGTGGAAATGGGAAATCCCAAGCGAGTAATTGCCTCAGGTCAGGCCCCAGGCTCTGTGAAGAAAAGCAACCAATGATTTAGCACGGGCTATATACAAAGTCCCCACTTCCCTGTGAGATACATATCATTTGCCTCCATTTTACAGTTGGGAAAACAGAGTCTCCAAGAGGTTACTTCACTTGCTCAAAGCCAAACAGCTTGTAAACGGTGGAACAAGGACTCGAACTGAAGTCCTGCTGGTGTGACCACCTGGTCCCCGATCATTACACCCTCTTGCTTCACAGTCATGTGCAGAGTCTCTGTTCCTAGTTGCTGAAAGAGGCTTGGGCTGATTGTATCCTAATGGGTTCTCACATTGGAGGCATGTCTTTCTTTCGGGCACTTGGATAAGGGCAGACTCTGGGAGGCCTGGGACCCCTCCATGGGTCACCGTTCTAATGTCCGCATAGCATTTGATCACCATGGTAAGAATTTGCAGTAGGCAATGCATTAATTCGTGTATTCAGTTGTTCAAGCCTGTGTGTCAGGCACTGTGGCAGGTGCTGTCATTGTGAGCATGGCTCATCAGGCTTCTGGGGGCATGCAGTCTGTGGTCAGGAGTATTGCACTTGACCGAGCAATTGAAACATTGTATCTGTCAGGGTGCAGTACTGTATTTTAAAGAGGAAGGGATTTAATACAGGGGATTATGTGTTTCTAAAACCATTGGAAGATCTGCTGAAGCAGAGCCTTGACTGGGTACCTGGGAATGTCTCAGAACAATGTGGGCGTGGACTGTGAGGGGGGCTGGGACCCCTGAAGCTACCCTGGGGGCCACGCCGTCTAGGTTTGGAGACACCAGCACTGACGACACCCCCACACACCAACAAGTGGTAAAGGACCCCGGACATGCTGTGGTGCGATGATTAGGGGGTCAGCTCAGGAAACTGTCACAACCCCCGCTCTTGCATGACCACCAGGAGGCTGGCGAATTAACCTGGGAACTCGCTGCAGGAACATCACAACTCTTCCAACCAGCAGAGAGGGTCAGAAGGCACAGAGAGAGGCCATTCACCTCATGTTTGCCTTCCAGATGTCATGCAAGCACACATTACTGGTAGAAACTTCACTTATAATCTTGAATCTGAGCCACCAAGGAATCTGGGAGATGAGGATTTTAGCCTTCCAGACCAGAAGATGCCGGGAGTGCCCAGAAGGGCTGGGAAGGTGGGCCATGTGTTCACAGGTGGTATCCAAGGCAACCATGATGAGGGATGGGAGAGAAGGGCCCCCGGGTGCTGTGGGCAATGATGATGGAGTGAATCTACACTCCAGGGTCAGAGGCAGCTTCTCTCATGAAGGTGACTTCCAAGCTGAGATCTGAATGGCACACTGGAATGTTCCAGGTGAAGTGAACAGCATGTGCAAAGGCCCTGAGATCAGTGGTGAAGGGAAAGCATGGAGTATCTGTGATAGTTTGGATGATGGTTCAATAGACACTCATTTCCTTTCCTCTTCCATATGGGCGGTATGTATTTTCTTGCCCCTTTGATGTTGAACTCAGCAACGTGACTGCCTTTACCAGATGTGATATGAGCAGGGGCCTGGTTTGGGTGGCTTTATCATATCCTAGGGGATCCACCAGAAGAGCCTCCCTGAACTCCAGGAGGAAAACTTGGGATGCAGGAATGAGCCCAGCCTGCAGCCTGAAGCCAAATCCAGGCAACCCACAGCCCGAAGCCAAGTTCTTCAGCTGAGCCCATCGTGGGTCAGCCAGACCCTAGCCAACCCGCAGAACCATGGACTTGAGGATAAATGCTGACTATCGTATGCCCCTGAGATTTGGGGTGGTTGTTATGCAGCACTGGTGTGGTCATAGCTGACTGATACAGAACAGGAGCTCTTGAAAGGAAAGAATCCAGTATGACTGGAATGGGGAGGTGAGCAGGAAGTGAGAGGCAGAGGCTGCTGTGGACCCAGCAGGGGCTCTGGAGACCCTGTTAAAGATACAGGAATTTTCCCAGTTCATACAGGGTCAAGCCATGGCCAAGAGAGGTGAAGGGTCAATGGTAGGAGCAGAGCTGGGGCTGGAGATCAGGTCTCCTGGCTCCCACCTATACCTGTCCCTGTTCCTCTCATCTCACTGATGACAGCAGCAACCGCTCAACCCCGGCAACATTCAGTCTGATCTAGTTGTGTCTTCTTTGTCCAGTGCTGCCCAACTTAACCCTGGTAATATCTCCACGTAGGAAACTGGGGATCAGAGAGGTTCCACATTCTGCTCGAAGCCATACCCTCTTTTGATCCAGTGCCCATGATCCTAACCCCTGGGCACCAATGCCCTTCACCAGCCTGGTCCCTGTGGGCTCCCCGGGCATATGTCTGCTCCATGGCCATCTGCTTCTGTCTCTGGTTCTCTGTCACTCCGCTCTGACTCAGGCGGGCTAAGCTGACCCCTTGGGCGGGGGCGTGTGGGGACTGCGTGCTGTGGGTGAGAGAGGAGTTCAGATCCATCGTGCATCCTGGTCAGTACAGGCTTCTTTGTTGGCAGACCATCACGGGACACCTGTGGGGAGGTCTCCGTCCCAGAAGGGGGTTCATGAAGAGGGCTTAACCTGTCTCTAACGGGAAGTGACAAGGACAAAGGACACCGAGGAGAGAATGGAGGAAGGGAGGACATGGGCGACCACTACTCTTGGAGCCTCGGTGGAAGGAGGCAGGAAAGAACTCCAGAAATCCAAGTGGAGGTCTGCCTCTGGTCCAGCCTGGGCACAGGGCAACCTGGAGGTGCTTTCCCAAACAGGGCTCTGCTGAGCCACGGGGATTCGCAGAGTGTTGGCACATAGGGTACAGACCAGAGAGCCCCTGGACGTGGATCTGTCCGGGCACGTGACCGCAGTGCACCTGTTGGCCCCCTTGTCCTTGAGTGAGCCATGGGGCTCGTCCACCCATGAGCTGCAAGGGAAGGGCGCCCATATCACTTCTGCATTGGAGCATTTGATTGCTGGAGCAGACCCTCGGGAATTCTCCGCCTCCTCTGGGCTGTGCCTGTTGAGAAGGGGTCGTGAGTGATTGCCGTGAGCAAACACCCCCATCCGCAGACACACGGTGTGGGTGAGCCTACATGCATGTGGCCACAAGGCGGGGGCATCCTGGAGATTTCTGTTACTACAGCACAGCTGAGTCTAGCTTCACAGAGAAGAGTGATCCAGCGAGGGAGGGAAATGCTGTACACTTGATCCGTTTCTTAGAGATTTACAGGGTACATTATCTCATAGTGAAGGAAGGAAGATGTCCTCAAAGGAAAAAAAAAAAAAAAAGAAAGACATTTGTTTACTTTGAATAAATTCAAAGTTTTCCAAGCTTACCGAGTAGCAACGCCCTCTCCATGTTTGTGGAGCCTCATGAGTGTCCAGTGGAACAGCTTTGGGAAAGGCCAGTCTGGGAAGACTGGGACATAGGGCAGCTCAACCCTTCTGGGGTGCTCCACCAGACCCCAAGGGGCCCCTCTGGGGGACTGTCATGTCAGGCACCCTCCTGGGCAGTGCCGAGGGGACACCCGGGGAAGGGTGTGGACCTCAGACAGGAACCAGAGCAGCTCCGCCCACCCAGCTCTGCACCAGCTCCCTGTGGACGTGGGAGGTCATCGTACCTCCAAATCCTCCTATGTTTCTTCAGCATCCAGGCTGCTGGGGAGGGTGAACTGACTCTGTCCAGTGCCTGGCACATTGGAGGGGCCTACGTGGCCCTCTGCAGCTGTCCCTGAGGTACAGGCCGCCGTCTGAAGCGTGGACCACAGCCACGCAGGGAGCCCAGAGGCAGGATACATTGGACCTGCCCGGGAAAGATGGCGAGATTGGGAAAGTGTGGTTCTGGCAGTCTCTAGGGTCATGAGCAATATCATAGACCCCACTCATTGCCCCGGGATGCCCCTCTCTCCCCAGCCAGAGTTTCTTTTTCCACAACAGTTTCCCAGCTGAGATTCCCCGACAATCTCTAGAGCCTACCCACTCCCTGCCACCCCAGGGATGCAGGGTTCTGCCTCTGGGACCCTCGGGCTAGGACTCACATTGGCTAGAACCCATGGAAATGCACCCTGATCTTCCTGCTTCTGGTCAGACCACTGATGGGTCCTCAGGGCTCAGCTTTCCTGGTCTCAGCTGCTGCCGGTTCCCTGGAGGTCTCAGGGGGTCCCATTTCCTCATCCACCCCCAAGGCCTTTCCCCAGCCTCAGCCCTGGCAAGGATTCAAGCTTGGATGCCTTCTCCTTTGTCCTGTTGGAGACTCAGCATAACACCAGCTCAAAAAGTGTTGCTCTTTTCTCTGGATCTCAGTTAAACGTCTGCAGTGGGAGACTGTAGGCTATGCTGTGGGTTTGCAAACCTTGTTTCTTGGCTATGGACTCTTTCCTTTGAACGACATCTTCGATGGAACCCGGATATCCACAACACATGCAAGCAGAGTGCCCAGGGAGTGGGGGGGAGGGCTGCCACCCTGCTTCCCGCCCCCCTTCTCACTTCCACCTCCACCCCCTGATGTCCAGGCCTTCCTGGCTCAGCCTGAAAGTCACTTGGAGATCCTCCCAGCTCCGGGGCAGTCCACAGGTCCATGAGACAGACCCTGATGCCTTACCCTCCCTTTTCTTCCGAGGATCCGCACCTTTGAATCACCTCGGGGTCTGCCCATGCCCCAGAGGGGCATGACATTGTGGCTCGGGGGTGCCCTGGAGCTCACAGGATGTTTGTAGGGGCTGGGATCTGCCCCCCCCATGCTCTTACAGGCTAGCCCCTCATCAACAGAAGAGTCAGGGCGGTTAGCTCCTGGAGGCAGAGGCTTGGCAAGGTGTGCTCTGTGTGGGCTGAGGATCTCTGGTTTTCTCAGATCCTCACCCCACCAACATGCAACCTGAGCCGGGGCATCCTGAACTGCCTGGGGGCAGGCCGAGGCTAGGCCACCCTGCCTGGGGAACCAGCTCTGATGCCTCCACAAGCCCTCCTGGCACCAACCCTTCCTGACCTACTAGCTGAAGAGAGGAGCTCGGCAGATACAAATTAGCGTTATTATTCAACTCAAGCGCCCTGTCAGGGACTTACACAAGGGAACCATAAGGCGCCCAGTCTGTGGGTCTTCTTGTCCTTGCTGGAGATTTTAATGATCTCCGAAGGTGTTTTTTATTAATGCAATAATGATGATGATGATGATGATGATGATGGTCGGTGGAACAACAGCATTCCCTCCCTAAGGGGTTTTGGCAACCTGACTCATGGGCCCCAGGGTGATGACCTGAGGTGGGGGCAGGGTACATAAATTCACCTCCTGAAATAACCATGAATAAGGGTGATAACACATCTTGTGGATACATTTCAGTCTGGCCCCGGGTTCTAGAACTGCATGAGTATCTCCTCTTCCCAGCTTCACATTACTTCAGGAGCAGGAATGTATTCAAGAGTTTCCCACTAATCCCTTTTGGGGAGCTCCCTGAGATGCTAACTGATTCCCTTCTTGCTCTTTTTGGAATGGTTCCCTCCTAGCAAGTCATTTGAGCTTGGCCAGAAGAGGGAAGAGCCATATTATACTAAATAGAGCCCCCTGCATCTGAGAGAACTCTTTTGGGACCAAGAGGCAGAAAAAATTAATTCAAATGGGCTCAAACAACAATGACAACAAATGATGTTTTAGGCCACAGAACATATTAGTTTGGAGGAAAGCTTCAGGTCTGGTTGGATCCAGGTGACTCTAAAAATATTATCAGAATAATTTAAAAATATAAGTATTTTTAATTATACAACATAGGGTAAGTCCCAATATGAAAATATTGATCTTTTTCTTGCCATCACATGGGCTGCTTTCCTTTTGTTAACTGTGTTCTCAGGCAATCCCCTCATGGTGTCAAGATGGCTGCCAGGGATCCAGGCTACCATCATAGCGGAAAGGGTCTTCCTCTTTTTCACTAATCCCTATTAAAGTCCATCATTGACTCTTGTCGGCTCCCACTGGCCCAGCTTGGGTCACATGCCATCCCCGAATCAATCATTATGACCAGGAGAAATAGGTGCTCTGTTTGGACAGGACTAGATCACATGCCCATCCCTGGAGCAAAAAAGGATGACAACTGCATGCAAGCCACCTGGACTGAGATGGGTAGGAGGTTTAAGAAGCCCCAGGGAAGTCAGGTCGCTGTTGCCAGGAATAAGGGGTCTGCATTCTGGACAGACTAAACCGAGATGGATATTCATATATATTTATACTTCAGATGGAATCGTTCTGCCCTCAATGGTGCTACCACCACACTCAGGGCCTCCAGATCCAGAGCTGTCCTGTATTTCAGTCCCAACCTCAGACCAGGGACAGACTTCTGTAGCAAGATGGTAGCCTCTGGGGCCAAATCTTGGGCATGGTTGACTGAAATTTAGGCAATCACAGATGTCCAAATCACTCCATCCAACCTTCACCGGACACTCTTTCCCGCTGCCACCTCTCCAAGAGGTGGTCCGGTCTGCACACCCAGGGAGTAACACCTCCGGGACAGCCTGCGTCTGCTAGAAAGTGAGCTCCTTCCAGGTGAGGGCGTTGTTTTGTTCATTTTTTAATCCCAGGACTGAGGGCAGTGCCCAGTACATACTGTTGCATAAATGAATAAATTTTACAATTGGTTGGCTCTGACTTTTTGAAAAAAGAAAATGCTACTCACATATGGATATTTAACCAGAATTCAGTTGTGGGGGATTTCTACCCTCTGGTTAGGCCCACTCAAAAAAGCTTTACTATTTTCAGGGGACTGCATGTCAGACATTTGAGACTACAAAGTGTCTATTACCTACGCTCCATTCAGTCTCTCCTCCGGCTACACAGGACTAGTTTCTTCAATTACATTCCATGTGATATGATTTGGAGTCCCTCTCCCCAGGGTCTCTCTAGACCTAATTCCCTTTGGCCATTATCTTGTTTAAAGTACAGTGCCGCTTCTCTAGGTGTGGGAGTCTTGGAGTATAGTATGGTAAGATGATCACCTCCTACATTCTACATAGTGTACCTCTTTGAATATGGCCGATATCCCATTATTGTTTGAGTCCCTTTATCTTATTGGTGATTCACAATATACTTACTGTTTCCTAAAACCTCTGTGTTTTTCGCATGTTGTAACTATAGATTTCTCATCCATTACTTACATGGTTGACTTCTTATATGGCTCTAATACCCAAGTAGAAGCTGAGGACGAAGATAATTAACCCTTATGGAGCACTTCCCATGTGCCAAGTACTTTGTGCACATTCAACTATTTACTTCTAACAATCCCGTGAAGTAAGTATAATGGTCCTCAACGGATAGCAGTTGAAACTAAGGCTCCGACGAGATCCTCGTCTACAAAAGTCACATGACTGAAAAGGGGCAGATTCGGGATTCAAACCCAGAATAGCCTGGCCCCCAAGCCTGTGATCTTATGGCAACACGATGAGTTACTCCCCAGTCTGAGTTGAAGTCAAGGCAGGTGGGTCACCCCGGAGAAGATTTCATCATGCACGTAAGTTCTCCTGTGTTTCCAGCTATGCCCCCAACCCATCCCTTTGTACCGTTCTCTGACTGCCCTCTGGATACAGCTTCCTGGATACTGCAAGAACTTTTATAACCTCAGACTTCCCTGTGTCCATCTGCTTGCTTGGCACGGCTACATCTGCAGGGCACTGTGGACAGCAGATGGGGGGGGGGTCAGCGAGTCGGGGGCCAACAAGCCATGTTGGAAAAGGCACTCGGAAGAGAAAAGGCCAGGGTAGCCCATTGCATTCCTACCTTCTATCCACCAGCTGTCAAGGGGGCTCACCAATTAAGTGGCTGTTTAGGGCTTTCAAAACCACTAATCAAACCTGCCAAAATCTTTAAAAAGAGCTTTTAAAAAATTTTCTCTTCATTTATTTTTTTAAGCGTGTTAAAAGGTTCATTAAAGATCCGCAAAGGATGAAGAAGCCCTTCTCGGGCTGCCCTCCTCCCCCACTCAGTAATTAAGCATGCGGCTCCCCCCACATTAGCTTTCATGCCTCCCCCACTGGCAGTGGAAAATGCGGACGGGAGTTCAGAAGCATCTTGTTAGCATGTCTGCTTCGCAAGAATCGCTCATTAATGGGAGATGCTGGGAGTTGGTAATTTGGTAAAAATGGGTTGTTATTGTCAGCAGACGGCTTCTCCGGCTCTCGCCTGGGCCTTGCCTTCTCCTTATCTTGTGGTTGGAGCTCTGCTGGGAAGCAATCAAAGAAAAGCTGGCCCTCTGGGGAGTACAGGCGGAACGAGTTCCCTTAAAGATCTCCCCGGAGTAAGTGGCATTTGGGAAGCTGCATTCCTGGGAGAGAACTGCCTTCCCACTGCGGTGGGAGCCGGGGCCTCCTGGGAAGGGTGTGACCCCTCAAAATCCGAGCCGGGAGACCCCGTTTCTGTCTCTGAGCTACCTCGGGCAGGTTGTTTCATCCTTTGGTCTCCATGTCCCCATCTGTGAAGTGGAGACTACCATATCTTTCTTGCAGGATTGTCCCAAAGTTGCACGGCCACCGCGGTAATTAGAACGACCGATGCCATCGAGGGAGCATCCACCGAGAGCAAGGCGCCCTGCTAAGATCCTCAGAACACTCCTTGCCTCGGCTCAGAGAGGCTGAGTGACTGGACTCGAGTCACAGAGCTCATAAGTGGAATGGGATTTGAAACCAGGCAGGTCTGTTTTCAAAAGCCCTGTACGGGCTGCGTCTCTTGTTTCAATCAGATGCCGGATACAAATGTAACCACCGTCTCTGCAGGGAAGTTCTGTAGCCGCCCGACTTCGCAGAAGCATCCGGACTGACATTCGCTGAGCTGTCAGGCTGCAGGAACAGAAGAAGCACAAAGGACCATCACCAATTTTCGGGGATGGAGCAACAGAGGGAGGAGGGGGGTGGGGGAGAGACAGAGACTGGCGGGAGGCCCCACAGCACAGCCACCAACCCTGCTCCTGGTGCTCAGAGGGACTGGATCTCAGAGGCCCCGAGGACTAGACCAGCCTGAGGACTAGACCGGCCCCGCCCCTGCCGAGCGTCCAAATTCACGTTCTCATCGAATAGAAAAGCTGACATGGAGTAAGTGGAAAGGTACAAAGAGCCAGCCAAGCCTCACTCTTGTTTCTCCGGCAGGTATTTCCTGAGCGCCTCTGAGCATGGGGCGGGGGGCGGGGGAGACACGGGGTGCAGGTTAGAGCTCCACCTAAAGTGCTCTTGAGTCTCCCCTCTGTGCAGCCCTTACTGAGCGCCCGCTCACCGGGCTGCCCCTGCCCCGTATCCCAGACCCTCCTGCTGCTCGCTCTCTACCGCCGGCCTCGGTTTTGCTCAAATGTCACTGCCTTGGGGGGCCTGGGTGGCTCCGTCGGCTAAGCATTTGACTCTAGTTTTTGGCTCATGTTGTAATCTCGGGGTTGTGGGGTCAGGGGCTGAGTTGGGCTCCGTGCTCAGCGGGGAGTCTGCTTGAGATTCTCTCTCCCTTTCCCTCTGCCCCTCCTCTCCCCACTCTCCCTCTCTTAAAAAAATAAATGTCACTGTCTTAGGGACACCCCACGTGATGAATTCCTGTTCCTTCCCTTCCTCCCGGTCTCTGTCCTCAAATCCCTTTGTCTCCGTCATAACTGTTAGCACCTTTCATGATTATTTCATGATCTGTGTGCGTCCTCCATCTCCTCTCCAACTAGAGGGAAACTCCTTGGGGACAGTGACCATGTCTGTCTCCTTCACTTCAGGGCATGTGTCCAGAGTCAGACACTGAGCAGGTGTCCAGGAAGTATTGGTTGCAGGAATCTGCCCTTGGGGAGGCTGAGAGGGTAGTCACAGGCTGCCCTGGCAGGTGGTAGAAAGGAAGAGATCGTCTTTCCTGGTGGCCTGAGGTCTCCAGGGTAGAGAATGGCTTGGGCACAGGTGGAGAGGATAGGGGCACAGGGAAGAAAGCAGAGTTTGTACTCATCGCTGGGCCCAGGCCACAGAGGAGAGTCCCAGCTTTGGTGGCCGGGCCGTGGAGGATAGTGGTGGTCACAGTTAGCCATATCGTGGGCAGCGTGGGCGAGCCTGGGGAAGCTGGTGGTGTGGGGGAGGGGGTGTGGGGGCTGCCCTCAGACCCCGATCCCCGTCTCCTGCCTGCTGCTATCCCAGCTGTAGCCATGCCCCTCTGCCAGACAGAAGGAGGAGGAAAAAGAACGAGAAAGAAGAAGAAAAAAACCCACACCAATTCCCTGGGAAACACATTTGAAAACAACATCACATTGAACAAGGACCGTGTGCAAGGCTCAGGCGGCGGCGGGCAGGCTGGTGGGCGACCTCATTTCCGAGCTGACACGAGGCCATCCCGCTGCCAGGGGCCATGGAGTGGCCCCCGTGCTGGCCTCACCAAGCCAGGAGTCTGCTGGGCAAGTTGTCTCTCCTAGAAGGAAGCGCTGATGCCCAGCGGACCTGCGGGGGTCTGATGAGCAAATGTTCTCTCCTGCTCAACATCCCAGGTCAGTAGGTTTTCCCTGATGGCAGCCAGGTTCCTGGCATGAGCCTCCTGCTGGGAAAGCAGATGAGAAACACACAGAGACACAAGGAGAGCAGCCCTGTTGTCAGGAGGGTGGGAGGGACCCAGAAGACAGACATCGGAATCTGTGCAGAGGTGATGGGGGACAGACAGTAGCTGTGGAGCTAACAGGCCCTGGAATCCCCTCCCGCTTTTGCAGGGTGGGGGCGAAGGTCAAGGGTCTTGGGGATGGCATCCTGGGTAGAGGAGAAGGCACCAGTCAGCAGACAGGACCAGCAGCTCACGGTCACATCCGACTTCCCCAGTTCCTCCGAGGATCACAGGCAGGCCAACATGTCCATAGGTGACAAGGGATAGACACAAGGGCCACCCAGGGCTCCCCAAGCCCAGAGGCACTGCAGAGGGGACAGGGAATCCACCTGGAAGGTTCTGCATGTGGTTGGGATGAATTGCTAATCTGGGCGTCAACAGTGGTGAGGAGGTGGGGGATGAGCTGTCCCAGTGGCTGCGGACACTGTGCACATGAGGCACGTGGCTGCCCGGGGAGATGGACGCGGTGCTGGTGGTGATGCAGACTTAGGGGGCCGTGGGGATTGTGGCGCCAGAATAAAGGTGGTGGACCTGGGACGCTGGGAATGTGGTGGTGGCTAGGGGACAGTGTAGTGATGGAGATGCTGAGGGAGTGGGGTGACATGGGGAGAGGGTTGTCATGGACATGCTGGGATGGGGACAACTGTGGGGACAGCAGTGATGGAGACACTGAGGGGATGGGATGACCATGGGGACAATGTTGTCATGGACATGCTGGAACTGGGACGACTATGGGGACAGAGCTGGTGGTGCAGGAGAACTGGAAGATGGCCGGATCTTTCTCAAACAGTTCACCCTCCAGATCTAAAATGCAGACAGCAGCGAACATCCCTTGTCCACAACTCCAGCAGCGCTGGTACGCTCTCTTTGTGGCAGGAACAACAGAGCTTTCCTCGGGAAAACATGCTTTCAAACCCTGGTGCTGCTCTAACTGTGTGTGTAGTCTTTTCCAGTGCCTGGCCCCCTGGCAGGGGAGACTTTCCAGTGCCCCCGAGAGTTCAGGGTGGTCCTCTAGAGACACAGCCATGGCCTGACATTTGGGAGGGTCCCAAGAAGGGGGCTTTTCCCTGGGACGCTCATCCCCCAAGAGGACAGTGCCATCAGTGGATGAAGAGGTCATCTTGCACATTGGGAGAGAGATCAGCTTGGTGGTCGGTGAGTCAAGATCAAGGGTTCTAGGGTAGAATTTGCCTCTGCCCATCTCCTGTCTGATGGTCTTGGTCAGCCTGGGATACTCTAACAGATTTCCATAGACTGGGGGCAGGTGCTTCTCCCAGTTCTGGAGGCTGGATGTCCATGATCAAGATGCTACTGATTCAGTTCCTGGTGAATGCCGTCTCCCTGGCTTGAGGACGGCCACCTTCTTTCTGTGTCCTCACAGGACGGAGAGAAAGCGCTCTGCTCTCTCTTCCTCTACTCTTCTGTGAAGACACTAATCCCATCCTGGGCCTCACCTGAGCCTAATCAGCTAACTCAGGATCAGTTGGAGAACCCAAGGCCAAAGCAGGATGCACAGAGGTGGGTGAGGACATCCCCCAGGACCCTCTGCCCAGTGCTGGGCTGCCTGTCAGCCGACCTCCTCATTAAAATGACTTTTCTGTGCCTTTAACAAGCTCCAAACTGGTGCAGCTGGTGGTGAGAGACAGTCCAGATCCTGGGGAGGAGCTCCAGGCTCTAGGCAGGCAGGAAGGGACAGTGCCAGGGAGAGCCACCCTCTGGGATGCCTTGGAAAATGGGCTCCCTAGAGGAATTTGGGGGAAAGAAGGGTGGGTTGTTCCCTGTGGCTGTATTATTGGGACCCACCTCAGGCTCCTTAAAGGGGAGTCTTTCTCCCTCTTCCCCTCCACACACAGTTAAGTGGACTCACTGTCTTCCAGGACCTATAGGCCACCACTGCACACTCAGGCATCCACGTTTACTGAGCACCTACTATATGCCACAGAGACAATCAGACCCAGGATCTTCCCAGATGAGAGTGAGGCAGGAGGCACCCACACATAACCGAAGCAGAAGGAAGAGAGGGACAAAGGACATGTGGGCTTCAGAGGGAGAGGGACGTGGATCCAAATCCAGAGATATATTCCACCTGTCTGGGTCTCGGCTTCCTCGTCTGTAAAATGGAGACAATGCCTGCTCATCACGGGTACCCTGAGGATTTTTAAAAGGCAGCTCCCAAATCCAGAAGAGGAGTACTAAGGGAGGGGCGGAATTCAAGGTGGGAGGGATGGACGCTCTCCAGCCGGAGGACCACGGGAGTCTGCCTCGAGGAGCTGTGCCTGGAGAACCTTCCCGTGACCAGCAATCCAGAAGGCCTGGCTGGGAAGGGCGGGACCTGTCTGAGCACCTGGTGATGAACCCGTGATTAATAAAGGTCAGGAGGACTGACAGCCGCACTCCCATCACGCCAGCCTGTTGGTTTTCACGACCCGTGTCTCTATTTGAACTTATCATATTTATTTGTCTTCTTATATATTGGCCATCTCCCCTAACTAGGACATGAGCTCCAGGAGGGCAGCCCTGGATCTCTAGTGCTTAAAGCAGTCCGGCGCGGGGGCGCCTGGGGGGCTCAGTTGGTTAAGCATCTGACTCTTGATTTCAGCTCAGGACATGATCTCAGGGTCGTGAGATCAAGCCCCACATCGGGTTCCACATTGAGCACAGAGCCTGCTTCAGATTCTCTCTCTTCCTTTCCCTCTGTGCTCTCCCCACTCTATCTCTCACTTCAAAAAAAAAAAAAAAAAGTAGACTGGACAGAGTGGCAATCGACGACTATTTGTTGGACGATGACTGAAGTTGGAAACGATGTCCTCTGTGAATCCCCAGGGCAGCCTTATGACGAAGCCACGGGCCGCTGGCTCAGGGTCTCCCACAGAGTTGTTGGCTTTTTAGGAATTCTGGACCCCACTGATACTAATGTATGTTGAGCTAATGTCCTTCCAAACCCCCTTCCTTTGAGGTGCACACAGCAGGGCTGTTTCCTGCTGTCATTGAACTTATCTCTATCACCTCACCTATCCCAGTAGGAGGAGTGGGAATAGGGACCCCATTTCCCAGCCCTGGAAAGTAGGCTTGGGAAGGTAAAGCAACTCTCGGGTTCCCAGAGCTGCTGGGGGCTGGAGCGGGGGGCAAGGGGAGACAGCCGGCATGTGTCCCCAAGCCCAGGGCTCTGTCTCCAAGCCCAGAACTCCCTCCAGGAGCCCCACTTACCTCCCAGATCCTAGACTGACCCATGATGCCTGTGGAAGGGCCGCTCCATTTCTGGAACTTCTCTCCCGCCCAGTGTGATTTCTGTGTTGTGAGATGTGCCAGCCATTCTCCTCCCCGAGCCTCGGTTTCCCCACCTGTGCCGCATGCACGACCATTTCCACTTTTCCTGCTTCGTGTGAGGATATTTGCACGGGCCCGGAACCTGATAGAGGGCAGTGCAAACAGCAGGTGCTCACGTGTGAGCTGCCTCCCTCCCTTTCCTGTCTGGGCCCCCACTTGCCAGTCGCAGGGAAGAGAGGCTGCCCGGGAGCCGCTCTGCTGATGAGGGCGTGGAGGGCAGGCAGGGAGACGGGGTGGGGGAAGGATCACAGGGTTGGAGCAGCAGGGCGGGGAGCCTGAGGGCAGGAGGGGAGAGGCAGGGAGGGGCGACCCCCAAGCCGAGTAGTGCTGATCTTAAACAGGAATGAGAACAGCACACACTTGCTGTGTCATATAAATGATAAACAATAATAATAACGCGGGTTTGCGTGTAATGAGAAAGACTACAGAGACCAAATTACCTTTGTAATGGGTTGTGAATGTCAAGGAGTCATTTGTTTCTTGAGGAAAGAGCTGAGGATTGCACTCTCTTTGTCTCTGTGTATCTCTCTGTCTCTGTCTCTCTCACACATGCCCATGCACACACCAAGGATGCTGCTAAGGGCGGAGGGGGAGGTGGGGAGGGGGAAGGAACCCTGGCAGAGAATGGAGCGGGCAGGGCTCAGAAAGGGAGTGTGGTCGTCACCGTTGCTGGTCATCAAATGCGTCCCCCCTCACCTTAGGGGCACAAGCCGGGGTGCATTTGTGCCTCTTGTACTTGCTGGAGCCCTTGAGCTGTCAGGGGAAGTGACATGTGCCACCTCTGGGCCGGAGCTCTTACTAGCTGGTGCAAGAACCCCCCAATCCCCACCCAGAATCGCCTTCCCTCTGCGGCAGCACCCGCTAGAGGGTGTGTAGATGAGGAACTCTCATCCGGCGCGGCGTAGAGCCTCCAAGGCAGATGACACACAACGGGAGGCAGAAAGGAAACTTTGTGGACATGAACCTCAGAGGCTGAGGGTCACTGTTCCTGTAGCGTGACCCACCCAGCCCCTGACCAGTACAGGGCCCTACCTGGGGGTCAGAGTCTCACAAGACAAGCCCCAGAACACAGAGTCATGCAGCTGTTGTGAACCATAACCAAGTAAAGAAGAACTTCCTGTCCCCAAACCTGCCAGACTGGGAGATGGGTGTCTTGACCTGGAACAATTGGATGGTTTGGGGACAAATCTGGTCCTTACATGGCTTTGTGCTGCTGGCTGGACCGTCGCTCCAGGAGTCACACATGCCTATTCCGTTCAGGGAATAAAAATAATAAAAACCAGGGGAATATCCAGTATCATGGAGACGGAAGGTGACCGGTCAACTGAATTTTGCATTTTCAATTACTTGTGAGGTCAGGAGACGTCCCAGCACTGTGGCTTTGGAGTCAGAGCCTGGTGTGTTGTCCAGGTGCTCAATTAGAGTGTCCATTTTCATCCCATCCCCTGACCGTGAGAGGGGAAACTGAGGCTTGGGTGTACAAGGCCGTACAAGACAAATTGTGTCTGTTTTAGACTTTCCGGGAACCTCCCAGACGTTTCTGGCTCCATTGTCCCCCCAGACAGGAGGTCTCTGAGAACCCAAACATCACCTTCCTGTCGCATTTGGGAAGGCAGAAGGGTAAAGCGGATTCTGCAAGACGGAACCTCACACCTGGGCGTAAATCTTAGCGGCTAGATAATGATACGCACCCTTCTGCCAGGTGGGCGAAAATTCGATCAGCTCTCTGCTTCCTATTTAATCATCCGGAAGCTCAGCTGGTGTCTCACTCGTGAAGTTTCTCGCTGTACGGGGAGAGCTGGTGCCTGGGAATTCTTCTCCGTAACCTCTCCACCTCCACCGTAGTAAATAATCCACTCTCCGGCTTCCTTGCCGGGAGGTGCCGCTCCTCAGACCTTTAATCTTGTCCGCGGCTCTTGGCTGGCTCAGTTCCAGTTGCCACATCGCTCGGCATCTCTGCATAGATCGTGCATTTACTGCTTCCCCCCGTCCCATATATTACACCCTCACGTAGTCAGCCTAATAGCCCTCGGAGCCTAAAAGCATAAATCACATTTAAAAAAGGAGCAAAGTGGTTTAGCATCTTAAGCCGGAATAATAATAACAGGAGGTAACAGTGACAGAGAGTTTCTTTGGTGCCGGGGACCGTTCTAAATGCTGCAGGCGTGTTCACTTCTTTCCTCCTGAAAACAGCCTGGGGAGAGGGTCTGATGATTTTTCTGCCAAGGCAACTGAGGCACAGAGCATGGAAGGAACTTTCTCGAGGTCACGCAGCAGGGGTGTCTGCTCTGGACCCTGGACCCTGGACCCTGGAGTCCTCCCTCTTGAGCATGCTCTCTGTACTCCTCCGAGAGGATATTTTGGGGGCCTCAAATCCAGCCCTATATGGAGACAAGACCCAGAGAGGTGAAGGGACTTTGTCTAGCTCCCCTGGAAAGGTAGTGGCCCATGGATTAACTGATCCACTCCCCAGAGGTTCTATTCCAGGCTTCCCGCATCCCTCCTTGTGGGGCAGCCTTTGTCCAGGCAAGGCTGCATGGCTCTCTCTTCTCTCTTCTTTGCTCCACCCACTTGCCAGCATTTTTGCTTGGTTTGGTTTTTCCCCAGAGCCCCAGCCCCCAGTGAGCACACCCAGTCTGCTCTACTCCCAGGCACATCTGGAAGTGATTCACAGATGAGGCACGGTGGTAGACACCATCCTATAGGCGGGAGCTGCCAGGCATGGAGGAAATGCCAGCAGAGAGTGGGGGGCGGACATGCCTGCTGGGCCAGGGGCCTGCTTGAGCTGGTGAAAATTCTTTGAAGGAGAACAACATCTTGTTCTGCCCCTACCTAAGCCCAGACTCCGGCGGCCTCCTCTCCAAGCCCCTTTGCTTGACCCAGAGACAAAACAGTCCCTTAAACAGAAATCTCAACTTGCCGAGGAGTCCGAGAATGCAGGAAAAAAAAAAAAAAAGGCAAAAGCAATTTTCAGCCCGGAGTAGGTGAGTCTCTGGGGTCTTTTGGTCAACAGGTGAGACCCAGAATTAGGAAGAAAGACCCCAGAGCTCTGAATTTACCTCTTCACTGACATATCACGGAGCATTAAAACTAATCAGCTATACAATGATTTTATTATATAAGCCAATAAAATGGGAAAATTACATTTTCACTGTTCACTGTTAGGCTGAGGCTTTTGAACCTTATATTTTATAGCCTCATGGTTCTTGAAGAAGATTTTTTTAGAAATATATTCTCCTACCCAGAACAGAGTAACTCTCGAATGTTCTGCGTGTATGTAATCAGAGTATTGTTCCTAATTCTTCACTGGTCTGCATTCCCCCTCACCGTGTGACTTTACCACACAGTGGCATTGCAGACTTCCCTGCAGCGTTGACCTTGGGCGTGGCCCTGTGACCTGCTTGGGCCTGTGGAATGTGGGAGGAAGTGGTGGTGAGGCACTTCTGAGCTGAGGCCCAACAGGTATTGTGTGTTTCTAAGTGTTTTTTGCAAACCTTCTGCCCTTCATCACAAGCAGGGTGTGCCCCGGGTTGGCTGGTCTTGGGATGAGAGATGCCGGGAGCAGAGCTGAACCCAGTCCTTAGCTGGACCCTGATGCCTAGACCCTGCCTTGCTGAGCTGTAACTGACCCACAGACCCAGGAGCATGACTTAAATTCTTGTTTTTATAAAGCCTTGCAATTTGGGGTTGTTATTTTGTTTCATTGCAAAAACAAAGCAAAACAAAAGCCTAATACAACACATGCACTTACAGAGGCAGAGAATCTCAGAATCTCAAATTTGGGAGAAACTTTTTATTAATAATAATGACCATCATTTATCAAAAGCTTGTAAGTGCCAGGCACTGTGCTAGATAATTTATATGTGGCATGGCTCTCGAGGGGGGAAACAGAAGCTCAGAGAGGTTAGGTAACCTTCCCAAGGTCATTTAGGGTGGAGCCGGGATCCAACTCAGGTCTGGCAGGCTATGAAAACCTTACTCACCCATGCTGGCCTTGCCTCTTGGAGTTGGTCAGCCTCAATCTTCCCCAGCCCAGGCCTCTGAGGCACAGAGCATGGAAGGAACTTTCTCGAGGTCACGCAGCAGGGGTGTCTGCTCTGGACCCTGGACCCTGGACCTTGGAGTCCTCCCTCTTGAGCATGCTCTCTGTACTCCTCCGAGAGGATATTTCGGGGTCCTCAAATCCAGCCCTATCTGGAGACAAGACCCAGAGAGGTGAAAGGACTTTGTCTAGCTCCCCTGGAAAGGTAGTGTCTGCCCCCCACTCTCTGCTGGCATTTCCTCCATGCCTGGCAGCTCCCGCCTATAGGATGGTGTCTACCACTGTGCCTCATCCGTGAATCACTTCCAGATGTGCCTGGGAGTAGAGCAGACTGGGTGTGCTCACTGGGGGCTGGGGCTCTGGGGAAAAACCAAACCAAGCAAAAATGCCGGCAAGTGGGTGGAGCAAAGAAGAGAGAAGAGAGAGCCATGCAGCCTTGCCTGGACATTGACTCATCCTCCAAGATCTTTGCCAAGGTTCGCATCAAGGCACCTTGGAGTCCTTTAATTAAATAAAAAATAATTAGTTTCCCCCACAAAAAAGTGTACTCCCTTTTTGAATGTTTCTGATTATTGGAAATTCTTCCTTATCTTGAGCTAAAATCTGTCCCTCTCTGATCCTGATTTTTTCATTTTTCCTCCTTTGGGACTATGTGGAAAGATAGCATCGTCCCGGCCACATCTGTGTCGTTCAAATACTGTAAGACGGGTTTTGCACTTACCCACTATTTTCTCTTCTGGAACTAAACAATCCTACTTCCTCAGCTGTCCTGAAGAAGATGTACTTTTATTGTGAAATGATACATACAGAAAAGTGAGTCCCATGTAAACTCTTTGAGGCCAGGAGCTGGAACTTGGCCATCTCCTGAAGACCCGTGTGTGTCCCCTTCCTGATTATCCCCTTGTCCCTCACCCCACTGGGACCACTGTCCTGACATTTATGGTACTTACTATCCTGGTTTCTGCTTTTTGTTTTATTACCTGTGTATGCGTCCCTGAACTCTACGGTTTAGTTTCGCCTGTTCGTGAGCTTCCTGTAAATGGAGTCACGCGGCTTCTCTTGTGCCTTGCTTCACTTAGTTCATACTTTGTTTATAAGATTTGTCAACATTGTTGCCTGCAGTGGATTTCATTTCTTATCCTTGTTATATTGTACTGTACTGGGCGAATACATTGCAATTATCCATTCTACTGTTGCTGCACATTTGGGATGTGTCCGGGTTGGGCTGTAACATCCAGAGACGCTGTAAATATTCTGAGTCATGTACCTCGGTCATATACCTAAGAGTTGCTCCAATCATAGCATGTGGGTATCTTCAATTTTGTTCAATGATTCCTAGCAGCTTTCCAGAGCAGTGGGACCCAATGCGTACACCCGTTGGTCGTTTTTGGGAATGGCCATTGCTCTTCTAGTGTTCTTCCTCTGGCTTAGTTCCAAGTGGCCTTTGTTGGCCTTTGTAGGCTGGTTTCATGGTTTCCACGTATGCATACGAAATGCATTCACATTCACAAGGTGCTCCCTTGCCCGACAATTCAGGACTCATTTGTAGAGACAAGAAACCCCACTTGACTAGGTTTTAGAAGATACGCGATTTATTAGGATAAATCACTGTGACAAAGAAGATAAGAAACTCTTGCCACTTGATCACAGCTCTCATTCCGTGCTCACACGAGTGGGAGAAAAGTCAGAGTAAGTGCTCCCGAGTTGCTCGCTGTGGCAGCCGGGGCCCTGGGTCTCCTCCTTGCTCCCTATCCAGTACCAGGATCATAGAGCCACACTCTCAGGTGCACACGTGGGCAATCCCTTCCCACTGTTGTGGCCCAGGCATCCTCCCCTGTCCCTTGAGCTGGGGCTCAGTGTCATGTCTTGCTTCGGCTGGTGGAAAATGAGTAGATGAGTCATGAAATGCATTCGTACAGTCCGCCCTGTGCTCTTTCTTTGGACTCTACCATCGCCGTGGGCCCAGGAAGAGAACTAGAGTCACGAGGAGCCCGGCAGCCCCCCACCGAGCCCAGACCATACCAGCCAACTAATTAACAAACCAATTAAACATTGCTGTCCTGTGCCACTGAGGTTTGGCCGTGGACATGGAGTAATGGGTAACCAATGCCACCATCGCTGTTGTCACTGCCACCGCTCTGTGAATCATAGCTACTATTTACTGAGCATTTGTCACTTGACAGGCACGGCGCTAAGAACCGTAATGGAGAAACCCACCCCACTGCTTTGTACTAGACACCCTGATCCCCTCCATTTTGCGGGGAGAATCTGAAGCTCAGAGCGGTTAATTCTTGCACAGTCGCGGAGTTAGGAAGGAGATGGGCCAACATTTATACTTGGTTCTCTCTGATTTACCACCAGCTTGGGGAAGAGGAAGGAGGAGACTTTTAAATAAATATTTAAGTTAAATAGCCTTAGAGGACACAGGGGTCGCACACATTCAAAGGGCCAGATGGAGATAAGCAGAAGAACAGCCAAAGGGTGGGCCCCCCACCAGTCGGCTCAGGCTGGCCTTTGGGGCTCTCCTTGATGTTAGAATCTAGCAACAGAGCTACTGACCACAGTATATTTGCAGATGTGAGACAGAAGTAACCTGAGATTTGAAGCAGGTCGGCACTGGGATGGAGTCCTGACTCATCTCCTTTTTTTTTTTTTTTTAAAGAATTTATTTATTTATTTGAGAGACAGAGATCATGAGTAAGCAGAGAGGCAAGCAGAGAGAGAGGAGGAAGCAGGCTCCCCGCTGAGCAGAGAGCCCGATGTGGGGCTCGATCCCAGGACCCTGGGATCCATGACCCGAGCCGAAGGCAGAGGCCCAACCCGCTGAGCCACCCAGGCGCCCCCTGACTCATCTTCTTACCAGCACTATGTCCTTGGGCAAATCATTGAACCACCCAAACTCTACTCTTTCACCTGTAAAATGGGGAGAATGAAATACCCCCTCGGGGCTTTGGTCCTGTTTATGTGAGGACCACTGGCACAGGGAGGCACAGAATGTATCAGTGGCAAGCCCTCCATAGGGTGGGAGGCTGTTATTTTTATTGTTCTGATAACAGTGTGGGTCCCCCGTGTGATCAGGCCTCCCCACCAGCGACATGGCTCTCCTGGATGATCCCGGGCCAGAGGGAGAGTGGGGAATGTGAGGAACAGGGATAGGTCACAGGTCACTGGGATCTCGGGACCAACCTTTGGGTTGGCTGACCCCACAACAGCTCTGAGAGGGGCTTGGCATTGTTTCTTTGCCTTCCCTCCCAGGCTGCAAAGAGGGAGCTCGGGGGTGAGGCCAGAAGGTAGGTCCCCCCGGGGGGCCCCAACAGCAGCCTGGTTACTGGGGCGGCCATCTTGAATGTCCTGTGTGTCCCAAAGAGCGGGAAGGGGGGCCTCCGTCTTGACCTTCAGCTTTTATGTGCTTTAGCTTCTGCAAAAGCCTCTTTCATTTCTCCCCAGAACAGCCTCTGACAGCTCTGCTCACTCCTCTGTGTGCGATGGTTTCTTTGTTTGGCTGAATAAAGAAGCTTGTTACCGGAGAAAATGCCTTGGCAAGTGTCAGTGGAGATATCTGTTTCCTTGAAGAAACTCCCATAAAACCTTTCAAGCTGCTGCTTTTCAGTCCCAGAGCTCCCTGGATCCAAAGGCCTCTCCATTTTCCTTACTTTCTTTAGCGGTTGCTTGGTGATTTTCCAGGTCTCCTGGCTGCGGCAGGAAAGATGTGCCCCGCTCCTGGCATCTCTGGGACATGTGGCGGATTGGCCTCTATCTGTGTCCTTTTTCCTCACAGTTGACTCGAGGCCGAGGCCGAGGCACTGGGGAAGTGAGGGGTTGGCAGGGGACAGGTGACTGTCCCCCAGAAGGTTTCCCAAGGCCCGTCTGGGTCTTCATTACATTTCTAGGATCTAGGCATAAGTGAGCTCATGAGAGGGCACCACATGCCAGCGTGTCTCTCTGTGTAGGCCATGGTCCTTGCTCCTTGGCAAAGATGGTAAAAGACACTCTTGGTTCTTGCTCTTGGTTCTTTGCCCGCCATCCACCCCCCGCCCCCGCCACTCCCCAGGCCCTGGGCGTCATCCCACACATGCCTGCCATGCAATCCCTGAGGCTTACCACTCTCTCCCAGTGAGCTCTGCTTTTGCAGGGCTCCTGTCCCCGGATGTCCATCTTCCTCACCTGGACCCAGGTCCAGTCCCAACATCCCCTCCTCTGACCACCAGGGAGGCCTCCCATGGAGTCCCAGCCTGCTTTCATTTTAGCACTTCTCACATGACTCTGTCGCGGTCTGCATGGACAGCCATCTTCCCTGAGGCAGGAGAAGCCCCTCGAGGGTCAGGAGCTGGTCTCTCTCATGGCATGGCGCACGCCGCAGGGGCTGTGTCCATTTGGCTTTGTAAAACTTCAAGGATGACTCATGTCCATGTTGACTTTGATGACATGGGGGGCAGGGACTGTTTGCTGCAAGGACAGAAAGGGCAGTGAGCTGGCGTAGCTGGGCCATCATGCTGGGTTCTAGAATTTTCTGGGCTCATGAAAAACAGAAACAAATGCTCTGTGGTGTCCAAAAATACGTAGGATGA
The DNA here is from genome assembly GCF_963455335.1 of Martes martes. Taxonomy (NCBI): domain Eukaryota; kingdom Metazoa; phylum Chordata; class Mammalia; order Carnivora; family Mustelidae; genus Martes; species Martes martes. The sequence continues at coordinate 178,801,046 of NC_137891.1, read as the reverse complement.
CCCTCCTGCTCTGGAACCTCCAGTGTCTAGATCCCGAGAAGAGAAAACCTCTGTTTGTTTCCACTGCAAATGAGGCATCATTCCTGAGCAAGTTCCCCCGAGGCTCCGAAAAGGACAGGGACGATTGCATGTTTGTGCACTGACCCTGATCCCACTGGAAATGACTAGAGCTGGTAGGATCTCCATGCCTAGACAAACCAAGGTCTCCCTGAGGAAAGACTCTCTCATGGTATCTTTTCTCAAAAGGGACAGCAGGCAGGGTGACTCCGGGGCCCCCTGCAGGGCCACACAGCACCCATCACAAGTGGAAGGAAGCATCTCAGAAGGGATGTCCCTTTGTGATGGGAAGACATCTGGCCTCATCAAGAGAATGGAGGGAAATAGTTGTGGAGTCCCTGTGGCTTTTCAAATTCTGCAGGTGGTCGACGAAGCCTTCTCTTTGTGCCCCAGTTCAGGGCCGCAAGAGAGAAGGTCTTAGTATCCAGACTGCCCTGATTCCTAGCAACGAAAATAACTGACAATATATGGGGCATTTTGTACGCATCAGGTAGGCATTATGCCATTTGATCCCCCATACAGCCCGATGAGGTCAGGTCCCACACTTGTCCCACTTCACAGGTGTGGAAAAGGGACTCAGGTGGGTAGAGTGACCTGCATCAGGACATGGAAGGAGTAGGTCTCCAGACCAGTTTGATTCCAAGGCTGGTGCTCTTGGCCTCTGTTCTACATTGCCCAGCCAGCCTGTCCCAGGGTTCTGGGCTCCCAGACTCAGCCCCGCCCTGGGTCCTGCCTCTGCCTCATTCAGTTCCTGAAAGCTGCATCTCATCCTGGACCATCCGAGAAGAGCTTCCCATCACACCCGCTTACTGGTGTCCACAGGTGACTCTAGGGGCTGCTTCTCTGTACCTCTTGCCGCCCACCAGGCCTGGGACCATCCTGGTCACACTCAGAGCCCTCAAGCCTCAACACTCCCCAGTAGCAGACTCACTGACGCCTGGAGGGGCTTTTGTCTTGGCCATCCTCCTTGGAGGTGTCTTTGTTCCTTCTCTAGGACATGAACTCTACTCACCCAGTAGCCCGTCAGGCTGGGGTCTAATACAATCCTGGGCTCTCTGTTCCTCGTGGGTGTAGAGTGAATCTGGACACCATTACCCCTGGACACAGATGAGGTTCTTCTTCCCTCCATGGTTGCTCTCATCCTCACTCTGAGATGGCTCCCGACTCCCAGACACTGACTGCCACAGACTTCTAGGCTCTGCCCTTCGCCAGATGCTTCTGTGAGCCAAGACGACCGATGACCTTCATAATCTAGCTTGTTCTTCACTGAACCAGGCATATGTCCGTGCAGTGCTTTCATGGTTTCTCTTTGCTAACCCTCATTAGATTTCAGAGACCCCATTGTACAGATAGGGAAACTAAGGCTCAGCGAGAGCAAATGACTCTCTCAAGGTGGCAGGGCTGAATTGTGGGCTAAGAGCCCAGGCCCCCTCCATCCCCTGGACACCGAGAAGTGACCACCTCCTCAAAGACGGGTCACTTGTCTCTGGCTCAGTGCTCCAGGATGGGACTAGACTGCTCTCCAGCCTAGGATTTCTCCTCAGGACGCGTCCTGCATCTACAAGGACTCAGAATAAAATCACCAAAGATTCCAGCAACAGAGCGAGAGGTTTGTCTGGGAATTGCTACACTTTGGTGTAACCGAGGAGCGGCCCCATCCACCTCCGAGTGTAGACCAGCTGGTGACAGTGCTCAGGAAAACAAAAATGGTGACAACAACCCAGACCGACATTTAAAGTGTGCTCCCCGGGAGACTAACGGTGATACGTCCTTCGCCCGCAGTGGGGCTGCAGAGAAACAGCTCGTCCCCTGAACGATGTGGACACAGAGCCCTGCATCAGGGATCCAAGGGATAATCCGTCTCCCCGCTTTTCTCGGAAGCCTTAACATCTGATCTGTCGCAAGGTCCAGCCCAGCCCAGCCCACCCCCCACCTTTCCTTTGCCAAGTGAAATAATGAGATTTTTGCTTTTTTTGCAAAAGGGGGGCGGGAGGTAAAAAAAAAAAAAAAAAGCACCCTCAACAACCAACAAGAAATAATTAGCGCACATTGTGTCATTAAACACTAGACTTTAATTAAATCGCATGGAGATAAATACCTCTAGCGACTGGAAATCTGGAGACCGTAGACAGCAAAGCACTCAGCATAATGGAGTAATAGACTCTGCGAAGAGCGTCAAGTCAGGGATTCCGACTTGATTAAGAATCTGACTAAATTGGGTTGTCACCTTGTATGCTGCACCTACTACCTGAAAATTGCTCATTATCTTCCCCATTTGATCTTCTTGGAGCTAACAAGCCTTTGCGGAAATTGGTCCAATGATCAAAGGACCCATTTATTTGGAGTTCTTTCCCGCGTCGGGGTCCTCATGGCTGGTGTCGCCTTCCTCCCTTTTTTATTTGTAATGAATCATCACCTGGCAGCAGCCAGTGGGGAGGCCAGGCTGGAGGTGACCTCTGTGATTTCCGTGACTATTGTCTCTTCCGTAACCCTGGCTACAGGGACCCAGGGCACCGGCTCCAGAAGGCAATGCATAGTCTCTCCCCTCCCTTTGCCCCCTACCAGCATCCTGCCGCCAAAGCCAACCTCCCCTTCTTCCTCCCATGTGATGTCTCCTCCTGATGTTTACCTGCTCCCCCACCCCGGTCAGCACGCCCCACCCCCCACCGGAGAGCCCTGCCTGAGGATGTCCAGCCACTGTCTCATCCCCATCACTCCCTGGCCAGAACGGCTCTCCCAGAGCACAGCTCTGACTCAACCTCAGCAAGGACTCCCCATTTTCTCACGTGGCTCTCGGAGCCTTCTCCATTCCCATCTTGACATGCCTATCCAGTCCAGATGACTAGACTATGACGTGTGTCTCCAGAAGGCTCCTACGCTCCAGCCATGCAGAACTACCCTCGTTCCCTAAAGCAACCCTGCCCTTTCTTACCTCCTAACCTCCGCTCATTCTGTTCACTTGTGATGCTCCTCCGCATGATCCCAGCCTGGCAACGTGGGACACACTTCCCAGGGCCTGCCTCCAACTTCCTCTGCTGTGAGGTCGTCTCCGGAAACTGAAACTCAGAGGCATTCTCCTCCAGGCCAACTGAGTCCAGAATTCTTGTGTGATGGCACAGGTGGGAACCCTAGGGCAAGAGCCCCTTCACCGAACCACACCTTAAAAAGCGTTTACTATGCTTCAGGCATTGCAGTGGGCTCTGGGGATAGAGCAACTATCTTCTATGCAGCTGGAATGTAGAGAGTGAGGGATGGGGGGGTGGGGTGCCAAGGCTCTGGGGGCGTCAAGTGAGGCGATTGAGTGGGTGAGCTGGAGGGTCCTCGGCATGCAAAGCCTGGGAGGTGAAGGGATTTAAACCACATCCCTTCTGTAGGGAGTCCCTGAGAGCCTCTGAGCCTCGGTGTGTGCATCTGTAAAATGGGGGAATACTTGAACCCAGATGGCTGAGTCAGGCTGGGGCTAAACTGTACCCCACGATAGTGGGTCTCACCCCCCAGGTGGCCCTGAGGAAGTCTGGTTTCTGTGGCTGCCCTTCCCTCAGAGAGTTCCTCCAAGACAGAACAGAGTCCCGTTCTTTATCTTCTTGATCATAAGCTGTTTGAAGACACGGACTTTCGAAGACACGGACTTTCCAAGACTCTCCCTGGGCCTCAGTTTCTTCCTCTGCAAAGTGGACTTAATGACATCACCTGCCTATAGGCAAGGTGCTGGGGGGCTTTATTAGAATGATAACAGTCATGGTAGTAAACGTAATTTTAGGCCAAACCACTGCATAGTTTGGCCAGCCTGCCTGCCTGCCTTCCTTCCTTCCTTCCTTCCTTCCTTCCAGAAATGCTTAATGAGCACTCACTGTGGGCCAGGCACTGTTCTAGGTGCTTGGGATATATCTGTGAATAGAAGAGAGAAATCTTTAGGCTTCTGGAGGAGTTTATCATCCAGCGGAGGGAAGGACAGACTATATTTCCATCTCTTATAAAGGAGGGCTAGCATCTTACCTGATTTACAAATGAGAAAAGCGAGGCCCAGAAAGGATAAGTAACTGAGGGGGCCTTGAGCTGTCAATCAAATGGAAGGTCTGGGATACAATTAATTCATGTACACAGAGAACAGAACATTCTCTATAAATGATCATTTCTGGTGATGATGATGGTGATGGTGATTTTGCATACAGTAGGTGATCATTAAAGTTTCTGGGGTCGAAACCAAATGAAACCAGCCTCATCTACCAGAGCATGTCAGCCAAGCCCCTGAGAGGCAAACGAGGCAACACCGGAGGCCCCTCCTATTCTGGGTGGACAAAGCCCAGGCTGCACAGTTGCAGTCCTGCAGGGGGACCCTCACTCCTTGCCTGGATGCCCTGGGTCAAGGGTGTAGCCTCCCTGCAGGGAAGGACCGAGAGGTAGGTGCTGGGACCTGGGGGAGGAGGAAGAAGCTGGAGCTGAAGGACAATGGTGAGACGGAGAGGGACCAAAGGAAAGAAACCGCTACAGAGGTGAGTCAATAATTCACACGTCTCCTTTAAATATTCAGCTCTCTGGCTCCTTAAGATGTAGAATGGCATCTTTGAATATACATGTATATTTTGTAGTTTGAGCACAGAAACATGGACATCGCCGACAAAGTGATGGAGGAGGAAGGGCGTGGGGCCCTGAAGCCCTCGGGGAGGTGCCAAATCCTTTTACCTGTAGGAGGAGAGCGTGCGATATTGAAATCCTAATCCTGGCCATCACACATGAGCACCTATACTGTGTGCTGGGCCTTGTGCTAAGTGCTCTACCTGCTCAAGCATTCATTCCCTTGCCCAGCCTTCTGGTTCTGGAGCTGAACAGCTTACGTTGAAATCTTGGCTCTGCCTTGGGGGACCGGCTGCGTGTTGACCCTAGGCATGCTGTCAAACCTTCCCGTGTCCTGTCTCCTCTGTGAAGGGCCTGCAACAGTGTCTGGCATGTTCTAAGGGCTCAATAAATATTATCACTATAGTCATAATCATCCACTCATTTATTCCTCGGAAGAAATATTTGCTGAGTGCCTACCGGGTACTGTGGAGTACAATGATGAACTCAGAAAGATAGTTTCTGCCTTCAGGAAGTCTCCACTGGGGCACGGGCATTAAGCTAACAACAACAAAAAAAATCAATAAAGAAAGTTCAAATTTCTGTAAGCACTGGGAAGAAGATGAACAGGCTGAGGGGATAGAGGGGAACTCCACTCACCATGTGGTCAGGGAAGTCCTCCCCGAGGAGGTGACTTTTACGCTGAAATTTAAAATATGTAAAGGAGCCCAGGAAAGAGAGCTCCAGGCAGCAGGAACAGGAAGTACAAAGGCCCCGAAGTGGCCAGTAGGTTGATGTGTTGGAAGAAAAGAAAGAAGGCTGTTGTGGTTGGAGAGTAGCATAAACTTTTCCAAAACTCTCCAAGGGATTTGAAACATTTGCAGATGTGGGGAAGGCAGCCCAGTGGGGTGTAGAGATTTGCCTAAGGATTCATAGCTGCTGTTGGAAAAAACCAAGTTCTGTTTGACTCCAGGGCTTGTGTCCCTGATGAAGTCACCAGACCACACCCAAGTGGGAGCACAGGCCCCCACAGAACGCAGTCTAACTTGGATAAGTCCAGGGTGAATCATGGTGACTCTGAATTAGGGAGCGTCCTGAGAGAGAGGCAGCGGTCACTCTTAAGTTCTGACAGTCACTCAAACCAGCCACCCACAAAATGCTGCCAAGGAGAGGCTCTGCTGGACCTTCCTCACTGAATACATCAAAGACACCTCCAATTAGCATCTCCCTGGGCACGAAACCAACCCCACAAGGCAATCTGAAATTGCAGTATGGGCTCGCACAGGCAGCAGGAAAGGGGGCGGGCATGGGCTGGACGAGATGGAAGGTTCACAGAAACCCTGCTCGGTGCCAAGCACTGCACTGGTGTCTTTGTGTGTCATTCAGTCCTCAGAGGAACTCAGACCTGAACCTGATATGACTGTCCTTATGTGAAAACATGAGGTGCATCAATATCGGGTAATTTACTGGGAACAGAACTAGAAAGCAGAGTGCTCCAAAGCACCCCTAACCCCTTCACCCCAAACCTATCGCTGGTTCCAGATGATGCTCGGCTCAGGCTATGAAGCTTGATGTAGCTTCAAATTACCTGTCTTTGCCTCGGTTGCTAATTGGTCCATTTCTTCATGGCAGAACCTTCTGAGATATGGTCACGTTCATTCACAACCAAGGTGGCCATCGGGTCTGGGAATTCCCAGTGGGCTTTCCAGAATTCTTGGTGACATTCTAAGGACTCAGGAAATGCTGAGGTATCAGCTCTGGGAGGAGGCATGGTGTCTTGGGGGCACAGAATTTGTTCGGCTGGAGTGTGAATAAATGTGATCTGGGGGCTATCCCTTACTGGGGAAGGAGGAGGAGTCTTCGTGGGTCCACATGGCAGGGCTGGCTTCTATTAGACAACATCAGATCAGAGCTGTACATATAGGAGGACAGGATTCGTGTCTCTGTGTCTCACCACTAAAACAGCAGGCCGAAGGCCTAGCCTAGGATCTGGCACATAGTAGGAGAGCCAGGAAACAAGTGCAGACCCATCGTGGGGTCTCATGTGTCTTGGATCCGTGCTAGGTCCCAGACACTTGGCTAAGAAGATGACATCGGTGGTATGCCGCCTCAGCCACAAATAGAACTACCGGGGGAGATCGCAAAGATGCTGATGCCCGGGTCCTGTTTCCCAGATATTCTGTTCTGTTTCGTTTAGGGTACAGCCCGGACCCTGGCATTTCTTTTTAAAGCTCCCCAGCTGACTGAGGTACAGCCAAGGTGGGGAGCATTGATTTCTGTGCCTTGTCTCGTCGAACACTTCCATTAGCTTTCGAGGTGGTTACTATTGGCATGCATGCCCATTTTGCAGATGAGAAAGCAGATGCTCAGAGACATTCGGTAGCCTGCCCAAGGCCACACCGCGAGGAGATGGTGGACTCAGAATTTCAACGGAGACGGCCTCGCTTCGGCACCTGGACAGAGCCACAAACCGCATGGAATGCACAGAAGGATGTAGGAGCATCATTCGAGCCGTAGAAAAAGGAAGAAGCTGCAGGCTGGTTAGGAAGCCCCTTTGCAGAAGCAACAAGGAGCTGTACCTGGTTGCAAGCACCTCCTAAGGGACGTGGCCCCAATTCCCTTAGGGGAAGATGAGTCTCTGCTTCTAGAGCAGCAGGGACACCTTTCTGTGTCTGTAAACTGTCCCGTGGGTCAGAGATGTTTGGATTTGGGGCAGGTGTCTGACTCAAGGGCCAACAGCTCGCAGACTGAACAGCAGCACGTCAGAGGGTCTGATACGAAAAAGCCTTTCCTTGTAACCTAATCCCAGTTGACACAAGTTAAATAAGCGTTTATTAAATTAATTGCTTGATATTGCATTTTTACAAGCCAATGAGTAGGTCGGTGTACTGTTCACTTTTCTCTTTTTAATCCCAAATATCCACTTTCCTTATTGGTTCTTCTGATCAGCTTATGCTCTACCCTTCTGACTATAATGACTGGAGACTCAGGGCAAGCCATTCATTCATTCCTTCTTTGCTTCATTCATTCGTTATCGTCTCTGTGCAGGGCTGTCTTCTAGACGCCAGAGCCTTTCCTTGTGGGTAAGCGATGAGAGAAGGACCTGGATTCATGTTGATTTTCACTTGCCTTAATGTAAAACAGGATTTCAGATTCTGCTAGTTTATCTTGCACGGCCAAAGCCCCAGTTATCTCTGCTTCACTAAGTCTTGAGATTGGTTTGGAACTTGAACATATATTCTTCGAGACCATTAAAAGTGGTTTAATTGGCTGTTCAGGGATGTCCTGCACTCAACTCTCCAGATGGATCATCTCTCTCGTCTTTCCCAAGAACCGGGAGGCCGGAAGCCCTCACCTAGATGATCCACTCCCCTGGATTTCTTTTTCTTGCTCTGGGCCCCAGAAGCATCCAGCTTTGCATATTGTACATCCAGCTTCTGCTCACAGCTGCATCTGCAAATCCAACCTCAGATGCTCACTGGGGTCCACAAAGCCACAGCCCCACAGGGCGGGGCGATGTCAGCCAGTGTCCTCCGAGGAGAAGCCCAAGTCGTTCCTACAGATTCGAGCCTCGCCTTGATGCAGCACGGGGCTGGGGTTATCTGAAGGAGGAAGCAGGAAGAAAGATGGACAGCCACCTGGGATTACGTAACAGAGCAGAAAGGCAATGACCTTGGGAGTCAGATTGTCCTAATCTACCCGTCTGTCGCCCTGCATTTGTCCCAGACATAGGGCTTGGTTTGTAGGCAGGCTTTCCCTGCTCTTAGTTGTATGACCTTTCACAGTCACAGAACCCTGAGTCTGCCTGGTTCACAGGCGCTCTGAAAATTAACCGAGGCCAGAGATGTGACAAACAGCCAGTAATTGATAGGGGCTCGGTCCCTCAGCTGGTTTAGAAGAGCGGTGTCCAGTCATTTGGAACTGGGCACCTCATCATTATTTACTCTTATTTGTTGAAATATCTTTCATCTCACCAGTCCCTAAGGCTCTGTGTGACGTGTACACGGATGTATTTGTATACACACACGGGAAGGCTCACCCCTGATAATTGTGTGCGTATTTTACAAAGATAAACAGAGAGACAGATAAAGCTAGACGGGACAAAGACAGACAGAGATGAGCACACATGTCTAGATATTTTCCTGACGTCATTTCTGGATCATTTCTAGGACCTACCAAAGCATTCGGCATGCATTTACAACCAATCTGTCGAATGAATACCTTTCAGAGTTCCTGGCTCATATACGTGTGTGAGACAAGGAGTTTGAGCATGTTTCTGGGCAGTTTTAACTGTAACTTGAGGGATAAAATCATATTTAATATGAGATGCCAGGAAATAAAATTGAATAAGTCAGAGCACTGAGTAACATATCAGAAAACAAGTCTGAATTTCCCAATCCTCTTCTTTCTTTTCCCTTCCAGTGCGGGCTGCCAGATGAACACTAGGACATTCGGTTCAATGTGAATTTCAGATTAAAAAAAAAATCTTATAGTGTAAGTATGTCCCAAATATTGGATGGTCAAATAGTACACAGGCCATACATATGTTCAAAAGCAAACAAACAAAAAACTATTTCTCTTGTATTTTATTTGCTAGGTCTGGCAGCCCCACCCGACCGTTCTAGATTCGAAGTCCCTAAATCTACTTTTTTCCCCCCAGTGCCATTTAAGTGCTCAAAGACCTGCAGAGGATTTTCATCACCTCTGGGGTAAGGTAGAAACCCTTTTACCTCGTGTCTGCCTCAAAAGCCTTTGCCGCCTTCCTGCTCCATTCAGAGAGGATGTGTCACGGCTGCCTGGGGCAGTCACCCTCTGTCCAGGCCCGGCAGGTTCTAGCCCTGCAGGCAGCTGGGGCAGGTGCATGGACTGTGGTCTGCGTTCCAGGTTATGTTTCTCATTGGCTGCCTCCCCCAGATGAGGTTGTGTATCAGCTTGTCCCGGCCCCGTGCTTTTGTATCCCTCTCCTGCCCAGAAACCAGACTCACGTCCAAACAGATGGAAGCCCAGGAAACATTTGTCTCTATCTTTTCAGGGCGCTAAAAATGCAATTACCTTTTCCCTGGTCAAGGAGGAGCTCATAAAGAGCCTTATCAGAGATAGAGTCTATGCCGTGGGTAATGGGCCAGAACTCACGGCCTGGGGGCCGAGGGGTCAGCAGGCGTGAGTCACCTGCAAGCTGTTTGGGGAGCCTTTGCCTCCCACCAGCCTCCCTACATAACCCAGCTGGACACCCCCAGGCTGCCTTTGGAGGTTTGGACAGCAAGAGGCTGGAAAGCACTCGAAGGAGGGATGGGGCTTGTAGAAGGCAGAGAAGGAGAATTTTAGGAAACCAGCAGAACAGGATGGCTGGAGCTCCCTGGCATGCTGGGGACCATCCCTGGAGGTCATATCACCTGGAAAAGTGGGAGCCACAGTCCAAGCTGTCAGGGTGGTGAAGAGACACTGAGATGGGGCATGGGAAGCGTCTCCTGGAAAAACCTGCCCTCCCCTCTCCTCCCCTCTCCTCCCTATACTTCTACTCCCTTATCCCAGTGCACAGCCAGCAGCCAGACAGCCCCTTCCCATGGCTGACTCTCTCTCTCTCTCTCTCTCTAATAGGGATGGCAGCTATTTGAAGCCACACTGAGTCGGCCCTGGACTGAAGCAAAGACACAGACTCTGCTTCCGAGCCCCCTTACCTCCCACCCATCCTGGAGACGTCCCAGGGCCTGTAGCCTCTGGCTGGGCTGTCCTCCCTGACCTGGTGAATCACCATGATGCCAAGAAGTCTCAGCTGGCCTTCTCCAAAAATGGCCTATCGCTCACGAACTCCTTCCCAGCCCTTAGCCCACCAACTTCTGCGAACAACCTGAGGCAGGGCACCCGTCAGCCCCAGCTTACAGCTGAGGGAGCCAAAGCTTAGAAGTCTGGATTCCCCAGCCCCACCAGTCACTGTTTGCTTCCGGAGCTCTGATCTTAGCCACTGGGCCCGCAGGAGGCTTGAGGGGGATTTTGGCTTAACGTGCACAGGCTGGCAACTTCCATTCTTCCCTCCCCTTTCCAACCTGGGAATGGAGAGGGGTCCCCAAAGCCCCACGCCCTTGGCCAACCCAGTGTGTCCAGGTTTGCTTCAAAGTTGGCCCAGCTGCTCTGGGAAGGAAGCTCCCCATCCCTCCACGGCCTGACAGCCACAATCTTTTTTCCTGAGTGTTTTTTTCTTTATTTCTCTCTGTGGCTCTGGCCCTTTCTCCCTGAAAATACAGTTTGCTGATATTAAAAAGAAACACACAACCACTAAACACATTTTATATAGTCTTTGAAGTCTGATGGCCTCGGGCTCTGGATTGATAAGCATGCCGATAGTGCAGACCAGAGCTGGAAAGACAGCACCGTGGGCAGGTATGTCCCCACACAGGGGCAGAGGAGGGAAGCCTGAGGGAAGGAGGTTGGGGACCAGCTGACGGGATGTGTCCCCCCCAGGGAGGTGGGGGCAGCAGGGGATGTACACAGGCCCCAGAGGGAGGCCTCTCTGAAAGGGATTTGATCCCTCAGAGGCTGGGGATTTGGGGAGGTTCCCTCTCAGAACAGGGAGGGGAAAAATGTTCTGTGCACACCAGGGCCTCGGAGGGCATCTCTGTACCCACAGAAAGGGTCAAAATGGGGAACCGGTGAGGGGTTTGCAGGTACTTGTGGGATACAGGTACGTGTGTGAAGGGAGGTGGAAGTGGTGCTGAACTTGGTCTCCATCAGTCCCTTCCTACAAAGCTGCTGGGCTGGGGACCTCAGCCCAAGTGTAGGTACTCAGCCAGAGCCCTGGGGGCATGGCGCTCTCTTGGAACAACAGTCCAAGAGAGGAGAAAATCTCTACCAGCAAGGAGCTCCCAGGCTGATGGGGAGAGCCAGCCTTTGTCCCTGGGAAGGGCCAGGTGATGTAGGGGGAAGGAGGAACCACATAAATATGAAAACCCCAAGTTCAGGAGATGTCCTCCTCAGTGTCAACCCCCACCTACCAATCCAGCCCCTAAACTTCTGCTGGGAGGAGGCTTCTCCACCAGAGAGGGGGCCACCTTGCTCTCCAGTCCCACTGTGGCTGTCTCTGATGAGGCCTCCCAGGAGGCTGGGCCTTCCCGGCTCCATTTTCAATTTTCTGGCCATCCCTGGTCCCTCTGAGACCATCTCACTTTCAAGTCAGCTCCCAGCTTCCCATCCATCCCCAGGGCTCCCACCCTGACACTCCTGCCGTTACACATAGCTTCCAGCAGCAGAATCCTATTTGCGTGCCCATCACCTGGCCAGGGAGGGCACCTGCCTTCCGCATCTTCCTCTCCGTGCCGAACAGCCCGGCCATGACGTTCGTGCCACAGCTGCTAAGTGTGTGCTCTATGCTGGGCCCACGTGTGCCATCTCATCAATAGATGGGAGGCCGCAGCCCCTGAGAAGCCTGAGAACTGGCTCTCCCATTGCCTGGGTCATTCCTGTCATCCCCTCAGGTCCCTGCCTAAATGTCCCTTCCTTAGGGATATCACAGTGTCCTTCACGTCTTGGTAGCACTAATCACAGTGGTGTTTAATCAATCATTTCTTTGATGGTTCACTCTCTCCCCACTCCTCTGCAGCCCCATAAGGGAAGGGCATATGTCTTTGCTGTTGACCTCCCTGTCCTGAATGCTCAGCAGAGAGGCTGGCTCAGAGAAGACCCCTTCCCCCAGGAAATAACTGCTTTGAAGAATCAGTAGCTTACTGATTTTGCACACCTAGAGTGCTCTGAACTTCAACTGCCTCAGGTGCACACAGGTGGAAAATAGGTCCCCATGACCAGCTCACTGTCAAGGTGAGTTTTTCCCAGGTCTTAGAAAATACATTTTCAGATTCTACTTTCCAGGAAACCATCCACAAAAAGGAAAGGCAACCCCTACTGAATGTGAGAAGCTATTTGCAAAGCATACATCTGATAATGGGTGAATATATAAAATACATAAAGAACTTGCACAACTTAATGCTAAAAAACAAACAAACAAACAAACAAACACCCAAGCAACTAGATTAAAAACATGGACAGAGGTCTTGGGTAGACATTGTTCCAAAGAAGATGTACAGATGTGCCAACACGGAAAGATGCTCAACATCATTCATCGTTAGGGAAATGCAAATCAAAACCATGAGAGATCTTACCTCACACCTGCTTGACTGGCTAGCATCAAGAAGATAAGAAATAACAAGTGTTGGCAAAGATGTGGAGAAAAGGGAACCCTCATGAACTACTGGTGGGAATGCACACTGGTGCAGCCACTGTGGAAGACAGTATGGAGGGTCGTCAAAAAAATAAAAAATAGAACTACCGTACAATTCAGCAATCCCTCTTCTTGTTATTTATCCGAAGAAAATGAAAACGCTGATTTGAAGAGATACATGTATCCTTATGTTCATTGTATCATTGTTTACAGGAAAGCAAACAAAGTTCCTTCAATAGATGAGGAGATAAAAGAAGATGTGAGATGTGTGCATATATATATATATATATGTTTATATATATATGTGTATATATATATATATTTATAAATCTATAATGGAATATTACTCAGTCATAAAAAAGATTGGGCTCTTCCCATTTGCAACAAAATGGATGGAACCAGAGGGTATTATGCTAAGTGAAGTAAGTCAGACAGAGAAAGACAAATACAGTATGATTTGGCTTATATGTGGAATCTAAAACACAAAAGAAACAAAATAAAACAGTGTCACAGACGCAGGAAATAAACCATTAGTTACTAGAAGGGGGATGGGCTGGGGGAGTAATGGATAAAATAGGTGAAAGAGATTAAGAGAAACAAACTTCCAGCTATAAATAAGTCATAGGGATGTCATGTACAGCACAGAGAGTCTAGTCAATAATATCATAGTAACTGTTCTATGGTGACAGATGGTAGCTACGCTGATTGTGGCGATCATTTTGTAATGTATAAAAATATTGAATCACTACGATGTGCACCAGAAACTAATAGGATATTGTATATCACGTATTCTTCAATTTTTGAAATTCCACTTTCCTTCCCCCAATTAAAACAACACTATCGTACCACTTTATACTAATCAGATTGGGAAAAAATTAGAAAAACTGGATAACGCCATGTATTGACAACAACGTGGGGAGCACCAGGTTCTGGAAGAAACCCAGCAATATTTAGGGAAATGAAGTACCACACACCATGACTCCACCATTCCACTCCTATGAAACCCAGGGACACCCCCCTGGGGTCCCAGCAGGGCAGTCTGGGTGAACACCTTTAGGAGACCAGTTGTCCCTCTGGAAGACTCTGTGTTAGTTGGAGGCATTGAACAAGATTTACACACAGCAAGATGAGTAGGTCTTAAAAACACAGAGTTAAGTGAAAAAAATTAAGCAGGAGAATGAGATCTATAGCCACCACAATTTATGTAAATTAAAACACATTCACACAATAAACAGCACCATATATTTTCCAAGAAGCATCCGTATCTCAGGACATAGATTAGAGGGGGGCTCGGGAGAAGGATAGGGGATAAGGGAGAAAATTTTGAAAAAACAGGAGAGGGGCTGTCAAAGAGCATGGTGGTAACAGCATGAGCTGAGGGGTATGGGAGCCTTCCTTACTGTCCCTTCAAGGTAAAGGTCAACTGACCGGCCAACCAACCTTCCTCCTTCCCTGCCATCTGTGGTCCCCATGGGGCTAGAATAGATCTGGACAAGATTTCTTGGCTTCAGCACTGGGACATTTTACCGTGGGGCTGTCCTGTGCACTGTAGGATGTCTGCCAGCATCTGGCCTCTCCTGCCAGCTACCAGTAGCACCCGCTGAGTGGTGACAACCACAATGTCTCCAGACACTGCCAGATGTCCCCTGAGGGAACAAAATCACCCTGGCAGAGAACAACTGGGTGGGGATGAAAGTCTAAAAATGGTGTCATGTCTTCAAGGTAAGTGGTTCACACTTGCTTTACCAAAACCCACACCCAGAGCACCAGAGCCTTGGGACCTGGGACGGAGCTGGGAGCTCCATCTTGAAAGCTGCCAGCGTCCCTTGCATGTTTCCATCAAGGCTCTGTGGATATTCCAGTTACAACCCACAACCGCATCTGCCTTGGGCTTCCTCCTAATTTTAACAGGCAGCTGGATTTGCATAGGACATTTGCATTTGAGATTACCCATGGTTCTCCAGGAGACACCGTCTATAGCAGACGGTGGCAAAAAAAAAAAATATGTAATTCCATTTCAGCTTGCAAGGGAGGAGGGAAGAAAAAGGAGTGCTTTGGGGAGGGAGGACACTTATAGGAAATTTCAGTGCCTTATGCATTTGGTGAGGGGTTGGAAAGGGGATGGTCTGCTGGTTCCTGGGTGAAGATGACTGTTTGTCCTGGCATTGGCATGCAGATTGGTGAATCAAATGGTGAATGAAGGGGTCCCCCTGAGAATCTATCAGGAGGGGGCTGCTGTTTCAAGTAGAGGCAGTCAGAGGGAAGAGGAGGATAGTGTAGACTATCTATAGATAAGCACACAGACCCAGCCCCTGCCCCCAGAACCCAGCCACCCACCAGCACTGCCTGAGAGCCCACTCTGCCAGACAGTGCTCCCTGAGTGTTTTCACCACACAGGGCTATAACAACACACAGCCCCACCCCCTCAAGGGAGACATCACTCCTCTCACTTAGAAGAGAAGGAAACAGAGGCTCCCAGATCTCATCCTTAGTGAAGAGTAGAGCCTGATAGAACAAAAGTCTGCCAGACTCTAAAATCAGGTCTCTTTCCAAGCCCCTCGATGGGCTCTCACTGACTTGCAAAATTAATGAATAAAGCAAGGGTATGGTAGGTCATGCTCAAGAGGGACAGACAGCCTCTCCCTTACGGGTCAGCAGCTCATACTTAGCCCAAGATATATAGCCAAGGCTGGATCCCATAATGTATAGACAGACACCTGTGGGCCATGACCTAAATGCCAGGAGAGGTATGTGTGCTCCACATGGGTCAAGGCTAAATTGGAAACTTCCCCACTGGACTCATACTCATCCCAGTTACCCTAGGATAGTCACACTCTCCACTTTGCTGCAGTCCTCTATTATTACATGTAATTTATTCTTTCTATATCTCTCTCCCCTACTAGTCCAGGAACATCTTGAGGGCAGAGATCATGACTGGCTCATCTTCCTATTTCCAGTGCTCAATAAATATATGTGCTAAAAACTGAACTAATTTTGGGCTGGGAATAGGTGAGTAACCAATCCATATCATTCCATGGAAGTGTTTCTTGATTTTCCCAGAAGGAAGATCGTAAAGGGACCTTTCCTTAAACCAAATGTAAGAGGAGGCATTGTGTCCCTGAGCACATTCCATCCTACATACTTGATGTCCATGAACATGCCGAGGATTCCTCAAGGGGTAGGAACTTGTCCAATGGTCCCCGCATTCTCAATGCCAAGAATGGGGTCTTGCATGTAAGAAATAGAAGATGGATGGGTAGATGAGATGGACGGATGAATTGGACAGATGGATGGATGGACGAATGGATGGATGGATGAGTAGATGGTTGATGGAAAGGAAAGAAGGCAGATATTGATAGGCATACGGTTGTATGGTGGTTTTTTTAATAGGTAAGTGAGTAGAAAGAGGCTTGGTGGATTTGTGGATGCGTTAGTAGACACACAGATGAATGGATGAAACAATGGCAGATGGTTGGGTGTTTGGATGGGGGAGAGTGATCAAATCAGTGAAAGAATGAATAAATGGATGGATGAAGGTTGGATGGGTGGATTTATGGTTTGTAGGGTGAGTTAAATGTATATGGGTAAGTGGTGAACAGCTAGAAGGATCCACATGGAATGGGAGGGTGGATGGCTAGTAGGGTAATGGTTGCTTAGATGAATAAATTGTCTTTCCATCTCCTGATATCATTCTCAACCTTCTTAAGTAAAATAGCTTTTTGTACTCCTTTTTTCCAGATCCCACCCTTAAGTCCCCCTGCCTCTCCTGCTCTCTTCCATCCGCTAAGCAGGCTCTAAGATGCCAGATGGAAGTCTTCCCAGGAAGTTCAGCTCCAGTCTCTGCCTCTGTGCTGAGCGTTCCACACTGTGCAGAGATTTAATACTTAACTCCAGCCTCTCCCCGCTCCTTACCTGCCTGAGGAGGTAGAGGCAGCAATTTGCATATTTATTAAATATCTCTTAGCAGGATACACAAGCCGCATTGCTACATCCCGCTCCCAGAGCCTTCCTGCTGGCAGACAAGACTGTGCACCATCAGCGCTGCATCACCGCCCACTAAGTAGCTGTTCCAGAGCCCAGGAGGCAAGGAGGGGAGTGAGGGGCCACAGGACAGGTGGGGAGGAGGGACGCCGTTATCTCACAACTACTCGGTAGTGGTGGGGAGGGTGTCTTCTTGGCCCAGGCAGGAGGGGTTCTGCAGGCATCTCCTCCAGCCCCTGTGTCGACATGGGCACCCCTGACAACCAACCCTGTTTTTAGAAAATTCCCAGAGTAGGACACTTAGAAGCATCTTGGTTTTGTGTTCCTTCTGCTCTTCCATTTACTTGGAAGTCCGTCCTGTTGTCTAAACAGAAGTGGGCTTGCCTTTGAGTAAGCCCATTGCTGGTGCATTGTCTTTGGTCAAAATGGCATAAGTGTCCCCCATGGCTCAGGGCACCCTTCCTCAAGTAGTCATCTGATGAGATCCAGCCACAGGTCTAAGTAGCCAGTGTCTTGGGCACCAGTGCCATCTGCGTCCTGGAAAGGAGTCCTCAGGGTGAGTGTTCTTCTAGGGAACAGGAACTCCCTGCTATAAACAGGGATGAACTTTCCCACTTCCAACTGGGTACCCTGACTCTTCTTCCTGTCTCCTGTCACAATTCCTAGATTGGGGCTCAAATCCCAGAATGTGGTTTCAGGGGGCAGATTTTCCAGTGTTGATCCGGGTCTCAACTCTTACTATCTGGGTGACCTGTGGAACACGACAGAATCTCTCTGAGCCACAGTTTCCTCATCTGTAAATGGGGTTGATGATCATATCTACCTCAAAAATTATTGTGCAGATAATTACAATGAAGGATGTTGGGGGATTAGCACCATATCTGGCTCTGGGCTGAATATTCAGGAAACACCAGCTGTTATGGTTGTGGAAGCATGCAAAATTGTAAGTGCAAAGTGAGGCTGGTTTCTTGCTCATCTTTTCCAGGGAGAAGGGAAGTGGGGCTCATATCTATCTCATATTCTATCTGATGGATTCAGCTTTGAGCACCTGTGAGGTAGATATTCCCAACACTCCCACTTTACAGATGAAGAAACTGAGTCCCAGAGGGAGGACGGAAACACAGAAGACCACACGTTTGTTGGAGAACCCCATTCCTCTTGGTTTTCTTTTCATAGGCAAATTATGAGGGGTCTCTGCCCTGGGAACAGCCTAGGACCCAAGGAAGAGGAAGAAGAAACTCACAAACAGCTTTTCCAGCTCCATCTGCCCCCACATCCCACTGCCCTGAACTGGCAGGAGCCAGAAGGAAGGGTCTGGGCTGCAGCCTCATAAACCTTCCTGAAAGCCCTTGTAAATGTAAGGCCCGGCTGGCTCCAAGTCTGCTGCTGCAAAAAGCAAAATCCCTGGTCATAAAGTAATCCCCCATAAAAAAATTTAAAAAGAGGAAGAAAAGAAAAAATCTGTGCAGTAAAAACAGTAACAGCCTCTAGGACATAAGGAAGAGGAGGCTGATCTCCCATGAGCTCAGGCCCCACTCAAAGGCACCAAGCTCGGGCAGCCTTGTGGACCAATGGTCCAAGCTGGCAGAATGGGTGTGGGTGGCTGGGCTGGGGACTGCAGGTGTTGAAGAATGGTGATGTTTCTGATGGTGATGGTGGTAGCACTGAGATAGCTGCTAGAAGATGTCCACTCATGCCCACTGCCTCACTGGAGCTGCCATTGTCTCAAGGTAACCAGGGTTAAGATCCCCATTATACAGATGAAGAAACTGAGGTCCAGGAGAGTAGGAGTTTGCCATCAGATCTCAGGCCTACTGCCCCCTCTAGGACCTTACATTGCTACTCTTATAAGCCAAGTCCCCAGTAGAGATAGGGGGCCTGGCTGCTCCTTCCCAAAAAGGAGTCCAAGGCTGGGGAGGTAGATGAAGCTGTGGGATTCTAAGTGGGTGCCCGCACATCCTTGAGTTTCTGATTGTCATCTACTCACTGAGGATGTTCGTTCTTACCCCATCTAGGGGTTGGATTGAGATGAGATATGTACAGGTGTAAGGATCTGGTGCGTGCTCAGGGCTCCGACAGTGGGAGCTATGGGATCCAGGGTGGGGTGCTTAGAATCCCAGCGAAGTGAGGCCCCCAGGCCAAGGGGCCAGGATCACATTTGGGGGTAAGGACAACTCAGTACTGGCACAAACCACCTTTGCCCCTTGTCAGCACCCACTCCACCCACAGACAAAGCAGTTCTGCTCAGCTCCAAGCTTCCCAGTCCTGACAACTCATACCTTCCTTCCTCCCTCCCCCACACAACTCAGTCTTTACATTCCCAGGCTTATCTCTTCCCTGTGACTCTCTCCTTTCCTCTCTGTCCCTTCGCTGGCTTTTGTCTGCCATGTTCAGCCTCACCACCTTTCTATGGTGCTGACATCTCCTTTGCTCTCTCGCTCCAGGTTCGGGAGACTGCTGTCCTCCCAGCTGTCAAAGCCAGTTCTGCATTTCCCCATTCAAGATGACATGTGCTGGCTTCTCCCTGGACCCTCTGGCGGCCCCATCCAAGGGCCAGACTCTATCCTGAGGTCTGTCCTAGCCTCATCCCTTGGGAAAGGCTCACTTTGATCCCAACCCACAGTCGTTCAGTGAATGGGAAGTACCCTTGTCCCACACAGCTCTTCCTACACATGTCCCCCCACCCTGCAGGAAGTGAGCTCAGCAGGAAACCATCCCTGTCCCCACCAGGCTCATCCTCCATCTCCCTGAGGACAGGAGGAAGGGATGGATGTTCTGTTCCTTCATCTCCCAGCCAGGTCCAGGAATATAAGAAGAGCATGCTTTGAGTTACTGAGCCTCAGGGAACAAGCTCCCTGACACAAGGAACCTCTTAGGCAGAGAATGTCTCCCTCGCCACACTTCCCCTCTGCCACCCTCCCCTCATACACAGACACAAAACAAATGCAAGGAAGCCCAAACCTGTTCTCATCAATTCTGCTCAAGAATGCTGTGGGGGAGGGGGTTGCAGGAAAGTAAGCTTCCAGAAGCCTTGCTCTCACCACCTATGAAACCGGATAATAGTATTGACTCACAGGACCGTTGGGAGAGCTGAGTTCACAAACACGAACCTCTCACATGCATGAGGACCATGAACAGGAGTGAATGTTTGCTGCCACCATCACAGTGGGTGGTTGTGTGCTCCAGGCTCCCTTCTGCCCCCAACCTCACTTCCAGTCTTAGCTGCTTCTTTCCCTCCCTGGGGAGCGAAATGACTTCCAGGTGCTAAAAACTGGAGTATCCACAGGCAGGTGGCTGATTGCTTACAAGAACAGAAATAGCAGTAACAATACAGGTAACAGGAAAGACCGGCTACTGTTTATTGAGTAGTTACTATGTACCTCTCATGAATGGCCTCGTGCAATCCTCACCAGATCCAAGGATGCAGCTGCCACTGTTCCCTCCCCATCCCAGAAGACAGGCCCTGATTGGTGCAGCCATTCTCCCCAGTTCACCGAGAACTTTAGGGGTAAGACCTCAGTCTGACCCCATAGCAGGGTTCTGGCTGCCTTGAGCTGCCCCTCCCCCTTGCTGGGATTTCATTTCCCCATCTGTAAAATGGGTGTCAAAACTAGCAGGTCTGAGGTGCGATGAAGACAGCAGTCCCAGTAAGATTTGCCAGGGAGGCCAGGGGCTGTCAAGCCTGCTCTGCCTGGAAAGGGTTAAGCTGCCAGGGCTTGTCCAGGGGCCCTGCCTTCTCCTCGTAGGGTCCACCCTGACACTGGGGGCCCAGAGATAATTGGTTCCAACAACGCTCCACTTCAGAGAGACCAGGGGATCAGTGAGGGAGAGGAGAGCGCTGGAGCCCCAGGTGACATTGCTGGCAGCTGGGCTCCTGAGAGAGGTGGTTGGGGCTCCTGGGGGCAGGGGTGGTATGGGAGTGTGGGACCAGGGTTCCAAGGCCTGTGATCCCAGACTTGGCAGATGAAATGACTAAAGCCCAGAGAGAAATTGGCCCCCAGTCCTGTTATTGCCCCTCCCTCCTCAGGGGCTATAACTCTTATTATTAGTAGTAGTAGTAGTAGCAGTAGTAGTAGTAATGGTTATCAGCAATTTAACCAGAGGCTCTTCTCTGGTAGACACCTTCTTGGTGGCTAACATCACCTCCCTCCACCCCCCAACCCCCAGGGACCCTAGGGGACCAAGACCGCTTCACCAGCCTCATTGCACAGAAGGGGAAAATGCAGACTTTCAGGTCTGTCTAGGCTCATCCAGCAAATGGGCTGCATGCTGGTTTTGAACTTGGGTCTGACTCTGAAACCTATGTCCTTTCTAAGAAGCTAGACGGCCTCATACAGGACCCGTTACTGATTCTCTCAGGATTCTGTGTCCCTTCTCAAACTTGGCACAGACCAGGGCCCACTTTGATGGGGTCATCTTAACCACTGGGGTAGGACAGACCTGGGTTCGAGTCCTGATGTTGTATAAATGCAAGTGTCGCCCACACGACATGCAGGCATGTTTGTAGGCCTGTGTAGATGTCGTTGGTTGGTTAAGAGGCTGGTAAAACCCCAACCCACCCCCGACAGAGTAAATATTGAGTAATTTCTCCAGCCCTAAGAATACCTTGCATTTAGCCAGAACCCATTTGCATTTTGGGACCTTCCAACCCGCCTTCCTCTCTGCCTGGAGTCTCCTCTCTTTTCCCACTCGGCTGTTTTCTGCTCATCCTTCCAGATGGTTCCTCGGGAAGCCTTGTTGGATTCCCCAGGCTGAGTTAGACGCGCACCCTCCCCTTCCAGCCTGCACAGCACCTTTAACATCTCTCTCTTCCTGGTAATTGCCAATTACACATCTGGCTGGAGTACTGTGAGGTCCCTGCGGGCCAGGAGGGTGTCGTACTCAGCTTGCTTTTCCAGCATCACGCAGCACTTCGAAGCCTGCAGAACTGATAAGCAGGGAAGCAGACAAATGAAAAAATGAATGAATGGGTGACAGGGAAATCAGCGTGAGCTGCACTCCTGTCTTGCCACGTTCGGGGTCAGAGACATGGGTGACAGAATCCCGTCCCAGTCCCCACGCACCCCACACCCACCAGTGTTCCTCTCCTCAGCATTTAAACATGCCCTTGCTGAAGGTGTTGCCCGGTCGTGAATCTAGAGAGTCAGGACCACAGTGACCTCTGGACTCTGTAGCCACTGGCCAAGCGTGCGATCTAGAGGTCATGGGACCAGTGTGACACAAGACATCAAGAGGAGGGTGTCCTTGAGAGCCCCAACTTCCTCCAAATTTTCCTGGATTTGCACACCACTTGGCTATTCCCTAAGAGAGAGAAGAACACGTGTACCACAGTACGTGGCTGCAGAAATCTACATGCTCCTTACTCCTAGCAACCTCCCCACCCCTCCTGACAGAGTAGCAACTAAATTTATCATGAACTGGTGCATGTCCCCAAGCCCTGGCCCAACCCCATCCTCATCTCTGTCAGAGAAGTAAGGTCTACTTCCTTTGCTTTGGAGACCAGCAAGGAGGCTTCTGGACTTCAAAATGCTGTCTTCCAGGAAACTGGAGTTTGAACATGATCCCTCGGGTGACGTGACCAAAGGAGAAGTTCTTGCTGAAATCCCCACATCGTAAAATGTCAGGATGTCTGTGGTCTTTATTTATAGACAGATTGCTTTTCAACTTTTCTCACGCCAACATTTCGATGTGTTATTCCTGAAGATAAATGCACATTATGATTTCATAATAGAAATTGCATTTCTCCCCTGTGTCACCTCTAAGCATGTATATACATAAATATGGCACATTGCCTCCGACAGTAATTTAAAAGGCACTTTGGAGAACATATTGATCATGACCAGAGAACAGGGCTGGCATGGTCTCGATTTCATCGAAGTCCGCCTCCTCCCAGCCCCTGCCCTCCCTCTTTTCTTTGTTTGCATCCTGAAGCTTGGGGACTTACGATTTCCATTTATCTTTGTACGTTGGGATGATTGTTTATAGGCACCAGGAGCTCTGGGGTGGGGGGGATGTGAAATTTTATAACTCAAAGTGTAAATAAGGAATGAAAAATGTAGCCTTCCACCAGAGTGAGTTCCCTGGACACAGGAATCCTCTATCTCACAACCACGTATACTTGAGATGGCGTGGGGTGGGTGCTGTCCACCCCTGCCTTGGGGTCACCTGGATATACACTTTCCTTCCAGCTCACCAGCACATTCTCCTACAACTGAATTCCTATTCCAGTCAGAGTAGCCTCCTCACTATTCGTCTGCCTCCCGGGGACCTCAGGCTCACCTGGGAGTGCTCACCTCCTCTTAGCACTATGAGCCACTCCCCGTCACTCACTACTAGAAACTCACCTCTTCTAGGGAACCTCCATAACCACTCAGAGCAGCATCCCAGCATCCCACTCTCTCTACGGCACCCTCCACTCTCTGTCCATTTTGGACCCCTTTGAGATCACATTGTCCTAGGCCAGGTAGCTCAATGTGTTGGAGGTGACCAGGCTGGAGTTTGCTGGGCCTCTACAATACCCCAGGAAAGTTCCCTTAGCCCATCTCCTTGAGTTTCTACAACTATCTTGAAGGGTAGTGTTTTATCTTTCCATTTTACAGAACAGAAAACGGAGGCTCAAAAATGTCAACCTACATAACCACAGTCTTGAGGCCCCAAGTGGAAGAGCCTTGATTCAAACTCTCCATGTTTCATCGTGCCAATGGGGCTAGGGCTTGGGCGTCCAATTTTCAAGATGCCTATTACTTTTCCAATCGAGAAGAATAGCTCCAGAATTGTCCTCTGACAGCAACTGTGGCCCATCCAGTGTGCTATAGAAACTCACCTCTGGTCATAAGGGGAGCAGGTTGAGAAGGATTAGCTCTTCTACTCTACCTTTGTACTACCTCCTTGGCAGTCCTCTTCAAGCCCTTCCATTGGCCCCTTTACTCTGCCCACTCCTTCAACATCAATATTCCCTCCACTTTGGTCTTTGACCTCCTCTCTTCTTCCTTTACTCTTCCCGGGCTCTGTCACCCACCCACTCCCTCTCCCCGGCTTCAAGGATCATTTTTCTCCTGGCAACGTTCCAATCCCCATTCTGGCTCAGATCATTCTCCTGACTAGCTGTCCACTGGATGTCTCCATTGGGGTGTCTTGTAGGTCTCTCAAAGGTAATCTGGCAAGGATTGAGCTAAGCATCCCACCGTCTTAGTGACATCCCAATACCACACAGGCTACCAATGCCAGAACCCTAGCCATCATTCTGGATTCCTTCTATATTATCACATCCATTCCTTACCAGCCCCTCTATCTTCCACTTCTTAATACCTCTGGATGATCTCTCTTCTCCCTGTCTCCCGATATTATGTATTAATTCAAGCCACCACTCATTCAGACTTGTCATAGCAGTGCCCTCCTAGCACATCCCCAGCCCCCACTCTTGCCCCTTCCAGTCCATTCCCCATATTACAGCCAGAGTGAGCTTCCTCAAGCAAAAAACTGGCCCCACCCATCATTCTCTTGTTTACATCTATCATGGCGCCCATCGATGGTCAATGGGGGCAGTTCCTATTGTGTCCTCTCTATTGTGTCCTCCCTCTCGTGCCAGACACATGTAGTAAGCACTCTGTGAAGAGTCACCAAATGAATTCTCTGCCACGTCTCCTTGGGTCTGCTCTCTGGGCTTTGTGCCGTTTAACTCTTCCTTCCAGAGCCTCTCAGGACGATTCCACCGCAGCATCTCAGCTTTGCCAAGGAGCCAAGACTGTGGGGGCTGAGCCGGCCTTTGCCTCTGCCATTAGCGGTCTTCCCCTCTCAATTACATGGTAATCCCTGTTAAAATTACAAATTTATTTTTAGGTTTTTTCCCCCCCTTTCTTTTTTTTTTTCCCAACCCCGGCAATTTTTATGGCTCATTGGCCATAACAAATTCTACTTCATAAAGCAAAGGTGCATGTTATTATTACCTTATGGAAATAGGCGGCGGCAGCTGACTCCATTCCTGGCCGGTGTGTTGTCTCCACGAATCCGTAATGGTCTCAATCAATACCCTCGTGGGATTTGTTCCGCTCTTTGAGGCCAAGAGCATTTGGGCCTGGAGATCCTGTATCTGCCTCTAAGCCAGCTGGCAGCACTGGCCCCTCCCCAGGACTCTGGATTTGGGTGGTTGTCCTGGTGATTCCATTTTGTCCAGGAATAAAGAGCTCACACTCGTGGGTGGTATTAACCGAAAGTTCTAAGTATTGTGATGGTAACCATATGAAGCAGGTGCTGGTCAAAACCCCATTGTACAGGCGGGGAGAGCACGGCTTGGAGACTCTGTGAACTGAAGGTCAACATGACATGGTCGGGGGCTTCTCTGAGGGGAGACACAGGCCACCATGTCACTTCTGATTGGCTCTGGAAGGCTCAGGGGTCGAGGATAGGGGTTACAAAGGAGTGCTACTGGAACTCTCCTCCTTTGTTCACTCCTCCCCATCTCTGTCTCCAGATCGGCTCATATTTGGAAAGAAAATACACATCAGAGAAGGACAAGACTTTCTGCTGCTTGGGCACAGAGTTAGAAATGACTAGCAGGGCACCCCTCTTTCAGCCTCACTTAGATGCCTCCAAAGTCAGGGAACTCACTAACTGAAGAGCTGGCTCACTCCTGAGGAGTCCAACTCGCTCAGTTTTCCTTCCATGAAACCCCAAGTGGGCAATGCTGTCACTTCCATCCATAGCTCTTAGTTTGGCTTTTGGAAGCCGCAGGAGCTAGGTTGATCCTTCTGGTCTGCTTCGGCTGCTCGGCTGTTGCAGACAGAACATCAGAGTTGGAAGGGATTCACAGAATTCACATTCCCCTTCTTTGTGCTGTGGTCATCGCAGCCCTGAGCCAGCTAACGTGACTCACGCCCATCATCCGTGGGGCAGAGTCTGTCATGTATGATGTTTGTCAGAGACCTGACCCCGGAGCAGGGGCTAGACTGGTCTGCTCATTTGCTGCCTTTGGTGGCCACAGTCTGCAGCAGGTCGAGTGGGCCAGGATGGGTCTGACTCCAGCGACGCCCACTCCCAGGAGCCCCTGGTTTACTGTGGCCTGCAGCAGAGACCCAGCCTGGCCTGCGCAAAATGTTGGGTGCTTTGTCGCAATCATATCTTTCTCCACATCTGTCTGATGAATTTGGCTGCTGGAGATAGTCCAGGGTTTTGCTCCAGTATGTGTAAGAGGGATAGACTGATTCCCAAGTCCCAGTCACCCCAAAACCAGGCTGGAGGCTCTGGGGTCCCTTTCCTGGCCCTCAGAGTAAACCCTTACTGAGTCCTGAAGGCAGCCTGGTAGAGCAGGGACTCTGGAGACAGAGAAGGCAAGTTCCTGTTCTGGCTCTTTCTCTCACCAGGTGTGTGGCCTGCCTCAAAAGCTCTCCCCTTCTCTTGGTCTCAGTTTCCAAATCTGTAGAAAAGAGATAAACATATGCCAGTCAAAGGGCCGGTGTGGGACTTCAAGCATGAGGAGTGAAGGGAAGCACCTGGCATGGTGTCTGGCACACGCTGGACTCTTGGCTGACACCGGCCTTCCCCATCTCAGCCCCCTTCCCATGCACCCTGGTCCTTGCCACATCCCCCCAGACCTCAGCCTTCTCTCTGGCTCACACAGGAGGATCATGGTTACCATGGCAACCTTCAGGCAGCTCAGCTCCTGGTCCCTCTGGGCTCCTGCACCCAATCCACCCATCCCAGCTTGGACAGCATCCAGGGCAGGGGGATGGTATGCGTGCCATGGGCCCTTCCTCTTGGAGCTGACCCCCTTACTGAGAGATTTTAAGGGGTATTGGACTCAGAGGGTTTAATGGCTTTTTCAGTTGGCACAGGCTCTCCTGTTCTCCTTCTTCCCAGATCCCACCTGGATCTACTTTGCTCCCTCACAAGGAAGCCTGGCCAGGGTCCAGACTGGTGTTTAGAGAGCTCTTTCTGGTGGCAGACCCTTTCCTCCTAACCCCTGCTTCCTGCAAGCGTTGGCTCAGCAAAGCCTCTCCCCAACCCTCCTTGGCCGGGCAGACTTGTTCTGGGTGAAAGCATGTCTCAGTGCAGAGTAGCAGCAGCTCTGAAATCAAGGGTTCAAGTCCTCACTCTGCATTTACCAGCTGTATGAGCTGTCATAACAAAGCACCACCAACTGGGGCTTCAACAACAGACATTTACTGTCTCACAGTCTTGGAGGCTGGATGTCCAAGGTCAAGGTGCTGGTCCCTTCTGAGGGACTGGAGGAGGGAATCTGTTCCTGGCCTCTCTCCTACCTTCTGGGGTTTGCTGGCAACATTTGATGTCCCTTAGCTTGTAGACACATCACCCCAAACCCTGTCTCCATCTTCACAGGTGCTCTCCGTGTGTGTGTGTCTGGGTCCAAATTCCCCCTTTCTATAAGAACACCAGTCATAATGGAGTAGGGGCCACCCTACCCCAGCCTGAACTCAACCTAATTATATCTTCAATGACTCTATTTCCAAATAAGTCACACTCCCAGAACTCCAGTTCTAACTAGAAGTTAGAACTTCAATGTATGCTTTTTTGAGAGACACAGTCCAACTTGTAACACTAGCCGGGTGGCCTTGGGCAAGTCACACCACCTCCTGGGGACTTAGAAAAGCTCATCTTGAAAATAAGAGTAAATACAGCAAAGCCCTCATGCAGCGGTTGAAAGGATTAAATGGGATGATGTATATAAGTTGATTAGCCCAGGACTAGCAGAGAGCGGAGTTGGTAATGAGCTGCTATGAATTCCCATTTGGGGGAGGGCTCTTTCCCTCAGGGAACATGCTCATTGGTCCCCTTTGCTCCTGATGGGGAGAGTGAAGAGATGCATGGGAAGAAGTTCTAGGCCTTGGGGCTTCATACCTCTGATTCCAGCCTCCAAACAACCTCAGTGGGGCCATGCTGTTGGCATTCACTCGCCGATTTACTCTACGAACGCCCAGTGCTTTATGCATGCTATTCCGTTTCATCTTTGCAAACCTTTTTAGTTTTCATCATTGTATTGTTATTTCCATTTCATGGATGAAGACATCGAGGGTTGGAGAGGTAGGGTGGCTTCCCTAAAGTCATGGCGGGGACTGGCTTCCCAGTTCAGATCTTGGAGCATGGATGTGCCTGGGGCAGCTTTATTTTTTCTCTCCTGCATGGGCCCTTCTCTGAGCTCCTGAAGCCCACCCCGGAGGAGCCCTTGTGTGCTCTCATGCTGTCACCACCCTGCATGCAGCCCCTGGTTATAATTTTTGTATTTATATCTTCCCTTTGCTTGTCATCAGGCTGTTTATCGGCACGCAGTGATGCACCCGTGTTAAATATATATGCATCTGTGTGTGTGTGTGCGTGCGTGCGTGTGTGTGCCTTCCCAGTTATAGTTATGCAGCTCCTCCGAGGATTAATTTAGCCAAATAACCGAAGCTATTTAGGTAGTTGACATTCACACTGTGAAGGAATGCGGGCGCTAAGTCAGCCAGGCACTGGCTTTGCTCCCAGGCCTTCCGAGGACTCAGTTTCCTTAACTTGGGGTGAGTGTGGCAGACAGTGCAGGAGCTCAGCAAGTCCAGAGTTTGAATCCTGGCTCTACAATGCAGAGCTGCATGATTCTGGAGGAAGTCCATAATGGACCTCAGTTTGTTCAGCTAAAAAAGAGGGCTTTTTCTTGCAGAGCTGTTGCAAACTTTAACCAATTCAATGAATATAAACTTTTTTCATAGTGGGTGCTTATTGTTTCATTCTGATTTTTTCCCCCTTCCATCCCTCCACATGGCTCCTAGAGGCATATACAATGATGTTAAAATGCCCTGGCTTGGCCCCTGAGGTCCTCAACCCTGTTGTCTTTGCTGCTCATCCTTCCTCCAAGAGTTGCCCTCTCGCCATTCCTGGAAGCGTGGTTTAGTTGGGATGGCTGATGCTACCAGTGTCCTTTCAATCCCTCTCTGGTGCTGACTGTTCTGGAGCATGCCAACCTCATGGTGTCCCCTGGCCAGCATGTGGGAGGGTTTTCTCTGGGTGCCAGCAACCACTCACCTACCAGAGGGGCAGGCTGGAGGTGGGAGCAGCCCTCAACCACAGACCAAAGGGAGAGGGTGTGTAAATACCCCAGTTCCCTTGCTCCTCAGTCAGAATAACTCATAGGTCTGTTCTACACTCTCCTTCACTGTGCCCCAGAGGGCTGGAGGTCCAGTTGTCCACAGCAGGAGCTAGCCCCATAACGTCTGCTTTGTTTTCTTCTCTTCCTTTCCCTGTCTCCCTACCTCATGCTCTTACAAGGTGTGTCTAGGACCCCCTTCAAAATAAATGTTATGCACTCAAATCCTTGTCCCAGGGTCTCTGTCTGGGTGAACCCAACCTAAGAGCCAGTAGGGTGGTGGGTGGTAAAATCTGGGGCTAGGGGGTTCCCCCATCTGTCTTTGAATCCTGCTTTAAGAGGCAGTGAGCAATTAATTACTTGAAGTTTCTGAGCCTTAGCTTTCTCTTCTGTGGCATAAGGGTGGTGATGACAGTACCTGCCCCTGGAGGCATGAGGTGACAGAGTGAGATGACCTGTCCCTCACTGGCCAGCTGCAGCTTGGTCCACCGCCCTCTTCATCCTCTTCGTGGAGCATCTATCACTTATTGATTTGCATGTGGTCTTCATAGTGATTGCTACCCTATCCTAGAGGAGGAGCTCCATGAGCAGCTATCCCTATCACTTCCTTCGCTGTTGTTCTTCAGAACCATGGACAGCGAACACACGGAAGGCTGTTCTTCAGCACCATGGACAGCAAAGCACCTTCACTGCTGTTCTTCAGCACTATAGACAGCGAGCACTGAGCCCATTCTGTCCCCGACAGGACCGTATCTCAGTGCTTCTCCCGCAGGAGCTTGGCTCCTTTGGCCTCTCTTTGCTCTATCTCTTCCCATCGCCTTGCATTCCTGCTCTGTCCAGCTCTATCCATGCTTCATAGCCCAGGGAGCTTCTCAGATCAACTCTGGCCCTGACTGAACCCTGCTTCCTTCCTGATTCTCTACCAAGGCCTATCTTTAGCCGCCCAGACTGAGGTCTTGGGCCTAGAGCCAACACCTGCTCAGCCCCTAAGCTCTCCTCTCTCATCCTCCTTCTCAGGTCCCACTGAGATGCATCCCAGGGTGCCTGCAGCTCACCCCCCCACACTTGGTTAGCAACAGTAAGCAGAGAGGCCAGCTGAGGACCTCTCCCGACCCCTCCATGACCAGGTTAACAAGATTCCTCCATTCCACCTGGACTTCCGGACCACAGACATACGCAGGCCTGCTCAGCCTCACACTTGTGTCCAGCCCCCAGGTGCGGTCTCTTAGCGTCTTCGTGCATGTCCAGCCTCACAGGTCAAGAGCAGCAATGTGGCCGTGCTTCCTCTTTACCTGCCTCAAAATGACTTAGACTGTTTTGGACGTCACAGGGGGAAGTCAGCATATTGAATTGCATGGAATCAGGAGCAAAGTGTCAGGTTGGGGTGGGATGTTCAGAAGATACGGGCTCCATGGCCTCAGGGAACTCCTTCCCTCTCCATGCCAAGTTTTTCCCATGCACACTCCAAGAAGGGTGGATAGGAAGTCCTCCAGGATGCCTCCAGTAGAGCGCATGAGCCCCTCCCTGAGCATCTAGCATATTCCCATGTGCTCACAGATGTGATCCCATTTTGTTTTGACAGCCAAGTGTTTATGAACGTCTCCATCTTCCAGTACAGTTTCTGAGGCCAGAGAGCATGAGGTCTGGAAGGCCTGGAGCTCTCTGCCCTCTATCCAGGCCTCTGGGAGAAGCTGCCTGGCCTGGGGACGAGGGCCATGGCAGCTGGACCTGAAGGAGCTCCACAAGTCTCGGGCAAGCTGCCTTCCCCGCCTTCCACTGTTGTCCTGGTGAGAGCCCTGGTTCCCCTTTCCACCCAGTTTTCTCCAGTTGCAGACAGGAATAATAATAATGCCTACCCCACTGCCTTCATGTGAGAATTCAGTGAGTTCATACCAGTAAAAGTCTCAGCTTGGACTTGGCAGAGTCAGGTTCAATAAACACCAGGCGCTGTTATTATTTAACTTTGTTTTCTATCATTCTCTTTCTTCCCCATTATTACCAGTCTAGTGTGGGGCTTCAAAGCTGAAGTTTGCCCTTGTATCTGCCCTAGGTCCCATGGCCCGAAGCCCACCTAGCCCCCAGGACAAGACCCCTCTCTCACCCAATTCAGCCACCAGCAGAGGGGCTGCCCCACACCAGTCGGAGGGGGGTGCACTCACATGAGACTTTGGGGTTGGCTACACATGGTCCTACCTGGGGTCATGGCAGACTGGACCCAGGATCAAGGCCTGAGCCTAAGGCCACCCATAGGCCGGTGTGAGTCTGCCCAGCCTGGGAATACTAACAAACTCATACTGACCTGTCCTGCACATCCAGCACATGACCTCACTGAAACTCACGGACAGCCTCTGAGGCTGGTGCTATCATCATGCCCATTTCACAGGTGTAGAAACAGAGTCATTAAGGTGAAGCAACTTGCCCAACATCAGGGCTTGGCCAGATCTGTCAGATTCCAGAGCAGGTGCTGCGGGGAGCATACCCTGTCCTCTCCTTCTGGGTGGTGAGTAAACCGAGAGCCCATGTGAACCACTCAGATCTGAGTACTCCTGCTGACTGCAGGTGTGGTAGGAGGGGAGAGAGCAGACAGAAAGTCAGGGAGTGGAGAGTAGCAGACATGGCCCAGCACTGTGGTGGGCAGGCTGGGGCCTGAGGCCAGGAGCTAGCAGAAGCCCAAGAGCAGGCATCAGGCACTGTGTTCCAGGCAACAACACCTGAGCGAAACTCCATTCTCCACGAGGCCATGAGTAGTGACTCCCCATGCCCCAGGGAGCCCCAGGCCCATCTCCACCCTAGTGAGCTGAGTGAGCCAGCCCAACACTGCCCCGACTAAACACCACCATCATGCTGCACCCCAGCTTGATGACATGGTCCAAGCCGCTGTCATCCCCACCCCCAGTCTTGTTACATAATGTTCATGGATGTCTTCCCCACACCACCTGCATAGTCGACATAACCACGTGCAATCACTCACTCATGCATTTATTCAGCAAATACTCCTGGATACCATGATGTCCTGGGTGCTCTTGTTGCCCCTGGAAATACAGCGGAGAACAAAACCCAGTGTCAGCTCTCAGGGACCTCATCCGTCACTCTCCCGTGCCCTTTGTGACCTTGGCTGCTGGCATCGGTGCCATGGCTACACCATCACCGTGTTATGTAACAGGCGTCGGACTCTGTGAAACATACCAGGCTGGGAGCTGAGCGCAGACAGAGGCACCACACCTGGCAATGCACATCCCACTTCTTTCCCTATCATTGGTGCAGAGGGAAACCCCTCTTTCCTGCGACACACCCCCAAGACCCCCTCCAGCTGGTACCACTCAAAGCCTGCCAATAGGAGTATGGTGGTCTGACCTACCTGAAAGTCTTATAGTGCAAAAAGAAGCCGATACTTCATTACAGAGGCAGCTGCGTTTCCCCAGAGCAGGAAAGGATATAAGACAAAGACAATGGTTGCCTTCCACCCCTCCACAAAAGAAACCCCCCAAATGCCCATGAGATGCCAGAGAGGTGGTAAAGAGAACACTGGGGTTTGTAATGAGCTCGACAGTCTCTGACCACAGCAGCACCTTCCCTTTAAAGAGTAACTGATAGGTGCATAAGGACTCCTGGGTGGGGGGCGGGGTAAGGGAACCTTAATTCTCTGGCTGCAAATGAGCCATCCACTCCCCCAAGTGGCTTCCCCCAGCACCCGACTCCCTCCTGGCCCGGCATTCCAAATTACAGAGGGGTTCCTTTGGCTCCCAGGGCTGGGATTTCTTTAAATGGTGAGCGAGCCGTGTGGCTAAAGTGCATGTTAAGCAATGTTTATTACAATCAATAAATCATGGTCCCGTTTCTGATCCAGAGATGGAAATAGCTCATGAGCCCTAGCTGTGGGGTAGAGAGAGGGTGACTGTAGCCCCCAAGATAATGCAAACCCAATGGAGCTTGCCTCTCCATATTGGCTGTGAGAGGCTGGTATACCCCAGAGCCCTGGTCTCTTCTCTCCTGACAGTTCCTCCTCTGCCTGTCCCTTGGAGGACTGTGGGGAGAGCAGAGGGCCGTTTTTCCTCAGCATGAGCAGGCATGTGCCTTATGAGGTCAGGCGGGCTCCACAAGGAGCAAGACTTGGATGAGAAGTTTGTCGAGTCTCCTTTGGTGATGTCTGTTCTCATCGTGGGTGGAAGTTTGGCTCCATTCCCAGCAGGTCTGGAAGGGATGCAGGGTGGTGGATGGGGAGATGACATGCTGTGCCACATTGAGAAAGTCTGCAGCCTTTCATGGAAGGAGAGGCACACTAGGGACAGGCAGTACCATTAGGCTTCAGAGCAGTGTCTCGTTATCACAAAGAGCTGGGTTCGAATCCCAGCTTCGCCACTTCTTTGATGCTGTGACCTAACTTCTGCAAGTACCCATTTCCTCGTGTGTGAAATGGGGGAGTAGCATCGCCTGTCTCACAGGTTTGCTGGGGAATACAAGCAGGTAACATGCATAGATGTACTCAGTGTGGGGGCTGCAAAGGACACCTGTTGCCAGAAGCTGAACCATGACCCCGAAGATGTTCTTGCTCTAGTCCCCATAACCTGGGGTGTCATTTACATGTGGAAAAGGACCTTACAGAGAGTCTTCAGATGGGGAGATGATCCTGGGTGATCCAGGTGGGCTATAATCACAAGGGTGCTATCAGGGACAGGACAGTCAGAGTGAGAAGGCCATGTGACCATGGGAGCAGAGTCAGAGAGAGAAGGTGTTACTCCACCGACTCTGAAGATGGAGGAAGGGGCCACAAGCCAAGGACCACATGCAACCTTCTAGAAACTAGAAAACATAAGGAAACAGATTGTCCCCTGAAGATTCTAGAAGGAACTGGCTCTGCCAGCACCTTGATTTGAGCTGCACAGGACTCATTTCAAATGTCTCACTTTCAGAACGGGAAGAGAATACATGTACATTGTTTAAGCCCCTGGGCTTGCAGTAATTTATTACAGGAGAAACAAGAGAACTAGTTCATCAGTGAAGACAGAGTGTTAATGATGCGGGTGCCAACTTCTGAGATGCTTCCCAGGGTCCCTTGGGTGGTGCAGGTCACCTGGCCAAGCATGGAAGGTGATACTGGCTAGGAAGACTCGACTTGTGTCACTGGGCATGACCAGGACAGACTAGGTGGGAAGATGGAGCATCACACGGATTCCTGGAGACCGGACAGGAGGACCCTTACTGGTAAAAGACCAGAGCAAACCTTCTTTGATGCAGGGATGCCTGAGACTGGCGCAGGGCTCCTTACAAATCCCTGGTTAGGATCAGGATCAGTCCTGGGCTTCAGGGTAGAGCATGGTAAAGCCTCTGACTGTGGTGTCCATGAGCTCCAGCCTCCTCGAGAGAAAGAGTGGGGGGCTGTTAAAATGAGGAGGTTATTTTCTCACGAATCATGTTGTCTTTGGATGGATGCAGGGGCCCAATCTCAGGATGGACTCCGTTGAGGGAGGCTCTTCCTACTCCCGGATCAGACAGACTAGCCATCCTCAACAGAATGACTCAGGCTGGTGGGAAGCAGTGGCTGGCAGTTTCCTTTTCCTTCATTGGAGCCACCGGTTCTGCGGTAGGAAGGACTGTGTGGGGCAGGGGTGGGTGGTGGCCGGGGAGGTCACGTGGGATGAGGGGAGATGGAGCTGAGGGCACCAACATGGATGAGTCCAGAGTCTCCACTGGTGGCTCCCAAATTCTGTCACCTGGACTAGCCATGGCAGAGTCCTCCTGGGAGCAGGACCAATGCCCAGAGATTTCTACTCAGTGGTCTGGGTCCGGGGGCGGCATTTGTAGTTTTAAGCAGTAGGTTTGGGAAGCACTGGTGTGCGCAAGCAATGTCTACGAGGCCCACAGAAAGCTTGGTGAAGAGAGAGACAAGGAGGTGGGAGGAGTGGAAATGAGAACAAAGAAAGTGGAAGAGGGAGAACCAGAAAAGACAAGGTCTTGAGCAGAGAACCCGCCATTTGTGGGGTCTCTCCAAACACTGGGTCCCTTCACTCCTCCCTGGAGCCCCGTGACATTAACGCTTCTATTTACCACAACTCACCATTGTTCAGCTCATACAATCAGGGCCCAAAGAGGTTATGTAGCATGTCCAAGGTCAAGGTCATACACAGACAATGGGCTGGGATCTGACCATGTTCGTGGTCATTGTGCTGCCCGGGCGGCCTCTTGAGTGAGTGTGTCCCCTACGTACTCCAGCTGAATGGGAAGAAATGATTGTGCCCTTGGGTCCCTGGGAGAAGGAACAACTTTCCAGCTTTAGAGTCAAGGCTGCTGCCATAGCTCTTGGCCCCCATCCTAATCTCAGGCTTTAGGGACTTCACCAGGAAGATGTGAAGTCTTATTCTCCAAAGCAGAGCGCTTGGGGAGTTCACCAGAGCCAGCTCCTCTCCCCCACCTCCCAGGCCACCTGCATCAGCTGCACCCAGAGCTGGCCACAACGGCCTCTGCCCCCTCCCCCTGCTCCAGACCAGTTCCTGCCCCACGCTGTCTTCCCTTGGCTGCATGTCTCACCTGCCTATCTCAGTTATGGCTTTGGCCTTCTGGACTTGACATTGGGAATGGCTCTTACCCATAAGCCTCTGTTCCCTTCCCCAAGGACTAACCTCCAACCCACCAAACCAGCTTGTCCTACCTCAAATGGTGTGCCCCACTGGCTCTTCACCCCTGCCTCCCTGTCAAAGATAGACACTCCCCTCCCCCGCACAGGGACATTTGAATATTTTGTCAGTGGTGCTTGTACCCAGGGTGTGATATGGGACCTTGGGAGGGGAAGAAACGTGTCCTATTTGTTTTTATCTTGTGCTTGTATTGCAGGGTGATCCAGCTTACCTGTACCCTGGAATCCCCAGAGTGTGACTGGCAAGGGTAGAGCAGATCCAAAAGAGGTGTGATGATAATAGCAGAAGATAACGGAGGCAGGGGAGGGGGAAGGCCGACGCCTGCTTCTCTCCCTCCCCCACCCCTTACAAACCGCTCTCAGAGCAGGAGCCAGAACCATGACCATGATGCTCACATACACAGATGTCTCTCTTCTACAGCGTTTCTCATTGACATTTTGGACAGGTTGATTTTTTGCTGTGGGGGATTTTCTGTATATTAAATGGTGTTTGAGAGCATTGCTAGGCTCTACCCACTAGATTCCACTAGCACCCATCCCCAGTCATAAGAGTGAAAATTTTCTCCAGATATTGCCAAATGTCCTGTTGGAGGAAGGGAGGGTGTCACGTTGCCCCCAGCTGAGAACCCCTGCCCAAGTACAGCAAAGCCGCCAGTGGTTTCTCGGGTGGATTACATCATTGTTCCTAATTCTTTGTGTGTGCCCTTAGCCACAGGCCTTTCTAGTCCCTTCCTTTAGAGACAGAGTACATTTCCCCATCTCCTCAAAGAAGGGCACAGCCAGACTCGATGTGGCCAGCAGAACGAGAGTGGAAGTGACAGGGTACCAGCTCCCAATGAGACTTGAAGAGACATCACCTGCTCTGCTCAGCCCAGCCATCGTCTCAGGAAGCCCATGCCCAGAGCAGGACGTGTCATGTGGAGCAGGGCTGAGCCCCAGCCACGGCTGACACCAAGGCCAGCCAAGCCCAGGCTGCACGGGGCTACCCCCAGTCAACCCCAGTCAACCCACGGACGTGTGAGTGAGGGCAGGTGATCACTTCTTCAAGCTATCAGGTGGCTTGTTATGCAGCATTATGTGGCAACCGCTGACCGATATGGCTTCCTGTGGAAACTGGGAGAAACCCGGAGATCTTTGCTCTGACCCAGGAGACCCTGCATGGTTTGACCTCCGCCTGATTCTCTAAAGGGTGGGGGATAGGGTGCGCACGCCAGGCACAGGGAAGAGGCCTGAGGACTCGGAGACAGGGCTAAGTTCAAGGGAGAGAAATAGACTGTTACGAAGAGACCAGATGCCTGCTGCAGGCTGCTGTTTCAGAGAACCTATACCTGTATTGCAGGTACAGCCAGAGTCAGAAACCAGAACATTCTATTCTCATGCACTATTGGTGGGAAGGTAAATTGGTACAGCCCACTATGGAAGGCAGTCTGGATTTTCCTCAAATAATTGAAGATAGAATTACCACGAGAGACAGTAATTCCACTACTGGTTATTTAACCCCCCAAAACAAAAACACTAAATTTGAAAAGATACATGTCCGCTATGTTTATTGCAGACTTATTTACAATAGCCAGGATATGGAACCAGCCCAAGTGTCCATCCATACATGAAGGGATAAAGAAGATGCGGTGTCTAGATGCAATGGAATATTACTCAGCCACAAAAAAGAATGAGATCTCATCATTTGTGACAACATGGGAGGAGCTAGAGGGGGTTATGCTGAGTGAAATAAGTCAGAGAAAGACAATACCATATGATTTCATTTATATATGGCATCTAAAAAGGAACAAAACAATCAAAAACAGAAACACCCCCATAAATTCAGAGAACAAGCTGATGGTCACCAGAGGGGAGGTAGTTGGGGGTTGGGCAAAGTGGGGGAAAGGGAGTGGGAGGTGCAGGCTTCCAGTTATAGAATGAGTGTGTCTAGGATGAAAGGTACATAATAGGGAATATAATCAATGATATTGTAATAAGGCCATGGAGATAGACAACGGCCATGCCCATGGTGAGCATGGTGTAACGTACAGACTTGTCAAATCACTGTGTCGTGCACTTGAAATGAGGGCCACAGGGTGTGTCACCCAGGCTTCAATCAAAAAGTAAAAAAAATTAAAAATAAAAAGAGCGGCCAGGACATTCCAATTCTAGATTCTAGGTGTGCCTTTCTCTCCCACACCATAAATAAAAATGATTGCTGTTATTATTAATATTACTATTAAGCTCTTTCCTGATCCAGGCACCAGGCTCAGTATCTCACATAGAGTGTGTACCTCAATTTTCTCATGCTAATGAGGTTCTGTTTTTGCACCCATTTTACAGGTAGGGAAATCGAGTCACGACCTGCCTGAGTGCACACAAGTAGTGGTGATAGAGTGGGAATTTAAACTCAGATCCACCTGATCTCCAGAGTTCAAGTTCTCAAGCCCTCCCTCATCTCTCCCTTGCCTAGGTCTGCATACCCAGACACATTCTGGAACCAATTTCTCTTTAGAGAGCAGGAGAGATCCGTTGCTTTTCAAGGGCATGACTCCTTCGGGAGACAAGTGTCGCCATGGTGTCATCAAACCCTTCAGGTACTTTCAAGGCCTGCTGCACACTTTCCAGGCTCACAGCGCCAAATCCCGCCTTCTGCAGGGGAGGATGGGTTGTTTGTTTATCTGGGAACAGGCCTCTGGGTGCACATTAGGGGACAGACTCCAAGAGGATTTTTAGACTAGAGCTGGATTCCATGTCCAGCACCAGTAGGAGAGGGGCTGGGTGAGGGGAGAGGTTGGTTCTGCAGGAGGCTGGTCATGGAGGAGGGGTCTCCAGCAGGGGCTTTCACGACATGAGGGAGGAGCTTTAAAGGATACAGAAGGCTGGGCTCCACCCAACCTCTGTCTCAGAGCTCAGGACTCTATCGGTTTTAAGTTTTCCACCATTCCCAGGTGGCTCTGATTTCCACCACTGTTTAAGATTTTCTGCCCTGAAGGCTGTGTTCAATGCAATGCTCTCTGACTTTGTACCACCCTCCTTCTTTGTCACAGTTCATACCTGTGGTATGAATACCATACCTTTGGTATCACGTCCTCTTCCAAGATGCCTTCCTGGGTTTACCAGTCAATGACAAGTAAGTACCTTTTCTAGACTCCTTTCTCCATATCTGAACATTTGACTCTTCTAAAATACCTCAACACCAACACATCCCAAAGGGAACTCATTTTGTCCCGGACTACTTCCCTTTCTTGGGTTTTCTTTC
Source organism: Martes martes (assembly GCF_963455335.1). Classification (NCBI taxonomy): domain Eukaryota; kingdom Metazoa; phylum Chordata; class Mammalia; order Carnivora; family Mustelidae; genus Martes; species Martes martes. The sequence continues at coordinate 178,762,300 of NC_137891.1, read as the reverse complement.
TTAATAAATGGAATCTCCATCCCTCCAAAAGCCAGAAAAGGAAGGTACCACCGATTAACAGGTCCAGGCCCTTGGACTGTGCAGCCAGTCTCTTGGGTTTATAGCTTGGCATCACCACTCCCAGCTGTGTGACCATTAGCAAGTACTTAGCCCCTCTCTGAGCCTATTTCCTAACCTGTAAGATGGGATGACTGTCTCCCTGCATCCTGGGGATGTCTTGAGGTGTCGGTGAGAAGATACACGTAGAATGCTTAGAATAGCACTCAGCACACTACATGTGCTCAACCGGTGTTCACTATTGTCATCCTTGATGCCTCCCTCCCCCACTCCCTGTATGCAATCCGTCACCGAGCCCTGTCAGTCTGTCTCCTAAATATCAAATCCATCCCCTTTCCTCCGTCTCCGCAGCCACCCACTGAGCACAGGTCACTGTCATCTCTATCGAGGGCAGCTACACCTGCCTCCTCATTAGCCTCCCTGCTTCCTTCTACTCCCTCCAGTCTATTCCCCATGCAGCAGCAGCAGGGCAATCCTCTAAGAACAGAAATGGAATGGTGGGATCTGTCCGTTTGCTGCTTAAAACCTCAGTGGCTTCCCATCTCCCCCCTGCTACCCTTAGGCTCTTACAGTGCAATCCTTCTGCCCCCATCTGCTCTCTCTACCCCCGTCGGTCTTCTCCTGATTCCCTCCTCCTCCTCATCCAAGCCCACAGGAGTCCAATCCCCGGGGCAGGTCCCTGGCTCTGTGCCCCCCATGGTGTATCCCGGTGTCTCCTATCACAGCACTGCACCCGTCTCTGGTCCTCTCTGCCTTCCAGGCCCTACCACAAGCATGCCGCTGCTTGGCACAAATGGCCTATGGACAGAAGCTGCCGCGGTCTCCCCATTGCCCTGTCCCTGTCATCATTCTCTCTCTCTGGTCAGTTGCTGCCATGACATCGCTGCGGGCTACTGTTGGTAACTGACCTGGAGATCCACCCCCTAACTGCAAGCCGTCTTTGGCTTCCAGCTTCTCTGCTAAACCTGGGAGCCAGCTGAGGCTTTCAACGCGTCTGTATCCTGCTTCTCCTCCCTTCCCCACGAACCTGCTGCCTGAGCTTGTGCAACATCTCGGAGACCCCCGAGGGCCTCTGCTGAAGTGGCAGGCTCCCCCTTAAATGGCCCTGGGGGATGGGGATAGAGTCATCGCTCTGCTCCCCAAACCCCAGTGCCCGCCTGCAGCCCCTGCTCCTGGAGCCCACCTGCCCTGGCAGGAGGCCCTCGGTGTTCCCAGGAAAGAGCCTCCCAGGCTCCCTAGTGAAGGCTTCTCTTCTGGATTTCTGTCGCTCATTGCTGGCTTTGCCCAACAGGCTCATGACATAAACCCTTCTCTTGCCTGCAGGGCCAACAGTGTCTGGGAGCCTCTGTCTCTGACCTGGCTGGGTTGACTTGGTTGCCGCCTCTGCCCGGCCAGCATTCAGGCCCAGCCCAGCGGACAATGGAAGAGAAGGCTTTTGAGAACTCAACACTTAATTCAACATTCTTTTGCCTTTCCTTCTTTGAAAGAGAGAGAGTGAACAAGCCAGTTTCACACAGGCTGATTTTTTGCACCTGTCTGAACATGGTCTGGAAGATTCTGCCCTCCCTGGCCTCGCCGTGGGAAAAGGGAAACTGCTTCCGCCTTGAAGCCACCATCATAGCGTAGAATCCACCAAAGCATGAGACAGCCCGATCATTCGAAAATCTAGCCCCACATGAGCCTCCAAACACACACACACACACACACACACACACACACACACACACACACACACAAATGAAGAAGAGTGTCTTTCCCATGTTCCTGAATGTTTTAAAATTTCTTAGACAGCTCTTCCGTTCTGAGGGGTTGCGGAGGGATCTGTCTGCTCTGTGAAGGCCCCCGGGGAACATCATTTCCCTCTCTGGGGCTGGAGCCCACGGCTGTTTCCCTCCAGGGAAGAGGGTGTCTCCGTCAGCCTCAGACAAGCTAGAAAGCAGGCCTTCGAAAGAGTGTAGACTCCAGATGACCCAACAGTTCCGCTCCCCGTGATAGATCCCAAGGAATTGAAAGTGGCATCGCGAAGAGACATTTGCATACTGTGTTCACAGCAGCCTTATTCCCGGGAGCCAAAAGGTGGGAGCAGACTGTCCACGGACTGACGAATGGATAAACAGAATGCGGTGTATCCAGGCAATGGAACACTCTTTGACCCTACAAAGGAAGGGAATTCTGACACCTGCTACAACGAAGACCCCTGAGGACATTATGCTGAATGAAATAAAACCAGTCAGCAAAAGACAAACGCTGTGTGATTCCATTTCTCCAAGGCACTGAAGTAGTCCAATTTCTAGGGACAGAAAGTGGGATGGTGGGGGCCAGGGGCCTGGGGGAGGGAGAAATGGGGAGTCAGTGTTTAACAGGTGCAGAGTTTCGGTTTTGTAAGATGAAAGAGTCCTGGGGATTTGCTACACAACAACTTGAATGTACTTAAGATTACCGCACTGGACACTTAGAAATGACGAAGATGGTAAACCTCATGTTATAGGTGTTTGTTTGTTTGTTTTTTTACCACAATTAAAAATAAAAAGGTGTACACCATCCTTCTGTTAGACTTGTTCATGCACAAAAATATAAAGAAGAAAACAAAGACGCCCTTCATTCCCATAGCCCGGACATCCATTTTTGAACACTTCTGAAAACACAAGTAATAGGCATATGTGATTAGCCTACTTACATGTTGTATCTACTTTTAAAAATTTGCACAGGAAGGATCTTTTCCTACCATTCTGGGTCTTGCTTTTCTCCCTCAATAACACACCTTGGAGATCTTTCTAAATCAGCCCATCTCACTACAATGTTCTTTTCAACAGTCCACAGTCCTAGGGGGGACAGTCCCTGATGTCAGCCCTTGTTCTAGGTCAGGCACTATTCCAAGCGATTCACCTGCGCCCATTCATCTAATTTTCCCAAATGTTCTAAAAGAGGTCTTATTACACCCCCCCCCCATTTTCTACAGTAAGAACCAGGCCCAGAGAGGTTTACGTGACTTGCCCAGGTTCACAAAGTTGGAAAATGACAGAGCAGGATTGAAACCCAGAGACTCAGGCTCTGGGGCTATGCTCTCGGTCACTCTGCTGCCCTGAACAAGGTAGCATTTTCTTGGACAAATGAACTATGCTTTACGAACCAGTTCCCGAGATCTGTGGTGTTCTGGTTGTTTCCGTTTTTTTGCTATTATAAATAATGCTGCATAAATATTTCTGTGCATGCGTGCATGTGTCTTGAACACAAATACGAGAATGAGTCTGGGGGAGGGTAAATCCCTAGCTATGGCATGGATGGGTTGAAAGATGTGTGCATTGAACATTCTGATATGATCACCAAATTGCCCTCTGAAGATGTGGCATCGATGTGCACTCTCGCAGCTAGCAGATGAGAGGGGCTGGAGAACGTCTCCGGGGAAGCACGCAGCTCTGTTTTTAAAAGCTGGCTTCTCACACTTTGGCAGTACACTGGCCACCTTGGCCAGCTCCTTCGGGAGCTCGGGGACCTGGCCCTGGACCAGGACGGTGGAGAAACCGTGTGAACCACAATGGCGTGATGACTTGTCACTCAATGCAGATGCACCAGGCTCTGTGCTATGTAAGCTCCGGACATGCTATTGTCTGGCTCTCCCAGGTGAAGACAACAGGCTTCCCCAGGACGCCTGCTCCCCGAGAGGATCCCTGAGCTACAGCGGATGAGAGGAGATCTGGGTAGGAGTCCCTCCTCCCCCATCAGCTCACTCTGGGAGCCCGGTCAAGTGCCCCTTCCCCCCGGGACGGGGTCTACCCATCTATAAAATGGGAAGGTGGTACCCGGTATCCTGTGACCGCTCTCCAGCCCCATGTTTCTGTGATTCTGTGGTTCTCAGTACGGGCAGGGGTTTTCCATAGAGTCCTTCTAGCCTCACGTTTATCTGCAGAATGTGGCAAAGTACGTGGAGTCTGAAGCCGGACTGCCGGGGTACAAAGCCCAGCTCAGGGTCGTACCGGCTGTGTGTCCTCAAGCAGATTACCTAACTTTTCTGACCCTCGGGTCTTTCATCTGAAGGGGGGAATCAAATAGTTATATGCTAGAATTTTGGTGAGAAAAGAGACAATGCATGGGAAATGTTCAGCGTCAGCGAGCGCTCTGCGAACGTGAGCTCTGACCGCTCAGCTTCTCCCATTCTTACTGCTGCCTTCACTGTCTTCACACCACGGGCACTTGGAGCAAAGCGGATGCTGGAAACGGCTCCTTCCCCTGGCCAACTGCCCAGCCAGTCTTTCGACCAGGCACTTCCTTGGGAACTCCATGCCTTGAAATCTGCCTGAAAGTGAAGCTTCCATGTTGCGTGTCCCGCATGTCACAGATGGGTGGGGAGACACGTTTATAGTTGCAACTAATGTTGATAAAAGGTTTGGGGGTCCACCAGGGAAAGGATGCTCCAGGATGTAAAGAAGCAGGTCCATGGTTCCCCGAATGGAAGTCTTCGATGTCCTGGGAGCACCGCCGGGGGAGAGGCAGGGAGACACAGCAAGGAGCTCCTTACCCTGCTTTGATGCAAAGGCAGGTGTTGGGAGAGCTAGTGACCCGGTGTCAGAGGCTAGGCCTGACACCTGGTAGCTGGGTGTCCCCTGAGCCTCAGTTTCTTCATCTCTAAAATGGGCATAATAGTTGCTTTGCCAGCTGTAGAAGTGAAGATCACATGCAAGTGGGTGGCACATGGTAGGCGCTCAGTAATTGTTGGTGTACTTCCTCTCCTCTAGGCTCCGGCAGCCCTGTGAGGAGAGCCTTGGCATGGGCAGTGTAGGGAGTCAATGTGACACAGGCAGATGCAGGCCCTGCTCTTGGGGAGCTCCCAGTCGGGGGGGGGGTGTCCAGCCCCACCCTTGGTGAGCTTCAAGTTTTTGGCCATCAAGGTGACACTCTTTTGTCCTTCCCCAAGAGGCACATAGGGCCACCTGGTCCTCAGAGTATGGCCCATGGGCCAGCAGCAACAGCATCCCCCAGGACCTTGTTAGAAATGCAGAATCGAGCCCACCCAAGCCTCCTAGTCCAGCATCTTGCACTTTAACAAGATCTCAGGGGATATGCATGCACAGGTGAGTTGAGAAGCGCTGGTGTGGGCACCCATCCTAGCCTTCACACCCCCAGCTCAGCATTGCCATGAGGTCTCCCCTTTCCTGGGTCAAGAAGGCAGTGGGGGAGGGAAAGGGTGCAGCCCCCGGGACCCACAGAGGAAGTAGGAGATGCTCCCAGAAGGCACCACCACTCAGGGATGCAGGTACACCTGCACGGATGGATGGGTCCAGGGGGCTGGCAGGGATGGGAGACCATGTCACTACCCAGCAAGCAATCCTCAGAGGTCAGGCCAGCAGGACAGAGCCTCTGCCTTCCCCAGGCAGGTGTCCCATAAGCTTTCTCCCACTCCCGTATCTCCTGTGTCTGGGGGGGGGGGGCAAGCTGGGGAGACTGAGGCAGCTGGGCCCAGCCGGCTGGTAACGAGGCAGACCCAGCAAACAGCCGCCGCAGAAGGCATATTAAAGACGCTTGATCCCACTTTAATAACCCGCCAGCCTGCGCGGCCAGACGCGGCTCAGAAGTTGTGGAACAAGAGGGCCATTTCTTATTATTTTTAATAAAGAGCTTTTCATAACCGACTTCGTTGGTGCTATTAACATGCCGTTTGTTTAATAAGACGACACGGTAACAAGGGGACTGTCTCGTTACTCACGTGCTGGAGAAGCTGGAGCAGCTGTGGGCATATCCACGCTCACGCGGCAGCATGTTCCATGCAGGTGGAGTCTTACCAAGCTTGCACACCTGCTCTCCCAAACACGCTCGCCTGGCACGCTCGCGGCCTCACCCACGCGGGCAAGCGATGCCCAGGCCCATGGGAGCGCATCCTTAGGGACATGTATGCTGTCTCACACACATATCCACGTTACACGCATGAAAATATGTGAACCTGAAGTGGGCACCCAGCGACCTGATCCCACGAGACAAACGTGCATGTGTGCATGTGTACACACACGTCTGACTTTCCAATCCATGGCATGGACGGGGAAAAGGCACCTCCGACCCATAGACCCGCAGGAGTCTTCTCCCAGGAGCTCTGCAGAGCAGTAGGATGGGGGGTGGGAGTACCGAGAGGGTACCCTGTGTGTGTCCAGTAGGAAAAGATGAGTGAAGCAGTCCGAGGAGGGATGTGGTCAGAAAGAAGAGAGAAGCCAGCAAGGAGAGGGGAAGTAATAGCCCCCAGAGCCTGCTGGTCAGGATGGGGTTCAGGAAGGGGAAGCCTGTGGGTCAGCAAGTAACCCAGACAGGGGGCAGAAAGCCTGGGGGTTGGGAGCGGGGAGTATGTGCAGGACTCCTTGTGAAAAGTCAGTAAGGGGGTCAGAAGGGGCCATGTGGGTCGCAGTCCTGCTTCCCTATTTCAGACATGCCTCTTCCACTCTCAAGGGTCTATTTCTGGATTCATAGTCTTCTGACACACATGCGCGTGCACACACACACACACACACACACGTGCACACACGGAATAAAAGCAGTAGCCAACATTTTGCAGTGCCCACAATGTCCCGCACCCTCTTCTAAGGCTTGTGCAGCTATGAGCTCATTCACGTCTCTCCACACACACCCCACCCCCCGAGGTTCCATGACCACCTGGCTCTCCAGTCAAGGTAAAGGAGACACAGAGAAGGGGAGTGGTAACTTGGGGGGCAGGGGCGCCAGCAGCCTTGGCCGAGCCGTGTGTCCCATCCCCTCTAACCGCAGAGAGGGGAAGGTAGAGAGGCAGTGGGAGTCCAGGGCTGAGGTTTGGGCTCAGAAGGAAAGGCGATGCATGCATCGCATGGGGGTGGGGGTGAAGCTGAGCCAGAGGGACGGGAGTGAATGGGCCTCCGGGAATGACACCCACCACGGCACTTGGTCCCCGTGTCAACCCTGGGAGGCGGCAAAGGAGGGAAAGAGGGTTGGGTGGCCTGGGAAGTTGAGCAGCGTACCCCAGGTGACTTCGCAGAGCAGGCGTCCCACCCAGGTCTGCTGGCCCCCCGCAGGCACACATCTGGGGACTCCGCTAGGAGCATGACCACACACCTTTTGGCCACTGGCCGCTCCCCTCCTGCTTCTTTGTCAGCAGAGCCGGGGCGCAACGGGTCAGCATCTTCCTTCCTTGCTGGGCACCTGGTAACGAGACACCTGTCAGCCTTCTCATCCCCAGGCTTCAGCGCAGAATAGATGAGAGAAGCTCTTTGCAGAGTCGCGCTGAGCGGGAATAAAGAGGAGGAGAAGGGCAGGAGTGAGAGGAGGGGGTGGGGGACGATGAATAAAACCATCGACGTTTGCGAAAGAACAGACGCAGCGTTTTCTTTTTTTCTTTCTTTCTTTTTTTTTTTTTTTTTTTGCCTTCTGATCTATAAGCTTCTGGAAATTGGGGGTCTGCGGGGGTCCCTGTGTGCGGCGGTTTTAATTCTGGCCTCTCTGCTCCACGCAGCTTTCTGCAGCCATCATCGAACAGGCTCCCCAAAGGAGGCATCGATAGGCCCGGGAAAGACAAAACGGTGAATCCCGTGCCTTCTCCAGGGGCTGGGGGGAGGCGGCAGGTGGATGGGGAGCGATCGACATTTTAATAGCCACAGTCAGCATGGCACTGGGCAGCCCGGGCCCAGACAAAGGCACCGGGTCCCTCACTCCCACCCCACCTGGGTCTCCTGCCACTTGGGCCCTGTTCAGAGTTGGCCTCACTCCCGCTGGGCCTTCCAAAAGGTCAGGGGCTCCTGCCGCCAGGCTGAACTTGGGCCTTGAACTTTAAAGGGGACACTGAGAGGCTGTCCGGGGCTGTGTGTGCAGCTGATGGAGAGGGGGAAGTAATTTGGGTGGGGGATGTGGTGCTCAGGGGACAGTGGGAGGATCCCAGGGACAGGCCAGAGGCAATGTGGCCAGAGGAACGCTGTGATTATCAACTCCGGCGGTAGGTGGCGCTGCGCCGGTCCTCTCGGCTTGCACACTGACCTACTTTCCTGGCCCTCCATCTCCCCACTGCTTCCCAGACGCACCTGCCAGCCCCCTCCGTGGACTGAAACCAGTCATGCTAACGGACATCTCTCGGACGCAGCCCCAGGACCCCCTCTTATGGCCCACTTTTCTGATCCGCATCCCTAACCGAGCTTGGCAGGCCTGGCAGGGCTCAGACAAAGGACATGGAACAGAGACAGACTCTGCAAAGCGGCTGCATGAATGTGGGCAACTCTAATTACAATGGGAAGGGGAGTATTTTGAGCGCCCATTCCCCCCACAGCGGAGACCATGCCTTAGCGAGCACAGGGTCTGCCCAAGGTATGCGGGTCAGCAGTTTGCACAAGACATTGTATTTAGTCTAGACAGTGGCCCTGAGAGGCAGGCATGTTGATCTCCCCAGTAGAGAGGGGGGACACTGAGTCTCAGCGAGGCTTATGTGCCCTGCTCACCGTGACACACAGCAAGTAGCTGAGTCTGGGTTGGAGCTCTGGATCATATCCCTCCGTATAGCCTCTTCCCCTGTTCCCTGTGGATATCCTCTCTGCTGATCATCTGTCCCTACCAACCAGCTCAGCAACCTCCAATTGTCCCCAGGCTTACTGTCATTTTCTGCAGCACTACTTTTCCCAGAAGCTCTAGAATGTCTCCCTGCAGGGCACCGGCAGACGATTAGCAATGATGACCTTGTCTCGGTGGGCCCCAGAGAGGGTGACTGCCGGGTCTGCACCCACAGAGCCCGCCGGGAACACTGAGGATGGCTTCTCAGCCATGTGCCACTTCCAGGGATCGGGAGCAGGGAGAGGACAGGGTCATGTTCTGGGTGTTTGAGCAGCAGGAGGAAGGGCCCATCCCGCAGGCACCAGGAAGCGGGGAAACCCCTGCTGGACCAGGTGCCGTATTCCTAGCTCTGTACTGTTGGCGAGTGCCTTGGAGGGTGGCTACCTCTCCAGACCCCGAGCACACATGGAATCGACCTCCCTCAGCCATCTCTGGAGTCTGAGGGACAACACGGGGAGGTGGCATGGGTGACGCAGAGCCTGTACTTGGGGATCAGGCAGCTAGGTGTTCAACCCCTATCACATATCCTGTCATACATCAGTGGTGTGATTTTGGCAAGTGGTTTCTCCATACTGGGTCCCTTTGGGCCTGAGTTTTCCCATCTGTAAACATGAGGATGGTAAGGCTCACTTCACAGCTGCTGCCGAGACTAAAGATGCCTGGTAGAGCACAGACATTGCATAGGCGACATCCACTGATAGACGTGACACGGCCTCCTGGAATCCCTGTTCCATCTTTGGAGAATAGGACTGGGAAGGAGAGGTGGATATTGGGAGACATAAGCAATGGGGTGGCTCTCATGGGGATCCCGAGCCGTGGGCAGTCAGTGGGCAGAGGCTGGCTGACCAGCCGGTAGGGATGCTTTGAAGGGCTTCTTCACAGGCAGGGAGGGAACAGGATGGCTTCAGAAACCCCGCTCTGTCTTTACAGCTCTGTCTTTACTTGAATCACCTCTGTTCTTCCCCGACTCTTAGCCGGAAAAGCAGCCTCTGAATATCAATGTCCACTCAAATGATGTGGATTAGATTGAACTGGGGACTGGAACAACCGAGCTTAGGCTCCAGAATATGGTGTGTCCACAGGGGCACTTGGCAAAGATTCTTAATAGTGGTGCTGAGGACAGACTGACAGAGCAGACCAGAAGAAGCTGGGAGGACCTGCCAGTGACTAGAGACAAATTCCCCCAGGTCAGCGGACGAGCAATGTACTGAACCCATCACATCCCCACAGAGGACCAGGGCCTGGGGGTCCCGAGATGGTACAACAGAGTCCTGGCCATGGGCCAGCTGGATGCAGACCTTTTGGTGGGTCAAGGTGGTAAGGCTGAATCAGAGGTAGACATGGAAGCTGATGGGAGCCAGGGGAGGAACCAGCCCGGAGGGCATGGCCCCTGAGACAGTCTTACAGGACAAATAGGTTAGAAAGAGTGATGGCAGAGAAAGATAGGTAAGGTATTCTTGCAGATGGAAGAAAAGAGAAAAAGGAAACAGAAGTATGACCCATAATCTACGTTGTTTGCCATGATACTCTGGCACTCAGCCCAATGCCTGCCAATCCTAGGTGCTCAATAGACATTTGTCAAATGAATAATTAAGCTAATGCTACCTACTGCTTATTAACTGAACCTATGCAACAGCTTTATGAGCAGACATTATCGTTGTCCTCATTTCACAGATGGAAAATAGAGGCACAGTGAGACTACGGAAAGTGCTCAAGGTCAGCTGACTTGAATAAGTGGATACATGGCACAGCCGGGGCTCAAATGGAAGGATTCCGGATGCAGAGTCATGCTCTGAGCCCCTCTACTAGACTGGTCCTACTATGCTCCCCCGCTGCTGGCCAGTATACTGTGAGCAGGAACCACAAACAGGGGTGTGCTCGTCTGCTCGGGCTGCCGTAACAGAGCCCCACAGCCAGAGTGGCTTAAATGACAAACTTATTTTCACGTGAGTCTGGAGGCTGGACGCCTGAGATCAGGGTGTAGGCAGGGTTGGCTTCCCCCTAAGCCTCTCTCCTTGGCTTAGAGATGGCCGTCTTCTCCCCTGGCCTCACGTGGTCTCCCATCTGTGCAGGTCCATGTCCAAATTTCCTCTTCCTATAAGGACACCCGTTGTGCTGGATTAGATCCCACACCAATGATGTCATTTTCACTTTACTACCTCTTTAAAGACCGTATCGTCAAAGTACAGTCACATCCTGGGGCACGGGGTAGTTAGGATTTCAACAAATGAATTTGGTGGTGGGAGGAACACGATTTAGCCCATAACAAGGGGCTTCAGGGAATACGTAGGAGACAAAGCTAGAGGGATGGGTGGAGTCAAATCCTGCTGGGTCTTTGCATGGAAGGGACACATCTGGACGACATCTGGAGGCACCAGTGAAGGTGGATGGCGGGATGACGAGGCTGTAACAGACCGTACCCCACGCTTCTCTACACAGATTACTCCACTGGGACAAAAGGCTCCTCTGGGTGCCCACTTCGCAGCTGAAAAAAAACTGAAGTTGGTGATAATGGTAAAGTATCATTTTCTTTAGCCAGGGATGCATGGATGGTTTGCTTTTAAGTTTAAGACATGCACATCTGGAAGTCCAGGAGGCTTAACCGAACACTGTAAAATGAACCAAACCACCTCTAACAAACTAAATTGATAAATGGTGATGTTAAGCTAGAAGGCATCACTAATTACAAAGCAGGGAGAGCAGCCATTGAAAACCACAGCTCTCTCCAGCCCACCCCGCTGATCCCTGATAGCAGGGCATCCTTTGCTGGGAATGGGGGATTGACGCAGTCTGCATGAGCCCGTGCACAGTAGGAGCCATGTGATGCTGTCAAGTGTGGGACACCTGGATCTCTTAAAGGAAAGACAACTCTCACCTTGGAGCTGATGGTCACTCTTAATAACTCACTGAGCTGGTTAGTAATAAATAGAGCTTTGATGTCAAAACAAAAGCTCACAGAATTCTGAGCCATTTGCCTGGAAGAAGCTAAGGAAAGACTTGCATTATGAGTTTGGTCATGGCCACCAAGGGACCCTCAGGAGCCCTGAGGGAGCTATAGACAGTACCATGAAAATCCCTGTGGTACAGAAACATCTCAGAGCCGCCACACCTGTCCTACACCCAAGGACTGTCCAACATAATACAGGTTCTGATACAAACAGAACATATTTAAATGTATTAAACACACCCTCGGGGAGAGATGCACGCATTTTCCAAATCCATATTTAAAATCTCGAAGAAATCGAATGGCAACATTCAACAATTCATATGCCAACAGAAAAAGTTCTGGATGGAGAGACGGAAGACCCAAGTACCATTAATCTGCCCAGTCCCAACTCAGCCATGAATCAGCAATAGAGATTTGGCTTACCTGTTAATGTGCTCATTTATTCAAAGCGTGGTATGGTTCTTTAAGATCTGTGCTCCTATGGAATAGCTTCTGTTACATGTATTGCTTCTTTTCCGGTTCATTTCCTGTATTAATTATCTACTGCTATGTAACAAATTGTCCCCAAATGTACAAGCTTAGAATAGCACACTTTAGATCACGGGTTCTGTGGGTTGGGAATCCAGGGCCCCTTCGATGGATCATCTGGCCGAGGGTGTCCCCTGGGGCTATGGAGTCACCCTAAGGCTCAGCTGCCGATGGGTCTGTGTCTGAGCTCATGTCAGTGGTTGTTGGCATGACTCGGTTTCTCCAGGCTTTTGAACCTAGGGCTTCATCTCTCACGATCTGTTATCCCAGCCCCCTCTTACCCAATTCCTTGCTGTGTCGACCTCTTCATAGGGCAGCTCACAATATGGCAGCTGGCTTCATCAGAGCCAGCAAAGGAGGGGCCAGAGAGAATCCAGCAAGTCAGAAGTCACAGTCTTTCAGAGACTAATGTCAGAAGTGACATCCCATCATTGTCGCCTGTCCCGTGCATTGGAAGCCAGTCACCAGGCCCTGCCCACACTCAAGGGGAGGGGGCTACACAGGGGGGTGTGAAGGCAGGAGATGGGAGTAGTTCACTCGGAACTACTTTAGAAGCAGCCCACCTCCCCTCTCCACCATTCTCTGTGCCTTCCTAGGGCATCTGAGACCACAGTTCCCCTCTTGGACTTTTATAATATGTTCCATTAAAAAAGGGTTGAGAGGGGGCCTGGGTGGTGCAGTCAATGAAGCATCTGACTCTTGGTTTAGGCTCAGGTCATGATCTCAGGGTGGTGAGATCGAGCCCTGTGTCCGGCTCTACTCTCAGCGGGACATCTGCTCGAGATTCTCTCTCTCTCCCTGCTGCTCCTCCTGCTCATACTCTCTCTCTTTCTCTAAAATAAATAAATAAATATTTTTTAAAAACCCAGCATGGTGCCTGGGTGGCTCAGTTGGTTTGGTGGCCAAATCTTGGTTTTTGCTTGGGTCATGATCCCAGGGTGGTGGGATCAAACCCCATGTTGGACTTCATGCTCAGCCCAGGGTCCACTTGTACCTCTCCCTCCCCCTTTGCCCTTGCCCCCCTCAAGTAAATAAAATATTTTTAAAAAAGGATTGAGAAGTAGGCATGGTAACTTAGAAGAAGATGGGGTTGACGCACCAAGAGTTTGATGAGAGGGACACTGACGGCAGATGTGGCCCCGTTACCACCAATGGGGGTTGCTTTAGCCCATTGCATTCTGGGAGCTGCATCTTAATACTTTGCAAAAAACTTGGATAAAAAGGCAGTGTCCAAGGCACATAAAATTCGAGTCTTTCTCATGCTCCACGAGACCTCTTGGTCCCCAGTCCTCTAACTCCAACTGTCGGAGGTGCTGGAGGCTGACGGGACCACCTGAGTGAAGCATGGTATTTTATCTGTTCTCTTGAGCTTGATGGATATTATCACCTTCCAGAAGAGAGAAAAAGAAAAGCCAAACCTTCTTTAAGAAGGTTAATGGAGAATTATCTCTGTTCCATAGGAAAATCACTTTCTTACTGTGGGGTTAAGGAAAAGTTCAATGCTTTGTGATATGTGGAAGGACAAAATGGTACACATCTCAAGGTCTGGCCTCCCATCCTGCCTTGGCCAAGCCCAAGAAAGAGCTGGAAACTGGGAGTGTAGAGAGCAACATGCAGGGGATTCCCGAATGCTAGTTGACACATGCAAATGTTTAGTTGAGGATTAAACTCTGCCGTGTGGTCTGGTTTCATGAATGGGGTTTCACCCCTCTGTGGCCCCAAATGGCAGGGTGAAGTTAGGCCAGGACTGGAACCAGTGGGGCGTCTGGAGGAGGAGGCCCAATTTACGGAGACCCTCACTGTCAGAAGAGCAGGTCAACCCCAGTCCTGGCCCTGGGGTAGACTAATTGGTCATGTGATTGTTGTTTAATGTCAGCCTCTCCATGGGCACTTCATGTCTGGTTTTGTTCCTCACTGCATTTGCAGGGCTCCTTATAGGCTGTGGCACTTACTGGTGGGATGAATGAATGAGTAAGTCATTGACTCAATCAATAAACTCTCCACTGGGAGAGATTCCATGTATCTGTCCAAGACCCAGCTCAAAGACTCCTCCTCTCCAAAACTTTGCCCATTGCCCAGGCAGCAAGTGGCCACTCCTTGGGTTCCCATCATGCCTTGAATCCCTCATCCCAAACCCCTCCATCTTGTGCCCATTGACCTTCTGTAGGATGGTGATTAGGAGCTTGGGCTCTGGAGCTATACCACCGGTTCACATCCTCACTCCATCTCATGAGGGCTGGGACCCTGGCGAATGAGCTTAACGTCTCTGTACCTCAGTTTCCCCATCTGTAAACTGGGACCAATAATCGTTGTGTTGTAAAGATTAAAGACGTGTATACATGGAGGCATTTAGGATGATGCCAGACACATAGTAAGTGATCGGTAAATGCTGGCCATTTCCTGCATCCTCTCACTTATCCCCCTGTGCTGTAATTACCTACTTACTTTGACTGTGAACTTGAACTTCTCAAGAGCGAGCACTTTGAGCATCCTGTCTCCTGGCACACGGTGGGTGGGCTGTATATTCTGATTCACTTAGTGGGTCATCTTGCCTCAGGGGGATAGAGCACAGCCTTGAACTCTGAGATGAGCTTATGACCTTCTACCTTCCCACTGCCGTTCTCCAGCACTCTGGTGTGGTAAAGACCCCTCGCTCGGTCCCTGGAGACCTGTGGAAGTCTCTGGGCCCCATGTTCCTCCCTCCCAGCCCCTCATTAATCTTGATTAGGAAGTCCTTGCACTGGAGTTAATTTTCTTGTAGATGCATATCAGTCATGTAGCGGGGAACCTCTCCTGAGCTAATGAGGAATCATAGTCTTGCCATGTTATTACTTAGGTAATTAGTACACAGACTTCTTTGGTGGCAGTGGGTGGGGAGAAGGTCAGGGAAGGTATTGGGAGAAAGGGAGAAAGTTGGAGTCTCCGGGGGAATGGGTGTGGGTGGCGAGTCTCCCAGGAGGTGGGAGAAACACGGGGCTCTGGGTCTGTCCTGGAGGTGAGGCCAGGGCAGAGAGAGAGAGTGTCCCCACCTTCAGCTCAGTGCCCCACGTGGAGGTGCCCCCACACCACTCCCACCCCACCCTGCCCAGGGTGAGAGTGTCTGATGTGCAGATCCCATGTCCTGGTGGGAAAGCAGAGGCCAGTGAGGGGCGCCCTGAGGGCCCAGGTGACCATTGCATGCGAGCAAGGAGGGCTGCCGAGCCCAACTAGGAGACCAGGAAGCCAAAGCAGAGGAGAGGCTGTAAGCAGCTGCCTTGCTGGGCATTTTGTTCTACCGCTCAAGATTTGAATTAGAAAGAAAGGCACACCCTGTCTCCCTCTTCCCCACCTCCCAACCACTTCCCCATCTCCCAACCAGAAGTAGTCTCCTCCTGACCGTGCCACAGACTACCCTAAATAGTATCAAAGGCTTAACTTCTAGGTAGGGAAAGTTACTCTGAGCAGAGAGGGAAAATGCTCTCTCTGCCTCTCTGGTGAGCAGGTTTCCCCCTCCTCCTCCTCCTCCTTCTCTTCCTCCTTCTCCTTCTGCTTCTAAGATTTTATTTATTTATTTGAGAGAGAGAGAGAGCACACGAGCAGAGGGAGAGGGAGAAGCAGACTCCCCGCTGAGCAGGGAGCCCGACACAGTGCTTGATCCCAGGACCCTGGGATCATCCTGGGATCATGACTTCAGGGGAAGGCAGACCCTTAACCGACTGAGTCCCCCAGGCGCCCCTCAAGTTTTCTTCTCTATTCAACAAAATTGGATTAGGTGTCCACAAATGCTGGCATCTGGGGCTATGTTTGAGGGGCCTAGCGGGGAGGTCAGAGCGACCCCCGTGTGTCTCCCAAGCATGGTTCACTCTAGAGGGCACGCTGGTCACACCGGTCACGCTGGTCTCATGGTCCCACCAGGGACGGAAAGAGGCCCACATTTTGGGGCTTGTGACATCTAGGACAGCATCAAATCCCAGAGGGGCGAGGACCAGAAAGCTGTGCGGAACAGCAGGTAAGACAGGCCGTGGCTACCGGCCACCCGACGAGGCAGCTCCGTCTCTGGGCCTCGGCTGCCTCACCTGCAGGCGGGCTGTGTCATGACTGAACGAGACCACGCATGTGTACAACAGAGGCCTGGCACGCCGTGGATGCCCGGGACTCGCAGGACCCAGGAGAGATCCAAGGAGTAAAGCTGAGGCCATCTCAGGAAACAAGGCAGATCAGGCTGCAAGGAGTCAACACAACGAAAGTCTAAAAAATACAACCAGAGGTAGGATGGGGTAAGACAGTTCTGGAAGGTTCTGGCTGGAGGGCAGGGGGTGCACTGGCTGACTTAAAAGTGAGTGCAGGGTGAGTCGGGAGAACCATCTTTCCAGCTGGATGGCAGTGCCTACAAGGTGAAGAGTGTGCCTCCTCCCTCAGATCAGGTGCTCTCCAGGGAACAGATTGGGCTTCCCTTGTCCATTTGGGGACAGACTCGAGCCAACTGCTTCTGTTTGAATCCTTTTCCTTTTCTTTCTTTCTTTCTTTCTTTCTTTCTTTCTTTCTTTCTTTCTTTCAGAAAGGGAGCACATGAGTGACAGTGGGGAGGGACAGGGGGGCAGAGGGAGAGGGAGAGAGAGAATCTAAAGCAGGCTCCTTGCTCAGTGCAGAGCCCGATGCGGGGCTCGATCCCAGGACCTGGAGCTGAAATCAAGAATCAGACGCTCAACAGACTGAGCCACCCAGGCAGCCCGTTGAATCCTTTTTGCGACACTTGTTAGCTGTGTGGCCTTGGGTAAGTTACTTCGCCTCTCTGAGCTTCAGTTTCTGTATCTATAAAATGGAGATAAGAGTAGCATGTGCACCAAAGCCCACATTAAAGGTTTACTAAGAGTTCACTAGTGCCTCAGCTGTCCGCTGCTGCGTCACAAACCTCCCCAGAACCACCCCAGAAACAGCAACGTGTACTGTCTCCGAAGAATCGGGGGTCAGGGGTGCAGGTGTGGCTTAGCCCGGTCCTCCGGCTCAGTGTGTCTCCCAGGTTGCAACTGGCGGAGGTCTCTCAGGCTTGACTGGTGGCGGATGTGGGGCCTCTCCCCAGGTCACCCCTGCGGTGGCCCGTAGGTTCAGGTTCTCTCGGAGCCCCTGAGGAGCTGCCATCCCGCCATGGGCCTCCCTGAGCTCCTCACCACAGGGTGTCTCTGCAGAGCCGCTGCCAGCACAGTGGCTGGTTTCATCCAGTGAGCCAAGTCGGGGGCCAGAGAGAGGGCCGACAAGACCGAAGTCACTGTCTGTGGGAGCCTCATCTCAGAAGTGTTGCCTGTCGGGTGGTTCACTAGAAGCCGGTCACCAGGCCCCGTCCAAGCTCAAGGGGGGATGGCACTGGTGTGGACACCAGGAGGCAGTCATCACAGGGGCGGGAGGCCGGGGATCACACCCAGACGGGGCGCTGCCTGTGGGAAAGGTCCCAGGGATGGGGGAGATCCTGGTCCCTTCCTTTGCTGCTGCCATCCCCAGCTCCCAGAAAAGTGCCTGGTGCGACCTTCACCCCTGTATCAGAGGGGGGCTCCCTCTGTTCTCCCAGATAGGATTCTATGGCCCAGAGCCCAGAAGAATCCCCACAGGAGAGACTTGCCCTGCAGAGAAGCCTCTGGCCGCATGGCAGCATCTTGCTCTGACCTCCCACTTGGAGGGGAGACAAATTCCATCCAGAAGGAGATGTGCGAAAATTGGATTTGCGGCCAGGGTCAAGCTCTATCCCAGCTGTCACCTGCTTTTGAAACAGAGTGTGTCTCCAAGTGACGCTTCTCCCTGGGGCCCTCCCCACTGGAAGGAGAGCCCTAGGCCGCGTCCCGGGCCCCACCCTGGCCTGGCCACCTCGTCTCTCCGGGGCCCTGGCGGTGGCCCCTTCCTTCCCACTTTTCACACAGCAGCTGGAGAGCCCTTTCAAAAATGCAAATCCGATCCCACCCTTCTCTTGCTCAGAGCCTGCCCCCTGGCCCGCTGTCACTCTGAAATAAAATCTCAACGCCTACTGTCCCCAGCCCTGTGCCACCCAAAGCTCATTTCCTAGAACTCGCTCCAGGCACTGTTTGCTCATTCCTGGAAAAAGCAGAGCTCTTCCTCCCTCAAGGCTTTCCTCTGGTTCTACCCTCTGCTTTCTGCAGTGCTGACTCCTTGCGATCCTTCTTGGCCAGCTTAATTGCCACCTCTTCAAGGAAGCCTTCCCTGACTGCACTATGCTCCCGTTATCACCGTTCACATACTCTTGTTTCTTTATGTCCTTGTACAGATTACAACCTATTATAATTTTGGTTTAGTTGCTAGCTTGTTCACTGCCTGTTTGCCCTTTGACATCAGCTCCAAGAGGGCCGAGAGGATGCCTAGTCCATCATGGCTTTATCCCCTGGGCCCAGCACGCTCTGGGATAAATGAATTCCTCTACCCAGAGGATTGCAACACCGTCTCAACCTCCATCACTGCCTGCAGGCGTACCCTTTCCAAACCATCCCGTACACGGCCACCAGATGAATCAACGTAAAGCTGAACTCTGAGCACGCAACCACCATGTCAGTCGCCCCAGGTGCCCACCGGTGTCCGGGACACTTGGCCTCAGGGTCAAGGTTGGGGCCAGCCAACCATTTCCTGATGTTCCCACACACGTGCCGCGGACTCTGTCCAACAGAACATCCCCTGCCCTTTTCCATCTCTGGGCATAGGCTGGGATGTCCCCTCCACCTGGAAAACCGTTCTCGTCTTTGGAGGCAGATGTGTGTACTCAGCTGGGTTCAAGCCACCTCCTCTAGGAAGGCGTCCTGGTCACCTCTGTTGGTGCAGAGGAAAGATGTTGGGATTGGGAATCAGGCCTGGATTCATGTCCCCGTTCTGCCTCTGGCCAGTGTGTGACCTTGGGCAAGTCAGCCCACATACCTGAATCTGTTCTGAGGGAACGGTCCTGACTATAGGAGTTGTTGGAGGAAATACATGATCAGAAAGTGCCTGCTCCAAAGTAGACACAGGTTGGACATGGGGGGCCCTTTCCAGGTTTGCTGGTAACGTGGACATGCCTCACACTCAGTTCTTCCCGCAGTGCCCTCGGTAGTGACTTGTCTTCCTCCAACCCCACTGGTCTAGGGGCAACGTCCGGGCAGGACCAGACCTTCTCCCTCTCCATTCCTCCACCTTGCCCACCAAGGGGCTTGTGTGCACCAAGTAGGGTCTACGGACAGTTTGTGGAATGTTCTTGACCTTTCTTCCTTTCTGGATCCTCCTCCTTTAGAGAGTAAAGCCACCGATGCAACCATATGCTTGTTCACTCACTCATTCCCTGAGCTCCCATCCAGCCAACGTGAGAGCCACATTTCACCCCACTGTGGGACCTGCTTTCTAGAATTTTGGAACTTCTGCCATTCATTTGGTCAACACACATCCGCCCACTAAGTTATATGCTTACTAGTGAGTCCAACAGAGTCTTTAGCCTCCAAGATGCTGCTAACTGTTGCCAGGGACACCTCGGTCCCTCTTCCCTGTAGCTCCAAGTTCTCTGGGCACCGGGAGACACAGGACCCACGCAGGTGGAGGTTACAAAATTGGCCACGATGCCCTAAAGCCAGTCAGGGCGTAGGGTACGCCCTGCCTCCCGGTGTCCTGCACGCATTCCAGCCTCTCTGACCACCTGCAGAGGGCGTTGGGGGAGCATGGTGGACCACCCAACGGGACCCCCTTCCTTGAAGAGGAGCCAGCGCGTGACCCAGCAAGTCCACTTCTGGGTATAGATCCCAAAGAACTGAAAGCAGAGTCTTGAAGAGATACTCAGGTTCACAGCAAGATACACAATAGCCAGAAGCTGGAAACAACCCCAGGACCAAGCACCAGACGAACGCATGAACGAAAGTGGGTTGATGCACACAATCGGGTATGATTCAGCCTTAGAAAGCAAGGAAGTTGTGACACATCCACAACATGGATGAACTTGAGGGCATTACGCTCAGGCATGAAGCAGGTCACCAAAGGACAAATGCCGTATGATCCCACATACGCGAGGTAATTAGTGCAGTGGAATTTGTAGCGGGGAATGGCGGACCTCAGGGGCTGCGGGAAGGGAGGAGAGGGAATTGTTTAAGGGATACAGAGTTTCAGTTTTACAAGATGAAAAAATTCCGGACATTGGTTGAGCAAGAATATGAATGTACTTAACGTTACTTTAAAAAATGGGTGGTCAATTTCATGTTACGTGTACTTTATCACAATTTAAAGTTCTTTTTTTTTTTTTTTTTTTTTTAAGAGAGCTAGAGTGGAGAAGAGAATCCCTTCTAGGAGAGGATACCTAGCCGGGTAGGAGTGTCCCTGTGAGATCTGCCCTTGGCCTCTGAGCCCCACCTCCTCCGGAAAAGGCCTCCAGCCTTCACGCCTACTCCCATCGACAGGCCGACCTCTTCTTTCTGGGTAGCCTGAGTGTGGACACACCTCCTTTCCCCTTGGCGCTCCCTAACACTGCTGACTAAGGTTGCTGTTTCCAGCTTTCCTGAAAACAGAAATAAATTAGAAAGGAAATAAAGTGAGAAAAATCAAACTGGAAAGAACAGGTTTCTGATCCAGCAACCGCCAGCCCACTTCTCCAGACTCAAGAGTCCGGCTGGATTCCACAAGGGCCGCCCTCTGACAGTATCACTTAATTCTTCATTAACAAACCAGCGTGGCATTTCCTATCAGTAAGCCATGGCTGGCTGTTCCCCCGAACCCTTCTCACCGCCGTGGCTCCCCTCCTTCTGCAGACCACCCCCTGCCTCGGAGGTGTGCCTCTGCCTTCCCTGCTGTGCCTGGGGCTCTCGCTGCTGGCACACACTGATGTTGGTGGCCCTGGGCAACCTCTTTATCCAATCCAACCTGGCTTCCGGCCGGTAAACTTGGTACTTGCCCTCGTGGGCTGCGCTTCCACTGGACCTTCAAAATAGAGTTGGCAGGGGTCACCTGGGTGTCTCAGTTGGTTAAGAGTCTGGCTCTTGATTTTGGCTCAGGTGTCGATCTCAGGGTCCTGGGATCGAGCCCCACTTCGGGGTTGCTCCTCAGGGATGAGTCTGCTTGAGAGTCTCTCTCCCTCTTCCTCTGCCCCTCCCCCTGCTCGTGATCTTTCTCTCTCAAATAAATAAGTAAATAAATATTTAAAAACAAAACAAAATACAGTCAGTGGGGGGTTTCCTCATCAGCTGCTAAGCCTCCCTACCCAGGGGGCCGGGGATCGGAGAGCCCTCTGGGGACAGTGCCCAGCCCCAGACCCTTGGCCCTCCAGCTGGCTTTAGGGGTAACCTGGCTCCTAAGAAGCGAGCAGGCGGCTTCCCCTCCACATCTTCCACAGCGGGATGTGGGTTCAAGACAAGAGGCCAGAGCTCAGCATCTTTGACCCCCGCCCCTGCCCCCGACCTTGGCCATCAGAGACTGTAATTGCTCTAAACCCCATCTTCTTCCCCCAGGACACATCCTCACCAAAGCCTTGGGTTTCTCTCTCTGACTCGGGGACCTGAGAGATAAAAGCCTTCCTCTCTGCTTCACTCTGTGTGTGATAAAAGTCGGACCGGGTTTCACGTCCTCACAATGGCTGGGAGTTCCCGGCCCCAGGAGCACCTTTCCCAACTCCATGCTTGCTCTTGGGCCGGGGTCCCCACGGCGAGGCTGCTCTGAGAGCCACACCACAGCCGGCTGCACCCCGTGGCCCGAGGGCCCGGCCCATCTCTAGGGGCAGGCAGTCCACCCAGAGACCTTGATGCCCTGTGGCCTCATTGACCTGTGTTCATGCGGGGCTTCCCAGCTCCCTCCCTGGCCTCCTGACACCTTGCACACGCTCCTTAACCTCTCTGACTCCAGCTTCCTTGTCAGCGAACCGGACTAGGGATGCCCCCGCCCGCCTCGGTGTGGCTGTCCAGCTGAAAGGCAATAATGTGTGATGTCACCAGCTCTGGAGCAGGAGGTCAGGCCGTGCTTCCTCCTTTCTCCTCCCCACGATGGGCGAGGCCACCTGGAGCCGCCCCCCCCCCCCCGGCAACCACTCTCTGCATTACCAGACCCCCGTCTTTGTATTTCCACTAACCTGCTCCAAATGAACGGCTGGGGAGGAATAATGATAAGCCTCTTACGGTTGTGTATTATAGTTCTCAGGGGTCACTTCCATTCCTTATCATATTTGTTCTTTTATAAAGAGCTGGGAGGCTGACAGGGGAGGCATGGTTAACCCCATTTTATAGATGTAGGTGCTGAGCCCCAGAGGACGGAAGGGCTTCATTCAAGGTCACGCAGCTGGAAAGTGGCAGAGTTAAGGTGGAAACCCAAAGGCAGCCTCTTCCTCCTCCCCCTCCTCCTCCTCCTCTTCCTCCTCCTCCTATTTTGTTCTGGAAAGTTTGCCAAGGCACCACCCTGTTCTAGGAGCCAATGAGAGCAGCCACCACTCCAAGGAGAATGGAGCCAGTGATGCAGGGGGGAGCGGGGAGGGAGGGCTGGGGGCATGGCCTTTTCGACCTGGCAGGGCCTGTGCCCAGGTTGAACTAATTGCCATGCTCCCTCACACTCACATTGAGCCCTGCCTTCCACAGAGGCCCTAAAGTGCTTCTGAGCTCCTCGTACATATTTATATGCCGGCTTGCGTGATAAAAATAAAACCACTTCACCCACCGCTGAAATGCAGCCACTCGGGGTGTGAAATATGGGGCTTATCGAACAGCCGCGAGGAGCAACTCTCAGGGAGAGGCTCCTGTCCCTCCTGACATTGCAAAGGGGCAGCTGGAGGCAGGTGGAATTTAATTATCTTAATACATAAGTGTTGGACTTGGAAGCAGGGACCAGGAAGACAACTGGTCCCCAGGCTCCCGGGACACCCTCAAGCCTCCCTGGGACTGAGAGTTGCACCTGCCAGCGGAGACAGTGCCGTCTCCAGGGGAGGGTGGTCCCGTCAGCACAAACCCCTTCATGTGCACCCCCGAACCTTGGTCCCTGAGAACCGGCCTCCAGCCTTCTGTTCTCCTAAACACAACGTACCACGTTTTTCTTTCAAGGAAGCTGTCAGGAGGCTTCGGGGTCTAAATATCTTGGAGTGAAGACTTGCCTCTTTGCCAGCGGGCCACTCGAGGCAGTCCGAGTTAAGAAAGGTATTGTCCTGGGGCCCCCTTATGGCCATCCTGACCTTCCCAGGCACCTGACTGTTCTCATTGCTGAAGCTGAGCCTCGCTCTAGAGTCAGACTTCTGGCCCCCTCCCTCCTTGCTTCCCACCCTCCCCCTGTACTTTGCACCTCTTGCCACCATACTCTGAATTCTCTCGGCGGAGCACAGAGAAGGCACCTGACACAGACTTCCTGAGCTAGTGGCTGCCAAAGCTGAGCCTTGGGGCCTGAGTGGGAGTTAGCCCGCCCACAGAGTGTGTGCGGGGGTCCAGGGACATGGGTAAGGGAGATAGGGGAGGGGGCTAGGGAGGAAGAAAGGGGGAAGGGTGTTTCTGACAGAGGGAATAGCCTGTGTGAAGGCTTAGAGTTAAGAGTGTGATGAGCGCTAAGAATTGCAGAGTCGGGGGCAGAGTGGAGAGGAAGACCCTGCAAGTTATGCCAGGGCTGGGGGTTTTGCTCTGCAGGCCCTGAGGAGCTAGGGAAGGATTTTACAGGGGCTGTACCAACCAGCCAGCAGCCCTTGGTGTGCCCAGGTGAGCTGGAGCGTGGAGAGATGGGGGTCATGCTTTACATGTTGGATAAAGTTCGGGCAACCACACAGAGGTCCGTTCTGAGGAGACTCAGCTGTCTTTCCTTTCGTGGAGACTGCATGCGGCAAGGCCTGGGGGGACAGCCCGAGACAGGGGCCTGGGAGCCATCTGGGAAGGAGGAAGCTGGGGAGAGGGGAGGAGCTGACCCATAGGAGTAGGCCTCTGATGGCAAAGAGGTCTGGTGAGCAGATATGGGGTGGGAGGCCCTGACTTTGGCTTTCAAGTGTTTTGGCCTCTGCCCGCTGGGAGCTCCTCAGGTGCACAGACTGTGTCCTTGTGTATCTGTGTCCTCGGCACCCAGCTCAGCGCCTAGCCCAGAGGAGAAGACCACTGTTCACGCACAATCTTAATGCCCTTGGTGGAGGTAGAGACCCACCAGAACCACTTATATAGGGACACTGGGATAACACCATAAATGTTTGAGGCCCCCGCCCCTGTCCCACTTAGGGGCTTAATGTCCCCAGGGCCTGGGCACCTTCCCTTAGAATCCTACAAAGCTTAACAATGCCCATATGTTGCCCACGGTCCATTAGATATTAGCAACCCTTTTGAGGGACGGATAGCTTTGAGGGTGGAGGGGGACTCCCCGTTTGTGCTTCCCAGTATTCTCCAATTCCAGGGAAACCCTCCAGCCTGATTTACCAGTTGCCTCTTTGTAGGGTCACCCTCTTGCCAGGGTAAACGGAAAGGGGAGGACAGGAGGCTGGACACAGGCAGAAGACAGGAAACAGGGAGGGGAGACCGAGTCAGGTGACCGGCGACGGGGGCTGGGAGGCTCATGGATCCTTGGTCAGGAGTTGGCGTGAGAAGCGGGGAGGAAGGAGAAGGGTGTCTCTGCAGAGATGTAGATGAGATGATAAGAAAGTCCCCTCTGGGGGTCGGGAAGGGACTGGTCAGTGGAGAGAGATTCACCATCCAGGGTCACAGAATCTCAAAAAGGGCAGAGGTGTTCAGGTCTATTTGTTCAATGCAGGTTTTTAGATCAGGTTTCATTGTCCCTTCACTGTCCCCTGGCACACGTGGGCTTCTGTGATCTGCAAAGACCCTGCCTAGCCTCAGAGCTCCTCCTCCCCGCACCCCCCTGGACCCAGCCTTCTTAGATCACCTGCTGCTCCGTGGCAGGCAAGCTCCACCACGTGTCTGGACGACTGTGCGCACGTGGCTCTGCCTTAGACATTTTTCTGTAGCTCTTAGGCATCCTCCAAAGCTTTGGGTGTCTCCGGCGTCCTGGCTCAACGCCCCGTCTCTGCTCCATTGAAGGCATAGGGAGGGGGAGGGGAGGAAGGAAGGTGGAGGTCAGTTTGAGTCCTCGGTCAGGGGCCTGGGGAAGCAAGTCTGGCTTGCAAATGGGGACTCTGAAGCCCAGAGAAATGAAATGGGCTTCCTGTACCATAAACCGAATTGGGATTTTTCTGAAAGGTTTGGGCACCTAGCAACTCAAGACAGAAAGCAGGCTGATGGGGAGAGGAGGCAAGTCATCAGTTTTTATCAGATGGCTTTGTAATTTACGAGAGCACTTTCGTCTTCCTGGTCCCCTTTAGAACATGTGACCCAGGCCTGAGCAGGGTGGTATTGGAGGTGCCAAGGGATAAAGTGAAATGCTTATGTTATGACCTGGGAAGACAAGACACACAGGTGAGTCACCTGGAGAGACACTACTTCACTGTGTAGCACAGACAACAGGCACCTCCAACAGGGAGAATGCAGGGAGCTGACAATCTTACTTTGGGTCTCAATTTCCTCATCTGTAGTGCTATGGACCCATCACAGAGTTATGACTAACTAGAGGGTTTAAGTGCACATGTTCTCTGACAGTGTGCCTCGCTGTGATTACATTAAAGCTTAGCCAATTGGTGAAATGGGAAGCTGATTCGTTTTACAGAATACAGGCCCTCAAACTTAAGGGTTGTAAAAATGGAACAGATCACATATTAGATGGCGCCACCTGTTGTCTATGGGTGGTATTGCAGTTTGGCCATGAAAAGAGCAAAGGGGCCGCTCTAAGGGTGACCTCCGAAGATCCCACGTCCAGCCTGACAGCGTGGAGTCAAGAGTCCAAAGGCAGGAATAGAGTGAGTGATGCTGTAGAACGTCATAGAAGAGAAGTTCATTGTGGATCCAGCTCTCACCGACCCTTTCCTTCGGTTCATCGTCACTGCAACCCTAGGCTGAGTCCCTTGGGGACTTGACCCTGGAGACGTTATCCACCTCTCTCTGATGCAGAGTACAGGAAGCTCAGGGTGAAAAGAAGGAACCGCAGCATGAGGGTAATTATAGCATTGTGCGGCCGCCTCTGTGGGTAATCATTGTTACAGCTAACATTTATTGAGTGCTTATGCCATTTAAAGCATTGCCTTATTTAATCAGTGTGACGGAGTGAGGTTGGTACTCATCCCCATCCCCATTTTGTAGAGGCAGAAATCAAGGCATAGGGAGGTTAAATAATGTGTTCGAGTTTTTACAGAAATTCCTCCCTTCTTCCCTCCTTCTTCTATCCCTTTCTCCTTCCTTCTCTCTCTCCTTCCTTCCTTGCCTCCCTCCATTCAACCCTCCTTCTCTTCTTCCCTCTTTCTTCCTCCCTTCCGTCCACCCAACAGTCGTTTTCTTGATTGTCAAATCTGAGATTTGGGTCTAAGCAGGCCAACTCTAGAGCCCGTGCTTTTAGCCACTGTGCCTGACTACCTTTGTGGACACCTTCTAACTATCACTAGTATCTGTTAGTCTGGGTCTCTCATACTTAGCAAATTCAATGACACAGGAAAAAGTCAAGTCTTGTTGATGCTTTCTGATCTTCATTCATCTATCCACTCTTCTATCCATGTGCTCATTCACCCATCAATCCTTTCTCTAACTCCTCTGTCTACGCATCCACTCACCATCGTCCATCCATCCATCCACCATCTACCCATCCACCCACCCATCCACCCATCCACCCATCTATCTATCCACTCAATAATTCTTCCATCCACCCATCCATCCATCCTCTCACCCACCCAACTTCCCATTCATCCATTCTTCCTCCCTTCCATCTAACTATCCAACACCTTCTTGGGGTAATGCATAGATGAGTTGGCTGTAGTCCTCATCCTCATGTTGGTTATAGTCCCAGAAATAGGTAAAAGCAATGTGACCCTGGGCAAAGAGCTTCACTTCTGTGTCTTATTCTATTTATTTTTTATTCTATTATTTCTTATTCTGTTCTTCTGTGCCTTATTCTGTGTCTTACTCTATTGGGATTCAAAACAGAACCTGCCTGCTCTGGTCATGGGCAAGTTTCGACAAATGAGTTCAGGCAAAACACTTTGAACAGAGCCCGGCACATAGTAAGCCCTCAGTGAATGCTATCAGTTGAGCATGGTTGTTGCTCTTCATGTGGTCTCATGCCTATGACTGTGATTATGGTTGTGATCTCTGCTGCTACTACGACTGGGGTAATCCAGGAGGCTTGTTCAAGGTCGGAGCAGCATCTCCCGTCCATCCCATGATCTCCACAACTGTTGCTTTATGGGATATTAATAGGTATTTATGCAAAGAGAGTTCTGAGGCCAAACAGTTTGGGTTTCAAGGAGGTAAAACTGAAGACCTCTGCAGGATTTCTCATAGCCTTTAAAACGGTCATGCGAATTGTAAATCTCCAAGAAGGTGGGGGGAGGGTGACCCAATAACCAGCATTTCAAGAAATGTTTATTGCCAACTTGCATAACAGACGGTCGGGGGGACCCAGTGTCGGCCTGCTTCTCTCTGCCTGAGCTGACCCCTGGAGCTGCATTTCCTGTCCTTGCTCCTTCCTGTGGCCCAGCTCCCAGTCTCTGGGTTTGCATCTTGCATTGCCGCAGCCCATTCAGCAACCGGTAGCGTCAGACTCCCCGCGGAGACGCGCTGGGGTCCTCCTGTGGCAAGGGCCGCTGGAGCAGAAGCTTCAGGTGGGGGCTGAGGTCCATTAAGGACGCAGCGGTGGACTTAATTCCAGGCGGCCGACTCCATATCGATTTGGGTCACCGGTGTCAAGGCATCACTTTCAGTCGTGTTTAATTTAAACAAACAATAAAAAAAAAAAAAAAACTCGGTCCTGTCTGGGATGCAGCCTGATGGATGCTTAATTCCCAGCACGGAGTAGCAGAGGGCAAGGTAGGAAGGAGCCGGAGGACTGCGTGGGTGTGTAGCAGGGAGAGGCGAGGAGTGGGCAGGGGAAGGGAGAATGTGTGGATCTCGGGGTGGGGGGAGCCTGGGGAAGGTCCCCACTAGATCCTTGGCCCCCAAATCCAGCATCCCTGTACCTTGGCCACTTCAGGTCCTTCTTTTCACTTCTCAGACTCAGTTTACTTATCTGTACAATGGGCATAAATAAAAGTGCCACAGAGGGTTCTCATGAGGGTTGAGGGAGGTGGCACATGTTGGGCTTGTTGGAGTTTCGTTTTTATATCTCCTTTCCCAACCAAATCCTGGCTCCCGGGGTGTTTGCACACATGCGTCTGCTCAGGTCCTGTGCGTATGTGGCATCTTGGCCCAGAAGGGCTTTTCAGAACTCTGGCCTCTCTCTGTGTTCCAATCTGGCTCTCTAACGAGCTGTGTTGCAGGAGACAAGTTCCTCAGCCCACCTGTGTTTCAGGTTCCTCATCTGTGGAATACACATAAGGACACTACCCACCTCGTATGTTATTGTGAAGATTCTTACAGTCATTGATTACTCTAACCGTGACTAAGGGAAGCCCTCGCAAAAATGCTTACCGTTCTATTAGCATCCCAGGCCATAGCGTGTCCTTCCCCACACCAGCGGAGCCCATCTCCTTGGAAGCTGGGCTGGGGGAGATAACGATAGGCCATATTCCTCCCCTCTCCTGGAAATAAACCTGCCAGAGGTCACGGAGGGGTCTCTTTGACCTCTGGGGGTGTTCCCTAGGGTCCGGAGAAGAGGAATTTGCTTTGTGCTGTGGTGCCCTCTGTTGGGAGAGCCTAGCTCAGGAACCATGGACAGAGGGAAGTGGGGACAGACAGCCACAGCCCCTGCTGCCGGAAGGTCTGGTCCCCTGCTCCATCGCACACCCAGGGAGGAGGCATGCCCCCCTGGGACCCATGGGGCTGAGTGTCCGGACTGCAAAGTGGAGGCCGTCCCACCTCAGGCAGCCAGTCCACCAGGTGTCAGGAACAGAGGCACGGGAAACAAGTTAAAAGCCTGGGGCTGCCCTGGGTGACCTTTCCTTTGGCTAAGTCACCCTGTGCCCTCTGCCTACCATCCCTCCCAGTGCTTCGGATATGCCTTTCTCTGGGGCCAAAGGACAGGCACCAAAGCTGTGTTTATGAAACAGGACCTGGAAGGTTGGGCTTCTCCAGGAGATGGCGGGCTGGCAGAGGTAACGGCATTAGGCCGAACAATTACCATATGGTAATAAACACACACTTGGCCACCCGCCCCTTTGGGAAAACCACCTGTGCACCTGGGCAGGATGCCCGCTCTCTGAACACACCATGGGTCGGGGGGCTGTTGGTTCTTTGAAAACATTCACTGCCACAGGATGCCTGCTAGCCATTGCTAAGTCAGGGCCTCGTGCCCTAGGAGCGAGGAATATAGTGGATAAGACAAAGTACCCAGTCTCCATCCAACCCTCCCTCCAACAACTATTTATTCTGGGCCTACTGTGTGCCAGACACTGGCCAGGAAGACTTATGATTATAATACAGGGTGATGTTACGAGAGAGTGGGGATGCTTTGGAAGTCTGGTGCTGAAGGAGGGTTCATGGAGATCTTCCCCACCCTGCCCTGGCCCAATCCTTAGCCCTAGGAGGCAACCTTCCCTTGGCTATCAGGCTCCCTCCCTCCTTGCTAGCCTCTCACCGGGTATCACTGACAGCTGGCATCAGGGAGGGGACTCTAGAGCCCCTCTCTGCTGCTCCCTGGGAATTTCTCTCCCAGCTGGTTCCAGACCAAGGCTGGAAGGAGGCATCACGGTGGGGGTGGGGGTGGGGTGGAGGTCTGGAATCCCACCTCTAATGCCCGGTCTCCCATAGCACAGACAGGAAAGCCTTGCCCATGCAGGCGCTCACCTGGCGAACTGTTGCCTGTCTACCTGCCTGGTAGCTCTCGGCTTTGCCGCTGGCTCGGCAGAGTAGGAATGCCCACAGAGTGACGCCTGACATTTGCTGGCAAAACTCACACCAGCGAGCCCACGTGAGGGTCCTCCTAGGTCGCTGCTGCTCCCTGGCCGGCCGGGAGGGCTCTTCCAGGACGGGCTGAGCGCCTGGGGTGGACTGGGTTCTGCCGGCTCTTTTCTCCGCCAGAGGTGGGAAGGTGGAGGGGCAGGGAGGGAGCAGTCAGGGACTGCGCCCCACAATGTGGCAGCGTCAGCCCAAAGAGAGGCTGTGGGGGAAAGGTGACCCCAAGCTGACCCTCAGCGACTTGGAGAAGAGGAGACCTGGGTGGGTGGGGACGAGGTGGCGCTAAGAACAGCTAGCCGAAGGGAGAAGGACCTCAGTCTTCAACGCTAGCGCCACATCCAGCCCAATCAGCGTGGCAGCCAATTAGTCTGATTCAAAAAAAAAAAAAAAATACCCACGTAGGGACAAACTGTAATCAAACACCTATTTATAAGGGTTTATTACGATCATTATTATTATTTTACTGAGAGGATCATTCTAAAGCCTGTCAGGTGAACGTATGTTTTCAGATCTTCATAAATGCAAATCGCTCCTTCCCCTGGGTGGGTGGGCGGGAGCTGAAGCAAGGTTGCCTTGGGAAGCCCCGCGGTGAGGCTTGCAGAGGGCAGATGGAGGGAGCAGCTACCCGCTGCCGCCCTGGGGCATCTCTGCACAGGGCTGGCCAACCCCCTACCCACCTCACTCCCTGCACCCCCTCAAAGGGCTGCCAGAGGTGCTACTGCCTACGTACCCATTGCCCATCCAGGTAAACAGGGCAAAAGCCCTTAGGCAGCAAACCTGACAGAGCTGGGAATTCTCCACAGAGAAGGAAGTTGGGATTTCTCCACAGAATGTTCTAGAAAGAACACTGGGTCAGGAGCCCAGAAGCTTGGATTCAGAGGCCTGGGCTGCCCCTGGCTGTGATGGTTCTTCTGGGCCTCGGCTTACCAGGGGGAAAATTCCCTGCCAGCTGTGAAGGTCCATGGCCCGAACCCCATCGAACCTCCTCCCACTCCCAGCCCACCCCAAGGGCTGGAGTACCTCTCCCCTCTCAGGGGACCTCAAGTCAAGGCTCACAGCCAGACCTGAGGCTCAGTGGTGTGTGTGTGTGTGTGTGTGTGTGTGTGTGTGTGTGTGTAATGAGATCCAAGTCCCAAACCTCACTCACTCCTTAGGCCTGGGGAAAAAGTGTCAGGCCTGCCAAAAAGGTGAAAATGTGGTCTCTGCCAGGAGGAAACAACCAGTTCCTTAACCATTCTTGGCTGGATTCAAGAATGTGGCTATTCTTGGAAGAAAGGACAAAACATAACCATTTTGTTGGTACCTGGGGGAAGCCATCCATAATTTGGGAAGTTTCAGAAGACTGATGCCCCTAATCCTGCCCACTAAGAGCATTAAGAGGTGCAGGGCCAGTCACGGGGGGCCACACCCTGCCTGCTCCGCTCCGTGGAAGGCACGGCTTGCTCTCAAGGGAGGCTGCCTCCCTCCATCAGGCTGGGGGTGGGGGGTATGACCCCAGGGAAGGGATTAGGTGGAGGGGGATCAGACGCAGCTGGCTTCTGGGGGCCAGGGGTGCTTGGCCAGCTGAGGGTGGGTGGCAGAGCTAAGGACTGGGAGAGTTGTGGGGAGGAGAACCCGGGGGAAGGAGAGGGGGTGGGAGACAGGGAGGAGGGGGAGGGGGGCGGGAGGGGGGAGCTCTCCTTCTCCCTGCAATAAATCGGCTTAGCGGACGAGAGCCGAACAGCCCAGAAAGGATTAAAGAAAAGTCTGTATAATACAGCGGAGAGCGCGGCGAGGGAAAGGCGGGAGGGCGGGGGGCGGGGAGAGGGGGAGGGGCGGAGGGAGGGCGCGGGGAGGGGGGCGCTCGCGCCGCCGGGAGAGGCGAGCGCGAGGCGCAGAGAGCGCGGTTCGGCTCCAAACTCCGGCGCCGCAGCCGAGCCGACTCCGGGCCGCGGTGGGCGCCGCGCGCAGCCGGGGAGCCGGGAGCCGCGGCGCGCCCGGAGCACGGCCGGAGCGCAGGGTCGCGGCGCCCCGCGGAGCCCGAGCCGAGTCGAGCCCGGCGCCCCGGCGGCCCGGCCGCGGCGGCATGGGGGCGCCCCCGCGGCGCCCGGCGCTGCCCGCCATCGTCTCGGCCGGCGGCCGGAGGCAGGAGCGCGCCTGAGCCCATGGCGAGGGGATCTGCCGCCTCCGCCACCGCCTCCGCCCCGCCACCGCCGCCAGCTCCCGGGCACCATGCGAGCCGCCCCGAGCCTCCGCGGCTGCGCCTGCCTGCTGCTCGCCGCGATCCTGGACCTGGCGCGCGGTGAGTGCGCGGGCGCCCGGCGGGAGCCCCGGTGGGGGACGCGCGCGGGGGCGGGCCGCCGGGGAAGGGCGCGGGCCCCGGGCGCCCCGGAGAGGCTCGGGGTGCGAGCACCGGTCCTGGCGTGGGGGTCCGCGCAGTCGCTTGGCTCGGCGACAGAGGGAGGAGATCTCCTCCGGCGAGAGGGCTCGTGGGTCTGTGCCAGGGTGTGCGTGTGTGTGTGTGTGTGTGTGTACGAGCGTGTGCCTTTGTTGCGTCTATGGGTGAGGGTGTCCGGGAAGGAGCTGTGTGCGGGAGTGCATTTAGAGATGTGAGTGTGCGGATGGGGTGTTTGAGTGTCTGTGTCAGTTCCACGGAGAAGGTGTGCGTGTGAGAAAGAGTGAGCCAGAGTGTTTGGGGGTGTGAGCGGGTGCCAGCTTCTAGGGGAGGTGTGAAGTGTGAGAGCTTGTGTCATTGTATGTGTGAACGTGTTGAAGGGTGGTGAGTATGCGAGGTGTGGCGTTTCTTGCGGGTCCCAAGTGTGCGGGTCTCTTTAGGGGTGTGTGGCAGAGGATGACTACTGCTTTGTGGGGGGCGATTGTGCGTGCATAGGAGGGGGGATGTGACACTTGGGCAGGAGTGTGCGTGGATCTGGGGTGTGTGGAGGTGCAGGCGTGTGGGGGTTGTGTTCCTTCGTGGGCCAGGGGTGTGTGCGCCAGCGATGGAGCGTGTGGTTTTAGTGTAGAGGGAGGTGTGGATGGGTCTGGGGGCAGAGAAGGTGTGAGCAGCCGTGTGTGTGTCCCGCATGGACTTGGTCTCAGCTGGACTGAATCAGCTGGGAGGAGGTGGAAGCAGAGCCGGCTCCCCAGAGCAAGCGATCGGTGGCTCGGCAGCTCTGGGGTCCAGGGCTCACAGCTGCCTCGGTACCTCGTGCCCGGCGCCGCCGTCTGGTGGGTCTTAAATGGTGCTGGAGCTTATCCTGGCGACCCAGGCACCTTTCCGGCAGTGAGCCGAAACCTGGGCTAGCAGCCCAGCAGGATGGAGGTGGGACCAGCAAAGAGTCGAGGGTTTGGAGACCAGAGGGTCCTTGTCCCCGGTTCCCCGCTGAGCCTAGTGCCAAACCGGGGTGCCTAGAATCGGCCCCTCTGGAGTCACAACCTGCCTCCATGGTGACGGCGGTGCGGGGTGCCAAAAAGTAGCCACTGTAGCCAGGAGGATCTCAGCCCCTAGCCCAACTGAGTGATGAAGGCAGGGGGTCAACTCTGTCCTGACATTTGCCTTGCCCTCTCTGGAGGTGCCTCACCAGGCTCTGAGAGTGCCTGGCAGGAAGGGGTGTCCCCCTAAAACAACTCAGCCCCCAGGTCCTTGGAGAGTGCTGGGTCTGCAAATGGGAGAAGCTGCAGAATTTGAGTCTAAATGGTGGTCTCACTGGCAGAGGGCGGGGGAGGGGTTGTGTAACCCAGAAGAAATGTCAGGCCGGTACTTTGTCCCCCTACCCTTGGAGCAAGAGACTTCCCAAAGTGAATCAGAATCTTCCCCCAACTTTGGGGTGAGGGCTCCCTCCGTCGGATGCCTCTAGAGGGAAAGGTTATATGGGAGAGGGGGTCCCGGTTCCAGCGCCGGCCATCGGGCTTTGTTGAAAGGCACTGGAGCCCTCACCTGGACATTGCAGGGAGAAAAGATTAGGGTTTGGGGGCTGGAGGGGAGCACCCTTTCTCTCCCAGAATGTACAGAACAGACGTGGTGGGGGTGGCGACTGATGGTTAAAGCTACGTTGGGAAACCGGCTCGGTCAGGACCCCACCCTGAGAGCTCTCCCCAGAACCCTCAAGCAGCGTTCTTTGGGCTGCAGGGCTGCGGAGAGCTGACCCGGCGTCCCAGCGCCTCCACCCCCTTTGCCCGCCCCTGCAGCCTGCGGCGGGGCAGGGGCTCGGGCGCGGAGGTTGGGAGTTTTTGGGCAGGGGGAGCCGGCGTAGCCTCGAGCTCCTAGGCTCAGGGTGAAGAAAGAGCGCCGACCCGGATCACGGAGGGGAAACTTTCCGAGACTGGGGCGCAGGCAGGGGTTCTGCGCCACCGGGGAGCCCTCTCCTCCGCAGAGAAAGAGAGAGTGCTTGAGGGTGGGGTCCCTCCTTCCCCCGCTTCCAAGTCCGTGCGCACGAGGGGGCGGGGGTACGGAAAGGGTCAGCAGGAGATGCAAGAGGCCGGCTTGCCAGAGGAGGGCGCCCTTCCAGGATATGACCAAGAACTGTGCACCTGGCCGTTGGCTTAGCCGGGCCACCTGCCAGGGGGGCTGCCTGGGAAGGAGGAGAGGGTAGAATCCAGGGCAGGCATTCCGAAACATGCCTTCCATTTGGCGGGGGGTGGAGGGGGGTGGGGGACGGGTCGGTGGTGGTCACTACTGAGTAGGGGCTTGGCTCGCGTGCCCTCGCCTGTTGTGCCCCTAAGGGTCGCAGACCAAGGGGCTCAACTTTGGAGAGGTGGGTCTGTGCATTGGGAGAAAGGACTCCGCCGCGCACAGGATTGGCTGGGCCATAATTTCTGCCCCTAACTCACCCTCCCCAATATCTGACTCTGCAGTAGAGAAACCCCAATTTCTCTCTTCTCCCAGATCACCCAGGAGCCCCCCCACCCCGAGGCGTTTTCAAGTCTTCTGGCCCCAGATTCCCCTGCCTGGGCACTTCCGGGAAGGAAATCCGGCAGTTGATCCTGTGCAGTGGCCCGGAAGAGAGGGCACTGGCAAGATGGGGGGGGGGGGTGGAGGTAGGGGAGAGAGTGATTCTTGGCTCTGCCTCTTTGGGCCCCCGGAAATTCTCGGCGAAGAGTAGTGGGTGGGCAAGCTCGGTTGGGGCGACCCAAAGTCCCCAGCCAGTGGCCCTGCCAGTTCTGTCTCCGCAGCCGCGTGTCAGCAGGTGGGTGGGTGGGAGGGCTGGCCGAGGCTGCCGCAGCACTGAGACTGCGGGGGCTGTGCCCGCCCGAGCTGCGGTGTCGACTTTTAAGTTATTTATCCTTCGTCCCCACACCCACCCCACGCCCAAGGCGCGGGGCTGGGGCTCGGACTCCTCTGGGTTTCTTGTCAGCCCCCGCCCCCCAGCGCCGCGCTGCGCTGGGCCGAACCCAGAACCGACTGCTCCGCCCCTGCTCCCCCAGCCGCCCCGCCCCCCTCCTGGCCACACCCCCATCCATAAAGCCCGCCCCTTTCCCACCCCAGCCGCAAACTCAAATTTTTCCTGAGAGGTTGAACTAATTTTCGCTTTTTAAGTGCAGAGAATGTTCAAGCTGGAAGCGACCTCCGCGATCATTTATTCAACGGGTCCGAAAACTCCTATTTTTTAGCTGGAGGACCCTTTTAGAGTAGGAACGGATGATCACCCCCCCCCCCCAAATCCTAATGCCTTGGGCAAGATGGCAGGCACAAAAGGAGAGCTGCCTGGGTTCCTGCGGGTGATGAGACTCCACTGGGAGCGATCCTTACGCACAAGTCTCCTGAAACAGTCTGAGGTTGCTTCTTTCCTAATATCTGGCGGGGAGTCTGGTGTTTCAATAGCCCCAATTGTGTGGCTCGGCGGCAGTGTGCCATGCACGTGCTGGCCGCTTCCCAGGCCTCAGGCAGCTGCAAGATGGGCTTAAGCTCCTTTTTTCACAGACTAGGAAACTGAGGCTCAGAGTTTCACGATTGGTTGATGACAGAAGTACTGGCTCCTTCCAGCTCCCTGCCTGGCCCAGCCCCAAGCGCTCTCTTTCCTTCCAGGGTTCTGTCCCTAAACCCCAGCTTGGAGAATCCCTTGGGCAGGGGCAAGCAGGCTACCAGTGATGCCTTAGATTGGCCTGGCTACCCTCAGCTCTCCATAACATCTGTCTCATGCACAATCGGGGCCGTGGGAGTAGCTTCCTCAGGTTTCTGGATGACGGTGGTCCCAAATTGGGAGGCAAAAGCCAAATAAAGAGCCAAACAAAGAAGAGACTGGTTAGTTCTGTTCAGTGGATTTCCTAGGCTCCATGTAGGTGTCTAACCTGGCTTACCACCCTACCCACCTCTGCAACACCTCCAGACCAAGCACAGTGCTAAGCACTGGGAACATGACCTTGAACACGGTGGGTGGGGGGGGGGGGTCCCTGCCTTTATGGTGTCTACCACTTAGTGGAAAATTGATTCTTCACTGAGCTGGAGGAAGGGGCTGCATCTCCGACCCTTATTGAACTCTCACTGCTTCGTCATTCTTGTCTCGTTTAATGCTAACAACCACACAGATAGGTAAAACTAGCCCTGTTTTGCTGATGAGGGAACTGAGTCTTGCAGAGGTCAAGTGACTTGTCCAAGGCCACTGGGTGAGTAAGTGGTGAGCAGAGATGCAGATGGAGGGCTGAGTCTCGCCCCCTGTGCCCTGGTGTCTTCCCGTGGGGATGACGCTCAGGCACTTCCTCGGCTCTGGCCGCGTGGACCATTTAGTATGTAGTTCCCTGTCTGGGTGTTTTACTCCTTACAAACCCTCACGAAGATAGAATTATCCTGTGCGTGCTTCTGCGCAGATGGGAGAAGGGGTTGTCTCTGTTAAGCCTTCCTCGTTGTCAAGACAGTGAATGGGCATCCCTTGTGGGCGGGGCACATCCGAAAAGAAAGAGACTTCGATCCTCCTCCCAGCCGTGAGAGAGGTTGGCCATGTTCCCCAGAAGATGAATGGCAGTCCAGGGGGAAATGTGTTGACACTTGCTAGATGCCAAAGGATTGACATCCCCTGCAGGAAGTTTCTGGGGAAGAGTGATTCCTTGAGGGATCCAGGGGATGCTTCACGGGGGAGGGGGGGACTTGAGCTAGACCTTGAAGTAAAGACAGGACAGTAAAAAGCTCAGGGTAAGGAGGACAATGTGCCAGGAGGGAAAGCGGTGTGAGCAAAGAGCTGGAGGGTGGGGTTGTGCATGGTGGGACCCGTGCAACTCAAGACTGGCCTCCCCAGAGTCTGGTTGAGAACTGGGAGAAACAAGAATCATAGTATGGATAGCTACCATTTATTGCACACCTATTAAATGTTCTTTATGTATTAAAAGCTCTCGGTAATATGTGAGGCAGTGCCATTAGCCATTTTTGCAGATGAAGACGAGAGGCCCGGGATCTTTCTCTTTCTCCCTCCCTCTCTCTCTCTCTCTCTCTCTCTGGCTTCTTTTCTTTTCTTCCTTAAATAATGAATGAGGCTCAGGATCCCTTTTTAAGTGCAACAGATGGGAGTTTCAAACCCAGGTCTGAAGCGATCCAGAGACACTGCTGCTCCCAGAGGAGAGGAGAAACTAGTTTTTCATCACTGGAAGGAGGAATACAACAGTCTCCCTCCACTTGCTAGAGGATGCGAAGCCTTCTGTTTTAAAAAGACAAATGTCAGCGGCGGAGAAACACACAGCATCACTTCCTAAGAGCTGTCTGCCTTCAGGATGAAGGTGCCGGGAAGGAGCAGGGGAATGAGGTCCCGGAACCCACCTTTACGCTCTCGGTGGGGTCCAGTAGCGGGGGGGGGGGGGCGCCCATGATCACCAAGACCTCCTGGCTAGGATTTTGTGGGTGGAGCAAACAAATCCAACGTGGCTGGAGCTGGAGGTACACAGAGCAGCAGCCCCAAGGGGCAGGAAAGGACACTGCAGTCCCCAGGCAAGGAATCTGATCGACCAGCCATTCCTGCATCTACCGGCCACATACTAGATTTGCGCTGGAGATTATGCACACACATGCCTCCTTACTGCATGCCATCTTGGTAAGCCACCCCAAGAGGAGCCCATCAGACACTCGCCCTGGGATATGGACCCAGAGCAGAGGAAGACTGAGAACCCCTGTAAAGGATCCCTTGCCAATGGGGAGTCCCCAAGGAACTGTACTTCTCTGGTGCCCTGAGGCTAATGATGGGACCTACCCTCCAGGGTGTTCCCAGGGATGGAACGAGTCCTTACATGCAAAGCTCTTGGCTCAGTCCTGAGAGCTGTGCCGATGACAGTTTTAACCGTGGTTGTGCCAGAGTTGCTGAGCCCCAAACTGCATAGGTCTTTTCGGTGCCTGGGGCTTCCGCTTATCCTCGTGTCCCAGAAACTTCCATGTTCCACCTGTTACTTTTGGGGGGCTTGAGCTGTCCAGAGTTAGTTTCTGCTGCTTGCAAAACAAGGACCCCATTGATCCCTTCCCAAGGCACCATGAGCCTCAGAGCCTGGGAGAGCTCCCGGTCTACTAGCTGCGGGGGTGATTGATCCCGCCACCCACCCCCTGACTTCCCTGGGAGGTCCACGGCATTGGCACTGCCCCTCGCCAACAACCGAGTAGAGATGCAAGTTGTTTCTCTCAGTGAGATGCGGGGTGGGAGTCAGTCTCGCCGTGAACCTCCTGTCCCCTGCCCTGGGACGCCCCGCCCCATGAAGGCAGGGGGCCCTGGCCGGTCTGCGCGCTAGTGAGTCTTCCCCATCAAAAACATAGTGGGTTCTCAGTGAAGCTTGTTTGTTTGGGTGCATAAACCCTCTTTGGCCTTCAGACATGGGTGTCCTGGTTTAGAAGAGACTTCCTACAGAAACACACATGGGAAGATTAACAGCACGGGAAATCTGGGCTGGATTCACAGGTGAACTTCCCCTTGGCAAAGTTCTGCTCCTGGAACTACAGGCCTGTTCTCTCAGATCATCCAAAGGGCAGAGGCGCTGGTTCCAGACATCGTGCCTACCTGCTGGTAGTCCCGAGAGCTGACCAGATGCTTCCGCACCTGGCATGTCATCGAGCCCTCCCAGAACACACGGAGGCAGCCACTCTCCTGCCCATTCAGCAGGGAAACTGAGGCAGGGGAAGTGAAGAGACGGGGGTGGGAAGTGGGATCTGGGTTTGGTGGCTGTGTGCCCAGCCTTCCTTCCCTCCGCCACCAACTGTGCTGCATCATGGAGCCCACAGGGGTCCGGAATGGGACAGGTCAGCTCCCAGGAGCTTTCAGGCCAGTAAACCGACCAGAAAGTATGCTCTATGGTCTGGATGCGTAGGCACTTTGCTGACGTGAGGCTCTCTGTCCTCCACTGCTGTCCAGAAGGGTGTCACGTCCCCAGTCCATCAGCGAGGAGTCTGGTGTGTCCGGGCCACACAGTGGGGATGCCAGACCCCACTGTCTCTCTGCTCCACAATCTTGGCTTGCTCAGAGGTTTCTGGCCTTAAACTTCACCCTGTCTGTCCCTGCCCCAGTTTTCACCATTTCTTGGCTCAGAGAGGAGACCTCTGCCCTTAGCCAGCACAGCCCCTGACCACATAAACCTCCTTCCAGTTTCTGTCCCCTACTTCCCCGCCCTCTATAACTCCTCCCCTTCCCCCCCACTGACTCAGGTGTCCCCTAAAAGTGTTGACAGCAGCACTTTGGGCGATACTGTGTTAGAAGAACCCTCCTCTGGGGCTGGAGATGCCTTAGGACTGGTGTCCCTGCTGAACTGAGAGCTCTCGAGGGCACCCCAGCCTTGGCAGGAGCTCTCCCTGCACCCCAGCCTTGGCACGAGGCCTGGCTCTGGGTGGATCCTCGGGATATGTTTGATGAATGAGTGGATAACCCCCCTCCCCCACCGAGCCTGAGTTTCAGACACCAGACCTGGGCCTGTTTCCCAGCCCTGACCAGTCACCTCTGGAAAGCACTTTCTGGTGTGAGAATGTGCCCATTGTGACAGTTCACCATCACTCACACTGGCATCACGGCTGACATCTGGGGGATGAGTCAGCAGGGGAATATGGTAGGAAGTCCAAAGGGCTTCCTGCTCCCTCTGGCTTCTCCTTGTGGATGAGGGCTGTCCTTTGCCTGGGGATGAGTGGGGGTTTGGGGAAGAAAGCATGGGAGGAACCAAGGAAGGAAGGAAGGAAGGAAACATGCTTAGAGCAGCTTCTGTGTGTCCAGGCCTGTGCCAACCTTGTTCACGAGTGCTGTCCTATTAAATCATCCCAGAAACTTCGGGAGGTCCTATGCTTCCCATCTGACAGAGGAGGAACAAGGCTTGGAGAGACTGTGATTTGCCCAAGGTCCCACCACTTGTCTTGGGGGGGAGGGTGGAGACTGGATTCACACCCAGGCATTGACTGGCACATTGCTTTCCAGACTCTGAATGGATCCTGTTCGTGGTCTGAAATCGACTATAGCGGGAGTATTTACACCATGGAAATCGGCAGACACTCCGGAGCAGAGCTCCCCTCAGTCCGCGGCTGGTTGTTAGCCTTTGGTGGCACAGCCCTGGGCAGGTTCATCCTTCCTCAATCACTGTCTCTCTGGGCAGCCAACTGGGGTTAGTGGACTCAGGTTTCCATCTGAACCCGGTTCAAGTCCCAACACGGCCACTTCTTAGTGGAATATACTGGAGCCAGTCGCTCCCTTTCTGAGTCACAGTTTCCTCATCTTTTGAAAGTAGGGGGTGTCGTGAGACACATGAGATTCTACCTGGGAGCCCTTGGCAGGTAATCTGCCCTCAGCCCCTGGCCCCTCCCTTCCTCCTGACCCTTCTGACCTTCCTTCCTTCCTTCCACCTGTCTCATAGGCCAGGGGGACTCACACTTTCTTCTCCCTCCCCGGAGGCGGGCTCAGGAACCAAGTCAGGGATTCCAGTCGCTTCCATGAATGGAGCAGCTGCCCTAGCCTCCTGCTGGGCTGGCAGAGACCTCCCTCAAGGAATTTTAGGTTGTTGGCAACCCCACACAGCCCGGACTCATTTGAGAACAAGAAACGATCGTGTGTAATAAATAGCCAATACAGGGATAGCATGGGTGATTTTTCGGGGGTTAAAGGAGTGGCCCAGCAAGGTTCTGAGGGATTGAGAGCATCCTGATGGCCAAGGAGGGTGTCCCGGGCAAGGGGACAGTTTGCACAAAGGCCCAGAGGAAGGAGTCAGAGGGCTGTCTAGGTGCGTAAGGGGTTGAGAGGCAGTGAGCCGGCTGACCTCACTTGAGCATTGGGTGCCTGTTGAGAGGCTGGAGATGAGGCTGGCATTGTTGGCGGAGGCCTGTGTGCCGGGGGCCGGGGATCTGGATTCGAGCCCGGGGACTGCAGGGAGCAGTTGAAGAGAGAAGAGTGACATTCCCAGAACAGCGTTCTAGGAAGATGAATTGGTTTTTCTGGGCCACCTGAAGCTGGAAACTGTTTGGAACCTCCGTTGGGTTATAAATGGTTGTTCTGGAGTGCCCCAAGAGACGATGGCCTGAAGGAAGAAGTGCTGTCAGTGGGGGCCATTCATCTTACCTGGTGTGTCCAGACCTGGCAGGGAGGAAAACCGGGCCCCGCCAAGATCACATGGCCCGGCATGCGGCTGCTGCAGCCGGAGCACGTACCTTGGGCTTGAACCGAGAGTCATGGGAATAGCTTTCCTCGGGGAGAAGCTTCTAGCTCTCCAGCGAGCATGGATGCCAGCGTTTGACCTAGGCTCAGACCCTCTCTCCACCATTCATCCAGCATGTGAACTCAGGGAACCCTTCACTAATCTCAGCTTCGACTTCTCCCACTGAACCCCAGCTTGTCGTGGTGGCCTGGTGGGGTGGGGACAGCTGGGCGTGGTAAGTGACTTACCATGAGGAGACCACAAGCTCAGTGCCCAGCACACAGGAGGCGTGTGAGAAATGGCTGCTGCTCTTAGGGTGATGTCTGCCTCCCCGCCATGTCACCAAGTGCGAAGGTGAGGAAGTGTTGGTGAGCCTCGGTGCCCGGCCAAGGGCGTACATTGTAGGTGTCCCTGCTTGGAGCCCTCAATGAATCCTCATTGGAATTACACAGGCTTGGAATTACAGAGCAAAAAGGGAGCCGAGAAATTACTGGCATTATCTCCTTCCTCCCATTTTAAGTCGGGAAAACTGAGGCCAGGGAGAAATGCCTCTCTGTCATTGTGTACACTATGCGTGATATGGGGACAGTCCTTCTCCCTCCGCGTTCTGTGGGCCACCCCAGGGCTCGGTCAGGTGGCCCCACCACCCTCAGAGCCTTCCGTGGGGGAGGCCTCAGGGTCCCCCAGGCTTGGGTGGGGATCTTGGCGGCCCTCCCGAGAGAGCGACCCCCAAGCCTCATAAATCACGGGAGCCGTTTGGGAGTCGCCAGGGAGAGAAGCAGCTGAGGCTTTGGGTTTTTTTGTTCCTTTGCCAAGCTGTCCACTTTGCCGCTTTGTTTCTCTTTCTGCAGAGGCACTCCTGCCCCTCCGAGGGGGTTGTTTGTCACCAGTCGTTGGCGCCTCCATTATGTCCCTAGCGCCGTCTCTTCCTCCCCTCTCCCTCACGCTGCCCCCAGAGGAAGGCGTCCATCACGGGCTGCCCTGGCATCGTGCTGGGCTGGCGGGGAGGTGCCGCGCGGGGGCTCGGGGACATCGGCAGGGTGAAGACCGACCGGCGGGACCCAAGGGTGGACGGCATCCTTATCGAGAGCCGGCGCTCGCTTCCCCGGGCGCACGGGTTGTTGTCCGGAGGGCGGTGGGACCTGCACAGATAGCCTCAGGCCAGGGACCTGGCTCTGAAAACTCACAGAATTTTAAGGGGCGCATAGTCACCCAGCCCCTGATGTCACAGGCAGGGGCAGCGGGAGGGAGGCGGGAGGCAGGGAGCCCCCAAAGGCGCCACATCACAAAGACTTCTTTGTTCGCTGGGTCAGCAGAGGAGTGGGCTGGGGCCCAGCTCAGAGGAGGGGAGGCTGGGGAAGGGGAGTTCCTGAAGCCCAGTTGCCCAATGGGGAAGAGTTCACGGTTCCCGGGACAGTCTGAGTTGCAGAGAGAGCAGGTTCTTGTTGCAGGGAACCGTGGAGTTTGTCTGTTGGTTCATTCATTCATCATTCATTCAGTCATTCACGGACTCCCTCACTGGAGCAACTGGTGTGAATCGAATGCTTCCTGGGGGTGATGCACTGCGCTGTTCTAGAAGTCCAGAACAGAATGAACAGGCCAGTCCTTGCCCTCCTGGGGCTT
Organism: Martes martes; assembly: GCF_963455335.1. NCBI lineage: Eukaryota > Metazoa > Chordata > Mammalia > Carnivora > Mustelidae > Martes > Martes martes. Next base: position 178,719,208 of record NC_137891.1, on the reverse strand, counting down.
ACAGTCCATGGGGCCGTGGCCCTTGGTGTAGACACAACTACACCAAGTGTCTCAGCTTTTATTTAACGGAATTGACCAAAATTCAGTTCTGCGGTGGTCCCCCCAGTCACATGCCAAGTGCTCAAGAGCCACACGGGCCTCCCTTTTCGGACAGCACAGACGTAAACAGGATGTTTGCATTGTTATAGAAGTTCTGGACAGGGCGGGTCCAGAGTGGGCAATGTTCCTCTTCGGGTGGGACCAAGGACTGGTCATAGGTGACAAGGAATCGGGGAGGGAGGGTCCTTCCGTGTTTCTTCCTCACGCTGTCCTTCCAGTGGTGCCAAGGAGAAAGCCTCAGGCTGATGATATCATGTCTTTAATGCCCTCTGTCACGTGCTGATCTGCGTTTCCAACAAAAAAGGGTGTGGGGCAACCAGTGAGCCCAAGGGAGTGAGAGTTGTAGTAAACCGAGTTTTGTTTTCATTGTAATTCTTGTAGTTACCCTCTGTTTAAGGCAAGGGAGGCTGGTTTGCCATTTGGGGCAGTGATTTAAATTCTTTCTCTCTTTTTAAAATGGCTTATTTAAGTAAAAAATGAGCCGAGTTAAAGAAAAATGTTAAGTACGCCACAGAGCAGGTGGCACAGGGATATGGCCAATCTGGGAAGGTGGCGGGTGTGAGTGCTTGCTGCAGAGAAACCCCAGTTCAGATGGAACGACACAGGCTTTGGAGGCAGATAGAGTAGGGTTCAAGTTTCAGCACCCCTGTGTGTGAGCTTGATGGCTCTGCCTCCGTAGCGTTCAGGTGCCAGCAGGAGCCACCAAGCTCAACTGGGGAGTCTGGGAGGGGGGCTTCTTAAGGGGACAGTTTGCAAGGGGCTTAGGGCGGGCCGCAGCAGATGGCGTCACCCTGGGCTCCGAGCAGTGCCTGCCTGCTCCCACCCATAGACCAGAGAGGGTCATGCAGAGAGAGCCTCAGGCACCTGACGGGGAGTGGGAAGGAAAAAACCCAACATTACCCTCTTGTGTTTGAACGTTTTGCTGGTGCTGACCATTGACCAAACCCAGGGGGAAGCCCATAGAGGGGGGTCTCCCAGGCACAGAGGGCGAGGAGAGTGAAGTGGAGTGCAAACAGCAGTGATCTAGCACCATCTCAGCTAAGCCTCAGTTTCCCCATCTATAAAATGGGGATGGTGCTACCTGCCCAGCAGAGTTGCTGTGAGTAGGGAAGGGACCACGTGGATTGCTTATTATATTCACGGCAACAGCAGTAATACAATGGCTACCCTTGTGTCCGGTCCTCAGCTGATGCTAGATTTTTCTGAACTGAGAAGTAGCCTATGAGCATGGGTGTTTGGAAAGGTAGAACTGGCTTTTCAGGGGCACATGAACTTGAAGCAGCAGGTAACTTTGGGTTCATGTGGCAGTTTGCAGAAAGGACCCGCCTGCACTCCCCGCTCACTGCTCGTGTTGACCTTTGCAATGTGTCATCTGCGCTCTAGACTGCTTGGTGGTCCCTCCCACCTCCCTGTCCCCCGGTGCATCTCGCTGATTGATTACCCCACCCCAGGGCACACGGATTCGTCATCCTCCAGTCTATTTTCCACCCGATTTCCCACGGAGAGGTTCTTTCTCCTTAGATCCATTTAGGTCATCTTTCCTGCCATGCCCACTGGCTCCTACCACGTGCCGGCTGGTCCACATCAGTCATGAACGGGCTGCAAGCTAGCCTCCTTCCAAGCGGAGAGGCAGGTGCTCTCCCACTGCTAGCCTCTCTCCCTGGAGGCTGCTTCCATCCTCACAGGTAGGGGAGAAGGGGGAGGGACGGGCGAGTAAGTTACCTCTTTGGACCGCCAGCTCTTTATCCTTCACCCGAAAGCTGAGAAACGCCACAGCCATTTTTAGTGGCGTCTTCTTGGCGTGGGGGTGGGAGACGGGTGGAAGACGGGGGGTGGTTCTCTAGAGGTCAAGGACTAGCCGGCTTCCAAGATGATAACTATTTCTTGGGAAAACTTCCCCCAACAGCCCCCTCATTTCACAGCTTCTCGGTTAACGGAGGTGACTTTCCTTAGGCCCCTCGATTTTCCTTTGTCTGGCCTTTTTTTTTCCCCCATCTACCTCGACTGTTCAAAATGACTTTGATGGGCGCTAATTCCGCCGGTTGAAATTCATGAGACGCTTTACACATTCGGTGCTTTGCTGAAATTGCTGTGACAAATACCAGTGGCAATTTCTTCCCTGGCTCATTCTGTAATGTGCTCCGGGCAAGACAGAGTGCCCTGCCCCTCGCCAACCTGCCATCTGGCGACACCGCCATCCTCCACCAGCCCTGTGACGTGCTGTGCCCCGGCGCAGGTGGGTCTTAGCCCCGCCTGCTGGCTCAGTGGCCGTGCCACCCTCCCGAGGGGGACCGGTTGTTCCCCAGGGATGAACATCCATTGGGAAGAACTTCACCAACGGCGTCATCAGATCTCTCTTCCCAAGTTGGCTGAAATGACATTCTTTTGTTCTGCCCCCTTCCAATCTACCTGACTGTCCCGATGGGCTTTGATGAGGACTTGCTGCCCAGTCAACTAGCGGCCGGGTCCTGCAGACTGGGGTTCTGTCCGTGCTGGCTGTGGGGTCTCCATCTTAGCCCCAAGGTGCCACTTCTGGCTTCTTGGGGTAAGATCCGGGGTCTCAGACGTAGCTTTTGTCACCCATGAGTCTTATCTCCCTGGGTGCTGGTGCCTTCTGGCTGGCCCGTTCTGAGCCGTTCCCTGTGGAGCTTGCCAGATTTCCGCTACCCCTTCATGGCATTTGTCCTACGTAGTTGTGTCCCATCCCTACTATTATTCACATCATCATTTTCTTAAAATCAAAGCTAAATTAATTTCCTCTTTGTTGACTTGTCTTGCGTAAAGACATCATGTATAGGTGTGTTCTACTGAGTATATTTTTTTCTTAATTCGTAGTAAGAGAACATGTAACTCTTTGAGTTTTTAAAAAAGCTTCCTCCTACCCCCTACCATCATCAAGAGCCACGATGGAAAACACCAGTGTGGTAGAAAGGGCACCAGCCTCAGACTTACCAGCCCCAGGTCCCGATTTCAACTCCTCCTTTAACTTGCTGGCTTACTGCCCCCCTCCGCTGAGTCTTAGGTCCCTAATACAAGGGAGTCAGTCTGGATGATTCCAGTTCTAAGATTCTGTGATGGGTAATACGACTGGAAAGGGGAATCTCATCTACGTCCAAAATGTCTCCTTTAAGACATGTTTGAATTACCCTGTAATTTCCACCTTTGGAAATTCCCTCCCGGGGATCCCTCCAATGGCTACTCATTTCCTTGGTGCACACATATGGCCTCAGCTCAGTTCCATCCCGAGGTCATTGCTCTGGGTGGGGCCCTGTGCTAAGGCTGACACAGCAGGGGTAAATAAGACCCAGTGCCTGCCTTCAAGGAGCTTGCAGTCTCCCGGGGCAGCTAGGCAGGCAGGCAGATAAACTGGGGTATGATATTGGAAATTCTAAAATTTAAATAGCTACCGAATCCTTGGAGGAATGCAGATAGGGAAATAATGAATCTGCCTGAGGTTTGGGGGAAAGTTATGTATCGCTTGAAGGGGTGACACATGACTGGGTCTTGAAGGATGCATAGGAGTTTGCCAGGCTAAGGAGGAGATGGAGAGATTTTTAGGAGAATGTAACAGTAGGGACAAAGACTCATAGGCTGGAAAGGGCTTGAATTATCTGGGAGTGTCTGGGAGACAGTGTTGGAGGGTATGTGTTGCAGGAAAGAAGCGAGGCTGGAGGTGACACAGGGGACAGACAGATCAAGTGCATTTGCTGGAGGTGGGTTGGTCTTGCAGCTGGGTAGATTTTCTAGGTCTGGACCCACAGGCCTGCTGGCATTCACAGAGGCCCTGGGGAGCCTGCTGGCCCCACCCTGGGAAGCAAGAATTTCTCTTTTCCCACTGAAGAGACCTCCCAGGGCCATTTGCCACATAGAGACGGGGGAAAAGGCTGTGCGGACAGGACTTCAGGGCTGGAAGCAGGGAGACATTTTCATCCAGGTTGGTCTCTTCAAAAGATGCCCCCTGCTGTGAACCTGGGCTCAGGCCCCTGGGACAGCACCTGGTTACAAAGCGGCCTCTCTCAGCTATGTGGATGCAGGGAAAGACTCCTGGGCTTGAAATCGACAGAGATGTAGGTCCAAGCTCTCTACCCGGACCTTCTGGACGTCCCCTGCAAAGTGGTGAGTGTTAACTACTCCCTGCACCAGCTTCCTAATAACCCCCTGGGAGGCGTGCGCTACTGGGATCCCCATTTTACCCTAGAAGAAACCAAAACACAGAGAGGTTAAGCCACTCACTCAGGGTCGCACAGCTACGAAGTGGCTGTGCTGTTTTGAATCCAGGATGTCTCACATTTTAACTGCTTTCTATGCTCTCTGGCAGAAATCCCTTTCTTCTGTGATCCCGGGACTTTCCAGACCTCCCATCTTGATCCTACACAGCTCTCCGGGGCTTAGGGACTCTAGCCGCAGCCGGAGCTGGGCCTGGGCTCCACGTCTGCACCGCAGTGGAACGCCACAGGCCCAGCGCCTCCCAGCGTCGGCAGTCATGGGGTGGCATCCAGCTCTGCTCTGTTGTTTCTGGCCTTGTTATTATTATTATTTCTTTCCAGCATGCTGCTAAAAGCCTCCCGCAGTGAGCACGCATCCCAGCTCTTTAAAATTTTAAGGGCTTTACTTAAACAATGTTATTTCCCTCGGAAAGGAGACAGAAGAGGCATATGTGATGGTTATATTTAGTGCAGTGTGTGGGTCTGAGCACACGAGTGTTCGGTGGGCCTGGAGGTGACTTGGGAGGTGTGTGGGTGTGTGTGTGTGTGTGTGTGTGTGTGGCAGTGGGGGGGGGGGGGTCGGCAGCTGGCCTCCGCCTCTCCTGTCTCCCAGAAAGCATAGCCTCACAGAAAGCCTATTGCGCAGTGTTCAGGGAACAGGAGGATGGATGCCACCTGCAGGGAGCTGCTGGGGAGCCATAAAGCTGGACAGAGAGCTCCATCCACCAGCCATCCTCCCCAGCACTAGAAGCACAGTGGTCCTAGCTGCCCTGGGGCCTTTGCACATGCTTTCCCCACCCCCTCTGCTGAAATGCACCTCCTTTGCACTGAGGCCCGTTCATTATTCAGATTTCACCTTGGACATCGCTTGATCCATTCATTTCACAAATACTTTCTGGGCACCGGCTATGTTCTCAGCACTCGGGGGCACGGATGCCCTTTGTGACTTGTGTCCATGCCCCCTGCACCCGGCACGGGTCCCGGGGCTGAGCAGGCTTTAGCACGTGTTTCTGGAGCTGATGGAAGCCCGCACAGATGCTGTGGGATCTGGAGAGAGGATACGGTTGCCCTCCAGGAGCTGGTAGCCTTGTTGGAATTCATACCAGAGACACCGTGAAATGGGAGCGAGCGTGTGAGGCCTGGCAGAGCTGTACTGGTTCGCTACAGGAGGGAAGAACTCATTCCTGCCTTCTTATCCATCTGACAACTTGGGTCCTTACTCTGTTCCGGGCAGGGTGTGAGGCACTGGGGGTGGAGGGGAGGCTAGAGAAAGGCAGAGCCCAACCCCGCCCTCCTGGTGCTTCGCTTCCACAGTGCACGATTGGCACATGCATGAGTAGGAATTTTCACAGACAGGCGGGGGGAGTGATAACCACGGTGAGGAAGGGCGAGGCCTGGACACGGGGATGACCACGTGCAGAGGTGCATGGGGGTCAGGCTGGGCCCAGTGACCAGATACCTCCTACGTCGCAGCCCCGTGCAGGCCCTAGGGCCTGCAAACACCCAAGGGCCCTAATCACTGACCGTGGGAAATGCTGGCAAGGAGCGCCAGCAGATGTTTGGCAGTGACTAGGGGAGGCCCACGATCTGCAGGGACCCACACTCAGGTTCTGGGAGAGGAGCTGGGCCTTAGAGGGGGGTCGGGGGGTGTTAGGTGGGAGTTGGCAGAGTCATGGTTTTCAAACTGGGTTCCTTGGAACCCCAGCATCCCACAGAGGTACCCCCAGCACCCCTTTGGGAGGCCAGAATGTGGGTCCATGTGAGAGTCAAAGGGGCCCTTGTCCCCAGATCAAGCCAGCGAGCCCTGCTTTGCCAGTTTTACAGACTGGGTTCTCTTTCTGCTCATGCTTTCCTTTGAATGGAGGAATGTGAAAATGAATGCTTTGGATGATGAAGGGGACCATCTGGGCTGGAGGAGGTTCTGGAGCTTTCCTGTTTAGGTGCAGCCCTCCTTTCACTCTATATGTGGGGAAACTGAGGCCAAATGTGCAAGTGACTGACCCCAGGTCACCAGCAGGAGGAGGCCATCCCTGGGAGAAAAGCCTCATGACTTGTGCCTGTCCAAGCTTGGAAAGGAGGCCTGGGGCAAGTCCACTCTATCCTGGACAGGAGGCCTGGGGCTACTGTCCCCAGCGGGTGCCTGCCCCTCCCCCAGCCCAGCGTCAGAATGGACCCCTATGAACTGTTCTCCTTTGCCAGCCCAACTGGACTGCCTGTCCCACCCTCGTGGGGGCCGGGAATGAGATGAAATATTTTATGATCCCACGCTTCGTTATGTTTTATTAAAAGTGCCCGTGCTGGCTTCCGCTGGTACATCTGCCAGGCCCGGTCCTGGGGCTTCCTCTCCCTCCCCGCCCCCACCCCTTGCTGTCAAGAGGAGGCAGACAGCTGCTGCCCCATCCCCCAACCCTTCCCGCACAGAGCAGGGCCCCAGCCCGGATGTCAGGTGTCCAGGAGATAAAGGGGAATCCTGCAGGTGAGGACAGATTGGGGGATTTAGAGCCATAATCCTGTGTGTTCACACATCCCTAACCCCATCTGGTCCTGCTGCTACCCCTGGAGGGGACAGGCGCAAAGAGGGGGAGGGGCAAGTCCAAAGTCACGCAGCACGTGTGATGCACCTGGGCCTGCATTCCTGACCCTCCCCGTGTGCCTTGTGTGAATCTAAGATCAGTTCGACGTCCCTCCCCAGGATGGTCATGTCCTATTCACCGGTGACCACTGGAAATGGCTTGCGCTCAGCAGGCTGCCAGTTTCGATCTGGGTGCCGGCAGGAAAACCCTTGCGTCCAGGTATTTCCGGCAGAGAAGCAGCACCCGTGTGCCTCCTGGTGCGAGGCGCTCTACCATATCGGGGGCAGCTGGCGTGTTAAGGCATGGCCCGCCTGAATCAGACTGGCAGCCGAGTCCCCCGCTAGATGTGTCACCTGGGGCAAGGCATGTGACTGCTCTGAGCCTCCATTTCTCTTCTGTAAAGTGGGAGTGACGATATCTATGTTGTTGGGGAGATCTGACACCTAACAGACATTTCATACACAGTGGCAGTGGTTTTGAATGGGCTCCCCCACTACCCGTGAGAAGGTATTTAATCAGCTTTTCATTCAAGGAAAGTGGGAAGTGATCATCTTATTATTATTGGCTAATACTAATGGAGAAGGTGTTATTCATTTATTAAGGACTTACTGATTGCCTACTCTATACCTAAGGACATGGTACAGCACAAACCAATCAGAGCCTTGGGCTCATGGGGCTGACATCCTGGTGGGCAACGCAGAAATGAACAGACAGTCAAATCACCTAACCGGACAAATATGGCACCATACTGAGAAGAAGGCCACAGGGTGGTGGGATAGGGCAGGGCTTGGGGACAGAGTGGCTTCTCTAGACTGGGTGGTCAAGGACGGCTTCTTGGAGGAGGTGCCTTTGGAGCTGAAAAGGAAGAAGAGAAGCAGGTCCTACAAGTATGTGTTTGACTCCTCCTGACGGCATCTTCTCTGGGCCCTGCTCCCTGGTGCCTGGCATCAGCCACCTGCATTCCCGGGTGCCAGTGCTGTAAAAACGGCTGGGCCACGGCCGCACCCACTTCTGCCTGGGGCTGAGGCCCAGTGAACCAGGAGGCAGGGGACTGCGTTAGGCACCTTCCTGACCTTGTTCTCATTGAGCTCTTGCCCACGTAACAGGTGGATCTGTGGCTTGCTCCCTTTTGCGGGTAAGGAGCCTGAGAGCCCAGGAAACTCTCACAGCTGGTTCGAGGAGGGTCTGTCTCGGTCTGTCCCTCCTGAGTTAGCCTTCCTCGTGTGCTCGATGGCTGTGTACACCTGTGAGTCTAGCGGATGCTGAGGAGTTGGAAGCCTACTCCTCTCCTCCTACTCCCCTGGGGCCCCTGGGCGCCTCTGGGCTGGGGCTGAAGCCCAAGCCAGGGGACTCGAGTGGGCTAGGAGGCCAGGGAGCCTGGAGTATTGATGGCCCTCAAAGCTGGCAGGTGTCAGGAGGCAAAAAGGTATTAATTAGCAGTTATTCCCTGGCAGTGAGGAGATGGATAGAGATTAAGGTGGCGGCCCGAGCATCCGTTTTGTAGCAGCCGAAAAGCAACAGTAAATCAGGGCTATGAATCGATACTGTAAGAGGGAGATATGTTTTAATCTTATTAGCAAGGCGGGAGAATTCCTCACTTGTGAGGCTGGATTGGAAGTAGGGAGTGAAGTGACGGGGGGGCTTGGACCTTCTGGGGAGGGGACGAGCACCAGGATGAAGAACTCTGACCCCTCTTGGGAAAAGTCAGGGTGGGAAGGTGGCTCTGAGTCAGCAGAGGGGGTGGCCTGCCTTCTTTCTGAGGGTCTTTGCCACAGCCCTGCACCCTTACCACCCCTTCCCGTGAATGGAGGGCTCCGGGTTGGGCATTAGTTCAATTGCTGGGCATGGATGGGACTCTGACTCTGGCGCTCGGCCCAGCCACATCCACGTGGTGGGCAAGGCTCTGAGGCCTCCAGAGTGGGGAAGGACAGGGTGGGACGGTGATCTGGGGAGCAGCCCCCACAGCAGGCACGGAATGCATGGCCTTTGGTCCTCCTGATGACAGACACCAGGGTGGGTGCTCTGGCCCTGTGCACCGAGGGAAACAGGTGCAGGCGAAGATGTCGTCTGCTCAGGCATGGCCGGGCTGGGATTTAACCCCATATCTGGGTGGCCAGAGCCTGAGTCCTTTCCACTGGAGCACCAGACCACCCCCAGGAAAAGCAGGGGAAAGATCCATGAGGTCCAGCCTCTAAGTGGGATGAGGGGCTTATATTCGGGACACTTTCTTTCTCCTCCTCTCCCAGGGTCAGTTCCTCTCTGCACACTGGGACAGGAAGTGCCTGTGGGAGGGAGCCTGGGATGCAGAGCACAAGGCGGAAAAAAAAAAACCAGAGCAGTCAGGATGCCTCCTAGCACCTGCTTTCTGTTCCAACCAGGGCAAATGACATTTACTATCTCTGGGCCTCGGTTTCCCCATGAGATCTTGGAGGGCCTTGTTAGCTAGAACATTCTCAGACTGTATTTTTCTCTCCTTAAATGATCAGTTGCCTACTATGTGACGTAATCATCATCCCTGGGTGCAAGCATTATTAGTCCCATTTTACAGTTACATGAACAGAGGGGCTCAGAGAGGGTTGGTTGCTTGCCCAGGGTTACCCAGCTAGTGAGTGTGTGTGTGTGCATATGTGTGTGTGTGTGTATGGATTTTGGGTAGCCAGCTGCTGTCTCTGCCTCATTTACTTATCTGCCTCCCTCACTCCATGAAGTCATTAAGAGTGGAGTTCCGGTTTGCCTTACTAATTTCTGCAACACAGAATTCTGTGAGCACAGAATATGCCTTTGTTAAATATTTGGATTGATGGATGGTTGGATGGATGGGTTGATGGATGGGTGGATGGATGGATGGGGGGGTGGATACATGGATGGATGAAATGATAATTTGTGAACCAAATCACACTGGTGTGATCTGTGACTAGGGAACCCAAATGTTTTTGGTTAGTCCTGTGGACATTCCTGCCTTGTCCATGGTGACATTCCCATTTCTTAGCATGGTAGGTGGCACATGGTTTTCAGTTGAATGGAATTCTTAGAAATCCTCTGGAAAGATCAGTATTTGAATGTAGACCGAGCCTTGGAAGCCTCAGCAGGCAGGCAGAGGGATGGCCAAGAAGACCTGGGTGTGTGCTAACTTCCGAAATTGGGAAATGACTACAGAATTTTCCCCCATCTGTCGATTCTGGGCCCTGGCTGCCTCTTGGGGCTACAAGAAAGGAGATTTTGCAGATTTCCCCAGAGCGTCATTAGAAAGCGTCCTGCCCTCTCCTGAGTGGCCCGGGAGACCCCTGGCATTCTCCTCCCCATTCTTGTCCCTGGCGGAGTCTGGGCCTATGAAGCAGACAGAGAGGCTCTGAACAGGCCAAGGAAGGGCGGTGGGGAGTCCACTGAGACGGGGTAAAGTGCCTCCCTCTCTTCTTGCCAGGCCACTGAGAATTTGGCTTTAAATTTTTAACCTAAATAGAGTTATATTCATTCTCTCTCCCACTAGATGCAAAGCGCTTTTTTGGAGCAATTAAGGAAAAGCATAAATCAGTCCGTTTTTAAAAGCTCAGGCCGACTTTGTGGCTGGCTAAAATTAGTGTCTCCATAAAGGAGGAGGGGGGGAGGCATGAGCTGGATTTGGCTTCAAGACGTTCATTCACTGAGGCGGGGGGTGAAGCCAGGCTCCTGCCCTGTATCGGCCAGATGTCCAGGAGCCGCGCTGTCCAGCCCCACCTGACTTCTGCCAACCAGCACACCCTCTCTGTTCCAACCCCTGTCTCAGGCCTTTCCCGATCCTCTGGTATGGTGGGAGGAGAGTGGGGATGTAGAGTGACTGGGCTCAAACCCCAGCTTCACCACACACCCACTGTGTGGCCCTGGCAAGTTGCCTCACCTCTCTGAGCCCCCAGTTTCTGTGTCAGACAAATGCCACCTTCTTACCGTCAGGCCTCCCCTCTTCCACCCGACTCTGGATCCACACAGCTCAGAATACGAAGTATTCTCCTCCCATGAACCCCGCCTGGCTCTGTGATCACACTCGGTCAGCGTACTGGCTATCTGACCACAGCCCACTCCTTCGCTGGACTGGAAGCCCCCAGAGGGTCTCGTCTGCCTGCTCATCGCTGGCACATTGTAGATGTGCAGCCACTATTTTGTTTTGTTTTGTTAAGAAATCCATAAGGACCCCATGGACCCGCCACTTTACTTCTCGGGGCTTCACTTCCTAACTGTAAAATGAGAGTAAGAAACGTATTCTTTGCAAGTGAGTATTAAGTGTGATAAATCCTGTATCTGGGAGATCTTTATCAAGCTCTTATTACATCCTGGGCTTCGGGGAGGCAGCAGTTCAGTAAGACAGGTGTGGTCCTTCCCTTCAAGGACCTACAAACCTGGTGGGAGAAAAATGTGGTGTTCTAGCACCTTGGAGAGCACCCCCCCCCCCCCCCCCCACCGGCCCCACCACTTGCTTCTAGTTGAATAATGAACGGAGGAGTGGGTGAATGAGTGAACAAATGAATGAGAATTCTCTTCTTCTGTAGCTCCCCTGACTCCCACCCGTAGCGTTTCCCCTACACCTTATCTGGGGAGTTGCCTTTTGTGCTAACAGTTTAGACTTGATTCCATTCTGGCTGTGTTGCCCTGCTGTGGGTCTCATCCTCTCTGGGCCTCCTTTTCCCACCTGCAAGGTGGAATGGTGGGATGGTCGTCTCAAACTCCCTTTGACTTGGGAGGGATGTTCTGGTCCCTTGTAGACAGGACCTCAGAAGCTTCCAGGAGAGAAGTCCTATCACCTCCCACCTCGCTCCTGGTCTGGTTCTTCTGTGGGTCTGGCCTTGATGCTGGCTCATCTCTCAGGGGGAGGGTTAATTACTCACAGGCGCTATCTGCTCATCTCCCAGGTCTCTTATCAGGGACATAAGCGTTTAGGCAAACACATTAGGCCAGAGCAGGCCAGGCACATGGGAACCAGAGCTTTTTGACAAATATCTCTGGGCTTCTCTTGGCTGTGGAGGACGGATACAGATGCTGGACTGTGCTCCTCACTGGGCCCTGACCCACACCTGCAGGACTGACCCACAGGTCCTGAAAATTCCGGGCACCCGAATTCAGTCCTCCCCCAGGACCGTGTTCAGCAAGACTGAGCTCTGGGCTGGCGTTCTCCCCAGCAGCCCGCTCAGCGAGACAGACGCACTCTGACAGGGCCTTAGTCAATCACGGCGAGGCAGAGAAATCCTACATAGAGTTCCACGGCCATGCCTGGGAGATTAGGGGATTCTCTGCGATTTAGATTGATCAACAGATTTTTCTGGAAGAAAATGGGGCTGTCACTGGGCATATGCTGTCTCTGGGGCCTGGGCTCTAACTCTCACGAGCCCCAGCCCACCCACCCTCCCACCGGCCAATGAAGGGTCATGTCAGACTCCCTTCACAGGTGATGACTCGAGCCCCAAGGAAGCCAAGTGACTTCCTTTGGGGATCTGGGGAAGGAAGCTTACACTATCTGGGCTCCTCAGGGGACAGAGCCTGGGCCAGCTGCCTCCCTTACCTGCCTTCCCCCAGTGCTCACCTCACCCTGAGAGGTGGGTGCCATCATTACCCATCTCTATACTTGAGGCCTGGGAGAGAGTGCGAAGCCACGCCCTCCAGGTCCCACCGCGGGGGAGGGCAGCTCCATAGAGCCCACCTGGCTTGGGGGGTTAGGGGAACCTTCAGAGTCCCTCTTCTCTGTACCATACTACAAAGTCCACGGACAGGATACCCTCTGGGGAAACGGAGAAAGAATTCATAGCCGTGATACATTTGCCTGGATTTCTACCACGTACCAGGGATTTTCGCGTTCTTATCATCTGGTGATCTCGCCACGACCCTTTGAGGTAAGCAATATAGGTGTTTATTTAACAAATACTTATGTAGTGCTTACTGTGTGCCGGGCTTTCTTCTAAACACTTTATAAATATTCATGTGTTTAACCTGCGTTATAAACTCCACGAGTTAAATTCTGTTATATTCCGCATTTTATAAATGAGGGACCTGAGGCACAGAGAGGGGAAGGGACAGATTCAAAGCCACACAGATAGTGAGTGACGGAGCTGGGATTTCATCTCCAGCAGTCCTGGCTCCTGGCTCTGCCCCCTTATGCCGAGGTCTTCTTGTCCTCAGACTTTCGGGTTGGGAAGGAGCTCAGAGTGGGGTGGGCAGAGGGAAAAGTGGCAGGGCCCAGCCTTGAATGACGCCGACCTGGGGATGGGATCTGCGGGCCATCCCTGTGCCCCCTGCCCCAGGTCCCCCGGGTCCCCAGCATGGAGGATGTTCTTTGTCTCGAAGCAAAGTTGGTGGGCTTGGATTCATTTCAGGGAAGCGTTCTTCTGTCCCAGGGTCGAGGCTGAAGGGAACAGGGCCCTAAGTGACAGACGGGAGCCCTAAGCGACAGGCACGGGCGCAGCGGGGATTAGCAGAGCTGGAGGCTGTGCCTGAGTCCCACACGCGGTCTATGGAATCAGCGAGCTTTAAGACCCTTATCTCACCGAGGAAATCTAATAATCCCTTGCGGGACATGTGGCCTCTCTTTCTTCTGTTCCTCATCTTTGTCCTGCTGTTTATCTCACTCAGTCCCTTGAAGGCCTGGGAAGGAAGTGGGAATAAAGGTGGTATGTATGACTCAGGTCTTCGGTGCTGGGAGCTGTATGTAGCATTTGCTTTGGGTGTTCCCATCAATGCAGAGCCTGAGACAAGGATTTGGGTGCAGGTTGTTTACTGGGGAGGGACCCCAGGAAGCACCAGCAGGGAGGAAAGGAGTGAGGCAGAAGAAGGAAGGAAAACGGTCCAAGGTATAGCCAGACTGCCTGGAAGGCAATGCAGGACGTCCCTCAGGATCACCCTCCCCAGCTGGGGCATTTGTCCAGCCGTCCGTCCCCTTCCCTCACTGAATGTACGTCTCTTTGGAGGCTTTGCTGCCCTGGTCTACGCATGTGGGCCCAGGACATCCACAGTGGTGTCTCCTCTGCAGTGGGGTGGGGGACTCTCAGGACGCCAGCCCTGCGTCTGCTTTCTCACCCCATTAATTGTGTTCCTGCCGCCACCACCACTGTGAGCTGAGCACCTGCTCTGAGCCAGGCTCCTGCTAAAGGCTTTCCCTGAATTATGGCACTTAAAATCCCCTTTCTGTGGACTTGACTGTCCTTCTGCAAGTCAGGAAACTGAGGCACAGCATCTGTGAGAGAGTAATATTCAGACCCAGACATTCCCTCATCAAGCCCTTGATAAGCACCTGCTCGCTGTGTGCCCAGTCCTGGCGGGAACGGCAAAACCCACATCCATAACCGTGTCCTCGGCATCTCTCCAGGCCACGGAGGCTGTATTTTCCAGATTCTCCGGGATGGTCCCTGTTGCAAGTATTTTTTTTTTTTTTTGTCCTTTTCAATACGGATAGTTTGTGACATACATAATCAAATGCATGCAAATGTTTAAACCTTTGTAAGACTTTTTGCATGAATAAATACGCTCTTCCCTTCCCACCGGGGAAGCCATGTCTAACAGGAAATTCTAGTCGGGGCTGGGAAAATGAGCCCGCTGAACCGAAGGGAAGGGAACCTGTTTCAGCCTCAGAACCTTGGCCTCTGGGGCAGCCCTGTCTGGACCTCACCGATTGAGGTCCTTGGGCTTTCCCAGCACCTTCCCTAGGGCCTGGAACATCTCGAGGCTCCTCTTTCCTTCTAGGAAGTCTTGGCCTTCTGTGTTTCTTGGCCTCTTTCTTGTCTGTCTTCATCGTTCACATACTCCTCTGCCCTCCTGCCGGGAGTACACCACCGTTGGGCAGCGTGGCTCTGTGGTCAGGATCACAGGCTCTGAGTTTGACCCCACAAGCACGTGTGCTGGCTTGTGACCTGGCACTGGTCACTGGCATGCTCTGGGCCTCAGTTTCCTCCTCTGTGAGGCGGGGCTCCCTCCCGGGGAGCCAGCGTCTGCTCACTGTGACCCTCTGCCTGGGAGTGGCAGCCCCCCACCCTGTCTGGGCACAGGGCAAGCCAGATGTACAGAGAGCTAGTGTCCCCAAAAGCAGCCCTCAAGCCAGGGTGGACAGGAAGGGGTAGGATGGATGCCGCGGGTCCTTGCTCTGAGTTGTACACTCGGGGCGCACCTTCTGCACCGGCTCCTGGAGATTCCCGGTGGGATGGAGCTCCAGCCGCACACAGTGGCTGGGGACTGGCGTGATGACACACTCACTGTTGCCTGCTTTCTCAGGCTCATGTTTCCTGGGTCACCTCTCAAGGAAGCCACCTGCACCAAGACTGTTTCCTGAGTCTATATCTGGGGGACCTCAAACCAAGCCATCGCTGTACCTACCTTTGGGGCAACCGTGGGGATTTTGTGAGTCTTTGTAAAGCACAGAACAGAGCGTGTGTGTGTGCACGTGCCTTCGGGCAAACACTTCTGTAATGAGGACTCCGCTTCCGCAAACGCATCACACGCTCACTGTCTCTAGGCCTTGAGTCCTGCTGTTCCCCTGCCTGCCCTGCCTTCCCCTTCCTCTTCCCCTGGCTCATGCCAAGATGTCCTTCGGGATTCAGTTCAGAAGTCACCTCTTCTTAGAAGGCTTCCTTGACCACCCTTTGCACTTGGCTGGTGAGAGGTTCCCTACTCCATATGCCCATAGACTTTCTTCCTTCCCGGCATTTACACCCAAGATTATAATCCTCTCCCCGTCTGTTCCCTGAAGCCGGAGACCATGTATCCTTGCTCTGTGGTTCTTTGGGGAAAGACAGAGCGTGTGTGTGTGTGTGTGTGTGTGTGTGTGTGTGTGTGTGTGTTGAACATCCCCCTGCTCCTCGCAGTCCTGGACACGAATCTGCACACACAAGGCACCCAACAGGTGTGGAGCGATGGGGGCTTACAGACCACATGGGAAGGACTCTGAACCCTCAGCTCCTTTCCCCTACTTTCTGCCTCCTCCTCACCCCCTCCTGGGGGCACCTCGTGGTGCAGGATCCTGGGGCAATGGGAGTTCGAAGCAAGATGAGCACCCAAGACGATGAGACTTGGCTTTGGAGAGGAAAGGTTAAAGGACCTTAAGGCCAGGGTCTTCTCTGGTGAGGAGACCAGGAAAAGAGACAGACAGAGATAGAGACAGAGAAAGAGGGAGACAGGAGCTGAAAGCTTTGAGGCCTGCTTTGTTTCCGTTCTATTTATTATGATGATAACAATGGTTATTTAATGAGTAGGATGCTGAGCCAAAGTTTTCCCCATCTGCCAATGATTAAAAAAAGAGAGAGAGAGAGGATACAAGTTGGTTTTAAAGCAAGAGATATTGCAGCTAGACACCAAGAGGAACTTCCTACTCTCTGAGTGGGATTGGCTGTCATCAGGTCCTCAGCAGGCAGGCAGCAGAATGGTGGCCTCAGCCAAAAGAGAGCCTGGAACAAGGAACCCTGGGGGTGGTATAACAGCCTGAGGGCTGAGAGAGAGGAGGGAAGGAGGCTTGTGCACAGATGTGTGGGGCACTGCGGCTCTCCGCCAGCTGCTGTGGCCACAAGGGGCTCGAGAGCAAGGGGCCTGGAGACCGAGTGCCCTGATCTACTGCCAGCCTGCTGGAGGACTGGGCCTCAGTTTCTTTATTTGTAAAGTGGGGACATGTCCCCAGCCAACTTCGCCAGCAGTGTCCTAAGTTACTGGATGGAAATATGCTTTACACGATCTAAAACACTGTCAAGATTTAAAAAACAAACAAAAAACCCAGCCAAACAAATACCAGCAGAGCGAGGAGAGGACACGCAGGAGAGAAACGAGGGACTGTTTCTCATTCTGTCCCAGGGACCGGTGGCAAGGGGACGCCCTTCCATGAGCAGCTGCTCCACACCTCGCACTTCACCTGTAAGGACTTTGTGAGCCCTCACAACAGCCTGGTGGGAGGCAGTGTCTCCATTTCACCGATGAGAATGCTGAGGCCCAGAGAAGTCAGTTCACTTACCCAAAGTCACACAGCAGCAAGTGGTAGTGTAAGGATTAGCACTTGGGCCTCTCTGAGTCAAAGCCTGAGCTTGTTCCCTTCTGCCATATTATCAGAACTGGGATGGTCACATGTCCCATGCTTGTCTGATGACCTGATGGCCCTGCCTTATGCCCAAAATAAAAGATAAGAGAGCAAGGCCAAGAGATCGTCCCAGGACTTTAGGCCCTCCCCGGCCCTCCTTGGAAAGCCCTGCACAGACTCCTTTGCCACCTGGAAGGGAGCATCAGGCCCAATCTGGGACTTCATCCCCCACCCACCCAGGGCTCGGCTGAGGAGAAGCAGGGCTCTGAGCCCAAGTGATGAGACCCAGGCGCTGCAGCCAATCCTGGCTGCCCGGCCAGGCGGAAGGGTATGATAATTGCTCTGTCGGCAGTGGAGCCTTGTTTGCATATATGCAAATCGGGGGGCTTATTAGCTGTTCTCCCAGATGGGTCAGTTCAGGCCTGGGCCTGACCCCTGCATGGCCTGGTTTGAAGGCTTCACTAGCCAGTGGGACAAATGCCCAGCCAGATGGAGGACTCAGCAGGCAGGGGTGGCCCGTGGCCTTGGCAGCTGAAGGATCCAATCAGGACCTGAGTGTTTTGCTGGGGGAACCGGAGGCTGTGATCTAATGTTTCTCTGGCTGTCCCAATCCGGGGGACCCCAGAATATCCCAGGGCTTTCTCCTCCCAGGCACGGGATTCATGAAGCTGCCCTTGGCCCTGCGTGTGCCTGGTTGGGGCAGATGCCCGGCGTCTAGCTGCGAGGGCTGTCACAGACCAGCGGGCATCTGCAGAGGACCCTGGGCCTGCGTCCTTGAGCCCAGCCAGGCAGCTGCTCGGAGGCAGAGTCGTTGAACCTCATCACCCCTCTGGCCGGTGGGGCTCAGGGTACAATGCTTCAGGTCTGCCATCCAGCATCCTCCACCAGGCCCTCAGGCGGGGTCCCTCATCACCCACCTGGATGACCACGACAGTCCCAGCCCTGGTCTCCTGCCTCCACTCCTCCCCGAGACTGCCTCTTCCTCCATGCAACCCAGCTGATCTTTTCAAATCACAAGTTGGATCCCTCTCCTCCCCGCTTAAAACTTCCCATGGCTCCCCAGTGCCCCGGCATCAAGTCTAAACCCCTGACCTCGCCTGTACCCCTTACGCGGGTGTCCAGTCCCTGCTCTCCTGCTCAGTGTCCAGCACCCTCCTCTTCTGCACCACGAATCCCTTGGGAGGGTGGACAGGGAGCTGGTCTTGGTAGCTGCCCTAACCTGAAAGCCTGGCAGGGCGGGGTTGGACTTCCAGGGGCCAGAGGAATCACCTTCTCAGGGAGGTCTTCCTGGATGCTCTCTGGGCCTTTCCCTCTTTCTGGATTTCGAGTCCCAGCCAATGCAGATAACCCAGCGGGCCCGTGCCTTCATTTCTGTGTCTCTATTCAAGATATCCAAGATCTCTTTTCTGGGTGAGGGTCTTCTCTGTTAGATCGGGAGTTCTCAAATGGTAGAGGACTTGTGTCTCCTCCATCAGGTGTGGGACCTCTCCAGGGAGGACTGTGTCTCCCCCATCAGACTAAGGCCTGTGATGGCAGGGGCTCTGTCGCCCACATCAGAGTGGGAGCCCCCCTGAAGGTAGAGTCAGCGCTTCTGTAGCTAAACCACATTTCAGTCTAAAAGCAATGTGAATGTCCGTTCTGTTTCCGTCCCACGGTGTTTTCACGTGGCTGTCTCTGGGAAGACCCGTGCAGAGGAAGAAGCACTGAATTTGAGGGGGGGTCACTGTCCCCCACCCCAGGGCCGGTGCCACAGCCTTTCCCTGGGACGGGGCACTCTCTCCAGAAATCTGACTTGAGTGGGGAAGGCTGGGGCCCCCAGATCCTTTGCAAGCCCCCCCTCCTGTGCTCTGTGTAGGGAGTCCAGGGCCCTCGCACCTCCTGTACCCCCTCCAGCCAGGCCCGGCCCAGATGTGGGGCTGTTCCCTGTTTCCTCCCTGCTCAAGCTGCCTGTGACTGCCGCAGTGGACTTGACTCCACTCCCCGTCCCTGAGGGCGTGGGACCCACCTTTCCCTGCATACCCAGTCCCTGCTTCTGTTCAACCCTGACCTAGTCTAGCCTGGGTCTGGAACCTTCTGGAAGCATCTAGGTCCAGTCCCCCATACCCTTGAAGACAGCGCCAGGTAGTTCTAGGTGACCAGAGTCACGAGTCTGACCAGAGAAGACTCCATAGCCTCTCAGACTGCCCAAAAAGAATGCCCGGGACCGTCTGAAGTGTACGCCCCTCACCCCATCTGAGGATTGCCTGCTGTAACCCCCTCCCCCACCCCAGGCCAGCAAGGAACCTGGACAGAGAGGGACAAAGGCTGTGCTAGGAGGGGAAGGATGCTGGGTTCTGTAGGGGCTCTTTTTCTGCATGACCTTGAGTAAGACATGTTAACTCTCCATGCCTCAGTTTCCCCCTCTTTCACGCTACAGAATCATGTTGAGAAAAAATGAGATGCTCGAATAGGGGCCCCAGTGATGGGTTATTACCGTGAGTGAATCATGGGTGCCTCAGAAAACATTCTTTCCTGCTGTTTTGGATTATCTGACTTTTAAAAATCACCCTTTTTTTTCCAATTACAAACGTAATACCCGAAAGCTGGAAATAATTTGGAGCATTTAGAAAGGCACAAAAAAGAAAATCCCAGTACTCAGAGATGACCGCTGTTAACTCCGCGGTGATTATCCTGCCAACCATTTCTGTGCATGGAGAAGCAGACTTTGGGGGGCAAAATAGAAAAGAATTTATGTGAATTTTTCTTTTAAGTTATCACTGGAATGGTTTCTGTGGCTAGATGGCACCTCTCAGCCTTTGTTCCCTGACCCTTGTGTGAGTGTCTGAAAGCCACCCATTACCCTGTTTTTGCCACCAATTTCCTCGATTCATACTCCCTATAAACCACCATGGGGAACTTTATAGACCCACAAAGGCATTCAAAGTTAATGGCGAAACCAACCATGTGAAAACTCTGCCGTAAAACCCGCCTCCCTCCCTCCCCAGCGCCTGAGTGCCCCTGCCCCTCCCGGGCCCCTGGAGGCCACCCGTTCCCGGATGCCCCAGCAGGTCCCAGGCCTTGGGACAGGGACGGAGTCAGGGAGACAGTCCTGGGGGTGACCTTCCCTCCACCAGGACACGGCGTGCACACACACTCTTGCCAGCACAACACAGAAGCAATAAATATTGGGGCTGTAATTTATGTAGATGTTTTGGAGTCCAAAGAGAGGGGTTGGGAGGACCTAATGAAATGACATCCCTCATGTCGGCTTCTCAGGGCAGGAGTGGAGCAGGTTCATGATGTACAGGGGCACTGCTAGCCTGAGGACGGAGGTTAGATAAATCCAAGTGCGGGCTGCCCTTGGGCTCCTCTGCTGAGGTCAAGGCTCTGTCAGGGGATGGAGCCCAGAACTAGGAAGGACCCCTGCCACTCCTTTATTTGTACCTTCAGCAAGCACCCATGGGCTGTATTCTATCTCTGGCCCCAGCCCACTGGGGGAACAGAGGCACAGAAGCCCGACTTAGTCTTTGGGTGGAGGTTCGTGTGACTTCTGCTAGGGCGGTGGACAAAGCATGAACTTGGCCCCGAACCTGGCATTGCTGTGTGACCATGGGCCGTTGCCCACCTTCTCTGATCCTGTTTAGATACCCATCTAACAGAGAAAACAAGAGTATTGAAGGAGTGAGAGTACAACTGAGAGATACCGGGCCGGAGGGCCGCGGGGGGGGGGGGGGCGGGCGGGGGGTGTGTATGATAAATGGCAGGTCCTCCCCACCCTCCATGCTTTCCCGATTTCGGGTAAACTGTGAGGGAGGGCAGATCCCTGGCCACAGACGCCTCAGACATCTCCGACGGCCTGGTTCGGCAGCCCCGGGCCCAGCAGGCTTCCATCAGTTTGAGGACCGCCCATTGAGGACCGCCCATTCGTCTTTTCAGACAAAGAGGCAGGTGGGGCAGCTCAGACTTGCTTTGCACCTCTGAATGACTCAGCCAGTGACCTTGGTTGGGTCCTCCTGGGAGCTTGGCTCCGAGGCAGGGGAGGGTTGTGACAAGGAAGAACCAGGCTGCTTCACCTGCCAGCCCAGCCACACCCCTGCCACACCCCCACAGCTTCAGGGTAGAAGTCCCGCTTTGGGGCCAGGCAGGGGTGGATGTCTGAGCTAGAGGACCATTCCGGTCACCCTCGTTTGATGGGCAAGGGAGCTGGAACTGGTTTCTGGCCAAGGTCAGAGCCACTGAGGGTCCCAAGTGGGACCAGAATCAGGCCCAACATCCCTGCCAGCCACCCCCAAGCCCCCTTCCCCCCTTCTCTGTTCAGAGCTCTTAAATCTGTGTCTTATCTTGATGGATCCTCACACCAAACTCTGTAAGGGGCCAGATAATACTATCCCTAATTCATAAATGAGGAAATGGAGGCTCAGAGAGGTTAGGTAACATACTCAAGGTCACACAGCGGATTAATGGCAGAGTCAGAAATAAAATGTGTCTCCTAACAGGTACCCAAAACAACAGCAACAAAAAAAGCAGTCACCCTCTCTTCCTCTCATTTTCCAAGTCCAGCCTAAGAACAAGTTCAGGCGGCTCTTCCCCCAGCACATCCCGAGTCTGGCTGCTTTTCTGCCCTGTCCCTGGCACCCCTGGTCCAGCCACCACGAGCCTGCCCCTGCCTGCCACGGCCTCCCAGGTGGTCTCTGTGGCTGCCTCCCCTCGCCCTCCTGTGCTCAGCTCCTCTCCGTGTCCAGAGAGATGTTATTAAAATGTAAATCAGGTCCGATTGCTTCCAGGCTTAAAACCCTCCACGGTTTGTCATTGTACTTGAAGCCAAATCCCACTCCTTACCCTGCCTCCTCCAGCGGTGGCCTCCCTCTCTGACCTCCCCTCGTCTCTCTCTTGCTGCACCTTGCCTCTGTTCTGGGCACTCCAGCCTCCAGCTCTCCTCTCCACGGGGCAGGAGATGTCCAGCCTGCGGGCCTTTGGACTTGGAACTTTCCTCTGCTAGGATCACTCTTCGCAGGATCTTCCCACAGCTGCCGCCTTCCCTTTCTGCGATGTAAATGAAAAGGCCTAGGAGATGCCCTCCCCGGCCACCCCCATCGAAATGCTGTCTCTCTCTCTCCCACTTTCTCCCTCTGTGAACACATCTGAGCCATCCTTTAGGGCACTTTTTGCTATCTTTCATATTTTTGCCCAGTCATGTGTTGGCTTGCGCTTCATCTGATGCCCCGCTAGAATTTATTCCTTTTGAAGATTTTCTCCCTCTTACATACTGAGACTGTTCTAGGAATTTATACGCGTGACTCCTTTAAATTCACAACTCTGCGAGAGAGGTACTATTATTATATCCATTTTACAGATGAGGACACTGAAGCCCAGAGAGGTTAAGTAATTTGCCCAAGGCCACACAGCTGGTTGGTGGTCAATGTGGAATTTGCACCCAGGCCTTCTACCTCTAGAATCCAGGCTCTGGCCACACCCCAGAGCGTAAGCTGCGCCAGGACAAGGGGGCTAGGTTTTTCATGTTCCCCTCTGCACGCCTGGTGCCTGGCGCAAGGTCGGTCTGGCACAGAGAAGGCACACGGTAGAGGTTTGTCGTGGGAAGGAGTGCAGGCCACAGTGAGTGAGAGGTCTCCTATTACAGCTTATCGCATTGCTTAGAAGTGGGGAAATAAAATAAAAAGTGGAAAAAACAAACCTGTATAATTTAGAGAATGAATGTTTTATTCTTGAGCGAATGAGGTGGTTTCTTGTCAAGTACCAAGTCCCCTGTCTGCCCCCACGCAAACAAGTTAATGGTTTATACCCATTAAAAAAGGCAGGAGCATAAACCCAGTACTTGAACTAAGTGTCTGTGACCTCTGACAGCATCGACAAGACAAGCTCACCATCCCGGGACCCATGACGGGCTGAA
Organism: Martes martes; assembly: GCF_963455335.1. Classification (NCBI taxonomy): domain Eukaryota; kingdom Metazoa; phylum Chordata; class Mammalia; order Carnivora; family Mustelidae; genus Martes; species Martes martes. The sequence continues at coordinate 178,696,435 of NC_137891.1, read as the reverse complement.
CGCATGGAGAGGGTTCAGGGCTCCGTGTTCTCGGAAGGACCCCTGCAGCTCACCTCCCCTGAACCAACAGGCCAGGTGCATGTGCATCCATGAGCCTGGCCTCTGTCCCCAGTCCCCACTGGTCACAGCCCCTGCTGGTCAGTGCTGAGAGGACCAGCAAGCCCGTGGGCGAGGCGTGTGGCTACAGCAGGGAGCGTATGGTGTTCGGCGGAGGCCACTGGGGCTGGGACAGTCCCTAAAGCCTCAGGGTGAGGGACAGATTTGAGCAGGCCTTGCAAGGTGGGGATGGCACGCACAAAGGGAGGGGGTGGGTGTTCTGGCACGGTCCAGAGGCTCAGACTCATTGCTGTGCTAATCATTAGTGTCAATACCGTGAATGCTTGCGAATCATGGAGCTAATGTTGCTAATAATAAGGGGTGATATATCCTGCCTCCCCCATCCTGGCTGGATGCCCAGAGATGGACCTGTTTCCCCAGCATCACTCAGCGACATAACTGATCCACGCACCATGGGCTCTCGGCGGAGGCCAGCGCCCCCACCCCCAACCTGCCGTGGTGATGTGGGCAGGTCATGCAAATCACAGGTATCTTTCTAAGGGTTCTGCCAAGTAGGACCCTGGCGAACCCATCTCTCCACCCTGGCTCCGTCATCTAGCTGTGTGACCTTGGGTAAGTCACACCCCGCTTCTGTTCCTCATCTCATCTGTAAAATGGGCATTACAATGCCCATAGCAATTCACATGTTCGTTTGTGTACTCAGTAGGAAGAATGTAGGCTCTGGAACAGGGTTGATCTGGGGTAGAACCCGCTGTTGCCACTCAATCTGAATGTGGGTCTCTTGGAGGCTCAGTTTCTTCACCTGGAAAATAGGGATAATAACTACCTTGGAGGAGGTGGGGAAGATTAGAGATAGTGCGTATATGACACCTGGTGCTGGGTAGGATGGGAATCTCAAGACACTTAAGGTGGCTTAAAGCCGGGTTTCGGCTGGGCACCAGTCCCTGTGCCCAGCCCTGGAGACACCTGTCGCAGAATGCTGTTTTAGTCCCAGGTGCTGGAGGCTGTGCGGTCGGGGACAGGAATGCTGGCCTCCTTGAAGAGTTGCTTGTGGGGCTGGGTGGGGGGACAGGTGCCTAAGTACTTAGTTGGGGACCAGGCCATCTACAAATAATTGGGCCTTCCCTCCTCCCTGGACCCTCCCTGGGCTCTAAATTGATTTCTTAGCACTTTCCTGGGGGGCCGGCGGTGGGGGAGGGGCTGAAACCCCTGGATTCAGAGCAGTGTCTGCCAGGTAATCTAGTTACCCCATCCAGGCCCCCCACACCTTCCCTGGAACAAGTGCCACCTTGACATGGTCCTGCCAAGTAGGGTTACGATGCCAGTGCATTCTGGACCCTTCGAAATGGAGAGTGTGTCGGCTGAGGCAGGAGAGACCTGCCCTCAAAGGCTCCTGGTTCCTTCTAACACATCAGCCTCCCCACCTCGTGCCTTCCGGGGACAAAGCTGGGGCAGTGCCCTGTCCAGTTTACACCAGAGAAGGCCAAGGTTCGGGCAGGGCAGGTGACCCGAGCAATAATAGGGCCAGGTGGGGAGGGATGAGACTCAGCGCCGTGGGTCACTGGGACTTCTGGGGCCTTTGCCTGTGCTGTGCAATTTTTTTCCCTTCCCTGAGATCTCTGTTCTCGTGTTCTGTCCTCCGAGAGCCCTTCACTGACGGCTTGTCATTGTCAGATTAATTAACGCAAGCTGCTGTAATAAATAATTCCAAACTCTCCATGACCTAACTTGATGAAAGTGTATTTCTTGCTCGGGCAAAGTCAAAGAATATTTATGCCTATATTTACTCGGAGGTTCCCCTGGGTGACTCACCTCAACACAGTGGTTCATGGGTCCCAGGCTCCTTCATCGTGTGTCTCTGTCACTCCCCCAGGCCACCTGGGGCCCCCCACCTGCTGCAGAGTGAGAAGAAAGAAGAATACAGAAAGGATCTCAACTGGTCTTTCGGGGGACCAGATCCAGAGACGCCAGCATCACTTACCGCCACATCCCAGTGGTCAAAACAGGTCATATGGCCAAGCCCCGCGTCCACAGGGAGGGGAGGTCATTTCACGCCAGGCCGGGGAGGGGAGTGAATATTTGCTGACCAGTAAGTCACACTGTTGAGTGGCAGAGCGCTTCACGGGATGTCTGGGGCCAGGCCTGGATGTGACAGGTGACACAGGACCTCCTTCCAGTGACCGTAACTGACTTATGGGCTCTCCTTAACTTCAGGGCAGCGGGGGGAATACTCCTGTCTGGATATTGGTGAAACCAACAGTTTCTGTCCCGTGACCTAATCAAGGATAGCCTGATAGTGTTTCCTACCACAAGGGTGGCCACTGAATTTGTCATTCAAATTGGATAATTTTAGGGGTAAAAGGATCACTAATGGTTATCCACTGGACACAGGACTGCTCCAGATTGGCCCAGCCACCCCGGGATGTGTGGTCACCCGCCTCGTCTCCGTCCATCCCTGTGACCCGCTTTATCATTCTTGTTTCTGTGTGACGTTTACCACTCATGTCCCCGCTCACTGTTCTGTTACCTGTCTTCCCCACGAGGATATAAGGTTGGTGGGGGGCAGGGATTCTTCTTTGTACCTTACCATCTCCTCGGTGCCCAGGACTGGCCCTGGCACATGACAGGTGCTCAGGACATGCTTGTTGAATGAATGAATGAATGAATGAGTGAATGAATTTACTCCGTTGCCCGAGTGAGCTGCTTGGCCTCTTTGAGTCATTTCCAGCTTTGGCGAGCAGGGCCAAGCCTCTGTACCCTTGCAGGGTGGAGGAGAGGTCTGAGTGCCGTCTGGCTGGAAGGAGCTCGGCAGGTAGGCAGGGGCCCGGCAGACAGCGTTGCTGGCCAGCACTGCTATTCCTCATAACGCAGACTTCAGACCTGGCTCCCATCGCCATGTATTTTGGCCTTTGGTGCACAGGGGACATGGGGGTCCTGCCCTGCTCCTGAGGCCTCCCCTCACAGACTACCATGGACAGCTCCCAAGGCCCTTGGCTGGGAGCCCTCCAGGGGGCCTCCTTGCCCTGGCTGGGTTCCTGTGACTCACGCGGTAGGAGCTGTGCGCACCTGCACAGCCCCCTCAGCCTCTCAGAGCCTCAGTGTTGTGGACTAGGGACCCGAAGAGCTGCCCTACAGGGCAAAGGGGAGAACTACAGAGATCCTTCAGTGGCAAGAACCCAGCACAGCCCCCGCCGCAGGCTAGGGGTCACAGCGCAGGATGGGCGTGTGTTGCCGGCTCTGGGGTTCCTGTGTGAGAGCCCCTGAGGGGTTCTGTGGGCTCTGTGGCACCACAGGGGAAGGGGCATGTGGGCATGTGTTCGTCCTGTTCCCTGCTGGCTTGGAAAGGTGGCCGGGAGAGACGTGGGGACCGCCCCCGGGTGCTGCTCTGGCCTGGGCACAGACCATGTCACCGTTATAATGGTTTTGTTCCCTCAAACCGGCCATCCCTGCACCATCTGTGGATAGCTGTTCTGGACCTCAGAAGGCCTGCACCCACGGCATGCAGAAGGGGCCTGGTCGGAGGGGTGGGGTGGGCTCTGTGGGGCACCAGCCACCCCGGCCCAGTCCCCCGCCTGGAGCTGGACACTCTCCTCGCTCAGCCAAGCCCTGGTGACCGGGCTCATCTCAGGGAGGAAAGAGCAGGGTTTGGCTACCAAGAAGATGGCTGCAGTCACGCACGGGGCCCACGAGGCGGGCGGGATGGGGGAGGGTTTCTTCTGAGTCAGGTGCCAAACGGGTCTTCTTTAATCCCCATCGCCTTGTGTCTGGTCCTCCTTTCACAGATGAGGCAGTCGCGGAAGGTCAGGAAGGTGGTGAAGCAGGGATGGCGAGGGGGTGGTGGCCGGTGGAGTGGGGCTGGGGCTCGAGTTCTGGCTCCCGTCACCCCACATGGCGTCTGCGGGACCCACCACTGTTTACCCAGAGAGCCAGGGCTTTATCGCCTTTCATCGACTGCTGAGGGGTCAGGAGCCCCCATATAGCAACAGGCCTGCATGTTCATTGAGCGGATGGGCAAGCAGAGGCCCAGAGCAGGGCAGGGTGGTGGTGGTGTGGTGTGCTGAGTTAGCTACAGGTGTGGCATCAGTTCCCAGGTCCAGCACCTTCCACCCACTGTCCCCACCCGCTGTCTCTGTTAGTTATATTCATACCTTGAGGCAGAGCACACATTCCCCATTTCGCCACAGTCCCCACCACTCCCTAATGCCTCCACGCAGACTGATTCTCCTATTTGTATCTCCTGCCTGAGACCGTCTGTATTTGCCTCCGGCCTGGGCTCTCCTTCCAGGGGACTCTGGTGGCATCTGACCTTCTACTCTTCTCCTTTCTCTAAGCACAGCATTGCCCCCTCAAGCCTGGCAGCCCCAGCTTCTACTTTACACTTTTGCTCAAACCTTCCTCCTCCCATACAGAAACCTTCCCGTTTAAAGCCGCATGCCCTCAGCTGCCTCAGATTCTGCTCGGCAATGGAGGAAAGCGTTGGGAGAGCCGCTAGTGGCCATACAGGCTTCTATTCCCTGACCTTAGTGCCTGGACCGGGGTCGGCCCTGTAACTCCCTGACTCTGTGCTGGGTCCTGCCCTGAGAGAGTGCACATGCATTCCTGACTGTGATGCAGGTAGTGCTGAGAATGCTTCCCTTTTAGGGATGCCGAAGTCAGAGCAGAGAGAGGGACGCTGTCCCCAGGGAGGGCCAGCCATGAGGGGCTGGTGGTGGCAGGGGCTGGGCACCTGGAGATCTCACTCATGCCCCTTGCCGGTCCCCACTGAGGCTGAGAGAGCCACGGGATCAGGACTGCTAGATTCACTCCTTCTCCAGGCAGCCCTCCAGGATCTTTGCAGATTCTAACCAGCCTCAAGGGTCTCTAGAGTTCCTCTTCTAGGGAAGGAAAAGTAAAAGAGAGAGGAAAGATGGGACAGGAGAGGAGGGAGAGAAGAGAGGACAGGGGAGGGAAGAGAATGAACTTGGGCTACATGAGGCAATCCCATTTTCTCTGGGCCTAAATGGCTTAGCTCATGTTGATACTGGCTAGAAAGCATCCCTCCTTAACCCCTCCTTATGTCCTCCAAGTTCTAGCCCAGAGGCCACTGCTCTGCCTCCCTGCTCCCCTACCCTCTGCTCCCTGCTCCCACGGTACTTTGTATGTGCCTGGATTTCATTTCTTACCTTTGTCATCTGTGCTCTTGCCTGCCCCCAACTGTGACCCCCGGACGACAGAGCTGACCCTTTACCCCAGTGCTTAACACTGTGTGCAGCACAGAGAGACCCTCACCCATGCCTGGGAGTTGCCCCAGGAGTGACCCAAGTTTCAGTCCCGACTCTGCCACATTGGGGCCCTGTGGCCTTGGAAGGGCCATTAGCCTCTCAAGGCCTCTGCTCCTTCGTCTGCGAAATGGAAATAACAATACCAATGTGCTCTCTAGGGTTGCCATGGGAATCAGAATCTGGCATCTGTGTACAGTGAGCTGGGTACGTATTAAGGACTCATCCCGAAGTAGCTATCGCCCAGATAGAGAGCGGGCCTGACTCCGGCTGGCTCGCCCACGCACTTCAAGGACAATGTTGCCAAGCCCCCAGAGGGGGAGGGCACAGGGCTTGTGGGGCCCGGGGTTTCCAAAGAGCTGGGGCACCTCATGGAAGGACTTAGCTCCCTGCCAAAAACCGGGGTCCAGGGACATCACAGCACCCCTGAGATCAAGCCTGGGGGCCGATGGTGAGCCCACGTGATGCTCCCCCGCATGGGGCAGGGGTGGTGGAGGAGGGTCAGCCCGTGCAGGGCTATAACCTTGGGGGAGCCCTGCTCCCCACCCCCTCGGGGAGGAAAGGGGAAGCTAATAACTGCTCGGTCAGGGAGGCTGGAAGCTTAATTGATTAATGTTGGTTCATGTTTTGACGGGCCCAGATGCAGTGCTGGCGAAAGGTGAAGTATTAATACATATAATATATAATTATGATGTACCACCGGCCTGGCAGCCTGTGTAAATAGTTACCCAGCTGGGAACTAATCCGGGTAAGTGGGCCGGGGCTGCTGGCGGGCCCCTCTGGACACAGCAGGCCAGCTGCTGCCCTGTCGGGAGGAGCGGGACTCTGCCTGGCCTCGGGCACCCCCGGGGACCATTCTGCCTGGGTGGGAAGAAAGGTCATTTCTTTCTCATCGACCTTTGAGAGGCAGCAGCCGGGGCTGGAGGAGGCCCGGGGTGGTCTGGACGCTCACTGACGGCTAAGCGCTGCTCACACGTGATCCCACCTCGTGCCCTTTCAAGGGCAGGTTCTCCTCTCTCCTTTGCGCGTAAGGAAACCAATTCAGAGAGTGTGAGTGACTTGCTTAAGGATGCACAGCCAGTGGGAGGCAGAGCTGGGATTTAAGTCCAGGCCCACTTGGCTTCAAGCCCAGGGGCTAGTCCTTGGGGAAAGGCAAGAGCAAAGCCACCTGCCACTCCCCCCACCACCCCGGGGTTCCCCATAATGAGGATGCTGAAGGAGGTCTCCAGCATTCTGGGTCTTTCTCCCATTAATAATAAAGTAAACGTCGAGGGGCGCCTGGGTGGCTCAGTGGGTTAAAGCCTCTGCCTTCAGCTCAGGTCATGATCCCAGGGTCCTGGGATCGAGCCCTGCATCGGGCTCTCTGCTCAGCAGGGAGCCTGCTTCCTCCCCTCTCTCTGTCTGCCTCTCTGCCTAATTGTGATCTCTGTCTGTCAAATAAGTAAATAAAATCTTTTAAAAAAATAATAAAGTAAACGTTGAGAGCCTGGGGCTCATAAGGAGCGTGGAAGAAGACCCCACACCATCGCGGTCTCCCTTTCCAGTCAACGGCCTGGTTTTCCTCTCTGAGTCTGCGTAGCCAGGGAAGCATGGCTTGGCCCGGGAGGCCACAGTGATATGAGGTGCCACGGGTATGCGGAGGGGGTGGGGAGGACTGAGGCCTTGGAGTCAGGGGCCCCTGGGGATGACATTCCCATTCAAAAAGCCTTGCCTGGCTACCCGCTGTGCCCTCCCAGACCAGAACTCCTCTGCCTTCTCTGCTCCCCGTCTCAGGATGTTCTGGGGCGAGGATGGTGCTCGCCTGGTGTTGGGAGCTCCAGCGCGGTCTCCCTGCCTGTCTGCTGGCTTGGGCAGAGCAGGACCCCGGTTGTGGTGCCCCCCTGCATGGTGAGCTCAGGCAAGTCCTGGTTCCCGAAGTCCTTCCGGTGCGGGCCCCCGAGCTGGACACTCCCCAGGCACGGGATCTGTGGGGCCTCCCTGGCCCCTTCCCCTCCCTGTGTGCGCCTTGGCCTCCTGCCCCTCTCGGCCAGGCCTGCTACACACTCACCTTCAGTGACGCGGGCGAGCCTGGCGGGCCCTGCTTCCTCCCGGGCCGCGGCTGCTAATGGGAAGCTAAGTGCCTATTTTACAGATGAGCAAAGTGCGGTTAAGAGAGGATAAGTAACTTTGCTGGGGCCCCGTATTTGGTTTGTCTGCCTCAAAACACTGATTTTTCCCCCCAGATTGCCTCTTAATGGACGAATCTTCCAGGGGTAGAACTATTTCCCCTCTCGGACTCCGGGCCCCCTAGGCGGAGGGCTGGGTCTCCACCAGAGAGTAGTAGGCCTTTGCTCAGGGGGGAATTAGACCGCAAGCTTCCTGGGGGCAGAGACTGCGCAGGCCCCATCCGCCTGGGACGCTCCAAAGTTAGGACCTTGTCTTCCTGGCCAAACCAGGAGTATCCTAGTGTGGGGTCTTTCTTTCCCCATCGGAGTGGGATTTTTCTTGGGCCAAGCACGGTGCCTCCTCCACCTGCCCCAGAGCTCCCAGGTGGCAGAGGGAAGTCAGAAGTCCCTCAGTGTCCCCGCCCGTGACATCTCACCCACTCCACCCCAACCCCAGGACCCCCTGCCTGTGGCTTCCACAACCCCACCTGTGTCCCGCCCATGACTCTCCCTCGGCCCAAGCAGAGGCTGCCAGCAGGCCACCAAAGCCACAGAGCATCCTTGGACATTAATTAGTGTTGCCAGTGGTTAAGTGTTTCTCCCCGTTTATGCAGATCAGCGAGGTAAGAGGCATATAATGAAGTGTTTGTGGTTTAATACTGTGCGGTAGGAATGAAGATGAATTTTAATTACTGGCTCCTAATTGGATGGACGGCTTGTTAATAGTCGTCTGATGGGCTGTCTGAGCTGGTCCTGCCCACCCACCCAGGCCCAGGGGTCTGCCATCCCATGGCAGGGCGGCGCAGCCAGCCGGTGCCTCTGGGAGCCTTCCTGACTGTCCTTGCTCGGGGGTCATGCCGGCCATCCCTCTGTCTTTGCCTTTGGAATTTTTGCGGAAGCTTGTGATCTCTCCCTCTCTCTACCTCTCTTTGCCTTTTGCTGGGCCCTGGGGCTTGAGCTCAGACCCCCACTGTGCACTTACTTATGGGGAGACCGTGGGCAAGACATCTCCCCTCTCTGAGCCTCGGCTAAGTGCTAAAGCATATGGATGAGGGGCAGTGGGAAATCTGCAGGTGTGTGTGGTTAGAAGAGATGTCTCAGAAAAGTGGGGATCCCAAGGACACACAGATCAGGAGACGTGGAGAGGGCAGCCGAGGGGCGGTCTGGAAGAGAGGGAAGTGTGGGGTGTTTGAGCGCATTGGGATTGGGTGCTACCCGAGTGGGGGTGCTGGTGCTGGTGCTTGGACCTGGTTGAGGGTCCCTGCCCCGGGTTTCTTGTAGAACTCTGGTTGAATGGCCTCTCTGTCCCCTGCCACCTGCATCGTAGCGTCGGTCACACGGAGCCATCACTGAACATTTAGCAGGTGCCACCCCTGGCCAACTGTGAGCTCCACGGGCCACTCTGTTCACCCAGCAGCCCCGTGTCCGGCGTGGCTCTGGGACCCTCTGCTTGTCCAAGGCGAATTTGTCTGAGGAAAGACTGGTCAGCAAGTGGGTCCAGGTTGAGGCTGCATCTCTCTGCTGAAGGTGCTCCTAGACGGGGTGCCCCTTGGAATCGTGGGAAGGCAGGCACTAGGGAACCATGGAAGACTCAACAGGGAGCTGGTGAAATACTGTGTTGTGGCATCTTTATGGGTTCCCTCTGCCTCCTCTCTCCCTTCCCTCCCCTTTGAACAGCTGAATCCTGACATGATTCCAGGTCTCCAGAACACAAGTTCAGAAGCACTTACGGGTCCTCCAGGATGGATCAGGTGTGAGACGTGAGGAGGGCAGGGCTTGGGGGAGAAGAAAGCTCTTCTTAGCGGGAATTCCACTGAACTGGCTTGAGACGTGTTATCAACAAGTAGAAAAGTTGCAGCCTAGGTTCGTGTAAGACAAGCAGCCGTCTCCTTGGAAGAACACGTTGGAGTTTGAGCCTAGCTGTGAGACTTAACCAGCTCTATAGTCTTTCTGAGCCTCAATAGACCGATCTGTAAAATGGGCTAAACCTACTTTACAGGGTATATTGAAAGAATAAATGACATGAAGTCTTTCAAACACTTAGGACATAATACGTGATCAACAAATGATAGGTGTTGTTCTTAGATCTCACACAGCAGAGAGAGACAGAGAGAGAGAGATTGGGGTCAGGTGGCCGTTCCTGGCAGCTGACCTAATTGGCCAGCTGGGAGGTGACCCTGACCTCCTGCGCTCCCTGCACCCAGGTGGACCCCAGGAAGGGATCATGCTCCTCCTCCTGCCGCTGCCCTCCTTTCTCCACCCACAAGCCTCGGGCCCCCCCGCCCAGCCCCGAGAGGGAGAGATAACCAGCGTTTATTGCCCACCTTCTGTGTGCAGCAGGCCATCTCGTGGGTACTGCCTTCTCGTGGGTACTGCCTTCAGCCCAGTGCCACAGATGAGGAAACAGGCATTGCGTCTGAGATCACGAAGCTGGGGTGCCCGCCGAGGCCCGCCGACTCCAGCACCGTGCTCTCTCTGCTGGGCCTGCGGACACCTACTTGATTGCCAGAAGTGCGCCCCAGCCGTCACAGCCTGCATTCCTGGGGCTTATCGAGCAGACGCCAAGGCTGCTGCTCACATTGCAAACACTCGTTCCAGATGTCCCACCAGTGACAGGAGAACAAACGAGGCTGAGCCCTCAGGAGTCCCCTGGCTGAGAGGCCTGCCAGGGTTTTTAAAGGATAGGAAAAGCCATGAAACGGGCATTAGAAAAAAAAAACCATTTGCTTGACAGGAAAGCAGATGCCAGACAGATGTGCTCCCCACTGCCGCCGCAGCCGTCTAATGTGGTGGGAACAGGCTCTGTCATTGCGAAAAGGGGCCAAATATTGATCAAGCATTCACTGCCAGAGGCACAGTGATAGGACCTAAGGCACAGACACTTCAGGACCCAGCAGGTGAAGCAGGCCTGGGTTTCAGTCCCAGCTCCCCCTCTAAGTGCTGTGTGACCTTGGGTATGTCACTTAACCTCTCTGAACCTTGATTTTCTCAGCTGCAGAAGAGTCACCATACCCATCTTATAGCGTTTATTAATATATAATAGGGCATAGCATCAGTCCCGATATATTGTAGGTACTCAGTAAATGTTCTTTCCCTTCCCCGTATGATAGAAGCTTTACCAGTCTAAGGATACGAAACCTACCAGTGTTGGCCCTACAGATCATACTGATGGAAGGAACAATGACACAGAGTGAGATCCTGAGGCAGGTTGGCTACATCCCAGAGGAGGCTTTGCACTCGGGGTAGCCAAGGCAGGGAAGGTGGGGGCTTGGGAAGACCCTGGTTGGTGTCCCACCAGAGGAGGGGCCGGTAGGGGTCGTCACTGGAAGGCCAGTGGAAGGGGGTCATGCAAGAAGTGGACATGGGACGGTTAGATGAGATCCGTGGTCACTCTAGGGTGACGCGGGAACTGAAGAGGTCTGTCTCTGTGGGGCCTGGGGGCATCACAGCAAGGGCCAGGTGCTGCCCCAGTCCAGGGCCAGAAGGCCTGAGCTCCCAGCTTGGTTCTGCTGACTTTGGCCAAGACTGCTTTACTTCTCCAAGGCTATTTCCTAAACTGTAAAATGAGGATCATACTACTACTTACCTTGTAGGGTTGTTGCAAAAAAAAATAAATACATAAAGGAGAAAAGAAGAGAAGAGTGCCAAGCAGGTGGTAAATGCTGTGAAAGCAGCGGTTATTAATGTGTTGCTGGTGTTGATGGCCCCCAGGGGCGGGAGGAGGTCTGGAGGAGGAGTTTCAAAGGGAATGAATGAGGATGAGGGCAGGGGGAGGAGCTGATGCAGGTGCAGTGTGGGAGGGTAGCTGGGTCTGGAAACCTGTATTTCCTTGGCAGTGGGGAGGAGATCCTTTCATGGGAACCGTGAACAAGTCTGTCCAGGTCAGGCACGTTGGCCTTGGTTTCCCCTATAGGAGGTAAGGCTCGTGAAACAAACCTGCACTTTGCATCCACTCGGGATTATGTTGAAGGCTGCACGTTGCCACCTTCCCTGCAGCCCCATTGGTGCAGCTGGGTGGGGCACTGTGCCCGCCCAACCCACCGTCCCTTTGGGGGGTGCAGAGAGGGGAAGGAACCCAAGCATTCACCAAGGTCTTATTTCACTTTGTCTCCTGAGGACAGTGGGGGAGGTGCTTCCTGCAATTAAGTGGGGAGATCTTAACTTTGGAACCCCAAATCTGGGGTCAGGACCTAACAGAGGAAGTTTTCTGTTTCCTGAAAATTCATTTATATGGAGAGGGAAGTACAGTGATAGCCCTTAATTATATCAAGTCCAGTTTACTTACTGATTTGGTAAATTGCTTTACTGAAAAAAAAAAAAGCAAAGAAAAGGAAGAGTGTGGAGTCCCCTGATGTGAAGACCCAGTGACGTCCCTTCCCTTCTTCCTTTCCTTTTCTTTGTTCGTTCATCTGGGTACTGCCAAATCACCATCTACAAGCTTGCATGCTTCGTACTCCCACCAGCCACACCGGAAAGTCCCTCTCTGTTCTCTCACAGTCTTAACAAAAGCGGTGTTAGCAGATCTTTAAAATCTGGTATAAAGTATGCAAGCTTGTAGATGGCGATTTGGCAGTATCCAGCTGAAATCCGTTCAAAGATGGCATCCCAGGGCGCCTGGGTGGCTCAGTGGGTTAAAGCCTCTGCCTTCGGCTCAGGTCATGATCCCGGAGTCCTGGGATCGAGCCCCGCATCGGGCTCTCTGCTCGGCAGGGAGTCTGCTTCCTCCTCTCTCTCTCTGCCTGCCTCTCTGCCTACTTGTGATCTCTGTCTGTCAAATAAATAAATAAAATCTTTAAAAAAAAAAAAAAAGATGGCATCCTGGTGCAGTTTGAATTGGTTATGAAGGGGTTAAGTTAAGCAACTTTTCATAGGTTTATGAGTCATCGGAATTTTTTTCTTGTGAATACCCGTCATATTCTTTGCCTATTTTTAATATCAGTTTGCTGGTCTTTTTCTTATTGATTTCTAGGAACTCTTTATATATAAAGGGTACTGTTTGTCATAAGAGACTGTATCGGTTTGCTCGGGCTGTCATGACAAAATACCACAGATGAGGTGGACTCAACAACAGAAATCTATTTTCTCACGGTTCTGGAGCCCAGAAGTCCAAGATCAAGGTGTCTTCATTTTTTGTTAACTCCTGAAGTCTCTGACCTCGGCTTATAGATGGCCACCTTCTCACTGGGTCTGTCCTCTGTGCATACACACCACTGGTGTCCCTTGTGTTTCCCAATTTCCTTTTCTTACAAGGACACCAGTCAGGTTGGATGAGGGCCCACCCTAACGACTCTACTGGAACTTAATCATGTCCTTAAAGGTCCTGTCTCCAAATATAGCCACAGTCTGGGACCCTGGAGGTAAGGGTTCCCCAAATATGAATTTTAGGGGGAACACTATTCAGCCCATAGCAGAGTCCTCCATATTTTTTTCTCATTTTGCCTTTTATTTATTTTTTTTAACCTTGTGTATTTTTCTTACTGTATCGTCAAGCCTCCTCAGTGCCTGAATTTGAGTATCTGAAATCAGGACTGATCCAGAAAAATGAGTGTTCTCTTTGCCTCGTTCTCCCAGTTTGCCCTCTGAGTGAGCTTGGGCCACGGGGAAGGGTGTGACAGGTTTGGGGGTCACTTTGACTTGGCCTGAAGTCCTGGTGCTTTACAGGCCGCAGGACGACCTTGGGCGAGTCACTCTTTCAGCGTCTCAGGATCTCACTTCTTATAAATGACGCTGTTAATAGCTCACTGGCAGAGCTGCCCAGAGGATAAAGTGAGATGATGTCTGTAAAGCGTGGAGCTCCGTGTCTGGCCCACAACAGAGGCTCGATGTGCTGCAGTTATTGTGATTTTCTTTATGGAGAACAGCCCGTGTTTACCAAGCATCCGGGATGTACAGGGCATGGGGCCGGGGAGTGTCCACGTGTTCACTCTCGGGGGGCCCCTGGTCTGGAGGGGCAGCTGGAACACATGGGCCGGACACCCACTGTTCTCCAAAGCTGAAATGGGGGAGGGAGGCAGGCAGGGGTGTGGTGCCTCAGATCTGAGTCCCTGCGGTGGGGGAGGGTTTCTGCAGGTGGGAGGGAGGTGCGAGGGGGAGGGTCCCCGATGCACCAGGGCAGGAGCAGGGATGGGGTCTCTTTCCACTTCAGAACGAAGGGAAGTGGCTGGGAGTGGGGGAGTCTGTAGGGGACCCAGACCCCCGCCTTCTCCTGAAGCAAGCCGAGCACATGAGTGCTTGATGGAGTTCGCTTGCTGAGTGAGCGGCCCCCCGGAGCAAGCAAACGTCCAACTTGTGCATCAGTGCTCTGCGTGTGGGTTGGGCGTCCCGGCTGTGGCTGAGCTCACACGCGGGAGCATACAGCCTGGCACGGACCCCTGAGCACCAGAGAAGAGTGAGTCGTAGCATGAGCAAGCAATGACCAAAGTCATCAGCAGGACGCGGGGGATTGGTCCAAGGGACCACGGTGGGTTGAGGCAGCTCGATGAGACGATGAGAAGGAAGGGACCCCGTGCATGGCACTTCGTCTCATCTAATGCTTGCTTGCACCCCGCAGAGTGGGTGTTATCGGTCTCTGTTGTGCCTCGGAGGAAATTTGACACCAAGGTGACCGCATTGCTGAAAGTCAAATTAGGGAACAGGCCAGGCAGCAGCAGCCGGGCTTAGAACCAGGGTGCCTGTGTTCTCTCCCTGCACCCCGGTGCTGGTTGGGGAAAGGATCTCAGATGGGGGTGACTGAAGGGACAGGGATCCTTATGTCGGGGTTTAGTGCTCCTGAACCATAACTGTCTGCCGTGCCCAACCCTCGCCTTTCCCACAGAGGGTGGATTTGGCTAAGCCAGTGCGGGGTTATAGTGCGTCCTCTGTGGCTCCTGTCTTACCAGAAAAGGACCCTTCCTGTCTGCCTGGAAGCTGGCTTTGGAACCTTCACCTTCATGACCTGGTGGGGAGGCACATGCTGGGCCTCACCTTTGCCCCTCACCCCCGCTGACCCGGAGGAGAGGAAGAGCCTGGCTTTCTCCATTCCCTGTGGCGGGAGGGGCTGGCTGGGCAGGAAACCCTTACTGGCCATAGGGTCCGGGTGCCACTCTGAATTACTCTGTTTGGCTGCAGATCCCTGGGCTGGGTCTTCTCCCACATTCCCTTGTTCTCCTGTGCCAGATTGGCCGAAACCTCCATCACTTCCATTATAGGAGCATCTGCTCTCCATTTAAAGATCACGTTCTTGGGAGGAGAGCCGGCAGCTCAGAACCGAGGACCAGAATGTCTCCCAGCGCTGGTGGAGACCTCGGGAGTCCAGAGGGCCCACCTGCTGCCTTTGGGATGAGGGCAGGGCGAAGAAGCAAGAAACCCCGTGAACTCCAAAGAGGGTCTCCGCTGCTCCTGCCAGAACCCCTGCCACGTCCCTCTGCCCGCCACGGAAGAGCATCTGGCCGTTAACTTATATATAATAACCCTTAAACACTGCCATTAAGTCACCTCTCATTCTTTTAAACTACCCAGGAAGGGAATTCAGGGTGATATATGGAGGCTTTTATGGCTGGTACTGGGCAGCTTAAGGACTTAGCAGCACGCTGAACACACACATTGTTGCATAAATAAGAATCGCTGTGATATCAGAGCATCACTCAACTGGGCATCTGGGCTTCTTAGTGGCACTGAACCCCTCCCTGTGCCCCGAGTCACGGCCACTTGGAGGAGCAACACAGAAGACAGGAATCGGCCCAGAACTAGACCACTGGGTCTCCATGATGCCATCCCAGCTGGATGCACCAGGACACCCCGTTCCTCTGTCTCCCCCTCCTTGTCCTCAATGACCCTTCGTGTTACGTGAGGGACAAGGGGTGGAAGAGAAAAGGCATTGCCTCTCTTGGGATTAACCTAGTATGCTGACCGCGTGTTATCACAACAGAGCCTCGCCTTTCCCCCAGAACCTGTTCCAGATCACCCAGCTCATCGGTGGCAAAGCTGGGATGTGAACCCCGCTTCTGTAACTTGCCTGGACGTGGTCTGTAAGAAACACGAGGCTCTTGGGCTGGAGCTGAGGTGGGGGCGGGTGCCAGTGGACAGCTCAAGGGCTCCCGGAGCCCGGGGGGCCGGGGGTTACAATAAGGGCAGGACCGGAGGCGGGAAGGGAGAGCTCAGAGCTTGTCAATGGTTTTGCCGCCGAGGGAACTGCTCACCCAGCAGGTGCATTCACATACGAGCAAATGGACAGTGTTAATATTTAATGAGCGATGCTGGCTGTGGGAGAGTTGCTGTTTACTCAGCCATTCTCTCTGACCTCCCTCTGCAGGCAGGCCCTGCATGCGGGCACATCCGCGGGCACGCCGAGCCCTGGGAGTGCCTGGCTGGGAGTGAGGTGCCGGGTGGAGGAAGACTAGAGAGCTGAGGTCCGGGCCCCAGTCTTGGGGACTTCTGTCTGCCCTGGAGCAGCTGAAGAACAAAGCCCTAACATTTCCTCCTTCTTGCTTTCCCGTAATCTTCTTGCAGTCCTCCCTCCAGCACCGTCCGAGATGCGGGGTCCCCTGGTTTTGCAGGGTCTCCTGCTCTTCCCCATGCACAAAGGCATCCCACGGGTTCAAGAGTTGATTCCATTTTCGTCGGAGGACCTCAGGGAAATCACCCGCCTCCTCTGCTATTGCCACCATCCTGAGGACGGTGGCACAGGTGTCCGCGTTAGCGTGTGTCTATGCTGATGGCTGGAACACCCCTGCGCCTGCACGGCGGCCCGGGGCAGGGAGTTCTCACAGAGCTGGTTACGTCTGATTGGCAAGTGGGGAAGATGAGCTTGTTGCCAGGGCGTATGCATTGCTGCTTGTCTGGCGGGGAGAGCCGGCTTTGCCAACCCCAGAGTACTGGGGAGGGAGGAAGAGGTTGCAGATGGGCTTCCTGGTGCTAGAGCGTTTGGGGCCCACAGTGTGGGTGCCTGCTGCTTATCTCTACAAGCTGTGTGCAGGGTGGCTGGGAGCGCGTGGCCCTAAGGCAGGAGTGGAGCAGGGTCTTTATGAGTGAGCGTGGGGGGTACTGTTCTCTGCACATGGGGCTGCGAGAGGTTCAACAGAGCAGCTGTGCCAGGAAGGCATCACGGCTAATGGCTAAGGGCATGCCTTGGGGCCACAGAGCTCTGTGCTCAAATGCAGGCTCCATCCCGAGCCTCAGCACTCAGCAGCCCCGAGCCCCACCCCCGCCATCTCGGGGAAGTGGTGGTGCTGATGCCATCACAGGAAAGGCACAGTTAGAGGACCCAGCGTGGGCAAAGACACCGCTGACCCTCCATGCCAAATCTGGGGACTTCTGCTCCCACCTGAACGGATGCAAGTGGAGGGCGGTGGGGGGGGGGGTGGCGAGGTGGGAGACAGAGGTTAGGAACTTAATGTCCAGCTGAGGAAGAGGGTCTTAGAAGTAAAAGGGAGCTAATGACCATTTCTGGGTAGGGATTCTAAGAAGACAGACTGGCGACTTACTAATGGCCAACCTTGAATCCTTGCTGGCTGGCCACAAAAGACCCATTTGGGACAAGACAGAAAAACACAGGGGTCAGGGTTCAGAGAGTCTGATTCAATCAGTCAAAATACCTATTAGGTATCGAATGTCTTCCAGTTGCTTGATTTTATTCTAGGTGCTGTGCTTTTTTTCTTTTTATTTAGCCTCACAACCCTCCTATGGGTTTAAGTACTATTAGTGTCTCTGTTTTACCGGGAAAGGGGGTGAGGGAGGGGGAAGTTATGGAAGCACAGAGAGGTCAAGTAATGTGCTCAGGGTTGCACAGCAGCATTTGTCAGAACAATTTGAACCCAGGCTGCCCGATTCCAGAATTCATGCTTCTCATCACACACAATCATGCTTTTTCATCCCGGCCATTACGCAGATTGGGGAAATTTTACTTTACCCGTCCCCCTTCCTAGGTGCTAACAGGCTGCAGATTTGGGACCCACTGGCATTGTCTACAAAGTGCCCTTGCATTCAGCAAGGGGAGATGTTAGAGCAGGTGGCGTTATAAGAAAGGGCTTTCTGGAGGAGGTGGACTTAAGGGGGGTCAGGCTGGCGTGGATGCAGGGAGGAAGGCATGCCAGGTGAGAGGTACGGCTTGGCAAAGCCAGGTGTGGGGAGACACGCAGGGCAGTGGGAGAGGCTGCATGTGGGAGTGCCTGGGAAAGTGAGGCCGGGTGCAGAGTAGATTCTGAAGGCTCGGGGGAAACTTCTGTGTATGTGTAGCATGCGGAGAAATGGGTGGGTCATGGGATTTCAAGTCCCTCTCTTCCCAGAACCTACTCAGACTCCATGAGAATGTGTCCATGGTAAAAAGACCAGCCCAGAATGGGTTTACCTGTTGCTTCACTTAGAAACGATTCTCTCCATAAAGACCCCTGGCCTCCCTCCTGTCAGTGGGCTGTGGAGGCATCGAGAGAGGAGGAACCAGGGCTCTCCCAGCAGCGTGGACAGGAAATGACTCTCCTCTCTGCTCCGGACCAGGGAGCACCTGATGGTCCCTGAAATCCCAGTGAGGGTAAAAATACTAACCGGGAAGTAATAGCCATGCCGAGGAAGTGGCTAGTGGAGCTGTAAGGGCCCAGTCCTCAGAGATGGAAAGTTCTAGTTCTGGTTCTGCCATACGGTAGCCATGTGGCCCTTTGCACTGACATCCTCTCTGAACCTCCCTTTCCCCTGCCGTAAAATGGGAACTCATGTCCCCTGCTAGGGTGAGCCGATGCCCACAGGCACTCAGTCAACAAAAGCCGTTCTTATTATTTCTTGCCACCAACGCTCTTGGTCACCTGCCAAACAACCATTCTCACTCTTTACTCTTTCTTTTTTTTAAAGGTTTTGTTTATTTACTTGACAGAGAGAGACACAGTGGGAGAGAGAGCGCGAGTGCTCGCACAAGCAGGAGGAGGGGCAGAGGGAGAGGGAGAAGCAGGTTTCCCACAGAGCAGGGCGTCTGGTGTGGGGCTCAATCCCAGGACCCTGGGATCATGACCTGAGCCAAAGGCAGAGGCTTAACGACTGAGCCACCTAGGCACTCCGTCTTTACTCTTTTCTAACAAGACTTTAATTTTGTTCAGGAATTCACCTTTCTCCATGTGGACATGGACTTCACCGAGGTACACCACCTCCAGCCCCAAGGGCTGAGTCCTGATTGGTCTCAGGCTCAGCCAATCTCAGCTGTCCCCATCTCTCTGCCAGGGTGGGTGGAGTCATAGGCACCTGACAGGGTTCTGGCCAATGAGAGGAAATCTGCAAGGGGGCTTCTAGGAAAAGCTTAGATCGATGACCTAACAAAAGGGCGCACATGGGAAGAAATGGTCCCTCTTCATTCCGAGACAGCCGTTGATGGCTGGAAGGGTTGCAGCCATCCTGTAACCATGAGGGGAGTTAGCCTAATGGGCTGAGGGGGACAGGGAAGGAAGCTAATGAGACCTGGGACCTCGATGAGGGCCTGGACTACTGAACTCGTCAGCCCCGGGAGTCCCCTCACTCAGGACTTCTTATGTGGGATCATATATTTGCGACATTGTTTCAGCCAAGTCAAGTGGTGGTTTCCTGTTATGGGAGCTGGAAGTATCCACCTGTTATCCTCACAATAATAACAACAGAATTGGCATCCCCCATTGCCTTAGTTAGCCTGGGCTGCTGTAACAAGACACTGGTTTTTCTCATAGTCTCCAGTTTCTGGAGAGGCTTTCTTCTGGACTAAGAGATGGCCACCCTCTCTCTGCACCCACACGCCCTCGCTTCTGTGGGCTCATGGGGGGAGACATGGCCTCCATGCTCTCATAAGGCCACCTGTCGTTTTGGATTAGGACCCAACCCTATGGCCTCACTTAACCTCAATTTTTTAATTACCTGCTAACAGCCCCATGGCCAAATACGTCACACTACAGATCAGGGCTTCCTTTGTATCAGTTCTGGGGGAACCCAATTCGGTCCATAGCAGTATTGTACACACAAGAACATTTAGGCACACAGAGGTGACGTGACTTATCCAAAGTCACACAGTTTGCGAGGGGATGGAGCTGGAATTTGAACATCTATCTGTCTGAATTCCAAGGTGTGTACCTTCTACAGTAGTCAGGTATCTCTGGGGAGCGTGTGTGTGTGTGTTTTGTGTGTGTGTGTGTGTTGTGTGTGATACGTTATATGTGTGTGTTGTGTGTCTGTTGTGTGTGCCTTGATTCCCAAGTCATCCCACTCTGAGATACATTGGGTTTATTAATTTTTCTCATTTTTAAAATCAGCTTCAGCTGAGGTATAATTTACCTACAAAAATCACCAGTTTTAATTGTCCAATTACAGGACTTTTGACAAATGTGTGCATTCATGCAAACACCGCCACAGTCAAGATACAGGGAAAAAAAATCCATTAGTCCCCAAAGTCCCCTCATGCCCCTCTGTCCCCACCCTGGGTCCAGGCAACCATTATTGGCTCCTGGTCACTGTTCTAGAATTGTCTATAAATAGAATCATGCAGTTTGTGTCTTGCGGGTCTGGCTTCTTTTCATTCAGCATAATGCTGAGATTTACTCAGGTGGTGGCAAGTATCAGTGGTTCGTTAC
The DNA here is from genome assembly GCF_963455335.1 of Martes martes. Lineage (NCBI taxonomy): Eukaryota > Metazoa > Chordata > Mammalia > Carnivora > Mustelidae > Martes > Martes martes. The sequence goes on along the minus strand of NC_137891.1, from coordinate 178,676,425 downwards.
TATTTATTGCTAAGTAGTATTCTGTGATAAGGAAAGACGGGCTCTCGGTTTATCTGAATATAAAAATAATGCCTCACCCACGTGGGTGCTCCAGGAAGCTCAGCCCCTTTGCTCTGTGGCTTCGCGTGTCCCTTTGAGGGGCGTGTGCCCGCAGGGGATGCAGGCAGCAGGCAGAAACGCCCGGGGCTGTGGGGTCTGTGCTGCTTTCCACCCCTGCCGCTGACGCTTCTCAGCAGCACTGCCCGCTGTCCTCCCCCCTCCCCCGCCGTGTCACCAGAGAGCCCCTGGGGCGCTGCAGAGAAGGAATTCCACACGTTCCCCAAATGCTCCTAGCCAGTGTTTAAGCATCTTCACAGATGGGCAGTTCTTCTTTTATCTGGTCCCAAACCTTCAGGCTTCATTACCGTCCTTCCTGCCGCGGGCAGGATGGGAGCTTTGAAATGAGGGGAGTGCCTGGGTCTGAAGGCACAGGGGAAGAGCTGATGAGACGACCCAGGAGTTCCTCCTCCCATCCCGGGTTGTACAGAAGCCGTTTTCCGGTAGAACAGATGCCCTGGGTACCCTGCCTCTCCCTCTCTCCTCACTTCAGAGCGCACCGCCCACCTCAGCTGCCGGCTCCTGCCTTTCCTTGCCATGGGGCTTCCCCACCTGGCAGAGCCCATTGTGCCCACCTGGTACCCTGCCACCTTTTCCCCTGGGGTGTGGTGACTCTGTCTCCCAGAGTTTGCCAGCGTTGGAGCCCTGGTCACCCCCAGCAGGAGCTGCCTGAAAACACACTCTGTCTGGCTTCCGCTGGGCCTGGACCGTGTTGCCAGGAAGAGCCTCCCAGAGAAATAACACACACTCAAATCCTTCCCTTGGTCTGCTTCTGGGCGCCCCCCCCCACCCCGCCCAGAGCCAAATGGTGCCATTTAGTGAGCCCTTCTGGTCTATTAGGCTTGGGACTAGATGCTTTCTGCATGCTTTTTATAAAAAAAATTATTTAAATTCAGTTAATTAACATGTAGTATATTATTAGTTTCAGAGGTAGAGGTCAGTGATCCATCAAGCTTATATACACCCAGTGCTCATTCTCTCATGTGCCCTCCTTCATGCCCATGCCCCAGTTACCCCAGCCTCCCCTCCAGCAACCTCAGTGTGTTTCCTATGATTAAGAGTCTCTTATGGTTTGTCTCCCTCTCTGACTTCGTCTTGTTTTATTTTTCCCTCCCTTCCCTTAGGCTTCTCTATTTTGTGTCTTAAATTTCACATGAGTGAGATCGTATGATATTGGTCTTTCCCTGATTGACTTATTTCACTCAGCATAATACTCTCTAGTTCCATCCATGTTGTTGCAAATGGTAAGAGTTCATTTTTTGATGCCTGAGTAGTATCGTGGTGTGTGTGTGTGTGTGTGTGTTCCACATCTTCTTTATCCATTCATCTGTCGATGGGCATCTGGACCCTTCCCACAGTTTGACGATTGCAGACATTGCTGCTATAAACATTCGGGTGCACGTGCCCCTTCGGATCACTACGTCTGTATCTTTAGGGTAGATATCCAGTAGTGCAATTGCTGGGTCATAGGGTAGCTCTATTTTCAACTTTTTGAGGAACCTCCATGCTGTTTTCCAGAGTGGCTGCACCAGCTTGCATTCCCACCAACAGTGTAGGAGGGTTCCCCTTTCTCCACATCCTTGCCTTGCCAATATCTGTTCTTTCCTGACATGTTTATCACCTGAGGATCAGTCCCCAGAGGTGGGACCCATCCTATGACTGTCATTTTGCAGATGACGAGGCCCAGAGAGGATGAGTAGCCTGTCCAAAGTCACACGGCCCATGGCCAAGCCAGGTTTTCACCTCCCAGCACTTACCCCACCCCTGAAACACGCTCAGATACCTGCATGACCCTCATCTGAAGTCTGGATAAGGCGCTCTGTCTCAGGAGTCCGAACGTCAGGATGTCACCCATGTACTGTGTAGCATTGAGCAAACCCCTTGCCTTTCTGGGCTCCGTTTCCCCGTTACAGTCTAGAGGATTGGATTGCTTCATGTAAATACACCCTTCTAACTCTGGCATTTTAGTAAAATCTAAGGTCAAAGAAGGTGATTTTAGGACAAATAACAGGCCATCCATTTCACCCAGTGGGAAGTAAATATGTAGAGTTAGCCCCAGTAGATGGGGAAGGCAAAGAGAAAGAGCCTTGAAGGATGAGGGGAAGTTGACATGGAGTAAAAAAGCAGCCCCTAGAGAGATAGCAGCGCTGGGGGTCAGGGGGAAGAAGTCCAAGGTTAACACGGGAGGGTCATCCTGGAACCTCTCCGCATCCCTGTACTGGCTGGAAGTACTCTGGCGAGAACCCGGGGAAGAGGTGTCTCTTTTCCATCCCTTATGTGGGCTCCCTGGAACAGAGGCTGCTCTAAATCCTCCTTTCCAAGGTGGCCCCCTCACTGGGGGGGGGGGGCTGCCTCCCCCAGCACGGAGGAGTGGCAGATTAGGTGGAGGGAGCACTAATGAGCCAGTGCCATGTTCCCACCACCTCTGAAAGCAAAGAGCAAGGTGGAGGGGAGAGCAGGGTGAATTATGCATGTGCCTGTTAATCATGGCCTGATTAAAATGATTGTGCTAATATTAACTCTCCCAGCCCTCTCAGCGGAGAGGGGCTGAGGCCCCTGGTAGGAGCCGGTGCCCATTCCCTGCTCCTGGTGCCAGGTCCTGCCCTCCGCACCAGTGAATTTGTAAGATGCTGGCTCTCCATCAGGCCCTGAGCAGCCCCTGGGTGTGGGCTCAACCCCCGGGCGTGTGCCCCCTATCTTGTGGAGGAGGAAGGACCTCCAGGTGATTGACCTGGTCCAAGGAACCTGCAGAACGAAGATCAAAGGCCTAAATCATGGACACGCAACAAGGGGCCTGGGTAGGAAGCATGCTTCTGCTCCCCAGGCCGGGGCTGTGTGGGGCAGTTGGGGGCACAAGGAGGATTTTTAAGGCAGTGTCAATGGGGAGGCTACTTTGGAAAAGACAGAATTCTTCTTCTGGTCAGATAACTGCGGGAGAGGTGCGTGGGGGGCATCTCAGCTTTCACATTCCTGGATTACAAGCACCCGGACACGTGGGGCTCCGTTTTTTGATGCCTGGAGGCATCGTGGCAATGTTAGCAAAGAGTATGGACTCTCGAGCTAAGCAGACGTGAATCCCCGCTTGGCCTCCCCAGGCTCTGATGGGTGATCCTGATGTTAACTGATCCCACTTCTCTGAGCCTTCGCCATCCCATCTGAAAAATGGGGTAACGATGCCCACCTCCCAGATGTGCCATCAGGATCAAAGGGTACAATGTGAGCAGGGTACCTCCTGGGGCCTGACGGATGCTCTGTGAGGGTGAATTTCCCCAGGAGAAATGCTGCTCTCCATCCATACGGTGGGTTTCCGCAGAACTAGTGTTTGAGAGTTTCTACCCATCCCCCCATCTCCCTCCTTCCGCAAGGTTCTGGAGGGCTTGCCTCCTTTTTCCTGGGTCAGGTGGGAAGAGTCCATACACAATTCCCCCAAGACACTGTTTTCAATCACTGGTGACCACAAGTACAAATAAAATGTCTTTGTCAGCTACGCTCAGCATTGAGAGGGCTGCAGGGGTGGGGTGGAGGCAGCCTGGGACTCGGAGAGCTATCAGTAGTGAGAGCAGGGAGCTACAACATTAGCACTGATTCCAGTGGCCCCAACCACGGTTTATAAAGTACTCGTTGGATGCCAGGCCCTTGACATGCATTATGTCCTGTTTTTTTCGACCTGTTTGAGGTTGGTGGTTATTTTTATCCCCCTCCCCCTTTGTAGACGAGGAAGCAGAGTGGTTCAATTATTTGCTGAAGTGTGCCATTCTCAAAGTCCGTGCTTTTCACCATGACCTTGTTTATTGCGTCTACTGACACTGTTTCTCGGGGAAGATGTATTGCTTGATCCAAGAAGCTGACTTGTAAGTGAACTTTGGGAACAGATCCTTCCATAAACTTAAGGATTGCGTGGGGGTGGGGGAGGATCAAGAGCTGGGAGTAATCCAATCCTGGGCTCTCAGAAGGGCCCAGGCCCCAGGGCGGGGGGGTCCAGGGCTGGGAGGTTTTGCCTCTGCCCAGAAAAGTCCAACAGAGCTCTGAGCACGTGCCCAGAGATGGCTGGTGAGAACCGTGGGCGTGTGTGTGTGTGTGTGTGTGTGTGTGTGTATGGAGAGGCCCTGAGGTCGGTGAGTTTAGCTGAAGGGGGAAGGGACTCAGCTTGAGAAGCCTCTGGGAGAGTCACAGAGCAGGAATTGCAGCCTGGAGGGATGTGACCGGAGCCGCCACCGGCATGGGACAAGCCTCTTTTGTGTGGCAAACTCTCATTGGCCAGGTTCGAAGAGATCGCTCAGGTTTCAATCAGCTGTAACAGATGTAACCTTGAAGTATGAGGTTGTGGGAGGAAAGAGGAAAGCAGTGGGAAGGGAGGGGGATGCTGGCTGGAAGGAGACAGCTCAAGGCTGCCTTCAGAACACCTACTGTGTGTCCAGCCATTTCCTGGAGGCCTGCTAAACCCTCCTGAGGCCTCACTGCGGCCTTCAACCCTCCTAGTGATGCCCTGCACGTTTGCAATGAGGAAGTGGTACCTTAGAGAGGCCTCTTGGCCTCCCGGAGGGAGACTCAGGTTTGAGCCCCACGTCTGACTTCCTGGGTTCAAATCCCTGATCTACCTCTTACTGACACGTGTTGTCTGGTGAGTTATCTAACCCCTCAATGGCTGCCTCGATTTCCTCCCCCTGTGAAATAGGGTAATACCTCGGAACCCACTGGGGTTGTGTAAGCATTAAATGAGTTAATATATGTGACATGCGTGGAGTGGTGCCAGGCGCACAGTAAATTCTGTACAAGAATTAGCTATTAGTCTATTATTGTTATTCTATGTGCGTAGAATTTTCGGCACAGCCTCGAAAGCCCTTTTCGTCTCTTGCTCCCCAACCTCCCTCCCGGCCAGCGCCCCCTCCCTTGTAGAGTCCAGCCCTGGCGTCAGCTTCTCTAGCCAGCCCAAGATGAGCCGTGGTCTCCCCCCCAGTTGTCCCCCCAACTCAGGGGGCTTGGCTTCGCGAAGGACTTCTCTGTCCGTGGTGCTGAGACCCCTCATAGCAGGCAGAGCGGTGTGGGTGGTGGGTGCGGGGACGCAGGTCCCCCAGCCCTTCTCTGAGAATCCGAGGGCATAAGTTAGATAACCGTGACACCTGTTTTAAATTAGCCTTCAGAAGCCTCCGACAGCTGAGAAATTATTTAACAGGGAAAGAATTGAGTACATGAATAAATATTAATATTAAATCACCGCTTCCCTAGATTTAAGGGGAAGGAAGGGGGACTCACCAAGAAATGCAAGCAGCGGCGCTCCCAGAGACACCGCTGCCTGCCCGTGGCTCGGAGAAGGGAAGCATGGGAGGCGGGAGTGGGGGAGCAGGCCGTGGGTCTCCACTTCCTGTCGCCGGCTCTGGGGCTCCATCTGCTGAGGGGGCTGGGCAGGTGGCAGAGGCTCATGGCAGCTCAATAGGCAGCTCATTTGGGCTCCAGGCTTCTTGGGCCAAGGTCCCGGAGGGGCAGAGGAGCAGCCTGGGTGCGGCCAAGTGTGGAGCAGATGTCCACCCCCCGACCCTGCAGGGGGGAGCCACAGGGTGACTTTAGCAGGCCTCCCCCTGTTGTAGCCGTGGGCGCCTTCTTCATGTAAAACATTTTGGGGGGGCTGAGTGGCTCAGTGGGTTAAGTGTCCATCTCTTGGTTTCGGCTCAGGTTGTGATCTCAGGGTCATGAGATCGAGTCCCGTGTCCATCAGGCTCCACGCGCTAAGCCCGGAGTCTGCTTGAGATTCTCTCTCTCCCTCTCCCTCTGCCCCTCCCACCCTTTGGCTCTCTTTCTCTCTCTCTCTCTCTCAAATAAATAAGATAAATCTTTAAAAGTTTTAAAATGTGTATTTTATGGCCACATTGGTATAAAGGCAAATCTGTTCCAAGCTGGGTTCGTGATTATATATTCGTTGTTATTATATCCTCCCCCTGTTGTAAGAGAAATCAAAACAAGGATGTTTTCACGAGCGCTGGGCACTGTGCCCGCTGGTCCTGGCCAGGGAGGGGCTGCTCCTGGGCCTCCAGCAGGACCGGTGAGGAGGGGACGGCCTGAGGGTGGGGGTCTTCCAGGAAGGCAAAACCACCTGAGGGTTGCAAGGATTGGGGAGCTCAGGCCATATCATCAGGCCCAGGTCACATTACATTAAAGGACAGTAATAAATTACAGTTAATAACAAAAGTAATAATAACGGTGGTCATAGGTAACTCACTGTACACGAGCTGCCCCAACTTTAGTTTCTGCTCCTACTCGGGGGTTAGCATGTCAGTTTGTCCCTGCTTCACAGCCTTCCTGGCTCCCTTTTGGAAGTTGGAGAGGCCATGAAGTTCCTGCCCTGGGAAACCTGTGCATGTCTCTGGCCTCTGGAACTCACTCCTCACCTGTGCCCCCTGCACGGGCCATGGGTGCTGTGCTCCCCCTCACCAGGCAAGGGAAGGTGTCTTCCTCATTTCTCCTCCCTCCTCCTGGTCTGCCCTATGCCCAGGCAGCCCCATTTGCTGTCCTTTAAAACCCTTTGGTTTGGGGGGAAACAGAGCCCTGAGCATCTGGCAGGCCACATTTCCTTTTTTACCAGAAAGTGTCTCTTGAGGGCGACTCGTTCCTGCTTTCCCTGCACTGGTGGCCTGGGTCCTGTCCACCTGCTGCAGGCTGTCACAGGACACCTGTAGGCTCAATCCAGCAGCTGCCAGAGATATGATTAGGCAATTCGTGCGTCTCATGAGAAAGAAGACTCTGTGTGTGTGTGTGTCTTGGTCATGACCATTGAATGAATGAATGCTTGCATGTGCATGAAACATGGCACTCAGTCCTGAATTCCTTCCTCTCCCCCCCTCCCCACCAAGCTGTCCTTCAGTGACTGTCTGGAAGGGGTCCTCAGTACAAACAGGAGGGACTGAGGCCAGTGTGCCGAATGGGGTTGGAGGCCTTTGCATCTGGCACCGTTGCCTGTGGATTTCACCGCTGTGTCCATCTACTTGACCTGAGCTCCTGGCCCCCATGTCCTCCTCTCTGGTTCTTCTGATGAATCACATGAGCTCTCATGATCTTATCCAGCAGATGCGACATCACCCCTCTTCACCCGCTGAACCCTGGGCACAGCGCATTGCGGGAAGCCGCCCCGCCCCCTCCCCAGCCAGCCTGCGGTCCCCCAGGTAATATCCGTTTTCTAATAGTGACCTGAACCCTGCGTGCTCTTCTAAAAGCAGCTCAGAAGCCCCTGAGAGAGGTGGCCGGGTAATTCCTGGGCTGAGGCGTGATCTTACCTGGTACCCTGGCTGGGACCCTGCTGGCTGGCTGAAGAGGCTTCCTCCCCGGCAACCTGATGCACGCTGTGGGGGCAATGCAGGAAGCACTGAGCTAGGAGTCAAGCCACCCAGGTCTCCTGCTTCTCCCCGTCTGAGACTCAGTGTCCCCATTGATTACAAAATAAAGGAGCTTCATTCCGCAGACTTTGAGGCACCAACCGTCACTGAGATTTGGGACTCTTTTTTTCCCCATTAAATCATAAACTCCGTGAGAAGAGAACATCTCTGTGAATTGGCGAATTCTACTTTGTGTAAATTATGCCTCGGTATAGCTGGGGAAAAATGAAGGCGAGCAAGCAAGATATATGGCAGTCAAAAGAATGTTCTAGGAACTGTGAGAATCTTGTGCCTAGGCTACCAGTGGGCACGAGGTCAGAGATGAGCCTGGAAAGCTGGCATTAGACCTGGTCACGGGAGACCTTGGGCAGCATTCTAATATCATGAGATCTGTAACTGTGCGATAACCAACCCCAGACTTGGCAGGTTAATACAATCATTTATACCAGTGACCAAGGATCTGTGGTTGGAGAGGGGGCGACAGGACAGCTCCTCTGGGCTGGCTCAGCGGGACGCTTCTGTTGAAGCTTTGGGGGCAGCTAGGCGAGGCTCCAGGCTCCAGGTGACCTGCCCCACGTGGGTTCATTCTGGGTTCTCAGCTCCTCCGGCAGGGAAGGCGGAAGTGCAAGAGGTTTTGCTGCCATCGAAACAAGTCACGTGACCGTGCCCTAGATTAATGAGTGGGGAAAGTACATTCTGCCCACAAAGAATGGGAGAAAGGATTTGCTGAATAATGGTCCGGGTGATTCCAAGTTAACTCAGTAATAGAGTCAGCTTGGATTCACATTCTGAAACTCATCAGTCATATGACTTGGGGCCGTGCCTCAGTGTCCCCATCTGAACAGCAGATATCAGGCATCGCCCATTAAATTATGTAATGTCCACCAAGCTTCCCAGCTTTGGGCTTCACACACAGTGAGCCCCTATGCCAGCCATTGTTTCCAAGATGACCAGAGATCTTCCTAATTTCACCTTGGTCATCATTTCCGGTGCCCCTTCCCCTCATTTCCTTTCTCTCCTCTGCCCCTCCCTCCCCAGGGTCTCCATTCTCTTCAAATATTTGGAAACGTTCCCAAAGTCCCCAATCTCGGTCATGGTTAAGCCAAGCTACACAGATTTAGTTCCTTTAATCTTTCCTTGTAAATTAATCCCTCTGAACCTTTAATCATTTTCCTCGAATGAGATTCAAATGAGACACATCTCTGGGCCCTCACTGTACACAGGCTGTGATCTGGTGACGGGCTGTCAGGCTGTTAGTTTCCCGCTTCTGCAGGGAGGCTGCCCCGAGATAAGAAGATTGGGGCCTCCAGAGCCTTAGCCTGGACCACAAACCAGTCCAGGTTTTGTTGGGGTCCTGTCCCCAAAGGAAGGACCATCTGGCCATGCGCGTTCTCTGCCTTGGGGGTGGGCGGGTGGACATCCGCGTGCCCCCTCCTCCAGCCCCTGGTGGCTCTCGGCCCCCAACATGCGTCCTGTCTTGTATGCAACGTGTCTAACCCTCCATTTGCAGTTCAAAAATGGTGAGAACCCAACCCGTGGGACAGCTCCAAATCCTGGGGAGGCCCCAACTCCCTGGTTACCCTTGCAGAAAGGGAGCAAGGTATCCCCCTAGACTGGAAGGTGGCTAGGACTGACAAACCCATGTGGGCACTGTACCCAGGATTGGGGACCAGCAAGCATGCCAGGGACATGCCCCGTCCACCCTTCTGACTTTCTCTGGGATGTGGATTTGGAAGCTGGCTGCTTATGTCTGTGACCTTCTAGGACATACTCCCTTGACTGAACTTCAATCTGGTTTCCAAATATAAAAGTCAGTGAACGAGGAGAGACACCAAAGCATAGCCTGTGTCTGGCCGGAGTTTCTCCAGGCAGCGAGATCCACACGGATTTGTGATGCCTAATGGCCTTTCTTAGGCGCTTAATTCATGGGCTGAGTAGCCCACAGGTAGCTGACGTGGCCTGACTTGGATGCTGGGCAGATCAAGCTGACTTCCTCCCGCCTGGGTGTGAGAACGTATAAGCTGGTGACTAAAGATAGATCTCTTTAGGGGTGATCCTTCCTGAGTCAGGATCCCAGTTCAGCCCCGTGCTGGCTGTGTGACCTCAGGCAAGCATCTTTGCCTCTCTGTGCCTCAGTTTCCCCTTCTGAAAATGGGGATTATCACAATATCTGTTTCATAGAGTTGTTGTCAGGACGGCTACATGAAACACCTAGAAGTGCCTCCATCATACCAGGACTCCAGACGAGCTTGCCACTGTTACAGCTGTGGCCCTTCCGCTGTGCCTCCCCACAGCCTGGCAGGTCATTTCCCTCCTCTGAGCCTCAGTTTCTCCGTCTATAAAATAGACATGCTGCCAACCTGGCTCCCAGGTGAGACTCAGGCGAAATAAAGTGTTTGCGAAATGGCGAAATATTATGCATTTGGAAAGATGATTGCAGTGCTGGTGGCGAAAATGTGCCGGCAATAAAGTGGGTGATGAGCTGCGACATTTAACGAGAATTCCTAGGCTCCCCAGAAGCCTTTATTTCCTGTCCCCAAACAGGTCTTGTGTTGGAACGTTCTCGTGGCTTTCTGTCCTCTACCTGGGAGACTGATTTGCTCGAAATTGACTTGGGGGAGGCAGAGCTGTCGGGACAGGGCAGGAGGGCAGGTTGTGGGTCCATCAGCAGGGATTTGCTGGGTGATGAGAAGCTGGGCTGTAGGATTGCAGTCTCTCTCTCTCTCTCTCTCTCTCTCTCTCTCTCTGTGCCCTTCCTCCCTCCCCTGGGATGACGGAGGAGTGAGATGGATGCCATCTGTCTCAAAGCCAATTACCTAGAGCTCACTCTGCACACACTTCCTGTGACCTATAAAGAGCCCTCCAGAATGTCACTGCCCCCCTTACCTCCCTCCTCGGTCACAGCACCCGGCGTCTCCGCCCTGAATGTCTTCAGTAGCATCCCACCCGGACCCCTTGCTTCCTTTCTGCCCTCCTGGACTCCATTCTCCAAATAGCCGCTAGCAATGAAAAATGCAAAACCGATCCTTCCCAAAATCCGCTGGAGGCTTCCCTTCCTTGGTTTATAAGAAAGAGTTCAAAATCCTCTGGAGTGGGTACTGTTATTAACCCATTTTTCTGGTCAGGAAACTGAAGCCCAATCCAGTTGAGCGTCTCTGGCCCCAGGTGCCGGAGCTAAGTGTGAGGGTTGGGTCATTCCCCCAGGAGCCCGCATCCATCCGACAAGTCTTCTTCTTATCCATCTGATTGAACAGGTTCTGTGTGACCTCAGAGCCTTTGCATGTGCCTTCCCTACCTCTTAGAATTCCCTCCCTTCCTCTCCTGGTCTCCCTAACCCTGCCTCATGTCATTTGCTAGAACCTGGAGGCTCCTGCTCCTCCTTCCCTTGGCTTTTCCCAGGGCGTGTGCCAAGGCTAGCCTCCCTGGCTGGGTCCGGGGTCCACACGCTCACAGCTTCTCTGCCTTTCTTCAGGGCACTTATCCTGATGCAGCCATCATCCCCCTTGTGACTGTGCGCTGAGTGACTTGCCTCTCCTAGTAGACCAACATCTGATGGCAGGGGAGGGGTCCCAGCCAGCTCAGGCTGCTCTGACAAAATGCCACTGACGTATGTCTCTCACATGGGCTTGGAGCAAGTCCGAGGTCACGGAACCAGCACACTCAGTTCCTGGTGAGCTCCTTCTTCCTGGCTTGCCTTGGGCCACCTTCTCAGGACGTCCTTGTGGGACAGAGACAGGGGTTGGGGAGGGAGCTAATCCCATCATGGAGTCCCACCTCCCGACCTTATCTAGACCTAATTATCTCCCAGAGCCCACATCCGAATATTATCACACTGAGGGTTAGAGTTTCAACGGAGGAATTTTGGGGGTTCACAAATAGGTGGTGTGTATCCAGGCAGTGTATATATGTTGCTCCTTCCAAGCGCTCAGCAGGCACTCAGAACATGTGTTGAATGAATCAGTGGATGAATGAATGAGCAAATGAACAAGGAACGGTCATCCTGCTTGGACACTGAATCTGGAGGTCCCTTCTAGATTTGAGAACCCACTTCTGTCCCAAGAGGTTTTTGTGACATCAGAGAGGGCTGGACGAATCACCATTTGGCAAAAACCCTCCTTTTTATTAGCAGTGACCTAAACATTGGCCAAGTTGGGGCTTGCTCAGATACCTTCACTTTTCTTGAAACATACAAAATAAATTTTTTTTTTTAAATAAAGGAAGGTAAAAAGTCACGATGAATAGCTCCAATCTCCCAAACCTAAAATATACCCCCGGGATTAGATCCCTGCTATGAAATATTGCCCCCTGATTAGATCGCAAGCCATGAAATATAACCAGGAGTTTAGATCTCCACCTTGGAAATACAGTGTGCCGATGAGATCGCCCCCATGAAACATGGCCTTTGGGTTCGTACACGCCGGTAAAATATGGCCTTTGATTAGATCACGGCAGGGAAGGCTGAGTCGCTCGCTGGGAGTGGGGACCTTCACCACATCCTCGCAAAGTAAAATATAAATATATGGAGAGGAAGAGAAGGCAGAGAAGGTACATTAATAACAGTGACATTTTGGAACTTGGGCTTTCTTGGAGCTTATCCGTGTGAGGGGTGGGCTTGGGGACAAACTTGGCTTGGAGACCCTCCCCACCATGCTGGTGGCATCCTCAGCCGGGCAACAGTGGTGGTGGTGATGGGTGTTGTACCAGAGCTTTCTATGTGCCAGGAACTGAATGCTTCACGAAGCTTGGGTCCTCCAGTTCTCCCGTGGAAGGTGACATCATTCTGGTTCCCAGTGGCAAGTGGGAACTGAGGCACGGAGGAGCTAAGTCACTTGCTCAAGGACACATGCTGGGTGTGTCAGAGCTGGCATTTGAACCTGGGTCACCTGCCCCTTGGGACTTTTTCCATCACCCCTGCCCTTTGGTTAGCCTAGCTGACACCACTCTTGGCCTGTGGTCCTGGGGACATGTGGTCCCCGCGGGCTCTCTGTGCTGTAGGGGTGAGGGCTGGGAGTCCCTACAAATGTCCGAGACAGGCTGAGACAGGCTGGTGGTCTCCTGGGTCACCCTGGTGGGGATCAAGACAAGAGAATCCCAGGGTCAGAGCCTGGAGAGACATGCGGCCCAGCTGGGCTCATCCCCCACCCAGTGGCTGCTTGATGGGACACAAGAGTGCTGTCCTGTTGCCTCAGTTCAGAGTCATCTCAGCTCTAGAGCCACCCGGGGACTGGCTGAGGACCACAGCCCGCTCCCCTCTGCCTGCCTTCCCTCCCACACTTCTTGGGCTCCCGTAGGGAGCCGTCCCAGGACACCCCCAGGCCCCGTACACACAGCTCTCAGCCTCGTGGTCTGATTCCCGGAGCCAACCCACCAGAGACCCTCGAGTGCCTCTCAGGACCTTGGTTTCTTATCTGTAAAACAGGGAAGGTTTGTTGGAGGCAAGCGAGGGCGGGGGTGGGCGAGGTTTCATCCTGCTCCCGGCGCTCGGTGAGTGAGGGGTAACCTTTGCCGAAATTCCAGACAGCTCATCTCCAGGAGGAGTGAACCACCGCGCCTCCTTTCATCTGCAGACTGCAGCCCGTCCGACTGTCCTGGGGGGGGCGCTGTAACGTCTGTCCGTCCTGGCGGTGGAGGGGGTGTGTGGGGTCCAGAGCAGGCTCTCCTCCTGCATTAGCTCCAGCTGCGCCTTTCTTCCCCGCGTGGGTGCTCAGCGAGCCAAGGGAGGGAGAGGTGGGCATCTCCTTATCTCGCTGGAGCCAGCCGACTGGCCCGCTCTTATCGCAGATTTGTGAGCTTGTAAAACATGGCTGGTATCACGCCATCTCCCTGGGGCAAGGGTGCTCTCAGCTGGGCCTTATCGTGGGGTGATCTTGGCCTGTGATTGAGGGGAGAGCTAGGGTTGTCCTGAGCGGGCAGCAGTCAAGCCCACTGGGGAGTTGGGGGAGGGCTGTAGGGCCAGGCCATGGCTGGGGGAGGGTGGCGGACGCCCGAACAGATGGGTATACACCGTGAGAGACTCTGCCTTCCCTCTTTGCTTCCCTGCCACAGGCTTTCAGACCATGGGGTGACCCCGAGAAACTCCAGGAACCCAGAAGGAGAAAATTGGGGGGGGTGGTAAGAGGAGGACTGTGTCAACCTCAGTGACCCCCCCCCTTCATTTATCCCGTCCTTGCTGAGCCCCTGCTGTGTGCCAGGCACTTCTCTCAGCTGGCCAGAGCGCTGGACTTCAAGGGAAGGCTCAGTTCTGCTTCTAGCTGTGTGACCTTAGCCCGGTCACTTGCCCTCTCTGGGCCCCATGTGCCCAGTGGAAATAAGAACACCTCTCGCCAGGTTATTCTCAGGGCCCCTCGAGGCGGTGGGTGTGAAAGAGCTGCCTCTGAAAATTGAAGTCTTGGGGCCTTAGGAACGCTGGGACCAAAGGATAAGCTTGCACGTGGATTACGCCCAGTGAGGGATGATGGAAGTCCCAGGAGCCAGAGCAGGATTCTGGGAGTGGGAGCAGATTGTGCTAGGGTTTGCCAAAGACTCTGGGGGAAAGAGGGAATTCAATATGGAGAGGACATTCCAGGTGAAGGGAATGGTCTTCACAAAGGCCGGCGGGGCAGGGGGCGGCCGGGGCGGGCCCTCGCCAGTGGCGCCTGAACGGGCGGCCTGAGCAGGGCTGGTCTGTGACAGCCTTGCCGGCTGGGGAGACCCGGCCCATCTGGCTGTGTTTTTCTCCCACCATTTGGATGCTTTTGTGCTGAGTTCCCTGTGTGTCCCTGTTTCCCTGTGATTCTCTTTTGAACCTGGCATCTGTTGGGGGCTCCATCCGGTCCCCGCCTCCTGTGTTCTGATTCTCAGATCTGTTTACAACCTGGGCATCTGGTGTTAGGGCAGTAGGGGGTTCCGGCTCCCTCTCGGGGTCTTAGAGGTGGAGCAGGGGATGGGTGGGGCCAGGGCAGAAGGCCCACGGCAGGTGCTGACCCTAGGTGACCCCTGGCACGTGGCACCTTCCCTTCCGTCCCTGCAGCCTGGGCCACGCAGGCTTCCCTTTCTCCATTGGTGCATCTGTCTGTCACTCTCCAGGCTTCAGGCAGCAGGAGAGGCCCACCGTCCAAGTATTTGCTTTGGAGCCAGCAAGCCTGGGTTGGCCCTTTGGCCCTGTCAGTCACCAGCTGAGAGTCCCGAAGTTCAGCGTCCTGCGCCCGTGAAATGGGGATGGTGTCCCCTGCCCAGGGGCTCCTGTGGGGCTTCCTGCCTGTGATAAGCACGCGGGGTGAGCCCAGCCCTGGGCCAGGCCACTGGAGCTCTATTCTGGTTCCGGCGGGGCATGTTAATTAACCTCTCTTGGTGCCTCAGTTTTCCGACCTGTGAGATGGGAACAAGAGCTGCCTCGTAGAGCTGATGGGAGCCGTCAGCAAGATTATGCATCTGTGCAGTGCCTGGGGCGGTGCCTGGTGAAGTTATGGTCAACCCCAGCATCCTTAGCGCCCAAGAGCATGGACTTGTGGCTGCCCTGGGGCCCAGAGAGGGAGCATGGGCCAGTTCAAGGACATAGTCGGGTGTGTTGAGTGTGCAGGGGCTTGTGGCCCAGGTTCAGAGTCTGGCATCGGCTCGAAGGGAAATGGGAGCCATGGGGGCGTTTCGTGGGGGGACATGACCTGATGGGATGTTTGTCCATTGTGCTCACGTAATACACGAGGATCAGTTCGCCTACGATGAGATGAGCTGGAGGAAAGCAGATTTTCCCGAGCGCGTGTGTGTGCGGGCACACACGTGTGCATACAAGGGTGCACAGAGAAGGTATTCGTGAGCGTCTGGGGATGGCGCCGTGGTTTAGAGGACGTTCATGAATCAGAAAAGAACTGGGTGAGTCAGCCTCTGAGACACTTTTTGACCCGGAGACTCTGATTTTATGGACAAACAGTCGTGTGGCTCATTTTCCGAGGCCCCAGACCGTGAGCGAATGTAAGACGCTGGGAAGAATTAGGAAGAAGTGGGCTGTGGCGGCTGCAGCCCTGGAGGTCTGTGCTTCCGGGAGGGGGAGGGGAAGGAGGCACGGCCGCTGCGGGAGCTCACGTGTCCGAGGTGTTGACTCGGCGAGGCCCCACGAACTCGCTGTCTTGGCTCTGACACCTGCTGTATTCATCTTCTGGGGCTGCCTTAACACATGAGCACAACCTGGGGTGGCTAAAAACGACGGAAATTCATTCTCTCCCAGCCGTGAAGGTGAGAAGTCAGAAGTCCAGGTGTGTCGCCGCGGCCGTGCTCCCTCCGGAGGCTCCAGAGAAGGATCCTTCCTCGCCTCCGTCGCTCCAGTGGTTGTCCGTGATTCTTGACGTCCCTTGGCTTATGCACACGTCACTCCATGCTCTCTTATGTCTTTGCCACGTGACGTTCCCCCAGTGTGTCTGTCCCTGTCTCTCCTCGTCTTCTAAGGACGCTCGTGGTAACAGATTACATCTGCAAAGACCTTCCCTCCAAATAAGACCACATTCTGATGCGCCACGTGGACACGACTGTTGGGGGACACTGTTCGACCCGGTACGCCCATGCTCTTGGGGTTGGGGGGTGACGTCACCGTGGTTACACAGAACCTCCGGAAGGTGAAATATTCTATCTATTCCAGGTCACATGGGGACAAAGGGGCAGAGCTGGATTCTAACCCAAGAGTTTCCCCCACGAGGGCTCAGCCTTGCGCACACCACCAGGCTGCGTCCTGTGGACGGCCTGGCACGCCCGCCGGCAGCTGGGCGCAGGGAAACCGGAGGTGCGTGCGGCTGCACGGGTGGGGGGGCTGGAGCCAGGGCAGGCGTCAGCTGCAAAGGGAGCTGGAGTGAGGATGGGAACAGGCTCGCAGAGGACCCTCCTTTCCCTCCCTTGTCTACCTTCTGGATTCCTCAGAGTCTACCAGGGGCCTGCCCTGGGAAGCCTCCCAGATGCCCTCGTCTTGTTACAGTGTGTCAGCTCTGGCTCTGAGCTGCTCCCACCCTGTTTCGGGGTCTCTCTGGAACCAGCTCTCTTCTCTTTGCACCTCATTATTCCCTGTCGGTAAGTCGCCTTCGCCTCGGTGCTTAGTCTTGACCTCCAGGCAAGGCTCTGTGCTTGATTCTTCTGCTTTCCCAGTGCCCAACCCGGGGAGCAGCACCTAGCAGGTGCCTCGTAGCATTGTAAATTCGTTCATTCCGCACATAGATGCTGAGCACAGTTATGGGCTGCAAACTGAAAACAGCCTGGAATGGGAGACCGTCTGGTGGGGTGACTGACACAAAGACGGACATGTCCATGGGGGATGCACAGGGGACCGTGGGAGCCAGTGGGGAGCCCCGTCCAGAGGCAGGGTGACTGGTGAGGTGGTGCAGTGATGGGAAAGGAGAGAGAAGGTCACTGGGGGGGGGCGGGGGGAGCAGCAGGTGCAAAGCTCTTGCCAGCCCCAGTGAGAGCCCAGAGCCTTCCCAAACTGCAGGCACTCTCTGGGGCTGGCAGGTGTGTCCAGAAAGAAGATGGGAAGGGGAAGTGGTGATGGGGGTGTTCAGATGAGGAGGCTGGGGCTTTCCCCTGGGATACCCTCCCCTTGAGACAGACATTGAAGTTGGGGAGGCTGCTGAGGGGTTTAAGTGGGGACTGAGCATGGCGGAAAGCTCTTACTGATAGTCGGGATGGAGCGAGGCTGGAGGCAGGGAGGCAGGAAGGAGGCTATCCTGTGATCCGAACGAAAGAAAGATGCCAGGGGGGTGAACGAGTTTGATGGTGGTAGGGGAAACAAGGGGAGAGATTTGGGTATTTACTAAATCCTCATTCAACCAAATTCTATATTGACCTGCAGGACTTGATTTGACCTCCTTGGGCTGTATCTTGGATACCTCCTGGGTCCTTGTTGAGTTCAGTGGGGTGGGGGTGGGGGGTCCTTTCTGCTGTGCGGGTGGGCATGTTGGTGTGCAAGAGGCAGACAGAGAAATGGTCTCCGCCATTTCCTCCCCAGGGAGACCCCTGCCAGTCAGGTCCTCTCCCTTGCCCACAAGACCCACAGCTGTGTCTGCCAAATCCAGGCGTATGGATGGCCTGGAGCTCAACAGCCAAGACACTTAGATGTCAGGAAGAGAGCCTGGAACCTGTCTTCACAGCCAAAGCTTAGCGGGGGTGCCCCACGGACCCTACAGATGGCCCTTCTTAGCGATCTCAGTCCGAGCTGACACTTAATCACTGGCTCACTATTCACCAAACTCTGGTGCAAGTGCTCTAGGCATTATCTCATTGAGCCACACAACGGCTCCATGATTATACCCATTTGTCGGAGAGAGAAGCTAAGATCCCGAGAGGGGAAGTGACTGGCCCAAGGTCACGCCCCTGGGAAGCAGCAGAGCTGGGACTGGGACGTTTGTTCTCATAATTCCCAAGCCCAGGCCTGTGCTGCCTCCCCGGGAAGCCGCCGTTTTCCCAGGATGCTGATCTGTCCAGAAGATAAGCTTCTGCCCGAGCCTCGTGGGAAAGCCGTGCCGCGTCCCATCCAAATGAGTGAAAGAAGACTGACGGGCTGGCTTCCTCTCTTTCCCCGCTTTCCCGGTACCAAGTATATATTTTTTCTAATCGGCCTGGCTGCTGATGGTTATCTGGCTTCGCGAGAGAGCGAAAGAGACTTTGTGTCAAATGCTGAAAAATGACTTTTCAGGCAGCCTCTCTGTCTCCCGAAAGGAGGTGACGTGCTCAGAGCATACAAATCACTCAGTGCCCGGGCGTCTTGATGCGAGGAAGGAGTGTGTTTAGATTGCTAAAACCACTCCCGTCCCTTCCCAAGGTCATGGACAGGCAACCCAGCCTTGTCGGCCCCTGGAGGGCAGCGAAGCCTAGAGGAAAGGGGTGATGTGGCTCCGGACGGCCACCCTGGGGGGCTCTGAGCTCAGGAACTGTCCCTTGAAGACAGAAGGTGTGAGAGCCCATGAGGAAGGCTGGCCTGGGATTCCAGGTCTCCGTCCGCCTGCAGGAAGCTGTATGACCTTGGACGAGTTACTTAACCTTTCTGGACCTTGGGAATCCCCCTGCAGACATAGTCTCCCACAAATACTGTCTTCAGCTCCGCCGTGCAGCCGGCCAGATGTTCTAATAAGTGGGATTGCCTCATGTCAGCTGACACTCAGGATCCCAGGCTGCAGAATTTCCCAAGAAGCCAGTGGGTGTAGGGGAGGAGGGTGGGTTTTGGAGTACTTCTGGAGCGGTGCTTGAATCCAGGGTCTGGAATGGGCAGCCTGCTTGGGTTTGAATCTTGGTTCCGCCACTCAAGCTGTGTGACCTTGGGCTTGTGGCTTACCTACTCTGAGCCTGTTTCTTC
Source organism: Martes martes (assembly GCF_963455335.1). Taxonomy (NCBI): domain Eukaryota; kingdom Metazoa; phylum Chordata; class Mammalia; order Carnivora; family Mustelidae; genus Martes; species Martes martes. Next base: position 178,657,660 of record NC_137891.1, on the reverse strand, counting down.
ATCTAGCAAGTAGGGAAATAACCAAGACTACCTTATAGGGTGGCTGTGGTGAGAGCAAAGGACTTAGAACAGGTGCATGGGTCCTGAGTAGGCATGGGTATTGTCATGGTGACTGATTCTTAGCTTTCCTGCCTGGGAAGACCCACTCACCTCCCCAAGCCTCGGTTTCTCCATCCATTAAAGGGAATGAGGATTTACAAGGTCAAAGTACTTAAAATACTTGGCACTTAGTAGGCTCCGGATCCTGTAATGACATTATTTGGGCTTTTTGCACAAAGATAGTTTCTAATGAAATTTCAGTTTTTAAGTGTAGAGGATATTTTGCAATCTCTGGACAATTTGGGGTGAAGTGTCTGGGTATCAACATGGGATTGACTAGAATGTCCCATTCTCGGCATGGCCACGATAGGGGTTGGCTGGTGGGGAGCGGTGGTCTGTGTACCAGAGTGAAAGCCCGAGGGGGTCAGGGCTCGGGGAGAATGCCCAGAGCAAGCTCCAGGACGTAGCGCATGCCCCAGTCTTGGATGCCAGTCCCGGTGCCCCTGGGACACGGGTCCCACCTGCCCTTCCTCTTGAAATGCCAGTGGGTTGGAGGGTGACCCCCACCTGTGCAGGGAGGAAAGCGGCTGCTGGACCAAGACCCAAGAGACCATAAGGCCCTCCGGCTACTGAGGGAAGGACGTTGATCATTTGTCTCTCCTTTTTTATTTTCCTGGCTATAAAACACAGACAAACCACACAGCCAGGCCTCTAAAAATACAGACGGTCTCCAGATGAGTTCCCGATGCTGGACAAGGCGCTTTCCTCATGCTGTGGCACCACCAACATCCCTCCCCGGCTGGGAAAAACTCTAAAATTAGGGAGTTAGGCCAGCAGCATAAAATATGCAGGATCAAGACGGAGAGCAGGGTGTTGAAGAAAGGGCCACATCCCCACGGGGAGGAGCACAGGTCTGGGCATCACTTCATAGCTGGGTGACCCCAGGCCCATCACCACGCTCCTGGCCCCACGTAAATCCTGGGGTATCGTGAAGGAGATCAGGGAGAAAAAGTCTTTGCATTTTATAAATAACTAACATAAACTGACGGTGGGAAGGGCCCTGTGCCCCCCCCACTCCCACCCCCGCACACACACACACACACGTACCCGCAAACATGGTTACACACAGATGCTCATTAAAAGCAGGCACACACCACAGTGACAGGCTCCAGGGGACAGATGACGGCGGCTGGATGGCGCTCTCTGTCAGTCCCTCTTTCTCATTCCATCTTCCTGATCCCCCTTGCTGGCGGGTCCTGGACTGAGGCTGGGATGCCTCAGGGGTGGGGCCCAATGCCAGCGGGTGGTCTGTGCAGGGGAGCCAAGGAGGACACTCGGAGAGGAGCATCATGGAGAGATTAGGAGCACAATCCAGGGGACACACCCAAGGGCCGGCGGGCGCCAGGTGGCAGCACCCAGGACAGAGAAGCAGACGGGTCAGTACCCAGCAGAAGATGGATGGTCCAGGCATCGAAGAGAGGGGGGCCCTACGGCAGCTTTCTTGGGGTGAAGGCTGAGGCGAGGGAGGGAGGAGGCCCAGACCCCAGGCGGTTGCTCCATGCCCTCCGTGACTGTTTGCAGGGCACGTGACCCAGACCCACGTCCTCCTAAAGCACACATTTTTATGCATGACCCTGGGCAGTACCCCAATATGTCCAACAGATAAAAGGGGAGCTGCTCCAGTTAAGGAGTGGTTTGGGGACTCTGCGTCCCATATCTGGGGTGCCCCGAAGTTCACCTTCCACCCCTGAGACTGATAGGCGGGAAATGTGTTTAGATAATTTGACCTCTGTTTGAGCACCTGTAAAATGGGGATGATGTTAGAATGGAGCTCACACACCGAAGATGAAGTAAGACAGACGAGGTGCCCGACCAGAGCGTCCGTGTCAGAGTTACGATGACTACGGGACTCTCTGGAGCCCAGGCCTTCCAGGATACCTCTGGGCTGCTGGGCACAGCTCAGGCACGGTCCCCCCAAACATCTCCTAGAGCGACGGTCGCCTCAAGCACTCTCGGGCTCTAATGTCCTCAGCATCCCCGACCCGGCAACTCCGTGGGACTCTTATTGGCAATGCTGCCCTTGCGTGTTGGGGGATTGTGCCTGGTGCCACTGCCCGTGGTTGCAGTGACCGAGACAGAGGGAGCGGGCCACAGCTGCCTCACTGCCCTCCACCCCCCACCCCGTCCCCGTTCGCCGTCTCTCATCTCGGGCAGTCACAGCCACGGCGCTCGTAATCGTCTGCATTGTCTGCTTTGCACGGGTAATCTGGGCTTGGAACACATGTTAACAAATGGGCACGGTTTTATCGGGAGCGGGGCTCCCCCAGCCCGCTTCATCAGATAAGATACTCCCGCCTCCTGGGCTCACGCTCGGGAAGCCGCTCCCTCGGGAATGGGTCCCTGGGCCCTGGCACAGCCCGCGGAGGGACGATGGCAGGCTGGGTTGGGGGCCCTCCTGACAATGGGCCACTCAGGTCTTGGGAACCTTGGAGACTCGGTTGGTCACGGGGCGGGAGGGAGACCTGCAGGGTTTCTGGGTTCGAGTCCTGTCTCTTCTAACCACGTGATTATGCATGAGTCTCTCCCCTTCTCTGGCTCTTGGTCAGCCCAGCAAATAAGAAAAACACCATCAGCCTCCCGGGCTCAGTAGGTGGACCGTCTCCTTCCTTCCCTTACTAGTTTTCTGGAGCCGGTGTGGCGATGTGGCACGGGACTGCACACATTTATTCTGTCCCAGCTCTGGAGGCTGGAAGTCCAAAATCAAGGTGTGGGCAGGGCCGCCCGCTCCCTGGAGCTCTAGGCGAGAATCCTGCCTTGTCTCGTGCAGCTCCCGGCATTGCCGGCCCTCCTTGGCTTGTAGACGAGTCCCTCCAGCTCTGCCTCCATCCTCCCGTGGTACCCTCCCTCTGTGCATCTGTGTCTCTGTGTCCATGTCTCCCTCTTCTTATAGGGACACCAGATGCCAGATTAGGGTTCATACCCTCATCTTGACTTGATTGCATTTGCAAAGACCCTGTTTCCAAGAAAGGTCACACTCACAGGTGCCGAGGGTAAGGATTTCACGTATCTTTGGGGGGACATATTTTGACCCAAAAGGTCACTCTTTGGCCAGACCTTCCTCACTCCAATAGTAGGGATCATTAGTGCCCTTAGAAGCAGGCTGTCACCAGGTTTGCCCTGCTCCTAGTCGCGTGCCTTGTCTCATCTACCTTACCACGTCCCGTGAAGTGCGTGCTGCTGTAGGGCCCCCCGGCCCCTCCTCCGGGGTTTCATCCTGCTCTCCCCAGGCACAGGTGTGTAAACAGATAATAGTCTTTACAGGAGGCGGCGGGGGGGGGGGGGGCTCCCGCCAGAGAGACGAGCATTTACGGAAGCAAAGATTCAGTGTTCCTTCTACACGAGGGGGAAGTGAACTTAGGAAAGTTCTCAAGGGACCAATTAACGGAGCCCAGAAGGACACAGAAGATTGAGAAGGGCATTCTGGGCAGAGGGAACAGCAGAGGGCTGGGGAACGGAATGCACTTGAGCTGTCCCAGGTGGGGCCAGGTCAGGGACTGAGCGTATCCTGGAAAGGGGCCGGAGCTCCTTGGAGGAGAGGCCGAGGGGCAGCTGGACGGACACCTGGAAGGGCCAAGCTGAGAAGTTTAGACTTGAGCCTGCGGGCACTGGGGAGCCAGTGAAGGGTTGTGAAGCAAGAAGAATGGTGGCATCAGAGCTGTGGCTGAGAGGGCTAATCCAGCCGTGAAAACATGTTAAAGTTTTTGCTGAAGGGAAGGCTTTTCTACCTAGGGATGCAATTATCACCGGACATTTAAAGAACTAGGGAAGGCCGATGACCAGAAATTTCCCAGCAGGTCTTTAAGCCCCATTGCCTCAGCCTTCTGGTCCCGGCTCCTTGTGCACATTGATGATGGACGTCAGACTTGACCCGGATATACGGGGGCTGGGACCTGGCCGTTCTCCCTTCTCAGGGAAATAGCAAGGGGGCACATATCCCTGGCCCCTTTTGCCCCTGATCAGGCCATGAGGATCAGCCCTTCTTCGTAGGCCACCCTCCCTCATCCCACTCCCCCAAATTTTGATTTCTACATCCAAACCTCAGCTTTCCTGGTAGAACCTTCCAAAAGCCAGCAGTCAGAGGCTCCAAAGGCCTGGCCCTCCATTTCTGTGCCCTGCATGTAAGTGCAATCATTTATTTCTGTCCTCCAATCTTGATTAAGCCCACCTATAAACGAGCCAGATATTAAATCCGTGACCTCAGTCCTCCCTTCCCCTGAACCTCCCCTCCCTCTTCCGCCGCAGGAGTGGGCAATTTGGTCACGGAGAGCGCCGAGCCCTTGGAACACTCTGCTCGGGGCCTGCCCAGCCCCTCTGTCCGGTGCCCTGCCACCTTCCCACCCACCGCTTTGCTTTTAACTCTATTTACATTCTGGAAAGTATGTAAGCTTTCTATCGTGCACTTTCCTAATGTCAATTTTCCCACAATGAGAACAAGGGTGTAAACACCCATATTTTCATAAGCCTATTAGAGCCCTCCGTGTATTCAAAGTAGATTGGGTGATGCTATCACACACTCCCTGGGCTGGCGGGGGCTGGCAGGGGCTGGCAGGGGCTGGCACAGGAAGTCGGCTCAAGGCCAAACACCAGGAGCCGAAATCCATCCAAGTTGCCTGTATCTTTCATTCGACGATTGGACGACCACTTTCATTATATTCTGGTGGCCCTTCTGCTGTGCCTAAATCATATACCCGCTTCTGATCAGCACCATCCAAACTTGCGGACTGCTAAGTCCAGGGAAGGAACAGATCCGCCAAGGGAGGGAACAGGGCAGGCCTCCCTAAGCCCCGGTCACTCCAGGGAGAGGTACCTTGGGCCTGGCCCCCTGGACCCACGTGGGGTTGGGCTGTGCGTGAGAGATACCACTCCTGATGCTGTCCAGGACTCCAGAGTTCTCAGGAGGAACAGGATGCAATGGTGGGATTTTAAGTCCCTGAGCTTCTAGGTAGGGATGGGTTGGCTTTACCTGGAGGACATAAGCTATCAGTGACCAGAGGAGTTTTCTGGTCAATGTCAGTTTCACAGGAGACCCCTTGGTTCCTTCCTGCAGAGCTCAGGTGTCCAAGGCCCACTGGGGGAGGCTCCACGTATCAAGTAATGTAAGTCCCATGGCCAGAGACATGGCTGGCTCTGTCTGTGGCCCCTTGATAAATAGCGGTGGAATGAATACCTGAATGTGTGGTGTTCGAATCCCCTTCCTGAGGGCTGAAGGGCATTCATTCACTAGAACTAGGGCAGCAGAGTCTGTGTGAAAGGGGACACATTTGGGGCTCAGAATCCCACCTCCAGCCTTTAACCCTTCCTAAGCCTGGGGTAGGAAAACTTTAACCCTTCCTAAGCCTGGGGTAGGGAAACTTGGCTTTGCAGGCCAAGAGGTAAAATGGAAGATATCAGGTGGGGCCTTACACAGCCATTTAAAATGTAATCATTTAAAAATATAAACATCATCCATAGCTGGTGGGCCCTATCAAAACAGGTGATGGGGCCACAGTTTGGTGAGTGCTTCTCCAGGGCTTGTGTCCTGTATCTCTAAGTTGTGACCAGGCCTCGTCTTTTGGGCAGTTGTGAGAGTCCATACACCAGATAATAAGGTGTGTATCTGGCAGCGTTTAGCACGTGATAACAACACAATCTTAAAAGCTCTGTGGAGTGGAGGGCTCCCCAGGTCCCAGGCACTGCTCTGAGGACATGAATTCATGAACTCCTCTGACCCTATGAAGCAGGTATCACCATGAGCTCCAACTTAACAGATGGAGAAACTGAGGCTCAGAGTGGCACAGTCACTTGCCCAAGGCAGAGCTGGGATTTGAATCCCCCTAGTTGAGCACCAGAGAGTGTGAACTTGATGACCAGGGTCTGCTGCCCGAGGAGACCTTCCTGCTTCATTCACAAGCACCCAAAAGTCTTCTAACGTGAGCCAGGACACAGGTCACCTCCAAGCCACGGGCGACACACAAGGGCGACACCCCTAGTTGGGGATGGTGTCCCTCTGTTAGTTTTGTGCAGCCCCTGATTTCCCTCCTGAGTGACAGGTGTGGCATCTCCGAGCCTGGGCGTGGGGATGGAAGGGAGCGGAGGGGAAAGGGAGGAGGTCCAGGAAGGTTGAGTCCTGTGGACAAAGACGTGGGTGGGGCAGGAAGAGAAACTAGAGGGAGATCCTAAAAAAATGAGATTCACATCCAGTTCATGGCCTCGTACAGTCTGGAGGTAGGAGGATGGACCAATTGACCTCTCAAGGCAGCATCCTTCCTCCCTGTTGAGCGGGGGAGTGTGTGACCTGCAGGAAAAAAACCCTTCGTGGGTGCGAATGTTCTCCTTACAGGGGTGTTCAAAGCCCCCTTTTCTTTCTTTCTTTTTTTTTTTTTTTAAAGATTTTTACTTATTTGACAGAGAGAGGGAGAGATCACAAATGGGCAGAGAGACAGGTAGGGAGAGAGGGGGAAGCAGGCTCCCTGCTGAGCGAGAGTCCGATGCAGAGCTCGATCCCAGGACCCCGGGACCATGACCTGAGCCACAGGCAGAGGCTTAACCTACTAAGCCACCCAGGCACCCTCAAAGCCCCCTTTTCAATTTCGTTTAAAGCAGACTGAGCTTGGAGAGACAGGATCTGAGAGGACTTACAAAAGCTTCCTCTTTCTGGGTGACTCTGGAGAAGTTTTAGTTTATTATGGTATTGATGTTATGGACTGAATATTTGGGTTGGGCTCAAATTCGTATGCTGGGATCTGACCGCCCCTCCCCCCGCCCAAGGTGATGGTGTCAGGAGGTGGGGCCTCTGGGTTAGGTCACGAGGGTGGCATGCTCAGAAACGAGATGGGTGTCCTTGTGAAAGGGACCCCAGAGAGCTCCCTCACCTGGCAAAGACACAGAGAGAAGAGCCCATCGAGGGGACAGGAAAGGGCCGTCACCAGACCCTGCGTGTGTCAGCTCCTTGATCTTAGAATTCCCAGCCTCCGGAACTGTGAGGCCAATTTCCATGCTTCATAAGCCACTTAATCTCTGGTATTCTGTGAGAGCCTCCCCAACTGCCTAAGACAGACATAACTAGAGTCATTAGCATCTTTTCATCTAATCAGATTAGAGAGTCAGTTCCAGAAACCCCAGAACCAACTCAGGAAACTGAGCCTCAAAATCCTCTTCCTCTAGACCCACTCTGGGGTCTCGAAATCTGTGTGAGTCTGGGTTCTCCAGGGAAGCCGAGGCTGAGGAGTCCCACGGTCTGCCATCTACGAGCTGGGGACCCGGGAGAGCCCGTGGAGGTGATTCCGTCCTGAGTCCAGAGACCCGAGAACTCGGGGAGCCCACGGTCAAGGGCAGGAGAGGATGAGAGGTCCCAGCCCAGGCAGTGAGGCTGGAGATAAAGAAGCAAATCCCTCCTTCCTCTGCCTTTTGTTCTGTGTGGAGGGCCCCATGGATCGGGTGCTGCCCACCCACTCGGGGGTAAGCTACTTTACTGAGGCCCCTGATTCACAGCTAATCTCCCCCCAGAAGCACCCTTATGGAGGCCCTGGAAATCCTGTTTCATCTGGGCGCCCCATGACCCATTCAAGTTGACACATACACTTAACCCTCACGGTTTGCATTTACAAGGCCGGTAATACCAGTATCAAAGAATCCCACTAAATTTTTTTTTTTTTTAAGAGAGAGAGAGCGAGTGCCTGTGAGCAGGGCAGGGGGGAGAGGGAGAGAGAGGAGTCGGGCCCCTAACCAAAATGAGCCACCCTGGTGCACCACCCTCCTCCCCGCAACTAAAATGTTACGGGGGGAGTGGGGGGCGGGAATTCCGGGCTAACAACAATATCTTTCCCTGTTTGAGGATGGAGTGGGGTTTTTTTTCCCCCCTGTACTTTTACTGGTATTATTTATTTTCTACAATAGACAGATGTTCTTGAAGTCACCAACAGGAGAAGTCATTAAAGATAAAAATATTGATAAGAGCAGGCTGTGTCTCTTCGTCCAGAACCCAGTGGGAAGTTACCTTCTCCGTGGAAAAACCATCCCATTTGTACAGCGGACGTTTGTCATCCAGGTCTTTCCCCAACTCCTTCTTATCTTGCTGACAAGGAGAAGGATGAAGGGGGTTCTGAGCAAGTGTAGCTCACAGGAGCATGACTCCAGCAGTCCATGGTGAAGGGAAGTAATCACAAGCAGCCGCTTTGGAAATAAAACAAGAGACCGATCTCGTAGCCAGTGGGGGAGTCTCTCAAGTGTTTTGATTCCAAGCTCTTTTGACACCTTAGAGCTCCCATGTGAACCCCAGGACCACTGGCTGCCTCAGGGTGACCTTCACGCAGGATATGAGTCCAAACGTCCAACATCAGAGTCAGGGATTCGTGAGAAAGGTACAGAATCCTATACCTGTGGGATTTTTCTTCTTGGAGCTTGTTCTGTAGGATGATCTCTGTTAATGTTGAAGGATGGTCCTGTGGACGTGTTTTCATTAAAGCAGTGGATGGCATCTAAGCAGTGTTTAGCTTACCGTAAATACTGTAAAATGCTGACGATTCCCCGACACTGTTTCCGGTGCTGGGGACACTGCAGCGAGCAGACAGACGAAGTCCATCCCCTCCTGGAGCTGACATTCTGATCAGCGGGATAGGAGGGTATCTATCAATCCTTGGTGATAAGTATACATAAATTAAAACCACGTGTCAGACAGAGGCAGAGTGTTATGCAAAGTAGAGTAATTTCAGGGATAGGAAAGAAGTTAGGTGGGAATTCTAGAGAATTTTAGACTGGGTGGTCAAGAAAGGCCTCTGTGGGTGGCGGGGTTTGGGGGTCCATGACAGAGAGCAGGGATCTAAAGGAAATGAAGAGGCAAGACTTGCACATAGCTGGGATGTGACAGTGTTCCAGGAAGAAGAAACAGCAGGTGCAAAGGTCCTGAGGTAGGCATGAGCTTGAGCTTAACTTATGGAAAAACAAAAAAGGCCAGTGTGGCTGGAATGGAGTGAGCGAGACGGTGTGGTAAGAAGCAAGGGAGCGAGAGCCAGGCCGTCCGGACCACAAGAAGGCTTTGGCTCTCACTGTCCAGTTAACTGGGAGCAGGCGAGTGGTGTGATCTCGTTGATCCTTCCAAACACTCCCAAGTGCTGTGGTCTCAAATAAACATGTTCTTTTTTTTTTTAATATTTTATTTATTTATTTGACAGAGAGAGAGATCACAGGTAGGCAGAGAGGCAGGCAGAGAGGGGGGGGGGAAGCAGGCTCCCTGCTGAGCAGAGAGCCCGATGCGGGGCTCGATCCCAGGACACTGGGGTCATGACCTGAGCCAAAGGCAGAGGCTTTAACCCACTGAGCCACCCAGGCGCCCCTCAAATAAACATGTTCTATCAGCAGCTTAAAACAACACCCATGTCTTCTCTCACACTTCTGTAGGTCCGCAGTCTCCAGTGGCTAAGCTCACTTCCCTGCTCCGAGTCTCACAAGGTCAAAACCAAGGTGTTGGCCTTCTGGGCCCACCTCTGGAGGTTCTGGGGGAGAATCCACTTCTGATCTCATTGGGGCCACTGCGGAATTCAGTCCCTCATGGGTGTGGGACTGAGGTTTGTGTCTCCCTGCTGGTGCTCCATGGGGACTGTTTGTTCTCTGTTCCGACGGCCTGTCCACATCCCTTCTCTGGCCAGCAAGGGCATGCCAAGTCCTTCTTGGACCTTGGCATTCTCGACCTCCACCCATGAGATGTCTACTAGCAGGAAACCTACCTGAGTAGGTGCGAGTGTCTCTCGTGGAGAACTTGAAAATCCGGAATTACAAAGTCAGGGCAACAATTCCAATCTCCATTACACTCTTGCTGAGCATTTATTAAGCGCTTCTGTATTCCTAAGACTTGTTGTGCATTATGGAAGGATTAAGGGAGAAAAAAAAAAGCAACAGTGGAAATTTTCATCTCACCGGGGAGCTGGGACTAATGGTGCAGAAAGCAAGCCATGGATTTGGTAGAATACAAGAGCACTCGGTGCTTAAGCACGCAAAAGCATGCCGGAATCTGCCGGAAGGTATGGTTCTGTGTTTATGCATCTCCCACCAAATTAATTCATGGCTCTTTTCAAACGCCTGGGCCCAGTGACTGACAGGTGTTTCATAAATATTTGTCCACTAGGTGGATGAGTCCATGGGCTTCAGTTTTCCTCCCTGATAAATGGGGTATTGGCTTCCCCACAGGCTTGTGGGAAGATCAGATACAGAAGGGCTTGTCTTCTTGGAAAAGGCAAAGCAGGTTCAAATGTCATGCTTTTTGAGAGATGTCAAAAATTGGCTTTGATGGGCCCCTAGGAGAGAGATGTGGTGGAGGGGGAGAGCATTCACCTCAAAGGCAAGTAAGTGGCCAACTTTCTTATGGGATATCCTGCGTGCCCCCGGGAGGGAGGGCAAGGGTTCCAGGGGGCGCACGGGCATGCTGAAGGCAAAACCTTCGTCGTCTTCATTACCTCCCAGCAGGCCTCCCTGCCCAGAGCTGGCTAAGGACAGAGATCAGCTCCCTTGGGAAGAAAGGGGGCTGGCCAGTTGTCCCTTGGGGCTAAGATTAATATTTTAATGACACAATAGTCTTTGTGTGTCATACGCCCAAACTGGAAACCACCTAAAACATCCCTCAGTGGTAGAATGGATAAATGAATTGTGGCGTCTCATACAACAGAACATCACCCAGGGAACTTTTTTTTTTTTTTTTTTTTTTTTTTTAAAGCACAAAGTTCTGATAAATGCAGTGCAGAGATGAGTGTCACAGACGCCTGGCTGAGACAAAGTAGCCGGACACAAGAGGGCACCTCTTGCGTGATTCTATTTATACGAGGGCCAAGAAGCAAAGCCATCTATGATGGCAAAGCCAGAAGAGTGGTTATCCTTGGCGTGGGGGTAGGGCCTGGCGAGGAGCTCGGGGGGAACCCTCCCGGGCTGCGGGGAGCTTTCTGTGTTTTCATCTCGGGGAGTGCTTCCGTGAGTGTGTGATCTGTAAAAATTCATCGAGCTGTTCACTTGAGATTTGTGCATTTTATCATAAATTCTCCCTGTAAAAAGAAATAAAATGGTGCCCACCGGGGTAACGTCGACCACGTATTGGGTGATATATTAACGCCGTCCGTCTCGTCTCTCCGACCCCCGGAGGGAGACATCCGGATTCCTAACTGGGTGGATGAAAATCTGAAGCCTCCCATTCCCAGAGTTAGGATGCCGTAGAACAAGAGGCCGTGTGTTTGCAGGGTCTGACTGAAGCCCCTTCCTACCAGGAGGGCTGGCTGGCGTGCACGCAGCAGGCTTACCATTCTTGTGTGAGTTGAACTAGAACTGTCATTTGAGTTTGCTTTGTTCTGTTCTTGCATTTGTATCCCTGTGACAAGCTGGACCCACACGGGGTCTGTCCAACTCTTCCCCCGACGCCTTTCTGTCTTTCCCGGGAAGCCTCGAGCCCCAGAGGATGGGAAGGAAGGGAAGGAAGTGTCTCCTACTTCCCCCGGACCAACCCTCTTGCCCCTCATCAAACCCCTCCACTCAATAAGAGGCTACGATCTGTACCCTGGCCTGCAGCAGGAAGACGTTAGGTGGTGAACGGATCAGCCCCCAATAGCCTTCGGGTGACGAGAAGGCACTCTATAACGGAACAGCTGTAATAGGTTGATGTTTATCTTGCAAGACATGTGCGTTTAATAAAGTATTAATATGAAGACCAGATTGCTTCTCCTGCCAAGCAAGCAGGCTGAGCGAGATTAGCAAGGAGGGAGGCGCCGAGGGGTCTCCTGGGAGGAAGGAGCCCTGAGGACTCTCTCCTTTGTGAGCTAGAACTCCTTTGCTTTGCAGAATAAATGCATTTTGCCCAGGGTGACCATAAAGAACTTTCTCCTAGGATTCTTGTATCAGAAAATCAATGTAGGTTCTGGAGGGCAGGAAAGATGTTCTGATGGAGTGAGTTGATCCATGTCGGTGGGAAAGAAGCTTGGGTGAAATTCAGCCGTTAGGCCCAGCCGGTGCAGGGATCCTGTTGAGGGAGAACTTTCCAGAGATCTCCATTCCCAGCTTCACATGGCTGGGTGTTTGGAGACTCTCTCTGTCTCCCATGCCTGCAAACTTGCAAGCGCCTGTTCATACCTTCTAGATGTTTGCTTGCCTCCCTATTGACATTTGGGGCTGGACAGTTCTTGGCTGAAGGGAATCACCCTGCTCATTGTAGGGTGTTGGCAGCATCCCTGGGGTCTACACAGTGGGCGCCCATAGAAGCCCCCACCAGCTGTGACAGCCGAAAACTTATCTCCAGATATCGCCATATGTGCCCCCGGGGTGGGGAGTGCAGAAATTGGCCCTGGTTGAGACCACTCTATTTCTGATGGTTTCTGGAATGATAATTTGAAATCTCATGGACCAGAAAATTTCCACCCTGCCTGTAGAGTCTTAACATAGGGGCTTCGATTCTGCCAAACGAGCCCCCGATCATCAGTGGGAAACTCTGTCACTTGAGTTTCTTCGGCAGCTGGTGCAGACCCAGTGAGCAAAGCCAACCTCATTCAGAAGGCCTGGAAATTGACGGTTGAAGGAAACCGTTGTTACCGAGCAGATTTCCGTTTGCAAATTTCCAGATCCTTTGGTACCAACGTGAGGGAATCTGGTCTAATGCAGGATGCCTTTTTGGGAGAGAAAAATAAAAGATCAAAAAAATTAAGGATTCCTTTACTGTGCCTTTAGCTTCTGAGCCCAGCAATTAATTCTTACATGCTAAAGGACTTCTGTGTTTATGAGGCATTATTATTTAATGTAGACCTATTTTAAATTGTAATTTTTTTCATTAAGTTGCCTCGTTTTACTGATTAAGACCAGTTTATAACCCAGCTTAGACTGTGTTCCTTGAGTAATAACTATTTTTCTTTCAAAATATTCCTTAATAACTTGTCACCCATATTTTAACTTTTATTCTAAGTCAGTGAAGCCTCCCTGTGGCTCACGAGTCGGTGCTCGTGATCCTGCGTGATGTCTGAGGATGCCAGGCTGCCAGGCCCTCTGTGTGCTTTGCTTCAAAAATCCCCATGGAGGAAACAAGCTGGTATCAGCTAGTGCTGCTCAGCCTGTATGCTCCCAAGGCTTATCTCAAACAGCCAACAAAAATGGGCCATCTGCCCCAAAGCCTTCTAGCACAGTCCTCAGAGTGGCCTTGCTCGGTGGAAGACGGTAGAGGGCGTGGGGGAAGGGGCGGCTGTGGCAGGGGAGTGATGACCAGGCTGGTGGTGCCTGCTCCGGTCCCAGGTGCCAGACACTGAACTAGGTCCTTGCAGGGGCCGGTCTCCCTGCATCTGCCTTGTCCCCGCCCTTCCCAGCCCTAAGAAGGAAGGATGAGTATTCCCATTTGGCAGAGGTGGAAACAGACCCAAGGCAGTGAAACAACTTACTTAGGGCTGCGGGGTTGGCTGTGACCATGTCATGCTTCTCCCCATGTCTGCCTGGTTCCCGAGCCCGAGACCATAACCTCTCAGCACCAGTGCTCCCTGACATTATCCCCATACAGAGGGGGCCAGCTTCTCCAGTGGCGCTTTTCAGATCACTTTCGCCTCTGGTTTCTGTTTGGCATCACCATTGCCCAGAGCAACAAGCACTGTGAGCCCTTTTTTCCAAGGAGACCACTGAGGCCCAGAGAGGGATGGGGACTTGCCCTCTGTATCCACGGCAGGACAAGCTGGGTCCTTGGCTTCAAGGCCTGGAGCCGTTTCCTTTCCTTCCTGCCACTGCCTGTGGCTTCCACATTGGCAGCTGTGCAGGTAGCCCTGACTGGGGCAGCTCTGACCCCCAGAGGTAGCACGCGAAGGCAGAGAGAGCTCGTCAGGCATTTCCTGGGCATCCTGCATCACATGTCTCTCAGCCTTCTGCCTCCCAGCGGGCCCAGCTGTTCTCTGGATGCTGGGCTGACCCAGAGATAAAGCAATGGTGATTCCCCTCACCCACGCCCAAGGACACAGAGAAAGTTCCAGGGGGGACGGCAGGCTGTCAGATGAAGCCTGCTGGAGGGAAGACGATGGTGTGGCAGAGGGGTTCACAGGACTATGCTCAGGAGACTGGGATCCTGGTCTTAAATTGCTTGTTGATTGTCTCTTTGACCCGGGCCATGGCCCTCCCCTTCTCTGGGCCTCAGTTTACCCATCTGTCTAACAGAAGGGTTTTGATTTGAGAAGAAGGCCACTTCTCTGTAATGGGAAGAGTGCTTTGGGAGCCCAGCTCAATGACACGGTAGCCAGGACCATTGGTTGATTTTGTTGCTTATTTCTTTATCTGCCGGTTCACTTGGTTTTCACCGAGAATCTTCTGAGTACCTACTAAGTACGCTTTCTTAGTGGAATGTGTTGCTGCAACAAGATCTCAGTGGCTTAAACACAGTCAGATTTTATTCCTCACCCATATCATTGTCCATCGGGGACCATGTGCAGGAGAATGTCACTCCCTGCTGTCATTCAAGCACCCAGGCTCTTTCCCCCTATGACTCCGCCCCCTTCCAGGTCCTTAGTGCCTCCTCCATCCAGGCAGCTGGCACAGAGAGAGGGTGTGGAGGATGGCACAGGCCGTTCCCAGGGCCTACGTCTAGAAGTCACACTCCGCTGCCAGGGTTTAGTCACATGGACCCACCATACTGCAAGGGAGGCTGGGAAATGTCACCCGGGTACCTGAGGGAGGAGGGATAGGGCTTGGGGATCACGCATGCAAGCAGGGCAGGCACCGTGTATAAGACAGAGCAAAGACAGTTTCCCACCCTGGAGTGGACTCGGGTGGAGGAGCCTGGGACGAGCAGAGCGTGAAGTTCCAGAGGGGGACCTGCTTGGCTGGTCCAGCACCAACATCCTTCTGTCAGCGTCCTATTGTCAACCCAGGACTTGCTGCCTCGTGAAGCTTCTCCCCAGTCCCGTCACCCTCCCTGACATACATCTCAGAGGCAAGGGGACTGACCAAACAAATCCTACCTTTCTCAGTCCTCAGTGTCTCCCATCCACAAAATGGGAAGAAGAATGGCCCCCGTTGGCTCTCTAGGGAACTGGAGGGGTATCAGGTGTCTGCAAAGGGTCACAGAACAGCCTTCCCCAGCCTTTTTATTAATAGTATAACCACATCATTATCAATAATGAAACACAAATTAATAATAAATAAACAAACTAATGATAAATAATACATACGTCATGAATAATACATTAATACTACAAGGCTTTTGAGCATCTATTGCCTCTGACAGAGGGGAATTTGATTAGCTGGCTGGAGATCACAGAATGGGAATATTTCACAAGAGCCTGGAGGTTGGGGCAGGGGACGGAGGCCCAAAAATGGCAGGCACATCTCCCCACAAAGCCTGCAAAATGTTTGAGGCTTCTGGTGGGTCCAAGCTGAGCCAGGGGAGGTGAGAATCAGGAGTCTGAGGGTGAGGACTCCCCTTCTCGATGTTCTTTCATGATCCAAATTTAGGGTGAAAATCCATAGCTCAATAAGGCAAAAAAAAAAAAAAAAAAGAAAAGAAAAAGAAAAAAAAATCACAAACAAATGAACAAACCAAAAATAACCCTTCCAACCCCAACAGAATTGGATGTTATGGCCAAGGCTAGGCCAGCTGAAGTTATCTGTAGAATTTATTAGTTCAGCCATGGATTTATTCATTCATTCATTCATTCATTCATTCATATGCTTTTAATGCTATCAGTGTAGTCAACAGCATGCTAAGCCCTAATTATATGGTTACTGAGACATGCTTTTGGTTCCCCAAGTACTCACAGTCCATGGTAGTAGGAGACAGATCGGCCACAAAGGGTATCCATGCAGTGTGTTAGGGTTATAATAGGTGCTCCGAGGGGAGCACTTAACCCCAGCTTAGGGGTGCTGGGCACGGGCTAGATAAAGTAATTTAGGATGGCTGAGGCTCAGCATACAAACGGTGGGGGGACAAGAGATGAGCTGAGGAGGAGGCAGGCCATGAGTGAGAAGGGAAAGAGTTTGACTTCATCCCCCAGACAAAGAAGGATGTGGATCGGAGTATGACATCAGTACACTAGGCTATAGCATAATCTTCATTTGTCCAGGGCTGCACGGCTCACTGGGTGCTGTCATATGCATTGTTTGTGGGATGGCTCATCTGCTACCTCATTTGTACAGGACACTGGCTGAGCACCTACCACATGCCAAGCATCATACAGGGAACTGGAGATGCACACCGGGTGCCTGACCTTAAGAACCTCCCAGTCTTCTGGCAGAGACACACACAAAGAATCATGTGCTACATTACAATCGGTGTGGACGGCTATGATTGAGATGTTTACAAGGGTCTGGGAGCTCAGAAGAGGGAGTATCAGACTCAGATAAATCCAGGGAAGGGGTGACTATTTCATTGAACCTGGAAGGACATGTACAGATTTCACTAGGTGAACTCAGAGAGGGCCGTTCCAGGAAGAGCAAAGAGCACAGGCACAAAGAAGAGCCTGAGGGGGTGTGGAAGGGGTGGTGGGTGGGTTGCACGGCGGCACAGACGCGGCAGGAGACTGATTGAGTTGGAGAGGCTGAGAGAGGCGAGATCATTAGGGGCTCGGCTGGCCATGACAGAGTCTGAACTTGATCCTGAATTGGAAGGCAATGGGGTGGGGAAATTGAATGGCATTAGCCAGAGAGGTGTTGTCATTATATCTGCATTTTAGAGATGTCCCTGAGACCCCAGGTGGTGGTGCCTTTGAGTGCCTGGGCTGGAAGGTGGATATCAGCAGGCTGGCTGAGCAGGGTCCTGGGGAGAAATTTGAGGGGCCCAGACCAAGGCAGGATCGGTGCCGGGCAGACACAGTTTTGAGAGCTATTTGGGAGGAAGAATTGATCCATCCTAGAGACAGGTGAGCTGTTAAATTCTGTTCTCTCAGAGGCTTTCTTTTCTTAAAAGACCCCTACCACCCTCTGCCCCACCTCTCAACCTGGTTCCTGGCTGGGAGAACCTGTTAGCCCAGCATGGAAGGTGTATTTCACAGAACGCTCTGTACCTGCCTGAAAGATCTGGTTGCAGTAATTGTTTTGTTGTAATAATATTTATTACGATAGTAATTATGCGGCACAGGGAGCCCAGGGAGGCTGTCATCAGTGCCACGCTATGGTATTTATCTTGATGAGATGGGGTGACCTCCTTTCTTCATGAGTGGTGGTGCATGGAGCTCTGTTATCACACGGAGATAAATCCCAGCCCCACAGAAAGGGGAGGGTGTCATCGGAAATTTATGTGACCCCCGACTCCCAGGGTCTACCCCAGCAGGGTCTTAAATCCAGGTGGTGGAACTGCTGCCACCACCTGACTCTGTCTGCCCCAGGTCACGTCTTGGTGAGTCCAGGCTGATTCTCCCAGGGGAGTGGGGTCCATGAGACCCTGCCTCACTTCTGCATGCCTAGCCACAGAAGGAGGCGAGACACTGTCCCTGCCCACCTACAGGGAACGCCTAGTCTGATGGCAGACACAGCCCTTTGATTCTTCTCTAGCTACTTTACATCAAAAAGTGATGGCTTGAGTGACACAAAACAGGTACTTTGAGAACACAGTAACTGTCCAGAGCTGGGATCAGGGGACTGTATGTCAGGGATGTGATAAAACAAATTCATTCATCAAGGCTTGGGGTCTCTCACGGCCCTGGAAACATTCTCAGACACAGATTCCTGGCCTTCCCAGCATCCTCTGCTGGCTTTGAACTTGAAAATGGCCTCAGCTACCAGTCATCCTGCTATTTCTTGTGGAGGTGCTGTGTCCTGCTGATCTAGCCTGGTGTCTGACCCCGCCCACTTGGAGCAAGGTTTCCCATGTAATTCTGGGCACCCAACCCTCTGACTCACCCCTGTTTTTAGCTTGCTTGCCATTGGAGAACAATGGGCTGGGGGTGGGGGATGGGGAAGGGTTGTGTCCTGTGGGAGGGATGGCAAAGGAGTACCAGATTCAGAATCAAAGGGCCGGCCTGTGGGTACCTGAGTGGCTCAGTCAGTTAAGTGTCTGCCTTTGCCTTGGGTCTTGGGGCCCTGCATCAGGCTCCCTGCTCAGAGGGGAGTCTGCTTCTTCCTCTGCCCCTCCCCCAACTCGTGCTCGCTCTTTCCCTCTGCCTGCCACTCCCCCTGCTAGTACTCTCCCTCTCTATGTGTCAGATAAATAATGAATAAAATCTTCAAAAACAAAACAACAACAACAACAACAAAAACCAAAGGGCCGGCCTGCTGAGCCTGCTTCTGTGTAATCATGAGGAAGTCATTCTGTATCCCAGAGCCTCTGTCTCCTTACCTGTAAGATGGGGACACCGTCCCACAGGGTTGCCATGGTGATCAGTGAGCTAATAATTACCGATATCCTTTGAAAATCGCCAAGCACTGATCACATGTCTTTGACTCTGTTTTGGGTTCCTTCAGCACATATTTATGAAATTCCTGTTAAAATACCAGGAACTGTTCTAGTTTCTAGGGATGAAGTAGTGGTTAAAAAACACAAAAGTCAGGGACCTCTGGTGTGAAGTGAAGAAGATCAGCCTCCCTTTATCTCCCACTCATACGACTGTGGGACCTGGACAGAATGTATGGACACCTATTTGGAAAAATCAGAAACATAAATACTAGCAGGTGGTTTGAACACTAGAATTTGAAGTGCCCCTGAAAGAATGAGTATGAATAAGTCTGTAAACCAGACTCTCATAAGGTAGTACTTAAAATGTCCAAGATACAAACTAAAATCACTTGACACAGAAAGAATCATGAAAATCTCAATTCACACAGGCAGACAATCAGCAGGCTCCAGTGATGAGGTGACAGCTGTATTGGAATTATCTGACAAGGACTTTAAAGTAGGTATTATAAAAATGCTTGGACTGGCAATCACAAATAGTCTTGAAACAAATATTAAGATAGAAAGGCTCGGCAAAGAAATAGAAGGTATAAAGGAGAACTGAATAGGAACTCCAGAACTGAAAAACACAATAACTGAAATGAAAACCCACCAGATGGACTCAGTAGCAGGACAGAGATGACTGAGGAAAGTCTGTGAACTTGAAATAGATCAACAGAAATTATCCAGTCTGAGCACCAGGGGAAGAAGTTTGAAATACACATGCATGTGCATACACAAAGGCTTCGCTCTCATGGAGCTTCCAAACTGGTTGGGTATGGGAGAGGGCAGAAGGAAATATCAGTAGACGATAACCAAATAAATATGTACCAGGGTGTAATAAATGTTTAAAAAAGAATAAAGCAGGGTAAAGAACAAGAGAAGGACAGGGATACTATCTCATGAAGGTAGTTGGGAAAGGTCTCTCCAAAGAGGTGGCAGTTGAGCTGCAGAACTGAGGGGTTGAGCCCTGTGGATATGGAGGGAAAGACTCTTCTGAGAGGTGGACCAGCAAGTGCAAAGGCCCTGAGGTGGGGATATGCTTGGAGTTTTTGGGGTTGGGCAGGGTTCATTGTGCGTGGGTGGAGGGGATGAGGAAGAGAGTAAGGGGAGATGAAATCAGAGAGGTGGGTAGGACAAAGGTGGGAGCAGGGATGCTAGTTGGGAGGCATTGCAGTAGACCAGTGACAAATGGTAGTGGCCAGGTCCAGAGAGGTAGCTAGAGAGGGGGAGGGGTGAGGGATTGGATTCTGGGTATATTTTATAAAGATGGCAGACCTTGCAAGTGTTCCCAGAGCTAAGGGGAAAACATCACTTCCATTCTGGACCTGTTCCTTTGAGGTAGCTGCAGACATCCAAGAGTGAATCAGGCAGTGATGTGGTGGCCTATGTTCAGGGTCCCTAACCCATCTGCTGCAGGGTACCTGGTTACCAGTGTTGGCAGCAGGACCACTGGAAGCAAGGGAGACCGGATGCCAGCTCTGCACAGTGTTCCCAGGAGAAGCAGGATGCTGTTCAGAATGCAGCAGTGCCTCTGTCCCCTGACCACTGAGCCTGTCACTTCCAGCAGTCACCTTGCTCGGGTGGACACCCACTGTTTGCCGCTCGGGGGCCCTGCTCTATGGTGGCTTAGCAAGTGGCATTCCCTGTGGATTCTGTTGCCTCTCTTCATGGCTCGTGCTGCCCATGGTCTTTGCTTTACTCTATCTGTCTGTCTGCTGACCCAGTCAGTGTGTCTTACATCCTTCTATGGTGGTCCACCGCCCACTGCTGATTTTCTCCTTTGGTTGGAGTTCTCCTGCCTGACCCTCAGGGGAGACTCCCTGGATACCCAAAGGCAGTCCAGGTAGACGTGGTCAGAGAAGCGGGTGCAGAAGGCACCTGAGTCTGTGGAGAGCCCTGGCCAGGGCGACATCACATAAGGCCACAGGGAAGAGTTGCTTGCACAAGGGTTCCCCTGGGAAACCACCCACTCTAACTATGGGACAGTCTAGGGCATGGGCACAGTCCATCTGTGCTTTCGTCCAACAGAGACTCTGATTTAGGCATGATCCGGGCCCATCAGTACCACAGCATCTAGATCCAGCTCGTGGCCTCCTTACTGGTCAATGGTCGCCAAAGAAATCATCACAAGCCCTTCTCTGTGTCCTAAGTGGGAGGGAGGAAGGGGTATGTTGGGACCGTGGCAGCCTGGGGAGTCAGGAAAAGTCTTCCTGAGGAAGTGAGATTTCCATTAATCTTTGCAGGTGAACGGCAGTTTCCCAAGCCAAGAGTGGGGGTTCGGGTTGGGGGGACCACCTGTGCTAGGACCCAGCTGTGAGAGGGGGGCTGCTCGTGAGGAGGAGTGGGGGCTGGACAGGGAGCTTGGGCTGGGCATGCACCAGATGTCCCCAAGAGGATTCAAGACGTTGCCCATGGAGCGAATGGAAGCTCTGAAGGCTCCTAAGAAAGCCAGGGGTGTGCGTTCTAGAGGAAGCAGCCTGGCTGCTGGCAGAGGATGCTGGAAGGGCATGAATGGTTGCAGGAAGTCGAAGCCGGACCCCAGTCCACAAATTACTTCCTTAGCCACCAAAGCCTGCTGAATCCGTGCAGAGTCAAGCACCAGGGAGGAGGTCGGCATTGACTCTAGCCATCCTTGAGTTGGTCAAGGGACGTATGGTCACCCTTATTGTTGAACTAGGTGGAGAGGTTTCAGCAATGTGCCAGGGCCATCCACGGGTCGTGGTGCAATTGTAACTAGAGTGACCACCTTGTTTTGGTTTGTCAGGGACATTCTGGTTTGGAGCTGCTGAAAGTCCCTGTCCCGGGAAACCCGTCAGTCTGGACAGACAGAAACATCTGGTCAACCTGAATATAACTGCTCTCTCTTTTCACTGCATCAAGGCAAGCCTGGACCCCTCCCATGGCAGCCCTCGCTGGCCCTCTGAGCTGGACAAGGGGAGAGGGAGAGAAGGGGCGCTGGGATATGACAAGGCAGGTTTCCGGACAGAAGAGCTATTTGTCACCAGCTCGTCCGGGGTGGGCGCCTGGTTCCTAAATATTGCCTGTGATTTTGCTAAATGTATCTTAACAGGAGTGGCGTAAATGCTGTCAGAGATAGAGGGGGAGAGTGATGGCCCCATTCGGGATAATGAACTGCTTAGTTAAGATGAATCCGGCTCCACTCCTGATCCTGCTTCTTGATACCGTGCTTGGGGGCTTTCATGCAAAAGGCTGATGGGTGGCAAATTTTTTTTTTTTTTTTAAATTTATTTATTTGTTAGAGAGAGAGAGCGAGCGAGCACAGGCAGACAGAGTGGTAGGCAGAGGCAGAGGGAGAGGGAGAAGCAGGCTCCCCGCGGAGCAAGGAGCCCGATGTGGGACTCGATCCCAGGACGCCGGGATCATGACCTGAGCCGAAGGCAGCCGCTTAACCAACTGAGCCACCCAGGCGTCCCAATGGGTGGCAAATTTAATGCAGAGAAGGACAGAGCTCCGTCTTTAGCTGGTGGCTGATTAATTGAGAAATTCACTCCTTGGAGGAATGGGGTTGAGTCGTACCAGGAAGGAAGGGGGCAAGATTTGGGCTCAGTTGCCATCTGACATGGGATTGATTAGAGCTGGAAAGCCCTAAAAATCCAGTTTATTCCTCATTTTCGGAAGAGGGAGACTGAGGCCCAAAGAGCGACAGCCTGCCTGAGGTCCCAGAGCTGGTTGGCAGCATAGCTGAGACCAGAACTCAGGTTTCTTGGGCTCTTTTGACTATGCTCACCGCCTCCTGGCTGGTGGATGAGCCCATCTCCCCAGACCCCTGCCTGCTCAGCTGCTCCTTCCCACCAGCCCAGACTTGCGCAGTAGCGAGAAGCAGGGTGGGGAGGAGACAGGTCCTCAGTCCTGCTCAAATCTCTTCTCTAGGGTTTCCTGTCCTCTGCCTTGAGGGAAGGATGACATGTCGGTCTCCTGGCTCTGATCCCTGGCCGCCTCTGACTCTCCTACTCCTTGACCAACTTCCAGATGTCCGACGTCACTCTTCCCACCTCTATCCAGGACCAGATGTCTCAGCTGGACAGTGGGAAGTGGGAAGGAATGGAGGTCTGGGAAGCCAGGAAGCACGGTGCCCGCTCACCCTGGTCAGGAGCGCCTCCCTATGTGGGCAGGGCTTTACTATGCTGTGATTATTCCCATGTCTGCATTGCACCTGGGGAAACTGAGTCCCGTGGTGGCCACCTAGCTTGCCCAGGTCACTGCCGCGTAATAGAGCGAGAAACTTGAGCCAGATAACTGGCTTCAAATTTGTTGGAGGCACGTGGGTGGGGGAAGCAAAGGAAGTGAGGGAGGAACTTGCAGAGAAGTGTTCAGGAGGTGATGGGACTCAGTGAAACGGGAGCTGGAGAAATGTTCGCCGGACCTAAAGGAGAGCTTCCCATGTGTTTTTCTTTTGCAAAAACCTCCTTGGCCGCGGACCCTTGCCGTCCCCTCTCCTGTGTGTGACTGTGTCTGCAAAGGTGATTTCTCACCTGTGATCCAGGTGTTGATTGGCGCTGACGGGATCCTCTCCTGGTACATCTATCAGAAAATTGCCTTGTCGCCTGCCTCTCCCCTGCCTCCCCTCATGCCTCCCCCCTGCTCCCCTAGTGATCCTCCCTCCAGACCCGAGGCTGCCATGCCCACGCATCACGCACCACCTGAGGCTTGTCCTGGCCTCGGATAGGAAGCACCCACACCCTGAACTTCACCGTTCCTGCTCGGTGACAGCAGCATTCGTGGGCCAGTGGGGCGGCGGGGGGGAGGGAGAGCCCACACCACCTACACGTAGGAGAGCTCCAAAAGCGGTCCTTGTCAAATCTCATTTTCATACTCCGCTGACATTAGTGGAGCTCGCATTCCAGAAGGAGAGGCAGATGTGCAAACAGACAGCTACACGCCAGTGTGACACACGCAGCAAGCACGGTGTCGCACAGGTTGTTGGGAGTGCTGGTGACTGAACGGGAGCTGGGGCGCTGGGACTGCTGGAATGTGGCGTGCCCGGGGTGGAGATTTTAGTCCCTGTGTGGTGGCTGGAGCCCTTCCCTCTACTCCCTGGGGCAGCTAGGCTGGGAGCTCTCACCCTGGCCCCCATCCTCCGAGCAGGGGGACCTCGGGAAGCAGAGACAGTCCCTTCTGCCTTGGGTTAGGGGCCTGTTCCTGGTGTGTGTTCCGAGGGATTGAGCAGGGCCAGGAGGAGGGGAGGCACATGGACTCAGGGGCCTGCGGTGGGCTGAGTGCCCCCCTCAGCTTTGTACCCTGCCTTCACCCCCGACCCTGGTTCTCCTCCTGCAAGATGCTGAATCAGACAGGATCCAGAGTGTACAGTGTTATGAAAAAATGTCCTACCACCCTGGCCCAAACTGAGGGAGGACCCTGAGCACGTTCCAGCTTCAGGGCTTTGCCCATGTTGCTGTTCTCCATCCGGAAGGCTTTTCCCCTAGATACCTGCATGGCTCACACTTGCCTTTAGGCTGGCCCCCTCAGAGAGGCCTCCTGGGCCACTCAGTCCAGAGCAGCCCCTGCTCCGGGGCTCCTGATGCTCTGCCCTGGTTTACTTTCTTCATGGCATTTGTCCCCACCTGCCATATTTCCCATCATTTACACATTTGACTGTTGTCCCCTCTTCTGGAACGTCAGCTCCTTAAGGGTAGGATTTGCCTGTTGCATCTTTTGTGCCTGGAGGAGTGCCTGGGACTGCCTAGATTCCCAATAAATATTTTCTCACGAATGAAGGCAGGACAGAAAGCTGGAAGGAGAGGAGTCATGGGGGTGGGGGTGGCGAGCATGCTTAATTTTGTTCTGTGCTGTGTTGGTAATAGAAATCTCGTTGCCTGAAACATCTATTAGAAGCTCCCAGGCTTAAGGCATCAGAAGCACCACACTCATGCTCCCTCCTAAATCTCCTCTTCAGGGGTCCCATGTGCCCCTGCCCCCCATTCCTGCAATGCCGGGGGCTCTGCACTGCTCTCACCCTGCACGCCTCTGAGTCCTGTGTCCGGGACCTTCTGCCTCACTTTGTGGGGCCCCTAACCCAACCAGCAGTTACCAGAGCTTCAGCTGTCCCCCCCGGTCTTCACCGGCTTCCCACCTGTAATTCCCCCCTGGTTTGCCAACAAATGGGGACCCTGCAAGCTGGCACCTCCGTCCTTCCCTGCCCCAGCCCGCCTCACACGCATGTGCCATCAGCACCCACCGTAGGCTGGCTGCAAGATTTACCCAACTGAGAATGTGTGCTTCCCACCTCCTTCCAGTGGGAGGGAGCCCCTCTCTGGTCTTGAGCTCTTCGGCCATCTGGCTTGCAGCTTCGAAGGTGAGACCCTCAGGGAGGGCAGCCCCACTGAACAGGTGAGCCCGGAGGTCCGCCCAGGGCTGGGAATGGCCACAGACAGGATCAGGTACTGGACTTCTGCCACAGCCCCCCAGAAACACCCTGCCTCCTCCCTGGGGTTGGATGTGAAGTGTCTGCCAGCCCTTCCCCTCCCTCTCCATCAGGAGACAGGCTATACAGAGCCTAGTGGTCAGAATGGAACAGAAGGTCGGGCATCTGTCCCAGCTCTGTCACTTACAGCGTGTGACCTTGGTGGGTTAATCTGCCTCTCTGTTTCCCCATGGAAAGTGGGAATAACACTGGTTCCTCTCTCCTGGGGTTGTCAGGACAGGTAAATGAGTGGTTTAACCCAGGGCCTGCCTCAGAGTAGGTCCCATGGAAATGTGACCGGTTATTACTATTTCCTGCTGAGGACTGGCTTGCCCAGGGTCGTCTTGGTCATTGGGCTTCATCCCACTGAGGACAGTGGGATGTTTGTCATGGTTGGGGACCCAGCTGGGCTTGGGGACTTCCCCGATGGTCCAGACTGGAAAGGTTTCCCTCCCCTTCCATAGCCCCCCACCTTGACCTGCCCACTGAGGGTGACCAGGTCGTGAATCTGCCTCCGAACTGTGCCTGCCTAGAGGACAGAGCAAAGCTGGGACCATCCTGCTTCCCGGATCATGGCCCTTCTCACAGCAGGTGGGAGCAAACTTGGGGGCTAAATGAATGATGAAAGGAGGGGACAGAATTGGTCCTTCCAGCTGGTTCCAGTCCCTGCTCTCAAGGACCATGCAGGCTCTGTTGAGGCTCCCTGGAGGTGAACCCCTGCCTTACCCCTCACCCTGGCCTGTTGGGACCTGAAGCCTGGTACCACACAAGTCGATTCTGACTCCAGCTTCCAGATTGATCCTGTAGAGCTCGATTCTTGGTTCGCCCCCCGCCCCCCCACCCCGGAGTGTTGTAACCATTACTCTCCAGGCAGGGGTCAGGGCCCTGGGCTCGATCCGTTCAGGTTGCTTGCACAATTGAAATCCCCAAAACCATTCTGGCTAGTTTTCTCATTAAGACAATCGGACTGGATTGATCCATTAGATCAATGGATGGACATCAGCCGGCGGGAAGCCAATCAGAGAGGCCTGGACGATCAGCCCAAGAATGAGGTCCCCTCCCGAGCTGGAGTGAGCCTGGCCCTCCGGGATGGGGCTGTGGGAGGCAGCAGAGAGGGTCAGAGGCCTCTCCAAGCTGGACTTGGGTGTGGGGACAGGAGTGTGCCCCAGGGGGTGGCCACCAGGGGCAACTGGGGGCGAGACACAGCATCTGGGGCTTGCTGGGATGTGGACTCCTTCCAAGGCTGTGAGCTCATTGTCATCCCTTTGCCACCGTGGCCTCGGGGGGAACTACCTCTCCCCTTAGGTGGCACGGTATGTGACACGGGAGATTAGGAGAGCTCCTCGGGGAGCTCTTCCCCTTCACCAGCCGTAATTTGGTTACAAGGCTCGGGATGGAGGGGTCTGGGCACCTAGAACACCGTTACCCGATGTGGGTTCCATGGCATCCTGGCGGCACAGGATGGTGACAAGCCATCAGGGATGGCTAAGAGAAATCCTAGGTTAGATGCATTTCAACAATGTCATTTCCTGTGGGGCTTCGCTGGCTAATTTGAATCAAGACTCCATAAAAGGGGAGAAGGAAGGAGCTATATTGTTTGACCACAGGACCGTTTCTCTGGGACGTCTTGTAGAACCACATGGAGGCATTTTCTCCAGCTGCCAGCAGGTAGTTTGAAGGGAAAATTGATGCCAAGAAAAAGTGTTTTGGGACTGGACGGACCCGCAAGGACCAGGGAGGTTCTTAGGGTGGAGTTGTTGATGAGAGGGAAGAAGAGAGTGGTGAGAGGTGTTCAGGCGCGGGGACCGATCCCACGGGCTCCGGGGCGAACAGCACCCTCCCCCACAAACAGCGGTGCTAGCTCTCTCCCGCCCTGCCCGGTCAGCCTGGCCCTTCTGCTCCTCCCATGCCCTCACCTCCCTTCTCCTTTTTCTCCTAGGCTACCTGACTGTCAACATTGAGCCTCTCCCACCCGTGGTGGCTGGTGACGCCGTGACCTTGAAGTGTAACTTCAAGACGGATGGTCGCATGCGTGAGATCGTGTGGTACCGGGTAAGTCGCCGCAGCTCTCCCTTCCGCGCCGCAGCCAGGGCTGAAGGCAGAGTCCCCAGAGTCCCTCTGGAGTCTTCCGCAGGCTTGGCCGTGTCCTCGGTCCCAGATCTGTGGGGTCCTCTGCCCTCTTCCCAAACCCTTCTCCGAGACTGCTTTGTTCAGGCTTCTCCTCTGTCCTCAGGATCTCTCTCTTTCTGGCCTCCTTGGTGTCCCGAATGTGTCCCCGTGCTCAGGAAACCCCAGCGATACCGAGTGTGAGCACCCTGTGGGCCCTGGTTTACTGTGTAACAAGTAAGGAACAACGAAAGCTGGAATTTCAGGCATGAGGCTCTGGGTGACGGCGTCCTGCTTTCTTAAAACCAATTACAGACATAGTCCGCCTTCTAACTTGATGACATGTAGGACTGTCCTGGTGCCTGGCACCCTGAGCTGGGTCTGAGGAGGGCTGCCCACCTGTCCAGGGCCCAGCTATTGGCAACAGGAGGACCAGCTATGGGTATAGGATGCAAGTGTTGGACTTTTCAACCACTGATGGGAACCTTCATGTGTCTGAACCGGGCACCCCAGCCTGGTATCCCTTGGCCACAAGGTAGTCGGGGCTGGCGGGGTTCAGGAGAAGGTCCAGTTGAAACTGACATTCTTGCCATGCCCTGCTCAGGTCCACACAAAGCAAGATGCCGCCCTCTTGGGAACGGGCCGGGCAGAGAACTTCCTTCCCGTGCTCTAAAACAGGGTTTGGCAACACGTGTCGGTGAGGTCCGGATAGTAAATATTTTCCTCTCTGGGGACCGTATGGTCTGTGTCGTGACAACTCGGCTCTGCTGCTCTAGTATGAAAACAGCCACAGACAATGTGTCAACGGGAGGCCATGGCAGGGTTCCAATAAATCTTTATTCATGGACTTGAGACTTGAATTTCGTATCATTTTTATATGTCACAAAATACTCTCCTTTTTTATATTTTCAACCATTCAAAGAAGTAAAAGACCATTCTTGGTTCATGGGCTCTGCAGAAACAGGCCGTAAGGTGATGTGGTCCAACGGCCATGGTTTGCCAACCCCCGAGCTAAAACAACACTTGTCTAACCTCTGTCTGCTGCATTGCCCTTTCTGCAGATGAAACCCGTAGATGACACAGTTGAGTGGAAGGGCTCGGGATGGAGCAGATGGAGCGAGCAGGTGCGGGGTGCAGAGTGCGGAGTGCAGGGGAGTGGGGCATGGGCAGTTTGACGACCAGGCTTCTAGAACTGGTTCCTTTGCTCCTTCACCCTACTCCTGCATACACGGGGTGGAGCTTGGAAACCCGCGTTAGCAGATCCCACTGGGGATCATCCCTTTGCCACCATTCAATGCCCTGACCCAGATCTGCGCTCCTGGGTCTCCTCGCTCTCGCTCTAGCCTTGTTCGTACCCTCCTGTCCTTACCGGTCCTTCTCGCCTTCTTGCTCTTTGATTCCTCATTTGCTGGTTTGTTGGCTGTGACTTGGGCTCCTTTTAACCAAAATCATTGTTCTCTATCTTAGCACTGTAGCCCCTCCCACCTGAAATTGCCTCTAGGATCGCCCCCCCCCCAACCCCACCAAGCCTACCTAAGCTCTCCCGGCAGCCTGGGCCCCACAGGTGTGAACCTGACATTGAGCACCCCGCAGGGCCCCAGCGTTAGATGAGATTGCCATCCTGGGTAGATCAACAGGCCTAGAGAAAGTCAAGGCATACGCTAAACAGTGCCATGAACTGAATCACTAAGAGGCGTATTTACATGATACGGGAGCTACTTGGCTGACACACACTGCGAGCATCTCATTAGCACCTGGCAGAAGGACCGGGCTAAATTATCTGCAGCTCACTGCTAACGAAGGGACTGTCTCTCTCTCCACCATCCCTAGATGGGATCGGAATGAAGGGAAGCAGAAGACCCACCCAGCTGGCAAAGAGGAATCCAGAGACCCAATGGGAACAGTCGATGGGGGCAAGGCTAGCAGACAGGGAACTACCAGTGGACATCTCATTGCCTTGCCAGCCCTTAAAGCAACGGTCCCCATTCTGGTTTGAAATGAAATTTTGAAAATCTGCCTGCGGAGGGGGCCGCCAGGGTGGGGGGAGTGCCAGCGGCAGGCCCAGGTGTACAAAACCAGAACACAGGGCTCCACCCTGCATCCCCCGACGATGAGGGAGAAGGCCGGGGCAGGACAAAGACGCCCAGCTTTCAGTCCAGACATGGACTCTTCCTCCCCATCTGTACCCCCGATGCTGAGGCTCCCCCATCACAATCCCCCCACCCCGTCTCTCTCCACCCTAGCCTGCCATCACGTTGATTGCCTTAAACATCAGTTGCATCTCTTACGGTGTCAGGCCCTGTGTACTGGGCTATGGTAGGCTGCACTAATTAATTTATTTTACTTCATTTCACATCCTTTGACTGCGTGCCTCTGGAGTGGGGAGGGGGGTATGCAGATGTATGCAAATCACATGCAAATCGCCCACTGGAGCCAAATGTTTGGGCCCTTGTGATTCTGTAGCTGGATTGAGGGAGCAGGCTCAGCTGACTTGGAAGTCTCCTTGGGACCAGGGGAACCTCGCGTGCCCTGTCTGTGCTGGTGCGGGTGGGGGCAGAGGCCGGGGGGAGACTCCAAGGAAGTGTCCCCATGCTGCCAGTTCTCTCTCTGCTGGCTGCCACTCTGGCCTTCCCCCACCCACCGCCTCTTTTCCCAAGGAGCCAGCTGAATGGAGAGAGATAAGAGCTTACCAAGATGGGGGCTGCAGGAGCCAAGGCTCCTTGTGGAGGCGGGGCCCGGTTTCCAGAGGATGTGGGAGATGCAGCAATGGGGGCCCCACTCTCCTCTGGCCAGAACCCCCTCCCCACCAGTCGAGCCTCTGCATCTCCATTCTCCCACCTCCAACTCCCTGCAGCTGCCCCCCCCAAACAGGGAGCTGTCCAGCACTGTTTGTTTTCTGTACGTCTGTTCGCTTCCCAGCTTCCTTTGCCCATCCTCCGTGAATGAGCTTACAGAGCCCGGCTTGGAAGGAAATGAATAGATTACACAGACCCAGCCAGGGCTGTGTCTCCAATCTCTTTAGAAGGGAAAAGCAGGGCATTGTGGGGAGGCCGCCACTGCCCGCTCAGCCCAGTGGGTACAAAATGGCCCAAGACGTGTAAAGCCCAGCAGCCTCCCCTCTGGTCCTAAAGACATTATCTTAGCAATGGAATCATCCTGAGCTTTCAGCAGTGTAATGAATGGATTGGATTCTTTGGGTAGATTGGCAGAGCTGGTGAAATTGTTTGAAGCAAAAGGGATCACTCCCTTGGGGTTAACAAGACCTCTGGCTGAGCATTTGGGAAGGTCTCACCATGTGGTTGTCTTAGGAGTGGGGTAAGGGGAAGGAAGGGAGGAGGTGGCCAGGCCCTGCACCTTGGGCACTTTGCCCCAGAGTCTGCCCAGTTTGTAGAAGAAAATGCCAAAACTATAGAATAGACTCAAGAAAGCATCTGCAATTAGGAGACTCTGTGTCTGTGCTGTTCAATATGGCAGCCACTACTAGTCACATTGGCTATTTAAATTTAAATTGAATTAAATCGGATCAAATTAAATTAAAAATCCATGTCTTTAGCCAGGCTAGCCATATTTCAAGAGCTCACTAGCCACATGCGGTTGGTGGCTACGATGTTGGACGGGGTAAGTATGGAACATTTCCGTCATCACAGTACGTTCTATTGGACAATGTGCTATAGATATTTGCAATTTTTTCAGAGGCCTCTGGAATATTCTGTGCTTTCCTGGCAAGGGAATAAAGGTGACTGCTCGTGGAGCCAGTTTTCTAGGCAAACTTACTCTAACGTGAAGTTCTGAAAAATGAATTGTATTCATTGTGTGTTTGTATTTGCCATCATTAGACTGGGGGGAGGGGCATGGGAGGGATAGGCAGGGCGATCATCATTCTCAGAACACTTTTTTGAAAACGGAGAGATGTCAAGAAGGTTGACAGGCACCCGAGGTCCTGGGTATCCTAGTTGTCTGTCAAAGCCCTGTTCACCCTCAGGATGCCTCTCAGCCCTCCTCCCATCTCCCCATGCTTTCTCTACCATTGTATGGCTTCCTCTCCCAATTTGAATTTCCCAGGTTCATGCTTTTTCTCTAGAGCGCTGCAGAGGCTAATAGAGCAGGGGTGCAATTCCATACTTGGCCAGGAGGGGATGGTCACCTAAAAAGCAAACTACCCTAGCATTAAAGTCAGGACTTGGTTCTAGAAAACAAATGATTAACAATATTCTTTACTTAATCATTTCTATCCAGTTGCATCTATAACTGGGGACTAATCCAGTAATGCTACAAATATGAATCTGGGTGACTAATATTATGGAGCCTTTACTATGTGCTAGGCACTGGGTATGTAACTGCCTTCGATTCTTGCCTTGACATTGTGAGCCCGGGTCTGTTACATGGGCTCTTCAGATGAAGATACTGAGGCTATCCAAAGAGATCCTGTCTCAGCTCGTGTCGCCTTACCTGACTTCCGCAGAGTTCTAGACGTTCCCCTCCTCCATGATTCCTCCATGATTCCCCTACACGCCAGCTCTTCCCACTCTGTGTCAAAACACCTCTTTGTCAACTGAATGGTGAACATCTCAAGTTCAAGGATGAACCTTTCCCCCACTGTATCCATAATGCCTCGTGCGGAGTCACCTCAGTTAAGTGTTTGTTAAGTGAACAAGTGATGGAGCTATGGGTACAAATGTAGACCGTGTCACGTAGCCCACTTGTGTTTTGGGTGGGGCATGTGTGCGCAGCTGATAGCATCAGTCTGCGGGGGACAGTGGGTCTTTGTATGCTCGGGGGGCTTGGTGGAGTGTGGGAAAAATAGGAACATTTCTTATTAAGGAATACTGTCTAAACTCATTTAGTTGGAGGTCACCTGCCCAGCAGGCAAAGCCAAAGGTCTGTTTATATCATAGAAATCCATTAAACAGCCACAGAGAATCATGGGAGCTTAACCTTTCATGGCAATTTTTATCATCTTTCCTTTGTTTTGTCTTTTTCCTTCACAATTTGTTCCCGAGAACTGCGCTGGGCCCAGGTTACAAGGCCACAGAAAAGAGAGCCATGGAAGGAGATAGAGAGGGGAGAGATAGAGGGCCACAGTGATAATGCCCTGCTTTCAGGACCCCTGTATCTCGCTTCTTTCACCTGGTGGGGAGCATGTGCCTGGGTGTTTGTTTCACGGTATGGGTGCCTTCTCCGTGATGCTACCTGGCTGGAGCGAGCTCCCGCCCAGGGGCTCTTCTCAGTGCCTGTGCGATAGGGCTGTGGCCAGTCTGGCCCATGAGGCTGGGAAGGATAAGGGGGCTGAGACGTCAGGATATTTGCATATGAGTTCAGGGTGTGTGTCTGGGCAGTGACCTAACCTTTCTGTATTCTAGAATCCTCATGTGGAATTAGGCATGAAAACACCTACGTTGTAGGCTTTGAGAGATAACGTCTGCAGCCAACAAACCCAAGGCTTGACTCCTTGTGGCACCTATTCAAAATGGTGGCCATTGTCCTAGCATGTCTCTTGGTGGCTTAAGGTTGAGGAAAGGAAATTATAAACTCAAGTGGAAGATGTTTTGGGAAGATCTCCAGGGATCGTTAGATTCCTTGAATTCCATCCTCCCTCCTACAGTCCCAAAGCAGACAGGGAGAGACAACCATTTAGAATGGTACATCCTTTGTGTCTTTGCGGTTACGCTGGTGAACTCAACTGGATTTCAATTCTTGGAAATGTCATCACATAGCTAAGCCATGTCAGTGGATCTTAGCTCTTCTCTCCCCAAAGCAAAGAGTTATTTTGAAATGGTTTTACTGGCATTGGCTCTCTTTTAGTGTAAGTCCTTGACAATGTTTTGTTGTCTGAAACCAAAATAGAAAGTGATGATCACAAGAGGACATTATGGTCCAATGATATCATCAAGGACAAGAAGGCAGGTACACTCTTGGTGATGAGTAGAGACCAGGTCTCCATCCTGGAGAAGTGAGTCGGACCACCTCTCGGCCCCCTCTGGCTTGGACCCAGGCTGACTGCTCCTTGTACCTCCCCTGGACCCATGCATCCTGATCTAACAGCTCCTAAATCTGCAGGAGGAAGGGAGTAAGAAAGACAAGACACACTCTTCACAGAACCAGGGCCAAGCTGGTCTCTGCTGCCTTGTCCAGGACTCTCTCCATCACCCATAGCCTCCCAAAGGGGCAGGCTCTCTCTGATGAAGACTGCCCCGTGCCCCATCTCACCACCCCAGTTACAGAAGAGGAAGGACAGTGTGCCAGGGAGAGGGCCTGCCAAAGGACAGCTGATTATAACACATAAAGAAGTAAGAACACATTTTCAAAGCTACTTCCATTGCACTTATTTCTTCCACTCCCAGGAACAGGTTGAATCCAACCCAGACCCTTTTCATAGGGCTCCTCCTTCTGGGGGTGGAGTGGTGGAGAAACCCGGATGCTCCCCCTAGAGGTCAGAGTGTGAATTGCAGTTATTGCAGCCCCAATCCCTGGTCTTTAATGGTTTGGCGGTAAAGGGTCAGGAGTGGTCCACTCCAGCCGCTCCGTAGAATTTCCAGAGGGACCTGTAAAAATATGCCATTGGCTGAGATTTGGGGCCTGAGTTCATTTTACTTTGAACCAGTTCCCAGGTGACCCTAATGCACCTGGCCCAACGAGGGACCATGTTCTGGTGCCTGGGAAACTGATGGAAGTTGGCTGCTCCATTCGCTCGGCCAAGATTAATTGATCCAGCATGGAGTTACTGAGCAGGGTGGTTCTAGGCACTGGCTGTGCATCAGGGAACAGGACACCAAGATCCTGAGCTCCTGTAGCTGAGCTTGGGAGAGGAGGTAAAAAGAGAAACAAGCAGGAAAAATACCAGACAAAGGTAAGAGCAGTGCATAGACTTGAAATAGTCTGGTGGGATGGAAAGGGATTGAGTGGTCAGGAAAAGACTCGTTTAAGCTGAGACCTCAAAGGCAACAAGGAATCTGTCTTGCGGGGGAAGGAGGTAGAACATTCCAAGGAGAGAGAGGAGCACATTGCAGAGGAGCTGTTCTGGGAACAAGCTTCGCATGTTCAAAGAACAGAAAGGAAGTCCACCTGCGGGGCTGGAAGGCAGCCAGTTGTAGGGAGCTCAGAGATGAGGCGAGACAGACAGACAAGCAGGACCCTTCCTGCCAGGCCTGGTGTTCCAGGGCACAGGGTCTGGAGTTATTTCAAGGGCAGCTTTGGATCTGGTTCACTTTATTAAAAGGTCACTTGTGGGTAGAGGGTGGAGTGGAGGGGATGGAGTGGAGGGCAAGACTGGAGTCAGAGGGACCGCATGGAGGTTGATCCAGCAGTAACAGGCAAGGGGTGGCAGTGGCTAGGGTAAGAGCTAGGATGGTGGCCTTGGAGTTGGTGGGAAGGAAAGAAGTCCTGTGGTGACCTGCAGGTGGCCTCTAACGGTCTTGCTCATGTTCTGACGGAAGGAAGGAAAGAAGGATTGAGGGTGACTCCTGGCTTTTGGGCTCCAGGAGCTAGATGTGGAGGAGGGTGCTATTTCCTGAGATTGGGAGGACGAGGGGAGGAGAGTGCTGGCAGGGATTCCCCGTCGCCTGGGTTAAGTTCCCAGGGCCTCTAAGACATGGGGATGGGGCTGTCAGAGCAGCCGCTGAGGCCACAAGTCGGAGGTTCTGGATTGAGATCAGGACTGGAGATTTATACCTGGGGGCCTCAAATAGGGCTGGTGGGCCTGGGCAGGAGGACGGGGGGAGGCGGGGGAGAAGAGCACCCAGTGCTGGCCCCTAGAGCACTCAAAATTTAGAGATAGAAAAGTAGACCAGGGGAGAGGCTAAAAAGGAGCAGCTGGCAGGTTTGACAAAAGCCAAGTGCATGGGGGTTTCAGTCCCAAGGGAGAAGAGCCAGCTGTGTCCAGTGCTGCGACAAGACTTAGGACGAGACACATGGAGCCCACTGGGGACCTGGACAAGAGCAGCCTCCTTGGGATGAGGAGGCTGAAGGAGGCACGGGAGCTGAAGGCTACGCAGAGGCTAGCAGCGGGGTGACCTTGAGGTTTCAGCTGTTCAGGGAATTTGACCTTGATCTTCCGGACAAACCTTTGCCGTAACATAAGAATAAGACTCCGTTTCTTCTGTTGGGTCCCTCTCCGTGTGTACGTCTTTCATAAGCTACCAGCTACACTGTCTATTCCGAACTTGTCCAGCCTTGCAGCCCAGACCTGGCGGCAGCCTTGCTCTCCTCCTGGAGAATGGGAAAGTGGCTGCCCGGAGAGTTTGGGGATCCCAGAGTAACTCTGCAGTGCATGCGGTATTTGGAGGAGAGATCCCAGCTCTACCATCCGACAACCTCCCTGAGGCTCTGCTCCATGCAGAGCACGGTACTCAGGGCGGAGACTGAAAGAGCCAGGTGGATGCCCTGCCCCCAGGGGAGAGATTCCAGGCCCGCCAGGCTTTAGCACGTTGTAAAGATCCGTTTTCTCATCTAGCCAACGGGCTTGATCGCCCTCTCCCAAGCATCTTACAGGGATTTGGGAAACAGAGGAGATGCCCTGCAGACAAGCTGCTTCCTTCACCCACAGAGCAGGGGACAAAGGCTTCGCTTAGCTTACTAAATCCTCTCTGTGCGCCTGGCCAGACGTCCTTCACCAAGCTGGAGCTCCCGCAAGTTCCTTAGCACTTTGTACAGACTTCCATTAGAGACGTGTCACCTGTATCCTAGTTACGCATCTCGTTTTTGTGTCTGCCGCTGAGTTTTATTTATCTATTTCTCCAGTACATGCCATGGTGCTGGCCAAGCCTGGGGCCATGGTCCTTACATGGGATCTTTGGATCCCTCTGGAGTAGTTTAATAAGCTTCTGGACCCCAGAAAGTATGCCCAAAATGTTGTACGTGGTTCTGGTTGGGGAGAGAAGGGGCCAAGTATTCTCAGAGGGGTCTGTGATGTCCCCCTGAAAAGCCCCAGAAGAGCAGGTGTCCAGGTGCTCGAGAGAATGAAACATGCGGGGTCTCCACCCTTGGGTCACCCGGGACCACACTCAGCATGGATCTAGGAGACCAAGGGGCTGCAAGGCTGAGTTAAAGAGCCTGTGGCCTGTGAGCTCTCCAGGGACCTGGTGGGAAGACTGTGCTGTAGACAGCCTCACATGGGAAGAACGTTGGGCGGTTGGACTCAGCCCGGACACCGCAGGACAGTCAGTCTGGATGTGTGCACAGACGCCCTTGGATGGAAGAGGGAGAACAGAAGTGGCGGGGGGGGGGGGGGGGAGGAAAGGCTTTGGCAATATGTCACCGTTCTCCCTGGCACAAGGTGGGCGGGGGGGGGGGGTGTTTTGAGCAGAGAAATCCATCCTCTTTGGAGAATTAAGATCAAGTTTCTGATATTGGCAATGAGACCGTTTCTCTGCCGGGAGGCTTTCATACAGGACTGAGAAGACGTTTTGATGACTTAGCTCAGTCCTGGGAGTTCGTCCTCACAAGTGCACAGAAGAGAGAACAGCAGGGGTCTGGGGCCAGACATCCTGCTGTGTGACCTTGAGCGAACCAGTTTCTCTCTCGGAGCCTCAGGATCTTCATCAGGAAAATAAGGTGTGTGTGGGTTGGTGTGTGTGGTGTGTGTGGAATGTGCTGTCTCTTTCCCACCTTGCACCCAGCCTCCCTCCTTCCTCCAGAGGACGCTAAGCTGGGGAGGCGGCTGGCACTGTGCGCTCCCAGAGTGAGGCTTGGGCGCTCCTCATCAGAAGTGCAGAAGCTCTGAGCCAGTGGACTCCGGGAGCTATATTGAGCCCAGAGTGCGGTTTCCAGCAACCTTGGCCTGACTTAGCCCTGCTGGGTTTAAGTGACAAGGGGCTGACTTAACTTGTCGCAGAGGATTAAAGGTGAACTCGCACTCCAGCACGCCTGGGATAGAAAGTAAGGTGGCTGAAATGAGGGATGTTTCCGAGAAACACCAGCCCAGGTTCCTCCTCCCCTCCGAGTCCCTCCTTCTCCTCCTCGGCCCACCTTCTCCTGGTGGGGTGTGTCATGCTCAGGGTGACTGTGCCTTCTTACCAGGGCACTCAGAGATGCCCACGGGCATTCAGACAGTCGCCCCGTTGCAGAAAGGCAGAGCCTGGCACTTTTCCAAACCACACAGCTGATCACTGATAATACCATGACTGCTCTCCCACCTCTCACCCCACCCTTCGCAAGAGCTTCCATCACCTTAAGGACCATGTTCAAGGTCATAGGTCCAGGATACGAGGTCCTTCATGATTCAAGCTCCGTTGGCTGATTTCTGCAGCAACGCTTCCTACCATGTTCCCAAATGGGCCCACCACTCCCATCTTACGGCCTGTTTGCTATTCCTGGAACGTGCTGATGCATGCACTGCCATCATCCTCTACCTGCTCCAGCTGGCAGACTCCACTTGCTCGCCAAGGTCAGCTACAAGGTCATTCCCAGAGACCTCCCCCTGCCCCATTCATTTTCCCCTTCTAGCATCTTCCCCATTCAACCACTGCGACCAGGCTGAGTTAGATTCTCTTAACAGTCTAAGAACACTCAGAAGTCTACCTCCTGACCCAGCACCCTGGACTCACGTGCTCATTTCCAAGACAGGTGTTTCTGAAGCATCCACAGTGTGCTAAGCGCTGGGAACAGAGCACTGTGTAGGAACAACATAACAGCACGGCCTTGTTTGTACGGCACTTGCAGTGATCTGGGGAAATGGGTATTCCATGAAAGGTGATCAAAGAAAAACTTTGAAATTGTGGTAACTGCCCCCCAAAGAGGCATGGTGTCTGCTAGCTGAGAGTTCACGAAGGGGCGACTAATTATAACCGTGGATTGTCTTTCTCCTGGAATGTAACCTCTGTTGATAAGGACCAGGTACCCTGTTTGTCCCGGTGGCCAGGCACATACCTAGAGAATGAATGAATTCATGAGTGAGTGAATGAATGAAGGGCTTATGTGGTTCTGAGGGACGCAGAAGTAAACTCTTAGCTGATGAGATAACACGTATTCTCACAATGAGAGCTTGTCAACAAGGGATGGGGTGTCTTGGGGACTGGAGAGATCGCCCAACCTTGGAAGGCTCTAAGCAAATGTTAGAATAGCCACGGGTCAAAAATGCAACAGACAGGGATTTCTGGCCTCCTGGTCCAAGTGAGCGCAGGGCAGGATGACGCTGTCCGTTTCAGCTCTAGAGTTCTATGCTGTATCCAGTCCAGCTGCCCAGCAAGGACATCATGACAAGGCAGGGAATGGAGCATTCACCCAGCCTGGCGAGGCCACACACCCAGTGTGGGACACCAGGTTTATGGAAACTTCTAGATTCCCAGGAGAGGGGTGGGTTGTGGCTGTCCCGAGAGTCACACACGTGTGGACGCCCCACCCTTGAGTGAGTCTTCAAAGCGGCTGAAGCAGCAGATGCCTGGGAACCAGGAAGAGGGGAAGACCGGATCCGGAAGACCACTCTGCAGCCAAGGTCATGTCCAGCACCCCGCAGTCCGCATCGCCCTGCCCGCAAAACATCAGGGCAGTGTCCCCATCGTTCTCACGATGGAAACCGGGATCCCTGCTGTCGCTGGGAGCTGTGGCCCCTGCCTCCTCTCCAGGCTGGTCTCCCCATGCCCCCGGAATGAGACTCCGAGAGCCTTGGGGGAGGAAGAGGGCGGCCCGCTGGGGAGGAAGAATGGGCCCTGCTACCCGAACACAATTGTTCCCATTTTGGAGCCTGGGATCCCGAGGTGAGGCGCCGTTGTGCTGTGGGGGAGTGGCCCATCTCTCTTTGAACCCGGCTGCCTGACTTCAAGAGCCACACTTTCAGAGAGGCACCACCAAAGGCCATCAGTGCCATCCTGGGGGTGCACCCCCGCCAGTGACAGGCAATCCCAGGGCTGGACTCTCAGAAGGGCTGAGCCCCGTAGCCTGGGGAGCCTGTCTCTTCCCCATAATCATCGCCGTTAATGCCATCCCTGGGGTACAGGGCAAGGCGTGTCAGGGCTGTCCTTGGTCACCTCATTGAATTCTCATGGAAACCACTGGATGCCGGTAGTCTTGTCCACTCTACAGCCAAGGACACCGAGCATCCAAGAGGTTAGGTAACCGGCCCCCAGCCTTGAGGACAGGAGGGTGGAGCGAGTTTGTCCGCCAACTGTCTGACTTCCCCCACAACCTGGCCCTCCTGGCTCCCAGGCTGGTCCACAGAGCTGCCCGGCCAGGGAATCATTGGGATCCCCCTTGGGGAAGCTCCGAGCCTCCTCCTGGGGAAGAGGGCCGGCCAGGTGAGTGGAGTGGGCTGGAGATGTCTGGACCTGGCTGCTTGTGGCTATCCTCATGACACAGCCGGGACATGTCTGCAGAGCCACGCAGGGGCGTCACCCTGGAAGGGGGACCCCAGGGAGAGCAGCTTCTCCCCGCAGAGATGATGCAGTCGCACACAGAGCCAACAGGTGGAGGGGACCAGACCTGCGCCCATCCCCCGTGCTCTCCGCTCATGCGGGGCGGCTGCCCAGGTGCCTGTGGCGAGTGTGGGAGAGTGTTTGGTGGTCCCGTCCGTGGCAGGGTCTTTGAATCGTGGCGCTTCGCCCTCGGGAGCCCCGTTCGTGACGGAGGCAGGCAGCCTGGTGTAGCGGCAAGTCTGAACTGCAGACTCTTCTTCAAGAAATGGAGTTTTTATCCTATTATTATTATTAATATTATTTTGCAGGCTGAGGAGGAACGCAAGTGAATCTAAACAAGTGTTGTCAAGTGGTGGTTCTTGGGGGACCTGCTTTAATGGTGATAATAATCACTTTAATTGGCACATTAATTATATGTGAGCAGGTGTTTCCAAAATAATTGAGGGTGTTGGGAAGCTGCTTATTTCCTGAAGTGGTTGAAACATTCCCCTTTGACCCTGTTTACTCTGTGAATATCGAGTCACACAGGGAGGCGGGGAGAAGTGAAGCCTGTCTGAATCCATCCGCTCTGGCTGACTGAGGTTTCCAGGTTCCTCCTTCTAGTATAGAACCGACTCCCAGCGGCCCCCCCTTGGGGGGTGCAGGCACCGCACAGAGGGGCCGTCCCCGGCTCACCCTCTGCCAGGAGAAGCAGGATGCAGGATGTCACAGAGGCACAGACAAGGCGTCCCCTGCCCTGGTCTGGAGCTGTTCTGGAAGGAGGAGGGGACAGAAGGTATGGCAAACAGAGGAGGAACAGGTGCAAAGGCCCAGAGGACTGGTCCAGCGGACCAGATGTCAGGTGCTGGTGAAGGACGGGGGGCTGGGGCAGGGGGCGGAGGCAAAAGGCAGTCAGGGACTCAAGCAGGACGTGCGGCATCTGGGGCCCCCATCTAATGGAGCTTGGATTGTAGCCACAGGGGACATTTGAAGAATTTTCAGCAAAAGAGCAACAGCAGCTGATATTCCAAATCTCTAGACACCCCCCCCCCAAGATATCTCAAAAGCATCTCGGACTTGACATGGCCAAAGGAAAATTCTGGATTTCTCCTCCAAATATATTCCTCTCTGTTCTTCCCCATCCCAGTAAATGGTATCCCCATCCACCAGGTTACATGGCCAACAACCTAGGGATCGCTCCTTTCTCCTTCCTTCCTCTTCCCTTCCCCCACCCCATCCTATAGCCCCTCCATTGTACCATTCAGAATGCCCCCCGAATCCACTTGCTTCTTCCCTTGTCCTGGCCCCCCCTCTCTTCCCAAGCCTCTATCATCACCTAGAGTTGGCAGCCCTTCCTAACTGCACTGCCTGCTTCCAGTCCCATCCCCCCACCCTCTGCCCCCCTCCCCCAATCCAATGTCCACACAGTGGCCAGAGTGTCCTTTTGGAGACAGAACCAGGTCAAGTCATTCTGTAGCTTTAGAATAAAACCCCTGAGGCACCGCCTGGGCCCTGCCCCTCCCTGACCCCCTCCCCTCTTTGGTCTTCCACCAGCCCAGCCTTGTGAGTGGTCTGCAAACACCCCCAGAAGTCCACGGGTCCTAAGGGTCCAAGCTGACCTGACTCGATTCCTGATATATGGGCGCTTGGCAGATTATGTGGGCCGGAGGCGAAGAGGCCACCAGCGCGGAGAGCCTGGAGGCAGAGATCCGAGGTCGCTCCCGGGTTCTGCCTCT
The DNA here is from genome assembly GCF_963455335.1 of Martes martes. Taxonomy (NCBI): domain Eukaryota; kingdom Metazoa; phylum Chordata; class Mammalia; order Carnivora; family Mustelidae; genus Martes; species Martes martes. Next base: position 178,616,641 of record NC_137891.1, on the reverse strand, counting down.
CCCTCTCTCATCTCCCAGCCTCCGTACCAGTGTTTGTGCTGCAGAAGGGTGGCGAGAGTAGCCATGCAACCCAGTTTGCCTGGACCCATCCAGACAGTGCTTGTTGTCTGAGGGTAGCTGTTAAGAGCGTCCCTCTTTCGGTCTCGAAAGTATCCTGGCTTGAGTGATACATCACACCATTGCCAGTGGGGCATGCGGGTGGTACTTGTCCTGTGTTAGCTTTCATGATGGCCCTCTGTCTGGTTCTCTGTGAACACAGGCTATGGGGCAGATCTGAGCCCTCCATGCATGGCCAACAGCCCTGGAACACTCGGAGCATTGGTTGGAGAAAGGGAGGGCAACTAGCCTGCTGGATTAAGAGAGGGCTGACTTGAACGTCCCCTCCCTCTCCTTTTCCAGCAGTGACCCCACCCAGGTGTCAGGCTGAGGTGGGACAGGGAGGGGCCTGGCTGGTTTGAAGGAGGTGTTGCAAGGACCCTGGGGAGAGCCCTGAGAGCACGTGCTGGAGGGGGACCAGCTGGAGGCTGGAGGGAAGTCCTTCCATGGACCCCTCAGAGAAATCCAGCGGCATCGCTGACCTAATTTGCCATCTTCAAACAATGGCTTACTCCCTGTAGAGTCATCTTTCAACAAATAGCTATCAGGAAGCCACCGTGTCCCAGTCAGGGTGCTGGGCACTGCACTGGAGGTTCTGTCCTGGTAGAATAAAGAAAACCAGTGATCTTGGCATGTTTGTCTTTTATGTGGACATCTTACTGACCTGTCAGTTCTAATAGTCTTTAAAAAAAAAAAAACTTGACTCTTTTGGATTTTTATAAGAAATATGTGATTATGTCATCTCCAAGTAGTGGTAACTTTTCTAACAACCGAGAGATACTATCTCTTAACCTATAAAAAGCACATATCCTGGGACCAGATCACTTGGATTCAAACTCTAGCTTTGTCCCCTAAAAGCTGTGTGACTTTGGGCAAGTTACTGAATCTCTCTGTGCCCAGTTTTCTCATCTCCCCAAATAAACGTAAGATAGTGCCTGGCAACTGAAGAAACATTGGTGTTGTGATTACTTATTGAACTTGTTATAATTTGTTGCCTTACTGCAGTGTCTAAAACCTCCAGAATGCTCGTAAAATGTTTTCTTGTCTTAATTCTGTTTTTCTTTGGATTGCATTTAACATTACATATGATATTTGCTGCCGGTTTCTGATAAATACTACTTGTGTCATTTAAAGGAAGTTCACTTCTATTCCAATTTTACCTAGAGTTTTTATACAGAAAAATTAATTAAATGTTTCTTAAAAATCCATTGAAGTAATCATATGGTTTTTCTCCCCTAATTTACTAATGTAATGAATTATGTTGATGGTTTTTCCTAATATTGAGCCTCCATTGGGTTTTTATAATTTCTTAGAACAAATATCTTGTGTCCCCAATTAAAAGAACTCTCAAGTATTTATTTTTTATTATTATAAATGGAATCTTTCTCATTGGATTTTCTGTGGGTTTCTGGGATGTAAGAACGCAAGGCAATTGATTTTTTTGCGGCTTTATCTTGCATCCTACAAATTAGATGAATTCATTTATTCTCTTTAATAAGCGTGTGGTGGCTTTCCTTTTATCGTCCGAGCATTCAGTCTCCCCACCTGACATTTATCTTTCTTTCTTTCCTGTGTTTTTCAGATATCTCGCATTTATTCATAAGCAACTACGTGTTGCATGCCTCCCGTGTGCCAGGCACTGAGCTAGTCTCTGCCTCCTCAGTGACTTGATGACTCTTGTCACTGGCAGGATGAGGGGGTCAGTGAGGGACCTTCCGTGCTGACATGTTGAGAGCAGAGACCCGAGGAAGGGAATGAGTCCCTCCAGGTCCCAAGGCCCCTTCAGTTCTGATTGGGATTCAAACCCCATTAACCCTTAGGCCACGCTGCCTCCTGACGGATGACCCTCCCCTTTCGGGGGGCAGGAGTAATTAACCTTGACGCCAAGGGGCAGTTTCAGACCTCTGGTCATTTCTCAAAGAGAAAGTGAAGATAGATGCCCTGACACTAAAACCAGGCCTTGACCAGACCCGCTCACTGTCCCTCTTCTCATCCTTGCATCAGGGACTTGCTTGGAATAAAGAGGTGCAAATGTCACGTTCTGATTTTGCCCTTCGAGCAGCATGTCAACTGTGAGGGGCGTGATTTGGAGCTGCGGTGTGCCTTGGCCCTCCCCCCCGACCCCGCGCCTGTGGGTGATGCTCTGCTGCTCCCCAAATGAGTGTCCCGAAGAGACACTCAGCATCTCGGTCCCCAGCAGGCTGCCCCAGGCCTCACACTTCCCGCCTGCTGTCATCCTGCTCTTGCTTTTTAGCTCGTTAGCCCGTCTCATCTTGCACAGACGGCCCCCTTCCCTCACACCCGTGGGGGTGGGTACCTTGTGTTCTCACTTCGCCTGCACGGACAACTTTATGATCCTTGTGGACACCCCGGCACCGGCCTCCAGACTCCCCCTCCGCGGTCTCATCCCTCCAGGCGTCTTGCTGTGGACTTGTGCCCTCCCCACGGCCTGCCTGAGGAGGCCACGCGGCCAACTCAGCATGTGCTCTAATCAGCGCGCCCCATGCTTCCGACACTTTTATTAATTCGCACCAAACCACTGTGTGGGTTTGCGGTGGCCTGTGTCGCCTGTGGCACCAAAGAGCTGTCCTGCCCACACAAGCCACAGGCTTGACAGCCTCCCGGGGTCCCAGGCAGCCCTTGGGCACAGCCCACACCCCCACCAAATCCCAGGCTCTCAGAAGATTCTAGCAAATCCATCAGCCACTGAGGCTGGGTTTGGAAACTTCTCCTTGATTTTTCACGCCATGCAAGGCACAGAGCTGAGAGTTGTACATGTACCACCCAAAGCAGGAGCTGGGAGTGGCTCCATTGTATAGATGGGAAACTGAGGCTCAGATTTGTGACGTGAGTCCCCAAAAGGTGCAGGGCTAGGTTGGAGCCCCACGCTAGCCTTTTTCTTTTTCCCTTGAGACGTTCAGTGGGTATGAATCTTCCCCTTCACAGGAGCTGCTGACCTCAATGACCCCAGGATGAAGCTGGCTCCGTCAGGCGTCCAGACACGAGATGGGTGCTCCAGCCTGGGCCCCGGGTTGTGTCCTCTTCCTCTTCCTCCCAACCCACCCACCCGGCACCCACCGCTTGTCTTTGTCATCCTGGCTGGTGACAGCGAACGAGGGTGTCATCTCTTGAGGGCAGGCTTCCAGAGTGCTTGGTGGGGGAGGGCACCGGGAGATGACAGGGAGGACGGAGCGGTTCCCTGCGCTGTCCCCAATCTCCAGCCCGTGAGTGGTTGGGAAGCAGCATTCGTGGCTGGTGGCCTGTCAGTGGCCCTTCCTGGAAAATGAGGGAAGGAATAACCCACTATGGGGCATTGTGGGGGATACAATGACACAATTCCAGCAAGTGTTTGCTGGAGTATCTGGCAAACAGTAGCAGTAGCAGTAATAAAAGAAGCTAATATTTACTAGAGGTCGCACTGACCGTAGGGCAGACGCTAAGTCCCTCACGCATATTGGCTCATTTAGCCCCCACAGCAACCTTGGGGGTAGGCGCTGTCTTTGTCCTGCTTTTCAGAAGAGAGGACGATGGCTCAGGAGCAGAAACTTGCTCAAGACCATGCAGCTGGTCAGGGACAGAAGTGGGATTCGGCCCCTGGCCGTTTGGCTTCAGCAACCGCGCTCCTGAGCACTTCAAATGTTAAGTCCTCCCCACGAGCCTCCAGCCCAGACGGATGGGAGTCAGGAGCCAGGAGAAGTAAACACTCAAACAGAAAAGCCCAGGAATAGAAGCGCCCGTACCACTTGGAGGATTGCTCCCCAACCTCGGAGAGAGATGCCCACATAACACCCGCCCAAAAGGGGAGGCAGCCAGCTCGCTGGGATGACAGTGTTCCTGCAAGCTGAGCCCACACTTCCCACCCTCCCTCGGTCCCTTCAGTGCTCCCGCTATGGGGCTCTGCACACACGGGGGCTCTGCACACACGGGGGCTCTGCATACACAGGGGCCCTGCCCGTGCCGGCTAACATGACTTTGAAGGAGACAGTGCAACTCATTGCAAGCTGCTGGACGAAACCCTCCTGTGCAGCTCACAACTTTGCACAACGTGGGGGGCTTTGGCAGACCGTCAGCGGCTGATTTCTGCAGTGCTGGTGGAGTTCTGCAGCGTGATTTATAGATTGCCTTGATAGAAAAGCGATGCTGGGAATTTCCATTAGAACAGGGCAGCTTGCTGTTGTGGCTTTCTAGAAGGTCAGAGGGTAGGAGCCTGAGAAAATGCTATCAAAGCACACAGACAACCTCCTTCTTGGGGCCTCGAGGATTCATTTAGGATGTTTGTTTTTGCCTGCCACGGTCCCTGGGACACAGGTGTGAGTCACACAAGGTCTGACGATGCCACATGGTGAGTTTCCCCCACAAGGCGTTCCGGGCAAAAGTCATTTGCTATCCAGCATCCCCAAATTACTCTCTTACTTAGCCAATATTTCTGGGCACCTGCGGGGTGCCAGGCCCTGTGCTAGATGCTAAGAATACAGTCCCAAACAAGGCAGACAGGTTCTCTCTGCTCCCAAGGAGCTTCCACTCTGGGGGGTGCAGAGGGTGTGGACCGGAATTGCTTGTCAAATGATAGGTACATAGCTTGAACCCCCAGCCCAGATTCGAGGGGTCAGGGTTGGCTTCACAGAGGAAGGGAAATGGAAACTAGGGTTTGAAGAATGAAAAAAAAAACCATAGGCAAGAGCTTGTGCAAGCCTCTAAAGATAAGGGAGTACAGCACCCCGAAAATTAAAGTGGGCCACCTGGTTGGAGCCAGCCAGGGAGAGGCCAAGGAGCAGAACGCAGCTGGAGGAGGTGGTGGGGCCTAGATCATGTGTTCATCGACTTAACATGCTTGAACTGAACCCTAAGGGCAAAGAGGCACCCCCACAGACCCAGAGGAGGTACCCAGTCCTGTTTGGTGGCTGGCTGCTGTGTGGTCAGTGAGCAAGGACCCGGGGATCCTGGGCAGAGGCTGCTGCAGCAACCCCTGAGTTAGGGCATGGACTGGGGGGGCGGGGGAGGTGGTGGGGAGTGCAGGGGCTGGACTGATGGCCCGGGGCTCACTGGATGCCCAGCTGGGGGAGAAAGTAGCTGCATGGGGGGACAGGGAGAGGTCTCAGAGAGGATGTGACGGCCACGGTGAGCTCGGGGTGTGGACGCCTCCAGGAATTCACCAGGTGGAAATAATGGGGAGGATGTGAAAGGGGTCCAGGCAGGGCCAGCGGCATGTGGGTGACCGGGGCAGCCTCTCCCAGCACAGAGGACTTGGCTGGCACAGCTGGATGGCCTCTCGGAAACCCAGGCCCCTGTCTCCCTGCCCTGTTCCCCCGAATCTGTCTGGTGGACACCAGGGAACGGGCTGGGAACCACGTGGCAAGAGAAGAAGTTCCAGCCTTAAAATCTAAAACCTGCCACCGGCTGTCCTCATCCTGGATTTTGCCTCCCCGTCCCCACCCTGGTGCCCAGAGGAGGGGTAGGGGCAGCTGGCACTTGGCCGGAAGCCTGTTGGCGCGTGGGCCCGAGATGCTCAGAACCAGCAGGCCGGGCCCTGCTCCCGACCACCTTCTCTCTGTGTCCACACACTCACCAGCAGACCTCGGCCGCACATGAGGCCCTGCAGGCTTCTCCGTGACAGTGTGTCTGCTCTCGCTGGGTGGGAGGTGTGGGCAGCCCAGTGCACATAGCACTCTCTGTCCCTCTGTGTCCCTGTCTCTCTCTGTCACTCTCTCTGTCTCTGTCTCTCTGTGTTTCTGTCTCTCTCTGTCACTCTGTCTCTCTGTCTCTGTCTCCATCTCCTTTGTCTCTCTCTCTATCTCCATCGCTCTCCGTCTCTCTCTCCCTCTCTGTCTCTGTGTTTCTCTTGGTCACTGTCTACCTTCCTGTCTCTGTCTCTATCTCTTTGTCTCTCTCTTTGCCTTTCTGATTCCCTCCATCTCTCCTCTTGTTCTCTCTCTCTGAGTTCCTTCTGTGCAGAGGAGACCTTGGAGAGGCTGTATACATCGGCAGGTGCTCTGTCCATTGGCAATCCCCTACATGCCACTTTGTAAATCCCCTTATGATTCTCTTAGGGGCTGGGATTCTGGCTCTAGCCTCACACTGGGTGCTCCTTCAGGAGAAAAGGACCATGTCTCTACCATCAGACAGGAACCCATGAGGTCAAGGACTTAATTAAGGGAAATTACTAAAGACAAAGTAGATGTCCCTCTTCATGTTGGGTCACAGACTTCATGTAGTTGAAACATCTTTGAAAGAAGCAGAAATCCTGGAGTAAAGAGGATGTCCATGGAGTTGGAACCAAGTTGAAATCTGAGCTCTGCCATTTACTGGTTTCAACCTCTCTGGGCCTCAGTTTCCTTCTGTGTTACTTGTAGATAGTAACTCCCACCTCACAGAGCTATAAAAGTTAATGTTCCCAGTGCACAAACACAGAGCGTCTCCTGTGTGCCAGGACCTCTGCTAGGTGCTGGAATGCAGTGGTGAATAAGACAAATGATATTCCGGCTCTGCTAGGACTTGGGTGGGGAGACAGACCATTAATTAATCAATTAGCAAGAAAATATAAGACAGTGATAAGTGTGATATAGGTAATTTAGGATGATGTGAGAGAAAGTAACTGGGGCTTCTTAGATTGGCTAATCTGGGAAGGTGTCTTTTAAGGAGTGACACTAAAGCTGGTAGGACAGGGAGCCAGGCAGAGATCTAGGAGATGCAGGGAGGACACCTACGGAGGGGAGACCATGGGTGGTCTGTCCAGAGATCGAACGTGTGCCTAGAACACAGAGGGAAGAAGGAAGAAAGAACCTAAGTCAGAGAGGAGGCTTTGATACCTCACGTAAGGCTTTGTAGATTTAAAAAAGAGTTTTTCATTGAAATATAGTCGATGTGCAATTAAGATGTTAGCTTCAGGTATATAACAAGTGATTCAACATTTTTATACATTTTTTTTCAGGATTTTATTTGTTTATTTGACAGAGAGATCACAAGTAGGCAGAGAGGCAGGCAGAGAGAGAGGAAGGGAAGCAGGCTCCCCACTGAGCAGAGAGCCCGATGCAGGGCTCGATCCCAGGACCCCGAGATCATGACCTGAGCTGAAGGCAGAGACTTAAACACTGAGCCACCCAGGTGCCCCATCAACATTTATATACATTAACGATGCTCACCATGTGAGTCTAGTTACCTCTGTCACCTCACAAGGTGATTACAATATTATTGACTGGATTCCCTAAGCTGCACTTTCCATCTCTGGAGATTTATTTATTTTATAACTGGAAGTCTGTACCTCTTAATCCCCTTCACCTGTTGCACTCATTCCCCCACATCCTTCTCTTCTGACAACCACTTGTTTGTTCTCTGTGTTTGAGTCTGTTTCTGTTTGCCCATTTCTTTTGTTTTTTTTTAGATTCCACACATAAGTGAAATCATTCACTATTCATCTTTCTCTGTTTGACTTGTCTCACTTAGCATTATACCTCCTGCGTCCATCCATGTTGTTGCAAACAGCAAGATCTCATTCTTTTCTATGGCTGAGTAATAGTCCTGTGCATGTATGTGTGGACACACACATACCACATTTTCTTTTCTTTATCTATTTGTTTATAGATGAATGCTCAGGTGGATTCCGGGACTTTGCAGATTTTGTTCACAGTAGAATGTGGAACTGAGTGTAGAGTGTCCAGCGGGGGATAACATGTTTTGATCCAAATTTGTGTTTTGAAAAGAATTATCTGGCTGTTGTGCAGAAACTGGACTATAGGAGGGTGTGTGAGTCAGGCTTGGTTGTAGTGCATTAGCAGAATCCCCTCCCAGGTCTGTGGCTTGATGTAGCAAAGGTTTCTTGTTCACAGAAAGTTGGATGTGGGTTGTGCCATTCCAGGGCAGCTTTTCTCCATGAGGTGACTCAGGGATCCAGGCTCATTTCGTATTGCGGTCTACCCTCTCATCACACACGTAACCACAGAAAGGGGGCACAGAAGCAAGAGAGTCATGCAACTGCTCTTAGGGGCCCATCTGGAAGTAGCTTAGGTCATTTCTGCTCATATTCCGTTGGCCAGCACCCAGCCATGTGGCTGCAGCTGCGCAGGAGGCTGGGAAATGGAGCTTTCCCGTCTGTGCAGGAGGAGGACAGCACTACGAGAGTTGGTGATCACTGCACTGTCACTGCGAAGGACAGGAGCCAGGAGAGAAGGGTTAGGAGGGTCTCACAGCCTCCCAGAGGAGGAAAGGTGGTGGTCCCAGTACAGGTGGTGGTGATGGGCATGTAGAGAAGTGGACGGTGTACCACTGATACGATACCTGGTACCATGCTGGACTGGTAGGCCCCCATTGGACATTCATTCATTTTTTTTTTTAAGATTTTATTTATTTGTATGACAGACAGAGATCACAAGCAGGCAGAGACGCAGGCAGAGAGGAGGGGGGAGAAGCAGGCTCCATGCTGAGCAGAGAGCCTGATGCGGGGCTCGATCCCAGGAGCCTGAGATCATGACCTGAGCCAAAGGCAGAGGTTAACCACTGAGCCACCCAGGCACCCCTGTACATTCATTCTTATTATAATCCCTCATGATGAAAACTTTGAAAAGTTCCTTCCCACGATAGACTCAGATGCCCCTAAGTGTCCTTTTCTCTGATCCCAAAGGTTAATCAATAGGCTGAGGTACTCTCTGACCAATGCTTTAAGAGACAAGATCTTGTGGAGTGCCTGGGTGGCTCCATTGGTTACGACTCTGATGCTTGGTTTCAGCTCAAGTCGTGAGCTCATGGGTCATGGGATCAAACCCCAGGTCAGACTCCCTGCTCAGTGGGCAGTCTGCTTGAGATTCTCTCCCTCTGTCCCTTCCCCTACATGTACATGTGCTCATGTGCTCTCACTCTCTCTCAAATAAACAAATCTTTAAAAAAAAAAAAAAGACATGATCATAAGACCCTGGAACCTAAGTCTTGGCGTGGCTCTTAGAATTGTCCGAGTCCACCCCCTGCATTTCTCAGGTAGAAAGAGTGGCCCAGAGGAAGCTATAGACTTGCCCCAGCTATGGAGGAGGTCACTAACTAAGCAGAGGCTGGGGGCCAGAGCCAGGGCCCAGGTCTGCACACCCCACGTGTCTCTACAATCAAGTAATATCCAGATTTCTCCTTCCTTAGCAAATCCCAGAGCTGGGGAATGAGACCTGAGTGGAGTAGGTGGTAGGGGGAAGGACTGAGGTTTGCTCATCCAGGCCTCCTGCTGCTCTCCTCCCTGTCATCATGTTCCTGAGAAACAACATATGGGGTGTGAGAAGGACCATGGGCTCTAACCTGCCCTCTGTCACCTCACCATGATATCTTCAGTTGGTCACTTAACCTTTTTAGAAAAAGGGGGCTAACAACGCCAGCCTCGTGGGGTTGTCGTTAGGACGGATGAGACTGTGTAGGTTAAAAAGCCTAAGCTCAGAGCTTGGCACCCAGGGGGTAGGTGGAAATAATTACTGGGAACAATTGCCAAGCCTCCTTTTGTCCCTACCCCTCACACCCATGACCCTGGGTGCAGAGTCATTTTGCCAAAGCTCCTCCAGGATCAAGGCACGTTTAGGAGCCCACTCTGCCATGATGAATGCTTCCCCCTTCCCTGAGAAATAGACAGACTTTCCTGGCGTCTTTATCCACTTTATGGGGTCCATTGGGTCTTGCAGTAAGATGCCACGGAGCATCCTTGCCACCATGTCCAGAGATCAGAGAGGCCACAGCAAACCCAACTTTCCCTAGTTGTCTAAAGGGCTCCACTATTTTCTGGCACCCAGATGTCCTTAGATAAGCTTCTGTCTATTGCATTGGATCAAATTTAGAGTATAGAAGCCACTTAACAGGTGCAAGGGCCCCTTCATCTCTCCATGGTCCTGACCAGCCAGCTTCCAGGCTGGATCCTGCCAGTCTCTGGGATCCAGCATGGGCTCTCAGAGGTAGTTCAATAAAGAGAATTTTAAAGCCTTTTAATGCTTAGCAGGGAATCTATCCTTTGCCAAAGCACCAATTAAAGGTATAGGCCAGTTCAACATGACTTTATTACTAGCATTTTATCTTTGAAGAGGAGGCACAGGGGAGGTGCAGACAGTGAAGGCTCTGGGACAGACAGGCATCCCAGCTACCCTGGACAGGACTCGTCTACAGTCACCAAACGCCTTCCCCCAAAGCCTCCATGGAGAAGCCAAGGACTCCTTGACTTTCTCCCTACCCTCAGGAGCTCTCAGAGCAGTGGAGAGACATGAAACAGTGGAGTGAGACTGGTCAAGGTGAATGTCCTGAAAGGGGCAGGCTTTAAGCTAGGCTTTCAAAGGTGGGTACGATTAGGGCAAGGTGGAGAGAAAGCCCTGCAAGGGGAAAGGCAGGGTTCATGGGCTAATTGATAACATTTAGGGGCACTTTCTATGTCCTAGGAACTGTCCTAAGCACTTTATAAATGATCTCCAGTCTCTCCAATGACTTTGTGACACAGGTTCTGTTATTGTCACCATTTTATTGATATAGAAACCGAGGCTTAGATACTTCAGGCCAGTTCATGCTTTTGGTAAGTACTGGAACCTGGACTCGCCTACACAGCTGACCCATGTTTTTGCTTTTAACCCCTGGGCTGAGTGGTGGGAGGAGAGGTGTGATAGGGTCACGAGTATGGGATTCATGAAGCTGTTAGTTTGTGTTTATCTGAAGCCCACAGGTCCCCATGTCCCTCTTTCTGAGCCTCCCAAGGGCCTCTGTCCACTCACTTATCTCTCCATCCACCCATTCACCAGACCTAGGTCTACCACCTGAACTGACCTGGTGTTGGTCCCAGGTCCTCTAATCCACTGTCTTTCCCCTGCCGCTCTAGCAGGTGCCTTTGGAAACTATTACTCCCCAAGGAGTTTATGTCAGGTGGCTCATGGTCTTGAAATTTCTCATAGACCACCAAATAGACTGTTTACACCACTGCCTACAGTACTCCTGACATAGGTTGCCTAAGGCCAGTGGCTCTCCCACTTCTGGAATCTTCCAAAAAGACTTTATCTATGCCAAAAGAAAGCCTAAGCATGGATCCCTAAGTGAGGGTCCCAGATCACCTAGAGAGGCAGCCTCCTGGAGCCATCACTGGGAGCTGTCCACGGTGCTGTCGGGAGTGGGTCCCATGTTTCACTGAGGAGCAGCCTTGCTCAGGCATCATCTCGGAGGTGCCCTGTACTCCTGGATATTTCCACCTGGGGAGGGAAGGCCCTTGGTCTGACCTAAATTTGCTGTCTGCTCCACTGGTGATTTTGAGTCTGCCTTTATGTGGAAAGCTCAATGGGAAAGCTTCAAGCCTCTTGATACAACACCGCCCTCTTGGCATTTGGCCAGATTTCTGAGAAGAAGGGGCCATCCCAGCAACAGATAATTTAAGAAAGAGTTTTCTGCCCACTAGCCTAATCCCCCACCCTCCCTCTTGGAGTATCGGGGAAATAGAGACCCAGTCCCCTTTCCTGAAGCCCTGGCTCAGGGGCTGGCAAGGGCCCCCTCTCCATTCGGCTTCTTTGCTCCACATTGTGCCAGGAACCTGCTCACTATCTCTTTGACTCACCCATCTCAGTTGCTTCCCCTTTTCCTCTCAAACTCAGCCCTCTTTGTAATATTGGATTAGCCCACTTTCTTGAAAGCTGATTTCTGTTTGCATAATCCTCCCCTCTCGGAGTTGCTAGGCCCTCAGTGATAAGCCGATGGGCCGGGGCAGTCAAGCAAATTATACACTTTACCCTGAGCAGCCGCTGAAAGTGGAGGGAGTTAATTTTTAAAGAAGACACACTTTATTTTTATCCCCACATTCCTTTTCACCAGTTGTGCCACCCCAGTTTTGGGTGCGCTAGCTTACATTTCCTGGAATACTTAGATCTGAACTAAACCGCAGCAGACAGGATAGAAGTTAGACCTTAGGAAGGACTTCCTAATAGTGTTAAAGGATAGAATGCATATGAGAATCCCTGGTGATGTCAGCACATTACACTTTATCTTTAGAAAGCACATCTGATTGTTTTTTTTTTTTTTTTTTCCCGTGAGAGACACTATAGGCACCCGGGAGAGGCATCTCTCCCAAGTGACAGTCTAGACTCCCAAAGCTTAGGCAGGTGTGGATGGAGCCGGAAATAGAGAAAATGACCCCAGTTGTCATAATGCCCAACTCACTGAGCTCAATTCCAATCGACAAACACCCACAGCCTGCTATGTGGCAGAGGCACCCAGGCTACAGGCCAGTGAGCCTTTTATTGAGGACCTACTGTGTGTCCATCCACAAACTACAGCCCCGGGGGATTTAGCACAGACCACAGACCTCTAAAGAAACGGGGATGGAAGAAGAGCCGAAAGGAAGACACCTCTTGTTTCAATGGTATCCTTTTCCTGCCCAGCTCCGGGCGGAGGATACGGCAGCCCTCCCTCCCCTCTCCTTAAGCCCTTCCCTTGAGGGTTTTCTGAGGGGCCCACGGACAAGGCGGTAGTCTCCCACTTGCTTACAAATGAATGACACTCTTCATGGAGCTGAGGCTGCAGGACTGCTGAGCTATATTTGTACAACTTGTAAATCAGCATGTCAGGCTCTCCTGCAAAACCCAGGAACCTTTTGTGTAGGGAGGCATCAGCTCAGCTGGTTCTTTCCCAACCCCCAGAACAGTCACACTCCTTGACATGCCTCAGGCCTGCCAGCTCCCTAAGGTTACATCCGCACCAAAGACACAAGTGAAGCTGAAAGGGAGGGAGGGGGCAGGGGCTCCCTTCTTTGCACTGGGCTTTGCTCTCCGCAAAATCCTTTCTAGGGGATGTTTGGGAATTAAAAGGATTTCTAACCACCACACTTATTGCTCCTCTTCTCTTTCAAGGCTGATTAAGAAGCAGAATGTTCCAGAGGCAGGAGAAGCGACTCAATGACATTAAGGGCCAAGTGGGCCCTGTCATCTTTGAGGTTCTAATAACCCTGACCTTGGCAGGTGGTGCCTTAGGCAAAGCTGGAAAGGATGGTGGAAAGAGCACAGGACTGGGAGCTGGGAAACCTGGCCTTGATCTTTGTCACTGTTTGAGCTTGGTCATGTCTGAGCCTCAGTTTCTCCATGTGTGAAATGAAGACTAGTGTAAGAATGTTTCAGGACAGTGTTATTGCAGGAAGAGCTCAGAACTGCCTCTGTGTGAGCTCAGGCAGTTTGCTTCACCTCGCTGAGACTCAGCTTCCCCATCTACAAAAAATGGGGAAATTCTTCCTTCCGTGGGATTTTGTGAGGATCGGGTACACACTGACCTCAAGTTTCTGGTGCAGTGCTTGGCACCAGGTAAAGTCTCAATACTCCTCATCCCTCCCCCTCTAGTAAGTCTGGTTTCTGAAGAAGCTTTCTGCAACCAAATCCTGTGGGGCGCCCAGGCCTGAGTGCTCATCTGAGTTTCCCAGTGGACAGAGCTGGGCACGGAGCCTGGCACAACCCCTCTCTCCCTTCTTCTCCCCTCAGCCTCTGGTGAGGCCCTTTTGAAAGCAGGTAAAACACTAATAAATGTTGAAGGACAGGAAATGAGCCTGGCTGCCGAGTCTTTGGAGGAATAAATAAAACAGCAAAATGGAAAAGATCGCCCCAGAGCTGGGCATCTGCCAGATACCCTTGAGGCTGGGACATACTGCTGAGGCCAGTTTATGGGAGAAAATTTGGCTTATTGCAAAGACCAGGCACTTTGGGGCCAGGCTAGCTTGAGTTTTTGTTGTTGTTGTTTTGTTGTTTTGCGGTTTTTTGTTTTGTCTGTTGAGAGAGAGAGAGCATGGGGTGAGGAGCACAGGGAAAGAGAGAATCTTAAGCCGTGAGTGTGGAGTCCATTGCAGGGCTGGATCCCACAACCCTGAGGTCATGACCTGAGCTGAAATCAAGAATCAAATGCTTAACCGACTGAGCCATCCAGGTGCCCTGAGTTTGCATTTTTTTTTTTTAAGATTTTATTTATTTATTTGACAGACAGAGATCACAAGCAGGCAGAGAGGCAGGCAGAGAGAGAGGAGGAAGCATGCTCCCCGCTGAGCAGGGAGCCCGATGTGGGCCTCGATTCCAGGACCCTGGGATCATGACCTGAGCTGAAGGCAGAGGCTTTAACCCACTGAGCCACCCAGGCGCCCCCTGAGTTTGCATTCTTGATTCCACCCTTTTGGGCATCTCTGTGATGCTGAAGAAGACCACTCTGAGCCTCAGTTTCTTTACCTGTGAAATGAGGAGATCCATTCCCACCTTACAATGGTCAGGCTTAGAAAGTGTCTGCCAAAGTTCATGGCAGACACTAGGTGCTCAGTACAAGCTAGTGTTTCACCCTCTTCCGAGAATCCCCAAGACCATGGAGCAAAAGAGGGCTTTTCATAAATGAAATCATCTGCGTTAATTTTAGGGGACAATGAGGAGGTCCGAAAAGGGCCAGTGAGCCCAGTGCCCACCCATGAGCTGCCTTCATCTCATCTTCATCCTCCCAGAATCTTCTATCCTCCCCCATGCCACTGGATAGTGTCTCGTCTCTTGACATTGCCCATTAAAGAACAGGAAGGACAGGAGTATGGGGGTTCACAGGTGTGTCTATATTAAGGACAGGGAAGCTGCACCTGTGTTTTGGTTTGAGGACCAGGAGCCAATGGAGCGGAGGGCTTGGTGGCGGAGGTGAGAAGGGATGAGGAGCAAGGCTCCAGCTGGCGTAGGAAGGGAAGGGCTCCAGCACTGCAGCGCGGGGGCAGCCACGGGAAGGAATGTGAGTGTGCGCACAGTAGGACAGGATGGCACTCTGGGCAACACATCGACTCTGTTGACAGACAAACCTGCATCCAGACTGTGTCGCGTGCCAGATGGGTGGCCTTGGCCAGATCCCTTCATCTCTGAGCCTCAGTTTCCTTTCTTCTCAAATGGATGCAGTAGCTACCACCTTCTCCGTGTGGGGAGGGTTTAAGAGGAGCTTCAGGTATGGCACTTGGTGTTTGGAATGTTCTTTCCTCTCTGAGCTGGAAGAATGCAGAAAGGGGTGAGGGAAGAGTCAGGAAAGGGGCAGAAAGGAATAATGCTGAGGTGGTCCCAGGAGAAGACACAGTCCCATGTCCTTTCCCAAATGACTCCCTGTCCGTGTCAAGCGGAAGGGCCGGGTGGCCGGTCCCGGGGTGGGGGGATCTCGGCCAGTCAAGAACCAAGAAGCTGAGAGATGTGAGTGGGGAGTCTGGCTCATGTTTGAGCCTCCATACATGTGCTGGTCTTGGCTTGTGTGGACTTTGTCCACACGATGTTCACTTGAAGTCACGGGTGTGAGGGAATGTGTTGAGATCAGGAGATGGAACCCAGGTGACAAGATTGGGGTGATCTCTTTGCCTTCAGGCCAAAAGCAGCCAGAAGGGACTGCATGGTGAGTTTTCACTCCCTCGGGCTGGTTCGAATGTGGGGTCAGCTGGGGGACCCTGAGCTAGCTAACCCCACTGGGCCTCAGCCCTGCGTAGCCCATGGCTAATCACTGCCCCTTCTCCAGGGACTTGATGGCACAGTTAAATGAGATGATACTTGTGAAGCTGATCCCGGGAGAAGGGCCCTATCATGTCAGACGGGAAGGAGGAGGAGTAAGAAAAGAATGTCGTGTCAGGGTATTCGGGGCTGGACTGGAAGGACCTGGTAACCCTCAGAACTTGTTCTCAACCCTGGCAACCAGAATGTGGCTTCTCACCTCCACCTCAAAGATCCCATAGGAAGAACTGGGTATTGGGTCTGTGTTACGTAGGTTTCCCCTGAACCACTCACTCCCACCAAGATTTGACGATAAGCCATTTATTCTGGAGGTTATCTTGGGGGTGTTTTCGGAAGTGGGGTTGTGGCACAGAGAGGGGAGGCCAGCCAGCAAATAGGGTGCTGTTGAGCAGGTGGGAACTTAGGTTCAACTCCCCCGCCCACGACAGGGGGCCTTGGGAGATGCTGCAGGGAAAGACCTGCTGAAACCTTAGTGTGCGTCAGAATCACCTGACGAGGGTTTTCGTTTGTGTTTTTATTTAAATTCAGTCAGCCGACACATAGCCCATCATTAGTCTCTGACGTGGTGTTCAAAGACTCATCAGTTGCGAGCAACACCTCGTTCTCGTCACGTCGCGTGCCCTCCCGGATGCCCATCCCCCAGTTGCCCTATCACCTGACGAGGCTTTTAGGGGAGGATTCTGGAACCCCGCCTCCAGAGAGTCTGGTTCTCTAGGTCCAAGACAGAGGCCAAGAGTTCATGTGTCTAAGCACCTCCCATGCCCTGCGGAGGCTACACATGGAACAGTGGGGAAGACCACGTGCAGTGACCCTGCCCCATCCAGGCTGGGGACCCCTGGTATTGGCCCACCCCCTCCCTGCCTGCTGCTACTGAGGACAGCTTCCGGGGCAGGAACACTCTGCAACCTGGGCAGCCAAAGCCCCAGGCTGGTGCAGAGGGTGGCAGGGGGTGGCAGCAAATGGGCATGTAGACGTGGGCGCGGAGTGGGTATGCAGCATCTTCTACAAAGTCAGCAGGCGGGGGTCTGAATCTTGGCTCTGTCACCTATGACCTGCAGCACTCAAGTCTGTAACCTCTTCAGTGTCCTCCTCCTGGAAATGGGGCTGGTCATTGCAATGTCAGTGTTCATGATGGGGACCTAATGTGCGTGCCTGGCACATAGTAGGTGCACGAGATGTGTTTGTTGAATCGGTAGCAGCACTCTTGCTGAATGGGTGTGAGCGAGCTTTGGATCCTAGAAAGGGCTGGAAGCCAGAGGCCAGTGTGAGTCCCATCGGTGCACCTGCTTGGCTCCTCACTGCCTTGAAGGCTGAATCATGTGTTGAGGGAGGGTCTTCTTTTTTGCTAAGAACGAACTCCGTTCCACCCCAGGAAAACTCTAGCAGAAACTTGGCCTCATGACCCGGTGTGCTTTCCAGCGGGGCTCCTGAGACGGGTCTGCACCTTGAGCGGTGGTTGGCAGCAGCAATCACACAGGAATGATGTGGTGATGGGACAAAACCTTCCCCTCCCATCCCAGGCCAGCCTTCAGCCCTCCCTCCCCACTCCCTGCCCTCAGCATCTTGAAGACATAAGAGGGAGAGTTCTGGGAAGACATAAGAGGGGGAGTTCTGCTGCATGATGAGGGGTTAGCACCTGCGCCGAGACACAGCTCAGACATGTGGGTGGGGGAGGGGGAGAAGAAGTGCAGAGCCAAGAGCCTAATACCAACATCCCCTGTGGGACGCTGCTCAGAGCCAGCCTTGGGAATGGCCCTAAATGCCCAGGAGAGGCTGTGCTTTCCCAACCTGGTCCTCGCTTGGGACTACCCTGCTGAGATGAACCCAATGAAAGAGAAGGAAGAATTTGGGGCTCTTCCTGTCCCCCCCCCCACTTCGCTACTAAGTGTGTCATGGAACTAGTCTGGCTCCAAGCATCAGAGTTTTGGCCCAATTCTGCCTCTTCCTTGCTATAGAACCATGGAGCTCTGGTTTCTACCCATGATGTGAATGCACCAGGTTATCTCTGAGCCCCTCTCCTGCCCCGACAGTTTCCAAATCTTCATCCTCTGGACATCTCTCAGAGCCACACACTGGGGCCAGGCAGGTGGGGCTCAGGTAGGGCCCAGAACCACAGCACCTGGAGCCCATACGAGAAGTGTAGATTCCCAGGTCCCTCCGGGCGGTTGCTTTGTCTTTGCCTGCCTGCCCATCCCTGGGACTCTCTCTCTCTCTCTCTCTCTCACACACACACACACACACACACACACCGCATTTTGAGAACTCCTGTTGAAAAGATGGGAGAATGTTCTCTCCCTCCCTCTCCTCCGTAACCAGTTAAACACAGCCACCCAGCCGGGCTGGGTCACCCGACACGGGTACATGTAATTTCTAAGTGGGAACAACAACTCATCAAACGGAACGGTTTACAATTGCCTGGGATAAAACTATTTTCTTTTCAATCTTCTCTGGAAAGTGACAGATAATAACCAGCCTGGAGATTGTAATATTATTAGGGCCAAAAATAAAATAAAACCCCTTAACTGCTTCCTTTTACACAGTGAAGCCAAATATTCCTCAATTCATTTAAATAAAGTGATTGTTTTCCTTGTTCATTTATCTTATGTTGCCAGGAGCCTGCACTGCCCTCCCTCCCTCTGAATAGGGGGGCGGTCCCCTCCCCACTTCTCCCCTTGTCTCCTGGGGTCTAATCTCTGATTCGTCTCCTGCTTCACAGATGTCTTGTTCAAACCCACCAGCAAGAAGCTAAGCATTTATAAATCACTTTTAGCAAGCTTGCTTCAGGTCAACCCCCACCTCTTATATTAAATGAGATAATACGCATAAGGCGCCCAGATCCAGGCTGAGCATGTAGGTGCCCAACTCACACCAAATGCCATTATTAATAACGTTGTAGGTGGGACATTTGGATGCCATGATTTTTGTCACGGTGAGACAACATGTGCCCTCAGGACGCTGCGTGCTGAGCCTCAGTTTCTCCAGCTGTGAAGTGGGGAGAGAAGGTAGGGACAGAGTGAGTCCAGGAGAGGGATCGGTATGCTGGCATCTCTCTCCAGGAGGACATAGGATAGGGAGCCCTTGGGGAAAGTGTCCAATGTCTTTAAGGCCTCATCTGTCTCTTACTCAGAATATATTCTGTATATAAACAGAAACGGACTGGCAGGTGCAAATTCAGCTGATGAGCCATTTAGTTCATACTAAACCTCTCTCTTCCTACGCCCGTCATTCTAGATGATTCTCTGAGTGCAACTTGCTTCTTTTCTGCTCCTGCCTCTTCTTACCAGTTGTGGTGACTTGGGCACCCCCATAACCTTGGCAACCTTGCCTTTCCGCTTCTCCACCATGTAGAAAAGTCCACGTGTGCTTTTCAGGGCCGTGATGAACATTCCAGCCAGCCCATGAGCAGGGCTGAGCTCGTAGTGGATGACCCCACACACGGAGCCCCCTAAGCCGTCACTGAGAGTAACCCCTTCATTCTCACTTTGTTTTCACAAGCCTGCAGTGCAATCGCTTGCAAAAAAAAAAAAATCTGAAAATTGAAATATTTGGAGGTTTTGTTTTCATTTTTGTTTGGGGGACTTTTTTGGTTTTGTTTTGTTTTGTTTTGTTTTGTTTTTGGTTTGTTTTTGGTGATCCATTTGGTAGCCAAACTAGACCTGACTTGAACTGATCTGATGGCAGAACTCAGCCTGGGTCGATGAGAGGTTATTTATGGTGTTTATTTGTCTCATTTACTGTTTCCATCCAGACGTCTCACTGCAGAACTATCGACGTGGGTGACTGTGGAGTGAGTCCTCAGCCCCGTCCCCCCTGGGGAGGGTTGTAATAGACTGAACAAGGACCACATCACCTTCCTGCAGAATGAGGCCCCAGTTCCAAACGCATCTGGCTCCAAGACTCCGGCTGGGGATTGTGGGGCGGGTATGTGGTCAGGCACAGAGTCCCACCCCCGGGTGCCCCCTGTGTGCCTCCCGCAAGCTTCCACTCTTGGCAAGTCGTGGTTTGGACTGCTGTCCTGTCACTGACTCATGCACGGAAACCCAGCTTGGCCACGCCCACCCGAGCATGGCTTCTTGCCACACCCCATGCACACGCGTGCGTTCGAACCCAGCAGCCCTGTGCCCCCCGGTCAGCCCCTTCCTCGGGGTCCTGAGTCCCCATTTTACCAGGCCGCCATGTCTGCCATTTCTAGGCGGACGTCCGTGCCCAGCAGGCAGCTGGAAGGGAAGGCCTCTGCCCTCCCTGCCATCCACACGCCTGCCTTCCCCCACGCCGTGCTGCTGGTTGAATTCTCTGCTCGTCGCGCAGATTTTTGGCACTAGGTCCACGCTGGCCGGGAGCTCACAACAGAAGTTTCCCAGGCAAGCCCGCTCCTTCCTTAAGCTCCCAGACCCTAGGAGTGGGTGGAAGCCCAGCCAGTCGACTCTGTCCAAGGTTCTGGATCCTTTTCTGCGGGAACTTTTCTCCTGCGGGCTTTTCTCCTGAGCCACGGAAATTACGAGCTTGAGGCTGGCCTCAGAGGAAAGGGTCTTCTGAAACTCAGTGCCAGGCTGGTGGAGCCAGGAGTGGCGGGGCTGGGGTGGGGGAGGGGTGGGAGTCCCATCCTATCAGACTGTGCGCAGGTGGGAATGACCTGGAAATGTATCCTTGCAGGTTCTGGTCCAACTCCGGGGCAGCAATACCGACTTAGTATTTCTTGACCACTTGCTACGTGCCAGGCAATACATGAACTATCAGATCCTCTCAATGCTTCATGAGATGAGTTCTACTTGGTACCTTTACTTGCTAGATGACAAGACTGAGGCCCAGAGAGGCTGGGTAACTTGCTCCAGGACACACAGCTAGTATTTGGTGGAGCCAAGAGCTGATCCCCACAATTGGACTCCAGAGCGCAAATTTGTAACCATAAATGTGTCCGCTGCCTCGTGGTGTGGCAATGCTGTGTAACAAATGACCACAAAGTCTCGGTGGTTACAACAATAAGCACGTTTTGCTCACGTATCTGGAGCGACGAGCTAGGCAGCTCTGTCTTCTTGGCTGTGCTTGCTCATGTGCCCTGGGCATTGACTGGCTCTTGGCCGGCCTAGACATTGCCCTCACCTTAATGGGAATAAGTGGGCTGATGGGTGAGGTGGGACACTCCTATAATCAGAAAACAAATGTCACTGCACATGGGGAGGGCCAGCTGATTTGGAGAGATACAGGAAAGACCTGATCCAAGAAAGTTTCAAGGGGCACCTGGGTGGCTCAGTGGGTTAAAGCCTCTGCCTTCCGCTCAGGTTATGATCTCAGGGTCCTGGAATCGAGCCCCACATGGGGCTCTCTGCTCAGTGGGGAGCCTGCTTCCGCCTCTCTCTCTGCCTGCCTCTCTGCCTACTTGTGATCTCTGTCTGTCAAATAAATAAATAAAAATCTTAAAAAAAAAAAGAAAGAAAGTTTCAAGCTGGGTGGGCATCCTGTAGGAGGTGAGGCTTGGCCCCAGAGAGGCAGAGGAAGCTCCCGGCTCGGCTCGACAAGGGTTAGAAGGTGGATTCAGGGAGACCAGGGAAGGAGGATGGAGGCGCTAAGTTCCCAGCACCATGACCTTTTGTGAGCTTCCTTCATACCCTGCGGGGGCTTCCAGCTCAGGACCCACTCTCTGAGGGTCTTCTGCATTCTCTCTCCCCAGAAGTCACTGTGGGGGAAGGCTGTCATTGGGCTCAAAGGGAGAGTGTGGAGGGGTTTGGAGAAGAAGCACCCCCCCCCCCCGCCTCCTTGTGAAACTTGGTGGAGGGAGAAGACGAGGGAGGAGAGGGGAGGGAGAGCAGGTCTTACAAGCTGGAACCTGCTCATTTCTCAAGACATGAGCTCTCAGGTGGTAGAGGCTCTGTTCTTTGGGCTGTGCCTGGCTCCATCATTAGAGGTAGAAGAACTAATTCTCCAGTCTGGGTCCCTTAGAGCAGCCTCCGCAATAGATGGAACTGCAGTGTGTAGGTGAAATCCGGCCCACCGCTTGTTTTTATAAATAAAACTTTATTTGAATACAGCCATGCTCATGCACTTATGTCTTGTCTACACCGATCGACAGCAGAAGTAAGTCGTTGTAACAGAGACCACATGGCCTGTAGAGCTTAAAATGGTTTCTACCCAGCTCTTTACAGAAAATGCTGTGACCCTGCTGTAGAACGCAGGCTCCCCAGGTCGGGGATCTTTGCCTGTTTTATTCACTTCTCTGTCCCCAGTGCCCAGAACTGTGCCTGGCACGGGGTGTGTGCTTGATCAGTATGTCCTGAATGCAGAAATGGCCTTCCCCCACCTGCTGGTGATGCCAAATTCGTGCTGTCCACGGTGGGGGAAGGAATCCCTTTCCTATCCCACAGAGCAACGTTGTTCTGGCCCTTTGTTAAGTTCTGTCTGGGCCAATCATTTCACAGGCGAGGAAACAGAATGTGAAGGGGCCAGGTGAATAGCCTCGGTCTTCCAGACCATCAGCAGCGAGCCAGCCCTGAGACCCAGGTCTCTCGGGCCCACATCTCAAGCCTCTTTTTCCAGAAGATGCCATCAAAGCTTCCAAGGCTTCCCTCCCCATCGCCTGAACAATCAGCTTTGAGGTTTCCTTCTTTGGTGTTTTGTAGGAGGTGCCCAGTGAGCGCACACACTTTGGGGTTGTGGAGTAGGGTATTAGCGACCCCTGGACCCCTGGGGAGTGAGGCTGAAGCAGAGATAGGCCCCAAGCTTGCCTGTGGCACACCCAGAAGAACCCCGAGTGCACCCGCTGGGAGAGAGGCCCTGAGGCCCGGGCTGTGATTTGTCTCTTCCAGCCCTGCTTGGGACGGCCACTCCTAAGGTTTGGGAATAGAAGAAACCACTTGTCACCAACTTGCAAAATAAAAAACCAGTGAGTTCTTCCCAGAGCTAGAAACATGAAATGCAGGGGGCATCAAGCCTGCAGCTAGCCTTGGCCCATGGGGGACCCGTGTGGAAGGGTCAGGGGAAGCAGCTGGACGACTGTCCCACAGGTTTTTCTGGGTAGAAGACCATCATTTGTCACACCTGTGTTAGGAAGGCAGGCGTCCCGCTCGGCCCCCTCAACGGCAGCTGCTACGGGTTGAAATGCGCGCAGGTGTGCCTCGTGCCGTATTAGCTCCAGGGCCTTCTGTGCCCTGAATCCTTCACCTGTGTCAGTTCAGGACCCTCCCTTTCCTGAGCCGGTCGATTGTTCTTGAGGTCCCCAGCTCCTCCGCTGAACCTCCCAGTCCAGGAGCAAATGGGCTGTAAGTAAACATGTCAGAGGGTGAGAGGAGTGGTTGTTTCAGGTGCCAGGGCACCTGCGGGGGCGGGGGTGGATCTGGTGGAATGGGGGCAACTGCAGCCTCTGATGGGCTCTGACATCATTTATGGGGGGGGGAAGGCTGCATCGTGTTGATGGGACTCGGGGTGTCAGGCCTGGGGAACACATGGGGCAAGCGGGGTCTCGCTGAGGGACTGCTTGGGTATTTTGCCCAGGCTTTGGGGTCACTGTAAGTCTCTTCCTTGTGGTGAAAGGAGGATCCAGAGTGCCTAGATCATGTGTCGAGGGGTGGGATGCGGGTCTTGGGGAGGGCTTCCTGGAGGAGGAGTATCAGTAAGCTCACGGGCAGAGTTCACTGTGGGCTCCCCTCTGCCAAGGGGTGGCCCTGCACAAAAGGTCCCCTCTCAGCCTGGGAACTTCCCCAAGTCTAGATTCTGTACCTTTTCCCACAGAGCTCTGTCTCCCACATCAGACTGGGAGTTCCATTAGAATCAGAGCTGTGTTTTCACCCTCTGACAATGTCACAGGACTGGGGAGTACCTCTGTACCATTGGACCAGCGGCCCCTGGAGGGCAGGTGCTGAGTCTCCCCAGTCAGTGATATTTCCCCCTTATCCCTATCACCTAGAAGTAAGGCGAGGTGCTCCTTGCTCTCCGCTGGCGATCCCAGGCCCCGACCTCCTTGCAGGGCCACAGGACTGTTGAGAAAGAGTAGAGGGCTTCCCGGAAGACAAGTACAGCTTCGGAATTAGCAATTGGTGTTTGCCGTGTGAACTTAGACTCATCCCCTCCCCTCTCTGGAGCTCGATCTCCCCCAGGCATACACCAAGAGGCTTCCGAGCATTTCAGAAGCGTACTTCCCGCTCTGCAAACTCCCACCACTCACCTTCTGAAGGGAGCCTGCTCGCCGCCTTCACCCCCCCATCCTCCTTGCATCTCCCTCCTCAAGGACTCTGGCTCCGAGGCTGAGCCCGGCTGCTACTTTCCTCCTGCTGGCTGGCGGCAGCTTCATTTCCCACCTCTTTGTGCTCCAAGCCTTCCTGGTATCTGAATTACCAGCCCTGTGGGGAACCAAAATCAAGAGACTGCAAACCCCATCTGTCCCTCTTACCCGCCCAGCGCTCCGGGAAGTGGTTCCTTTGAAGACTTCCATTTAATCAAGAGAGGAAACAATCCTGAGAAAGTCCACTCGCTCGGCTAGGTCTCTCAAAATGTTTTCTTGCTCGGTTGCAGATTTTCTAGGAAGGATGAGAAGAAGAATTGGGGCGGGTACCTGGATGGCTCACCTTTCCCAAGATTCTACTGACGCTCGGCACCTGCTTCATTCCTCTCCAGGGCAGCTAAGATACCAGAAGCAGCCTCTGTGTCGTAGCTCAGATAGCGGCACACCAGCACAGAACAGGTACCCGGCAGGTGCTTCACGGAGGTAGCCCCCTTCCCCACGGCGCGAGCCTGAACCAGCCCCCCTGGAGGCTGCTCGGGGGCCCATTGCTAACCAGAGACCAGATTTACGGTCATGACCAAGGAGACCACAATGTCAGCTGCCCTGGGAACAGGCCAGGCAAGGTGGAAACGGGTTTCCTGCCCTCTGGGCACACTCCACCATCAGAGGGGGTGATCTCTGGTCTCCTTCTTATCAGGGTCCATGAGCGATTTTAAAAAGGAGAAAAAAATCCAATGACCCAAACGGGTGCTATTGAAGCTGCCAATCACTGCTCCCCACTCTCGGGCCGCATGTGTAATTTGATGCACTGGTAGCATTTCTGTAAATTACACATCACTCTCCCCACCAAAGCCGCACCTTTGACTGCTGTAATATTTACCTGACCGTGCAAGTAATTTTCAGGCCTCACTTAGTGGGCCGGTGAGGCATGGCAAAAAGCAGGGATGGAGTCGACTTCTGACAGCGGGCCCCAGAGAAGCTAAAATGTGGTGAGGAGGGGTCCTAGCCGGGCAGCCGAGCACGGAGACACCACTTCTCCACCCACTTCACAGAGACAGGGACAGGGGACAGACTTCCAGCAACTCTCTACCAATGTCCTCTAACTGCTGTTTACATGCCTCTTATGATGGGGAGCTCACCACCCACTGCGCGCACACCGTTCCGTCTCTGAGTGTCTCTGACAGTTAAAAAGTGCTGTCTTGGGGCACCTGGGTGGCTCAGTCGTTAAGCATCTGCCTTCGGCTCAGGTCATGATCCCAGGGTCCTGGGATGAAGCCCCGCATCGGGCTCCCTGCTCGTCAGGTGGCCTGCTTCTCCCTCATCTACTCCCCCTGCTTGTGTTCCCTCTCTTGCTGTGTCTCTCTCTGTCAAATAAATAAATAAAATCTTAAAAAAAAAAAAAGTGCTGTCTTGACATTGACGGCCTCTGTCACCTGATCATTTCAACCCATTAACGAGCTTTCTGCTTCATGAGTGACGTAGAATCGGGCAGGCCCTTGCTCAGTGAGTCACTGCGATGGGAGAGGAGAGCCTCCCGAGAGGCTGGCAGGTGAGACTGCGAACGGAGGCAGCTGGGAATCCACTACGAGGGCTACCGTTCCCACCTGGGCTCCAAGCCCGGTTCTGCCACATCCTGGCTGTGGGACCTTGGGCCAGTCACTTCACCTCTAGAGGCCTCGGTTTCCCTGCCTGTAAAGTGGGAATAACAAGAGCTCTACTTCAGGGTAACCGGGGGATCTGGGGAGCATGTGCTAAAGGCCCTTCGCACGGTGTCTGGCACGGGGTAAGCTCGCGGACGCAGCGCCTCCTTGCCCTTGTCATTACTACCGTGGTGTCACTGTGATGTCGATGCTGCTTGGTCCATTGCCCACATGACCCCGCCCGTTGCTTCTTGCAGTTTCCAGCATTGGAATGAGTGATATGGAAGAAACTAGATCTCTTGCCGGCGGCCTGGCGGCCTGGCTGCCTGGAGTGGGGGAGGGAGCTTCCGGAGCCTCTGGGTCTTGCCGACTGGACAATAGAGGCATTGCAATCCCAAGGGACCTGAGGTCTAAAGAGCCTCCTGCACCTTCTCCATTGGGCCGACAGATGTACATTAAAGCTCCTCGGGGCGCCTGGGTGGCTCGGTCGGTTAAGCGTCTGCCTTCGGCTCGGGTCATAATCCCAGTGTACTGGGATCCAGCCCCATGTCGGGCTCCCTGCTCAGCGGGGTGTCTGCTTTTCCCTCTTCTTATGCCCCTCCCTCCCGCTCATGTTTCTCCTCTCTCTCTCTCAAATAAATAAATAAAATCTTAAAACAAAACTCAGATGACAGGGAAATGTAGGAGGAAACGAGAAACCACCAAAGGCATGGATCAGGGGTCTAGCTTCTGTCCACTTCATGCTCAGATGAGAACTGCTATCTGTTCTATGACTGAGGAGCCTCTGGCCAGGTCTCCTGCCCTTACTTCACCTCCCTACCCCCTCATTCCTCACCCCTTGGCCCTACAATCCCTTCTCCACCAGCAGCAGCTAGAGGATCTTTTAAATGTGGAAATCAGATCGGATTACTCCCCTACTTACAATTCAACCTCCTCACACCAACTTGTAAGCTCTTTTGTGATCTGACCTCAGGTAGCTCTCTGAACTGCGGGTCCACCACTCTCCCCCTTGCTTACTGCACTTCTACCCTCCAGGTGCCTTTCTCTTCCCTCACACAACAAGATTGAGCCATTCCTAGACCTTTGCACTTGCTTTCATCCCGGCATGGCGTTCTCCTCTTCCTGGCCACTCCAAAGCCGGCTCTCTCTTACCATTCAGGTTTTTGAGAGAAGCCACCCTGGCCTTTCCAGAACCCCCGGGTCCTCTTCTAGCCCCTGATGCTCTGGTTTGTTTGCTGCATAGCAAGGAGCATTACTCCGGATCATCTCACTCTTTGGATTTTCTAATGTCTGCATGCATGATTGGTCTCTCGGTACAACGTATGCTCCCTGACCCCAGGGGCCATGTCTCCTATAAATGTGTTTGGCACAGAACAGTAACTATTGACCACATCCCCATCTCGTCCTTGCCCCCACGCTGGGAGACAGGCAACAGTATCCCCATTTTATAGGCAGGAAAACCAGGCTCACAGAAGTTAATGATCTAAGTCTCTCGGTGAGTCGGTGGTCAAGCTGGACCACCAAAGCTGGATTTGGACCCAAGACTGTCTGACTCCAAAGCCCACTTCTTTTTTTTTTTTCCCCCTTTTCTTGTTTTAATCACCCAGCCAGTGAAATCCTTGCTCTCTGGAGACAAGAAAACAAAACACAACCAGAACTATAATGAAAAGCAAATGGAATTTTTTTTTTTCTGAATGTAATAACACCAAGTGTTCATTCAACACCAGGTAAAGATTTTTTTTTAATATACTGGGTGATTTTTATTGGAGAGTTTCCCTGTAATAAGACCCAACAGCAGACTTCAATTTTCTTTCCCTCAGAGGAAATAATCCCTCCCTCCTGTTGACCCGGTGGGGAGAGGGACCATCTACACACCCCATCTTGGGATCCAAGAAAGCAGCCGCCCATGTGGGTCTCCTGGTTCGACACCAGTGCCTAAGTCCACCTCCCGGGTATGGTGAAAATGAACCTGGCCTGAGAGTCTCGATCCCTCCTCTGTCACTAGTCTGCTGCTGTGTATCTTGGAGCAAGTTGCCCAACATCTCTGGTGAAGATGTCTACGAGGTCCATCCCAGAAATGATTCAGGGGCTCAAGCGGTCCAACTCAAAGGAAAGAATTATGAGCATACGGCCATGCATTTGGATGTTGGTTTACTCCGCCTGCTACCACATAATTCTGCTAAGATTGGGGAGACAGAATTTTGAAATAATGGGTCACAGCCTTGCCCTTCTACAGTGTGTGCCCTGGGCCTCCCCAACGACTGACCACAAAGCTCCTTGAAGGCTACAGTCATTCTTCCTGGGTCACCACTGTAGCCCCCTTGCTTAGCCCAGAGCTCGCCACTTAGCTCAGGCCCAGGAAATAGATGTGTGCGGGGGCCGGTGGAGGTGGGGGCCGGAGGGCTTGCTGAAGATGTGAGGGAGAGCTTTGAAGCTGAGTCATAAGGAATGAGCCAGAATCAGACAGGCGGTCAAGGAGAGGAGGGGCTTATGATGTAGACCAAGGAGGTGCTGGGTCCCTCCGGCCTACAGGCCAAACCCAGCCCATCATCTGTTTTTACAAATAAAGTTTTGTTGGAAGGTGGCTGTGTCCATTCATCTGTTTATCGATGGTCTCTGGCTGCTTTTTTGCCGGAACCACAAAGCTGATCAGGGTGTGACAGAGACCACATCAACTGAAAATTCTAGAATACTTACAAGCACCGAAGATTTGCGGAGTCCTGGTCCAGATAAAGGAATCGGGCCAAGGGAAGCCCAGAAAACTCTCGCTTGCTTGCAAATAGGATGGGCTACCTAATGTGCATGGCCTGGTATAAAAAGAGGAGGAGTCCTTCCCCCAAAACTGATGACAAATTTCAGAAAGGCAAGAGCAGGGCATTCAGCGGAGCGTGAGGCCCCCTAAGATGGGGCCCGGGGTGAGCCCATGGACGGGATGCGGTGAGCTGGCCCCGCGGGTTAGCAGCCTCTCCCACGGAAAGCCAGATGACTGTCCTGGGAGCGGTTCTGGGACAAATCTCAGCCGGGAGCTCTCGGTCCAGGCTCCAAGCCAACCGGTGGAGGACCAGTCTACCTTGTTCGGCTCCCCTGCCTCCCCACCATCCTGGGGCCTGGCTGTGATGGAAAGGCAGACGAGCCCAGCTCTGTCTCCCTACCAGGGGCACCTTGGCGATGCCACGTGAGGCGGCCATGGGAAGGCACATGACAGTTTATGGGACCCTCTCTGACGGCAGTGTTTCCTGCGTGCTCATCAGGAACTGTCAGGTGAAGGGAGTGGTGAGGGAAGGGACCCCGCTCCACCCTGCTGTGGGGCAGCCCGATGAGACACAGCATCTCCAGAAACCCCCACTCAAGGTGGCCACTCACGCTCAGCCCCCCTGGGTTCCTAGACTGACGTCCGTGCCATCTGTCCCTCTCTGGACATCCTCCCTGACTCACCTCGTCTTTCTCCATCCTTCTTGGTGCCCAGAGGCAGACCTGGACCAGCGGCATCACTGGGCTGCCTTGCCCACCAGGCTGCCAGTTGAATTTGGCCCACGGGAGGCCCCTGCAGGAGGTGGGTGGGCAGCGTCCTCGTTCCTCTTTCCTCCCAGATCCCTCTCCCTCCATCTAAGCTCCTTTGGGGGGACATTCTGCTTCAGCCGCTGTTCTCTTGGTGCAGGTGAAACTCCCACTCCTTTGTCCCTCTCCCTCTGCTCCTCAGAGGAGCAATAGCTCCCACCGGCCGCCACCCAGGGACCACCCAAGTCTTGTTGGGATCCCTTACCCTTGCCTGCATCTCTGTAAATAATTCTGCTCTTGAAGGCTGCCTGCACCCTTTGTGCCTGGACCATCTGTTTCCTGTGGGACCCTGCCTGACACGCCCTCCCCCTCCCCCGCCCCATCCACTGTGGCCCGGGTCAAATAGAGGCTTTCACGCCCAGATGGAGTCTGAGTGGGCACTTCCCATGCACGTGGGTGCTGACACCGACTTCCCCCTCAACGGGAGGCTGAACAAGCAGCTCTGGGGACCACTGCATACAAACCATCCCAAATCACAGCGGCTTTAAAAGCAACAACCAGTTTATGACATTGCACCGTTTCCCGGGCCAGGAATTCAAGCAGGTCAGGGCTGGGCAGTTCTAATGCTGCCAACTGCGTCTGCTCGGGTCATGGGGTTCAGTTAGGAACGGTCTGGTCTGGAAGGTCAAGGCGGCGTCACCCCTGTGCAGCGTGTGGGGCACGAGGGAAGGCTGGGCCCCGCAAGATCCCCTTCCCTCCCTGTGCTGTCTGCAGGACCAGAGTCAGAGACAGGAAGGAGAGGCCGCCAGCTTCCTAAGGCATGGGCGTGGACTTTCACCACTTTGGCATATTCCATTTGGCAGAAAACGAGCGGGTTTCAGAAGGACAGAGCCCAAGCCCCCGTCTCTCAATGTGGGGTTGTCAAAGGATGTGGCTCCGTCTTTAACCCACCCCCTCTGACCGCCACCTCCTTCTTCATTTGCTTAGAGTTAGGCTCACAAAACCATCGTCTGGGGCCAGATTTGCCCCGTAGATTGAGTCGGTTAGATACACACGGGGTGTATGTGTTGTGTGTGTGTGTGTGTGTGTTTTAATTAGATGGCTTTCGGGGCACCTGGGTGGCTCAATTGGTTAAGCATCTGACTTCTGCTCAGGTCATGATCTCAGGGTCCTGAGATCAAGCCCAGCTTCCAGCCTCCTGCTCAGCGGGGAGCCTGATTCTCCCTCTGCCCCTTCCCCCACCCGTGCTCATGCTCTCTCTCAAATAGTTAAATGACTCTGGGCCTGCGTAGCTTCCCTATCTCAACCCTGGCTCCCCACTCCCCAGTGTCTGTCAGAAGCTCACACTCTGGCATCTGCCTGGCTTCTGGGACCCTTGACCTTGTGCTCCCGGCACAGCCGAAAGGAGCGACTGTTTACTCCTATGGGCTCACGCACTGGACACAGATACACCCAGATAGTCAAGTCTTTGATACAACTCTGCTGTCCCAGCCTTGTTTCTGGGAGGTAATGCTGGCCCAGCACGTACAGACACCTTAGCTGAAGATCCCCCGCCCCCCCCAGATGGAGCCAGCATGGTGTTGGGAAAGAGCCCTCTGTTCTTGTCACCGCACTGTTACTGTGTGGCCTTGAACAGACCACCTGGCCGCCTGGGGCTGCTGCTCCTGCCTCATGCAGGACGAAAGAAAGAGGATGAATTAGCGTCACCCTGAGTCTGGATGGGCTTTGGACAGGTCACTTTGTTGCCCAGGCCTTGGTTTCCTCCTCTGAAACCTGGGGTCACATTGAGCCCACAACAGAGCTGTTGGGAGGGTAGCACACGGTGCCAGGTACAGAGCACTGGGTCCCATGCAGTCTGACATGCCTCGCCTTTCTGGGGCTTTCAGAGCCCAAGCCCCCTCCCCCCTCACCTCAGTGTCCAGCGCGGGACCTGACACATAGTAGATCCTCAGGAAACACTTGCTGAATTGAACTGACCCTTTGGCCAGTAAAGCAGGAGCAGGCGGAATGAGTGCATACGCCCATTAATTGTGTACAAGGATGCTCTTAGCCTCGGCAGGTGGGAGAGCCAACCCGGAAAGTGTCCAGGTGTCTGTTAGCAAGAGGACACACACGGTGGTGCTTCTTCCCGTGGAGGACTCCTTGGTAGTGAGTGGACTCTGAGTACACACAGTAACAGCAGTGGGTCTTGGAAATATGCTGGGAGCCCAGGGTTTTCTCTAAAAGCTACATGCTGTATGATTCCCCTTCTATGAAACTCTAAAACAAGAAAACATGATGTGAGAAAAACTGGAAAGATGGTTGCCTCCAGGGGGCAAGGATTGATTGGGAGAAAAAGAAGGAACTTTCTGGAGTGATGGTGATGTTCTACATCGTGAGAAGGGTTACAGAGTTGTATGTGTTTGTCTTTGAGATTTGTGCATTTCGTTGAACACAAATTCGAAACCTCAAAAAAGAGAATGGCAAATAAATACTGAACTCTAATTGGTGATAGATGTGCTGAAGCATTTAGGGACGGAGGCTACTGATGTCTGCAGCTTTGCCTCAGAGGACGGGGAGGGGGGAGGAGAAGGGGCGGTCTATGAGAAAGCGAGCATGGCTAGGGGGCCGTCATGGAAGCTGGGTGTTGGTTTTAAATTTGTTTATGATTTCCTGTATGGTGGAAAATGTTCACAGTCAAATATCAGGGGAATAAAGCATGAAGTTATAGGACCAAACCGGGGAGTAGGACCCCAGTGGCTTGCGTAAGGTCACTCAATCTGTCACAGACGCTAAAACTGGTTTTTGGGAAGGTGAACATCATTATAAAGACGCCGTAGGAAGAGGATTGTATTTTCCAGGCTGGATCTGGACTGTGGACATGCTGGCAAGCCCATTCACCCCCCTGAGCCTCTGTACTCCCTTCTGAAAAACGCAGGCAGCCCTGCCCAGAGGGGTGTCTCGGGGATTCAGTGAGAACCCAGACGTGTTGTACAAAGAGGACTTCCTAAGGAGTGGTGGGAAGCAACCGGCTTCTTCCCAAGCAAGACTAACTGTGCCTCATTGGAACGTCAGCTTAAATGTGGTCTCCTGAAACAGGCCACTAAGGCACTGTGATCCCCACCCTTCTGTCCATACTCTCCCTTAATTGTCTGCATGACACGTGTCCCAATCTGATACATGTCTTCGATATTCTTTTATCCCATTCATTGTCTGTGGATTCCAGCAGATGAGGGCCTCTGTGCTGTTCGTGGCCTCACCCGCTGCACCTAAAACAGCCCTGAACTCATAGTAGGGACACGCGTGTCTTTGCTGAGGGAAGGGATAAGGGAACATCTCTGGATGAACCCTAGTGTGACCGTTCGAGGGCAGAATTTGGCCACCCAGCATTTGCCAGTGAGCACCACCTGCACGGGAGTTCGGGAAGCAAGCAGGGAGGAGAGATCGGCCATCTCCACCCCATTAACAGATGAGGAAATGGAGGCTCAGAGAGAAAGCATGTCGGCAGCCTCCACTGCCAGTTAGTGGGCAGAGACGGGCACCAGCCCTCAGGGCTCCCAGCACAGTGCTCTTTCTCTCTGGGTTTCTCTCTGCTGGGTTGGAGCAGGCGGCTGCAGACAGACAGACAGGCTCTGCTGGGCCGGCCTGCCTCCAAGTCCATGTGCTAATTATAGTGGGCAGGATCCGCCAGCCCAGCAGTGTTCGTGGGCGCGCTCCGCCCCTGGTTCAGCAGGTGGGAGGCTGGCACGGGCAGCAGAACGGCCACATCCACAGCTCCGCCGGTGGCTGATCATGCTGGCACAGGCCGGGTTGTCAGCAGCGTCTGCGGAGCGTGGACAGCAAGCAGACTGGCACAGCGAGGGCCCTCCCTGAGGACTGGCAGCCCTCCTGTCTGCAGTGGTCAGCCAGATGAGCACAGGCTGGCACCTGTGCTCATGACCAGCCCGCAGGTGTTCCCGCTGATCGGCAGCCCTGGGGACGGCATGAGCACGGAGTGCTGAGCGTAGCCACGGAGGTACATCATGGGGGTGTCACCAGCAGGGGACAGGGGCCAGAGCCTCCCACACAGATACACAGACATGGGGAGCAGCGAGGACTCAGCCGATGCCCGCACCCTAACACGCACCTGCGCCTCTGGCTCGTGGGACCCGAAAGTCAAGTTGGAACCCTGCAAAGGGGTCTGGGAAAATGGTCTGTTCTCTTTGTGCTAACGGCCTCTTTGCAAGTGCAGACTGGCTTGCCCCTGGATCTGTTGCCTACCCTGCAATAGGTCAACACCCTGGTGTTCCCACTAAGGGGTCTTTCTGACCCCGATGGGAACTGCCTCTCCCCTGCTTGAGGCCTTCAATGGCTCCCTATCTCCCTCCCAGAAAATCATAGCAATAGTAATACCTACTGCGTAATATCCACCGTGCTAAGCATCTTACTGTTAGGTCCATTATTAAACGAAACGAGACCGAGACAAAGTGAAAGTTATTTAAAGCTTTATTTTATGATAAGTATTAGAAGTTAGACTGATCGGCCAGGGGAATGAGATTGAGACAAGGTGAAAGTTATGCAAAGCTCTATTCTATGCTAAGCATTAGAAGTCAGAATGACCGGCCAGGGCCGTCTCCGAAGAGAGCGACCCCTCCCAGCCTCACAGACTAACTTTTATACAGCAAAGCCTGGTCACATATAGGTGGCCAATGAGATTGTAACATTGCATAGTCATGTTAGGCCACGTGCAGGTGGCCAATTGAATTACAATTTGCCCTATAGTAGCTGTTTGAACGAACCTATCACTCTGGTCAGAATTGGCGCTCAAGTTTGGCGCCCAAAAGGCGGGGTTTACATTCTTTGGTGGTTAGGGAGACAATATGTGTGCTTTTTACTGATTGGATGTCTTCACCTGGTCCGACTCGTCCTTGTATTCTGGGCTCTGTTATTAGGAACTAGCCGACCATATTTTACTGGTTTCCCAGACTTGCTTCTAAGTAAGTTTCTCGGGGAGGGGGGTCAGGGTCAGTTTAAGTTTTACTGCACAAACAACAAAATGGCTTTTAACCAAGTTGGAGTCGCTCTGGCTAAATAGGCCCTTACACTTACAACCAATAAGCTAACGCGTGATTATAGCTATGCTAGCTATATGCTAGCCACCTTTCAAGTACTTTACCTGGGAAAATTCAGTTCCTCTTCCAGCCGCCGACGAAGGGCGCTACTGTTCATCCCCAGTTCATAGAAGAGAAAACGGAGGCAGGAAGATGAGAAAGGACTTGGATGAGATTTGGGCCTGGGGGCTTGACTGCCGGCACCAAACCCAGACTCCATGTGTGTGAAGCATGACTCGCCCACCGTCCTGCCTCCCCGCGGGGCTCTGAGTCCCTGCGCCACCACCGCGTCCTGCGAAACCCACCCTGCGCTCTGGCTCACTCTTTGCCTGCACCGCGCCTTCTGAGGGGCCAATGCCCGGCAGTCTCCAGGACTCGAATGTCCTGCTTCTCTCATCTGCCCTGCGGACTCTCCCTGTCCTCCGAGGCACAGCTCACTGCTCACCAGGCAGCCACGGTGGCCGAGCACGGGAGCTGCTGTCTCTCCCTCTGGTGCCCCTGCCAGCCCTTTCTGTGAGCTCCTTGAGGACACAGCCCATGTCCAGTGCCACCCTCTGTCCACAGGCCTGACCCCCGGGAGGTGCTGAATGAGCAAACAGGCCAATGAACAGGTGAGGAGCGGAAGGCTGAGGGCAGGGAGGGAGGGTGGCCTTCAGGGAGAGAGAAATGGGGCAAAGTCGCTCTTCCGTCCTCCGTCCCCGCACCATCCTCCGGAGCGCAGCAGGGGAGGGCATGAGCTGTCCTGGGAAGGAGGCCATCCGCATGACCCCAGAGCCCACCTCTGATGCTGCGGCTCATTCCCAGGAGATAGCGGGGAGCAGGCTATGACCCCCTGATAAGAACATCCCCAGTACCCCAGCCACACCACACTCAGTGGGGACCCTTGCTCTCTGGGGTCTGGATTCCAAGCATCAAACGCGTGAGTGTGAGCAGGAGGCTCCTCAAAGCCAAGGGTTTGGCTCCCCTGGCCCTGCCACCTGCTTCCTGTGGGACCCTAGGCGTGTCTGTCTCCCCACTGGACTCAGGTTAGCCTTCTATAAAGTAAGGAGTCTAGATGGGCCGGTCGAGGGTCCCTCCTGTTCCCAGGGCACCAAGGGTCTGGCAGTTGAGAGCCACCTGGGAAAACATCCAAGGTGCCCTCGTTGCGGGAGGGTCCTGGGGTGAGGCCAGAGGGCTCCTCCTGTGGTCCCCAAGCCCTGCATCCAGCTGACCCAATGGGGCTCTTTAAAAAATGCAAAATCCATATGCCACCCAAGACTCACAGAATTTGAACCTCCAGGGTGGGCTTTCAAGAAATCGACATTTTCTAACCCTCCTCCCCTCCGGCCGGGTGATTTTGCTGTGCTCAGAATTTTGAGCATCTAACATGTACCCGGGTCCTCCCTGTCTGCCCTGCTTCTTGGCTGTTAGCCCCGCAGTGTGGGTTTGGGTATATGCACAGAAGATGGGGAGGGAGGTCTTGGAGCAGCCTGTGTCTGGCGGGGCTGGGAGGGCTCAGGTGGTTGGGCTCTGACCTGTGGCTTCGCACCTGGCAGGTGGGGCTGGGAGACTGCACGGGCCTGGGTTGGTGTGAGGGTGTCTCCTGGCCTGGCATTTCTCAGAAACATACCCACCGCACACACGCACCCTCACCGACATCCTCCATTCCCCTGGGCAGGGCAGGGAACAGGGTGTTTAAACTGGACTTATGCTGTGGATGGAGGTAGGCGTCGTTCCTGCACACGCAAGTGCACACACACCATGAATTCACAAACCGACACACAAGCCCTCCTGTTCTTTCCCAGACATTTAGAGCTACAGCGAACACTTTCACCATTTTGCTTTACACACACACACACACGCACACACACACACCCCCATCCTTGTATGCAGCCCAGAAACACACAAATTCATATACTCACCCCTGCGGACACACATACACACCCATGCCCCTAGACCACAGGCTATCTCATTCACCCCGGTGCTCACCTTCGTGAGCTGGCCTCCAGCAGCTCCGGGGACCCTGCGGCCCTGCTCACACTAGTTGCACACACACACACACACACACAAACTTGCATATGCATCTGTCCACATGTGTGGGACCCACAAAGCCAGCAGCCGCTCTCCTGCCTGCCATGATCCCCGGCGCCCCAGCCCCCTGCCCGCCCCACCCCCCATCCCCGAGCTGCTGTCTGCCATCACACAGTAACCAGATGAGACACAGAGCAATTTATGACACCAGCTGTCTCTGTCAAAACCGGATCTGCCACACACACGGGGGAAGCCAATTACCCCCAGCCTGGCGCCACCGGAAGCAAGGACTCACAAGGGAGACAGAGCGGGGCTGGAATTTGGCCATCCAGAGACCTAGGTGGCACTGGCCTTGGGGATGTCCCTCCCTTCTGTCCTTCTGTCCTTCTGTCTGGCATCCTCCTCCCCCATGCCCCAGGGGAGACTGCCCTCCCCTCCCCTCTGCAAGAGAAGGCTGGAGGTGGAGAGCAGGTGGACAGGGCTCTGGGGGACAAGTGGCCCTAGGTCACCATGGCAACTAAGAAGCCAGGAGCCCTGTGCCCCTGCCCTGCACAGCAGGCCATGGGGGAGGCTGCCTCCTGGCCCCCCCTCCCTGAGCAGGTGGCCCTTTGCTTTGTGCCTCTGCCCACCTTTCTCTCTGCCTAGATCCCCTTCCATGCCCCCTGCCCAACACTCCGTCTGACTCTGCCTTCTGGATCCCTTCCTATCTGGACTTTGGAACCAGACGCAGGTTCGAATCTCCACTTCTCCGTTTACTAGCTAGGCAGCCTGGACGAGTGGCAGCCCTTCCCTGGCCCCAGATTTTGCACCTATAAAAACACTATTCATTTCTATAAAAACAGTGACCGAGAGTCCCCTGCATGCTAAACAGCGCTCTGGGAGTTGGGGTCCACGTGGAACGAGATGTAGTCCGAGGCCCCCTGAGCTCAGGTTCTGCTAGAGGAGTCAGAACCACCCTCCCCCCGAAGAGGGGGTTGGGTTTCATCACTGTCACACGTGTTGTGTTCACAGCTGTGCTCCCGAATCAGGTGCAGCTCACGGAAGAGCCCCGTCAGTAAAAGGACGCTCACACGCTCCCTGGTCTGAGCTCTACTCCGGGCCAAACTTGATCTAAGTCAGCCCGTTAGGAATGCCAGTTGAACCGCTGCCCTCTTTGCATGGGGAGCTAAGTGAGGTGGGAAGGGGCTTCTAGGTGATGGTTTCGTGGTGGAAGTTTCTAGAATGCTCATCACCTCCCACAGTACTAGGAACGGAGCAGTCAATTCACGTTCTGCTTTCACACACATTCCTTCCTTTGAGTATTTCTAACAACTCTGGGGCACAAGTTCAGTTAAAATTCCTTATTTTACAGATGAGGAAATGGGCTCAGGCCAGGCAGTGACAGCGCCCCCCGCAGAGCCGAGACCCGAGACTCATGCTGGGCGCAGCACGGCAGCCGGTGCGGGCCGCTTGCGTGGTCCAATTAAATGTCCCTTCCCCTTCCCTCCCTCCCAACAACAGCCCTGAAGGGCTGTCTGGTTCTTGCCCGACTTCGGCAGGGGTGCCCGTAAGCTGCCCGTACTGGGATTCGGACCCTGGCCGCCCGACTCCGAGAGCCCAGACACTGTCCCCTCTCCCATGTCTAATCAGTTAATTAAAACCCTCCTTGTACCGCCCCCCTCTCGCTGCCCAGCCACAGAGACCTCAGCTGCTCCATTTCCAGGAGAGCAAATTCCTTCCCGGCTGGAGAGGAGCCTGGATAATGTAGGCAGGCAATTTAAACAGCTCCGGCAAAATACACCAGCGGTTTTCACTCCCTGCCACTATTACACTTTCCGGCCGCGGTGGGATTGGCCCATAAGTGGGATATCAAGTTTATTACAGCTATTTCCAACCTGTAATTGGTTTTGTGGAACACAAAGAGAAGGAGGCTGGGGGTGGAGGAGGTGATTTTTCCCCCCCTTTCTTTTTTTTTTTTCCTCCTCTCTCTCTTCCGGATGATGGCACCCAGGGATGATGGTGTGGAGGTGGAGTTGGAGACATTTGTCTCAAGTGAAAAACCCCGGCCTGCCCGGCCGTTCCACTGGCTGGACTGTGTCGTTCGCCACGCGTTGATTCCTTCGCTGGAAAATCAACCCAGCCTGGCTTAGGCCAGATTTGCTGGTTGGGGGGCAGCTAGGGCCTCAGGACAGGGTCCACCGCCTCGGGGTCTGTGGGCCCCCGTAAGCAAGGCCAGCGCGGGAGTAGCTGTGGTCTGCTCGCTGTTGTCTGCTCGCTGTTCTCAAAGGAGAGCATTTGGGCATTCAAAGTAGAAATGGTCCTCTGAGGTCACTCCACCCCATAGCTTCTCGTCGAGCACTTAGGGAAACTGAGGCCCAGGGAGGGGAGCAGTGCAGAGGCCAGCCTGTGGGATGCGGAAGCCGGGTCTCTACTTCCTCCATCCCTTCCAGGCTGGGACATCATGGTTGAGATGCTGTCGGTGCAGGGGTCGGGGTGGGGAGAGTCCTGCATTCTCCAACACTTACTCTGTGCTGCTACCGTTGCCGGAGTCTGCCCACCCCGACCAACTGCTCCACTTTGGACTCAAGTAAAAAAAAAATAATAGCAGCTAATATGCATTGAGTGCTTTCTTATAATTACCCGAGTTCTGGTTTGCAAACAGCACATGACCTGTGACAAGCAGCACGGGAGTGCCGGCTGTTCTGATTTCCACCCCTGTCACTGCCACCGGCTGCCGAGCCAGCCTCTGGGGGCGCCGTGCATGTCACCGCGCGTGCTGTGTCCTCACGTGAGCGCCTTACAGGGAGCTGCGAGGGCTCCCATTTTACAGGTGAGAAGGCCGAGGCACAGAGACCTCCCCAAGGTCACATGGCTTAACCCAGGAGTGGCAGAGCGGGCACCTGACTCTGCAGGGCTGTGTGAGCCCCAGGCTTCTGCGGTTGCCCCCACATTGGGCATGCCTTTCTCCTTGACCGCAGAATAGATCCCCCTCTGGCCTTTTCTCAAGGTGCAGCTTTTTTCAAGGTGCGGAGGGCTCGGCTCCCCCCACTTCTTGCCCTTGTGACCGGAGCAGTTCACTTGCCTCTCTCTTGGCCTCGGTTGCTTTGTCTGCAAGACACAGGTGTGGGGACAGAGCAATGAACAGGACAAATGAAGACCTTGCCCTCATAGAGGTTATGTTCGAGGAGTAGCTCCCGTTCGAGGACCTATTTATGGATTCAGTAAAAACCTGTTGTGTGAGTGAATGAATGCACGGGCTCCTCTCCCTCTGGGGAGGGAGAACCCACACTTTCTTGGGCCTTGGCTTTCCAGGACAGCATCTCATCCGCTCCTGGCAGCCTTGCCATCCTCTGCGTGCCGTGATCTTTTGTCACGTGACCTCATGTCACTGTGGCACCAGGGGAGCATCTCGGAGCCCCTGGGACCAGCCTGCTTCCAGGTACTCACTCAAAGCGTCCATCGGCTCCCTCCCTGTTGGGCTTTATGACTTCGAGGCAGGCCCTGGGCCCCGCTCCTACCCCCTCTCCCTCCACCAGCCTTCCAGTCCTCCCTTGCATGGCAGGCCCCCTTCTTCCATTTACGGACATTCTACATCCTCAGGCTTTCCAATAAGAGCTATTCTGCCCTCCAACCCCAGCCCTAGAGAGGGTGGCAAGGGACCCAGAAGAAGGGATGGCGGAGGAAATTATTAATATGCATAGAAATAGTTGTCCCTACCGAGCGCCTCCCCACCCATCGGGTGCTGTTACAAACCTCATCTCATTTAATCCTCGAGAGAGGTTCAGAGGTGGGTCGCATTATCCCACTTTATGGAGGAGAGAGGAGAGGCTTGGAGAAGTGAAGTGGACCAAATTACTTAGTAACAGAGTCAAGAACTCTCCTGGGGGTGGAGAAAATCAGGCTTGGGGCTTGCTTCAGAGTCTCCCAGAGGCGGGGCACCAGCCTGGGACTAAGCACTCTCAGAAGGGGCCCACCTCCACCTGGAGGCCTTCTGTGATCACCCCTCCCCCCACAAGAATCTTTGCCTCCTGCGTGGTGTCAGATAACACTTGGCAAATATCTGCCTCTACAGCCAGGCTTTCCCTGGCTCTGGTCTCCCAGTGACCTACGGCCCGGGCATCCCCACCAGGCTCGCTCGTGATAGGCTGCAATCATCCGCAATTTGACTCCTCTTCTCCCGGGGACCTGCAGTTCTTAGGTGTGGGGCAGTGTTTCCAGAATTCAAGAGAAGGTGTGGCTCATCATGTCCGCTGCCCCACAGCCTGTGACAGCCCTCCTCCCTCAACCCAGGGGCTGCCACCACAGAGAACTAGAGAATAACATCGTTGCAAGTAACCCCTCGCCCACGGGCCTGGGACCCGAGGGTGCATTCCAAGGCCATCCCGGTCTTTCCAGAACCCTCCCTGAGGCCGAAGGAGGGAGGGAGGGCAGAGAGCCGGCCGCTGGGCTCTCATAGCTGGGCCACCGAAGTGCCCGTCCTGGTCCTGGGTAACGGGAAGGAGTGATTTACTCCTAAGCTGACTGGGAGGCCCCAGACTCGGCCCCAGGAAAAAAAAGATGTAAATAAAACCAAAGGAAAACTAGGTGCGTCCTTGAAACTCCCCTGTCCCTCAGCCGGAAACAGTGATTTACGACTCAGATCATTCCTCGGTGCTTTATCTGGGGTGTGCGGGTACGGGTGGACGTGTGGGGTGCAGCTGTATTTTCCTAGTAATAAAATCCTCGGTCCCGGCGAATAAATTTGAGGAGACAGTTTTACTGACAGATTTTTTTCTCCTTTGTATAATAAAAAAAAATGGAGTGAAATTTGAGATTGGGACGATAAGGGCTGCCGCATTTTAGGAGAAGATAAAAAAGCAGTTCCTGAAGGAGGCAAGGCTGCAAGTCACACGGGCAGGACGCCTTCCACTTTTACGACTTGGGGAGAACGTTCCTCAAGACTCCGCAGGCCTCCCGGTGTCCTCCTGCTAAGGACCCGCTTGCCTGGGGGGCGGTGGGGGCACTGAGAGCAGCTGCTCTGCCCTCAGCTCCTGGGGGTCCCGCCTGCCTGGCAGGGCTTGGGGGTGGAGGGCAGCCCCACCATGGGAGCCAGAGCCTCACCGGGAACCCCCACGTGTGCCCTCGGCTGAATCTCCTATCCTCTCTAAGCTACGGTTTCTTCATCTGCGAAATGGGCAAGCTGCTGCTCATTGCACTCACTTCCCAGGGGCACAGTGGGTCCACACAAAGCGATGGCACCTTTCTCGTCTGGGGCCAGATAATTCTTTGGGGTCATCTTGTGCCTTTTGGGATGGTGACGGCATCCCTGCTCTCTGCCCCTAGACGCCTGCACCAAACCGCCGTCCTGCCAGGCTGTGACACCAAAGATGTCACAAAGACGGGGTGTGGGCAAAATCACCCCCCCTTCCCCCCGCTGAAGGCCCTGGTTTGAAGGCGCTTGCTCCTCTTCCTCCCTCGTCCCCCGGTCTTGGTGTCCCCTCTCTGGGAAGCCAGGCTCGTGGTGCAGAGGAGGTGAGCTGAGAGCACACAGCCCCACAGAGGACACGAGTGAAGAGGATGAGCTGAAGAGAAGCCCCGAGGTGTCGGAGGGGAATGAGCTTAGGGAGGGGTAAGGAGAAACCGTGCTATAGGGAGTCAGTCCCACTGCTGATCTTCTCACACAGGGTCCTGGAGCTTATCACCATTCTAACCCTGTCTCCGGGGTTCCCTGGGGCCCCCCTGGGACGGTTAGGGGCCTCTTCACTCCTTATGAGCTTGCAGACCAGGATGGGGGTTGGGGAGAGGTGACACATACTGATGTGGGCCGGTGGCTGGCACGCAGTTGGCGCTCAATAAATGCTCGCCGGATTGCATCGAACCTGTGTCCCCTAAACCAGCCACAATAAAAGGCCACATAGGCCAGACAGATGTGGTCCAAGTCAACTTGGGTCCAGAGGTGCCCAGAGGAGCCGGGCTGCCCCCGGGGCCCGTCCTCTCGGGAAGGCTGCAGATCTTTTCAGCATCCCCCGCCCCCACCGTAGCTGCGCCCAGCGCCTTGGAGAAAGCCCCCCCCCCCCCGGGCCACCGCCCTCCCAGCTGGCCCCCCTGCCTCCACCACCAGAGCCGCAGGGAGTTAATTCCACTTCTCCAGGCCCAGGCATGAGCCTCCTGGGTTGCAGGCTGTTAGCGTGGAGCCCAGCTGAGCCGCGAGAGGCGGCAAGCTTCGGGTCTATAATAGAGTTGCTGACGCAGGCGGAAAACTGTAGGGAAAGCTGCAGCCGCGTAAACAGATAAATAATTGAAACAGTGACAACACATACCTTGCTGCTTTGTGGAGTAACACTTTCATTAGCTGCAGGCAGCGCGGGGCGTGGGGAGGCGGCGGGCGGCCGTGAGCGGGGAGCGCCGGACACTTGGGTCCGACTTTTAATCAGCCGCGAACAGTTGGGCGCCTGAGCAGCCTTCGTCTTCCCTCGCAGGCTTTATCGTCACCTCCTGGGGTTCCCCTCCCCCCGGACTCCTCTGGGCCTCCGTGCTTCCGCCCTCCCTGCTGGCTTGTCCCCAGGACAGCCTTTGAGGACGGTGAGCCCCCGTGGGGTCCAGGGGGCTCTATCCCCAGGTTGCTCGCTTGAGTGCTCCCTAGTCTCCTCAAGGGCCCCCTGCCTCCAGACAGGCCTCACCCTAAATCATGTCCAAGGTGACCTCTACCACATTGCCTTCATGGGCACTTGTGCTCCCCTGCCTCCCAGGCCCTCCAGGACCTGGTAGTTCTTGGTTTCTCACCATTGCCTTGCTGCCCCGGGCACTCTGAACACAATCTTCTCGCCTGGAGCGCACCTGCTCTTTCCTACCACAGGACCTTTGCTTCTGCTGTCTCCTCTCCCCTGCCTCCAGCACTCCCACCTTTTGCCAGGTTGCCTCCTGCTCTTCCTTCAGAAGGCAACTTAGACCTCGCTTCCTCCAGGAAGCCCTCTGTGACGACCCTATCCCCAGATGGGGGCTGCATTCTGGGCCTACCCCTGACAGAATTTCCCAGAAACTATTGCCTGGGAGAAGAGCCCGCTCTGCTCCTTCCCGGCATAGGTCCTCAGGAAGTCACTTCTCTCTAGAGCCTCAGCTTACACATCAGTAGAGTTGGGATAACCTGGGAGCGTTCTAGTGGAGGCAGTGACATGTCCCCTAGAGGCCTCCCCAGGGCATCGGGGTGCGGGTCGTACTGGCCTCTGAGTCTCCCAGTGTTCCCCAACCCCTGCGCATGCTGCCTGGAGCAAAGGAGCGGGGCTGGCTGAGCGCTCCCCGCAGCTGCCTCTGTGCTCTGTTGCAGGTGACGGACGGCGGCACCATCAAGCAGAAGATCTTTACCTTTGATGCCATGTTCTCCACCAACTACTCGCACATGGAGAACTACCGCAAGAGAGAGGACCTGGTGTACCAGTCCACCGTGAGGTGAGGGACCGGGCGCCGGGGGCCACTTCTCCAGCCCTTTCCCGTCGTACGCCCTGT
This sequence comes from Martes martes, assembly GCF_963455335.1. NCBI lineage: Eukaryota > Metazoa > Chordata > Mammalia > Carnivora > Mustelidae > Martes > Martes martes. The sequence continues at coordinate 178,573,194 of NC_137891.1, read as the reverse complement.
GATGCTCCTGGGGGTTCTCACGGTCATTCCCCCCAACCACGGGCTTGGAAGGCAGGGCGGGGGGCTGTGCTGCAAAGGGGAACCCAGTGCCTTGAGGGGCCTCCCCTGGAAGGAGGAGCAGGGAGGGGTTGAGTCCCAGCTCTGCCCCAGGCAGCAGACCCTCCACATTGCGTGCCCCACGCCCAGCCCCACAAAGCCAGCTCCCCCCACAGTCCTGCGAGGTGAGTTGCCCAAACCCAGTTTCCAAACCCAGTCTCTGGACCTCTCTGAGCTCCAGAGAGGTGAGCAGCGTGCCCCACGTTCTGCAGCCGCAGGGACAGAGCTGGCACTCAGCTGGCTCACTCAGCAGCGCGGGCAACACGCTCTCCCGTCTCCTCGGGCCCCCACCCAGCAAGGCAGACAGACCCTGAACAGCTGGTTCCGGGTCAGACAAGGCAGCAGGACGGGAGGAAAGAGTCCTCAGGGATGGAGACACTTGACTTGTTTACCCCACCTCTTTTCTAGAAGACTCTAAGGTAGCCGCAGATCCCATTCCGTGCCCTGCTGTGTTCTCCATGTGTGGGTGTCGCGGCCCTGTGCCCTCCTTGTGTCCTCTCTAAAAGGCCCCAATCCTGTTTTTGCCCTTACCGTTCATGTGCCAGAGTGCGGCTCTCCTTCCGGGGACCTGCTGAGCCCTTCATCGGTCTTCAGAGCCCAGCTCAAGCACGCCCTCCCGTGAGACACCTTGTGTAGACTGCCTCTCGCCCTAGCACAGCGACTGTCCCCCGAAGCCAGGTGGCTGCCGGCCCTCTAGTGCCACCCCTCCATGAGATGGAAAGTGGGGAGCCTCACTACATCCATGACAAGTAGCTTCACACGGGCACTGAACGTGCACAGTCTTGCACACAGACGCACGTGTGTGCGTTTTTCCACGCGACACAGCCGAATGCTTTGCCTGGTGTCCAGGCAAAAAGCAGCCGTCCGCGGGCCCGGCGTGTAGTAGGTGCACAGTGAAATTTGCACACTGATCCTGGGTATGCTCCTCAGCCCTTAGGGCCTCAGTCCCCCCTGGATAAAATTAGAAAACTGGATGGGAAGTTTGCACCAGGGCTCGCCCAGCCCGGCGTAAGAAATCTGGTAGGTGATCCTTCCCTGCGCACTTTGTAAGAGGAAAGGTGGTGCTCCCCTGGAGGACCTTTCCGGGTTCCCCTCCTCTCTGGGCTTTGTGCCAGGAGCTGAGAACCAGCCCTTGTTGGGGGAATCTGGTGAGCATGTGTGCGCCAGGGGATGGGGGAGAAGCAAGCAAATGGCTGCACAGATGCCTCTATTCATGTCCATGATTTCCCCTGTACCTGCTTCCAAAAAGGATTTGGGGCACCTTAAAATATTAAAGCACACCTAAGACCAGCCAGTTACAATCAAGATGAAAACCTCATTTGGGGAAGCAGATAACCGTCCTGGGAGCCACAGATGGTTCTGGGGAAGTGAGCACTCAGATTCTCCCCCCACCCAACACACTGCTTCCCAGAACCCCACCACCTGCCTCCACCCCACCCGCACAGGGTTACCCTGGTCTCTGAGAAGCAACCGCCCCCCAGCCTATGCCATCATCTCCAGCCCTCCACTGGAGTCCTTAGCCAGGAAGGAAGCCCTAGAGCACTAGACCAGCCCTTCCCAACCTCTCGTGCTCAGTGGAGGCCCCAGAGCCCAGCCCCAGGACCATCCCAAAAGATCTGGTTCAGAACGAGCTCAGCCACTTCCTACTGAGTGACCTTGGACCTCTCTTGGTCTCTGTTTCTTGCCCTGCAAAGCAGACTTAATCGGTTCGGTTTCTCACCATCATTGTAGGATTTAAATGAGATTTCTGTCCCGGGAACCTTAGTTCCAATGCTGACCCCCTCCATCTCCGTGCGTTAGTGTCACCGAGGCTTGGTAACTCTGTGCCTGAGTTGCCCGATCTCTAGAAGGGAACGACAATAGTGAGGAGCTCCCGGCAGCCTTGTGAGGGTCCCCAGGTTCATTCACATTAAAGTGCTGCCATGGTCGCTGAGCAATGCATGTTTGCTGTTCTTGTCCAGGAAACCCCCTCCTTCTTCCACCATAAAACACCCTCACCTTTTTCCAGATCACATAAAGGCCCCTTATGTGTCTTCTGGCTCTTCTCATCTTCATGAAAAGACCCTGTAAATGCACGCGCAGATGTTACTGTTTTCTCTAGCCCTGGTTTACAGCCAGGGTCAAAGTTGGGCAAGGTCAAGGGACTCGCCCCCGGGATTCCCGGCTGGAATGACACCGACTGCATCAGACCCCAGGCCACCTTGCCCTGGGCCTACACCATGCTGCCCTGCTCATCTTAAAACTGAGGACACTGAGGTCCGGGCAGGGAAGGGGGCTCGCCCAAGGGTCACACAGCCGTGCTGACTTGTGGCCAGTGCCCTTTCCTTTCCCAGCCTCGGCTCCAGGGGTGGGCTCCCGGGGCAGCGCGCGCACCAGAGCAGAGGAGCCTCGGGGAGGCCACAGCGGAAGGGAAGGAAGGAGTCTAATCCGATCGGGGAGAGCTGGCTAGCAAAAGGAGTCTGCGTCTCCAGGCTGTTGGGCCCCATTAGGGCTGGCGGCGGGGTGCGGAACTCCGCATTTACATATAAATGAAGATATTTACAAATTAATGCATCTCAACTAGAGAGAGTCCCAGCTCCACAGCTGTCTGAGCCGCTTCCTCCTCAGCTGGGGAGAGTAGGGGGAGAAGGAGGCTGAGATCACTAAGAATGGGCAGAGAGCAATTCTCAGGCAGCTGAAAGGAGCCCAGGGACTCCCAAAGCGTGTCCTCCCGCTGGTGGGGTTCCCGGAGGGATGGGCATGGGGGGGGTGATGGGACTTCTACCTCCTGGGGGGTGCAGGTGTGGCACCCCAGTTCATGACCTTGAGCGGGTCACTGCCTCTCCCAGTGCCCCAGAGGCCCCATTTATCCAATGTCTATAGAATGAACCTCAGAATCCAGAACTCCCAGTTTGGAACTGACAGTAATTTCTTCCTTCGGAGGATATTTAATTGAGCACTTACTAGAAGCCTGGCATGGTGGAAGGTGTCTTGGGGGATCCAGTGGGGAACACAAAAGACCTGGCATTAAACTCTCGTGGGGGAGAAGACAGTAAGCAAAGAAAGGAAGACATCAGTAAAATTTGCAGTACACATTCCACAAAGGTGTGAATTCGGATGGCAGCTGGATAATGAGGGGCAAGCGGGGCACGGTTCCAGGGAAAGACCACTATGCTGGGGTGCTGGCCTCATGGTAAGGCAACCATGGTAAGGACATGGGCTGGAAAGGGCCATCATGGTGAGGACAAGGGCTATGTGGCTGAGGACGGGCATCCCCAGAGCAGCCTTGGCCGATGGGAGATGTTGGGTGGATCTCCCGGCCGCTCTGCCCCTTGGGTGGGACTACTCAGATGGATGGCCCCTGTCCCCTGGAGCTCCCCAGCAGGAGTGAGGCTGAGCGGCTCGCCCAGGATCACCTCCGTGACACACCCATGTTGGCTCCTTCCCTCCCCACTATTCTTCACTCCCTTCCCAGCTTCCTGGGACGCCTTTGCAAATTAGCCACTGGCTCCTGAATCCTTGTCACAAAGTCTGCTTCTCTGGGGCCCCCCTGAATGGGGAGGCATGATAGGGGTGACAGTTCCGCCTGCTGACTTCCTGCACGTCGCCGTCCTCCACCCCTGCCCGCCCATGCCTGTGCCTCGGCCCCCGTGCACCTGTTCCACCAGGCCAAGAACGGGTCGAGCAGATGGATAGATCCCCCAGAGAGGGGAAGATTTTGTGGGCAAAACTCATGAATCCCTGCAGAATGCAGCCATCCACATCCCAGAGTCTTCTGCAGTCAGTCCCTCGTCCCATTCCATGGTTCTGGATGTCCCGAGGAACACCAAGCAGGAGCCAGCAGGCTTCACTGGCCCTAATTTGGCAGCGAGGGAAGGCTACACTCAAAGAGTTGAGGGTGCTTCTGCCCCTCCCACACCTTGCCCACCTCCCTTTGCTGAGCGAGGCCCTATGCATCCATTCAGGTTCAGCTTGCACGCCACCTCTTCCAGGAAGCCAGTCGTGACCGCCCAGACCGGATCAGATACCCCAGGGTACTTCCCCTCCATCCCCTCCGTGCCCTGACACTAGGTGTTCAAAGTCTGCGGTTCCCACTAGACTCGAAGCCCATAGACATGGGACCGGGTCTGATGTCTTCATCACTGTCTCCCCAGCCCCAGCCCACCCCCACAACATTGAAGCAAATATGTAGATGCTTGCGGGGAGGATGAGTTAGCGGCAGAAGCGATGGTGTTCTCCCACCGGCTGGCTCTCCCTGCAGCTGGATGAACGTAGGAGGGAGCGGTTTGCCTCCCCTCCCCCGCACCCCCCCCTCCCCCGTGCGCCTTCTCCAACGTTTTCATCCTTCATTCATCACAAAGGAATTGAGCAATTGCTACATGTCAGGGACAGTGCTGGGGATAAAATGGAGAGCAAGACATAATCAGACCTGCTCTTGTGAGGTTTGTGGTGTAGGGGGTGAGGAGAGGCAGACTATAAAAATATGTTTAAAAGAATAAGGAAAAATATTGACAGTTGGTGATAAGTATGTGAAGGAAGAAGGTAACGTGACAGAGAATGACAAGAATAACAGAGTGTGCAGCGGGAAGGTGGGGGGCGGCTGCAAGTGCTCTCATAGGAGGTGACATCTCATAGGAGGTGACAATCTACAGGATGAAAAGAAGTCCCTGGCAGGGTTGCGGTAGGGAGGGCATTCCAGGTAGAGGGCACAGCAAGTGCAAAGGTCCTGAGGTGAGAAAGCTTGGCATGGTCTAGGGGCTATTAGAGGGCCAGTGTGGCCAGAGTTTGGGGAGCAAGCTGGCATTTTGCTCTGTGTCCTGGAAGCTGCTGAAGGTCATTGTCTGATGTGATATATCTTTCAAAGCTCCCTCCAACTGCCCTGTGCAGGGTGGGTTGGAGGCGCCAGGAGCGGAAGACAGAGCTCTTCCCAGATGAGTCTAGGGAAGGAGACACAGGTCTCTTCCTTGGCCTCAGGACTTAATTTCCAAGCCTGAGTAAGCTGGGAGAGGGAGAGGCCACCGTGTGGCGCCAGCAGGGGCCAGGAGGTGAAGGGTTGCTGGAGAGCCAGCTCTCCCTCCCGGGTCTGGTTGCCATGCCCTATGAACATGTGCGCTGTCCCCAGAAGCCCCGGCTGGAGGTGGAGAACAGCTGGGTGAGTGCAGAGGAGCCTGGGGCCTTCGCAGAGCACAGGAGAACACAGTTACACCTCCCTAATTCATACTTATCGGGGGAGGGAGATGGGGGGGATCAAGTGAATGAAGGAAGAGTCTGGAGGAAAGAGGGAGCAAACAGAAATGCCACTTGCTTTATTACTCCGAGACACCCCCACTCACATATTCCCTTGATGGCCCTATTGACCATTGCTGCCTCCAAGGCCCGGAGCTGGGGGGCGGGGAGGAGAGCGGGCACAGCACCCAGAGGGGGTTTGCGTGCAGCCCCAGCCTCTTCCTCCTCGGACCTTAAAGCCTGCCTTCCTTCCCCCACCCCCACGTGCCCAGAAGCTCCTCCCAGGCTCCGCTCCAGCTCTTTCATTTCAGTAACCCCAGACCCTCCTCCGCATTTAGAGAGGAACAATAAATATTTGCGGAATGAAGGGAGAGAAAGCGGAGATAAAACATGGAGATAAATAGCTAACAATTCGAGTAATAAAGTGATAGCTGTCCTAGGAAAGACTCCGATATAATGCAGTGATGGATCAGAGCTGGAGAGAGCGGGGAAATCACAGAGAAGGCGGCGTCTGAAGTGGCCCTAGAAGCATAAGGAGGTTTCAGACAAGGAGGCGCAGGGGGCGGACGCTAGGCGGAGGGCACCGCGTGGTGGGAGGGAGGCGCTGGAAGGAGTGGCAGGACCCCTCCAAGCAGGCAGACAGAACCCGCGAAGCACAAGTTCCCTAGAATCTGTTTGAGGGAACACTGTGCTGGTTTTTATTTATTTTTAAGATCTATTTATGTATTTTAGAGAGAGGGCAGGGGGAGGGGCGGAGGGAGAGAGTCTTAAGCCGACTCCCTGCTGTGTGGGGAGCCTGATGTGGACCTCGATCCCAGGACCCTGAGATCACGACCTGAGTCGAAACCAAGAGTCGGGCACTTCACCAACGGAGCCACCCAGGCACAAACCTTGTGCTGGTTTTTAAGTAGACGCATTCACTGTTTGGTCCAAAGAGGCTTGCTTCCCTCTGAAAAGCCACTGGGCGCTCCTGCAGGCTCATCTGTGAAGGTGCAGGGCAAACTCCTTCAGTCCTGGTACAAAGAAAAGTGCCCTCGGGCCCTGGTTGGTTTGAATCTGAATTACATAGCTCCCTTGTCTTTCTGCCCGTTATCATGAGCCGCGCATCCTTTTCCTCCGAAATATACACAGCATGTGCTGTTTGCACAGACATGTCCGTTCGCGTGTTCGGGCATATGCCAGGTGATGCCCAGTTCTTGACCCACTGGAGACCCCCCTCCTCTCTTGCACCCAGTAAGCCTCTGGGAATGCAAAAGAGCCAGGGTGACATTATAAGGACAACCTTGAACCTTTTCCTGAAGATTATTCAGAACAGATTATGCCTCTTAGTCTCATGTGAATTGAACCCCGCAAGTGGGAGTGGGTCCTGGTCTCAAAACCAGGGGTGATTTTAGGAGCGAGGCTGCAGTTCTCCTTCCGGCCACTAAGGGAACGTTCAGCCCCGGAGCTCAGCTCTCCGCCTGGTCAGCAAGTTGCAACAAATTGTCCTTGGCAGGTGTGGGGTGGGGATGGATGGGGGGGCCGACCCCCTAGGTCAGTCCCCGGACCACCTGCATTAGGATCACCTTGGCAGTGGCTTTAAAAAGATCAAGTTCTGGGTCCACCAAGACGAATTTTGATTCAAGGAGTCTGGAGGGGCCCTGGGGCATCAGTCTTTTTAAAAAAGTCCTCCAGATAAAGTTGATTCACGCAGCACCTTCCGCCTGTTCCGATGTGCTGACTGGGGCCAAAGAATTCAGATAATTCTAGTTGCTGCTGGCCGCTGGAGGCCAACAGGTGATTCTCCTAAGTCCCCCGAGGCCACACTCATTTGGGTTGAAGATGACAAAATAGTTGACCAGCTAGTGACCTCCCAGTCCAGAGTGACCTCACAGGCACCAATCAGTTCCCGAGCCTGGCTCACCCCCCTCCCCATGCCCTGCTGGCACAGTTTATGGGGGATAGAGAACAGCTAGTGTGCACAGGGGCCTGTGCTGAGCTTCTCAGAAAATGAGGCCTTGACTAGGGAACAAAGGGTCCCAGGTGCAAAGGGCTCTTCCTCCAGCTCCCTGGCATTTTCCCCAAAGGCAGAGTGGCTCTCTGAGCCAGAGTCCCACTGGACCCAACCCCAGGCCGCTGCACCTGCGGGATAACCCACAGCACCAGTCAGAGAAGGAGGAGTTACTGGACCCGCCCGTGTCCGGCGCTGGGCCTGTCTTTCAGGACAGGGACCCTCCCTATTTCACCTCTCGGTCCTCAGTGCCTGGCCCAGGGCCCAGCATGGAAGCCCAGGGCCTCAGGAAGGACTTGTGGAATCAGTCGACTGGCAGGTAATCTGAATGTGGACTTACCATTTCAGACAGTCAGCGGAACTGTTTCCAACCCATCATCTGGTTTCACCCTCACAACCATCCCATGGAGCACACATCTTAGATCCATGGAATCCTGTTGTGTAGATGATGACACAGAAGAACAGAGAGGTGCGGCCACCAGTCCGAGGTCACACAGCATGCCAGGGGGGAAGCCTGGGTTCACACACCAAGCCAGATCGCGTCTCTGGGCCCCCGGAAGCAGGTTTGTTCAACAGTCACTGAGAGCCTACCTGTTCCAGGCCCAGGGCCAGGCACTAGAGACTCGGGAAACTTAGTAAGGACATATGACCTTGTGTGTCCATCCCAACACACACGACGGATGTGTTCACTGCTCGCTCACACACACACACACACACACACACAGTGGATCTGTAGCCCAAGGCGCTTGGTGCCTCTGGGTAGGAAGCTGCCAGAGTCAGTCTCCATGTTAAAACTAGCTACTGCCTGGCCGTTCCCATCCCAGTGTGGGATGCACCCCCTGCCCCTCACCCCTACCTGCCTCCTCCCCAGCCCCATCTCCCTGCAGTCACTGCGTGCATCACACTTCTGCTCCTCCCGAGCCAGTGGCCGTTGTCCACTCACACAGATGCCGCCACTGCCCACACTCAGGCCCCAGCGGCCCTGACCAGCAGGGCCCACTCGCCACAGGCCGGTCCTGAGCTCGGTCCTGAGCTCGCGCCTCCGCGGGGCCCTCACTTCCCACCCGAGGATGTCGATGTTGTTTTCCTCTTGTTCCCTGACTTCAGTCTTTCCTTTTGCTCCTGTGGTTTCCCTCTTAGCACGACCTTCCTCTCTTCTTTCTTTCCCCTTCTGGTCTGGCACTTCCTGTGTGGGGGTTTTGTCCTCTTACTCTGTGCATGCAGACACACACGCGCGCACACACACATACAGGCAAACACACATGCACACACACGCATGCACACACACACATACACACACGAACATGATGCCTTGCCTCCCCTCCCCCTGCACATACCTCGCATCTCTTGGGATGGAGTCCCGCAGTGGCCCCAGAATCTCCCCAGCAGCAGGGATCCCGGATTTCAAGGCCCAGAGCTTCTGTTGGGTCCCTATTCCACACTGGCCACACTGGGAGGGGTTGGGGCACTTCTCCATGGTTGGGTCTTGGGGTAGTGGACAGCTTTGATGCAGGGGACAGAGTTGAATTGCTCTTTTGAGTTGGCAGCTCCCACAGAGCTGCGTCCTCCCCCCACCGTCCCCATTCTCTGTTCCTGTGCCCCCATGAGGAGGCCACTGGGGCTCCCAGAATGTGTCTTTCTCTCAAAGGTCTTCCCCCTGGGGAGGGAAGGCTTGCAAAGCTGTCTGCTGCCCTCTGGTGATGCACTGGGGTATTGCATCTGGGGGGGGTCCCCGGCCAGTACGCCTCGCCCCCTCCTCCCCCACCCTCGCCAATCACAAGGATGGGTCTTGTCCCTTAAGCATGGGGAACCTTCCTTTTTGCATCTCTAGGGCATCAATACCCAGCACAGAATGTCGGCAGAGATTAGTTAAATTAATGATCTGACAGGTTATCCAAATGCGGAATTCCTACTTCAATCGGTCAGCAAAACTCTCTCCCATCCATCATTTGCTTAAACCCTAACGACAAACCTATAGAGTGCAGATCTCAGACCCTATTTGTGGGTATTACGTTCAGCCCAGAGAAGGGAATAGCCCAAGAGCTGGGAGAGCTTCCCCCTGACAGAAATTTCCTCTCTTGGGGGTTTCCCCAGTGAATGGAGCTGAGCCCCTTGCTGATGGAATGGGTGCCCCTGGGGTAACCCTCTCCTCCTCTGGGGAACAAGTTGCCTTTTACCAAGGGCCTCCGGGAGACACTGTCCTCACCCACTATCAACCACAGGGAACTGCAAACTCACATCAGACCTGGAATGCAGAGGGGAGGTAGCTGTGAGGCCGTGTCCCAGGCACCGAACGGCCTTCAGCCACCTAAGCCAGGGCAGACCGTACTGATTCGTCTGCCATTTAAAGTGTTTCCTTTTAGCTGTGGACATCAGGAAACAGAGGTGAATAAAGGAGGTAGGGTCCCTGGGCTATGTCTGCAACACAGGGAGAGGCCGAGGGAAGGGCCTCTCTGGGGTCTGGAATAGAGAGGAAGCCACCCCGAGGAGGCCAGGGAATGACCATTCTGGCAGGGGAGGAAAGCAAGGGGGTGGGAAGTGGTGAATCCTGCAAGGAGTGTGTGGGGGGGTGTGAGGTAGGAGCCGCCCTCTTGAACTTGATTGCGCACAGGCATTGCTTGTTCAAATTCAGTGGTGGGGGTGGGGAACCCCGCGATCCTGTGTTTCCGATCATCTCCCAGGTGACGCCAGTGTTATGGTCCACATGCCCCATTACGAATGCCCAGGGGAGCTTTGCACACTCCCGACGCCCAGGCCGAGCCCTGACGGTTACATCAGAACCTCGTGGGTGAGAGGGTGGGGTCACAGGCATCCGTTTTGCAAAGCCCCCCAAGGTGATTCCCCCAGGCGGGTGAGTTTGAGAACCACTGCTGTAGAACACTGTGGGTTATCAGAGTTTGAATTGTATTCTCGAAGTGATGAGGAGTCATTGAGGTTGATCCTGTTTCTGTTTCGGGGTTGTGAGAAGATCGGCCTCAGCTACCGGGGAGGACATGGAGGAGGAGGCAGGAAGCACCCGTCACCATGGAGCTGAGGAGGTGATGGGGTGTGCTGGCCAGGCCGGAGGGGCTGGGATGCGAGGAGGGTCTGGAGGCAGAGCTGGCAGGACTCACTGGGCTGCAGGTGGAGGCCGTCGGAGGGAGAGGAGTTGCCAGTGGCCTCCAGGGCCGTGGCCAGAGCACTTTGGTGGTGGTGGTGGGGGGTCTTGCTTCCTGAGACGGGGAGACTGGCAAGGATCAGCCAGGGCTGGGGACAGCTGCAGAATTCCCAAGTTCTGTCTGGGCCAGGAGAGACATGTCCGTGAGACACCTGAGCAAAGATGGCAAGTGGGTCGATGGACACACGGGGCGAGGGACAGGTTTCGGTCAACAGACACAGGTGTAGAAGCCACCAACACATAGACGCCATTTAAATTCACTGTCCCCTCCCAGACTCAGGCCAGATCAGCCAGTAGCCTTCTGACATCCACCCAAGCCAACTCCCCCTTTCTCCAGATGAGAAAACCAAGGCCCAGAGACTGTGGGTGACTTCCCTAACGTCGCACAGCAAGTCAGCTGTGAAACCGAAGCTCATCTTCCGACTCCTGGAGAAGCATTTCCACTCCACAGAGCTCAGTGCGGCTTCTCCAACCCTGGCCCATGGGACAGAGTTGCTGAGATGGCAAATCATTTATGTATCTGCAGTCAGAAAACCAGAGCTGTTTGAAATTACACACACACACACACACACACACACACACACACACACACATATCCTTTTCCTTCTAAGTAAAAAATCAGTAACTGGGCTGTCAGCTTTATTACTAATTATGCAACTACTTTATTGCCAGTATTAAAAAAATTGAAGGCTAAAAATGTCCAGGAAGGACTTAATTTAGTAAACGGTTCAGAACAAAGTATTTGTCGTCGTGGTATTTCTTCACATTAGAATTTGCTCTGGGTGATTCAGACCTCCTCTTTAATATATTATTGCAGCCTAATAAAGTTCCCAGGTTCTGGGAGAATCTTTGCCTCGGAAGGTAATTTTGTTTCAGGAGGTGAGGATTGGGTGGGATTGATGGTGAATGGGAGGTTGGGTGAGCCTAAGGGTCCTAAGGAAAAGTCAGTCAAGGAGACGAGCTCACTGCTGAGCATGCACGGGCGTGCAGTGATGGCGGGTGGCCAAATAAATGGAGGATGGGATGCATGAATGAATGAATGAATGCATGCATGCATGAGGGACTGGGGGAGGGAGGGAATGAGTGAACGGAGGAGCAGTGCCCAGCTGGATCACTGGGTGGTTGCAGAACTAAGCCTCAGTCAGGGAAAAGGAGTCACCTGACACTTGCCATGGAGAGACATAAATGAGAAGATGATGGGGGCCACCAGCCTTTTGTGCAAAATAGGCACCTGTCACCTCCACTTGCAGGTAACACCAACTACAACCAAGACGACGAAGCAGCACCATGGGAGGCTGCGGGGCAGGGAGGTCTTTCTCGTTTTAGAAAAAGCAAAGAGACAACCAGAGAAGTTGAGTGATTTGCTTCAGGTCATACAGTCCAGGAGCCATGGAGGAGCCAGGGTCCAGGCTTCCTGGTGTCCAGTCAAGGGCTAGCTGCTTCTTTCCAGCTCCCAACGGCTTGAGTCCTTTCTCTGTGCAGCTGGGTCCTTCACTGCTCAGGTGCCTTCCAAACCCAGCAGCCCGAGGGAGTTTTCAAATCATGGCACCTGCTACTTGAAGCCTTACAAAGGCTTCCCAGCTAGCTTGGGAGGGAAACTCGTCTTCTGGTAGCTTCAGGGCTCCAAGATAGCAGATGATCCCAACCACTGGGCCAGCCTCATCACCCACTTCTCTTGCTCCCTGGCCATCCTCTGGGCACCTCAGCCTTGGGGCCAAGCTTGTTCCTGCCTCAGGACATTTGCTCGTGCTTCTCTTCTTCCCATCCCAGGTCTCAAATCAGACGCCCCCTCTGCAAAGATGCCTCCCTGATCACCCATCTATCTGAAGGGGTCCCTCCAATCCCAGTCCCTTATCCCTTTGTTCCTATTTGTTTGCTGCTTGCTTTTTCATGGCATTGACTACTGCCCGATGTGATTCTCTCATTTATATATCTGAATATGTGTTTTCCCTTTTGACCCTTCCCTGATGCAATTCTGAGGGTGAGGGCTTGTCCCTCTCTCTCTCCTCTGTTCCTTCAGTGTCCAGTTGGTACCAGGTAGCTCCGTAGTCAGCGGCCAGTAAATACTTCTTATACAGATATGTGAGCCCCTGGTCAGAGGGTTAGGTTATTAGATCACAGCCTGGCATTGAGACAAGGGCCCAGGGACCTGGTCCTGAGTCTGCAGGGAAGCTGCAGTGTGACTTGGCCGGTGACTCAGCTTCTCTTGAGCCTCAGTGTCCTTCTTCCAGTGCATGAATGGGAGGGAGCACTCGGCGATAGGCGTTGCTCCCAGTTCTATCCCTGACTGTCTCTTCTCTGCTGTACTATCGACGTGAATAGGGGGTAGACCCGGTCCCCAGGGGCCCCGAGCCCCAGGTGACGGGGCTCTGTGCACAGCCAGGGCTGGGGCCAAGGAGACAGAGGCCCGGAGTCCTGAGACATGTCCGGAACCCGCCTCGGCACCCTATGGGTTCTTCGTTCTCGTGTTTGGATTCTCAGGAGGAGCGGCAAGCCCTTGCAATGGCAATTTCCCTGTGAGCTGGGCTGACACTCCTAATTATTATTTGGAGAGGCTTGGGGAGGTTCAGTTAATTGATTACATATTTCCTTCCTTGACAGGGCATTTGTTTGGTTCTGTCGTTCTTTTTCCCTTCCTGTGCTAAGTTAATGTTCCTGGGCATGTTGAGTATTTTGTGGGGACCATGGGACTAAAGCCAGTCGTAACTCTCCCCCAACTCACCAACCCTGCCAGGGGCTTTCGAGCACTTTAATTTAACTTCCCTGGACCTTTGCTTCCCCCTTGAGAGCAAGGATACAACCAGAGCCCTAAGATCGGAGGACTAACAGTAAAGCTAAGGTCAGTGTTTTTCAAGCTCTTAATGCTGCAAGCGCTTCCCATCCATTGACTTGCAAATCCTCAGTGTGGGGTGGCTGTTACTACCCTCATTGGGAGGTGAAAGGACGGAGCTCAGAGAAGTGAAGTGCCTTGCCCAAGGTCACACAGCTGGTGAGTGGCTAAGCCAGGTGAGAGGTGAGAGGCAGGACCCTGGGCTCTCAGCCAGTGCTTTGTAAATGCTCCAGCAGGCTTGGAGTATGGAAACATGGGACCCCCATCTCCCTTGGCCGTGGTGCAGGCACATGGGCAGCTACCAGATGCTTCTACCGGATGCTATTCATGGTGATGTTGGGCGGGACTTGGAGGCTTAGCTCTAGTAATGATCCCAGCCCCATGGGCTGGGCGGCAAAGGGGATGGTTGTAGGACCTCCGGTCTTCAAAGTGCCTAACCCAGAGTCCAGTCCATGGTTGTGATAAGTAAGAGATGAGTGGGTCACAGGTGCTTTTTAATAATCTCTCCTCAATGTGTTGTGCATATTCTGTATGAGACAAGTTCACCCCTTCATGTAAAATAACAAGGACAACTGTACTGATACTGATGGAGGGGAAAGGTCATTGCTCCTGGGGGAGCTTCCCCACTTGCTCCAACAGGAACACTCTGTTCCTGTGACCTTAGGAGCCTTTCTCATCACCTTCCGTGGTCTGACCACCAGAGCGTTGGTCCTGGAGGGAGGGCCTGTGTCCGCCCTAGGCTTTGCCAAGCTCAACGAGGAGGAGTTGCCGAGGGAACCAAAGAATAAGTGAAGGATCCGGCTGCTCCTTTTGCTTTGTGGGCGACCCCTGCCTGGCTCCTCCCCCAGGTGCCCCTCCTGAGTACAGCTCCTGCCCCTGGTCTGGCCTGCAATATTCCAGGAGCAAGCGGGGAAAGGAGTTGCTGAACATTGTATGCATCTGTTCATTCAGCCAACATTTCTGAGCACCTCTGACGGCCTGGCCGCCAGGTGAAGCGGAGCAGGGAGACGGGATGGCAGAAGAAGTCAGACCCCTCCCCCAGAGGAGAGCTTCATCGTGGAGCACTTTCGTGGGTTTGAGTATTTTACTTGGATGATCTCATTCGAGTCTCACCACACCCCATGAGGCAGGCCGTGCCCCATGCCCCATTTTACAGCTGAGGAGACTGAGGCTCAGGCAGGCATGTACAGAGACCATGACAGTACAGGGTAGGGAGCCCAGGGATGGGCAGGAGGCCCAAGGCATGCAGGTGGCATCTTTCTGTGCCCAGGCAGCCCATATGCCAGGGTTGGAGAGCTGCTGTGTGAGGACTGCCTGGGTCTGGGGCAGCGGGGTGCGGGAGAGTAACCTGCTTCGTGAGGTCTTCCCGGAGGGGTCAGAGACCCGATACCGGGAGCCTCACCGTGGTGCTTTGCTCTCTGTCTGAGGGCTGCTGGCTCTGCTTGTCTCCTCTGCTTGACCACTCACTGCCTCACCCCCAGCCCTGGGACCCCACTTTCCACTTCCACAGAGGCCCCCCTCTGGAGATTGAGACAAGGGGCAGGACCCCCCTGTTCTGGCTTGACCTGAGTGTGGCACGGGAAGGCAGAAGGATGGCCCAGAGCTTCTCTGAGATCTGTGGATGCAGCACAGTCCGAGTCCATGTCCAAGACCCCTGCAGGGCACACCTAGAATTTTCAGCAGGAACTAGGCTGGGTCAGGGCAGCGGGGAATGGTTGGAGCTCAGGCTGATGGGCTCAGGACCCCACTCGGCGCCTAGTAGCAATGGTTCCCCCCATTCACATGGCCACATTGGAGGAGCTGTGGCTAGGCTCTGTCTGGGCTCTGCCTCAGGGCCCTGGCAGCCCCAGTGAGGGGACCCCTCTCCCTGCTATGACCTCTGAGCTGCCATGCCCCCCCTCTTACTGGACCCTGCCCCCACCCCCAGCCTCTCCCCATCGTAAGTCATTGAGAAAGGGGAGGAGGTCTACAAAGGCTCTGTCGGTGGGTCTGGTATCCTCAAAGGGCCCCCAAACAGATAGGTAACTTTTGTTGCTTTCATCTTCGTAGCCACAACACTAATTATATTATATAAAAATTATATTAGCACTTGTCTGGGGCTTCCTATGTGTCAAGCGCCAGTACTTCCCTGGTTAAAAACCCACAACCATGGAGAAAATGCCACTGCTTGTTCCATTTCACAGATGGGATAACTGAGGGGCCATGAGCTTCCGTGTTTGCCCCAAGTTAAGTACTAAGTACACGGCGAGGGGCAGAGCCAGGATTTGAAC
This sequence comes from Martes martes, assembly GCF_963455335.1. NCBI lineage: Eukaryota > Metazoa > Chordata > Mammalia > Carnivora > Mustelidae > Martes > Martes martes. Next base: position 178,557,646 of record NC_137891.1, on the reverse strand, counting down.
CCAGCAGCCGGCAGCCAGAGTACCTGTCTCTCTCTGCTAGACCACACCACTGCTTCCACCCCGGGCTGTGAGTCCATTCATCTGTTTGCGTGTTGCGTGAGTGAAGCATCTGGGGAGTCTGGAAGAAGGGGCTATGCTCTGGGGTTAAGCAGACTGGAATGGGGAGCACAGAGCTGGCTCTTCAGAGCTGTGGGCCGTGGGGCTGTGGGGCCAATCGCTTGGTCTTCTCGAGCACCTACATCACTTCCCATGACAGCCCAGTCCTACCCTGGGGGGCATTTCATCCCCTGCCTCTAGCCAATGGCAAAGGCTGTTTTGCCTCCATAACATGCCCACGGAGGGAGGGGTGATGAGGGCTGGGCCCCAGAGCAGCCCGCCCGCAGATGCTGAGGTCTAACAGTACACACCGGGGCGCCACGGAGGGCCAGAGCTGATGAGCACAGAACAAGGCCCAGCAGAGAGCTGGTAAGGGGAGGCTGGCAGGGGAGAGAGTGTGCCCGGGCTGTGTCTCTGCTCCATTAGCTCTCCCTGCTCTGTTTCTCCCCTGCCGGCCCAGGCTGCAATGCCAGCCTGAGATCCAGGGCAGGGAGGGGCACACGGAGGCTCTGCCAGCTGCTCTGGCTGATGATGGGCCAAGGGGGGCCCTGGACTCATCATAAATCCTCTTTGGATGCTACTAAGTGTCCCCAGCTCCGCCCATGGCTGCCTGTGCAGCAACTGTCCATCCCCAGCCTCTCGGAGGCTAACAGAACCAACTCCAGGTGCCTCGTCAAACTTTCAAGGCTCTACCCTGGGGGGGTCCCCATCTATGGATTTCCCTTTTACACGAAGCTATGCATCCAATAAAGTGCGTAATACAGAGGGTCTGGCTCAGGGAACCACACACACGTGTACACACACACACACACCCCCACACACACATGACCCGGTGCCTGCCCACTGCATAGCTCAGGGTGTAGGACATTCCCAGCACCCCCCAGGGTGTCCCTCCTCCAAGAGGGCAACGTGATTCTAGCTTTTGAATCAACTCGGACTGGTTTCTCCCAGGCTTGCTTTGCACGTGAATAGAATGCTGCGTTGTATGTCCGTCTTCCTTCCCCGGGCATGACGTCTGGGAGATTCGTCCGCTCGGTTGTATGTGTCGGTGGATGATCCTTTTTCATCGCTGTGAAATCCTCCGTTTGTGGGGCTCGATTATGGGCTACTTATCCGTTCTGTGCAGGAGGTTGCTGCTTCCAGTTTTGAGCAATGACAAGAACAGTTGCTTTGAACGTGAGCGTTCATTTCTGTCGGATGCATCCCGAGAGGGGAGATGCAGGAGCGTGGGGGAGGCAGGTGTTCAGCCTCATTGGAGGTCACCTGTACTACCTTGCGACCATCACCATAACGAAAGACCACAAGCTGGGTGGCTTGCCAGAAACATATTCTTTCATCGTTCTGGAGGCTTAAAGTATGAAACTAAGGTGTCAGCGGAGCCGAGCTCCCTCTGAAAGCTCTAGGGAAATATCGTACCTTGCCTCTTCCCAGCATCTGGTGGTGGCCGGCAGTCCTTGGCTTCTGGGCACGTCTTTCCATCCTCTGCATCTGTCCTCACATGGCAGCCTCCCTCTTGCTCTGTGTGTCGGTGACCCAATTTCCCTCTTATAAGGGACACCAGACAGCGGATTAGGGCTCACCTTCATCCTGTATGACCTCATCTCACCTTGGTTACATCTACGAAACATCCCATTGCCAAACAATGTCTCATTCAAAGGTAGCAGAAGTTAAGATGTCAGCCTATCTTTTGGAAGGACCTGATTCAGCCGATAACAGCGCCCGTTGCCCAAGTGGTTTTCCCCTTTCGGAGCCCCGCCAGCAAGGGATGAAACTTCTAGATGCTCTACATCCTGTGTGCTCCTACCCTTGGTGCAGACATAGGGTGCCTCCATTTCTTAAAGCACCACCAGTTTCCTACTGACTTTGCAGAAGTGGCACCTATCACCCCTGCCTGTCTGCCAACCCCCCAACTAATACTTCCAGAAAAAAACTCACACATTTCTGCCCCTGAGCATCTGTCCTGAGACCTCTACCCAGTCTTAGTTCGACAACTCCTCCCTGGTCTTCAAACCCAGGTGAGCAAGTACTTCATCTCTCTGCAATCCATTTCTTTGCCTGGAATGTTCCAGACCTCCACATGGTTTCCTCCTTTGGTCACCTCTCCAGAGAGGCCTTCCCCAACCACCTTGCCTAAAACAGCATCCCCATTACTGTCTTTACTCTGCCTTCCCCCTCCCCACCATAGAATATATCTGTGTAAGTTCCTGGTGTCGTGTGATACATACTTACAAGACTGCTTGTTTCTAGTCTCCCTTGCCCTCTAGAAATCACGGTTCCTCTTCTCTCTTGCTCACCTGCTCCATCCCCAGCAGCTGGAAGGTTGTCAGGGCAATCAATAAATCCTTGTTAAAGACATGAATAACTGTATCTGTAGAATGGGTGAGAGCACCTGCTTGCCCGGGGAGGGGGGCGGCTGGGAGAGGAAATGAGATCTCACTCGGTCAGGTTCTAACACAGCAGCAGCGAACTCCACCCCTGTGGCTGCTGTATTCCTTCCTGCCTTAGCGCCTCCACCATGAATCACCGTAAACCTAGTGGCTTCAGATGCTACCAATTTAGTATCTGACCATTTCAGAGGTCAGAAGTCTGATGTGGGTCTCACTGAGCTAAGATCAGGGGTCAGGAGGGCTGAGTTCCTTCTGGAAGCCCCAGGGAAGAACCTGTGTCTTTTCCTCCTGAGGCTTCTGGAAGCGCCCATGTGCTTGGGCTTGTGACCTTACAGCAGTGACATCGCCCCAATGTGCCCCCGTTACCACCTCCTCTTTCCCGAGCCTGCCGCTCCTGCCCGTGTTTGCTGGGGACTCGTGTGATTTCGTAGTCCAGGAGAGTCTCCCCGCCTCGGGATCCTTGAGCACACCTGCAAAGTCCGTTTGAGCGTCGGTAAGATGCAGCGACCATCCCCTTCCCCTTTCTGTACCTCCAGTTGCCTCTTCAGCATCTGGTGCACAGTAGCCTGGCATGGGCTCCTGGAGAGCAAGAAGCCCTCCTGTCCATCCCCGTGCCCCCACCGTCTGGGGCTGGCCTGGCGGGCTGAGCTGCTCAAAGGCATTTGTTGAACTGAACGGACCCACTGGGTGCTGTGTGGGTCTGGCCCGGAGACTGGCTAGGTAGAGAAGTGGGGGTCGGGGGAGGAGGAGGCCGATGGGGGAGAGGAAGTGGAAGGCATTGCAGCTGGAGAGGCAAGAGGTGGACAGCTCATGCAAGGTTTGGGCTCCAAGCAAAAGGTCTCAAGTTCGACCCCCTTGGGGTGTCATGGAACTGGATCTTTGCTGGGAAGAACAAGGCAGAAACGTAAGGAACCCCTTAAGACAGGAGATGACATGATAGGGTCACCCCAGCACTAGGCTCCTGGCGTCTGAATCCCAGCTCTGCCACACTGGCTGTGGGACCCTAGGCGGAGCCTCAGTTTCCCTCTCTCTAGACTGGGACTGATCATAGTTAAGAATACCTACCTTGTATGATGCTTTCGAGGCTTAAATGAGTTCATAAAGCTCTTAGAACTGGTGCGAGGCACAGCGAGTAGAAGTGGGGTGATGATTATGGGCTAAGCACCTCACATGGGTGTCGGCCTCTGCCACGTTCACCCAGCAACCTTTACTGAATGCCTGTGATGAACCAGGCATGGCACTGGGCCCTAAGGAGACGGTGGGGACCAACCCGACCCAGGCTCTGCTTACCCAGGGCTCTCGATGACCACTAGGGGGAGGAATCATTATTGCTCCCATTCCATAGGTGAGAACACTGAGACCTACACCTACCCAGCACTTGACGAGAAAGCAGAGGTGCTAGCATTTAAGACTGGACAGTCTGCGCTCTGTGTGGACTCCTGTCCTCTGTGGCTTCCTGATTTGCATCCCTAGTACCCAGAGTCCTGGAACTCTGCCCTGAGTCTTTCTGGAAAACTTGGAAACGGCTCTGAAGCGGGGGTCTCTTGCCTTATTACAGCCATCTCGGGAAGATGTGAATATTTGGCTGTGATCAAATTAAACCTGTGTTGTGGTATAACTTTCTACATTCACCATAAAGCTAATAAACTAATAAATTAGACAGAATGAAAATATCATCAGGCAGGACTACACACTAACGCGTGGCCGTAATTACTCCCGCGGCCAGGGCCAATTTCTCAAATTTCGCCTTGGCCAACTTTCCTCAGCTCACCAATGTCCCTAATAAGGCATAACTCATTCTATAAACATTAAATTGACTTATTTATTTTAAATTACAGTGGAACTGAAAACCACCTTGATAAACCTATTCTCATGCATCTGCCTTCTCCAGAACATAGCCTGTATTTCTTTCTTTTTTTTTTTTTTTTTAAGACATTGTCTGGTCTGCCTCAGCCCTCCCCCTCCTCCTCGTCCTCTTCCTCCTCCAGCCCAGCCTGGCTGCTCGCTCATGCCACATTCCAGCTCAAGAGATCTGACTCATCCCCTGGAGGCTAGCGGGTCATCCTTCATGTATAAAGATGACTCACGCCTAATTAATAGTAGTCACGGGGCTAACGTTTATTGAGTGTGTATGACCGCTGCTGTGGGCTGGGCCCTCTGCTCCGGCTTCTACGTACATGAACTTGTTGAAGCTTCATAATAAGCCCGTGAGGGCCACCTTTCATGAGCCCCATTTTGCAGAGGAGGAGACGGGAATCAGAGAAGTCAAGTGCCTCGCCTGAGGCCACACAGAGAATGACTGTAGCAGAGCCAGGACCCCGCTGGGGTGGTTTGAGGCCATTCCTCTACCATTCTGTCTCTCAGCAGTTGCACAGACTCTGGTGAGCATCAGGCCCCGGAGAGCAGCTAGGAATTCTGGTGGCATTAAGACACATTTCTTGAGCTGTAGGAGGCACTCCTAGCCTGGTAGGGACCCCAGGAGTCTGCAAGCATTTACCCGGCCTGGCAGACAGAGGTGCAGGATGATGTGGGGCTTGATGGTTTATCAGAGACCATGCCTGGTGGGAGATGGCCAAAGAAACCAAAGGAAAGCTTTCCAGTTGGGGGGCACAGCAGGGGCGAAGGCCAGCAGGGTATCCAGAGATCTGTGGCTGGAGCAAAGGCAGGGGAGAGTGGAAGCACCATGTGAGCAGAATCACAGCAGTGGGGAGCATTTGCTCTGGTCTGTCTACACCCTCCCAGGCTATTCCCACTCAGCCCCAAGGAGACGATGCCACTGTCAGCTGAGAGCTGTCTGTAGGCCAGCAGGCTAGCCCACCTTGGTCCACCTGGAACCCAGAAAAGAGGGAAACTCTGACTCCAGCCAGCAAGCCCGGCCACACTTGAATCCAGGGTTTGATAATATTGTTCTTGCTAGAGATCAATTTGGATAAGCCCAGCACTAGGGCCCATGATGTAACTTCCCCGAGGCCTGTCTTCATGTGTACAGTGGGAGTGATGATGCTTACATCAAGGACATTGAGTGGTACATGGTAGACACTTAATGTAGACTTGTTAGATGGATGAATGATGGTTGAATGGATGGGTGGATGAGTGACGGATAGACGAGACGGATGGATGGATGGATGGCTAGTGGAGAGGTGGATGGCTGGCTGGCTGGCTGAGTGGATAAGTGGAAGAATGGATGGATGGATGGATAGATGGATGGACCTATAGAAGAATAGACAGGTAGAAGGATGGATGGATGGATAGAAGGAGGGATAGAAGGATGAATGGATCAGTGGATAGATAGAAGGATGGATGGATGGATGGATGGATGGATAGATGGCTGAGTGGAGAGGTGGATGGATGGATGGATGGATGGATGGATGGGTAGGTAAAGGAATGGATAGATGCACTGAAAATTTAACAAGATCCTACATAGAAGCCCCCAGCATGGTATCTGGTGCCCCCAGTGTGTGTGAGGTTGGGCACACAAAGTCTTGCCACACTCCAGAGTGCAGAGATTCCTGCTTGCCTCTCAGGCTCATTTTCTGCAAGTCAGGGACCCTGATGGAAAACCAAGACACAGAGTGAGCCTGAGACAGAGGTATATTGGGGCTCCCTTGGGGTCCTCAAACTATGCCAGTCACTGGGCCCGGGCTCTGCCAGGCAGTGGTGCCAAGCCGTGGTGGTCCACAGCCCTGGAGACCTTGGACCCCATGAGAGCAGAGCTGCCATCATCCCCTCTTCCTCAGCAAGGGGCATGGTTTTCTGAAAAGCCAGAAAGTGAGTTTCAGTGTGACTTTTGGCAAGTTACTTAACATCTCTGTGCCTCAGCTCCCTTAGCTATAAAATGGAGCTGAGATCATATATATATTTAGTAACTGCATAATAACAACCACAGGGTGATCAGGGGATTCGGTGGGTTGGTAGGTGTAAGTGTTTATTTAGAACAGCGTCTGGCACACTCTAAGTGCTGTGTGTTCTGTATTATTATTCAGCAAGCACACCAAACCACTGATATGTGCCTAGCAAAGTTCTTGGTGCTGGGGACACAGGTGGAGAGGTTAGCTTGTGGAGCTAATGTTCGAGGATGGAGCCCACCCTTTGTTCCACTTTGCAGGACTGATGACATCTCTCGGCACCGCTGCCTTTCCTTGTGACCTCAAGCCGGTTACAGAACATCACCGAGCCTCCAGTTCCCCTCTGGGTCTTGGTGACAATTACGAAATGGAATAAGTGGGATGCTTGGAACCAGTGCTTTCTCAATCAATGGTGGTATCGTTCATGCCAACTTTTTTCAGGACCGACATCCACCCCTTTCCTCCAGGGTCTGTGAACAGGGAAAGAACATTTCATCTTTTCATTTCCTATTATCACACCCCTCACTGCGGTCCTGGGGGTCAGGTATTATATTGGTCCTTTTAACAGATCAGGAGGCAGAAACCCAGAGAAGGTAAGCAACCAGCCGAAGGTCGCAGAGCTTCCAAGTGGCAGAGCTGAGATTTGACATCAGAGGACCTCCTTCCAGTGCCACCACCTGTGCTTTTGGCCGTGAAGCTACTCCTTAGCTCTGAGAATCAGAACCACCAGATTCCAGAGACCTCAAGGCCAGGACAAAGCTTGGAACATCCAAAACCCACTGGACAAAATGAATCCCCAGCGTTTGGTCTTGAGTGTCAAGAGTGGCACCCAGCCACATTCTCTCCTTGCCCCCACCTCCGATGGCTCTGTGTTCCAGAACATGCTTTTCCCACCTGGTCTCTGGGCATGAGTCCGCATCCCTACCCAGGCCTCTCAAGGAGCAGCAGAGGAGATCCAAGTGAGGGGCAAGCAGCATGAACATCCATGCTAGTGATGGGAATGAAAACGGAAAGGCGGCTTCGGGGGCAGGCTCTGCTCTCTACCTGTGTGCTCTCTCATTTAGTCCCTCTGAAAGCCCAAAGCCCACAGGAAAGGTACTATTATTGTCCTGAATATTAAGGTGGGAAAACAGAGGCACAGAGTAGTGGTGTAACTTGCTCATAGTCACACAGGTGGTCAGTGGAGGAGTTGGGGTTCAGAGCCAGGCTCCAGGGTCCATGCCCTGAGCACCGCTGTCTTTGGTGTCCATAGTATTCTCAAAGGTGCTGACAGTGGGTCTGGACAATGTGCAAGGACAGGTCACCTGGAAAATTAAAGGCCTTTTCCAGAGCTGGGGGCAGGCGTGTTCACTCTAGATGGATCTTCCCAGACCGGGATTGGGGGCCACCCCACACCCAGCTGCTGGCACTGTCCTGGGCCAGGGCAAGCACGAAATGATACTGCTGTGGGTGTGGGGGAGACCTCTGCCCGTCCCCACCTGCCCCAACCTCACAGGTGGGTGGACAGTTGCTCCATTCCTCATTCTCACTTTTCCAACACCACCACCAAGAACACAGCTCCTCTTTACACTGGCAATTAGCACAATGAACAGATGGTAGAGACTTTGGTTGAGAGTGATGTGTCCATTAAAATGCTCCAGGCTGCCAAGCCACTGCTCACTTCTGTGGGCCTTGTGTCCACTGAGAAAGGGTGTGTGTGTTTTTGGCTGAGCACCATGTCTGTTCGGCCTTGGTGGAAATCCAAGGGCCCACTCCAGGAGCTCAAACCCAAAAAGGCTTGTGGGGAGTTGTCAGGTAGGTGGCTGCCTCCCCAAGTCCTTCCTGGCAGGCTCAGCTGAACGCCTGACAGTCCCAGCTCTGCCACTCACTTGCTCCTTCGGTTTCTCCTATAAGTCCTTCCTCCCATGGCGTCTTGCTCACAAACTAGGGGCACACGGGCCAAAGCCAACCAGTAAACAAGTTCTGTGTGACCAATCCTGAGGGTTTTTTTTAATTAAAATTCTTAAAATTAAATCAATGGCAAACTTTTGAAAATCAGGAGATTGCACATCTGTATCTTTATTGTTGGCTTTTCTTTAAAGATCTGATGATGTGGCCTTTTTACCACTTATTCCCAAATTATAGCAATCTACTGCCATCAGGGGCGGCTGGATTTACGGGAAGGAATCCTCTGTCTGTTCCCCACAGTCCATCTGCTTTCTGTTGTCTGAAACTGTATCAGTTAGTATTCGTTTAGGCTACATGTAACAAAAACCCAAAGTAAATGTATCTTAAACTAGATAAAAGTTTCTTTTTTTCTGAGAGCCTCTGTAGCCTGTCCAGAGCATGTGGGCTGTTCTGTAGTGTCAGGGATTCTGGCTTCTTCACTCCTGAAGCTCCACTGTGCATGGCCTCCCTTCTCAAGGTTGCCTCAAAGTCCAAGAAGGCTGCTTCAGCTCCAGCTGTTGGGACTAGGTTCCAGCCAGGGGGACCAGGAAGTGGAAGGAGAGGGACACACCCCCTTGCCCTTCAGGACTCTGTATATACACCTCTATTTCCATCCCATTGGCCGGAATATAGTCACGTGACCATCCCTGCTCTGGGGGTAGCTGGGAAATGTAGTCTTTATTTCAGGCAGCCATGAGATCAGCTATCAGGGGTTCTATTGCTATGGAAAGAGAGGAGCTGTTGAATTGTTTAACTTCCTTACACAGAAGGTAAGCCTGTGAGGAGGAGACTTTGTCTTTGACTTTGTCTCTGAGCTTCTGTTACTTCACTGGTAATTTACATACCCCTCGTTCATCTCATAAAGTCGGTCCAAGGAAATCACAAGGAGATGATGAATGTAAACGTGCCCCGCAGAATTTGTGGTGCTTAATGTGGGTTCAGTGGTCGTCGGCAGCATCTATTCTTCCCCCCAGTGTCCACATGGCTCGCTCACTCCCCTCCTTCAGTCTCTGCTCAAGTGTCCCCCCCCCCCACGACCACCCTGCAATTTAACATTTAAAATTTGAACCCCCACTTCCACTCCCAGCATGCTCTATCCCTGGCCTGTCTTTATTTCATATGCCTATAGCCACCAACATGCTATTTTTTTTTTTAAAGCTCACACTGATTTCTGTCTGTATGGTTCCCAGTGGAATCCCGGCATCTCAGACAGGCCCTGACACATAGTAGGTACTCCATAAACATACACTGAATGAAGATCTGAACGGAGAGATCGTTCTAGAATGTCTTCTCGGTGCCAGGCACGGCACTGGGGCGAGAGGCAGAGCAGGGAACAAGACACCTTCCAGTTTCCACATCCCCGTGGCATCGAGCCCAAAACTGAACCCGCTAAGATAAATACCTATTACCTTGGATGGGATCTCGGTGCCAGCAAGAGTCCGGGCGTTTTAATTTTGTTTTGACAAAGAGGCTGATGGGAGAGGCTGGCTGTCTCCTCTGTCTCCCATCTGCCGGCAGCCCCAGGCGCCCTGGCCTGACCTTCCTCACACTCAGCCCCACATGGCTCAGGACAGTAAAACATAATTGGCCTGCCCTACTTTTTAAGAGAACCCAGAGTGAAGGATTGGGTCTTTTGGTGGGCTGACCTGTTTAAGAGCCTTAAGAGGGAGCTGCGAGTTTCAATTTTCCACTGCCAGTGCAAAGGCTGTTTTTAGTTCAGCTTTGATGAAACAGCAGGAATCGGGTTCGGCCTCGGGTCACCCATCAGCTGACCTGGTTGGGATCGGCCCTCCCGCAAGGCCCCAGGCTCAGCTGCAGGTTTGCAGGGAAGGTTAAGGTTTGCTTTACTCAACCAGGGTAATTGGTCCTGCTCTGAGCGACCCCGGGGCCATCCCAGAGGAGAGATGGAGCTGCAGGCCGCTGTCTCAGGTTTCGTCCTCTCGCCGGACTCTCATAGCCAGACAGATCTGCACCCCGGCCCCAGCTCCTCCCGGCATCGGCCGCGTGACCTTCACCAAATTGCTTGGCCTGTCTGGGCCTCAGTTTCCTAATCTGCTAAGAGGTTTGTCATTTTGATCTCGCTGGGTGGTGGCAGGTCTTAAATGATAGGACGTTGCTGGCTGCTGTGTCCATCTTGGACTCTGAGGATATTTCCCCCAATTGGGTCCCAGCGGGAGGCTGGGCTGATGGACAGCCATGCCGGAGAGCCCGGCTGGCTGGGGCCTGGCCCTCAAAGCTTCTCTGAATTATAGTGCCTCAGTATGCCACCTGCTCGTCCCAGGGTCAAGAACCATGCCTCTAAGCCTCTTTTCTTTTCTTTTTTTTTTTTTTTGGTAAATATTTTACCAAATCTTTTTTTAAGATTTAAGATTTTTACCAAATCTTATTTGACAGACAGAGATCAGGAGTAGGCAGAGAGGCAGGCAGAGAGAGGAAAGAAAGCAGGCTCCCTGCCGAGCAGAGACCCCGATGTGGGGCTCGATCCCAGGATCCTGGGATCATGACCCGAGCTGAAGGCAGTGGCTTAACCCACTGAGCCACCCAGGTGCCCCTCTAAGCCTCTTTTCTGATCCTTTTGTCAAACTGTGGTTGAAGGGATTGGCCCTTGGGCCACTCCAATCCCGTAGTAGAGGGACCCATGTGATAGGTTCTTGCTGGACTTCGCTTCCAGGAAAAAATGGGGTCCCTGCAAATGAAGGGTTCCACCCTCGGTCCCCAGAAGGCACAGCCAGGTGGTGCGCTGCCTCGCCAGCAGGAGGCCCAGAGCCAAGCCCACTGCTCCCACTGCTCCGTTGCACAGTTGGCTGCCTTGTTTTCTTCCGAGCTCTCAGTCATCCTGCTCCTCCCTCCTCTCTCTTTCCAGTCTGCAGGAGTTTCCTTCTGACCTGCTGTTGGCCAGTGACCTTGCAGAAGCCTGTGTCACTCCCACCTTGAAAGGCAATGAGCATGGGACTTTAGGGCATCGACTCTGGGGCCCCGTTCCCAGGGTTCGAGCCCCAGCTTTGATGTCCTCCTGCTGAATGAGCATCAACAAATTCTAAACAACATCCCTGTGCCTCAGTGTCCTTATCTGCGAATTTTGGATGATGCTACTAATACCTAGCTCATGGGGTTGTTGTGAAGACTGAGCTTGACAGATGGGGAAATTGAGGCACAGATCCTGAATAATTTGTCCCAGATCACTCACTTCAGCAGGATAAAACTGGGAGTACCAGGCACACAGGAGGCTCTATTATTACTATTACTATTTTCCTCTTATTCCAAAGGGCTTCTGTGAGGGTTGAAAGAGACAAGTGTGCAAAGTGCCCGGCACTGGGTCTTGCACACAGTAGGTGCTCGATGAACCACTGACATGCAGAGATGAATGAGGCATGCGTGATCTCCTAGAACCCCTCGGTCCCTGGGGTGCAGCCGTGTTCATCGAACAAGACCAGAGGGATCACTAGAGCCAGGAAGTGTGCAGAATGGGAGTGGCCACTTTCCATGCCTTCCTGCTCCTACTGAAGGCAGTCTTGATTCCAAGACACTCGGGGTCTTCCTGATGTCCACTCTCACCACCGCCAAGTAGAGAGGCAAAGACAGAGAGGCAGGGATTTCTGTTAAAAAGTGAAGCATCCACAGGGATAGAAAGGAGGCAGCGGGCACAGCCATGAGCCCCCAGCCTTCTTCCTCGCTTCTAGCTGCTCACCACCCAGCTCTCTTTGTCTGAAGTCCCTTTGGCCCACAGCCTGGTTTCTGGTTCCCCACTGTCTAGTGTCTTTCCAGGCGGCACCTGTCCCACGCCCTGTGCCCGCTGGGCTTGGGATGGCATGGGGTGAAGACAGGTGGAGGAGGATATCCTGAACCTTCTGGCCTTCCCACTGCTGCCTGCCTCCCCACCCAGACCGTGCATGGAGCATGCCGACCATGAGAAACAGATCAATCAGGGTTTGGAGGAGGAAGTGGTTTCCATGGCAGCAGCAAGAGGCTGGGGAGGAGAGGCCATGAGAGGAAGGGGAGGGAGAGTGTGGGGGGTGGTCAGAAGGGGAAGACTGGGGAGGGGAAGGCAGCTGACCAGAGAGTCAGGAAAATGGGGTGGACAGAGCGGGAGGGAGGATGGGAGTGGGCTTCTGGCTGAAGCTCATGGTAGCAGCTGAACAGGGTGGGAAAGGCCAGGATGGATGGTGCAGTGACCTCCGCGCCCCCCCCCCCCACCTTCCACCAACCAGGCATCAAAGGCCAGAGCGGCAGGAGCCAGTGAGCCCAGATCTGTCAGCATCCAGGGACCGGTTACTAACTTCCCAGGTATGGGTGATCTAGGGATCCCAGGCTAGGCTCTGTGGATTTTTGTTTGAGAATGCAACATGGGAAGATCAAATCTGATTCTGAGAGACATTTTCCCACCACGGAGACAGGTCATTTCGAGGGCGCCCACTGGGAGATCCCGGCTGCCGTTTCTGGAGCACTCCTCTAGGCAGGGATGAGGGGCCTTGCACAGACCTAGGAGCCTCGGCTGGATTGGCATGAGTGCCTAGCACCTCCAGTCTCGGAGGAAGGGAATGAAGTTCTAGAATGTAGGAGGGTGCAGCTCAGGGGTGGGCCGGTGGGAGAGAAACCCCTCCCCTTGGAAAGGCAATGCAGGGGCAGAATGAGGCCTCACCTGGGTCCCCTCCCTTCACTGTCGCTAGAGTGAGGGGCTGGCCAGACACCCACAGCCCTTGGGTCCCAGTTATACCACCTCAAAAGCTCACGGCCAGAATTGCCAACCCACAGATTCTGGGGCCAGGCAGGGTCTGAGCTGGGTCCAGACTCCCGGGACTGTGGAGGGAAGCCAGAGGGCAGGAGGGGACTAGCATGTTCTGGAACTTCTCCCCCTCCTTTGCCGCCCCTCCCCATGATCCCCCCCCCTCCCCGCCCAGCAGCCCCGCATTTGATTGGAAACCACAGATGTTTTGCACCCACTGAGAGGTTTTATGATGGAAACCATTTTCAGATTGAAAGGGGGATGAAATTCACTAATGGCTTTTCAAAGACCCTGGAAAAAAAAAAAAAGTTCAGGCAGTTTCTGGAAAGAAAGGGGAAAACACACAAGGAAGAAGGTAATGAAACTCTCAGTGCCAAGGGACAGGCTAGGCCCTTAGCTAAGGGGCTTTTCTAGCAGCCCTAGGCCCCCTGCTCAGAGCTCCTTCCCTTTCCCCCCAAGTCCCTGAGCCCCCTAATTAGAGAGAGCCTATTCACCCCTAAGTGTGCCACTCAAATGTCCCCACATTTAGGCTGACTGGACCCTTGACTGGCTCCCCAGGGGTGGGGGGAGTGGGGAGTGGCTGGAAGGGGATGGGGGGCAGCTGGGGGCTTCCTGCCCCAAGGAGCAATTCTGACAGGTCCTTCTCCTGCTCGGTTGGGGGCAGGAGCAGTTGGACCCAAACTCTCAAGCTTTGTCTTGTGAAAAGAGCACCAGGGAGTTCGGGCTCATGGAGCTCCCGATTCACTGAGGCCTCGGGTTCGAAGAAGCCACAGTTCAGGGGCCGCCCCTATGGGCCCCAAGTGAGGGGTCTGTAAGGCTCTTACAATCCTCAAGGCACCATGTGGGGGGCCGTTGGTAGCGTGTTGCCCAGGTCCCTCTCTGGATCAGCTGACACAGGTAGCCTGGCTCTCCATCCTTGATCTGCCGCTGGCTGCTGTCTGGCCTAGGGCAGATCTCTCCTCTCTCTTTAGTTTTCTCATTTGTCAAAGAGAAGGTGAGCAGTAGCCTGATTGGCCTGGAGCTGAAGTGCTCCTGGAGCATGGGAATGTCGGTGCTGAACGGGTGAAAGTCTTGCACAAACCAGGACTAGTTGGTGGCCCTGGTTAAGCGACCAGGCTGGATTGAGAAATCCGATATTAAAGGAACAAAGCGCCCAGCTCCCTCCATGTACATTCTGTGCACATGGGACGATCCCCTTAGCTTAAGCAAGAGTCTCCTTCCTCCACCAGCATCTCTGAGTACGCAGTCCCTGTGGCCCCCCACACCTGCCCAAGGGAAACATCTCCGCAGTCTGCGCCTATAAAGGGTTCGCTGGAGGAGAAACTCCAGAAATCGACCCAAAAGAGGCAAGGGAATTGCTCCCGGGTTTCAGAATGTTCATCCCCATCCCATTGGGGTTGAAACTTTCCCCCCTCAAATGTATTCATGATGGATGGCTCAGGTTTTATCACTCCGGCCACATTAGCCAAGTTCCCACCAGGTAGAATGAGACCCCACTTGCTCTTGATCTCGGTCTAGGGTCTGGGTTGCACCTTCCGGGATGAACTTGAGTTTAGACTCACCTCACAGGGGACCAGGAAAGCCATCATCTCTTTCAGAAGCTGGAAGACAGGAAGCAGGCGCAGGGTCTGGCTCAGGAGGGCAGAGAGAGATTCGGCACCGAGTCAGAGCAGAGTGAGAGGGATAGAGGCCATGCTCTATGTGTGGCCAGCTTTTTGGCAGCCCCTGGTGGTTTAAAGAGTGGCAAAATCTCTTCTCTGATAATTTCTACTCAACGGTACTCACTAGGAACACACATGTGTCCAGGATTTCCAAGCTCTACGCTTGCTATTTGGGGTTTGGTGAAGCCAATGGGAGGGGACGACCCAGTGTGTCTGGTGGGGGAGGGCAGGGTCAAGCAGATGGATGGACCTACAGGTGAGGGAGAAGGACTGAGAACCCGAGATGGAGTTTGCTGGCCAGTAGCAACAGCATCACCTGGGAGCTTGTTAGAAACTCTCGGGCCCGGTGCAGACCTACTCGAATCTGCATCTCAACCAGACCCTGGGCAATTGAGTACGTTCAAGTTTGAGGTCTGTACCCATGTACCCTCCCAGAGTCTCCAAAAGAGGATCCCATCCCAAGACAAGGCCCTTTCTCACCTCTCCCTGGTAGCTTTCCCACGTCTGCCAGTTGCCACAAATGCTATCCGTGGTAGCCAGTCCATTTCCTAGTTCTGGGGTGGGGGGGGGGGCGGAATTCATGCAGCCACCAGGGCTTTGAGGGGAAGGTCAGAAGGAGCGAGGGCAACTGGGAAGGGGAAGCAGCCACAGCTGGCTGAACAGGTGCACACCTGGGCCACTGGGTCAAACAAACAGACCTAAACTGGCCACGGACTCGCAGGCAGGTTCTGCAAATGGCTTAGGTGTGAGGGAGGGGGCGGAGCCAATTCCTGCGCTGCCTTTCCCAGAGAGCAGCAAACCTTTTCCAAGTGTCTTATTAGCAAACATCCCAATAGCACCCACGGCTGCCAGAGACTTTATGGCCATTTTTTTTCAGCCCTGCCTCAAGGCTCTGTAGAGGTGGAGCCAGTATGCTGCGATAGTTACCCCTGCGTTGCGGGAGCATAACCCTGAACTTGGAGAGTAAGCAGGTGTTTGAGGGAGGGAGAGAAAAAGCGCTGGGCCCCGGGGGCTGTGCAGCCAATCAGGGAGGCATGACAGATGCACAAACAGTAAAACTTCATTACTTCCCACTTGAGATCTTTCCAGTGGAGATGAGAGCAAGCACTA
This sequence comes from Martes martes, assembly GCF_963455335.1. Taxonomy (NCBI): domain Eukaryota; kingdom Metazoa; phylum Chordata; class Mammalia; order Carnivora; family Mustelidae; genus Martes; species Martes martes. Next base: position 178,541,898 of record NC_137891.1, on the reverse strand, counting down.
GGCTAGTAAGATTGCAGGGGGGTGTGTTTAACCTACTTGCAAGAAGGAACGATTTCCCAGCCCCTCAGAAGCTCTGTTTCCATGCAAACAATGGTTACACAAATGAAAAGGATCTCTCTCCTCTCTTCATTAAAGCAAAGCCTCACAGGACCAATCGCTACCTGAATCTTCTCCATTAGCCCAGAATGAGGTACTGTGTGTATAAATGGAGACATCTGAATTACAAAATGCTTTTTAAATAGGGCATATTATAAAAGTTTGGTCCTGACAGCTCTTCTTATTTGATTGTTGAATTTTGGCAAAAGATGTGAGGATACACGCCCCTTTCTTCCCTCCATTCCTCTTTTCTTCCTTTCTGGGTCTAGATCAGAAATGGTCTCGGTGTCACTGAGTTTGGGCTCCATCCTCTAGTGGATGGAAGCTTAGGGAAGGTTCTAAGTTGGAAAAGGACCTGCCAGATCGCACTTTGATAAGGTCACTCTGGCAGGAGGGTAGGGAGAGGATGGCCTGGAGGATGGGCATCTGGCAGGGAGGGGTGGCAAGAAAGAATACAGGTGGCGAGGTTGCGGACGGAGCAGAATGGGCAGAAGGGAGAAACAGGAAAGAGCAGGTGTCTTGTCACCTGTCCTGCAACCTCCTCTCTCCTGAGAGATTAGAAGAAAAGAGGGTCAGAAGCACATATCTAAATGCCACGCATACTTTTCTCATAGGGAAAATCACTTGACCTGAAATCCTACGAGATGTGATCTATAGGCACAGAAAGCAGATCAGTGGTTGGGGGGCTCGGGGATTACAAATGGACACCAGGAAACTTGGGGAGGGGATGACAGATATGTTCATGAGCTTGATCGTGGCAATGGTCTCAATGATATCTCCATACGTCAAAAGCCATCAAATGTGTAAACTTTGTGCACAGTTTGTTTGTCAATCATACTTCAATAAAGTTATAAACAAACAAACAAACAATTCCTTTAAGAAGCGAGGATCCCAGGGACCTGTATGAAGTAGAGGGGCAACCAGACCTAACACATGTACTAGCCATAAGACGTGGTAGGATGGGACTGGAGTTCATCAAGATGACCTTGATCCTAGGGCAACCTCATTAACGTCCAGCCGACTTCTTCCAAGAAGTGTGGAGATATTTAGGCAGACTGGATAGAAAGGATGTTTTATAGTGTTACAGTGTTGCTGTTGAAAAGTGTTGCCCTGTCTTCTTGGCTAGGTAGTTGTAGTCAGTGTAGACAGGGCCTGGTGCTTCTGCTGCTTAATAGTTTAAAAATGTAATCATGTAATGGTGTAGGGGGAAGAAACCGACAAGCGCCTACCCTGCACCAGGCTCTGTTCTGAGTGTACCTGTCTCGTTCATTCATTTAGTTTTCTGATTTCCACACATGTGTCTCACCGGATCACCCGATTCCCTAACAATACAGCAAGGGAAACTCGAAGGCATTTGTGTTTCCTCCCCATCCTGCCCCCTGTTCCCGAGTCTACCACCTCCATTCTGTGCAAATATGGGACTCTTCCCAGTGGAGAGACAAAGCCACGAAAGAAGAGGCGAGCGAAGGCTGTGAAGTCGGGTCCGCCGTGGAGGATGTGAACACAACTTGCTGGGGGAACTGCAGTCAGCGGAATTGAGGGGCCCACCGGAAGCTGGAGGAAGGAAATGTAGGAAAATAAAAGGCCATCCTGTTTCTCCCGGCAGGGAGGAAGCAGATGGCTCTCATTACCTGGATACTGGTGGGGCCCAGAATAGAAATGCGCTCTAGAGCAGGGAGGCGAATTCTGGTACTGGAATGCTCAAACTCACCTGCCTGTTGGTGAAGGAAGACCCCGGGAGCGGTGGGGGTGGGGGTGGGGGTGGGGTGGGGGTGGCGATGGGGCCCAGAGACAATTCTCCAGCTCTGGTATCTGCCAGGCTTGGTTTCAAGTGATGGCACCCACCTGCTTTCTCTCTGACCTTGGTCATGTTATGTACATAGGATTGCTATATACAGAGGATTCTAGTCCATTGGACCGTCATGCCCCATTGGCTCTGAGCTTAACTCTTGAATTACTCCCTGTCGCCTTGCCAGCTCTCTGATGGGGTGGGATCACAGACAGAGGATCACGTGCTAGGCTTTGAAAGCTGGCTAGAGACTGACCATGTGGACAAGAAAGGAAGAGGGGCCCAAGAAGAGAGAATAGCCTGGGCAAAGGCACGGGGCAGGAACCAAATCCTTGGCATCTCTGTATTGGCTTCTCACCCCCAAGACTCAGCATGGGACGTAGCACAGAGTAGGCTTACACACTAGTGCTGGCCCTGGGCCTGGCAGAAGCCCCGGCGAGCGGTCCTTGCATGGCCTAACCTGAGCCACGGAGGCCATGGGGACAGCCGGTGACCCCCCCACCCCTATCTCTGTGTCCATTTTTTCAAAAACACAATTACATGCCCTTCAGAGCCACTGTCAGTGTTGGTAAACTCCAGCCACTAAACTGCATTACACTGATTTTGCCAGAAACCTTTGCAGTTATTAATAGTTTATTGATCAGAGCCCATTGCTGATGAGAGTTGGTCTTCTTGCTCCAGCCCCTCAGGGCCCCGCTCTCTGTGCAAGGCCTTTTATCCGGCATGCAGATCAATGCCACTCAGATCTGGGGAGAGGAGATCACCGGGCCGTTTAATCCACTTTGGAAGGCTAGCACTGAGCGCACGAGCTCAGATGAGGCGTTTGGTCCAAATCCGAGCCGTGCATTGGAAGCTGCTGGGTCTGCAGGTAAGAATGAGACTCTGCACCTGCTTTCCAGCACAGAGGGAAACAGGGTTCTCCGTGTTCATTCCACAGCCTCCTGGAAGGTTGCCGCCCAGGTACTGAATGTTGGCTGAGTACGTACCATGACAACAAGCACCACGCATGGTCGTGGGACATGCTGGTTAGCCAGACAGAGGCTGACCCCGCCTTCCCAGCATCTGCGGTGCGTGGCAAGGGAGGAGGATGTTAGAGAGTCACCGGCATAAGTCATCAGTGACAATTTTAGACAAGGACTCCTGGATCGGTTCACTACTGCTGCATAACAAGCCATCCCAAACCTGGACCATTTAAAGCAATGAATTATTGCTCATGAGTCTAGGGGTTAGCTAGGTTCATTCTCGTGTTTGACCTTGGCTGGAATGGCTGAGCCAGCTGGGACCTCCCTCTCCCCATGTCTCTGTGTGCTCTTGTCTACATCAGAGACTTGTTCTCAGGAAGGAAGCAGGGAGAGAGAGCAGGAGTGAGGGGAAGGGAGTGGCAGCAGGCTACAGAGAGAGTTCTTTTGAGACTTCGGCTTGGAATTTGCATACCATCACTCCTACCCTTCCTTTGGTCAAAGCAAGTCAAGAGGCCAAGAATGGGAAAGAGACTCCACCCCTAGATGGGAGGAACTGCAAGGTGATTGGCCAGAGACGTGGATACAGGGAGGCTCTTCATGAGGGCCATCAGGGCCATCCATCCACCACACTCACCAGGTCCAGATGGTCACTAAGAAAGTGACCATTCCTTTGAAACTTCCAGGATGCAGCCAGGGGAAGAAAACGCAACATTCCCAGGAAAAGAGAATTTGGCAAGCAAGAGTGCAGAATCAAACAAGGCGCTGGGCTAAGTGCACCTTTGTCACCTCTGAAAGGTCCTGGGTGGGATTCTGGAACAGAAAAGGGACAGTAGCAGAAAAACCAGGGACATCCAGGAGGAGTCTGGACTTGAGTTAATAGTGATGTATCAACGTTGGCTTCTTCATCTGACAAAGTACAACGGTGGTTTAAGACGTTCATAATGAGGGAAATCGGGTGAGGGAAGTATGGGAATGCTGTATTCTCTGGCAACTTTCCTGTCAATCTAAAATGATTCCAAAATTAAGTTGGTTTTTCAAGAAGGCACTTGGCAATGAGAGGAAAGGGAAGAACACCGTTGTAGCTGGAGGAGGCAAGGCTAAGAGGCGCTGGAGACGTGGCGGGGAGCAACCGTGGGGGCCTTGTCAGCCAGGATAAGGATACGGGTCTTAATCTTCAAGAGTGGAGAGAAGTCTGAAGGGCTTTAGGTAAGGAAGGGCCATCAATTCTATTTACATTTGAAAAGATTTGGAGGGAGATTAGCCAGGGCAGAAGAACCAGTGAAACTTCTGCCCCACATTCCAGGTGAGAAAAGGTGGGGGTGGGGGGCGCGGAGGAGGGATGTGGCTATAGGGCAGGATGGGTTTGAGGTGGAGCGCCCAGGACTTGGCCACTGAGTGTGGTCGGGGAGACGGAGCATGGTGTCCACGACTGGGTCTGGGACAGTTGGAGGAGGTAGGGAGCCCAGAGAAGGAACAGCCGAGTCTGTACAAAGTCCTAAGGGGAAGGCTGCCTTCTTCGCAAGGCACCAATCCAGGTGTCCCCTGAGCCATCTTCTACCACCTGCCCTGTGTCACCGACACAAGTCGCCCAAACATACTGTTTATGTTACTGTCCCCTGAGCATGTCATCAGCATAGCACCTAAACATGTCACCTGTGTTGCTCTCCCCTAAACATGTCTGCGTGCATCACCCACATGGCAATTAACCTGCACGTTTCCACCTGGGTGCCAACCCTGTCACCATTCCCTCTACATCACCTGGGTGGCTGCCAGCTGCATGTGTCTCCTGAGCCTGTTTCTTTAGGGGGCTGTCTCCTGAGCATGTCACCTGCACACATGTCACCTGCACGAGTCACTTACCGTATAACTGATACCTATGAGTGTTACCGAAACACGTCACTCTAGGTGACTGTCACTCAGCAACGATGCCCGATAGAGGGGCTGTTTTTCCAGTCTAGCTGAGTTACAAGCAAACAAAATAGCTCCCGAGGGGAGACAGTCCCCTGCTGTTCCCGCTGACAGGGTGCTCTTCTGAGGGAGGGGAGGGAAGGAAGGCAGCCTCTTTCCTACAAAGTTTCCCTGATAAAAAACATCATTTCTCCCAGTTCTTTTATGACAGTCAGTAGACCAGATGTCAGCCTCTGTGTATTCTATGTAAATGAAGGTGTTTGTTTATGCTAATGTGTGGCGGGCTCTGCTCTGAGCCTAGAGCGTGGAACCCAGGCTGAGAGCCCAGGTGTGGGGGACACTGAGTCAGAAGGGAGGTGGGGAACACGGAGGTAGGAGGGAACGGAGCTGGGAGACAAAGATGGGGGCAGGGGACCTGGCAGAAGAGAGTGCCTCTGAGGTTGGAGTGTGCAGCAGAAGCTGTTGGGAGCAGGTGGTCGGCTGAATAGAGAGCCAACATATTCACGTAGGGGTAGGAGCAGAGAGCTGGATTGAAGGAACCTCCCTCTTTGGGGTGGCAGGGCAGGACCCACATGCTGATCCTATGCCCTTCACCACCACCCTCTCCTTCCCCTACTGCCCCTTTCTGATGGGACTGAGGGGCCACTTTGGTGGCTAGTGTTTCGTGACCGTGACCGTGACTGTGAGCTTCTTTCTATTTTGTACTACGGCATGACAACCTGAGACCCAAACACAGAGACCCCACTGCCTCTGGGTTGTGGCCAGAAGAGCTTCCTTCCCCTTTGGCTGCATGATTAGGTCCAGAGAAGGCTGGAACTTGCCAGAGGACCCAGCGATTTCCCTGATGCAGCAACGGTCTAGCCTGCGTCCCTCTGGGCCACCGCACCCTCCTGAGGACCCCAGGCAGAGCTAGCTCCTCCCTGCTTTGTGCTCGGATAGGCTCACCCTTTGAAGGACTGGGAGTGCTGATCTGCTGGGACAGGGGCTCCTTGGAGATGAGAAGTTTAGTGTTTCTTCTCAAGCCCCCAAGGCTGGACCCAAAGGGACAGGAACTCGGTACCTAAAGAAGAATTCGAATTCCCATCCTAGGTCTTATTAGCCGTATCGGTGGTGGTGGGCGGGGGGACGTCTGTGCCCCCTCTTGAGCCTCAGTTTCCATATTTACGAGGTGGGAATAGGGATCCTAGGTGGAGGGCGGAGTGAGGTGACCCGCTAGGGCTTAGCTTTGAGCCTGGGCCACACAGCAGGTGCCTCTCACTCCGGGCATACCCGGGACCCTCTGGGTGGGGGGCACCATTACTGAAAAGAGCCCAGATACAACTCCGGTCAAACACACAGCCCCCACACCTTCGCCTCTCCAAGCGTCGAACACAGGGCCGGGCATACAGTCAGTGCTCCATTAATGTTGCTGCTCCCCTCCCCCCAGCAGAGCGCTGGAACATGTGGTTGGTCCAGAAGGCTGAATGGTGAGGCTTGGGGACTCTTTTCGGGGTGGTGCGGGTGCTGTGCTTTCCAGCGCCCTATGACTGGCCCTCATCCCGCCCCTCTCATTCCCCCAGGCTGCCCGAGGTCCGCATCTCAGACAATGGTCCCTATGAATGCCACGTGGGTATCTACGACCGCGCCACGAGAGAGAAGGTGGTCCTGGCATCGGGCAACATCTTCCTCAACGTCATGGGTGAGTGCAGAGCCCCCCGGCCCCTGGGGTCACAGGGAGGAGCTGTGTGTGTGTGTGTGTGCGTGCACCCGTGCACGGAGGGGCTGTCCCAGGAACCAGCTGCTGCAGTGTCTCTTGGGAGGCCGTGAACCCTTTTCTTTCCCACTCTCTCCTCCAAGGAGCGAGAAGACCAGCCCTGCCAAGGTAGGACAAGTGTGGCCTTACCACTTCCTCTCAGGAAGCCCTTCTCCCAACCCTGGTACCCCACCCTCGGGACAGCAGGGCCGGGCCTCGTCCCTGGGTCCTCATGGCCTGGGCACTTTGAAGGGGCTCTGACACCCTGACTGGGACAAATGAGGAGCTGACAGAGGAATGAGGGCTTCCCAAGGGGCAGCAGACCTCAGTGTCCATGTCTGTAAGCAGGGGTGGGATGAGAGTCCGGTGGATCATTCGTGGACCCCCAGTGAGGACACAGGCAAGGAGGGGCTGGGCAGCGCGAAGGCCGCTGTGGGAGCATTTTTCCAGGCTGAAGCCAAGAGCTAAGTTCACAGAAATGTCCATGGGGACATGTCCCCCCTGGGGACAGGACAATCTGGGATCCTCCCTGGGGGAGGCGATGTATACGGGCTGCAGAGAGTGGACCTCCCCCGGCCTTTCCTGGGACATTGAAGCATCAAGTGACCGGTGAGGGTGTGCACTGGACTCCGTGTCAGGGCGTCCCGGGGTCTGACCCTGTATCTGTGCCTCCATTTCTCCATCTGCAAGATGAGGATAGTCATGCTAGTGCCTGTCTCTGGCTGTCTGTGTCCCCACCCCAGCCTCAGTTTCTCCATCTGTCAAACAAGGGCCTTGCTCCCAGCAGTCTCAGAAGCCTCTGTTGGTGCTGGCGTTCTCGTCAGGCACACTCCCCAGTTCTGCTGCCCGTGTTCCAGGACTTGGCCCCGACTCTGGGCTCCAGCATTCTCTGATTTTCTTATCAAATGATACTTACCAGGGAAACAAAGCTCGTCGTAGTCAGGCAATCAATGAAAGCATAAAGGCCCCATGGAAAGATACCGCTTCTGGGGAAATTGAAAACCTCCAAAGGCCAGACCTCCAGAGGGACATTGATTCCCGCAGCAGCAACACAGGGCGAGTTCTGGCTTCCTGGGGGCTGGGCTGCGGCGGGGAGGTGGCCATGCCAGGAAAACCTCCCTCTTGCAGTCATCCCCTCACCAAAGGAGCATTCTTGGTGCCCGCCCCTGGGCTGTTCACCCCAGGGAATCTGGTAAAGAACAAAACTCAGGGTACACCATCCAGGGGCTCCCAGTCTGTTGAGGGATGTGTGCATAGTCATCTATCCATCAGATATTTCTTGAGCATCTACTATGTGCTAGGTAAGTGTGTCTCCTTTGATAGGACAAGGTCCTTGGGGAATTGTATCGGGTGCATGACTAAGCATAAAGCACGCATAGAGGCTGTGGACAGTGCCAAATCCTGGGCAGAAAATCGGGCGGGTAATGGGATAGAGTGTCTGCAGGTGGGGTGGCAGCTAGTTTGGGGGGAGGACCCGAGGAGGGTCCCCGGAGGTCTTCTGGCTGTACTTTCCATGTTATGTCTGTCATTCAGTCCTCACAATCCACCCGAGGGGATGTACTAGTATTATCGGCCCCCTTCTGCAGACACAGATATGGAGGCACAGAGAAAGCAAGCAACCTGCCTAGGGTCACACAGCCAGGATCACAAAATCCTCCTGGGATAGCAGCCCAGTGCTAGGGCCAGAAGCCAGGCATCTTGCCTCTCACACCAGCTGTTGCACCCCTGGAAGCAGTAGAGACACTCCCACTGAGGCTTCTCTCTATGTGAGCAAGGACTGAGTCCTCAAAAGCCACCTCCACCAGGAAGCCCACCTTCCTCATGAATTCACCAAAGCTCTCTCCCCATGGCCTCTGCCTTCTCCTCCATAAAAGGAGGATTTGTAACCAGATGGTTCTAAGCCCCCTCCTAGCTCTGACATCTTTAAGTCCGTGATCCCACCCGCCAGGCAACGAACCCAAGGCCCAGAGAGATCTTGTGGGACTGACCAGAACTGCACAGCTAGCCTGATGGTCCCAGCTGAGCAAGGGGGTGTGCTCCTGGTGGGCAGGGCTCCTCTCTCTGCCTGTGGCACAGCTGGCCAAGACTTTTCTCCTCCATTCTCGTTGTCTGGGTGGCAAGGAGCTGTGAGCTTCTGGGCTCTTCCTGACAGAAGGTGGCAGCCGTGGGGGATGTGGGGGATGGAGCAGAGAGCCGATGGGAACCCAGTTACTGAGCAGGAGGCTGAGGCTGTCGGGGAGACCAGGGAGGGGTTAGGACCCCCCAGTGGCCCCAGACTCAGGGAAAGGCTCTGACCTCTGGAAATTCAGGCTACCTGTGGGCAGCGTGCTTACCGAAAGAGCACTCACCCATCTTGGTCAATCCTCTGATGGACCCACTGCATAGAGGTCATTGTGCCTGCCATTGGTGGCCCCAGCCCAGCTGTCCCCCGATGGGGCAGATCCCCCCATGCTCACCAAGGCTGCGGCTGAGCCGACATCACGGCCACTGTCTGTCTCCAGCCTGTGCCTGACAGTGCGTGAGCTTCTCGCTTCTTGTACATTGTCTTATGGAATCCTGGCGACATCCTCGTGAGCCAGGAGATGTTACATCCCTGTTGTACGAGACTAGGACACACAGGTTTGGGGCTGAATCCCAGATCCATCATTGTGTTCATTAGCCTCTCTGGGCCTCAGTTTCCCATCTGTAAAATAGGGACAAGGTTGGCTACCCCCTAGAGTAGTTGTAAGGGTTTTTTTATTTGAATAAAGTTTGCAGGGCACTTGGGTGGCTCAGTTGGTTAGGTGTCCGACTCTTGGTTTCGGCTCAGGTCATGATCTCAGGGTTGTGGGAGCCCCACATCTGGCTCTGTGCTCAGCAGGGGGTCTGCTGGAGATTCTCTCCCTCTGCCCCATCCCCTGCACTCTCTCTCTAAAATAATGAATCTTTGAATGAATGAATGAATGAATGAATGATGTTTGCAAAGCACCTAGCCCAGATGAGAAACCAAAATGTTCCATAGGTTGGACATTATCATCTTTAGTACCATTGTCTCGGGCCTGCGTGCTCTTGGGCACAGCTGTGGTCACTTGTCTCTTGCCGCTGGAAATCTCATCAACCATTCATGACTCTGAGGAGCTTCAAGCCAGTCTGAGAACTACAACTTCATGCACTGAGTCCCTGCACAGGGACCCAGCTCCGCCCCGGTTCTGGGAAGTGCATCCCTCTGCCTGCCCCTTCTTCCTGGCCTCCTGCTGAGGGGAGGAGTGAGGACAGACCCCACCTTTGCTAACGACAGCCGCACCTACATTCTGCTGGTTCCTCCAGGTCCAGAGTGCTTTCGGTAGAGCGTGTCCCCTGATGCTGACAACAGCCCCTCCGGGTCGGGATGACTGCCATCCCCAGCTCACAGATGGAGGCTGAGTCTCGGGGAAGGGAAAGGACTTGCTTGGGCCTACAGGGCTGTGGCCGTCCCCGTCCCAGAGCAGCAGAGCAGCATGCCTTCCGTGGCTCACCGAGACCCAGAAGGTTGGGGGATGGGGTGTTCTGGGAGAGACGGGGGTCTGACTGTGAGGGTGTGTCCCCTGTGCAGCTCCTGTGGTCCAGCAGCCCGCATCAGCCTGGGAGGCAGAGACCTCACGGCACCTGTCGCCCAGACCCAGGCTCAGAGAAGAAGTGGCTTGGCCAAGGTGGGGCCATTCAGTGAGATGATCCCCAGGACAGAGTTCCCTGAGCCCAGTGCCCGGCACCTTCTGAGGGCTCAGTGAATAACATCTCTCACGACAAATAGGGACCATGCCGGTTACATATCAGGCACAATTAGAAAGACTTGAAAATTGCGTGACTCTGCCTCCCCCTCCCGGACCTACTCCTTTAAATATATTTCAGGGCAGGTGTGAAGCCCTACAACCTGTTCCTTGCCTTGGCCTGTGACATGGCATACACGCGCATCGCACACACACACACACAACCACGCACGCAGGCACCAACACCCTCCCTCCAAGCAAGGGGAGGCCGTTGAAAGCTGGGGTCTCCTTTGAGCGACAACGGACCCTGAGGACTGTGGCCACCAACAGTGGGGCAAGACAGCTTCCTCCTTGATTTGGGGGTCAAGGGAAACTTCCTAAGACGGTGGGGGAAAGGGAGACGAGAAACAGGGCCTGTCCCACAGCCCCCGCATGCATCCCCGGCACAGCATAGTCGCGCTCCTGAGCCGGCCTCCCGTCCTCTGCCACTCAATCTGCATCTAGCACATTCTACCGCGCTGTTTCCACGGGCCTCGGGGTGCAGATCAAAATGTGAGAGCGGCTGTAATTTCACGCCTATAACATCCCCGCTATGTGGTGGGAAAAGACATTTGGGAGCCCCGTGGGTGACACCGAGGGTTCGTGCCGCACACAGTCATTAAAATGTTTTTATCCGAGCTGCAGATAAATTGTAAGCCAATTTGAAAGTTGCGTGCTGGGCCCCAGGAACACATTATACACAGTCACGGAAGGATTGCCGAGGCTCTTCTCGGGGGTGCAGGTTACGCGGGGAGCATGTTCGGGGTGCGATGTTACAATCAATTAAATGGGAGCCCACACTTCCCACCCCCGCCAGTGCTGAGAGATGCTGCTCTCCTGGTTCCGCCAGGAGGCCGAGAGCCAAGGTTTCTCTGCCCCCCTCACCGTGCAGGCCTGCCACCGAGGGGGCCCTCTCAAACTGCAGCAAAAAATCTAGGCCACTTTCCATCAAGCACAGGCTGTGTGACCGCCACACTGTTGATCACACAACCTTCACGAGTGTCCCCCGAGACAGGCACCATCATCCCATTTCACAGAAGGAAGGAGGCTCTGCGAGCTAAGGGGATCCCCCAAGTGAGTGAGAGCTGGGGAGGGGGTGTCCACCAGGTCTGCCCCAACCCAGAGCTGGTGCACCTAACAGCAACTCTGAGCTCCCAGGGGACATGTCCCCACCTTTGACACAAAGGCCATTAATAACACAAAGGTCAAGCAAGCATGGGGTGAAGAGGCAGGATTATGCAGAATCAAGATAGCGGGGGAGGGGGTAGTCTCCATGAGACTGAGCCCTGCCCAGGAACACGTGGCACTCAAAAATCCAGAGGGTTCCTGTGCCCCAGGCCCCATGGGGACCGCTCTTCCACTTCGACCCTGGGCCCCCTCGCTGCTCAAACCTTCTGAAAGGAGCACCCTTGGAGTCCAGCAGCCCTGGGTCCAAATCCAGGTCAGTGCCCACTTGTGACATGGACAAGTCCAGTACCGAACTGTTTTTCTAGTAAAAACATCAGAAGGGTTTTGTTGTTGTTGTTGTTAAAATGAATTAGAAGGTTGCTCAGACGTCCACAGATTTGGTAGGCTTGGGCCTTCCAAATCTCACGACTTCATTCATCCAGCCTTCATTTGTTCATTCATATAGCAAACATTTATTGAGCACCTAGTACATTCCAGGGGCTGTTGTAGGTCATGGAATTGAGCTTCAGTAATGAGCCAGACAAAGTTCCTGGTCCTCGTGGACTGGACCAGGCAGGAAGGGGGGCAGACCGAACAAGGAGACCATTGGAGCCTGTGGGTGTCAGAGGGTGGTCGAGCAAAGCAGAGGCAGGCCCAGCCTGGGGCAAGGGGGGTATTTCGAGCAGATGCTCGACAAGGCCCTCCAAGAAGGTGAGGCCTGGGCGCATGGACTTGAGGTCTTCATGCGCCTGATGCCACGCTGTCTGACTCATCATCTGCCCAGGGCCAAGTGCAGTTCCAGGTGCCGACGATGCAGTGGAGAAGGAGGAATTCTTTGCCTCGTGGAGCTCAGGTGCCATCAGGGGAGATGGGTGGCTCACAGTACAGATGCAGAAGCCCGAGCTGACCCCGCTGCCTGATACCTCCAGGATGCCAGTAACAAATGATCACCCTGCAGGGCTGAAAGTCACAGAAATATATTCCCTCATGGTTTTGGAGGCCAGAAGTCTGAAATCAAGGTGTCGGCAGGGCTAGCACCCTCTGAAAGCTCTAGGGAAGGATCCTTCCTTGCCTCCGCCAGCTCCTGGTGGTGGCCGGTAGTCCTCGGTCTTCCTTTGCTCCTGGATGCCTCCCTCCAGCTCTGCCTCCATCCTCACAGGGCGGCCTCCCTCTGCGGCTCTGGATCTCTGTGTCCACAGGTCCCTCTCCTAAGGACACCGGGCATTAGATGAAGCCACACCCTGATCTACAAGGACCTCATCGGAACTTGGTTACATGTGCAAATAAGATCAAATAAGATCACGTTCGCAGGTGCTGGGGGTTAGGACCTCAACACATCTTTCTCTGGGACACGGTTTGGCCCACAGTAGTCGCTGAGCCAGGAGGTAGCATCAGAAGAGGATTTTGCCATCTGACTCCCATGCGCATGGGGTACCCTTTGCTGAGCCTTTATGAACATGCTGCACACCGGGCTCAGGTCTTCCTAAACTAACTTATTACTTAATCTCTAAAGCTCCAGAAGGTGGGTGCTGCCAATTCTTTGCCAGATGAGGAAACTGATAGGTGTGTAACTTGCCAAAGACACCCAGCCAGACAGTGGCAGAACAAAGGCAAAGACATCCTACACATGTACCCATTCTGCCCGACTATTATTAATATATTAATAAGCACTAAGAAAATGTTCTATTGTGGGATCCCTGTGTCTCTTCTGTAGACTTCCAAGTGAGGATGGCCGATAAAGCTAGAATTTTGGAACCCAAGGCCATCGTGGCACCAAACCACACCAGGGGCCAGGAGACAGGTCCTACTGCAGAGAGCAGTTGTTAATGAACTTTGCATAGCTTGCTTTTTATTTTTTTCAGTATGTTTTACTGAATTTTTATTAAGTGCATCTGGTGCTTTTTTCCCTTTTTTAAAAAACTGTTTTATTGAGCTATAATTCATGTAACACATAATTCATTCGCTTACAGTGTACAATTGAATGGTTTTTAGCACACTCACAGAGTTGTGCAAACACTTTTAGTTGTGCAACCAATTTTAGAAGATTTTCTAAATCTATACCCATTAGCAAGGACTCCCCATCCCATACCCCTCGCCCCAGGCTAAGGTAATCACCAATCTACTTTCCTTTTTTTTTCTTTCTTTTTTTTTTTTTATTAGAGAAAGAGAGAGCCTATGCATGAATGGTGGGGAGGGGCGGGGCGGTGGGGGGGATTCCAAGCAGGCTCCACACTGAGCACAGCAGAGCCCAATGCAGGTATCGATCTCAAAACCCTGAGATCGTGACCTGAGCCAAAATCAAGTCGGACACCCAAACGACTGAGCCACCCAAGCAACCCTTACCAATCTACTTTCTATCTCTGTGGATTGGCCTGGACATTTCGTATAAATATCATATGAATCACACAATACATGGTCTTTGTCGTTCTTGTGACTTCTTTCAGTTAGTGTAAGGTTTTCAAGCTTCATCCATATTGGAGTGCGCATCGGTCCCTCGTTCCTTTTTATGGCTGAATGGTATTCTGTTGTACACTACACGACATTTCTTTCTTTCTTTTTTTTTTTTTTTAAGATTTTACTTCTTTATTTATTTATTTGTCAGAGAGAGAGAGCGAGCGAGCACACAAGCAAGCAGAGTGGCAGGCAGAGGCAGAGAGAGAAGCAGGCTCCCTGCCGAGGGAGGAGCCCAATGCGGGACTCGATCCCGGGACCCTGGGATCATGACCTGAGCCGAAGGCAGCGGCTTAACCGGCTGAGCTACCCAGGCGTCCCTCGACATGTCTTTTATACAGTCACAAGTTGACAGACATCTGCACTTTTCAGCTGTTATGAGTAATAGTCCTGGGAACGTTCACGGGCAGGCTTTTGTGTGAACGTGTAGTTTCAGTTCTCTTGGGTGTATGCCGAGGAGTGGAGTTGCTGGACCAAACAGTAACTCTGAGTTTACCCTTGGAGGGACTTCAGGCAGCGGCACCATCTTGCTTTCGCTCCAGCACCCTGGGGGTCCCCCTCTCTCCATACCCTCACCCACTCCCACTACCTGTCTTGTGGATTACGGCCATCCTGGTGGTTGTGAAGTGGCTCTCCTTGCACGTTTGGTTTGTGTTTCTCTAATGGCTAATGATGTTGATCATCTTGTCATGTGCTCTGGAGCCCTTTGGATACCTTCTCTGCAGAAATGCCTTCAGATCGCAGAAGCATTTCCACTAGGTGATTTTCATCATTAAGCTGCGAGCGTTCTTTATTTCAGATAGCAGGGCCTTATCAGATGTAACATTTGCATATCTTTTCCCCTTTTGTGAGTTATCTTTTCCCTTTCTCACCGGTGTCCTTTGAAGGATGAAAGGGTTTCCTTTGGACGAAGTTCACTCCCTGCATTTATTTTTTGTTGCTTGTGCTTTTAGTGTCCTAGCTGAGGAGGCTTTGCCTGACCCAAGGTCACAATTCTACGCCTGTTTTTCTCCTAAGAGTTTTAATAGTTTAAAACTCTAACATTTAGTTTTATGGTTTCTTTCTTCCTTCCTTCCTTTTTCTGACACTGCCCGAAAGATAACTTCTTATTACTTTTATGTACAGAAAATTCAACAGCATCCACTCATCCCAGATTGGTGACCAGTCCCTTGGTGGCCTCTAGCTTTTCCAACTTGGCAATGAGAGCCACTGACTTTGGACCCAGGCCATTGCCTCCCCAGTGATGGCGGATCTCATCATATCTGTCATTGTAATCAGTCCTAATGGCTTCCACCAGCTTAACCGGAGCTCCTTCGCCTTTTCAGTTAACCTACGTGAAGGCGACAATGGTGCAGGCCTTCCTGTGGACCAGACGCCCCCCGGCCTGGCCTTCTGCCAGATGATGAAGTAGGGAACCCCCATCTTACGACGCTGGGCAGGCAGAAAGACACCCAGCTCAGTGGGATCCATGGCAGGACCATCACTACCAGCTGAGCCTTCTTGTTTTACACCAAGGTGGTGACCATGTTAACCCCAGCTGGAAGGACAGGTGGCCTCTTAGTGGGGACCTCCCCTTTGCCGTCAGCTTTCTTCTCCCCCCGGGCCAGCAATCTCTGCTTCTTCTCTGGCTTTGTCTCCGGTTTGTATCTGTGGGCCAGCAGTGGAGTAGCCCGTCGGCAGTCCTGAACTAGTTAATCGTAGGAGGCACTTTTAGACATTTCTAAAGTCTGGAGTGGGGTCATTTGACACCGTCGGTGAGGTCCCCTAAGGGCTGGATGTTCTGTCTGATGCCAGAATTCTTGGGCCTCTGTCAAGCAGGGGAATGACTACCTTCTGGGCCTCCTGCTTCTTCACGATGGCAGGGGCAGGAGCCACCTTCCTCCCCTCTGCCTTCTTGCAGACTCTTGGACGGCTGGAGGAGACAGAAAACTATCATCTATTTCGAGTTAATTTTTCTGCGTTCTGTGGCAGAGCCCTCTGCCTCCATCAATCACGTGTGGATGTCCGGTTGTCCCTGCACCATTTCTGACCACTCTTCTTTCCCCCACTGAACTGTGTTGGCATCCTTGCTGAGAATCGATTGATTATAAGTCTGAGGGTTTATTTCAGGAGTCTCTATTCTGTTCCATTGACCTATACATCTCTCCTTAGGTGTGTATTTCTGATGCTTTTTAAAGCCATCTGGCCATCTCCAGTCTGGCTCTGTCCCTCCCCTGCTGTGTGACTTGGGGCAGCAAGTCTATGGGAAGTCTTCCTGGGGCCAGTTCCTCAAGCTTTCCCTTGAAGAAAAGCTCCCCCGGGGCTGGTCAAAGCTCCCAGGGGAAAGAGCCTACTTCGTGTGACAGAACTGAGCTCACGTCCATGAGGCCAGGCCAGAATTAGGATTTCTAGAGATCTGGGACTCTGCTTTCTAAGACCAGATTCCTGAACCTTATCCTCTGGACACCCAGCCTGGTGCTCCTCTCTAGAAAAAGGAGCACGTTCCCAGGACCAATAATTGGAATGTCTGTGGCTCCAAGGGAGATGGGGGATCTGAGGGCTGAGGGCAGAGCCTGTACCCCTCAAAGGCCTGGTGTTGCCGCCATTGGCCTGAGCCGAAAGAAGAAACACAGCTCTGCCCGTAAAGGAGGCTAGCGGGAAAGCAGGCGCCAGCTTGCAGAACCTCTTTCGAGATACTTGCCTGTGCACAGGACGGCCGTGGGGAGATGTGCGTCTCCCAGGCAGATCCAGCGCGTGCCTTGAGTATGTGGCAGTCCAGGAGACAGCCTAGGTCCGTGGAGGGAGGCCGCTGGTCTGAGAATCCCTGGGGCACCCCAGGCAGGGTAGCTGGGAGGCGAGACTCAGGGCTGCCACGAAGTCCTCTCCATAGCTCATGATGCCTGCTGGGTGGGTAATGATCGGCTCATTGCTCATCTTGGAGCCTGAGTGGAGGAGCTGCCTGCTGGGCTTACACTATATGAACTGGTCCCAGGCGATTGCAGTGGCCACAGGCTCTGGGAAGCAAGACTGCTTTCAGGACAAGGAGGAGGAGATAGGGGGCAGGTTGGGATCCAAGCCAGAGCCAAAGAGGAGTTTGGGGTGCTGAGGGGGAGTCGGGCAAACCCAAACCTCCACGTCCCACCCCAGATGCCCCCCAGGGTCCAGAGGACCAGGCCTGGGCGCTACTGTTTCCCAAGCAAATGTCCGGCAGGCCCACCTCCAAGCCCCCTCCCTTCCCCGTCCCTCTTCCCACTGGCTCTGGGTGAGTGACAGTGAGTGCCCAGGGTCCTCTAGATCGGAGCCGGGAGAGGGCTGTGTGGTCCCGCATGAAGAGTCATTCCTCTATTCAAGTAGGTTGACTGGAAACTTCATTTACTTCCTTCGAGAGCTGGGGAATGGTGAAGGGGGTGGGCCTTGGGTTCTGCCATAGATTTTAAACCCAGTTCTGGAATTCCCGATAATAAAAGCAACAAATGTTTATTGAGTATTTACTGCACACCGGGCACAGATCGGCTCCGCGCCTGCTAACTCATTGTCCTAACAGCCCTCTAAGGAAAGCCCACGACTCTCTTCCCCATTGTACAAGTGTGAAAGCAGAGAGCCTAGAAAATGTTCCCAGGGGCACAGGCCTAGCAAGGGGAGAACTGGATTCGAACCCAGACAGGCTGGCTCCAAGCCCTTAGCAGAGCCACTGCCCTAAGCTGGCAAGTGGTTTGTTTCATCTCCTAAGCCTCAGTTTCCCTGTCTGCTAAATGGGGGTTACAACAGCACTAGCCCCCTCTCCCGGTTGGGACAGGAAATGTCCTGTGTCATAGCTCACTGCGAGTGCTCTCAAAAAGGGCGATGTGTTTACTGTCACCTTGTCCTGATCTCTACCGTGCAAGTGTCCTCAGGGCCGGGGAGTGGGGTCAGGGCTGCAGGAAGTGATGGCAGCCGAGGGGAGCTCTCCCAACCAGGCAGTGAGGACTGTGGGGTCCCATGCTGCCCTGCAGAGGACACCAGGAGAGAGCAGCCTCTCCGCCCCCCAACAGTCTCACTGTGACTTTTCCTCCCCAGCGTCAGTTACATCATCTGGAAACGGGGGTGTGAAAGTCCTCAGCCCACGGGGCTGTTGAGGATGGCGGCTAGGGAGAGCTGACCACCTGGTTCTGCCAGCGGCTTCTGAGGACAGGGCGGGCAGCTGGAGGGGGAGAGACAGCCCCAGCCCAGCCCAGGGCTGGGACCGTAGAGGCTGGACATGCAAGGCGTTTCCAGACAGAAGTCACAGGACATGGGGACCAATCGGAAAGATAGGACCAGATGGGGAGGACGTGGCGGGACCCAGCCCTGGATGGAGATGGTCCTAAGAAGGCACCGGTGAGACCTGTGGTCTCGCTCAGCAGACGGTGACTGCGAGAGATGGGCTTTGGGGTGGAAAGGCAAGACTGTGATCCTAAGGACATCTGCAGGCCCCCTTAATGCTCGTGGGAGCCTCTGAGGGGATAGCTCGATAGCCTCGGGGGCCTGAGACAGCTGGCAGGGCTCGGCTGCTGGAGAGGGGCTACAGCCCGGAGGACTGGGGCCAGGGCGGCCAGGGTCTTCCAGGAGGGATGTGAGAGCATGTTCAGAGACGGCACACTTAAGTGCCTGGAGAGCCTCTACCTGGCCAGGGACCTGGAGAAAAGATAATGCCCGCCCGCCCTCGGGCCTCCCACTAGCTCAGGTCACCAGCTAAGAGCCAGGTCAGACAGGGGCCAGACAGATGGGTTTGGGGCTCAGAGGAGCACTTTGGAGATAACTGGGTCATCGACCAAGGACGGTCACTTCCCAGCTTCAGCCCCAAAGGCCCAAGCCTGCTGACCGCCTCCTGCACAGGCTTCTGGAATCCTCCATCCGTCCCTGTCTGAACCCCGGGCCTGCAAAGGAGGCATGCCCTTGACGGCAGCCTACTGTGCACTCAGCAACAGGCCCAGCACATTCCATTATGCAGTCCAGACTCTAGTCTCCCCACCGCAGGCTGGCCCTATGCTGCTTCCATTTCAGTGGGCACTGTGCACGGCACAGAGAGAGCGGGGAACTTACCGAACATCCCACAGCACTGAGTGGGCTGGGATCTGAGCTCAGGGAGGCTGGAAAGGAGAGCCCCCAGTTTTCCCTGTATGTAATGCTGCCAGGAAGACGGAGAGACACGGCTCCTCTCTGAGTGGGGGACAATATGACAGCCGTATGGGCTTAGGCCAGAGACCAGCGCTCCTCTCAACAGGGACAGCGTGGAATAATTGGGCTGCCCCGTCAGTTCAGCCTTCTGGGAAGTCAGGAAGATCAGAGTCCCCATTTTACAGAAGAGAAGACCGAGTCTGCTCATGAAGGGAAGCTTAAAGTATGAACCCAAAAGTTCTCTGGTGTCTTCCTTTGTGGGGACCTGAGGTCCCGAGCCAGGGTGGAGACCCGGCCTCCGAAGGGCACTTCGGATGTGAGAAGGACAAGCTGCGTGACCTCTCCGACGGGGAAGGGAGGCTGGAAGGAGGAGGCAGCTTCGTCGAGCTGCGTACTGCTTTGTGCGGCTTGTCGCTGGGGTCACGGGGCTGGTGTCACCAGCCGTCCTGTGAGGGAAGCAGACCATTCGCCCGTTCACTCCTCATTTGTACAAGTCCTGCTCCAACCAGCATTTTGAGACCCTGCTGAGTGCGTTCTCGCTTTGGGGGAACGACTATCGTGTGACGGGCAGGTATGCTAGAATAAAGGTGAATTTTGCAGTTACAGGGGCCAAGCCTGGCTCCAGCATATGAAATATATTAATTCATTTAATCCTCAGCACTCTAGGAGACAGGTGCTCTGTCATTCCCATTCTGATGGGAACCCCGGCCCAGAGATGTTAAGTAGCTTGCTTAAGGTTGCCCAGCAAGCGAGTGGCAGAGCTTGCGTTCGAACCCAGGCCGCCTCGCTAAGGAGTCCCTGCGTAGCTTCTCACAGAGGGGCCCACAGTGCCCCCTTGAGCCAAGCTGGAGAGACCCATCTGCTCCCTGGCACTGTGCAGGCAGGGGGGCTGCCCCCCGCCCCCCGAGGCCATCACCTGCTCCTGCGTGGTGCTCCTGCGGTGTCCCCCAGACCAGGGGGCTCCGTATTCATCCCACGGTTGCCTTCCTCCACCTACTCCCCGCCCCTCTCGGTCCCAGCCTCCCGCCCCCCCCCCCGGGAGCTGGCCCACGGGGGTGTCATTAAGCCTTGACAAGTGTTAGGTCAGTGTGATGCTTTATCCCCTTCACCACCGGGAGCTGGATTTAGTGTCTCCGGCAGAAAAACTTCCCCTCCCTGGGACAGGCCCCTTAATTACAGGTGATATGTGGCCGTTGAAACTGCAGTGCCTCGGGCCCCGTGATTTAAGGAGCAGGCCTGAGTGTGAGGGTGCAGGTGTTAACAGAGCTGTATCCGAGCTGGGAGGGAGGGCAGGGCAACTGTGAGCCGGCCCCCGGAGCAGGGTCTGCTGCCTGCAGCCTCTCCTGGGGAGAGTGAAGGAATCCCACCGCCTCCTGTACAGTAGGGGAAACTGAGGCCAACTCCACACGCCAGGTTGGTTTGGCCTGGGAGTCAGCCATCCTGTCTCGGCTGCCGGCTGGCGGAACATCCCTGGACTCAGTTTCCCCCTCTGGAGGAGGGCAGGATTACCTCACTCAGTCCCTGGGAGGGATAATCTTAAAAACCAATAATCCTAGTAATCACAGGCATTGTCCGAGGCTCCTCGTGAGCACGCTCCTGTTTGATGCTCACGTGTGCTGCTGAGACAGTGGCTGTAGTTATTCCCATCTTACAGACAAGGAGCCTGAGGCTCAGAGAGAGAAACAACTTCCCTGCGATCCCGTGGCTAGTGAGTGGAGATCCCCAGCCCCTGTCTCTGCGTCCCGAGCCTGACCTCTAGGCTCTGGGGACAGTGGAAGGATATGAGACCCACTGTCTGCCCCGCAGGAATCCCTGAAGGATGAGGGAGCCAGAGAAGAGCACAGGTTTCCAGAATCCAGCAGGAGGAAAATAAGAGTGGGGGGAGGACGAGAGTGCAAGCTGAGGGATGGGGGAGTTCCCAGGGGAGGGTCTCCTTCAGGAGGAGGCAATCAGGAAGGCTTCACGGAGAAGGAGGTGTACGGCTGGGCCCCGTAGGATGGGGGCAGACCCACAGGGGCATTTCAGGCAGAAGGAACCCTATAGGCAACAGTGTAGGAGCAGGAAAGTCTGGCAGAGTGGGGAGCACTCCTGTGTGGCAGGACCCCAGGCATGGGTGAGGAGTGGGCGGTGACTCTGATAGTAATCACAGCCGCACTGGGGACAGTGACATTTATTCAGAGCTTGCCAGGTGCCAGGCCAGGGTCTAAAACCTTACTTTCGAACCCCATCCCGGAGATATGACGATCCCTACACTGTAGATGAGGAAACAGGTACAGTGGGACTCAGGGACTTGCCAAGGTCACCCAGCTAAGAGGTGGCAGAGCCAGGAAACGGCAGCCTGGCTCCTGAGCCCGTGTCAAGCCAGTCCTGGCGGAAGTCGGAGGGAAAGTGCTCCTCTTTTGTGCCAGGCTGCCGCAGGCCCCGCCTGCCCTCTGTCTACCAGGCTTGGCCACAGGCAGAGAGGAAAGGTGAGGCCAGACCAGGCTCCTGAATCCGGGCACATGTGTGGGGGGATGTCATGGGAGTTGGACAGGCCTGGGATTTGGGAGGGGAATTTAGGGTAGAGAAGGTATTCACCTGGCACGCTGGGTCCTGCCTTACCCTCCCCGCTGATTCCCCTGTGGCCCCCAGGCCCGTCGGAAGGGAACCCCCAACTCCTGAGGATCCCCGTGAGGGAGGGGCTGGCCCTTCTCTGCTGAGCAGTCCCACTGCCTCACAGCTGGTCACCTTGACCCCTCCTGCTGTCGCTTCCCTCCAGACCTGCCCCCCTCAGAGCCATGGATCTGAGCAGTGACGTGGTCCAGCCCTGTCACTGCATCACAGAGGAGAGCAACGCTTTGAAAGAAAGCCCAGAGCCAGTGAAATGGAGGCCCAGGCAGTGCAGGGTTGTGAACCTGGACTGCGGACTTAAGCCAGACACCATTCAAGAGCTAGCCTTGGTCCTTGCTGGCTGAAGAGCTGTGGATCATTGCCTTTGAACGCCTCAGTTTCTGCCTCTGTATAATGGGGATAATAATGCCTACTTCCTGGGTTATGTGAGGCTCTAATGCAGAAAAGCATTTATCATGGACCCTGCCCCAGAGTGACCACCATGAGCATAGATGATGGTCAAGGGCCCTCCCCACCCCTCACCCCACCCATTGTGTGCCTGGGGACTCAGTGGGCCCTCCACTTCGGGTGCAGAAGGGGATGCTCACTGAGCAAATCCGCCTCCCCTCCAGTCACCCCCGCAAACACCAACTCAGAGCACACTGGCTGGGAACTGCCCTGTGCTCCCCGCGCTCGGGCCCTGGCCAGCAGAACGAACTCGCGTCCCTAGCGCAAGGAGCTCCCAGGCCGGCGGCCAGAGTGAACGGTGTAGGCAGAGGCCAGATGCTGTTCCAGGCCAGGGATGGAAGTTGCTGTTCACAAACGGGATGGCCAGTGGGAATGTGGGCTCGCCCGCACGAGGTGTCCTGCTAGGCACTTCACAAATAGGAGCTCAGGCCGTCCTCACAATGGCCCTGTGACTCACTGGTCCTGTGACTAGGTGCTAGCACCTATGACTAAGGACTGTTTCTTGCAATCCCCATTTTACAGAGGAGAGGACTGAGGCAGGGCAGGGAGGGACGAGGTTAGAGGGCTCAGAGATGGGGTCCCAACAAGGCCAGCGGGAGAGGCCGCCTATGCCGGATCTCTGAGACCACCTCCCCCAGATCGAGCCCCTCCACCCCGGCCAAGGGTCCGTCCTGTTGGCAATGAAGCTAGGTTCTGCCTCTCCCACAGTCTCATAGACGGGTGACAGAACAAGTGCAGTTAAATGTTCATCCTAGAACCTGGGCGGTGGGGGCCGGAGTGGTCCTTGGACAGTTATTTGAACTTCTTGGGTTTGAAATTTTTCATCGTACAATGTTGGGGAACAAACATGCACAATCCCCATCCCACCAAATGCCCCTTCTCCACAGCTCCTCCCCTCCCTTCCTGCCTCTTCTCCTCCCACCCCCCACCCCCGCCCTGGAATTTGCTTTAAGAGAAGCAAGTGGCCAGAATGATTTCCCTGCCCTCTGACTCAGGAAATCAATCCTGACATGCTGAGAGAGTAGGGAGACTCGGCCACAGGGGCCCCTGGGAAATATCCTGCTGGAAGAGAGGGCTCTGAGCTGGGGTTTGGCGGGGGTTGGGAGCTGGGGTTCAGCTGGGAGCTTGACTGTGGGGTGGGGACCCTGCCATGTTCATCAGTCCCTACAAGCGCCCTGCGTGGACCAATGACACCAACAGCATCCTTGCTCTATGGATGAGACCAGGAAACTAGCAGCTGCGTAAGGGTGACGCTGACGGTGGACAGGAGGGTGGTGACTTCAGGGCCAGCTGCCCAAGGTCAAGGATGAGCCCTGTTCCGAGCCCCAGAACACAAAGGCCCCGGTGTTTGGGGGTTCAGTTCTGCTGGAAAGGACAGAGGTCTTGCTAGGGGGAAAGGGGAGGTCTCCAAGCTGCAGCTCAGTGCTCTCTGGTGGGCCTGGAGTGGGGGAGAAACAGAATGGGCTGAACTTGAACTTGAGCAGGAAGAACTTGAGCTGGGTGCGCTGCCCCTGGCCAGATCTTGAGTGTGCTCCCCTGCTTACTAGGGCCTCCCCAGGCTTCCGCAGGCTTCCGCAGGCGTCTTTCATAAAGCTACAAATATGGCACCTGGTGAAATCGCCCATGTGTGTAATATATACCTCTGGGATACATTGAAAACATCCTCCAAATAGCCAGCCTTGCTGCTATTTAAAACGGATTCATGTCACACCCCATAGATTTCATCTCCGCAGAAATGGCACCTATCATGGGCCTGAACACATTTGCTCTATTGCCACATAAACTACAACGGGCGTGGAGGGGCTGAGCCCGCCTCCCACAGCGGCTGCAGAGAGGGGACCCAGCAGGCTACCTCCAGCCAGGAAACCCCAGGCACAGGGAGGAGGGCCCACAGGGGACTGACGGCCTAGGAGGCCAATCAGAAAACTGGAGCCGCTGAGAAGCAGCCAATCAAGGCATGAGCCCAAAGTAGAACGGCTTGCGGGGGGGCGGGAATTGGGGGATTTGAGGCTTCGACTCAGCGCAGAGAGTGGGAATCTCCAGAGAGTTCTACCCTTGGCCTGTCTGCTGGGCCGGGAGCAGCCAGATTGAGGCTCACGAATTCCTCTGGGTCTTGCTCTCCCTGCCAGTAATAATTTCCAGCATTCACTGAGCACCTACTGTAGACCAAGTCCTTGGTGCGCAGACCACCACCACCGAGTGGGTCTTATTACCCCTAACTTCGGGGTGAACAGACAGAGGCTCACAAAAGCCAAAAAGAGTGGTTCTCACGTTGAGCTTGCATTAGAATCTCCCTGAAGGCTTCAGATGGCTGGACCCTCCCCCCTTCACCCCGACCCTCCCTCCACCCCCCCACCCCCCTCCGCCGCCGCCCCCAGTTCTGATGCGGCAGGTCTGGCAGCGGGCTCGGGAATTTGCACAAGCTCTGGGTAAGGTCGATGCTGCTGGTGCACGCTGAGGGCCACCAGTGGAAAGGTATCGTCTATCATTTTGCACCAGAATACACATCCAGATCCGCCACTAAAACCTGTGGCCTGGCCTCCCCACCACCCCTTTGAGTGTGCGAGTGTGCGAGCGCGCACACGCAGGATTTTATCTCTCTATCAGCAGTAACCGGTGTCGGATCCCGCTCTGCCCAGCCTGGCCGATTCTCCGCTTCACATGCTGCCCCCCCTTCTGGCACCCCCCCCCACCCGCGCTCCCCCAGAGCAGTCAGCCAGAGCCTCCAGTTGGGGTTGTTAATTTTATCTTCCTCCACTGCGAAAACACAACAGCTGGCAGGGGAGGGGCGAGGCAGGTGAACGGGGCCCTGCCAGTCAGCTCCCGCCCGGGGGGAAGGCGGGTGGATGGATGATGCCTACAGCCGCCGGAAGTTCCCCCGTGACCCTGTCCACTCAGAAGCCCCCCCATCCCCCCCAGCCCCAGCCAACTCCGGACAGGGAGAATCCCAGGCAGTACCTGCCCACACGGGCAATGACCTAGACCCAGGTCCATCACCACCGCCTCAGCCCACGGACTCCCACCCACTGTCAAGTTGGAGGGGGCGGTGGGTGGGCTCAGCAGCTGCCGCATAGCAGGGCCCTTTGCAGCCCATATAAGCACAGACGCTGCGTTTATCTCTCTTGTCACTGATGGTGGCTCCATTTGGGGGCTTTTTGTCAGGTTTTTTTTTTTTTTCCCTTGGCTGCTGTTACTACTTAGTTCAATATTCAATTTTCCCATAAACCAAAGTGTTGTGCTTTTCCCCCCTCTCTTTTTCTTGCTGTAGTCCCCCTCCCACGGGTGGGGTCAGCTTCCTCCTGGGGTTTCTCCTAGGAGGGAGGGTCTTGGGGGGACCAGAGAGTTCAGCCCCTTCCAAATGGGGCAGGGATTGGAGGGCACCATGCTTGGGTCCCATCCCCCACGCATTCACTCATTCACATGGCACATATTTACTGAGTGAATCCTTGTGTGTTCAGTGCTTGGGATGGACCCTGGACAGGAGGCTCCCCTTCCCTCCTGGTGCTCACATTCTAGTGGGGGTGTCAGAGAAAAAGACCAGATGCAAACCAGTGTATGAAATAATTGAACATTACGACAGGCTTTGTGAAGAAATAGCAAAGAGCTGTGACAGAGAATAAATGGGGGGCCCAGCTTAGATCAGGAGGTGACACTTGAGCTGATAGTTGATAGATGAGCAAGACCCAACCATGCAAAAAGCTGAGCAGAAAGCAGCAACATATGCAAAGGCCCTGGGGTTTGAAGGAGCTTAGGATGTTCATGGACCAGATTCTCAGTGTGCTTGGAGCATGGTGACAGAGAAGGTGGCCTTGATCAAGGCAAGGCAGGGTCCATACTATTATAAGGTCTCATGGGATTCCTTTCCACAAACAGGCTGTGCGCTTGCCCATGCTGAGACAAAAGAAGGAAAGAAGGAAACAGGAATTAAACTTGAACTCATGTGTGTCAGGCCTGCACTAGCTGAGGTTAGGTGGAAGAAAAACAAAGCTCCATGCTTCAGGGAGCACAGTCTCGTGGAGAAACAGATGTGGATCCAGGACAGAATGACAAGCACCAGTGTGAATGACAAAAGCAGAATGCTCTGGCCATCCAGAGGATAAGCCCTAACCCAGTCTGGCAAAGTCCTAGAAGACTGCCTGGAGGAGGCAGCGCCTGAGGACAGTCCTAAAGGAAGAGGCAGATTTAATCCACAGGACTGGTTTGTGCAGAGCACAGGGGAGGGGAGAGAGGTGCAGGAGGAACCTTGGGCAGCTCAGTGTGGCTGGAGCAGGGTAGCTTCCTAGAGGGCTGCCTGGAGGAGGTGCTCCTTTGAGCAGCACCTTATAGATGTGGTAGAGAGGATGGAAAGAAACTGAAATGGGGGACCCCCTCCAAAAAAGGGAAGAATTTAAAACAGGGAACGTAGAGGGACTCAGGCACAGACATATCTATGTTGTGGGTGGCTCTTTTCTTTTTTTTTTTTTCTTTCAAGATGTGGCATAATGACTGGTTGCTGATGGAAAGGAAGGCAGTCAATAGAGCAGGCATGCTGAGAGCAAAGAATGGATTTTTGCAAATAATATAATTTTGAACTTGTCTTTTTCCTCCCCCACCCCTCCCCAAATCTAATTGGTTACCGCCCCATGATAAATGATAGTCAGAGCTGGAGTGTGTTCAGAACCGTCACACTGTGGGACCCAGGGAATAGGAGAGGTGATCCCCTCCTCTAGACACTGGCCCCTGGAAGTGGAAAGAGAAAGAAGCTCCCTCAGCCCAGGGAGGGGTGTAGGCAGTCGAAGGGTCATATACATAATCCTTTCCATTTGTACAGAACGTTGACGTCCTTATGGAAGGGTTATGTCCATTTTCTCTTTTGCTTCTCTCTAGTCTGGAAGTGGAAAAGTTAGCAGGGTATGTTTTATTGGACCCACTTGACAGGTGGGAAGACTGACGCCTGGTGGGTCAGCGGACTTACCCATGATTCCATGGGCTGTTGGTCCAGAGCCTGCGCTGGACCCTTGGTGTGACTCTGTCTGAGCCGGTCCTCTGGCGGGGGGCCGGGGAGGACCTCACAGGTGGGGAGAGAACGTCCCTCCAGTAGCTGCAGTTCGACAGGGGCCTGCTGGGGTTTGTGTAAGAATAGGTTCGTGTTCCCAAATTCTAAAGGCCACAGGGTGATTTACAGAGCCAAGAACCATCACATTACCTTGAAAGTGAGTTACGATGACCGAAACAAAGTTCTGCTTTCGAGATAAAAGACAGGCAGTATTTCAGAGTTAATTTCATAAAACCGATCACCCGACCATTACCTCGCTGTGTCGATGTGAACTGTCAAGAATAAAATAACCACAGGCCCTCCCTCCCCCGGCGGCCCAAGGAACGGGGCAGCAGAGGGTGGCTGTGGCCGTGGCCGCGGCTGCGGCTGAGGCAGCCGGGAAGCCGCCTTACCTTTCCTGACGCCAGACAAAATCTGTCCAGGTAACTTCTCGCTGCAGTCCTCTGTGCTTAAGACCAAGTCAAACAAAACTGGGAAGGTGGCTGACTTGATGTGGGGTCCGGGGATTCAGGGGCGTTTTCTGGTGGTGGTCTCTGATCATGGACTTGTAGAGCTGGGGGGCCTCCGCTGGTCCAGGGTTGGCCGTGTGTCTGGAAGTGGCTTGTCAGTTCTGAAGCTCTGCTCAAGGCTAGATTCTCAGCCCCATGGTCCCATCCCCTCCCGATCCAATGATGCCTGCCCCATGGCTCATCCCCTGAGGATGGTCCTTTCAGGGAAATGGTGCAGGTGGGCATCCCCCTCCTCGCCACCCAGGAGAGCATTGCACTAGCGTCTGAAGAGACATTCCCAGGGTTCACAGCAACGGGACACTCGTGGTGGGGGCACTGGGCATGTTGCGGAAGAGTAGGGGAGAGGGACACCCACAAGGCAGGGGTCTGTGTGGATTCTTTGCCATTCTGTGTCCCGTGGCTCACAGCCCAGTGGCCTGCTTTATCCTGCTGCTTCTGGAGCCCGGCTTGGACCTCGGGATTGTTCTCATCTAGGAGGTTGCATGGAATTTATGCCTGTGCCAGCAGCTGGCCACCTGCCTTGGACTGGACCCTGTTCCCAGGGCCATACATCCATATCGGGTGTGGGGAACAGAGCGGGGTGCTTGCTTTGACCTTGGTCAGAGATTGTAAGAAGGATGGGTTTGGGGATGAGCATGGAGATGGGGCTGGGGAGACAGAGTGAGGACGGACGGACATGGAGAAAGGAAGGGGCGCACATGGGGGTGGGAGCAGATGTGGCGATGGGGTGGAGGTGGAGAGGGGGGTGGGGAGGAGGAGGCAGCCGGAGGCAGGAGG
This sequence comes from Martes martes, assembly GCF_963455335.1. NCBI lineage: Eukaryota > Metazoa > Chordata > Mammalia > Carnivora > Mustelidae > Martes > Martes martes. The sequence goes on along the minus strand of NC_137891.1, from coordinate 178,513,536 downwards.
GCTGGAGACAGGAAGGGGAGGAGGAAGGAGGAGAGGATGATGTGATGTGTGGAAGGAAGCATCCGTAAACAGCCAGGGGCTCCCAGGTGTAGACAGCTCCCTGGCTGCCTGCGCTCAGAGCCCTCCACCAGGAGACAGGAGGCGAGATGCAGAGTGACATTTTCCTGGGACACAGCGACTGAGGACTATGTTGGTGGGGCGAGTGTGGGAAGCCGGGGCTGTCCACGCGGATATTAGCAGCTCTGCTGTGTCATTGTCCATACAACTGAGATCTGTTATTGTCTTATGAGCTTGATTAGCTGTACATTTTGCTAAGACCTGCTCAGAAATATAACGAGGGACAGGAACACATCTCCCAATCAGGGTCTGTCTGTGTGGGCGGCCTGCGTGACGTGGGTGCAGATCTCCAGAATGGTGATAAGTGCGTGCGTGTGTGTGTGTGTGTGTGCACGTGCGTGTTGGGGCCAGGGGGGTGCCCATGCTCTGCAAAGAACCCTGGCCAGAATTCGGAAGTCCCGAGTGCCAGTCTAGGCTCTGCTACTGACTTACAGTGTGACTGTAGGCAAACCTCTCCCTCTCTCTGACCTCAGTCTACTGACCTGTAAAATGGAAGGTCTAGACCAGTATTATCCAGTAGGAACATCATGCAAGCCACATATGTAAGTTTTCTAATCACCACACGGAGAAAAGCATTTATAGGGGAATTAAATTTAATAACATATTTATTACGTCCAGTAGAGCCTAAACATAGTTTGAGCATATCAAATGTATATTGAAATTTATATTTCAATATAAAATATTAGTGATGCATTTAACATTCTTTTGACAATGGGCTTCCAGATTTAGTGCGTATTTTATGCTTACACAGAAGAACTCAAAAAACCCAAATTTCAAGGGCTCAACAGCCACATGGGGTGAGCTGACTTCTATGTCGGAAGGTGTGTGGCCAAGGCATCTTCTGGTCTTCTCACTGAACTGTGAACACCCCAAAGGCAGAGACCTTTTATTCTCTGGGCCAGTAGCAAGGAGACTCAGGAAAGCATGTTAGTAAATTACCCTGCTAATCGGCGCCCCGACATATATTGGGTGCCCTTTCAAAACACCTTCCATCCAATCATCACAGGTACCCTGTAATTCCATTTCACGGATAAGGACATTGAAGTTCAGAGAGGTTAAACCACTCGCCCAAGATCACACAGCACGTACATGGTACAGATGCTCCTTGAACTCTGGGTAGTCTGATTTACAGCCCATGCTTTTAACCCCTGCCCTGCGCCACCTCCCGGGTAATGGCGATACAGATCATAATGAACTCCGCTACACGGCACTGCCAGGCATCCTGGAAGCATCCTGCCGTCTCCTCCTCAAAGCAGCCCTATAAGGAAGGTTCTAAGGGTGTGGATGAAAGTGAGAAAGAATGAGTGACACTGAAGGTGGCCATGCCATTTCTGAGCCTGTAGGAGTCTTGCAGGGTACACTTAACACTTGCACAAACACCCTGAGTGCTGCCAGAGGTTCATGCCACAGTTCTAACTGGCACGGTCCCTTTGTCACGGGGGTAGCTGATGTAAGTAGAACCACCCACGGGAGAGCTCCCGAGGGATCTGCATCACAAAGTGTCTATGAAGGCTGAGCTGTGCCACTAAATGAGCGTTCCTGGTGGCTCGGATGGGCATACTTAGGGCTAAAGGTAGATACAAACTCCTTTCTTCTTTCCAAAGACCGAGGTGGCACAGCCTCATGTCAGAGCTGGGGCGCTTGGGTTCAGATCCTGGCTCTGTGAACCCCTGGGCAATTTCCTTCACCTCTTAAGTTTGCCATCTATAAAATGGGAATAAATAAACCCGCCTCTTAGGCTGATGGGGAGGGTGGAATGTATTCACCCATGCTAAGGGCTGAGAACAGCTCCTGGCTCCTAGTGTTGGCCAGTCGTTGGGTCTTGCTGTGGGCACCCAGGTGTTTTGCTGGAGTTTGAGAAGTTAGATTGCAGAATCTGGGACTTCTGTCTAATGGATGTGTTCCGGTGTGCGTTTCCCCTCTCCGAATTCCTACCCCACTTACCATCTGTTTCCTACAATCTTACACTTAATTACAATTCTGCATCTATTGTTCTCCCATTGTTTCCCGTTCATTCCGCTTCCCTTGCCAATAGAGCAGCACGTGGCGGCTGCCTGAATGAATGGATGGCTCCTACCTGGCTTCATTTCACTAGACCTTAAAATAGAGTTGCTGGGCGGCTGTCACCAGCCCCCTCCCCCAGCTCCAGCCTGTGGGCTTCTCGTCACTGTGTTTCATCGCTGCGCGCCCACAGCAGGCGCCTGGCACCATGCCCAGCACCGAGTAGGTATCCGGAAATGTTTATCAAACTTAATTAAACTGAACTAGAGTGAAAACCCCCTGCAGGAAGGAAAGACCTATGGCCATTCCTTCTCTCTGCTTCCCCCTGCCGCTGCTCTTGACCCAAGAATGGATAAGCCAACGTGGATAGGCTTGCCCAACCGAAGTTCTCATGTTCTAGCCCCTGCCCTGGCTGAACATAAGGGGCTGGGGAAACCATTGGGGGGATCCTAAGAAGAGCCAATCCCGACCCTGTGCTGAGCCCTTTACACATCTAGTAACTCACACATCCTTCACGGACGTCTGCCCAGTCTGACTCCTATTTTGCGAATGGGGGAACTGAGGCTCACAGTTTGGGTAACTTGCCCGAGGACATGGAGGTGTGGTGACATCTGGGATTCAGACCCAGGAGCTCCTGATGGCTCCATCTGTGGCCTTTCCAACACCGCACGGTGCCCTGGAGCTCTGGCTTTGTCACACCAGCCAGTGGTGGCCGGCAGGCAGAGCAGAGCCAGTGGGGGACGGGACCAGCCAAAATAAGCCAACTTCCAAAAGGAAAGGAAAGCAGCAGTTTGGCCTTAAATGTCTCTCGAAGTCATGTACTCTCTGCTGCCCTCAGCCTGCTCTAAATGGCCGGCCTGTCTAGCCTGAATCACTGTCTGTGTTTTCAGTCTCCAAAATGCAATTCAGATCATGTCACTGCTCTTGCCTAAAACCCTTCCATGGCTCCCCACTGTTCTCAGGACAAAGGAGAAAACTCATAACCAGTGGTGTGCTGGGAAACCCCCTTTCTGGGAGCTGGGGCAGGAGAAGGAAACACACAAAAAGCCTTATTTGTAGTGGCGGCCAATTTCTGTGGTGTAAAGACGCCTGCTGTGGCCGATTTCAGGCTACCAGCAGTCCAACAACTTCTTGACAACAGTCCTGAAAATGGCACATTGAGGTCTCATGAGCTGGTAGGACCCAGCCCCAGCACAGCACTGCAAGCACTAACCGACCATCAGAGGCGCTGTCCCCGACCCCGCACACCTCCCAGGCCCCCTGGACACCACATCCTCCCGTCCCTAGCTCCTTGCACGGCAACCCCCCAGCCGCTGTCCCGGGCTGCCTCCCACCACCCCTGCCCCGGGCCGACACGCTGCAGACCTCTGCATGGGTGGTCCCCTCCACCTGCCACACTTGTCCTCCAGCTGCTCTTGCTTCCTCAGGTCACAGCATGATGTCACTCCCTCAGGCTCGGGCAGGAACCCCTCTATACCTATTCTACCTCCCGGTAGCTGATGCACTTTGCACATTTAACTGCATGGTCCACGTTTAACCTTCGCGAGCAGGCTGTCCGCCCCAGGAGGCAGAGCCCTTGCCTATGTGCCCAACCTGGACATCATTCCCACTAGAGTTGATGCCAGTGGCACCGCCTGGAGTCGAGCAACTTCCTCCCCTTCCTGCTCCCAGCCCCCACCCCGGGACCTGGCCCATCGTAGGTCATCTGCAAACTCTTCCCAAATCTTCCATTAAACCTCTGTCTCGCTGTGCTTCCCTCTTGGGTAGCTCCCCCCACCTCCATCGAAGTGGTGGCCGCGGACATGCCAGCCCCCTTCAGCCGCTACCAAGCCCAGAACTTCACGCTGGTCTGCATCGTGTCCGGAGGAAAACCAGCGCCCACAGTGAGTACCCGTGGAGTGCCCAGTCCCTCCCCAGCCCCTGCCGGACCACCCTTCTCGGTGCCGTGTCACCACAGTGCCCACTTCGCAGAATAAAGGGAGCAGGTGTGGTCTCCATAAGGTAACTCCGAGCCATCTGCCCCGGTCTGGCCCTGCCCACTCATCTGACCCCCTTCCCCCAGGTGTCCATGTGTCTGCCTTGCTCCCAAGATCCCGGCACAGACAGCCCCATTTTTTTCTGGACCCTCGAGTCCCAGAACGACACATGCATCTTTAGAGGAGCTCAGCATTGAGCATGCTCCTGCCCCAGATACTGAGTAGGATGGAGACAAATGAGACCCAGAGAGGGGAAAGGACATGTCCCAAGTCACCCACAGTGTTCTTGACAGACATGGGACTTGAGTTCATGGCCTCCAGCTCCAAGTCCACTGTGGAGGGAGAGGGGCAGGAGGAAGGACAGAAGGAGGGAAGAAAGGACAGAAGGAAGACGAGAGAGAATCCCTGTTTGGTCCAACTCTGTATTAGACTCAACCTAACTTGTTCAAGATCTTTCAGCCCAGCTCACGAGTCATTGTCACGGCCACTTCGAGGGGTGGGGGGCGCTAAGCTGGAGAACTGGGTTCTAGCTCCGGCCCTGCCACACGCACTGAATGACCTTGAGCAGAAACCTCTGCCCCTCAGGTTCTGCAAGGAGGTTTAGGAAGGGGATAACATTAAAATTTTCAGCTTTAAAAAATATTTATTTATTTATTTGAGAGAGAAGGTGTTGGTGAGCAGGGCAAAGGAAGAAGGGGAGAGATGCTCCCCTCCCAGCTGAGTGCAGAGCCCAACATGGGGCTCGATCTCAAGACCCTGAGCTCTTGAACTGAACTGGACCCAAGCCCCCCAGGCGATTTTGAGCTTTTTAAGAAGCAACAGGACCTATTTGGTCTCGATGAGATACAGGAAGCCTCATATATAAAACATTTAAAAGTGAAGGAAGGGCAAGTTGCCCTTATTGACCTCTGAAGCACCTGCGTAGAACCCTTAGGGTTCCCTGAACCCATACTGGGAACCCATGGACTGCCTGCTTTCAAGGCCTCCTCCAACAGAATTGTATAACACTCTTGCCCCTGTGAGTTTCATACATCACTAGGATCAATGAGGGGCCGGGGCTGGTGTGGAGGATGGGTAGGGTTAGAGTTCAAGGTGGGGAGACAAGGCATTCTAGACCCCGATCTGTCTCACAGGCATGATGTAGTGGGGTGACCTGGGGGCCCAGGCTAACTTGACTCCAGGACCTGAAGATAGACCCAGCTTCTTAGGGCAGGGCAGGAAAGAGGTCCAGAGAGACCCAAGACAGGGAAAGAGGAGGTGCACCTAGGCACGGGTGGGGCAGTAGGCAGGGGTGGGGAGACAAGCCTTTGGTGGTGCCCATATGCTGCCACCTTGTAGTCCCAAGGAAACAGATAAAAAAAGGCAATTTTAAACCCACTGATTGATGAGAGCAGGATTTGGCCCCCAAGTTTCCCCCTTTGGAACCCCAAAGAAGTCTGGCCTCCCTATAATCAGACAAGCTGGTCTTTTTCTCCAAAGAACAACTTCTTTTCCAGAGGATACAAAGAAAGGTTCCTTACAGCCTCGGGGCTGCGGGGAGACTCCCCACCCCCAGCCCCTGCCTGCTCCTGCCATTTAAGATACGGCAATAAAATACTCAATTTCACATATCTATGTAGTTGAATACAGATATAGATGTTAAAGACATCTTTCTCTCTCTACACACACACACATAGGATCCTTAATTCCCCACATTCCAGGCATCTCACATTTGCCTGGGATGTCAGAACTTAAAAGAATTCTTTGGTATAAATTACAAATCTGCTTTTGAAGCACTTTTCAAAAAAGAAAGAAAGAAAGAAAGAAAAATCCAAAGCAGGTTGTTATGTGCATATGAGATTCTTTGTTGGAGCTGTAAACTCTGAGAGGTTCTCCCTGTCCCACATTTCATCCCCCACCTCTCCCTCCTGCCTGGCCCACAACCCCTCCCTCTCCCCTCAGCCACAGCCCCCCCACTTCTCCTTCCCTCCTCACCCCTAACCCCCCACTTCTTCTTCCTGCCTCTACCGCAGTCCTCCTCCCTTCTCCCTCCCCCCAACTCCCCTCCTCTCCTTCTCAGCGTCCTCCTCCCTCCCCTCACCTGCACCAGCGTCCCCAGAAAGCTGCTTCCTGCTCTCCTCTCTCCCTGTCTCCCATCGATTTATTTATCTGATTTATTAAAGAAATACACCCAATCCCCGCAGGCCTCTGGGCGCCTGTACCAAAATAAAAAGACAGCAAATTAAATTAAATGCCGCCTCTCTGAACTTGAATTCCCCATTAGCAGAGAAAGCGAGCAGACTCAGGCTTTAGTCTCATCCCCACACCCCGCTCCTGCCTACACACGCACCTGTTTCCTTCCTTCCGGTCTAACCTCCCAAAGGCGCCCGCGCTGAGATCCTTTCCTCTTCATTCTTCTTCCGAAGGCTCCTTTACTCTCCGGTGACTGCCCACCTTCTCCTTCCTCCGCAGGCTTTCCCCAGGTGGGCAGGGGTGGGCTGCCCAGAGCCTAGGTGGCTGCTGCAGGCCCCTGTTTTGGGACACCATGTCACTTAAGCATCCAACAGCCCTGACCAAGGAGTCTGTGCTCTTATTCCCCTTTACAAGCAAGGAAACGGGGGCTCAGAGAGGCTCACCTGCTGGTAAAGGAGGTGCCCTCAACCTCTGCTGCCAGGGGCTATGTGTCCCTGTGGACCTGAGCTGACTTGTGCTGGGGGTGCCGGAGGGAATGGAAGGAGGAGGAGGCGGCGGTCCCGAAAGAACTGGCATTCTGTGGCTGGTTCCTCTGAGAAGCCATGGGGAGATCGAGGTCATTCCCACCCAGTCTCTCCCACACCCTCCTTGCAATTTCAGGTTTATTTCAAACGCGATGGGGAACCCATCGAGGCTGTGCCCCTGTCCGAGCCACCGGCTGCGAGCTCTGGTCCCCTCCAGGACAGCAGGCCCTTCCGCAGCCTCCTGCACCGCGACCTGGATGACACCAAGATGCAGAGGTCACTGTCCCTGCTGGACGCCGAGAACCGGGGCGGGCGTCCCTACACCGAGCGCCCCGCCCGCAGCCTGACCCCGGACCCCAGCATCCTCTTCCAGCCCACCACGGAGAACATCCCAGAGACGGTGGTGAGCCGCGAGTTCCCGCGTTGGGTCCACAGCAACGAGCCCATCTACTTTCTGCGCCACAGCCACGCCCCCGGCAGTGACGGCACCGTGGAGGTGCGCGCCCTGCTCACCTGGGCGCTCAACCCGCAGATCGACAATGAGGCCCTCTTCAGCTGTGAGGTCAAGCACCCAGCGCTGTCGATGCCCATGCAGGCAGAGGTCACGCTGGGTAAGACTTGATGGGTGCCGTGCTGCCGCCCCCCCTGCGGAGCTGGGCGGCGGGGAGCCTGGGCGCGGGGTCCTTGGCTCGCGGGATGTTGGGGGGAGGTGGAGCAAACGGGCGGCAGGCACAGAGATCAGAGCTGGGGTTCTAAAGATTTTTTATTTATTTATTTATTTGAGAGAGAGCATGAGTGAGAGAGATCACAGAGAGGGAGAGGGAGACGCAGACTCCCGGATGAGCAGGGAGACGGATGCGGGGCTCAATCCCAGAATCCTGGGATCATGATCTGAGCTGAAGGCAGACGCTTAACCGACTGAGCCCCCCAGACGCCTCCAGAGCTGAGGTTCTTCAGAAAGTTCCTGGGCTGGATTGGGGAACGTGGGGAGGGGTCCCAGGGAAATCGTGGAAGTTTGCAGAACGCAAGAGGTCAGGGGAATTTGGTCAGTCAGGATCAAGAACATGGAGAGTCAGAGAAGTTTGCTGAACCTGTGATTGCTCAAGGTAAGCAGAAGAGGATTGGGAGGTGGACATTGTGGCCCCAGAGTCTCGCTCTAGCCTCTCGCTGTGCCTCCTCACGCACCCACTGTCGTGGGCCATGGTCCTGAGCCCTGTTTGCTTGTCATTCTATGGAGATTTCATGAGCAGCCCTTACAGCCAGCCCCGGTGCTAGACGCTGGGACCTTGTCAGCCCGGAGCCCACCCCCACTGCTCTTTCTGGACCCTCTGTGCTTCCCACTGTTCTTTCTCGAATTCGAACCTCCCTGACCTCCAGATAGAATCCGCCCCGGGCAGGGAAGCACAGCAGCTGTAACTCTTGGGCAGCTTTTCCCAGGAAAGCCATCCCCGGCTCCTTTTGCCCAAGCATTGGCTTCCCGGGACAGTGCCCTGCCCCACCCCCACCGAGAGCGAGAAAGCCCAGATGAGGAATCCAGAGCAGCCGGAGGGGTGAGCTTGCCGTTCACATCTCCTGCCTCCGTGATGGTGAGGAGGGGGTGCTGCTGCGGGCCTGCCCCACCCACTTCCCACCTGCACCCCACACCCGATTAAAGCACTCGCCTGCTCTGTCCTTGATCCCACAGGGTTCTCTTGATGGGAGCCCCCCCCCCCCCCGCCATCATCAGAGAAAGGCCGAGGCCCACCGATGGACAAGGGGCATGCACGGGCATGGGTGTGCCCCCCAGGGAAGTGAGGAGTGGGACACAGCAGGGATGTGTCACAGTGGATGAGTAGAAATCCCAGGCTGGCTTCCCATCCACCCTTGGCTGCTGCCTGTTGGGTTGACCTCAGGCCTCATGTCCCTGAGCATCGGTTTTCTGACCTATTGAATAGAGCGAGTAATTGGGACCTCATAAATGACAGGGGCCCGGGTCTATACAAGATGATTTCTGCACAAGGTCTCCTTGCGCCTGTGCAGTGAGCCTCTGGGACAGCATCCTCATTCCCATGTCTTAAGTGAGGGGAACGAGCCTTGGAGTACCTCCCCTTGTGTCACTCAGCCAGGTCTGATCCCAGGCTCACCTTCACTGCTGCCCTCTACTGCCCACCCGCTGGGCCTGTGGTGAGGACCCTCAGAGCCAGTAGGCGTAACTTGTGCAGAAAGCTCTGAACCAGAGGGGTCCTGAGGGAGCAGAGGGCCCCCTGCATTCTGGCCTTGGCTGGAAGACAGTGGAAAGGTCAGGGAGACGACCTTGGGGCACAGAATCCAACCATCTGATTGGGACTTTGAGGGTCAGGCCGGTAAAGATCAGACCATGCTTCTCCATGATCCCTCCCGTTCCCTCTGCTGGGACGTCCTCCCCAGCTCAAATGCCACTCCCCACAAGAAGACATGCACGGGGGTCCCAGAACCCATCTCAGTAGGTGGCAACTACCTTCTTCCCATCAATGGAGTCAGAACCTTTGCAGTCACCCGTTTCTCCCGCTCTTTTCTCCTACCCCACGTCCAAGCCAGTACCAAGCCCTGGCAGTCCCACCCGAGAACCTGCCCCACATCTGCCACTTCTCATGGTTTCCTCTCCAACCACCCAACCCAAGCGCCATCAATCCCCGTCCGCATTCTTACAGTAGCCCCCAGACTGGTCTTTCTGCTCCCACTCTTGTCCTTTTCTGTTCTTTGTCCTGATTGATCTACTTAAAATACAAATCAGATCATGACACAGATACACACCCACCCCTGACCCTCCAATAGTGAACAGATAGATTGATAGAACAGAATAGAGTCCAGAAATAGACCCACATAGAGAGAGTCCATTGATTTTTGACAAAAGCCCCCAGGCTGTTGAATAGGGAAAGAGAAGTCTTTTTAACAGACAGCCCTGAACCACCGGACAAGCTTAAGGACAAAATGACCCCAGTCCCCTACCTCGCATGCACGCGAGAATTAATTTGAGACGAATCCCAGGCCTAAATGTGAAACCCAACAACATAAAGGTTTTAAAAAGCAAAACATGGAAATAGAGCTTCGTGATGTTGAAGTAGGCAGGGATTTCTTTAAAAGGTCACAAGAGGCACCAAATGAAAAATTGAAAATGACTAAATTAGCCTGAATCAAAATTCAGAGCTTCTGCTCGTAAAAAGGCACCTTTAGAAACATGAAAAGGCAAACAGCAGACCAGGAGGAAATACTCTCAAAACAGATAAATGACAAAGGACTGGCATCCAGAATATATGAAGAACTATTAAGATCAGTTATGACACGACAGCTCAATTAAAAAAAGAATACATTAAAAAAATTTAAAAATTAAAAAAAATACAGAGGACCAATAAGCATATTAAAAGGTGTATAATATCATTAATCATCAGGAAAAGGAAGACTAAGTCCTCAGTGAGATACGCTATGTCACAGCGACTAGAATGGCTAGTGTTGGAAAAGCCAGGGACAGCGAATGCCTGCAAGTTCCCACTGTTCTTTCTCGAATTCGAACCTCCCTGCCCAATGCAGGGACAGAACAGGCAGAACCGTCATGCGTTGCTGCTGGGAATATAAAAGAGTACCATGACATTGGACTCTTAGTAGTTGCTTACCAAGATAAAAAAAAACAAACAAACAAAAAACACCCCCACTTTATGACCCAGTAGTCGCACTCCTAAGTGTTTACCCAAGAGAAATGGAAACGTATATCCACAAAGATTCGGACGTGAATGTTTGCAGCCACTTTATTCATCACAATGGCAACCATAAAAACCGGAAGTAAACCAAACATCCATAATTAGGAAGATGGGTGAACCAATTTGTGGTATATTTGTACCATGAACTACTTCTGGTCGATACAAATGAAACCCTGTTATAGGCAATAATGGGGACAGAGCTCAAAAACATGATCGCGAGCGAAACAAGCCAGACAGAAGAGTGCATACTGCATGATTCCACTTCTGTAATAAATGTCTAGGACATAAAATCTCTGGTGATAGAAATCAAAACAGTTTCCCTGTGGGAGATGGAAGGAGGCATAAAGGAAACGTCTGGAGGGATGAGAACATTCTAGAGTTTGGGATGGTGGTTACTTAGGTGCTCACATTAAGATTCATCACACTGTGTTCTTAAGAAGAGCGCATTGCCCTGTAAGACTGCCACTATATTTAAAACCAAATCTCAGCAGTGTTCACCCGTCGTTCCCCTCTGCTCCATCTATCCAGCCACGGGTTCCCCTTCACTCTTCTGTGAATACGCCCAGCTCAGGCCCACCTCTGTGACTCTGCACTGGCTCTCCTTTCTGCCTAGCATATTCTTGCCCGGATAGTCTCAAGCCCTCTGCTCAGAAGGTCTTTCCTTGAACACCCAATCTCAAACAGCCTCTTCCTCCTGGCCCCATCAACTCCTTGCATGGCATTATTTCCTGGTATCACATTTATCTCAACCTACAGGTGTATTATGTGTTTCATTATTCGCTGGATCCCCCACTGGAATTTTGAAGTCCACGTGGGCAGGGTCTATACCTGCCTTGTTCGCATGATGCAAGGCTCAAAACAATCCCTAACATATAGGAAGCACCTGTTTAATAATTAATTCATACTTTTCTGGGTTGTTGTGAAGATTAAGTAAGGCCAATACACACAAAGTGCTTAGCATAGTGACAGGGTAAGTACTCAGTCAATATCAGCTACTGTTATTATTCATCATTGTATCCCCTACATTACCCTGCATAGTAATTGACACGGATTCGGTGTACAATAAAGAACTACATGTAGAGCACAGATGAATGAATGGGTGGGTGACTGGAATGGTAGGTTTATGGGTGGGTTTGTGATGGTTGGATGGATGGATAAGTGATAGATGGATGAGTCGATGAGTAGACAGGCTAGATGGCTGGATGGGTGAGTGAGTGAGTGGGTAGGTAGGTAGATCAATGGTTGGATGGGTGGGTGGATGGATGAATGGATGAATGGATGACTGGGTGGATGGATGGGGGGGCTGGATGGGTGGGTGGATGGATGAATGGATGAATGGGTGACTGGGTGGATGGATGGGGGGGCTAGATGGGTGGATGGATGAGTGTGTGGGTGGATGGATGGATGGATGAGTGGATGGATGGATGGGTGGGTGGATGGATGGGTGGGTTGACGGATGGATGGATGAATGGATGGGTGGATGGATGCATGGATGGATGAATGGTTGGATGGGTGGATGGATGGATGAATGGATGGTGAGTGGATGGATGGATGGATGGATAAGTGGGTGGGTGGGTGGGTTGACGGATGGATGGATGAATGGATGGGTGGATGGATGCATGGATGGATGGATGGGTGGGTGGATGAATGGATGGATGAGTGGATGGATGGATGGGTGGGTGGATGGATGGGTGGTTGACGGATGGATGGATGAATGGATGGGTGGATGGATGCATGGATGGATGAATGGTTGGATGGGTGGTTGGATGGATGAATGGATGGTGAGTGGATGGATGGATGGATGGATAAGTGGGTGGGTGGGTGGGTTGACGGATGGATGGATGAATGGATGGGTGGATGGATGCATGGATGGATGGATGGGTGGGTGGATGAATGGGTGAGTGGATGGATGGATGAGTGGGTAGGTGGGTGGGTGGATGGATGGATGTTTTAGTGAACACCCAGAATTCCTGGAAAAGCCTGTAGGGACTTTTCCAAGAGATTTCACAAGGCTGTTGTAATGCTCTGGAGAGGTAAGGAGGGCAGCTTACATAATCAGGATCTTTTGCCCTCCTCTGGGCAGATGCATACCACTTTACATTTCATATCATAGCCACCTATCTGTCCCCCATTATTATTTTCAGAGCAACTCCTCAAATAGTGTAATATCCTATTCTCCCCACTCACAGGTAAGGAGACTGAGGCCCAACAATTTGAACTAACACATCCAAGTCAGGCCATCAGAGAGCAGAAGGCCAGGCCCCAACCTTGGGTCTCTGGACCCCTCCTCTTTCTGGAGATCAGGAAAAGTCCAGGGGCTGAGAACATTCCTTTCGGACCCTCTCAGTGCTGTGTTTTAGGAGCAGGTGGTGGGGGGAGGGGGCAGGATTCAGTTTCCAGGAGCTTCTGGTGACTTTCAAGGTTGGGGGGAGGGGGGAGGGCAGCAGCAGTGGGCCTGGCTTGTGGAATCAGAATTCGATAGGTACTGGGGTGGAAGGGGGGGCTGTCGCAGAGGCCCACCTGCCGCAAAGGCACTCGTAGTTGCAATGGCTGCCAGGATGGAGCTCAGAGGGAGGGCGGACCAGACCCCTCTCCTGCCCCCACTGTCCCTTGGGGTCAGCTCTTCATGGGAGTCCTTGGGAGCAGGCAGCTCAGAAGGCCAGGGAGGGAGTCTGGCTGCCCCAGGGGAAGCCAGCCTCCTGCTTTTCCCATCCTCCCCACCTCCAGGCCTCCGTCCGCAGGCCTGTGTGCCACCGAGCGCTGCTCCTGCCACCCCCTTGCCTATGGCAAGGCCAGACCTCTGGCAAGCCACAACCCTCCTGAGGGCCAGGTTTAGGGCCTGCAGAATGGGTTTTGTGGTACCCAGCCTCACAAGCCCCAGGGTGGGGACAGGCCTGAAATGGGGTCTCGTGCGTCTTGGGCTCCCTCCCCTCTCTGTCACTAGACCCAGGCCTCGGCCTGAAGGATCAGGTGGCACACAGGACAGTGAGCAAACTGACCCGCACAGGAAAGGGGTTCACACTTCCTCTGGCGGGGTGCCCTTGTGCGCCCTCTGCTGGCTGAAGCCAGACAGTGCCATCCCAGAGGGACACACAGAGCGGACGAAGTAACTCGGGGCCACTTTTCCCTGTGCAGGGCTTGCACCTGCAAACTCACTTCACAGCCCTTGAGGGTCAAAAAAGAACGGGAGGAAGCTTCTTGACCCCCGTCCCAAGCCCCGCCAGGCCTTGGTTTCCTTACAGGGACAATCCAGAGGTTGGGAAGTTCTAGGAGGTGTTGCACAAGGCCTGGGGCGCAGTAGGCTCCCGGCCAAGGCCAATGTCAGCCCTGCACGCCACCGCCTCCCAGACCACCAGCACAGTGGGGCAGGGCGGGTGGCTGTGGGGGGTGGGGTGGGCAAGGGTTGCTCTTATTGTTGTCATTGTGCACCTGCAAAAAGCAGGTGCCGTGACTGGCCCAAGGCCACATGCCCTAGACCAGAACCTGCGCAGGGATCCCAGGAGCCAGTGCTCCTTTCCCCCGCCGCGGGCCGAGATGGTAGCTGAAGCCTTCCCTGCACTGCCCCTCTTCCCACCCCTGCTTCCCTCAGCCCCATGTGGCACTTCAGATGCCTGGCTCGTGGTTTAATTAACAGTCCTTTAGTTCCATTCTCAGAGAATGAACTTGGCAGTGCCTGGGAGACCACCCTCATCGGCTGGCTGCTTGGATTTCTGCTAGGAGAGCCCAATGGGAAGGAGAGGCTGGGGAGGAGGCAAGGCCGGGTGGGGGCGATCCCAGGCCAGCCCCAGAGCCTGGGGCAAAGCTTTTCTCCTGCTCCCTCCCCTGGAAGATGTTCACGAAGAAGGCACGGAGCGGAGCGTGGCCTTCTGCTCAAAACCCTGAGCCCTTCCTCCAGCCCAGGGAGCCCCAGCCCCCACAGCCCCTGAACTTCGACCTCGGCCCCAGGTCCTGGCTGTTCCCTTCCCCGGAACCCTCCTGTCTCCACTGAAATGTCAGCTCCTGGGAAGGGACTCTGGCCACCACTCACCCTCGGTGCGACTGCAGAACTCTCACGTTCTCGTGGCTTCTGTCTACGCACTTGTTTGCACACGGGACTGTCTGCCCTACAGAAGCGTATGCCCCCAGCCAGCAGGTGCTCCCAGCTCCACCCAGAGTCAGGCACGGGAGTGGCTCAGGAATGACCTGTTGAACAACTGAAGGCGTGAATCTGGAAGAAAGAGCCCCAGGAAACATGGGATATTAGCTCCATGGGTGACCTTGGATAAGCCCGTTTTTTTACCTGTGTGCCTTGGTTTCCCAATCTGAACCCAAGGGGACAGGCTCCGAGGCCCCAGCGGCTGCCCCAGCAGCTCTCCTAGCCCTGCTGTTCTCTTGTGTACCGGATAGCAAGGACCCCGGGCGTCATGCCCTCAGGCTCAAGCTATAAAGGGCCTTGAAAGAAGCGATACAAGAATGGGAGAAAAAGGGGCAGGGAAGACAAGGGCCCATGGAAGGAAATGATCCCTCCACACCTGTCTGCCTCCCTGGCCGCCTCCAACCTAGGGATTTCAGAAAACCCCACCGGGCAGATTACCTAGTAGAAGGAGCCCTGGAGCAGAGGGGAGGAGAGCTGAGTTCTGTCCTGGCTTCTCCTCACTGTGTGACCTTTGGCAAGTCACTTGCCCTCTCTGGGCATAGTGAACCCAGCTGGGCTGGGGACAGGAACAGCAGAGTCCCGCCTCACCAGGGTTTAGTGCAGGTGGGAGTCTGGGGTGCCTCAAGCAGTCAAGGCTGTGGAAATAGTTGCCCCCCCCCCATTCGCAGCTGAGTCGTTTCTGGGGTAGACTTCTTTTGAGACATCCCTGACTCCACCGTCCACTGGGCTTCTCTGCCTTGACCCTGGTCACACTGGCTTGTGTCTGTCTTTCATCCCTATGGAGAGTGAACCCCACAAGACGTCGTGGTCTGGGCACCACTGAATGCCCAGCTCTCAGACAGGCTCTGACTGACTGCAGGGGCGCCGGGACTGGGTATGAATGAGCGCAGGTGTGAACAAATGGACAGGCACCCTCAGAGCTCCTGGTTCTGTGGTAGCTGATCCCAAGGATACTCACCACTGGACTAGAACTTCCTCTTCTATTTTCCCTGAGCCTCCTTTCCTTGCTCAGTCTCCCCTTCCCCATCCCTACGTACACCTCTCTGACCTGGCCTCCTTCTCCTTACAGTTGCTCCCAAAGGACCCAAAATCATGATGACGCCCAGCAGAGCCCGGGTTGGGGACACAGTGAGGATTCTGGTCCATGGATTTCAGGTCGGCCTCTCCCTGAGCATCAGGGAGGCTGGTGGGAGGGGGTACGGGTGCCAGGGGGCACAGCATCCCAGGCAGCATGCTCCAAGAGCCTTCCCTTGACCTTCAGCACTTCCAGCAGGCCTCAGTGTCCTGGCCTGTGGGGTAGAATTGGCCTTGATGAGGAATGGCAGAATGTGCGTGCATGTTTGATCTCTCATCCAGAGCTCACAGCACACACAACTCATGGACCCTGACCATCTGTTGAGTCCTAGAGTCCTTCTCTTCCTGGTGTCCCGGGGCAGCCACTCCCAACGTATGGGATGGCCCTGTGTTTCCAGCCCTGGCCATGCCAGGCCTCTGACCCCTTCCTGCACTGGCAGAATGGGTCCTCCTGTGACCCGACTCCCCCCACCGCCGTTCTGACCCATACAGAATGAAGTCTTCCCGGAACCCATGTTCACATGGACACGGGTTGGAAGCCGCCTCCTGGATGGCAGCACCGAGTTTGATGGGAAGGAGCTGGTGTTGGAGCGGGTTCCCGCCGAGCTCAACGGCTCCATGTACCGCTGCACGGCCCAGAACCCCCTGGGTTCCACCGACACACACACCCGGCTCATTGTTTTTGGTACGCCGCCCTGACTGGGGATTGGAAGGACGAACAGGGCCGGCCCTGGCTGGAGCTGTCCCAGGGAGGAGGGAGCATCAAGGGCCGGGATCCCCTAAATTGGGCCCGAGAGGATGCCCTATGCGAAATAATACAGTTCCGCGCTGGAAACCAGAGAGCTCTGGGTTCAAATCCCAGACCCAGCCCTTCCTAGCTGGGCAACCGTGGGCAAGCTACTTAACCTCCCTCAGTTTCTGCATCTATAGAATGGGGCTGACGTTAACCACCCACCGAGGCTTTCAGCTGTACCGAGAGCTCGCGCGTGATGCCACATGGTGGGGACTGGGTACCGGGGAGCTCCTTTACCGAGTTCTGAATGCTGCCCCCATCTGCTTCTCTTCCTGTTCTTTCCAACAGAAAACCCAAATATTGCAAGAGGAACAGAGGACTCCAATGGTAAGTCCTCACTCTCAGAGCTGTTTGCCTGAAAGCGAGGGATTTCCAAGGCTCCAGAACGCCCTGGTTCCCCAGCCGCCCCTTCGCATCCCCTTGCCTTTCCCTGGAGCCTCAGGCAGGCGACTGTCCTCCAGTTCAGCAGTCTGGGTCAAAGGCGGTCAGGAGTGCGTGTTGAGGCCGTAAGGGGGAGACTCAGAACCCCAAACCAGCCAGTGGGGATTTCCAGGGACCTAGTGTGCCCCCTTCCCTCCCCACCACTGTTATCCACAATGAACTCCAGCTCTCTTAGCTCAGAGAACTTAGTGCCCTGGCCCCAAGAGAATGTGTCCAGAATTGACCATAGGGTTGTGCCTGCTCCCCCGCCGGGCTCGGGACCACTCCATAGGGCAGTCAGGTGCCCCGGCTGGAGACTTTGATACTGTCCTCCTGGATCTGCCACCCCATGACCCTCAGACCCTGCTCCCCAGCCCACCAGCCCTCCCCCCCTAACACTGAGCCCACTGCACATTTCACAATGGAGGTCCCTGCACCTGGTCCCCACTAGATGATCCCATGGCCACCAGGCTCAGCCCAGCAGCCCTGGGACAGATAAAGGGTCATACCCATTTTGGTGCGACAGGTGGCAGAACTGGGATTTGAACCCAGTACATCCTGTTGCTGAATCCAGACTCTGTGGGGGCCCTTTGAAGCTCTGCCATTCCAGGATCCACACCCTGCCACGCCCATCCGGTTCGGTGGCCCTGACCCTGACTCTGACCCTCCTCCGTGCCGCCCAACCCAGGTTCCGCTTCTGGCCCTCCTGGCGTCCGGCTCACCTTGGTGCTCGCCCTGACAGTGGTCCTGGAGCTGACGTGAAGGCTCAGCCCCCACTCCTGCCACTCCACCCAGCACTGACATCTCTGCGATCGGTTTTCATTTCTTTTCTAAACTATTTCCAGTCTGTTCTTAGTCTCTTTCTGTCTGTGTCTTGGCTTCTTCAGTCAGTTTAATTAAAACAGAACAATTTTCCCCACCTTTGTCTGTGGCTCTGAATTCTTCATTTATTGGGTGACCGCAGCTGTTGGGACGGGCACTGGGGAGGGGTGAGGAGGAGACAGAAGAGGCGCTCCTCCCAGGAAGGGGAGCCGAGCTGTACCTCATTACCTTCCCCCGGTCTTAGCTGCCGGATGCGGGAAGTAGCCAGAAACTGCCAGAAAATCCAAGGCTCTTTGGGGCCAAGAGTAACAATCAGCAGTTACCACAATAGTGCTGTATACCAAACCAACCCAAACCTCAGTGGTAGGCAACAATGCACATTTATGATTATTATGTTCGGATTCAGGATAAAGCCATTCCATTGATCTAGCTGGCTCATGGCAGGTGCATTGCATGAGGGAGTGAGTGGACCAGCACCTCTCAAAGGTCTGGCTGTGGGCCAGGTCCTGTGCTAGTTATCCAGGCTGCAGAGACAGGCAAGATGTGCTCTTACCCTGAAGGAGCTCATGATCCAGTGGGGGAAAACACTTACCCAACTAGCCGAGGTAATTCAGTGTGATGAATGTTCGGCAGCTACCCCCACCCAGGGCTGTGGAGCACTGACTTGGGAGAGATTCATTCCGCTGGGGTAGGAGAGGCAGGTTGGAGGAAACCAAAGAGAACAGATGCCAGATAGATGCCAGAAGCCAAAAGAGAGGTTGGCCAGGCAGAGAATGGAGGAAAATATTCTAGACAGAGGGAATGGAATGAGCAAAAGCTTAGAGGGAGGACAACTTACCACGTCCTGCGGGGAAAGACAAGGAGTTATATCAGTGCTTCCCAAAGTACATTAATTCATTCGACAAATATTTATGAAGCAGGTGCCATGGGTCAAGGAGTGTGACGAACGCTGCAGGTTAATGAGGAACAACAGTCATGTGGCTCCGGTAGTTGTTAATTGCCACAATGCTGCTGCATAACAAACATCCCCAAACCATCAACAATGGCAGCTTTTTACTATTTCCCTTATGCAGCTGGTCTGAGCCAGGTTGAACCGATTAAGGCTGGGCTCCCTTTCGCATCTGCAGTCAGCTGGAGGCTGCCTGGGCCAGGGTCACCTTCCCCGGGATGACTCGGCTCTGCCTCATCTCATTCGTCATCCTCCAGCAGGCCAGCCCGTGGAAAGCAGAGGAGCAAGAGAGAGCCAAAGCATACAGGTCCCTTGGGGTCCAGGGGAGCCTGTACTCCTGTCCCTTCTACTGATTTTGTTCACCAGTGGAAGTCATAAGGCCAGCCCAGCTTTAAGGGGTAGAGAAATAGAGTGGACATTATTTTTAAAGATTTTATCTATTTAGTTATTTAGGAGGAGAGAGCGCACAGGCAGAGGGAGGGGCAGAGGGAGAGGGAGAGAATCTCACGCAGACCCCACGCCAAGCTCGGAGCCTGACTCAGGGCTCCACCCCATGACCCTGAGATCATGACCTGAGCTGAAAAATGTGAAGTCACGTTGCATAATGTATGGACATAAGGGAGGAGGCAGAGTTAGAACCATTTTGGCCACCTATGTGATCCATTCATTCAATGAATATTTGCATACCTGCACATTGCAGGTGGATAGCAACGCCGAAGCAGATGATTGTTAAGTGTTGGGGGCTCTCAGATGTTCATCAGTATAAACATCCAGGCCAGATCAGCAGGCGACAACCACACAGTGCCAGCAGCCTCCTCATCCTACTTCCTTCTTCTCCAAAGCTCTGTTCTGTCTCACTGGAGCCACCTGCCCCCCTTTGCTGCCTGCCAGCAATTTACCTAAGCTTCTGTCACACAATGCCTTTGCCTGTTTTCTGGAAGGAATAAGAAAAAAAGATTTGTTCCCTCTCTTTGCCTTAATAGAGGGAAGCCCATGTAGGCATGAAATTGGAATTGCTTTGCCCTATTAACGGTGCGGTCGTTGGGCTCCACTGACCCCTGAAGTGCATTAATATCTCAGCAGCAAGTGGATGAAGTACATAAAGTGGCCGGGGACACGCCCGAAGAAAGCCAGCTGAGTGCCCTGGGGGATGGGCTGGCCGCCCGCTCTGGACTCCGAATCTGGGGACTCGGTGGCCCTGAGCAGACTGGAAATAGTGCTTTGTTCAACCTGGGATTGAAGGGAGGGATGCGTAGGGCAGACCCCAGCCTCAGAGGGCAGATGGATCCTTCATTTCTTTATCTGCTCGCCTCATCACTCATGTGACAGATCTGAGCATCCCCCTGGCCCGGGCCGATGCCAGGCGGGGAGATGCAGATCGTGCCATCGAAGAGCTCCCAGTCCATCTGGAGTGACAGACTGAGGGGGAAAGGACTGCAGTCCTAAGTAGTACGTGTTGGAATAAATAGATGAGAGAGCACGGTGGGGTCAGAGAAGGAAAGAGAGGTCGTTCTCACTGGGGAAGGTCAGGGGAGGCCTCTAGGAGGTGGTGACATTGCAGCCAGGCTTTGAAGGATAAGAAGTCCGTTCTGCAAACTTCAGCTTAGCCCCAGGTCCTTCCGGGCCCCTGAGCTGTCTCTCAAGCACCAAACGGGACAGGTCGTTGGGAAGCAGAAGGCTGCAAGGTGGCTTTGTGTCTCCTGAGCGCATCCTTCTTAAAAAGGGCAAGACCAGCAGACATATGGCTGCGGATCAGGGCCTGACCACAGATTTCCTGACCCCTGGAAGCCCAGCTCTGCCCACTGCTCTTCCCAGCCACAAGTGAGTTCTGATCCCCGTGCACCATCCACAGGCACCTCCCCCCCGACCCCAGCCCCATGGCGCTCTGGTTTTACAGAGGACCCTCAGGCTGCTCGACTGTTTCCCCAGCCCTGTGCCCATGATGCCCACTGATCCCTGGGCCTGGAAGACCACCTGCTGGGCCTCAAGGGGGCCACTCCCATCCCCCATCCCCAGCCTATGGGCCAGGCCGTCAGTCTACCTCCTCCTGCTGGAGCTCTCAGAGCTGGGCTTGTCACTAGGAAGTGCCATGGCTGCCATTTGCTGTCTCGAGTGGGACCACCGTTCTCTGGCCTGGGTTCTCAAGCTGTGAACAGCTCAGGTCCCCTCCCCCACCCCTCAGGTCACAGGAAGTGGGGGAGGCCCACGACATTCACCCCAGTGCTGCCCCTTCTAGGAAGGAGGGTCTGTGCCAGTTCTGTGGGTGGCCCCTTGTCACCACCTGCTCCTCAGCCCTGGGGTACCGACCCCCCACAGCACCTCACATGCCTCTTCTGCCCTACTTGCCTCTGTAGACTGGAGGCCTCCCTCTTCCTGTTCCTTCCTGGGCTGGGCTGTCACCAAGCAGGAACATATCTGGAGACCCGCCTCTGGAGACCCGCCTCCATCACGGGCATCTCTGCCCAGGGTCACAGCAACCTTGCCCGGGGGGAGATGCGGAGCAGTGAACTGTCGCCCCTGCTCTGGGCTCTGAGGCCACACCAAGACAGGGACCCAGGGTTTTCAGAGTCGCCATCCTGAACTCAGAAAAGCCATTGGTTTTATGGAATGCACCCGTGTACACAGAGCTGAGCAAACAACCAAAACCAAGGGTCCCTGGGCTCTCTCCCGTGGGGAAGCTGACAGCCCCAGGCAGACCCTCAAACTTGGATGCGTGTCTCTACTTTCCCAGGGCAGCGTGGATGGGTGGCTGGCTCGGGGAAGACTCCCCCAGGAGCCCTGGCTGCCAGTGAGAAGGAAAGCAGGTGCGGTGGGTGGGGGATGGGGTGGGGGTGGGGAAAGGGGCAGTGACCCAGGAAAGCTGCTTGGGATGCTGTGAGCTAGACTCACCCTGGGATCAGAGATCCTGGGGAGACAGGAGGCTCCTCAGAGGGTCTTGGAGGTGAGGGATGGAGAGGACCGAGAGGGGGTCCCTTGGGGAAGACTCTGGAAGATAACCCTCCAGTCCGGTTAGGCAGCTGCAAAACAGAAAAAGACCAACAGCAGGGCTGAGTGAGACGAGGGGAAAGCGTGGGTGAGTATGAGCTGAACTAGAGGAGAGACAGAGGGACAGACACAGGGAGGGGCAGACAGAGGGCACGGGAGGGCAGGGGAGGAGCGACACAGAGACAAAGGGAGAGGGGGAATGAGAAGCCAGTCCGGACACAGAGACAAAGAGGGGGAGACAGAGAGAAACGGTAAGGAAAACAAGAGACAGAGACGGAGACGGAGATGGAGATGGAGGAAGAGAGCCTGGCCCCGCTGCCCAGCCGGGGAGGAGGAGCCACAGACCAGAGCAGGGAGTGAGTTTTCCAAAAAGCACTTAAGCTGTTATGTCAGCAATTATGCTCTTGGCCTCCTCGGGGAACGACAGCCTTGAGTGATGGGTGGAAGGAAATAGATGTGCAAAATACATGCATTTTTGTCAAATGGGCTCAACTGTCAGCGCCAGGCTGAAATGTCAGCACACAGAGCGGAGCCCCGGCTGCCAGCTGCACGGACCTCGGACCTCGGGGCGGGGCTTCCTCCTGCCTGGCCTGTGCCCCACCCACGCCCTTCCCCCTCCGCCCTTGCCTCCCACCCAGGCTCGCGCTCCCTCCCACCTGGCATCCACTGACCCCGGAGTTTCCTGGGCCCCAGAGAGAAAGCATTCTGGAGGAGTCCTTTCCTAAGCTGGTGCCCCTGACCCACCGCCTTGAACTCCACCTCCTGCAGGGAACGTCCTTCTCTGACCACAGGGAAAGTCCTTAAATCCCAGCCTGAGGGGATGGGACGCCATAAGGGGGTTGCTCAGAGCGGTCAGGCGCACAGACCTGGGTGCAAAGTCCAGGCTTGTTACGATCCGTGTGACGTGGCCACTTGGCTTTACCTCTCTGTGCCTCCATTTCCTCTTCTGAAAAATGGGTGTTCGTGGCCTTCATCTCAGAGAGTTCAATGGATGAAGATTGGAAAGTTCATCCTTAGCGTGCGGCTCAGCATGCCCAAAGTATGCCATGAGCCTTAGCTTTGTCATCCTCACAGTGCAATAGGGACCCAGCCACGGCTTTCGAGCTAAGGGTGAGAGCATCAGAATCACGGACAATGCTCAGAAGCAGAGAGGAGAGTACTGGTGGCGCAAAGTTCTAGGTCCTCGCTACTCAGTGTGGGCCCCAGACCAGCAGTGTCAGCCTCTCCTGGGAATCTGATAGGAACACAGACGCTCAGGCCCCACCCCGGAACTGCTGAACCAGAATCCGTATTTTAACAAGATCCCAGGTGCCTGTGTGCCAGGTCAAGTTTGAGAAGCCTGCTCTTGGCTCAGGGAGACCAGTGGCGGGGTTTACATAAGCCGTTCGGGGGAGAGAGTCCGTGAAGGTCATCAGCGCCAAGTAGAGAGGAGGGATATGTCAAGCCTTGATTATTTACCGCACATTGGGTTGGATGCTTTAACCCTTAAAACAATGCTACTGCCCTTTCTGAATTCGGAGACAAAGCTCAGAAGGGCTACGTGACCTGCCAGGCACCTACATACCATGTAGAGCTGTACCCAGGTCTGGTCCCAGGTCTGATCAGCAGCCAGGTCTGATCGCAGGGGCAGAACTGGGTAGTGGGGCTGGAGAAAGGCCAGGCTCACGGGGGAGCCCCCAGACCTCTGGGAATGGTGGTTAGTGAGGACAAGGGAGCAGCGGTAACGAGCCAGAGGTCCTTGGCGGGCACACTCAGAGGTGGAATAAAGACCCAGGAATGAGAACACAGGACAGCGACAAGTTTGACGTGGGCGCCGTGGCGACGTCCAGCAGATCTGGGGCTCAAGAGCCCGTCTGGGATCATCTGTCTTGAGAACAACAAACATGGATTAAGCCCCGACCATCTGCCAGGGCTCCATCACACTGGTTCTATGGACAGATGTTCCCTATACTACAGATAAGCAAGTAGAGGTTCAGAGGTTGAGTCGTTTGCTTAAGGTCACACACAGCCCAGAGGCACAGCTCTGAGATCGAAGCCTACATCTGCCGGGATAAAGGGTCAGAAGCCCACATCTGCCGGGATAAAGGGTCATTGTCTTGTCATTGCACTAAGCCAAGGATAACCCATGCTCGAAGGGGCTGGGGGGTGGGGTGGGGGGTTGGTGTTTTGATTTGGGTTCCCCCAAAAGCAGAGCCTGAGACAAGGATTGGATGCAAGTAGTTTATTGGGGAGGAGACCCAGGAAGCACAGTGAGAGTCAGGCAGCTGGGATAGGAAAGAAAGGAGAGCCCTTCTAGGGTGGTTCATGGGCAAGTTCCTAGCTGGGCAATGGGGTCTTCACTCCAAGGGGAACCTTGAGATTCTTCACGTGCCCTCAAATTCAGACCGACCCCTCTACGAGGCAAGGAAGCTGGAATGGTTCTGCACCGATCGCTGCAGCATTAAACCCCACACCTCTGGCTGCCCCCACGGAGGGCTGAGCTCACCCCTGCAGCCAGAGGAGTGCCCTGCAGAGAGGAGCAGATGCTACGCAGGCGAGCCAGAGGCTTGTAACTGCACGTGGCTCCCCCCACCCCCAGGCACTCAGGCTCACCCCATCCCCAGTGAGGACCAGGGTTTGGAAAGACCTCGGGGTAGAAAGCTTGGAGGGTTCCTACTGCAGCTTGGCCACGTTCCCACCGTGAGATTGCTCAGCCTCCTTGAACTCGGTTTTTCCAACGATGACATGGAGATGATCACACTTAACTTACGGGATGTGCAGGATAAATGAAATACCAACACTTCCATATGCAAGAATTTACATAAATATCAACATTCCCATATTTAAGAATTTACCTCGGCTCTGGTGTTCTCTCCGCGCCAGGCACCATGCCGAGAGTGCTGTCAGCATCGACGCCTTTGAACTGCACAACAGAGGAAGCGTTCTTTCTAGTCTACAAACAAGGAAACAGAAGCTCAGAGAGGCTATGCTACTTGCTTAGGTTCACACGGCAAATAAGCCCAGGAGCTAGATCTGTACCTAGACAGAACGCACCAGGTAATTTTGCCTCTGCAGGTAAGAAGCATTGTGCCAGGTGTAGAGCGGGAACTCAGTTCCTTTTCCTCCCTTCTTCCCGAAGCCCCACCAAGGCAGACCATTCTCCTAGATATTCGAATGATCTCAGGCTGGTTGGCACAAGTGGCAGTACCGTGTGGTGGTGAAGGAGGTTAGCTCTACAGCTAGACTCCTCTGGGTTCAGATTCTGGGTTGGCTGTCAACTAGCTGTGTGACCTGGGGCTATTCACACACCCTCTCTGTGTTTTAGTGGCCTATCTCTCTACATAATGGGAATAACCGTTCCCTCTTCTTAGGGCTGAATGTAAGCGTGTTTATGAGGTACTTAGAAAGCTGTCTGGTGCATAGTATGTGTTCAGTAAATAACACCTGTCATTACTCACTTGGCCCCAGATGCTAACATTAGTCTCCAGGTTTTAGTGCCAGATTAAAGAGATCTCGTGGGGCTCCTTCCCCTTCCCCAAGGTCAATCCCAGAGTAAGGGAAGGGGAATGGAGAAGGAAAAGAGTGGGGAGAGAAACTCACCTTGATCAATTCACATTCTTTACAAGGTTGTGTCTATCAGACCTCACAATAGCCGCGCAAGCACTACTTGGACCCATGTAGTAAGTAGAATGAGACACGGACGTCAACGGGAAGGACTTCCCAGCATCACATAGCTATGAGTAAGCGGTCACTCTCTCTCCCCCTTTTCTGCTTCCACCCAGTGGGGTGACGTGGCCACGGCACCCCCGCCCTCTGAGGCATAAGACCTAAACCTCTGCCAGCAGGGGGCGAGGGCCACACTCCCCTGTGTCCAGGGACCACTGGAAAGAAACAGGAGAGAACATTCTCTATGGATGCCCAGGGCAGACTCTCTATGTGCTACATAAGGTCCGCCCCCTCACCCCAGCACCAGAGAAAAGGCTTCTTCCTTCCAGCTAAAGCGCAAAGGCATGTTGAGTTGCAACCCATATGACAGCTGGGAAAACTGAGGTCCTGCACAGCTCTCCCGGGGGCTTCCTGCAGGTTAACAGCAAAGTGAAGCCTGGAACCTGGGTTGCCTCACCGCTGCCCCATCCCTTTTTTCTGGAATTACACTCAACTGAGCTATTTCCACCTAGTAAAGAAAATATTAACTCAGCCACTGGGCCCCCCTTTCGCTCCTTCTGCCATCTCGGAATCTGTACAAAGAAAGAATTCCAGGGTGGACCAGTCTTGCTGATGGGGGCTGGGGGAGGAGCTTCTGCAGCCTGGTCAGGGCTCCCTGGAAGTGGGTCCCCGCCCCCAGTAGGGCCTGAGGCCTGAACCCAGTGACCCCTCTTGCCACCACCTCCTGGGCATGGGGCCACCTACCGGAATGGCTACCTACACTCAAAAACAATAGCCTTGACTTTGGAACACGGCACCATGTCCGGCCTCCCAATGCTCTGATTATTGGGGTTTCTAACAACCCCAAAGGCTTTTATTGGAGGCTCTGGCTGAGGTCCCAAAGCAGTCCAGGTTTTAGATAACAACATTGCCTCACTGCAAGTCTGCTCCCACCTTGTTATTTTTCCTCAATTTCCCCTTAAATATATGCATATATGTGTGCACACGTGCACACGCGGGTGCGTGTGTGTGCGCACGCGTCCATGTTGAGGTTGTTCCTGGGGGACTATTAACTAAGAATAATTTATCCAAGAAATTTGTTATGTTAGAATTACCAATTAGATATGATTATAACTTACCATGGCGAACACTGCACTACTGTTGGAAATCTGAATTTCATTAAAATCTAATTAGCATATATTAAGTCGAAGGCAGTTACACTGCCGTGCACCAGCACATTTGAGCCGCGCTGGGCTGGACACATGAGTTTGCTGCCCACGTCAGCATGCGGGCCACGTTGCCCACAATGCCCAGGTGCGTGCCAGGTGGGCTTTGGGCAGCTTTTCTGATCCTAAGCTGGGACCACCAGATGGTCCATGCCCACAGAGAGGGGCAGCTTTGAAAGTGGACATGACATTCAAGACTCTGTCCCGGGACGGGTGACCAGAACCCAGGGCGAGGCAGTCAGGGCATGCTGGGGTCAGGGCTCTGGCCTAAGGGGAGGACAGGGAGTGGTTTGGACAGCCCCCGGAGAGCTGGGGAGCTCAGCAGCTGAGTGCTAGCGTCACAGGACTTACCCGTAAGGGCATGGTGGGTCTTGTGTGAGGACGTGACTGCTGTGTCCTCACACCTAGCAGACACTTCCTGGGCTCTTACCAGGCGACGACAGGCTTTACCTTCCTGCTCAAACTTCCTCCGCACGAGAACTTCGGGAGAAAAGCTCTAATGTTGTGCCCATTTTATAGACAGTGAACCTGAGGCTTGAAGAGGCCAAGGGACATTCTCAAGGCCACGAGCCACTAAGTAGCAGAAGCAGCATTTGAGCCCCGGTGGCTTTTTTAAAAGTCTCTCTCTCTCTCTCTCTCTCTCTCTCTCTCTCTGTTAACAACTTGTGACGAGAATGAATGAGGTCCATCGCTGGGGTCAGACCTGGCCAGAGCCCTCCTCTGTCAGCAGGGGGAGGTGGTGAGAGAGTAGGGAGCCTGGTACCCCGCGGGCTGTGGGAAGGCGTCCACACTCCAGGCGCAGGCTGAGGACTCTAAGATGATTTTCCAGAAAGATTTGCTGAACGCCATCATCCCAACCCCCAGTTTTTTGAGTTTTTAAGAGGAAAACATTGCTTCTCTTGCTCAAAAGCTTAGAGAATGTAGCAGATCAGATTATTGTGCAGCAAATATTCCCTCCCTCCCCACCAGCCCCACGATGATGTGGACTCCCCTTTTGGTGCCCCGCTGCTGTGGGACGTGGCCACGGGCCTCACTCTGGCCAACAGGATGCCTGCAAACACGCCATGATGCGGGGCTGCACATGTGTTCGTCCATGAGGCTCGTTCACCAGCACATCTGCCGTCACCGTGAGAATGAGCCTCGGGGAGCTGAGTCTGGAGAGTGGGAGAGATGCCTGCAGCAGACCTGGGCCCAGCTCTCAGCTGGGAGCCACGGCCAGCCACGGCCCACCCCGATCAGCCGAAACCCCATAGACAGTAAGGAACACATGCTTCTTGCTAAATGCCATGGAGGTTTGAGCTGGTTTGTTACACGGCAGTAGCTGACTGACATACCAGGGAACATTAGAGCAGCTGCCACTCCTCCCAACCCTGCCCCTGAGCTGAGACTTTGGATAAAAGAGCTGCTGCTGCCTCCACCAGGCCCTGTGGGTGCGAGGCCTGGGGACTGCTGGGAGGCCCTTGTCCCTGTCATCTGTGGGCACCAGCCCAGCAGCTCAAGGGTTACACATGGGGAGAAGACGCCAGGAAGCAGACGTCTGGTCGGCATTTTCGGGCTGTTCCAACAGCACCACAGACCAGGGAGCTCGACGACCAGATTCTGCCCTCCCAGTCTGCAGGAGGGAAGTCCACAGTGTCGGCAGGGGTGCCGGTCTCTTTCCTGGGCTGGGCAGCGGCCACCTTCTTCCTGCGTGTGCACACGGCCGTCTGCGTGTGTGTCTGTGCCCTAATGTCTCCTTCTAAGGACACCAGTCCCCCTGCGTCAGGGCCCATCCTAACGACCTCATTGTAACTTAATTGCCTCTTTAAAGACTATCTCGAAATCCAGTCACCTTTTCAGGCACTGGGAGTTAGGACTTAAACATGAATTCCGGGGTGTGCGGAACACCACTCAGCCCAAAACAACACCCTTTGGACCGAGAGGCCATATGGCTAACTCGTCTGGCTCCCGTGGAGTGGGGCAGCAAAGGACCTCGCTGCAGACGGGGGGCGGGCTCTGTCTCACGGTCACACAAGGTTGTCCCCTTTCTTCAACGCTGCCTGCCTAGAGGCAGCTCCGCACGCACCCCACAGTGGGAGCAGACACGAAGGGGAGCAGGAGAGGGAGGCTCAAACACCTGTAAAGCAAATCTACGCTCTAACAAGTCGGGACCCACGCGGTGACCTTGGAAGAGGGGGGACAGGACTGGAGGACACACAGGGGACCCTTCTGGGGTGCTGGTCATTCACGCTCTTGTTCTGAATCTGGCTGCTGGTTTCAGGGCTGTGAAAACCCGCTGAGCTGTACACATTAAGACATGCACACTTTTTATGTTAATCATACGGTACCGATGTCGACTTTCTGGTTTGGATGGCGTTCTGCGTTCATGTAAGATGTTGTTGGGAAAAGCTGGTCCACAGTAACTCCACGCTATTTTTGCCACTTCTTGCGAGTCTTAAATTATTTCAAAATAATTTTTAATGCTATTTAAAAAAAAACAGTAAATGCAAGACTTTCTAGACTTATTCTAAGATTTTCCGTTTCCAGCCCCAGAAGAGTTGAAATAAATTTTAAATTAAAAAACAAACAAAAAAGATTTATGCACTTTGCCATGTGCATGTTATACTTCAATTAAAAGTTTAAAAAAAAAAAAAGACCTCTGCCAGTCTCGCGCTTACCCAAAGGATGAGGAGAGCAGTAGAATTCATGGAGGACCTGTTACATGCCAGATATTTCTGGGCGCTTTGCCCAAGTCATCCCCCTCGTTACTCAGAGAGTGAGAGAGATTATTAATAGTGTCCATTTGCAGATGAAGAAACTGAGGCTCAGAGAGGCTAAGCGGTCTGGGCAATGACACACAGCTCATTCAGGGCTCAGCCAAGGCTCAACGCCGATGCACTCTGCCTCAGAAACCTTGCTCATGTCTGTGCCCGTGCTTAGGTCCCTCAGGACACCTCTCCCCCCTCCGCTGCCCTGGACTGCCTTGCTCAGCCTTGGGATGGGTCACCAAGGCCTCTAATCAGAACTTCTCCTGGCTCCCACTGACAAAGCTGCGGATATGGGCTTTTCCGAGGAACATTGCCCCACCTGTCAAGCTCCCTGGCTGGGATGGACCCCTGTACTTCTTCTTTTTTTTTTTTAAATTTTTTATTTACTTATTTGACAGAGATCACAAGTAGGCAGAGAGGCAGACAGAGAGAGAGGAGAAAGCAGGCTCCCCGCAGAGCAGAGAGCCCGACACGGGGCTTGATCACAGGACCCTGGGATCATGACCTGAGCCAATGGCAGAGGCTTTAACCCACTGAGCCACCCAGGCACTCGACCCCTGCACTTCTATGAGCAGCATTCATTGTAATGCTGAGTAAGCAGCTCCCCCTTTCCTGGGTCCCTGCAGACCCCAGAGCACATTCCAAGCTGTGCCCGTACCTCCCCCCACCTCCAACACATATGTACACCCTCGGCACCAAAGTTCTCAAGACAAAGTTCTTAGAGCTTGGACATAATTAACTCGTTTATCCAAGCAACCATGAGGGAAAACCCCTGCTTGTTGCCACGGCCCCAAAATGAACCAGGCTCATCAGATCTTCTGAATTTGGGCTCTGGCAGCACTTTCAGGCATCTGGGAACGAAAGCAGAGCGGGAGAGGCTAGAGCTGAGACTGTGATTCCAGCCTCAAGGTCACCTCCCAAGGAGGACTGAGGCCAGGGGCAAAGATGGCATGCCACCCACCCGGGAAGGCTGTGTGTGGTGGACATAACTGGGATTCAGCTTATTTGAGTCCTCCTTGCCCAAACCACTAAGAGAAAGCCATAGACTATTCTTTAGGGTGCTGACAGGTGTGCTGCCCAAAGGAGGTCTGTGAGCTTACAAGCTTGAGACAATTCCCTTCCTGCAGGACTTGTCAGAGCCCTTATGATGCTAACGTACCCCACAAGGCTCCAAGAAGGACCCTTCCAAGACAATGTTTTCCACTCTACTTTGGAATGTTCTTCAGAGAGATGGCAGTCCAAGTCCTTGACCACAGATGTGTTTCGGGCAGTTCTGGGACAAGATGAAAAAGGAAAGGTCCTAAGGTGGTGATAGGGAGACAGACAGGTGATAAGGTGATAAGTAGGAGAATTACTGTTCCTGTTCTGCCGCTGGAGAAAACTGAGGCCCAGAGAGGAGGTGAGACTTGCCAGGTCAGCAGAAAAATTAGCGACAGAGTCCTGAATGTCAACAAGGTTTCTTTGCTCTGCTCAGGGTGGAGGTCAGGTGGGTGGAAATCTGCTAGATGATTTCCAGGGATTCCATGGTGGTAAAGACATAATGTCCACACTGTCTACCAAGTATGGCAGGATGAACCAGCAGGGACACGTAATTTTATAACTTGCATGTAACACCTATAAAACTCTTTCAAAACGATGCTTGATCATTTTTTTCAAAAGTTGTCATTATCCTTTTTAATCTTTACAATCTTTCTTTAGATCATAGACGAGAGCCATCTTTAAAAAGAGGTGACTGGGAACCCCTGGGTGGCTCAGTTGGGTAGGCGGCTGCCTTCGGCTCAGGTCATGATCCCAGCATCCTGGGATCGAGTCCCACATCCGGCTCCTTGCTCAGCGGGGAGCCTGCTTCTCCCTCTGCCTCTGCCTGCCACTCCGTCTGCCTGTGCTCACTTTCTCTGACAAATAAATAAATAAAATCTTAATATAAATAAATAAAAATAAAAAGAGGTGACTGGGCTTCAACAAGGTAGTGTGTTTTGTCTAAGGTCTCAGTGCCTATCAGGGTCTGAGCTGACCCCTGCCCCGCTCTCCATCCATGATTCTGGCCCCGCCCTCAAGGGTGGCATCTGAGTCTTGCTCAGTTCAGTGGCCCCATTACCCCAAGTGCCCAAGCCATGCAGAGGGGAGCCTGCCCTCCAGGGAGAGCCCTAGAGTTGTGATTGGGGATCCAAATCCTCTTATGTCTGAGGAACGGCCCTCCCTGCTTCTTCTCTTTCTTCACTCCATCCCTGCCAAGGTCAAATCCTGCCCCAGCAGCCTAGGTACGGCAGGATGCCTTTAAAGAGGGGTCTTCTCGGGGCGCCTGGGTGGCTCAGTGGGTTAAGCCTCTGCCTTGGGCTCAGGTCATGATCTCAGGGTCCTGGGATCGAGCCCTGCATCGGGCTCTCTGCTCAGCAGGGAGCCTGCTTCCTCCTCTCTCTCTCTCTCTCTGCCTACCTCTCTGCCTACTTGTGATCTCTGTCAAAAAAATAAATAAAATCTTTAAAAAAAAAAAAAAGAGGGGTCTTCTCCTTTCCGCTTAGTTGAGGAAGAAGTTCTCTGAGATTTGGATGTAAGCTCCTGGGAGGAAGCATATCCTCTCTGGTGCAAAGCAGGACTTCAGGTTCAAGGTGATCTAGTAACTGATCATGAGTCACACAGTAACTGGAGATGGAATACACTGACCCAGCTTTAACCACCAGACCAGTGAGTCTCACCCTTGGATCTGCATAAGAATCCCTTGGGAGGAAGTGGGTGGTGCAGGCAGGTGTTTGTGTAGCCGGCTGAGAGTGTCATCCTTGTCCTTGCCGGGTTGGCCCTTGGGGGGCATCTGGGAACATGGGTTTGGGGGAGGGCACCCAGCTCCCTGGCTGATAAGAGCAGCTTGCTGCGTCTGGACAGTTTGGGCAACCAGTGTGTTTTGTGCTGAACCCCTGCTTTTCTTCTGGGAGCCTGGAATCTGGGAACGAGCCAGACAGACGGTGCTGGCGTGACCAGCCACCGTAAAAACTGGTCTCTGGTGAGCTGAGTCTCTGATGAGCTTCCCTGGTAGACAACACCAGAGAACTCTCAGAACTCAGAAGTTCTCTGAGATTTGGATGTAAGCTCCTGGGAGGAAGCATATCCTCTCTGGTGCGAATCAGGACTTCAGGTTCAAGGTGATAAAGTAACTTATCATGAGTCACCCAGTAACTGGAGATGAAATAGATTGACCCAGCTTTATCCACCAGATAAAGCTGGGTCATCACGTGTTGCTGGAGGAATTCAGCACAGCCTGAGTGACTCCCCAGGAAGAGGGCTCTTAAAAGCTTGCATTTGGTTTGTCTGGGACTTCCCTGTTCCCTTTGCCGATCTTGTTTAATATCCTTTCGCTGTCCCTCAAAAACCATGAGTACAACTGTATGCTGAGTCCTGTGGGGTCCTCCTAATGAATCATCCAGCTGGAGGTGGCCTTGGGACCCTCCAACCCAAGGAGGCATTGCCACACAGATTCTGGGCCACCTGCCGCATGAATTCTGATCCAGTGCATCTGGGAGGAGGCTCGGGGATCTGCAGGTTTGCACTCATTCTGGGCGGTTCTGGGACAGGGGTCTGCCCACTTCGTTTTGAGAAACACCCTTAACTTGTTCTATGATAGACATTTCATGGGGAGAGGGTGGCCCACAACCCCATTTTCCACTTTATTGTTCTTCTGAGTGAGAGCCCAGAGCCTGGACCTGAAGCCACTTTAAGGCGGCTGCCGCGGCATCCTGGCTGCCCATCATCAAGGCTAGCAGGAGGAATTCCTTCCCTAATCGCACCTGGAAGCTGTCAGATGAAGAGGCGCAGGGGAGAGGGTCTAATTGGCTGTCAAGGAAACCTGACCACGAGAGAAGGCTCCCAGACACAGCCTTGGGAGGAGGCACTGCCCTGGCTGCTGGGGCTGGAGCATGGGCCCATCAAAGGTCATCTCAGGTGAAATGCGCATCCTTCTCAAGGTGCTGAAGACCGACCTACTGAAAGAAATACACACGCGTCCCGAGACAGGCACGTCGCTCTCAGCTTTCGTGGCTGCACTGGTTGGTGGTCTGTCCTCTACAGGGGCCCCCCATTCCTCCCAGCCCTCTCCCTTCCCCAGCTGCGGCTGTCCTCTGAGTGCATCTTAGGCCAGTGGGCACCAGCACTAACACCTTTTTTACTTGTAACTTCAGAGCCACATCGATGCCTTGATTAATTCAAGGAGTACTCCCTGAGTCCCTGCCACGTGCCAGGCCCCGGTGTAGATTCTGGGGATGAGCAGTGAGCAAAACAGGAAAACGTTCCCAACCCTGTGAAACCGCATTCTCACACAGGAACACTTTCTCTGGTGAAAGGTGGAGCCCAGAAGGCGGATATAGAGTTTGGGGTGGTTGCCATGGGATTGGGGTGATGGGTGAGGTCTCCACTGCCTCTGATCTGAAAGAGAGAACTGAGCTTTAGGGGTCCTGGGTGTGGCCTGAAAATCAAGTCAGGGAAGACAGACAACCTGCAGGAAGTCTCCCCAACAGAAGCCTAGAAGGCAAAAGTGATCGTGCCTAGAGGTAAACTGAGTCAGTGCCTCCAAAGGAGCTCAGCGAGTAGAGGTGACAGTGGCGACACGTCCATGATAACTTACCTCTGCCCCGCGTTTGGCAAAGAGAGCCCAGGAGGACCCTTATCTGCGGGCCCCACCCAGAGGCTAACGTCACAACACAGGTAAGTTGTTACCTGTCTCCCTATGAGCCTTAGCCCCTGTCTTTCAAAGGGCTGAAGTGAGCCAGGTAGGTGGGTGGGGGTGATGCCCTTGGCAGAGTGGCCAGCTGAGTGGGACAGGGGATACAAGCAGGTGGTGTCCCCCACATTGAGCTGGCAAGACCAGGGTCCTGGACAGACCAGGGGAAGGCACCCCAGCCCAGTAACGGGACAGTATGTAGACTTCTCTGATTGCCAGCTGCTTCTGGGGAGTGTGAACATCGCAAGGTCACTGCACTTTGCAAGGTCAACATGGAGAATAGAGTCATCAACTTCTTTATCCCAGGTTCTAGAACCGAGGCAGGGAACAGGGAGGAGCTTGTCAAGATTCCCCTGGCTGCTTCATGACAGGGGCAGGGCTGCAACTCAGGGCTCTGACCTTGTCTCAGTGCCTTTCCTGCAACCCACTGCTCTGACAAGGGGTGTCTGGTGGCTGATTGCACCTGACCCCAATGCTTCTCAGAAAGGCTCCTTGCTTTGGAGCCCCCAACTCCAAGCCCCCTGCCAAAGAGGGAAGTTACAGAGAATAAGGGACCCTAGTCTTTGGCTTCCCAGCTCCATCTGAGATGGTGGCAAGTGACTGTCATCCCCATTTCAAAGATGGGGAAATTACTACCTTCTTCATAGGGTCGCTGCAAGGAAGAAATGAAGTCACAAATAAAATGGAAAATGCACTTAAAGCAACAGGATGGGACGTGACCGCTGTGATCGACTGACAAATGTGGCTAGATGCAGATACTTTGGGGTTGAAATGAGCTCAATTCTCCCAGGCCTGCCTTCCAGGACACACAGTCTGGCCACAGATAAGACGCTCATGGGACACATTCAGGGAGTAAATCCATGCCAAGCTAGGGGATGATGACAAGGAATTTCGGCAGAGGACCAACGGGGCAAACAGAACCTAAGACCTAACCTCAGAGTAAGGCTCACTGTCTGCTCTGCCTCATTCTATCCACCAAAACAAGTTGTCATCACGCCCAACTCAAGCCAGAAGGCAGGCGATAACCCCCGCCTTTTAATGGGACAAACTGCAAATCAGAGAAAGGGGGAAGGGTGCCCCTGCGGGGCTCACGTAGAGAGGGCTAGAAGGCTTTTTATTTGGAAGAAATGGTAGGCTCACCTGGGGAGCTCCCCAGAGCTTCAGGGGCCCAGTGTCTGCCCCCTAAACTGTCCTGGAGAGGGGCCCAGGAACCCACCCACCTCAAGGTCCGAAGGTGATGGAAGCAGGCAGTCCTCACGCCCCCCAAGCCCCCAGGTCTCTATCACTTGATCTCACAGCCCCAGACCTTTGCATCTGCAAGCTCTTCTCTTCACTGCCTGGCTACCTCCTTCATACCTTTCCGACCGGCGCCCTCCCTGCCTCAGCCACTGCCCCTGGGCACACCTGTAAACATTCATTGTGCAAGCAGAACAGACTGGGGGCCAGGCTGACTCTGGCTGGAATCCCTGCTCCTCTCCCGACTTACTGTTGGAGCAAGTAAGTTAATATCTCTGAGCTTTGGGATCTTCGGCTGTAAAATGAGTATAAAATAGTCTTTTGGAATTCTTGAGAAGATTACAGGAACTAATGCATACAGAGGGCCTCGTACAGGAAATGTTCAACAAATGGTAGCTAATATATTAAGAACATTAATAATCAGAGTAATAACAGTGACATCTGTTGGCGTGCATCTCCGCCTCTAGTCTGGAGATCCTCGGGGGACTGTATTCTGTCTCTATATATACCCAGCTTCCAGCATTGGGCTTGACAGTGGCATTTAGTGAATGAATGAATATATTAATGAAGGTAAGCAGTTGGGGAGGTCAGGGAAGGCTTGCTGGAAGAGGTAACTACTGAGCCAGGCCAGAGAAGACTTGGAGGATTTGGGTGGTGTATCAGTTAACTATGGCCTCGATTATGCTGCATAACAAACAACCCCCCCTTTTCAGTGATGTACAACAAAAAGCACTGATCAAACTTTTTGATCAAAGGGATGGCCTAATTGGGACAGCTCTGCTCCACATGCCTCTCATCCTCCTCCTGGGGCCAGCGGGCTAGCTCGGCCATGTTCCCCTTGAGGCTTTGGCAGAGGACCAAGGGGGCAAACAGAATCTAAGACCTAAATTCAGAGTAAGGCTCACTGTCCGTTCTGCCTCATTCTATCCACCAAAACAAGTTGTCATTATGCCCAACTCAAGCCAGGAGGCAGGCGATAACCTCCGCCTTTTAATGCGACAAACTACAAGGTCACATGGCAAAGGACACAGATATAGGGGATGCTGAAGAAGTGGGATTAAATCACAGTGTCCCACAGGTGGTCCCCAGGGAGGGGAGGGGGGGCTGCTCTGTGGTGTGGGAGGCCAGAGGAAGAAGCTGACCATGAAGTCCAGTCCAGGATGCTCATTATGGGATTGGAGGGTCCTGGAGGGATGGGTCACAGTGATCCCTCATGCTCTTGGGACCACTAGAGCTTCCTTCCTTCCTTCCTTCCTTCATTGGCCCAGGGAACAAGCTTCAGGGGGCATCGTGTGCGCCGGACGTGTGCTGAGCACCCTGGATACCACGTGAATAAAAGGACCCAAGGTTCTGACCCTCAGGATGAAGAGGCGGCTCTGCTGCTGCCTCCGGCTCCTCCACCAGCTTGCTCTGTGACCTTGGGAAAATCGGTCCCCTCTCGGGGCACCCCAGCCACCACTAATAATACCTCCCATTTGTAGGACACTTTTAACTTCATCCTATCATCCTCACATAACACTCTCTGTGAAGCATCGGAGACCACTTTTATTACATCCCTGATCTGACAAGCGAAACTCTAATGGATATAAAATGCACAGCTCCTTGGAAGTGCTCTCCGGAGAGGGCTCGGGGGGCAAACCCCTTATAACAAACCCTAGGATTCTCTCTACAACAAAGCCGGTCCCTGGATGGCGGCAACGGTTGTCGTTTCAAACAATGTTTGGGGCCACGCAATTCCTGTGTGACCCAAGGACTGGGACAGCTTCCTTTATCTTCCCTTTTATTTTAAAAAGCCACCGATCTGAACATTTCAAAGATTCCTGCAGAACTTTTCCAATTAAGTTAAAAAAAAAAAAAAAAAAAAAAAAAAGACTGCCTTCTCCTAACTGGCTTCACAAGCGAGAGAGGGAAAATGGGACAGAAGCCAGGCCAGGAGGACAGCCGGCTCAGCCCAGCTCCTCGTTTAAAAAGGGGAGGCTCAGCAGCTCCTCGTTTAAAAAGGGGGATGCTCCGCCAGCTCAGGAAGGCAGCCCGCAGGCGTTCCGAGGGGACCGAGGGGACGGAGGTGGAAAGCCGCTTCCTCCCCATCCCACCGGATCTGCCTCTAGGCGAGGACCAGAGCAGGCTTCTCTTGCTGAAGATCTCCTGTGATGGCCTCTCCTTCTGCCTCTCCTTCTGCGGCTCCTCTAAGGTGCGCGAACCATTCTGCAGGGTGGAAACAGAGGCTCAGGCCGACCGGAAGTCACAGCTAGGAAGTGGCGGGGCTGGGTCCAAACTCAGACTCTTCTGGACCCAAATACTCTTTTTTCTCCCCTTACCCACCTTTTTGCTATGGGGGATGGGTGTTAATATGGATGCGTGTTGGGTGCAGTGGGGTCCAGTGAATACAGAGGAAATGTGGAGCTGGGGCAAGAACGAGGGAGGGAGGAAGGAAGGAAGGAAGAGGAAGAAGGAAAAAAGGAAAGAAGGAAGGAAGGGAGGAAGGGAGGAAAGAGGGAGGGGGGGAGAAAGAGAAGAGGAGGAGGAATGAAGAGGGAGGGAGGCCGGGGAAAGGGAACGGGAGGAGCGGAGAGAGCAAAGGAAGACAGTACTTGCCGGGCTGCTCCCACGAGCCGACCATGTCACGCAGCGCGGCATAGATGACCTGGAAACCAAGCACCCCAGGACCCAGGATGACCGGCGCCTGGGGTGCTGCTGGTAAAGCCTTCCCAGCGAGATGGTGTGGAAGATAAATGTGGAAGAAGGGCTGGCAGGGACAAAGAGGGGGCTGGCAGCTCCTAAGCAACCCTTCGTGGGGCACCTGCTACTTTGATCCAGGCCTGCCGATGTCCCCTCCAGAGTGGCTCTGGGATCCGGCTCCCTGTATGTCTGAGCACCTCCGCCTGGACCGATCCAGGCCTTCCTCCCTGTCTCCTGCCTCCCCGCCTTGGCTCCTCCAGGCCTTTCCACACACAGCAGCCCTCAAGACCTTCCCTAAAGCAACTCTGATGAGGCCCCCCTCT
The DNA here is from genome assembly GCF_963455335.1 of Martes martes. Classification (NCBI taxonomy): domain Eukaryota; kingdom Metazoa; phylum Chordata; class Mammalia; order Carnivora; family Mustelidae; genus Martes; species Martes martes. The sequence continues at coordinate 178,475,312 of NC_137891.1, read as the reverse complement.
GGGGAGCCACCTGGGGTCTCCGAGGTCCCACTGGGGCTTGCCCTTCTCACCTCCTGCCCCACGCTCCGCCTCAACTCCAGCCACACCGGCCCGGGGAAGGTGCTCTTCCTGCCTGGAAATCTCAGGCGTCCCCTCTGCACCTGGTAAAGCTCTACTCGACTCACACTTCCTCCATTCATCTACCCAGCAAATATTTTTGGGATTTCTTGGCGCTTTTCTAGGGAACGCAGCCCCCTGTGGATGGGAACTGGAGGGTAGATCGATTCTCTATCACAGAGTGAGAACTGATTCCAAACTTGGAAGCTTCACATAGTCATTTATTTGTTGATGATCCTGTGGCTGAGCTGGAAGTCTCTCCTGCCTGTGTCGCCTGGGGTCACCCATGCAGTCACGGTCATTGGGCTGATGCCCTGGACGGGATGGCCCGGGATGTCTGGCAGTGGGTGCAGCTGGGCATGGGGGTCCCCCAGGCTCTTCGCTACGGCCTCTTGGTTAAGACCAGCCCCAGTCTGCTTGTATGGGAGTGGCTGTGTCCCCGGGGACCAGCCCTAATGGGCAGGTGCTAATTAAGCTGAGTGTCAAGGTGGACGAGGCCTCTGCCGGGTTGTGGACACAGGGGGCGAGAGTCATGGGGGGTGGCATTAAGTAGCAATCTACCTCAGTGGGTAAGCACACCAGCTCCCTTGGCCAGCGGTGGGCCAGTTCTAGGTGTGTTCTCTACAGGCTCTCAGAGAGTCCACAGAGGATCTGAGCCCAGTTGCCCTTAGCCCACCGCCTAAAGTGTCTTTTCTAGACTTTTCTCTCTTCCCTGGCTCACTCTCCCCACTGCGTCACTGAGCTTCCTGAAATCCCCCTCCGATAAACTACCTGCAACCAAGTCCTTGTCTCAAGGTCAACTGGGGACCATGGCGTTGCCAGGAGTTGGGATCCCACGTATGTGCTCAATTCTGCCATGCTGGTCCCTTGGAAGGACGAAGGGGGAGAGGACAGGATGAGGTAGAAACATGGTGCAGGGTCACAGGGGAGCCATTGAAAGCCATAGGCAGAGAGCAGGGCGCTCAGCAGACAACTATGGCCCCTCTGAGTCTTGGCCTGGCCCTGAGGGATGGACCAAGTTGGGTCAAAGAGGGAGACCTGCCCTGCCCAATAAGGACAGGACGACAAGACCCTGCAAAGGGAGCTCCAGTTGGAGGAGGCCTCCCACCCTGCCCACCAGCCTTCCCAGGTCCATCAGGGTCCCCTGAGCTGCGCTCACAATCTGCTAGCCTGAGACCAACACATCCTCCCCCTTCCCTGATTCCATTTTTACTGATTATGCAAATCTCCGGTCCTGGCCTAGGTGGAGCAGGCCGGAAGCCGGGCAGCTCGGCAGGATAAGACGGGCAAACCGCAGATCACGGCCGCCCACTCTGGTCAACACACGTTTAATTGCTTTTTCAGTGGGGAGAGAGGGAGGGGGCAGGCACAGAAATAAAACAAATTTCCAATCAGCTGTGTCAGGGCTGCAGAACAGAACGGATGGCGGGGATGGCGGGGAGCAGGAAGCAGGAGCAGTGGACTCTGACCTGGGGGGAGGAGGGAGGCAGGAGGTAGAGAAGGAGGTGCTAGAGACTCGGGGTACCAGCCGCCCCGGCCCCTGGAGGGGAGGCGGAGGCAAGGCAGGTCGCTCTGTACCACTGGGGTGGGGGGAGCCGGGTGTCCAAGCTCTCACCTGGATCTCTAACAACAACAACAAGAGTAACGGTATCTCGCATTTACTGACCGCTTCCTCTGTGCCGGGCGTGGGACTAAGTGCTCTACGCGAAAGAACTATTGAATGGGCACAGTGCCTGCCTCCTCCGAGGCCCATCTGGGTTGATGAGGTGTCCCAGAACAGGCAGGTCCCACGGCCAAGGAAGCTTGGGAAGCACTGCATAGATCTCTTCCAGAACCTGGTCAGGTGTCTGGCTCATGGGACAACCCTGGGATTATCTATCCAGTGAAAAGCCCTTCAGGAAACATTTCTATGAGTGCTGAAGTGCGGGCAGCCACAGGGAGGGTCCACCTTGCACAGGGGGCCTTGGACAGGACAATGGCGATGATCATAATATTCACAGGTGCCACTGACTGAGGACTTACCGGGACAGGCGCTGGGCTCCGTGCTAAGTGCTCTGTGGGAGTCTCCTCACAGAGTCTTCATATTATCAGTATTCCCATTTTACAGATGGGGAAACTGAAGCATGGATTGCCAGAAACTTGCTTGTGATCTCTCAATTACTGGGTGGCGGAGCCAGGATTCAAACCCCAGTCTGCCAAATCCTGGGGTCCAAAGGCTTCCTGCTGCCCTGTAGCTCTGGTCTGCAGTGCGGGCCTGGCTTGACTTGCGGAACGGGGGACAGAGGAGACTTTCTTTCTTGTTCAGGAAAAATCCTCGGGGTTCCAGCTCCTCTGAGCGCTTTCTGCACTTCACGGGGACCATGTCAGAAATAACAGAATTGAGTCAATCCAATTTGGCAAACACTCGCAGTCCCAGGCTGGGCACGAGGGGCTGCCGAGGGTGGGAGAGACTAGTCGGTCCCTGGCTGCCAGGACCCCATGACGCCTGGAGACTCTGACCACAAAATTCCCGGACAGAAGGGACCTGGGGAACCACTCAGACCCGTAAACTCAGATTTTAAAAAAACCCAGGGGCGCCTGGGTGGCTCAGTCGGTTGAGAATTTGACTCTTGATTTCAGCTCAGGTCTCAAGGTCCTGAGATCGAGCCCCGTGTCGGGCTCCACACTCAGCAGGGGAGTCGTCTTAAGATTTTCTCTCTCCCTCTCTCTCTGCCCCTCCCCCCAAAATTAATAAATAAATCTTAAAAAAATAATTTAAAAATAAACAGAGGCCAAACAGTGAGATACCACTGCGTACCCAGCAGAACGGCCAAAATCCAGAGCCCCAGATGCTGGCGAGTCCGGGGAGCATCAGAAAGTTTCGCCCGTCACTCGTGATAAGGAGCAAGGGCACAGAGGCCCTGGAAGGCAGTTTGGCGGTTTCTCACGAAACTAAGCATAGTCTTAACTGCTGGATCCAGCAATCACACCCCTTGGCATTTACCCAAAGGAGCTAAAAACGTGCGTCCACACACAAACCTGCACGTGGGCATTTATAGCAGCTTTCCTCGTAGTCACCAGAATTTGAAGCAACCAAGGCGCCCTCCGGCAGGTAAATGGATGAACAAGCCTGGGTCCATCCAGAGGCGGGAGTATTACTCAGCACTCAGAAGGCATGAGCTCTCAAGGCACGAAAAGTCACAGAGGAAACTGAAATGCACAGGACTGTGTGCAAGAAGCCCGTTGGAAGAGTTGTAGGCCTCTGACTCTGCAACATTCTAGAAAAGGCAGACTGTGGAGACCATGCAAAGACCAGTGGTTGCCAGGGGCTGGGGAGGGAGGGTGAACAGGCAGGGTACCGGACTGTTAGGGCGGTGAAACCGTTCTGTAGGATACTGGAACTGTAGGTACGTGTCATTCCACATTTCTAGAAACTCACAGAATGGGCACAAAGTGACCTGCTCTTGGAAATGTGGATGTCGGGTGATGATGCTATGTCCGTGTGGGGTCATCGATCATGACAAACGTGCCTCTCCTGTAGGGGAGCTGTGCATGCGTCCAGGCAGGGAGAATATAGGGGTTCTGTGTACCTTCTTGATTTTGCTGTGAACCTAAAACTGCTCTAAAAAATGCCAAAGTCAAGGAAGGAAGGAAAGAAAGAAGGAAGGAGGGAGGAACGGAGAGAGGGAGAAGGGAAGGAAAGAGAAAAGCAGACACCAATGCCAAATCCCCAAATTTAGAACAGACAGAAGCAGAGCCATCTGCTTGAACTGGGGGTGGGAGCCCAGGAGCCCCCCCTGGTTGAGCCCTCCCTCACCCCACCCGAATGCTCCAGGTAGGAGCTGCAGAAATAGGTACAAAGAGAATGCTAGGAAGTCACAGGTCACCTGAGAAAGAAACAGATTTTGAAGGAGAAAGTTCTTTCCTAGAGGAGCTGCTGGGTGAGGTGGCGCAGGACCCAGAAAGCTGCCCTTGGGGGCGGGGGGCAGGGAGATGGTGGTAAATCTATCAGGTTGGAGCTCTACTCCCCAGCGGTGTGATCTTGAGAAAGTGGCTCTCCCTCTCTGAGCCCGGGTCTTCATCCACAAAGAAGGGGTAATGCTAGGAGTAGAGTAGGGTTCTTCGCTAGAAGAAGGTGGGTGTGGATGTGTTGTGTGAACGGTATGGGGCTTTATACATCACGCTGGGTCACGGGAGGTGCCACCTGAATTTCCACGCACACAGCAGGAGAGGTCATTGTAGCTGGTACCCTGGCAAAGACAGGTGCACAGAGAATGCTGGCCACACACGTGTTATTAACTCTCACTCAAAACTGGGACTGTATCATTGTGGACTGGGGGTTGGCAGGCAGAGCAGACAAGCTCCTCACCGGAAAGTTGGAGAATCCCAGCCATGAGGCACTCCCCCAAAGGCCAAGCCTTCTCAAGGTCAAGGGCAATCGGAAGTGATGTTGCCTACCGTTTGCAAAGCCCCTACAGGATGCCAGGTGCTTTGCCTCGGTGATGTGGAAGGACACACCCCTCAGGTTCTAGATAGGAATGGGGATGCCCAGAACAGTTGAGTGACCTGCCCACGGCCGGCCACGCTTTATCCGCCCAGGCAGGTTAGGCTTCCAAACCAGGTCTCTTGGCAGCCACATCTCAGCCATGGTCTCTCTTCTTGGCGGTGTAAAGGGAATGCTGCGGGAATTTGGGGTGACAGCAAATGGGCTCAATCCCAGAGGCCTTTCTGGAAGGGGTGGGGTCAGGACCCACCCAGGCTCAGGGAGAGCACCCACTACCTGCCTCCCCTGCCTGCTGCACTGACCCACTAGGCCCACTGGCGCTGAAGATCTTGCTTCCTGAACACCCCTCATTTGATCTTTGTCTTTGCGCTTAAGGATTTAAGATGCACCAACCCCCAGTGCTCCGGGGGTTCATCTAAACATGATTAAACAACCATTAGGCCTCCGCGGTAGGGAAATGGAGATTTACAGACTTCCAAACCTCCATTTAAATGCAAATGCAGCGTCCTCCCCCGGAACCAAAGATCTGAACGCATTAAAGTCACCATGGCCCATAGCTCTGGCTAGGCTGGGCCACCTGGGGGGGAAGCATTTAATCCCCCCGCTACCCCCCCCAGCCCTAGGGGCACCCAGACCAGGGCAGGCTAGGGGACAGGACCCACGGTGACCAGGGTGACAGATGGCAAGCCCCCACCCTGCCTTCCTTCCTCCTCATGACCCCTTCTGGCCTCGGTGAGTGCACCTATGTTAACCTCTGGCCCAAGGACGCAGCATGACCTTGTCAAGGTCACACATAGTGGGGGAATCCTGGAGCCAGGACTCAGTCCCCAGCCTGAGGAAGGCCAGACTCCTGGTAGAGTGGCACCACCTGAGTCCTCTGAACACAGCACCTGGGAATAGTCCTCGAGCTGAAAGCAAGTGAGAATCTACCACACAAGGCAACCCTCATAGCAATAGGGTCCGTTTTCCTGGGCACCTACTATGTGCCAGGCAGAAAGTAAAGCATTTCATCCTTCCGAAGCCCCATGAAGTAGGTCTAAAGATCCTCATTTTAGGGGAGAACCTGAGAGTCAAGGGGGTGAAGAGCCTGCGAGGTTGTTCATGGAGGAGTTGCCAGTGTGGGATGCTGAACTCAAGTTTACCTGACCCGAGGTCCACACTCTTAAGTGCTTCTCCAGGCTCTGCCACTCAGCCCCTGTGTCACCTTCAGCAAGTGACTTGACCTCTCTGGGCTTCTGCTTCTGCATCTCAACAGGGCATAATAATCATACCCACCGCTTAGGGTCTTGGATCCCAGGATTAATGGAGTTAACCTAAGTCAAAGAACTGGGAATGGTGTCCAGTGCAGAGAAAGAACTTAATAAGTATTAGCGGCAGATACTAGTAGTTCCTCCACACTCAGAAAGTGCCAGGTGCCCTGAGATATGCAGACTACACAATGGGTGGGGGGGGCGGAGGGTCTCAAGGGGACCCAGATTTGCCCCCCTGGTGATAAAATCTGGGACAGCTTCTTGAAAGAGGCAGCCCTAGGAACAAGCCGTTGAGGGGAGGGCAGCGAGGGAGTCAGGGGTGGAAACAGCTGGAGAGTGTGAGACAGAGGCAGGGAGCAGGCAATTGGCCATTTCAGGCCAGCTCTGGATGGCACCCACGGGAGAAGGGAGCAGGAGGGTGCAAAGGTCGGCTGCGCAGGCTGTGAAGGGCTTGAGTGCCAAACTAGGAACACGGGGACAGTATTTTGCAGGTGGCAGAAGCTCTGATGGGTTTGGCAGGATTTGGCCCCAGACATGAAGCGCAGGAGAAGGGGAGGGCGTGAGGGACCGCTGTCGAGGGAGGGGTAGTTCTCTGAGCACCTGCTGCCTGCCAGGCGCCATGCTGAGCTGGGGTCATATCCTTCCTCCAAGCCACCGTCTTGGGTTTTATGACTATTACTCATGTTTCAGGTGAGTCAGCTGTGGCTCAGAGGCATTAGGGACCACAACAAAGGTCACCAGGCCAGGAGAGGCCCAGCGGCCAGCACGGGGAGGATGTGCCCATCCCACTCCCAGCACTGCTCTCTGACACTGACATTACCAGTCCGGGTGCCTGGGAACAAAGGAAATAGTAGGGGGACCAATTCATTCTGGTTTGCTCTAGACTTTCCTAGTTTTAAAACGAAGTCCTGTGTCCCTGCAAACTCTCTCATCTAGAGCAAACCAGAACATCTAGTCACCCTAGCGATGATCCAAAAATGGGAGAGCAGGTAGGGAGCTGGGAGAGGGATGGGCCAAGTTTTTGACGTGTTGAGTTGGGTCAGGTCAGAGGCCCAGATTTGGGGGTCATTTGTAGAGAACAGAGGAGCCCTTGGGATCTGCTCAGCTGCTGAACCACGCCAAGAGAGGAATCCATCCCAAGGAAGGGGTCTTTCCCAGCAGAGAGACGGCACAGGCAGAGCGCGCCTGCTAAGTGGGGGTCCGGGAAGACCCTTCTCTTTCTGGATAACATCTTGGCCACTGGCTATGGGCTTTTGCTCAGGACTTAGATGCAAGCCATCATGCTCTCATGGCGGATTTTCAGGCAGCAAGCCTCCCCCTTGTTTCTGGAATCTGTCCAATCGGCCAGTGCCCACAGTCCTAGTCAATAGCGCCGAAGAGGAGAAAGGGCGAGTGATTTTTGTTTCTGTTTCTGTCTCCAGCCACTGTTTGCTTCTGACCTTGGGCCTCAGAGATGGACCACAAGAGTGACAGAAGCCAGGGCCAGCCGTGCACGCTGGGCGGTCTGTCCCCCAGGAGAGGCCTGAGCATCCAATATATCCAATATAGACACAGTCCTGGGGGAGGGATGGGGGTGGCCTAAGGTCTGGGGGGACAGAGCACAGGTCCAGGAGACCCCAAACTATAGGCCTAGTTCTAGACCTATAGGTCTAGTTCTCTGACTGCCCCTGATTTGCTCTGGGACCTTAACCAAGTTGCTTCTCTTTGAGCCTCAGTTAACTTATCTATCAAATGGGGCTCGTAGCGTCTCATGGAACTTTGGTTAGGCAGCCCAAGGATAAAGCCTGGATGTGCAGTAGCATCACAGACAAGAAGGAAGGAGGGGATGGTGAGGGGCAGGGATCAGTGAGAGGAGTAGGGATGAGGTAGGCCTAGGAGGGGACTCTCTGGGCAGAAAGGTCTGGATGGAGGCAGGGAGAGCAGGGGTGAAAAGGGGAGCCAGATGGGGGGCCTATCAATCAGCTCTATGCCCCCGTCCCTCCCCCAACCCCTCCCCCGCCTGGCCCTCCCAGCACCTTTGCCTAATTACCAAGGACACAGATGAAGAGGACCCGGCCCCTTGGCTTTTTGTTTGAAGCCCTCCTGGTGAATTATGCAGGAGGCTGAGGGAGAAGCGGGAGCTGGGATCGCTTCATTATTGATGAGAGATGACGGGTCCTCTGCTGACAGCCTGCCTGAGAGATATGATTAGCTTGTAAAAAATTAATCACCGTTCTCAGGGAGGACACAGATTAAAACCCCAAGGAGTGGGTGTTATCGATGTTCCCTAATTTCAGGGGACTTTGAAAAGGTTTTAGCTCAACTTGGAGGAGACAATTAAATTCAATTAGAATCACAAGTGCTGAAATGTCCCTCCCTCCTGGGGGGCAGCGGCAGGGGTGGGGGTGGGGGAGCTGGGCTGCAGGTGCACCATTGGGGGGGCAGGCTGTAGGTGGGCTTGGGATGGGGAGCTGCAGGTAGGCGTGGGGGCGGGGAGGAAGGAGTTGCCGATGGGCTTGGGGGGAGGGCGGGCTGGAAGGAAGTCCTGGGTGGGGGTTCGGAGGACAGTAGGGGATAAGAGGGGGAAGAGGGGGGGAAGGCGGGGCTGCAGGGGGAGGCAGGAGATAAGAGGGGGAGGGGAGAGGGGAGGCTGCCGGGGAACATGAGTTGGGGTTGACTAGGGAGCCCGCTGGCCTGACTCTCCACCCCCTAAGAGGCTCCTTCCGCCCTGTTCTCTCTCCAGGTGATCTCATGCTCACCCATGGCTTCAATTACCACCCAGACTCCGATGACTCACACATTTATGGCTCATATTCGGCAGCCTTCTCAACACCTTCTCGGGGATATCCCAAAGGCACCTCCAAATCAACATGGCCTCCCAGCCGTCCCCCTGCCCTCCGTCCGCTCAGACCTGGTCCTCCCCGGATTCTGTTCATGAAGGACAGCAACCTCACCCAGAGCCGTCACCATGAGCTGTTGACTTAACTTCTGAGCATTTGGAAATCAGTCACTTTCCTCCATTACCCACAACCATCCCCCCCCCGACCCTCCACCCCCCCCACAAGCCCCTAGACCTTCCTGCCTCACCTGGATGATGTAAGTAGCCTCCTATAGGTAGCAGACACTTCTGGCCCCCTCCCTCCCACCCTCTGATCTCAGCAGGTAGAGCGGAGGGAGCTTGCAGGGTGTGAGACGCCGCACTCTGATACCCTGTGCGCCAAAATCGACTTGCCGGTGGGTCATGGGCGACACTCACGTTGGGGTGTCTGTGTTCACGCACAGAATGGAAGTCTAGGAATGTCAGCACCCCTACAGGGTAGATGGGCAATTCTGGGAGGCCTGGGGTTCCCTTCTCAAGAGGATGGATCCCTGTTACCTACAGCAACGTCCTAACAATGGCCGTCCTGTTCTCCCTGGTTAGTCACTCCTGTTCCCAGGGTTCATGCCCAGATAAACTCCCTGCCCTCAAGTCCTTTTCTCGGCTCTGCTTTTGAGCGATCCCAAGCTCCCACTCTGGACCCCTCCGCTCTGTTCTCCTCACTCTATTCATGATCTTCACAAACACACGTCTAGTCGTCTTCCTACTTAAAGCCTCCAAGATTTCCCGGGACCCTCAAGATAAAAGCCAAACCCCCAAAGTGGCCTCCAAGAGCCCAAAACCTCTGACTCCTACAGCCCTATCTTTTGTGATGGACCCAACCTCCAGATGCTGGTGTTCCCATGACCATCCTGCCACAGAGACTTTGCCCATGCTTGCCTGCTGCCTGGAGTCCTTTCCCAGCTTCCTTTACTCTGTAAAGGAGTTCATGTCCGTCCTTCAGATCCTGCCTGGTGGCTGTGTCTGCTCGAACTTTCCCCCCACCCCTTTCTCTTATAAGTTCTCCCAGCACCAGACCCCTCTCTTCTTATTGTCATTCAGAGCTGCAGTTTCACAAAGTTCACATTTCTTTGACGGATTGTTTGATTAGCGTCTGCCTCCCCCATTAGGTGTGGGCATCATGAAGACAGACTGTGTCTGATAACCCCGGGGCTGGCACAGGGACATTCTAGGAAGGAAGGAGGGAAGGCAGGGAGGGAGGCAGTCTACCTTGAGCTGATGACAGATCTTCCTCTACTCCAAATTCTTTGCTGCTTCCCTTGCGCCACCGGAGAGAAATCAAAGCTCTGTAGCAAAGCTTTTAAGTCCCCCCACTGAACCCCAGCTTCTCCCCAACATTATTCCCTCTATGCCCCCCATCCGTCCCTGGGCTCCAGCCAATCTGAAATGCTTGCCCTTCTCCATTTGGTCCTCTTTGGTGGACAAGCCCTAGAATGTAGGTTCTGGGGGCTAGCGCAGCTAAGCACACAGCATAAAAGCTTGTTGCCTGAACAAAAAAACCTCCCACATGGGCCCCTCTGACTATCGCGTTCCAGAGCAATGGTCATCTTTGGGGCAGATGCTCCATGGGGCTGTGTGGGTATGCCCTAAGATGCTTTCCTTTTTACAGATGAGGCATGTAGGGGCTCAGAGATGTAACGTCATTTGCCCAAGGTCACATAGCTTGAAAGTGGCAACATATGGATAGAAACCCCGGCTTTCACGCTGGCCCAGTGTCCCTGCCCCTCATCATCTCCAGCATCCAGATTCTCCCCATTCCCGGAGGGCCAGTTCAAATGTCACCTCTTCCCGGGAGCCTTCCATGATCACTACCTCCCCGGTCATAACCAGTGCCTCCTGTTCTAAAAGGCCCAGAGCCTTTGTTTATTGGTTTGGGTTTGGTTTTATTTTCAGAGCTTTACTGAGGTATAATTTACATGCCATAAAATTCACCTGTTCTAAGTGAATGATTCAAAGATCAAGCCTTTTGTTTTTATACCCCGAGCTGACACGTATTGATTTCTAGCTGTGGCCATGATTCACTTACAACGCTCAGGTCCCTGCCGAGGGTGGGACCAGGCTATCCTTGTCTCTGGGCCCCCCTAGCTGGGCCCACAGGTGCTGAGCAAGCGGAGAGAGTCCACATCCACATCCTCTCCCTGGGCACAGGAGGGCTTGAAAGAGAACAGTGGCTGGCATTTCCTGGCAGGTGCTGGATGCCAGACCCCGTGCTAAGTGTCCTCTGTGCATGGTCTAGACGACACACGGGGTCCCCACGTGGTGGGGTGCATTAGCTCATCCTCCAGATAAGGACATTAAAACACAGAAGGAATGAGTAACTCGTCCCAGTCCCATGGTTAACAAGCAGCAGAGCTGGGACTCAAAGCCAGGGAGTCTGGCTTCTGAGCTGTGCTTTAACCCAGCGTGCAGTGATGTTAGGTTGACCTGCTGTCTGGTTCGCCTGGGCCACGTGACATTCAATTAAACCAGGGAAGTTTCAGGCTGAGGGGCATGAGCTTGTCCATATCGCTATAATGTCCGCGTTTACATGGGAGCTTACTGGAACGAGGGTGCTGGGTACCGTGAGGGCTCCTCTGAGGTTCTAAGGAGTTCTTTGGGGGACTGTGTTCCCTCTGCTCCCTGACCCCCGCTCTGAGAGTCCAGAGCTTTCTAGGTTCTCCTTCCCTCTTCATCAGGCTCTTGGGAGATCACTCAGGCCTCTCCGGGACCCCACCTGCCAGGTTAATGAGGATCACTAGGGGGGTGGTATGTAGTGATCCTGGGAAAGAGCCAGGAGTGCCGGCCTAGGAGCCGGGGCTAACCCTGCCATCCGGGGTTCCTTGGGGTGACGTCCACTGGGACCGTGGCGGCAGGAGGAGCCTCCTGGGGAGCAGGATGTGATGCTTCTGCTCATTGTCAGCTTGCTCAGAGGCCCCTCACCTTGCTCAGCGGGGCTTGCCGGTTTGCTAAGCAAGCCTGCATCCTTTGTCCAATGGGCCCACAGCCGCCCACGGAGCTGGGAGGCCAGGAAGGACTATCGCCCCCTGACCACCACCAAAACCGAGGCTCAGAGAGGGGCACACAGCCTAAAGAGGTGGCAGAGCTGGGGTTCACGCCGAGGCCGTCCCACTCTGTGACCTGCACTGCTCTGCCCTGTGTGAAGGAGGGCAAGGAGGAGGGGGGGTGCTGGGGAGGAGCCAGTCTTGCTGGAGATTTAAGATGATTGACCCACTTTGAGGGCAGCCACCGGGGCTCCGATGGACGTGAGGTCCCAAGGGAAGAGGGGACCTACCCCGGCCGTGTAGCTAGCCGGCAGCCAACATTCAAGTTTCCAAATGAACCGAAGCTAGATTTATAGGAAGAGGCCCCTTTCCTCCCGTGGGCTCCTGTCCTCCAGGTTTCTGGCGCTTCTCCAGACCCTTCGTGTCTGTTGTCTAGATCCTAGAGCTCAGATTCCTGGTCCTTTGTCCCCCATGTCTCCACCCCCCAGAAAGTTCCCTTCCTTCCCAGAACCTGCCCAGTGCCTCCTGAAGACAGCAGCGGGTCCAGCTAACATGTATAGAACATTGACCTTGTGCCTGACACTTTTGTATGTTTTTACAGTTTTTACAACAACCCCATGGTGGGTTTTATGCACAAGCCCAGGCACACAGATGAGGCGGAGGTTAGGGGGGATAACTTGCCGACTCCCTCCCTGACCGGCTTCTTTCCCCACCCTTGGCCTCAACCCCTCACCTCCTAGGACAAGAGGAGGATAACTTGTTGGTATAAGTTGGGAACCAGGAAATCTGCATTTTTAGCAAAACCCCCCACGCTGAAATCAATGTTCTTTCCCTTTCACAGCTGGGGAAACCAAGGTTTAGAGAGACTAAGAACCTGTCCAGGCTCCTGCACACCTGAGTGAGAGGGACACACGATAGAGCCACCGGCCACTGTCCAGGAGCTGGGTGCTCCAGCTGGGAGGCACCACCGCCCAGACCCCAGCAACAGGGCTCAGCCAGGGTCCCAGCAACCCATCCCTGGGCCAGAGAGGCCCAAGACAAGTGACGGAAGTCCCTCCTCCAAGAAGAGCCCACCGGGAGAAAAGTTGACTTGCTAGAATTGGAGCAGCCCCATCCACCTGCTTGAGGAGTCGCTCATAATGGCTGGGTTTTAATGAGGCGATATTGGGAGCAACGATGCTGCAGATCTGAGGCAGCTCCTGGAATGAGAGCATTCGCCGGGAGTGGTTCCCAGAGCATCTTTGCCTCGGGGCAGACGAGGGTGAGAGACACCGCGGGTGCATCGTGGGGAGCAACCAGAGGGAAACACCAGACCTTCGGGCTGAAGGAAGCTGCACAGAGTCCCTCACCCTACCCTTGACCTTGAGCTCATTTCCTCCTCTCTGTAAACTCGGGGTATCTAACGAGGGCAGCCCTGACGATCATCGTGACGGGGCTGGCATTTCCTGAGCGCTTATTAGACACCAGGCACTGCTCTGAGCGTGTTCCATCTAATTAATTTAATCCCCACAACAACTCTGTGAGGTAAGTACTTACGGCTGTTATTAAACTTGACTGCAAAGTTCTTGACATCAAGAGACCTGGTCTGTGTTTCCTGCCCCTGCCCCGAGTCTGGCGGGGTGGGGGGTGGTGGCTTGTAACTACTTCGACCAAGAGAAAGGGTGGCCATGTGACTTCCAAAGCTCTATCAGCCAAAGACAAACAGCTTCTCCTTTGCGGGTGGGAACACGGGCTCCTGGAGCTCGGGGTCTCCTCGTAGGAAGTATAGTCACCCCAAGGCTGCCCATGCTGCCAGGAATCTCAGGCCACATGGAGAAGCCGAATGGGGGTGCCCCCAACCAGAGCAGTCAGCCTCCAGCCATTCATGGTTTCCCAGCCATGATCCCAAAGGCAAGCCGTCCCCTCTCCGCCCTACCCAAATTCCTGACCCAAAGAACCCATAAGCACGGTGGGTGTCAGTGCCACAGGGTCGTGGGGTGACGGCTACACAGCAGACAGCAGTAGACGATCAGAACCGTAGTATTGTCGCCTCCATTCCTCGTTGAGAAACTGAGGCATCACCGGGACTAAGCCCGAGGCGATTTGGTCCCAGGGGCCACGTGCTTAAAAACCCTCAAGAAATAGGAGTGGTTGTAATTCCTGTGGCCCTGGGTTCAGTCTTGTTACCTCCGCAGCCTAATCTCCGAGCCCCGCTGAATCGCCAAAACTCACGTTAGCAGGCAGCGATAATGAAAAGTAATTGTATGATTTCCTGGAGTCTCTCAAGGTAGATTCAAGGTTGCCCCCAAATTCTGTCCCCAAGCTTCTGAGCCTCCCTCCTCCTATCCCTCCCGCTCGCTCATCGCCCACTCTAGCTGTGGCCCCTTTCCCCTCAAATCTATCCTCCATGAAAGCCCCCCAGCCCCTCCTCGCCTTACTTCCCCCCAAGAAAGAATTCTTCTTCCTTCCAGAGGGTCCCAGGGGCGCTGGCTGACCGTGTGGGGCTCTCAGCCATGAGCGGGGAAGTGCACAACCTGGTAATTCTCCCACCTCCCACCTGGGGCATTTTTGTTCTGATTTATATCAAGAGATTCCCAGAACCACCTGGCGGGCTGAAGAAGTCCCAAAGTTCCAGGAAGGCGGTGGCTTTCGGGCGCCGCCATCTCCACCTGGGTGCTCTCATAGGCTGGTCGAAGTCCATAGTCCAACCCTGAAGTCCCTCCCGCCTCCTACCTGCCTGCTCGCCCAGGTCCCAGCCCAGCCCAAGCCATGCTGCTCTGCCCTGGCCGCTCGGCCAGCAGCAGAGGCCTTCCGGGGGCCCCTCTCTCCTCACCGTCATGTCCAAGCCACAGCTCCACGGGTTCTCCCGCCTACTCATCTCCCACATCCGCCCCCCCCCCCACTGTCCTGTGCCCTCCACCCTCTGCCCCAGCCGCAGCTCTCCTTCCCCCATGCCCAAGCCGCGACCCTGGGCATCTTCCTTCTCTCCTTCCACACCCAGTGCCGATTGGTTCTTCGTCCCTAGAGTCCACTCGTTCCAGCCTCTTCTCTCCGTTCCCTCTGTCCCTGCTGTCCAGGCCCTTGCCCTCGCTGGCTGGCCTCCCGGACTCCAGTCTCTTCTCTCTCCAGCACACCTGGGACCGGGCAGACAGAGGATCTTCCTTCAGGCCGTGGGGCAGGGGTCCTGTCTGCTCACCGTCACCTTCCAGGCACCTGTCAGTGCTGGAGCTGTGACGGCACCCTGGGCTGGTCCCCGTTCTGAGCCCACCGTCCCAGCAGCGCCGTCCCAGCCAGGCGCCGTCCCCATCCCAGGAGCGGCCACATCCACAAGTCTAGCCTAAGGATGCTCAACGGTATCGGCCCCAGCATCATCCTGACTCTTGGGTCCTGGACGTTGGAGTCTTCACCCGGAGCCCCCCGAGGCTGCCTGGCAGAGGCCTTCCATCTTCGGCAAGACGGTGGGCACCCCACCCCCACGGCCCCAACTGTACCTCCTCCTGAGTCTCACCTCCCCAGCAACCCAGCCCGGCTACAGCCCACTGCACCGAACCAGAGCCAAACATCTGGGACTGGCGGCTTCCACACCTCCCAGCACAGACTCCACGGAGGACCGCCACTTGCTTAGCAGCAATCCCCTCTGTTGGCGGAGAACCCTTGTTTACAGGGCGCTCGTTCTTTCTTTCTTTCTTTCTTTCTTTCTTTCTTTCTTTCTTTCCTTCTTTCTTCCCTTCTTCCTTTCTCTTTCTTCCTTTCCCTTTCTCTCTCTCTTTCTCTCTTGCTTTTTATTTCTTTCTCTTTCCTTCCTTCCTTCCTCTCTCCCTCCCTCCTTCTTCCTTCCTTCCCTACTCCAGAACGTTCACTGAGGCTCTTCTATGCCAGGGGCTGGGCTGTGCGTTCTCTCCTCTGTCTCTCCTACCTCCTCACTGTTTCCTGGCCAGCTCAGCGTTCCGATCTCATTTACCAATGAGAATCCAAGGACCTGGAATGTTCTACATTAACCAAGGACATGAGGACCAGGAAGAGGCAACTGAGTGGCCCGTACTTTCCGACTGTGCTCTCAGGGGGCTGAGAGCCGTTCCCGCCGGGGTTCCTGCTGGTGGGAAAGGCAAGAGTATCATCCACAGAGCCTTTCTCGCGTCCGCTGCTCTGCTCTCAGCTTCCTCTTTAGTCACCGGCTCTGGGTGACTGAGGGAGAGAAGCCACTGGAATGACAGCTTCAGCCACAGTAATTGTCAAGTGTCGGCATGATAACAATAAAATTAGTGACCATGGACCGAATGCTTGTTCTGCGCCCGGCTGGATGTGCTACCGCATTGGAGTCTTGTTTGTCCCCGTCCTGTGGCGTCCCCGTGGGTATTCAATTCAGCAAGAGCCAACCGCCCCACTGATAACGACACCCGCTAACATAGGTGTGTGTCCCTGTGGCCTTTATATCCCACATATGCATGAACTGCCTTGTGCTTGTTAACTTATGTGATCATTACAACCACCTGTTAGACTGATGCTGTTGTTATCCCCATCCTACAGATGAGGAAACAGAGGCACAGAGAGGTTTAGCAACTCGCTCAAGGTCAGCAAGCTAATGAGTGACTGCCTCTCTCCCCACACACTCGACGCGCCTTGTTTGACAGGTGTTTCTAGAGTGCAAACATTTCTCCTTTCCTTCTCAAACTGTCCAGGAGAGCAAGCGCTTCCCAGCTCAGAAATGTGCATCAACAATGTTTTACTACTTCCTCCAGTTTTCTTCTTTTCTGGATGATTTGATATCCTGGGGGCCTTGCTGGCAGTGGAGAGGTGGGACCTCCCAGATCCAGCTGATGCCTACACAGAGCAAAAACTCCCCTTCTTCAAGTGCGTCTTTCATATGTACACCCACCAACCCAGAGCCAGACCCCCAGCTGCCTGCCCCCTGGGGCTCTCACGTGTCACCCTCTGCCCCAGTCACCCTGGGCCAGGTACCAGGCAAGCAAGGGCATTCCTTATGCCCCAGAATCTGCTGAAATTATTCCCACTAGCCAATCCTAAACCTGCTTAGCCTGCCTGGCCTGCCTCACCCATTCCTTCCTGACCACGATAAAGCCTCTGGCCCATGGTTTCCCCTTGCCGGTCTGTCCCCCAACTGACCCTGGTGCTTTCTCTTGTGGTCTTGCAAGCTGCGCTCTTTCCTCTGGGGAACTATGACCGTGTTGTCCAGCGGCAGACACCCCCTGACCTGTTGGCCTCACCACCCCTGAATAGCAATAAATCCTACATCTAAAATAAAGTGCTCCAGCTTGCCTTCGGGAAGGGCTGGCCCACTCAGAGGGGCACCTACAACATCCTGCATCTCTCACTGGGGGTCCCCTCCCTGACCACCCCCAGAGCCCCTTCCTGCCTGGCAGAAACTTACCTTCTTACCTCTGCCTCAAGGAGAGACGTCTCAGGCCATAGTTGCTAAGAGTAAGACCCAGCCATGCCACCCCCAGGCTGTGCAAACCCAGGCCAGTCAGCAAGCAGCTCTCTGCCTCAGTTTCCCCAACCATAAAAATAGGAAAATAATTCCATCTTTGCATTTTTCTTCATTGAAGCCTGGGTTCCCCACTGGTTAGAAACTGTTACAAGGACCCTACGAGATAGGCATCGGCACCCGCATTCTGCAGATGAAAAAGCCAAAGTTCTGAGAGGCGTGTGTCTTCCCCCGGGTCAGGTAATGATAAACCAGTAGAGCTATTGTGCCTCCCCACTCCCAGCGGCAGCACGGGGACTAGGTTGGAGCGTGTAAGGCATCCAGGATGCAAACCTCAGGGAGATAATCACCCCAGGTTCGGGCCCCCGAGAGTGGGCACCTTGCTGACACTTCAGAGCCTGGATGCCTTCCTCCCCTCACCCTACTCCCTTCCCAGCCCATCACACACACACCCAGGCTGCCCTCCTCTCCCAACCCTGCCCCCTCATCTTGGTCTGGACTCCTCATCTTAACCTATAGGGAAGGAAACAATGTCCTGGTGACAACCTCTTAATATACATGGAAAGCTAAGGTTTAGGGTTTTTTTAAAGATTGTATTTTATTTATTTTAAAGAGAGAGAACATGCACATGCACGTGTGTGAGCAGGGGGAGGGCCAGAGAGAGAGAGCATCTCAAGCAGACTCTGCACAGGGCACAGAGCCTAAAGTGGGGCTCGATCTCACAACCCCGAGATCACAACCTGAGCCAAAATCAAGAGTTGGACACTTAACTGAATGAGCCACCCAGGCACCCCAAAGACTTTGTTGTGTGTGTGCATGTGTGTGTGTGTGTGTGTGTGTGTGTCTGTGTGTGTGCATGCACGCGTGTACACGTGCACGTACAAGCCTGGGAGGGGCAGTCAGGGCTTTGCAGAACTGGTTGGACTCCCCTGCAGAGTGGTCAGCCCAGAACTCCACCCACCACCAAGGGTCAGCAGGTGTGGCCTCCAGGGGAGTTTGTTCCATGTTACCCCGATTTTGAGGCTGGGGAGAGCCTCTAGTGGTTTCAGCCACCCCTTGGCCCTGGCTTATGTATGTAACCCTGATAAAATCGCAACCTCTGTGGTCCAGTCTCACGGCAAGGCCATGACCAGAGGAACCCAGCCCAGCAACCGGAACGTAACTTCAAAAGAATTCAAGCTCTTTGCATTTCTCCATCAGCAGGACACGTGGATCACAGCAGCAGCTCTGAACCCCTCCTCCACCGTCCTCACCCCCTGAAGGATTCCTGGTGTGGCTTCTCCCCCTGTGTCTCCAAGTCCTCACCCCTGAACTTTGGGCTCTTCTTCCTCGGTGTTCCTTCTCCTTCCACGTCACAGAAGCCCAAAGAACTGGTCTGGCCCCCTCTGAACCCACCTCAGAGCTGGAGCTTCAAGCAGCCCGAAGAGGCACAGCCAGAATTCTCTGCCAGTCTGAAAGCAAGCAGCACGTGGTCATTTCTGCCTTGTCCCGCAGATAGGACCTCTTCGTATCTTCTCAGCTGACCCCTCCTTCCGCCGCATCCCCACCTCCATCCCGAGAACTCAGTTCATCTCTTTTCCCACCTCCTACATTCAGTCCACTAGGAAATGTGGTGTTTGTGCTCCAAGCACAACCTGATGTCTCCTCTGTGTCTCCTCTGCGGTGCTGTCAGATCCTGCAGTGACCTCCCCTGACTGACCCCCCTGCCTCTACTGGCTCCCCTCAAGGAGTGTCAGTTCTCCCCACAGCAGCCGGAACCGTCTCCTGGCAAATGCAGCTCGGAGCATGCCATTCCTCTGTTCAGAATGTTTCAATGCCTCCCATGTCCCCAGAAGGTATCCAACCCCCTCAGTACGGCCTCTAAGATTTTCCATGATTCGATTCCAGCCAGCTCCTTCTTCTTCAACTTGAAAGCTGTTTCCTTGGAGACCCTGCTCTGGTAATTAATTGTCCCTGATGGTGGTGGTCCCCCTGCCTCAACACTCCTCTCAGTCTTTTATATGTCACCCTGCTTTATGGACCTCATATTTTCCTGTCTCCTTCTTCATTTCCCATCTCACTGAACGCTGTCTCCAGTGCCTGGTGTGTCGTCTGGTTCTTAATAGATGCTCAACAAGTACTTGCTGACCGAACAAATGAAAACACAAATGAACAACCTGGAAAAAAGGCATCTTCTCTCTTTTCTGGCTGCAATAACAGAAAACAGACTCAGCCTGGCTTAAACAATGATGACATTCCTATTTCACATAATGGGATCCAGAGATTGGGTGGGTTCCAGGTACAGCATCATCAGGGCTCTGGTTCAATTTCTCCATCTTTACCTCAACCCGGCCCTTCTCCAAGTGTGGGACTGTCTTCTCTCATTGGCATTCGATGGCTGCCCCCAGCACTGGGAGCAAGAAGATTCCCTGTTCCCACCCAATAGGAGAGAAAGAAATAGAGACTCTCTACCCTCACCCCGCCAATGAGATGCTTCCTCCAGTCTGCCAGGACCACCCATTGGAATGCCATGTGCTGTTCAGCTTAAGCCTAGGCTCCTAACCCATTATTGGAAACCATCACTGTGTCTGATGGCTCTAACAGGGCCAAATATACCTAGTCCTGGGGATAGGGACTGTTCCCGTATAGAAATGGGTTTCATTAGGGAAGGGTAAATGGTTGAACAAAACAGGGGTGTCCTTAGGAAGTGTCCTCAAGATGGAGGAATGGGGAGAAGATTCTGGGAAGGCAGCCAACAAGATCTGCCACCGCATTATCATCCCCATGTCACAGATGTTACAGCATCTGCCCAGTGAGGTTAGGTTATGTGCCCAAGATCATAGAACTCATGTATGGGGAAACTGAGCTTGGACCCTGGACCTCTCTAACACCAGGGCTCCTAGTGACCAGGCTGTAAGCCTTCTCAGCCTGCTTGGATCCAAGGACAAGGATGTGTCTAGTGTTTTCCATTATTGGGAGCAGTGAAGTGGCAGGACCTTCTAATGTTACAACAGTACTGGGAGTCTTGACTCTGCCATCTTGGCCATCATGCCCCTGCCTGGGAGAATGGGGTCCTCCATCACCTTCTCAGTTGCTCTAAGTCCTCCCCTTCCCTGGAGGTCCGGGTCAGGTCCCCAGGTTCCAGGGACATTCACAGTCAGCCCAGGCCTGGGGATACCCCCACCTCCATGTTCCTAGACTACTGTCTTCCCTAAATAAAATTCATCTCTGGGACTCTGCCTCTCCCAGACTGCCATCCCTTCAAGGTGGGAACATTAGGGATCTGTCCCAGCCTCTCTGTTCACCATTCACTCCTCCTTGCACTCTTTGTTCATTCTGCTCCCTCTCACCTCCACGGCTTTGCACAAGCCATTCTCACTGCTTGAAGCACTATGTCCCAGCTTCTCCCACCCCTTTCCCCAACCTTCACCTCTCCTTCAGCATCCCTCACTTCTCAGTTTGCAACCCTGGCAAATTACCTCTCTCACCTTCAGTTTTCTTGTCTGAGAAGCAAAGATAACAAAAGAATCATTTTGGAAGTTACATGAGAAAATGTATATAGAGTACTTAGAATGCTGTTTGGCACATAGTAAGTGCTCATGGAAATTTTGCTGTTATGATCATTATTATCCATATCATCCTTTAGGTCTAAGAGGGTTTTGTGTTTATTGTTGTTGTTGCTGTTTTAGAGAGAGAACAGGCGTGCACATGAGCAGTGGGTGAGGGTCAGGGAGGGGCGGGCAGAGGGCGAGAGAGAATCTTAAGCAGACTCCAGGCCTAGCACAGAGTCCAACTCAGGGCTCCAACTCGTGATCCTGAGTTCATGAGATGAGCTAAAAACGAGATTTGGATTCTTAACTGATGGACCTGCCTTAAGTCTGAGTTTGAACACTGTGCCTTCCAGCAAGCCCTCTCTGACTCTCTCTCCCAGGTCAGAGGTACGTACCCTGCCCTGTAAGGGTAGTGGTGTAAGAACCCCATCACTCAACACCGAGGTAACTGTTTCCTCTATTATCCCTGAGAGCAGAGACGACCTTGTCTCTCTTGCTTACTTTTGTATCTTCAGTGCCTAACACATTGCCTGCCACATTGTCAGAAATGAGTAGACACTCAAGAAAAAGAGAATGTAGGAACAATAGAGCAAGCAATGATTCTCCACACCCCCTGAGTCACTGAGCCATGGGTAGGTTCACCACAGGGGTGGCAAGGATTTCTTTCCGCTTGGAGAAGTTCCTGTCCCCTCTCCCGCCTGCTCCCTGGTGAGCACCTGCCTGGGATTTAGCATTCATGGTCTGATTAGACTTTCTCTTCTCCCCTCCTGCCTTTCACAACAGATGCCTGTCCCTTCCAATCATCCCTCTTTGCTGCTCCACCTAGACCTTCATCAAAGGACCCTGATTTCCCTCCTGCCACCTGAACCCATCAGACATATGTCGGCTGCCAACAGGGGTTGACCCACTCCGCCCACTGGGCCCTGCCCTGGCGGGGAAGCCAGGTCTGGTGTCACAGCCCCACCCTTCCCAGGCCTCCCAAGAACCACACACACCCTTCACACAGATATAAATAATCCATGTAGACAGACAGGAAACCAGGCAAAGATAATCCGAAACTAGCAGAGGATCCAAAAAAGTCATTTTTATTTGGCTTCGAAGTGCATTTGATGAACTTAGTTTTTCCCCTACCAAAGATTTCACTTTTTTTTTTTTTAAGATTTTATGTATTTATTTGACAGAGATCACAAGTAGGCAGAAAGGCAGGCAGAAAGGGTGGGAGGAAGCAGGCTCCCCGCTGAGTGGAGAGCCCAATGCGGGGCTCGATCCAGGACCCTGAGATCATGACCTGAGCTGAAGGCAGAGGCTTAATCCACTGAGTCACCCAGGTGCCCCCCAGATTTCACTTTTTAATCCTCTTTTACTTTGCTAATTTTGAAATGAGCTTCCCTTGCCCTCGGCGCATACTGGGGACCTGACCCCAGGGTGCAGTTTGAACAGCTTCAGGTTTGAATTTGGCCAACACAAAGTGCCAGGCCCTGTTGGGATCCAGGGACCCAGGGGGCACAGCAATCCAGATGCAGACCCTGAAAAAGCTTGCAGGGGTCCTCAGGTCAGCTGGGCCCCTGCCCAACTGTCTCCCACTGGACCCTCTCTGGCTGAGCAGCCCTGTCTCCAGAGAAACAAAGAACAGCTCCTCCCTGTCACCACTATCACCCATGGGTGCCCCTGAACACACGTGTGCAGGCCCAATACATACACACACACACATACACACATATGCCAGACCAGCATTTCCCAGGAAAAAGTCAAAATCACTTCTCATATATGTGGAAGAACTCCTCAGAACCCTGGCTGAGGGCAGAATTCCTCGCGCTTCCAGGAGGAATGGGACTTCCCATTCACTCCACCACTCAACCTTTTCTCTGGTCACTGGCCAATATTTTCTCTGGCCAGTATTCACTCCTTCTGAGTTGAAGAAGGAAAGGAATCAGAGGCACATTTTTACCTGTTACTAGCTGGTTCACCTGAAGTGAACTTACCCTTACCCTTTCCGAGCCTTAATGTCCTCTGAACCATGGGCCATAGTCCCCCCACCGCCATAATGATAGCTACGGTTAATTGAGCTCTTACTACGTATCAGCCTCTGTTGGTAGAACTTTATATATATATATATATATATATATATATATTTTTTTTTTTTAAGATTTTATTTATTTATTTGACAGACAGATCACAAGTAGGCAGAGAGGCAGGCAGAGAGAGAAGGGAGGAAGCAGGCTCCCTGCTGAGCAGAGAGCCCAATGCGGGGCTCGATCCTAGGACGCTGGGATCATGACCTGAGCCAAAGGCAGTGGTTTTAACCCACTGAGCCACCCAGGCGCCCCAGAACTTTATATATATTAACATGCCAAATCCTTAACAAATTTCTAAAGCAAGTATTATTGTTCCCATTCTTTTTCTACAAATGCAGACGTAAAGCCTTACTGAGGAGCCCTGTATCTTCCAGAGCCAGGATTCAAACCCAGCTGGGTCCCAGCCTATGGTGGAACACTGCCATTCCCACAGGCCCATAGTGTGGTGTGGACAGAGGGACATGGAGAGAGGGACAAGGAGCCATCCACTGGCAAGGAAGCCAACCCTGTCCTTTGGAAAGGAGAGCAGCCAGCTGCTTAGGCCAGCTGGGTGACACAGTGCCGAGTGAACACAGTGACCCTGACAGGAAGGAGGAATCATACTGACTCTAGACAGGCATGGGCTGTCTCTGCCTGCCCATGATTCCCATCTCCAACTGCCTCAAACACTCCTTCGGTCATTCCACAAACTTCCATTGGAGCCCTACTGCATGCCACGCTCCAAAGTAGGGCCCCCTGACAGTCCCCTGTCCTTTGCCCATTACTACAACCCAGAAAGCCCCAAGTAGGTGACACTCTCCAGGGGCCCGTTGGACCTCCCTGACCACCCCCCAGGCCTGGCAAAGCCAGAGGTGTGTGAGGGACATGGACATCATGACCTTCAGTGGGGAGCCCCTCATTGCCACTCGCCGGTGTCCTCCTAGGAGGGAACCTGCAGCACACCAGGGCATAAGGCTGACCTGTAGAATGCAGCCAGGCAGGGAAGCCTCCTGGGGTGTGGAGGGTTCAGTGCACAGAGGCAAGAGGAACAAACACTGTCTCTAAAGGAACAAACAAGGAACAGAGTCTCTTTCTTCCAGCAGATGATTTCTTTGTCCTGGGAGCTCTCTACTCTCTCAAATCCCTACTCAGGATAATGGAGGGTTTGCGATGAGAAAAATAAGAAGACGGGTGTTTAACACTTGAATATGCCACCTGTTAGTTAGCTCTGTGACCTTGAGCAAAGTCCTCTTGGGGCCCAGATTCCCTCTCTGGTGAAATGCATCAGCACTGGTATGCTTCTCCATGGCTGTGTCCATGGCAGACGTTGCTAATTCAGTCACTCAACAAATGTATTTATCATCCCAGGGTACCACCTATGTCCTAGGGGGTGTCCTGGGCACTGACTGGAGATACAATAATTTACAAGACAGAGCCCTTCTCGGCTATAACGGAGCTTGTATTCGCTTTATTCTTATTCATGGAGCCTAGAGTGGTCTCCGACTCCCTCTCAACACAGCCTTCAAAGCAGCCACTAAACAATCAGATTAGCTTGAGAGATGAGCTCCGTATCGGTCAGGGTTCTCCAGAGAAACAGAACAAATAAGATATAGGTACAGATATAGATACAGACACAGATTTATAGAGAGAGTTATTTTTAGGAATTGGCTCATGCAGTTGTGGAGGCTCGCGCATGTAGAATTTGTAGGGCAGGTCAGCAGGCTGCAAACCCAGGCAGGGTTTTAATGTTACGATCTTGAAGCAGAGTACGCGTCCAATTTTCCCTCATAGGGCCTTTAACGGATTGGATGGTGCAATTACCACATTATTGAAAGTAATCTCTTTTACTTGAAGATAACTGATTGGAGATGTTAATCACACCTATAAAATACACTCAGAGCAACATCTAGACTGGTGTGTGGTCAAACAACTGGGCACCGTAGCCTCGCCAAGTTCACTATAAAACTTACCGCAAACTCTTTTTCCCATCCCCAGGAATTATCTCTAAGCAAACGTTCAGCACTGAATCTGGGATTCAAAGTCTTTGATTCTACGTTCTCAGGATAGCGTCTTCAGCTGGACAGTGGACAAAGTAATAAGGGTCCATGTAAGTCCCTTCAACAGAAGTGAGGAAGGAGCATTTCTAATAGGGCAGTTTAGATAACCACGTCCATAAGACCCTCTCAGGATGTTTCGTTAAGGTGATCTGATACTGATGATCAACCAAGAACAATTTCTTCTTGTTTAACCCAGAACTTGGCAACGGACGGCCCTTATGATTTTCAGAAGACTCTGTCTTAAGGCAATGGCATTTTTTCGAGGACGGTGAAATCTTTCTACCCTACATCTGCCCTTTCTAGTGGCATGTGGTTTATGTTCATCTGAGCCACTAAAGGAGTGGGACAAGGGAAAAATATAAGCACTGCCATGGGCCAGATCCTGTGCTGGGGACTTGTCAGGCATAGTCTGAGTTGTGCTGTGGTTGTAAATACCCCTGCACTCCCGGGGACTCAACACAACACAAGTTTCTTTCTCTCCATTGTTCTGTGTCTAATACAGGCTAGCAGGTGGCTCTCTGCTCCAGAGTCACACGGGAACCCAGGCTGGAGGTGCCATTAATTGGCGACGCTGCTATCCCAACACCTGGCTTCCAGGGTCTCCACAGTAAGCTAAGAGACCGTGTGGAGAAGCGACGTCTGCTTTTAAATGCACTGGCCTGCAATGGCACATCTACTTACATTCAATTGGCTAGAACTAGTCATGTGACCCTGACTGACTGCAAAGGAGGCTGGGAATTATAGTCTTCTGTATATCCAGGAAGGGAAGTTGAAAACCAGATCTGCTAAGGGTCTCTCTTCTGATCCTGATGCAGGAACTTCAGTGTGGGGATTTCAAGGGCTATTCAAGGGAGCTCCAAAATCTTTTGTAATGCCCCATTCCTGGTTCTCAACCTGTATCCTGGGACACACCCACGCATGGGCAGGTTTCCCCGAGCTATTAGCTATTAACAAAAGGCAGGGTGTAAATATTTGCAAGCTAATTGCTCTGCTAAAGAACATATGAATTACAGTAAGCTCAAGGTTAACCCCAGAAGGACAACAGTCTCGGGGGAGTGTGAATTGGATGGTCATTAGAATAGAAACAAACATCCATGAGGTTGTTTTTCCCTTGGGAATCTGAACCCTCCCAAACAGGCTGGAAACCACAGCTGAGGTTTCCAGTCAAATGCCCTCACAGAGCAGCAATGTTTTTATGGGACCAGCTGAGAGAAGAAGGCAACAGTCATCTCATCTGATAGAACAGTGATCCTCTGGCCACACTCAGGATGGAGCAACGAGGGGCAGATCTAGTGAGTCAGGTCCGTCTTCAAGTTCTGGCTCTGCTCAGCTCTAAGACTGTTGTCCTGACCCTCAATGTCCTGAGCCTTGGTCCCCCCCCATAAAATGGGGAGAAGATTCTATATCCCAAGATCATTGAGAGGACCCATGGGAAAATGCAGGGAAAGATCTTAGCACGTGTGTGGCTGCATCTTCTGCCTTTCCCCTCCCTGTCTGGTGGCCCGTTTGGCTGGAGGCAGATGTGTTGGTGTGCATCATTAGAAACCCGGAGGGAGCCGTTGCAGCTACCTTACCTACTGGGGGATATTTGAAATTCTGTATGGAAAGAATAAAATGGGAACAAGTTTACATATCCAAGAACCGGAGATGGGTTAAGTAAGTAAACTCATTCAGATTGATGAAGATTGTGCTGCCAAATGTTTCCACGGAAGTTGAAGTAGCAAAGGAAATGTGTATGATACAATTTCGAGAAGAAAAAATCAGGGCACAATATGGTATATGCAAGATGGTATCAACTCGGCAAACACAGGGGTCCTGTGGCCCCCAGGAAACACACGCTATGGGTCTTCAGATGAATCATTATCCTTTTCTTTACATTGTGTTTCGTTTCGGGTTTATTATGCGTTGCACTTTCAATTTTTCTGGTATTTAATTTCATATTTTAGAATATAAGAAATTATAATGAGCGAAGTATCTCTTTCTTTCAAAATGTGAATGTGGGGGCACCTGGCCAATTCCGTTGGTGGAGCATGTGATTCTTGAACTTGGAGGTGTGGGTTCAAGCCCCACATTGGGTGTAGAGATTAATTTTAAAAAAATAAGGAAAATATTTTTTAAAATGTGAATGTGGCATTTCCATAGGTGCCAAGTACATCAATGTGTCCAAAATGCAGCTGTTCAAAGCTGGATGGTGTTTGACAAATGAGGCACGGAATAGGAAGCAGAAGGTACCACCGGAAAGGCTGAGCTGAACTTGACCCTTCCAGACGTCTTTCTAGGTGTATGATCTTGGGCTAGTCATTGAACTTCTTGGAGCTCTGGGATGTGCATGCATCAAAAAAGATGAGAATTCCCACCTCCCCACAGACCTACATAAGCCACCTAGCAAGATCTTTGGCACAGAGGAGATGCCTACAGCCAGAGCTCCATAGATGCTCATGCTTTTCCTTCTCTACATCCCGTGGGTATTTCTGGGGTGGGAGCTGCCCACCACCCAGATCAGGACCCTGGCAGCTGCTGTAGAGGCCTCTGGCTGGGGATTGGTGGGCGGAGTTTTCTCTTGCCCGTGTTTACTTCCCACCAGCATGGATCCTGTGCTTGCATCATGAGCACTTCCCCCAAGGCCCTTGGTGCCTGAAACTGCATTGCAGCCCTCTGGGCAAGTCACGGGGTGTTGCTGTCACCAGCTTCATCTTCAGCGCAAGGTCGAGGAACAGCAGTTTCCTTCGCTAGAGCCTTGAACTCCAGTCCCCAACAAATAGGGCAATTGGACAAGATGACCTTGAAAGGTCCCTTCCGAACCAAGGATCTGAGATACCCTTCTAGCTTCCATCCCATTCTCTGGGAAGTAATGTGACCAGAAGCTGCCTGAGCCTTTGCTGGTCTAGAAGTCTTCCCTAAGCTCACTGCTGACTGGCCTGGATGGAAACCCTCTTAATTCTATTCTACATCCTCAGCAGTGTAAGTGCCTTGCTAATGACTGTCATCTCCGTATACCCTGAGCTCCTGGAGGGCAGGGACTGAGCCTGGTTCGTCTTCACATTCCTGTACCTGAGGTCAGATCTGGCAGCGGGTAAGTGTCAAGAGATGTTTGATGAGGTAGTTAATCCCATTGCCTCCCCTCCAGACCTAGTATCTCTCCAGGCTTAGCTGTGGGTCCCCTAGAAGGGATCAGAGTTTATGACAGTGTATCTCTGCTAGGCACCTGCTAAACATTTTATTACCCCTTTTAATTTAATTCCCCAGAGTGCCTTAGGAGGTAGATGTTATTGCCCCCATTTTACAGGTGAGAACACCAAGGCTGGGAGAGCTTAAATAACTTGCCAACCAAGTGGCAGAACGGGGACTCAGTCAGGGTCCAATGGCTCTAAGATTGGGCTTTTCGGCATTCTTCTCTGCTACCTCCCTGAGAGGCCTGGGCGCTCTTGCCTAAGAATTCCTTAATGATTTCCCTTTTGAAGACTGTGGGCTAAAAGTATATATATTTTTGCAACAACTTTATTGAAGTATAATTGACATATCATGACATTCTCCTATTTTAAGTACAGAATTCAATGTTTTTTTAGTAAATTTTATAGGTTTGTTCAACAATCACCATATCTGATTTTAGAATACCTCTGTCATTCTAAAAAGAAGCCATGTGCTCATTATTGGTCGCTACCTGTTCCCACTACCAGCCCCAGGCAGCCATTCATCTTCTTCCCGTCTCTATCAGTTTACCTTTTTGGGACACTTCATACAAATGGAATTATAAGACATACAGTCCTTTGTCTCCAGCTTCCTTCATGATCTCAGTGTTTTGAGGTCCCTCCTCATGCTGGCACTTTGGTCCTTCTCACCAACAGGTAGGATGCCACCAATGCGTAGACCACATTTTGCTTCTCTGTCCGCTTGATGGACACTCAAGTTGTCTCTGGCTTGGGGCAATTATGAGTAATGATGCTGCTGTCAGTGTTCACATGCAAGTCTTGGAGTGAGCTTAAGCTTTCATTTCTCATGGGAAAATTCCTAAGAATGGAATTTTTAGGTCAAACGGTAAAGTTACACGTCACCTTTTTAGAAACCAACAGGCTATTTTCCGAAGCGGCTGCCCCGTTGTACATTCCTGCCGGGAGCGAATAAGGCTCCAGGTTCTCTGCAACCTCGCCAGCACTTGGTATTACGTGTTTTTGTGGTTTGGGGAGGTTTTCTCGTTACAGCCAATCTCCTGGGAGTGAAGTGGTATTTTGTTGTGGTTTTCATTTCCCTTTCTTTAATGACGGATGACGTTACATTTTTCTCATACTTACTGGCCATTTCTATATCTTCTTTGGTGAAATGTCTATTAAAACCTCTTGCCCATTTTTAATTGGGTTGTCTTCCTGTTGCTAGGTTGTGAGAGTCTGTTTTGTTTTGTTTCTATTAAAGCCACATTCTAATAACTGCTTCAGAGAGAGGAAGAGAGGAGCTTAGCTGGTGGGAAAACAGATCCGAGTTTAATCTGGGCTCTGCCACTTTCACGATTTGGGATTTCAGACAAGTGCCTTCGTTCCCTCTATTTCAATCTCTTCTGTGGCAGAACAGTAATAACACTCTTGAAGGGCCGTGACGCACCAGCTGCAGTAATGCAAACAAAACATCGGCACAGAGTAAGGGCTCATCTCCTATTCGCTCAAAAGCATTTCCTGATCCCAGCTCTGTGCTGAGCACAGTGCTGAAGCCGGTGTAGGGCAGGGACAAGGCAGACAGGCAAGTCCCTGCCCACATGGAACTCACATCCCAGAGAGGGAAACCAGCAATAAGCGAGTTCATAAAATAAACATCTAATATAAAATCAGGGAGTAAGAAATGACAGGTGAGGGCAAGGTAAGGGAAAAAGGGTGGTCAGGACTGATCGGGCGCCTTCTCAGGTAAAGCGGTTATTAGGTAGAATACAGGTTTATCTCAGTGCATCATCCATGGTCCAAAGCAACAGTGCTTAAGCAAAGTAAGTTTCTCGTCTCTCACTCAACACCAAGGCCGTTGGAGGGCTCCACTCCTCAAGGTCAACCAGGCACCCCGACTCCTCTACATTGTGGCTATGCCTTCCCCAGGGCAGAGCCCTCCTCCAAACCATCCACAGCGGCTAACCTCCTCGTGCACACTGCATGCTGCCAGAAGAGGAAGGGAGGAGAAGGGGCACACCCCCTCCCTCCAGGAAATGCCTGAAAGTTGCTCACACACCTTGCCCTCCCATTCCATCCACCAGCGCTCAGTCACATGGCTACGCCTACCTGGGACTGGGAAGGGGAACCAGGAAATAGAATTCTTTATTCTGGTGCCCAGCCGGGTGTCCAGCTGAAGGCATTTCTATCACCTTGAGTTAAGGGGACAGAAGATATTGGAGGATATCAAACCATCTGTCATGGGTGGTCAGGGAAGGCTCCTCTGAGGGGGCAGCAGTTGAGTGAAAACACAAGTGAAGTGAAGGACGGAGCCATGCAAGGTTCCGGGGGAAGAGCATTCTGTAGCAGGATCAACAGTGATTGCAAGAGTCATAAGCAAGTTTGGGTGTTGGAGGGAAACCAAGAAGGCAACAGGGGCTGGAATGGAGGAAGCAAGGAGTGGCTTGGTGGAAACATGAGCCTGGCGAGGTGTTCGGGCCAGATAATGGAGAGCATGGTGAGAAGCATGAACTGCGCTCCAGAAGCAGGAATCCTGTGAGTCTAGGGCTAACACGGTCTCTGCTCAGGCGAGAGCTTGCACTGGGGTGGAAGGGGAGACACGGTCAGCATGGGCTGTATTTCAGAGGGAGAGTCAGCAGGATTTGCTGAGATGAGCTGGTTGTGGAATATGCAGAACCAAGGAGAATCAAAGGTGACTCCTTTTTTTTCCAACCAAGCATTTATTCTCTTACAGTTCTGGGGATGACCAGCTGCGATGACACCGAGCACTACTGATTCCAAAAGTCAGATCACGCCACTCTTCTGTTCCAAATCCACAAGGCACTCCCACTGGGTAGAACACAATTCAAGCCCCGTATGATGTGCCAGGCGCCCCCACCAGGTCGTCAGAACCACCCTGCGGGGCAGATGTTGCCCTCTCCACACTCCGCTGTGTTGTAGATCACAAGACCAAGCAATGGTCCTAGCTTGGCACCCAAAGTAGCACACCCTGTGAGTGGCAGATCCAGGATGTGAGGCAGACTTACAGTCCCGCCTCTGACTTACTAACCCCAGCTCAATGGGATATTGTCCCCTGTGAGGCTAGGCAGGTGTTGATAGAATCATGCTGCTGTCTACACTGGGTCCAGTTTTCTGGTGTCCCTCCAGCCTCTGCCTCCACACACATATGCAGACACTCATGCACGCATGCACATGCACACACACAGACCCACCTTCACATGCACACATGTACTGCACACACATGCACAGACATACACATGCCATCATGCACACACATGCACGTGAATACTGTGCGCACACGTGTGATGCATACATGTACATGCGTATACGCACATGCACTCGAGCATACACACGCCAACCGCTGGCCCCTTTCCTCTGCTGCTTCTTCATCTGACACTAGAAGCCCAGCAGTGGGTTCAGCACACCAGGCTAAAGTACCCACAACTCCATCACCTCCAAAGCCTCGTTGTACTCATCTCCACGTGGCGCACGGACATCCAGAACTGCTTCTGCACAGCAGCAGATGCTCTCTGAGCTCTCTGCAGGGGCTGCCGTGTTCCCGAATCCCTCAGACGGGGTTTTGGGGATCACTGGGGCCCTTCCTAAGGCTCCTCACATGGCGCTTTGCCACTGGAGGTGGACAATAAGCATGGCTGGAGGGTGCCAAGGCTCTTTCCCAGGCTGCCACCTTCGCCTGGTGGGCCCCCTGCTGAGTAGCAAACTTGTGAGGGTCCTAGATCCACACTGCCTGAGTTCGAACCCTAACCTGACCACTTACTAGCTGTGTACCATTTCGCAAGAAGCTTAATTCCTGTAATCAGCAATTTTTTCTGCAGACTGCTGACAATGGAGTCCCCAACACAAGGATTCTTGAGAGAATTAAGTGCTCAGATTGGTGCCCAGCACATATGGTAAGCTCTAGGTCATATTATTGTTCTACTGATGACCTCTTGACAAAACCTCCCTCTTCTTCCAACCAAACCAGACAAAATAATTCCCACTTTGTGTCCATATCTCCTCTTCTTTATCCATCGTTCTGCTTTAAAGCTTATCATGACCTATTTAAAGTTTGTTTTACCTTCTGTCCTCAGCTTTAAGTCCACTTTTTTCTTTCCACCCTCCAGCCATTCCAGCTTTCCTGGCTGCCTAAGTTATATCCCTGCCTCAGGGCCTTTGCACATCCCTCCAAGTCAGAAATTCTGTGTCTGAGAATAAGACATCTGAAGCAGGAGGATCGGGATTGGAACCCAGGCCCTCAGGTCACAGAGACGGAACACTAAACCATTACATCAGTGGCCTCCCTCCTCTCTCCTGCCCTCCCACATTGCCATGGATCCCACCTCTAGGCCACATCCTTGGGATGTAGAACTATCTGATGAAGGTCTGTCTCCCCTGGACAGAGAGCTCTGTGCAGGCTGGGCTAAGGTGCATTTTGCTCATGCCACATCCCTGGTGCCCAGCACTTAGCACTTGGTACATATTTATGAACAAATGGGTGAATGTCTGCCTGCTTCTGCTACATATGTGAGCCCCAGGCACAGAGACCCTGTCTTTTCATCTCTGCATCCCCAGTGCGCAGGCAAGGACCCAGCCCCGGAAGTCATCACTTTGCTCACTGAATTGAAACTGACCAACTTCCGGTGTGTTCGCCAGCCACGCCCCCTCACATGCCCACTCCCGTGTGAGCAAGACAATTACTGTCCCCAAACACCCACATGTGTTCCTGCCTCATACCTTGTTCATTCATTCCTTCTTCCCAAGACAGCTTTCTTCTTTCTCCGTCTGCTAGAAACCTCTGCAGAGCCTTCAAGGTCTTGGGTAGACAAGCCCTCCTCTACCATCCCCTCCTCTGCCCACCCACCGTGTGTTCAAACCACTGGCTGTGCCTTCCGGGATGGTATTGTGGCTTTTTCTTCCTGCTAAACTGTGAGCCTCCTGAGGGCAGAGTTTGTCTTATTCATTTCTAACCCCAACCTGGGGGCCTTTCACCAGGGACTCCCAGAGAGCGTGTGATATGCCGGAGGTGAGTAGATGAGCAGTAACTCAGGCTGACTAGCCACGCCCTGCCTGACCCCCAAGTCCTCCTCTGTAGCAGGTGTGATCACAGAGAGTTCTCAGGGAGCAGGTGCTATTAGTTCCATTTCACAGAGGGGAAAATAGAGGACGGAGAGGTCAAGTTACTTGTCCAAGAATAAAAGCAAAATTGCTCGGCCTCAAGCACTTGCTGGTGGGTATGGATGTTGCCACGCTGAACGGTGTGGATGGGAGGCTCTGCTGTGGTCCCTGCTCCCCTCTCCACAGAGCTGCCCAGGCTCGCCGTCCTCTGTTCCAGAGTGCACGACAGCCTATCAGGAGCACAGCACCCCCAGAGCGGCCCTGAAGAACACGGCTTCCCTGACATTTCTTGGCACGAAAGCCTGCCTTTGTTGGTGACAACCAGCAAATCCCGGAGCATGCAGAGGGAGAGCCCGCTCTTGGGCAGGGATTTGGAGCAGCCAAGAGAGCACGAGAAGGGCTCTTGGGGAAGCCTAGGTGGCAGGTCATGTTCTGTCCCCATGGTGGTGCCAGGTCCTACAAAGCTTGCCATGCTACGCTTCTTTGCATGCTCGGTTGGCGAGATGTGAGCCCAGTTTCCCAGACTCTAAACAGCTGCAGGAGAATCAACTTTTCTGCTGAATTGAGCGGGGCTGGGGCCTGTGGGGACGAGGGCACATGGAGACAGGAGTTGGCATCACCAAATCTTGGCTTTCCTAGACAAAATGAGCCTGGACACAAAGGGACATGGTAAAACCAGGAGAAACAAAACTTGAACAGCTTAGCCTGGTGCCTCCCTTGACCCTCCCACCCCACACGACTTGCTGCTACCTTCCATGCCAGGCCCAGAGGCGGCTCCGCCCCGGGAGGGGTGCCATGCCCTGTCGGGGTGCCTTTGCAAGGTGGGAGCCACTCATAGAGAGGCAGGAGCCTTGGTGAGGGCTCCAGTCCTCCCACACTCCTGTGTTCATGTCTTCCTGCTGCTGTCCCAAATCACGGAAGACTAAAGTGGTTTTAACAACACAAACGGAAAAGATCCTGCTGTCCTGGAGCTCAGCAGTCTGACACGGGCTCGCTGGGCTAAAGGTGAGGTGTCTGCAGGCACCAGGGGAATCTGCTCCCTCGTACTTTTCCAGATTTGAGGGGCTGCCTACTTTCCTTGGCTGGCTGCCCCTTCCTCCAACTGCAGAGCCCGCAGTGGCCAGCTGAGTCTCTCGGCTCATCATTCTGACCCTGGACCTCCAGCCTCCTGGGTCCACTTTAGGGACCCTTGGGATCACCTTGGGCCCACCCAGATAACCCCAGGGAATGTCTCTGCTTTGAGGTGAGCTGATCCACAACTTTTATTCCGTCGACAGACTTAACACCCCTCTGCCGCGTAAATGCTGGTCACGGGTTCTAGGGATTCAGATGTGTGTGTCTTGAGGGGCCGTTACTCTGCTGTTAACACCTCTCACCCAGACCCAGTCACTACTTGGGGGCACTCCCTGAGGGGTGGGCAGCTTCACACAGCTACCTCATGTCTTCCTCCTGACAGCCCTGGGAGGTCAGGGACATTACACCTCTTCCTGAGGTTGTGACCCTGGAGAGCCAGGCCACCTATAACTTTCGGGGGCCTGGGGCACTTGTGCCTTTTCTCATAAAAAAGGCTTTAAAAGCATGTTTATAGACATGAACATAACCAGGGTAATTTACATTGTTCTTTTATTTCGGATTTTAAAAAGAAATTAAAACACCGCATGGGTCCCAAAGAGTGCCATGGGCTCTCAGCACTGTGCCCATGGTGCCAGATGGGTCAGCAAACGCTGGGGACGGGCGAAGGAATGCCCAGGGTTACATGGCCAGCAAGAGGTAGAGGCAGGGCTCATGCCTGGGGTTCCCCTGACTCCAGGACCGAGATCACTTCTCCAAACTCCCCATCATTCCTCTAGTATCCAAATAACTCAGAGCCACAGGAACACTAAAGATTATGGGCCAGAGGCTCTTATCTGATGGACATCCGTGTGCCCAGAGAGGGATTGCAATGTTCTCAGGGACACACAGCAAGACAGCGCTATAGCCAGGATGAGGACCTGGTCCCCCGACTGTCCATCCGGGGCTCTTCCCCACCACCCTCTTTCTTCCACATGCTAATCCCTCTGACCTGAGAAGGAGACCAGCTCCTCCCCGACCCCACATGCACACACATGTATACGTAAACATGCACCTCTCTCTGTCATCACACACGCAATGTCAACCTTGACCACTGTTGGGTTGACTGTTCTTGATATCTGGGCTGGTTAGGATCCACCCAAGGTCCTCGTTTCACAGATGGGGAAACTGAGGCTGGAACAGAGCCTGACCGAAAGCAACTCAGCAGATCACCGAGAGAGAGCCAGCACTCCAGCCCAACCCCAGTGCCGGGCTCTCTGCCCTGAGGCCCCCTTGTTCACACACACTCTCTGCAGTTGGTCCCAGATGTCAGACTCCAGCCTGAGGGGCCTCCCTTGGCCCTCACCCAGCCCACAGGGACAAAGAAGCTCATGTGGCCAGAAGATCCTGAAAGAGCAGTTTCCGAGTCCTCAGCGCCCAGACTTGGCACAGTGGTGACCTCCAGCCCAGACCCAGAGCAAGAAAAACCAGTTCTAGAGGCCACCCTCCTGCCCTGACTTGACCTCCACAGCAGTTGCTTGCTCAGGCTGGGGGAACTGGGCCAAGCCTGGGGTTCAGGCCTCGTGCTGCAAAGTGGCAGTGCCCCCACCAGATACCTCTGGCTTCCACTCCACGTCATTTGTCCCCTCCGAGCCTCAGTTTCCCTACCCAGGAATGGTCATGGTACCTACCTCTCAGGGTGGCTACGGTCTGGGATTCGTGCATGGCACTTGATGAAAGCAAAAGAAATATTACAACTTTCTTTGTAACCATTAGTGAAGGTTAGTTGTGATACACAAAGAAGCCAGTGCTTACGCTGGATCCTGAAGGCCAGGAGGTAGCGCTGGGCTGGCAAAGGACCAGAACAGCTCCCCAGGGGAACAGCGCAGGAGTGGAAGCCAAGCCAGAGAGGAAGCGGAGGTTGGGGCCCCGACTGGAGACCCCCGTAGCCCCCAGCACACAGGGAATCCCAGATTCTCCATCTGCTGCCCCTGCACTGGGGAAACGAACTTTCAGGATCTGGATCGAGGGGGCAGTTTTCCAACTCCCCACCCATGTTACAGATGGGGAAACTGAGACCCAGAGAACAAAGGCACCTGCCCAAGAACGGACAAAGATTTCACGATGATGCCAAGACCCAGAGCAGCTGGACTTTTAATTGACCACAAACCTCTCACTCAGTTTTCCCAGGAACAGTTTATTTTTTCTTTTGTTTTATTTCCAAGCCTTAGCCGACATCCACTCAACACAATTGACTTGTCCCTGTAGTCCTGAGAAGAACTCAAAGAAAGAACGGATTGCCAGGCTCAGAGATGATAGCCAACCCCACTCCCCTGAGGCACCCATGTCACCCTGACCTAGCCCCCCGGCTCTGGCCCCAATCATGTACTTTCATCCCAACCCAGCTGCTCGTTCCTACCACTGAACCTTTGCACAAGCTCTTCTGCCTCCCAGAATGCCTTTCTTCAGCAATCTCTTTGGGAAGCCACGTCCCCTCCTTCCAGGTGCAGCCCTTTCCAGCCTTCCCTGTTGGCTTTTGGCCCCGAAGGTACCAGCACATCGCCTCTCGGTATTTAAACCGAAGAAAGGCTCAACGTAGGCTGTATTCGTTTGCTCTTGTCAACATGGCAGCTCACCTGTCCTCGTTTATTCATTTGTATTCAACAAATGTTTACAGATTACCAAACACAGTCCGACCCTCCCCGCATGCACAGCCTGCCCTCCAGGTGTGCACCTCCTGGGAGGAGGGAGCCCCACGGAACCTCACCGGCATTGTTAGGTGCTGAGCGTCATGGGGGCTGCACAGGGGCCCCCATCTTTGTCTCCGGGTGCCTTCCCAGCGGGGCCCCTGGCCAGCCAGGAAAGGGTCTCTCCCAGCTCTGCCGACTGCTTGGACATGAGGCCGCTGGAGTTTCCTGAGCCATCTTGGTATCCCCATCCTGGGCAGCCATGGGGCTTGGAGGACAACAATCCCAGCTCTGCCACCTTTGAGCTGAGGGATTTGGTTAGGATCACCTCCCTTCGGGGCCTCAGTTTCTCTTTTGTGAAACAACACTCGGGGCTCCTCACTCAGGGGTTTGCTGTGGAATGAGGGAGCAGTCTGCAAACACACGGGGCAGGGGAGTACCATTGCAAGGGGTGGGGGTCCCTGAGCTCACCCCAGTGCTCAGAGACATGGCACTGGCACGTGGGTCCCCTCAGCATGGATTTGGGGCATCACCTCCCTCTGTGCGGTTTCTGGGTAGCACAAAAGGGTTGGACTATGGGCCTCCAAGGGGGCTCTCAGCTCTGGGAAGCTCCGCTTCCTGGCAAAGGGAGCCTGCTGCCTAGAGACCGCGGACTTTGAGGCTCTGGACTTTGAGGCTCTGCCCGGAGAGGTTTATGCTTCGTCGGTCCCCCCCGCCCCCAACCGGGCTCTCAGGCAGTGATGGCAATGAAAACGCAACACTTCCGAAGAGGGAGGATAAGATACGCAGCGTTCACCTATTTCCGTCACCGACTAGAGGAATGTGAAGCGAAACCCTCCTCCGGCAAGCGATCCCACCACCCAGCATCATGGAACCCAGAGCACGGAGCTGGGACCCAGTCTTTGAATCACGGCACCTGGGAAATTAGAAGGCAGAACAGAAAAGCACCGTGCTCCTGGGAAGTGGTGACAATGGGGGACACCCGGGGGATGCAGACAAGGAAACACAATGTAGGTCCCCTCTTCTCCAAATTGAAACTGGTCCCTCTCCTTTCCGCCATTCTTGTTGACTGCTGATGGCCGGCGGGGGAGTTGGGGGGGGATCAAGGGAACTCCTGCCTTGGTTCCTATTTCAATCTTGATGGCTTTAAGGCCTAGACTCATTTGGTCCCCATGTCATTGTCACCCTGGTGGACATGAAGCTGGCCACTGCAACCCCCCATACACTTTTCAAATGCTTAGAACCATCCCTGTGCATGAACTCTAGATTACGGCCCCCAGCCTCAGGGCCTTTGCACCTCATGGGCCCTCTGCGTCAACTGGCCTTTCCCTACCTTGTTTACCTGTCAAATCCCTGAAGACTTGGCTCTAGAAAGCCCTGCTCCCCTGAAGCCTGGGCTCTTTCCTCCTTGTTTTCATAGCACCCATGATTTGCTCTGATATGATCTCCCCTGCTCCCCTGCGAGTTTCTGGAGGGCCAAGGCGGGCCTAAAAGGACAGACGGGAGGATGTATGTCAGGGTGAGGCTGAGCCTGCTAGCTGGGGAGTTTGGGCCTCTTCGGACTTCTGTTTGTGTATCTGCAGACAGGGAACAGTCCCTCTATAGTGGACTTCACATTGGCCCAGGAAATTGATACTGGCCTCTGTAACCAGCAAACCCCAGGGGCTCAGTGGAATACCAGTTCACTGTCCCAGTCGCATACGGGCTGGGGGAGAGGTGGGCTGGGACACCTGGGCCTCCGAGGTCACCACTGCAGGGAGGGAAGCACACGGGTTCTTCCCCAACTCAACCCAGCAGCCACTCAGGTCAACTCAGCTTGCTCTTCCTTGGCCACGCTCCATCAAACGCCCTTCCCCCGCCCCCTCCACTGCAGGGGGTGGTGGTTCTGGGAAATGTCCCTTTCCTGGGTGCCCAGGAAGAAGAAAAGAACCCGGATTTGGTGGAACACGTAGCCTTGTCTCAGCCATAGGCTTGTGTGAAGATTAAATCATGACGAATATGGAGTTCTTCGCCCGCTGGCTGGCACATAGTAGGTGCTCAGTGAAGCTGTCTCTTCCCCATTTGTTTCTCACTCCCCAGAACCAGGCCTGGGTCTGGCCCCGAGCACCCTATGGATGCTTAGGCAGGGCCTCCGACCCCTGGCCCAGCTGCTCTCCCTGCAGCATCACCCCACCCGCCCCCAGCTCTCCCCGGCTTGGCAGGGACCACTATCTCCACCTTCTGCACCTGGGCAGCTGTCTCTCTGCAGAGCACTGATTTGCAATTGGCCTCAGCCGCTCTAATGGGCCAGTGAGGCCCCTGGCTGCGCTGAGTTAGCTCCATTTAGAGGCTCAGGGCTATGGAACACAAACTTGTCCTACTTCTCAGGGGCCAGCACCGGCTCTCTAGTCTCTGGGACAGACCCGAGTCAGCTGGAGAGCCCTGCCGCCCTCCCCCAAACCCTCCCTGCCGGCTCAGGCTCCTCGCTCCTCCAGCCCCATCCTCCCCGGGGCCTGTGCGGGAGAGGATCTCTGCTTCTCTCCTTCCTGGTGGTCTCTTGAGAAGAGCACAGGACGTGGGGCTCAAAGAAAATG
This sequence comes from Martes martes, assembly GCF_963455335.1. Classification (NCBI taxonomy): domain Eukaryota; kingdom Metazoa; phylum Chordata; class Mammalia; order Carnivora; family Mustelidae; genus Martes; species Martes martes. Next base: position 178,436,011 of record NC_137891.1, on the reverse strand, counting down.
TGGTCCTCAAAGCACTGTAACTCACCTCATCACCGTGACAATTTATATAGTAGTAGGTTTTATTGGCCCCCTTTTACAAATGAAGAAATTGAGCTCCGGGGTCACAAAGCAGTGCTTTCTACACTTATCTGCCCAGGAAACTTTTTTTTCTTTCTTTTGCATGGAGTAACCCAAAGCACACATTTATTTCAAAACACACCACCTTGAGCTGGTGTTATTTCTTACCCCCAAAACCCATCTGACACATACTCCTACAAGATCAGTATGCACCTTTCCCTGACTCAGAGATATCCTAACCAGGGCCAAGGGACTTCCAGAATTTGCAAGTGAAATAGTACATGTATAAGCATTTCTCTTTTTTTTTTAAGATTTTATTTATTTATTTGACAGAGAGAGAGAGATTACAAGTAGGCAGAGAGGCAGGCAGAGAGAGAGGAGGAAGCAGGTTCCCTGCTGAGCAGAGAGCCCGATGCGGGGCTCGATCCCAGGACACTGAGATCATGACCTGAGCCAAGGCAGAGGCTTACCCCAGTGAGCCACCCAAGCATCCGTATATGCATTTCTTAAACATGGGTCTGTAACTTCCAGGGGTGCCTCAGAGGAACCTGTGATCCGGAGAGAGTGAAGAACTATTACCCTGGCTTGAGTCCCCGTGGAGAAGGCCCAGTTTTGATCTGGGGTTTTGCGAAAGGGAGCAGAACGGCAGAGGTGTGGGCAAGCACGCCATGAGTGGGAGAAATGGCCCGTGCGACAGCAGGGACGAGGGGACAGTAAACGGATGAGCTTGGCTGGAGCAGAACGGGTGTTTGGGAACAGTGACAAATGAGGTTGGGCCGTCAAAGGGACCTTGGAGAACAGGCCGAGGCATTTAGATTTGATAGGGGAGGCTGTGGGGAGCCACGGGACATCCTGGAGACTACATGTGGAGAGAGCGGAGGAGAGCCATGAGCTGCTAGGATGGGGTTCTGGGGACAGCCGGGCCCAGAGGTTTCACTGCCCCTGGTAGGCCATGCCAGGCTAGTAACTGTTAGGAATCCCACAGGAGGAGGAGGTAAGAAGAATGACAGGAGAGCAAGACAGCCTGGCCGGAAGCAAGGCCCTTAGACATAAAGTTGCCTAGTTGGAAGCTCGGGTCCATCATTTCCTACCTGTGTGGCTTTGGGAAAATAACTTAACCCCTCTGGGCTCCTTCCTTGTAAAATAGGGATAACCCCACCTGCTTGGGAATGTTGCAGAAATTTGCTTAGATGAGAACCTGTCTCTGCAACACTTCAGAGAAAGGCACACCTCCAGCCCTCAACCAAGACGGCTGCTCTCTGATCTGCCAATATATTCCATAAACATTTAGTGACCCCCTCTACGTACCTGCAGCAGGTGTCTTCCTAGGCATCCTAACGTGTTTTCTGACAATAATCCCAATGGTGTCACACCCATTGGAGAGAGAAGGAAGCAGAGTCACAGAGATTTGGACAGTCAGAAACCACGGTGACGTCTATTAATGTTATCACAAGAGCTCAGGTGTCACGGGGCAGTGACAAATGTGGGACCTCTCTCTGACCCGGGGTGGGAGAAGCCACATTGTCCTGAGGCTATTCAAGGTCATGCAGTTGGGACTACAGGTGCACAGGGTACCAATCCAAGTACTTACAGTGCTTCCCTGTAGGGATCTGGTTAGCAGGAAGATTCTAGGTTGGGGAGGGGCCTGAGGTCCTGCACACTAACAAGGGTTTCTGGAAAATGGCTTTGGGGTAGAACAGACTTAGCCTTGGGCAAGAACCTGGGCCTCAGTGTCCTCACCTCTAGAATGGGTCTTATGCCCACTAGAGTGCGGGTGACAAGGTGGAAGGAGACAGTGCCTGCAGCCTCAGCAGTGCCCAGGGCCGGACATGGAGCGGGCACCCCGGAAATATTGGCTCTTAGCACTTCTACTGTTATTACCAGCTCTGGGCCCTCTATCCCCGCACACAGGCAGTGGGTATGCCGCGTACTCCAACACGGGGATGTTCCCCCCGCCTCTGCTCATCCCACCCCGGGAGCAAAAATCAGGACGCACGCTGCCATCTCCAGCGGCACCCATGAATCGTTTCACGTTCAATTTCCCCATCAAGTTCACAGGCACGTTTCAAAGGCCATTATTCCACTTCCTAATGGTCTATGCAGTGGAATTGTAAGTAGGACATTTCTTTATGCCCTTGGCATTCCTGACTCTTTGAAACTCCCTTTCCTGGTGACTACAGCACACCATGCCTCCTCCAAAACCCTGGCAACAGCCGGCCCTGGCCTCTCCTTGTCCCACAGCGGAAGGGGACAACGGGGACCTGTCTCTTTGGAAAACAATGGTCGCTTCCCCGGGTTTCTGTGGAGGTCAACTTTGGTCGCAGACAGCAGGGTAGGCTGCCTGTGCAGGGCCAACGTCAAAGAGCAGACGCACCTGAGCCCCACCTGGATTCTACTCACCGGCCGTGGGACCGGGGCAAGGTCACCTCACCTCTTGGGAGCTCGGCTGCCCTCACCTATAAAGTAAGGGTGACGGTGCCGACCACACGGGGCGGGAGAATCAGAAGGGTGGGTCACAGGCTGTGCCTGTAACAACCACGACAGCACTTTGTGGCGGTCACTTGAGTAGGAGGCTGGATGGGATGGGCGACCTGGCACCAGAGGCTCGGCCGGTGGCGTTCATCCTGGCTGGTCCACCAGGGGCCAGGTGGGGCCTCACCTGGGCTGTCTCAGATTCCTGACCAAGATGGTAGCCTCTGTCCCTTAACTATGGTGCCAACATCCCTAGATGGAGCTCAACATGGGCCCAGGGGGCAGCAATGCCCAGGGTAATATTCTAAATTTTACAGCCTGGTAAGGTGGGGCACTGCCCTCGCAGAGTGTCGCACGGCTTGTGGACCCTTGTGATACTAAGCCTCTAGTCCACGAATGGCAGAGTGGACGGAGGGGGTCCTGGGGGGATGGCAGTCAGGCTGGTGGTGTTGGAAGAGTGGCTATTCCCCAGGCAGAATGGAAATATTACAGCATTAAACAAGCCGTGTGGATGTGGTGGTCGGTCCATGCCAGCCGGTTGTGGGGGAGGGGACGGCCCGGGGGTGCTGAGTGTAAGGAAGCCCATCGTGTGTCAAGAAGTTTGTCGAGGGAAGGCCCCTGGGTACATGTGAAGAACCACCCTTGTACTACCAAATACTTACCGTGTGCCTCTGGATGAGTAGGAACGTGTCCCTGACCTCCTCGTCCACCCCCAGGGGCCCAGTCAGATGCCCCGTGTTCCAGTCCCAGCTGCACGGACTTTCCCTCCCTAGGCCTTGGCCTCTGCCTCTACCAGACCAGGATCCTCTTATCGCTGACTCTTCCGAACTCAGAAGCTCTACCCTCTCCCTCGTGTGTGTGCACATGTGCGCACGGGGACGTGCGTGCCTGTCTGTGTGCGTGTGTGTGAGAGGCCACAGTCCTCCCTGCACCCACCTCCTCCCGGCCTCGGGTCCCCCAACTCAGGGCCTCACCTGAGGTTGATGTCCTCCTTGGGAAACGCTGACCCTTGGTGCTGAGCAGACCAGGGGAGGGACAGACACCACCGAATTCAAAGCCAATCCCTGGAAGATGGGCCTGATTATTTGCATGGCATGCGCTCAGCTCCGACTGTTTACCCACCCCCTGAGCCAACCCCAGACTTCTCAATTTGTCCTGCTGGCACCGAGAGCCCAGATTGGCGGCGTGCACTCCCCCTCCCAGAAGCCTGATACAGACTTCCAATTATCTTTTAATTTCACTCCTGTCTTCATTTGTTCATTTCACTTTTTCCAAACAGACTGGGTTTGGGGCGGAGGAGGGAGCGGTAATTTTGAGAGCTTGAAGCCAGCTCGTGGGAGGGTGGCACTGCAGTGCAGGCTGGGATTCGCCCACGGGAGAGAGCGGGAAGCTCACTCCCAACCTGCTGGGCAGGTCAGCCACTGACCTGCTGGCCCGGAAGGCAGCACGAGTCGGAGAGCCCTGCCCTGGCCTCTGGGTGCCCTGAGAGGACCTCAGTCTGGGGAGGGGCAGAATTCGATCTGGGCTTCAGGTTCAGCTGGTGACAATTCATATGAGTGATAATGACCCCACGTCTCTCCCTGATCTGGGCACTAACTCCCAGTGCTTTCCCCATCTGCCCTCAGGAGCCCCCGAAGGAGGGCAGGGGCATTCAAAGCTAGGTCAGGTGGCTTGGCTGCAGTCCCGGGGCTCAGCCTTCCCCACTGCTACTTGCGGACCTCACCTCCGGGACCAGCAGACCCCGTCAGGAAGGAAGCAGACAGGGAGGCTCTCGTGCCACACCTGCCACGGCTCCGCCTGTCTCCCAACTCACCACACCCAACCCTCCTAGCCCAGTGGATTTGCAAAAGAGAAAATAAAACACACACACATGTAATAACCAACCCCGTGCGTTTCCTGGCATCGGGTGACTATTTGGTCAAGAGAGCTTCCTCCCTCTTTGTGTACGAGCTGGACACTCCTAACATCCTCCAGCAGCTGCTGGCTCGGGTGGCTGATCACAAGCTCAGCCCTGGGGCACAACCCCCAACTCCCACCCCCAGGAAAAGCGTCGAAGGATCCAAGGAGGCCAGCGCCGAGATCTGCTGGCCCTGAGCCCCCGTGGCCACGGTCTGCCAGCTCAAGGTCACCTTGGCTCCCACGCTCCCTGGCTGACCGGTTGCTGGCTGGTCAGAGCCAGCCCAGAACCCCCCTCCAGCTCACCCTGCTGGGAGCAGGAACCGGCCCCTATTGGGCAATCATTAATCGGATTCTTGACATTCTCCAGCCCCAGGTCGGCTTTGGGAAGCATGCTCCCCGGAAGAGGAGGAGCGGAGGCCCAGGACTGGCATTTGGACATGCAGCTGGCAGGCAAGGTGGTGCTGTCCGCCGCTGCCCTGCTCCTGCTGACCGTGGCCTACAGGCTGTACAAGTCGAGGCCCAGCCAGGCCCCACTGAGGGGCAGGAACGCCAAGGCCGAGGCCAATGAGGAAGCCGAGGGCTCCGGGCAGCCTGCGGTTCAGGAGGCTGCTCCCAGGGCACCGCACTGGGCGCTGAGACACCGGAGGGGAAGCAAGGGGACCAGAGAGGTGCCAGGCCGTGGCTGGGAGAATCAGGGAGACTTCCAGGTCCTGGCAACAGGACCCTCTCCAGAAGACTCAGAAGCCCACGAGGCTCAGGAGCCCGAGGAGAAAGGCGCTGGTGAGGAAGGGGGTGAGCAGCGCCCGGACTCTGAGCTGGGGCCTCCTCGCTGCAGTGGCCAGGAAGCCGGAACAGCTGCTGGCGGTGAGCCCGAGCCGCCCCCCCACCCCCATCTGGGCCGCGAGTCCCAAAGCTCCCGCACTGGCCTCACCACGGGGGACGGCGGCGGTATGGGCAGCGAGCCTGGCCCGTGGCTGGATGGTGGCCCCCCGGGGCATCCCCTGGAGCAGGAAGCCGCCGCCCCCACCACCTGGATAGCCCACGTGGAAAGCCAGAGTTACATGAGCGAGAGCTGGGTCTTCCCCCGAGCGTCGGGGGCGCGGCCCCCCAGGGAGGAGGCCAGGGCCCTCCAGGCCGCTGCAGACATGGGCCTGACCGTGCGTCAGCAAGACGGAAACACCGGCGCCTCCTACACCTACGCGTCGGTGGCCCGGGTGCATGTGGAGGAGAATTTCCTGCAGGAGAAGGTGGAGGGGGTCGGGCCCAGGCTGAAGGGCAAGGTGTATGATTACTATGTGGAATCCACCTCCCAGGCTACCTCCCAGGCCCGGCTGGCCCGCAGAACAGCTGCCCTGGCTGAGGCCCCACCCCTCGTGCCACTGCCAGGCCCCCCGGGAGCAGGGGCAGTTTCAGGGGGCCATGCCGCTGACCGGGAAGGTGGAGCAGAGTCACCCGTGTCCTCCCGGCCGGCGCTGCCGCCCTGCACGCAAGGCTTCAGCAGGAAGGACAGCCTCCTCCAGATCCTGGAGAACCCAGAGCTCCAGCTGCAGCTCGATGGTTTTGGGGTCCCCACTCAGTCCCGCCCTGACGGGAGAGCCCTGCCCGGCCTCCCCCTACCCGGGGCTTCTCTCGGGTCCAGCCCAGCCGGAAGTGGTGGGGAGCCCCACGTGCAGCTGGTGGCGGGGACCAGTTTCGTCCACCTCCCACTGGCCCCTGGCTCCACCCCCGACGTCCACCTGGATCTGGGCAACTGCTACCAGGTACTGACCTTGGCCAAGAGGCAGAAGCTAGAGGCGCTGCAGGAGGCAGCCTACAAGGTGATGAGTGACAACTATCTCCAGGTCCTGCGCAGCCCAGACATCTACGGGTGCCTGAACGGCACGGAGCGGGAGCTGATCCTCGGGCGCCGGCTGCGGGGCCGCAAGCACCTGGTGGTGGCCGATGTGTGCCCCCAGGAGGGCTCTGGTCGTCTCCGTCGCTATGATGACGAGCAGGACATCTGGCACCCGCTGGCCTGTCTGCCCTCCGAGGCCGTGTCCCGAGGCTGTGCCCTCTGCAGTCTCTTCAATTACCTCTTCGTGGTGTCCGGCTGCCAGGGGTCCGGGACTCAGCCCTCCAACCGCGTCTTCTGCTACAACCCGCTGACGGCGATCTGGAGCGAGGTGTGCCCGCTCAACCAGCCCCGGCCACACTGCCGGCTGGTGGCCCTGGACGGCCACCTGTACGCCATCGGGGGCGAGTGTCTGAACACGGTGGAACGCTATGACCCCCGCCTGGACCGCTGGACCTTCGTCCCCCCGCTCCCCAACGACACCTTTGCCCTGGCACACACGGCCGCGGCATGCGCGGGGGACATCTTCGTCACGGGCGGCACCCTGCGCTACCTGCTGCTCCGCTTCTCCGCCCGGGAGCAGCGCTGGCAGGCCGGTGCCACGGGGGGCGGCAAGGACCGCACGGCCGAGATGGTGGCGGTCAACGGCTTCCTCTACCGTTTTGACCTCGATCGCAGCCTGGGCATCAGCGTGTACCGCTGCAATGCCAGCGCCCGCCTCTGGTACGAGTGTGCCGCGTACAGGACACCCTACCCGGATGCCTTCCAGTGCGCCGTGGTGGGTGACCTCGTCTACTGCGTGGGCCGCCGGCGCATGCTGTGCTTCCTGGCCGACCACATCTCGCCCAGGTTTGTGCCCAAGGAACTGCGGAGCTTCCCCTCCCCACGGGGCACCCTCCTGCCCACCGTCCTGACCCTGCCCATCCCTGAGGTGCCTCAGACCAGGGTCTAGCTACCCCTCTGCCAGACTGCTCCTGCAAAACTGGGAAGCGACAAGCACCCCCTACCCGCCACTCTGTGAGCCAGTTCTGGGAGTGCAGGCGGCTCGGGCATTTGGCCAGCGAGGGATGGATTCTAAGCCCCCCTGCTCTGCGGGCTGGGGCCCTGGGATGCGGCTTTGCTGGCGGTGGGAGGCAGAGCTAGAATCAGGGACCGGGCAGCCACGTGTGCAGGGACGAGTGCCGCCCTGCTTCAAATCTGAATTCTTGGCGGAAGGGGTGTCAGGACCCTGCCAAAGTTCAGGGGCGTAGCCTCATCCCAACCACCAGCTCCTGTGGTTGACCCCCAATAACCCCTCAAACCGACCCTGCTGGAGGTGGCCCAGCTCGCTATGAGACACCAGAGTCCCTTCCTAAACACTGGCCACTGAGCCCCTACCTCCAGGGTTCCCAGAAACACCTGGGTCACACAGGGAGGTGGTTTGGGCCGTGCAGAGAGCCCTGGGGAGCCCGCAGGGGCTTGGCCAGGGGAGAGATGGTTGGAGAAGTAGATCAGCAACAGTTGGAGCTGCCCATGGGACTCTTGCCTCCAGAGCAAACTGACCATTACCCACTGCACTTTTTCTCATTACCTAGAATCCTAGCATATTAGGAGAAGCCTCCAATCAGCAGCCATTCTAAAACATTCATCCTGTAGTGGTCCACTAAGGACACCAGTGGTCCCATATCTGAGGTCTCAGGAGGGAGAAGAGAAGATGTGATCTGTCAGCACCTGTCCGCCTGGGACATTGCTTGGGCCCATTGCTAACTGACCATTGACCATTCCCCAGAGCTAAGAGCCCGCACGATACAGCTGTCCAAACAATACAGCCCTCACCTCGGGGAGCAGGGACAGCCACTGCCAGGCACCCCTCCTGGGCTATTGAGAGATTTTGGCATAATTTCTCCTCCCCGTGCTCGTGGTCACCTGGTCTGCCTGGTCAGGCAGGAGAGGAGGGAGGGGCGGGTACATGATGGCGCTGAGGAACTAGAAAAGTCTAATGTCACATCAGGACCCTGGGACCTCCTCTCACATCAGGGTCGGTAAATGTGGAAAGCACACAGACCCTCCAACCTTAGGAAGTTGCCCATTCCTCTTTGGAGGGGAGGGAGAGAGACTGGCCCAATGTCTTGTCGCAGGCTCATTCTCTCGCTGAGGATGACACATACACAGGTGGAAGGGCAGTGATGCTCCCGGGGCCAGCCGGAAGCCAGGGCAGCAGGGATCCCTTCTAAAGTGACAAGCAGCCTAGAGAAAAGAGGTAGAGATGAGGATGCTACAGGGCGGGCTTGACAAGCGGGGACTTGAGGATGCTTTGGATTTTAGCGTTCCAACGTTGAAAATGGGAAGGGTAGTTCATGGCCTTCTCTGCCAGAGAATGAGAACTCCCGGAGAAAGTCCTCCCCAAATTCCCCTCGGGGTCTGGACAGGAGCTTGTGTTCACTGCAGCTGCTAGGGCTAAGCCAGGGTCTTCCTGGGAAATGCACGACAGAACAAGGAATAACAGGGAGGTTGGCATGGAGATGAGAAGTAGGCCACTCAAAGCCACCGTCCCCATTCTAGGGCCTGGAAGGTGAGGCTGCCTAGTCTATTCCTAACTTGGAGTCTGGTGACCTCCCCCATTCCCTGCCAAAGCCATGCTCAACCTCAGAGCCGACACTCAGATATGAGCATCCAAAGGACCCCTGGGGTGGAGGGGAAGTAAGGGTAACTCAGTGACATGACTGGGCCATGGCACGGGCATCATGACGGCAGGCTGGGGGTTGCTTGGAAGGTGAACCCCATCTGGGAGCTAGGGGCAGTTGGAGCCAGATCCAGCCCCCAAGGGCAGGCTTCCAGCAAGGAGCCAGGCAATGACTAGACCACAACCAAGCAAGGAGACCACAGAGGAGGGCTCCAAGCCCAGGGTGAACTAGGGATCACTCCAGAAAAATTTCAGAGCCCCATTGCCTGGGGCATGTTCTCATGGTCAGGACTAGGGAAACAGCAGTTTGTTCCTGACCCACTGCTGGTGGGGTGCGGTCTTCATGATGAAGGGAGAGCTGAGATGGGAAGTATATGGGGCCCTTCTCATCTACCTGTGCAGACATCACTAATTGATCGCCTTATCTTTTCCTATTGAGCCCCAGAAGGGGGTCAACACCGGGCTCTAGGCAGTTATTCCTGATCGACGAGAGCTGGTGTATTTCTCATCACCAGCTTGGGTCTCCAGAGCTAGCCTGAGGGAAGTAAGCGGTCAGGACCATCCTGGTAGAGCAAGGTAGTTCAGGGAGCCTGCAAAGACCACCTGGGTCCAAGACAGCCAGGATTCATTCTCGGGCACTGTTCTAGGCGCTAGGAATGCAGCAGGTCCCTGCCCTAACAGAGCTCACATTCTGTTGGAGGAAAACGGGCAATTTTTATAAACAAATGCGTAAGCAAATGAACGGAACCCGTGCTGCCTACGTGCGAGGAAGCCAGAGGAGGCAAAGAAGTAGTATCGTGTGATCAGCCTCCCTGATAAGGAGACAGTGAGCAGAGCCCTGGATGGAAATCCGGGAAATGAACGGACCAGCGCTGGTGCTCAGGGCACCAGTGGGGGCTTTGTCACCCTGGCCGGGGAGGACAGAGCTGCCTACAAGGAGCTCCACCTCGGAGTGAAGAGGACGGGACCCCCAGCCATTCTGCTCTAGCCATTCACGTGAGGGATCGTTCAGGAAAGAGGCTCCTTGCACGACGGTAAGCTACATTCCCCGGAGAGAAGCAGAGGGCACTCATTTAAGGGGAGAGCCCAGATCGCACACGCCCGCCATGCCTGAGTGCGTGTCCGGGTGTCAGCCCGCCCATGATCCTCTGCAGGGTCAGAGTCTAGGACTTCCACTTGACCTTGTGGGATAGGCTTGTCCGGCCACCTCGAGCCTTTCAGCCTCACAGCAGCCTGTGTGTCACTTGGCCTCTCCCTGGGTCATCCGTCCTGCTTGCCCCTAAAGAGTTCCCTCTTTAAGACAAAACAAAAACCACCCTTCAGTTTGGGTTGCTTTCCACGTGGGGCCAACCACGGCTTTGTAGGAAAGAAAATTGGAAGATGCAGAAGTACAAAAAAACCTCCCCAGCTTCGCCCCCCAAAGACCACCCCCTCCGCGGTGCGCGTCCCTCCAGCCTGTGCCTCCTTTTCCTTGCCTTGAGTTTTGCCAACGCGTGATTATGCTGAATGCACAATTCAGCCACTTCCTTTTTTCACTTAGCTTTTTAGAATACGCATTTTCTGTGTTGCTACAAACTCTCGGTAAACACCATTTCAATAGGTTGCGATGTTCCATCCAGTGACTGTACCACGGTTTATTTAAACAGTCCCCCCTCCTGTCAGGCCTCTAGGTTTTTTTTCCCCCTGTTGGTTTCTTTTTCCGTCATAAATAAACCTTCCTTTGTTTTCCTGTTCCTCTCTGTCTGGGGCCTCCATCAATATTTACAAGAGAAGACCAGTCTAGGTTTGGAATACAGGGTTGCTGAGGCAAGCCCAGAAGACTCGGTATCTGCCTTGGGCCCCGTACCCCCCTCTGACTGCAGGCTGCTCTTGGAAACGCCCCGCCAAGAAGGCAAGGCTGCCCGGAGGGGCTGTCTTAGGCGCCCTGTGGCGTTGCTGGAGCCGGAATGTAAGGTGTCCAGAGCCCCTTCCCAGCATAGACCAAGCGGGCATCACTTCACTGAGCCCGAAAATAACCCCATTTTACAGGGAACAAAACTGAGGCTCATAGAGTTCAAGGAAACTCACCTTCATGGCAAAGTTCAAAGACCTTCAGGTCGGGGCGCCTGGGTGGCTCAGTGGATTAAGCCTCTGTCTTCAGCTCAGGTCATGATCCCAGGGTCCTGGGATTGAGCCCCACATTGGGCTCTCTGGTCAGCAGGGAGCCTGCTTCCCCCCTCTCTCTGCCTGCCTCTCTGCCTACTTGTGATCTCTATAAAATAAATAAATAAAATCTTTAAAAAAAAAAAAAAAAGACCTTCAGGTCTCTTCAAAACACTCTTGAACCTGGCCTGCCTACTCTCGGTCCTCCCAATCCCATATCATGAGGCCCTGGGGCCAAGGACTTGGGATTACCCATTCCTGGGCCACTCCTAGCCCCTCCCCCACTCACAGTGATCTCGTATCCTTGAACTTTGAACTCAAAGACAATATTCCTCTTTTTTTTTTTTTCTTAAGATTTATTTATTTACTTTAGAGCAGGGGAGGGGCTGAAGGAGAGGGAGAGAGAGTCTCAAGCAGGCTCCACGCCGAGCATGGAGCCCCATATGGGATTTGATCTCATGACCCTGAGATCAGACCTGAGCTGATATCAAGAGTCAGATGCTTAACCACCTGAGCGACCCGGCCCCCCTCAAAGAAAATAGTCTTGAACTCTCCCGTCCTCCATGTCTGCATCCATAAAATGGGTTTGCCACCTCCAGCCTCGAGACGATGTAACAAGCAAATGTGTGCAAAGCACTGGGCCCAGGGATGCTCCAAAGTAGGTCTTTTAAATACCATCATCTTCTGCAGGGTCCAGGTTGGGGGAAGGGTCTGCTGGTACTCCCACTCCCCTTTCTCCGCATCCCAGATCCAGAGGAAGGTTGTATCACATTTGAGCTGCAGGAGCCCTGTCTGGTTTGACAAGATTTGGGGGTTTGGGGGAGGAGTAGGGCGGCGTTCACGTTATCCGTATTTTACGCCATTCAGGTTTTGAGACTCTGAGCCTGTGCCCTCCTCTTCTGCAGTCAGTGACTTGCTGGTGAGCGTCTCCCCAGGCTCAAGGTGTTCAGCATCTTCCCAGGGTGTCAGACAGCACAGGACAGACAGAAGAGCTCAGGCAGGGGAAGGGGACGGAACACAAGGGAGAAGATGCCCTCGGGGAGTGGGGGATTAGGCAGGAGGCTACAGCAGCCAGAAGAAAGGACAGCTCGAGGGCAGTCTTTACAAAGAGCTCTTTTGGAAAATGGGATGTGAGTCAAAATATGAACAAAAATGAAAAAGCGATCAAGTCTGGCTTGCCTTTTTTGGTGTGCGAAGGGGAAGTGGAGACGGCTCTCCCACGGGTAACAGGATAATAATGCCACCAGCGTCCCCGCACCATCCTTCCCATCCTCATCAAACCCTTACAGAGACATCACTGCCTGAAAGTGATGATCCTCGTCACATAGGGGAGGAAACGAAGACAGGGCATTTCACAACAATTTAGAAATCACTAAAAAACCAGAAAAGAGAGGCGACGCCTGTCTGACTCCGTCAGAAGAACACACAACTCTTGATCTTTGGGTCATGAGTTCAAGCCCCACATCGGGCACAGAGTTTACTTTAAAAATAAAAAAGCAGAAGACGGCAATCTAATCTCTATCAATACGTTTATGGAGCGTTCATAATGCTGACAGGTGCTAGATTCGAATAATCTCGTTTATCCTCAAACAACCTAGTAGGGATGCCTGGGTGGCTCAGTTGGTTAAGCAGCTGCCTTTGGCTCAAGGTCCTGATTCCAGGGTCCTGGGATCCACTCCCGTATCGGGCTCCCTGCTTCTCCCTCTGCCTCTGCCCCTCCCCGAGCTTGTGCCACTCTCTCTCTCTCTCTGACAAATAAATAAATAAAATCTTGGGGGAAAAAAATAAAAACCAAAACAAAATCCAAAAATCCCAACCTAGTCGATGGTAACACTAGGTGAATTCTTCCTTTCCTTCAGTTTCCCCACCCCTTGAATCTGGCCGTGAGACTTTATACAAATCGCTTGGGCATTGGGTTTACTCTCCTGGGACTCTTAGAAGCCCTGCGACTGTCACCATTCGAGCAAGCCCAGGTTAGCCTGCTGGATGATGAGTCGTACGTCCCCCATTACTAGCTGAACAATCAGATCAGCTCCTTGAAAAATAGTCACAAATACCACCTAAGGGCCAGGACGTGCCCTAAACACCTGACTGCCAGGAATTCTTTCATTCTAAAAACAACCTGGTGTGTTCGATACTTTACCGTTTCACAGATGAGAAAGCTGAGGCACAGAGAGGCTAGGTAACCAGCCCACGGTTGCACAGCCAATAGGTGATAGAACCCAGGAAGCCCTGGGCTGCTCCAGAGCTGTTGGGAGAATGAATTAGCTATGAAAACAGGGAGACCTTTCCTTCCTGAACCCCCGCGACACCCACCCACCAGGACACTGGGGTCGAGGCCTTGCCTACCTTGCTTGCTAGGTCTTTTTTGTCCAGGTGCATGAAAAGGTCAGGGCCTCGGTGACACTTTACCAAAGAAAGGATAAGAGTGGCAAGGACCTCTCTCTGAGGCTGCCGGCTTCCAGGCTGCTTAGATCCCCCACTGGTGATTTTGAGGGTGCCCTCGAGCATCCTGGCCCGAGTTTGGTCCCTGGGGATGAGGGCTGGCAATCCAAAATCCTGAGGCCTCTTGCCAAAAGCCATGGCTCTGCTCATCTGCATTACCCAGTACTTGCATTTCCTGAGAAGTTTATACAGAGATTTCAGATCTCCCATCATCCCATTTCACAGATGAAATAAGTGAGGCTCAGAGAGATCTCACAGCAGTGATGTCAGTACTCATCCTTCAAAGTCTTGAAAGTGTGGCATCAGCTTCCCACCATCAACATTGCCTACTCCTCCATCAGGACACCCCACACTGCACACATAAGTCCCCCACATCTCACTCCTCAGTTTTCAGGTGTGCTGGGTCCCCCGTGAGTCTCTGTGGGCCACAAGGAGGTCTTGTCTGCTTCTGGCATGCATGCAAGCACAGAGCAGCTATGCAGCATGGCCCAGAGGCAGGTGCAGCTGAGCTGTGTCCTTACTCAAAATGCACCTTCAAGTACTGCAATGGGGTGTTTGGGACTGCCCAGCTGGGTTACTCTCCCTGTCTCCAAGGGAGACTGTTTAATGCCTTCTGCCTTCTCCTCAAACACCCCCTCATGTTGGCACACAATATTGGGGGTACAGAGAGTCCTCCAGTCCCTACAGTGCTGAGCACACCTGCTTTTCCTGCCCAGGAACCTTCTGGCATCCATGCTAGCTCCCATAGAGGAGCCTGGCTGGCAGGAATTGGTGTATAAATACCCCAGCTCCCTCGCCCTCTGTAGATAAGAGCCTTAGCATGTGGCTTTAACTGAGTCTCTCCAGTCTTCCTGCCTATCTTTCCACCTGCTCTTCCTTCCTTCTAGGGACTGTGGAGGAGGCAGACCCTCCTTTCCCCTCAGACCCACCTGCTCTCACCTCCTTTAGGACTTCACACCGGAGACCGTCCAGCTCTGGCACCAACCACCTGCCCCTGCACCTAACCACCAACTATCTGCTGGGTGGTTCCAAGCAGCATACAAATGGGCTCTGACATCTCCCATCTTAATAGAAGAGCCACTTTCGCATGATTTGCCTGATAGCACAATAAATAAGAACTACAAATACACTTTGGAAGGTTAAAAACATCACCCACATACAATGCATCTTTATTTGTAATGAGTGTCAAAGCAGTGTGGTATCTTTGTGCTCCTGAAAACACTTTATCCTCCGAAGATTTGTGATTGTTTTTCCTGCAGTCATGTTCATGCTATCACAGTCAACAATCTTTGCTTTGTAGAAAATATGCAGGCTAACTTTAACCTGGCCTCAATTTGAATCATAATAAATTCCAAGTGAACTCTCAAAAAAACAGCTTCCTGTTACAGAATGCTTTTCATCTGAACTGGAGGAGCCAAAAATCTTGGATTGTACCTAGAAGCATTTAAATCCATGCCTGGTATCTTTGAGCTACTCAATTTTCCCTCCTAAGCCTGGTCTCTCTCCCCGGGACCATCCTGTGGGGCAGGGCCAGGGGCTGAGGACAAACTCAGACAGGATCAACTCCAAGAAACCCCAGGGAGGTAATGTCTTTCATACAAGTTGTCTTTGCCTTTTATTTATTTATTTATTTATTTGACAGAAAGATCACAAGTAGGCAGAGAGGCAGGGGGCAGGGTGGGGGTGGGGGCAGTAAGCTCCCCACGGAACAGAAACCCTGAGCCGAAGGCAGAGGCTCAACCCACTGAGCCACCCAGGTGCCCCTGTCTTTGCCTTCTTAAGCATATTTTTGTGTGTTAAAATGTACATAACACAAATGTGACCATCATAGCCACTTTAAATTATACAACCCGGTGCTATTAAGTACATTCACAATGCTGTGTGTCCAGCTTTATCTGACTGCAAAGGATACACAAACATTAATTGTAGATTATCCAACTGGAAAAATACACAGAAGCTCAAAGAAGACAGTAGCAATCACTCCCACTCAGAAATAATCAATTATTGCTTTGACTTTTTTTTTTTAAATTTCCAGCCTCTTACTTATTCTCCATAATTTTAACTTTTTTAAAAAATGGCATCTTCCTCTGTTCTTGCTGCCTAACCTGCTTTTTCTCCTATCAGAATATTGTAACTACTTTCCAGTAAGATATATCAGTCCATTCTATTTATTGTGGTAAATATACACAACATAAAAGTTACCATTTTAACCATTTTTAAGTGTACAGTTCAGAGCAGTAAGTACATCCGCGTTGTTATGTGAATAACACACCACCATCCATCTCCCAGACTTGCTCCTCCTCCCAACTGAAGCTCTGTACCCACTAAACACCAACTCCCTATTCCCCTCTCCCTTCGCCTCCAGCCCCCACCCCAGAAGTAAAAGTTGCCTTTAACTTCGGAAAATATCCCTCCCAAGGATGAGGAAGTTCTCTGCTCCATCAGCACAGATAATTGGGAATGTGCCTTAAGCACAAAAACACACTGGTTTTCATTCATTCTGGAAAATGCAGGAAAGAACCCAGAGTCCAGCTCAGTGGGATGCTTTGGGGCTGAGGAATCAATAGCCTCCTTCTCAAAGACGCCAGGAATTCCCTCCTTATTACCACAGGGAAAGACAAAAGGGGAAACCTTTTCTCTGTTCTCTATAAACTTCCTCCATCCTCACACTAAACTAATTACTTTTGGGGCTTTAACAAAAATATAGTTTGGAAAAGGCCAAGGTATAAACCACGTTAATGATTGTGTTACATTATGGGTCCTAATTATGCAATTACAGGCACTTACAGGAAGCCGCAACTGAGTCGCATTAATTGCATAGTAATGATCCCCGCAGGGTGTGCACACCCTGGACAGGGTTGTGTTTAAGGGACCTGAAGCTGCAGGTACACATGGGATGAGGACAAGGAATATAGAAGGTTGGAAGACCAGGGCTGGGGGTAGGTAGAGGAAGGTCTCCCTTCCTGGACATAGGGAGGTCAGGGCACGGAGTGACAAGACCAGCAAGTCAGCACAAACTGACAGCCATGAGTTCTGCCTTCACTCATCAGGGGTTTATTAAACTCCTGCTCCCTGAGAGGCGGCTACATTATGACTGTAAGTGGGTTGGGCACATTCTCCTGGGGAAGCCGGGAGTACACTGGTAAGCAGGTGCATAAAATAATGGCAGATTGACATAAGCTCAGAACAGGAAACAAATGTCGTGTGATGGAGGTGGGGGACACGTGTCATAGTTCTCAAGGTGGCTTGGGGGAGGTGGCATCTAAGCTGTGATATGAAAATGATATGATATGATTTGACTGGAGGATAGGAGGGAGGGGAAGAGAGAGAAGTGGGGGGGTTGCTAGGGAGGGGGGAGGAAGAGAGAGAGATTGGGGAAGAAGAAAGACAGAGAGGGAAGAGGTGGGGAGAGAGAGAGCATTCTGAGAGAAGGGGATGCAGGAACCAAGTCCTGTGTCCTTGCCCAAAAGGCCAGAATGACAAGAAAGGTAGTGTGAGGTAGGGACCAGCCAGGGCTTGTAGGGCAATGTCAATGGTCCACTAGGATAAGAAATTTGGGTTTTATCCACAGCCCAGTGAAAAGCTCTCAGAGGATTTTGTTATGCCTCCTCTGCTAATAAATCTTTTCTTTCAGAAGAGCTTTAAATGCGCAGAAGAGTTGCAACATGATAGAGAGTCCCCAGAGGCCACATACCCCGTGTCCCCGTTATTAACATCTTATGTTAATGTGATACATTTGTCACAACTAAGGAACCAACACAGACACATGATCTTAACTAAAGTCCATACTTCATTCAGATTTCCTAAATTTTTACCCAATGTCCTTTTTCTGTCCATGGAATCCATTTCTATCCTTGGATTCCATCCAAGACACCACATTCCTTTTAGAAATCCTATCTCCAGGGACGCCTGGGTGGCTCAGTTGGTTAAGCGGCTGCCTTCGGCTCAGGTCATGATCCCAGCGTCCTGGGATCGAGTCCCACATCGGGCTCCTTGCTCCGCAAGGAGCCTGCTTCTCTCTCTGCCACTCTGTCTGCCTGTGCTCGCTCGCTCTCTCTCTCTCTCTCTGACAAATAAATAAATAAAATCTTAAAAAAAAAAAAAAAAAAAAAAAAAGAAATCCTATCTCCAGAAGCTCTGCTTGGCAGTGATGGTTTCCCACACTCTCCTTGTTTTGGATGACCTTGACGGTTTTGAGGAGTCCTAGTCAGGTACTACGTCCTTCAGTTTGGTTTTGTCTTGGTTTTTTTCTCGTGGCTTATGAGTTACTTGACTGGGATTTTTGGAAGAAAGACCACGGAAGTACAGTGCACCTCTCCTCACATCGTAGCAAGGATATGTGACTTATCAACTCTTGGCTTTGACCTTGATCAATAGGCTGAGGTAACATTTGTCTGACTCTCTGCGGTGACATAGCCCTCTTTTCCCTCTTCCCATGTTCTGTCCTTCAGAAGGAGTCTCCATGTGCTGCCCACCCTTAAGGGACCGGAAGCTCTGCTCTACTGCCTTGATGGGGGACTATCTTCATGAATTATTTGGAATTCTTCTGTACAGGAGATTTGTTTCCTCTTCCCCATTGATCTGAATAATTACCCAAAAAATTATCTGCTGATGTCAGCATAGACTCATCGATACTGACGTTGCACTTTGGGTTATATTCCAATACTATATTATTTCTTTTGTTGCTTAAATGATCCCAGCTTCGGCCACTAGGACCTCTTTCAGTTGACTCCTGTGTCCCTTTGAGACATAGCTCCACCATTTTGTTTCTGAGTCCTTCGGTATTCTCTGGCACTGCAAGACTTTCCGGGCTCATCTATAGGTTCCCTGCCCAGTCCTAAAACCCACATTTTCTCTAAGGAGTCCTAGCTCCTTTTATTAGAGAACAGTATTCAGAACCGAGATCTGCACCGGGTCTGCAGAGCTGTCTAAGGACAAGGGTGGCGTTATCTGATTTCAGTTTTAAAGACGTCCTTCCAGCTGCTTGGGGGGAATAGGGGCAGGGAACATAGTGGTAGGAAGCCAGAGAGGAATTGGGGATACCAGCTAGGAGGTATCACGGTTATTCAGGTGAGAGGTGTGGGTACCCACTTGGACACTCAGAGTTGACATGAAAATTATTTTAAATTGAAGACGTCTGAGACTAACAGATACAGAAAGAAGCCTTCTTGGAGCTTTCTTTATCTCACTAAAAGCAGAAACTTCTGGGAGTGACACTATCATAAATTCCTTCCTCTGGGGGAGCTTTATGGTCATGAAAAAGATGGAAAAGACCACTCACACCTGCATAAACAAACATTATCACAAATTTCCTTATCTCCTGTTTATTCCCTTAGAAATCCATTTGTTTTTTCCCCATAGAAGCCTCTTCTCTCCCTTCCCTTTCCAAAACTTCAGCCACTTAGTGAGCTCCTTTTCCTGGAAGCTCCTGTTTTACACATGAATAAATTTTGGGTTTTTTTTCTACTGTTGATCTGTTCTTTATTCATTTAATTTGCATGCTCCCAGGTACTGAGACTAAGAGGTTTTTCTATCCTGACAGAGGCAACAGATCTGAGCAACACAAGGACACAAGGTCAGCTAGAGATGAGTTCTTGCTTGGTGATCGACCCACCAGCCTATCCCTCTGTCCAGCCCTCCTTGGCCCCCTGCACCATCCCTGGACCCCTCCAATACAATCCTTTCTCTCCACCTAAGCCTGAATTGATTTATGTTGCTTACAATCGGGAATCCTAACCAATACCGTTTAGCAACCTCACCACTGACTTTTAGGATTCCTAAATCCTCACCATTGACTTTTAGGAATCCTAAAAGACAGGGTCTGGAGCTGGTTCATTTTACCTCCCCTGCCTCCCAGCTTTAGCCCAGAGGCCAGCACAAGGGGCCGCGCTCAGAAAATGCTTGTTGAGCTGGATTTGCGCTACTCAG
Source organism: Martes martes (assembly GCF_963455335.1). Taxonomy (NCBI): domain Eukaryota; kingdom Metazoa; phylum Chordata; class Mammalia; order Carnivora; family Mustelidae; genus Martes; species Martes martes. Next base: position 178,416,575 of record NC_137891.1, on the reverse strand, counting down.
TGAACCCAACAGTTGGCTGTGTAATAAAACGCCCTCAAGCAGGCGGCAGGGGGCACCTTGGTAACCCACTTAAGAAAATAAACTGTTTGCAAGTTCTTTCCCCACATTCATTTGCATGGAAACAATTAGTGTGCTAATTAAAATCGAGTCTTATCTATTCCTTAAAGTAAAGCCCAGCAGGACCTCCAGTTGGCAAGATTTTGTTGGCAGAAGGTTCGAGGTTCTCCGGTAGTAGGAAAGAAGGCATTTTCACTTCCCATCAAATATTTAATAATCAGGTGGCTGCCGAATTTGGCGGACCCTCCCTTCAATGGGCTCGCATGAGTGAAGTTGGTGGGAACGTTTTAACTGACACCCGTACCCCAACTCAAACAAGGGAAAATTGGTAATCCTTCTCCCAGCCTAGCCTGGCTGCAGTTGCCTTACTCCATAACGGGAAGAGTTTGTTGCCCAAATTAATAGTATAAACAAGATTTCAGAAGGGAATGTTTAACCTACTTAAGAGAACACACTATTTTCAAGCAATTAGTACCGTTTGCACGCAATGAATGAGCTAATTGCAGATAAGGCTTACTTCTGCTTTGAAGGAGGATCCGGCAGGACTGGTACTTGGCAACACTTTGCCAACGGTTAGTTAGTATCGCCACATGTTCTGAAAGGAATAATGTTGCAATTCACTCAAAGCAATCCCCTATATTCAGATTTCTAAGTAATTCTCAGTAATTCTCAATAGGTCTTAATGCCAGCATCTATAAAATGGGGGTAATACCCATCTCAGAGAGCTGTTGTGAAGAGTTAATGAATGTGTTCATGTCCATAAATGGCAGCTAAATGTACTCTGGCTGTCCCCCAAATTTGGTCAAATGAGGACAGATTCTGGGCTCAGCTGCTGCTGTGGGCTACCAGACAGCCCACTGAGGCTGAGCTAGCAGCCACTGTTTTCATAAAAAAACAGCGACTAGCCTTTGCCTGGGCTCTGCTACAAACTATCCAGGCAACTTGGAGCCAACCTTCCCTCCTCCGAGCAAATGAGCTGGTTGAATTAGCCGGGTGATTTTGAACTCTTCTTGAAAATGAATTTCTTTCCTCACTTCGATTCCATTCTGGAGGAAGAACTTTTCCCCCACCTTCTTGGGGGTGTGCTGGGGTCATGCAAATTAAACTAACAAAAGGCATATTAGCTGGAGAAAAAGAACAGAATTGCTACTAATGGATACGCGCTGCGAGTTCACAGAACAGAACAGAAAATCAAAGAGGCACTTAGACTCAGGGGCTTATGTATTCTTTTAACAAAGGAAAATGGGGCTTGGACTTCCAGGGACAACAAATTGTGGGTAAGTGATGAAGACATACACAGGAGAAGCTAACAGAAGATAAGGGCTATTTTAATAAGGTCTGTTTATGCAAATTGATCTCAGTGTCCATTCCCAGTGTTTGATGATAAGAGTGGCTCTTCTCTGCCCAGTACTTGAGGTGAGGGGGTAGAGGGCAGGGGCTACCTTCCTCACAGGGAAATTTCTGTCCTGCTTTCAGGCAGATAAGGTGAGGGCAGAAAACTCTTACCGCATCTGTGGATTCTCGATTGCCTTCAGCTCAAAATAATCCTTACTCAAAGTGGCATGTTTGGGGGTGACATATTCCAATCTTCTTCAAGGCCAAGGAATCACCACAGGTGTGGCCCAGAGTTTTACTGAACTGAGAAGATCTGGTCCAGAGAGTTCTCCTGCTGAGCCTCTCTCTCTCTTGACCATGGAGTGAAATGTGAACCCAGATAGAAAACATTCCTCTCTCTGTCTTCACTCCTCAAATACCCACATTGATACTTGGGGGCAGAATTAGTTATTATGATGAAGGTTCTAATTCCATCATCCCTTCTCCATTTATTAATTGGATTTCTACTGTATGACCCTTCTTTTCTCAGTGAGTTATTCATTCATTTATTTTTATCAATATAGACTCAGCAATTCCTATTTTAGTCAATGCATTTTAATCTGCTACTAACATCATTTATTTTGATACTCAAAAAGTCCCAGATCTGACCAGTGGTGGCCCTGTCAAGCTGGCTTCTGTGTCCTTTTTGACATTTTTGCCTCATATTTGGAGCATGTCCTTACTTTCTAGCACAAAAAGATGCTCCAGCTCATCTTGCCCTTTCCCAGCCCCACCTTTGAAATCAGCCATTTCTCCAAAGATCCCTTATTCCTTTTAGTGGAGAAAGGCATTTTGAAACCAAGATCTGGGTGCCAGGGTGCTCATTGTTTTTGGGATGCTGGGGCTGCCAGGCCCTCAGTGACCAGATACATTTAATTCTATATTTATCTACCTATCTCTGTGCTGAAAACACAAGTTACATGGATACCTCTGATTCCAATCCAATATCAGAGAGTCTATCCTAACTTTTCTCCCTCTCCATATTTGTAACTGCTCAGACAATGAAAAACCTCCCATCATCCTCAATATATTCAATGACTGGGTCAATTCCCCCATATACAACCATCTCATGGTTGTGTGCATGGTGCTCATGCATACCATCACTCCCGCCATGCTGCCAGGGCTGTCACCCCAGGCCAAGCCCCCACATTCTCCTCCCCCAGGCAAACACCTTCTTCTCTGCTCAGGCTCCAACACCTCCCACCAGCTGCGGGACCACGAACCCCTCTCTCCCTTGTAGACACCTTGTCTGTGCCAACCTGATGGATTTGGGATTACATCATTCAAGAATGACGATGGGTAAGAAGGAAGCTGCGAACTGAAATCCTAATTCTGACAATGCCTTCTGCCCTAAGTTGGATTCTTGAGAAGTAGAACCTGCAAGCAGAATGCATATGTATGTAAGTTACTGAGGAGGTGTCCCAGGAGAAATTTGCAAGAGGGTAAAGGACGCAGGATGGAGGAAAGACAAAAAGCCATGCAAAGGAAGAGAAAGCTACGGTTGGATCCATTCACAGGAACAGCACAGGAACTGGAGGTGGGCAACCTAATCGCAAAAGGGGATCTGGGTGGGATGCCAGCAGCCTCTGCTACTCACCCATTTCTTCTTTTTATGAGGAGAGCCAAGATTTCCATTCTGCACACTCTGGGACTGTGTCCAGGGTTAACAGAGTTTTCTCTAAAGGAGCAGATCATAAACATTTTAGGGTTTGAAGGCCATATGGTTTCAATCACAACTACTTACTACTACTCTGTTCTTAGAGCTCTCAGGTGGGCATGGGCAGTATGTAGGTGAACAGGTGCAGTTGGGTTCTTACAAAACTGTATCTACAAAAAGAGGCTGAAGCCCATATTTGGTCGACAGGGATAAGTGCATGAGCTTCTATGGCCTCCCTCCAGGCTGTGCATCAAGTACTTTGTGGTGACCAGTTGCTGAATGCTCTCTCTAAAACACCAATGCTACCCCGTTCTGGCCCTTTCCACTGTTTTTCAAGGCCTAAGCGGGACCACCAAACAGAAAGTGACTTGAGGAAATGAAATCAAGTGTTCTAAATTTTCTAAAGTTTGGTATCTGGAACCAGATTAAGGGGCAAACTCCTTAACAGGCCTGAACTTACCAGAATAGGAAGATGATGGAGAAAATTAAATTGAGTGGCTTATGAAGGTGATAACATCATATGCAAAAGAATACATTGGACCCCTGACTCACACCATATACAAAATCTGACTCAAAAGGGATCAAAGACTGAAATTTAAGAGCTAAAACTATTAAAATCTCCTAGGAAATCATAGATGAAAATCCGTGACCTTGGAGTAAGCAATGGTTCCGTATATGTGACACCTAAAACACGAGCACTCAAAGGAAAAAAACTGGTAAATCAGATTTCATCAAAACTTAAAACTTTTTGTGTTAAGTGACACTATAATGGTTAACTTTGTGTGTCAATATGGCTAGGCTATGGTATCCAGTTATCTTAGCAAACACTGGCCTAGATGTTGTTGCGATAGTATTTTGTAGATGTACTTAACATCTATAGTCATTTGACTATAAGTAAAGGACATTACATTCCACAGTGTAGGTGAGCCTCATCTAATCAGTTGAAAGCCATAAAAGCAAAGCCTGAGGTTTCTGGGAAAGAAGAAAGTCTACCCCAAGAATACATCATCAGTTCTGTCTGAGTTCCCAGCCTATAGCCCACTCTATGAATGTCAGGCTTGCCAGCCCCCACATTTGTGTGAACCAATTTCTTAAAATACATTTTTTTTATCACTTGTGTCTCTCTGGGGAACTGTGACACAGACACTATCAGGACAGTGAAGAGACAATCTACTGAATGGGACCAAATCATATATCTGATAAGGGTCTAGGATCCAGACTATGTAAATATCTCTTATAACTCAATAAGAAAAAGGCAACCCAATTAAAGATGGGCAAAGGGTTTGGACAGACATTTCTCCAAAGAAGATATGCAAATGACCCACAAGCCCATGAAATGATGGTTGGTATCATTAATCATCAAGGGAATGTGCATTCTTTTTGGGAAAGTTCATTGAGCTTCTTGGACCTGTGGGTTTCTAGTCCTTATCAAATCCGAAAGCCTTCTGGCTCTATTTCTTTAAGTTTTTTGCACCCTCTTCCCTTCCTCCTGGGTCTCATATGTTAGGTCACTTTCCTATACAGGTCACTAGTTCTCGATTTTTTTCCTCTTAAGTCTTTCTCGGTGTACTTTCTTATAAATAGTTTCAATTGCTCTGTGTTCACAGTCATTAAGCTTTTCTTCCATTATCTAATCTGCTCTTAATCCCATCTAGTGTTATTTTTCATTGCAGATACCTTAAGACTCACCTCCCTGATTTCCTTTCTCTTGAGGGATCTGTGCTGCCTGTTTCCAGTGGCTAAAAAAACATGGCTGCCATGAATTTTGTCAGATTTTCTCACTGTTTCAGATGAGAAGGGTTAGGGACTCTGGTCCCTGCTTCTTCGTTATGGCCAGAAGCAGAATACAAACATGTTTTAAAACTACCACAGTAAGATGTTTAGGTTCGCAAATGAGGACCCAAGAAGCCGATACTGGCAAATGAGCTGGGCACTCACCAACTTTGAGGGGTGAGTTCTGCTCGCTGCCGAGTCTTGCTTGGTCGAATGGGGTGTGAAAATTTGAGGCTCTGAGCAGATGGCTCAGAACAAAGACTGAGTGCCACCATCAGGAATCTTCCTCGGCCAACCCCAGAGTTCAAATTCTCTTTGAAAGAAAGATTGGACAGTTACAGGAATAATCGCCTTTAAAGGGTCACAGAACTATTAGCCTGCTCAGGACACGCTCGTGTCTCTATCTGATCGGTTAGAATAATAGGATCCGGGAAAGCCTGGTTTCTCGGCAATCAGCAATGACAGTTCTCATTTGGTAATCTTTCTCCTACGCCAATCTGATCATGTTACTGGTAACTGTAGCCATTGTCTGGGTATGGTCCAAGCTTCTGCCTGGCCTAAGGGAACACCCCTGGAGATCTGGCACGCCTTTGGCTCCAGCCATACCAAACCCCCCTATGCCCTCTCACCTACCATCAGTCCTGTTTGACCAGTGTCTGCGTACATGACTTCTTCCTTGTTCAGAGGAATTCCCCTTTATAGAGCTACCCCAAATGATAGTACCAATGCCTACTTCCGTGTCATTAAAATAAGGGGATTATGGAGGGGAGATCAGATTTAACAAACAAGGATGCTATTGCAAGAGGGACGGCAGGCATTCACAACTAAGGCATTCTGGGTCCACTGACCTGGCCTGGTGGGGCTTGCCCTCTGCCATTGCCTTGAGTTGAGCCAGGCTGCCTGGTTTATTGACCCTAAAATCCTACCAGAAGATAGATCAGAAGTTAAGTCTCAGCCAGATAAGGATAATATGAGCCTTGATCCTTTAGACACTTAACCCTTTTTTATTTTTTATTTATTTATTTATTTTTTTAGACACTTAACCTTTTTTTAAAAAAGATTTTATTTATTTATTTGACAAAGAGAGAGAGACACAGGGAGAGAGGGAACACAGCAGAGGGAGTGGGAGAGGGAGAAGCAGGCTTCCCGGGGAGCAGGGAGCCCAATGTGGGGCTCGATCTCAGGAACCTGGGATCATGGCCTGAGCCGAAGGCAGATGCTTAACGACTGAGCCACCCAGGCACCTGATACTTAACCCTTAATTCCTGGAATAATCAGTATAGTACAGGAGGAGTCAGAGAACACTTGGATTCAAATCTTGACTTCCCTACTCACCAGCTTTGTGACTTCAGGTGAAAGTCTCTCTCTCTCTCTCTCTCTCTCTCTCTCATTCTCTCTCTTGGCCTTGGAGATTTGCTTTGAACATAAATGAAGATGACTTCAGCCCCCTCACAAGGTTGTTGTAAGATTAAATGAGACAGTGGGTGTGAAGCACTCAGCCCAGTGTCTGGCCCATGAAAACCACTTACTGAACATTAGCTATTGTAGAAGCTGGAACGGTCCGTCCACACCGGTCACAAGGCTGTGGGGCTTTATTGCTGATGTGTCCAAGCGCCTGTCATCAGATGAGACCTCAGCGGGACCTCTGTCTGCAGCCTCTCAGCACCGTTTATATAAAAAGACAAACAAATTCAAGTTTCTCTTGGGCGCCTAGCACACGAATTAGTTCCTACATGGACTCTGAACACTTTCTCTGATTGAATAAGGGAAGGGAAACTCATCTGGCTGACTGTTGGGCTGGCCGTTTCCTGCAAGGAACTCGTGCAAACAAGGAGAGGGGAAAATCTATATCTGAGCTGATTTCTGAGGAGCGCAGCCAGCCAGCTCACTGGCTGAATCTCCTGGGCTAGAAATAAAAAAGGAATGTTTTTTCTCTTGTCTGCAGGAAACAGTCTGCCTTCAGGCCTGTGTATTTCACCGGGGTCAGCACTGGATCCCACACTTTGCTGGTTTGGGGGAGTCTCAATCTTAATTCCAAATCTTTTTCTCAACATTAACATTGTCTTTGTGAATGAAGATTTATTTTATGGCTCCCTGTTGAGATGAGCGTTTCAGACAACTGCCCCTCACCACTGACTAGTCTGGGTTGGTGACGGGTTCCTCCTTCCCTGAAAGTCTGATTAGCAGGAAGGTAAAGGTAAATGATGTTGTAGGTACTGGTGGTTTCACAACTCCTGGCCAAAAAAAAAAAAAGAAAAGAAAAAAAAAAGGCAGAAAGTTTGCAGTTGGTTTCTCCTTGTAGCATTGGTTGGACCAAGAAAAAAAAAATTTGGAAGTTAGAGGTAGAAGAGTGAAGAGTGATCATTATTCTCTCTCCTATTGCCAGGACATGTCTTAGGTCATCAAAGGGCTGGTGCACACATAAGCCTCTTGGCCATTTCTTTGACCAGCTGCACAACTGGCCGATTTGGGCCTGGTTTGAGAACCATTGATGGCCGAGGTATGGATGTGCCTGGCAAAGGACAAAGGCTTATCTGCTCAGAAGTAGAATCAGAAAGTCTAGAAAATGATGTCATGCTTGTTTCTGGATATGCTGTGTGGAGCTTTTATCTCATATCCCCACTTTAAGAACTTGGTAGGCAAGACCTCTCTCAAAATCATAGTAGCCTAGTCCAGTTAGCATGGCTCCTGGGCTTAGAGCTTGGCTTGAGTGCTGCATTGAGGAATTTGCAAACAGTTTGTTCACAAGGAGATTGGCCACCATGCCCCTGCCTTTGGTCCACACCACTCAGGCATAAGTGATACAAATTCACTTCCATATACAATGGCTAATAGCTTCCATATCTAAGGCTGGGTGGGCAGTGTGTATGTGTCTCTCTGTCTGGTAGGGGATGAGGTACAGGGATAATAAATAAAATGTAGACACTGTCCTCCAAAACTCATCTCTGGAGACCATGAGTTGTCTCTACGATACTCCAAGCTGAGACAAATAATAAATTGATATCAGATTCTTCCCTGGCATCCCCAGGGTGCTTAGTGCTATCTTATGGAAGCACAGGAGACAAGAAAGGAAGAAGAGACATAATTTGGGGACCTATTTGAGATATTGTCCATACCTTCTACCTCCCCCTCCACTTCTTTCCTATGTCATCCGGGCAACCAACACATCACCCACAACCCCCAAAGGTACAGCAGCCAGTCAGCCAGAAGGTCAATGTTAATGAAAGATGCTATCTGGAAAACCAATGCCAAGCCAATCTGACATAATTAACTGTATTTGTGTTCCTTGAGGTTTGGTAAGTGAGGGTGGGGTGTGAGGAGAGTTGGGGAGGGGCGCGTCCTCTTCCGAAGCTTCTGGAACAAAGAGAGCCATTTGGATGTCTTCCAGTTAGCGACAGCATCTTTGCGAGGGGCTATCTAATTAGTGCCTGCCCAGCTTCCGAGAGACGGCTGCACATGGCAAATAAGCAGGGACGCTCGGTTTCCCTTAGCTCCAGCCCGTGAACTTTCAGGATGTCGACAGCTTCAGACTCAGCCTTCACTGCCTCTCTTCCAATGCCAGAGGGTGTTTTTCCCCCAAAAAGTGCCATTTGCATCATGGCATTTGGAGTGCAGTTTAATAACACTGTTGACATCCCAAATATTCCCAGAGCCGCTTAAGAAGAGTCGTTAGTTCTCTGGGTTGATGGGGAAAGAAGAAACATGGACGTGACAACAAACATTCTTTTTATCGGTTTTTAAATTTCCAGTGAGCCAAGTTTACCTCTGTATGGTCTTGAGCAAGGAGATTAACCTGGGCGAGCCTTGATTTCCTGTAAAAGAAGGTTGATAACACACACATCCTGGAGGATCGTTGTGAGAATCTACGGCAGGGATGTAGCTCGATACTCAAGAAGCAGTAAGTGATGATTAACACTGTGACATCGACAATGACACTGCTGCTGTTGCTGCTGATGATGAAGAGAATGATGGTGGTGATGATGAAGATGGTAGTAATGGGACTTACTTCCCCCACCAGTGATCTTGTTTCCCAGAGTGGGAAGAACTCAACCACGTGACATAAAGAGGAGCTCTTGGCTGATGTCCCCATGTACTGGAGTTCATCGTACAGTGAGGCATAATAATGATAATTACCACGTGTAAAGAATACCTTTTCAAAGGACTTTCACATGTATTATCTTGCTTGGACCATTCTGTTGTTCAGTGAGGAAGTTACTGTTATTGCTCTCAGTTTACAGATGGAAAAAAAAAATGGGACTCCATTTGCCTTGCCTGAGGTTTCACATTTGGTGAGTTAAAAAACCAGGTCTTGAATATAGGCCTGGAAACCACCCATCTGATGTTCTTCCTGTGACTCACATGTTGCCTTGCAAGCGTTTCGGGGAGTACAGAGAGAAGCTTAGTACATCGACGGAGATCCCAGTACATGGAATTTATCAAGAAAGGAGCTCAAGAGACAGGGACCTGTGACAGAGTGGGCCTCTGTGACCAATGACGTCAGCCCACAAGGGGAGGTAGGAGGAGATAAGAACACAGGGAAAAGCCAGAATTCCAAAATACATTTAAAGAAATCGGCTTTGTTATCTCTTGCTACATAGCAAGCCACCCCAAAATTAAGTGGTTCAAAATAACAACCATTTTACGTTATCTCGCAATCCTGGAAGCTGAGAAGATGTAGGTCGTTCTACTCCAGGCAGTGTTAACTAGGCTGCAATCCATGGTGGGTAGATAAGGCAGAAACACCTAAGATGGCGCACTCCATATTGACAGATGATGATGTCTATTGGCTGAGATCACAGCTGGAGAGCCTTGGTGCTCCTCTCCGTGGGTTGGGCTTGTCACAGCTGGGCAGCTGGCTTCTGAAAACGAGGACCTCAAGGGCTAGGCATTACCAAAGAGAGAAAAGAGAAGCTGCCAGTTTTCTTAAGACCTGAGCTCAGAAGTCCCAGAACATCCTGTCTACCACATTCTACTGATCAAAGCAGTCACAGGTTCAGCCCGCCTTCAAAGAGAAAGGAAGTAAGCTCCACCTCTCAATGCAAGAGAAAGCGTGTACGTACAGGGAGGGGAGGAATTCATGACAGCCATCTCTGAGACCAGAAGCCAAATCCTATCCTTTTCAAGCATAAATTATAGCGAACTTGGGTTTACATAGTATTATCTCATTAGAGTAATAGAAATAATGATAGCTAATTACTGAGTGAATGCTATGCACAGTTGATTTACATGTATCATGTCTGTTCCCACCACAGGTAGGGATTGTAGAGATTAAGTGATTTGTCCAAGGCATCATGCACAGACATGACCTAACATTCAGAGGAAGGAAAGGGCTATCTCTGTCTGCGTGCCCTTTCTAGGAAACAGAAGACTTTCCCTGGAAGCTCCCTCCCTTCCCCAGAAGATTTCCTCTCACTCCTCCTTGGCCGAGATTGAACTATACATCCATCCCTAATCAAATGATAGTGAGGGGACGGCAATGATCACGAATGCTAGAAGCAGATGCTTCCCCACACAAAAACTGATTATTTGTGCACCTCTCTGGGGGTAGCTATCCCAGGGGGTTCTGACCACCCTACCCCATATCTAGCTGTCTTGAGGTTTGAAGGGGTTCATCCCTTAATTTGAAAATTCACTTGAGGGGTGGTGGAAGAATGGACACTGGGGAGTCAACCACAAACTTTCCTGGCTAGAAAGGGGCCAAACTCCCACCTCTTTCCATCCCCAAGCTCACATCCCTTTTATACTCTCTGCACCACCTCAGAACAGATGTGATGAGAAAGGAAGCTCCAGCTTTCTGCCTCTGCTGTCCATGCTGATGATTTGATAATCCCCATCGGGCACTTGAGTGGCATGCATTCCTTGTGACTTTGTCTCCAAAGCTCCCCTGCACCATGGTAGGTAATCAAGATTAAGACTCAGAGCACAGACTCCCAGGAGGCTAGGAGAAACTGCTCTTCTGCTTTCCTGGGCTTTATGTGGGTATGGACTATATAGACAGATAGCCTCTGATGGGCACATGGAGTTCTGAATCCTTCGGTCCAACCTTCAGAATCCAGCCCATCCACAGGTTTTCTCGGCAGGGTCTGAGCAATGGTACATCTTGTGTAAGGACAGACTTCATCCCTCCGTCAAACAAACCCAGACCTCCAAATTGTACCTCTTGGGAAAGAAGTCTCAGGATTGGACAGTGGCAGCAGGATGGGTTGTAACATCCCAGCTGGCCTCATCATACACATGTGTGGTGTCTCATGATCCTCGGCATGACTTCTTTCTCCAGAAGGTTAGTTGGATGTCTTACAAGGCTGCTTGAAGTTCACAAGAATACAAAAATGGAAGCTTCCTGGCCTTCACTTCTGTTCCACTCTACTGGCTAAAATGAGGCACTGGGCTGACCCCAATCCAGTATGGGATAAGATTCTACAGGAGTGTGACTGTGAGGAATGGTAGTCATGGTGGCCATCTTCAAAGAACATTGACCATGCAAACAAACAGTAAGAACTTCCAGCTTCCCAGGCTGACACAGTGAATACCAATTCTCTGGTAAATTCACCCTGATGCATCTATCCAGGATTAAATCAGGAATGTGATTTAAAATTACATTTTTCCCTCCCTGGTTTAATGCTTTCAGAATCCATGCTCACCCATCTCACTTTCTGCTAATGTGAATTAGCAAAAAATTACCATTCTTTAGATGCATGAGATGCTTGGATCTGACTACAGTCACAGATCTAGAGGCAATGGTGTAGTGGAAGTGGTCTGAAGGTAATCTGGCCTACTATTGTAAGGTGGAGGTCATCACAGGATTTCCAGACAAGATAGGATTTGCTGACAGGGGATGATCAGCAAATTTCGGGATTCGTGGTACCTTAGTCATTAAAAACTACCGGAAATCTCAATTCCAAGACTCAAAGTCCCATTCTTCTAATGCATGCCCAAGCTCTCACTTAAGAAAACTATTGAGGCTATGAATTCAACCTATATTATAAGTTCAGCAACCTGTAGTTTCAAGTAATATAATTGATTTTCAGCTGTTAGACCTGTAGTCAACAGAGAAGACTCTTAAGGAAGCCATAGAAGTTCCATGGTCCTCTTATGAGACCAGAAGACGTGAATTTAAAACCCTGAGCTCATTGTGTTCTTTCTTAAACACTAAGGTACAGTTAGAAATATCAACAAACCCTTCAGTGCTTTTATTTTCATTCTTGCATGAATAGATTATCACAGAAGATGACTGGCCTGCCAAGACTTGCCTTTGATAAAGGATTCATGCTAGATCCTACCTTCTCTGCCAACTGGATTCTCACTGCCTTGAAATACAACCAGACCAGATGATCAACCATGGATTTCTGTTTTCTTGAAAATCTTAGTCTACAACATGTTAGGATTCAGTTACAGATAGTAGCCAGAAGTTAGGCAGAAGGGGATCTACCATCAAGAATTAGGAAGCTTATGGGCCATTGGAAGAACAAGAGAAATGGGCTTCAAGCTGAGTTCAGATGGAAAATCTTCAGTGTCCAGAATCCTTCTGTCTTTGCTGTGATCAGAAAGTCCCTCTCATTTTGCCAAAGAAACCAACAATTTGAGAAGCTGCTTAAGGACACTGTCTCTTCATGACCCATGCCAACAAACAGGGATAACTTGTGCCCTACTTGTTGTCATTATCAGTTCCAAATCTTGTGCAGGGGATTTTTGACTGATGGAACCTACAGCATGTCTGAAACATTGGTTGCAAAAGAGGCTGGGAAATTAATTTTTATTTTTCCAACCTCCATAGTACAGGAAGGCACAGTAGAAAGAGGTCAGAACAGATGTTGAACAAGCACATTTATAGCATCCACAGCATAGCCAATTTCTTCAGATCTAAATAATTCTTTTCCTGAAAGCCTTGCTCAGAAATATGCTTTCAACTCATTGAGGGAACTTTTATCTCCATCTTTATTCGGTTCCACCAAGGGCCAAGAGAGAACCTGTTCAGTGCCAGCCCCCATGCTAAGAGCTGCAGGCATGGAGATGAATAAAGCCAGGCTCCAGCTCTCACAGAGTTCACAGTCTAAAGAGGAACACAAAGAAACAGAGGATAAGCTGGGGAAGGCATAGAGCAGAGGCAGTGGGAATGAAGTTGACTGTATGTCATGGGTTGTATGACATTCTACAGTTCTTATGTCTTTATAAATCAGACTGCCTTTTTCAAGTCTCTACCCTGCTGGGTAAGCAGGAAATACAATGTCAACTAATACTGAGACTCCCCTATTTGTCCCCAAGGATTGAGTCAAGGTCCCAGGGTCTTAACAGCCCAGAATGTTAAGGAAGGCAACCAGTTGCATATATATACCCCTGTCCAAGTGCATAGTATCCTTTGAAGTCAGGTGGCTGCACTGTTTCCAAGCCAAACTTGGATATGGTGGCTTTGATGAAGCAAGTAAGACTCATACTCCATCCATGCAGTCATTTTGTACATGTCTTCCATTTTGCTGGGGTGACTGTAAGAGCTTAGTGTTCTGCTCCTCACTTTGTGGGACTCCACAATGATCTCTGTGCCATTCCCAGCCCTGAGAGAGGTTTCTAAGCCTTCTTCCCTGGGGTCACTCCCACCTCCTCTAAGGCCCATCCATCCCCTCCTCTGTACTAACTTCCCCATAACGTGGTATTAGGAATATAATGTACCCAACTCGGTTTTCTGAGGCCAGAATACCCCTGACACCAAAACTGGACAAGGACGATACAACGTAGAAATTTTAAATCAATCTCACATTTAGGATCATGGAAACAAAAATTCTAAATAAAACATTGGCAATTGTAATCTTGCAGTATATTTAAAATAACAATATACCATGACTAAGTACGCTTTATCCCTGGGATGTAGAGATAATGATAAAAGCTGACCTTCATCGAAGGTTCACTACATGCCAGAGACTGTTCTAAATTGCTTTCTAATACTTAGAATCAATGAGAGTATATGCTGATATTCTCAATTTTGAAAATGAGGAAATTAAAATACAGAGATGTTAAGTAACTCACCCTAGGAACTCAGGTGGGCACTTCAACATCAAAAATTTATCAAGTGATCTATCACAGTAACTGTTTAAGAAGAATAATCATTTTTCTTATTCTAAAAGATGCAAAAATAACCTTAAAGATTTTATATTTCATTCATGATTTTTAGAAAACCATAGTTCTGACTTCTGAGGATCAACCTCTCCCCCATAAAAGCAATGAGAACACTGGTAAAATTCATCTTGATCAACTTTTTCAGAACTGTAATGTAACCAATGGCTAACAATAATCCAAAGAGCATTTGTCAAGAAAATAGAGCTGAATCTTGGGAAGATCAGTAAGGTTTGTGCTATTTTAGCTTTCTCTATTCACATTCTTTTCTTCCTAGCTCCATATCCTTGAAAACCAACAGCCATAGAACTGTAGAAGCTGTGAAAAACAGTCACTGAAGGGGACAGATTGGGTTTGGAGCTCCTCAAACAGCTTCATCCCCAGAGAAGTGTCACTTTTTGACTTTTGGCAGCTCCCAGGAAAAGCCCTATTTGCAAGGCTTGTCATTATTTGATCTGACTCAGAGCCTGCTCAGTGGAAAAAGCCCCAAGCCAGAGCATTTGTTAAAAAAGAAAAAAAAAAAAAAAGACAAAACCCAAACAGGCAAAAACAAATTAGTGGCAATTGTTCAACATCACAGCTGCCTGAGGTGGTGACACCAATTGAAACAAAGAAGAGTCTGGCCAAAAATCCTATAAGGAAAATCTGAGGAATGTGATGCCCACAAAGGGTTTTGAAAACCTACAATATAATCCTGGGAATCCAGAAGACCACACACAAGGGCATGCTGCGCACATGCCCAGAAAAAGGACAGAGAAGATCCTGATTCTCACCTTTGGATGACCTTGAGACCCTAAACAAACAGAAAATGAAGGCTAAAGCAGAGCTGGAAATTTTCAGAGCATTGAATGCACACACTGAGTCCTTTGGCAAAAGACAGATGATTTGTTGGTTCAAGGTATTCAAGAAAATACATGTCCAATAAGTTAAAAAAGTATATCTGACCATGAGGCGGAACAAGCAGACTTCAGTGGCTACGTATGACAGGGAATTTTACATCATTAGCCCAGAAATGTTGCTAAACAAATACTGGGGGTGGGGTCGGGGGACAGCAACAATTGTCTGAGAGGGAGAGTCTGAGTTCCAGAGTTGCCACATTTTATTATTAAAGATGTCCAGTATTCAATGAACAATTTAACATACAAAGAGACAGAGAAGTATGGCCCATACATGGGAGAGAAAATAGATTTTCCTGAACATATCTAGATGTTAGATTTACTAAAAATAAAAATAAAAAATAAAACCTTTAAATCAGCTCTTATAAATATGTTCAAGTAAATAAAATCATGTCAAAAAAATTGAAGTGTGAGAATTGTTGCGTGAAACACAAAATACCAAAAAAGAGGCAGAAATTATAAAATGGATATAAATAGAAATTCTGAAGTTGAGAATTGTAACGGAAAGGAAGAATTTAATTGGGGACTCAGTAGCAGATCTGCAGTGACAGAAGAAAGAGTCCGCAAACTTGAAATCAGTTAATTGAATATATTCTGTTTGTGGAACAAAAAGAAAAAAGGAAGATAAATAAGCAGAATGTCAGAGACCTATGAGATACCATTAAGTACACCAACATATGAATAATGGGAGTCCAAAAAGAGAGGAGAAAGAAAGGAACAGGAAGAGTATTTACAAAAATAATGGTAGAAAACCTCCCAGATTTGACTTCAAAAAATCAAAACCCCAGTTATCTACACATCTAAGAAGCTCAGTAATTGCAAGCAGGATAAACTCGGATATCCACACCTAGACACACAGCATGGTCAAACTATTAAAAGTCAAAGACCAAAAACTGTGAAAGCAGCTAGGAGAAGGGACCCTTCACAGACAAGGGAGCCTCCACAAGATTAACAGCTGACTTCTCATCGGAAACCATGAGGCCAGAAGGCAGTGGGATGACATATCTAAAATTGCTGACAGGAAGACTGTCAAAGTCCAAGAATTTTATATCCAGAAAAAGTATTTTTCAAAAAAAAAATGAAAGAGAAATCCTAGATAAGTTAAAAGTGAGAGTATTTGTCTCTAGCAGACCAAGGAAATACTAAAGAGAGTGTTTTGGGCTAAAATAAAAGGGTACTAGGGGCACCTGGCTGGTTCAGCCAGTGGAGCATGGGACCCTTGATCTTGGGATTATGAGTTGAGCCCCATATTGGGAGTAAAGATTACTTAGAAATAAAATCTTTAAGAAAATAGCCAAAGCAATCTTGACAAAGAACAAAGTTGGAAGACACACTTTCCAATTTCAACACTTATTACAAAGCTACAGTCATCAAGACTGGGTAGCGTTGGCATAAGAATAGATATATAGATCAATAGAATAGAACTGAGAATCCAGAAATAAACATGTGTAGTCAATTGATTTTCAGTGAGGATGTCAAGATAATTCAAAGGGGAATAACAGTCTTTTCAAAAATGGTGCTGGGATAACTGGTCCATCCACATACAAAAAAAAAAAAATTGGACTCACACCATATACAAAATTAATTCAAAATTAATCAAAGGTCCCAATGTAAAGCTAGATCTATGCAACTCTTGGGAGGAAACAGGTGTCAAACTTCATGACCTTGGATTAGGCGATGGTTTCTTATACGTTATGCCTAAAGAACAAGAAAAACAATAGATAAAAGGACCTTATCAAAATTAAAACTTTTGTGCAGTAAAGGACACCATCAGAAAGTGAAAAGATAACCCTCAGACTAGGAGATAATATTTGCAAGTCATATGTCTAACAAGGGACGTACATGCAAACTACACAAAGAACACTCACTACTCAAAAATTAAAAGATAGGTGACCAATTGTTTTTTAATGGGAAAGGATTTGAATAGACATTTCTTCCAAATAAATATAGAGTGGCCAAGAAGCACACAAAAAGATGTTCAAACTCACTGGTCATCAGGGAAATGCAAATCAAAACTACAATGAGATACCACCTCCCACTCACTAGGAGGGCTGTAATTTTTTTTTTTTAAAGATAACAAGTATTGGCAAGGATGTAGAGACATTGGAGCCCTCATGCACTGCTGGTGGGAGTGTAAAATGGTATGGTCATTTTGGAAAATGGCTCAGCCGTTCCTCAGAAAGTTAATAGAGAAAATAAATGTTTACATAAATGCTTACACACAAATATTCATGGCAACGCTATTCAAAACAGCCAAAAAGTGGAAACAATCCAATGTCCATCAACAGGTGAATGGATAAACCAAAAGTGATATATCCATGGTCGCGGGTTCGAGCCCCACGTTGGACATTTAGATTACTAAAAAGTAAATAAATAAACTTTTTTAAAAAGAAATTTATTTTTTTAATTTTTCTTTTATTTATTTGACAGAGAGAGGCAGTGAGAGCGGGAATACAAGCAAGGGGAGTGGGAGAGGGAGAAGCAGCCTTCCCTGCCAAGAAGGAAGCCTGATGCGGGGCTTGATCCCAGGACCTTGGGATCATGCCCCAAGCTGAAGGCAGATGCTTAACAACTAAGCCACCCAGGCAACCCTAAAAAGAAATTTATTTAAAAAAAAATAAATAAAATGGTGGATTTTAAGTATATTAATTTTATCACAATGAAACTGTTATTTAAAAATAGTAAGCTAGAAATAGAAAAATTTCTTAACTTGATAAAATAGATCTACCTATGCTCTATGATATTTCCCCTAAAGTAAACATCATATGTAATTGCAAAACTATAAAGATATTATAACTAAAGTGAAAAATAAAATAGGTATGCTTGTTATACCAGTTTAAGCAGCGATATACTAGAGATCCCTGCTAGCAATATAAAGCAAGAAAAAAATCAGGTAAGGAATTGGAGGGAAGACAGGAATAATTATTGGTGGGTGGTATGATTATTTAGGAAATCCAAGTTAATCTACAAACAATTAGAACCAACAGGATAGTCAGCAGAAGTTTCTGGATACAAGACTCCATAGCATCCTTATAAGCCCACAATGATGAATTAGAAAGTATAACTGAAAGAAAGTTCTCGGTCATAAAAGCAGGAAAAACTCTGTTACTTGAGAATAAATCTAACAAAAGATGTGAGAGACCTTTATGGAAAAAATTATAAAAGTTACTGAAGAACATAAGAAAAGATCTGGAAAAAATGAAGAACTATAACATGTTCATGCATGGGAAGGTTCAGTATTATACAGATGTCAGTTCTCCCCCAAAGTTAATCAATAAATTCATTGCAATTCCAATCCAAATCCCAGTGGAGCTTTTCACAGAGCTTGACAAACTGAGTCTAACATTAATATAAAATGGCTGAGGGCAAAGAAGAGGGGAGATAAAAGAACTTTGAGAAGGAGCTTTCCCAACTAGATATAAAGGCCAACTGAAAAGCCATGTGAATTTAAAATAGTGGGAGAGGGATGCAAGGTAGACATATCTGTCAGTGGAACAGACCAGAGAGCTCAGAAGTAGTTCCAAGTATTTATGAAGACTTGGTATATGTCAGAGGTGACTGTAGGCATCAGTGAGGAAAGGAAGATTATTCAATAAATGGTGTTGGGAAATGGGTGCCTCTATGGGGGATATTTTTTATTGGATTCCTACCCCCACTCAATACATAAATACCAAGCAGATTTAAAAAAAAAAAAAAAAAACCTTTAAAACTACTCTAAGGAAATATAGTTGGATATCTTCACAACACAGTTAGGGAAAGCTTTCCTAAACAAATAGCAAAAGATACAAATTGCAATAGAAAAAAATTATATTTGACAAATATAAATTTCAAATTTCTGTATACTAAAATTTATATTTGACAAATACAAATTTCAAATTTCTGTATACTGAAATTTATATTTGACAAATATAAATGTCAAATTTCTGTATATGAAAACCATGGCAAAACAAAGTTAAAGAATAAACCACACATTTGAAAAAGGTAGTCACAACCGTATGGTAATAATATTCAGAACACACAATACTCCTGTAACACAAAAATAAAAAAGCAAACAACCTGATTTTAAAAACAGAATAAAAGGAGATAACAAAAGAAATATAAGAAGGAAATACAGAAGAAATCTCAAAGGTCTGACACAAATTTGTTAAAAATGCAACTTCATTATAATCTGGAAAATAACATTTAAACAAACAAACAAACAAAAACTGAGTTCTATAGCATAAAGATCACAATGGCTGAGAAAAATCGAGTCTCACCCTTCTTGTCCCCGCAGGATCTCTCATGCTATTGGGACCGTGATAGGGGCAATCAGCCCAGGAAACAGTTTTGTAGTATCTAGGAAAGGTAAATATGCAGCTCTTCCGTGACCCAGCACTTGCACTTCTAGGTGTATTTAGACCTAGCAAAACCCATGCATGGCATTGATTGTAATTGCAAACGAAAGAAAACCCAAATGATCTTCAAAAGGGAAGCGTTTTTTTAATGTGTTATATGCCTATGATGGACTACGAAAATGAATGAGCTGGACCTGTATTGGCCACATGGTAGTGTGGCCACACATGGTAGTGGGTGAATCAAGCCAACTTCAGGATGTTAAATACAATGTATCATTTATGCAAAATGTTTAAACAGACCAAAATCGCTACATATCATTTGTAAGTACAAATGCAGAGAGGAAGAATTTAAAACACGAACAGCAAGGACTAAAACAAATTCGTGATCATGCTTGCCTCTGAGGAATAAGGAAGGAAATTGGGTGAGGAGAGGACAAAGGAACTCAGCTTTATCAGTCATTAAATGTTCTTATTCTGCAAAAGGATGCAAATGAAATAGGACAAATGTTGATGGTCATGAATTTGGAGAGGTAGGTGGATGGGAGTTTCTTCCTTCCCTCCCTCCTATCTTTCCTTTCTAATACTAAACAAATATACTGGCTTGTCCTTTCTTGGGTGGGGGGTGGGGGAAGAAGGGGAGAGTGAAAAGCTAAAATGAATCTATTTCTCCTGAACTCCTTCCCTTTCATGTATCTTGGAGTAAGGGTTACGATGAGACTCCAGAAAGCCTTCCATGATGAGGCGATACCTTAATGGCCTTTTGGTGGATGAACACAAGTTCCCCCATGTGGATCAAAGGCAAAGGTGGAGGAGGCCCATTCCAGGCAGGGAGAAGAGTTCAAGAACCTGGAGGAGGCTGCGTATTCAGGTATGATAAGCAAAATGGGCATGGAAGAGGGGGGTAGGGCGGTGGGAAGCAGGAGACACCAGGTCCAGAGCATAGAGACATTGGTGAGACAGGCTGAGGGTCTCAGACTGGAGACTGGGGACTCAGGGTTGAAGTGTCCTGCCAGAGGCCTTTCAGCCTCTGCCTGGCATGTACCAAAGTTTAGAACAAATTTCATGCCACTTGGAATGGGTTAAGGTGAGTCTGCCATTCCAGTGGAGAGACCCTCCCTCTTGTCTGATTTACTGTTCAACAAGCCCAGAATTGATAGCCAGGATCGCCTTGGGTCATTCTATTCATCACCCGATAAGCAACAAAAGGATGTGGCCAGGCTTGAATTTTTAAAGCCGAACATCAAATAAAAGGTGGATTGGGTGAAGGAGCCAGGGCCACATTATGATTTCGTGGGCCTTAGGCACATTCACCTTCATGAGCTCCTTCTTCCATAAAAAATAGTAAAAATTCTATTTCCTATTTTATATGAAAACATTTTCTTTGACCTAAATTTTATATTTTTCTTCTGAATTTTGAAAGAAATTAAAGTATCTTCATGGGCCCCTTAAAAATATTGTGAGCTCTACGCACTGTGCTTAATGTGCCTAATGGAGAAGTCAGCCGGCAGGGAGGAGACACAAGGAGACGATGCAGGAGGCATCACAACAGTCACTGGGGTGGATACTGATGCAGTTGCCATGGTGATGGAAAGCTGGGGGAGGTGAGAAAGGTCTTGGGGAGCCCAGGTTGGAGTGAACACAGACAATCCTCATGGAAGGATAAGGATAGAGGGGAGGTGGGGAAGGAGCAGAGGCCCAGTAACCAGAGAAGTGCCTCTGCCCATCCTCCATACTCCTCTCTGCCTCAGGTACCTCATGCAATATAAATGAAGACAAAGAGAAGGAAGCTAATTGTAGCTGTTGCAGCCTAAATGGAGCTGCTTCCTCATCCCTCCAATGGGACCTCCCCACTCGGGAACTGGCATCCAGAACAGTCAGATTTAGGAGCTTGCTCTCTTCCAAGCACGTGGCTGTTAAATGAGCTCCCGGGAGAGCTCCCCATGCCAGAACGGAGACACAGGCATTCCTGAACTCCAGGTCCAGGCAGGGGCAGGGAGCCGGCCCCCAATCAGGATGCTCCTTACAGCTTCATCCATCAGTGGGCAGCCTGCCCAGCTGGCATCGATGCCCCATGTAGAGCCCATGCCTAAAGCAGAGGGGGGACACGGTCCAGACGCCGGCTGCTTGTCAGTGTGTCACTTCCACTGAGCTGAGCCAGCAGCTGGGGAGAAAGAGAAATGGATCCTAATTAGGGGCTGCCTCAAGCTGTGGCAGGATGTCAGTGGGTGTCTCCAGCTACCTCTACACACACACACACACACACATACACACACACACACTTTCCTCCTATCCTTTCTTAGAAAGCTGGATCAGCAATCACTGTTTCACATTCTACAAAAGCCCAGGCTCAACTTCCTATACAGCAGAAAGAAGTCAGGGCTTCCTGTGGTCCCATTCCATAAAATAACACAATACCCTCTGCAGACATCCTGCTATGACTTCCCTACGTCTCTCCCTGCTGTCCCCCCAACAGAGGCCAGGTACTTGGCCAAGGGGGCATGTGTGGACCTACCTGTTGATCAAGCCCAAGCCTTGAACCAACCTAGTTGGTCTCAAACTTCAGCCTTCAACAGAATCACCTGGAGGTGTGTTAAAAAAAAATAGGTTGTAGGACCCACCTTTGGGGTTCATGACTCAGTGGGACTGGGGTGGGGTTGGAGAACCTGCATTTTTAGCAACTCCCCAGGTGATGCTGCAGCTGCTGGTGCTGAGCCCACACTCAGAACCACTGTCTATTCCTTTCTTCCAACCTTCCCCTGTTCTGCTTCTGACCTTCTTGACTGTCCTCCAAATCCTTCCATTTCTGCTCTCCTAGCATTTCTCCTAAGTTGACTTTTGACTTTGTCTTCCCACCCAAGCCCTTGATTCCTCTAAACCCCAGTGCAGCCATGCCACCTGCAGACCTCTGGCTATGATTCTCCTGCCCCAGAACTGCCTACCAGGAGACAGCCCCACCTCTGGTGCTCAGGAGTCTCTCATTTTTAAGAGCCCCTTTACGTGCCTCACCTTAAACACTTGATGGGCTGTCTGTCCATAGGAGGTACTCATCAGAGCACAACCAGAGGGTACATCTGTGTGTAGGAAGGGGGTACTCATGCTGGCATCACTCCAGCCTCACCACAAGCCAGAGTTTACATTTCACGAAACTGATATGCACATCACTTAAGTAATTGGTCCATATGCTGGCTGCATGAGAGAATTGAGCATGCAGCCAGGTCTCCTGGTGCCAGGTTCTCTGCTCTTCCCACTTCCTTGGCTTCTGTATCTGTTGAGAATACTTTTGGCTGCAAGGAACAGAATACCCAACTAACAGTGGCCAAAATCCACAGAGGTATATTTTTCATGAGTTCTCCCATTTCCTCCAAAGTCAGGAGGTGAGGTATTGTGGGATTGGGTCAGGGGTTTACCGATGATCAGGGCACAGGGAGCCGCTGCAATTCCTTGACCTTGCTCTGGGGATCACAAGGTGGCAGACACAGCTCAGGCACGAGCCCATCCCCACCCCCATGACCATGTTAAAGGCAGCACATGGGGGCAGGTGGGAAGCAGAGCTTTCTTCTCTCGTCAAAGAGGAAGCTCCCTCCCCCGAGCAGCTTTCGGCTTTCCCTTTCCATCTCACTAGCCAGAACTAGACAGGCAGGGAAGTTCTGCTCTCAAAGAAAAAAGGCAGTGATAGCTTTGAGGCGAGCAACCCCAACAGTGTGCTGTCTCCAGACTCTGTGAGCATCTGAATGGCCAATACATTCACACCTGCTGGACAGTGAGACACTGATCCACATCCTCTCCCCCTTTCTACTCTCAGTGTCTAACACAGTAAATCCATTCGTTCAACACAAATCTGTTCTCCAAGTGCCTGCTGTGTATCTCACGCCATAGCAGGCGATCAACCAGCATGGCCTGGTGGAAACAGTGTGGGCTTTGGAGCCAGACCAAATGGTCTTTGAATGCCACCATTTTCAAGCTGTGTGACCCTGGGCAAGTCACTTCACCTCTCTGCCCTTCACTTTTGTCCTTGCAAGGTGGCCGTGAAGACTTAATGAGATAACACATAACAGGCACGGGACACGTTGTCATTCAGTGGGTGAGAACAGATGATGATGGCGTGAAGACAGCATGAAGATAGGGCTGGGGAGGGGGTGGCTGATACACCTACATGTTCATCACCACGTTTCCACATGGCATTGCAACAAATGGCTCGGATCTCCCTGCTGGGGAGAAAGGGCCAAAGCGGTCCTCGTCATTCAGAGCTCTGATTCCTTCTGGAGGCCACCATGAAAAAAATATAGAATGATGGGATGCCTAGGTGCCTCCATCAGTTAAGCTTCCGACTCTCAGTCTCAGCTCAGGTCATGGTCTCGGGGTCCTTGGATCGAGTCCCGTGTTGGGCTCTATGCTCAGCAGGGAGTCTGCTTGAGATTCTCCCCTCTCTCCCTCTGCCCTCCCCTCTGTCTCTTTCTGTCTAAAATAAATAAATAAATCTTTAAAAATAGATAGAATCATAACAATAGCTATCATTTACTGAGTGATTACCATGTATCTGGCACTATGCCAGAGCTCTACAAATATTAACTCATGGAAATCCTAACAGAGAGGTACTACTATGAACTCCGTTCTTTAGTTGAAGAAACTGAGGCACATGGAGGTTACAGACTTGAACCCTAGCCCCTGGCTTTGGAGCCCAAGTTCTCACTACCTCTAATTGCCTCTCTAGACTAGATTCAAAACATCTTTGCTGCCCATGGTTTCCATGTGGCAGATGTCACTTGTTCACCCAGAGGATATCCAGATGAAATTTGATTTGGAAGTATTTGCACTAAGAGGACAGCTGGAGGCATTGTCCCACCCCTGCCCCCCACCCACCCCCTCAGAGGAGGGACATTCCATTCTGCACCTCCAGGTGACTATGACTACAATGGTGTGAGCCTGAGTGGTCCCATGGTACACTTGGCTCTTGGAAGTATTGCTTCTCTATTGTTGTTGGTGTCCTGCCTCCCTAGACCATGCTGTGAGATCCTCCCTCCCTTCCTAGCACCTTGTTACATCAAGCTCTGGGCTGCACAACCAACACACACAGAGACTCAGCCTCAGTCCCCAAAGGGCTGAAGGTCTACAGGAGGGTGCAGAAACAACCAACAAAGACAGATGCTTATAAGACGGGCTGCAGAAGCCCAAAGGGAGGTCTCTTACCCAGCTTGGGGAAGGGGTGATCAGAGAAGGCTTCAGGGAGACGCTGAGCACCTGCAGAAGGACAGAGACCAGCCAGGTAGTGGGAGGAATAATAATGAGAGCAGCAAACACAGTGGCAAGGACTTTTCTAAATACGACCAAAGGTCACTCACCAGGACTCAAAAATAACCCAACCAGGCAGGTGCACCTGCCAAACCCATTTTTCAGAGAAGAAACAGGGGCACAAAGAAACTAAAGAACTTGCCCATGATCATAGAAGATAGTAGATGACAGTCAGGATCTG
Organism: Martes martes; assembly: GCF_963455335.1. Classification (NCBI taxonomy): domain Eukaryota; kingdom Metazoa; phylum Chordata; class Mammalia; order Carnivora; family Mustelidae; genus Martes; species Martes martes. The sequence continues at coordinate 178,391,909 of NC_137891.1, read as the reverse complement.
GTTCTGGCTTCTGGGCTCTCCACCTCCATACCATGCTGTAGAGGGCTCCCTGCTACAGGCAGCGTGTGCAAAGGGCCAGGTCCCCATAGCAGGGCTCACCTAGGGACAGCCCATCATGGTGAGATGGGCAAGATCAGCAGAGAGAGCATTTGTCCACTGAGACAGCTCTTGGACAGGGCGGCAGCAATCCAGTCATTCTGCCAGGGTAAAAGCACGGTCAGTTCTCTCCAAATCCTGGCTGACAGCTGGGTCCCGAGACCCAATCCCCAAAGACTCAGCCCTCATGCCAATTCCAGCCTGAACCCTGACCCCAGCCTCTATAAAACTTTCTCCAGTGAATTAGGAGAGTGCAGACCATCCAACCCACCAGGCAGGATTCCCGTCCATTTTTCACTCACAGCTCCGACCCCTACCTGATCTGGTATCCGTATGCATTTGTCCGATTTATGTATGTGCTTTCTGGGATCTTTTAATGTATGTCCTCAGACCACATCTGGCTGGTTTGCTCAGTACTGGCCCAAAATCCAGAGCCGCTCAGCAGATCAATTACGGGACAACTGTTTCCCTTGCAGGAGGACTAACCACAAAACTCTCTAAACAGCAAACTTCTTTTTGATGCCAGTGCAATACAGAAGCATTCTATTTTAAAATCAATCTGCAAATGCTTGTTCTATTGATTTTGTTGGTTTGTTTATATATACCATCTCATTCCACAAAAAGAGGGGGGGGAAAGGCTTGAGGCTGTTTTCAAAATGCGTATAACCAGATACAATAAATAGAATGTGGAGTCAGGACAAAGAAAAAGTGGGACTAGGACATATAATTTTAAAAGAAGTTTCATTAAGTTATATTATGTCATGTCCCATATAGTTTGCTTGAGTTGGGTGTGCTTCCTAGAATTGAGCAGCCTAGTGACCAAAGCAAGAAGGACAAATGCACTCATCCACTAGATTTCTGGGCTCATGAAGGAGAAACAAAACAGTTGCTCAGAGAAAGAGGAAAAAGAAGGAGGGGGAGGATGAGGAGAGGAAGGAAGAGGAAGAGGAGAAGGTGGAGGAAGAGGAACAACAAAGCAATAGTGGTGTAGTGTGTCTGAGTGGTCCTGAGAGGTACTCATCAAGCATGCATTGGATTTGGCCAAGGTCTCAGGGGGGTGCCGGGGAAGTCCAAACTCAACCTGATCTGGCCCGAGCATAACCCCATATCTTCAGCTGGATAGGGACAATCCAAAAATCAGGTCCTGATGTTGCTGAAAAGACTGATTTAGGTTGGCCCTGCCCCAGGCCATTCTTCCTGAGTGGGCAGGACAGGTAGAGGGGATAGGTGGATGCTCACCTTCCTGAGCCTTACAAACCCAGCCTTTTGGTCTCTCTTTCCCCTTGAGCTCCAATGGGGTCACACCTGAGCCAGCTTAGTTAAGTCTCTACCCTCATCAGTGGTCCTCACAGTTCCCCACCCTCGACAGCAGTCCTGCTTATCTCTGAGCACGGATAGACGATGGTCCCCAAGGCCCGCGTGGGCCACCCCCTGGCCAGCAATGTAACTTTCTTTGGGTTCCTGGAAGTTCTTACTCCTAAAAAGGAGGGGGCTACTCTTTTTTGAAGCCCTCCTAGGTGATGAGCATTGTACAAAACACCCTACATCTACCTTGGCCAATTCTCCCTCTGTGAGGTTTGCATCTCCAGCCACAACGTCTCCTTGAAGCCTAGACTCTTTCAGAATTTCTTAGGTACTTGGGTGTCTCAAAGACACTTCAAACTCAGTGTTTTCAAGATGGTGCTCCCAGCAATCTCCTCCATCCCCCATCCAATCCTCTCCCTGTGTTTCCTGCCTCAAGGATTGACAGCACCCTCCCATTGCTCAGGTAGGAACGTGACAGGTTGCCCTCATCCCTCTCCCCCAGCCTCACGCCCAGACAATTCCACCACCAAGTACTGTCAGTGTTACCGCCTTAGAAACTCTTGAAGCCCTCATTTCTCTGTCCTCCATCTTCGCCTCCTTCCGTGCTGGGCCACCTCCTCTCGTGTGGACCACTCCCAGAACTTCCCATCCCAGCTCCTCATGGCTGGTTCCTCCAGCATGTCCTTCATTCTGTAGCCAGAACAATTGCATTAAGACACAAAATACACCAGAGCGTATCAATCCCACTGGCTTCCATTTGCTCTGAAGATGGAGATTGCATTCCTCAGGGCAGAGAAGGAAATTTGCCCCTGCCTCCCTCCCGCTTCTCCAGCTGCCTCTTGAATCCCACCCTACCTGGCTCTTCTCCACTCTTATGGGCCACCTCTCCATTCCTCTACCTGGTCAGGCTGTCCCCACTGCCCAGGACACTCATGCCACCACTCTACCCAGTCAACTCTTACTCATCCTCCTGATGTCCCAGCAATCGCCCCCTCCAGGGAACTTCCCTGACCTTCTCCCACTAGTCAGATCTTGCTTAGGCTTTCCTAACACCCTTCCCTCCCCTTTGAGTTCTGTATACCCGTCGAGAGGATGAAGGCCCAGCAGGCTGGCCTTGGAGTCTTTATTTGAACCCCTGAGACTATTCAATATTGTGGAATGATGGTTTATAGGATTACAGTGGCTGAAGAGTGTCTCCCAAGGATATCAGAGCTTAATCCCTGGAACCTGTGAGTGTTGCATTATTTGGAAAAGGATCTTTGCAGATGTGATTAAGTTAAGGACTTCAAGATGGGGAGATTATCTTGGATTATCCAGGTGGGCCCTAAATGCCATCAAATGTGTCCTCATAAGCATGAGCTGGAGGAAGGTCTGACACATAGTAGGAAGGTGGTGTGAGGACGGAGCAGAGATTTGGAGATGCTGGCCTTGGGACTGGAGCCATGTGGCCACAAACCAAGGAGTGCCAGCAGCCCCTGGAGCTGGAAGATTCTTCCCTTAAGCCTCCGGAGGAGGCACTGATTTTGGAATTCTGGCCCCAAAATGGAGAGAGAATAAAGGTTTGCTTTTACCAAGCCATGGAGCCTGTGCTGATTTGTTACAGCGGCTGCAGGAACCTAATACAAGGTTCACAAGGCAATGAAACAGAAGCTCAGAGAAGTTAAGTAATTTGCCCAAGGCCACACAGCTAACATCTCCACCCTCAACCTTCTCTTGGAGGAGAAAGTTGACCCCCCCCCAAAAAAGGCAAAGTCCAATGCGGCTGAGGTCATTTGGGAGTAATGAGAGCGCTGGAGCTGGCAAGAGGAGAACAGCCACTCTCAGGCACATGGAGCACGTCCCCAGCCTGGCCAGCCTATACCCCTTGCTCTGAGGCCACAGCAGATCCGGGCAGATACCCTTTTGCCCAACTCCAGGAGGGGACCCTACTCAGAGCTTGAGTCTCTCCAGCACAGCCCATGGAGCAATTAAGCAAGGGACAGCAAAGAGTTACCAGAAAGCCCCCGGATCCTTCACCACAGTGCTCCCGAGCTATGCAGGCTGTTTGCTAATGACTCAGTTCAGGAAGCTCCAGGCCCCTGCCTCTGTCCCTTCCTTCCCTTCCTGCTGCTCCTACAGAAGGGTTGTGAGGAGGAGCAAGCCCTGAGGCCATGCAGAGGACAAAGCCAGAGTGGACATCACTTGCCAGGCCGGGCTGCTAGGAGAAGTGAAGGCAGGAGAGCACCACCGGGCCCACCACACACCAGACACACACTGGGTACTGTTACGTGGACTATCACAGCAGGCCCCACAACATTCCTGCAAGAGACACGGTCCCGTTCCCATTTCGCTGTCGGGGAATCTGAGTTCAGCGAGGCCAAGCGCTTTGCTCAAGATGTGCCAGCTTGAAAGTGGCTGGGTCTGCTGAGTACAAGTCCAGTGCTGTCCCTGCCCCCCAGCCCCCGGACCCTCGGTTCTAGTCCTGGAGAGACTGCTCCTCCCCTTCACAGGGAAAACACTCAGGTGACCCACCTTCAAAGCCTGTCTCCGCCTCTTCCCTTCCCTACCTCCAGCAAGCTTTCGGCCATGAATTTCCACTTATTGTCCAAAAACCGAAGAGGCTACCTGAAGTAGCCCAAGTCCTCTCAAATGCAGGAATAAACGGGGAGTTGTTTTCAAAGTTAAAAAAAAAAAGTGTCGTGTCTGCGATGATTATTGTAAATACTGTACACTCGTCTCTCGATTTCCACGCTAATGGGAGGGAGCAGTGGTGCAGATAATTAAAAATACATTTATATTTGGCTCCAGAACCTGTTTTTGTTCTCCTGTTTGGATAATGGAGGCTCCAATGTCCCAGGAGTTCAGTGTGACTTCATAATCCTGCAAAGAGAGAGAGAGAGAGAGAGAGACTACAAACACCTGCCTTGGGAGTATCCGGAAAGCCAACCCCATGCTCAGCCCCAACCTCTCACCCTATCTCTGCTGAAGATGAAAATAATGTCACTTCCAAGGTGGATTTAAAAAAAGCTGCAAAATGAGTGATTTTTGTTGTATGGAGTCACCTCATTTGGAAATGACACCTTACGCAGCGGTCGGTAACTGACCTGGGTAGCCCCCTCCCCCACCATTCCATGTTCCCAGGAGGTCCGTGACCTTGCCGGGTTTTGTGTGCATTCCAGGTCCCTTTGCAGACCAGCGTCTTGCTTGTCTAATCCTTCCTCCTGGCTCTCACCTTTCCTCCCACTCTGTTCCCTCCCCAGATCTGAAAGCTGGCTCTTGCCCTGATGCCCTCCAGATAACTGACAAGGCTTTGGTGATGTAACAGACTTCCCCGAAGGACTACAGGAGGTATCTGAGGTTTTCCTATCACAGGATCTCAAATGGCTTATATTTAGATGCCAGAAATTCTGTTCTTAAAAAAAAACCTGTGGTCAATGGCTTTCTTCTACAGCTTTAATCTCCTGGTGAGTTGCCCCCCACTCCCCCTCCCTGTTTTCTTTTCTTCTCAACTTTCCCACACCTCCACATTCCCAAATTATCAGCTGCTGGTGCAGCTATCTGCCATTTCCAGACACCTCACTGCTCTCTGAATCTCATTTTCCACCCTCAAAAGATATCAAAGTATCTTCCAAAAACAAGGATTGTGTTCCTCCCCTCAGGGGACTCTGATGCCAGATGTTAGGCTAGTCGTTGCACTTTGTAATTCTGCTGTTTAAGTGAAGGAGGACACTTTGAGCCATCCATCCAATATTCATTCTTTTCTTCCCTTTTCCCCTCAAAGCACTAATTTTCTTCAGGACAAGTTAATTCTCTAGCCTCTTTGCAGCCCAGAGTGGACATGAGACACAATTATGGCTCTTGAGATGCAAATAGAAGTCAGCTGGGCATTTATAAGAATGTTTATCCTTTCCTGATAGAGGCACTGCCCGTCCTGATTCTCCCTACCTGGGATGTGGACGCAATGTCTGGTGGTGCAGCAGCCATTTTGCAACCGAAAAGATGAAAGTCACCTGGACAGCAGAGCAGAAAGACGGAACAAGGCTGCACTCTTGACATCTTCCTCCAGCTGCACCTGGACTGCTTAATTCTGGACTCCATATTTGCTGTGAAAAATAAACCCCTGTTTGTTGGGTTTTCTGTCTCTTGCATCTGAATGCAACCCTACCTGATCCAATAAGTAATTAAAACCTCTCTTTCAACGGCTGCTGCTTCAGGGAAAAGGATGTCAACCACAGGCTAGGTATTAAACAAAGTTGGTAATGATGTCAATTAGAAGTGCTTAAGTCATACCACCTGCAGTGATCAAGAATTGCTCATAAACAGAAAAGAACCGCTGGGAACCCCAAGCTTATTCCCAAAGAATCTTACCTGAGCCCACCTGAGGGCAGAGGCTGTGCCCCTAGTCAGGTGAGTCTCCCCTGGGACATGCCTGGCACACACAGAGGGGACCCTGGTGCTCACCAGTGGAACAAGTGTGCCCTGACTGGACAGAGTATCCAAGGAGTGACAGCAGACTCAGCACATTCTGACCTCTCTCCTTGGTTTGAGGTAGCCCGGAGGAGAGGGGCTCGTCTGGGCCCTTGGGGGATGGGCAGAGCCCACAGGAAGCAGTTTGGTAGAGACTGCTCTCACACCTGTCTCTTCTTCCAGCTCAGCCACTGAGGAGGCCATCAACCTCGGTGGCGGTGGCGGGCGGCGGGGTGGGGGGGGAGTGAGGGGGGCAATATTTCCCCCATGAGCCTCAGCCTTCTCCTCTGTAAGATGATATTCTGTGCATCTTGCATTCTGAGCATTACTGAAGACTGAGTGCCGAGCCTTTCCAACCCTCTCACAGTAAGTGCTCAGTAAATGCTCGCTTTCCTGTGATCACCCGCAGGGCCCTGTTTCAGTGCGGGAAGCAGGGAGGACACGCAGACTAAATGCATGACAGTCACTCAGCAGAAACAGCCCTGCCCCGGCTCCAGGGAGAAGCCAGCAGCAGCAGGAACAGGGCTGGGGGGGGGGCGGGGGGGGAGCCGTTCCCTGCTTGGAGCCCAGCGCACTCTGCCGGCCTCCGGTGGCCACAACCTCTGCCCAGATCCCCCTCATTGTCTCTGTGTCTGGGGATTGGTCAGCTCTGCTCCCCTCCTCACCAAACTGGAGTTGGTCTCTGTAAGGGTCCAGCACCTACTAGTTGATAATAAATACTCACTGAAGGACAAATGGACAGATGGACACAAGGGTGAATCTGAGCGGCCCCAGGCTCCCTGAAAAGTGGACTCAGTGCTAGGGACCTGACAAGCAGAGGTCTGCTGGGTGTGGAGAGGGGTCACACCACTGGGGGAACAGAAGCAAACAGACATGGGAGGGGAACAGCAACCAGACCCAGCAATTTGGAGGGGGTTCTAAGCCAGAGAGGACTGAGACCAGCAGCAAGACGGGCTCCCGTCCGCAGAAGGTGGGTCTCACTGTCCCCAGGGGCAGGACCACCCGGACCAGGGTAGGGGAGCACGGGGAGTGTGCAGACTGGGCAGCCCCAAGCCCAGGGCAGTCCTCAGTGTGTCCACCTATAAAACAGGCAATTGAGCAGGATGACCTCGGACCCCCTGGATCTGGGAATGGGCTGCTGCATTTTAGGGGCTGGACAGAGGTTTTCCCAGAGCCCAGGCCCCCTGCCCTTCACACAGTATGCTGAGAGTCCCTGAGGGCCACTATGGCCTTGAGGGCACCTGTCACAGTCCCCAGGACTCCACTCCAAGAGGCTAAGAGCAGAAAACCCCCAAGGCATTGGCAACGAGAGGAAGAAAGTATCACCGAACAGTAAACGGAACCTTCTGCTCTTCCGAACTACGGAGCTAGAAAGGGCCTCGCTTCCTCTCTCATTCATTCCTTCCCTCTCTCACACATTCATCATCAGGCAGGCAGACCTGACATTTAGTCAGACTTCGACTGGATATGCCAGGTCCCATGCAGGGTCCTGGAGATGATTACAGGACTAAGATACTCCAGAAACCCACGGTCTAACACTGAACCAACGCTAACAACGAATTCGGATCTGGAATGGAGTGGCAGTGGGGGCTGCAACGGGGGGTGGGTGGCCAGGGGGAGCATTGTGGGGAAACCGGGGAAGGGGAGACAGTCCCTGCAGAGCCAGAGCCTTTAGCCTGGCTTTGGAATTGTCCTGGGAACCCCAGTCCCAGGTGGACCGGGATGGCCGGTGACCCTCCCTGGAGGGGATGTCCACACCTCAAAACTTGCAACGGGGGAGGACGAGGCAGGGGTGAGCTGAGAGGGAGGGTTCTAGGGAGGGCAGAGGCAAGATGGGGTGGCCACGTCTTCCCTCCACCTCCTGGGTAGGGTCCTCTCATGCCAAGCAGGGCATGCCCTGCAGCGTCTGGGAGCCAGCTGGGAGGCTGGGGCTCCGTTGTTCTTCCCTGTCTTACTTCAGCAGCTACGAGTACAGTGGGGCTGAAGGCAGACTGGCCTCAGCACCCATCCCTCCCTTCCTGATATCAATCCACAGGGTCAGCGGGGGTCTCTGGACCCAGAAAGTCCCTGTCGCTGCCCCTCTGGTCACAACAGCCCTCGGGGGCCGGGGGGCAGCTCCTTGCCACATCGAGCCCCCCTGAGCCAACCCCAGAGCCTTCGCTTCCCTCGGGGGGAGAGTGTCCCACATCGGCCTCCCTGTGCCCGCTGGGCTCCTGCCGCACTTTGATATATTGGCCTAATATTCCCGGAATTATTTTTCGCTCTGTGTTCTGTTTTCTTGAACAACCCCTGAGAGGCCTCATTATCTTTCTCGGAGCATGGGGTGCTACTGTCATCAAGTCACCCCTAATAAGTGTGGCAGGGCCAGGCTGACACCGAGCAGGGCCCCAGGAGGATTTGCCGCCTGGCGCCCGGTTGCCAAGCGGGCACGCGGCTGACACTCTCAGAAGCTTCGCCAACCCGGGGACCCCGGAGCCCATGAGCACCCGTGTCTTCACACCGCTCCAGGAGCGGCCAGCCCGGGAACCTGGCCCAGCTGAGGGGAGGGGCCGGGAGGCCTCTGTCGGGGGTGGGGGGAGCCCTCCTCCTGACTTGATTTCCCTCTTCCTGTTTCCAGAGCCTCTGGTGTCCTCCTCCTGGCAGCCCTCCGTCCCGGCTGTGGTGCCGCACAGCCCCGGTGAGGCTCCCTGTCTTTCAGCATCTCGCTCTTGTCCTCTTTAAAACGAGGGTGCAATCTTCTACCTTTTCATTTCATAGGTGCTCAGTATTCCATGGGCAGCTGCTACGTGCTAGGTTCCACACCAAGCTCCCACACCCCAGGGCTGTGGAGGAGAGGGACACCAGCCCTAATAAGAACCAACCCACACGGGCTGGACTCTGCGGAACACCCCGCCCCCTCCCTCCTCCCTCCCCCCTTCCCTCATCTTCTTCACCAGCATCATCGGGCTAGAGGGGCCCAGGCCAGGACCGCAAGAGGGTGCAGTGAGGCTCTGCACCAGGAGTGCCCTCCCAGGGAGGGATAATCCAAGAGCCTGTGGACCTTCGGGCCCTCAGCCGCAGTCTGGGCACCCGCCAGTCGGGCTTCTGAGCTCCCGATGGGGTGTGCTGACAATGGTCACACTGTGGGATGTGCCCTTGGAGGGGCCTCTGCCCTGGAGACCCTGCAGGAGCCCCAAGCCAGCAGGGAGGATCCTCCAGAAGGAAGAATGCTGAGTGGCTCAGTTAAGGTGGCCTCCTGTGAGGACTGACCCACCTGGCTTGAGGCCTATGCCACCACCTCCCTAACTAGACAACCCTAGAGAGTCACACCCCACACTGGGACCCTGGTTAAGTCACCTCCTCTCCGTTCCCTGCCACAGAGCTCAGCAGAGCACTGGACTTGAGCAGGGGATGAGGTCCACACCAGGCCCTGTGTCCTGTGCGTGCGGCCACGGTCAAGACGCTGACCTTCTCTGCTCTGCTCCTTTTTTGAAGCAAGGATACGATCCCTTATCTTTCTTCGCTCATTCGACACACACTCATTTGGCACTTACTGTGGGCTGGGCTCTGAGCTGCCCACCGGCTCTTGTGGGCAGCAAATGCACAAAGCAATGACAACCACAACTGCCAGCCCACCCTGTGCTAAAACACGCTGTCCTCCTGAGGACAGTGCGCGTCCGCGTAAGAGGGTCAGATCCAGGCCTGGGTGCGCAGCTCTCTCTGCTGCTTCCCTAACGGTGTGACTTTGGGCAGGTGGCTTATCCTCTCTGTGCCTCCATGTCCTCATTGTGACATGGAGATGATCCCTCTCTGGTCAGGTCTGGTGGAAGCGATGGGACAGGTCAGGCTCCTAGCACAGCACCTGGGTCATTGCGAGCGCTCCGTACATGGAGACCATTGCTACTGGGATGGCTTTTCTCTGAATCCCGCAAAACAGGGTTCGGGCGGCACTCAGGATGTGGGAAGGGGACTCCACTGATGTCTTCCTCCCCTTTACCCTCCTCCCCATTTATGACCTGAACTCGGGCCTCGTCATCTCCCACGTGGAGTTTTCTCTCCGCCTCCTTAGAGCCTCCCGGGCTCTGGCCTCATCCGCTCTGTAATGGGCTGGATCGCATCCCCCCAAATTCTTATGTCATAGTCCTAACCCCCGGTACCTCAGAATATGACTAGATTTGGAGATAGGGTCTTTAAAGAAGGGATTAAGTTCCAATGAGGCCATTAGGGTCGGCGCGAATCCAACAGAACCGGTGTCTTTATGGGAAGAGGAGATGAGGACAGAGACAGACACAGAAGGGCGACCATGTGAGGACCCAGGGAGGAGACGGCCATCTATATGGCGAGGAGAGAGACCTCAGAGAAACCAGCCCGCTGACACCGTGGGCTCCCGGCCTCCGGGCTGGGATAGCACAGCCTGAGCACAGAAGTACACCGTTCAATGCCCCTGCCACATGGCCACCAGGCCGATCCACCCCAAGCTGCCGACCGTCTCAGGATCAGGTCACTTGGGAGGAGAGAACCCTCTGGACCCCTCAGTGGTCACCCGGCAGAGGCCACGCTTCTCCGCCTGTGTTCCAGACGCCCCTGCTGCCTCCTGCTGCTTCCTCACTCCTGCCCCAGCAAGGCCGACCTCAAGGCCCCAGGGCAGCAGGAGGAAAAGAGGAAGAAGCCTCCCCACCGTCTCAGGGGGCGAAGGGCCCCTCCTGTGGGCCTGGGGGAGAGCTGAACCTTCTCCTGGAAAGTGGCAGCTCCTCCTTTGCTCCTGGGGGTAGCCGGCGGTCCCTGGCGTCCCTTGACTTGTACCTGCATCACCCCCATCTGTCCCCCATCTCTCGTGACCGCCTTCCCTGCATGTGTCTTATGTCTGTGTCCTCATGCGTCGCTCTCCTCAAGCCCCCCATCCCGGAATCCAGGGCCCACCCTAAGGCAAGATGACTTCATCTTAACACCACCACAGCTGCAAACACATTTCCAAATAAAGTCACGTTCCGAGGTTCAAGGAGGACACGAATTTTGGGGAGACACCGTCAGCCGACCACGGTGGACATTATGCCCCGCGCCGTAGAAGGGGAACCCGGAGCACAGAAGTGACTCGCTGGATGGCGGTCATACGGCTGCCCTAGTGGCCGGTCCAGGATCCAGGCTCAGGTCGCGCCCTCCCCCGCCCACGCACCACCACGGCCACTCCCTCGAGGACCGGAAGCGTGGCTGCCACTCACAGAGGTGCCATTTACCCCTGTCATTTCAGTGAACCCTGACGCTGGCCTCCTAGGGCTGGGGGCACTAGACTGTTTCTGCAGATGAGGATTAAGGCTCCGAGAGGCTAAGTGACTTGCCCAAGGCCACACAGCAAGTTGGCGAAAGAACCAGGATCAGAAAATGGGTCTTGGGGCGCCTGGGTGGCTCAGTGGATTAAAGCCTCTGCCTTCGGGGCGCCTGGGTGGCTCAGTGGGTTAAAGCCTCTGCCTTCGGCTCAGGTCATGATCCCAGGGTCCTGGGATCGAGCCCCGCATCGGGCTCTCTGCTCAGCAGGGAGCCTGCTTCCCCCTCTCTCTCTGCCTGCCTCTCTGCCTACTTGTGATCTCTCTCTCTCTGTCAAATAAATAAATAAATAAATAAATAAATATTTAAAAAAAATAAATAAATAAAGCCTCTGCCTTCGGCTCAGGTCATGATCTTCGTGTCCTGGGATGGAGCCCCGCATCGGGCTCCCTGCTCAGCAGGGAGCCTGCTTCCTCCTACTCTCTCTGCCTGCCTCTCTGCCTACTTGTGATTTCTCTCTGTCAAATAAATAAAATATATTTTTAAAAAAAGAAGAAAAGAAAAAAAAAGAAAAGAAAAGAAAATGGGTCTGACTTCACTTCCATGGGCTTAGCCACAATCTTAAAATGCCTCTACTTGTCCCTTCACTTGGTGACAGTGTAGATCTGGAGGAGTCACAAATCGCCATCCCCTTACCTCAAGGCCTTTTCCAAAACCAGAGACTCTCCTAGTCAGAGCCATGCTGAAGGGGGCCGTCCAGCCCCTAGACACCAGGGGGGTGAGACTAGAGGGGAGAAGCCAGGGATCCCCTGTGCCCTCGCCAGACACACTCACACATGCACACTCACACACGGAAACACTCACACAGACATAGACACACTCACGTACCTATACATGGGAACACACACACACAGAGACACGCTCACACATACATACTCACACACAGACACACACAGGGACAGACACACATACATGCACACAGGCACACTCACAGACACAGGCACACTCAGACACACACAGGAGCATACTCACACACAAATACACACAGAGACACAGACACACTCATACATGAGTACACACATATACACACTCACACAAGACACAGGGACACACGCCGAGAGACACGGACACACTCACACATACGTATACACGCTCATGCACACAGACACACGCTCACACACGGGGACACCTCTATTCACACCCGTGCGCACACTCCTCCAGCAGCCTGCCGGCTCCCAGAGCCAATTAGCGAGGCTGGGTGGTCCCGGGGGAGCCCCGCAGGGTGACAGACGGTATTGATCAGCTCCGCGGCGGAGTGTCAGGCCGGAGAGAGGAGTCATTTAGGCGGTGCTCTCCTTTTCCCGAGTGTGGAGGGCACTCTGGGAACCGAGAGTGAGTTGTATTTACTATGACGGCAAATGAAAGGCAGCCGCAGCCTCCCCGCATTGTCCCGGCCGATACCTAATTGCTGGACCAAAAACTGCTGGAGAGCCGGGGCTGGGGCTGGGGGGAGCGGGGGAAAAAGTTAATCTAGCCCAGAATCAATAGCGAAAGCTTTCACAGTGTCAGGCACAATAAATGGAGCTGAACTGGAAGCTACAGAAAATTAGCCTCCAGGCTGATTCGGTTTGCAAGCTGAAATCTGGTAACTACAGAAACAGAAGGCGGTTCTCGCCCCTCCCCCGGCCCCCCGCCCCTCCCCACCCTCCCCGCTGCTTCTCTCCGAGTGTTTGCTGATGGCAAGCAGAGCCCTGGTACCAGCTCAGAGTCCATGGGCTTGGCTCAGCGTGGATCAGACAGGCCCTAAATGTGGCCCCCTTGGGAAGCGCTCGGGGCATGGGAAGCCCATGGTGGCCCAGGACCTGGACCAGTCACGCCAGCTCACGGAGCTCCAGGTCATCTGTGGATCGTGCACCTGCTCCGTGGTGGGGGCGGGAGGTAGGGGGGTAGACGTGAAGACCAGGGTTTGAATCCCAGGTGTGCCATGTCCTCGCTGTGGGACATTCAACAAGTGAGTTACCTTCCTCTAGAAAAGGGGGATTCTGGTCCCCAGCTATGGTAGGCTGAGAAATGAACCCTTAAAGGATTTCCACATCCCAACCCCCGGAAGTTGCGAATGCCATCTTCTGTGGTCAAACAGAAAAGGGTCTTTGCTGGTGGGATTAAGCAAGACGGGGTGGGCCCTAATGCCATCACACGTATCCTCCTAAGAGCAAGATGGAGGGAGGTCTGACACACAGACAGAAGGTGCTGGGAGCATAGAGCTGGCCTGGGAGCCATGTGGCCACAAGCCAAGGAATGCCGGCCACCCCTGGAGCTGGGGGATTCTCCCCTGGAGCCTCTGGAGGCAGCACACCCCTGCTGACCCCCTGGATTTGGGGCTAAGGATACAGATTTTGCACCTCAGCCTCCAAAACCATGCGCAATCCGTTGCTGCCGTTTAAGCCACCAAACTGTGGTGACTCCGCCACGGGAAATAATGCGTTGGCTTTGCCGAGTTGGAAAAGTGAGAAATATTTATTAAAACACCTGCCACATAACAGACTTTAGAGTGCCGGCGCCACAAGCCTCCAACACCCAGCAGCGGCTGTGCTAGAGCTAGGAGCCCCATGTGAAAGGAAGGTCTTGCATTTCCTTCTTTTTTTTTTTTTTTTAAGATTTTATTTATTTATCTGACAGAGAGAGAACTCACAAGTAGGCAGAAAGGCAAGCAGAGAGAGAGAGAGGTGGGGGAAGCAGTCTCCCTGCTGAGCAGAGAGCCCGATGCAGGGCTCCATCCCAGGACCCTGAGATCATGACCCGAGCAGAAGGCAGTGGCTTAACCCACTGAGCCACCCAGGCGCCCAGGTCTTGCATTTCTATGCAAAGCATGTGAAATTTCCCCAACAGATTAATGGGGCAAATTACGCATTTCTGTTTCCTTTGGAGGTAAGTCCCGTGGGGGCTGGTTTCCTTATTTTGTTCCCTGAGGCATGCAGGTGCCTAGGACAGTGCCTAGCACATAGTAAGTGCTCAGTAAACAACTGTGGAGTGACAATCAGAGAAGAACAACAGACCCACCTGGCCTCAGAAGGTGTTCGAAAGACAGCAGCGGTGGTACTATTATTAACACAAGACTCTTGAGTGGTATCCCCCCTCTCCGGACCTCCGATTCCTAGTCCGGGAATGAGGACAATCAGGCAGTCAGGCTAGCGATGCTCCTGGGGAACGGCTGTGCCATGAACGTCCAGTGGAGGTGGGGAGAGAGCTTTGAAAAGGAAAATGCTGTCCAGACACCCTAATGAGCCACCCTGACCTCACGTGAGACTCATCCCTCATCCCCTCACCTCCCAGCCCCCAAGACGCTGAGAATGTCCTCCGGTTGCTTTCAGCGTCCGAGAGACCCCTTAGGTGCTTGTGGCCTGGTCGATTTCCTGGTTAAAAGTTCAATCATTTTTGGATTCTCGAAGCACGTCTATAACCTTAAAAAAAATGTATCATCTCTGGGACAATCCACCTCCCACATGTCCAATTGCTGCCAGCCCCAGAGGCCAGCACAGGCAGTGCCCCAAGACCAGACGCTCTGGGAGATGTGGTACAAATACTGGCTTTCCTGAGCCAGGAGTGTGGGGCTAGACGCAGGAGAAGGGGAAGGGAGGGTGGGGTGGGGTGCTGGCTCGGAGCACCAGAGGGCCAGGGAGAAGCGTCGGGGTGCACTGGAGATGGCCCACACCTGCTCCCAAGAGTCGCTGATGTACATCTCCCCGGGTTCTGTAGTAGCTTGAGGCCAGCCCTGACAAATGTTAATGCAATGGAAATCAGCAAATGCTACAAATCGGTTTGTCTTTGGTTCTCTCCTGAAAAGCTGGTCATTAAACATCTTCCCAGCCCTCTACTAGAAGAGCCCCACCTTGGGGAGAAGCTATGCCTTCCAGAGCTTTGCAAGGGAGCCCCCACAGGTGCCCCCATGCAGGAGGCCTGGGTCCGGCATTCAATCTACGAATATTCACCAGGACTCTGCTCAGGCAGCTCTGACACCTGCTGGGCCCAGAACGGAGAGGATGTCCCCTCACACCCCATCATCTTTCCTGGGGGCCTCGGTCACTGCACTATCTCTGCAGAGGGTCCGTGGGACCCCCCAGGGACCAGGGGAACTCAGGCGGGGCAGAACCCCTCAGCACAGAGATGCTGCCTCCAGTACATCTGGATCCGCCTCATTCCACGGGCCCATGGGGCCAGAGCTCGCTTCCCTCGACTCCTCTGAGTGTGCGCATCCTAGCCCCCAAAGTCAGAGGTCAGATGGGAGGGGGGTACAATAAGTCCTTGCCAGTCACCTTACATCTGCAAGCCTCCATCTCCCCTTACTTTATCCTGACACTGGGGGTGGCAGCTGTGCGAATTCAATAAGATAATGTCAAGTTCGTTGAGCGTCTTCTACACACCAGGAACTTGACAGGTGGCACTGCAATTCTCCCTCCTGACAACAACTCAGGAGGCGGGCACTAGCCCCATTGACCCCTTTTCCGGATGAGGACACTGAGGCATGCAAGCAGGCAAATGTCATGCTCCGTCCGAGCCACACTGCGGAGCTCTGCCTGGTTCCAGGGCCTCTGCCATCACCCGACTCCCAACACAGAGCTTGGCCTGGCAGCTGTGGTTTCCAGCATCCACACCTGACCCCCAAACACCCATGAACTCTCGCTATAGAAACCATCCGCCTGATACCAGCATACCAGAGGTCTCTCTTCTTTCCCTGGGAAATTCACTGGCTCCAGGTCATTTGCTGGCCGAAGAACGGGGAGGAAGGCCTGGGGTGGACGTTTGGGCCCAGCCTCAGCCAATATGCACAGCAACGTGGCCTCCTTGGGTAGAAGTGGGGAGAACGGGCCACGGCCGCTCTGCGGGCTGGCTGGCAGCAGGTCCCACACCTGCCCTCCGACTCGCTAATTGGCACTCCCTCATTAAAGCCATTCCAGGAGACGAAAAATATATGTGTGTATGTATGTGGTAGGGACCGGCCAGGAAGGCTGAAATACCAAATTAATGGTGCCAGCTCCTGCAAAGAGTTCCAAAGACGGAAAACCGCGAGCGGGGAGGACGCAGGAAGGGAAGATGCTGGGGTCTCAGCCGCATTGATCTGGTCAAGTGCATGCCCTCCAGCTGCAGATGGGTCTAAACGAGAAATTCACAAAGGATTAACAAACAGAGATTTTTGCTAAAGCAGGTGCCTGTAGCATCCACAGAGCCTTGGCTCCAGGAGATGCAGGCCAGTGGCTTCTTGGGGGACCGGCAGCCTGTGTCACACAAGTTGTCTTCCAGGAGCCAGCGGAAGCTCCTGACTTCTCCTGGCTATAAATAGGCAGTAGCAGGTTCCGGCATCTTCTCTGAGAGAAGACTGTCATCTTGGAAGGTGGGGACCCCTGGCTTTGGCCACCTAAGCAATTCAGCATCCAGACACCAAGACGGAGAAGAGAGAGCGGGTATCATCCATCCCTCCATCCACCCATCCATCCATCCACCCATCCACCCATCCATCCACCCTCCTACCCATCCATTCACTCACCAACCCACCCAACCACCCATCCATCTATCCACCCATCCACCCATCCACCCATCTACCCACCCACCCATCCATCCACCCACCCATCCATCCATCCACCCATCCACCCACCCATCCCCCATCCACCCATCCACCCATCCTCCTACCCATCCATTCACTCACCAACCCACCCAACCACCCATCCATCCATCCACCCATCCATCCATCCATCCATCCATCCATCCAGTAAGCACTGAGTTGTAATCTCTCCAGGGCCTTGCAATAGTGTTCCCACTGGCTGGAACACTTCCCTCCATGTGCCCACATGAAGGGCTCCCCTCATTACTCAGGTTCCCCCTCAGATGCTACCTCTTTAAAGAGACCTTTCCCGACATTTGATTTCAAGCATCTCCCCTTCTGTACCTCCAGGTTTAATGGCGCCTGCTTTCTGCCCAAAATCATCTTGTGAATTTGTTTTATGACTTGTTTATTGCAGACCCCTCCTTTTGCCAGTAGAAAGCGGGCCTCATAGTTACGGCTGCCTTCCCAAAGCCTCAAACACTGTGGGCTGCAAGAGAGGGTCTGAGGGCCGGTGGGCGAGTGAGAGAATCACTAGCTGAACCCCAAGGGCCAGGCCCTGGGCCAAGAATCCCTAGAGAAAACCAGAGTAACTTAGTCCCTGTGTCCTCTAGCTCACAGGCCAGCAGTTACTGGTCTGCTGGGCCCCTAGTTTTAAGTGCTTTAACAGAGGTGTGAACATAGCTCTCAGAGGGCCCGGGGACGTCAGAGGAGGCTGTCCATAGGAAGGGGCATTTGAGCTGTGTTTTGAGCAGGGAATAAGAATTTCCCAGGCAGGCATGGGATAAACCCCATGGGATTTTATCCCAGCCATGGGATTCGGGGAAAGGCACTAGCTGATGGGGAGTGTTTGGAGAACTACAAGGTGCCCGGTGAGTTTTGAGGGCAGAGGGGAGTGACGACCTTCGGGAAAGACTTCCCTGCAGAGCCAGCGGGGGTCCGTGTGGATGGGAGGGGGTCGACCGCTGGAGAGAACAGTCAGGTTGCAGCTGTAGCGGGAGGCAGGGAGAGAGGAAGGACGGATATGAGAGATATTAGGGGTAGAAGGGAAAGACTTAGGGGTGGGGAGTAGAAGAGCCCAGGATGATAGCCAGCGGTTCTCTTCCGGGCACCTGGATGGGTCCTGGGGCCCCACTGAGTGAGGGAAGCCTGAGGCAGGGGCCCGTGGGAGGAGGAATTCTGTTCTGGGCCTGCTGAGCTTGAAATGGCTGTGGAACCACCCCCCGTCCCCTCCTCTGAGCGCTGCTGCACTACAAAAAGGACATTGGCTTGGAGAGCGTGGAGGTTCCGGAATGAAGCAGGGGCCCCAGGGTGGGTGAGAACAACACCCCCCCTCATTCTCTTTGGGATGGAGGGACCCTGGGGGAGATCAACCATGTAGCCCCACCCCTTATCTTGCAGATAAGGAAACGGAGGCCCTGAGCCAGGAAGCAATTCTCTGCATCAGGCAGGAAAAGCTCTGTTTGCTGCATTAACAGACAATCCCCAAATGTTGGGATTCGGGCCACGACACTCAGTTCTCATTTCTTACCTATTTTGTGGCGGGTCCTCTGGGGGCCTGCCTTTTGTCCTCCTTCTCTTCCAAAACCCAGGCTGCCTGAGTCATCCTAGCAAAGGGCGAAAAGTCCTGGGAGACTCTCACAGGGACAGTCATGATACCCAGGTCCCTCCCCAACTCCCTGGCTGGATGCAGTCCAGGACTACACCCAACCACGATGGGTTGGACACGCAGTCCTACACGTGCCCAGAAGGGGGCGCTGGGAGTGTTTCCGGATGGGACGGATGAGCTTCCAGCCCAGGCTGCTCCTAACCCAACTGACTTGGTGCTGGGCAGCATGCTACTTCCTACGCACCACCGGCGGATCCTCACGCCCTCCAAATAAAGCCCCACACTGGACCCAGCGACAGGCAAGGGCATCATGGCTCAGAGAGGCAATGGGTCTTGGCAGAGACCACACACCGGTAAGAGGTGGAGCCGGGGTTTGAACCCAGGGTTTCCCCCTTGGGGGACCAGCAAAGAGGCTGGGCTCCCCAGAGGAGGAATTCAGGGAACAGCAACCCCGAGCACACTCTTGCGGGTCTTCTCTGTCCCGCTGTATTTCTTCCTGGATGCAGCAGCCACCTCCGTCCTCAGCTCCCAGGGGAGTCGATGGTGAAATCTGATCTTAAAATCTGTCAAATCATGTGCGCAGTGAGAAGAAAAGTGCCATACACTTTCCAGGTGTTTTTATTGGAAGAGAAATGTGCAAAGTCCAGAGTCACGCTGTCCTCGTAAGTGGGACGAGGCCAGCCAGCTGGAAAAGTGACAGCTCTAACCCGGCTTTCGGTGTTAATTGCATCACAGCCGATACCCCCGGCTGGAGAAACACAGATGCAATTAACATGGAGCCCTGACCCCCAAGTGCCTGATCTGTCATCACATTTGTCCACAGAATTAACACGACCCCACGGCCACCACTCCTCCCAGGATGGACTCCCATCCTTGAAAAAGACGCTGTGCTGAGCTCTGCATGTGTCGTCCTGGTTACCTTCCTGGATACCTGCCACCTCTGTTTTGCTCACCTTGTTCTCTGGTGCACCTGGCAGCGCACGAGACATGTACTAGGCGTGCAATAGATGTCCGGGAAGGAATGAATGGTGCTGCCAAGCCTTCCAGCTTTATGGATTTGCCCGTCCTTTCGTATTCAAATCAAGGGGCTCCAGCCACAGGCAAACACTTCCTCTCGCTCTGAGTCCCCAAGACTGGAAAATCTCCGTCTTGCCCGAGTGTCCTCTCACATGGTCCTTCCCTCCTCTCTGCCTTGTGCCAGCCCAAGGGGGGGACCTGGTGCCTCCCTTGCCTTGGCTCCTTCTCAGCTCTTCTGGGACAAGACACATGTGGATACCAATGGGCTGAAAGTTTGGAGGAGTGGTGATGGAGGACCACTGCACTGCCCTAAAATGAAAAATATGGCAGCTCTGTTGTGAAGTCCTTCTAGAGTGCCAATTCTTACTGACAACCCTCCCACCAGCTCCTCTGCCTCTCCCCCTCCTCCCCTCTATTATTCACTGGCCTCCATGTCCCAGGAGCCACCTGCTTGAGTCTCTTTCCAGCCTTTCCCAGAATTCCCTCAAGCCTGCCTTACATACCCCAAATCTCACTCAAGTGCTCTGCTCAACACCCACCCTCCCCCACCCACCACCACCACCACCACCACCACCAGTTTTCACCCTTAGCAGCCCAGAGCCCCAGGAGAAATGGTTGTTTCTCCTTGGACTTATAATTCTTGGCTTGGCTCTTGGCCTGCTAGCTCCATAAGGGGAAAGCCTCAAAAAAAAAAAAAAAAAAAGAGATTTATTCTCCCCCAGACATGAACTGTGTCCCCTCCTGCCCTAGAGGAAGCAAAAGTAGCTTCAGCTGGCTTCAGCTGGTTTCAGGGGTGTAAGAGACAACTTTTGTTTTCCCTCCCTGCTCCGAATCCCTACAAGAATCACCTGAGCTGGTGAGACAGCCAGAAACAGAAAGGCTCCGTACAAACCTGCTTTTTGCTCCTTTTCGGGCTTCTCTGCGTGCTACAACCTGCACCCGCACTGGACATGTGCCTCAGGATGTAAATAGTGTGTGTCCTAGGAGTTCATGATTTCTCTAGAACAGGTAACACCTAAGGAGGGACCAGTGAGAACGACGGGACAAAGCCATCATGTGCACACTGCAGGTCGCCAGGACTGGACATCTCGACGCCAAGGCTCCCAGGCTCCAATCAATAACACCTGGGCCCTCATCTTTGTTCTAACCGGTTCCTGGATGCCTGTGAGGTCATGGACACCAGACCACCGTCTTCAGTAGACACCCCCCGACCCTGAGCGAAGAGGAGGCTTTCTCCTTTCCTTTCTGGGTCTCCCGGACACGCTGCACCTGCTCCCTCTGCACATCTTCAATAAAGTCTGCTCTCACCTCCTGCTGGCTCACATTTGATTTCCATCCTGCGTGCAGCCAGGGACCTCTTGACTGGTCATGCGGGAACCCTCTGGGTCCTCGGACCCGGCCAGCTGGCATCAGTACTGTGATTCTTGTCCTTTTACAGACAGGCACTGAGGTCCATAGAAGCTGACACAGCTTGTAAGCAATCAAGCTGAGAACCAAAGTCTGTTGGGCTCCAAAGCCCACGCTACATGTCTCCATCACGGCATGGTCGCCAAGAGGCACCCATCTCGGGGCAAGGCTGTGTGGAGAGAGGCAGTCGCATCCTCATCACAGCTAATTCAGTCGATGGACTCTCCTCCTAGCCCTGTTCCTGCGCAATGCTCCGTGGAGGGAGGCTGGGGGACAGAAAATGCCAGGCAACTGGTCTACTTACTCTGTCTCCATTTCTGCAGGCAGCCAACGTGAGGCTGTTGTCCACCTGCACAGTCCACCCTTGGTGTCCTCTCCCGCCCATCTGTCCCAACAGACTGCTCTAGCATGAGCTCCCTGCCCCGCTGTGCCGGGATAGAAGTGAAAACTTGGTCTCATCTACCTGGCACAGGCTTTCGAGTCAGTCCAGGCTTAAATCCAGATTCTGATGAACAACCTAAGATAGCAAATGTGTGACTCCCAAGTAGAGAACCAAAACACAATGTTGTGGTGGAAGCTTCAGTGGGGTCCACACACACACACACACACACACACAAACACACACACACACAATCATATGGTCCAGGCTTCTATCTCTGCTTTCATAATATGGTCCCCATTTCACAGACAAGGAAATCAAGGTCCAGAGCTCTGCCCCAGCACACAGTCGGCTCCTTCACCAATGGGCTTCATGCCGGGTCCAAGGGAGCCCCAGACCTCCCGGGGGTGTGCAGGGTCACCCCGAAGAAAGGGCCAAGTCTGACCGGCATCTTCCGCCATCAGAACAGCCCTACTTCTATCAGCACCTCTGTTGAGGCTCCAAGTCAGGCTTATTTAAAGACGTTTAAATGCAAGATTTGCTGCTTAGGGAAAAAATCTGAAAGCCAAGGCGTGGCTGCTCCAGGCACAGGTGAAGGTGATCTTTGCGGGATGAGAAGGTCAGCACTGCAGTGGCGCGCCCCAGGAAATCAACTACCCCAAGACGCGCACCTTATTTCATCTATAGAATGCCTCCTCCTCCCCAAAGACCTTTCCTATTTTCTGTTCTCCATCTTCTGTTCAGCTCGCTCTCCCTGCCCGCTGCCAGCTGGTGGCCTTGCCCCCTATGCCAGAGAAATAGAAGCGTTGGATCCAAACTCCGCATCTTCTCTCCACCAGTCCTTCTCCGGCCAGGGCATTTCCCCTGCTCCAGACCCCCCTGCAAAGGAGGAAGCACCCCCACACCTACACACACACACACACACACACACACACACACATACACACATATACACCGCAGGCTATGATCTCATTGGGACCCTGTGTCCCTCAGGGACCCCCTCTGTGCGGCACCCCATGACTCTCCCACATGTCAAGTCTCTGACTTTCCCAGATCTCTCCTGTTTGCGTTCAGGAATATTCTACTCTCTCTCTCTGTCCATGAAACACCTGCCTGGTGCCACTGCGGCCCTTCCCCCAGCCCCTCCTGTAATCAGCTCTTGCCTTCTGCCCCCACCATCCCAACAAGCAGCTCCTGCCATGCAGGAGTGGCCAAGTGGCCCCCACATTGCCAAGTCCAGTAGGCTCCCTTG
The DNA here is from genome assembly GCF_963455335.1 of Martes martes. NCBI lineage: Eukaryota > Metazoa > Chordata > Mammalia > Carnivora > Mustelidae > Martes > Martes martes. Next base: position 178,369,561 of record NC_137891.1, on the reverse strand, counting down.
CACGTCCATCGTCCCCAGCAGAGTCCAGGGCTCCCTTCCCCGAGACACTCTTCTCTGAGCTTCAGTGACAGGAGGGTCCTTTGCCTTCAGGACCGAGTCAGCAATGTCTTCTGAGCTACATTTTCTCCTTGGGTGATTTCACCCCCACACATGGCTTTATGCCACCTGCTTACTGATGACTCCAGGCTTCCGTCCCTGCCTCCTGCCTCTTTTGAACCACATGCTCCATGCCCACAAGCGTCCTCATTGGCTTGGATGCCATGGAGATCTGGACTGGTGCACAGTCTTCTCCTCCCCCACCCTCAGCTTCTCCACCTTGAGGATGACTTCTGCCACTCAGCACTCTGTCCAGAGACCTGGGATTGTGCTCAATGCCCCCGTGTCCTTTGCATGTGCTGCCCAAGCTCCCAACTGGCCCTGCCACCTCCACCTCAGAAGGTTCTGGAACTGCCTGTCCACCCAAGCCACCATCAGCAGTCGCTCAGGCACTGCAAAGACTCCTCCACCCCAACTCCTCACCCTGCTTCCCCTCCTGTCCCCACCCCAACCCATTCTCCGTGAGCCGTCAGAGGAGTGTGATGGAAACAAAATCTATTCATGCTCCTTCCCAGGTCAAGAGATCCCTGAATCCCCTAATATGGTTTCTGAGATCCCATGGAGAAGGTCAGCATCCCTTTCCCAAGCTCATCCTGAGTCACTCCTCCGCTTGCTGTCTATACATGGAACTCCCTTCAGCCAGGCTTTCTCTTGCCTCAGGACCTTTGCACATGCTACTCCCCCAGCTCCTCTCACTGGCTCACTGCCATTGATCCTTGGTGGGGGGTGGGAGTGGGGATGCATCACAGCCACATACTAAGTTAAATGGGTCTGTCTTGCAGCTGCTCCCAAGCCTCCTCCCCCTGGAACTAATCCAAGTAATGCCTGCCCTCCTCCCTGGACTGAGAGCTCCACGAGGTCAAGAATTCCATCTGTCTTCTCAACATGGTACCCAGGAGCCAGCACTGCGCCCAGCACCAAGCACACAATGGGCACCCAATAAATCCTTGTTGGGTGAACGATTGAGTTAGATCAACCCTCAGAGCTCTCTAGGGGATGCCCGGGGGTAACCTACACAGCCACGTGAAGAAGCTGGGCCAGAATTATCTGGGGGAAACTGAGGCCAAGAGAGGTGTAGTGACTTGCCCTTGGGGACTCAGCTAGGACGAAACAGGCCCAGACTCGCCCCAGGTGCTGCGCCAGGCTGCCCAGTGACCCACCTCCTCCCTGACTTTGGTAACGGGCTCCAACGACAGTGGCAACATCAGCAGTGATAGATCCACAATTGGTTATAGATTTAATTACACAAACCATGGCCCAAACCATCTCTGGTGTAATTGGCCGCATAAGACACATCTTCCTTTTCGTTCAGCTACAACTTAATTTGCCAGGTCAGCTGTTCTGCCTAAAGTCACAGCAGGCAGGCCGGCTCTGAATACCAACCGATTCTCCCAGCACCCCTCGGTGAATGGAGCCCGTCGGCCCTTCCCAGGGCAGGGAGCTTGGCAGAGAAGGAAACTGAGGCCAAAGAGGGCGTGGCACCTGCTCCAAGCCACAGGACCAATGGGCGCTGAGCTGGAACTCAAACCCAATGCACGCCCCCTCTGACCTCACACCTCATGCCTTCCCTCCTGCCCCGCGCTCCCTGGGACTCGTGGTTCCATTGGGGTTTTGTTTTTCTTTTTCTTTTGTTTGTTTTTAAGATTTATTTTTTTTTTCTGTAGAGAGAGAGCGTGGACATGTGCAGGAGAGACGGAGAGGGAGGGAGACAATCCTAGGCAGACTCCACACTGGGCACGGAGATCGACGCGGGGCTCGATTCCATGACCCTGAGACCATGACCTGAGCCGAAACCCAGAGTCGGATGCTCAGCCCAAAATACCACCCAGGCGGCCCTGGGGTTTTGTTTTTCTTAACAAACATGTAAAGCTTCTCTGAAACTTACCACCTCTGCCCACCCCAGTTCCAGAATATGAGCTTCTCTTTGTCCATAAGGAGGTGGAAGTTCTTGCTCACGAGCTGTTCAGAGTTGTTGGCATCTGTTCCCCGCTCCTGCACACCCTGCCTCCCAGCATGGGCTCCAGGGGATCCGGGGCAGTGTCTACCCTGATATCGGAGGTTCCCTGCATGAGCCTGACCCAGAAGAAGCCAGTCATCCACGAGCACTCCCTGGACGGAGTTCGTTTCTTTATGAGCATTGCCTTGTGCATTATTAAGAGGGATAGTGCTGAAATATTTATGAATGAAAAAGGGGATGCTTGAGATTTGGTTTAAATGAATAAGGGACGGGAGTGGATGGGGGTGTGGGTGGAGCAGGACGGGTTAGGGGTTGGTGGTGCGTGGGGGCTGGGGGCTGGGTCCCCGGAGGCTCCTTGGACAGCCTGTTCATTTCCAAGAAAATGCAAAATTCTCCATAATCAAAAAACAATTTTAAAGTAAATCGCCTTCTGCAAATGCTGATGAAGGTAACGATGGCAGCTGAGAGTGAAGGTAAAAATGATCTTTCATTGATCACTTACTATGTACCAGCATGTGCCAAGTGCTTCTCGCATCACCTCATTCGGTCTTCATGCTACGCCGATGAAACAGCGTGTGAACTTATACCCGGGAAGCAGGGGTTCAGAGACAGACCTAGAAACGTGGACCCAGGCCTGTCAGGGACCAGTGTCCAGGATCTCTACCCCCACGCCATGTCATGCATCCCAGTGATGTTGGCAGAGCCTGGGACACGCTAGTCTGTATTTTAGGGGCAGCCCAAGGGACTGGCACCTTGCTCCTTCACGGTTCCATATGCCCATTCTCCAAGAAGTGTGACGCCGATTTTCAGAGCCATCCGAGAGTCATCTGGAGCTAAAATCTCCTGGCCCGGGAGGGCTGGCAAGTTCGGAAAAGCCGCCTTGGGTCAGAATGAGCTGCAGCTGTGGAAAACGTGCCCCTGGCCCACCCGGGCCCCCGGGATTCCCACCAACATCCTTCTTCCTAGTTTTGAAGTTTGTCCCATCTCTTTGCTCACCTGCCTCCCACCTGTCCCCAGTCTCATTTGACCTCTCCACAGTCACCAGCTTAGACCCCAGGCCTGACGGACTCTCTCCCTTTCCACAGGCTTCTCAGGCCGGGGGGATGGAACCCAAGTCTCTTAGCATGGACTTCAAGGTACTGGGTGACCTACCGGCTCCCCATCCTGTCACTCCTGATCCCCCAGCCTCATGGATCTCACTCTCCCCTCCCTCCACTCCCTGCCTTTCCCTCTCCACCCTGGCCAGATGGACCCATTCTCAGGCAAAAAAGGCCAACGAAAGCCCCACATTCTTGTTTCTGGATGGCTTTGCCCGTTCTGTTGCTCCGTGTAGCTTGGAGACTAACTCACTCTTCAGCCACTACCTCCTCAACATGGCAAATTCCTACTCATCACTGAAGACTCCGTTCAGGTGTCACCTCCTCCAGGAAGCCCTCACTGATGCTCCAGGCTGGGCTGTGTGTCCCCGTGGGGCACTATGCATGTCTCCAGCTCAGCACACAGCCCACAGCCTACGAGGTTATACGTGTCTAGTGATCTGTGTTCCCCATCAGCCAGGAAACTTCTCCAAGGCAGGGGCCTTCTCTGTGCCCCCACCCGAATACATGGCAGGTGCTAAATAGACCCTGGGTGTTTGCTCATGGGCTGGTCCTCTAGTTTCCTCATCTGTAAAATGGGGTTAATCGTCCAACCACGTAAAGGCGCTCACTCATTCAACAAATATTTATTGAGCCTCAATTGTGCAGTAGACCCAAGTCTAGCCCTGGGTTTAGAGCTGAGAACAAAGCCAGATAAACTCTCATGGAGCTCACATTCCAGCAGGAAGAGACGGACAAGACATAAAATAAATAAGCTTGATGTAGAGGATGTGACATGGTTATGATGAATGACAACAGGGGCGATAGGGGCGCCTGGGTGGCTTAGTCGGTTAAGGGTCTGCCTTCAGCTCAGGTCGTGATCCCAGAGTCCTGGGATCGAGCCCCGCATTGGGTTCTCTGCTCAGCAGAGAGTCTGCTTCTCCCTCTCTCTCTGACCCTCCACCCCACTTGTTCATTCTTTCTGTCTCTCAAAAAATTTTTTTGAAAAAAAAAAAAAAGAAAAGGAAACAGGGATGATCACTAGAGATTGGGGTCTGGGAGGAGAAGCCAAGCAGCAATTTTATCGAGTTTGGTCAGAAAAGTCTTCACTGCAAAAGTGACAACCTCCTGATGGAGAGGAGGGAGTGAACCATGGGGGTATCTTGGAAGAGTGTGGTCTGGGCAGCAGGAAGAGCATAAGCAAAGGCCCTGAGGTGGGAACATGAGCAGGGGGAGGAGGATAGAGCGAACATGTAGAAGCACCATGCTGAGTCTTTTACCCAGAGATCAGTGGGAAACCATTCTGAACAGTCCAGCAGCGTGACCCGAATGCCCAAGCACAGTGCCTGGCATCCAGAAATCACTTCAGAAACATCGGCTGTGGCTCCCATCATGGTAAGCACCATGATCACCATCGTCCTGATTACTAAGGCCTAAATGTTGTCTGCTTCTGACAGCAGTTTCCAGAAATGCTCTGCACACAGGAGGCTTCTCTTGAACGAACACTGAGGCCCTCAGAGAGCGCTTCTTTGAAGGACAACTGTGTTTCCAAGCCAGGAGCTGTGCAGCATCTCCTTAAAAAGACACAAAAGTCTCTTTACCTTGCACAAAGGCTCTGCGGGATGACTGGGGAGCCCTGCCCAGGAGGTATTTACCTGCTGGCTGGGGACGAGGCAGCTTGTGGGGGGGAGGGGGAGCAGGGCGGGGAACCTCAAGGGGTCTTAGCTACTGGGGCTCATTTCACCCAGGGCGAACGAGGCTCCAGCTGGGCCTAGAAGGGCTGGGCGGGGTAGAGGGTGGGGGACGCGCGGACAAGGACCGCCAGGGCCCCCCCACCTGGCCCTCCTGTGCAGACAGGCTGCAGAGGCTCATGCCAAGCAGACAGCTGGACCCCCATGTGCCCAGGGCTGGCCTTCACTCAGGACAGCAGGGAATGGCTCCCAAAAGGAGGGACAGAGAAAAGGAGAAGAAAAAAGAAGAGGTGAAGGGGAGGGAGAGCAGGAAGGAGCGGCTTCTACAGCAAGAGACATCTGGTAGTCTGATGGGGGAGACAAAGCCCTGGCACTAGGGAGCCCCCAGTCTGATGGGGAGGCACAGCCCACCCTGAAGTGTTCCTAGTCTGATGGTGGAGTACCACCACCGCCACTACCACCACCACCACCCCACCTCTTTGCCTCTGCCCTCCTTCCAGAGAGTATCCCAGGAAACTTCCAGAGTGGGGAGAACCTCCCACAAAGAACAGCCAAAATGATAGATCTTTCAGAAATCGAGGCCAAGAAGGGAAGCCAAAGTGGAAGGTAGCCGCTGGTTGCTGACGTCTGTGGAAGTTTCTCCTAAGGGGGTGATCCGGGTTTGTTTTTAAATTTTAAGCAGAAGCGTGAGAGCAGAAGTAAACGAGCCTCAGCCAAACCCAGAGTGAGGCTGGTCAGACTTACAGCCGAGCTGTGTCTGCATCGGCCTTGGCCTTCTTTCTAATCACGAAACTCAGACACGCGCCTTCCGAAGTCCAGAAACGAGATAACGAAGAAAGGGGGCGAACCCTGGGAACTTCCGGACCTTTCCTCCCTGTCTTCACTCTCTGTGTTTTTCTTGCCTGAGTCCCACCGTGCGATCTTCTACCTCCTCATTTATTAGCAGCCTATGAAGGTTGTCTGAGCCAGGCACCGTTCTGGGGACAGGAACGTCACAGCGACCAGAACAACGGAACCCCTGCCCCCGGGGAGCTGAGGGTCTGTCGAGGAAGACGAGCCAGATACAAGTAATTACAGACATAAAACATTCCCAACAGGGCGGGGGGGGGGGGGGCAACGCTCCAAAAAAAAAAAAATAATAAAGCAGGAGGGTGGCAGAGGGACTGAGGGGGCATGGGGCCATCGTGACGAGGTGACCAGCGACAGCCCGGTCGGAGGATAGTGGAGAGGATCCCAGCCGCAAAAGGGCCAACCCGAGACCTTGCAGAGAGAGAGCACAGCGCTGACCCACACTTGGCTCCTTCAAGGAACGGAGCACATGCCAAAGAAGGAGGCAGGTCCCTGTGTCATCCGAATCTCAAGAAGAACTTCTTAGACATCAAAGCCAGGATTCGGGGGGCCTCGGGGTTTTGTCCGTGAGGAGAGAGAGCTTGGAAACTCTCGGCTCAAGAGTTTGATTCTCAAGGCGAAGGTGCACAACCGTGTCACAGCAGCTGCTGAAAGCCGACTCGACCCCAGGCACTGTTTCAGCGCCTCGAAAACCGGAACCCACTTCATCCACACCGCAGCCGCCTGATGGAGGCACTGCTCTTCTCCCATTTCCTGGTCAAGGACACTGAGGCTCAGAGCAGAGAACTACCTTGTCTAGGGAGATCCAGCCGTGGAGTAGCAGGCCGTGTGGTCCCCGAGTCCTCTCATAACTAGTGACCTCTGTCTCCTCTGACAGAGCCAGAGGATAAAAAATGACACTTCTTCCCGGAGCTTCCATTTTGCTTGATGATTTGGGGAAAAGATGCTAAGTCGTTTAACTGATAAGTTCTCGGGCACATTATTACATGGACACAAACATGGATTGATGACAGAGTGCACGGCAAATTGTGCAGGACTTTTTAAGAGAAAACGCAAGACTTTTTAAAAAATGGGGGGCCTTTTCTGATTGTCGGACAGCAATAGACTGTTTTATAGATGAGCACACCGAGGCCCAGAGAGTAGAGGAGACTCGTCCCCAGGGCTCTCTCCCCAGGCGGGAGGCTGGTCCCTGAGACTCCGAGACCCGACAATCCAGTGACCCACTGACCTGAAGAGTTTGCGGGAAGCCTGAAGGTCACTGGCAGATGCACCAGCCAAGTGCACGCGGCCTGCTGGTTGACTCCCAGAGCGCACCTGGGACGGGCCCAGAGAGGAGAAAACTCTGCCGCCTGCTCAGCCAAAACCAGGGGCTCCGAACCTAGGGTTGTAAGGTCGGTGCAGGGTCCCTCCCAGAGGGGAGAAGAGGCAAGCCCTCTTCTCCAAGTGCCCAGTGCAAGCCCAGTGCTCCCAGCTCACCCTACACCGGGGGGAAAGGGTGCAGTACAGCTGTGAGAAGAAGTAGACACGACAGGCCTAGGTTTGGGGAGACGAGCAGGACAGACAGACAGACAGACAGAGGCCGAACGGGTGGACGTGGACTTCAAACCGGGAGCTGAGCATTATAATCGATACTCTATCATAGAGCCGTTGGAGCTCTGGCGGAGAGAGATGATAAATTATACACCTTTATAAATGGACCCATTTGTATTTCACACACATTAGTGTGTTTTCGAGCTACACAGAGTACAGCCTTCAGGTAGGTAGGTAAGCACCATGGGAACCCAGAGCCAGCTCACCTCAGCTAGAAGGAGCCAATTATACACATTTCTCCCGAATTCTGTGTTCGGTGACATGTCGGTTACTTGAAATCAGCATTAGCGGGAATATTTATGCCATGTAAATACACACTAGATATGAGATCTCATTTTTTTTTCCAGAGAGCCGGTTTACCAACCAGCACACTACTTGTAATGCATGGTTTATAGCAAGCTGACTAGCTGGTTGTAACCTCAGATAGATTTTTATCCATATTTTATATTATATATATATATATTTGCACATATAAAATGCATGTATACACACATGCACACATAAGGGAGATTCCATGTGCAAGGTAGATGGATTATGTTTATTTAATAAGTAGACAAACATATATATATCTATATACATCTATAATTTATATTTGGCTAAGCCTTATGAAATTACTGTTACTCATTTGTTTTTGGTCTACCAAGAAAAGGCAGTTTCGTATGGTTAATCCAATAGACAAGTGATACAAGCATGTGGGGGGGGTGTGGGTGTATATGTGTGTATGTGATCACTAGAAAGCACACAGATGAAGAGTCAAAAAGGAGACAGAGAGACCCAGGTTCCAGGAACAACCCCCTCACTTATAAGCTGTGTGACCCCAGGCAAACAGCTTGCCATCTCTGAGCCTCTGTTCCTTGCTGGAAATGTGAGGGCACTGAGACATGTCTGCAGGGCTGCTGAAGGGACTGCTAGAGGGGACAGCCCACAGCCAAGCCCAGCAGAGGCCTCCAAGGAGCCTCTCAGACCTGTGCCGGCCCCACCAGCACGTCTCCGCTTCCGGGCAACCCTGGGGCGTCTACGCAGCCCCACTGGGTCTCCGGAGGACTTTACCGGCAGAAACAGACACTTGCGCGGGGGAGACACCACCTTTCCTGATTGTCACCCCTTCCCCCACGCTTCCCAGTTCCAAGAGTGACATGGCACCAGCTGACAGATGTCCCAGGCCCGGCGCCACGGAATGACCGCCCTCAGCCATCAATCAACAGGGCAGTGACCAGCTCTTGTCCCCAAGAGAATCCATCACGGGTTCCCTCCTCACCCACCTGCTCCAACGAACTCTCCCTGGGGGAAGGGAGCCCTTCTGTAGGATGGAGGAAGCTTTTGGCACCGGAGAAGCTCTGGGTCCCAGCGCCGCCAGGGTCCTGGGGCAGGTCCACTCCTCCTCTGGGCTCCTCGGCTGGTCTTCTCCACATTTTGCCTCGAGGTGTTAAAAACCAACCAAAAAAAACAAAAGAAAACCTTCCAGCCAAAGGCAGCTGCCTCCGGGTGGATCCAGCCCCGGGAGGACAGCGTGCTCTCTGCCCTGCTCAGAACTCGGCTGGGGCATTCTTACCTTCGTTGCTGGTGCAAGGAACAAACACAGATTCGGACTCCAGGCCTGTGACTCCCTAGCTGTGCAAATTTACACAAGCTACAGACCCACTCTTAATCTGTTCCCCCGTCAGTAAAATGAGGGGAATGACATCTGCTCCACGGGGTTCTCAGATTTCTAAAACCTTATGAAAATGACACCTGCCATCTCCGTTGTGAACTTTCTATGTTATCTCCCTTCTTTCTGCAATAATGCTGTGAAGTAGGTACCATTATTCTGCCCACTTTTCAGAGGAGGAGATTGAGGCCTTGGGAGGCAAAGTGATTTGCCCAAGGCACATGGCTGGCCATCAGAAAAGTCAGGATTTGAACCCAAGATTCAGAGGCTACGCGGCCTTCCCCGTGGCGCCACACGGACAGTGTGTGTAAGACCCCTGACATGTGGCAGGTGTTTTGTCCGCATCTATTATCGGGGTCATCATCGTTAAGTTTTAATCCTTTCCTTCCTTGGCTAAAGGACCTTCTGAAACGGGGACATTTCCTCCAGGGCTATGCCTTGGGGCTTTGGATCAAAACCGTGAAGGGAAAGCAGCTCACCTACCTCTGTTGAAGCACATCAAAGCCTTGATCAGAGACCGTCTTGCTGTCCTTCTATCCTGCTTGTCCTGAGCCAAGTATAGCTTACTGGCCTTCACTGTGCTGGGGATGTTTCAGGCTGTGCGGAGACACAGGGAAGGAAGCAGGTGTGGGGGGGGGGTGACAGGTAAACCCGGTGTGCACTGCCTCCTTCTGGTGTCCTGCCCCCTCCCAGAGGGGAGAACAGGGGCAGGCTAGTCAGGCAGCCATCCAAGAGAATGGGGATCCAATCTGGGCTCTCCATTAGGCCAGCTGTGTGACCTTGGACTGTTGAGCTGACATCTCTGGGCTTCTGCTTCATCCCTAGCAAAATGGGGATATTGATGCCCACCTTGCAAGGTTGCAATGCACAAAAGGGTCTGGCACGTAATAAATGCTCAGTAAACAGTAGCCATCATAATTTATTACTTAATTCGGGCAAGCCACTGTTTCCGAGCCAATTACCATCAGCCTGCTTCAGACCCAGCCACTGGCGGCCAAAATCTAGCTGGCTGGTTTCAACACACCCAGAAGTCTGAATTCAAAGGCTTTGGGGAGGTTGGTTAAGCTTCACTGCGAGTTATTTGCAAAGCGTCCAGAGGCTCTGACCCAGCCCTAGCGGCTGGTTCTTCTAGGGACCCGTCTCTGGACTGAAGAGTGCAGGCTGTGTGCTGGAGAGCTTACTGCTCCCGGCTTATTGGCAGAACAGCCAGGTAGGGAATGGAATTCTAGCCCTTCCTTTTTAAAACAAAGGTCTGTGGCTGCAGTCGAAAACCAAGCCTGGCTTGGCCACAGAGGCAGCTCGAACGGCACTCAGCCTGCAATGCAGAAAGGCCAGGTTCAGGCAGCCCAGGACTCTGTTCCAAGCCTGTCACTCTAAAGGAGCCCTCACCTACCTGAGCTGCCCCCTTGCTGTAGAATATTCCACTTGGGGTGTTTGCATGTGGGATGCGGCTGGACTCTGTAATCGGTATCAGAATTGTCCTCAGAAGGTAGGCAGGGCATCGTGGGACACAGCCAGAGAAGGGTCACGTCTCTGCTCCGAGCAGACCCCCACCCCACCTGGATGAGCCCCAACTTCTGGCCATCGATTGAAAGAAAGGGTGGAGCCAGAGAACTTGGAGAGGAGACAGAGAGGAGAGCGAGGAGGCCAGTGTCCTTGGGACTTTCTCGGGGAGTCTGGGAGTGACCTGTGTGCCTAGCAGAGGGACAAAGCTGTATGGTTTTTCTTTCCACCTCTGCTGTGTAAACTTGGGTATGCTGTTTGCCCTCTCTGGGCCTTTTCTGCCTACTCAGGGAGGATGAGAGAGTTGGCTTGACTATGAGCTGTGTAAGATGACAAGTAGGTTTTTCCACGGCTGTCCCCACAGCACCCGGCTCAGTGACTGGCATGGTAGACACCCCTGTAAATAATTACTGAATGATGATGCCCCCCCCATCCCTTCTCCATGCAATTTTCCCAAAGGCAAGCTTTTGATTAGAGAATCATTCTATGTCGGTACAACCTGTTCCTGACGCAAGAAACAGTCAGTATGTATCTGATTTTAAAAAGCATTGATCTGGCCTGTTTGGATCCTAATGAGGCAGAGACAGGGAGAGGAGCCTTCATTCCTCCATCTCTCTCTGAAACTGCTTTTCCACCATAGTGAAGCTGACAGCTACAGCACCCCGCACCGCCACCTCAGGCCCCAAAGCCAGGACTACAAGCACCTCCAGGACGGGGCGGATAACAGGAGCGAGTGGGGCCAGGGGAGGTCATGGTGAACTGGATAGTGTCTTTCCCACCCACAGGGCAGTGCCTGTCAGCGCCCGCCCATCCCTGCCGAGCTAAGTACGGCCTGGTCCAGCCAGCTCACAACATTTTTTTTTACAGATGAAAACCTAGATTTTTTAAAAATGTGAAATCACCTGATTTTAAAGGGTTGACAACTAACTCAACAATTAAAAGGGAAAAACGACTGGCTAGGGGAGAGCTTTCTGCAGGCTGGATTCGAGCTGGTCCCTGAGGTCTAGGGGGTCTCAGATGGGAAGCTAGTCCAAGGGAGAAACTCAGCCCTTGCCCTAGGGGACCCATCAGTCTGATGGTAGAGACACAGCTCTGCCTTTGGAAATCCCCCAGTTCTGGGGGCGAGATACAAAAAGAGACAAGATAGTTCTAGATACTTCTGGAGCAGACGGATTTCTGTTGACTAAGACCACAGTCCCTAAAAAGCCACGGGACGGAGGGTCCACCCGGACAAACTGCAGGTGAACTAGAGCAATAGCTCTCCTACCTTCCTGCAAACGCTTGCAGAAAAGGCCGGATGTGGGTTGATAGGGGAGGTGGTCCCTGGCGGGGAGTCTAGCCAGTGCAGAAACCCAGAGACAGAGCAGAGCAAGGCACTGGGGTGGGAGGCAGGAACACCTGGCAGTTGGACTGGCGGAGATGCGGCCTGCGAAGTCCGAGCCCAAAAGCCTCCCAGGGATCACTCAGCCCCATGGTTCCAATACACAGATGGGAAAATAGAAGTTGGAGGAAGGGAGAAACCTGCCCAAGGCCATGCAGTGAGCTGGTGATGCAGACAGGACAGGAATGAAATTGCAGGAGACCAGGATGGGGATGGGAAGGGGGTCACGGAACACACCAAAGGGGACGGCTGCTCAGCAGTTTACACGGACAAGGGGCCTGCGGCTGATGACCTCACCCCACTCCCTTCCTGATCTGTGAGCTGGAGCCAAATAGAGGGCACCATCTCCAGCCACGGCTGCCCTTTGAATTAACCTTTAGACCGCGCAGATTAAGAGTTCCATCCATCTCCTACCCAACAGGCTCCAGAAGTCTGGCCGCGGTGAGGGGTGGCAGAGTGACTGTGGTTCCAGAAGGGGCTGGAGACTCCCTGAGAACTGGAAAGTTTGCCTGCTAGAGCTCAGGGCCCTGGGGTGGGGGTGGGGGGCAGGAGGGAAGCTGCAATGAGCAGCCCCCATGGCCACCCAGTGCCTGGGGCCACAGGTTTCATGGACATCGTGTCCTGGATCCTTCTCAGCAAGCCTGGGAGGCCAGGACTCTTGAGATCCATTTCACAGATGAGGGAACAGGGACTTGCCCCAGGCCGATCCCAGAAGTGGGAGCCAGAAGCGGCCACTCTGTGATTCTGCCCTTTCAGAAAGGGAAACCCAGTGGGGTCACACCCCTGCTTGGAGCCTTTCCATGAGCCCTGGGTTCATGAAGTCAGATCCCACGCCACATCCTTCAAAAAAGTTCTCAACCGAAGTATAAAATGCATCCACATGTGGAACTTAAGTGAGCAGCTAGATAAATGTCTCACTGAGTTGTAGCCACGAAAAGTCCACTCATATCCAGGCATAGGCCATTTCCAGCACCCAGAAGCTTCCCCGTGTGTCCCTTCCCAGTCAACACTACCTCCCCAAAGAGGTAACACGACTCTGACTTCTGTCACTATCCATTCATTTTGCCTTTTCTGGACTTTCCTAGAAATGGGATCACCGAGGATGGGCCAGGGGCAGATAGTGTTTTCCAGAGACGGACGCAAAAATCTCTCCCGTTCCTCATGCTCTTCCGGCCAGGCGAGGTCAGCTCTCCTCCGGCAGAGCAGTGCGGTCTGTGTCCCCTCCCCTGGAACCTGAATGGACCTTTATGACGGCCTCAGTGAACGGGGCACACCGTAAGGGATGCTGAATGATTTGTGGGAGGATCACAACAATGTCACGCACTCACCGGGCTTTCTCAGGGCACCTGCTCTGGGATCCCAGCGAGGAGGAAGCTCCGGCGGGTGGCGGGGGGATGACTCCAGAGCCTGCCTGGTCACGTGAGTGATGATGAAAGCAGATTCTCCATCCCCAGCTGAGCCACCTGCTGATGTCCTGCTGAGCAGAGACAGGCCAGCCCGGGCCCCCTGCACGTCCTGCCTAAATAGCATCTTACAAGCAAAATAAGCGATTGTCTTGTTTTATGCCACTCAGCGTGCTGTGTATTTATACAGTAACCGATACCTGAAGCATGGTCCCTAAAAAGACTTTCAGCAGAACAGCGGTGCTGACGTGAAGTCTTTTACCCTTGTCTATAATGAAAGACTGAACTCGAACTGGCTTAAGGGGGAAAAAAGGAAGAAGGATATATTGGTTCTCATAACTAATCTGCTCAAGGGCGGTCTTGCACTCCTTCGCTCTGGCTGCTCTGACAAAGTACTGCTGCTCCCTGGGGCTGAAACAATAGGGCTGTATTTTCTGACAGTTCTGGGGGCCTGAAGTCCAAGTTCAAAGTGCTGGTGGGGTTGGTCCTTCTGAGGCCTGGTCTGGACCTCTCCCCTTGGCTTATAGAGGGACTTCTTCAACCTGTGTCTTCACGGGTCTTTCTTCTGTGTGTCCCCATCTCCCAACGTCTCTCTCTCTCTCTCTTTTTTTTTAAAGTTGTTTTTATTTTTAAGTAATCTGGACACCCAACATGGGGCTGGAACTCACAAAGCCGAGATCAAGAGTCCCGTGACCTACCCACGGAGACAGCCAGGCAACCCCCTAACGTCCCTCTTTAATAAGGACCCCAGTCACGTTGGATGGATTAAGTATGACCTCAACTAATTATATCTGCAACAACCCCACCTCCAAGTAAGGTCCCATTCTGAGGCTCTGGGGCTTAGGATTTCAACATATGAATGGGGGCAGGGGGTGGGGTGGGGGACACATTCCAACCTGTGACAGGGCTGACTTCAGGTCCAGGCCTTTTCACCTCTCAGCTTTGCTTTCCCATGTTTGGGTCATTCTCTGGTCCCCTATGGTGGCCCGATGCTCCAGGCCTTTAGCTCTGGGTCTCAGGGACCAGCAGAAAAGAGAATGGCCTCTCTGCACAGCCCAGTCCCCTCCTGTCTCATAGCCTCTGATCAGGGGATTGGGCTGTGGAACCACACTGAGACCCGTCACTGCAGCCAAGGAAGGCCGTGCTTTCAGTGGTCAGCCCGAGTTCCCTGCAGACTCCTGGAGCCTAGCGAGGGGTGAGCATCACGAGTGCAATCCCCAGGAGAAAAGAGCCACACAAGAGGCGTCCGGCACGGAGAGAGGCCTGCTTGGACACGTGGCCCTGGCCGGGGAACAGAAAAGAGCGGGGGAGCGTGGAAGGCTCTGTGCCAATGTTCCCACAGCCAGGAGCCAGTCCTGCAGTCCCCGGCCCCCGGGGTCACATTCCCATCCAGAGAGCAGCATGCTCCAAACCCAGCCCTGAAATTATGAGAAAAAATAATATTTAAAGGCACTTATTAAAGATACTCAGAAGGCCCTTCGAATGTCAAACAGCTGTGAGCAAACCCTAATTTGATGATCTACGTGTTAATGAATCCCAGACATGCAGATTAAATTCTCTTTAAATCGCACGTGGTTTTAAAAATGTATTTCTCTCCGGCGTGTCTGGTTCGAAACAAGGTTAGCCAAACACCTGTAAGGCAGGTCGGCCAATCGGGGGATGGATCTAGCAGGAGCTGAGGACAGGCCTGGCTCGGGGCCTCCGGGAGCTGGCAAGGCAGGTGAAGGCAGAGATCCACAGAGAGACACATCAGCGCCAGCCTGGGCTGGCACAAGCCGGGGCCTGCTCTGAGGGTAGCTGGCTGTGTGCGCTTCTCCCACTTAGCAAATATTTACTGAGCCCTGATGGTGCACCAGGCCCCACCCAGAGGGCTGGGGAGCCAGGGGTGAAGAGGAAGCCCCAGACCACCCCCTCCTGAAAACATCCAGATGAAGGGGACAGACTGTGAAGAGGGAGGGAGGTGACTGATCAAGCTGGTTTCCTACGACGACAGCGCTGTTAAGGGAAGGCATGCGACAGTGTGATGGGAGAAGCAGGTGGGGAGCAGAGAGATGGGGGACAGGAGGTTGTCCAAGGAAAGGAGTGAGACACAGAAAGGATGAGAAACACCGAGGGCAAAGGGACCAGTGTCGGCACCAGCCGGATCCATTCAGGAATGAAAGCAGACGGAGAGCGAGTGGGAAGGAGCCCATAGCAGGTGCACACAGCGGAGGCGTGGCGGCCGAACAGCTACACACTGCCCCTGACGCACTGGGTGCCAGGAGACCCAGATGAGAGTCAGAAAAAGAGATCTGTCAAACATACAGGTGCACCCTGGGAGGGGGCAAGGTGGGGCAGGGGCGGGGTGGGGCGATTTCCGTGGCTCAACCCCAGGCTGGTTATTTCGGGGAGTCCCCTTCTGGAAAAGTCCTCAAGCCGCACGCCCAGGGTCCCTGCACCTTCCTGTAGATACATTATTTCTCCATAGGATGCCTACCAAAATTAGAAACTTATACGCCCAGGAAGCAGCCATGCATCTGTGGCAAAAACACCTACCAACCAACACACAGAACGCCATCTGTCGCCGCGGCCGGCTGGGAAGGATGGGGATGAGCCCCTTGGTAACAAATCTCCCGGAAGTGGCCGCGATGGCCAGTGACTTAGGTGTATTAAGTCACGTATCTGACATTCCCAACAACGCCGCAATCTCGGTAAAACACGCAAGCGCGGGAGACAGGCCACGTTATCCCTCCGATACGGAGTGAGCAGACGTGTGAGCGAGTGAGCGCGTGAGCGAGTGCAGGAGGACCTGCGCCGGTGCCTCTGAGTGGTGGCAGCTGGGCAGGGGCAAAGTCGCCAATAGATGCTTCAAAGGCGTGGCCAGGGTGTTTTCTAGACCGGCAGGTAGGACTCCGCCCCCCGGACGCCCCACCCCCTTCTGGTCAAGGTGAGAGCTGGCCCCCATCACTTCCACAAGCTGCGCGTGGCCAGGGACAGGTGCCCACACCCTGGTGACCGCAGGACAGATCAGGAGCTCCGTGGAGCCAACCGTGGGAATGACAGAGGAAGGTGATTATGACTCTTCCGGTCTCCCAGCTGTTTTTATTTCTCTCTGAACCTTGAAAGACAAGGGTTCCAGCAAGTGGCTCCTGCTTGCTGGTGGTGACTTGAAGGGACCCCAGTTGCTTCTCAATGCCCCGGTCCTGAGTTGCGGGCAGCTGGACTGCGCTGGGAGAGGCCTGAGTGGGGAGGAGCTCTTGCAGGGGTACAGGGGAGGCTGGGGAGGGAAGGCTCTCCAGGCCACCCACATGCGGGCACTGATGGCACTGGCTGGCCCTGAGACCCCAGCAGGCCCTGGGGCCTTGTTCCCTTACCCCTTGTCTCCCTTATCCCCTATTCCCTTGAGACCCTAATAGATGGGGTCTCCCAGCCCCCATCACTGGGATTCGGGGAGAACTGGCTGCAGATAATGTCTGGCCCACCACCCGATCTGATACCCTGAGACAGAGTTGCCCTAGGCGTCCTCATGCCATTCCAGTGCTGTCACTCTCTGGCCTCCTGCAGTCACCAGGGTCCCCACTGTGTCGAGGGCATACTCTCCACCTCTGGGATAAGGCCAGGCCAGAGCTAAATCCCAACACCTCCATTCTCCAGCTGCCTGATTGAGACAGGTCCTTTCTCCCTTCTGGGCCTCAGTTTCTTCATCTGTGCAATGGGGATAGGAATGCCCCATTGCTGGCCTCTCTAGGGAGAGGCTGAGAGCACCCCCTGGCATCTGAGGTTACCTTACTGAGACATCAGGTGACTAGTTAATTGTCTGTAATACTCCCCCCCGAGCATGTAAGTTCTGTGACAGCAGGGCCCAGGGCCCACCAAAGGCCTAGACCTGCACCTGCCTTCGAGTAAACACTGAAAAAAACATTTGCTGAATGAGAGTGTCCCTCCCGTGAAGGAGGTAGAGGTTCTTTCCATATGCTGACAAGGCAGTCGGAGCTCAGAGGAAGAGCATTGGAACTGGGATTGGGAACTGCAAGCGCTGGTCTCCCTCCATTCCAGACTCGCCCTCGGGCCCGGGAGATGTCACCTGAGAAAGGAGAGTGCACGATAAAACCATGCATGCACGTTACAATCCAGTATCACTAGGGCTGTCTTCCACACTGTCCCAGGGGCTCTGGGGGAACTCTGGGACATGGCTGTTGGAAGCTCTGCTGCATGCTGGTCCCTCGGGAGGAAGCTGGGGGGCAGGTGGGGAGACCCCAGGAGGAGGAGGCAAGGGCAGTCCAAGTTATGACCTTGGCTGGGGAAGCCTTCAGCTCGTCAGGGGCAGGGCTCCCAGGGACATAAGGGAGCTTGTCTGGGAGTTCCACACAGCCCAAAAGTGGGGGTCACCACCTTGCCTTGTCTCAGCAGCCTCTGAGACTAACACAGGCCATAAACCAATCAACCTATCACCTCCCCGCACCATGGGGAAACTGAGCTCCGGGAGGCCTGGGGAGGGATGATGTACCCAAGGTCACACAGAGGCAGGACTAGCACTCTCTTGACCCACCTTCAGGGACACGGACGGCACCCCATAATAGGGGGAAGCAGCATCAGGCTCTGCAGGAATGGCTGGGAGTACGTGCCCTGCAAACCCTGGGCCAGCCCTGCCGGACAGGCGTCCCGGACCTAGAGACCCAGCTGCGCCCAGGCCTTTGGCTCTGCTGCCCCCTGGTGGTCACTGGCTTGGGTCTCCCGCTCATATCCCTGGCATGGATCTGGGCTGTTCCTGGGCCAAGGGAACAGACAGGATGTAGGGAAATGGGGGGCCAGGGAGGGGGAAACTGATGAGAGGGAGGTGAGGGAGTGACAGGGTGAGATAGAGGCTTGGCCTTCTCCCTTTATCCCACCCATCTCCAGAAAGAGATCCTGGCAGGGAGAAGGGACGCCAGTCAGCGTAGGGGACAGGAGACCATAGCACTCCAGTCCCGGCTGGGTTTTTTGTTTTGTTTTGTTTTGTTAAAGATTTATTTATTTGAGAGAGAGAGAGAGAGAGAGAGAGGCAAAGGGAGAGGGAGAGGGAGAAGCAGGCTCCCCACAGAGCAGGGAGTCCGACACAGAGCTAGATCGCAGGACCCTGGGATCATGACCTGAGCAGAAGGCAGATGCTTAACCAAAAGAGCCACCCAGGAGCCCCCTTCTGGGGCGGATTGTAAATGACAGCAAATCCTCAGCATTCTGGCTACCCAGGTGGAGTCTTGTTCTCTCCCCTTAACTAGTCGTCCTGGACTCGTTTTGACCAGTAGACCGCAGCAGAAGTAACCTCGTGTATGTCTCCAGAGGTGGGTAGTGAAAG
Organism: Martes martes; assembly: GCF_963455335.1. NCBI lineage: Eukaryota > Metazoa > Chordata > Mammalia > Carnivora > Mustelidae > Martes > Martes martes. The sequence continues at coordinate 178,351,053 of NC_137891.1, read as the reverse complement.
GTCTGCAGCTTCACCTTTACCTCCTAGAACACTCCTTGGATCCCAGCCGCCTTGTGACCCGGCAAAGAGGTGTTCCTGCAGACAGCCTAGCTAGTCCTCAGCCAAAATTGGCACCGACGGCTGCCATGCAAGTGGGCCACCTTGGACACTCCCACCCCAGCGGGATCATGGCTGCAGTGAGGGCCAGACCCCTGAGTGGAGCGGATCCCGCAACTGAGCCCAGTCAACCCGCAATCACAAGAGATAACAAATGACGTAGTTAGTTTAAGTCACTACATTCTGTTGTCTTATTATACAGAAAGAGAACACCAAACAGCTTCGCCCCTAGCAGCCATGTGACCTTGGGCTTGTCACTTGGCCTCCCATAGCTTCAGTCCCTGCATGCAGTAACAATGCCTGAGAATAGGTATGGGATTAAATGGGATGGTGCGTGCAGAGCACTGAGTACCCAGAACCTAGTAATAACTGACAGGGACTGAGCATTTCCCGAGAGCCCGGCCGGGTGCTCAGCTCCTGGTGCTTACCATCTGATTAAACCCTGCGGCAGCCGTCTGAGGAGCTCAATTTCACAGATGGGGAAGCAGGTTTCCCCGGTAAATACTCCCAATTCACAATAAGGAAAACAAAGTGTGGAGAGATAACTAACTTTCCCAAAGACCTCATTTGGTAAAGAGAGCCAGAATTCAAATTCACATAACTGGCACAAAATACAAAAGCCATCATCATCTCCATCATCTTTATCATCTCCATCATCATCTACATCACCATCATCTCCATCATCTCCCTCACCCTCACCATCAGCTCCATCATCATCTCCATCATCTCCATCACCATCATCTCCATCACCATCATCTCCATCATCCCTCACCCTCACCATCAGCTCCATCATCATCTCCATCACCATCATCATCTCCATCACCATCATCTCCATTATCTCCTCCACCATCACCATCAGCTCCATCATCATCTCCATCATATCATCGTCTCCATTATCATCACCATCATCTCCAACATCATCACCATCTTCCTCATCATCATAATTGTCACCAGCATCTTCACTATTATCTCCATCATTATCATTGTCAGCATCACCATCATCATCACCATCACCATCAACGTAATTACTACTCGCGGCAGCATACTGCCGTGTGTCTCCAGGAAACTGGTGGGACCGCTCACAGCCAGGAAAAGCTGTGCCTTCTAAAGTGGACTGTGCACTCAGTGGAGGGGATGAGGGATGCAGAGCTGTATCCTCGCTCTCTCTAGCTCCCTTCACAAGGACCAGCAAAGATGTGTGAGTCTTCATCCAACACATACTTCACTTCTGGGCAAAGCTTCCTGAACAGATGGGGACAGAAGCGAGGCTCCCCTCTCCTGGGCTTCCCTTCCCCCATCTCAGCTAACCAGAGCCCGTGGGCCTCCAAAAGGTGCCTGTGGCCCCTTGGCCCCACCTGTCTCCCTGACAGGCCCTGGACAAAAGGGAAGCCACATGCAACCAGCCCACATTCTCCAGTTCTTGGTCCTTCACACATATTTCAGGAATGCCCCAGGGGCCATGTCCTGGGCTGATTCTCACACTTATACAAACAAATAGGTAAGAACAACCTTAAGAATCAGACAAGCCTGGAAGAAAGCAGACCCCTCTAATCCCCAGGCATGTGCCTACAGGCGAGTCACCTAGCCTCTCTGTGCCCCATATAATGGCTATAACCCCAAGGGTACGCAGCCCCTTCCGAGGATCCTCCTCTGCACCCCTGCACACCAGCATCCAAGGCTGAGTCTAGTGTGGACTGAACAGTGGGGCTGGTCTCAGGACTCTGTGAACTCAGGCCGCCTGCCCTCCAGCTCCAAGGCTGATAGGCTGGGTCTGATGCCCTCAGCCACACATGAGCCTCTCAAATTCTCTGGACCCTGCTTTCCCCTCTCTGTGCCCAACTCTGAGCTGCTTCCAGGCTGCAGAGAAGGGGTGGCCGGTCATTCAGGGACCACTGGGAAATGGACCTCTCTTTTGATCACTGGGAAGTGGGTTTTGATCGTCACTGTCCCCCTCGCCTGACGGCCCCCTGCACAGGCACCTGTCATCACGGGCACACCACCTCAGAGAATCGGGCTCTACAGCTTCACTCAAAATCATTTCATCTCCTGGGACTTAAAATGACAACTGCCACCACTTGTGTCTCAGGCACAGCGCTAGGGACTCGCCATGTGTGTGTTCACCAAGTGTTTCTCGAGCACCTACTATGTGCCGAGCACTTCGCTGAGCACTAGGGAGAGAGCGGTGACAAAAACCAAGATCCCTGGCCTTGTGGAGCTAATTTTCAAAGAAGGAAATTGAGATAATAATAATAGAACAAATAATAATAAAATAGTAGTAGTAAGAAATAAATACTATATACAATAGGCGGTAAGTCCTATGGAAAAAACAAAAACCAAATGGGGAAAGATGATGGATATTGTTAGGAGAATTTCCATTTTTAATAAAGCAGTCAGGGTGGGCCATATGGACAGGTGACATTTAGCAAAGACTTAGAGGCAGTGAAGGGATGAACAAAGCAGATATATGGAGAAGGTGTGACCCGTGCAAAGGTCCTGTGGCAGGAGGGGGCTGCCACATTCCAGAATGGGACAGGGAGGAAGTAGCAGGAGATAGGGCCTTGTAAGGGCTTTGGCTTCATGCTGGGGCCACTGCAAGGTGCTGAGCAGAGTTGTACCAGGATGTGACTCACATTTCGAAAAGGTCCTTCTGGTTGCTGCCTGGAGAGTAGACTCGGAGGGGGGAAGCAGGGAGGGCAGTGTGAGGAGGCTGCCCGGCAATGCGGGCAGCGAGACGATGGCAGCAGAGACCAGGTGGGGAGAGGCGTTTGGAAGGTAGGGCACTGACCCGACTCCCCGGCAGGTGGGGCACTGCTTGATTCCAGCTTCATTGCTCCTCTGAAGGGGGGCACGATTATTCCCATTTTAGAGTTGACTCAACTGAGACTGAAAACTCGGGGACATGGCAGCCCCATGTCGCTTTGCAGCAAGTGGCGCTGCTGGTGGCCGGACACCACGAGAGATGAGCATGGGGCCTCGGGTGGAGGGTGGTTAAGGGGGCCGACACCTGGCTGCCCAGCACCCCATAAAGCGAGCTGGAGCATGAATTGATGGCCCATTAATGGCCCAGAGCTCAGAGCAGCCATGTCCTCTGCAGTTTATAAACTCATAAAAACGCCGTGGTCATGGCCACATGTCCCTGCCTCCTTTAGCTGAGAATGAATGGGCTTTCCTGGGGGGAAGAGGCAACAGGCTGTGGGGGGTGCACCTGATCTGGGTCAGGACTGGACTCCTGTGCCTCTTCCCTCCTTGTCGCCTGCCCCCGCCCCCACTTCCCATCCCTGCCTCCCTGCCCCAGGAAGCCTCTGGCTGTGGAGGACCAGGGAAGGAAATCTATGCCTGGCGACACCCACCAGGTGCCCAGAGCGACCTGGGAGCATCACGGCATCCCCAGAAGGTTAGAATCACAGCTCCCGTGTGATGTCGATGGATGGACAAACTAACGGTCAGAGCACTACCCAAGTCAGCGTCCCTACCTCTGCCCTCGGAGCCACACGCAGTCCCCAACCCTGGCTGCACGGATGAAAAGGGAGAAACATGCAGCACGATGTGTGTGTGCCAATGCAGGCCCCCCAGATGTGACCCCGCCCTGGCAACACCCCGTCACACATTCATTCAGCAAATACTCCCCATGCACCCAGACGTGGCTGAGGGCTTTCTGCACATCAGGCACAGTGCCAAGCCCCCGTCAGTTCACTTAACCTACCCGGCAATTTTATGAGCGGTACACTGTATTCTTTTAACTGACTTACAGGTGAGGAAAGCAAAGCACAGAAAGGTTAAGTAACTTGCCCAAGGTCACACAGCCGATAAGTGGCAGAGCCAGACTTCAGCCTCCCGAGTTTCCAACCACACCCCACCACATCACACTGCAGGCTTCCCTTCTTACCCGATCTGGGCCGCTCATCCCCGGAAGGCTTCCCCTCCCTCCCAAGCATGGGACTCCCGTCTAGGCCCCTATGGAGGGAAACAGGGAGATGCCTGCCACGCTGGAGACCAGGTGGCTGGGGCCGTCCCCACCCCCACCTCCCAGGGTCTGGTAAGGCTCTGCTCCCACCCCAGATGGCCCCAGGGGTGCAGTGGATCCCCCTCCCCTAGAGTGACATCCTCAGGGACACACATACCCAGGGCAGAGGAAGACAAGATTCAGCCCACACCTGCGACAGATGGGGTCTTGGCGCCCCCTTGTGTCCCTTCGCAGCCCTGTCGCTGGCCACACAAGCAGGATAGGACACGGCTGGGCTTCTAAACCCAGACTCAGATGTTTCCACGCCGCCTTAAGTCTTTGCTACATCTTCCCGCCACTCAAACTCTTACTGACTCCATACATTGTTCCTTAAATCAACGCACTGTTTTACTTGGCTTCATCCTAGGCAAAAATTCCTAGGAAATCCCAGATCTGACGTGCCATTGTGTTTTTGCATAATACACTTTACCTTTTTTTTAAGATTGATTTATTTATTTGAGAGACAGAGAGAGTGAGCTGGGAGGAGGGGCAGAGGGAGAGGGAAATGAATGGACTTCACGCTGGGCAGGGAGCCCAGGACCCCGAGATCATGACCTGAGCTGAAATCAACAGTCAGACGCTTTCCCGACTGAGCCACCCAGGCACCCCTCCTAATACACGAATACACAAAATTTCCACACTTATTTGCATGCCTTGTAAAATGGCCCCCCAACTTACATTTTGGGCAGCCACTGCTCGTTCAAGAGCTGATCTCCTCCTTTAGCGGGTTAGGCAATGAGGGTGATATGGCTCCTCTAAGTGGAGGAAGTCAGACATTGCCCCTGTCCTCACCGAACTCACGGCCAAGTGGCAGAGCTAAACATTAATGGAAGAATCGCAAAAATAGGTTAAAAAATTATGACAACAGTGTTATTAAACTACAAAACTGGCTTGCTGGAAGGAAGTAGGACACACTAGAAATACTAGAAAGCCCACAATAAGAGGATTTGGCGTGGGAGGAGAAGTCAGAGAGGGCTTCCTGGAGGAGGTGGTGATTGAGCTGAGATCTGAAGGAAGAGCAAAAGTCAGCTAGGGGAAGAGGGAAGGAAGGAGTGTCCTGGGCAGGACGACCATCATTGACGAAATCCCTGAGCCTCTCCCATGAGTTCCTAGACCCCACCTTGGAACTTGGCTCCCTGCTCACGGGCGGGGTGGGATTTCTGCCTGTAGACTCCCTTCCTTTGTCGTCCTTGCCTCCAGCTCCAGACTCTCTTCCACCTACATCCCCAGCACTGTCCGGACATTTGGTCTCTTTCCTTTTCATCCCTGTACTCTGAAGTTTGGTTCTCAGGACCTCCCCCCGCCCATTTCCAAATCAGAGAAATAATTTCATAGATGTCAAGTTATTTTCCCAAAGTCGCACAGCTTGACACAGTCAGGATTTGCACCTGGACTCCGAGGCTGTGCGCTCTTACTACATCAGGCTGCCCTTCAACAGCCTCCCAACCCTTACTCCTGTGGAGTTCCCATCGGGACACCTGCAAGCAACGCTTGACTGGCTGAGCAGATGTGGGCAGGTTACTGCCCCTCTCTGAGCCCCAGTCTCTCCATCTGTATAATAAGAAGTATGTACAATAATACAGCTAATATGTATTATTCCCCATATTGACTCTTCGTAGTTTCCACTAGCGTTACTCCCATCCTATAGATGAGGAAACGAGCTCAGAGACATTTACTGACTTGTCCGAAGTCACACAACTGGTTAGTAGCAGAACATCATAGAACTTTCGCAGAGGTCATTTCCCATAATAATGTTCTCAGCCTGACTCTCCCAGGGAATCCCAGCTTGTCCCTGGAATGTCAACCCACATCTGGCCCCCCAAAACTGCCCAAACATGCTGCCCATGTTAGTCAACACTCTGCTATCTATGGCCATGATGTTTTTCTCTCCAAAGAGGCAGGGGCCCAGGATGCTGCCTGCCCCCCGACTGCCAGGTCCATGGTGAGCTGAGCAGGGGCCCTGGGGTCTTGGAGAAGCCCACTGCTGCTCCCCAGGCCACCCATGCAGCTTCCCTGCAGCCCTGCCTCCCAGAGATATACTGACCCATTTAGAGACCCTGGGGAGAGTATTTTCTCTTCCTGAGTGGTCTCATTCTCCTGGCCTTCAGTCAATACAGGGTTTGTTCTTGGCATTGGAAAACATTTAATTGCCGTCTCCATGGCCTTCTGTCAAATCTGCCTTCACTCCCAGGCTCTGCCGGGGTCCCTTTGGGAGCCCTGAGGCAGCTGGGCTGAGCTGCTTTGGCCGAGGGTGGAGCCAAGACATGAGTGCAGTTCCGGTCAGGGTCTCCTCTGCGGCCCCAGGACATTGATGCAGGAAGAGAATATGCAAACCCTCTGACCAACACAGGGAACGGGCCTGGGCCAAGTATGCTGGCATGGCCCCTTTCCAGCAAGAGCCCCCAGTCCGATGGGAAGGACCGAGCCTCTGCCTTCAGGGAGCCCCAGTTAGAGGCAAGAAACAAAGCTTCTGCATTTACCAGACTCAGCCTCGAAGGAAGCGGGACACCAAGATGAAAATCACATTAAAACAAAGCTACAGAGAGACAAAATCAAACAAAGGCCCAGGAAATGGAGTCTGGGCCACGAGAGGTCGGGTTTGGACAAGAGTTTGGGATGAATCACAGCTGGCTGCATGTAGGAGGCGAACATTGTGCTGTATTTTGAGAAAGGGATTGGCCAAAAGTAAAGGGGCGCTTCTGGAAGAAGACTACCCTGCCCAAAAGCCCAGGCTGGGGATGAGCTGGGTAGCTGGGCCATTGGGGCTCAATCTTAGACTGTCGAGGAAGAGCTGGGTTTTACTGAGCACTTACTATGTGCCAGCTCTGTTCTAAGGGCTCCACGGGCATCATTTCTCATGGTTCTCATGGCAACCCTGTGAGCCAGGTGCTACCATATCATCACCGCCATGTTCAGGTGGAAAACGAAGGCACAGAGAGGTCAAGTAACTTGCCCAAGGTCACAGCTGGTAGGTGGCAAAGTGAGGAAGTTTCCAAGAACGACCCAACATAATCTGTCTGTGTCCCAGGCGGCACCTAAAGCCCAGAGAGGGACAGCAACTTGTTCGGTGTCACATAGATACCTAGTGTCTGAGAGGTAGAGCCAGAATGTGAGCCAAGGTGCGAGCATCCTGGAGTGCAAGCCTGGGAAGGAAGATCCGGAGAGTGGAGACCAACCCTCTCTGTCCCTGATGGATCCACAGAGCGGGTCGAGGCGGGTTGGGCAGGCAAAAAGCAATGCAGAAGGCTCGTGGCCAGCAGGGAGCGAAGTGGCCCCATTGTTGGTGAAGTGTCCGTCCCCCGGCAGCCATCTGCCTGGGGTCAAAAATAGCATAGAATTAAATTTTCAGCACAGGCAAAAGATGAAAACAAGACACTTTGCCAAAGAAGATACTCCAGTGGCAAACTAGCACTTGGCAAGAGGTTCAACATCCTGTGTCGTTAGAAGAACACCGGTGAAAACCACAGAGAGATGTCCCCGGGTGCCTGTCCGAATGAGCCCGACTTTAAAAAGCTGAGCTGATCCAGGGCAGGGGAGGAGGTGGAGGACCCCACAGCTTCGTGCCCTGCTGCTGGGAGGGCAAAAGAGAACAGCCACTTTGTAAAGGTCTGGCAGTTTCTTTAAAGTTAAATTTACACCTACGATATGAGCCAGCCATTCCGTTCTTGCGTATTTACCCAAGAGAAATGAAAGCCGACGTCCACACACACACTTGTGCGGGTATGCTCGTCCAAGCTTTATTTAACCAGCCCCAAACTGGAAACAGCCCCCACGCCCAACCGCAGGTGAATGGAAGAGAGGAGCTGTGGCGTACCCAGCAGATGGCAACAGAGGGTCGTCAGCAACAAAAGGAACAAACTATTCATAGACCGTGGATGAATTTCCAAACAATTGTGCTACAGAGGGAAGCGAGACAAAATGAGCACGAACCGTACCATCCCCTTTATATAAAACGTAGAAAATGCAACCTCATCTCTAGTGACGGAAACAGATCAGCGGTTGCCAGGAGACGGCTGGAGGGCACGGGGCCACAAAGGGGCACAGGGAAACTTTTAGGGGTGATGAGTGTGATTTTGGTGATGATTCCAACAATGTCATGTATATCAGAATTTATCAAATGGTACGCTTTAAATACGTGCAGTTTGGGACGCCTGGGTGGCTCAGTTGGTTGGGCGGCTGCCTTCGGCTCGGGTCATGATCCCGGCGTCCTGGGATCGAGTCCCGCGTCGGGCTCCTTGCTCGGCGGGGAGCCTGCTTCTCCCTCTGCCTCTGCCTGCCTCTCTGTCTGCCTGTGCTCACTCTCTCTGACAAATAAATAAATAAAGTCTTTAAAAAAAAAAAAAAAAAAAAAAAAAAAAAATACGTGCAGTTTACTGGGTATCAATTATATCCCAATAAAGCTGTTTAAAAGAACACGCCAGGAGATGCCCGGGTGGCGGAGCGTCTGCCTTCAGCGCCGGTCGTGATCCTGCCGTCCTGGGATCGAGACCCGCATCGGGCTCCCCGCTCTGAGGGAAGCCTGTTTCTCCCTCTGCCTGCTGCTCCCCCTGCTTGTGCTCACTCTCTTCTCTGGCAAATAAAGGAAATAAATTTATAAATTAATAAAAACAAATAAATAAATAAAATTCTCTTCTCTGTCAAATAAATAAATAAAATCTTTTTAAAAATTTAAAAATAAAAAATAAATAAATTAAAAAACCCAGCCCTGAGCTACAGAGAGATGACCCTGAACTAGAGAGGTCTGAGGAGGGGGCACCTATAGACCCTCAGGGACTCCCCAGGTCCCACATAACCCCAAGCTCCACCACGGAACCCAGGATTTCCAAGGGGGGCTTACAGGTTAATCAGTGCAACCCCTTTTGGCAGAAATCCACTGTACCATTGCTGTTTCCAGACTCAGCCCATGGGGAAGTGCAGCCCACAGGGCATTCCCGCCCGGCCAGGCCAGAACTATGGTCGTTGTTGCTAAAGCACTCCATGGCCCAGAGCTGGATGTCCACCTGGTCCAGGCCCGCTCAGGTGACCAACAGGCCCGGGTTGTTCTGTCTTCCATTCTCTGGCTGTAAATGAGTGATAATGTCAGATGTTTTCTGAAAATGCTTTCGGGAAACTCAGCTCAATCAAATTTCAAACCACAAAGGGAATCCATTGGCTCACATAGCTGTGAAGCCTGGTATTAGGTCGGGTCAGGCCAGGTTTGATCCAGTAGCAACTCAGAGGTATGACCAAGACACTAGTTTCTTTCCACTGTTGCTCTCTGCCTTTTGAAGTGAGGCCTTCTCCCTAAAGTTGGCAACCCACGTGATGCCCGATGGGGGCCAGCCGTGGGTCAGCTGTTATAGATGTCCTTGTTCATTCCCTATGTGAACCAGAGGGCATCTCCCTCCCCCCACCACCGTATCCCCAGCCCAAGTTAGTGTGTAAGCATCCTCCAGGGGGCAGCATCATTGCCTAGACAGGTGCAGGTAAGAAACGTCCACATCCCACAGGAGCTAAAATAAAGGGCATACTCTGGGGGTCCCGGCAGGGGAAGGAGATAGGGGGAAGATCTGAGGGAGCAAAGGAGGGAGGACAGAAGCAGCGGCCAGAACTGACCACAGTCAGGTCTCTGGTCCCTCCAACAAGGATCCTGGGAATAGATGGGAGGTTTCCAATTTGTGAGAAGACGGTAGCTGAGTCAGACAGGAACCACTCTCAGGACTTGGATTTTTAAACGTGTCGGGAAGGGTATGTCTGAGAACAGAGACGCGTGTCTGAAGCATCTCATGTGTCCCTGGGCAGTTTTATTGTAAATTTTATTTCATTTTAATTTTTGACTCGCTAATACATTCGCAGGCTTCAAAAACCAAAAGGCAATAAAAATGCATATAGTATAAAGTTCTCCCTGCACCCCCGTCCCTCATCAGCCCGTTCCCAGCACCCCTCCCCTGCAGGGGACCCCTGTTCACAGCTTCTCATGTAGCTCTCTCCAGCATTTCTACTGCATACCCGTGCCAATGAGAACACAGATTCTTGGCCATCCCCCTTTTGGCACAAAATGTAAAATCTTGAAAATGCTGTCTTTCCTCTTAATTTTTTTTTCTCTTGATGGTGGTATTCCATTGTATGCATGGGCCATAGTTTAATGAATCAGTCTCTTGTACCTGGGCATGACTGTTTCCAATTCGCTGTTATAAACAAAGCAGTGGTTTGATGATTGAGCAACCATGTCATGTGTGTGCAGATTAATTCTTCAGAGGTGGAGGTCATAGAGGGAGAAGAGAGAGAATCTTAAGCAGGCTCCGTGCCCAGCACATGAGCTCGATGCAAGGCTCGATCTCATGACTCTGAACTCATGACCTGAGCCAAAATCAAGTCCAACGCTGAGCTGACTGAGCCACCACCCAGGTACTCCCCCCACACTTTTTTAAAGATTTTATTGATTTATTTGACATGGAGAGAGAGCACAAGCAAGGGGAGCAGTAGAGGAAGAGGGAGAAGCAGGCTCCCCACTGACCTGGGATCCTGACGTGGGGCGCGATCCCAGGACCCTGGGATCATGACCTGAGCTGAAGGCAGACGCTTCATCGACCAAGCCACCCAGGCGCCCCTGAATCAATCTTTTAATAGTTTCTAGATTTGTGAGTTATAATTAGAAAGTCTCCGCACTTGGAAGTCATAAAGGAATCCTTCCATGTTTGTTTCTAAGACATGCATGGCTTCCTTTTCACATTCCTGTGTAATTTGTTTTAGTATAAAACAGGAATCCAGAATTTTTTTTTTCTAGTTGTCCCACACCATTTGTTGAATAATTCAGCTTTTCTTCCCTGGTTCAGGGTTCTGACTCTATCAAATACTAAACACCCATCTGAATCTAGGTCGTTTTCTGGTTTTTCAGTTTTATTTCATTGGTCCATTTAAGAATTCATGAGTCAAAACCACGTTGTTTTGATGATTGAAGCTTCATACTATTGTCCCTTCCATACGTTCTCTCTTTTTTCTAGAGTTTTTCTTGCTGTGCTTACTGTTTAATGTTTTATAGAAACACTAGGATAGACATACCTAGGTCAGCAAAAACTGTCGATATGTTTTCCAGGATCAAAGTAGGTTTATCAATGAGCTGAGAGAGAATTAACATTTCATGAGGTCGCTTTCCCTTCCTGAGACATGATGTATCTTTCCACTTGTACACATCTTTTTGTCTTCTAGTAATTTTGTTCATTAAAATGCTTATTGAAATAGAACACGTATTCAGAAAAGTCACCAATCGTTAAGGGTACAGCTCAATGACTTTGCTCGAAGTGAACAGCCCCATGAAGTTTCCTCCCAGACTGAGAAGGAAAAAATGACCTGCGCCCCAGGACCCCCCACCCCGCTCCCTCCTCCACACACACCCTCCCCTAAGGAGCTACTTTCCTCACTTCAGCCATCATGAGCATTTCCAGGCTTCAAGTGTCATCATTTAAATCACACCATACCGGGTGCCTGGGTGGCTCAGTGGGTTATGCCTCTGCCTTCGGCTCAAGTCATGATCTCAGGGTCCTGGGATCAAGCCCCGCATCGGGCTCTCTGCTCAGCGGGGAGCCTACTTCCCCCTCTCTCTCTGCCTGTCTCTCTGCCTACTTGTGATCTCTGTCAAACAAATAAATAAAATCTTAAATAAATAAATAAATCATACCGTATTACTCTTTGGTGTCTGGCTTCCTTCCGCACCGTGCTGGTGAGCTCCATTCACGCTGTCACTTGGTTCATGTTCATGACCATATAGTTTGTCATCACATGAGTATGTTAAAAAGGTGCACAAGCTTCCTGCTTCTGATGTCTCTCTGTTGTTTCCAGTTTAAGACCGGTAGGGACAGTGCTGCTATGAACCTTCTAGCCCACGTCTCCTGGTGCAAACATGAGTTCATTTCTGTTGGGCTCTCCTGGGGGTGGCATGGCTGGGTCATGGAGTAAGTGCGTATGAGCTTGCCAGCATACCACCAAATAGTTCCCAAGGCGCTGGTGCCCATGTCCACTCCACCAGCTGTCTGCTCCAATCCGTTCTTGCCTTCCTCCTGGGCACATGGCAAGATGACTTCTCCTAGCGTCCCTTGCGATTGGATTAGGTCACGTGATGCTGCGTGCTCACCTATGGCTTTTTTTTTTTTAATGTTATGTTAGTCACCATACAATACATCATTAGTTTTTGATGTCGTGTTCCATGATTTATTGTTTGCATATAACACCCAGTGCTCCATGCATACGTGTCGTTCCTGATACCCACCACCAGGCTCACCCATCCCCTAAGCCCCTCCCCTCTAAAACCCGCAGTTTGATTCCTGGAGTCCACAGTCTCTCATGGTTCGTCTCCCCGTCCGATTTCCCCCAATTCACTTATCCTTTCCTTCTCCTAATGTCCTCCATGCTACTCCTCATGCTCCACAAGTGAAGCCGTATGATAATTGACTCTCTCTGCTTGACTTATTTCACTCAGCGTAATCTCCTCTAGTCCCGTCCATGTTGATACAAAAGTGGGGTGTTCATCCTTTCTGATGGAGGCATCATACTCCATTGTATCTATGGACCACATCTTCCTTATCCATTCGTCTCTTGAAGGGCTTCTGGGCTCTTTACACAGTTTGGCGATTGTGGCCATGGCTGCTGTGAACATCGGGGTGCATATGGCCCTACTTTTCACCAAAGGCCCCTGTTGGGGGTCCATGTGCCCTTCCATGTTCACAGAGGGAGGCTGCTTCCACTCCCTTCCCCTCCCCTCTCTTTAGAACCCACAGCGACCCAGGTCACCCATTCAAACAATGACAGTGCTCTACGAGGCGTCAGAGAATCATACTAGCAGGGATCTGTCTTCTAGAAACGCCCACCAATGAAGCAGCTCACCTCACAGTGCCTACAGGTGAGGCAGGTAGACTCTTACCCTCCAAGTCAGCTTACGTGGGGGTCTTCTTGTTATGAGTCGGATGTATTATTATATAACCTCAACAATACAGGAATTGCCACCAGAAGAGGCGACCCGTATGGGACGCTCTCATCACCGTCAGGCAGTAGATGAGTGAGTGATTCACGGTGCTGCAAAGATTCTCTGTATCTTTCATCTGCCGTAATCAGGAAAGAGAACAGAGGTGTGTTCCTCCATGAATTTCATGGAAATTCCCCATCGTAGACACACCCACCGTGCTACCCAGAGCCTCGCTGTCCCTCCCTCCTTTCCCCTCCACTGCGGCTCCAAATTGCCCTTCTTTGTCTCCTTAAGTATTTTTCTGGGCTGGACCCCACACTGTCTACCACGATGGAGAGAGATGCTTATCTGCATTTGCCTGTGACACCTCTGTTCGACTTCACTTTCAACTACTTTCACTTTCTAAATCACTCCGGTTGAGTTTTGCCTCCTTCCACAGGACCCACAACTACAGCTCGGGAATCCAACCTGATGGCATCTCTTCACCTCGGCAAAGAAACCCACATACGCGTGTTGATGTACCTGGCAGTCTTTTCTGTTCTTAGGGAGTTTTTAAAATCTCTGGTAACACAATGTGTTCGCTTTGCTTTTCTACGCGATTCCTCCTCTCCTCCCCTGCACTTTTGTTTGTCTGTAAATTTGTGTAATAGTCTTGGTCCACCGTGTCTTAGGAGATGAGAGGATGAACGTGCTTCTTCTTGTTTCTTCCCACACCGTCCCACTTTGAGGCACTAATGTTTCCTTTCTCGGTGATTTCCTGGGTTCTGTTCCATGGTTTCAGACTTCCGTTTTGATTTGTCAAATTTGAATGACATTCCTGGGTCCCCAGCCACGACGGATGAGGTGCTCAGCAAACACACTCTTCTCTGTCTCATCCTGACACGTCTTCTTGGATGCATCAGTTTTTCTTTGTCTCTTTTTTATGGTAAACTCTACACCCAACATGGGGCTCAAACTCATGACCCCAGGATCCAGAGTCTCATGCTCCACCGACCAAGCCAGCCAGGCGCCCCGATGCGTTGTCTCCAACATCATCAAGATGATTATCATTGACGTTGTCAAAACACCTCTCTCTGTCCCTCCATCCCCCACTCTCGTGACAGCCTCCATTCCAGACTTAACAGCAGTCAGGACACCCCAGTCCTCTGCCAGTCATGCGTGAGTGGCTGGAGCTCATCTCCAGTATGAGTTTCCTATGGACGGACTCCGTGGGGACCCACGATACTTGCTGAGCTCCGCAACGGCCCGAATGGCCCCCGGGGCGCCATGATATATGAAGGACCGTTCAGCTGCATGTAAACTCCTGCGTGCCACTGTCTTGCCTCTGTTAGATCCCGTAGGCAGACTCTCCTGTCTTATGATACCTTAACATTGCTGCTGTCCTGGTCCCTTTAGACTACAGACCAGGCAGGAGTCAGGTGCTGGGGTATGGATATTTGTACGAAACTCCTTCTTCCCTTGTAGGATCCTAGACAGAGATGTTATCACGTTCAAGGTAAGCCCCTTGCTGACAGGAAGTATATTTCCTGAGACATCCAGTGGTTGAACAATCTTGCTGTCGATACTCTCTTGCATTGTTTCTGTGACCCCTCTCCCCGTATGGCTTTTATGCCGATTATAACTACTTTGGACAAACATTGTACATTATTTTTGAGTCTATGTTTTCTGAATTCTAGTTTGGCCAAGGATGGTGTCTGTGGGGACCTTTTATTTTCAAGATTTTATCTATTTATTTGACAGGGAGAGAGAGAGCACAAGTAGGCAGAGAGGCAGGCAGAGGGGGGGGGGGAAGCAAGCTCCCTGCTGAGCAGAGAGCCCGATGCAGGGCTCGATCCCAGGACCCTGGGACCATGACCTGAGCCGAAGGCAGAGGCTTAACCCACTGAGCCACCCAGGCGTCCCTGTGGGGACCTTTAAATCACCTCTCATAGGAGATCCCATAGGGAGAGCAGGAATATTGCTATCTCATGCTGACAAGCTCACGGCAACATTCTGTTGAGTCATCCCAGCAGCTGCCGCTCCCTGAGACCTACACTCCAGGTGCCACATACAGGAGTTACCCCTCCCACCAACAAGGTAGCCCCAGAGGCACTGGTCTGAGTAAGAGACCTCCTAGGGCAGAAGGTGCATCTTCCCCCTCAGACAGGGAATTCTTAGAGGACCTGAGTGATATCTCCCCCTTCAGACCCGAAAACTTCTGAAGGTAGAAGCTACATCTTCTCCCACTGTCCCACATACACATACAAGTTTATAATATATCCTGAGTACTGGGGAGAAAGTAAGGTAAGAAAGGGGGAAGAAAAGTCATGGAGGATACTAGTTTCATTCAGGCAGACTTCTCTGAGCAAGTGATATTTAAGCAGAGAACTCAATAACATGAGGAACGTGAGGGGCAGGCCATGTGGGGAAGAGCATGCCATGCAGAGGGAACAGCATGTCCAAAGGTCCTGGGGCCAGAGAAGCATGACTGTATAATGAATGGCAAGGGGGGGCCGTCAGTTTGGCTGGAGTGGAATGGGCAAGGGGCAGGTGAGGTCTGAAAGGTGGGCCATCGTGGCCCATGACACCGTTTTGGCTTTATTCTAAGTGGAGTGGGAGCCACTGTCGGATTTTGAGCAGAACAGAGACCTAATCTGACTTACTTTTGAAAGCATCACTCCGAAGCTCAGTAAAGAATAGACTGTAGGAAGACAGGAAGTAGGAAAAGGGTCAGACTCGCACGAATGAGTTTCTTACTTTTGCCAGTGACAGGCATTTAGCAGCTGAGGCTCAGAGGATGCCTGAGAGCCTCAAGTTATCCAAAGGCAACTTTGCAGGTGACTTTGGAAGTCACGTTCTGGCTCAGCTTTGCTTCGCGCAGAGAAGGGAATGGAATAACCACTAGGTGGCAGCATTGCTCCGCTGAGAAATCAGCGCGGGGCTAAGAAGGGGACCTTTCTGCCCTAAAGAGAAGGGAGCCTACCTGCCCTCGGCGACTGGGTTCCTTGGGGCCCTTCCCTGATGGGGATGACGGCAGTCAGTGTGGTGACTGTTCCAGGGGCTTCTGGAACAAGAAACACCTTTCATATCGGTTGACTTTTATGACTCTCACAGCAAATTCTGTGAGATCACCCTACTGGAACCTAGTAGCCCATTTTACAGATGAGAACAGGGACCCAAGGAGAGGACTGAGGCTCTGGCCCCAAATCCTTCAATGGCAGAGTCCAGGACTTCCTCTCTTATCTTTCTGCTCCTCCTGAACCTGGAACAGTGGTGGGGAGAGCGGCAGAGTGGGAAGGGGAGGTGGAGGTTGCCTTTGCCTGTGCAGGAGTACAGGGGTCCAAGAGGACGAGGAGCGTACGTGGAATGTGAATACAGCCTGGAGAGTTGACCGGAGCATACACCCTTGGGGACTCTTTCTGGGGGCTACCAAAACCCCATTATATCAGCTGGTAGAGGGGTATCGAAAGTCAACCCACATAAAATAAAAACCAGATCCAAAGTGATGGCAGAGGGGCGCCTTGGGTGGCTCAGTCGTTAAGCTTCTGCCCTCAGCTCAGGTCATGATCCCAGGGTCCTGGGATCGAGCCCTGCACTGGGCTCCCTGCTCGGCAGGAAGCCTGCTTCTCCCTCTCCCACTCCCCCTGCTTGTGTTCCCTTGCTCGCTGTGTCCTTCTCTGTCAAATAAAAAATATATATACTTTTTTAAAAAGGTGATGGGAGTAAAAAAAAAAAAAAAAAAGGTGATGGGAGAGGGAAAGGGGTTGTAATGGCCTGTCTTTATAAACACTCAGTGAATGGCATTATTATTATTCATTATCACTCCAAAAAAGAGAGAGTGGCTCCCCACATGTGTCTCCCCACAGACCAAGTCAAGCCCTCGTATAGAACACACCAAGTATCTCTCCTTTAGCCCAGATCTTAAGATCTAAAAGGAGATTTTTTTTTTTTTTTTTAGATTTCATTTATTTGTTTTTAAGGAATCTCTACACCCAATGCGGGGCTTGAACTCACAACCCCGAGATCAAGTTGCACGCTCCACCGACTGAGCCAGCCAGGAGCCCCTAAAAGAAGACCTTAGGTAACTATTAGATTATCCTCTCTGTCCCCTACCAGACTGTTAGTGCCAAGAACGGGAACTGGTCTCTTTGGGTTGCAAATGGTATCTTCAGCTCCCAGCAGTGGAGCGAGACACATAGAAGGTGCTCCAGAAACACGAAACACGAATGAATGAGCACGTGCATGAATGAATCAACACACGCATGAATGTCTTGCCCTAATCCCACGGGCCCCACTGGGTCCGTCCTGCCCCCCCGAGCTTTGCACAGCCCACAGAGGGAAGCAGTCTTTTGCTGTTTCAGGGGCAACGGCATCCCAGGGACCTGGAACTGAAGTAGACGAGACGGGCAGACAGAACAGAATGGGAGGTGACCCGGGAAAGCCGGTCGCAGCCCCACTCCTGTTCCCCCCAGCTCCTTCCCGGACCGCATGTCCTGCCCGGGCTGCAGGATGGAGAAGCCAGGAGAGCCCCGCTCATAAATTACATTTCAGGCAGTCTGCTGGGAAGATTAGGATCGCACTGGTCTGGAGCCAGAGTTTTCCAGCATCTCCCTACAGGAAAATCAGTTCGGGATAAACAGACTCAGCAGTGAAAGGGAAGGAGGGAAGGAGGGTATAGGAAGAGGGAGGGACGGGATGGGGAGAGGGTGAGAAGCGAGAGGGAAGAAAGGGAGAGAGGAAAAGGCGGAGAGATAAAAGACAACCAGAGAGATGAAGACCAGGAATCAGAGAGAAGGACCAGGAGACAGAGACGTAGACAGAGAGACAGCTAAGAGTTACCTATAAGAGGCACATCATGGAACGCAGCCCCAACTGCCTCTCCCATCTATGTTCTGGATCCTAGGTATGAGGCATACGCAAAAGTCTTTCTCTAGAGGATGAGACTGATGGCCTTAATGGTCCTGAGTCCCAAGGAGGAGAAGATCCCTGTTTGCATTTGTTGCTGCGTGCATCCCGTGTCTCGCCTTCGAGACCCCTCACCGTTTCCCCTCCATACGGTCGTGCCTCGTACAGAATGAACTCTTGCCTCCAGAAAGATATGCTTAAATTCAATTTCAAGCCATTACATTGTGGAGGGGAAAAGTCTGTAGCACTGGGGATTCAGGACACCTGGCTTTTGACCCCAGTCCGCTAGGAACTCACTGTGTGGCCTTGGGGAAGCTGTATGGCATCTCCGGGCCTTGTTTCCAGGCAAAAGAGGGCACTGGAGTAGTGGGCCCCAAAAGAGATGTCCAGCGCTAAGACTCCATAACAGCCTGCACACCTCTTTGCGAGCGAGCACCGGACCGGGAGTCCGGCATGCCCTGCCCCCAGCAGACTGAGCTCACACCTCACCTGGCAGGCTCATTAAAGTGCCAGCAACTCTGGTTAAAATACAAGCATGTCTTCCACCCGCGACGGCATCTGAGCCACCCCGTGGGTCGGGCTTTGTGATGGGGCCCATTATACAGAGACAAAACTGAGGCCGGACCCAAGGTGACTCAGCTCAGAAGCAGCAGAGCCGGAATCACACGGAGCGAGTGCACCCAACTCCGCAGCCGGGCTCACACGCACCGTGGAGGGCCGGAACCCAGAGAGGAAAACCTCAGAGGGGGCACAGGGAAGAGAGCGGTCACGCGCGCCCCGAGGCATGCCCGGCTCATCTGTTTTTAGGTACAGGAGATTCCAGGGCCCGTCTCCTTCCTAACCTCTATTATGAAGAAAGATTTCCTGGACAGACAGGGAAACCGAGGCTCAGAGGGGCTTCCAAAGCTAGGCTAGCCTGACAGGATACAGGACAATGTTTGGGACACATTCATGCTAAAAATAAAAAAATTAAAATTAAAAAATACTATGGATTGTTCATCTGAAATTCAAACTTCACTGGCGGTCCTGCATTTCAATGTGCTAAACCTGGCTGCCCTATATGGGACACGCCCCTCTCCCCACTCCCCAACACCCCTAAGGGCTAGAATGACTGGGGGAACCCAGCCTCTGTGTCTCTCCCTTTCCAGGAAGAGCCACGCTCACCCACAGTCCTGGGTCCTGCCATGAGCAAACACTGAACAAACACGTGGGAAACAATTCTGTTCCACGAAGCGGTGCGGCCCCGCCGTAGCTAACCGCCCCCAGCAATCTGGAGTTGCCCAAGAAGGGAGGCTTTAAAAGCGCCCCCCACCCAAGACCCTGCATTTCTGGCCTCTTCAGGATCTGTCAATTCCCAAATCACTCCTCTGGGCCTCAGTTTCCACATCTGGAAGCCCGTTCCTCTTCCCCTGTGGCCCTGGCCCACGGTACTGCTCCTACAGAAGCCCCATCCCTCCCCCGCACTGTATGCCTTCGGGGTCCCAGGCTCTGGTAGAGGCTTTGGGTCCCTCCTTCCAGGGTACGGGCTGCTTCTGCCCCACATGCCATGGGGCAGCACAGAGCAGGTGGGTTCTGCTGGCCCCCTGAACCCAGCCCCATGCATGCCCAGCTGTGCATGTCCTATGGCCCTAGCCCCCAGGATAGTGCCCAGCACACCAGAGTCCCCTCTCATGCTAAGTAAACAGCGTCCTGCCCCGAGACCCACAGGAAGCCGTCTGTGTGGATCGTCTGGTCTAATCCCCGCTACCACCATACACCACCCTGAGTGCGCTCTTCACCCAGAGGCCCTAGATTTACCTGCCGTGTGTTATCTGCCTGCCAGGCTGCGTCACATGAGCTCTGCCCATCCCATCTGCTGTGTTCGCTGCCGGATCCCAGGCTGGCCAGCCGGGCCAGGCTCGGAGGAGCTGGGCCGGATGAATGAGCAACACTATATATGGTGAGCGTTCCTGGCCCGTTACAGAGGAGGACACCTGCGGCTCGGAGAGATGAGGGAAGTGGCCCAAGACACAGACAAAGTGTCTTGGGCAGCCTGCCTCTGGATCCTGCCCTATTACCTTCCACCCTGCTGAGTGAGCACAGAAAAACAATCACAGGTAAGAATGAATGAATGCACAAATGCGTTTGCCGCCCTCCTCCCCTTACCCCGTTCCCACAGGGCCCCATGGCTCCCTAACAGTGGGCGGCAAAGCAACCCCTTCAAATCTGGAAGGAATCACCCAACCTAAGCTCTTGACACTTGACCCTGAAATGTCATCTCATGGGATCTCGCTCAGAGACGGGGAGCCACCGCCCTGAGTCACACAGCACCTTGGGAGGAGACAGGTGCCCAACCCCCTAGGCCCAGGCCCTTGACCCAACCCCCTGCTCCCCTCTGAGCCCGCCCTGTACTGATAACAGAGCCGCAGATGTCCAGTCCAGCCCTGCTCCTGCCTCGCTGTGTGACCTTCCGTGAGTCATCGCGCCTCTCTGAATCTCTCCTGCCCTTGAGCGGGACTGTTGCTCCCGAACCCGCAGGGCTGTCGTGAACATCACGAAGTCGTGAACATCACGAAGTGAAAGGCTGGACCAACAGCTCAGCTTCTGCTCCGTAGACCACACCAGCCGCCTCCCCCTCTTGGCCTCCACCCTGCAAGCACTGACTGGGGCCTGACAAACCCCAGAGCCGACCTGACAACTCTGTGAAGTCTGAATCAGAGGAAATAATTGAGGTTAATTCCTCAGCATCTCCATCATACCACCCACCTCTCCTCCCAGCAGGCCGGGGAGGATTTATGAGTTAATGGCGGCATTGTCATGTAAAGGGCTTTGAGATCCTCCGAGAAAGCCCTGGGGACGTGGGAAGTATGAAATGGGAGACATAATAGTATTAGCACCCAATTACTCCGGGATGATCACTCAGACTCCCCTGAAGCCATAACTGGAGAACCATCCCTTCCCTGCCACCCCTCCACACGCCCCTGCGAGGACCAGGCTGGGCCAGGCAAAGGCCACTTCCAGCTTGCTGTGTGGTCTTAGGAAGTTCACACACCCTCTCTGGGTATCTTGCCTCATTGGTGTCCGAGGGTCCCTACGAACAGATGGATAATGTGCCGTGCCGACCCCTCCAGCCCTGTGGGTGGCCCTACAGCTCTGCATCGAGGGACACGGGGGCCAGAAAGCCAGGGATCTAGCTCCCAGCCCAAGCTCCTTCCCGAACACTGAGCCCACCCACCCCATCGCAGGGCACAGAGTCCAGTGGGAATCGGGCCCTCTGATAAGAGCGGCTCTCACTTAACACACTGGGATGGGCCAGCTTCCATACAGCACACACAGTCCTCACCAGAGCTCCATCACGAAGCTACTGTAATCATCCCCAGTGTACAGATGGGGAAACTGAGGCCAGGCAGCAGGTCCTTACCCAAGGGAAGCAGCGAGCAAGGCTTCAAATCCAGGGGGCTCCAGCTCCACTCACTCTTCCTATGTGCTCAATAGAAGCTTGAAGGAACCGCCCCAACTTTCTCCATGTTCCCAATGGGGACATCTGCCACCTTTCCGCTGCCCACAGCCCTCTGCCGCCTCCCCCGGTAGGTAATAGAGCCTGATCAAAGCTTTACTGAGCCTTTACTGCACACCAGCCTCTATGCTGAGTGCTAGCCCTTCGTATCTAACTCACCTCCCAGGAAATCGGTGTTTCCATCCCGGTTAACAGTGGAAGAACTTGGCCTAGCGCGCCACCCGATTTCATATTCTTTACAACGCTTTTCGCTTGCCCAACTGGTCTTCTCAAGCGGCTGTGTCCAGGAAGGTGCCTATCCGGCTAGCCATGACTTTGCAGGCTCGTCGGGCCCTCCTATGCTGGGCTGGGTACCCCGCGTTTGGAAGGGTGCTAGGCACTGAGAGTTATAAATACGGGCTGGAAGGCAGCGTCTTGTAGGCCCGGGAGCCCTCTGCACAGGGGTGGGAGGCTCGCACTTAAAGGCAGCCTGAGAGAGACCCGGATGGGGTGGAGGCCGCTCACAGGAGAATCAGCAAAGGCGCGAGGCCAAAGCTCCGTCTGGCCCAAAGCCGCGTGATTTCTGGGACCGACACGCAGCCCAGCCCGTCTGGCACAGTTGGCACCTGCCGAGAGAGAACTCAGATCCCCTCTCTGGGGCAGCGAGGGGTCTCTGGGGTCCCAAAGCAGCTCGGGGTCCCATGGATGCTGGTGACGCACCCGTCTTTCCCATGCACAGCGACCCATGGTTTCTGGATAAATCCAAGGCAGCCCCCTCCCTCCTCAGATGCTACCAGCAATCTCCTTGTCTTTGCCGGGCCCTTCATCTTCCTCGTCCTGCTTCCCCCCACCCCTCCACGGCCTCCCCCACCCATCCGAAGTTAATTCCTCGGAAACTTTCCTTGGGAGCAATTTCCAGTTCTTATTATGCCCGCTGCGCCGGCCCAGCTCGGTGCTATCTAACTCCCTACAGCAGGGAAGACAGCTGACACTTGCCTGGAATAGCAGAGGTGAAGCGTGGCGGGGGCGACTCCCAGGATTATGATAAGGGCTCACAGGCCGTTTGGTATGCCGGCCCAGGCCACACGCTTTACCTTCCATATTGGGGTGATAAAGATGATTTTCCATGCTGGTCCCTATCTCCTATCAAGACCAAACATTCAAATGCAGCCCTTCATTCCCAACCCCCTCCCCCTGCAAGAGGCTCCCTCCTCCAAAGGAAATTGAACCTCACGATTTGAACGGGGGAAAAAAAATTAATTGAAGTAGCCAGGTCATTCCCTCCCTAGGACGCTCGGATTTAATGAAAAAATGGAGGTGATTTTGAAGGCAGGCGTGTTCGTGGGGTACAGAGAAAAAAGGGGCTGGAAGGTTTTTCTCTGGGGGGGGCACTCCAAGGAGGCCCCACTCCATCAGGAGGACTCAGGACCAGGGCACCAAGTCCCACCCCACTCCGGGCTGTGCTGACCGCAAAATTGTCACATCGCAGAGGAGCCTGCAAGCAGGAGGGAAATACTGACCCAAAAGAGAGGTACTGGGGGGAGGGGGTCCAGGGAGGGAGCGTGACTTCACTTCTCATCTCAATAAAATTTTACCAAAGGAGAAAGAGGCTTCAGGAAGGTGTGGGTTCCTTTTCTTGATTATTATTTTTTTTTTTAGGGTTTTGGAATTGTTTCCTGAGTTTGGAGTCTGTCAGCAGAATATTTATTGTACTTTATGGTGCATTAGTAACGAGATTGTCTTCCCTCTCCACAGCCGACTTCAACCCCCCCCCCCCAATCTGGAAGGAGAGTGTATTAAGTAGGAGGATTTCTTTTTTGCCAAAGTCAGCAGCTGTGGCAGAGACGCCCCAAGTCCCGGAACTCCGGCTTCGGTGGTATCGCCCATGGGGCCTCGGGGAGGGGGGAGGCACCCCGGCTGGGCCCGGCACCCATTGCTGTCCTCATTCCTCCATCCCTGCCCACACAGCCCCCCCCCGGCACCCCCACCGAGCACCTCCCAGCTTCTTCAGAGGGCCACTGGGAACCCCAGCGCCCCTGGGCAGGGCACCCCAGCCCATGATGGTCTCAGACCAGTCACAAGTTACAGCCCAGACGAGAGGATTACCAGCCGGCAGGAAAGGGCCCAGAGGTGGGGAGGACCGGGCTGGGGAGGCAGCCCATCCAACCCCCTCCCGCAGGAGCAGAGGGACAAAGGGGCCGGAACAGAGAGGCTGGCCGCCCAGCCAGCTGCCCGGCCCTCAGAGGCTTCCCATACAGGTTTTACAGGTCTGCCTCGGAGGCGGGGAGAAACTGGCCACAAGCCATTAATTACAAATTGGTTCGGGGAGGGGAAGGCCAGAGGAGACATTTCCACATCCCGGCTCCGATCTCTGGTGGAAATTCCTCCTCCGTCCAGGATGGGCCCCAGAGCAAGCCCAGGGCCTGGAGAGAGCCCGGCACCCGCCCTCGGTCTGCTCGGGAGGCCGCTCAGACGGCTGCCTCTCTGGGCCTCACTTTCCCCATCTGTCAGCCCAGGGGTTGGATCAGGTCATCTCGAGGGACAGTCCTGATTCCAATCGTCACCATGATGACGATGACGAGGGCTAATGCACCAGGTGCCACGTTTGCAATGTCACTGAGCCCTCCCAGCAACAGCGTGGCCAGCACTGTGACCCTCAGGGTGCAGCGTGGGGCCGGAAAAGGAGCAGCGAGTGCCATTGGCTCCCCGGGGCCCAGGAAGCCTCATCATGAACAGGGAGCCACGGGGCCCAGACCCCGTCCTGCCGGGCTCCCCCTACCCCATGACTCCACACCGCTACTTTGGACAGTTCCATAGGCCTCGGATTACCCATTCATCTTCCAACTTTTCCTCATCAACTAAAAAGAAAGAAAGAAATGTGTCTGGAATCTTAAAGACTCCTGGAGGAGCTCCCGTGCTGCAGCAGTTCTCTCCCAGGCCTGTGCAGATGCCAGCTAAAACGGGGGAAATCCAAGTCTGGGTCTTTATTCTAGGAGGTAGACAGGGCCACCAAGCCCGGATCGTAGAAGCACCGCCTGCTGCAGACCCTGGGCTGGCACTCAGCATCTTTCCTCTTTGGCCAGAACCCCTAGGTCTCTGGGCGCCTCTCCTCCAACAGACACCCCCGCCCACACTCCCAGGCCCGTGCAGGGCTTCTCAGGCTCACCACTGACGTAGGGCTCCGATAACTGTGGGGTGGGGCCCTCCTGTGCACTGTGGGCTGTTGACCAGGCTCCTTGGCCTCTGTCCTCGGTAGATGCCAGCAGCTCCCCGCCCGTCCCCCAGCTGCTGTAACCACCACAAATATTTCCAGGTGGTGCCTAGGATTCTCAGGGGGACAAAATTATCCCCCAGTGCAGATCCACTGCTCTAACAGTGAAAGGTACAGGGACCAGGCTACCTTGGGACAAATGCCCCTATCCTCTGTTCCTTAGTTGTGCCTTCAGCATGCTGCTCGGCCTCCCACGGCTCAGTCTCCACACTTGAAAAACGCAGGTGATAATGATATGCAAAGATATGACCTAGAGGTTCATGAGGCACATGTGAGGGGCTCAGTCCAGCATCTGACAAGTGTGTACAACCCAAGGAAATGATCATGAGTGGGGGGAACAGATAGTGTCACCCAGACAAGACAAACGCCGATGATGGCAGTCACTGGGGCTAGGGCCGATGTCTTCGTGAGCTGAGCATATCACAGGTTAAAATTTATCTTTGGGGTTTGAGACCCGATCCTGAAAGCCCTGGTGGTCCCATTCTCCAGTCCTTGATCTGAAGACTCCACTTCAAGGTTTGTGTCCTTTTATTAGGTCACCAGTCCTCAACCCTGGGACAGTTTTCACCGCTAGAGGACATTTGCAATGTCCAGAGACATTTATTGTTATTTTTATTATTATTATTATTATTACTACTACTACTACTATTCAGAGAAAGAGAGAGTGGGAGGAGGAGAAGAGGGAGAGAGAATCTCAAGTAGACTCTGTGCTGAGCCTGGAGCCCAATGTGGGGCTTGATCTCACGACCCTGAGATCATGACCTGAGCTGAAATCAACATTGGACGCTGAACTGACGAGCCACCCAGGCATCCCTGGAGATAACTTTGTCATAGCTGGGTGGAGGGCAGGTGATTTGGGGCAGGTTAAACATCTTACATTGCATGGGACAGTGCTCCATGACAAAGAATTACACAGCCCAACATATCAGTGGTACCTAGTCTGAGAGACCCTGCATCAGATAGATCAAACCCACTTGCTTTCCCTTTTTGCCTTGGCCACTAGGAAGCTCAGAGCAAAATTTTATATTCAACTGCCATAGCTTCTCTTGGCCAAGGTTTCTGACTCAACTCTTAGCTCCCCTCCCATTTTTAATTATATCTTTTTTTCTCAACCTTCCCAAAATAGGCCTATAGAATTTTTATCTCATTTTGATCATGTTTTATTGTTATAGGAAATGGGCAAATAAACCAAACCAAAGCTAATCCCTGTTGAGGTTTTTTGAAGGGATTTTTTTTTTAAGATTTTTATGGCTTGCAGTTTGTCTCATAAGTTATACCATCCTCTCGACAGCCATGAAAGGCGAGTGGGAGAGGAAGCAGGCCCAGGCAAGCGTCTCTGTGAGTAAATGAAACTGGAACTTCCACGTGAATTAAATGAGATATCAGCAACTGAATGTATCCTATCGATGTGCTTGGATAGGGAAGAGCAATAACTATCAATACACTGACCGATTAATCCCCATGGCAACTCTTTCAAAAATGACACTATTTCCTTTTTAAAGAAGAGAAACCTAACATTCCCAACCAGTGTGGATGACTCACTTAGTATCCTCATCCAGAAGCCAATTCGGTTAATTCTGTGTCTACACAGGCTACGTTCCCCGGATGGCTGGCACATTTGGGGCTAACTACCCACTCTCAGCCAGCCTCATCACCCCAGGGCCCCCTGCCCTCTGCTGCCTCAGACTGTCGGATGGAACGCTCAACTCAAAACAGCAAAAGTGGTACAACCCAACAGTGGAATGCTATTCAGCCATAAAAAAGAGCGAAGTCCTAAGACGCTACAACACGGAGGAACCAAGAAAACGTCATGCTGAGTGAAAGAAGCCAGACACCAAAGGACACATATTGTAGGAGTCCCTTTATAGGATCTAAATTCTCAGGAGAGGCAGATCTAAAGAGACAGGAGGTAAATTAGTAGTTGCTTAGGGCTGGGGTCAAGGGGAGGGATGGGGGGTGGTCGCTGTTGGGTGCTGCTCTCCTTCTGGATGGGCAAGAATGTGCTAGAAGTGGATAGTGGTGAGGGGTGCACATTGTGAGACTATCAAATGGCACTATGTTGTACACGTAAGATGGTAAAACATGGTATATTTCATGTATGTGATTTTTGCCACAGTTTTTTAAAATGTATAAAGATTAATGACAGAACATAAGAAAAAAGGGAGGGAGGAAGGCGGGGGAGGGGGGGAGATGGGCAGAACCAGTCTGACTTCCCTGGGTAAGAGTGTGTGCCCTTCTTTTTCTTCTTTTCATCTCATCTCTAATATTGGAATATCGTTTGCACAACAAACCAACCAAAAACAAAACAAAACAAAAAGAAGAAGAAACACACCAAACCCAGACCGCTGGGACAGCGGAGTCTCGCTAACGTTGTGGAGAATCAGCAGGTCAAAGAGGTGATCTGATCGGTCTGTCCAAGGGTTATTTTGTCTACACAACACGGCACAGCTGGTTCGAAGTTTGGGGTTTTGTTTTCTTTTCCCTCGCTTTGACTGGCTGCCTTAACTTGGCGAATAAGCAATTTGAGAATGACTGGGGAAAAATAATATTTTTACTCAAGCCTAGGTTTCCAAATTGTCCAATTAATAGAAGAGGGAAAGTCCTTTCTTTGAAGGGTCTGGCCTCAGGCACTTGGAGCCCCAGTGAGGTTTGGTCCCTCTCCAAGCCATGGGGAAACGGCTCAGGGAGCCTACTGGGCTACACTCGTCCCTGGGGCTGAGAGGAGAGGCTTTCCTTCCACAGGTGGCTGGGGGCTCATCCCAGCACTATTTACCCCAGGAAAGCACCCCCTCCAGTCTCAGTTGAGGGTCCAAAGGAGGTGCCAATAGCACCTTCCAAGCAGCTATTACATATGCTTGTCTTCAAGCAAACAAACAAACAAAAAACTAAGGACGCGAAGATACATTTTCACACAAATTTGAGTAAAACAGCCCTTGAGCCCATGGCATTATTGCAAATGGGAAATATTGGCAGCAAACACTTGAAAACGCAAGGAATATTTTGTGATGAGCGGTTTTGATTTTGTTCTGATACTTTGCAAAGAACGAGTGTTGCTTTTATCCTATAAAACTTTTTTTTTTTCAAATGTTTGCGGGAAATATCAAGGACCAGCTTTCCCTTTGAAACGGCTTCCAGCTTGCAAAGGGTCTGCACTCCTCCTTGCTGTCTGGCTGTCACTGCAGCTGCGGTGGGGGAAATCCAGATCACAGGCAAAGAAGCTTCTGCAGGCTGCTCCTGGCCGCGTCCCAGAGACATCGCCTCGGCACAGAGCGATAGACAAACCCAGCCTGAGAGAGGCAGTGGGGCTTCGGGGGACACACAACCTCCCCCCCAGGAATGTTTTTCCCCATCCCCCGTTCCTCCCAGGGTGGACTTCTAGAGAAGGTCGAGAGTGTCCTCTTAGATCCAAGTGAAGGTGCTTCTCCCCGAGTATTCCCTCCACTCCCGCCTCTCCACTTAACTGGTTGTGTGTCCTTGGGCAAGTCATTGGAATCCCTCACCAGGAAAAATAAATGCTTGTTCCCGTGAGGTTCAAATGAACAAGCCCAACTTTAACCCTGTGTTCAGGACCCTCCGAATCCGTGTCAACTCTACCAGTGGGGAAACAGAAGCCCAGAGTCCCACAGCTGGAAAATGGAGAGCCAGGATTCGAACCCAGATCCCTGGCTGCTGGGCCCAAGCTCTTTTGAATGGTTTTTCATTTTTTTAAAAAGATCTCTTGGGACGCCTGGGTGGCTCAGTTGGTCAAGCGGCTGCCTTCGGCTCAGATCATGATCCCAGCGTCCTGGGATCGAGTCCCACATCGGGCTCCTTGCTCAGCAGGGAGCCTGCTTCTCCCTCTGCCTCTGCCTGCCTCTCTGTCTGCCTGTGCTCACTCTCTCTGACAAATAAATAAATAAAATCTTTAAAAAAAAAAAGATCTCTTTATTTATCTGAGAGAAAGAGAGAGAGCACAAGCATGGGGACGGTCAGCAGGAGGGGGCTGAGAGGCAGAGGGAGAAGGAAAAGCAGATGCCCTGCTGAGCAGGGAGCCCGAAGTGGGACTGGCTGTGGGACTCAACCCCAGGACCCTGAGATCATGAACTGAGCCAAAGGCAGAGGCTTAACCCACTGAGCCACCCAGGTGCCCCACTGGTTTCTCCTTCTTGTGTCCTCGTTGCCCCTCAGGCTACAGCTTGAGGACGGACAACCGTATCCGGTTCAGCAAACATTTGTGAAGAATTTAAATACTACTTCGTTGTGCGACTCCCAGCTCTGAGCCACTGTGCCAAGTGCTGTCCGTGCATTAGCTCATTTCGTCTGTCAACAGTCCCTGAGAGGTAAGCATTGTTCGTATCCCCATTACACAGATGAAGAGATGAAGACACTGAGAAGTAAACAGACTCACCTGCTATCTCTGAGCTGGGAAATCAACGGATCTAAACCCAAGATCGTCTTCGGGGCTGAAGATTAAAATTATTGGCTCTGTGGCTTGGGTACTACAATGGGTATCTCTATAGGACCTGGGGTAATGGATTCCAAACGGACTGTTTGCCCCGAGTGGGCTCAGCCTATATGGCTGCCGGAAATCTTGACCTTGGCTCCGACTTACAGCTGGGCAGCAATGCTCCAGGCCTGGAGCTGGTACATGGAGACTCCCAGGATGAGGCAAAGACGGTGGTAGCGTGAACCAGCTGTGGACATTACCCAGCTGCTGGAGACAAGCTAAGATGTTCTTTTCCTTCTGGACCTTGGATGTGACCCGCTGAGAAAATAGAGGTGCTTCCTTCCTAACCTCTTACACATCATAACATGCACAGAAACGGATCCTAGTGGGGATAAATAGATGAGACCAACAACTTGCAGCCAGGGACAGCTGGCTCAGGCCCCCACACCCCTGCACTCCCACCCCAGGTTTGGGCGGGGAGGGTGCAAAGTTCGGGACACCAAGTGGGGAGGCATCGTTCAGGAGTACTCCTCACTACCCTCTCCTCTAGGATTTACTTTTCACCTGAAGGAAAAATAAAGAATATTCTTCTAAAGGATTTTGAAAGGACATCCAGGAGCGCCTGGGTGGCTCAGTGGGTTAAGCTTCTGTCTTCAGCTCAGGTGATGATCTCAGGGTCCTGGGACTGAGCCCTGCATCAGGCTCTCTACTCCGCAGGGAGCCTGCTTCCCCCTCTGCCTGCCTCTCTGTCTACTTGTGATCTCTCTCTCTATCTATCAAATAAATAAATAAATAAAATCTTTAAAAAATAATAATAATAAACATTTTTTAAGAATTGAAAGGACCCCCCGTTCATTCCAAGGAAGCTCAGCTTTAATGCAAATTCCCATATTTAACGTAAAACCACTCGTGTCCATGAGTACTTGAAAATGTGTTTGACCTGACAGCACATTTGAATGGCCCATATTTTGCAATCACAGCAACCCAGTATTAGTCAACACTTCCCTGTGAACATGTCTTTCAGGGAATAAAGAAAACTGAAACCTGCTCTTTTTATCTGTGCCCATAGGTATCTTCCTTCCTGTGGACTTCAGCCCGCATCAGTGTTTTGGGCACGGATACACACACGTGCACACACGTCCACACACTCTTTACAATCCCATGGGTTTCTTCGCTAAAATTAATCAATATGTGAGACATACTTCCATGAACCTTCTCAATAATGCCCAGCTCTGGACATTCAGGACAGAAGAAAATTTCTAGGTTTAAACCATGAATGCAAGCATAGGGACCATCTGACCCCATAATTAAACGGAGAAGCACATTGAGACCCAGAGGGGAAGTGACTTGCCCAAGGTCATACAGTAAATCTGTGCTGGAGCCCAAGTGGGTACCCAGGCCCCCTGGCTCCCGGTCCAGCACTGCCCGGAGAGGAATAAGAATAGAAGTCATTGTCTAAATTCAAAGGACACAAATACCACTTCTCCATCCCTGAGGAAAGCCAATGGAGGGAGTCTTTGCAGACACAATTGCCACAAAAAGTTTTCAAAGCCTTTCCTAACCTAATATATGTAAAGAAATCTTTGGAGAGTCATTCCCCATTAATCAGCTGTCAGCAGCATTCTGAGGGAGGGGAGGGGAGTGGAGAACGGAGAAGACGAACTCATTTTCCAGAGCCTGTCTCCAGGATTTCAAAAACGAGTTTAGCAGAGCCAGTCACTTTGGGGGCGTCTGAGAACATGAGAAACGGCTCTCACACCCTCGTATGCTCTAAACCTGCACCATGATCCTTCTGATTTAGTGTCTCACACTTTAGCATGCCTCAGAACCTTCTGGAAGGCTTGAGAAAGCACAGATGGCTGCCCTCACTCCCTCCACCCCCCACACCAGCCACCGCAGATACAGCAGGTCTGATGTGGGGTCTGAGAACTCGCATTTCTAACCAGCTTCCCTGTGATGCCCATGCTGCCAGTCCGGGGACCACACTGAGAATCAGTGCTCTGGGGGCCATTGAAGCTATTCGAATGACCCAGACAAAAGGGTGAAAAAAAAAAACCCCAACTTTATTCACCTGGGGGCAGAATAGTGTGGCAATCAGGCACGAGACTCAGAGCTGGGCAGAGGTGACTGGCGGCAAGCTCTGCACAGACTCCAGGGGCACAGGGCCATCTCAGCTGTTCATCAGTGCCTGGCCCCAGGGCTGGCACATCAGGATGCCGGAGGGACGTGTGCTTCCGGACGCTCTCTTTGTTGCTGGGTGGAGGCAAATCACACCGGTGCCTGCCCACTCCCCAAGCGGAAAGGAAGGGAGAGATGGCCAAGGTCTAGGGGAACATGGAGAGTGACCCATGAGACTCATTTCTTTGCCTTGATATTGGGTTGGGGGGTAATTCGGTACTGAGGCATGAACATGGCCCCCAAATCTGTTTCTTTTCATTGTAATAACTTCCATGTGGATGACTTCATTATTTAAAGCTATAACCCTCATTACAGAAAATTTAGAAAATGCCTGGAGGCAAAAAGAAGAGAATCAGTATCTCCCAGAATCTTACCCCGTGGTAGCACTCAGCATTTGGCTATACCTCCTTCTGGGGATTTTTCTCTGCACATACGTATCTTCTTTTTTTTTTTTTTTTTAAGTAAGATCATGCTGGGACCCCTGGGTGGCTCAGTCAGTTAAGCATCTGCCTTCAGCTCACGGCATGATCCCAGGGTCTTGGGATCGAGTCCCACATCGTGCTCCCTGCTCAGCGGGGAGCCTGCTTCTCTCTCTCCCTCTGCCCCTCTCCTTGCTTGTGCTCTCTCTCTCTCTGTCAAATAAATAAATAAACATCTTTTTAAGAAAATAAAGTAGGATCATGCTGATTTGGAAGCTGCTTTTTTTTTCCCACTCAATTTTCATGAACATTTTTCTGGATGATTAAAAATTCTGAGAGGTAGTACACTTCACCCCAACTCCTACCCAGCACAGCGTTCTGCAGAGACAAAAAAACAGGGCCATTCAAGATCCACCTGCATCTTTCCAAAATCATCTATTCACTCAGTTAAGAACAGCAGACCTTAAAGGTGCCTGGCTGGCTCAGTCAGTTAAGCGTCCAACTCTTGATTTTGGCTCAGGCAATGATCTCAGGATTGTGAGATCGAGCCCCCTATCAGGCTCTGTACTGAGCGTGGAACCAGCTTAATATTCTCTCTCTCCCTCCCCACCCCCCCCTCCTTCCCCTGTTCCCATACTCTCCTCAAAAAAAAAAAAAAACTTAAAAATAAAATAATTTTTTCTTTTTTTTCATATTTTATTTATTTATTTGACAGAAAGAGATCACAAGTAGGCAGAGCAGCAGGTAGAGAGAGAGAGAGGAGGAAGCAGGTTCCCTGCCGAGCAGAGAGCCCAGGACCCTGAGATCATGACCTGAGCCGAAGGCAGAGGCTTTAACCTACTGAGTCACCCAAGCGCCCCCAAAAATAAAAACAATTTTAGAAAAACACACACAGACCCTACAACTAGATTGTCTGAGTTCACACTGTATGTACCACTGACTAGGTAGGGGACGAAGGACAAGCTCCCTGACCTCTCAGTGGCTCATTTTCTTAGCCAAAACAACAGAGGTGGTAATCTTGGTACAGATCTCAAACAGTAGTGAGGACTAAATGAGCTAAGATGGTTGCTATCACAGAGTTAAAGAAACATTACACAAGTGTCGGTTTTTACAATGTGTCCTTATGATGGCTCCGGAGGATTCCTTTATATGCATGTTTCATGATATATTTGTCAATGTTATACTGTTTGAGATTTCTCCCCCCCCGTTTTCCCTATTATAAAAAAAAATTGTGAAGAATATATTTATATCTCTGCACGTGTGCGTGATAAGTTCCTAGAAGTACAAAGTGATATCCCAAGGATGGTTCTAAGTATTTCTAGAGCTTTTAAAACACACTTTGCAAGTTGCCCTTCAGAAAGCTGGTACCGATTTACTCTGCCACAAATAGTATAGGAGAGTCCCAGCTTCCAGAACTCTCAGCAACCCTGTTGCTTTTCCCCTCACAACTGCCACTTTAATGGGTGAACATGGCACCTCATTGTCTTCATTTGCCTTGCTTAGGTATCTGGTAAAATGGATAATTTTTCATATGCTTCTAGCCCTCGTGTATTAAAGATGTAGGTCTTTAATCAATTGCCTGCCTGTGTCTTTCTGCCTAAAGATGGTGTGTCATCCTTATTGATTTGCGAGAGCTCTTTATATAGCAAAGACACTGAAGTACTGAAAGTATTTTCTCTGGTCTGTCATTTTCTTGATTTTATTTTTGGTGGGTTTTTCCCTTGTGTGTTACTTTGTTCCCCTCAGATCCACTTGTTAACTAACAGAGGTGCCCTCACTCTCCCCCCATCAGTATCCTTCCAGCCGGGTTCCATCAGCCTGGGGCCCTTTTAAGTTTGTAGCCTGGGGCCATCCCTTTGATTTACTGCCCCCTACATAATGAAAAACCCAATTGGAAAGTGGTCTATCAGGTCTGTCCAGAAGTCCTAGATGACCCCAAGTCTGCTGGGCTCCTACCCCTGCTGGCAGCCCAGGTCATAGGTCATCACGCCCCAATGACCCCCAAAAAGGAATAAATCAAACCCCCTGGTGATAACAGTTGATGCCAGCCAACTGGTTTGGCTGCTTGCTTTTCTAAATTTCCCTGATAATTTCTGGTAGAACGTAAGATATAGCCCAGGGCTTCAAGAGGAAAAATAATACTCAACTGCAGATAAACCCTAAAAACCGCCCCTTCCTGAGCCCTGCTAAGTGCCAGCACTGTGCACACATCTCTCCAGCAATCCTCCACAAGCTGAGCGTTACTGTGCCCATTTCCTAAATGAGGAAACGGAAGTTCAGAGAGGTGAAGTCACTTGCCCTAGGAAACCCAGCTGGTGAGGACAGAAACCAAGATTAAAACGGAGCTCATCGGGTTTCAAAGCCTGCGCCCTGTTACAGAGCTCCACTCGCTGGACCCACCTGGGTTAACCCCCACTGTGCCCCCCGCTCACTCCAGGACACCAGGAAAACCACTTTACCACCCTAATCCCATTTTCCTTCATCTGGGGATGACCACACCCTTCCCCTGTACCATACAATATGGAAGCGAGAATTGAGTTTTTAAAAAACGGACATGAAGGGACACCTGGGTGGCTCAGGCGGATAAGCATCGGACTTCGGCTCAGGTCATGATCTCGGGGTCCTGGGATTGAGGTCCACGTTGGGCTCCCTGCTCGGCCCTCTCCCTCTGCCCCTCCCCTGCTCTCACACACACACACACACTCTCTCTCTCTTTCAAATAAATAAATAAAATCTTTTAAAAACTAAATTAATAAGCCAAAAGTACTGGTGGCATGAAGGATAAATCTCAAAAACACTGGGCGGAGCTTCAGAATGGTACACAGGGCGTACCGTTAAATAAACTGTAAAAAGTACAGATTTTCAGATAAATATGGAGTAAACTCATAAAAGCGTGTGTATGAATTTCCTAGGGCCCCTGTAACAAACATCTTCAAACTTGGTGACTTAAAACGACAGAAACTTACTCTCTCATGGTCCCCAAGGCCAGAAGATCCCCCGTCACTCTAATGCATGGCCAAAACCAAGGTGTCCCAGGACTTGCTCTTGCCAGAGGCTCTGTAGTCAATCCGTTCCTTCTCCTGGCTTCTGCTGGCTGCCAGCATGCCTGGGCTTATAGCCATATCCCTCCAATCTCTGTCTCTTCGACCACAGCACCTTCTTCTCCTCTGTGTCAACTCTCCCCTTTTCTCCTCTCTTATAGTGACACGTGTCATGGCATTTCAGGCCCCCTGGACCATCCAGGATCATCTCTCCATCTCAGGGTCCTCAGTCTGGTCCTATTTGCAAGGCTCCCTTTACACGGTAAGGTAACATTTACAGGCTCCAGGAATTAGGACGCGTGATTCAGCCTATGACAGCATGCATAGAAATGCAATGTGCCAAATTCGTGCCTGTGCTTGCTTCCAGAAGAAAAGAAAGGGAATGCGGGAGGGGACAGGTACATTAAGGGGCCAACAGCATCTGGAAGGACCCATCCTATAATACTGTCTGTGTGAAATATTTAATAAGTTATTTAAAAAAGGGGGGGGCGCCTGGGTGGCTCAGTGGGTTAAAGCCTCTGCCTTCAGCTCAGGTCATGATCTCAGGGTCCTGGAATCGAGCCCCGCATCGGGCTCTCTGCTCAGCAGGGAACCTGCTTCCCCCCTCTCTCTGCCTGCCTCTCTGCCTACTTGTGATCCCTCTGCGTCAAATAAATAAATAAATAAATCTTTAAAAAACAAAACAAAACAAAACAAAAAAACCTTAAGCCCTACCAGCTCCTAGCTGTGTGACCCCACGCAATTTATTGCACATTTATGGACTTTTGGCTTCTTGTCTGTCTTATGGAGTTAATGATACCTACCCCACTCAGACAGAGACTATGTCCGACGTGAAGTGCCTATTAACAGTTAATGGTAACGCGTCACCAATAACATCATTATTGTCGCTGTCCTCCTGAAACCGAGGAACATTTCCTATAGCACGCCCACGCACATGCACACGCGCGTGCCCACGCCCACCCTCCTGAGCGAGAGAAAGTTTTTCTGCTCCCAGCCCTGGTTTCTGAAACTCAGCACTGGGAGGGGGTGGGGAGAAGAGACCAGCTGAAAACTACAATGGCAGGAGCGGGGAGGGGGGAGCCCCTTTGCAAAGGTACTTTTTGATCTCCTCTAACTGCCACTATAGAGAATTAGATGGAATTCATTTTTGTGATGAAGGAATTAATGGTTATGGAGAGAATCAGGTTCAGGTGGAAGACTTGAATCCAAAGAAGGGAATAAAGCCTTGAAATTCAAATGAAAAATTATTATATAAGCATAAAGGAAACCTATTTTACACCTGTAAGACTAAATGTATAAATATGAGCCAACTGCTCCCTCTGGGAAATGGGGATTGTGCTTCTAATTCACCTAGACAAATATGCAGTGCGCCCTCCCTTCTGCCCATACATTTCAATGAAGACCTAGCACCCGCCAGGTGCTCCTGGGTATCCCCAAACTGGCCACCTCCTCCCTCAGGGTAGGCACTTTCTAACCAGGCAAAAGCCCCTCTGGCCTCCCCAGAGCGCCCAGGAGGGAAGTGGGCTCCGGAAGCAGAAAAGTCCTTGGACAAGGTCATCGCAAAGGCTCCCTCACCGAGCCACCATTCTCTGGTCCTGAAACCCCCATCCCCACCCCCATGGACTCCCGAGGCAGGACGTCCAATGCTATGGTTATTAGAATGTTTTAGCTTCATTCATTCATTCATTCATTCATTCATTCATTATTCAGTAGCACCTCTGAGCACCTGCCATGGGCCAGGCTCTGTGCTCAGTGCTGGGCATCATCTGGTCTATAAAAAGGGAAACTGAGGTGGCAAGAGACTATACAGGAGCAAGCAAGAAAGAAAGCAGACTTTAGCGTCAAAGAAGTCTTCGTTAAAATCCCTTCCCTACCACCTAATATCTTTGACCTTGGGCCAGTATTAATTTGACCTTGGATGTCCCAGGGTCTCAGTTTCCCCCCTCTGTAAAACAGAGATGCTGAGAGCCACCACACACGGGGACTTTGAGATTAAACAGCCTTGCTGTTCAATGCCTGGCACTGGGCAGGCATTCAAAAATACTAGTTATTGGGGTGTCTGGGTGGTTCAGCGAGTTAAGCCTCTGCCTTTGGCTCAGGTCATGATCTTGGGATCCTGGAGCCCCACATCGGGCTCTCTGCTCAGCGGAGAGCCTGCTTCCCCCTCTTTCTCTCTCTCTCTGCCTGCCTCTCTGCCTACTTGTGATCTCTGCCTGTCAAATAAATAAAATCTTTTTTTGAAATGCTAGTTATTAATATTGGTGCATAAGAGCAAAAAGTAATATGATCATTCAACTTAGCTCTTTATTGAGCACCCTCTGTGTTCTTCTAGACACTGAGCTCGGCCCTGGAATGCTTGCAGAGGTGAATACAGGAAGGTCCCAGCGGCCGACTGCAGAGGAAGTAGGAAGCGAGGAAGCCAGCGTGCACTGAGCACCGACTGCGGACCGAGGCCCCCCCAGTTCTCATCACTGCCACTGACGACACTGCAGAGCAGCCACATTTGAGTTCCATCGAAGCATCTTTCACCACACGTACGGCTGGTCACCCTCCCCACGTTCCAAGGGCTCTAGGAGATCTCAGCACACAGAAGGCACACACCGAAGGTTCGAAATCACTGAGAATCGCTGGTGGCACGAGATTCAAGCCCAGGTCTCCCCTGCCTTTTCCCAAGTCCAGATTTCCTGCTGGTGCTAGAATTCATTCATTCATTCATTCATTAGGCCAATGAAGATTCACAGAGCATCTCCTGTGGAACTTGGGCTACAACTATAAATACAAGGAACAAGGGCTCCTGTACCCAGGAGAGGAAAGACCCCTCCCTACGGAGGAGGCCATGGTGGAGGAGGGGTTTCCCCAGGAGACCAGGAAGGAGGAGCCCTGGGGACCAAAGGAGCCCAATCCATCAGCCTCCCCTCAGCTATCTGAAGCGGGGACCAGGCATCCTTTGATGCTTTTTTCCTCATTCCCATCCCACCCCACCCCCCAAAAGCCTGGGAGCCTGGAGGGAAAGTTGGTCTGGGCTCCTGGACTTCCCAGGAACCTGTGCACAGTCAGGAGCTCCAGGCCAGCCAGAGCGGGGCGCCAACACCTCCCCCCTTTGACTTGTTCAGTGAAAAAGCTTTGCCGACTCCATAGATCCTCAGCTGTGATAAGGTAATTGGGCAAACGCGCAGTCTACAACCCATGAACACCAGACTCGGCACAAATCGAACTTGGGAGTGGTGATCTAAAGGGGCCAGAGAAGGCAGCCCAGCGCCATCCATCAGACACTCGGTCTTTTGTTCAGGCAGCAGGAGCTTGGAAGGAGCCTTCCGTCCTGTCCTCAGGTTCCCCAAAGGTTCCCCAAAGTTTCCAGGAAACCGAGATTCCCCTCCCGCACACACCTCCAGTCCTCCTGCCTGCACTCCCGGGTGCACACCTGCGAACACATACATGTCCAGGTACGGGCACACGCATGTGCTCTCCTACACTCTGACATGGGTACACACCCGCTCTCAGCCTCACATAGGGCTCCGAGCACCCTGGCGCTGGGTCACCTCTGGGTCTCCACCCCCTTTAGGTGCCCCCCCCAATGGAAGAATCCTCCTCTCATTCTTACACCAGGAGTGCAGAGGAGACAGGGACTGCCCGGCAGAGGGGAAGGTTTCTACAGATATTAGGGAACACACTGCAAAGATAACCTTGACTGCATTTCTGGAAGCCAGTGGAACACAGTTAGCAGGAGCCCAGAGGAGAAAGACGAGGACAGGAGAAGTCGAGGAGAGGGGAGGAGAGGAGGCAGGAAGAGGCTCACCCAGATCCTATGAGGAGGTGGGCTGGGGAGAAGCTGATTACTATTACTGTTGTTATTAACCTTGGGAATTGGACTCCGAGACGTACTATTTTAGTCCTGTTTTATTTTTCTGGGGCAAAGGAAAATGTCAAACCAGAAAACGTCCCAGTTTCCCTCCCCTTCCTATTCTGGTTTGGACAGATATTTCAAGATCGCTCTTCCAGGAGTGGGACTTCTTACGAGAGAATTCTTAATAGGAGATTGCGGGCGTGGGGGCAAGGTGTTCTTTCTGGAGAGTTCCCCTTCATAAGCGGCACTGAGGAGTGCCAGCGTCCGGAACCGAGGGAGCCTCCAGAAGGTCCTTTGTTCATGGATATTCCATTTCTCTGCCCGTCCCCACGCCCACCCCCTCCTCTCTCATTATCAAACATTTGAAGACTGAATAATTCCGTTTGTTGATGTCTTTGGCCAGAGCCTCTGAACACGCAGAAGGCCTGCCGAAATCAAAACCCCCGGTTTTCAAGGTGGATTTATCACACCCTTTAAAGGAAGATTCATTGGGTAATCGCTTTCAGAAAGTGCTCATCGCACAGGGATCTAAAATAAAGAGTGCCCTCCCCCTTGGGCTGGGGGAGCAGACCACTGGCCACTGGGGCCAGGAACAAGGAAGCCTCAGTTGTGGCCCTTGGTCTCCCACCCGCTGGACCCACTCATTCACAGTCTGGGGTGGGAGCAGCCAGAGAAAGGCCAGCTTCCCCAGTTGATATCAACCTGGCTTCTCGCTCCTGATCCCTGGGCATAGGTCTCTCTTGGGAGAGACCGTTGGGAGGATTCATTTGGGAAACTTGGGAGGAGGAATTCCTAGGAGCACTGTTGTTGCCCTTAAAAGGAGGTGTGGTGGGGCAGGAGGTGGGGGACAGACAAGGAACTCAGACTGGACAGGGAGGGGAGGAGTTAGGAATCGGTTAGCCAAGCCAGAGAGCAAAGAGTACAGGAGAACTTTCTAGAGGGAGGGGGGTGCTAGAATCAGGCTGGGCTGGGCCGGGAGACACTCCTTTAGAGACAGCCCCAAGTAGACACAAAGCAGAGGAGGGGCCCTTCCGGAAGGTCTTTGCCCAAACCCATCTGGACCAAAGAAAGGACTTTTCCAGGAAAAGACCCTTTTCCAGGGTCTGAGGTATAGCCTGGTGCGGGATGGAGGCCCCAGGACACCAGAGAGGGGGTAGCAGTGGCCGGGATGAACAGACTAAGAGAGGAACACGGCTGGGGAGGAGTCAGAAAGGCAAGAGGTAAAAGGGGGTAGAGACAAAAAAGAGATGAGACAGAAAAGTGTATGTGTGTGTGTGTGTGTGTGTGTACATGTGCGTGAGCATGAGACAGAGACAGAGAGAGACAGGCAGATGGAGACAGAGAGAGAAGAGGGAGGGAGGAAGAAGCAGAGAGAGAGACAGAGATTAGGGTGAGGGGCTGAAGGGAAACTTTCCAGGCCAAGGCCAGCCCAACACAGACAATGCAGACCTGAGCCCCTTGGCGCTTACAGCGGCTGGAGGTCTTAGGAGTTGATGAATGTCTGTGTGGGGAGTGAATTTGGGCAAGAGGGTTAGCCATGGGGAGCTGAGAGGAGAGGAAAAGATCCCCCCCACCTCCAGCTGCAGCCGCCCCAGTTCCGAGGTGAACCCCCCTTTCCCCCGCTGGATGTGAAATTGCCATTTCACCCCGCCACACTTCTTAATTGTTGCAAAAATCATTTGTGAAATTGGTCTCCAACAGGCGAGAACCGCCACGCTCATTCCGACAGACACCCCCCTCCCTCCCCCTCCGCCTGCCCCGCGGGAGCCCACGGAATCCCCAAGCTGCAAAAAGTCAGAGTTGGTGCCTCCAGCGGAGGGTTTAGGGGAGCCTGCTCGGGGCCTCCCTGGCAACCGGACCCTCTGTAGGGTGCGGCCGGAACCAGGCGACGGGTTCGGTCCTCCCCAACCGCGCCAAATGCCTGGGGCTCAGTGTGCCCAGTCACAACCGACTGGTGGCCCCCTGAGCCGAGGGGTAGGGCAGGCTGTGTGCTCTCCCCACTCAGCTCAGAAGCCACACGGACACCAGCCACAAAGTCAGTGAGGAGGGACTGAAGGTTCCAGGGTCCACACCCCAGAAGTCTTTCCTGCCTCTGGGAACTGACCGAAAAGTACATTTACACCTTCCAGACGGCACTGAGAGCTAGCCAAGGCAGCATGGAAGAGACCCCAAAACAGAAACACAGACACAGATCCTCCCTTAGAAACACAGAGCTAATCAGACTGGCCTACAGGAGACCTACACACAAACCCACCTTCACGCGGACACAGGCAAAGACGCTCCCGGGTCCACCCACACATCCAAGAGAACCGGTGCCTTAAATCCCTCCAAGCCAGGACAGAAATTACTGATGAATGAATGAGTGAGTGTACAACATTTTGTAATACATACGTGTATATGTGTGTGTGTATTTATGCCTATCTGTATGTGTATCTCAGAATATACATACATATATTAAATACATAGCCACCTCTAGAAGTCAAGGCAAACCAGACCCTCCAGCAAGACAAGAAGTAAAATGTCCCAAATCGAAGTCATTTTCCCCCAGACATACACATTGTGGCTTCAAACGTCATCTCCCTGTCTCTCTCTCCGTGGGGGCTGTGGGTACAGTGGGGTCCACCTCCAATGCAGAAAGGGGCCCAGAAAACCTTGTAAGTTCCCTAAAACTCAGGGTTTTGGTCTCGCACCCTGGCCTGGGCAAGGCACCCTGGTGTCCCCCTTTCCAATTCCAAAGCGACTTGCCCACCCCCAATTCTGGAGCCACCGGAGGGTGTGGGTTTAACTGCTTTTCCGTAGGCCCCCATTCCCAGAAAGCCTCCCCGCCAAGAGCCTGATGAGCCCCTTGTGCTGGGAGAGAGGCGAGAGGAGGGAGTCTGTCACATGCTGAGAGGGGCAAAGGTCACAGGTGAGGAAAAGGGGAGGGGAGGGGGGCGCACTAGGGCCAGCCCGAGGAGAGCCCCCCAGGCCAAGACAGGGCTGACCCCAGGACCGGGAGAGGGCGGGCAGGGGCGGGTTGCGGGGTGGGGGCCGAGTTGGAGGGCTGGGTTTATTTTATTGTATCTTGCCTCCAGTGCTGGGCCGGAGACACTCTTTCCCGGGGGAGACAAAAGGCCTGCTGTCCTGGCGTCCTGCCCCGCTGGGAGGGCGTTTCGCCCCCGGGACTCGTGTCCCCGGGCAGGGGCGTCTGGTCACTCGGGCAGGGGGGAGCACAGAATTGCAGGACCTCTGATGACCACCCCCACTCCTGACCCTCTAATTGGGACGCGTCCCCCTCTAAATTGTGAGCGGAGCTCAGCATTGACGGGCCCAGCGCTCAAGGTGGAACCAAGTCCTGACCCACCTCCCTCCCAGACCCCCTCGCTGTCAGCCTCAGGGCGATGGACTGCCTGCTGGAAAGGGGTGCTGGGTTGTGGCCAGGGGGTCTGAAGAGGAAGAGAAGTTTAAGCCCCGCTGGAGACGGGTGAAGAGAAAGGGAAGAGGAGGGGGAGAAGAGATCGTCCCTAACATCTGGCACAGCCGGTTTTCTAAGCTCTCTGCTCTTCCCAGAGCTGCACAAAGCGGGCCAAGAACTGGACACCGGGGCTGAGACATTATTTCACAGAGAAAGTCATAAACCCTTCCCTTGAAGTCACCCCAGGCCGGTCCCCCGTGTGCCTAGTGGCAGAAATTTCAGAGTGTGTGAGTGAGATGAAGGAGAGAGGCAATCAGCTGACTCTGACCCTGGGAGGCCAGAGAAAAGGCAAGAATCCGGAGGAGCCACCAACCCGAGGCAGACATTCCCAAGCAGCCGGGACGCTGAGAGGGCCGGCGGCGGGCGACCGGGGGGCCGGGCCCTGCGCCGATTTGGCCCATTCGTCAAAAGAAGACACTTGCACAAAGTTGGCCCCCTCCCCTTCTGCGCCCTCCCCCAGCCCCGGGGCCTCGCTCCCTATGTGTTAACGGGCGGTTCAAATTCTCCCCCCAAAAAACGAGGTCGAGCCGGGGATTAGAAAAGAGAGGGAAAAAAAATATTCGTTGGCGATTTCTTTTCGTTATTGGTCCTCAGCTGCCTTCCGCCCTGGCCCCCTTCCTTTCTCATGAATAAAAGAAAAGTCCGAACCTATCAGATCTCGTTCGCTGCCTCCCCCCGCCCCCCACTTTGCCGACCCTCTTCGTACTCCAGTGGAGCACTTTTGCACAACTTACCCAGCGGATCACTCGCCCCCTCGCTTCCCCTCTTCTCTTCCCAACCCCGTCACCCCCTGTCGCCTCCCCTCAAGCCCCGAAACTCGAGAGCCACCGCCTTCCCTCCCCAAGCCTTGTGGGGGGCGGGGTGTGAGCGCTGGTGTGAGAGGGAGTCGTGAGTGTGGTCTGGGGAAAGGCGTGGAGAGGAGTGCGGGGAGCGAGCGCGCGGGCGCGAGGATAAATATATAAATAAATACGGAGGAGAATCCACTCGGCAGCCTCTGGGCGCAGAAACTTTGGCCCGGAGCGCGAGAGCGCGCCGCTGCCAGTCCGAGGCCGGGGCCCTGCCTCCGGCCGCGTCCCCCGAGCCCCGCTCGGCCGCCCGGCCTCGCCTCCCGGTTCCGCCCGGCGCGTCCGCCCGCACAACTTCTGGCCGAGCGGAGCGGGCAGAGGCGGACTTGGGGTTGCTGTGTTTGTTTGTTTGAACTTCCTTGTCACCACCTTCCCTCCCCCCCACCTCCGCCCCCACCTCGCCCCCCTCCCCAGCTTCTGGACGCGTTCGACTGCAGCCCGGGGTGGGGGGTGGGGGTAGGGAGCGTGTGTGCAGGGGAGGAGGGGGAAGAGGTTAAAAAAAGAGAAGTGGAAGAAGAAGGAAAGAAAGGGATCGCAGCAGGGGTAAAGGCAGCGGACGGGAAGCGATTTCGGCCGACTCTGGACTCGTCCGCGGCGTGCGCAAGAATGGCGGCCCTTCCCGGCACCGTCCCGAGGATGATGCGGCCGGCTCCGGGGCAGAACTATCCCCGCACGGGATTCCCTCTGGAAGGTAAGAGCGCCTGGGCTCGCCGCGCCTCCGCTCCCCCGCCGGGAACCCGAGGTCCTTGGAGAGGCAGCGACGTCCCGGGGTGGTGGCGGCGCCCGCGGCAGCGGGAAGGGAGGGGGTCCCCTTCTCTTCTGGGGACCGAGTCCGGG
The DNA here is from genome assembly GCF_963455335.1 of Martes martes. Lineage (NCBI taxonomy): Eukaryota > Metazoa > Chordata > Mammalia > Carnivora > Mustelidae > Martes > Martes martes. The sequence goes on along the minus strand of NC_137891.1, from coordinate 178,307,342 downwards.
CGCTGGACCCCCGGAAGTTTCGGGGGCCGACACTTGTCCGTTTTTGCGCGGCTTTCGGTGACCGGCGGCCTTCCCCCGCGGGGCGGAACTCCCGGCAGATCTCGGCCCCGAGTAAATTTCAAGTCCTAGCGAATTTCAGTTCGTGGCCACTATTTTCAGATACTTTCCCCGCGGTTACTTTCTCAGCTCTCTGCGCACGCCGGCTACAGCGCTTTCTACTCTCGGTTTTGAACGGTTCCTTTTTTCTGTCCTGGTATGGTCCTCCAATCCCTTTTATTTCGAAATACCAGCCATGTGGGGATAGCGTCTATGTCTAAACCAGAAGGGCTATCCGCTTCTTCCAAAGCACCCGACAGGAATTCCTGCCTTTGGGTTAGAAAACAAACTAACTTGAAATAATAAGTAGTAACGATTTTTCCCCCAAAAAACTTTTCGCTTGGGCTTCGGAACTCTGCGACTCTCCTGGGAGAGACCCTCAGGACGGTGAGCGGGCACCGCAGTGTCCGGACAAGGGGAAAAAGTGAATTCTGTAATGTGTCCTCCGCCAATACCCAGCACCGGGGTGAGCAGAGAGGACTGGCAGTGCTCGGTTCCCGGCTGGAGGAAAGGGTGGGATCGCGCTGCCAAGACCCTTCCCTGCGTTTTGGTTTTGTTTTCTTTTTAAACTAAGGGAAGGCCATCAACCTGTCAACAAACCGAGGGGTCGCTGGGTATCTGGGGGTGGGTCGCCCAGGGTGTCACACAGAAGTGGGGAGAGATAGGTGCCACTTTCATTTTTTAATTACTCTTCTTGTAATTGTATGAGCCCCTTGTGCGTGAGGAAGGGTAAAGGAGGCGGGGAGGGGATGGACGGGCAGGCAGCCTGCGAGCTGGGGAGGGAGGGGTCCCTCTGGCAGCGAGATGGCGCGGGTCCCTGAATTAGACTGAGGCGAAAAGAGTGGCTCCGTGATCAAGTGCGCGCTTGCAGCCACGCAGGCGGGAGAGCGCACAAGCCCGGGGATTTGCCGTAGCACTCTCCTGTAGCGAATGCAAGTAAAACAGGCGGCCGAGGACGCACAGCGGATTAGAACAATATTTGCCCAACATGACGGAGAATACTGAGGAGAGCCGAGCGCCGGTCGCTAAAGAGGCTCTTGAATATAAAGTTGGGCGCTGGAGAGCTCTCCAGCGCTAATGGCATATCCCGCCACGGAGACCGAATGACTCTGACTTGGCGACGCACGATTTCTGATTAAATCCGAGGGTGGCTTCAGACACCTACTTTTACAAAGAGAGGTGGGGGGACCAGGAGCGCGAGGGAGGAGGCGGTAGGAACGGCTGGGCGGCCGAGCCCCTTCTCGCCTCCTCCCTTCCAATTACACTGGCGGCTCCCTCCACTCCCGCGTCTGTGAAATCGTTCTAATCTGCCAGATCTCCGCAGCCGCCTTGTCCCCAAATTGGGGGAATGGAGGCAGGATTAGTGCACCGGGTGCCCCCCAACCTTCTGTGAGGAAATTGTGTAGACTTTGCATTAAGGCTTCTGAGGAGCTCTTCCCTCCCCCGGCGCACTACAGCAGGGGTGCCTGTCTCCCTGGTTCCCAAAGTCACCCACACGGGGAGACGCTGGCCCATCCATGTACCACCCTCACAGAGCCTACAGGGACAGATTCTGGATTTCCGAACCCAAATAAGTATTTGATACTGGAGCTCGCTGACAGCGGAGCATTGCCCCCAAATTGCCCCAAAACGAAATTAGAACTTTGAGAGGCGTTGGAACCATGGGGAGTGCCTCAAGGGACAGCCAGGTGACCCCAGAGGCAGTGACCAACAGCATCGTGTCACCAGTTCCTCGGCTGTTCAATTATAAGTAGGAAGATCTGCTGTCCAGGCTAGGGCTGTAAATTCTGGTAATTAACCAGCCTCTTCTGGCTCCCCCCAAAATGGATCAGTCTTGACCACTTAAGGCATGGAAATGACCAGTGAGAGGGGCCACCTCTCACTAGCAATTGGCTTCCCTAAAAGGCAGGCAGCCCTGTGGCCCAAACTGCATCCTGGGGGATGGAGCCACTGGACCCCCAGACTCCCAAGACTCCACCAGCCTCTTGGCTCTGCTCTCTCCCTTCCATTCACAGAAGCATCAGATCCCTCATTCTCCGTTATGTGACAGGAGTGGGGGCACACAGCATCTGGGGGACTGAAGTCGCCAGCTCTCTCCATCCTTCCAGGACCCTCTCTCAGCTTTCTGACAGTTTTTTTCCTGACCTCTGAACAGCCACACCTCCAAATGGGGGGAACCCGCAGACCCTCTGTCAGGGGTCTTGGGGCTCACAAAACTGGAGTCAAGGGGCGTTCTCACTGTCTCATCCCCATTCACACCCTGTGCCTCTCTCCTTCCTCATTTCCCCCTCACTCCTCCAGTGTCCACGCCACTTGGCCAAGGCCGGGTCAATCAGCTTGGTGGGGTCTTCATCAACGGGCGACCCCTGCCTAACCACATCCGCCACAAGATCGTGGAGATGGCCCACCACGGCATCCGGCCCTGTGTCATCTCCCGCCAGCTGCGTGTCTCCCATGGCTGTGTCTCCAAGATTCTCTGCCGCTACCAGGAGACTGGGTCCATCCGGCCTGGGGCCATCGGCGGCAGCAAGCCCAGAGTGAGTGTCTCTGCTGCAGAACTGGCAGTCGGCCTTCCCATAGTTTGGGGATCCTGGCTGTGGCCCCTCTCACTACCTTCTGTCGTCCAGTGCCACTGGGGTGTCCATATGCCTCTTATGGAAAGTACAGGAGGAGAGTATCCTCACCCCCAGATATCCCCTTCATTATTTGGATTTCTAGGGGGTAAGATAACTGAGGTTCCAGGTTGTCCAGGACTTTGAGGCCAATGAGTCATCCCCTGGGCTGCTCCTACATCGGCCCAGACCCCCAGCATCATCCCAGACCAGGGGAACTCTCCCCTCAGTCTTGCCTGAAATAGTGAGCGATGGGGGGGGGTGGAATCCCAGGAGTCCTTATTAGGTCCTATCTTATTACCTGTCACTACCCTATGCACCGGGCTGCCTTCCTTGAAGGCAGGCACAGGTTTTGTGAAAGGGTAAAGCCAATCTCAGAAGGGGGTGGGGGAGGGGAGGGACATGGGACCCAGAGCCACCAGCCTGGCCTGGGGCTCTTGGGAGTTTGATATTAAAAGTGTCTCCTTCTCCCCACCTCGTGTCTCCACTCCTGCTCTCCACCTCCACCTCTGAAGCAGGTGGCGACTCCGGATGTGGAGAAAAAGATCGAGGAATACAAGAGGGAAAACCCAGGCATGTTCAGCTGGGAGATCCGAGACCGGCTGCTGAAGGACGGACACTGTGACCGCAGCACGGTGCCCTCAGGTGAGAAGGCAGCTGAGCCGGGCACAGCACGGTCTGGCTCAGCTCGGGCTGTGCAGGGCTGGAGCTCAGACAGGACGGAAGGTGATGAATGACAGGGAGCGCCAAGGAAAGTTGTGAGGAAAGAGAGCAGGAGGGCAGAGTTAGAGCAAAGGAGGGAATCAAAACCGAAAGGAAGATGGAGGGAGGGAAGAAGGAAAGAAAGGAGAGAAAATTAGGAAAGACAGAGAAAGGAGAAGGAAGAAAAAGAGGAAGAAGGAGAGAAGGGAAGGGTCTGTCCTAGGAGGGCTGATCTCCTCGGCTCCCTGGACCCCTTTCCCCAAGTCACTCTTTCCGTTCTGTTAATGCCACCAGCTGGCAGTGGGTCCCAAATAGGGAGGCCCTCCACCACGCTGCCCATGAGGCAGCAAGCGGCCTGGGGTGGACATGCATGTGTGCAGGTGTGCAGGGGGGAGTGGTAGAGAAGGGCATCCAGGTATACGAGGTGGGGACACACACCTGGTGTAGGGGTGGCAGTCACAGGGGCTGGAGGGCCTCTGGCAAGGTCCTGGGGAAGTGGGCGTGGGTGTGAGTGCATCCAGGGGTTGTGACCGTGTTAGGCACAAGTGTGTGCAAGGAGGAGTATAGGAATGCCACTGTGAGAGTGTCCCAGGTGAGTCCCCTTCCCTAGCCAGCGACTGCACTTGGATGTAAATGCTTAAATGGGGATGGGGGCGGTGTCAGTGGGTGTGAGTCCACTTGCCGTGCGTGGCGGGAAGGACTGCGTGGCTCTCTCCCCGGGGACCCAGGTCGCCTGGATCCGCTGCCCCAACAACTTATACTTGCTCTTTTGCCTTTGAATTTCTGAGGTTTAGTGAGTTCGATTAGCCGCGTGCTCAGAATCAAGTTCGGGAAGAAAGAGGAGGAGGATGAAGCGGACAAGAAGGAGGACGACGGCGAGAAGAAAGCCAAGCACAGCATCGATGGCATCCTGGGCGACAAAGGTAGGGAATCTCCGGGGGGTCTCCACCGCCGAACCCCGCATCCCCGCGCGAGATCGTGCGGACCAGTGGTTCGCTTCCGCCGCCCAGGGCTAGCGACCGCACTTTAGCGGGAGGACTCGCAGCCCCCGGGGCAGCCGGGAGCCCCTCCGGGTTTGCGGAGAGCGCCCCCCTCGGTGCGCCCCGCACCGGGGCAGAAGGCGGAGCCGGGGCGCGGACGGGCCTCGGCGTCCCCGCGGAGCCAGCCGCAGGTTGGTGCACTGCGCGCCTCCGAGTGCGCAAGCCCCGCGCGCTGGGCCTGGCCGAGCGCTCCGGGGCGTGTGCCCTGCGGGGCCGGCATTTTGGCGGCGAGTCCCGGTGTGGATCTATTATTTATAGGACGCTTGGACAAGGGGGCGGGGGGCGAGGAAGGAGGAGCCGGCCTACGGCTCCCTAAATGAATTTGTTAACCAGACCCGCACACGCTCTCTAAACGGTCCCTTGAAACCCTGCCTGACAGTTGACTGACCGCTGCAATCAATAAAAATTAGCGAGGGCCGCCGCCTAAGCCTCAGCCCCGCGTTGCCAGGGGCCCGAACCGAGACAGTGCCGGCTGGGTGCAGACGGGCGCACCAGTCAGCGCTTGCCTCTGGCGGGTCCAGGCGTGGAGGCCAAGTTCCCCAAGGCCCAGGATCGGAGGATCTCTCAGGCGGGGAGAAAGCTTCCCGGCGGCACCCACCCTCTCCCCTCGTGCAGCTCCGCCGCCCCGCCGGCTGGGGTCTGAGCCTTGCGCCCTGCTTTTTCTCCTGGTCGGCTAGGGAAGGCGTTTATCTTTCAAGCGCCTGCACGCCCGGGAAAGGGGCGTGTGCTTTTGTTTCTTGAGGGGTGGGGGGGAAGTCTTCAACATTACCGGCCCCCCGAAGTTCTCTTTGAGACTTGGTCAGTGTGCCTTAAGTGGGGGAAGGGGGTGAGAAACAGAAGTAGAGTCACAAAGACTGGCTGGGGAAAGGAGGGAGCCCACAAACGGGCATGCCGGGAGGCAGCAGGCAGACAGGAAAGACAGTGGTCCCGCAAGCCTGCAAAGCGGTAGCTGTGGAAAAAGTGGGGGAGTGCCCCAAACTTGGAAACTTGTAAAGAGCACATTTGGCTTGAATTTCTTTCCAGAGGTGTCTCACCCCTCTTCTCGCCTCCTGTGAACTCCTAGCCAGGGTCTCTCTCTCTGCAGTTGTCAGTAGTCTCTCCCAACCTTGAAGATGAACTTCACAGACAAAGCCCGCTTCCAAAGACAACACCCAGGGAGGCCCAGCCCCCACAGGCCTGGTGGAGGGGGAAGGTGGGAGGAGGGGCAGGAGCAGCCCCTTTGAGAGAGCAGCCAGAGCTGGGGAAGGGGCGGGCTATTGACATTCAGGGCCCCAAGTGGAGCCCAGTCCCGCCAGGGACAAAAGGGCAAGGGAAGAAAGGGAGCGAGCTGTGCCTGGCACCCCGCTGTGCCCGGCCCGCCTCGGAGCCCGGGGTCTTCAGTGGGAAGCCGCCTGGTGCAGCTCAGGAGCCCCTGGCTTGGCGGAGACAGCCCAGAGCCCTGGGACCCCTGCAGGGGGGGACCCATTCTTGACTTCAGTTTGTATCAGAAAGGGACTTGGTTGGGCTTCTTCTTTTTTGTGGGGTGGGACACATTGAACTTGAAATGATCTTTCCTGGTGAAATACCACACAGCAGACACCGTTTCTGAGAAGTACCGGGCAGAAGCAGAAGGAGGTTTGGTTTTATTCGGAGAGATTTTAGGGTGTGTGTGTGTGTGTGTGGCAGGGGTGGGGGTTGCCCAGCTCAGTCTGTGAGGAAGCAAAATAGGTAAGTCTCTTCTGAGAAGGAAGGAAAGGAGAGGCAGGGGATAGAAAGCGTGAGCTTTGGGGATCCCTTTGGCTCCAGGGAGTTCGGGCGCTTCTGGCGTTGGCCAGGGCTTCCGAGACCGGCTCACAGGCAGCTTCGCTAGAGAGAGGATTTCCCTGCAGCTGAACCAGGAAGCTCCAAATCTCCAAGGGTTTAGAAGGAGCCTGCTGGTTCCAGATGGGAAGGCAGAGAGCACAGGAGCTGCAGAAATGAAACGGAATCCTTGGGTCTGGTATCCAGAGAGCCTGGCAGGTTTTGAGTGACAGTGGGCACATCGAGTGCGGGGACCGTGAGCTGGATGGCTGTGTAAAAATGCATGTGACTCTCCGTGTGGCTGTTTGCCCATGGGCCTTTGGATCATTGTGCCGTGGGTCGTATTCTGTGCAGGTGGGGGTGGGGTTCTGCGTGGATGCGCAGGGTGATTGGACGCGGGTGTGAATGAGCAGAATGACAGTGGGGATGAGGGACGGTTGTCTGTCCCCCAGGGACAAAACATATCAACCCCCTGAGTACCTGGGGCAGTAGGCAAGCATCCCAGTGAACCACCCAGCTGGAACATCTCCTCTCTCTCCCAGGCCCCAGCCATCAGTTTCATGGCCAAGTTAAAGGGGAGAAGACCTCCTAACCTCCACCCAAGTCGACCAGGTGGGGAGAGGCAGAGAAGCCTCAAAGGGCAGAGCAGGGGGAGGGGTGCACACCAACAAACTTTGTTTTGGTTTCTTGCTCGTGACAAATGCTTTCTCCAGGGGTTGCCCCTCTCATGGCGGGGAGCCTTCCAAGAAGGGGTTTAAGAGCTCTCCTCTTTAAGCGCTAAAGAGAGATCCCTCCCTGAGTCCGTTTTTCCCTATCGTCCGCTTGGCATTTAATAATGTTAAGACTTATTAGAGCTGGTAATGAAAACTGGGGCTGCTGAATAGGAAACTGTGTTGCAGAAGGGTGTTATAGCTCCCAGGCATGGTAAGAAACTATTTATCCGCAATCAGTCCTCACTCTCGGAGTTTGAAGCACAAACGTTAAGTTGAAGGGTTTTAAAGCAGATTAAATTGAGCCTTTATTTCTGTGCACTTTCATCTCTGAACAGCTCACTCCTGCTCCCCTTGGGCTGATATTCATGAGGCTGTTCATATATTTTTTTTTTTTTTTGCTCTTATCCTTGTTAAGACTGAGTTATTAGGATTGTTGGTTGTGAGAATTTCAGACCGCAGCGGATAGGGGCTCCAGCCGTGCTCTGCTCACCTGGAGAGGAAAATGGACAGTTCCTTGCCCTCATCCACTTGGACTCTCTTCTCCTCACCCCTTCTCCGAGGATCAGGGGAGAGACACAGGCCAGAGACCCAACCGGGAAAGGTTTTGAGGACGGATGGGAAAGGAAAAGCTTCTTCTAGTTTGAGCCCAGGGAGAGTCTGGTGGGAAATTTGATAGGGGGTTGCAAAAAGTCAAACCATTTCTCTGTGGGAAGAAATAGCAAAAAATAAATAAATAAAATAAAAAAGAAAAGGCAGTAACAACAGCAATAAACAATAAGAACACCAAAGTCTCATGCATCTGACAATGTACAAACTTGGGCTGAAACTGACCAGATCAGACATGGGGCTCCACCTGGGTCTCTACGGTACAACGCTCAGAGAGGTCACAATTAATAGGAAACAAAGGAGGAGGTCGCAATATTTAAAAGAAGAAGAGCGAGCGTGCATTTCCTCTATGGGGAGAAGTGCCATGGTCAAAGTCCATCCAAGATTTGCCGACTTCCCGGGTATGAAAGACCATCCCGGGTGGGGGCCGAAGGTGGCGTGTGTGAGGCAGATCTGTGTTTCTGTGCGTTTTTCCTTCATTTATTTTTAAAGCAGCAAACGTACAGGTGTGGAGTGGGAGATGACGGAGAAGGCTCGGAAAGGAGGGGAGAGCCCGAAGTGTCGGTTTTAGACACTTGTAAAAGGAGGTGGGAAACAATTTAATTTGGCAGCGCCGCTAGCTGCTAATGCGGTTTTCGGTCGTTTGCTACCCTGGAGGAAGCTGTTTTGATTGTGTGTACAAGGACCTGCCAAATTTAATTAGGCTCCGGGGGAGCGCATGAATAGGGAAGGGGGAGCACGGCTCCCCTCGGCACACACCGTTTTTTTTTTTTTTTCCCCCAGCTTCACACCTGGAAGGGGCATTGTTTACCGGATAGGCCAGAGCTGCCGTGGGAAGGGGAGGAGGCGCAGAGAGAGGGGCCTGGGAAGAGGGAGCGAGGGAGGGGACGAAGATAGTCCATTTATCAAGAAACAATCTGCATTGATTTAAACCAACAAGTTCCCTCCTCTGTAAATGTGTGTTTAGAGAAAGGTAATTGACACTCCACCATATCAAAGGATTACCCCGGGTTGGCAATCTAATCAAACAGAGTCCAGGCGGGATTTGAGGCTGTTCAGAGTGGGATCAGCTTCGCATAATGGGGGCTCGGAGGAAGATGGGAGGGTGTCAGGCAATTCCCCGGCTTTAGGCTGCGCTCCGTGGTGGATATTCAGCGAGACCAGAGGGAGAGAGGGGAGGGGGAGGTGGGGGATGGGGTGAGCGGAGAGGGGGCGAGCCCACACTGGGCTGACAAGACTCCCCCTTTCTTCCCTCCATCCCCCCGACCGAAGAAGAGACAGAGGGGAAGGAGGGAGCTGAGACGAACGGAGAACAACAATGAGATAAGTATTACAAAGGCAAACACTGGCGCTCGCTCGCTCGCTCGCAGCCCCGGAACCCGCGGTACATAAACAAAGTCGGCAAACTGTTTGCCAGATAAACTCGTGCCTAAATCGAGTGTGACGGGCAAGGAGAGTAGAGACAGAAGGAGATAAGGTTGGAGGGGGAATGAACGAACATAATCTAATAGAAGACATTTAGCAAACAAAGTTGAAACAAGGGAGAACAGGCGATCGGAAGGTAATTATCCGCCCCAGAGATGGAGGGAAGACTTTGGAGGGCGGGAGGTGCGGTGGGGGGAGGCAGGAGCCGCGGAAGAGCTGTGTGTTTGAGGGGGGGGTGTCTTTGGGACTCCACGGGGAACCAGGAGAGGGTCCCCAGGGCCTGCAGAGGAAGGGCTGGGCTCCCAGATTGAGGATCCCGCGCAGCTCCAGTCTCCCAAACGCGTTCTAAACGGGGTGGGGGTCCCCCGCCGCGAAGGCGTGCGGGTTTTATGTTCACCTCCGGGCACGCACCGCCACACACCGGCTGTTTCGAGGCGTTTGTACCTAAAAGACTCGTGTGCGCGGCACAGCCGTGAAAGGAATTAGATATTTACCAGTTTGAAATAAGCCTGGCTAAGAAGAGAGAAGAGAGAGAGAGAGAGAGAGAGAGAGAGGGACGTTGAAAAGACGAGGCTGGGGGAAGACTTCAAACGAATTCATCATTTGGAATGGTGGAGGGGAGATTTACCAGACAGTATTGGGAAGTTATTTAGATATTAATAACACATTTTCCTGAGGCGCGACCACGGCAGCCATCTGCGCTGCTCTCCGAGCTATTTGGCTGGGTGAAATATGGGCGTCTCAAATGTTGGGAAGAGATAAGGCAATCAGGCTAACCCTGGTCCTAAGACGCCATTGCGGCGTTAAACCCGGATTAACCTCCCCCCACCCCCGCCGCCCCCTCCCCTTTCACAGCTTTCCAAATTTTTCAGTGGAATTTACATGGAAGGATTTAAAAGCACATATAACAGTAGCCTTAAAGCAGTAAGGTGATTATTCGGGCTTTTTTTTTTTTTTTAAAGAATGTCCTTCTGAAAATGATAGTTGTCACACACTACGTTTTATATAAATAATATTATATGAAAACATATATATTTTTATATACGGAGAGAAGGCTGAGCACATGAGATTTCCTACCAGGCTGCCTCTTTGGAGTTCCCGTTTGCCATCACCGGCAAAGTTGATGAGGGCTTGGCTCCTAATGGGCACCTATAGAAACTTGAAGTGTACAAGGCCCCTGGTTCTGGCCCCAGAGTTCGCCTAAAGCCAGACAGAACTCACACCCGCAGAGGACACCCAGAAGTGCCTGGTGAGGGGAAGCCTTCCTACTGCTAAAAGCATAGAAGAGAAACCCCAAAGGGGAGATGCTCCAGGGGCTTTGGGGCCTTGAAGGCCATGACTAAGATGGGGGGGCACATTCCGGGAATTCCAGAAAAATAGCTCATCTCCCTCTTCCACCCCAGACTAATGAGGTAATTAGGAAACCCAGTTGGGGATGGGGATAAGAGGGGATTGGAAGGTTGGGTTGCCCCCCTCGGTTTTTGCTGTCCTGCGCCTTCCTTCGTTCTCCCCCTCCCCCCAACTCTGGCTGAAAGAGGAAAAGGTGGAAGTGGGGTCAGCGCTTTCTGACCTGCTCTGGAGCGATTGGCCCCGGCTGGGGTCGGGCCGGGGGGAGGGAGGGAGCTTGCCTTCCCAAATCGAATCAAGGCAGAACGGTGACCTAAGGGGGAAACTTCGCCATTAGTAGATAGATCTCTCCAAAACTTCAAACAAAGTGGGGTGGGGGTGGGGGGAAGGGAGTGGTGAAGCAGGGTAGGCAGAGGCCAGGCAGGGAAGGAGTCCGGAGAGAGAGCACAGAGGGGACCAGGAGGCTGCAAAGGGGAGGGGCCTAGAGGAGGGAGAGAAAGGGTCGAGGGCAAAGGGGAGGTGGGGGCCAAAGGAAGGGGTGTAGGGAAGGGGATGCCGAAGGATGGTCGGCTGCACTTGGAACTTCAGCCTTGGGGGAAGAAGAAAGGTTTCCCCTCACTGCAGTTTCGGGAGGGATGAGGGGAAGGGTGTGCACCCCAAATCATGCTGCGATGAGGCCCCAAAGGCATTCCAGGGCGCCTGGGGTGCTCCCGCCTGGCCCTCTCTTGTGCAGCTGAGTGAGGGTGGGTTTCAAGAACCCACAGAGCTCTGCAAGCTTGCTGAGGAAGGCTCCCTCCGGTTTCCCTGAGACCGCGGGGCAGCTAATGGTCCAAGTTTTGGTCGCAGGGGCCCTGGCTGGGCGCTGGGTCTGAGCCCAGGTCGAGACCAAGGGAGGGATGGCAGAGACCGGGGAGACGCAGAGCCATGGAGGTGGCACGAGGAAGAGTCAGAAAGGAGGAGAACAGCAAAAGAGGGGAGCGAGGGAGATCGCTGCGCGTTGACAGAATCCCCGGGGAGCAGGCCTCCGAGAACCTGCCCAGAGCGCTTGAGGACGCTGAGAAATGCGGAGGGACCGAGAGGGGCGCGGAGCCGCAGGAAGAAAGACAAAAGGACGCAGAGTCACCGAAAGGCTGGCCTGGGACAGGCAGATCAGGAGAAACCGCGGGACCTGGAGACAGCCCGCGGGAGAGCGCGGGCGGAGAGGGCGAGCGCGCAAAGCCGGGCGGCGGCGGGAGGCGGGCGAGCCGCTGTCGTCCTTTTGATCCTCGGCGGCTTCCCCTTATCAGAAGCGCTTTCGGTGACACTGGCACAAAGGCGGTTCATCATATTACAGCGCGGCCCGGCGGCTCGCTGCGATCCCGCCGCTTAATTAGAGGCGAGCGAGTCGGGCCAGCGGAGCGGGAGGGAGGCCGACCCCGAGGCGGGGGCCTGAGCTCCGCGCTCTGACCCGGGGCGCTGGGAAGGGGCCGGCGGAGAGCCTGGCCCAGTCGGGACTAAGAACGAGGAGGGGGGCGAGCAGGAAACCCTTATTCAGAGCGCTGCTAAATAAACAGGACTGTCGGGGAGGGGGTGGTTCACTGTCGGGAGAGGGAGACTCGCTGCCTTCCGAGTTTTCGCAGCAGCCCCTCTAAGTTCTCAGCTTTGGGGAAGGGATGACGAGCCGGCCAGAGTCCGCACTCTTGGGCTTCCCACGCTGCCGAGTGGGGGCTGAGTGAAGGCAAGGTTGCAACCCTGGAGAGCTGAAAGTTCCGTGCTGCTCTGGGCCCAGTTCACACCCGCAGGTTCCCAGCGGCTAAGAGTCCCGTTCCCTGCTCCGAAGGCATGCCCTGTCTCCACCTGAAGCCAACTGCGCTAGGCGGGAGGAATCGGGAGGGGCAGAGTGCATTGCGGTGGGCCCAGGAAGGAAGGGTCCTCGAGTCTATCCTGCCCCCAACTCATGAGCAATGTCATCTTGGACAACTTGCTCAGTTTCTCTGGGTCTCCGTTTTCTCCCATGAAAGCCAGAGAACTGGACTGAGTCAAAGATTCTTGTCCTTTGGGGGGACCCTAGACCCCTTGGAGAATTGGATAAAATGGGAAAAAAAAAAACTGGCCAATCACACAAGGCCATTCAGATAGAATTTTGCCAACAGTATAAAGGGGTCTGTGGGCCTCTAGAGGCCACACCCCTTAGGAACCTCGCCTATGCAAGTTTCCTGGTGATTCCAGTGTGTGTCCCCCTGCCCCACACCCCCTCAGCAGCTCAACCCCAGAGCGGGAGCCCAGGAGCTCAGGATGAGAGAAGAAACTGGGGGGGGGGGTAAGAGTTGAGGCTGAGAGCCTGTCCTCCATCTGGTCCTTGCTGCTTCCTCGCCTTTCCAAAACAGAGGCAGCAGAGCCCCCCCCCCCATTCATTTGTTGGAAGCATCCTTTCTGAGGATAAAATGAGCACAAATGCTGTGTTGCCCTTTTGTCTGTTCCAGAAAGAAAGAAAGAAAGAAAGAAAGAAAGAAAGAAAGAAAGAGAAATTTGTTTCAAAGGGTCAATTTCTTCAGTCTATAAAATTTTGTTGAGCACCTACTATGTGCCGGCCATTGTGTTAAGCACCCAGGGGTACCTGAGAAGTCAGGAAGGTCCCTGCCTTCAGAAAGTTTTGAGCCAGGTGGTTGAGACGGAAAATAAACAAGCCCAGGAGGAACAGACCTGCCTCAGGGCATGTGTTTCTGTGCATGTTTACCTGGGTCTCCGTGTGTGCCTGCCCCCTTACCGGGCTGCCTGTGTGTTCTGGTGTTTGTGAGTGTTGCCTTTGTGTGTTTGTGCAGATCTGCGGGTGTGTGCAACAATGGGCTATGTCTGGGCCAGAGCCAGATTTGGCCAGGCAGCCCCCAACGCAGCTATGGGAGTCATAGACATCCGAAAGGGCCTGGAAGCACCCTGGGTTTGAGCTGAGCAGAGGAGGAAGGAGTAGCCAGGCGGCTGGGCTCCGGAGCCTCTCCCCTTCACTGTGCTCTTTGTTTGCCTCTGAAAAAAGATCAAACAGACCCCAGGACGGGACAGAAAAAGGGGTGGGGCATCGGCCCAAGAAGTAGCTTGGAAAACTCCACCCTGAACTTTTCTGGGGTCTTTTCCATGGGACCCAGACCAGGCGGAGCCCCACTAGAGGGGCTACCTGCCTCTCCATAGGACAACCCCCCCCCCAGTTGCCAGCCTCTGTGGGGGTAACAGGTGGAGAGGGTCCGCTCCTGGTTCGAATTACAGTTGTGGGTCTCTAAGCAACTGGGGAAAGTGGAAAGAAGGCAACATTCAGGGGAATTTCTGTGGGGTGTCCTGTGTTTGGATGGTGTGTTGTCTTACTTCTGCATGGAGATTGTGTATCTGGAATCAAGCCCTTCAGTTCCCTGGAAACCTACCTGCCCTATAGTCTACACCACCGGCTTTATCTGATTTAGAGTTCACCTCTAGAGCAACAACTTTGGGGTTGGTAGGGGTCAGGGGGAGTTCTAAGGAACCTTCTAGAATGATCTCATTCCCAGTGGAAGCCTGCAGAAGAGCTTCTTTCTCCTGCACTCTCTTGTAACCACAGAACCAACTCCCACTGTTGGTCCAGCAGCAGAATGGGGGAACCTGGAACTTTCCAGCCCAACTTTGTATGAACCCCTCCCACCCCCTGTCTACCCCCACCCCACCGTGGTCCTCATCCTTGCAATTTTTTCTCTTTACCTGGAGAGCTTGAGCTTGGAGTCACACTCTCCGGAGAACCAAAAGTCCAATAGGAAAAAAGAAATTCCAGTGTATGTGTATGTGTGAGAAAGGGCGCAGCTAGGAGATGCTCTTCTGCTTTCTTCTACCGATTTTTGCCCCCCTCTGCCCCAGTCTGTACCCCTTCCTCTATTATGTCCCTCCAGCTGCCAGCAAATGCCGGCCCTCTCCCATCTTTGGTGATGGGGGAAGACTGAATCATCAGGCGGGTAGTTTCTGGGATTGATTGCAGGTGCTGGGAGTGAACCCTAAGAAAAGAGGTTCTGGAACTTTCTTTAATAAATGGAGGTGGATAACTTTCCTCTCTCCGGAGTCGAATTGTGCTCAGTTTGGGACTTTTCCTTCGATGGCCTATACAAGGGACACGACCAAGCGTAGCTGGTGCGCTCAGAGCTCTGCGCAGGGGTGGGGGTGGGGGCGGCGATTAGGCTTAGCGCTTGTAAACGCGCCTTCCCCTCCCCCTGCTAAAAACAAACAAACACGCAAACAAACAGAAACACCTTTCCCCCTTTTGGCTGCGTGGTAGGTTTGAATGCTGGGAGCTCGTCTTCTGGCTCAGTGACTTCCGGGGCCCGAGCCTCAGGTTCCCCATCTGATTAGTGGGGATAACCGCCCCTCCCCACCTCCTGCGGCAGGAGGAAATAAGGCCCTGGAAGGCTCCTTGGAAACTGGTCAGCGGGTCCCAGGAGGGGGAGAGGGAGGCTCCAGGAGTTTCTCCTCCCCCGGCCGTGCACCGCCCCACCCCCTCGGGCGCAGTCCCCGCTCGCGCCTCAATGGCCACTTTAGAAATACAAACAACTTTAGAAATAAAGTAACCAAACCCCCGAAAGGGGCTTTGAAGGGGCGAATGCCTGGTGGCGCTTTACTATGGTGTGGGCCGAGGCCCCAGCCTAATCCCGCTTTCATTTTCACCGACGGCCGCGGGGGAAGCGCTCCCGGCCTCTCGGCCCCTCAGGAGGCTGATTAGGCCACAAAGGGCCCCCATTATCCCGAGAAGAAAACCGGGGGCGGCGCGGGGCCGGGGGAGCGGGGGGAGCGGGCCGCCCGCGCCCGGGCTATTGACTTAGTGGATGAAGTCAAGAGCGGGCACGCTGGGAGCCCCGGGGGAGGGGGACGGGGGCGCCGGGCAGGGGGGAGGGGCCGGCCCCGCGCGGGAAGGGGCGGGGAGACCCGAACAAAACAGCACGCACAAAACCCCACAACAAAACCCAAGCTGCGGGCGAGGGGAGCTGGCGGCGGAGGGACGAAGCCCTGGGTCTTCTGCTGGGTCAGCTGCCCCAGGCCGGCGGCCCGTGGAGGAGTGGGGTGCGGGGCGGAGGAGCTGGGCCCGCCCGGAGAGGGAGTCGGTGGCTTTCTTGGGGGGAGTGCGGGGGGAGGAGAAAGTCACGGGGCCGGTGAGACTAGCGTGTCTGTCGCTGAGCAGCGTGGCGGTGGCTTGGGCACGAGGCTCTGGCTCTCAGCCGCTCCCTTCCTCCTCGGTGAACCTGGGGAGCGGGGGTCCGGTGATGGGGACATCTGGTGAGCAGAGGCCACTCCTCTGAGATGCTCTCGAAAAGGTGCTTGAGTTAGGGCGGCTGGGGAGGAGGGGGTTGAAGGACAAAGATGAGCCCCCTCCCCAACCTGAAAGATCTGGGCAACTTTGAATGAGGTACCCCCCCCTCCCCCAAGCCTCAGTGCTCCTACAAAACCGTCCCACCCATTCTGAGCCTTTGGCTCAGGTCATGATCCCCGGGTTCTGGGATCAAGTCCCACATCTGGCTTTCTGCTCAGCAGGGAGCCAGCTTCTCCCTCTCCCTATACACCTCCTCCAGCTTGCACTCTCTTTCTCTCTCTCTCTCACTCACTCTCTGTCTCTCAAATAAATAAATAAAATCTTAAAAAAGAGAGAGAGAGAGAAAGAAAGAAAGAAAGAAAGAAAGCAGGCAGGAAGGAAGAAAAGAAAAGGAAAAAGTGGGCCCTGCAGGCAGCTCTTCAGGCCACGGAGGGCCAGGGGAGGAAGGCAGAAACCGCCCAGCTCCTGGGACCCAACAGACACTGCTAGATGTGTGGAGGGTCGTTCCTTCCTGGGTGAGTTCTGCCCCCTCCCAGCTTTGGTGGCCAGGGTGGGGATGGTCAGGGTGAGCCCTATTCAGTGATTGAAGGAGATGGCAGAAACCTCCTGCAGGTGTAGAGGAGGCTGAGGAGGGTATGAGACACAGTCCCCCCCATCACATCCCCTCCCCAAGGATAGCTGCTCCCCATTTGCTTGAAATAGGGGTTAGGTCTAGGCACTGTCTAGAAAGACTTGGAAGATGCTTTGAAGGCATCTTGGCTCTTCATCCATTCATCCCACAGTGGTCACTTAAGCCCTGCTTCCTGCAGGCTGCTGCCCTGGGGTGGGGGTGGGGGCCATACACTTAGAGCCCAGGCTGTGGGCCCCTCCAGGCTGAATTAAGAAGTTAGGACTTGTTCCAAGTGCGGTGGGGAGCCAAGGAAGATACTGCAGCTGGAGAGTGATGGACGGAGCAGAGAAGGGACTGGAAGGTGTGGGGAGGCCAGCTAGGATCTTAGGGTTTCGAAGGGAGCAGGGGAAAGGTACAGAGAAGGTGGAGAGCAGAGCATGGGGGGAGAGATGTCACGGAGAGGTTGCCCCAGCCTGAGAAGGGGGAAAGGCGGGAGGAGGCCTTGTTCAAAGTACTCCCCTTTTACCGGATGCCTTGGGGTGCTGAACCTGTGGCCGGCTCCTAGGACAGCTAGCCTGACCCTGGAATTAGGGGACTCCAGGGTGAGATCCCCAAGGATGAGTCAGAGTTGAACAGGTCTTAGAGCTGATCTGGCCATTTTACAGATGGAAAGGCTGAGGTCCAGAGAGTGTAGCATGAGTGAGCCCGGAGGAGGGAATGGTAGCTCTGATTCGCTGGCGGTTGCCTTCATAGAGGAGCAAAAGTGCTGGTTGAAGTCTTGCTTCCAGGAGCTCAGGAGGCCCAGGGTGAGGCCAGGGGAAGTCTGGCGTCTGTCCATCCCTGCCGCCTGTCACCCTTTGTGCTTAATGTGATGCCTGCTTTTTGTTGTTGTTGTTGTTCCATTTCACAGAGGGGGAAACTGAGGCTTGGAGAGATTTGCTCAAAGAAGTAGGAAAGGAGGGTTTTCTCCTAGTAGGACCCCGAGACCTTTATCCTCAGAAGCCTGAAGGGCACAAGTCCGGCCACCCTTCCTGCCCCATCGGCACAGCTGCAGCCGCCAGCCCCCGCCCCCATTCTTCAGGAACCCTAGATCCAGGCCCAGGGGAGACTGTGGCTCCAACCTGCATCCCCCCACGACCGCCCAGGCTCCCAGCACCCATGGCACCTGCTAGTATTTTGAGACTTGACAGATGTCACAGACTTGGCCACCTTCCTGGGAAGAGTTCTTATAGCAACAAGGAAAAATAAAAGCCAGAGGGAAAGGAATGGCAGTACCCAGTATTGGGGCTAGGAATGGAGTTCAGACCCAGTGTGAATGGCCCCCGCGGAGAGGCCCAGGCTGTGATGCTAACTGCTGTGTAACCCTCGACAAGCCACTTAATTTCTCTGGTCCTTGCCCTTGTGTCTGAACAATGGCTAGGCCCAATCAGTCTAGTGGTTTTCAAAGTGAGTTCCGTGGAGCCTTGGCTCTTTTGAGCCGGTAGCAGGCGAGGACCCTTGGAGCCCTGAGCCTCTAGGCATGTTTGCACTGGAGGAGAGGAAGTCAAAACCCAGCGTGTTCCCCTTTGACAGAGGGAGCTCTGGTGAGGCAGGGCTTTGTCCCAGGGCGGAGCAGGGACTACCTCCAGTGGAGGAGGGGGAGGGCCAGAGGAGCTCTCTGTTTACGCCAGGAATCAGAGCCCGGGGCTGTGGTTATTGGTCTTCAGAGATAAGCTGATATTGCTTATCTAGTGACAAATGATTCCACTCCTCTTCTATTGCCTGCATTAGGGAACTTTCTCTCCTGGCTAGGAGGTCTCTTCGGAAGAACAGGCATGGCTGGTCCCCAGGCACTGAGGTCTACCTTTTGAGTCCTGGCTCAGCTTGCTGTGTGCATAGGGGGGCCATTACCCTCTCTGTGCTTCACTGGCAGCTACTGGTAGTGTGGCTGGATTTCAGTGCCATCCCAGTGTGGTGCGGGAAGGAGGATTGAATGCAGAATAATTCAATGCAGAGTGTAGGAGATGGAAAGATCCAGGAGCCAGGACGGCCAAAGGGTGTGTCCCAGAGTCAGCCTGGTACTTGCGCAAAGGGTGCACACGTGGGCACTTTCTTGATTTGGAACATGGGAGAGGAGTGGCTTTTGGGTTGAGCTGCCCTGGTCCTTCTGATGGACACCCCAGTTGGCAGTCTCTGGTCCGCCGCAACACCCCTATTTACAAATGGAGAAACTGAGGCCCAGAGAGGGGAAGAAACTTGTTCCTTGTTGCCCAGCAAATCGGGAACAGAGTCAGAGCAGGGACCTGGTCTCCAGACTGTTCAACCAGGCACCATGAATGGACCGTTCTTCCAAAGTCCCTGGGTCCCTCACCGTTTATTACTGTCACCTGCCCCTACTGAGGGTCTGACCGGCAAGGCATCATCCCAGGAACAAGGGGACTGTAAGGGTAAGACCCCTGCCTGTCCTGCCATGCCAGACTCCTGCCCACGCCATGGGCACGGCCACCCAGACATTCCCTCTCATTTCAGCTCTGGGTCCAGCTCTTCCACCCAAAGGGAGCGGTGGGCAATGGCAGTAGCACTGAACTCCTAATCAGCAAGACCCCACGGTGGGTCCCCTGGCCTGCTGCTCCCCTCTCTGAACCTTGGTGTTTCCACCCACCCTTTGGAGATACAAACTCCAAAAGGAGCACAGGAGCTGAGACACAGAAGACGGGGCTGGCACCCAGGGCGTGTGTGGTCAAAATGAGGTTAAAAGGACTGAAAGCAGTGGGTAGGGAGCAGAGGACCCGTAGAGGCTCCTAAGATAAGACTTTCCCAAATCAAATGCAGATGGTGTTATCAGGGCCTCTAAAATACATATGCATAGTTTTCCATAAAGATTTACGACCGAAGTCATAGGTACCTGTAAAATGTCAAGTTGTTTTTTTTTTAAAAAGCGGACAAAATAAAAAATGGAAAATCTTTCTACTCCCCCCAAGATGATCTTGTTGAGTTTGGCGGTATCGCTGTCTGGATTCATGGGTCCTGATCTGTATCTGTATCTAAGCATCCAGCCGTGAGTCTAGATAGAGACCTGGGTAGTTAGAGTGGCAGGGTAGCAACTGAAGCTGGGGACACTAGAGACCCCGGGGGTGAGCGTGAGACCCTAGAATTGAATTCCAGGTATAGGTATGTGTATGTACACATGCATTTCCATGGGATCTTTAGTTTTCCTGGGTCTCTAGGGCTCAGGGTCCCCAAAAGGTTAAGCACCTCGTGGTAGGAGATTTGCAGCTGTGTGTCCTCTCTAAGGAGGGGCAGCAGAAGCTCCCAGTCCACCTCCCACTCCTCCCTGCTCCTCCCCAGGGCCCCTCAGCACCTCTCCCCTCCTCCTCTCTGTTGTGCACCTGCCTGGGCTTCCGGCCTCCCCTGCTTCAAAGCAGCAAGCCAGGCTTTACCTGCCTGAGCCTCCAAAGGGGAAGTGGCATTTCAGGCACTTAATTAGACCCAGGACAAGAATAGAGGCTGAAGGTCTGGTCAGGCCAGGCGGGATTGCTGGGGGATTAACACCCAGGTAAACCCATCAAGGCTCACCCGCCTCTTGGCGGGGGCAACCAAGAGAATCCCAGGCAGTGGAAAGGCTGGGCCGACAGCTGGGAATCACATTCCCCAGGTGGGGGGCGGGTGGACGTGTGTGCAGGGAGGGCAGGGGCTGGGAGGAGAAGGGAGGCCCCCTCCAGCTGCAGCCTCCACCATCTTTCTTCCCCTCCCCCCTCCCTAGTGCCCCAGGAAGGCGGAGCTGGAACTACCATTTTATTCCCACAGCGATGATGTGCGGAGCATCTCCTGTGTGCCAGACGCATAGTTCTAGGGGCTGGAAGCACAGCCTCGAAATGCACAAGGCCTCGGCCCTGGGATGCTGATGCCCTGGGGGGAGGGAGGCAGTGAGCAGGTTCACAAATCAGGGAACACGGTCAGAAGGTGCACAGGGATTGGGAGAACAGAACGCAGAGTCACCATAGAGAGTGGCCACCTGGGGAGGTGAAGGGTTAGCATGGAGTCCTCCCAGAGGAGGTGATATTTGCTCTGAGAGCAGGGTAGTAGGAAAGCAGCAGCCGTCCACTTAACATCTAATACTCAGAAGCCTAGTCCCACGGCAGCTGACCGTGTGCCAAGCATTGGGTTAAGCACTTCTGTGAACCCATGCAGTCCTTCCAAGGGCGCCTTATATTAAAATACCCATTTGTAGATACAGAAACCGAGGCACGGGGAGATGCCTAGACCCCTGGGCACAGACAGGCAGGTACGTCTCATTGGAAGCCTGTATTGTATTCTCAAGGTGCCCACTTCCTGCTACATACAGGTCCGGAGCAAGTGTTCTATTTGCTTCCTGTCACCTGACACCCCCCCCCCCACCGTCCCAGCCCAGCCCCACGGGGATCTAGTATCCCAATTTTGCAGATGAGAGCAGAATTCAGAGATGTTTGCTCTGGCCCCTAGAGTCACACAGCCAAGTAGCAGAACCAGGCCTTACGTGCAGTTCCCGCAAACTCTTCCTGTCGTGACGCACCAGCTCTGTGGCGGGCACCTGACTCTGGGATGCCCTCCTGGCAAACTCCGTGTGTTCCTGGGAAGTGGCTTCCCTCTCTCCGGAGCAAAGGGCTTGTCATTAACCCAAAGATTCCGCAGGAAGGCTTACGGGCATGTCTTCTCACAGGAGCGCCTTGCCCATGTGCGTGACTAGTGTTTGGGATTATGAATGGAGAAATCCCAGTTGGCCTTGGGAGTGTGTTGGAAGGGAGACATTGGGACTCTGCTGAGGGAGTGTTCGTTCTTGTGTGTATTTTGCTGTTGCAACTGTCCTGTGTACGCACGGCTGCTGATGGACCATCTTTTGGAAGCCAGGAAGGGAGAGTGCGGGTCCTGGTTAGATTGGGTAGACTGGGGCTGGGGGTGGGAGTGGGCGGCTCTCTGTCTTCTTCTGTTGGTGCGTGTGAGTAATTCTTTCCCCAGCTCCCCAGAAAGGTTTAAGTGACAACAAAAGGTTTAAATGCCATGGAGAGCCTGGGGGATGTATATACATGCGGTCACATGCATGTCCCCCTCCTCGTTGTGGTGTCTCAGCCTCTGCCTCTTCCCCGGGCCCCCAGCCCAGCCCTGTTGCACGCGGGTCTTTCTTTCTTGGGATTGCAAATATGTCAAAGATTAACACTGCAGCTGGCCGTGGCCCTGAACAATGGTGAGATCTAGGAAGTGCAGAAGTAGCCGGAGAGACAGGACAGCCTCGTCCAGAGATGTGGTTCACAGAGTCTGCCCACTTGACTTGGAGTGACCGCCCCCCCCCCAGCCCCACCCCAGCTCCATGCTCGCAACTGGAAAGGGAAAACAGTCTGTAACGAAATTCTCTCTGGAAAGAACCCTTCCCACAAAGTGCCCTGCACTGGACCAGAGGTTAGGGAAAGCTTAAAGGAGGGGGTGCCCCCTCCCAGGGAGAAATAGCCAATAAAGTAGCACATGAGAAAGGGGGCAGAAGCAGGGAGGGGAGCAGCTGGAATCCCACCCAGACCCTGTAACCCAGCCCGAGATGCATCCCCTCCAGCTCTGTTCTCCTGAACTCGGACGACAAAACACGACAAAGTAAATAAAACCAAAGCACAGGGATGTAATGCCTTTTTCCTTCCTGAATCTCTGCTCACCCACTTCCTCCTGGGGAGCGGCAAGGGAGACAGATGGCACCTGAGAACGTCATGGGCTGCCCGGGCTAGCAGAGGGGGAAAAAAACCAAACAACGCCGGGTGGGCTCCTTGCAAGGCTGCAAGTGTTAGACACGAAGAGGTCATCCTCACCCTCCGTGGGGATGCAGCTCTGGGAGGCAAGCTCAGGACGGAAGAGGACATGCCAAGGGAGGGGCGCTTCTCCCAGAAGCCCCACAGTCCCGCCAATATCACAGGTCTTGCTAATCCCATTTTACAGATCAGGCAGCTGGGGCTGAGTTCCTAAGATCAGGACTAGAGAAAGAGGCAGAAGGAGTTAGAACCTGGCCTCTTCTTCCTGCTTGGGGTCCAGAACTCATGTCAGCCCCTGGGCGGCTCAGGAAGGGCAGGTCCAGGGGAGAGCTAATCTTGGTTTGAACCTGCCTATCATGCCACAGTGACGTCTGCTCCAAGGCCAGAATCGCATATGCACCCCTTTTTTTTCGGCATAATTTTTATGATTTCATTTTGACTGTTACTTTGTCAGGAGCTGGTCACGTTTCTGCAAGCTCCTTCCCAGTTCATCTCTCCATAAAAAATAAATACCATTTTAAACAAAGACGACGTACTCCCTTCCCGTGGCCAGAAGCTGGTCTCCCTGGATTCCAGTTTCCACGGTCAGAAACAAGGGCTGCGGGCCCGTCCCAGCCCGGGCCTGGGAAGCTTAGAAATGCAGGTGGCAAGTCCCCTCCGCAGATGAAGCCACTTAATTACCACACAATCAATATGCAAACAAGTGCCAAACTGGGTTTGAATCAAATTTCTCATTGGGGACCCAGTGGGGGAGGAGAGCCCAGAAGAAGGGGGGCCCATCAGGGGTGGGCTGGCAGGGAAGGGGACCGTAGGATAAGGAGATGGGCTTCGGCGGGGACCCAGGCCCCCCCCAGGGGGCCACTCAGAGGTCCCCTGGAGCCCTCCCGGTGTCTGGCGTGGGGCCCGGCTCCCACTGAGGGGAGCCAGGGTCCATGGCCCAAGGCTGCCGTTGGCGGGAGGTTTTCCAGACCTGTCAGCTGAAGTCTGGCGGTCTCCACTAATTCATTTGACTCGGAAATCTCAAATTGACCAGGTTCCCCCTCCCCTCTTTAAAACAAACTCATTAAACTTGTCAACACTCATTAGGCCTGTAAAACATTGAACTAGAGCCACTGGGGAGACTCGAAGAGGCTGTGTGTGTGTGTGTGTGTATGTGTGTGTGTGTGTGTGTTTGGGAGCATGCACAGCAAAGCTGAACCAGGACCTGGGAGACGCACCTCCCAGGCTTGGCCAGGGCAGAAGTCCCGATTCCTTCCTCCTGCCTATGCCTTTCATTGAAGGTGGAACAGTGTGGGGGTTGAGGCGCAGTTCCAGAATCAGACTCCAGTTGGAATCTGCCTTTGCCTTCCCCCTTGTCTGATATGGCCCAGGCTCGTATCCTCTGTGCCTCAGTCTCCCCATCTGTAATATGGGGCTTTTATTTTTTATTTATTTTTTTAAATGATATTATTTATTTATTTGACACAGAGAGAAATCACAAGTAGGCAGAGAGACAGGCAGAGAGATGGGGTGGGGGGAAGCAGGCTCCCCGCTGAGCAGAGAGCCCGATGCAGGGCTCGATCCCAGGACCCTGAGACCATGACCTGAGCTGAAGGCAGAGGCTTTAACCCGCTGAGCCACACAGGCACCCCCATATGGAGCTTTTGATAGGAACCGCCTCCCTGGGCTGCTGGGAAAAGTACGTGTGGAAGGCTCTCGCAACAATGCCTGGCTCATTCTAAGAACACGGCCACTGGTAGCCATTACTGTTGGTGGTAGTGGTAATATTTTTAGCTATTATTATTAATAATAGCTTCAGATGGGGGTGCCTGGGTGGCTCCGTCCGTTGAGTGGCTACCATCGGCTCAGGTCCTGATCCCAGGGTCCTGGCCCAGCGGGGAGCCTGCTTTTTCCTCTGCCCCTTCCCCTACTGGTGTTCTCAGTCTCTCTCTCGCTCTCGCTCTCTCTCTCAAATAAATGAATAAATAAATAATCTTAAAAAAATAATAGCTTCAGATGTAAAAGACCGCTTAGTTGGGAACTTGGAAATTTGGAGCTGGTAAGATTTGAGTCTGGACCTCAGCTTCCTGCTTCGGGACCCTGGATCGGGGGTTCATTTCTCCGAGGCTCAGTTTCCCCGAGGAGGATGAGCAGGATGTGCGTCGGGACATCGGCTTGTGCTGAGAAGGGACTTAGGACAGATGGAGCCAGAGCTAGCGTGGCGTCCAGCCCCGTAGGACTGTGAGCGATACCCCTCCTTCTTTGTCCCACCTTCCCACACCTCACCATGCAAAGCAAAGCTGGGGTGGGGGTTGCCGATACCGGCTTCCAGGAGAGACCCCGCCTGCGGGCAGAGGTCCCCGTGGCCTCAGAAGCGGAAGGAAACACCGCACCCTCCCTGCCCTCGGTAAAGAAAAACTCCTCTGGTTTTTAAAAAACCGCCCGATGGGGAAGGCAACCAGGAGACCCCGGATCTAAGCGAGTCGCTGGAGGGCAGACTCCTGCCCGCTGCCCGTTCTAATACACACTCGGCTTCCAAGAAATTCCTTCTCTCTGGGCTCCCTACAGCTGCGAACTGGGCCTTCCCCACCTCTGCCAAGGGGACCAGGCTCCAGCGGGGCCCAGAGACCCTCGGCCCCGAGGCCGGCTCCAGGGCCCCATGAATAGCGGTTTTGTCTGGGCCCCCATTTAAGGATTTGTGGCTGTAGTTGCGATGTGTTCTCTCTGCCTTTAAAGTGGGGTGTCGACGGCCTTTCTCCCTTTCCCTCCCCCATTCACCTTCTTATTGAGAATGCCTCCTTAAAAAAAAAAAAAAAAAAAAAAGCACCACGCCGGCCTTCTGCTACTTTTCTTCTCTCTCTGAAAATGAGAACATCAGCTATTGAAGTGGATTGATGAACTCTTCCCAAAAGTTTATTAAGGGAAGGTTAGACAAAAGCCCCCAGGCCCGCAGGCAACTGAGCAGTCAGTATATATACTGGCCCTTTTGTCCCCCCAGGGCCGACGCATGAATACCTCTCAATGGCCCTCTTTAGAGTGACAAGATCAAGCCAGACAAGGGCTTGTTAAAAGGAACTTCGAGCTGTTTCTCTTTCCCCGGCCCGAAGCTCCGTCCCCCACTCCTCCTGCATTAATGTACATCTGCCCCGGGAGGAATAATCAGCTGGAATTCTGTCGGTTTTGTGTGGGTTTTTCTTTTTTCCTAACTACGCCCCTCCTCGCCTCTCCCCTGCCCCCACCCGCCCCTCCTCCCCGGCCCTGCCCGCCCCCTCGCCCAGAGGCCCTCCGGCCATATGTTGCCAGCGCAGCCTGCTGTGTCTTTGAGGGACCCCAGGGTGGGCGTTCGTGGAGAAGAGCAGAGAGTGGGGTTCTCGAGACTCTCGCTCTTGCCGTCTGTCCTCCTAGTAACAAGCACCCTCACCGACCCTTCCCTGTGTCCTAGGGCTGGAGGATGACCCCGTGGGCGTCATCGCTCCTGTGGGCATTTACGGCAAGCTGGAGGTCCCTTCCCGCAAGTATGGACAGAGCAGTGAGGCGGCACGGCCGTGCCTTTCGCGGGGACCAGTGCTGAGTTGGGGGGTCACTGTGTGCCCACCGACTCCGGAGCCTCCCCTAACCCCCCTCCCGTTTTCCGGCGGCTGCGTTTGGAGAGGGTTGAGACCCAAAGCCTGTGTCACCCCAGTTACAGGCCGGCTCGCTCACCGGCTGGCTGATGGCTCGTTGGGCTCAGGGAGGGTCCCCGCGCCCCGAGAGGGAGGTCGTCTGGGAGAGGCCTGGACTCCGGCATGCTGGGTGGGCAAGGCTGAGTGCCACCTGACAGGAGGCTGGGACGTGAAGGGTCCCTGGGAGAATCCTGCCCTGTCCGTCACGGCTGAAGGAGAAGATGCTTCCGCTCCAGTAAGGCCTGGTGCCTTCTGACTGGGATGCGGAGTGTGTGTACACGTGTGTGTGTGTGTGTGTGTGTGTGTGTGCGTGCGCGCGCGTGCGCAGATTCACTGTCCTGGTGAGCTTAGCTCTCTGCTCCTATCCCCGAGCCAGACTGGAATGTCCTTTGAGGGTTTTCTCCCCAGTCCCAGCACAACACAGTAAGCAGAGTAGGTGCCCAATAAGCACTTCCTAAATCTAGAACTTTCCTTATACACTTGAGCAGTGGACGGGAGAGGGAGAGGGACCACCAGGCCTCTGTGAGGCTTGAGGCTTAGCCCCTCCCTCACCACCCCTATCCCTGCTCCTCTCCCTTCCCCCTCAACCCCACACCTGTCTTAATTTGGGTTCCAAGGAGGCCTGAAAAGGGAGCACCCTTAAGGATCATGGATCACAGCGTCACTTAACTTCAGCTTCTGAACAGCCGGCCTCACGGCACAGTCGGGGAGGGTGTTGGCCACCGTCCTCCCTGGGGAAAGGGATGGAGAGAAAGGGAAGGGGGTTCCGGCAAGTAGCAGGTAGAAGGAAAAATCACTCTTGTCACAGAGGTGGGAGCCTGGCCTCGGCCCCTGGTCTTCCCTCCCCCGTGGGGCGACTCGCTGTCCCAGTCTACCTGAGACTGTCCTGGTTTCAGCACTGAGAGTCCCGTGTCCCAGGAAACCCTTAGTCTTGAGCAAACTGGGTGTTGGGTCCGTCTGTTCTCCGGCATGCAGGGATGGTCCCTGTGGCCTGTGAGGCTCAGGTCTGTCACCATCCAGTGGGGACATCTCAGCCTCACACCAGCTTTGTGAAAGGACTGGGTGGGCAGGGAGAGGGCCCGCAGAAGGGCTGTGAAAAGCATGGGGGAGCCCGGTGCGTGGAGGCATTCCCTTGGAGAAGCCTTTTGGGTGTCTGTACTTTGTGCTAGGTGGCTGGGATGGGGGCCGTCCTCCGTGGCTGGAGCCTGGGGTGGGGGGCCTGTCAGGGGAGGGGAGCTCGGCCCCTTGCTTTAGACTAACAGAGTTCTGGGCCACGATGGCTGCCGGCAGAGTCACCCCCAGGTCTGGGACACAAAAGTGATACCATCCAAATCCAGATCTGCTCCCAACAAAGTGGGCCTCTAGCAGATGCTCAAATCCTCCCTTTTTTTCCTACTCTGCTCATCCCCCAGACTCCTGATTTTTTTTCTGGCTTAAGGACAGAATTAAAGGAAAGGAAACGGGAAATCCAGATGCGGAATCTATAGAGAGAGACTGAGGGAGGGCCGGTGGGGGGGTGCGGGCAGTGAGTGGGGCATGGCGGGGCAGGGGTGAGTGGGGCACGGCGGTGTAGGGAGGTTATTGGGGGACAGGGGGCGAGTGGGGCAGGCGTGAGTGGGGCACAGTGGGGCAGGGAGTTTGTTTAAGAATCATCCTTATGTAAGAAATCTGCCTGTCCTCCCTCCCCACAGATGAGTGTTGCTATTTCATGGATGATTCAAGTCAAACGTCCCCCAAGGAAGGGCTATGACCCCTGACCCCCGTAACCCGCATTTAGCACGTTCAAAAGCCCCTCCTAGCCCCAGAGAGCTGACCTGAGCTGGGACCAAGGCAACCGGGCAGGCAGAGCTATAAACTCGCCAGGCTCCTCGGGCTCAGGAATCCTGAGCGAAAAACCAGAAGAGGACCAGAGGTGGGGCCTGTGAGCACATGGCCGAGGAGGGGGTGGGTGCGGACAGGAGGGTTGTCGGGAGGTGGAAGGGCTTGGGGGGAGAAGTGGACGTCGACCCCTCGCCTAGGAATGGCTTTCCTCTCTCTGACCCTAGTTCCCACCTGTGAAATGGAACCAGAACCACTGTCTCCAGCAGGGGTTTGGTAAGGATTTGGTGAGATAACATGGGTGACAGCCACTGCCGTGAGCCTGGGGCATCACAGGGGCTCAGCCGAGCCAGAGGGGAAAATGACAGGAACAATGTCATCAGCTGGGGGCACAGACTAGGTAGGGGTCGAGTGAGGATTTCGGGAGTTGACCCTGCTGTCCTCTTTGGGCCCTGAGTAAATGCCAGGCGTGGGGCAGAGGTGGACGGCAGCATGGGAACGTCCTTGTCCTCAGAGCCCCCCTTGTCTCCCTGGGGGAGACAGGAAAACATATTCAGTGTGAGAGGTGCTTGAGGTGGGACCCAGCCACTGTAGGAGATTTGGGCTTTAGGGTTCATGAGATGGAAATGCACTTTTCTTTCTTTCTTCAAACTCACATTTCCTGTGCATCTTTCCAGAAACTTTCTGATCCCTGCTCCCACCGGCCACCCTCACCCATCTCAGACCGGCCTTGGTGTGTCTACGTCTCCTGTGTTAGCCTAGAGATCCCTCCCCTCTAGATCTTCTAGAAGCCCACGTGGGCCTGGGTTCCATGTCAGCTTAGCTCTTTTCTGCTCTGTCATCTCAGACAAGAAATAACCACTGTGAGCCTCAGTCTTCTCATCAGGAAAACAGGGTGAATGACCCAACGCACAGTGTGGGAAAGATCGGAGCGCTGGGTGCCGTGCCCACACACAGTAGGTCTTCAGAGCAGGGGTGCTGGTGCCGGAGGCGGGCCCGGAGCCCAGGCTGGTTTCTGGCTGCAACACAGCAACCCAGGCTCCGGCCTGGCCTTTGAAGCTTTGTGCATCTCCTTATTACCGCAATTAATTACCCAGGACAATGGCGCTCAGCCCTGCCCTCTGCCCGCGCCTTCGAGTGGCAGGGGGTGGGCGGAGGGCACCACCGGGAGGAGGGAGGTTAAGCGGCTGCCTGTTTGTTTATGGGCCCAGGAAGCTTTATTGGTTTTACACTCCAGCCTGTTTTGAAATCAAAGAACGTTTCCAAGGAGGGGGTGGAAGCCAGCCTCCGGAGCCCAGAGAACAGCCTTATTTATTTTTTGGTCCCTGGTTGAGCCCAGCCTGGTCCTCTGAGGTCTGCTCCAGGGCTGGACCGAGGGGCTTGGCGCTTTGCCAGGGACAGGGCGGGCACTCGGGGGCCAGGGGAGCAGCCTCTCTTCCGTGAGCTTCTGGCAGGCCGGGGAGGACCCCGAATTGGGGCGGGGTGGGGGAGCAGGGAGAACTCCGGCTTCCCAAAGCCCACAGCGAGCACTTCTGAAGCATGTGACCGGGGCCCTGGCCAAGTCACGCCTCGCCTCCTCTCTGAGCTTCGGTGATCTTGTCTTCCAGGGGGGCCTGAGGTCTGTGACCCCTGCCCACATCCTGGACGGACACGCTGAGGATGCTCAGTGGTGTGACATAACCTTTGTGAAGAAGGCCTGGCGTTGCCCCTTTGTTCCTCCTTTAGCTGGCTCGTCCCTTCATTCATTCCTGCCATCATTATGCGCTTGCCCTGTGAGACGGGCCACAGCTTCCGGTCAGGTTTCTGCTTGGAATGAGGGGAAAAAGGAAGCTGGTGTCCGACGTTCAACAACATTTTATTGGTTCTTTATTATACGAGAATGACACGCTTGTGGTGGGGAAAAGAAAGTCACAGGCTAGAAGGGTGTAGAAGGAAAAGGTTTGTCCTTCCCCCCGACCCCCGGACCCCCGAGCCCCAGTTAAATATTACAAATAATTTGGGAATCTGATCGTCTAGATATCTCTCCTCCGGGAAAGGTGCGCACGTACACATATGTTTATTTTGGCAAAATGGGCTCTGCAACGCACACCATTCTGGACTTCGGTAGTGAACGGCACGTTGGGGACGTCGTTTTCTGGAGGCTGGTACAAGGGGGCTTCCTCTACTGGATGTCTCGCCGACAGTGAGTTCTATCAGTGGCTTTAGTCGCTGTCAGTCTGACAGGTGAGGACAGAGGTGCCTGTCCCCGTGCCTGTGACGCCCACCTGTTCATTCTAGAAGCCATTGCTGTCCCCATTTTACAGAAGGTAAGACTGAGGCTCAGAGGCCAGGAATGATCACCACGGGCCTCCTGCGGGAAAGTAGCTGAGATGGAATTTGAATGTAAGTTTTCTGATTCTAAGTCCTCTGGAATATTCTGGGGTGTGTGGAGGGGTTGGCCCCGCCCTAAAATGTAAGCACCACGTTCAACGGACAGACTCCAGTTAGGAACAGCAGCCTCTCTCTGAGGCGAAAAATGAGCAGCCCTGATGTTCTCCTGACCCGCCAGGAGCCTTTAGGTGGCTTTAACACGAACTAGAAGTGAAGGTCAGCTGCTCCCGGCCCATCCAGGATGGGTCACTACCACCCCAGCCTCCCCCCTCCCTCCCCATAAGAGAAACTGGGAGGTTTAGTAAGCACGCCCCTCCCCCATTGGCATTAACAACACGGGGTGTCTGGGCTCTAGTTTTCTTTCCTGATCTGGGACCTTGAAACTCACAGCTGCCCCAGATCACTGTACAAAGATGAGGCTTTGGAGCAGAAAAAAAAAGGGTCTCCTCCATCAGCACCTCCTCCCCTGTCAGCCCTGGAAGCATCCAGCCTGACCCTCTCACTTTCACAGATGGAGGGGCAGAGGCTCCAGAAAGGTTAAGTGACTTGCCCAGGGTCACACAGATGATGATCGGCAGGCCCCGCACAGATCCCAGCCGGCTGGAAAGGTGATCTTATCCCTCTGACGCAGCGGTGACCTCTCTTGGGGCCCCCACACGGCCTGGAGCCACATCTGGGTTTTTTTTCCCTCCCCACTGTTGAGAGTCTTCCGAACCCGGAGGAGGCCAGGAGGTGTAACAGATGGGGAGCTGGCGACCTGGGAAAAGGCAGACAAAGCTTCCCATGCGGCCAGTGCTCGGCAGTTCCCGAAGCTCTCCCAGGATTGCGACCCTCCCAATCCTCTGTGAAGTGGCCCATCACCCCTGTTGTACACATGGGGAAGATGAGGCCCATAGGGTGACAGACACCAGTAGCTCCGAGTCACACAGTGAGCGATGGGGTGTCAAACCGGAGGAGAGGAGGGTTTTGGACCATCTAGATCAGTGCCCCCACTTTACAGATGAGGAGGGTGAGGCTCGGAGGAGGGGGAGCCAGGAAATCCCTACTCTGGGACCTCTTCCCTATACATAGGCTGACCCCCTGGACACATGACAGGTGAACCCCAGGTCCTGAGAGGAAACAGGCGAATGCGGTCCCTTTCCCGGAAAACATTTCATGAGTTGTAGTCAGAGATGCCTCCCGCTCCTAGTGATTCTAACTGTGGCGGTGTCAGGTGGTAGCGAGGCTCCCAGGTCCCGGAGTCAGCTAGACCCAAACGCCCATCCTGACTCTGCTGTGTGTCCTTGGGAAAACTACCGCATCTCTCTGGGCCTCAGCTTCCCCAGGGGCAACACGGGGCTTCCTATAGATCAGCCGTGTCCCTTAGATGGTATGACGCATGCACACAGCTTAGCAGACTGCCTGCTTACTGTAAGTGCTCGATAAATGTGGGTGGCTTACTGTTTATGCAGTCAGGGCAGACAGAGAGGGGTTGACGGCGACCCGGCTCTCCACGGCAGTGGCCTTGACGACACTCTAGAGCGTTTATGGTCTCTGGCCAACACAGAAGGCCGAGGTAGGAGACTGAGCCAATGAAACTCATCCCATTTCAAAATAATTTAGTGTGGAGGGGAAAATGCCCAGTTCTACACTCACCCCAAACCTCAAGCCTCTCCCACCCCCTCCATGAACAGTGGCCCAGTTGTGGTCTAGGGGACACCCTGAGGGCTCTGACCTGTGGGCTGGGTTGGGGTGGCAGGCTTTCTGCCCCAAGCCCCAGGAGGGCTAGTGGCACAGGTGAACACACCTGCATGTACCACATTCTCTCTAATAGCTTCGCCGTAAGAGCTTGGGGAGCACCGTGGGGCCTGCCTCCCCCCGTCTCCGCCCCCCATGCCAGCCAGTGACCGTGGGACAAGCTTCCGGGTGGGGGAAGGGGTCAGTGGGCCCAGAGGTGACCGTGGAAGGCATCTGGCCAATCATGGAGCCCAGGCACCTCCCCGTTCATTCCCTGGCAAAGTCCTCGGGGTTCAGCCCTTCACCCAGGTGCTACGTGGCAGCGTTCCACCTGAAGACAGGCTTTGAAAGTCAATTATTTGAAACCAGGGAAGCCAAGGCCTCAAGGGCCTCTCAGAGCAAACAAGCTTTTGGCACGTTTGGAGGAAAGGAAACAGGATTGAATTTCCCCTCCAACTCACCTGGGGAAACATTCAGACTGGTTGGTGGGGGTGGGGGACAGGCATCTGGGAGCTTGACTCCAGTGGTAAGCGGAACGGGGCAGGGGTCCTTTGGGGTCATCAGGAAAGGCCCCCGAGACATTCTATAGCTTCCCCCAAAGCAGCTGGTGGTAGGGCATAGACTTACTGAGAGCGAGCAATTCTTCCTTCGGTCCGACTCCGTTCCCTCCTGCTGCAGATCCAAGACGGCGTGACCCCAGAGGCTTGTTCTTGGCTCGGCAGCTGAGCTGAGGAGCCAGGTTCAAGACCTGACCCTACCACAGCTACACGCGTGTGCCGCTGGGCAGCCCGCGTTACTGCTCTATGTCTGTTCCCCATCTGTAAAACGGGGGAGAATAATAACACTGTGAGGCTCTTGGTCAAGTGTGAGGTCTTGCCGAGAGCGAAGGGGCAGGGAGACGTTAGTTCTGTGGCTGGGCTTCCCCTCCATCCTTCAGAGAGCCGCAGGGCAAAGAAGGATGCTTCAGTCTCACAGTCCTGACTTTGCAACAGCCCCGTAAAGGGAGACCTTTTCCCAAGAAGCTAGACCATCACACAATAAGGGAGCACAAGGCAGCCCAACTCTAGCAGGTGTACTCTGGAGGCTGGAGTTGGAGGGGTCTGAGTTTAGATGTGAGGAAATGCACACTTATAGTCTTTACAAGTCACGAGGTCCTCGGGGTGAGGAGGGAGATGAGAGGGGCAGGTGTGGGGGTGGTATTTGCTCTGAGAATGTGGTAGAGGCAGTGGACCACCCCCGCCCCACCTTCCGCCCAGTCCCAGGAGCTGCTGCCCCACTTGTCAGCTTTGCCTGGGACCCCTTCCCCTGAGCTGGCCCAAGAAGCGCCAAGGTTTGGGGAGGGTCTAGTCTTTTCTCTACCCCCAGCCAAGGCCAGTGGGTCACATGCCCCCTCCCCAACTCCCAGTTCTCACCTCCCTCTGAAATCTCCATCATCTTTCCTCCCACACTCACTCTGAGCCTTGCTGCCTCGGGAGTTGAATAGGAGAGATGGGCAAATCCAGAGCAAAACCCAGGGGTCCAGAGGGGTGGCTCTCAGCATCCCAGTGCCCAAGCTGCACCGCAGACCATTATTCTGGGATTCCAGTGAGCAGCCCAGGTTGAGGACCCCTCGCCCAGAGTCAGAGCTGTGGGTGTTGAAACCACACGATGCCTGAGCCTCCCTGTCCTGGCTTCCACGTCCTCACCTGCAAACACCTGGGGCCACCAGAGCCTTCTCACAGATAGAGGGGCCACAGTGTGTGAGACAGCACCTGGTACCTAGTAGGTGCTCATTAAATGCTTGTTAAGGTAATAATGGTTTCCATTCAAGAAGCCCTGCTCTGAGCCAGGGATTTTTGCATACATTTACATAAGCTTTTCTCTGGACCTGGATTCCTGGCTTGGCACGTCTTTGCCCAGAAGGAGGGTTGTCTTTGTCCTGGTTTTGGGCAGGCTGGTGTGTCTGGAGGCCCTGCAGGAGGACCCTGGCTGGTTCCTGTCTGGACGCATCTTAGGTAACCTTCGGCAAACAGTGACTCAGCCCCAGCCCAGTCCCTTCCCAGGCCAGGACTTCAAGTTTCTTCCTGCAACATGTTAGAGCCCACGAGGAGATAGCAAGCAATTGTGTCAGTTTTCTTTGGGGCCCCAAAAGAACGGACGTCCTGAGTACCGGGCCCTGGGACCTGCCGCCTTCCTCCCTGGCTCCAGCCCATGGCGGTGGCCGTTCACGCCGCCCCAGCTGCCCAGCCCTGGCCCAGGCCTCGTTCTCCAGCAAGCACCCTCCTCTACCCTCTCGCTTCCCCCTTGGGGTGGGGGCGGGCTCTCAAACCCTAATTCATGAAACCTGCTAACTTATAGCCGAGATCCGCAGTCCCTTGGGAGTATCCGTCTCTCTGCCCATCTGTCCGTCTGTCGCACGTCACTCACTGGTCTGGCCCAGGGCCTGGGGAGTGGGTGCCGGCCGGCCGGGGGGGGCTGCAGGCTGTGCAGACCACAACCCACACCTGCGTGCCACCATCCACCTGGCTCCTCATCCCATCAGGCACCACTTAGGGGCATGTACCCTTAAATGTGGAGGGTGAAGGCAGGGCGGGAGATGCCTTCAGAAATGGAAATGGGACCCATTTGTTTATAATTTACTCTCTGACACTTAACGGGAACCCGATGGGACCAATAAAGGCCCCTCACTCACCCAGCTCCTACCTCAAAAGTGCTGGAGCCCGTCCAGTTCTCTGGAGGCAAATGCATCCGGCAGCGGAGGGGACCGCCTCGCCCCCCCACCACATGCCTCCCTCCCACCCTCCGGCCCCTCTCTAAACTTTTGAAAGACGCCTCCCTGTTCCCAAGATCAGTGGGGCTGCCAGCCTTTCCAGGCTGTGGGGCAGGAAGGCGGGGTGGGGGGGGGCTTGCTTGCAAGGTAGAGAGGGGCCAAGGACTAGAAGAGTCTGGGCACAGGATAGGCAAAGCGAGGGGGCTGGTGATGGAGGAGAAATCCAGTTTTCAATTTTCCTTAAGAGAAAAATGAGTGCATGAGAGACAGAATAATTTTCCAGTGTGCAGGCTGTAAGTGAAACCTCCTTGAGACATTGCGAGTTATTAAGAGGAGGAAAGAAAAGAAATTGTGAAATCAGTTTGCCTTTAGCGGGACTGTACAATGAACTCTTATTTCCAGGGGAATCTAATTAGCGGGCAGGCAGCCGAGCCTGAGAGCCATGGGAGCCGAAGGTTGGGCTGGGGGGCCCCCCGTGGCTGCGTGCGAGGGGGCTGGGAGGGTAAACACAGGCTCAGCTGGCTTGAATTCGAATCCTGCTCCTCGGGTCTGCTTTATGTCTTTGGATAGGCTTGGCGCCCACTGGGCACTCCGTCTTGGCTTATTTCCGTCCTTCAGCAGCCACTGAGGTTACTAGTGTCCACACCTCCAGCACAAACCCCTCCGTCATCCCCAGGCACTCTCAAGAATTCCTGTGACTCAGAATCTCCCCTCTCTCACCACTGACCCTCTGAATCTGGTCCCTGGGTCCCCTCGCCTGGCATCTCACGTCTGTGAGGCCCCCAAACAGTCCCCCTCCCCTGACCCTTGCAGGATACGTAGGACTCTTTTACTAAAAGATCATATTTTGTTGTCATTGTTCAGAAATATGCAACAGAAAGTGAAATCGTCCCTGACCATAAGCACATGCACGCACATGCGTGCACACAGTAGGACCATGGCGAACAGTAGGTGTGTGTCTTTCCACACTGATTCCCCAAAGCCCAGGACCCAGCACCTTCCCATGAGAGCCATCCGTATCTCAAATGCCCCATCCCCTTCCTCCACATGCAACCCCAGGCCCGAGGAAGCCGACCTTTCCAGCTGCCCCGATCAGGGCTATTTGGAACCGGCACAGTATGGCACTTGGGAAGAAGGGGAGGGCGCAGGGGAGGGTCAGAAAAGACGAGCTGGCGGGGGAATGTTCTCCACCTTCCAAGGCCTTTCCTCCACCCTCACTTAGAGAAATGAAAAATGAAACGGCAGGGGTCTGCGCGTGGGCTCGGAGCCCCGATGGACTGGAGTCCCGGCCCTCACGTGGCCATGTGCAGCTGTGTGACCTTGGGTAAAGCACCGCCCTTCTCTGAGTCTTCTCCTTGGAACCGCTCGGACATCAGGGCCCGCCAGGTCTGAGTGTTGGGGGCTGATGCCAGTCACCTGGGGCACCAGCCAGGCCAGAGTACCTGGTTCCAGGTAAGGGCATCCCTCCCTGTGTTCCCTCTGTGGGGAGGACCGAGTGCCCTTCAGAACTGGGAAGCCCCATCCCTCCGCCCCTTGAACCTGACTTTGCCCTCTGAGAACTGCTACATTTTCAGATTCCACCCCCTCCCTGCTGGTTTAATGTAGCTAACCTGTGGCTGGCCACGTTTTGGAAAAATAGCATTATATATTCTATCAAGAATCAGCAAACGGGGCCTGGAGTAGTAATTACCCCAGGGTGCGAGTAACAGATTTTATTTTTATTGATCAAAAAAATTTTTTTTATCAAAAGCACATCAAACTAGAAAAGGCGTAAGCAGCAGGATCAAATTGGATTTTAACTCCCTTAAAAACTGGCTCCCTCCAGCAACCCACGGCCAAAGCCGAAGGCTCTTTGCCAGGAGATGCTTACCTTACGGTCCGGGGTGGCTGGGCGATCACCCCACGGCAGTGGAGGTGACCTCGAAGACGTCATTAAGACACCACATTTGCATTGGGGCCACCTCTGAGTGGACCAAACATCTGGGTGCAGAAGGGAGAAATCAGCGGAGTACACGTGTGTTGGTTTCTAGAGCATCAGTCCTCTGGATCTCTTGGAGCCGTTCAGATGGCTAGCTGGGGCTCTCAGCTTGGGGCCAGGCGTCTGCTGTTGCATGAACATCTCTAATGAGATGGTTTTGCTGGACGATCCTAACCTGCTCACCAGGAGTCACTCTGGCTTGAAAAACAAACTGTCACAGGCGTCTGTGGGAATGTTCCAAGTTACTGCATGGCTCTGGGCACATAGGAAGAGGCCACACAATCATGCATTCACTCACTCGCTCATTCATTCATTCAGCCACTGGACAAACATGTGTTGAGCTCTTCCCATGGGCCGAGCCCTCTTTTGGGCATTGGAAATTAAGCAATGAACAAAACAGATTTAAAAAAAAATCATCCTTCTGGAGCAGAAACATTGCCTCTCCAAATAATTCAAACTAGGAGACAGGAAGGTGGGTCAGGGAGGAAGCAGGTGTCAGGTGTGGTCCCTGATATCAGCCTTGTAAAGGTCAGTCTCCTGATACTGTGACAACTCTTTCCTGGGATGGTAGGGGGAGGGGGAAGAGGACCCAGGTAGGGAGCCAAGGCAGAGAGAAGGGGGGAATGGGTCCTGGTTGGGACTCCAGGCATCCTGGGCTGGGGTTTCTCAAGAATTTGAAGACCGAGGGGCACCTGAGTGGCTCAGTCAGTCAAGCATCTGCCTTCGGTTCAGCTCATGATCTCAGGGTCCTGGGATTGTGCTCCCTGCTCAGCGGGGAGTCCGCTTCTCCTTCCCCCCACCCCCATTTGCATTCTCTCTCTCTCTCCTCTCAAATAAATCATTAATCTTAAAAAAAAAAATCTAATGACCCAGACACCATGGCAAGTGGCAGGAGCAGGGACCACAGAGAAGAAAGTTTACCTGCCAAGCTTGGCTCCTTGGCTGGGCCCATCCTGGGCTGAGTCTTCTCCCCACCAATCCCCGTGTGAAGAACACATCAGGTTTGGGGTCCGTTGGGGGACAGGGGGTGCGGGCTTGGCACTCTGTTGCAGTCCCTCTGTTCTGATAAGAGGGAAGAAGAGTCACATGCTTCCCCTTCCCCCAGAGCAGCGTGGTTTTTGTGTTGGCTGTTGCTGCTTTTCTCCGTTTCTGTAGAACAGTGGTTCCAAAGTGGGGTCCCCGCCAGCAGCATCAGCACCACCCGCAGACTTGTTGGAAATGCTCTTTCTTGGCTCCATCCATCCCACCCGGGATGGATTGGGGTGGGGGCCGACACTCTGTGTTTCAGCAATCCCCCCAGGGGACTCGGATGGGCTAATGCTGGTCTGCAAGGTACAAGGGAGGGGGCTCGATTTACCTGGAATGTATCTGGTGACTTTGGGATCCACCCAGGGTTGACGGAGGCTTTACAACTTAGCATCTGAGAAAGTGTCCACGCCTTTCCCGAGGGTTCCCGGAGGAGCACTGAGATGACGGGCAGGAAGGTGGTGAGAGGACATGGTGCCTGCTGAGCTCCTGGTACACAGGACGCCCTCAGTAAACCGGAACCCCTGTCTTCCTTCTGTTCCTTGACAGTGGTACACCAGTAAGATAAGAGCCTAGTGTTTCATGGGGCCAGTGCTGGTCACCTTTGAAAAATCAACTTCATCAACTGTGAGAGCAAGAGGATCACAGCATCAGGGAATCATGCCCCAAACAGGGATGATTTTGTCCCTCCCACCCCCTTTTTTTTTACAGTTGAAGAAACAGAGGCAGGGGACACAGCATGTCCCAGCGTCCCCGTCCTCCCTCCAGCAGCCCTCTTCTGGCCACTCAGCCCACCTCCTCCCCCCTCCTGTCCAGTCCTGAGTTATCTTGCACAGAGACACACAGTGAGGAGTCCGAAATGAGCCCCAAGGTGCTTCCCACGAAAATCTTTTGAAGCCAGACTTTGCGTCTGTTTCATTCTGCGCTGCACCTGCCATGGCTGGCTCGAAGCGGGCACGTGCTCGGCACCTACGCGAGGAGCGGGTGGGTTCCCATCTGAGGACAGGCGCCTGGGGCAGGGAGAGAGGGTGGCGGGCCCCGGGGGCCCCCTGCTCTCGGTGGGTACAGGGGATGGCCCTCCCACCGGCCCGCCAGAACCCTGGTCCCTGGGACGTGACTCCGAGCCGGTGTCTGCTTTCAGGACCAAGTTTTCCAGGGTTGGGGCATCTGCCTGACATAATACGTAACAGTAATTAAGAAATAAGCCGCCTTGCCCAGCTTCACAGCGATCATTTGGCTAAGTAACTATCATGGTCCAGTGCCTCAAAAATCACCATTAGAGTACGCTCCTTATGGCCATAAAATTTCTCGTTTTCTGCCTTTCATCGGCCTCCCCCTGCAATCTTCGCCTTGCTTTATTTATACATTCGTCCGCAAACAATGGCAATAAACTCTTTCCCAGAGTGTTGCAAATCAGAAATTTGTCCACATTTTTCCACCACCTTCCACTGTGGACTTGCTCTGCCTGGGAACAGCCCAGCCAGGCCAGCTGGAGAGGCCGGGGTGCGGCAGATTGATGGGAGCGGGACAGGGTGGGGTTGCCCGGGAGAACGGGCGGGGAGGGGAGGGGAGGCCGAGAATGCACCATGAAAGGCCTCTGGCTGCCCAGCGACCAGCCCAGCCTGAGACACAAGGGGCCCAGGACTGGCCTGGGGAGGGGCGGCGAGGGGAGGAGAGGGAGGGAGAGGGAAGGGGAGAGATAAGCCTTCTTCCCTACCCCCTTCCCCTAAGAGAAGAAGAAGGGCCTGGGGACGACTGAGAAGCAGAGTAGGAGGGCCTTGAAGTCTGTCCTTCCCCCCGTCCCCACAAGAACAGAAAAATCTCTGCTGTCCCACTGTCCCACAGCGCACCGACTTAGAATCCCAGTCCCTTCTGGACCTCCTCCCTACTCCCATCGATCGGTCATTATTTATCTACCAATAGGCATTTATTGAAAGCCCTGTTGTGTGCCAGGAGTGGTATTGAACTCTGGGAGTGTGAAGTAGTGAGTATATCAGATATAGCCCTGGCCCCCTTCTCAGGATTGTTCCTAGAGATCCAGGAGGACCTCTGGTTTTTAGGATCGGGAAAATGGTGCTCAGAGAGGGGTTCAGACTTGGCAAAGGTCACACAGCAAGTTGGAGGCAAAGTCAGGGCTCTAACCCAGAGCTCCTAGTCTTTCCCACCAGACTCCTTGGGGTCCCAACTCTGGGCAAGGTGACCGTTGCCTCATCTGGCGAGGGTGCTGGGTGCCTGTAGCCGGGGTGGAGGGTGCTTCTGCCGCAAATATTTGCATTTTACCCAGAATGCCTGGACGCAGCAAAACGTGGAGCAGTACCTCTAGTTCTTGGCTTTGGTTTTGGTCTCCAGAGAGGAAGTCTGTTCTAGGAGGTGGCCTTCCCAGGTCAAGCTTGTAGTTTCTTTCTTTTTTTTTTTTTTTTAAATTTATTTGACAGAGAAAGATCACAAGTAGGCAGAGAGGCAGGCAGAGAGAGAGGAGGAAGCAGACTCCCCGCTGAGCAGAGAGCCCGATGTGGGGCTCGATCCCAGGATCCTGAGATCATGACCCGAGCCGAAGGCAGAGGCCTTAACCCACTGAGCCACCAAGGCGCCCCAAGCTTGTAGTTTCTAAGGAGGGAGGCTGCCTGCTATTAACGCACCTCATCCGCCCCTGGCAGTGGAAGCTTGGCTTGCTTTTCCGTTCCTACCGACTGTCATTAAGAACATTCTAGAATGATAGGACCCGCAGTGCTGTTACCCAGAACGGGGAAACACCCAGTTATAATAGAGAAATCAGAGTTTCCACCTTCGAGACACTCCCAGTCTGATCGGGAAAGCACAACCTCTCTCGAAGGCCGAGGGTCCTCAACTGGATGGCAGGGAGACCCCGTCCTCACATGCAGGAAGTTCGGCTGAAGCTCTCGCAAGCCGGATGA
Organism: Martes martes; assembly: GCF_963455335.1. Lineage (NCBI taxonomy): Eukaryota > Metazoa > Chordata > Mammalia > Carnivora > Mustelidae > Martes > Martes martes. The sequence continues at coordinate 178,267,162 of NC_137891.1, read as the reverse complement.
TCCGGTGTATTTGGTTAACAGAAGAGATGAATTAGACGTTCATCGTCCGTCTCCAGCAGGAGCCAATGCCAAGTGCTGGGAGGGTGGCGCGGGCGGCGGATGCCTCCCTCGGGGGTCCAGGGAGAACCTCGTGGTCTAGGTGGACTCGAGGTGCAGCTTTGCAGGAGGGGGATCTAGGAGGTAGAGTAGAGCATCAGCCCAGGCCCCAGAGCGGTACGAAGGCCTGGAAGGGACCTGCAGGGTAAGGGGCTCCTGGGCCCTTGCAAAGCCATTAGATGCCTGGCTCCAGTGGGCCTCCGGGGCCAGCTGCCCGGCTTTCATTTACCCTTTGAGCCTCCTTTCCCCACCTATAGAATGCGGCTCCTCACACCCGTCCCTCTTAGGGTTTCCGCAGGATGCTGCGATTCGAGGCGGTAAAGGCACCCGGCGTGGCCAGAGCACGTCAGCTGCTGCTAGGTTTGTTCTCCGGAGGCCTTCGTGCCCAGTCCTGCCACGGGAGGCTTTGTGCGACCTCAGAGCCCCGTCCTCAGAATCCGAGGGTCCAGCGAGCCCCAGGTAGAAGCCATTCCTCGGGGCTGAGTCTGGAGGCAGAGGGTTCGATGGACGAAAGGAGGCAGGGGCCAACAGGGGTGCTGAGCCCTTTTCCACTTCTGCCTCCTTCGATGACTTTGCAACTGGCTGAACCCCTCTGCCTCCCGGAGTTCTAGCAGCGAGGAGGGGCGAAGGGGTGGCGGGCAGAGCCAGTCGGGCCAGCAGGCTTGACTTCTCAGGCATATGGCCCTTTCACAGTGGCATTGTGGGGCGCCGACGGGTGGCCGGCTTGCCTTTTCCTCGCCCGCCATGCGGGGCAGCTTCATCTGGCCGCTGGGGCCCCAGCTGCTGTTTCCCCTTCGCTGACCTTGAGGCCTCAAGCCAGGCTTCCGCCAGGACCCACTTCCTGAGGGCCGGGCTCCCTCTTTGGCCCTTCGTGCCTGCGAGTTCCTGTGCCTGCTGTACCCTCTGCTCAGCGGGCGCCTTCTACGTGGGGGATTACCTCCCCGGGGGAAGGAGGACAGGGGCGGTTTGTGGGCCTCCTGGGGTTTGTGCCAAGCACTCGGCTCTAGGAGAGCGAGGGAGGGATAACAAAGGGGTCTCCGTTCATTCAATCATTCATTCACACGTGCATTCATTCCTTTGTGTTGTGTGCTCCGAAAACGTGCCTGCCTGTGGGCGGGGTGCAGAGGGAGGTTAAATTCTCGGGTATGCCGGCACCAGTAACACCAGCCGTAATGAGGGGCGCCTGGCTGGCCCAGTCGGTGGAGCGGGCGACTCTTGATCTCGAGGTTGTGAGTTCCAGCCCCACATCAGGAACAGAGATAACTTAAAAATAAAGTCTTTTTTAAAAACCCAGCAATCATCGCCGTCATCATCATCATCATCATCATCATCATCATAGTTTGTGTATATTGAGCACTTGCTGTATACCCAGCGCTGGTATAAACCCTTGTCTTATAGTAATTCATTTAATCTTTGTGCATGATGACTTATGATTACTTTCCTCATTTTACAGATGAATCTGTGACCCAGAGGAGGGGAGTGACTCCCGAGTTAGTGTGGGGAGCAGGCCAGAAGTACCGTGTGAGAGGCACCGCTTGGTGTTTCTTGAGGTCACTCCCACCCCCACCCCGTGTAGCCACATGGCACCCTGCAGGGTCGGCACACGGATTCTTATTCCCAGGAATGGGTGGGGAGATGGGGATCCCAGAGAGTGAGTGACATGTTCAGGGTCACACAGCAGCTCAGGGTGTGAGCCTGGAGGACCAGCTGCCTCCTGCCAGGCTCTCTGAACCAGAGGGGACTCTGGGTCTGGAAGCACAGCTGCTTAATGGCTCAGTGTGGGGAGGGGGCTCTGGATCCCAGCACCATCCCATTTCAGAAATGAAGAAAGCAAGGCTCAAAAGTTCAATGATGCTGCCCAGCATCTACAGCTTGTCGGGGGCGGATCTAGAATTCAAACCCAGGTCCATCTGACCCCGCGTTTTTCTCCCCACTGCCTGCCAGCCCGGGCCGCAGAGATGGGACCCATTGACAGGCTTCCTTTAGGTGCTGGCATAGCGGGCTCTGCCACCCGCCCAGCACCAAGTTTGGCTCTTCCTGTCCTTACATAAGGTCGATGAGTAAATGGCTGAAACAGTGCAAAGAAGAAGTGAAGAAAAACTGGTGATTATTTGTAAGGTTGTCTTAAAGTCAGAGGAAGAGTGTTAAAGGAGATGGTGAGCTGAGCTCCTCCTATAGTGGGCTTGCTCGTGCCCCCAAGTCACCTGCCCTCTCCCCTCCCCTAGTCCACAGCTGCTGTGCCCCCTTCCAGAACTCCGCATTTGCAGCAAGTGATGCCAACAGGTTAAAGAGTCCGAGTTGGGGGGCGCCTGGGTGGCTCAGTGGGTTAAGCCGCTGCCTTCGGCTCAGGTCATGATCTCAGAGTCCTGGGATCAAGTCCCGCATCAGGCTCTCTGCTCGGCAGGGAGCCTGCTTCCCTCTCTCTCTCTGCCTCTGCCTGCCTCTGTCTACTGGGATCTCTCTCTGTCAAATAAATAATAAATAAAATCTTTAAAAAAAAATAAAAAAAATAAAAAAAAGAGTCCGAGTTGGAAGGACTCTCTTGAGATCTTTGTTTTAACCTCTTGCTTTAGCAGGGAAACCTTATTTTAAATAGCTACACCCAGACAATTCCGGCCCTCTACACACTCTCTCTTCTTTCCCACATGTGACTGGGCCTTGGTTCACAATTCCCTGCAGAGACAGCTCTGGTTCCATCGCAAGACAGTGTGGCCCTGAATTCTGGCAGTGCAACGACAGAGTACCACTTCAAACAGTACTGCTTCCTTCTTCCTAGAGATGCCCCTTCCTAGCAGGAATGTATAAAGAGTGCCCTCTAGTGCCTAAGAGCAGTACTAGGCTGTTTGCAGAGAAGCCATGACCCAAGAACACCCCACAGGACTCCACATTTTGTAATGCAGATTCCCACCTGCAGTTCCAAGTTTTAAAAAGGCAGCCTGGTGGGGATGGATAGGGACTTCCCAGAGAAAGAAAAGTTTTGTCAGGTTTAGGTTGTAATAAAGTGAGAGTTCCAGCTTGCATCTCCTTTCCTTGAGTTGGGAGAGTGAAGCTGGGCCGTTGACTCAGTTGCTGGTGTAGAGTCAGACAGAAATCCCCACCTCGTCAGTGCCTCTCAACCCCCAGGAGCCCCCAGGAGCCCCCAGTCCAGAGGGCAGGACTGAAGTAAACCAAGTGTGGACAGTTTGACTGAGCCCCAGCAATGACAGCACAGAGGTGGGCGCCTCTGAACCAGGTTGGGGTGGGGGATGACCTAGGAAGGCTTTCTGGAAGAGTGATCCCAAGCTAATCGAAAAGGGTGAGGATCAACCGAAGCTCACATTTCCTGAGCACTGCTGTCCCTGGTACTGTTTCATGTGCCTCACTAGCCTCTTATTCATTCATTCATTCATTCATTCATTCAACAGATATTTATTTGGTCATTCACTTTGTGTCAAACATTGGAGACTTATCAGTGAACAACAAAGATGAAACCACCCATTTTCATGGAGCTCTAGTGATGGCCCAGACGATGGGGGGGAGGGGCAAAAACATAGAAGAGTTGGCCCATGTGATTGTGATATGTGGTGTGGAAAAAGGCAAAACAAATAAGGTGGGCAGCGGTGGGGGGGTCTCTAATATTATCCATGATTTACATCCAGGCCGACTGCTTCAGGAGCCTGTGCTCTGAGATGTCCGCTCACTTTGGCCCAGACAGTGGCCAACGGCAGGCCTAGGGGGGCACGGGGAGGGTGCTCCAGGCAGAGGGCACAGTCTGTGCAAAGGCCTGTGGTTGCCAGAGCAGGAGATGGTTGCTGGAGTCCAGGGAGAGAGAAGAGGGCATAACGAGCCAGGGCTGGGGGTGTGGCTGTAGGAGGGAGGTTTGGAGCCCATGGGGATTCTGAGTCCTGTCCCTGTCCCCGGACCCCTGCTTTGGTGCTGGGCTGGCTGCCTGGGAGGCACGAGGAGGGAGGGAGAGGGTGCTAGGGCTGAGTGCCAGGCCTTCGATCTGGACACCGGGGTGGCGGTGCTGAGGTAGGCACCCAAGAGAAATGCGGGCAGAGGTGGTGGACAGGAGGGGCTGGCCTCCAGAGAGCTTTCATGTGGGCTCCAAGCCTGGGCTCTCTGTCCCCCCCGAGCTGGGGATCCCGGCTCCCAGCCCTTGTGTGGGGCCCGGCTCCCGCAGGCACTGGTTACAGCTGAGTGGTTCTGCTGGAGGGGCCGGGAGGGGCTCCCGCCCTGGCCCCAGCTCGCTGGGCCCCCAGCTGAGCTGTAAATGACTTTTCCATTTTCCGAGACCTGCGCCCAGGCCTGTTTGGTATTCAGGGACGCCGGGCCCACACTCGCCAGCTCTCGGCTCTGCCCGAATTACTTGATTAAAACGCATATCAACTATTATGTGATTCGTTTCTCTGCCGCAGCTCGAGCCGGGCCTATGTTAAACTGTAATAAAGACTGGGTTCGGAGGCAGCGGGGAGGGGGAGTGCAGGAGCCCGGGTGGGAGGGCGTCGCTGAGTGGGGGTGGGGGGTGCACTCAGAGAAGGACCCAAACCTCAGGGCCACCGCCGTCCCCCTCAGATCTAGGAGGACTGGGATCCGCAGCCTCCTGCCCTCTGAGAAGTTGGTAGTTCCATCTCCTTTCAAGTGTCTTCCTCTGGCCAGAGAGAGAGCAGGAGAAGTTTGGGGATGGGAATGGAGAACAAGCCACATGGATTCCCCCCCACCCCCCGGCTCAGAAATGGAATCTTCTACCACCTGGGAGTACTCCGTGGCAAAGGGGACTTTAGCTGGGCTGGGAGTCCTGAGTCCTGGGTTTTCTTCCCAGCCCCACCACCCCAGGACTACACTGATCATCTGTAAAATGGGGCTAATAGTGCCTGCTCGGTCCTCTGGGGTTATTGGGGGAGACTGCGGCGGAACAGGGACAGACCTTGTAAACTGTAGGGTGCGGCGTATACACATTGGGTGATGACTGTTGCTGTGTGTCTGAGTTCAAAAGGCACTTTGTAATTGTTCTGCCAAGCCCTATTCATTTAAGAAGCCTTTACTGAGCGCCCGCGGTGTGCTAGGCACAGTCTCTGCTCCATTTGGGGATCTCCCAGTCTAATGGGACCGAGAGACCCAGAAATAGGCAGGTTCGGGGTCCCCTGATGAGCTTTGAGAGCCCATGAAGGGGTCCAGAGACCAACGTGGACGCTCTCAGGAAGCCTTGCTGGGGGAGGCCCCCATGAACTGGGTTCTGCTGCATGAGCCGAAGGAAGGCCAGTGGGAGGGGGGTGAGGTTTCAAGCAGAGGGAGCTCACGATTATAGGCAGGAGGTGTGAGATGGTCTGGCTTGGTCCTTTAAGGATGCCGAGAACAGGCCAGGGAAGCAGGTGGGGTGATGGGCTCATCTGCGCACGTGGTGGGACCTCACTGGTATCACAGAGGCTTCCAGAATCAGCGGCTTTGAGCACCAGCAGGCTTGGGAGGAGGAGCAGTGGCTGAGGTAGAAGCTGGAAGGGTTGGTTCCTGGTGATTTTCTCTCCAATTCCAACAACTTAGCCTAGGGCTGGACTCGGCCCTGAGCAGACCTCATTCTTGCCCACTTTTAAGCTTTGACAAACCCAACAGCTCCCGTCACCCTTCCTGTCCCTCATCCACTTCATTCTCAGAGGCTCTCCAAAGTCCGGCAGCTGTCTTGTGTTCTGTGCCTGTCCTGGCCCCAATACTTATGGAAGCCGTGTTTCCTCTATCAGACTGGGAAATTCCCAAAATGGTGTGTGTGTGTGGGGGGTGATACCTCCTCCATCAGACTGGGAACTTCCTAAGACAGAGGTTCCCCCATAAGGCTGGGAGGTGGGGCTGTTTTATCCTTGTGCTATGTTGGACTCCCCACATCCCTGAGCAGAGACAGGATCCAGGAACCCAGAGAGCGGGTCCCTCACCATATCCCTCTGTCTTGGGGGCTCTCCCCACACCTGCATGAGCTCTGTCCCACCCCTCTCTGGGAGCTTTCCATCTCACAACTGTTTGGGGCAGAGGGCAGGAACTGCTGCTGGCCAGGAGGCTGCTCCCCCACAGCCCACCCCCGGATCCTCTGTTCAGTGAATGTGCTTTGTGTCCATGCTGCCCACGGGACCCCCTCCCTGTGCCCCTCTGGGTTATGCAGTGAATTTCAGGATCAAATCCTTGGGAAAAGTTGTCTTTGGCTCTGAGCCCCAGATGTGCTGGGGAAGGTGCCCCAGGATGCCAGCTGTGCCGGCTTGGCCTCCTCTCAGTGATGGGAAGCTGGGCAGCCAGGAATGGGGAGATGAGGGGGTTGGACCTGACCCCAGGTCTCTGCCTTTGGGGATAGTGTAGGCAATGATGAAGGGAGGGCTCCTTGCTTTTGTCTCCTTTGTCCTGTGGCATCACAATCAGGGACAGCCTGGCAGTGGCCAAGAAAAATCAGGGATGACTGCCCAATGACCAAGACAGTAGGAGGGAAGGAAGGAGACCTGGGACAGAGGGGCATTACTCAAGCCCGGATAACATCCGAGCTCTGGATGCAGCCCTATGACAACATTGCCCATCATGCCGTTTGCCACGCCAGGCCTTGGCAGATACTCTTACCGTGACCTAGAATGCCTGTCCCATTACCTAACATCTAAGAAGCTGTATTGGGTGTTCGGGGGAGGAAAGAAGAGGTTGTCCCTTGTGGGAGAGGCCTAGACCTATTTGTATAACAGACCTTTAAAGGAGCTGAACAAGAACAGGAGTGGAAACAGGCGTGGACACTTCTTGAGAGATTATGTGACTCAGTTTCTCCCTTCTGTACAGTGTGATCACATGATTGACTCAGACTGAGTGCTGTGAGCACAGTGTACCCAGCCTGGGGTGGGGGGCACCACCTAGCAGGTGCTCTGTTGACGCTCTGATGAATGACAGAACATCTCCAGAGATGGACATGGGAGGGGAAGGGGAGAGAAACTGAAGGCAAAGAGGAAAGAGAGAGAAAGCAGGAATGGGAGGAAGATCATCTCTGACAGCCTGCTTCCTCTTTCCCTCTCCCTTCCTTGGTCTTTTCTCCTGGCCCTACTCCGTGCTCCCCACGTTCCCCCAGGGGCCACAGAGGGTGAAGCTCCAGAGCCCCGGCTAGGCTATTCCTTACTAACATCCCCTCTGCTGGACCAAGATAGATAAGAGGCACAGGATCAGTGGGGTCGGGAAGCCAGTTCAGTCTGCAGGGTGTCTTCAGCTCTGATACCAAGGAGCTTGATCAAGCCCTTCCTGCAACCTCATTGTTCTGGACCTGGCCTGATAGCTCCATCGAGGGCTGAGAAATAAGCTGGCTCCAGACTCCTGGGCGCTCTCTGCACAGGAAGCAATGACCTTCATCCACCCCCAGACTCCAGGGGGGTGGAGGGGACTATCAGGTAGGGGCCCTGGCCACAATCAAGGTTGTCAGGTAAGGTCTTCTCTTCCAGCCTGGAAGTTTACTCACAGATTCTGAAACAGCCCAGGAAGGGCCTTTGTGTAGAAGTCAAAGTCCAAACACTTCATATTACAAGCAGGGAAACTGAGGCCCAGGGAGGGAAGGTAGCCCTCCTGGGGTCATGGTTCTGGGGATTTAGGGGTAGAATCAGGTCTGGAATCTAAGCTTCTGGGCTGCCAGCCCTTAGCACATGCACGTGCTCTCTGTCTCCCTCCCTCCCCTTCTTCTGGCCTTCCTCCTAGCCCGAGGTTTTTTTTGTTTTGTTTTGTTTTTAAGATTTTATTTATTTATTTGACAGAGAGAGAGAGAGATCACAAGTAGGCAGAGAGGCAGGCAGAGAGAGAGGAGGAAACAGGCTTCCTGCTGAGCAGAGAGCCCGATGCGGGGCTTGATCCCAGGACCCTGAGATCATTACCTGAGCTAAAGGCAGAGGCTTAACCCACTGAGCCACCCAGGTGCCCCCTCGCCCTAGTTTTGTGATATGTTCCACAAATGCAATAGCACTTCTGTTTAAACTGTTGTTTTAAAAATACTAACTATAAGTAAACATAAAAGAAAAAAAAAAACCCACTGGCTCTGTCTCCCCAAAGGCTAATGTTTGTTCATCTTTTGAGTATAGTGTTCCATAATGTGTCATGCGTGCTTTTTCCAAAAACGGAATCGACCTTTGCACACTGGTTTATACCCTGCCTTTTCCTTTTTTTTTTTTTTAAGATTTTATTTATTTGACAAAGAGAGAGAGATCACAAGTAGGCAGAGAGGCAGGCAGAGAGAGAGGGAGAAGCAGGCTTCCCGCTGAGCAGAGAGGCCAACACGGGGCTCCATCCCAGGACCCTGAGATCACGACCTGAGCCGAAAGCAGAGGCTCAACCCACCGAGCCACCCCGGCGCCCCTACCCCGCCTTTTTCTTCAAGTGAGGTGCATGGAGGTACAGTTCACGCATAGCAAAATTCTCTCGTCTTAGAGAATATAGTTCTAGGAAATTTCAGCAAATGTATTTCATCATGGGACTACTCTGAGTCCTATGTCGTGGCCATCCTTCTGTGTCAGTGGAACTAACCAAAGTACCCAACTACAGGGGATTTAAAAGCAAGACCAGTCATGCCATAAAGTATGTAACCAGTCCCCTGAGGCTGGGCATGGAGGTTGCGTCCCCCCTTCACTCTGGTGAGCAGTGCCAGGGGAAACACGCTTCCTGAGCTCAGGAGCGATCCGACGGTCAGCGCGGCAGTGGGTGGGAAGGCAGGCACAAAGCGCCCCTCCGTCTCACTAGGCCCGCTCCCTCTCCTTGCCTCCCACCCGGCTGCAGGGAACCGGCTGGACGAGGGCTCAGACGTGGAGTCAGAACCCGACCTCCCTCTGAAACGCAAGCAGCGCCGCAGTCGGACCACGTTCACGGCGGAGCAGCTGGAGGAGCTGGAGAAGGCCTTCGAGAGGACCCACTACCCGGACATCTACACCCGCGAGGAGCTGGCACAGAGGACCAAGCTGACGGAGGCACGTGTGCAGGTGAGGCAGGGCCGTGGGTGTTTGCCCTGCGGGCATACTGAAGCTGGCGGAACGGAGAAGGTGGAGGTGGCCCGCGTCCCAGGGTTGAGTGGGTGCCCAGAGGGCTCTCCAGCAGGTGGTCCAGGGACTGTGTAGACGAGGGAAGCCACTGGCACGTGATGCGGAGTAAAGGGGCAGTAAGTGCTGCTTGACTCTCTGAGCACAGGGTGGGCAGCCCTGGGGAAGCCAAGACGTGCAGCGAGGCCTGCTGGATTGTGCTCAGCCCTCCGGGGAAGGGCCAGAAGAGAGGGCTCGGGATGCATAAACGGCTCCAGATCTCTGATGAGGGGAGGAAGTGACTAGGAGGGAAATTGCTGAGAGGCCTAGCTTCTTAAGACAGGTAAAGAGTTTCCCGTTACAGGCAGCATGCAAGCACACGGAGCAGGCACATTCCTGGTGGGTTAGAAGCATCAGAGGGAGGATGGGCAGACCTCGAACACTCCCTCCACGCCCACGAGTGTGCGGTTCCTCATCAGTGGGGCTGAGGGGTGGGGAAGGTGGAGAAGGAGCCGAGCCTGCCTGGGCTCCGCCTCGCCACCTGGCCAGCAGCGGGGGAGGGAGCAGCTTCCTGTCCCCAGGTAGGGGAGGAAGACAGAGGGTCCCGTTGGGCATCTCCCGAGGAAACCCATTCCTGGCCCGTCTTCTCGGCGAGCAAGAGAGACGGGTCTGTAGGAGGGCCCCCCAAACTGCTCACTAGGGACTCCCAGCCGAGGGCAGGTAGCCTTTGCTGGGCACCCACTTTGAGCCTTCTCACACACGACCTGGCGGAACCTCAGACCACCTTGTCAGGCAGGGCACCTCCAGGCAGGCCACAGGGGCGGAAAGAGGCTCGGAGAAGAGGCATGCCCAGGGGCACAGAGCTGGGCCCGGAACTCATTCCTGCCGGATTCCAAAGCCCAAGTTCTTTCCATGGGGACGGGAGAAGTTGACTCAGAGCCTAGGACTTGAAAGCTGTAGGGAAAGTTCTAGAAGCAAGCTGGTACGTAGGCTCTCCAGGAGCCAGTGTACCTCTCTCCACCCTCCCCACCCCCACTCCTGGAGTGGGGGGTCCGGGGCTGCCTTTGAGGGAGACCCCCAGGGGAAGGGGGCAGGCGGCAGCAGCCAGCTCGTCTCATTCCCGCCCCTGCTCTGCAGGCTGATATCTGAGCCTGCCCTGGGCTCCGGGCCTCCCTCCCCCGGCTCTGATCCTCTTGCAGCTGTTCTCCTGGGCACATTCCTGGGCGCTTTCTCATTCCCACGTCTGGCGGCTGCGGCTGCTTCCCACCACCTTGAAGCCTGACTGCGCCTTGTAAAATTTCCTGGCTGTCAGGGCCGTGCTTTTATTGGCCCAGGGGACCCAGAAACAGGTGTCACTCAAGGTCCAAGGACGGAGGGGGGCTGGGAATAGGGGAGCAGACAGAGCCCAGGCAAATGCGTAGTGAGGGAGCCAAGGCAGACCTCTTGCTCATGCCGACTCCTCTGCCATCCTTTGGGCTCCCCCAAGGCAGTGAGTCTTCCCACTTTTAGCCTGAGAACTTAGCTTAACCCCAGCAGGGCAGAGGTCCGTATACATTGAGTTTTAAAAGGACAAAGGTTGACTCCCAAAAAACCAGGACAGGAATGATAGAACATTTGGCCTGGAGAAGAGATTTGGAAGAGGCAGCTAAGAGGCCCCCGAGGGTGGGACTGGGAGCCACAGGCCTGGGTTTGCATTGGTCTCTGACTCCAATCAGCTGAATCACCTTCAACCGATCAGTTTCCCTTCTTGAGACTTAGTTTCCCATCCATAAATAAAGGCAAGGAACTAAATGATCACTAAAGCTCCTTAAAGTTCTGGGATTCTTACTTACTGACAAGCAGAGCTGCCTTGTGAGGTGATGAGATCCCCATTACTGGAAGCATTCAAGCCAAAGTACAATGTCTAATGGCTCAGAAAGCCTGGTGAGAGTGCTCCTGCTGTGGGTAGTCGAGCAGGGAGCTCAAAGCCTCCTGAGCACTGCTCCGAGTCTATGGTGTTGGGGTCTCGGGTCTCTGTTTCTAAGAGTCTGTGGTTCTGGGATTTTGCAGTCCTGAGACATGTCATCTCAGTGGCCCCAGTGAGGTGGTGGGAGGGTAGAGGTGGTCAGAACAGGCTCAGAGCCAGAAGCTGAGGTATGAGGTCCAGCTCCAGCATGTACCATTCTGGCCTTAGTTTCCACATCTGCAAAGTGGAGGTGACATTAATAGCCCCCCTTATTCTAAGGGTTTAGTTTTTACACATGAAAAAAACACACACTCGAGGTTAAGAAGTGCCTGGCACACAGAAGCGCCGTAGGTGGGGTACATTCTTATTAAGCTGCACCTGTTCTTGGTGGTTCCCATTCTGGCCACCCTGGGAACTCCCGGTGCCTTCCTCTGACACTCACTTAACGGAGCACCTATCCCATGCGGGATGCTGGTCTAGGCGCCGGGAACCCAGCAAACAGAAATCTCTGCTGTCGCGGAGCTGGTAGCCCAGGAAACAAGGAAACAGGAACACGTGTCAGGCGGGGATCTAGTAACCCAGATGCGTTCCCTCCCTCGGGCTCTGCTCCAGCGGGCTTTTGAGGCCTGCAGGTGTCACTTGACATCCGTGATGTCTGGGGGAGACACCCCTGTCTCGCCGGCAGCAAGCCACCAGGAAGTGTGGGAAAGGGGGTCAGGCAGGAGGACACATGCCTGGGGACCAGTAACTTCCTCTGGAAGAATCTTCATTTTTAAACAGCTGGGGGCCAACCGTGCATCTTCCTTGGAGGTTAACAAATCCACTTTGTCCCAAGTGCAAGGATCTCTGAGCCTGTGTATTTCCTCCAGAAACAGAGCCACCCTGAATGGAATCCCATTTTAGAAGCACTAGAAGGACTCGCTGATGAACCACGGCGACCGCATCTTTCCCTGACAGTAGATCGTGTTTATCGTGCCCTTCTTCTGTGCTAGGGGCGATGTATTCCACCTACGTTATCCTTAGCATCCTCCTTGTAATCCTAGAAGGTCGGTACGGTCAGTCACTCCCTTTCCAGGTGAGAAACCTGAGCTTTAGCGGAGGACAGAAATGTCCTAAAGACTCAGTTACGAAGCACCGGTGTGGGAACTTGAACCCAAGTCCGCCTGTCCCATTCTTTTCTTCTGGGCTCCATCCGGAGAAGGGCCAGATGGAATATTTAGCTCCGTAAAAGCTGCTTCCTGCAGCGTCCTGCTCCCAGGGCGAGGTATTGAGAGAAGGATCAAACATGGATACCAGACCTCGGCCCCTGCTCTCAAAGAATGCAGCGCTGATCGGGGATTCTGGGTGGGCGCTGGGGCTACCCCTGTCCCTCCCGGAGCCTCCGCTCCCCTCCTGTGAATGGGCCGCTTGCCCTGGCTGCTGGCTAGGAGCTCCCCCACCTTAGCCATCAGAGGCTTTTCCAGAAGGAGGATAGTTGCACATGTTGTTCTAAGCACTTGGCCGGTGTGAACTCATTGGAGGTCCAGAACCAGTGAAGGGGATTGCCAGTGTTAGGCACAAAGGGAATTTGCCCATCTTAGCTAGGAGTCAGAGGCAGGAAACAAGCCGAGGCTGTGGGGCTCTAGAGTCTCTGCTCTTAATCATCCCGTTATACTTTCTGAGGAGGGAGGTGCCTGCCAGGAGGGGGGCATTCCAGGGAAAACAGAACAATAGAGGAAGAAGAGGTGAGAGAATTGACGGCAAAGGGTGTGTCATCTCCTCCAGGAAGTCCTCCCAGATTCTGAGAGGTGGAGCCAGAAGCCCATCCTCACACCTCCTCCCAGCACCTGTATGTCCCCTGAGCTTACTGCCCTGGGAAACAGGCATTCTTTGCCTTGTCTGTCACGTGCCCAGGCAGAGGGCAGCTTGAAGGAAGGCTGGGACTGTCCCGTTCTGCTCTCCGTCCTTAGCATCTTGCTTGGCATGGAGCAGAGTCCCAGCAATGGTTTGAGATGAGAAGGAGGCGGGGAGAAGGAACAGACCCGGAAGGATGGGAGGGGAAGGACGTTTCCAACCTCCTTCCGTATTCTTCATTCGAGGAAGGGGTGACCGCCAGCTAAGGGACAGCGACAGCGTGCCACACGGGAGCAGCGGGTCCCACACCTAAGTCATTCTCTGACCAGCTTCGAGATTGCTGCCACATAATACCAGTTACGCAGATTGTTATTCAGTTCTAAAATAAAATCGAGAGGTTTTCAAATGAAAGCATGTACCCCTGTTGCATAAGGAAGGCCTCTGGAAACACTAGGGAAGGCCGGACAACACGGCGGAGGTCCCGCAGGAGAACAGCACAGGCAGGGGCTCCTCTCTGTGGGCTACAAAGGAAGCTCAGCAGGTGTTAGCCAGGCACGGAGGCCGCATCAGCACCAAACCCAAACCTTGTCTCCCACACGCCCGGAAGGCCTGGAGGACAAGCAGGGAGGTTCAGGGCTCTTTAAGGTCTGCTGTCTGGGATATTCCTCCAGCGTGGAGTGCTAGGAGGCACACCCTTTGGGAAACACAGAATGGAAACGAACATGAGCCCCTCCCCCTCTCCCAGAAGCAGGGAGCGAGGAGACACTGCCCCATTTTCACCGGTTCAGAAGCTCCTCGGTCCAACAGTTGGCATCCATCCCACCAGGAGACCCCTGGGTAGTGGGAAGAAGCTGGGACCTTAATTTTGATCCAAAGCCCATTTTTCACTCCTGATCTGACCGCCTCCTCTCCTTTCTCTGTGCGTCAGAGGCGGCCTTTCTGTTCATCCGTCTCGGAAAGTTAAACAGAGCTTCTCTCCTCCAGAAGGATCCAGAAAACGAAAGACACCAGGGGCACATAAGCACTCTGCTCCCCACCATCCAGCTGAGACTGCCCTCCCCCGTGTCTGCAGACGTGGTCTACCGGTTGGGGGAGGGGATCTTAAGTGATCCTATGCCAGGAGAGGTCAAGGTCTTCATTTGGTGGAGCGGTTGGCTCCCAACTGAGACTTACAGCACCAGCCCTGGCAAAGACACACCAGAGCATGTCTCTATAGCCTTGTTCATTCGTTCGTTCTTTCGTTCATTCAACAAGTATTCCGTGAGCACCTATGGAGCCATAATCGGTGAGCAAGGAGGGTGTGGCCTCTGCCCATGGGGCTAGAACCAGAGGGGGAGACAAAGAGAAGCATAGCCCAGAAACAAATACATAGACTAAGTGCGTATGTGGGGGGAGCTCACGAGGAAGCTGGAGGCCTCGGGCAAGGAGGCAGGACCTGCCTGAACTTGCCTCAGATGCGGTGATGTGGGAATCAGAGAGGAGGAGGCATTGCCAGTGAGCCTGCTGGTGGAGGAGTCGGCAGCGGGAAGAGGGTCTCGGTTAGAGGGAACAGCATGGGAAAAGCCCATGGGTGGAAAAGAACCCTTCATCCCCCGAAGCAGCCCTTGGGTCCCATACTCATTCCCCTTTTTGGGCCTAGAACTCATTGCAAATCCAGACAGGGGAGTTTAGAAAGTTAGACTGATTTAAGTTTGAACCTCAGCTTCATTACAGCGAACTTCTGTGGTCTTGGGCAAAGTATTTGACCTCTGTGGGCCTCAGTTTCCCCTTCCATGAAATGGGACTAAAGGGATGTATCTCATGGGTCTCTGTATGGACAGACGTGAAGCACCAGCCCAGGGCTTGGAGCAGAAGAAGCCTCAAATGTGTTAGGTTATTTTTCCACGGATGCCTGATGAATGCTTGTGTCTGTGTGAGGTGGGTTTTCCAGATCAAGGGGGCCTGTGCTGGGTAAACAGAATTTAGCAAAGCCAAGCCACTTGGCTCTGGACAAAGGACTGGTTCTTGCATCTGTCTCTGGCCAGTGGGTCTCATTCAGGCGGGTTCCTGACATAGGGCTTCCTGGAGGAGGTGGGGGCAGCCTGTGTTAGAACGAGGGTGGTCCCCCACGAATGTCCTTTAGGACAGGAGCTGCTACAACGGAAGGAACACTGCACCCAGAGTCCCCCCAGACCTGGCTGTGCGTCCTGCTTACCCTGTCACGTGGATGAGTCACCCGCTGTCTCTGCATCACTGTTTGCTCATCTGTAAAATGGGGATAACAATGATACTCCCCTCGCTGGTGGTGAGGACAGGATGGGATCATGCCCACGGGAGGGCTCTGCCCGCTGTCCCGAGCTGCAGGAAGTTGGGGATCTCCTCCCACAGAGGAGGATCCCGGCTAGACAGAGGGTGATGGCTCGGCGACCGGTTCTAACTGTGGCCCAGCTCTCCACTCGGAGCCGGGCTGAGGGCTCTCCACTCTCCGCTCTCCACCCCCCAGGTCTGGTTCAGTAACCGCCGCGCCCGCTGGCGTAAGCAGGCAGGAGCCAACCAGCTGGCAGCGTTCAACCACCTTCTGCCCGGGGGCTTCCCGCCCACCGGCATGCCCACGCTGCCCCCCTACCAGCTGCCGGACTCCACCTACCCCACTACCACCATCTCTCAAGGTGAGTGTGCAAGCTTGTCGGGGTACCCCAACCACACCCCTTCACCCCCGCCCCCACATTCCTCCCTTCCTTAACCAAGAAGGAATCATACAGGCTAATTTTTAAAGGTTTTATTTATTTACATGAAAGAGAGAGAGAGAGAGAGAACATGAGTGGGGGAAGCGCCGAGGAAGAAGCAGACTCCCCAGTGAACACAGAGCCCAGATGAACACAGAGCCCAACGCGGGACTCAAAGCAGGGCTCGATGTAAGACTCGTCCTGACCTGAGCCCAAGTCAGATGTTCAACCAACTGAGCCACCCAGGGGCCCCAGGGCTATTTTTTTTTTTAATGTCCATTTGTCTATTTGCATATGGATAGACTATTACGACACCCACACACACAAAGGTCTTGCCCTTGAACTTCTTGGTTCTGCTCACAGACCACAGAGCATCCAGGTGAGGGCACAACATAGCCCTCCCACACACTTTTAGCACAGAGCTTCTCAAACTGTCAAGTCATGTGCCTCTCCTGCAGTCACATTAAAATGTAGAAGTGACAGACAAGGTTACCCTCCCTTCCAAGACCTTCCCTCTTCCCTCTCTTCTGCCCCCGCCCACCAACTCTCTTCCCCACCCAGCACACATTAGCAGTCCCACTAACTTGACGTTGGACTCATGAAGTCCCCATGGCTCCTTCTTAAAGGGCTGGCAGGCTGGAGTTCTGGAAGCCCAGGAGGCAGGGGACCCTCCCTATGATTCTTGATGAAAAATGGAGGATTGTCCCGTCCTCTGGAGGCTGCGTGGAGGAACCCTAGCAAAGCAGAACAGCAACCCCACAGTCAGGAACAGGCTCAAACCCTGGGCCCACCACTCTCTAGCCTTATCACCTTGCCCAAGTGCCCCGACCCCTCCAAGCCTCAGTTTCTTCATCTGTGAAATGGGAATCGTCTTCTTGCTTCATACCCTTAGCCAGTGCTCGTAATGGCACTTGGCAAGTGGTTGGTGCCCACAAAATGCTATCGGGACAGGCCTGGGTAGATTAACAGAATCTCCAGCAAGGTGTGACTCTGAGTCCAGATGACATTTATTGAGCACCTACTGTGTGCCAAACACTGAGCAACATGGCTGGTTCACAGTTGCCTTGGAGTTACGTGGAACGTTGCTTAGCTGTCTGTCCAGACTCAGTCCCTCGTGCCCAGCCCAGAAGCCAGCTTGCCCCATCCTGAGTAGCGAGAGTAGGTGGTCCCCTCCCTCTGCTGGGTGGACACTGGGAGGAGGAGGCTTCTGTCTCGTTTTCCAAGCAGGTGCTTCTTTCCCTGTGCTGGGACACCCACCATCCCTGGGCTGGGGCCCCTCGCTCACGCCCTCTTCTGGGTCTCTCCACAGATGGGGGCAGCACCGTGCACCGGCCGCAGCCGCTCCCTCCGTCCACCATGCACCAGGGGGGGCTGGCCGCGGCCGCCGCAGCCGCCGACACCAGCTCTGCCTACGGAGCCCGCCACAGCTTCTCCAGCTACTCGGACAGCTTCATGAACCCGGCGGCATCCTCCAACCACATGAACCCCGTCAGCAATGGCCTGTCTCCCCAGGTAGGTGGCCTCACCAGTGGTGCCCGGGAAATGGCGGGCTCTTGGGTACCTTGGAGAGAGCTACAGTGGGAAGTGGAGATGCTCCTTCCACCTTCACTGGGCGGTGTTCTGGGATCCTTCACCCTGGGTTCGTGTTCTTCAAGCCGCAGGTCTGGGTGACCCAGCAGGCGGCTGCAGAGAAAGGGCTCTGGCCACCAGCAGCACACAGAGACCACATTATAGACGCGCTCCTGGCCTGACAGCCCCCCAGAGCTTATGAAACCAGCCCTCCACCCACCTCATGGCTGCTCAGTCCATAAAAGTCGGGTATTTTCACACTGCGTGTGGGTGGACGCCTTGTACCGTTTCCTGTGGGATGCTGACCGTGGTTCGCGCTTTGTTCTAGAACCAGGAGGCCTTCCTGGATGCCGTCCTGGGCTCCCTCTCTTGCCTTTCCCCAGGAGTGACCTGTGAGTGAGAGGCAGCATCCGATCGGTAGTGAGAAACACAGCTGCGGTTCTAGACTGGGAACTCTGCTCCCATGGGGTCTTGGAGCTCGTTCTCTTATGCCCAATGGGTTGCTGGCGAAGTCCTTCAGTGCCTGCCCCTGCTGCCAGAAGTCATGGGGCCACCCTTAGATCAAGTCAGAAAGACAGGGCTGAGGCTGATGGCAGTGACTGGTGGGTCTGGGGAGCAGGGCGTGGTGATACACGTGGCCTTGAGAGTTCTTTTCTGGGGCTACAGCAGGCTCTCACATACCCCCGGAGGAAAGAATTAAATCCAAGGTTGGTTTCACCCTTCCTCCCGCCTTCTGAGTCGCTTCCCTCATGTCTGTGGGGACACACATGGCGCGAGCTTTTCTGAACAGTTGTGCTTCCGGTAGGAAAGCTGGAGCCTTGCCGGGGGTTAAATCCCATCTCCACTGCTCAGGGCGTTGGGAAGTTGGCATCGCTGAGCCTCGGTTGGTCCCCCATTGAACTAAAGAGTGATTAAACCAGGTGTTGCTGACCTCCTAAGAAGGGTGTTCTCTGAACTTAGCATCTAACTGGCCAAAGCCTTAGCACCCAGCCTGGCACAAAATAGGGACCAAAAAACATTAGTCCTCTTGCCAACCCCCCATCGCCAAGATAATCCAATTAGCGTGAGAAACCTGTTACCTGAAGAATAAAGGGGGCCAGAGGGAAGGTCAGCTCCAGCCCCCCTGACCACATCCATCTAGTTTCTTGTTTTTGTCAATAAAGTTTTATTGGCACATAGCCATGCCCATTTATTTACGTATTTATGGCTGCTTTGGGGCTATAACACCAGAGCTGAGAAATTTCAAAACAGACCACCTGGCCCACAAAGCAAATTGTTTTTGCTATCTGGCCCTTACAGAAAACCCATTGCCAACCCTTGGTCTAAGACCTTTGCAAGAATGTTCATTTTCCGCCTGGTTTGGGTTCATCCCCGTTTGCCTCTGTTAGTGAGTGTGGTTGACAGCTGACTGCATTTTTGTGTCATCGTTTATTTATGGGTGAGATTCCTTCCCCTCTCTCTGTCTTGATTTTTCCCATCCATGAAATGGGGATGACACTAGCATCCATCTCATAGGGTTGTTGAGGAAGCTGTGAGCCGACGGGCATAAAGCGCGTAGCCCAGGTCCAGGGCAGAGCTGAGCTCTGGCGGACTTGATCAGCTCCTTGCAGAGCTCCTAACGGTGATGCACCATGTCCTGTTGGGGCCCACATTATGGGGCGGGGGTGATGCAGCCTGCAGACCAGAATGCTTACCCACTGGAATGTAGCTGGCGTCTTTGGGGTTCAAGGCCATGGCTTCAGTACTGAGCACCACACTGGCTGAGCTAACCTTCCAGAAGGTCAAGAGATGGCCAGGACAGGACCCAAGAGCTGGCTGGGTGACCGTGGCCACGGAGACCCGAGGTCTCCACACCTGAGGATGCGGTCCAGGCCTGGCCTCACGGTATGAGACAGGTCACAGGAGCATCACTCGGAAGTCTGAAGAAGGATGATCAGACTATATGGACCAGACTTCTCACTTCATGGATGGGGACCAGGGACCCGTTGGCCAGGCAGAGCCCAGAGTCTAGGGCACCGTCTTGCTGACTTGCAACCCACTGTCTCAGCATGGGCTGAGGTGTCTCCCCAAAGCACAGTTTTGTCACAGGGCAGAGGAGAGACAAGCAAATAAAGGGCCCCTGGCTTCTGGAGCTTGGCTCAGGGATGGGGTAAAGAGTAAGGATGTCCCAGGAGCTGTGCGAGCCCAGATATAAGCCTCAGGGAAGGAGGATAAAAAGAGAGAGGGAAGGGGGGTGGAGAGCCATTACTGTTAGCAGCCAGTAGCCTGACCTTTCTCCCTGCCTGAGCTGGACCCTCGCCTCTCCTCCCAGAAACCCTTGCTTGGGAGGCTCCCCCCGTCCCCACTCCAGGCAGAGAGGCTCTGAGGACATGATGGATTGGGCCAACTCCGGAGACTTGCCCAGAGGTTCCCACCGAAGGTGTGAAGACAGATGGCGGGTCTGACGGGGGCAGAGGGGACCGGGAGGTGAACAGCTGCCGGCAGGGAGAGGGGGCTGCACGGAGTGGGGACAGGAGGGCAGGCTGTGTGTGCTTCTGCCCGTGTGAAGGCCGGGGTTAAGCTTCGATCGCTTCCGGAGGAAGGGGGCAGCCGGGGGTGTTTCTGGGTCTGTGCAAGAGTTCCTGGTATTTGTGAGTCCCGAGACGGCCCCTCCTCCCTCTGAGCGGGCCAACTGCATCGCTGCCGTCTCGGGAGGGGTGCGGGCTGGCGTTCTCCACCAGGATGGGTCTACTTCCTTGGGTCTCATCCCCCCCACCCCTATAGCAAGGTAATTGTCCAGAGCTCATGTGGGCAAGAGGGATGGTGTGGGCTCCGTCTGGGATGGGGCTTCCCCTACTCCCAGACTGCAGGTAGCCTTGGTCCTTGTTCTTACAAAAGCCCAAAGGGATTCTTTTGGGGAATAAACTTGGGGCTCTGCTGAGCATATGCTCATCACACTGGCCGGTGTGCTGCTGCCTGGAGAAGCCCCCCGTCCCGGGGCCCGACCTGGGTCTTTGTCTCAGACCCAGCCTGGGAAGAAGGGGCTGTCAGGCCTCAGAGACTCCACGGAGAGACCCGGCCAGCAGAATCCCATGGAAAAACCATTGATTCAGTTCTGCCTTGGACCCTGCACCCTGGCTGTCAGAGAACAAAGAGTTACAGAGGGCCTGCCATGTGCCAGGCACTGTTCTAGGCCCTGGGGATAAATCAGTGCACGTCAGAGATGGAGACCCCCTGCCCTCGTGCAGCCGGCGGTCTAACAGGACAGAGAGACAACACATAATAAAACTGCAAGTTCATGCAATGTGTCTAAAACCACTTTGGCAAGGGCAGCTAAACTTTCGAGCCCCTGGGACCCGCACCCTGTTCTGAGTGTTTCCTCTACCCTTACTACTTGGGCAGCAAAACCAGGATTCTGCCCTCCTTCCTGGAGCCTGAGATCAGAACTGACACTACCCTGTGACCTCAGAAATGTGAACACTTACCCTCTTTTTTGGAGACTGGCTGGCAGCAAGAAGAAATCCTCTCCCCTTCTGCTCGGTGGAGGCGGAGGGGAAAGCTCATTCAACCCATGTCTTGGATGAGAAGACTGAGGCCAGGACCTCAGGTTAGGGGCCAATGGACAGAGTTGAGTCACATGGGCAGAGGCTTTCTGAGAACTTCAGACACCAATGAGGCTTGGTTCCCTCGTAGCCCCGCCCCAAAGCCCAGCTTTATGAGATCAGGGACTCAGCGCTCAGGGCACAGACGTCCCCAGCTTTGCGCATGGGGTCTTTCTGAAGAGGTACAAGGAAAACCAAAGCAGTTGACCCTTGAACGATGTGGGGATGAGAGGTGCCCACCCCCCACACAGCTGAAAATCCACGTCCAAGTTTTGACTCCCCCCAAAACTTTGCTAATAGCCTGTCATTGCCCTGAAGCCTTAGTGAGAAGGTAAATAGCCCATGGGTACCTGTTTTGTAGCTTCTATTTCTTTTATACTGTATTCTTACAAGAAAGTGAGCTAGAGATGTTGCCATAAGACAACCATAAGAGGGGCACCTGCGTGGCTCAGTGGGTTAAGCCTCTGCCTTTGGCTCAGGTCATGATCTCAGGGTCCTGGAATCAAGCCCCGCATCGGGCTCTCTGCTCAGTGGGGAGCCTGCTTCCCCCTCTCTCTCTCTGCCTGCCTCTCTGTCTACTTGTGATCTCTTTCTCTGCCAAATAAATAAATAAAATCTTAAAAAAAAATAAAAGAAAGAAAACCATAAGAAAAAAAAAAAAGAAAAGCAAAGCATAAGGAAGAGAAAATACATTTGCAGCGGGGCTGTGCTGTAGTCATTGAAATACAGCGTTTAGAGCAGCGCCTGGCACAGACGAGGCGCCCCGTAACTGTTCTTTATGTGAGAATAGGGCAGAGCGTATGAAGTGTCCCCACACATTCAAACCCATGCTGTTCGAGGGTCAGTGTACTGCCCACGGGACGTAGGGAACTAGGATTCGCAGACCTCCTAGGCTGAGGTCCTTGGAAACGGCTTAGGTAAAAAACAACCTGGGACAGCTTAGGGCAAGAGGAACCTTTTGTGGCATGAACGTGAAGACAGTGAGCAATCTGATGCCTGTCGTGATAGGGCACGCTGATGGGGGAGTGGGCAGGGATACAAAGGGGACACCTGTGTATAGGTCCCTTAGGATACCTGCCCTTAGGAATCCCCCAGTCTGATGGGGGAGACATGGCTCCTGCCCTGAGGGACCCCTGGCCTGAGAGAGGAAGGACTCCGCTTCCATCCTCAGGAGCTCCCAGTCTGAAATGGAAAAAACTCTATCCTTCGATGCCCTAGGGCAACGGTAGAAGCCAGGGCTCTCCCGGAGAGCTCCCAGTTTGAGGGGACACAGGCTCAAAAAGTCATTCCCGGCTGCTCACCCTCCAGAGTCCCGAGGAAAGAATCAGGAGTGCAGTTCTGTCGTTCGGTCGAAGGCTACGGGCAGGGAGGGTGCCTTGTGCTGGGGGCTTCTTCAGGGTCCCCTCAAACTGGGAGCTCTCTGGGATAGCCCTGGCTTCTACCATTGCCCTAGGGCATCTATGGATAGAATTTTATCTATGGATAGGGCATCCTTAGCTTGAGCTTCCTACCCCCCCCCAGGCTTCTTAGATGCACATTCTGTCAGAGTTGCAAGTGGAAACTGAGGCCCAGACAGGGAGTGAGAATTGCTCCAGGCCCCCAGAACCCCAAACCCCCAGCCAAGGGCTCCTGCCACTGCCTCCCAGAAAGGGGGCGTTTCTTTCTTGCCACCGCTGCTCATCTCGCTCCACATTCCTCGTGTCCTTTGCTCCTCTCTGGAGCTTAAGGGGAAGGAACCTGTAAAAGGGATTTACATATTTACCTTTTCCCACACTGAACTCACGAGACGCACTCGAAGTGTGTGGTTCTCACGTGGCCACGATCACCGTACAGCAAGTCTTTCTGTCCTTTGGGGCTCCTTAATGTTCTCTTCTCCTTCCCCTCTTCTGCCCAGAATAATTACGGCGACAGCTAAGGTGGAGTAGACGCTCCTGGCGGGCCAGCTGGGACGGAGAGAAACTCTATAACCACTTTCCCTAACGGAGTCTTGGCCAGATCTCATGACTTTCAGATTATAGATGAGAAAACCAACTCGTTCGGGGCCATCCATCCATCCGCCATCCATCCATGCACCTACCATGTGCCAGGCTCTGTAGTAGGTTCTGGAAAGTGGCAGAGCTGGGATTGGAAGGGTCTGCCTCCAGAGCCCACCGGGCTAGCTGTTCTGTTCTATCTGCTGCTCCCCTCCCCCCCAGGTGCGTCCTGCACCCCATCTGGCGAAGCTGAGGTTGGCACCCACGGGGCATGGTCAGGTTCAGAGTCCGAATCCACAAATGCTAAGCTTTCCCTTCCTCCTAAAACAGATAGGAATAAAGCTCAAGGCTTTATTTTAATTTCTTTATGAAAGGGATATCCGAATGCCTCACCGTAACAGATGCCCCTCCTGGCATCCTGCGAGTGCCCCAGGGGAGCCGTATACCTATAGAGAGCCAGATCCCACGGAAGCGCTCTGGCTCTAGGAAGTCACTGAAACTCTGCAGAAACCCTCCGCCTGGAGAAACAGGTTCAGAGAGGTTCAGCAACTTTTTGAAGGCCACAGAGCCTCTGAGTGGCAGAGCCAGGACCACGCACTGTGCCTTGCGGTGACCCTCAGCGGAATACGACCGCTGGCTCTCAGGAACTGAGCTGTGCCCCTCATGCGGTGGGCTCTGGAAACTCCCTGTGCTTCTTTCTCCTATCACTTCCTCCTTGTGTTTTTTTTTTTCTCTTTATTGGCGACACTGCGTTTATAATAAGCATTTAAAATGAGTCTTGCTGGACCAGGGACGAGGAAGGAGGAGGGAGTGGGAGATTTGTAGGCAGGAAGACGGGAGGGGGATGGTGGGGTGTTAAATAGCCCAGAATTTTTAAAAAACTGATGCAAATCACTGGTAGGAGAGAAAATTATGTGCAATTACGTCCCGATATTGGAAGGTTTTGCCTAGCCCAGGCAACAAGATCTCATTAACAAGCAGAAAATAAGATTGAAATGGTGTGTAAAAGAGCTGAAAAATGAATTTGAATGCTGCGTTTGTCCACAATTACCCCCTCCTTCACACGTATTTTATTGCAATTTTTTTATTATTCTTAATCTCTCCATTCCTCAAAGCAGATTGGGGACATCCTGGCATTACCGGGGCATCGGGAGGAGGTGTGGAGGATTTCCTGCTCCCCTGAAAGGAGACCCTTCTTTCGCACATTTTCCAAGGTTGGGTTTTGGAGGGATCAGAATTCATTTCTCCAGCTTAGTGGGTTGTAGGAACACGGGGCTTTAACCCCAGCCCCCAGCCGAGTGAGGAGTGAGCGCGCCTCTGCGCCCCGCCCAGCCCTTCCTTCTCCTCTCTTCTGGGCGCCTCTTCTGCCTCCAGCTTCCTTCCCCGTGCCTTCTCAAGATCTCTTCCAGGCTTGCCCTCCCCCCGGGGATCTCTCCCACAGCCCCACCCCCAGCCCCCCAGTAGGAGGAAGAGAGAGGCAAGACACTGCACGGCCCATTGCCATCAAGCAGCTCTGGGGTGGAGTTCTGGTTCAGCCATTTAGTGAGTTGCTGTGTGGCCCTAAGGCAGCTTGCTTAACCTCTCTGGGCTTCAGTTTCTTTCATCTGAGGATGGGAGTGATCATCCCTACCTCTCAGGGGGTGCCATGAGGATAAAGGGAGAATTTGAGTGAAATGCCTGGTACATAGCAGGTGCTTAATAAATTCTAAATCCTTGCTCCATCCCTCCACCCCCACCCCCACCTCCGCATCTGTATCTTGGCCTCCGATTCAGCCTTACTCCCTTCCGTCTCTTTCCTCCTTCCCTTCCCTCCTCTCTCTCCTACCCTCCCTTCCTTTAGCTGGAAAATGCCTGATTCGGTTTCCAGTCCAGGACAGGGTAGTATGTCCCCCTGCCCCCAGTCCTGGGAAGAGAGGGTGCTGGGTGCGGGAAGCACGCTCGTCTGCAGAAAACACAGGGAAAGGCTATCTCGGCTCTCCCAGAAAGGATGAGCAAGGATGGAAAGTGACTGGCTCGGGTTGGAAGGACATGGCTCTGACTCTGAGTGGTTTTCCCCAGGATTACAGAAGAGCTGAGTCATCCCATCCAACCCACAGACCCATTTCTCATGGTGACCAGCAGTAATGGGGTCAGGGGTCAGTTGGTGGGAAGGGCTAGTCTGTGGCCAGAGTTTCTTAGCCTTGAAGCCAAATGCCACTGGGCAGCATCTGCCCCCCTCCCCCGCCAGCTGGCTTTCTTCGTATCCAGTGCTAGCCCAGCTCCCAGAGAGCCCTCTGCCACATCCACATCTGCCAACCTCTCTTCGGAGCCCTGATCGAGGTGCCAGGCGGGGGCGGTGGGTAGTATCGGCTCAGCTCATCAGGTGACCCCGCACCCCAAGTGTCCTTTCCCCTTGACTCCTAGCCAGGCCAGCCCTAGGGCAGGGGTGAGTCCCGGGGCGCATAGAATCGGCCGTGGGACCCTGGGCATCCTTGAGCCCAGCCAGCCCCTAGAGGGACAGACCCTGCCAAGATCCTGCTCTCACAACCAGCTTTGCCTTTGTCCGCAGTTAACCCACCTCAGTGGGAAAAGCTGAGTTATCCCCCACCGCCGCCGCCCCCGCCCAGCAGCTCCTGCCAAACAAAACCACCTGCTCCCGTCAATCAAAGGCTCAGCTCCAGCCCACAGGGAGAGGCCGGGACAGAGCCTCATCTCCTGTGAAAACAGACCCCTGTTTATTTCTCTGCCTTTCTCACCCCTTTTTCCTGGGTGGAGGGGAGGGGAAGCTGGGGAGGCAAGACTGGCTGGGATCAGGAACTTTCCAGACTGCGGTTGAGGAAGGCAGGTCATGCCTATGTGCAGGAAATGCCAGGAACTGGGGGGCCTGGTTTATTGCTTCTGGGTGACTTTAGAGTCTTTTTATCATCGAAGGAGAAGTAGGAGGGTCACCCCTGGCCCTTTCTCCTTCCTTAGAGGACCGGGTGGGGTTCTGGAAAGATAGCGTCTGAAGTCCACGTCTCTGAGTCTGGAAAAGAGATGTAGGTCAAGGGCTGCCCTCCGTCGGGGCTGCTCTGGGCCGTTTTCTTCGCCCACCACCAAAACAGGTGCACCAATCTGGACTTTGCACCTTGAGAAGCTAGGGGTGCGAGCTTGCCCCAGGCAGAGTGAGGCCGGGCGCTCAAGCAAGGGGAGAAGGGGAGCCTGGATGGCAGGGACCGTGCTCTTCAGTGGGACCACAGGCAAGGCCTCAGCACCTGGTGGCTGATAATTCATTTTGGTACCATACAGACCCCAGCGTCTGGCACATAGTAGTCCTCCAACCACCACTGGTGAGCCCCTAAGCCTCTGAAACCTGATCACATGCTCTGCTCTGTTCCCAAAAGGTTTTTGAGGCAGCGGATCATTTGGCTTGTACTTGAGTGTCATTACCTACGATTCCCTTCAAGTTCATTTCCCTAGCTCCTGTTCCTAACACAGCTTATAGGGAGGCTCAAAAAAGAAACGACATGGCTGTCTCTCTCTAACCACGTCTATTTCAGGGAAGACAATATTTAGGGAAGGGGTAGGAGGCTGGTGCTGGCAGGACAACAGCAAATCATAGGGCAAGTACGAAACCCGTGTCTAGTGCAGATGCACCCTGGGCAAGTGGAATGATCGTACAGCCCGGGGTTCAGATACCAGTTTCCTGCTTCCTTGCTTTGTGACCACAGGCAAGTTACACGAGCTCTCTGAGCCCCGGTTTCCTCCGCTATTCGATGAGGCCGATACCGCTCACCCTGCAGGATTATGAGCAATAATGACGCCTTGTTCATGGGAAACACCTAGTACCATCCTGGGCATAGAGTAAGAGATTAATAAGTGACAGTTTTCTCCTCTCTGCTTCTCCCTGCTCTGATTAGAAACTGAATGAGCCTCATCCCTCCTTCACTTTGGCCATTTCCTTTCTGGGACCAGAGGTCTGGCTTAGCCAGTTTTCAACTGGAAATTCAGGAGACTGAAATTCAGGAGATCTGAGCTCCCTGCCAGCTCTGCTTCTCGCCCACTGTGCAACCTTTGGTAGATGCTTCCCCTCTGGACCTCAGTTTCCCCATCTGTGCAATGAAAGAGATGGACCGGCTGCTAGTAAGGAACCTTCCTGCTCAGAGTCTGCGATTTCTGTGGGTTCTTTGTACGAGCCTGTGAGTCATGGCCCCTGGATCTGTGGGCAGGGGCTGGCCCTCCTCTGTGTCCTGTACCTCCTCCTCACCCTCGTGGGGCCCCAGCCTGGGCCTTCTGGGCTTCCCAGCAGGCCTTCGCTTTAGCCTCCCAGAGCTGCCTGGTTGGGTGGGAAAGAATGCAGAGAGAGGATTTGTCCTTCTTTGTGATTAGCACGGGGGCTTGGAATGAGACAGTCCCGGCAGATAGAGGGGAAGAAAATGAGGGAGATTAGCAATTAATACAGCAGGCAGATGCGCCGAGTGGCTCCAGGCCAGTCCCTGGGGTCCCCAGCGGGAAGGAGGCCGCCAGGATGGCCAGTGACTGGACCTGGGAGGCCGGGCAGTTCCCCAGCTAGGCCATGCAGGGGCTACTGGGAGAGAGGGTCTCCAAAGAGTCACACTGTCCCCTGCCCCTAGGATGTTGTGCCCGCTGGGACTCCTCCTGTGTCTCTCTGCTGTGTCTCTCTGCTGGGACTTCTCCTCCCCCACCCTGTCATCTCGAAACTGCTCCTGCTTATTCCTTAAGACTTGGCCAACTTCCGGGACCTTCGCTCACCCCCTCGTAGTGGGTTAGTTGTGCTCTCCCTGCGCATTTGTCACATTTTATCGTTGTATTGAATGTGCTTGTATTACTAGACAAATACTAGATAAAAAGAACTGTTCCTTTTCCGGAGCACTTACATAGGCCAGACACTGTGCTAAGCCCCTCGCGTGGGATCAGCTCATTTAATCTTTTTGCACCATCTCCTTTGGAGGGGGAGGGCCTCCCAAATGGGGGGACAGGGAAACCAAGCATTTTAAATCATTTGCCTGAGACAAATCCCTAACAAGTGGCAAGCCGGGGACTTGAACCGCCCGTCCGGCCCCAGAGACCGTGCTCTCACCCGGCACATGTCATGAGAACGGTCTGTTTCCCGCTTGCTGGTGAGTTTTCATTGCCGCTATACCCAGTGCCCTAAGAGGCACGAGAGCGGGGATATCAAAACGTGGGCTCTGGGGTCCCTGCGCCTGGTCCCAATCTCTAGCACTGTCACTTCCTACCTGCGTGATTCCAAGGAGATTCTGCTCTTCCTCAGTTTCCCCCGCCTTCAGTTGGGGCTAGCAGTTGTTCCCATCTCATAGAGTGGTCCGAGGAATGAGCACATTGAGATCTGCAAAGCGTGTTGGCATCTGGCACACTTCGGGGTAGCTATTTGCAGATGGGGCTCCAAGGCCACACAGTGAGTTGGGGCAGGGCCAGGCCCCAGACATCCTGTTGCAGAAATAATGTTCCCCCGGTGTCCTGAAGTTCCCCTGCTCCTTCCTGCCTCCTTGTCTAGGCAGGCATCTGCCCTGCCCCAACCTCAGCCCCAGGGTTCCCCTTTCTGTGGACCCTCTCCAGCAGCCCCTCCTCTCTCCTGGCCCTCTCCCCAGCTGTGAACTTTTCTCCAACACTTTTGGGAGTGGGGACAGGTGTTCTGAGCCATCCCGGGGAGTTCGGCTGCAGGATAACGGCTGACGGAGAGGAAACAGGCAGAGGACATCCTCCCCTGGGGCTCCTGGGAGCATCTGAGACCCAGACCAGTGTCTCCCAGGCACCGCTGGCGACTTTGGAAGGTCAAGCCTGAGTGCCATCCCCATTCCTGTGCGGCCTCGGCCGGTCACTTACACTCAGCACCTGTTTCCTTGTGAGTGATGAAGGACAGCACTTTCTTTAGGAGGACAGAATCCCCCCCACCGCACCCCCAGCCCAGGCGGTCATGCCCCCCCTTTCCTTCTTCTCCAGCCAGTCTTGCCTCCACGTCCCATCCCCATCCTTCAGCCCAGAACTTTCTCTTGGTCCCAGCTGATGGGAAATGAACCCCGGGTTTCTCCTGGACACTTCCCTCTGCTTCCCATTTCTCCGCGTCCCCCACTCCTTGCTCCAGCACCCCAGTCCTCCCTGCCCCGTGTCCCTCACCCCACTTGCACCCAGGCTGCTCTCAGACCCCTCTCCTCCCTCCTCCCTCCTCCCTTCTCTCCGCAAATCCAGTCCTGCTCTCCGTTCTCTTTCTCCTAATCTCTCATTCTTCTCCACTCCTCTCGTTTCCCTGTGTCCCCAGCCCCCGCCCTCCCAACCCCCCATTTCTCCTTTCCCAACCTCCCCTCTCCGACCTCGCAGGCTCACGACCCTGGGTGGGAGGGGGTGAGGCTTCGGGCGGGGGGCTGGGCGCGGCTCCTGGCCGGGAGAGGGGGTGCTGAGTCTGGGCGAGGGTTGGGCGGGTGGGGGGCGCCGAGGGATCGGCCGGATCCGCGCGCCCGCCCTCCCCTCCCCGCGCTCCGCCGCCGCCGCCGCCGCGCCTTTGATCCATGGCCCGAGGCCGCCTGACAGTGGAAAATGCGGGGAGACAAAACCACTCAGTCAAAGTGATTCCCAACAACTGTCTCCCCGAGATAAGGACGCGCTCGGGCTCAGCGGCCTGCTTAATTCCTGCTGCCCGGGCCCGGGACCGGGGAGCAGCGCGAGCCCGGCCGCCCCCGGAACGCGCGCTGCCGGTCCGGCCCGGCGGTCCGGCCAAGTGCGCACGGTGGCCCAGGGGCCGGGCGGCGACAGTGGGCGAGCCGGGGGCCAGGCTGGCGCTCCGGAGAGACGCAGGCAGGAACTCAATTCCTCGGCGGGGCCGGGGCTCCTCCCCCACTCCCCGTGCATTCATTCCCTCCCCTGCACCAGTGCCCTTGCCCCTCCCTCCCCAGGAACATGCTCACCGTCCCTCTCTTCACTTAGCCAAGCCCCCATTCATCTGTCTGGTCTCAGCCCAGAGGCCACTTTCTCTGAGAAGCCTTCCGGACCCTCCAGTCTGGCCACACCCCCTCCCGCAGTAGCAGTTTTGGCTCTGAATTCTAACTTTCTGGATACTGTCATCTCCCCCTAAAGCCAGGACCAGGTTATCCTGGTGGCCCATGTCTCCACCACAAAACCTAGCACACAATAGGGATCCAGTAAACAGCTGTGGGCATGGCTGGACATCCTGGCCATTCGTTCTTTGCCCAGCTCCGTGGCCCCTGCCTTCAAGGACCTTCCTTCCGGTTAGTTCTGCAAGAGACAAGTAAGCAAACCAGAAGCCTAAAGCCTCTGGAGAGAAGGGGATGCCCCAGACAAGGAGAGGGATGGGGGTAGAGGGGTATCTGTGACCCCCACCCCCCCGAATTCCCCTACAAGGGAAATCCCTTCCTCTGGGCTGGCTTGGGCTGGACAGACCACCTGGAGGGTTTCAGCTGTGATTCCAGCCACCTTCCTTGGCAAGCTGCTGTCCTATTTGGAGGTTCGGGAGGTCAGATTTTGTAAAGTAAACCAGAAGGGAACCTCCACCATTCTACCAAAAACCTCCACAGAGCTGTCTTTTGCGGGGCAGAGAGAGCCAGCAGGTTCCCATTGGTGGCAGGGCGTGGAGGTCACGGGGAGGCAGAATTCAGCCCAGGACGTCTGCATCCAAGTTGGCATGGAAGGGGTGATGTCGTAAAACCCTGAGCGCCCCATTTCTGGGGGGCAGCAGCAGAATCTGGTGTCGGGGATTCAGTAGAGACTGTAGTTCCCAAGTCTATGCATCAGAATGATCTGGAATGCCTGTTAAAAATCTAAATCCAGGCTCCACCCCGACTGGTTGATGCCCTAGGTCTGCATGGGGACCAGGAGAATCCGTATTTTCAAAGACACCATCAGAGGCGGCCTGGATTATCAAAGCACTGGATTAGCAAGCTTTGGCCCCCTGTCAGCTTCAGGAGCACCTTGACCTCCCCTTTCTTTAGGAAGTGACCTCAGGGTAGGGTCTGTCTGAACTGAACTGTTCAGATCCTTTCCAGCAGTGTCTCTTTCCAGCAGTGTCCAAGGCAGAAAGCATCCTAGAAATAGCGAACTCAACCCAGTGCCTCCTCTTACTAAGACAGACACCCACGGTGGCCCTGCACCCTTTTCACCGCCTAGAAGGACTCAGGGATTAACAAGGCTTTTCGGAGGGCACGAGTTGGTATGCCAATGGCTGGACGGACAGCCTTGCCTTCAGCTCTGCCTCTGCTCCCGGTGTCATGGGCGATCCCCACTTTGACCCAAACCCCTGGGAAATCTGGAGTGTGGAGCACCAGAGGAGGAGAGCTGGGTGGGATGTGTGAGGAAGACCCACCCCTGCCCAGCTCCTGTCCCTCCATCCTGCTGGTCTCTTGGGGACCAGCGAGAGTATGAGGGCTCAGCATGCACCCCTTTCTCCAGACAGTGGGTCTGACCTTTGGGGTCGGAGGGTAGGGGTCTTGCATGAGCCCCTGTCAAGTGTCTTATACAAAGGGGGCACATCCAGGCTGAAATTGAGATGTGATGCCCAAGGCAGAAATTCCTGAGCCTCCCACAGGGCCTGCCTTCCCTTTCCCACCACAGATAATGCTCCCACCCCAGCTCCCGCTTTCCTAACTCCCCATGTCGTCCCCTAGGTCCCCTGGATGCTGACCTCAAACCCAGCAGATTCCATGCTCCCTCTCTAGGGAGGAAGCAGCTGTCCCAAATGGGGTCCTTCCCTGCTTTGGCTCCCGAAGGAGCAGGAACGGGGTGGCTCTTTCAGATCTGATAATGTCCATAGTAACGGCAATGACATCATCGATTTGTTTAGAACCTGGATATCCAAGAGTACATTTGCCCTGTTGCATGATTTGATCCTCACTGAATCCTGAGGGTCTGGAGTCATCAGGCCCATTTTGCAGACTCAGAGAGCCAAAGGTCAAGGTCAGGAACAAGGGATAACGTTGGCATCAAAACCCAGGTCTGCCAGATGGCAGAGAGGAAACTCCCCTCTGTGCTGGGCTGCCAGGACAGGCAGAGGCTGGACTAGACCCTGGCTGCCCTGGGTCTGGTCTGGATTTCAAGGTCCCAGGGGATTCACGTGTGCAGGGAAGTTTGAGAAGCACCGGCTGAAGTGGCCTCTGCAACCGCCCAGCCCTCAGAATCCCCGTGAGCTCCCTGTGGTGACTCAGTGGACTGCCCTGGACAGCAGAGGGAGGAGAAGGGAGGGGCCTTGGAGGGAAGGCCTGGAGGAGAAGCAGGGGAGCAGGGGAGGTGGCCTGAGGGTTCCCCTGGCCCGGCAGTCCTATGCTATGGTGACAGCCAGCTGGGCCAGGGTGTGAGCCTGGCACCCGGGTTGGGGTAGTCTCGGGTCTGGTACAAGAGGCTCCAGGTGGATGCGGGAGGCGCCTCCTGCCGGAGGTATGCAGGAGTGAAGGGCAGAGAGACACCGGCAGACCCATAGAGAGACAAGGTCTAAGCTGCTTCAGGGAAAAAGGGAGCAGCAGGGCATGGGGAGAGAGGGAGAGAGGTAGGGGGAGATAAAGAGAGTCTGGGGGAGAAGCACATGGAGGGATAGAAACAGGAAGAGAGAGACACCCAGAGACTGTGAGAGACAGAAACAGGGAGGAGAGTGAAGGAAAGGAGAGACAGAGCTATGTGGGGAGGGGCACGCAGACAGGGGCAGGGACAGGGACAGGGGCAGGAAGACAAGGCGCAGACAGGGAGGCCGGCAAGCCAGGCATGATGGGGACTCAGGGACCCAACTGGAGGGACACGAACTTACAGAAGTGGGGTGGGGACAGGGAGCTGAGACAGGAGGAGGCCCCCGAAGCTGGAGGGGGCACACGGAGAGAGGGTTTGAGGGAGGTACAGCGGGCTCTGCAGCACGAGCCCCAGCGCCACCACCTCCCAGCCCTGTGCCCTTGGCTCCCTCCTCCTGCAGGAAGGCAGCAGCCGCAGAATGGTGTCTTCATCCCCCTACTTGGTAGCCTGCTGCTCTGTGCTCCCTCCTCCCCTCTGCAGGCCAGGTGTCCATGGCAGCACCTTTTCCCAAGCAAAGGGGGCTGCCCAGGCCTGACCCCCAGATGCCCTGCTCCCGGCCCTGGCCTCCTGGCGGGGCAGTGGTTGGTCTCAGAGCCCCCGGAGCCTGGGTTCAGAAGTCCTGCCCTTCTGACAAGTGTTTCCCTTTAGTTCCAGATGCCCCCCCACCACAGGTGCTCCCTGTGATTAATGTCCCCACCCCCCCAAGCCAGAGACCAACCCCTCCTCCCCAAGGCAGCACTGGGACTGAGCCTTCCAGAAGTCCCTCCTTGTTCCTCTCTCTTCCTGCACCTTCTCCAGCCACCAAGGGCAGAGAAAAGACCCCCTCCTCGAAGCCACGCTCAGACAGGCCGGTTGGCTCAGGCTGAGGTTTTATTCAGGTCTCTGTTTTCCCATCTGTGTGATGGCATTAACAACCCAGCTGCTGCGGTTGAGAGGAGGTGGTGTCCGCGAAGGGCCTGGAGCCCCGTGGGGTGACACAGGGAGAATTCTGGGCTCCGCTAAATGCCACAGTCACTAGTGGTGGATGTGGGGCGCAGAATAACGTTGACACGGACAGAGGCACAGGGAGTTGAACTTGGCATTGTCAGATTTTGGAGGGGGCATACAGGCTTCAGCAACTTGAAGGCTCTTTGCCGTGGCAGGGAAGGGGCCACGAATCATGGGGTGGGTACGGCCAGGTGGTCGAACTGCCGTCAGTGTTGGGAACCATAGTCAGAGATGGAGACTAAGTTTGAATTGGTCAGGGTTGAGTGGGAGAGTTTTCGATAATAACTCCCCAGCTGGAGGCAGTAGCTAGCAGCTGTGTGTTCTTGAGCAAGTGACTTGACCTCTCTGTGCCTTGGTTTCCTGCTCTGTAAAACGTGGGTACCGATCTCGCAGGGGTGTGGTGAGGAGCAGAGGAGTTAGTTAACACATGCAAGGCTTGGAACACTGTCCAGATGGAGCGAAAGCCGTGAAGAGCTGTTAGCCAGGATGCCGAGCGGTGGTATTTGGAGGTGTCATAGGCACAGGGTCATGGAGTTGGGCCGTAATGGGAGCTGGGCCCCGGCCTGGCACTGGGGCGCACGCAGCGTCGGAGGGAGCAGGGACCCCATTCCAGCTCCTTTCCCGCTTGCCCAGCCCCCTTCCCCAATAACCCGTGGCATCGCCTTCCCAGCCTGCAGCACCCCATGAGAAAGCTGCTATCTCTTCCCGCATCTCTCCGGGGCCCGGGGACCTGAGAGAGACAACATCTCTCCGCAGCCGTCCCCAGCCTCTTGTTTGTTTGGTACGTCGGAGCCGTGGGCACGTTTTTGCTAATTTTGTGACTGCCTTTATCAAATGGGGATTCACAGGCGCTTTATCCCCGATAAGTGGATTAGTCGGTGAACTAAATAAGACGGTGTGGGACTCGGGGCTGCTCTGGAGAAGATATTTGTTTCGTGAAGAATGGAGCCTGCGTTCCCTGCCCTGTGCAGGCGAGGCAGGCCGGGCAGCATTGCCGCTGGAGGGCCCTCCACACTCCTCCTCCTGGGGCAGTGGAGCTCAGAAGGGGGAACTCGCTCCGATGCAGACAGGAAGTGGGAGGGAGCCTGGGTCCCTGGAGGACAGGCCTGTGGGTCTCTCTGGGGAGGGGAGCTATGCAGCCTTGGAGTCAGTCCAGCCACCGCGGTACACCTGGGCTCATCTGAAGAGTGTCAGGTGCCCGGGCAGCAGCTTCCTCCCTTCTCCCTTCTTCCCACCGTCCTAGCCTCTCCCTTCCTTCCTCTCCTGTCCTCCTGGCCCTTCCACTTCCTTTTGGTTTCTTTTCCTGGTCCCTCAAACACCTCCGGGGGCCTTTTGCTAAGGACTGTGAACCCAGACGTGGGTAAGTCTGGTCCTTGCGTTTGCAGACAAAAGCACAGAAGCAAACCAGTGGGATAGCAAGAGGCGACTCCAGGTGCGCGCTGGGCTTCTCAGCTTCTCTCAAAGTGCCCCTGCTACGGGTTGAGTGTGTGCTCTCGGGGCCCTGGGGACACAGACCTGCGACACGGACACGCACGCGCCTTTCGGGTTCTTCGCCACTGCACCGCCATGTTTGTTGGTCACAACAGGGCGGTAAAGTAGGGTCGCGTCAGGTCTCACCAGGAAGTTGCGCCACGTTCGTCTGGTGACTTGGTGTGATGCGTGTTGTTGCTCAGCGGCGTGGTTGTCGGGCCGGCCGGGGAGGCGAAGAGGACGGGGCCATGTGGGGTCTGGGTGACCAAGAGGGTGATCGGATCACAGAAGCAGAGAGTGTAGAAGGAGGGCCTGGATCGGGGCAGCTGTGCAGAGGTCAAGGCCGGGAGGCGGCCAGCACGGTGCCCGGGACAGGGGTCAGGGCAGAGATGTGGATTTCCGAGGCGAGTCTCTCTAAGAGACCCGCAGGTGGAAGGACATGCTCGGAGAGAGAGGAGAGGAAGAGGCCGGGAGGATGCGTGTTCCAGCTGTCCCCCCACAGCTGGATGAGAACAGGGTGAGCCACGGGGAGGGAATCCAAACGTGTTCTTTTTTCCCTCCCATTTTTAATACAAGCGGCCAGGAACTTGAGGTCTCCGTTCCGTGCTGCAGCAAGGATCTGGTTGAGGGCGAGGGGGGAGCGGAGACTCAAAGGAGGAGAGAAAAGGCTGGAGCAACGCATTCGGGTCCCCAGCTGGTCCTTAGCAGCGTCTGTCCTCCCCGAGCTGCCTCCAGCTGACTGTGATTTTGCTATTTATTTACATGTAATTATTGCTATGAGGTGCAGATATTAACGCTGTCAGGACCAATTTGCTCTGACATTTTTCACTCGCTCCGTGCCCCGCCACTGTCGATGGAGCCC
Source organism: Martes martes (assembly GCF_963455335.1). Taxonomy (NCBI): domain Eukaryota; kingdom Metazoa; phylum Chordata; class Mammalia; order Carnivora; family Mustelidae; genus Martes; species Martes martes. The sequence goes on along the minus strand of NC_137891.1, from coordinate 178,231,662 downwards.
AGGGCTCTCCCTGCTCGGGCCGCTGCGCGCTCGGTGGCCCGGCCGGGAACCACCCAGCCGGCAAAGAGTAGCGTCAGCGAGCTCACCCGGCTCCTCTGCAAACTCATTAAGCTTTGAAATTGAATTTGGTCCAGGAGAGGGCTGGCTGGGCCCTGTTCCACCCGGCCTAGGCTGGCTCGGGGCCTCCCCGCACCCCCTGCCTCGGAGAAAACCGAGAAAACCGGGCAGGGGCTAGTGGCCGAACCTGGCAGAGGGCGGCTGGTGAAGACGGTAGAGGGGCCCTGTCGGAGAGGTGGGTGTGCACACAGCCCCGAGACGGTCACGGCGCAAGGGTAAGGGGCAGACCAGCAGGAACCCTCTCAGTTCTGTTACCTGGTCATCCTCCAGGAAAACCAGGCTGCTCTGAGTCTGAAGGACGTCACCACGTTGGATCCCTGTACGCACCTAACAAAGAGGCTTTCCTATGGAGTCAGCCAAGCATCTTCGCCAGCCTGCCGGGAACGGCATCACGGGGGAAGGAAGGATGCTGAGCCTGCCCTGCAGTGGGTCCCTTAGGTAGATGCTAGAGGGAGAATCGTCTTCAGAATTATACCTTCTGAGTTCAGATCCCAGCCCGGCACTCACTCATTGTGTAGACTGCAGCGAAGTAATTCGCTTCCCCGAGACTCAGTTTCCTGACCTAGAACCCGGATCAGCCGATACCCTTATTTCCTTGAACCTAAGACAATTCCATGTTGGCCCGTCCTTGATCTTATCAGAAGGCATCAAGAAAAGCTTCGCACGAAGCTCTGTGGTCACTGCTGCCTGACACGGATGCTACCTGGCTGCTGGGACAGCCCCGGCAAGACATGACAGGTGGTGAAACGCATTCCAATTTCGGGAAGATAAAAACACCCGTCCTTCCAACTGCAGGTCTAAGGGGTAAATGGCAGGGCTGCCTGCCCATAGTAGGTGCTTGGCACACAGTAGGTGCTTCATAAAGGAAGCCAATGATTAGTTTTCCTTTTGAGCCTCTCAATAACGGGGTTGGGTGGGGGGGGGGGTGTGCATTCGGTCATTCTGCTCCAGGGACTTGGCTCCTTGGAGAGGGGACGCCGGGCCTGAGCTATCACGGCTGGGAGTCCTTAACGCATTGTGATATGTGCCAGCTTGTCTGCCCAGGTACTAACGAGGCCTCCCTGCCAGCACTCACTCCCTGCCACGGCCAATCTGTGTCCTCGTCTCCAGCAATTACCAAGGAGGAGCACCCCCCACACCAGGGGGGGGCGAGAGCCTAGGCCTCCCCCTTCCCTTCCTTTCCCAACCTGGACCCAGAGTCCAGGAGGCCCCCTTCGGCCCCCCCCTCTCAGCCCTCCCACCCCCACCCCCAGCTCAGCCAATTAGGCCCCTGACACCTGGAGCCCCGGAACCACTGACGGACGAACTGTTTCTGTCACTTGCTCTCTGTCTTTCATTAGGGCCGCAGAGGAGGGGGAGCGGGAGGGGAGGGGGAGGAGATGGGATCTTTCATGCTTAGTAAGGCCAGATACATTAATTACAAAACGGCCATTTGCCGCGTGAAAGTGTGCTAATTAAATTTATGCAATCATTATCTTTAAATAGTCATATCTTTCCCGGCGATCGGCCCCTTCCTATTCCAGCCCCGCCGCCGCTCAGAGCGGTTGCTCTAATCCCCCTCCGCCATTATCGCCCCATCAGAGATGGTCCCTGAATCCCACTGCACCCCAACCCACTAGCTCCCGCCCCTGCCGGCAGCCAGGAGTCCCTGGCCATCCTGGCTTGGACACCTTACCCAGGAATCATCCAGGGAGGGGATGCCAAAGCCAGCCCCTCTCCAGGGCTTCCAGATATTTCTAGATGTTTCCAGATTTTGGAGATTGACATCTTGTAGAGCAAACATTGGAGATGTGTGTGCATGTGTCTGTGTGTGTGTGTGTGTTAGAGAGAGAGTATCTTTAACTTCTTAGACAATGCATGGGAGTCATTCTGTCCATCCCCCCCACTTTTAGTCTTTAGTTGGGCCCCAAGGACCCCCAGGGTGGGGAGGGGGCTCTGAAATCCACGGAGGGGAGGAGCCAGGTGTGAGTGTGCCATAAGACCCCTCCATTTTTTCTTTTCATTTGTGGAACTCCTTGCCAGGCCCTGTGCTGGGGATGACAGATAAATTCATTCATTCATTCATTCATGCATTCACTCAATCAATATTAGTTGGACATCTACTACATGCCAGGCACTGGGACTAGGACAGCAAGTCTGCCCCCAGCAGCTCCTGGCTAAATTCAGGGTCAGGGTCAGGGTCAGTGCCACGGCAAGGCTGACAGCATCCTCTGGGTGAGGATGAGCCCAAGACTTCCCATTCCTTTCCAGCCTAGCTTTCCTGCGTCTTCCTCTGTACCCTGGGAGTTCTTACCCAAGCCTGGGCTGAAGACTTTCTCTGCAGAGTCGACCCTCCCTGCCTCCCTCTGCAAACAGACAGAGCCTCTCTCCTGGTCTTTTCAGGTCAGCTGTGTTGGACTTTTACGTGGAAGGGAGAAAGAACCCAAAGGAGTCTGGGGCTGGGGAGTCCCCCTCTGGTCAGAGACAGCAGTCAGTGACCCGCGGGGCCCCCAGCCCTGGGGTATACCCTCCCTTGGGGAGATCTGATAGAGGGGCACCCAGGACACATATTTGAACACACACACATGTGCAATACTGGCACACATGTAGACTCACAAACACACACAAAGTTCATATATTCACACACAGTCCTCTCATGCACACACACGTGCACACGCATAATATTCTGACACACATGCAATATTCCCACATGTGATATTCCCATGTACACCCACACTGTACACACATGCGCGCACGCACACACATGCACGCACGTGCACACACGCATGGACCCAAGAATGACCTAGAGCTGTCTATGGTAAAAGAAGACCAGAGTCAGGTGCAGGACAATAGTATTGGGCAAGAAGTCAGGGGTTGAGGGTTCTTGCCCCACTGATGTCACTCCCCCAGGTGACTCTCGGTGAGCCCCTAAGCCTGTCCCTCATCTGGAAAGGTTGGAGGCTTGAAGGGAAATGCTTCGGAAACTGTAAGGTGCCGTGCTGGGCCAGAAAATGGCGGTAGCCAGGCTTAGAAAAGCATTCACGGAAGGCTGGTGGTGGCGCAGGAGAGAGGCTGGGGTCAGGGGGTGCGTGGAGGGGGCAGGGGAGCCGGCTGGCCAGGCGGGGCACCGGCTCTCCTGGTTGAGATGTGCACAGTGGAGGGAGGGTGAGGGCCATAGGCAGAGAGATGGAAGACGAAGGGGGGCGGGGATGGGAAGACCTGCAGGAAATCTTGTTTGGAAGCTCAAAGTCAGCACCCGAAGCCCATTACCGCTGTCCACAGGGGGCAGGGAGAGAGGAGGGGGCCCGATCCTCTTAGCAAGACGGGAGCAGTGGAGAGAGGGGGAGCGGGGGTGCTTGGCTGCCTGGGTGGGTGATTTCTCGCTTGCACTAATCCCAGTGAGGAGCTGGGGACGGGCGGTGGGACAGGCTGGGGGTGTGTTTGTGTGATGTGTGCCTGGGTGTCCACTGGGGGCTGCAGTAAGGTGAACATAGGCTCGTAGGCTTGCATCAGTGAGCTGGCGATTGTGTTGTGAGATTGCAGTGTGTGTGAACGTGTGTGCGTGTTTGCATTTGGGTCTGTGACGCATGTGACGGGCTGTGACCTAGCTGTGTGCATATGCACACTTTTTCGTGTGTATCATTCTTTGTGTGTTCGTGTTGGCGTGTCTGCCTGAGGCCGTGTGCAGTCGGCACGGGTGTCAGTGTGTTTGGTGTGTGCGCCCATGTCTTCTCCACGTGGGTAAGGACTTGCCGTCATTACTATGTGTGTGTAGCAATAATAACAACGATTTGAAAGCAGTGGCTCGCAAACTTGGCTTCACATTAGAATCACCAGGGGCAGCAGGCTTGAAACGCTCCTGATGCCCAGACCCTCAGACCAACTAATCAGTATCTACAGGGTGAGAGATCCTGGCAGCAGCATTATGTGTATATATATATATATTTTTTAATTTTATTTATTAGAGAGAGAGGAAATAGAGAGAGGGGCAGCATGAGGTGGGGGAAGGAGCAGAGGGAGAGAGAAAAGCAGGCTCCCCGCTGGGCAGAGGGCCCTGATGCGGGGCTCCATCCCAGGACCCCAAGATCATGACCTGAGCCGATGGCAGACGCCCAACCAACTGAGCCATCTAGGCACCCCTGGCATTGGCATTTTATTTTTTTTTAAAGATTTTATGTATTTATTTGTCAGAGAGAGAGAGAGAGAACAAGCAGGGAGAGCAGCTGGCAGGGGGAGAGGCAAGTAGAGGGGGAAGCAGGCTCCCCGCTGAGCAGAGAGCCGATGCGGGGCTCGATCCCAGGACCCTGAGATCATGACCTGAGTTGAAGGCAGAGGCTTAACCTACTGAACCACCCAGGCGTCCCCACTGTGTCGGCATTTTGAAAGACTTCCCCGCTGATTCCAGCAGGCAGCCAAGGTGGGGAGGCAGCAACTGAGCAGACAGAGCCCAATGGGGCAGCCGTGCCCCTCCTCCCCTGCCCTCACTCAGCCCCCGTGAGCTCCATCTGCACACAGGGAGGGACTCCAGGCCCCAGGCCCTTGGGGACCAGGGTGCGTTGTGAGCTAGGCTGCCCCTGGTAATCCCTCAGCTCACAGAGACATAGATCATGAAGTTTGAGCATTGCATTCCATTCCTGGCCATCTGTGCCCTTGCCTTCTCCCCTGACGGTGGGAACAGGCTGCCTTCCAAACATGTCCCCCTCCCTCACCTCTTGTAGGATCAGAAGTAACCCGGAGCTGAGTTGGAGGTTGGAGTGGAGATGAAAGTGCTCAGGGAGCCCCGCCCCAGGCTGAGGGCAGGAGGGAGTGGCAGTGAGCCCAGGGATGGTGTGTCGTTCGTCCCTCCGTGGTGACACTCTCCTGGAGTGGAAGTCACCACCCCCTTCAGGCCTCAGTTTCTGCTGGAGACTTCACAGACTGGCCATCAGGGCCCATGCCCTTCTGTGTGGGGGCAGGGCTTCTCCACCCAGAAAGCTCCCAGTGTGTGCCAGGCCCCTGGGGAAGAAGGAATGAGAAAGACACAGTCAGGACAGGGAGGAGTTCCTGGAGTCTGCCCTCCAGCGTAGATGTCAAGCTCAGGCCAGGTGCCTTCTCCAGGTAAAAGCGGAGGGGAGTACAAGCCCGTGCTGAGAAGAAGCCCCGCACCCGGCATTGCCTTAGACCTTCCAGGTGCATTTCCTCAGTTACAATGCCCCTATAGGTACCTACAATTCTTGCCATGCCCATCGTACAGATGAGAAAGCTGAGGCACAGAAGGTTAAAGAAATCACCGAGGGTCCCAGCTCGCCCATGGAGGAGCCTGGATGCTGGTGCTGGTGGTCTGGCCAGCAGCGAATGGCTGAGTCCCTCTGGGGTCTCGGGGTCCCCTCTGGCCCTGTGGAGATGGGGCTGGCTCCCTGACCTGCTCACAGGTCCAGGTGGTCCTTGGCCTCCTCCCAGCCCTGGTCCCATCTCCAGGTCCCACTGTCCTGACCTCTCCAGGCGTGATCCCTGCCCCTGCTTGTCTCCTCTGTGTCCCTCCGTGGTCCCCAGGCGCCCACCCCGCACCCTGCCACGGAGCCCCCGTGATGGCGATCCCCTTCTAATTGCAGCCTCGCTCCCGAAGCGCGCTTGGTTATCACAGAGGGTGCAGATCCCACCGCTCAGCCTCCTCGGTCCCAGGCCCTGGGGCCAGCTCAGGAGCGGAGGGAATTAATTACATTTTTCCCATCCCCTTCTTTTAAAGGAGGGGAGAGCGCCACCGCGTCCCGGGGAGGGGGTGGCGAGCGGAGGATGTGGAAGGAGGGCTGGCACGGGGCTCCCGCAGCCCGCACCCCCCAAACCTGCTAGCCTCTCCCCAGCGGCGGAAGGGGGATGAGGCCGCCCCTTATTGATTTAGTCTGGTGGAGGCTGGGACTGATTTAGAGCAGAGGGAGAGGAAGGGGCTGGGGGCGGGCGGGGGCTGCGGCGGGTGGGGGCCCGAGGAAGGGACGGCTGTCACTCAGCCTGACAGACAGCCCGGAGATTTGCCTTCAGATAAAACCTTACAGATGTGGAGGTCGGTATTGATTTTGAGTTAGTAACGGTAACGTACCAAGAAGTAATACATTAGCGAAAGCAAGGTCACCGGGAAAAAAGTAAAACCCACCGGGGTAGAGGCCTTAGCATTCTTGAGGGGGGTGGATTACCGCATCAGACTGGGACTTCCTCAAGTTCAAAAGTTTGCAGGCCCCAGACTTTGGCTGGGCCGCTAACCCTGGCCCAAGCTTCCTGCTTCTGAGGGCGGAGAGGGGCTCCCAGGGGTCCAGGGGCCAGCCCGAGGCCACAGAGGGCCACTTGGGTCCTCAGCACCCCCCACCGCCAGGTTGTCAAGGGCCTCTCTCCCCACTGTCTCTGGCACAGCCTAGTGGGAAACAGCACAGATCCGGGTCAGGGAGACACAGGTTCAAATCCCAACCTGCCGCTTCCTGGCTTTGTGATCTGGGGTGTGCCTTTCCTCTTCCCTGTGCCTTTCCTCTTCCCTGTCTGCATAATAGGGGGAATAGTAGCTCAGTTGCTCGAGGAGTCAATGCTACCACCTCTCTTCATCTGGGTCCTGTCCCACTTGCTTGGAAACTGCCGTGCCTGGAGACAGGGCGTGGGATGAGATGGCAGCCCTTTGATCCATAGGCCGCCAGGGACCGTGGGAGAGAGTAAGCAGCCTCCTCGCATCCCCATTCACACCTATCCCAGATGTGGATTTGATTTGATGTTCCGGGGCAAATCCCATTGAACAAATCCCATTACAGGAAAAATCTCCCCTGGCCTGAGCTGGTGCTGAGCACCACCCCCCCGCTCCAGCCCCTGGGCACCACACAAGCCCCTTCTGACAAACTCCAGGAGGCCTTGGAACTCTCAGGATTTTCACTCTCAGCATTGACCTTCTTCCTATTTCTTAAACCTGCTGGGTATGCTCCCACCCCAGGGCCTTTGCACTTGCTGGCAACTCTGCCTGCAAAGCTCTTCTGCTACATCCTCCTTTGGCTGGCTCTTTCTGGTCTTGCTAGATAGCACTTCTTGGGGAGCTCTTGCTTGACTACTGCACTTATCCCCCTTGTTTATCCTCTATAAACACTTCTCAGCATCAGAAATTATATTATGTATTTATTGGTTTGTTGTCAGCCTCCTTCAGGAAGGGCTGGCTCCAGGAGGGCACAGAGTGGCTGGTGCTCACTGCTGCATCCTCCATGCCCAGCTCAGCATCTGGCACATAACAGGTGCTCACTATAGATTTGTTAAGTGATATCCATGCATTCAGCTGGTTTTTCTGGGTTCCTAGTATGCAGCAGGCACAATGTCTGTGCTGGCGGGGCAAAGGTGGGTCCAGCCCTATCTGCAGCCTGGCACATGGTAGCCCTCTATGAAATGTTTGTTGAATGAATAAATGAATGAATGACAGATGTCTTCGGGAAACCCCGTATCACTCGGTAGCCAGGACTCAAAGTGTAAGGCAGGAAGAGAGGGAGGAGTTAGAATAGGTAGGTAGCGGTCTGATCGGAAAAAGACTTTGTCCTGTTTACCTGGGAGGTAATGAGGAGCCACTGATAATTTTTTTAAGACCTTATTTATTTATTTGAGAGCAAGAGAGAGAGAGGAGAGAGCAGAACCTGGGGGAGCAACAGGGAGAGAGAGAAACAGACTCCCCGCTAGGCAGGGAGCCCAACGTGGGGCTCGATCCCAGGACTCTGGGATCACGACCTGAGCCGAAGGCAGACACCTAACCGACTGAGCCACCAGGTGCCCCACCACTGATAACTCTTGAATGCTGTGGTCAGATGTGTGGCAGTTCTCTGTGGGTCTCTGTCCGCCAGGATGAGTACCGTCTGTGCATAGCTCCCAGCCCATCCCAAAACATGCTCCTCCCCTCCCATTCCATTGTCTCTTGTGGGCTTGGCGTGTTGGCGGTGTGCAGGTGGGAGCATTAAACTGGGGTCTCGGGGCACCTGGGTGGCTCAGTGGGTTAAAGCCTCTGCCTTCAGCTCAGGTCATGACCCCAGGGTCCTGGGATCCAGCCCCGCATCGGGCTCTCTGCTCATCTGGGAGCCTGCTTCCTCCCCTCTCCCTGCCTGCCTCTCTGCCTACCTGTGATCTCTCTCTGTCAAATAAATAAATAAAAAAATCTTAAAAAAAATCTTCTTAAACTGGGGTCTCGCCAGAGCTGGAAGACCCTCCCGAGAGTCTCCCCGTGCCCACAATTACCCTCCTGAAGGAAGGGAAGTGGGGTCTGTGTGTTTTTCCTGAGCCTCTGAGTCTATTTTTGGAGTCCAGGCCTCCTTGCAGGGGAGAGCAGGGTTAATGCTTATATTGGGGTGGTGGGGGGGGGCGGAAATGGAGTGGGCGGTGATTTTCTTAATTTAGATGGAAAGTGGGGTCTAGATTGGGCACCTGATTGGCAACAAGGAAGAGAATCAGGTCCCCTAGCCCCGTGCCAAATGCTAGATTCCTGAGTTCGCCCTCAGATCCCGCCCAGACACACAGCAAATCTCCTAGGCCCCAGAGAACCCACCTGCACAGTCGGAAAGCAACAAACACAGCCCACGCTGTCAGCCATCCTCACCCACCACCCCCTTCGGGGGGTCCTTCTTGCCGCCTCCCCTGTACCCCTCCCACCGAAGAGTGTGAGTTCAGGAAATTCCACGGGTCAGGCCATGGCCCAGAGTAGCTAGACCCCTGCCCGGACCCTCCCCTTCTCGTACCCCCATCCCCACGTGTCTGCCTTATTGATGGGGCTGATACACCATCAAGATCCCCCCCCAGCTGTAGGGGAGGCAAAGACCAGCCCTCCCCAGGCCCAGTGCCCTTGACTCTGGCTCTGGGGGGAGGGGGAGCGAAAGGACCCAAGAGGGGGAGCCCAGGGTGAGGGGATTGTGCCCGGAGCATCCAGGAAAGGGTCAGGGAGAGGTTGTGCTCCTGCCCTAGCCACGAGGGGCCCCAGCGTCACTCACCCCTGAGCAGCGGCTGCCCGGGGCACGAGCTGCTGCCGGCCCCTGGAGTGAGGACCTCTGAAGGGGTCAGACGCTCAGACCCACCCTGGAGAGTCCGTTGTGACCCTGTCAGGCGAATGGGCTCAGGCCTCTGTGGGGAGCTGCTCCCCCCAGGCTTGCAGTGAGGTGTGGAGAAGCCTTAGCCTTTTGAAGGTCTCTGTTACTTTGTCTGAGGAAGAGGCCTCACGGCGCAGCCTCGCACACCTCGGTAGGCCTCTGGACTGGGAGAGCCATGTGAGTTCATGCCAAGACGAAGGGAAGGAAGGAGAAAGGGAGGACAAGGCCTGGGGACGCTGGCGCCCTGTTTCCAGGAGCGCAGGCCTGGCGCAAAGCCCTCTGCACACAGACGCCAACTCGTGCCCCCCAGCCCCCCTCTGAATCAGGGACAGTCGTCATGTCTTTTCCTCAGGACTGTGGGCAGTCACGTTGCTAAGGGACACCTAAGGCTGTCAGTGGAGGAGACCAGGGGCTGTCCCTGGCCTGAGGGTTCCATATGCATGCCCTCGACCCCCGCCCTGCCTCAGTGTTTCCGGTGGGGACAAGTCACAGAGGAGATGGTAGAAGTTTCCAGAAGGCATCCAGTTGGCAACAAAATCATTGCTTTGATGCCTCTAGGCTGTCTTCTCCCGAGAGGCAAGTGGGGAAACCCGAGAACACAGCCCTGCGCTCGGGGGCTTGGAGCAAGCCTGGGCTTCCCACCTGACGCTGAAGTCTCCCTCCCACAAGGCACGTGGCATCCCCAGGAGGCCAGCAGGGTCCTGGGCCCTGTGGGTCGGCAGCACAAGGGCCTGCCTCTCCATCATCTCCCGGGATGGGACGGGACACCCGCGCTTCCACACAGAGGGGTGCCTAGCTGCCTGCATCGCCTTTCCCCACTCTTTCCTGGAGAGCCGGACAGCAGCTGTCACCTCCTCCAGAAGCCTTCCTGGACCACCGGACTCGCCCTTCCCTGGGTTCCCACAGCCCCCGCTGAACGGACTCTGTCGTGCCCTCACCACTTCATATCCTGGTGGTCTGCTCCCTGCTGCCTCCTCCACCAGATGTAGAACATCCCCCCTGCCAAGGGCAGGGACCGTAGTTCTTCCTCCACTGAAGACCCAGGGCCCAGCCCGAGGCCTGGGGCTGCAGTCACCATCAGTGCATGTTTGTTGAAGGAATAAGTGAACACATCAGTGAACCGACACCAGGTTCTTTAAGCTGAGTGTGGAGAGGTGAGCCTCCCCCTGCCAGGCTGGGATCCCCAGTCCTATTTGCTGTCCCGGCCAAGCAGGGACGCGGTGACGATCACAGACATCTGAGATTTACCAGAGTCAGAGAAAGATACCCGCGAGGCTCTTCGAAAGCACTGACCATGGATGTTGGCATTGTAGGGGCAGGATCTCCAAGTCAAGAGCAGAGCAGGCCTGCCACAGGACTAGATCGAGAGTCCTGTTCTAACCTCCGTGTTGGAAGATGGGGGCCTCCGAGTCTGACAGGGGAGGCATGGTTTCCTGTCTCAGAGGAGCCCCTGTCTGATGGGAGAGACATCAGCTAGTTTGTGGGTTCATTCATTCGTGCGACAGGCACCAGATGTCTCTTAGAGCCAGGCCTGGGATACCCAGGAGGGGAACGCGGCCCTCCCCTGCCCCCTGGAGCTCTGGATGAGGGGTCTTTCCATGGGTCAGGATCCGACCAGGAGAAACCACCAAATGTCTTACCCACAGGGGCTAGCAAACCCAGTGAACTGAGGCTCTCGGTGCCACACAGGGATGTCGAGGGAGCAACCCCAGCCAAGAGCCCGTCCTCCGAGCCCCCCACGCCCGCCACTCGGGCCGCGCTGACCGTCTCTCCCCCACAGGTAATGAGCATTCTGAGCAACCCCAGCGCCGTGCCACCGCAGCCACAGGCCGACTTCTCCATCTCCCCGCTGCACGGTGGGCTGGACTCGGCCACGTCCATCTCGGCCAGCTGCAGCCAGCGGGCCGACTCCATCAAGCCGGGAGACAGCCTGCCCACCTCCCAGTCCTACTGCCCGCCTACGTACAGCACCACCGGCTACAGCGTGGACCCCGTGGCTGGCTACCAGTACGGCCAGTACGGCCAAAGTGAGTGCCTGGCGCCCCAGGCGTCCTCCTCCCCTTCCCTGTCCCACTCCGAGGACCATCTGTTGATTTGTAGAGAGCTGCAAGGTGGTGTTGGGGTGGGAGCACCCATTTCACAGACGAGAAAATCGAGGCCCAGAAAGAATGGGCTGTTGCCTTAAGCTGATACTGAGCCCCGGCCCTGCAGTCCCGCTACTGTGGCTCTAGGGCAGTGCTGTCCCATAGAACCGTACTAGGAGCCACGAACGGCATTTACAATTTCCTAGTAGCCACAGCTGAAAATGTATGGAGAAGCAAGTGGGATGACTTTTCGCTAACATCTTTTGTTTGGCCCAGTATATCTGAAACGATCATTTTGACATGTAATCCATACCGAGTTATGAGTGAGATGTTCTCACATTTCTTTTCTCATGCGGCGTCTTTGAAATCTGGCCCCTTTTAATTCAGACACTTAAGTTTTCATAGAACTACTCAATCTGTATTTAAATTTCATAAAATTACAACGGAGTAGTGGATTTACACACCCAAGTTGTTCCAGATATACTGTAAAGTTTCCCAATTATTAAACTAAATCAAATTTCAGTTTTTCACATTTAAATTAGATTAAATTAAAATGTAAAATCTGGTTCCTCGGTGGCACGGCCACGTTTCAGGGGCTCAAGGGCCACGTGTGGCTGGCGGCTGCCATGATGGACGGTGCGGTTCTAGGGACCCTGACCCTTTCTGCCCCCAGGTGTGGGGGGACAGCTGGATTTTCCTCTCTGTCCCGTACCCACCCCCCCCACTGTCCTCACCCCTGTTTGCCCCAGACTTTGAGCTGGTCTCATGTGCCCTCCCCGGCCAACATCGCCCTGGCACCTTGCCTAGATGGGGGGTGGGGAAGGGGGGGCGGGTGACCCTCGGACCAGAGGCTACAAAAGGCAGAGCGACCCAGCCACAGCCTCCAGCTGCCGGACGGGCGGTGTGAGGGCAGGCGGGAGGCACTGGGAGCTGGGGTCACCGGGAGGAGGCTCCCCTCCTCCCCCCACTCCTGGCAAAGGCCTCACCTGCTGGTGTCAAACTAATCAGAAGGGCATTGGGTGAGAGGCTGAGGTCCCAGCCCGAGGGTGTCCTCTGCCCCCCCTCCACCGCCGCCCGGCCGGCCTCCCTGACCTCTGCTTCCTGCCCCCCACACCAGCCGGTCCTCCTCGCTCGGCCTTGGCCTCCACAGCTAAATGAGGGCCAGCTGTGCCGGCCTCCACCTCCAAGCTGTGTTCATGGCCCCCGCCCCGTGTGTGTGTGTTTGTGTGTGTTCAGTGCATGTGTGTGCACCTATGTGTATGAGAACACACACGGCATAGATAGGTATGATTTGTGTGTCTGTGTGTGTCCTGTCATTCGGCATACACGTGTTTGCCCACACATCCTTGTGTGTGGGTGTGTGCTGTATGTGTGAGTGTGTGAGGGGCACATGTGAGTGTGTGTACACATGGCTGTTCATGTATCTGAGTTTAAATGAGCCTGTTGCATCCATGTGATAGGCGTGTGAGTCTGTGTGTGGACACACAAGCGCTCACGTCTGGTCCTGTGAGTGAGTGTGTCTGTCCTGCATACACACGTGTGTTTCAGTGTACATTCAGGTGTGCACAGGTGGTGTGCCTGTGTGTGTGTGGTGGGCATATGTCACTCTGGGGACGTGGGTAACAAGCAGGTGCACATGTGTACAGACGTGTGTAAGGGTGTGCAGATACATACATGTGGCTCCATATCTGAGTGTATACGCGTGCGCTCTGGCATGCACAGATGCTTTCCTGTGTCCGCAGATCCGTAGATGTCCTGGAGTACACGTGTACAAGCACGCACACTACACGGGCGGTGTGTAAATCTGCGTGCGTGTGTGCTACGGCATGCACCTAGGCAAGGCCGCGTGTACCTGTGTAGAGCTGTGCCTCGGGGCACAGACACGTGGTGTTGCCCATGTGTGTAGCCGTGCCTGTGTGGAGCGGCGTGTGAGGGGCAAGTGTGTGCAGGCGGTAGAGCACGTGTGTGCAGGTAGGGTGGAGGGCAGGGCTCGCACGTGTGCATCCGAGTGTTTCCAGAGGGGCCCGGGGCAATCCCCGGCCCCAGCCCCCGTGCCCGGGCAGGGCGAGCAGGACACACATGCTCTTGATAAAGAGTTGAGAGCGGCTCCGTGGAGGCAGCGGCCGGCCTGGGGCGGGCGTTAGTCACACCCGGAGCCCCGCGCCCTGCTCCAGGGGTGCCTGCCCAAGTCGGAAATAAAATTAACCCCAAAGTCAGCATGGGGGCTGCAAGGGAGGGGGGATCAAAAGGGAAAGGGCCCAGGAGGCGAGAAAGGAGTGTTTGTTCCCCCTCTGCTAGGGGAGAAGCTGGCCAGAGCCATTTCCCCTCCCCCTCCCCCCCTCTCCTTTCCTTTCTCCTCACTCTCCCCTTCTAGCTCCAGCCCTGCCTCCCTGGCTCCTCCAGGGGGTGGCTCAGAGCTCCTCCTGAGCCATATTCTCCAGCCCTATCCAGAAGGCATCCCTGGGGCAGACCCCACCCCTCGCCACAAAGTTCCCAGGGTAGGGCTGGGAAGGGCTCAAGGGAGAGTTGGCCCCACTATCACTGATTCTGCCCCCAGATCCCCCTGCCCCTGAGCCTCAGTTTTGCCATCTGGGAAATGGGAATCCAGGGACGAGACACCCCCCCCCCGAGATTTTCCATTGCGCCTTCTTCCTCGCCTTTGACATTCTGGGACAGCCAGGGACAGGGACAGGGGCACATCACGTTGCCACTGACCACCTGCCCCATGTAAATGGGAGACCGAATACCCCTATGACTGGGCTCCCAGCCCATGTCCTTGCCCAGGTCCGCCCATCCCCTGCTCCCATCTGTCCCGAGCATGAGTCCCGCCCACGCATGGGGGCTGATTGCATGGTCCTCATTTCACGCCATCCTCAAAACCCCACCCCAAGTAGACTTTATTTGTCCACAGCTTACAGTCTCTGAGGGGCTAGGGACTTCCCCAAGGTCACACAGGAGGTGGATGGTGGGCCCTAGGTCCTCTAACTTCCAACCCGTTTCTCTTTTGGCCAAACCACTGACTTGTGTCAGACACTCTGTAATGATACACATCTCGGCCCACGTTTGTATAGCAGATTCACGTCCACAACCCCACAGGCACCAGTGCGCGGAGAGCTGCACACACACAGATTGATTCCTGAGTGTGCACTAACGTGTGTCTAGACACATGGCTTTGAGGTTTATCGAGCACCTCCTGTGGGTCTCGCCCTCATGGCTGCCCTGTGTGCCCTGCACGTGGTTTATTCCTCCTGGAGAGAGGAGGAAGGGGATCCCAGAGAGGCTATTTGCCTGAGATCCCGCCTCCATGTGAACGCAGCCACGCCCACAGCCACGCCCTCCGAGAGCCTTGCTGGTGGGCGGGGCGCGTGCACGTGGCCAGACTCCTCAGCTGGAGAGTCTACTCCTCTCCCTGGGCCCCTTGTCTTCCCAGGGACACCTCCACACCTTCTTTTCTTGTCCCCAGCCATCATCTGTCCATCTGTCTGTCTCTCCTGTCCCTGGAGGGAGTGGGGGCAGGGGGCAGGGACGGGGCACACAGCAGATTAGTATGGCCCTGGTGTTCCCAGAGGCCAGGGCCGTACTAATGATGGGGCTGATAGAACGCAGAAGTGTGAAAAGAATTTTAATAGATCTGACAAGTCTAATAAGAATTTGTGTCTAGAAGGGTCCTCCTCTGGGGCCGCGGGCTGACGAGGCGGTGATGGCTGAGATTTGTTTACTGGTTGGCATCTCCTGCCAACTCCCGATTAATCTAATTTGAGACATTTAGAGCCCAGGCGCGGGCACAAGGCAGAGGAGAAGGGACACGGAGAGACAGAGGGACAGGGAGGGCCATTGACAGAGGCCGTAATGAGAAATGTCACAGCCCCGCCCTCACCGGCCTCGGCTCGACCCCAGGGAGAGGCAGGCTCTGCGCACGAGGGGTGCCCTTGAAGTTGGCTGCTCATCAGCGAAGTTGAGTTTCTTGGTGTCTCCTTGCCCATCTTGACAGGATGTGCGTGTTACTGTGCCCTGAGCCCTGGCTGGCAGCCGCGAGAGGCTGAAAAGGATGACCCAGAGGGACCACAGGCACAAGCAGGACAAATTGGGTCTCCTCCAGCTCACATGCTATGTATGACTGTGGGTCAGCAACCTTTCTGTGCCTCAGTTTCCACCTCTGGAAAATGGGAACAGCTGTGCCATTGCTGAGATTGTTGGGATCGGTGAGAGGTGAAATGAGATCGCGTCCACCCAGCCCATAGTGAGTGTGCAATGCAGGAGGGATCAGGCTATGTCTTTCTGATTGTTCCTCTGAGCCAGACCTTTCCATTCCACCCCTGGGAAGAGCTGGGTGTGAGGCACAATCAGGAGGAGTAGACAGAGCCTTCAGCGAGTCAGAAAAGGTCACCTGACTTGGCCACGTGCCCTGGGACCCCCCCCACATTTCCTGGAGTAGAGAATGGGGCCAGTGTAGGATTTGGGGTGTAGAGTGCTTCGTAGCCCCTTAAGTGCTGTGCACACATCAGGGGTTCCTCTGTAGGACGGTGCCAGTGAAGGTGTGGGGGTGGTTAGGAGCGGGCACCAGAACACCTGGCCTTGAAATCTGGCTCCACAGCCTAAGAGCCATATGACCTTTCAAGTTACACAGTGTCTTAGGGCCAGGCCTCAGCCGCATCATCTGTAAAATGGGATCGTGGAAGTGAGCACACAGGAAGTGCTTAGACCAGGATGGGCAGAGCACCAGCTCAGTAGGCGGCAGCTCCTTCCTCTCTTCCTGCTGCTGCTCTGCAGATCGGCTTCCTCCAGGTCCCCCAGGACCCAGATAAGACCTGCTCCAAGGAGCAGAGATGAGATGCCTGAGGCCAGAGATCAGAGCTTCTCATGCTTCCACCCAGAGTGAGGGGCAGATCCAAGGCAGGACAAGGCTGGCCACCACCACCTCTGTGCTACCAGCTGGGAGTCTGGAAGCTGGGCGACCTCAGGGACACCACTCGGGGGCTCAGCTCCAGCCCAAGAATCTGGGAAGCTGAGGAACACAGGGCCCATCTAGGCACTCCAAAAACCCCAGGACGTTTGCATATCCTTTGGGAAACTAGGTGCAATCCCTGAGCCCTCTATGCCCAGCATCTTTAAGTGCATCATCTCATTTAATCCTCATAAAAGCCCTTGAGGAGGCTGGGATTTATTGTACCCATTTTATAGACAAAGAAACCAGCCTGGAGAAGCCAAGTGACTTGCCCAAAGCTGCATGAACCAGAGATAGTTGGGACTCTGAGTTGTTTCATTCGCACCTCATTTCCTTCCTACCTTCATCAAAGGTCACATCTGTTCACTGAATCCCAATCCTACAAGAGCCCAAGGCCATTGAGCTCAAGGAGCACTGACGAACCTCTTCATACATATTTTCTCACCTCATTCGCCACAATTCTTTGACCTAGGTGCTATCATCATCCCCATTCTATAGACAGGGAAACTGAGGCTTGTATAGATGAGCTGGTGTGCCCCAGATCACAAAGTAAAAGTTGGCGGGTGCAGGATTTGAACCTCTAGGGAATATGGCCTCAATTACTGATAACTGCCCATCTCACTTCCGTGGGCCTTGCCCCCTGGCTGTTCCCACACCTCCTGGCCCTACCCTCACGGTCCCTCAGTGGGCAGGTGACAGGGAGAGTATTCGGCCAGGCCTTTTGATTCCAAGGCAGCACTCATTCAATTTATTCTCACCTCTGGATCCAAGAGATCCCAGGATTTGGATTGGCCACAGCCACGGATTCTGGCTTGGGTGGAGGCATCTCTGTGCCTCAGGAGACCTTGGTCACATGCCAGCCAAGTCATCTGGTCAGGGCTGATTTCTGCTGTAGCCTCATGCAAGCACAGTTCATACAATCAAGACAGAACACGTGCACGCTTGAACCAGAAGTCGCACATGCACACACACACATACACTGACACGTGTACCTGGCTTAGGTGCCACTCACCTGTACGCACCTACCTGTGTGTGCACAGGCATCCCCACTGTTCTACTCATGCAGGTACACACGGCTTACCCGCATGTACATGTGTGAGCCTTGTTCATATGTGAACGTTCACGTTCGTGCCCATGACTACACGGAGGTTTTTGTTTCCACTGTTCATGCATACTCACAAGTACACACCCTCAGACTTTCATCTCCCCACTCTGGATAGCCAGAACTTCAAAGCTAAAGGTCTCAGCTCTCTGCATATCAGGGTCCTGGCTTCTTCTGCATTGACCCCTCAGCTCAATTGCAAATTCTGCTTTGCTTCTTTTTAAAAAATTTTTATTAACATATAATGTATTATTTGTTTCAGGGGTACAGGTCTGTGAGTCATCAGTCTTACACAATTCACAGCACTCATCATAGCACACGCCCTCCCCAATGTCCATCACCCAGCCACCCCATCCCTCGCACCCCCCCAAACCATAAGAGGCTCTTAATCTCTGCTTTGCTTTTGAGTAAGGGATGTTGCTTTGCCTCATCCATGAGCTGGGCTCAGGGTCCAGAGAAGACAGAAGGACCTTGCCCTCATTACTACCTGGGCTCTGTGGGATTCACCGGACTTTCCCCATAGCAGACATACATACAGGTGTGTTGGAACTAATTTCTTCACTCAGCAATGTAGATATCCTCTGTACCTTCTTACAGAACCCATGAGAGAGCTGAGCAAATAGTAAGTGTTAAGTAAATATTTTTTTTTATTTATTTATTTTTTTGACAGAGAGAGAGATCACATGTAGGCAGAGAGGCAGGCAGAGAGAGAGGGGGAAGCAGGTTCCCTGAGGAGCAGAGAGCCCGATGCGGGGCTCGATCCCAGGACCCTGGGACCATGACCCGAGCCGAAGGCAGCGGCTTTAACCCACTGAGCCACCCAGGCGCCCCAGTGTTAAGTAAATATTTGTTGCATGGTCAGAGAGGAGATAAGAGGAAGAGTTTCATGAAAAGATGGGTGGATGGATGGGTGGATGGATGGTTAGTTGGATGGATGGATTAAAGAACAAGTAGACAGAAGGGTGGATGGATGAATCAATGAATGAATAAATGTATGTATGGATGGATGGATGGATGTGGAGCAGAAGGAAGAATCGGCAAAAAGAACCTCAGTTTCTAGGAGTTTCTCTTCTCTTTTTTTTCCCTCCAGCTGCTGTTGATTACCTGGCCAAAAACGTGAGCCTCTCCACACAGCGTCGTATGAAGCTTGGGGAGCATTCTGCTGTGCTGGGACTCCTGCCTGTGGAAACTGGCCAGGCCTACTAGGGCCCTGGGACAACTTGCCCCAGACCAAGTCCCAGTCCAGCCCTTACTGATCCCTGAGCCTCCCAGCCTCCGTCCTTTCGTTGCCCTGGGGTCCCAGGAGGCCAGGAAAGGAGCCCATTCCCTTCTCATAGCCAGCCCTCTGGAGATGTGCAGCCAGTCTACCATTCACCTATGTTCAGGAGCCCAGAGTGATCCCCCTTGGAGTCTGCCCCTTCACTGTCTCTCCCGGAGGGTTTCTGGTTAAACCTGCAGTCCTCCCCACAGTCAAATCCTGTCCTGGACTCTGTGCTATCTCAGGCACAGAAATGGAAGCTCACCCTGAAGAGAGTACCTTGGGCACCCAAAGGAGGACGGTGGCTGGGATGAGGTACTAGAGCCCTTTGGACCAGACTCCAGTGAGTGCCCTGGCCAGAGGTGGGGTGGATCTCAGAGGGTCACTCTTAGCTGGAAGTGCTGGGAACCAGCCCTCCCAGATGGATCTCTGGCTCAGGCCCAGAACAAGAGCCCATTCCTCCTTTGGATGCTGGGATGTCAGCAGAGAGAGGACCCTAGCCCTGTAGTTTTCCCAGGGGAATCACCCAGGAATTCTGAGGACTCCAGCACCCTCCCCACACACCTCTGCTGGGTGTAGGAGAGGAATCTAGCCCAGCAGGGGGATGAGAAAGGGCAGATAGAGGCCTCCCAGGAGGCAGGGTTCACCAGCAGTAGACTGCTGGGTATAAGGACCCAACTTAGGCACCCAGAGGCAGCAGGCGTCTAGACTGAAGCCCAAATGCCAACCTTGCCCACCCCATGTGGGGTCTGGGGAGCCCACAAGCCCTTCAGTTTTCTCATTCTCTGAATCAGATGGGAGGGGGAGGGAGCAAGTTTTGTGTGAAGAGGCAGAGGGCAGGCTCAGAAGGGGGCTTCATAGCTGGGGTCTCTCTGCTTGTGGGCATCAGACCCCTGTCACCAAAGTCTTCAGGGTTATGCCTTTGAGTCCACAACCCATGGAGCTGCGATCTCTCCCAGAGCCTCCCTCGGAGACCTGAACCTCTGGGAAGCGGTCCTCCATCTGCCCTTTAAGATGCTGGGGTGCACAGAGCTTCCCTTGGAGTGCTGGAGGAGGTTTCTTGGACCAGCAAGGACTGCTTACCCACAGACAAGACCACCGATTCCCCTTAACATTTTGGGTGAGAGGGGGTGTGTCCCTGTCCCACTGACAGTGGCACCTTTCAGTGTTGATCCACTCTAGGCTGAGAGGGCCTTGTCTGGTCATCCAGCACAGCTGGGATGGGGGTGGTGACATTTGTGGCCAGTCTTCAGGCCACCACTCCTGTACAGGTGGGGGACACCAGAGGTTCCAGAGAATAGGGGAAAAGCGCCTTCCTTGGCCACACCCATGGCTTCCTCATATCCCTTCTCTTTAAAAGTCGAGACATTTGGGGAATGGTTCAAGCCCCTGACTATGCCTCCCTTGGGACTTTCCACCACCTTCACCTACTTTCAAAATTATATTCATCTTCACCATCATCATGATTATAATCTACACTTGGATCACATTTATCAAGTGCTGCTAGGTTAAAGGCACTTGTGACGGGAGACACAGCACTGAATCTGCAGAGACTGGGCCAGATTGCTTGTCCCCACCTGGGCATGTGAGGCCACCTCTTTGCTCAACCCATGCACCTTGCTCTCAGCCAACAAGACATTCCCAGAGGGAAGGGCTGCTGCCTTGAGAGTCAACCTGAGTTCCTCCCTACTGGGGAACTGGACTGGCAAGATGCTAGGATGCTTTCCTGCATGGACGCCTCCTCTGTGACAGATGTTCACCTGCTTCTCATCTTCAGACTTGGTATATCAAGCCTGTCCTGGGCCGTGGCCAGGGGGGCTTGTATCTCTGGTTTAGAGGAACCTATTCATACGTGGGGATAGATAGACTTTCTGGTAGCAGCAGATACCTGGACATGTGTAGCCCATGGAGTTCAACCAAGGTTTCGAATGAAGCATCTACTGCAGGAGACTTTTGATCCTTCAAGCTCTGGACAGAAAGGAAGACTATGTCATCCCCTGGTGACCCAGTCCCTGTGTTTGAAACCAACACAGCCAGGAAGCAGCTTTTAAGATCAACCACGGTCTTCACTGACATTCCTTGAACGGTCAGTCCTCCCTGCTGGAGGACTGACTCAGAAATCGTCTGAGTCCCCTTACATACCCAGGAGCAGGGCTCTCAGGCAGGTGACATTAAAACCGCCCAGCCTCACCCCCAGGAGGTGACATTCCTATGCTAGGACCAATCCCAAACATCTGCCCCCTGTGATGAAATGGGAATAAACCAAGTGACTTATTATGTCCAACTTCTCTGGAGTTCTCCCAAGCCGCCATCTTGGTAGTAAATGGGACTTATTCCGCCTGGAGCCCCGCCCCCCTCAGAGAGAGACCCTGACCCTGACGGGTTTTCCCTAAAACCTTGTGTATTAATGTGTCTGGCCAACTTAGTTCATAAAACTCTGTCTTGTGTTGGCAGCTCACCCCTTCACTGGAGAGATAATGTGGGACAAGAGGTACAAGGCTTCAAACTTGAGGGTTGACCACAGCCTAGAAAGAAGGCCTGAAACTCAGTGGCCATGCCGGCCCAGAAACAATCCCCATCCATTCCTGTAAATAGAATCCATAGCAAAATAAGAGATGTTTCCTCCAACTTATCACAAGTAGCTGTTGGTCCTACCTATTGGGGGGGGGGTCCCTCTTCTGAACTCATTGTATATTAGTTGGAAATGTGGTGATGTGTTGTTCGTTTATAGGAAGTTGACTTTTATATAAATATATATATATATATATACTAAAAAAGGAAAGAAAACCCCCACAGTGTGTGTCGTGCTAGTGCCAGGGACCATCTGTAGGGATATATCTACATATTGTGTGTTTCAGATTATACATTCCAGGCTCTGTTGGGTTCTTTCATTTTTATTACTTTGTTTTCTCATTTGGTATTTCTCTCTTGCTATGAAAAAAAGTGATGTGTAAGAATCACGCTATGCTTTAGACTCTTATTTTTTACTTGATTTACCTTTCCCATTCTTTTGCCAGAAGAATATGAAGAAAAGAGATAGAGAAATGAGAGAGGAGGACAGAAGGATGAAGAGGGAGGTTTGCCCAGAAGAAAAATGAGAAGGTCAGATTTCCAATCTGACTATGGCTTGAGAGCAGAACAGGTCCCAGACTTTGCCCAGACTCCACCAAGATCCAGCGTTGTTTTAGATGGAGCTGGCAGAGCATTCAGAGATTTGGATCCTGGAACTTGGTGAAATTCCATGATTGCCCAAAAAAGACATTCTCTGCGGCCTCTCTCAGGTTGATGTTCTCGCCAAGCTCCCGATGTGCCCTTCACTACTGGACGCTTTTTGATGTTGACAGCTCTGTCCTGCAGAGACACCTAACCAAGACCAAATGGGGACAGGGGAGGGATACTCTGGCCGCCATCTTGAAACGCTCAGCAACAACTATGTATTGAATGCTTTTTCTGTCAACTCTAACGTGGCCAATCCCCCACCTGGGAAATATCTACATAGCACTCTAGATCATTCCTTCTTCCTAATAATTGCAACTTGGTTGCTTCCGTGTTTGACTCACAGCCATATTCCTCCATGTGTAAGTGAGTGTGTGTGTGTGTTAGAGTGTGAGTGGGGTGTGTGCGTGGGCCTGTGGGCACAAGGGTGTGTGTTTAAATATAATCGCACCATAATTTATTCAGCTATATGGAATAGTAGACTAGAAAGAGAAACTGGCATTTGCTTTAACTACCTGCTTGTAAGTGCTTCCTCTGTAACTCAGGCGTAACTGTTATACATTAAAAGAAATTAAAGCATTTCCGAGGTTCTGTGTACTCAATTGATTGTCATTAGGCAGCTGTCCTAAAAGGAACCAAGGGGTGGTTGAGAAGCTGTTTGACCTAATTCAGGGAGTCAAGGTAGGACCACTTGGTCCTCCAGTGCCAAGCAGGTGTTAGGCATATAGTGGATGCCTAATCAATATTTGATCAATGAATGGTGTTGCTTAAGCATCTCGCTGATGAAATTTCAGTTCTGTTCACTAGGCTAGATTTCTTGCTGCTGTGTTTAGAACCCTCTGTGGCCCTCTCCCAATACTTCGAATTTGGAAGGTAGGAGAGTACTCAGAAACTTTCATGTTTCAAAAAAAAAAAGGAGGAGAAGGAGGAGGAGGGAGTGAATGAAGAAGAAGAAGGAGGAGAAGGAGGAAGCTTCCATGTTTCCTTAAGAAGCAGAGCCTGATGTGGGGATTCATGGACAGGTGAATTTATGGAGGGAGAGCTCTCAAGGGAAATGCATAAGGGAGTGAAGGAAATAACGGAAATAACATAGGACAGGGGAAGGGGCTAAACGAAGAGCTTTAACTAGAGTCTAGTTTCAACCTAACAGTGCAGGGAACTCTGGAGGATGAGTAGCACAGAGTTAGTCTTACCTTGAGTGTGGAGGACTGGCCTTTTGTTCCAAAGTGTCAATCACTCACTGGCTGCTGGCTGTCCCTCAGAATGTGGTAGGTGAGTAAAGGCTAATGTGCCCAAGCGACTCTGGTCAAAGTGGCTCCTGTGGGCTGAGAGCAGTTCTCCAGAGAAAGGTGCAGCAATGCACCCTTAGCAGCAACATCACATCCACTGGGGACAGGTACACTGGCCTGGTAAAGGGGATCTGGGCAAGGCACAGCAGCATCAACTCCTCATATGTTCCTCTGGCTCTAAATCGGGATACCCATGTCATTCCAGGGTACTGGTTTAATCAGATAATCCCAATAGGAAGGGGCAATGTGGGGGAATTGCTGGGAGGAATTGTACATGGAGGACTGGTAAGGTATTTCTATGGACCTGAGTCCATCTAACCCAGCCAAGTGCTCCGCAGCAGGACTGAGGGAGGTTGGGTCTTCCCTCCCTCACTTAGCATCCCTGCAGGGTGATGAGCTTTCCACCAGCTGTCTAGGAACCCAGGAAGCTTATGTCAGAACCGGGGCTGTCTCCCACATTCCCCACCCTCCCACCCTCAACTGTGTCATTATTCAGTGAGTCAGGGAGGTATGGGGAAGAGTCAAGAACTGGTCAAGTAAGTAGTGCTCTTAGTTCTGCATGTGACTTGAGGTGGGTCCTGAGAAAATTTTCTCCCTGTCTCAGACCCTATTTCTCTCTATTAAAAAAAAAAAAAAACAGGCTAGATAATCCCTAAGGATCTTTCAGGTTACCCTGATAATAAACTGAGCCAAAAGCTGGTCTAGAATGTGGCCCAGAGAATGCCCCAATGGCTCAGAGCTGTCCACTGTCAGTGCTGGGAAAGCAATGCTCAGTGCTGGGTGCTGAGTGATGCCAAGTTGCTCCCGGACAAAAACTTGCCCTTGGAGGCCGTCAGAGAGCTCTCTGACCCTCCTCTCGGGGACCTTTTCTAAGAATCCCATCCCACAGACCAAACAAAGCTGAGAAATGTAATCTTCTGCTCAGGCATATTACTGCCCAGAATAAGACCAGGTTTCTTTGTCTAAAGGAAAAAGAAAGAACAACAATTGGATAGACAAGTGTATCAGTCAGTTATTGTCACAGTAATGCAATAATGCTGTGTAACATAGCAGCCTCTGTTCCTAGTCTCATTGCTCATGCACATCTTATATCTTTCCTAGAGTAAATTTTACTAGTTAAGGAAAGAAATTCCTGAGACAGGAGATACATGGGCCTTGAGTGGGGAGGGACACACAGGACAGAGAGATGAGGTTTCCATCTGCTGTGGTGTTGAGTCTGGAACACCTGAAAGCACAGCTTCCAGAACCCCACCCCCTCCACTCCCCAGGCTGCCACTGACTTGCTCTGAGCACAGAATCAATCTCCTGGCCCTGGTGATGTAAACACCTGTTGCAGGGAGTGGGGACTCACTTCCCAGAAGCACCCGGGAGAGTATGTTCAGGGTTCCAGTCACCTCTGCTCTCTCTTCCCCACTGGAAAGAATCAAAATGCTCCCCCAGGTAAATCCTTGTCCTTGGTCCCAGTTACCCTCTGTGTGACGGTAGACAAGCCACTTCCCCTGACCCTTGAAATAGGAATAATATTTGTCCCATTGTATCAGGCTAGAATGTGGTAACCAACAACTTCAAACCTCCGTGGCTTTTAACACCAAAAAGGCTTAATTTTGTTCTCATTCCTATTTGTGACCACCACTCATCATAGTCAGACTGATCGAGAACGGGCATTGTCTTGAGCATTGCTGGCTGCTGGCACCAGAATGAAAGAGAGATGTGGTAAATTGTGTGCTGCCTCTCAAAGTGTCTACCTGAAGTGGCTGGTGTACACATCTGCTCACCCTCCGTTGGCCAAAGCAAGTCACATGGCCACACTGAGCTTGAAAGGAGGAAGGAAGTGTAATGCATCCTGTGCCTGGGAGATGGGAGAGGGAACTATCAGGAACAGCACTTGGGATCCATGCCCACCTATGCAGGGGTTTTCTTGAGGATCAAGTGAGTCTAATGATATGAAAACAAACATTTCTATAAGGGCCCGCTCTGTGCCCCTTGCCAGGGTGGACCCTGGAGATAGGATGGGGCAAAGAGTGGCACTAAATGAACCACAAAGATGGTCTCTTCTCAGAGGGAAAGGGAACACTGAGTACAAAGTTCCTGCGGTGTACCGTGCATGCCCTTTCTGTCCTATCATTGGCATGACAACATTGCTTGGGGAGCAGAATTCACCATTAATGTATGGGGAAGGAAGCCAAGGGTCAGAAAGTTGCACAAGCTCACACTGCTAGTTACTGGTAGGGACTGAACTCTCCAAAAGAAGGCTTCCATGTCACATCCTAATATTGAAGTGCTGGAGCTGTGGAGCAGGGATCTTGTCTGAGGGTGGATGCTGATGGTCTGTACCCCATGGAAACCAAGCAGGCCTGTCCTCCACAATCTGGCTCAGGGTTAGAGAGCCCTGTAGGTCACGCCTGTCATCTGATGAGGAGAGACCAGCCAGATAACCCACAGGTAGGAGCACTGCAGTGACACCTCCCAGAATTTTTACCACACTCATTCTTGGAAGACAAGGGCATGTTGGCTAGAAATACGAGCTTTAGAGAGAAAAGACACTAACATTTATAGTGCCTACTGTGTACCAGGTGATCCTCAGCCATTGTTTTAGGTGACAGACCACCATCTGCAATGTGGTAAGCATTGTGCATCCTACTGTACGGAAGAGAAAAGGGTCCCAGAGAAGTGAGGCAATTGGCTCCACATCCCCAACTAGGAAGTGGAGGAGAAGAGATTCAAACCCATGACTCTTCCCCGTGTCCTGTCCATCATAGCAGGCTGCCTCCCCAAAATGCAGATAGGACACTATGTGAACCAGGAGGACGATACTTCTTGAAGTGTATCAATCAGCCATTGCCACTGTAGTGCTACATAATATGCCACTCAGAACTCTGGCTTATGACGAACATTAATTCTCACTTCCACAGTTTTGTAGGTCAACCATGATTTTGTTAAACTAGGCTTGGGTGGTATGGTAGGCAGATCACCTGTAGGATGTCCACCAAGATTCCTGTTCCCTGGTACATGTGCTCTTGAGAGTGGGTGGAATCTGTGAATATGATGGGATGGTCACAACCTTGACATGGTTACACTGTCTGGCAAAGATGATAGTATAGTCATTCTTGTGATTACCTTACATTACTCAAGATTCCATGACAGCAGCCTGGAGTGAGATTCTCCTGCGGCTTTAAGAAGTAAGCTGCTTTATCATGACAGCTATGACATGACATCAGGGTACCCTCCAGGAACTGAGAGTGACCCACGCAGTAGTCAGAAAAAAAGGGGGGGACTTCAGTCTTACCCAAGGAACTGAATTCTACCAATACCCTGAATGGGTTTGGAAATAGATTCTTCCACCATTGAGCCTTCTGATGAGATCACAGCCCCTGGTAACACTTTGATTCCAGCCTGGTGAGATCCTGAGCAGAGGACCCAGTTATGCTGTGCCCAGGCTTCTGACCTACAGAAACTGCTAGATAATAAAGGAGGGGGGAGTGTTGTGTTAAGCCACTAAGTTTGTGCTCATTGGTTATGCATCAATAGAAAACTAATACAGATGGGCAGCAAGACTTGAGGCTCTAGGTCTGATGATACTTGTTCAGGTTGCTACTGGGCCATGAGTACAGATCACCAGAGTTCAAAGGGCATCGTGGGGCTCCCATTTCAAACTTTTCAAACCCCATTTCAAGTTTCTTCTCTTGTCAGATCCACTAACATCCCATTGGCCAAGGCAAAACTCATGGTCAAGCTCAAGATCAAGGGACAAGGGAGTCCATTTCACCTACGCTGAGGCATGAAAAGAGTTTGGATATCTATTACAGAGAAGTTAAGAATTAGGACCCATTACTTGGGAAATTTAGCACACACACCAAAAATCCCTCTGCCTGGTTCTACCTCTTCCATGTCCATCAGTACACAGCTGACCATAAGCAGTTACCTCCATCATACATTTGAAGCCCATAGAGCCCCCTTTCCCAGCCCTGTCAAAATGGTCTGCGGAGAGCAGACTTCCAAGAAAGGAAAGTAGGGACTGGGAGAAGTCAGGGTGAGGAACAGGTACCAGTATGAAGTTTGTGGGTTATCAGGAACAGTTTTGGGTAAAACTGACAGGAACTGGAACATTCCCAGGCAGAAGGACTTGGGTAAGTGTTGGGGTATGGGTGGCTGGATTCCTAGATTCTTTGGACTGGGCCACATCCACCTGACCCTATAGAACTCCTTCCTTTTGTGAAGTTAGCCCTTAAGGCCAGCTCTTTTAGATGCCTATGTCATATGGATAAACATTTCCTTTTGCCAGGTATTTTATATACATGATTTGCCTGTGGTTTTAAGAGAGCAGATTGAAATCAAACAGCATGTTCCAATCCTAATGCCACTACTAGCTAACCCTGGGCAAGTAGTCTCTCTGAGGACTTGGTTTTCTCATCATCTGCAAAAATGGCATAACAATGGTACCAACCTCCAAGGCACTTGTGAAGATTACATGAGATCACAGAATGAAGAAACTGATTTCACTTTTTTTTAGCCCTTTTTCACAAACTTATATGACCCTTGGATCTTTTATTGTAGGAATGCTTGTTAACATTATAGAGAGATGCCAGGAGTTTCCTAGCAACCAATGAAAAATAGGAAAACTGATGAGTTACGATGAGGTACTGATGTCAATGAGAAAATAAGAAACTTGCTGAAGGGGCACCTGGGTGGCTCAGTGGGTTAAAGCCTCTGCCTTCGGCTCAGGTCATGATCCCAGGGTCCTGGGATCGAGCCCCGCATCAGGCTCTCTGCTCAGCAGAGAACCTGTTTCCCTTCCTCTCTCTCTGCCTGCCTCTCTGCCTACTTGTGATCTCTGTCAAATAAATTTGTAAAAAGTCTTAAAAAAAAAAAAAAGAAACTCACTAAAGGACATTCTCCCTAGTGTCTTTCTAAATAAGACAGTGTGATGTCAAAAATAAGAACTCAAGAATAAACTCCTGAAATATAAAAGATGTGCTTTGAGGAACTGTTTCTTTTTTTTTCTTTTCTTAAAATCTTATTTTATTTTATCTAAATGCAATTAATTAACATATAGTGTGTTATTAATTTCAGAGGTAGAGTTCAGTGATTCATCAGTTGTATATAACACTCAGTGCTCATTCTATCACGTGTTCTCTTTAATGCCCATCACCTAGCTACCCCGTCCCCCCTCCCATCTCTCTTCCAGCAACCCTTGGTTTGTTTTCTACAGTTAAAAGTCTCTTATGGTTTGTCTCTCTTTCCGATTTCATCTTATTTTATTTTTCCCTCCCTTCCCCTATGCTCCTCTGTTTTGTTTCTTAAATTCCACATATGAGTGAAATCATGATAATTGTCTTTCTTTGAATGACTTATTTCACTTAGCATAATACCCTCTAGGTCATCATCATTGCAAATAACAAACTTTCATTTTTGATGGCTACGTAATATTCCATTATATATATAAAAATTTTATATATTATATATATACATCTTATATGTTATATGTCTAGATCATATATATGTATATATACATATATATCATATATGTATTTTATATATATATATATATATATATATATAACCAGCAGACATTCTCTAAAGAAAGAGAGACATTCTCTAAAAGAAAGAGTAAAGGAAGTAGGGAAGTTATGGCCATATTTTAATGTTCCATTTTAGTTTATCTGTTGGCTTTTGGAACATATTTTAATATTTTTTTAGTGATTGGTCTAGCAATTATTATATACCTACCCTTTGCAGTCTAATTAGAGTTAATATTTTATAATTTCAAATAAAATGTATAAGTTTGCAACCTTGATGTTATAGCTGACATATGTATACATGTACATACACCGAACACTCCCAAACAATATTATACTTTTCCCTTGAACAATCATATATTTTAAAGAACTTAAGAGGAGAAAAGTAGTCTATTTTATTTTCCCAGATACCTCCCATTTCTGTTGCCTTTTCTCTATTCCTGAACTTCCAAGTTACCCTCTGGTACCAGTTCTCTTCAGCCAGAACTTCCTTTACTCTTTCTTTTAGGGAATGTCTGCTGGTTAAGAATCCTCTTAGTTTTCCCTCATTCAAGAGTATAGACATTTCCATCTTCACTTCTAAAAGATTGTTTTGTTGTTGTTAGGTATATTCTGGGCCGACAGTTTATTTTCTTTCAGAAAAGATGTTCCAATGTCTTCAGGCCTCTGTGGTTGCTGATGAAATATCTACAGATACTTGAACTGTTGCTTCCTTTTGCGTAAATGTAGTTTTTCTCTGAATGCTTTAAAGCCTTTTCTTTATCTTTTATTTGCAGAAGTTTGATTAGATTGTGTTTAGGCATGGTTTTCTTTGAGCTTATCCTCTTGGGGATTCACTGACCTTTTGAATCTGTAAATCTAAGTTTTCCCACTTATATTTGGGAAAACTTTAGCCATTACTTTTTTTTATTTAATATTTTTCCTGTATCTATCTCTTACTCCCCAATTTGGAGATTTTGATGATAGAAATACTAGGTCTTTCATGATTGTCCCGCAGATCTCTGAAGCTCTGTCCATCCTTTTTTCAATCTTTTTTTCTCTGTTCTTCAGATTAAATCATTTCTCAAATGCAGTGACTATCTTCTGTTATCTCCATCCTGCTATTCAACGTGCCCAGTGATTTTTATTATTATTCTGATATATGTTTATTATTTGAAATGATTCTGATATATGTTTATTATTATTCTGATTATATGTTCTGGTTACAAAATTTTTATTTACTTCTTTTTTGTGGTGTCTATTTCATTGCCATGAATTTCTGTATCATCACCCCTTTCAAGAACGTTCCCCTTACCTCATGGAGTGCAGTTATAAAAGCCATATTAAAATCCTTAATGATTCCAATTTCTGTCATTTCAGGGTTAGCATCTATTGATTGTCCTTTCCCTTGAAAATTGGTTGAGGTTGCTGGTTCTTAATACATCAAGTAATTTTAGACTTTTGAAACATTAAGTGATGAGACTCTGGAGACTGTTAAAATCCTTTGGAGAATGGGGATTTTGTTTATTTTGTTGTTGTTTTAATTTAGCAGACAATCAACCCACTTAAGTTCAGATCTCAAGATCTGTCTTGCCTTCAGGGAAGAGTAGTTTCAACTTGAGCCCAATGTGCAAAGCCTTCGCTATGCTGTTTTGGTCTATCCCACTCAAGTGCCAGTCAAGTGTTGGTCTGTGACTTGGGTAGTGGTTTATAGAATCTTTCAGTTTCAAAGCCATTGCTTTGTTTTGTTTTGCATTTTAATGTGTGTTCTGTGCACTCACAGCTAGAGGGTGAGGTAAGTATTTGTGACATTTCATACACAGAATTAGGGTTTCCTATTCTCCATCTCTTTCCTCTTGGAGATTTTCCTTATATCCCAGGGGCTCCCTTTTCTGGTCCTTCTGGCCAAAAAGATGAGGTTCTGTTAGCGTTTAACTTCCCACAGTGTCACAGTTGATGTAACTGGACCTGCCTTCAGGGAGAAGACACAGGAGAGCAATAGATATATTTTTTAAACCCTGTGACTCCTTCCACACTCCTCACAACATGGGACCCCTTTGCCTGGTTCCTCCATCCAGATGGACAGGTTTTCTCTCCGGCTTTTAAAGGCCCAGTTGCCACCACTTCCATCACCTCAATGATGATCCACCACAGGGGTTGGTCTCGGGGCTGGGCAGAGGTTGAAAATCAATTTTTAAAAACCCTAGAGATTTCTCACACTCTCTGGCTCACAGGAGATTTTTCTCATAGTCCTCTGGCCGGAAAGACAAGGTTATTAGCTCTGTCCCACCTGCAGGTAAGTGGGCTCCGTAAGACCACTGGTTCTGAAGTTCTCCATAAACTCTCTGCCTACTGGCCCCAAACTTCTGTGCCCTCTTGGGCCCCTGGTTCTGCAGGCAGGAGGTGTCTTAATGCTTGGAGGTATCTAAAATCACCAAAAGAAGCTGGTAAGAATACTTTTTTATTCATGATACATTTTATATGTGCTGGATAGAGCACTAAGCATTCTGCATATACAATCTCTCTCCATTCTCAAGTCGGCCCATTTTATGATGAGCCGTTGGTATCCTACTCTGGATCTCGTGCCTGGGGAGCATCAAGCTCAGACTCAAATGACCCCAGAGCCTGCCCTTCCCCACTTACTGCCTCAAACCCATGGACTCCCAATAAAGCAGTTGGGCTCACAAGCAAGGAGGTGGATCCCAGCTGTTCAAAACTTGAAAAATGAAAAAGACGACTATTTTGTCCTCTGTAAGTAAGAGTTCTAAGATCCAGTGGGAATTAGGAGCTGAACCTGGGATCAGCCGAAAAAAAAAAATTATATATGATTGCAGCACGAGGCTGAACTGGGCAAGACATGTGTGACTCATCTATTTGAACAGTTTTAAAACAGTTCATCTCAAAGAGACATTCCCCTGAGAGGTCAGTCTATGTCAGGTCCCATTCAAGGTGTTTTAGAGCAGAGCCGGGGAGGGACACATGGGTGATGTCAGTGACAGGAGAGCAGGCTCTGAGTGAAGGAAGCCCGGATGAGGAGCCTCCATGGTTCCCATCCATGGGTTCAACCTGCGGCCACTTAAAGGTCAATGTCAGACTCCACCCCAGACAACAGAATCAGCATTGTGGTGCAGGAGGGAGCGGGTAATTTTTAAGCACCCCAAGTGATTCTAAGTTGCAATCAGGACTGAGACCCCTTGACTAGCTGGGAGGAGGCATCAAGATCTACCCATCTTTCTCGGTTCATGTGGTGCTGAAGGCAGGTCGGAGACATGAGGCACAAAAAGCAAAAGGAACTGTATCAAAATTGATGCTAGCCAGTGCACTCGCTTGAGGTGAAGACCAGAAAAGGGGGACAACCCAAGGTGAAGACTCGAAAAGAGCCAAGACAAGTGGGCCCAGTTCTGCTAGTAACTTTATAATCTAGGGTGCCCTCCCATATCTCTGTAAATTCTAATCAAATGCAATTGTCATGGTCTTATTTTGTTGCTCATTTTCTTCATCCATTAACGTCTCTCATGTTGAATGTACATCCTCAGATTCCTGAAAAATCTCTCTCTGTGTGTGTGAAGAATTTGCATAAATATCTTTGTGCTCTAGACTTCCCTCTGTTTCTTCTCATGTTTGGTGATACTGAACTTCCTCCATGGGACTATATTTGAGCGTCACCTCTGTGTGCTAGATAACAGCCCATCCAATTTCGCCTCTGTCTCCACTTCCATAAACGGTCCTGGCAGCACACCTGTGCCAGCCCCCTTATGGGATGGCTAAACATCTGGGACTGGGATGGGAGTGGTCATCAAGTCCTACTGGACAACACCTTGCTCTCGAGGGATGACCTTCTTCACCACTTTCCTCATCTGTGATTGTGTCCCCAGAAGACAGGTTGGCCCTTGAATCCCACCCCTGGGATATATGGATCCATTCACCTGGTAGCGCATTTGGGTATAATTTTTCCAGGACAGAAGAAGTCAAAGACAGTGTCCCCAAAACCACCGTCACTTCTGACACTCGTTTCTTTTGGTGTTTGGGGGTTCCCAAGACTACCATCAGGTTTGATAACCTCCTATAAGGACTCAGAGGGCTCATTGAAAGCTGCTACACCCATGGTTATGGTTTATGACAGCACAGGGATGCAGGGACAAATCAGCCTGGAGAAGAGATGCATGATGGAATCTGAGGTCAGGTGGTGGGGGTGGGGGACTCCAAACACAGAGCTTCATGCCCTGTGGAGTCAAAGCCAGTGATAACTCCTTGCAGCAACAGGGTATAACAATATACACAGACTATTGCCAACCAGGAAAGTTCATCTAAGCTTTGGCATGCAGAGATTTCATTGGTCGTAGGGTAGCTCTATTTTCAACTCTCTGAGGAACCTCCATGCTGTTTTCCAGAGTGGTTGCACCAGCTTGCATTCCCACCAACAGTGTAGGAGGGTTCCCCTTTCCCTGATCCTCGCCAGCATCAGTCATTTCCTGACTTGTTAATTTTAGCCATTCTGACTGGTGTGAGGTGGTATATCATTGTGGTTTTGACTTGTATTTCCCTGATGCCGAGTGATGTGGAGTACTTTTTCATGTGTCTGTTGGCCATCTGGATGTTTTCTTTGCAGAAATGTCTGTTCATGTCCTCTGCCCATTTCTTGATTGGGTTATTTGTTCTTTGGGTGTTGAGTTTGATAAGCTCTTTATAGATTTTGGATACTAGCCCTTTATCTGATATGTCGTTTGCAAATATCTTCTCCCATTTTGTCAGTTGTCTTTTGGTTTTGTTAACTGTTTCTGAAGGCCCCATTATATTAGTCAGGTGAGGATTGGCTCTGCTGCCGAGACAGATAAACCCCAAGTCTCAGTGGGTCTACACAGGAAAGGTTTGTTTTCTCCTCCAAGTGTCTGTGTCATTTGGAATGTGTGGCCTCCCAGGTATCCATAGTCAGGGAGAAGGGTGGCCAGGGCATGCTGGCTCTTAGCTGCCTTGGCTCAGAAGTCACACCACTATTTTCTCACATGGAATTGGCCACGTGGCTCCAACTTGCAAGGCTTTCTGGGAAATGTAAGACAATTCATGGAATACTTGCTGGCTGGAGGCCCATTCCCCAAGCAGCAACCCTGAGAACATGAGTCGATCCCCAGGGGAGGCAGATGGACTCGGAGGGGAGCTGTTCACATGGCACGCCCACCCGTGCCCCGGCCCCAGCCAGAATTCCTGGAGGAATCTGAGTGCTTCACGCCAACTCTGGAGAGTCTGGGAACATGGGAATAATTCAAGCGACCCAGAGGGCTGATGAGGGAAAGAGGCCAGCCTGGAGGGAGCACGGAGAAAGAGAGGGCAGAGGGCTGGATGGGTGGGAAGGTGGCACTTCGGTCACCAGGAATTCCAGACGAGACCTCGTCATGCTGGGGTCAAAGGGGATGGACTTGCATAGAGTCAGCGTTCTTCATGGGGATTAGGAGTTCTATGTCCTCCTCACTCTGTGGGTAACTTGGGATTATAGTCCCTCCAGGGCCATCACAGGGCTCAGATCCTCCCTGGTGACCCTGACTGGAGGAGGACACGGACACCACTAAGATCAGCCCTATGATGAGACCGGTTCCCCCACGTCTCCATGTAGACAGTGAATAAGGACCTGCTGTGACCCCCCGGGACTCCCGCTGTTGAACAGGTCCCTCCCCTGTGCGGGAAGGGGCTTGCGCGCTCTGCGTTTCCTCATTTAATCCCCACAAAGACCCTACGAGCTACCGATCACTGTCCCCCCACTTCACAAAGGAGAAAACCGAGGTCTAGAGGGTCAAAGAAAATGATTCAAGGTTACGCCTTAGGTAGTGAAGCTGGGATTTGAACCCAAACTGGGAATCAGCATCCACACTGCTAAATGTGTTGTACAATGGAAACGTTCATGAAAGTAGATCACAAGATGTAGCCATCCACTGGCCTTGGTAATTATCAACTCCCTGCCAAGTTCATCTCATCTGTACCCCCCACTCCACATCACGGGCTACTTTGGAGCAAATTCCATGTCCCCATCATTTCATCCTTAGATACATCAGCCCCTGTCTCTAAAAGATAAGGAAGAGCCCACATTCCTTTTTTTTTTTTTTTAAGATTTTATTTATTTATTTGTCAGAGAGAGTGCACAAGCAGGGGGGGCAGCAGGCAGAGGGAGAGGGAGAAGCAAGCTCCCTGCTGAACAAGGAGCCTGATGCGGGGTTCGATCCCAGGACCCCGGGATCATGACCTGAGCTGAAGGCAGATGCTTAACTGACTGAGCCACCCAGGCCTCCCGGAAGAGCCCACATTCTTAACCACAGGTTCTGTTGTAGAGTAGACATCAATAAATAGCTACTGAATCAGTTAACCATCTCCAAGTGTCTGTCAAGTTGGAAGCGTATTGATGAGTCTAAAAGGCAGCCGGGAATGGTAGGAAGATAATGGGCTTTACTGTAAAGTTGGGGTTCAAACTCTGACTCTGCTAATTGCTACGACTGGGGGCACTAGGGGAGCTCGTGGAAGCCACATGAACTGCAGGTTCCTCCTCTGGAAGTTGAGCACCGTGATGCCATGACATGCCACGGTGCCAGGACTGAGTGAGAACGTGGCTGTGGGCACCTGCCATCTACAGGGATGGAGCCCTGCTGGTGACTCACCCGATGTCCCTGGGCCTGTGTCTCTTCATCTGTAAAATGGGATAATAATCATACTTACCCTAGAGGACTGCTGTAAGGAGCAAATGAGGTCATCCGTGTTAGATTTAGCAAGTCACTAACCTTAGATGCCTGAAGCGTGGCAGGGTATGATCTGGGAGAACGGTTACTCTCCTGTAAGCTAGGGCAGGTAAGGACCAAGCTACGCCCACAATGAGAGCCTTGCTTCTCCCTGGTGTCCCAGAACATTCACATTTGGCAGTCTGGAGGTCATTTCGGTGGTCACACCTGGGTGAGTGGAATGCTTCTGTCATCTAGTGAGCAGAGACCAGGGGCACTGCTAGACCCCTTACAGTACACAGCACAGCCCCCCACAAAGAGTTATCTGACCCTAAATGTCAGCAGTGCCGAGGCTGAGAAACTCGGGATTGGAGAGGGATCAGAAGGGGTTAGCTCCATTGCCCCAAGGCTGAGAGATAGAGGCCTTGGCTGTCCTGCATTCTATCCACACCCACTAAGTAAATGGAATTTTTCCATCCCTACAAGATCAACCGTTGAGCTGGTCTTTCTGGAAGACAGCTGGATGTGGCCGTCTGGTACCTTGTGGTTTAGGAAGTGTCCTCTCCAAGCCCATGCAGCAGGTCTGGAAGTGGCCAGGTCCTGGCGGATGGAAGATTCTGCAGAGTAAGGGCTCCTGCTCCCACTCAGAGTCGGAGAGGAGGGGGGTGGTTCCAGCAGCTAGATGTGCCTCTGGCCCCAACCTGGAGACAGGGTTGGGGAGGGTCTCGGGTGGGAGGCGTAGTCAGAGCAGCAGCACAGTGGAAGGTGTGTGGCCTTTGGAACCACATAGGCCTGTGTTCAAATCCTAACACTCTCAGTTACCGGGGTAAGGGTGCCCTTGGCTTGGGACAGAGCTCCTTCAAGACTCCCCTTTTCCATCCATAAAATGGGTGTAACAGACCCTAATTCACAGGAAATTTCATTGAAACAAATATGGAGAGCAAGGGGAATTGTCCAAAGTTCCAGAATAACCAGGGCTTGCATCCCTGCCTCTCAGTGCCCAGCCCCGGCCCTTCCCAGGATGTTCATTCATTCATCTGCTCATTTAGGCAGTCAATGGATTATTCATCTGGCGTAGGAGATGGGAAGGCTGAAACAGGCAAGGGTCTTGTAGACCCTGCCAGAGGCTGGATTTTATTTCCTGAATGAATGAGAGCCATGGGGGCATCTTGAATGACATGATCTGATTTATGTCAAGAAAAGGTTGTCTGGGCACCTGGGTGGATCAGTTGCTGAAGCATCTGCCTTTGGCTTGGGTCATGATCCCAGAATCCTGGGATCAAGTCCCATGGCAGGCTCCCCACTCAGCGGGGTGTCTGCTTCTCCCTGTCTCTCTGCTGCTCATTCCCTCTCTGTCTGCTAAATAGATGAATAAAGATGCGGTGGTAGAGAGGAGAGGACAAATGCAGGACCCATTTTGGAAGAAGAGCCGGCTAGTCCTGCTCATGACCTGGGGTATGGAAGGGGACAAGAAAGGAGGCAACTGTCCAGGACTTTGGCTTAAAAAGTAGGTGGCAGAGAGGCCATTTACAGAGCTGGGAAGACTGGGGAGGAGCCAGTCGAGGGTGGGGCAGGGGTTCCGCAGGTGGGAGCAGAGAACCGCCTGGGGACTCCACGTGAAGACGGCGGCACCTGCCCGTTGTGGCGCGTGCAGGAGAGGAGGGGTACAGCGGCTGACGGGGGGCAATCTGGTCGGTATTTAAGTTTGGCTGAGGTCACTTAGGGAATGAGTGAGGTAGAGACAGAAGAACAGCCAGCCAAGGACCGGGCTCTAGGCACTCCAGCCATCCGAGGTCGAAGGGAGAGGAGTCCAATAAACGAAGGTGCAAAGTGGCAGAGGCAGCAAGAGAGCGGGGAGAACTCGGCACCAGAAGCCAGGACGGGAGAGCGACTGGTGAGGTCCTCTTCGAGGCAAGTGGTCAGCGGGGCACCTAGAACTGGGTGGGTCCCTAGGAAATGGTAAATGTCCCTGTGAACACAGAACCATGCTTGGAAGATGGCCAGGAAAGCACCCCCCTGCGGAGACTGCTTTCAAATGGAGCAGGAGCTCCCGGGGAAGAGACTCGAGCTCCGGGCTCTGGGTTCCAGCTCCCCAGCTCCAGGATCCATCCCAGTTGAATTATTCCCATGTTCCTAGACTCCCTGGAGTTGGCAGGGAGCACTGGGAACCCTCCAGGAATTCTGGCCGGGGCTGGGACACGGGAGGACACGCCATGTGCACTGCTGCCCTCAGTGCCCCTCAGTGCCCCTGGGCTCATGGGAAGGGTTGAAATGGTCCCTGACTCAGGGGACTGCTGCTGGGGGTGGGCCTCCACCCAACAAATATTCTGTGTGGAATCAAAGGGTCGGGGGAGGGCACTAAACACGCTGGGTCCAGGCTCCTCCCAGAACCTCTGGGACTGGCACTCAGGCATGTTTATTGTTATTGTTATTTTAGCTCCCCTGTTGATTCTGTCATACAGCTGGTATGGACAAACAATGGGGAAACTGAGCCCCCAGAGCCCCACCCCCGACTCCCTCGAACCCCGGATTCCACCAGGCTACGCAACAAGGCTAGCGTTCTCTTCCCTTCATAAAATACATCCAGGGAGGAACTGGGGTGGGGGGAGTGTTAAGAAGTTGGGTGTCTCAGTCTGCTTGGACTCCATGAAAAGTTACCTTAACAATAAATGACTATTTTCTCACAGTCCCAGAGGCTGGAAGTCTGAGATCAGGGTATCAGTGTGGTTGGGTTCCGGTGCAAACTCTCTGCCTGGTTTGCAGACCGTTTCCAGCTGTGTGCCCACGTGGCCTTTCCTCGGCACGAGCACATGGAGAGAGAGGACTCCAGCGTCTTTCTACTTCTTACAAAGGGGCTAATTCCATTGTGGGGGACCACCTCCCATGACATCATCTAACCCCAATTACCTCCCAAAGGCTGCATTTCCAAATACCATCATGGTGGGGTTAGGGCTTCAACATTGGGGGGCTGGAGGGGGGGCATAAACATGCAGTCCATAACACTAAGCATTGGCCTTAAACTCAATTGCATTCCTTTCTCCCCAGTGTGGTCTTGGGCAAGTCATTCCCGACCTGACTCCTGGGGAAGGTAAACCCTTAAATAATAATTGCATGGCTCTCTAGAGTTTCTGAGGTATTTTGACACCCACCATCTCTAGCAATCCCCCGTAACCCTGGGAGAGAGAGGGCAATGATTTTTGGATTGGGGAAATGAGGCTCAGAGATGAAGTCACTCACCAAAGAACACCCAGCTTGTGTTGGAGTGCAGATTTTCTATCTCCTTTGCCCAAGGTTGCCTGGAATTGAGAGACACCACAAAGGACCCTCCTCCAAGACAGTGCCTGGGACATAGATGCTTGGAAATTGTCAGAGGGAGGGCGGGAGGGAGGAAAGGAGGGATGGATGGAGGGATGGATGGAGGGATAGATGGATGGATGGACTAAAAAGATGTGTAGTCAGTGCTCCGGAACAGGGTCCTACAGGGACCACCAAATCTACGCTTATGAAAAGAGAAGAAGAAATGAACCATCTGGACAGCTGCCATATGCCAGGAACATGTGACCCTTCACACGTGTCATAAGGCACTTGCAGCTGGACCTTTTGCTGGAAAGGACTCATTTTTTTAAAGATTTTATTTATGTATTTTGAGAGAGAGCGCGCACATGCGAGCAGGGGTTGGAACAGAGGTGGAAGGGGAGAGCGTCTCAAGCAGACTCCATGTGGCAGAGTCTTGATCCCATGACCGTGCAATTACAACCTGAGCCAAAATCAAGAGTCAGACGCTTAACTGACTCAGCTACCCAAGTGCCCCTGGAAGGGACCCATTTTACAGGTGAGAAACTAAACCCCAGAGTAATGGATGGATAGAGTATCTAACTCTCTGTCCAGAACACCTTGTGACATCCCAGGGATTTTTTAAAAAGTCATAGAATTGTCAAGAAAACCCTGGATGAAATTCCTCTGGGAAAACAAGGTCCCCATTTCCAGTTTTTGCCCCAGAGAGAAACTCTGTCTCTTTGACCAGTACATACCGCATATGTAAGCTGGGCAGATGGTAACTGTTGCCACACAAATACTGGTCGGCTGATTTTCTTCTGGGCACTCAAACTTCCTTAAGTCCCCAGCCTGTCCTCATCGCTAATGGGGATGGATGCCTAGACACGCCAGACGCTGAGCTAAGCCCTTCACTTATGTTATTTCAGGACTGGGCACACTTTGTCCATAAAGACGTAGTTTCTGCTTTGTGGGCTACTGTCTCTGTTACAACTACTCAGCTCTGATGTGGCGGGCCGGCGGCCATTTTTAAATGAGTATGTCTGTGTTCTAATAAAACTTTATTTGTAAACCCTTGAATTTGAATTTCAGGTAATTTCCTATCATTTCTTTTGATTTCTTTCTCCTCCCACAAAAAAAGTGTAAAAGCTGCTCTCAGCGGGCAGACCGTTTAGACAGGTGGCAGGTGGATTTGCTCCCCTCCCCCCTGGGTCATGGCTTGCTAACAGCAACCAGACAAAGTAGATTTTGTTGTTTTCCCATTTTAAATTTTTTTTTAATTTATTTGACAGACAGAGATCACAAGTAGGCAGAGAGAGAGGAGAAAGCAGGCTCTCCACGGAGCAGAGAGCCCGACTCAGGGCTCGATCCCAGGCCCCCAGGATCATGACCTGAGCCGAAGGCAGAGGCTCTAACCCACCGAGCCAACCGGGTGCCCTGTTTTCCCATTTTAAAGGTGAAGAAACTAAGTCCCAGAGCGCAGCTCGCCAGGGTCAGAACCAGGACTCAGAGTCGGGCAGTCAGGCCCAGAGTGAGGCTCAAGGCAGCAAGCTGCCCGGGGAGGGCGCACAAGGGGAACACCCAGCCCCACCTCGGCCCTCCAGACTCGGACCGACCTGCCTTTCCGCACTGTGCGTTTATTCCTCATTTACTCCAACTAACGCTCGTTTGTTAAGTAGATCTGGTAACGCTGACATGAGAGTCGGAGGTGGGGAGTGGACGGGGGACGGGGAGGCGGGAGCGAGAGCCAGGCAAGAGGGCCCACCGCGTCCACACGCAGCCACACACAGCCACACGCACGCACACACAACGGCTTCCATTTCCTGAGATGTCCACCTGCTTTTATGAATATAAGTGGATTTGTAACAAGCATTGCAGCTGCATATAAGGCATTCAGACATGGAGACAATTTTACTAGATAATAGACTATCATGCAGGATACAATTTAAATTAAAAAATGCAATTTTCACCTTGAAATGAACAAATGATTACAATTTCTATACAAATTAAGGCATTCAGCCTCTCTTTCAGTAGTGGCACCAGCCCATGAAATATGACATAATTACCATGAAATACATTTTCAAATATTTTGATTTTTGTCCGCCGCTTTTTAAAAAACATAGGCCGCCTTCTAGGTCTCCGAGTGTGTGTTGGCATTTCCCACCTTCTGGGAAAAACACATTAAAAAGAAAAGCCAAAGTCCCCGAAGATGAAGTTGGCCCCCCTCCCTGCCCTC
Source organism: Martes martes (assembly GCF_963455335.1). NCBI lineage: Eukaryota > Metazoa > Chordata > Mammalia > Carnivora > Mustelidae > Martes > Martes martes. The sequence continues at coordinate 178,190,911 of NC_137891.1, read as the reverse complement.
CCCTCCTCCCATCTCCTCACCCCTCAGAGTTCCCTGCCCTCCCCCTCCCCCTCCCTTGGCTCAGAGATAAAATTGAAAAAAGGCAGACGGAGGAGAGGGACGCAGGCGACCAGCTCCAAAGCCTGAGATTTATCTAAATTGCTACGCTTATCTGAAGAATCGCATCTGTTGGTTATCTCCACGCCAGCCACTCCAACCCTCTACCCGTCTCTCCTCTGGAATCGCTTCCCCAGCCCCCAGCTCTCCCCCCTACCAACGCGCCCCCCCAACCTCCACTCTTATTTTTTAATTATTTTTCCATTCTGTTGTCTCTTTATGGCTGGAGACTGAAGGACGAGCAGGCGCTGCCTGGGGCTCACTCCAGCCCCATGGGCTAGACAAGGAAATTTGGGGTTCAGCAAGAGTGGACAGGGGAGGCGCCCAGTGAGTCTCAGCTCCCGGGGTAGGGGGTCTCTGTCCCTGGTCCGAGTTGGGTGACTTTGATGAAGGTTATGGCTAGACTCTTCTGTCTCTTCCCGGCTTCTGTAAGCCTATCACTGTGAACGACCCACCCCTGTGGTCTGAGCTTTGGGTGGACCTCTTGAGCCATTGGATCTGCCTCCAGATGACCTAGAAACGGACCTCAACCTCACCCCCGCCCCCTGGTTCTTGGTCTTGGTTCTGAGCCTCCTGCCCCAACCCATGGCCTCCTGGGTGGGCTTCCCCACTCCTCTCCCCCACCGCCCTTGGGACTTGGTTCCACTCTGTTGTATGGTCCCACTTCTCTCTCTCAGGCCAGTTCTATGGGGCCTTTCCCTCCTCCAGGGGAATGCCACCTCTTCCCCAGCCCAGCCTGGGTTAGTTGAGAGTCTGGCCCCTCTTCCGGCTCCGGCTCCACAGTGTTTCCCCCCCACTCGCTCTCTGAGATGTAAATGGAGCCTAAGGAGAAACATCTAGGATAAGAAGCAGAGCGTAGAGCCCTTTGCTTTACACTTTGCACATTTGATTTTGTTCTGCAGCACGTGTACCTGCTTTGATAGGGTCCCGTCTTGCAACTGTCCTGTGTGCAGGACCTCGCTGACGAGGGATAAACTCAACGTCCTCCAGAGAAACTGACCAGGCATCCCAGGCCAATGCAGCGAATTACCAAAGCAATTCCAGACCCAAGGCCGTGTCTCCCAGCTGTTTGTTTGGAAGCTACTTCATGGGACTTCTGAACTTGGACCACATCCTACCCTACCCTCCACCCTCCCACCCCCCTTCCTGACCCCAGGGCCCGATAAAGGCTGGGTCGCTCCCCTGCTCAGAAAGCAAAACGGGATATCTGGGTGGAAAGAGAACGGGTTTTAGGATCAAGAATTCGGGGCTATAGAGACTTGTCTCTACCTCTTTTTTGCCCTCCGACCTTGGCCAGTTTGGTCTCTGCTCAGTTTTCTCATCTGTAAGTTGGAGATAATGATACTTATGTGTGGGAGCTGTGAGAATTACCTCTCACAGCACATGGCAGCCCTTTGGCAGCCATGAACTCCCCCTCTCAGGCTGTGGCTCTGCGTGCTAAGGGATTTTGAGATATTAAAAAAAAAAGTCTTCCTAGTCCATCAAGCAAACCCGAGCTCCAAAATGTTGTTGGTATTTGGGGGTGAGCCATGTTTTCTATGCCCGGAAGAGACCCCAGGGCATCGAAACATACATGTGTGAGTATCCAGGGACAGTGTTGGGAGTGGAGTAGAAGCAGGAAGCAGAGATTGTTAGGACAGAGTATTATTGTAAACATAATGTTTATTAAGCACCTATGCTGTCACAGGCATCCTGCTGAGGCTCTTTATCCCATTTAGTGTTCATGACACTACTATGAGGTCACCATTAACCCCATTTAACAGATGGAAAAACCGAGTCAATGAGAGGTTATGTCATTTGCCCAAGGTCCCCCAGCTAGGAAATGGCAGAGCTGGGATTTGAACCCAAGCGTCTTGGTTCTCCAAAACTGTGAAGCTCAAGTGCTCAAGGCAGACCAGATGACCCCCTTTTCCCAATTTTTTTATTTTCTCAGTGCAAAGACATACATAAGATATGACCTTGAAACCAAAGGCAAGTCAACAGCTGATGGGTTGAGTATGACGTGGACACCATTAGCTTTACTCCAAACCAGAATTCACGGATGCCAAGTGCAGGGAGGAGGGTTACCAAGCTCCTCCATGCCGCTCCGGTGAGACCAAGACTGGGGGAGCAGCTGAGGCAGGAGGGGTTGGGGGGACAGGGCATGCAGTCAGGACATCAGATTCCTCTCAGGATTCTGCAAAGCCCCCGCACACCTGGCCAGCTCATTTGCTGTCCCTGGACCTCTGCATCTCCACCTGTAGAATGAAGGGGCTGATCTGAAATTAGCCATCTGTACACATTTCCACGAGCCTCCCAAGGAAGGGGAAAGGGACTGTGAGTGCCCATGCCCGGGGCACCCGGAGGGGGGTGCAAATAACCCCAAAGAGCCCACCCCAAAACCAACATTCATTTAAATGATCAAACTTTTTCATCTTATCTCCAAAACGCGTTCCAAATTTGCCTTCTCTTCCCAGGTGCATGCTATAATATAAAAACTGTAATTCACATATAAATAGATACAGTGATATATAATGATATCTCTTTATATATTTATAATATGTGTTATATATTTGTAATTCTAAAACACCGAATATAAAAATGGTACCAGCTCAGTTCTGAATCTTCCCTCTCACAATTCTATCAAAAGCCACCACCAGCCCCTAGGGGAAAAATAAAAGCCCCCACCAGCCCCTAGGAAGGTCATACTATGTTTTTTCCTGCAGCTTTACATGCCTGCACTTCCAGCAAAAGACCACATCCTCTTTAATTGCCCTCCCAAAGCCAAAGTTCTTCTAGTATAACATTCTATTATTGTAATAGCCACACAGTCTAACATTGAATCATTTTAACATCCTACATTATAACATCGTCACCCTTGATTATGACATTATTCTAACGCTCGGGCACTGCCTCGCTCCATCGTTCAGTCCGTCTGGTCTCCAATGAGGTCCTTGAATCTTTGGTTCACCTGTTCCCAGTGTCTCGTTCTGAGTCGGGGGCAGGAAGCGCTCAGCCCCCAGTGGCCTCCTTGCCCCTGGAAGCACAAACCAGCCCCCTTGAATGAGCCCTGGGGAACCTTCTTGGGAGCATGTAGATCAGCCTGTCCCCTCACCTCGACACACCACGCAAACATAGTTAAGGCATTTGATCATCCTGGTCCTGGGGCAAAATGACCCCCTTAGAAGTTGTCTGAGACCTTATGTAACATAATAGTATCTAATTATTATTATAGCTAAACTCTCCTGGGTGCTTACTGAGTATTCTATATACATTGTATGTTTAATCCGCACTATCAACTCACCGGCTACATTACTGTTCTTAATCTCCAGAAGAGAACACAGAGGCTCCTAGAGAGCCACTGACACGCCCAAGTCCCACTGCTAACTACTGAGAGAGGCAGGACTCTAGCCCGTGACTGTCTGAGCCCAGCTCACTGCTCTGTTGAACTGGCAAGTAGAGATGGACCCGTGGAGAATGATGAATCAAACTCAGAGCCAGACACTGCATTAATTAAATGCTTATTGTAAGTGAATGAATGAATGCTTAGAACTGCACTGGCCTTCAGAAACCACCAACCAACATTCAGATGAGTAGAAGTTTAGTCCTATTTTTAAAGATCACGGATGCTCAGCGTGGCTAAGATATTCTAAGAGATCACACAGCTACAAAGTGGTGGGGATGGTGCAGTGGATGGGAAGGGCTGGGGGCGCAGGCAGCTGCACGTGGCAGGGTGGGCTGTCCTCCACGTGCTGCTTCAACAGCAGGTGGTACCCAGCCTCCCAGGACCATCTTGGGCACGTTGGGAAGTGACTTGTGCCAGGTTCTGATGGCCTTGGATTCAGGAACCACAGAGATGCTTCAGGGAAAACCAATGTAAAATTGGTGTCAGAATCTCGTTAGAAAGGCAGGATTTGAAAATCCATGTATTAAGCCACCTGGGGGGCTCAGTTGGTTAAGCATCTGACTCTCGGTTTCTTCTCAGAATGTGATCTCAGGGTCCTGGGATCGAGTGCCATGTCAGACTCTGCACTCAGTAGGGAGTTGGCTTAAGATTCTCTCTCTCTCTCTCTCTCTCCCTCTGCCCCTCTCCCCAAATGTCACTCTAAAGTAAATAAATAAATCTTAAAAAAATAACAAAGCCCAGTGGAGGTGATGGGTTGCGGGTAGGGGATAAAGATCTTTAAACATCAGAATTGTCGCCCAAGGTGACAGGAATCCCTAGGAATCCCAGCCTCAGGGGGAAAAGCCTCTGATGGGGGCAAAGCTGTCTCCATGGAGAGGCCGGGAGAGTGAAATAAAATGAGAAGAACCCAAAGGTCCGACAACAGAGGGATAGTGAAGGATAATATGGTATTTCCACTCAAAGGGCTGCTTTGCAGACATTTTAATGGACCTTTACAACATCTTCAACAACACAGAGAAAGGTTGATAATCCAATGATGACCCCAATGACTTAGGACAGAAAACTGACTTTGTGGTATGATCTCCAACACATCAGTGTTCCTAGAAGGTAGATTGGAAGGGGCAGAGTGAAAGCTCATCCCTGCCATTGAGAATGGCATTGTGCAGACTGGTTCAAGACCCCCAGGCCAGAGAGAGGTAAATGGAGGCAAGTAACTTAATAAACTCCCCAAATCGTCAAGCCTGAGGGTGTCCAGTGACTAAGAATGAACAAAACACGGCAGAGGAAAGCTCTCACCACGTCTGTCCCACGGTGCACGGGGAGGGTTTGGGGGTTCATCTGGTGACCCCCGCTTCCCCCATCCCCACCCCTTGCGCAGGAAGGCAGGGCCCTTCCTGCACAAAGGCCACCATTTATGAGCCATTGGTAAGGCTCCTTCTAAGCAGAGGACATTTTCAACAAGACATTAGCCTCATGGCCTCCAGCGGTCCTCAGCCAGCTCTGTAACAGGGACTGGGCAGCAACGCCTCTTTTTATCATTACTAACACCTGTCATGGCAACCACCATTTATTGGACACCGTATATGGTAGAACTAAGACCCCAACACGCATCACGCAGTTTCATTCTGGTGACAGCTCACAAGGCAGGAAAGGAGGTGGGATGGTCCCCCTTTGGAGACATGCGCTCTGAGTTTCTTCCACTTAAGGGGCTCCCTCAGGGGCTGGTGCAGAACTGGGATCCAAGCCCCAGTCTCTCTGACCTTCGCCACCACCAAGCAGAGCTCACCAGGCAGAACACCAAAAACAGCACCTGGACCACGGCTCCCAAGGACGCACTCGTCCTTTCCCTGCTGCGGGAAAGAAGTATGTGGATGTTCTGTAGTTACTAACCATGGAAAGAGCTCCAAGAGATCCCGCGAGGTGAAAAATAATCATAATAAAAGTGCAGAACTGTGTGTGTGTAGGATACCAGCATCTGTGTACTAAAGAGGGAAAAATAGATGTAGTTTGCTTGCTTGTACGGGCGTGAGAAGTCTCTGGACTTCTCTGGACTTCACGACATGAGAAGCCGGCTACATGGGTTACCTCTGGGGAGGGGGACAAGGAGAGACGCCTTTGTCCTTAGAATTCTGAATCACATGAATGTATGATACTAAATAAATAAAACTGGGAATTTTTTGAAATGTAAGGAAAACAAAGAACACGCTGGTCTCAAAAGCAGGCACAGGGATGCCTGGGGGGTTCAGTGGGTTAAGCCTCTGCCTTCAGCTCAGGTCATGATCTCAGGGTCCTGGGATCGAGCCCCACATCGGGCTCTCTGCTCAGCAGGGAGCCTGCTTCCCTGCCTCTCTCTTTCTGCCTCTCTGCCTTTTTGTGATCTATCTCTCTGTGAAATAGAAAAATAAAATCTTAAAAAAAAAAACAGGTGCAAATAGATAGTCATCTCCAGCCACATGCTCATTAGAACACGCTTTCAACCTCCTCCCCTGAGTAGCTTTCGGGTTCACAGGATTTGACTTGGGTTTCCTCTCTGCCATTGCCCGAGAAGCTTGTTTGCACCATCAGACAATTCCGCAAGGGAGCCTGAGTTAGGGAGAGCCTCAGGGCTCACAGGCAGGGATATACTTGATGGTTAAGATTTAGACTAGGGAGGCTGGAGAGAGAAAGTGTGGGGGAAGCTCAGAAATACTGGACAAAAAAGAACAAGAAAAGGGCTGTAAGTAGGAGTCTATTCATTTGACAAACATTACATGAGCACTTACTATGTCCCTGAGCCGTGATGGACACTGGGATGCAGCAGAAAACCACATGGCCATAGTTCCTGACCTCAGAGAGCTCACATTCCAGGAATGGGATTGCAACTGAACACATAAAGGCTGCAAATAATCATTACAGACGATCTAAAGCAGAAGAGGTAAGTGCTCTGGCAGGAAGCAATGGCACTGAGCGAGCCGCCTCTGAGCGGACTATATTGACACAGAAACCTGGATGATCAGAGGAGGCAGCTACCTAGAAGCTGGGGAAGTGCCTTCGGACAGAAAGAACAGTTGGTGCAAAGGCCCTGTGGTGGAAAGGGCGTGTTCTCTTGGAGTGTAGAGCAGTGAGGGAAGCGTTTCCCGTCAGACTTTTTACAGAAGGAGAGCTATTTTATTTGTTTTTAAGACACAGCTAACACTTGGATTCATTCTCTCTGTAAGAATTCAAACGAGGGGATGGATCCCCTTTCATCCACCACTGCAATTAGTCTCCCTGCCCAAAAGCACGCGTGTTAGCATTTTGCCATTTATACTTCCAGGTTCCTTCCCATGCATTCAACATGTAGGCAGAAATGCAGTTTGCAGAACCCGAAGACCTGGGACCACGTCGTGTGCATTTTTCCTCCAAGTTTGACATTTTACTCACCATATCTTGACGACCTTTGGGAACCCCCGTAATTTTAATTCATTTTTTAAGCCACTCCTAATTTCAACTCCATGAGCATTTGTTAAGCTCCCACCAAAAGCCAGACCCGGGATTTGGCGATAAAGAGTCAGACTCTGCTTTCAGGGAACTTACAGCCTAAGAGAGGAGGCAGGCACCCAGCTAGGCATTGAAACCCTGGAGCCCCGTCAGGGGATCTGAGGATGCTTGTGTGTAATGGGGTGGAGGGGGCAGGCAGGGAAGCCCACTGGGCTGTGATTGCAGAACGGGGGGCAAGGCAGAGGGGAGGGGAAGCAAGCAAGCAGGTGTTTTCCAGATGAAGAGGTCACAGGTAGAGGTCACAGCGTGTGCAAAGGGATGGAGGCATGAGAAAAAAAAAAAAAAGCCAGTTCAGGGATTCCCAGCAGCCCAGACTGGCTGGTGCACAGGGTACACGGAGGACAGGAAGAGCAGGGAAGGCTGAGGGCGTGGGTGGACCGGGCCCAGAGAACCATCATTTCTAACGTGCGTACGGGGCACGCAACATGACAGGTGTTCTCAGCCGTAACCCACATTCTCATCTTTAATTCCCGCAACCCTCCTAGAAATGAGTATTAGTATCTCTGCGTTAAAGATGAAAAGAAACGGACACAGAGAAGTTAAGAAACGTGTCTGAGGACACACGGCTGGTAAGTGGAAGACTGAGGACTCAAACCCAGGCTATCCGTGCTTTAAATCACTTCATTTTGCTGCCTCACAAAGCAGAGGGTGGCGTGGAGAGTGTCCTGTTGATGGCTGCGGGGCACTCCTCCACTGACAGAGGAGGTGGGCTGGTACCTGGCCTGTCATAGAGACCCCGGGGTACCTGTGGGCTGGTGACGCCCCAGGGGGCAGGCAGGCACCTCACGGGTGTTTGACAAAAAGCTGCTGCTTCCAGACCAGGGAAGGGCATAGCCCTTAGCACTGGAGACACTGGGAAGTGCTGGGGAGCCCCTTGTCTCTCAGGGCCGGTCTCAGAGGTCCTGGGGTGAAGATGGCAATGATGAGGATGATGGAGGTCGGTGGCTCTCATGCTCGAGTTCCCAGCAAGCATCACCAGGAGGGCTTGCCACACAGACCGGGGTCCCCAGCTCCAGAGTTTCAGACTCAGCAGGTGGAGATAGAGCAGGATAATTTGCGTCTCTAACCAGCTGCCACCTGGGGACCACTCGGCAACTCCCTGCGCTGTGGGAGGAAGAGAGCTGGTTCAGGAGGAGTTGAACACAGGACCCGCCCTCCGGGAAGCTTCAGCACTTAGAAGCTACTCTTATCCTACTTCTGGGAAGAAACTGAAGATGTGGAGAGAGGCTGAGTGGCTTGTTGGGGCCCCCCACCACACCAAAGCTCATAAGCTCCCACTCTGTCTCCCAGCTTCTTCTGCAGGGGGCCCGGGTGGCCATGTGGCTCTCTGGGGCCAGCCTTCCCACCCATCACCCGGTCCTCAGTCCCGCCTTTGCTGAGTGTCAACACTGAAAGGGGTCCCCGTGAGAGTGGGGTGTTGGGGGGGAAAGGGGTCAGGCCAAGGGGCCCTCAGCCCTCTGGAGGGCAGCAGGGGAGGGGTGAGGGGAAGAAGGAGGAAGGAAGAGGGTGGGGGGCATCCTGGTTATCTTCCAGCAGGCATGTACTAAGCACCACTGTGTCCTGGGGTTGGGAGAGATCTTCGGTTTCAAATGGGAGAGGGGGCGCCAGGGAGAGGAAGAGACTGGCCTAGAGGTACACCTGGTCTCTGTTCCGAGCCTCCCCAGTCCAGACCTTCAAAGGCAGGCTCCAGGAAGTGCGCCGCCCCTCCTTCGGCCACATAGTGCTAGTCAGAGACACCGGAAGGCAAGAGAGAAGCACCTGCCAGTAGCTGAACACCTACTGTGTGCCCATTCTCCCTGAAACCCTGAAAGGTAGGCACTACTATCCCCATTTTATAGATGAGGAAACAGACCCAAGGGAAGGGGCGACTCATCCAAGACTGCTTGGTGAATTCCTACTGTGTGCCAGGCTCCCGTGCCAAATCAGCCCTTCACCTACGAGGTCTTGGAGCGATGCTGGGAGGTCAGAGCTCATCCGGTGAGGGAGGGAGATGAGCTCAGGGGGCCCACAACCCACCCAGGGTCACACAGCCAGCAAGCACAGGAACTTCCACCCTCACCTGGGGAGACAACGATGCCTTCTGGGGTAGGGCGGAGGCACCTGGACAGAGATGCTTGCCCCAGGGCGTGTTTGGTTATCCCTCCCCGGCCCTGGACACCGGGTCTCCCACCCCATTTCCATTCTCTACCCCAGCAGTGCCTGCAGCTCTGCCTGCTCCCTCTGGCTCCCCAACTGTCACGGATTATTCTAGGGACCCTGGGGACAGGAGAGGGAACATCTGGATCCTGTTATGGGGCCTGGCTGGGGGTCTGGGGGGCGGGGATGCCAAGGCAGCAGAGCCTGGGACCTAAATGAGTTTCAGAACCTCAGAAGCCCTGGTGTGGGCGGGTGAGGGGCCGAGGGGCTGCAGGTCCGGGCTGAGCAGGAAGGTGGGATCAGAGCAGGCCAGAGAGCCCTTCCTGAGCCGCTGGGGCCAGGCGGGAGGCAGGATTATGGAATTAGTTCAGGAGGCAGTGCCGGGCAGGAGTTGGCGAATGTGGCCCCAGGCGGTGGTCCAGCCAGGCTCCGTCCCCTCCTCTCAGGGGGACACTGGGCACTGAAGGCTCGGCGGGAATATGGTTTGGTTTAGGGGCCAGCCCCGTGGAACAGGTCAAATCAAATTCAGCTTGAAATTCCAGGCCGGTCACGGCAGGCCAGGTGAGGGCAGAGTGCCAAAGTCAACAGTGAGGCCGATGGGGTTGTGCAGGGCACGGGTGGGGGGTCCTCACTGGGGGGGAGGGGTGCCCCTGCACTGAGGGAGGGTTGGACCAAGAGAAGAAATCCCAGAGTGACCACCATTCTTAAAGCACGGGAAGGAGCATTATGATGCTTTTTTTTAAATGGGGAAACTGAGTCACAGAGGAACTCTTTGCCCAAAGGTCAAAGATCTAATAAGTGGGCAAACTAGGGCTGGGATTGAGGCCTTCTTGCTCCCCTAAGGGTGACCAGTGCAAATGGCAAAGCCAGGTACGGCGAAGGTGGAGGCCAAGGGTACTGGCACCCCAAGGGGCAAGGCTAGCCACGGAAGCATTGACACTCCGCTCCCACCTGCCCTCCAGACACTCAGCTCTGAGGTAAGCCCCTGAGAGGGGTCGGCCCTGGTGCAAGACTTGCACAAAATCTACGTAAGACACGCCTCAGACCGTGAACGACTGGGTACAGGTGATGGCAAGGGAACAAGAGACATTTATTCCTCCTCCGTCCTTTAATCTAGGAAGGCTTCTTAGCTGGGGTGGAATTTCAGAGACACGGGGCAGAGATGGGTGGGTGGAGGAAAGGCAGTGGCTAAGATGATGAGCTTTGGGGTCAGACAAACCCAGGTTTGAGTCCAGGCTCTTCTTTACACCTGCTGTGTGACCTTGGGCAAATTACTTGACTTCCCTGAGCCCCAGTTCCCGCATCTATACAATAGGACTAATGATGCCTTTCCCTCAGGAAATTTGCAAGCATTACATGAAGTAATAAATGCAAAGCACGTAGGGCCAGGACTTGGCACGGAGCAGGCTCGAGCCTGGGGACTGCGCGTGTGACATCGTGGGTGCTCCAGGTCAGATCTGAGCCCTGAGCGGGTTCCGCATTCCTGGTGGCATGGCGTGGCGTCCGTGCATCCAAGGCGGGTGCGGGCATTGCCCTCGGCCAGATGGGGCCACAGGCATTCCAGGCACTTGCCTCTGATCCCAGATCAGTGTGTGTCGGGGACCACGGTGGGAATACAATGACAGTGGGGTGAGGGAGTGACCATGAGGATGGTGGAGGTGAGGATGGTAGAGGGGGTGAGAGGTGATAACAGGGGACATCTGGGGGGCTCAGTCAGGTCAGCGTCTGACTCTTGGTTTCAGCTCAGGTCATGATCTCAAGGTCGTAGGATCAAGCCCCATGTCGGGCTCCCTGCTCAGCACAGAGTCTGCTTGACATTATCTCCCCTTCCACTCCTCCCCCCTAAAATCAATAAATAAATCTTAAAAAAAAAAAAAAGGAGGTGATGACAGGTGAGCACCATGATGAGGTCATACTGGAGCCCTAACCTGGGTCCCACCCCTCCCCACTTATGCTTTTTTGTTTAACCTAACACTCACCGAGCATCGTGGGCACTGCCTCACCAGCGTCCCACTGCTCTCTCCAGCCTCCCTCTGATGTGGGACTGTATCACTCCCATTTTACAGATGAGGAAACTGAGGCAGAGGGGCTCCATATCACACAGCCGTGAGTAGCAGATCCAAGGGGATCTAGAACCCACGTCTGCCTGACTGCCGGGGCCCCCGTGGCTAATGTCCAGACGCTGCTGCCCAGGCCCCTGGTCCGTTCAAGACCTCACATCAACCCTGCTCGGACTTGGGAGTGAAACCCTAGAGAGCTTCTCTGTGTGCAGTGGATCCAGAAAGACAGGCTGGCCGGCTGTGGGGAGACAAGTGCTCATAACACCACTTCTTAGGGAGCCACATCAGAAAAGCAGAACAGTCTCTGGCCATCGCAAACCTGCACGCTGAAGCCAGACAGTCTGGGTTCAAATCTTACCTCTACCATTCGATGCTGTGCATCCCTGGGCAAGTTGCCTGAGCTCTCTGTCTCTGTGCCGAAATGGGGCTCATAATACCTGCCACTCAGAGGAACTGAGTTTTTCAGTGTTTTAACGTGCTCACAGTGTCACCAGGCAGATGGTAGGCCCTCAGCAGGGATGTCCAGGGCTTGGTCCCAGCATCAGAGTGGCCTTCAAACACCAGGACACTGGGGCTCTGGAGGGCAGGTGCCCCCTGGCGGAGGCAGAACCGTGGAAGAGCCGAGACCCAGGCCATCAACAGACGGGCTGTCATCTCAGTGTCTAAACTCATCCCAGCCCGGAAGCCACGCTGGCCTGCTCCTTGCTCCTCTCTCGTCCGCCCACCCCACCACATCCAGGAGGTCACCCAGGCCCAGACACGGCCCGAGAGGCCGCTAGAGCGAGCCCCTGACTCATCGCCCTGTAGATTTGGAGGCTGGGGCTTTCTCCCGGGCCTGTCACCGGTCTGTCCTCCGAGGGCCGGTGGAGTCCGACCGCCCAGCCTCGCGGTGACCGTGGCGGAAGCTGCTTCGTCCTTTCGCACGTGTTTGCTGACCACCCGCCTCATCCTTGGCATTGACGACCCGGCTGAGAACAACGCTCACAGAGCTCCCGTCCCAGCGGGACAGCAAGCAATGGGAACGTGACAGGAGATACGATCGAGGCTGTGAGAACGAACAGGACCACGAAGAGAAATAGAGGGGGTCAAAAGGGGGAGGAGAAAGGAGGGACTTTTTTTTTTTTTTAAGATTTTATTTATTTACTTGACAGAGAGAGAGAGATCACAAGTAGGCAGAGAGGCAGGCAGAGAGAGAGGGGGAAACAGGCTCCCCACTGAGTAGAGAGCCCGATGCGGGGCTCGATACCAGGACCCTGAGATCAGGACCTGAGCTGAAGGCAGAGGCTAAACCCACTGAGCCACACAGGCACCCCAGGAGGGACGTTTTTGAACCTGAAGCTTGTAGACAGCTGGAAAAGCGATTGTAAAAAACTCAGCTTCCTTTCCTCCAGGAAGCATTTGCTCAGTAAAGTAATAGAGCCGAGCAGATTCACGAGGAAAGTAGAAATACAATTCTTGGTAGCAAACATATTGTAAAGCCGGGAACCCCTTGAGGACACGCCCTTCCCTGGAGCCCTCCCTAGGTGATGGCCCGCTGGGGAGGAGCTGGTCCCTGCTGCAGCCCCAGATGAAGCCCCACACTTCCAGGCTTCCCTGTAAAAGGGGGTCACAATCTCCCAATCCCACCTGGTAGAGGGTCTGGCCAGCCTCGACCAGGCAGCCCTAGAAAGCCTTCACACCGTCCTGCCCCAGCCAGGCAGTCACCATTCACCAAGCAGCAATGCTGAGTGCCTACTGGATGCATTCCACGGTGCTCGCGACGGAGTCAGAACCTGGGGACCCCTTCACGTCCCGGGTCTCCGTGGTGCCCAGGCCTGGCCAGCAGCCATGGCCAGCCCAGGCTCGGCCCCTCGGCCGGCCCATGTCCCCAGGCAGGAAAGGGCATGCGTCCCCTTTAAGGCCCCAGCTGGGTCGCCTGGATATTGGAGCACGAGGAGATTAGGTGGTGGAAGGCTGGGGGCCCAGGCCAGATGCGCCTGAGCGGGGCCTTGTTATGTATTCATGAGCTGTGAGGAAAAGAAATAAAAGGATTCATTATCGCCCAAACTGTTACTAATGACATGTACCTGGAGCCCGAGCACCTCTGGAAATCTAATGCGACACACTCCGAGAGAAAATGCATTCCCGGGCTCTGCTGCGCGGCCGATGGAAAATGTCCCCTCCCTGCCCTTCCTCATTGCCATTCACTCAGGGCGACATTTACAATTCTTCTGCCATTATGTCCGACCAGGGCCTCTGAGCCTCTGTCACGACCTGCACATTAGCTGAAAATTGGAAATTCCACAGCGTGGCCGTGGCCATGGCCGTGGCCATGGTGGGCTGGGACGCAGCAGGGTGCGGGAGGCAGAGGCACACGGGACCTGGTGAGAGGGGTACTGAGGGGCACGGGTGTAGGGACAAGAGAAGGGACAGTGCTGCTGGCCTTCAGGGGCTCGCTCTTCCTGATCTGTCCCCAACCTGGTCACCCAGTTACCCACCACACCAAGCGCAACCCTGGGGTGCCAGTCCCCTTGGCTGGCCAGGCTGATGACCAGCCCCTCTCACACCTTCACCTTGGCTCTCCCTCCCGTCCCCCTTCCTGCCTCCTGCAAGCCAATCCCCCATCCTTTGTTCCCTTCAAAGTCTCCATAAAAACAGTAAAAACAACTCTGCAAGAGACATGAGTCCAAAGCTAATTTGCAAGATAAACGCGTGCCAGGAGCACCAGGGAGCACGTGTCTGCCTCTGCCGGCCGTCTTCACCACCACACTGTGAAGTGAGTTCTATCTGGATCCCCATTTCACAGATAAGAGAACCCAGGTTTGGAGAGGTGAGGGGATTTGCCCAGGGTCCCCCAGCTAGGAAGGAGCAGACTTGGGGTTTGAACGAGGGCTAGGGTGATTCTTGGACTTGGGCCCTTCTCTGGCGCAGGAGGGAAACTCCAAGTTCAAGGCTCAGCTCCTCTAAGAAGCCTTCTGAGGCAGGCGTCGGCCCGCTGTGACCGGACCCCAGGAATGGGCACCTCTAGGCTGTCCTAGGGCCAGCTGTCCCACGGGGCCAACCGTGAGCAACTGTTCAATACACCTTCAGGGCCAAGAGGCAGCTGTCGGTCCCAACGGCTGTGCCCCAAGGAAGCAAGCACCCCGTCCCCTGCCTCCTTCTGCAACAATGAGCGCCACCTCCTCCAGTGCACAGTGGGGTCTGGTGGCCCTCCGTCCCGCGTGGCTTTGGAATAGCGGGAGGAGGCGGTAGGAAGACTAACTGAAGTCCCACCCAAGGAAGTTTGGAATGGGAATGACGGGTAAAACACAGTATTTCAAATAAACCATAAATAACTTCTTAGTATAAACGTGTCCTAAATATTGTTGTTTACCCAAAATTCTAATTGACAGGAGGCCCTGTATTTCCATTTGTTGAATCTGGCAGTCCCTAGCTCTGAGGTACCCCCAAGCTACCCGACGAGGGACTTGGCTCACCTGGGGGCTATCAAGTCATTGCCCCAAACCACTAGTTCCCAAGCTCTCAAAAAACTTCTGCTACAGGGGAGCCTGGGTGGCTCAGTTGGTTAAGTGTCTGCCTTTGGTTCAAGTCATGATCCCGGGGTCCTGGGATCGAGTCCTACAGGGAGCCTGCTTCTCCCTCTGCCTCTCTCTCTCTCTCTCTGTGTGTCTCTCATGAATAAATAAATAAAATCTTAAAAAAAAAAAAAAAGGAAAAGCACAGAAAATTCTCTTACCCTTTCCCACTCCCTGCTTGCTGGGTTACAGATGAGATGGCAGGAGGTGCTGCAGTCATTTTGAACCCAGAAGTAGAAGCCACACATTGAAGATGGCAGAGTTGCCCTAGGAGGGCTGACCCACTTTCTTCCGGAATGTTACAAGGTAAACAAACAAACAAACTGTTTAATTTGTTTAAGACACTGTACTGTTAGGTTTACTTTTTCTTTATTTATTTATTCATTTATTTTTGAGAGTGAGAGAGCAGGGGGAAGGGCAGAGAGAGAAAGAGAATCTCAAAAAGACTCCAGGGACACCTGGTGGTGGCACCTGGGTGGCTCAGTCATTAAGCGTCTGCCTTCGGGCAGGTCATGATCTCAGGGTGCTGGGATCGAGCCCCACATCAGGCTCTCTGCTCAGCGGGAAGCCTGCTTCTCCTTCTCCAGCTCCCCCTGCTTGTGTTCCCTCTCCTGCTGTCTCTCTCTGTCAAATAAATAAATAAAAATCTTAAAAAAAAAAAAAAAGGAAGAAGGAAGAAGACTTTCATGGTATGTGTGAAGCCTGATGTGGGGCTCAATCTTACAAGCCCGAAGTCATGACCTGAGCCAAAAGCGAGAGTCATGTGCTTAACCGATCGAGCCACCCAGGTGCCCCTTGTGTTTACTTACGCTAGTAGCTTAGCCTGGGCCCCAACCAATACACTCTTTCACCAAAATGCCAGCCCCCGGGAAGAAGGGATGTGGTCTCATTCGCTATTATAGCCCCAGTGTGTGTCACCACATAGATTCTGAATAAATATTTGTAGAATAAATGAATGATTGATTTAGATGAATTCTAAGGACATATTAGCAGTTGATTAATCACTTAAGTATAATCATTAGCGTTTCATTAAAGCTTACTAAAGTGCTTTATGTATGTTATGTTAACTTCTTTGATCCTACCCTCTAAGGTAGGAACCGCTCACACCCCCGTTGCATAAAAGAAAAAGCGAAGGCCGCTAGTCCTGGTCCAGAGCACAGCTAGGCGGGGGAACCAGGATGCAGGGTGGCTTTGGAACTGTCCCTCTGCTTCCTTCCTGACCCCTATTACAGGGACATGAGGGGAAGGGCAACGCCATAGCTTTACCCATACGTTTATTCATCAAATCTGTTGCAACTATGTGCCAGGCACTGTTCTAGAAGCTAGGAATTCAGCAGCGAGCAAGACAAACAGAAACCTATGACTACAGTGCTTATCTTCTAGTCAAGGAGACATATAATAAAGATATAAGAGTGAAATATATAGTGTTACCGTAGGATTCCATTTATATGATGCCCAAGAACTCGCCTAGCTTATGAAGGTAGAACTCAGAACACTGGTTGCCTTTGGAGGGGGTTTACTGGAAAAGGCATGAGGAAGGCTTTCTGGGGGTAATGGAAATGCACTTTTTAAATATATTACTTATTTATTTGACACACAGAGAAAGAGGGGGCACAAGCAGGGGGAGCAGTAGGAGAGGGAGAAGCAGACTCCCTACCAAATAGGTGCCCCAACACGGGGCTCAATCCCAGGACCCCAGGATTATAACCTGAGCCAAAGGCAGACGCTTAACATATGGAGCCACCCAGGTGCCCCCCCAAAATGCATATCTTAACTGGGGAGGTGGTAACATGGGTATATACATCTGTCAAAACTCATCAAACTCTACATACAAGGTCTACATTGTATTGTATGTGAATTAAGACCTGGAAAAAAATAAATAAAATGTATATTATGAAAGGGGTATATAGTATCAGACGGTTCTCAGTGCTAAGGATAAAGTGAAGAAGGATATCAGGGGTAGGAGACTGGGATTTTACATAGTATGACCATGGAAGGAAGGAAGGAAGGAAGGAAGGAAGGAAGGAAGGAAGGAAGGAAGGAAGGAAGGAGAAGGAAGTGAACAAGTAGTAAAAGCCATCTTTTGTCCAGAAAGGGGCATTCACAGTACAAATTCATTCACCCAGAGCTTCAGAGTCTCAGGCAATCAGGCTCCCCTAGCGTGGGAGGGGCAGTGGCAGTTTCTACTTGAGAACAGCCCCTTGCATGGGGTTCTGACAAGGACTACTTTGAAGACAAACCCTACATTCCAGGGTTTAGAGACAGAAATCATGCCACAGAAAGACCAAGGTGATGGCTCTGTTCTCTGGGGAGGAGAAGCTCCCCCCACCCACCCTCCTCCTGCTCCCCCAGCCCCTATGTCTCTGCAAACACATCCCCCCCAACACACACACCCCATCCTCCCCAGCTAGAATGAACGGTACTGGGACAACTGGAAATCCATATAGGCAAAAATGGATCTTAAGTCCTTCCTCACACCATACCCAGTCAATTCCAGATGGACTGCAGCTCTAAACGTGGAAGGTAAAATAGTAAAATTTTCACAAGAAAAGGAGAGTATCTTTGGGACCCTGAGGTAGGCTAAAATCTTGTCAAGTCACAAACCACTGAGAAGATGAAAACGCAGACCTCAGAGAGAGAGAGGAGACATTTGCATAGAGTTGACAAAGGACTCATACCCAGAACATCACAAGGTCTTTTTTCTTACAAATAAATGAGAAATAGAGAAAGTCATGGCAAAATGATCAATGTCACAAAAGAAAATACCCGAATGGCCAATAAACATGAAAGGGGACTTGAGGTGGGGAGTTGGGGAGACCTAAATCAGAACTACAATCCAGAATGAGCATGGGAGGAGACATTATGGTTCTTGAGGATGTAGCCCCACTGAGACCCTCACACTCTGCTGTTAGGGGTGTAAACTGGTGTAACCCCTTTGGGAAACAGGCCACATCTAGAAAGCTGGGCATGCACCTGTCCCAGGATCCCACAATTCCACTCCTACTCATGTGTCCAAGAGCGCTGACATCCAACGAAAGCCGTTTACTGACACGCCCATGACCGTGCTCTTCACAGTAGCCTGACGCTGGAAACTATCCAGATGTCCAAGGACAATACAACAAGTAAATAAATTGAGATACATTCTTGCAACGATAGAATGCCACATGGCCATGAGAAGGGAAGAACGAGGCTCAACTACACACAATCCAGTCCACGCACCAAGTGCTGGAAGGCTTTGCTAAGAGGAAGGTGGTTATCCTTGGAGGAGGGGGCCGTAAGGGGGCTCCCCAGGAGCTGGCTGGCCATGTTCTGTTTCTTCTTCTTCTCCTTCTCCTTCTCCATCTTTTTCTTCTTTTTTTTAAAGATTTTATTTATTTGAGAGAGAGATAAAGCACAAGCAGTGGGGAGAGGCAGAGGGAGAAACAGACTCCCCTCTGAGCAAGGAGCCCCATGTGGGCATGATCTCAGGACCCCAAGATCATGACCTGAGCTGAAGGCAGATGTTTAACCAACTGAGCCACCCAGGGCCCCCTCCCATGTCTGTTTCTTGACCGGGGTACCAGCTACACAGGTGTGTTTACCCAGTGGAAAGTTTTCCCGCTGTATGCTTGTAATTTGTGCTCTCTTTTGTATTTATGTCACACTTCAATTAGAAAAAATTTGGGGGGGGGGACCTGGGTGGCTCAGTGGGTTAAGCCTCTGCCTTCAGCTCAGATCATGATCTCTGGGTCCTGGGATCGAGCCCCACATCAGGCTCTCTGCTGAGCAGGAAGCCTGCTTCTCCCTCTCTCTCTCTCTCTCTGCCTGCCTCTCTGCCTCCTTGTGATCTCTGTCTGTCAAATAAATAAATAAAATCTTTAAAAAATTTTTTTAACTTTAAAGTCAGAATCTGCCCACCTACCGCTGGGGCTCAGCTCCCGAGCTTGTTGGCATCTTGAAGTGACATCTAGTTATTCAAACACGTGGTAGCTGAGCTTCTAGTGAGAAGTGGCTTTCTTTGCAGTTAAGGGTAAGTTTTTTTTGAGAGCGCCTCTCTTTTCTTCTGGCATTTGTGAGAGGGATGGGGTGATAGCCCCAAAAGTCAGGAGGCTATAGATGCTTCTGGCCAAGGAGGGATAAGAGGGGTTCTAGGTACCCTGCTCTTTGGGAACCACTAATCTGATGAAGTTTTCCACCCAGTGTTGCTCACCCTCCATCCTTAAAGCCCATCTCAGTACCCAGAATGTAGAGGTGTTCAGTAGATGAATGAGTACATATATATATACATACATATATATATATATATATTTTAAAGGTGAATGACTAAAACAAAAGCACCACACACAGCAGCTCTAATGCTGGTTACACACCCCCAGTGACCAGGAACTCATCCCTTCTGGAGGGAGCCCCACCCACCCTGGAGAGCTCCAGTTGTCAGAAGGCTGCCCTTGGATGGAGCGCCCCAACCTCATCCTCCTCCCATATCCTCAACCCCTTTCCGGAATAAACCAGCCCCCCATGGGCTGGGGTCCCAGCCACTCTCCCCCCACCCACACACAAACACACCAGCTGTCAGAACCAGGAAAAAGGAGGCGCTTGCTCAGGCCTGTGGGTAGGAGAAGGAGAGCAGAAGTGGTTCTAGCATGGCACTGGCCACTCATTCACTCACTCATGCACTCCTTCATTCAGCAAACTTCCTCGGGGCTCCCACTCTTGTGCAGACTCTGAGTGATGCATTAAGAACAGAGATGAACACACAACTGCTTTTGCCCCCTGTTCAGTAGGGATGAGGCTGGCAGGTCGGGATTGCCTGTTGTACTGACTGGGCTGCCCTGGGAGCCAGGGGCGGCTGAAGGGGGAGGGGTGGGACCTGGAAGTGACCGTCTAAAGGGGAAAGAGATTCGTAAACAAACGATCCCCATCCGCTCTGATGCTCACTGGGGTGCTGGTAATAATAATGCTAATAAGGCTAAGAGCAGCGTTCGAAGCCCTCTGGGTCAGCTCCTCTTCGCGATAGTACTATTATTACCTTCCGTTTTATACATGAGGACGCTGAGAGATGAAATCATTTTGCTCAGAAGATACGCTGCTAAGGAGTGAGGAAAACGGGATTCAAACTCCAAAGAGTCTGAACTAAGAGCCACAAGACCTCCATGGGAGTGGAGGAATGGGGGAGCATGGAAGAAGGATGCTGTGCTGATCTAGGAAGGCTTCCTGGAGGAAGTGGCCCTGGCTCTTGTTCTTAAAGGATGTTGAAAGGCTGACCACATCCTTGCACCTTATGTGCAAGTTGGAATGTTGACCCACAACTGGCAGCAACCTGCCCAGGAAATCAATCCCATATCTGCAAACCAGCCAGCCAGTTGGCCTGTTACGAGTCAGACGTGCTGGAAGCCAGGGTGCCCTCCCTAGTGATGCACCAGGAAAGCTAAACAATGACTTTATAAGAGCCAGCCTCAGATGGCTGGGACCTGATTCACAACTGACAGCTTTCCTTACTTGTTGTCCCCACCAGAGAGAGCTAGCTCCGTACCCTAACCAGTCACATAGGATGCCCTGCCTCCGGTTAGCCCACCTGCGTGTCTGCATGCCAGCTGCCTCCCGTTAGGACACCCCCGAAGCATTCCCTTTCTCCCCACTCAAGAGCTTTCCCACTCCTCTGTCTGCCTTTGAGTCTCTGCCCGAACACAGGGGATGGTGGCTGACCCCCGTGCCACAGGTAAGCGCAGAATGAAAAGCCTTTGCTTCTCTCATTTGGCGGCTCTTGTGTATTTCCACAGTGGGTCAGGGTTTACCAGGTGCCAGAGCAGGGAAGAGGAAGGTGGAGAGAACAGTATGTAAGAAAGCATGGAGGGTGCCTGGGTGGCTCAGTCCGTTAAGCATCTGTCTTCAGCTCAGGTCATGATCCTAGGGTCCTGGGATCGAGCCCCTCACCCCTCCCACATAAAGCTCCCTGCTGGGCAGGGAGTCTGCTTCTCTTTCTCCCTCTGCCTGCCACTCCCCCTGCTTGTGTGCTCTCTCTGTCTCCTTCTTCCGAATAAATAAATAAAATCTTAAAAAGGGGGAGGGGGCATGGAGGTCTGAGTTAGCCGCCGTGGGGAGAGGGGAGATAAGGAGAGGTGACGGCATTGGCGGGGAGCGAGCCTAGATAACTCCTCTTCTGCTTACGATACCCAGTTCAGGAGGCGTCCTCGGCACCCACGCAGTACTGCCTACTTCTGGGGTCCGCAGAGACCAAGCAAACCTGCTCAGCTGCGCCCAGCTGGGAGCCCCGGGAGCAGCTTGCATCACCAGGGGAGGGGGGCTGGGCTGAGCAGCACCGCTGTCCAGATGGGGAGCCCAAGACCAAAGAGACCCCTCCGCTCCTGCCCTCTCTGGGCTGCTCAGACCCCTCTGCCTGGACCTTGGCTTCCCTTTCCCCCCGCGTGTCAGCCGCATCTCCTCCACTTGAGCCGCCCTCCTTGGCTGTCCTGACAGGCACGGACCGGCAGAACGCTCTGATTTAATCAGGGCTGCAGACGGGGTCCCCCCGCTGCCACGGCGTGTACTGCCCGAGGGCCAGGACGCTCAGATTAATTCGCAGGATGTCACAGACGCTGTTCTGCCGTGTTTGTCATCTTCCCCAGCCAGGTGTGAGGTTTCCCATGGCCCTAGACACAAGGCCTCGCCGTCCGCGCCCAGAGTGTCCACCCCCACCTCCCCACGGCCTTCACACAAATTGCCCCCAGCTCAGGAGAGGGGTTTGGGGTCAGACCCTACTTCAAATACCTGGATTTGGAATGGGAGAGAGAGAAGAGAGAGAAGAGAGAGAGAGAGAGGCTGGCCTGGGGGGCAGAAGATTGAGATCAGAGGTAGAATCTCAGGAGTCTGGGCTCCAGCCCAGGGGCACATTAAATTGCCCTGAGTCTCAGCCACATCCCCTGTCTTTTCCCTCCGCTTTCTACCTTCAGATCACAAAGTGGTCCCTGATCGCGTACTATATGCCAAGGTCTAGGGACACTCTGGGAATGAGGCGCGGTCCTACATTCAGGCAAGGTTCTCTGGGACTCAGTCTCCTCATCTGCAGAACGGGGCACCCTTGTCTCCCTGGATGTCTTCACGGGGCAATTCTGAGGGTGCTGGGATGTTGTTAATGTGGCCATAATGGGGAATCAGTGGAAAGAAGACCCAAAACAGAGTCAGGGGGTCTGGATTCAAGTCCCAGGCAGGCACCGCCCCTCCGAGAGCCTGTCTGTCCAGCTGAAAGATGGGGAGAGTATAAAGATTCCAATGATGAGCTCTTTGTCAAGCTCGGCTACAAGCCAGGCAGGTACTAAGCTAAGTGTGCTAAGCACTCTGCTTTATAGATATGGATTAAGTTGCGTCCCATCACCTCCCGTTTCCCAGACGAAAGAAGCGAAAACACAAAAGGTCAAATATCATGTTCAAGGTCACATAGTGTGGGTCCTGGAGCCAGGTACGAAGCCAGGTTGTCTAACTCTCTTAAGCCTCCGTGTCCCACTGCCTCTCACCACAGCTCAAACCCAGCCCAAAGGAGCACCTGCCGCATTCGTGGAAAACAAACATCTCCAGTGCTCCCTTGGAGTCCTCCGCAACCAGGTCTGATTTCTTCCATAAATTTCTTGGTATGTGTTTTTAGGTTTGTTGGTTTAAAATCAGACCGAGAACTGTCCCAGGGTAAATGCCTTACCTGCCTGGTCACGGTCCGCTGTGTCTCTCTTGTCAGGCAAGGGAGTTCCCCAAAGACAGGGCCTGTCTCTCCCCATCATTCTTGGAGTTCCTGGGGTGAGGACAGGGGGGGAGCTCCGATTTTCCCCTCAGGTTGGCACCTGCTTGTCCTTTGAGGACCAACCATTCCTAGAGACATCTGGTCTACCTCCCGAGGGGACCCCACCCACTCACTGACCTTCCCCATCGCCCTGGGAGAAATGAAACGCTCTTTCCTAAATTTGTGCCAGGGTTGGCTGAATGTGAGAAACCTAGAGCTGGGGGCCTGGGCTGCTAAAGTGCGAAGAGTTAATTCAATTAGTCAGGACGTGTGAAGCCCAGACGTCAGGCTTACCTGCAGCCAGAGCCCAGCAGGCTTCCGGCTGGACTTCCCACACCTGGGCCCGGGCTGCCCAGCACCTAGCTACCCCTCCTACCACCATAGTTTTCACTGACACAAAAGTAAGGCTCGGAAGATAAGCAAGTCCAACCCCGTCAGGACAGCGACGGCCTTACCCAAAGCCACTCAGCAAATCGCGCAGAGTCTGGCTTCAAACCCAGGATTTTCGACTCCAGCTCCAAGTTCTGCTTTTGCACGGGCCCTTGCCTCTGCCTGGAATGCTCTTCCCTTAGCTTTTTGCTTGGTTCCCTCTTTTTCATCCTTAAAGTCTCAGCTCAGGTCCTCAAGTCACCTTTCCTCAAGCCTAGTCCCAGCCCCCCCCCCACCCCCAGAAATTCCCACCCACTTCCCTGCTTGACTGGCCAGGAGCACTTCTCACCAGCGGACATTGTCTTGGCTACCAGTTACCATCCGTCTCTGCTTCTGGACTCTCAGCCCCGTGAAGGCAGGACATGGCTGGCGGCTGCCCCAGGTCCTCACCCAGCATGCAGCTGCCCCCGTATATCTTTGTGAAATGAATAAATGAAGGTCTGTGAAGACCCTAGTACCCTGCTACGTGGGACTCAGACCCTCCTCCTCAGCAATGGCGGGAGAGATAGCGGGGGGGACCGGCTGCAGACTGCTGCCCTCCCACAGCCCAGCTGTGGCTTCAGCCACCTCTGATTAGGCCCCAATTAATAGGGAGGCCTTTCAGCCATCAGCTTCCATTAGTCACTCAGCGTTCAGTTGTGAAGTCTGGCTAATGGCCAGTGGAGAAGGAAATCTGGGAGGTCTCAGCGGTGTGACTGTCTGAGCTCTGGCGGAAAGGCTGGGGGTGACATGGGGAAAGGGTACAGGAACCAAAGTCTAGGTGTGGTCAACAACCTGGAGTGTTGCTTCAGTCTTCTGTCCCAGGGCTGGGAGCTCACTCAGGAAGGTTCTTTAATGAAGAGTACATAGCAAGCAAGTGGGGCTCAGAGAGGTTAAGGAACTTACCCAAGGTCACACAGCAAGTGGATGGCAGAGGCAGGATTTAACTTCCAAAAGCCTGGCCCCAGGGTATGATGTTTTGAGAATGTTCTGTGCTCCCCTGGGTTCTAAAGCAGTTGTCGCAAGAGGTTACGGGGAAATTGTCCTCCCACAGGAACGTTTGGTGATGTGTTGCAAAGCCTAGAAAATGGACCAATCAAAGATCTTTGGATCTTTGATCCATTCCTTGATTCTCCTTCAGGAAATCTGTTTTAGGGGAGTGACGTGGTATGTGGACCATGATTTATGCGCAGTGATGCTCATCACAGAATTATTTACAACAGGGAGAATAAGAGAATGGTGGAATTAAATCTGAGGAAGGGTTACGCGGTCACCACGAATGACGTTTTGGAGAGTTTGCAAGAATACAGGAAGCAAAGGCTAACGTTGGGCAAAATACCAGGATTTGGGATGGCAAGTATGCCCATGAAGTGTTGTTCAACATCCCCAGTCCTTGGGGAAATGCAAGCAAAGGCCACGATGAGTTATCACTCCGTGCCTATTAAAACTGCTAAAATAAACAACAGGGACAATACCAAATGCTGGTGAAGATGATGAGAAACTGGATCTCTTGTACACGGCTGCTGGGAATGTAAAGTGGTACAGCCACTCCAGAAAATAGTTTGGCTGTCTCTTTAAAAGCTAAATATACACTTACCATACAACCCAGCAATTACCGTCCTGGGCATGTATCCCAGAGACATGAAAACTGATGCCCACAGAAAAACCTGCGCGCAAACGTTCATAGCAGCTTTATTTGCAATAGCCAAAGGTTTAAAATAGCCAAAACGTCTTTCTGTAGGTGAATGGTTAAACAAAGAAGAGTACATCATGCTCCCCAGGGAGAGAAAGGAATGAAGTATTGATAGAGGCAGCAACATGGGTGAATCTCTAGAGAATTATACTGAGTTAAAAAAAAAAAAAAAAGCCAAGCTCAAAAGGCCACATACTGCATGATTTCATTTATATAACATTTTCAAAATAACCCCGAATTATAGAGATGGAGAACAGAGGAGTGTTCGCGAGGGGTTTAGGGCTAGTGGGTGAGAGAGAGGTGGGTGTAGCACAAGGGAAATCTTTGTGTTCTGTACCTTGATTGCTGTGGTGGTTACGAGAACCATACAGCACAGTGCGCCCATATCAGTTTCCTGGCTTCACTCTTCCACCAGAGTTTACAGGTATAAGATATAACCAGTGCGGGGTATGGGGCAAAGGATACACAGAACCTCTCTGTCCTATCTTTGCAATTTCCTATGGATCTATAATTATTTCCAGATAAATTTATTTTTTAATTTTTCAAAATAATCTCTACACCCAGGGTGGGGCTCAGACTCACACCCCCTCAGTCTAGAGTTGCACGCTCTACCAAGTGAGCCAGCCAGGTGCTCCAAGAAGTTTTTTTCAAAGCAAGATTCAAAAGCACATATGGCATGATCTTCGTGTTGGAATGGTGGTTGTGGGGAACAGGGATCCCCCCTTCTATAGTGACACCCCAGGAAACTTGGAGCTCGGACCACGCGTCCTGTGGAAAGTGCTTTTCTTTCTTTTTTTAATTTTTTAAATTTTTAAAAAATATTTTATTTATTTATTTGACAGACAGAGATCACAAGGAGGCAGAAAGGAAGGGAAGCAGGCTCCCTGCTGAGCAAAGAGCCCGATGTGGGGCTCGATCCCAGGACCCTGAGATCATGACCTGAGCCGAAGGCAGACACTTAACCCACTGAGCCACCCAGGCACCCCATGGAAAGTGCTTTTCAATCATCTCCTTATCCCCACAATCTTCCCATGATATTGAAAGTTATTATCATCGCCATCTCACAGAAGAGGAAACTGAGTCACGGAGAATTTGCTTGCCTGTCCCAGGGGCAGAACAAAGACTTGAACTCAGAATATCTGTCTCTCAACGGCTTCCCACTGCCTTCCCTTTGGCCCGTGTGTGCCATTGGGTGGTGGTGTTTGTTTTCCTCTTTGTACATCTCTATATTTTCTCTAATAAGCATGTCTTACTGTAATAATCAGAAGAAAAAATAAGCAAACACTAGAAAGTGTTCCTTGGTGGGTTGCCTGTTTGTTCTGGAGCCCGTGGCCCACGTCTACAATTTCTGTCTCAAAGACACTCTATCCTGGCTGCTGGCACGATGAGACCCCCACGTCCCCCTTGCAGACAGTGGGCTCTGCAGTGAGAGACCCAGGTCTGCTCCACACCATCTCGGAGCCCTCAGGCAAGAGCTCAGTTTCCTCACCTACAAAATGGGAATCAGTAACACTTGCCACTTTTCAGGGCTGTTATGAAGACGGAGTGTGACGCTGTATCCTACCAAAGCTTATCGCAGACCTACTACGTGAGGACACTCCATCACTCGCAAACTGAACCCAAATTTCAGGAGCCGGCTCACGTCCCTCCTGGAACACAGCGCGGTAGAAGTAGCTAAGCAAACAACATCGCGATTGCTACTGTGTTGTTGTCTCTGGCTGGCTGGCTGCAGCCGAGTCCATGCAGACGGGCGCGGTGCCTTGGGAACTGGGCGGCCCCGGCGGGGGTGGTGGGGAGTGGAAATGGAGCCTCCCTGGGAATGGCAGCCCCAAAGGACGGAGGGGAACGCACTACAGCCGCAAGCCCCAAGGAGCCCAAAAGACCCCACTTCACCCGTCGGTTTGCCACACTAAGAATCGATTTTGAAGGGTGTTTCCCAGCAGCGGTCTGGCCTCCTGGTGTCCTTATTCATCTTACCCTGGCCGCCAGCCGCCTCCTGGCCAAACCCTCTCCACCCTCACCGCCTCCTGCATCTGGGAGCTCCAACAGGACTGAGATGGGAGGGCAGCTGGGGCAGGAAGCCGGTTCCCGTAAGCACCCCGACCCCCTCCACATCCCACCATGGGTCTGGATGCCAGCACCCCACCCACCCACCCCCTAACCCAGCCTCCACCAGCTGAGCCCCTTGGCAAGGCTGGGTCAGGAATGTCGCACCGAGGCCAGGGGACTCTTTCCCAGGCTGGGGCTTAGATGAGAGGGGTCCAGGCCAAGTGGCCAGAACTGGGGCTTCGGGGGGAGGAGAACTTCCTGCCCCCAAGGGGGAGACGAGACCACTGCCAGCTTCCCATGGCCGTCTCAGCTTTCACATGTTCTGAGGGAGTGTTCGGGAAGGGCAGGGATTAAGGCAGGGAATAGGGAGCTGTGCCCAGGGAAGATGGGAGAGGTCCCAGGGGGCAGGGGGAAGGGTATGGGGCAGAGGACACAGGCCACCTCTATCACTGACATGCTGTGCAACAGGCCGTGTCCCTCTCAGGGCCTCACTCCTCCGTCACATCCCAAGAGGGCTGGCCGAGCTGGTGTTACCCCACGGTGTTCACCGAGCACCCCCCCGCCCGGGAGCTAAGGGTCTGTGGGGAGGGCAGGCGTCAAAGGATTTCAGTAAGAGCAGCGGGACCAGGGAGGGAACAGACCTGAGAGGAAGGTCCAGGTGCCGTGGCTGGGAATGGCAGGAGGCAGGGCCTCCCTGGGGAACCGGGGTGGGCTTCCCTGAATGAGCTGGGGCTGGCCTGGTGGCCCAAAGGAGGGAGCGGTGTGGGTGGGACAGAGCATGACTCCTTCGAGGACGAGGACGCTGTGAGGGAGGGACAGCTGCTCCGTGGTGAGGATCAAAGGCTCCCGGAGCTGGCACGGGGCGGGTCCATCCCTGCGGGCGGTGATAGGGATTTTGATCGTTATCTTTAAACCAACCAGCAGCCACTGATGGTAAAGACAGGCTAAGGTCTGCATTTTTGAGAAGTTCCCACCCAGAACCCACATGGATAAACCAGACAAAAGAGGTGCTGCTGTGCCCGAGCCTGGTACCCCTCTTCTTCCCAGAAATGCCACTGGAGAACCCCAAGGCTCTGAGGAACCCAGTTTGGGAACCACCAGGCTGGACAACCTCTTAGTGCCCTTTTAGCACTGCCGTTCTAGGCTCTCTGAGGATTTTAAGACACCCCTAAGCAGCAACCTGCCCACACTAACACCCTCAGGCAAGGCTTTGGCCAAACCCCCACCCCACCCCACCCTCCCAGGAAGGCAGCTCACCAGCCCTCCAGCCCAAGACCTCCAGCAACAGTCTCCGGAAGAGGTCGGAGGAGAAGTGAGGGTGGGCGGTACCAAGTCAAGGTTGCTCCTTCAACTATGGGGTGGTCCTTTACCAGTACTCACATTAGCAACGTTTCCACCAACACCAACACCAGAGACGATGTTAGGACCAACACCAGTACTCACGTTAGTGATGTCTCGTACCAACACCGCCACCAGCAGTCATTGTTTCAGCCATTCCATCGTCCAGACCAACAGCACCAAAGCCAGTAACAATGTTAACATCACCATCGTCAACATCCACACCAACACCACAAGGACCAATGTTAATACCAACACTGATACCAGTAATCATGTTAACACCACCAACATCAACACCAGCAGGAACAATGTTAATACGAACACCAACACAGATACAAAGTCCAACACTATCACTAGTAATCATGTTAGCACCGCCATCATCAACCTCAATACCACCACCACCAGTAACAATGTTAACACCAACACCAACATAATGGCAATACCACCACCATTACCAGCAATCACGTTAGCACCGCCATCATCAACCTCAATACCAACACGAACGGTAACAATGTTAACACCAACATCGACAACAATACTGGCAATCATGTTAGCACCAGTGTCAACACCAGCCTCACCAGCAACAATGTTCACACCACTAATAACACCAATACCACTAACAATATTGTCAGCAGCGACACCACTAACTCCACCAGCAATAATGTTAGCATCGCCACTCACAACACCAATACCACCAGAAGTAATATTAGCACCAACGACACCAACATTAACGTCACGATCCCTGGTAATGACACAAAGCACAATCTCATCACCAGCACCAGTTACTTTCACACCACCAATACTAACAATACGATCCCTAACAACAACAACACTAATCACAGTGTTAACAGCAACACCATCCCGTCTACGCCATCAGTATCAACACCACCCATTCCGACACCAGTAACAAGAGCCTTGTCACTACCAACACTGCCCCCGTCACACCAGTAACACCATCTCCAATGCCCTATCACCATCACCAACAACAGCAAAAACTATCCCAACTACAGCCACTCCGACTACATCCACCCACCACCACCATCTTCTATGCTAATAGAAAACCCAACGATACCATTAACATCAACAGCACAAACCCCCATCAACACTCCCCAACCAGCAGCACTCCAGCTTTGTGCCAGACATGGTGCCAGGCGCTCTGCTCCCATGTTTTCAGTGACGGCTCATCCCAGCTCCCCACAGAACCCATAGTAACACCTCTGCTTTAACAAAGAAGACGGAGGCTCCAAAAGCTTATCCTCAGTGTGTTAGAGCAGGAATGCCAGCTCCCGACTCCCAGTCCAGTGCTCTCCCCACTGTATCCTTGTCCATCTCCTTGACCTGGAAAGGGCCCCCGAGCCTGCTCTTGGTGTTCTGTGAGGTTGGCTGGAAATCTCTCCTCCCTGGCACTTACTGGTTGCAAGGACTTAGGTGAGTTTCTATGTATCTCAGGGACTTTCTTTCCTCACCTGTCAAAAGGGGACAGGAAATCATTATGTTCCAGATTGGTAGAGAGACTCCCAAGATAGAGCAAGCCATCAGGCAGGGCACCCAGCACTCAGAAGTCACGGCATGGGTAGCAGCTGTTAGTTACTGTTATGAGGGTTGGCAAGGAAAAAACGGATGTTCTCATTCTGCAGATCGGGGCCCAAAGTTGTCCCATGCTGTTGGTAGCAACAATCGTAATAATAACCCCTGGTGCTCAGCGCATTGCCAGGTCGTGTCCTAAGTGTGGTGTGTCAGGAAATCGGGGTTCAGGAATGGTCGTTAATTCACGAGGAGGAAGGGGCAGAGGTGGGATTTGAACCCAGGCCATCAGTCTGGATCTGTGCTCCTGATCGCTATCTATATCCCCTCCAGTAATGTAAGTACCAGCTAAAGTACCTACTGTGTGCTGGTGCTTCCCACAGCATCCCCGATCTTCACAACCCTGCAGAGCAGATAATACTGACCCTGAGATGAACTTGAACTTGGGCTCCTCACTTTGGCCAAATCCAAAGTGAGGCTCTTGTGGAGCCTCCCTGTCTCCCAGGCTGTGACACCCCAGCTAACCAGGAAGAGGTGGCAGATTCCAAGCCTGCCCTCCCGGCTTCCGGGGCTCTAAGAGGCCCCCCTAAGACTGATGGCCCCCGGGGAGCCCGGGGGTGGGGGCAGGCATGTTGGGTTCTTGGCATCCCCACGAGCAGCTGCCCGGGCAGAAAGGTTTCATCTTTCCAGACTGAATGGGGGACTCCTGCCCCCCTCCCAAGTTCTCGTTCCCAGCAAAAGACCTTGGCAAGACCCCTGATCCTCTCTCCTTCCCTGGGACGGATGGCTTCCAGCTGCCTGCCGCCCTGGCCTGGGAAAATTCCTAGGAGCTCTGCAGGTCCCAGGACCTCTGAAACCTGAGTGGTCCCTGCAGAACCCCAGCCCTCCCACCCCGCCCCACCCAGGGCTCCCTCAGGCACCACCGTCCTTCACTGCCCACTCCCCGGTTTTCCCACCAAGTCCCCAGGGAGAGCAATCACAAAAAGGGGGACCTTACACCCTGGGAGGGGCTTAAGCAGAGGAAAATTTCCATCACTGATCACCCGGTGATCGCCAGCTAGTGTGGGTCCTCTTACACGTGGTGAGTCATGGCCCCCAACACCCTTGGAAGCTGGCATCTTACAAACAGGGAAACAGGCCTGGGGGCATCAGATGCTCATTCCCAACGCTGATGAACAGCACAGCTGGGGAGTAGCCTGGGTTGCTCTGAGGTCCTCCCCGCCTTGCCTGTCCATCTCCCTCACTGCAACGGTGGGGAAACTGAGGCCAGAGCAGAGGCGGCTTGCTAGAGGGACACTGCCAGGAACAGCACGGCTGGGCGTGTCTGCCCCTGGAGATGGCTCTCAGTCCAGTACCCCTCCCTGCCTTCAAGTCAGGATGCATTTCCGGCTTCACCTACGCTGCCGAAGGCTCCGGCCCACTGGTCAACCTCATCCCCTCCCCCGTGTGGATGGCAGAGAGGTCCCTCGTGGAATGCAGGTCTCGTTCAGGACCAGCAGTGACTCCCATCACCTTCAAGACTAGTCTGAGTGCATGGCCCTGCCTCTGTGATCGCAGCCCCGTCCCCATCCCCTGCGAGATGCTCCCCTCCCAGCCTCATACCTTCCGCGACGTTCCCCAGACATGACCCCCGCCCCCCCCCTTCCGCTGTGCTTCAGGTCACCGCTCCTTCAGCCTGGCTCACTCTTGCCCTCACTGCCTGAGCTCGACACAGCACTGTGACCGCCCCCTGCCTTGCCTGCCTCCCCTACCAGGCCCGGGCTGGCTCCGTTCCTCTCTGGGGACACCCTGTGGGACCTGCCACCTCTCCTGGGAGCAAGGCACAGCAGCCAGAAAGCCCGGGCCTCAGACAGACCCTCACTCTTATCGCAGCCTCGTCACCCCGGGCGGCATCGGTGGTGCTCCAAGTCTGCAATGATGCCAGGGGTCCCCCCAGCGCCTTCCCCCATCACCGCCTCCACGAGGGACTGGAACGACCAGCTTAGGAAGAGTGAGAGCAACAGGTGCTGGGCCCCCCTCAGCGGGGGCCTTTCCCACACACGGCCGCCAGCTGGGGAAGATGGATGGGCCCTCCCCGGCCAGGGCCTAGGAACAGAGGGCTCATGTCACAGGAGGCTTCACGTCCTCGGCTGGAAAGGGCCATAAAACGTTCCAGAGCCAGACACGGATTCAAGCCATTTTTCCAAGTCATGGGAGATGGGTTGTTTGTTGGAGATTTTTTTTTTCTTGAAGCAAAAGAAGAAAAAGAGAATCGGAGGAAAGACTTTCCGTAGCCCTGTCCTCAACTCCAGCTGCCTTGTCGCAGGCATGGCCAGGAGACACGAGCCAGCTCCGAGGTGGCTTCCTGCTCTGGCTTCGTCAGCAACCTGCCCTCCATGTCCACCGGCCCGTCGAGCTCGGGCCGGGCTGCAGCTCTCCCCGTCCTCGCTCTGCCAGGTGGATGGGTGGGCCGCAGACCTGTCATATAGGCCCTTTTAGCTCTCCTTCCTACCAGCCCAGGGTTATCACAAGCAGAGGCGGGGGGGGGGGTCCCCTGGGGTTTCTGAACAGCTTGGTCAAGAGCAGAGAAATGGGACAGAGTGGGCTTCTGCCCCGACACCCTCCCACCCCTGTGTGCGACTTAGTGGGACACTCAAATCAATATTAAGTAAAGGCAGGACCTCTCTCTGGGACTCACTGTTCCCTGCTGAGACACGGGTATGAATGTTCTTTCCATCGTGTGCTAACTACATGGCAGACGCAAGCTCCCCCCAGAGCTGACCTTCCAGTGGGAGGGACCAGCACGGATAGAGTCACCGGAGATCATGGCACTGAGGGCCAGCTGGCCGTGACGAGGGAATCAGGGAACCTCTGGCGATGCGGTGGTTGGAGGGGAGGGGCGTCTCTCTCGTGTTTAAACTGAGACCCAAAGCATTAGGAGAAGCCAGCCCGGGAAATGAGGGAGATGTAGCCCAATGTCCTCTGCTTACAGATCGGGCAACTGAGGCCCAGAGAGCTCACCCAGCCCGTTAGCAGCCTAGTTGGGACGAGGCGCCAGATGGCTTGACCCCTGTGGACGGCTTGGGCGCTCGTCTTGCCCAGGAGCCCAGGACGGAGACAGGGGCGGTGTCTCCAAGCTGGAGGCACAGCCTGGGGAAGGGGCAGGGGAGGTGACAGGGAACTGGAACTGTGGGGGGGGTGGGGCTGGGCTCCACCTGCTGGGCACAGAGCTCCTCCCCGAGCTAGCCCGAGCCTCCCCAAGGCCCACCTGCCCACCCCACTGACTGGGCTTCAGAAAATTGATTTTCTAACAGCCATCCATCAACCCAGCACACCCAGCTGTTGCTGTGACACCCGCGTCCCCAGAGCCTCAGCCACCTGAGGAAACCGCTCCTGGAGCGGCCGCCGCCTTGGAATGACCTCTCCAATTCCAAGAGCTGGTAACCGGACACCAGAAAACGCCTCCCTTGCCACCCTTCCCCCACCCCCCACACCCCTGAGAGGAACCTTTACGGCATCTCGCTTACCCCTCTGCCAAGATGCTTCTCTGATCTGACAACCATGGGTCTGCTTGAATGCCCCTGAGCAATGGGGTGCTCAGCCCCTCCCGGGGTGGCCCTGGTGATGACCCGGGCTCCATGAGACAATGAGGCAAGTTGATATCATCCTTCTTGTTCCAGAAATGACAATATTGGGCTCCAAGGCGACCTGGCCAAGTTTCCACTCAAGGACCAGCTCGCCCCAAAGCTGGGGGTGTCAGTCCTGCAGCACCAGACCTCCCGTGTGGTGTCAACAAGCTCCTTCACCCACCAAAGTTTCTCCCGCCAGCCGTGGCCATCCCGACCACACCTGGCAGCTTCCCCCTGAACTCGAGCCTGTTCTCTTCGGCACTGACAGCCATCCAGCCCCCAGGACGGCCCGTTTCCAACAAGAGGAGAAAGGGAGAGGGGAGGAGAGGTCAGTCCTGGGGTCTGCAGCAGAGAACTAGAGCTCCAACCTGATTCTACAGCCATTTGTTGAGTGACTGGGGTCATGGAAACATCTGTCTGGGCCTCAGTTTCCCTGTCTGTAAAATGCAAACACCAATTCCTAGGAGAGGTAAGTCTTATTGTGGATCAACTATTTTCAGTGGAGAGGACCCAGTGACAAAGACAGAGGGACCTGAGGCCAGGAATCGCATTGCACCCATGTTGAAGGCTATAGGACAACCCCTAGGAAGATAAGCAGGGTGCCGTTAGGACTCCAGGGTTGGAACCAAGGAGTCAAGCCCAGAGAGGGGAGGCAACCTACCTGAGGTCACACAGCCACAATGGGTAGACCTTGAGCCAGAGCCTACGTTTCCCAAGTGTTAGGCCAGAAGCATACTCTGCACCCTCCTGCGGGTCCCTGCGAGCAAAGAAGACCCCAGAACACATATCCTCCTGCCCTCTGTCACCCCCTGAGGGGCTCAGTTTGGCAGGGCCTCGTGGGACAGATGAGCTGGGCCCACAGCTGGTAGGAACGGGGTCACAAGGAGTTAAGGCCCTGCCGGGTCTGCCTTGATCCTCCTAAGCAGGCAGGGGGATGGGGGCTTGGGTTTCATGCCACCCCCCACCCCTGCCGGGCTATAAAATACGATCGTGTCTCACTGCTGATTGATGGTCTGGGGAGAACCTTGGGGAGGTGCGCTGGGGCGAGATCAGATTTTCAAGGGCTCAGCCACTGATATTCTATCCGAGGCCTCTGGATCCCGCCACGGGCCCATCTCCATGGACCCTGTGAGCCCCGGAGGAGGCTGGGTGGTGGAAAGGCCAGACAGATTGCCGCAAAGCAGAGGGTTCCTGGGCCTGGCACCTGCCCTGAGAACGGCCCTCGGGGTCCCCTCCAGTACTCCCGGGAGCCTTGGCCTGGGCGGCCGCTTGTCCATTCATTCATTCATCTCCCAACTATCTACTAGATGCTGCAGAAGTGAACAGAATGAGACAGAGTCCCCGGCCCCATGGATCTTTCAATCCAGCAGGCCCACGAAAGAACAAGTCTAGAATTTCGTTCCCGCCCATGGTGTCCTGGACTCACGACCAGGTCAAGGGTTAAGTGTTGCCTGGGGCTTGGGCTCTCCCTCCAGGCTGACCTGGGCCTGAACCCCAGCTCTGCCCCATATGACCCACCCTTCCGTGCCTCATCTGTCCAGCTGGCCTGAGAACAGGGTTTCCCGTGTGGAGGAGGTCCAGTGTGGAGCAAAAGAGGTCATGAACATAGAGCTCTCAGCATGGGGCATGGCGTTGAAGAAGCCCGTTATGATCTCAGATCCTGGAAGAGGGCCTGGCATTCTGTGTGAATGAGGGAAGCAGGTGTGCTGCCCTCCCTTTTCCACAGGATAGTTCGTCTGACTCCCACCGTGGTGGTGTGATGTGGGGAAACCGAGGCCCAGGCAACAGCACTCCTACCCTCCGGCAAGCCTCCCCTGGAGACTTACCCCTTTTATCATCACTGACCTCCCAGCCTGACAAAGAGGGTCGGCGAGGGTCGGCAGCCCGAGGGCCTTTGCTGGAGGTGCAGCTCAGGGAGAAACAGTCTTTACAGACCAGTGCGGTCCCTCTTTTCACCCCCAGTCAGCGAGAATCCCACCTGGGGACACCTGGGAGCTGGCCCCGCTCAGCAGTAGCCCGGGTCAGGTCAGGTCAGCCTCCAAGGAACTGAGCTGGGAGAGAGCTCTTTAGACACAAATCAGACCCCACCGAAGACCCTTCATGGCCCACCACTGCTCCCCGAAGCTCCCCAGGGCCCCGATGGGTGCCGGCTCCCATGGGAAGACCAACCCTCCCCCCCACCAACACCAGGCCCCTCCGACCAGAGCCTGGGCCACACCCCCTTCGGTGTCCATCACTCTTGGGTTCTGCCCCCAGTAATGGTCATGTGACTGCACAGGTGTTAAAAATGCAGGCTTGAGTGCCAGGCTACCCAGATTCAAATCCCGCCATCATCTAACAGCCACATGTCTCTTCTCTAAGGCTCAGTTTCCCCCTCTGTTAATTGGGGGTGACAGTGGTGAGAGAGTGCAGACTATTGATTTCCTGTCTATCTTGGCACATAGTAGGTGCTCAGTTAACATCTGAGCAATGCTGACTTCCAAGGCCCCATCTGATCGCACAAACAGACTCTGAAGAGACAAGAGCCCCCCAGCTGGCAGCTGGCCCTCAGCCCTGCCCCAATCTCCCCGCTTCTCAACACCCCGAATCCCCTGGCCCAGGGGACCCTAATCCACCCCAGAGCGACATGCGGCAAGTGCCCCGACCCAGCGCCCGCCTGGCACAAGGGGCTGGGGATCCTGTGGGCCGGGAGAAACCCAAGCCCCGAGGCCCAGAGGAATGTCATCAGCAGATTAGACCTCACGCTATTCCCAGGACCAGAGCTCTCCCTCACCTTCTGCTCCAGGCTCCACCCCCAAAGCCAGGAAAGCCAGGACTGTTGATAGAGCCCATTCCCTCCTGTCCCGGAGGCTCAGAGAGGGCAAGGGGCTGGCCCAGGGTCACACAGCAGCCTTGTCCTAAGCCCAGGCCAGATCCCTGGCTGTCGTCTTCCAGGCCTCGCTGCTTCCGGAAACTTGTGCTGCCTGTGAGCTTGACCAGGTCAACAAAGCTTTTGTCCCTCCTTCACTTGTCGGTTAACACTCACCGCCTCCGACACCCGGGACTGACCCATCCCCCAAGCCCCTCCCCACTCCACTCTCCCACACTCCCACCCCAACTCCCCGCACATCCTCCCAAATCTCGTCAGCCTGGGGCTCCTACAGAGGGTTTGCAAACTGGTGGGCTTGGGCCTACTGCGGTTTTATTCAGAGAGGAGGGGGATGTTTACCCCATCGCTGTGGAAGATTTCACATTAAAACCCGTATTTCTAGGGGCGCCTGGGTGGCTCAGTGGGTTGAGCCTCTGCCCTCGGCTCAGGTCATGATCTCAGGGTCCTGGGATCGAGCCCCGCATCGGGCTCTCTGCTCAGCAGGGAACCTGCTTCCCGCCCCCCTAACCCCGCCTGCCTCTCTGCCTACTTGTGATCTCTGTCAAATAAATAAATAAAATCTTAAAAAAAAAAAAAAACATATTTCTGGGCTCTGTTGAAAACAGTGTTAAGGCAGCTTCCTTCCCCACGGTCCCCTAACAGGCTCAGCCCAGCCCCCCTGGGTGATTCAGTTTGCAAACCCTGAAGGTGGGGTATCCCCTAGGGTGGGGAAGGGTTAGGGGGAACACGGGGACTAGTGTTTACCGAGTGTTCCCGCTGTGCCGACCGGGCCCCGTTCTGGGTGCATCACAGACATGAACGCTCCGGTCCGTTTCACGACGGGAGCTCCCTCGAGCCTACCCGTGAAGAATCCACACTCAGCTGGACGTCAGGCTTACGGAAGGTCACAGTCCGGAATATGGACTTGGACCTCAAGCCCAGGTCCGGCAACCCCCAAAACCCGGAGCTCCTGCCACTTTGCATTCAAAGCAGACGGGCCCCTGCTTCTTGGACCTGCGAACTCGAGTCTCAAAATGCAAAACCCTCCAACTCACACCATTTTCTTTTCTTTTTTTTTTTTTTTAAGATTTTATTTATTTATTTGACAGATAGAGATCACAAGCAGGCAGAGAGGCAGGCAGAGAGAGGAGGAAGCAGGCTCCCTGTTGAGCAGAGAGCCCAAAGCGGGGCTCGATCCCAGGACCCTGGGATCATGACCTGAGCCGAAGGCAGAGGCTTTAACCCACTGAGCCACCCAGGCGCCCCCTCACACCATTTTCATATTGGATTCTCCTCTCCTCCCTACTCCCCCCAAGCTGCTCAGAGAGACTCCCTCCCCACCCCGGGCAT
Organism: Martes martes; assembly: GCF_963455335.1. NCBI lineage: Eukaryota > Metazoa > Chordata > Mammalia > Carnivora > Mustelidae > Martes > Martes martes. The sequence goes on along the minus strand of NC_137891.1, from coordinate 178,153,596 downwards.
CCGGTCCTCTGGACCCATGGGCTGGAGAGTTTCTGAGGTTCCACTTCAACCCCCCACTCCCCTTGGTCGCCCCCCACTGCCATCATGATGCTAAAATAAATAACGAGGGGCTGGCCAAGCCACCCTCCTTCCTCATCTCCCTCCCTCCTTCTTCCCACTGCCCTGTGTGCCCCAGGAAAACCAAGCCACGTTTTGGGTTTTTTTTAAAGAATTTTTATTTATTCATTTGACACAGAGAGAGAGCACAAGCGGGGTGGGGGGTAGCAGGTAGAGGGAGAGGGACAAGCAGTCTCCCTGCTGAGCAAGGATCCTGACATGGGGCTCAATCCCGGGACCCTGGGATCATGACCTGAGCCGAAGGCAGACACTTAGCCAACTGAGCCACCCAGGCGCCCCCAACCCACTCTCTGATCCCATGACCAGCCCTCCTCCCTGTCTCCCTGCCTGAGCTCCCTGGACCCCCACCAGGAAGTCCCTGTCCCTGGGGCCACATCTGAACTGACTTTTAGACTCAGCTCCATTGTGTCCTTCCCAAGACCAGGCACACTTGACCTCTGCGCTCTCACAGGCATACCATTCAGAGTCAGGCAGACCTGGGTTTGAACCCAGCTCTGCCACTCACCTGCAGGGCACAGTTGGGCGAGTCACTCTCTGCACACTTTACCTTCCCCATCAGTAGCACAGAAGCCAAGGGCCCCGCCTTGCTGGGACTGGGTGAGGATTTATCCCACCCTCCACCAAAAGCTACTGATTCCCTGAGGATTCCAGATACAAACGTCTGCAGAGCACCCGCCACACAGTAGGAGGTCGACTACGCTGCCTCCCCTGCATTTTTCTGCCTCTCTTATCAGGCTCTACATTTCCAGCACCTGGATCTTACTTATGCTCATTTTTTTTTCCACTTCTGGGCCCAGAGGGTCACCGGCGGCATCCCAGGGAGTCCACAATTTGAATATTAAGTGAAGAAGCTTGAGTCCCAGTGTGCTAGGGTCTGGGCCCGAGTGTCCTTTGCCCTCTGGCTGCAGCAGTGACACAGGGAGAGGGGTCCCAGTTTGGGAGTCAGTGTCAGACAGCAGGTGCACTGATTGGGAGGAAACATACTCCGTCTGAACTCACAACAGCCTGAGTCATGGGGCATAGTCGGTTGGCGCTTACATAGTGAGCACCTACGACGTGCTGGGTTTGTCCTAGGAAGTGGGGTCACAGCAGTCAACAAAATAGATGAAGTCCCCGCTCTCAGAACATCTCCATTTTAGCATGGAGAGACAGATCCCAAACTCAGGAACAAAAGAAATAAGCGAGATGATTTCAGATGCTGGAAAGTGCTAGGGAGAAGGTCAAGCCCAGTGATGCCACCGCCGACCAGCTTATCCAGAGCAGTGAGCAAAAGTCAGTGAAACTGGCAAGAAGACGGCCATGCATAGATGTGGGGGGGAGGGCACCAAGCAGAAGAGGGAAGAGCATGTGCAAAGGCCCTGTGGTGGGAACAAGGCTAGTGGGTTCAAGCAAGAGGAAGGATGATCGTAGGGTCTCGAGCAACAAGGCAGTGAGGAGAGTGGAGGGAGAGCCCTGGGAGATGAGATCAGGGCAGGGCCACAGTGGGGCCTTCGACCTTTCTGGGAAACCGGGAGCTTCTTCTAGGAAGGAGAGCTTCAGCTCCTTCACTGCTCTGGGCATGACTATGTAAGTCTCTTCAGCTCTCTGAGCCTCAGTGTCCACGTCTGTGGAATGGGAGCCCACACATCTTACGCGCAGTACGGTGAGGACCTGATGATATAAAAGATACAGATGGCTCAGGAGGTGGAATAAATGATAAAATCAAAAGCTACAATGTAATGCCAGTGCCATCACCCCTGTACTTAGGGGGGTGGGCACAGGACCCCGTGCGGGGACACCCACTGCCTAGTAGAACTTCTGCCGTGAGTCAGGACGGAGGGATGGATGGGGCACAACCCAGGCTGCCCACTCCTGGCTCAGCCACTGACTTCTGTGTGAGCACAAGCTGATGGCCACCCCCTCCAGGCCTCAGTTTCCCCTTCTGTGAAGCAAGGGGACTGGGCTAGCTGACCTTTGAGGGCCCTTCCAGCTGTGACCCTGTTAAAGACCTATTCTTCCTCCTTTGTGAGGCTCGGGAGTGGAGTCTCCCGCTCCTCCCTGGGCGGGCCAGCTGGCCACACCTGGGGAAGGGCTCCCTGGGGCGGGCTCCCCCGCAGGCCCGTCTCACCCCCAGCCTTTCTCTCCCACCTCCTGGCTCTGGCCCTGCCGGGGTTAATCAGCCAGCAGCCTCTCCCCCCATCCCCCTTGCAGGAGAAACAGAGAGGGGGGGTCCAGGTTCCCGGAGCCTCCTTCCACCCTGCCCCCAGCACACCCTGCACAGCTGTCTCCTGCATCCCCGCCCCAGGATTCCCAGGCCCCCCGGGGGTCCAGGAGGAAGTGGATTGCATTCTTGAGGGCCTGTGTCAGGCTCTTGGCTTCCCACTCCCTGCCCAGAGCCCCCACCCCGGCTAGTTCGGCAGACCCCCTCCTGCGTGTCCCCCTGCCAAGGCGACTTGGTGGGCATGGGGCCAGCCAGGGCTGAGCACAACCCCTGAGCCTCAGTTTCCTCCCCTGCAATGAGGACAATCCCTCCCTCAAGAAGGACATTCAAGAGGCAAGTCCGTAGATAGAAGTGCGGGCTACCTGGTATTAGCCACCATTACCACTGGCAGGCCTGTCCCCCGGGGCAAGATACAAACCAACTTAATCCTCACAAGAACCCTGAGGGAGGGTTTTCTCCATTATAGAGACAAGAAAACCAAAGCACAGAGAGGTTGAGCGGATTGCCTGAGGTCACACAGCTAGCACATGGGATTCAAAGCTGGGATTCAAACCCAGGCCTTTCTGGCCCCAAAGTCCACAGGCTTAATTACCCCTAAAGCGTCTGCTAGGTAAGGGTCAGCTCTGTTTGTCCCTAATTCTCTAGCCTCCACCTGCTGTCCACCTTTGCAGTCTCTTCAGTGTGAGGAGCCCTGAGTAAGGCGGGAGTCACAGCCCGGCTCGCCCCTGCACTCCTGGGGCTGCCACTCTGCCTCGCCTCGCTGTGTGTTGCTGGGCAAGGCACTGCCCTCTCTGGTCATGACTCACATCTTGGACCCTAACACCAGAAGGGGGGGATGCTGGCGGGGAGGGACAGGCAGATGGGCTTTTCTGAGCTCCTGTGCACGCAGAGGTCCCAGAGACGTGGACAGAGCAGGGAAGCAGGCCGCTCCCCCAAGACACACCCGCGGGCATGTTTTAGACCCACAGGTAGAACAAAGCGAGAGGATGGAGTCCAGAGGAATTCTTCCTCACAAACTGACCCAACCCTGCCGGGACACGTGCCAACCCGACGCCCCCCAGGCTGCCTTCTCCAAGGTTGCCCCTGCTCCGTCAAGTGAGAGTCCAAACCTACTCCGTGTGCCCATTGTACAGCCGGAGCTAAGTCAAGAGCCCCGGAGTCACAGGAAACCCAGGGCCTATTTCGAGGGAAAGTGCGTGCCCAAGGTCACCCCGGGGGCCGGGCCATGTGGCAGAGCTGGGACCAGAGCCAGGACCCCAGATTGGAGGTCGGAGTTCCTCGTGGGGCACCGGGGGCCTCATAGGGACACGGAGCACTGTCACCCTTCACACCTGCCACGGCTCCTGTCTCTGTGATGCTCTCTCTCTTCCTCCCTCTCCAGCACCTCTGCTCCCTGCCTCTCACCCCCACCCCGGGCCCTTGGAGTATATCTGTGCTCACACCTTTCCTGGAATGCCCAGCCCCAAACCACCTCCCCTGACGTCCGGTCACCTACCATCTTGTTTTCTACCGTGTGTGTGTGTGCGTGTGTGTGTGTGTGTGTGTGTTGTGTGGGTGAAATTGCTCTTTTACCGGTGATTCCCGACGATGAAAAACTGTATTTATTTTTGCACAAAAATTTGCTGACACAAAACCCACGCTGGTTGTTTAACGGACAGATTAGATCTCCCCTGCCATCCCTGCCCCCGCCACCCCTGCCCCTGCTTCACCACCGCCAGCCAGCCACCTGCGGCAGGAAAGGCACCAGCACTGCCCCTTCATCACCTTCGTCACAAACGCTTACCCGTCATCATCCGAAGCAGCGGCAACAGCCCTGAGGCCCTCATCTCGTCTTTGCTCCAGACCTGTCTACTCAACACCTCACCCGGACCAGGCACTGTGCCGGGAGCTTTCCGCACACCCTCTCGTTTACTCCTCCCAGCGAGATGGCCCTGCCCTGTGGAGGGAGTGTGCTTATCTGTTATACCCATTCTACAGATAAGGAAACTGAGACACTGAAGGGTTCCTTTCTTTACTTTTTTCTTTTTTCTTTCTTTCTTTCTTTTTTTTTTTTTTTTTTTTGCTTTTTGTTTGTTTATGCATTTGCTTTGTTTTTTTTTAGAGTTCACATAGGAGTGAAACCAGACTTGTCTTTCTCAGGCTGACTGACCTCACTTGGCACCCAGCCCGCTTGGTCCCGCCATGTTGTCACTAACGGCAGGCTCTCCTCCTTTCCACGGCCGCGTCGTATTCCACCGCACATGTACGTGTACGTATACATAGACGTATACACAGCCCACCTTCTTACCCACCCGTCTGCTGATGGACACCCAGCTTGCTTCCCTGACGGGTTTCTCGAATTCCTAAAGTGATGGAGTCAGGAGAGGAGCCCAGGCTTGTCTGACTCATTTTCTGAAATGCTTTACATCCTCTCCCCAAAACCCAGCAAAATGGTCATCACTTTGTATCATTATTCTTCAAAGCCCTCCCAGAGATGTTAGCCCCAGACAGAAGAGCAAGCCTGGGCGCTGGCCTCGGGCTCTCGGCCCCGCCCGCCACCACGGTCCCTCCTTCCTCTCCCCAGGTTACCCCCTTGTACAAAGGCTGCCCAGGAAGGAAATCTTTGCCCCAAAGGTCAGGCCTCCGTGTGAGTGACTGCATTCAATAAGCATTCCTGCAATTCAGTCTGCATTTATTGAGCACCACTGGCTGAGCCAAAGGGACACAGAAGGAAACAAAAGGGGAACAGAGCCTACTCAAATGGAATGTGGGGGACAGACTTCAAATCAATCATTCCAGGAGGGACAGAGCAACAAAGAGAGGAGCTGGTTGTAAAAGGAGAGTGGAATGGAACAACCTAACCTAGTCTGGGAAATCCAAGGGAACTTCCTGGAGGAAGTAACAGTTAAGCTGAGACCCGAATGGCAAGTGGGAGTGAGCTTAGGCAAAAAGGAGAGTATGTTGGGGCTACCAGGCAAGAGTTCTGCTGGAGGACACAAGGCGTGCAAAGGCCCTGAGGTGGGAAAGGCACCTCCTCTTCGAGGAACCAAAGGGAGCATCAGGCGACAGTGCAAGTGGACATGGGAAGGTGGGAGAGACCAGAAATTGAGGAGGTCGTACCAGCCTCATGGAGAGTGGAGGACAGGTGGTGGTGGGGACAGGGGGCAGTTCTCTCTGGCGCTGGGAAAGGGAGTGCCCAGTCCAAGAAGAGAGGGTCCAGGCAAGACAGCGTGAGGCCCAGAGCAAGCAGCCGGAAGGGCCGATGGGGTGGAGGAAACGTTATGGATGGTGCTTGGCGATTATGCAGGGAGAATCAATTGCACAGGCTGTTGCCTGCCTGGCACAGGGACATGAACACTGAAATGTCAGGCCTGTGATCTGAGAGCATCGCCCAGCAGCCGGCGAGGGAGTGCATGGCCCCACGGGTGCAGGCAAAGATGGGGAAATGAAAAGAAACCCCAGCACCCTCTCATAGAAACGGGGCATCCCAGATGGCGCTGGCATGGAAGGGCCAGGAGCGTGTGCTTTCCTGAGCTCTTGTGCACGCACTTCGCTCCACTCCCGGAGACGCGGGCAGGGAGAGAGGGAGGCTGGGCCGGGGACGCAGCGTGAGTCTGCAGATACATTTTAAACACGCAAATCAGGAGCAGGGAAGAGAGCGGAGAAACTGCCAGTCGTCTGCTCCCTGGGGCACACTGGAGGAAGAGGGAGGCCGCTGGAGGGAGAGCCCGAGGGGCCTGCCTCACCCCTGTCTCTGCTGCGCTGACTCAGTGCCTGCCTCTTCTCCCTTCCCGAAGCGGGTGTGATGTGCAAGGGGAGACGCTGCAGTTGGGAGAGAGAAGCGGCCCACGCAGGCCATCCGGGTGTCACAGGAATCGCCACCATACCCGCGGGGAGGGCTTCGGAGCCCCGACGCCGGGCCTGGCACCATCAGGAGCCCTCTCCGGGAGTCAGCACATCTCATCCTCGCTCCGAGAGGCATCATCATCCTCGCTGCGCAGACAGGGAAACTGAGGCTCGCAGGGAAGCGACGTGGCCAAAGTCGCCCTGCCAACAAGAGCCGAGCCGAGGGTGGAAGTCTATGCCAGGTGGAGGGTCTGCACGGCCCCCGGATCCACAGCGGCCAAGGAAACACACCAGGCCTAGGAGAACCGGCTCCGGGAAAGAGCTGAAAGCCCCGGACACGCAGTCCCTAGCGGAAGGAAGAGGCCAAGGGGAAGGCTTGTCCGGGATCCAGATTTCCCAGCCCAGTGGCCCCGTCCCCAGCGTCCGAGGCCCGGCAGGTTTTCAGGGAGCTCCTGCCTTCGGGGGGGACGCTCCTCTTAGGTTTGCTGTCGGGGCTCTGCCTGCTTAGACCTTCCTGTGGCTTCCCCTGTGACCTGGGGATAAAATCCCCAGAGCTCCGTGTGGCCTGGGAGGCCCTGCCCCTCGGCCCTCCTGGGGCACTGGCTGCTCCCACTGTCCCGTTCCCAGCCCCCGGCCATCCCCTGAGACCCCACCTGTCATAATCCCAGCACTCATCTGCCTGACGTGTCTCGTTCGTGCTTTCTCTTTTTTCTTTACCATCTCTCCTGCGTACGGGAATGTCGGCTCCCGCGTGCAGGGAACGCGTGTGTCCTGCTCCCTGCTACGTCTCCAGCATCCAGAACCATGCCTGGCACATAGTAGGTGCTCAATAAACATCTGTTGAAGAACGGGGGTGGGCAGTGCCCAACCAGGTTTCCCGCATGAGGTCAGGGCTCAGCACACAGGGAAACTGAGGCCCCCAGTGGAGGACAGGGGCTTGGGGGCGGGCTTGCCACGGAGCTGGGATCCTTCTGCTGCCCCGCATGCCTCCTTTCCACACCACGTGTCACAGTCTCCTCTCCCTCATCCCCTCATCCCCCTTTGCCCTGACACCTGCCCTCCTCATCCACCCCTGCCTCAGGCCGGACACTCCGGGGCATCACGGCCTGCTGGCCACGCTTGCTTGGGGCGGAGGTGATTTCATGACGAGGTTCAGTGCCAGACCTTTGTTCCAGACCCAGCTGCACCACTTCCTTGTCGTCTACTTCCAGGAAGTGCCTCGGCCAACCTGAGCCTCCGTGTCCTCACCTGGAAGAGGTAGGCTCTGGGAGGTGGGCAGGTGAGAGCAGGAGTCCAGGGCCCGGCTCGGACAGAGTACACTTCCCCTTAACTCAGAAGGACAATATGCTAGCTCTGCCCCCGCATCCCGGCTCTACATGACTGTTCTGTCCCGCCGGGTGTGGGCCAGGGTCTCGGGGCACTGGGTCCGCCTGCCTCAGCCCCTCTCTTCCAACAAGAGGCATATTTGTCCTTCCAGCCTGTCCGTCCACACCCTCTGCGTGGCTCAGACCCTGTGTCATTCCTTCCAGGCTGCTCGTCCCTCAGCCCAGGCTGGGGCTTGTGACCCCCACACTCACACACGTGCACACAGGTGCGTGCATGGGCAGCCTCGGACACACACGTGCACACACACAGCTGCAGAGCTGTGCTGGGGAGATGCGACGCTGGAGTGCTCACGCACACACATCACCCACTCACACTTACGCGCACGCAGACACACTCGTGCGCCCATGCCCGCGCACCACACCTCTCACAGGTGCACGCACGCACGGACCACAGGCGTGAGCGTCCACACGCGCATGCTCATCCACAGGAATGCACAACACCGGGGCCTTCCTTTGAGGCCTCCTCTCCCTCATGCACCGCCAGCCGGGCAGACCCTCGTGCAGGTCGGTTACGGGGAAGCACACGCGTGGTTCGTGAACGCATTCGGCACCACGCAGGTAGAGGTGAACAGGCGTGTGCACTCCATGTATCCCTGCGGACGCGTGCCCGCGGGTGTGTCTGCACAACCATGTTCCCCACTCAGCTGTGTGTCCCACAAGGGCCTTCCCCAGCGTGGTGATGGGCCACAGAGGGTCTGCCCAGAGTCTGGGCTGGACTCTGAGGAGAGGAGACCCCAAACCCTGCCAGGCCAGACAGCCAGACTGCCTGGAGCCAGGAGCCCCAGAGACCAGCAGCTGCTGCGAGGCCTTCCCATGCCCAGGACTGGGGTCAACAGCACCATCTGCTGTCGGCTTCTGGAACTGTCCTTCAGAGGGCCTCAGGCTGGCTGGCCCTCAGCTGGCTTTCCGGAAAGACCTGGGTCAGGGTCACGATCCTGAGAATAAGCTGGGGTTGAGGGGACATCCCGATACCGAGATCTAGAATAAGGCTCATCATCAGAACCTCCTGGGAAGGTTCGTACCCAAGCTGGGCACCACTCCACTTTTATGAATGGGGAAACTGGGGCCCCAAGTCAGGGAGTCATGAGATCACTGGTTATCCTGGGAAGAAAGGCACGGCAATGTCTTTCTTTCTTTTCTTTTTTTTTTTTTTTTTAATTTTACAGAGAAAGAGAGAGAGTGAGAGAGAGGGAACACAAGCAGGGGAAGAGGGAGAGGGAGAAGCAGGCTTCCTGACAAGCAGGGAGCCCGATGTGGGGCTCGATCTCATGACCCCGGGATCATGAACGGAGCTAAAGGCAGACGTTTAATGCCTGAGCCACCCAGGCACCCCTAGACAATTGCACAAATGGAATACTTTCTCAAATTCCTCATTTTGTCTCCCATCTTAAGACTGGGTTCAACAGACTTCTTTGGGGGAGCCGTGTGATGAGGCCAGCAGGCTGGGGTGAGGCAGCGGGGGACACACTGGGCCCTGTCCTCGCCAGGAAGGCCAACGGTGGTCTTACCCAAATGGTGCACACGCACTTGACCCCTGTGAAAGGAGCCGTGGAGGTGGGGGGCCCAGGCAGGAAACCGCGGAGGGACAAGAGATGGAAGGAAGGCGAGGCCACAGTCTCATGGCCCAGGACCCTGGCCCAGTGCAGGAGGCAATGTGGTCCCCCACTCGGCAGACCGGGAGCCTGAGGCCCATAGGGTGGAGCGGTTCGCAAGGTCATGGGAACCAATGGCCAGCTGGGAACTGGTCCATGTCCTCTGACTCCCAGCCCAGAGCTCTTGCCTTCCACATGGCTGGCCCCCTCCTTCCTTTGGGCTCAGAATCATCCATTCCGGGGACAGGCGGCTCTTTCCGCATCCCTGGCAACCATGGCTGCATGAGGCCCTGGAAGGGTCTGGCCAGCCTGCCCCCCAGACCAGAGGGCTTTAATGAGCCTCACGGTGCAGAGGGCCTAGAGACACGGTGGCCTTGAGTAGGTTTCTAAGCCAAGCCCTAGGCCAACCCATATCCCTGTCCTTGGCAGCCTCCTATGAAGTGGTCAATGTCACGGACACTCAGGGGCTCAGGGATTCTGAACATCGGTGGTCAGATCACGGTAGCTACTGGTTATCAGGGAATGTGGGGTTGTCTCCCCACATGTGTACCCTCCTATCCCACTTACAGACCAGGAAAGCAAGCCGCAGGAGCTTCAGGAGCCGCCCACCTGCACAGTACCCCAAGTGGCTGCACTAGGACTCAGGGCTGGGACCCTTGCCCCAAGTCCAAGCCCCCTTCCCCAGCCCTCTGTGCCAGACCCAGGCCAGGGCCATGCTTGCTTCTTTAAATCCATTCCGTGGTATTGATGCCCCACTGCCACACGGGTATGCAAACACAGAGAAGTTCATTAGCAAGTAGTTATTAAACACCTGCTGTATACCCAGTACAGTCCCACATGCTATGAATACAGCAGAGAAGTAAACCAATGAAACTCTCTTCTACTGGGAGACAGACATGCAAGATGAATCAGTGAAAGACATGCCCCATGGTGATACAGACCGTAGAGCAAAGCAGAGCATGGAGGCAGGACAGGGAGGACATGTATAGGGTATGGCTGTGACCCGACACAGGAGGAGGCTCGGGTGGTGCAACTGAGAAGGGACTGTTGGAGCAGGGACCCGAGGAATGTGAAGGAACCAGCCAGGCAGACATGCCTTCCAGGCTGAGGACCTAGCATGTGCAAAGGCCCTGAGGCGGGAGAACATGTGTGATTAATGTGCTCAAGAAACAGCAAGGAGGCCGGTGTGGCCGGAGCAGAGTGAGCAGAGTGGGGAACAGGAGGGATTGAGAGCAGGGGGAGCAGGTAGAGTCTTGTGGGCCCTCATCAGGACTCTGGCTTCCACCTTGATGGGATGGGGAGCCATTCTGAGCAGGGCAAGGGCAAGATCTAACTTGGGTTTCAAAGGGCACTTTGATATTGTGTGCTTAACAGACTGTAGAGGGAACACAGGTAGAAACACAGGTAGAAGGAGACTGCCCAGAAATCCAGGGGAGAGATAAGGTCGTATTCTGAAGGTAGACACACACACACACACACACACACACACACACACACACACACACTCATAGGGGAAGGCGTGAATGAAATCACCCTCAGCCCTAAAGGAACCAGCTATACCAAACCACTCGCTCTCTCTCACGTGGTCCTCATATGATCAAACTGCACCAGGACAGAGACCCAGCCAGGCAAGCTGATGGCAAGGCCAGGTGGGGTGACCAAGGGAGCCCAGTGTGGACTTCTGTCCACCCCAGAGATAGTCCTGTGTGACTGCAAGAAACAGCTTAAACCTTCAGCTCTTGTCCAATCCCCTCATTACCTAAGTGGGGAAACAGGCACAGAACGGCAAAGGGATTTGCCAGTCATTCAGGGAATCGGAACCAGGACACAGTCTCCTGGATCCTTGTCCAGTGCTCTCTCTCTCTCTTGTGCTGTGAGCCCAAGGTCTGCCCCAAGGACTATGGTGACAGAGGTCAGGGGCTTGGTCAGGCCTGCCCACCCTTTTCCACAGAAGAAGATTGAGGTGAGGACTGAAAAGGAACATAGCTTTGTCCACCAGAGTTCACCCTCATTCTACACCATCCATGGTCTTCGCCCCAGCCAGAATCTGGATGGATCTTCTAATGACCCAGATCTGACAAAGAGCAAAGTCTACACCCTGCCGGTGTAAGCAAAAACAAAGAAGTGACCTCGGACTTTGGCCCCTAAATCAGAGGCTTAATGAAGGCATTCAGTCAGAAAGAAAAGGATCAGCATTAACATGGTCTTCACTGTCACCACCACCACCACCACTGCCACCATCACCAACATCACCAGGATAATCACTGACATCACCACCACCACCACCACCATCACCAACATCACCAACACACCCAGCCCATCACCGTCACCAAGACCAAAACAACTACCACCACCACCCACCATCACCAATACAAGCAGCCCATCACCATCACCATCACCAATACCAATAAAGCCACCACCACTACTATCACCAATATCAACAACCCCAACACAACCAACCCATCACCACCACCACCAACACCAATACAATCACCACCACCATCACCAACATCACCAAAACAACCAACACCAACACCACCAATACAACCAACCCATCACCATCCCCCAACACCAACACCAATTACAACCACCACCACAACCATCATCAATATCACTAGGACAATCACTGAGGTCAGCAATACAGCTAACCCATCACCATCACCAATACAACCACGAACACCATCACCAACACAACCAACTCCTCACCATCACTGACACCAATACAACCACCACCACCACCATTACCAACATCACCAATACAACTAACCCATCACCATCACCACCACCATCACCAACATCACCAACACAACCAGCCCATCACCATCACTACCAATAGCACGACCACCAACATAAACACTGTCAACGCAACCATCACTGCCACCATCCCCTTCACCCCCAGCATAAACACCATCATGATAGTCATCTTCATCCTCATCACCATCCACCCCTTCCCACCATCATTGCTGAGTAGAACCGAGTTGGGTTGCACCATGGAGCTGAGGTAGCCCCCTGCAGGTGACATTGAACCCAGAAATCTAGCTGGAGAAGGGAGAGGGCTGAGACCCTGCCCCCCACCCCCAACCAGGGAGGGCCAGATGGCCTGATTAGTGGGAAAGAAAATAGAGCTGGGAGAACCGGAAAAGCTTAGTGCTGGAACTGAAGAGTAGAAGAAGACAGAACCTCTCCAGTGCAGGTGTCAGGCTGACCACAAGGAGGAAGAACTAGGAGTCTGAGTAACTAGAAAGCAGGTGACAGTGGTTCAGATGGAGAGAGGAGACCAGCCCCCCTGGAACCTGCTCATGAGGCAGGGCTCAGAGTGAATGGCTACTTGGTTAGGGTTCAGTGGGCAGGTAAGCCTATGCCAGGGGAGCGAATACCAACCTTGAATGATCATGGCTTTCTACTCCTATCATGGCCATAACCTGCACCATCACAATAAGTGGCCTTGTGACAGCCCAGCACATCTCATTACCCCGCCATGAAGCCCTAAGCTGGTTGCTCCTGCCTATCTGTGGCCGTTCTCCCTTTTTCCCTTAATGTACTTGATGGATGTCCTTCCAGCTTCTCCCGGGAAGCAGAGCCTGAGATGGACAAAAGTGGGCAGGTTTATTGGGCAAAGGCGTGGAGTTGGGCCCAAGCAGAGACTGGGCTGCAATGCCGGCTCAACAAAGGTCTCAGCAGACCCCACGAGGACCTCTTTGCAGCTGTCCTGCATCGCACGTGGGAGACGTGGCCTTGGTGTTCCATGGTACTCCCGCGGCATCTAGTCCCCGCGTGCAAGCTGCCCTGTGGGGAGGGAGCTCTCCAGCCCGGAGCCATTCTGGAGAGGGCTGACTATCGGCTGGCAGCCCTCCCAGCAGCTGCAGAAAGAAGTTCTTCAGTCCTAAAGGGGAATCTGGCTGATGCATTATAATGTCCACCACAGATGCCCACTAAACATGACATTCCCACCTTCCCTCGCAGCTGGGTGTCCCTAGGTGAATAAACTCTAGTCAATGGCATGTGAGAGAAAATTCTGTGTGTCCCTTCCAGGTTGTGCTTGAAAGGGAATTGTCATGTACTGCCCTTCCTCCTCTCCTGCTCCCTGGCTGGGATACAGCTGTGAGGGTGGGAGCTAGAGCAGCCACTTTGGGCCCAGGCAGATGCTACGTGTAGAGGGTGGCAGAGTCGCCCATCAGTTCTCCACTGCACACCTCCACATTGTTACCTATAAGAGAAATAATTTCCGTTGTGTTTAAGCATCTTGGGGGGTCTCTTTGTTGTAGCTTGTTGTTGTAGCCTCCCTCACCCTGTTTAAATAGCCACCACCTACATCATGACAGTATGACATGTGTTACAATGTGGCCATAAAGATGAAACAAAATCGTGAACAGATGACAGGATCAGAAAGTGTTGCCCTCCCTCACTCCTCTCCACCCTGTGGTCTGCCGTCTCCTTGGTGGTGGCTGTTGCTGTGGGGACTTTACCACGTTGCATGTTGCCCCTGCATTGCTAGGAGGCCCACTCCATGGGTATCCCCTCCCTGGTGACTAGAAGGATCGCTGCTCCTTTCATTTAGTCAGACCTAGATCCATCACCCCACAGGGACCCAGGACATCCCTGAGCCTCAGTCCTCTCATCCGCAAAGTGGGGATAAGAACCCCCCAGTGGGAGGCTATGAGATTAAAAGGGATGATGTGGGTGAGATGCTAGACGCAGCCCCTCCTCTTGGGACACACTCGTCATTGGCACCCACCGCCATTGTCGTGGTGGCTCCTTCCTGTCCCAGAACACTTGCGTCGATCAACATGGGAAAGCCATCCCTCAGCACCTTGCTGGGCCTTGGAAATGTGCCCGGGGAGGTGGGGGTCTGGAAATCCCACAGCTGGAGCCCACGCCTTTGTGTCACGTGACCCCCCATGAGTCCCCCAGGGAACGAGGACGGAGGTCCCCCCTCCACCACGCCGAGAATCTCTCTGACTCTTGGATGTCCCAGCCACGGCCACCGCCACCAGGAAGCCGCCCACCCGAGCACTCCCCTCTCCTCCTCAAGTCGGAGCTCGTGCGGGGAGCGCCGGGCCCCCCTGGTCGGTGCGGGGGGGCAGAGGCAGAGCCGCATCTGCCGGAGCTTCAAAGGTCTTTGACACTTGTTAATGTCTTCCCGCTTCCGTGCAAGAGGGTCTGGTTCGCATTAGCACCCCGGGCCCCGCGGTGGTCGGACGCAGGGCTTGGGCTCCGTCCAGAGAGTGTCAGACTCTGCGGGGGCTCCTCTGACTACTTATCTAACATGGAACATCGAGTGGTTTGATCTGCCAATTAGGCTCACCCGGAGCTGCTAACTGGAAGCAGATGGGTCTATACGTTACTGTACAGGAGCCCCGCATCCCCCTTCCCCCTCCAGAAGCCCTTCTCCGCCCGCCCACCCTGCACACACCTCCGGACGGCAGCAGGTCTGAGGGCCTCCTGGGGGGGTTCTGGGGTGGGACACCGGACCGGGGAGGGTCAGCCTCGCCGGCTGGTCCCAGGGTTGGAGGATGCTGTGGTTGCTGGACGGGGAGTGAGCCGGGATGAGAACCCACCCACGCGGCCCCCAATTCCCAGAAAGTCTACAAGTGACTGCCGGTTCCCTCCGCCCAGGGCTTTAGGGAGCAGGTCAGCCCCGGCCACGGGGCTGGGCGCCGGCTGCAAAGAGGCAGCGGTGGTATGAACGAAGGGGTACCCCCAGTGGTCCAAACCCACCCCCAGACCGCGTCTCCGGCCGCTCCTACCCACCCCAGGACCCCTCGAGGGCCCACCTGTCACCAAGGAGCACTGACACCCCAAGTCCATGGCACCACGGGTCCAGGCCACCGTCCTCGCTCAGCTGGACCTGGTGGCTGAGCCCCAAGCGGCCTCCCACCTCCTGTCTCAGACCCGCGCTCTTCAGTCATCTCTCTTAGAATAAAGTCCAAGTTCCTGACAATGATTGGAGCTAACACGTGACACTCGCTCTGTGCCAGGCATCCTGTGTTTCCGTGGGTCAGCTCATGTGCGACTTGGGAGGTGGGCACTGGGAGCATCACCGCATTCTACAGAGGAGAAAACTACAACCCAGGGCGGGGAGGGGTGTCCAGTGAACTCCAAAGTCATGCAGCCGGATGCCTCCCCCCTTCTGTCTCTGTCTCTCTCTGCCCCCTCTGTCTCCTTCCCTCCCTACCTCTCTCTTTCTCTCTTTCCCCCTTATATCCCTCCACCCCTTCCCCTCTCTCCCTTCATCTCCCTCCTTTTGGTGTCCTGAGTCCTCCACTAGGACACCAGCTGCCTGAGCACAGGGACCGTCCTCTTGGGCGACACTGTCTCCTCCATGCTGTAGGGGCCTGACCCTAGTAGGGCTCATGAACCACTAGTTAGTTGAGTGAATGAGTTAATGAGTGAGGGAATGAATGCACGGGGGAATGCCCCTTCCAGCACCCTTCCCTTGCTCGCGGACCTGGGCCACTCACCTTGACCATGACCTCCCTCCCCTCCCGACCTATGCCTGGTTCTCCTGGCTTCTGTCCACACAATCTGTTAACAGTTCTGGCCCATTCATTGATTCCTTCACTCAACCAGCATTTGCAGAGAGCCTTCTCTGTGCCGGGCACTTTTCTAGGTGCTCGGACAGCATCGGTGAACAAAACAGACAAAATTCCCCGCCCTCAAGGAGCTTATGGTCTACTAGGAGAGGAAAACAACACAGAAGCCAAGGAAGTAAAATGTATAGTGTATTAGTGGCGAGAGTTAAGGGAAAAGGCTAAGCAGGAGGAACCAGCCATGTGACAATCTGAGGAAGAGCATTTCAAGAAGAGGGAACAGTCAGTGCAAAGGTCCTGGGGCATATACATGGCACATTTGGGGGATGGTGAGGAAGCCACCATGGCTGCAGGGGTGTGTGGGGGGGGGGTGTCCACAGCAAGTGGGAGAGGTGGCAGGGAGACCTGTGGGTCTGATGCCAGCACAAAGACCACAATTCTTCATCTGAGACAGATGGGGAGCCTGGGCACTGGGCAAAGGAGGGATAAGAAGTGACTTAGGTTGTCAAAGGAACAGCCTGCATATTGCGGGGGCCAGGACAGAAGGGAGAGCAGCTAGGAGGCTGCTGCTGGAAGCCAGGCTTACCCCGGGATTGGGGTCTCCTCTGAAGGTAGTGCCAACCATGTTGCTGACAAGCAGGACACAGGATGAGTGAGAGGAGTCAGGCGTGACTGAAGTTTCTGGTCGGAGCAGTGGAGAGGCTGTCCAATCTGCTACAGACCTGTCTTTGCCTGGGACGCCCAGCTCCAGCTTTCTGCCTTCCCTTGGTCACCCTCTCCGTTCCCCCTGCAGCCCAGGCACCAGGGGAAAGCACATGTAGCCTGGCCCGGCCGCTGGGCCCCAGACCATAGCCAGCTGCCATCAGCTCCTACCAGCTCCCATCAACTTGGTGCCAGCCCTGCAAACGGCCAGGTCACCAAGTGAGCAGCAAATGTATTGGAGGGGACATGACAGGTGAGAAAAAGGCCACACAGAGCACAGCCTGCCCCTGACTCAGGTGGCCCAAACCAGAAAGGCACATCAGCAGGACAAACGGGAGTTAAACTCGAGCAGCTCCGGGAGCACCAAGGATTTCCTCTGCCCCAAGACAGGCAAGCCTTCCTCGGGGAGGAAGCACTGAAACTGGGTGTTGAGGGATCCGTGTGAGGCCAGCAGAGAGAAGAGAGAAGGGACAGATTGAGCACAGGGGTGAAGCCAGGCAGGAGCCACTGGGAGGAAGAGTCAGGTGCCCACCTGAGCCCCTGAGCGGTGAGGCTGGAGAGGCCAGCAGGAGCCTAGTTTTGTACCACCTGAGCGGCACACGAAGGAGGCCTGGGGGTGTTGTGTAGGCACTGGGGAGCCACGGAAGGGGTCAGAGCTGGGAAAGCCTGTGGCCGGGTGGGGTTCAGGGGACATCGCTCTGCTAGGCTGGTGTGGGAAGAGGGTCAGGGGCCCAGGAGGGGGAACCTCGAGAGATGTTTACAGGTCAGAGTGTGCCCGAAGGAGAGGACTAGGATGGCGCCCAAAATCAGGTCCTAAGAGCAACTGATGACCTTTAGGCAGAAAAGAGATGATCTGAGAACACAAAACCATAACCCCCCCCCCCGCCATTCTCCAATTCCCAGCTCCCCGACTTACAAGCTGGGTGACCCTGAGCAAGTGCATCAGCCTCTCTGAGCTTCAGTTTCCTCCTCAGGGGGGTAAAGATGTGTTGGGCTGCAGGGACAGAAGACCCACCTCCAACTACCAGAAGCAGTCACGCACGGGAAGGGACCCAGGAAGACTTCAGTGGGGTTGCTGGCTTCAGGCCGGATCCGTCAGCTCCAAAGCTTCCAAGGACCCAGCTTTTCCACCCTCCCACTTGACCTTAGGGGAGCAGAGTCCCGCTCCCCTCCACGGCTGACTTGCCCTGTGGTCCCACAGGAGCTGCTGTGTCTCAGCCTCACTAGTTCCTACAGAAAGATTCCCCGTCCCAGAAGTCCTGAGACTCCCTCTGATTAGAGCCACCCTCTGCCTGGGTCGTCCGCTCTACCCCCAGGAGCCAGGACAGAGTCAGCTTTCCCAGAACAATGTAGATCTCTTCTGGGAGGACAGGGGCGGTCAGGTAGGGCGGGAGAGAGGAGGATGCACCAGCGTGTGGCCACGGATGGTCCCAGGGACCCATCGGGCAGGGGCATCGCGGGGATTAGAGCCCGCGGTGTGAGGCACCTGTCACGGGGCCGGCAACCCTCGAGAGGCAATCATTCGTGTTGCCGCGACGTGCAAAAGACCATCATGGGAAAGAGGAATGAGATTGAGTTCGTGGTCCCCAAAGATGAAACTAAGGTCCATAAATAGAAATCCCAAAGAGGCGGGTTTGATTCAATCTAACGAAAATTTCGAGCAGCCGGCGTTGTCCTCTGTGAGCCTCCCGTCACTGGAGGGGAACAAGGAGGATGAGGAGCTCAGCTCAGGGCAGCTGCAGAACGAGGCGTGGAGCAGTTCTCTGAGGTCGGCGGGATTCCACGGTTCTCTCTCTAAGGGCGGTCCGCAAGGCAGAACCAGGAAAAGGAGGTCATTATCTCTTAAAAAAAAATTTTAAACCAAGGCATCAGAAGCACGTAAGAAAAGAGAATTAAGAGCTTAAAAGTCCCTGAGCCTGACAATCTGGTCCCGAGGGCGAGGGGAACGCGACACAGACACATCCAGGAGCAGAAGGCAGAGCGGCTCGCTGCAAGTTCGGGGCTGGGTGAGGTCTCCTCCTGGGACCCAGGAGCAGGGGACGGAGGAGGGATGGCACGCACCGCGGTCCATCCTGGGGGTCTTCCCCCTGCAGTCTCCAGCCTGGGAGACAGGCCAGGGCTCAGGACTGTGGGAAGAGGACAGAGGCGAAGGACAGCCAGGAACAGCCTCTCGGGGGACCCAGGACATCATCCTGTGTGCACGGACGCTGGCAGTGGGCGCCAGGAGGACAAGGTCGGATGCCCAGTCAGGGTCCCCAATATCTAGCCACAGCTAGATTTCCAAGCCTGATTCTCACACCGGCCACCCTCAGGCCCCAGCCTCCTGGCACCCCAGCCTCCTGGCACCCCACCTTTGTCCCCGCTGTCTCCATGAGCTATCCCCACACTCAGACTCCCTGCCTTCTGGGCACTGCTCTGCCCTCATTTCTCTTTCCAGATGCCAGCTTCCCCCAGGGTCTTCCCCGGGCACCACATTCACCAGCCGTCTCCCTAAAATCAGAGGCTCCCCAGCACACCATAACACCTGGTGGAGAGACTGCGTCCCCCCCAAATGTGATTACAGCCCCCTTCCCCTGCGCCAACTCCCCAAGCAGGGCGTCTGGGTCTTACTCTACAGACGGTCATCGCTCCGGGGATGGGCTGTGAGGGGCTGGGGAAGTTACGTGACCTCTTGGAGGGCCCTTCTCTCCCCATCTGTAAAACAAGGACTCTAACAGTATGGGACGGATGGAGTTTGGTGAGGAAAGAGTGAACGATGTAGCAAAGCCCACAGGGAGGGTAATTCACGTTCACTGTTGTCCTCATCAGTGATGAGCACAGGTGTTTGTTCTGTATTTCTCAGAGCCGCTCAGGGTCCGACACCCAAGGCCACGAGAGATGCATGGAATTTACGATGCCGTGGCTCGAGGGAGCGGTGGAGGAGGAGAAGGGCAGGGAGAGGAGTGATTTAGCTGCTCCGTCAATATTCATGGAGCACCTGCTACGGGCCAGCTCTGGCGAGAGAAACGGGGACTGTCCCCACCATGATGGAGAAGCAGCCCCACAATGTGAAGGCAGTTCCCCCAAACTCCAGGGGATTCAAACCAAAATCCCACCACCTCCTTGAAGCATGAAAGAGGTAAATCCAGGACAAGAAGAAATGGTCCTGCCCTCCTGGCTGCAAATGAGCTTCCAGAAGTTGCTCTTGCCAGGGACGGTGTGGGGTCCGTCCAGAAACTGCACCCAGGGGAGTTCTGAGACAGTCACGGGGTCACCCCAGTCACGGGGTCACCCCAGTCACCCAGTCTTCAGGAAGCCTGAGGCTCTGACACTCTGGCTCCTACCTTCTGGCTGGCCGCCCCTGAGCCGGTCACTCAGCCTCTCCGGGCAGCAGCTTAGAAGCCTCAGCCCTGACATTCTGGCTCCCTGGGGGGCCTGGGAGGCAGAAAAGTCGGGGCTCCTCCTGCCATTGAGGGTGATGGGCATAGGCACAGCCACACTCAGGACGGCACCTTCCCCAAGCTTCGGCAGTGCTGAGATGCCAGTGCCATGGCCCACCCTGGCTCCGGAGCACACGTGAAGCCCAAGCACCTGCCAGACAACACCCAGAATTTGCTGGGGCCAAACTAGTGTCCAACAGAGGCTGGTACCATAGGCTGGAGTGTGTTCCATGGACATCTGGGTGTAAAAAGGAAACACAGCCTTCTTTTGACCCTGATGGCTCAAGGGACATGTGGATTTGCAATGGTTGGCATTTATTGAGTACCTACTGTATGCACCCGACGCCCATTCTCTCTGATCCTTCAATGTCCCCACGAAGCAACTATTGTCCCTATGATAGAGACAGGGAAGTGGAGGAAAGAATAAATAATTGGCCCAAAGGACACAGCTCAGAAGCGGCAATGCTGGGATAGAAACTGAAGGAAGTCTTCTTTCTTGGAGGACCTCTGGAAACGAGAGGGAAACTCATTCACTTCACCCAAGTGCGTTTTATTCCCACACATTTATGAAGCAGCCCCCATGCCCAGCCGTTACTCAGAGAAGCTGGGTCCCGAGCTCTGAGAGAGTCTGGGGGGTGAGGCACAGACATGTGGGCAGCTAATGACTGCCCCCCCCATATCGGGGAAGACATCCCCCCACACCAGCCTCATCCCAGCCCCCCAGTGTGTCCTTCCCTCACTGTGCGAACAGGACTGAAGCGGAGGAGCCCGAACCTGCAGACGCCAACTGTGACCACCAGATGGCGACAGTCAGCTGCCTAAATCCATCTCTGCCCTGGCGACCAACAGGTCACCCTGGGTGGTCTTCCTAGAATGGGGAAGAGCTATAGGGAAAGCGGGTAAATGTGGCCGGGATGCAGAGAACCTGCGGGGAGGAGGTCAAATCAAAGCAGGGTGAAGAGGTGACTGTTAGAGACGGTGTCCCTGTGCCCAGCTGGGGTTGAGTAAGCAAGGCCCCCACCCGCAGGCTCTATCTCCCAGGGCTGAGGCCGCCGGCCTCCTGGGCAGCCCACAGTTGGAGCTAGTCCTTCCCCATGGTGTAGCCCTGAATCATGCTGCTGAAATAGACTTGTGTGTTGCGCTCCGGGTAGAAGAGGACCATGTAGCATTTGGGACCAAAGTAGCCCAAGCTGATGCCCAGAAGGTTGAGCACGGTGAACAGGAGGTCCAGGATGGTGACCAAGACCCCCTCGTAGACGGACATGAAGGTGCAGAGGGAGACGGAGGAGGTGAAGTAGAAGGTCATGCAGAAAGTGATGAACTTGGCCTCATTGTAGTTGGTGGGCAGCTCCTTGCCCATGTAGGCGAAGCTGAAGCCGGCCACGGACAGGAGCAGGTCCAGGCTGGTGTTGAACAGCAGCGCCTTGCGGTAGTTGCAGGACAGAACCATGATCTTGGGGTCATCGGGGTCGGGGCGGGCGGTAGGGTTGGCGCTCATGGCCAGCACGTTGCCCACCATGATGACCACCTTGAGCGCCGTGAAGGACGCCACGAAGACGTAGGGACCGTGGTAGCGCACCCAGTAGCCGTAGGCGCGCGGGAGGCGCCGGGCCATCTTGAAAATGCAGACGATCTGGAACGAGCGCACGGTGATGCAGGAGATGCAGATGGTGAAGCAGAGGGTGAAGAAGGTCTGGCGGCAGAGGCACGTGAAGAACGTGGGCCGCCCTACGTACGTGGGGACCATGGCGTAGGCCAGCAGCAGCGGCACCAGCATGAGGAAGCACATGGGGCCCCCGGCTGAGCGAACCATGGGCGTGTGCAGGTGTCTCCAGAAGACCACCACGATGGCCAGGGTGCTGAGGAATCCCAGGAAGGACAGCATGGCCACGATGATGGTGGAGGCCTCGTGCCATTCGAGGAAGGCCAGCCGCCTCTTGAAGCAGGACGTGTCGTTCCTATGGGACCACTCGTAACTTGGGCAGGACTGGCAGTCAAATTCATCTGCAAAAGCCCAGGGAAGCTTCCTTCAGCCACACTCACCTTGCTGACAGCCACGTCCTCTGCACCTGCACCAGGCCAGGCCTCAGGGATGGGGGCTGGGGGGTGGGCAAGCAAAGGGCAATGCCTACAGCCCTAGCCACCCCTCGCTGCGTCCCTTAGATCCACTAGCCCATCCACTCCTCACTGCAAGCCCATTCCACAGATGAGGAACCTGAGGCTCATCCAGGCAGCCACAAAAGCTGTGAGTTACAGCCGGTAAGTTACAGAGGCAAGATTTGAACTGAGGTTCCCTTGGCTCCGATCCTAACAACTGCAATTCCTTCCTTCCAGACCTTACCCTATGGTGGGATAGACATTTGCGCTTGGGCAAAGAATTCATTCAACCAATGCTTTCTCGAACACCCTCCACGGTGATGAGCGCCTGAGGTAGGAGGCCACAGACATGGGTAAAACCTAGCCTCCTGTCTTCAGGTTACTGGTCAACCAGGAGAGGCAAAGCCTGTGAAATCATCCAGCAAACGTTGGTTGAGCACCTACTCTGTGCCCTGGGTTCACTAGGTACATGATAAGTCCTCTGGTCGATGTCTATATCCACTCAATTTACTAATCAGGGAGGTCATGAACAAAGTAATTGGAGCCCCAACTGCGAACCGTGCTCAACACTAATACAGAGAGAAGACATTGTCCCTACCTTCCTGGACTTTATGGTCTATAGGGGGAGCTATTAATTTGTCTAACCAAGGATGTCACTTAACAAATATTCACTGAGCCCACATCATATGCTCTGAACTACGCTAGGCACAGGGAGGTCAGAGAGATAAATCAGATCCTATCCCCACCTGCTGGAAACATTTCTTCTCTGAACAGAGACATTCATTCATTCATTCATCCATCCATCCGATGGACATTCTCTGGTCTGACACCCCTGGGCCCTCGGTTGGCTACATGTGTGTGGAGTGGGGATCAGTGACAGCCTTGCCTGGTGGAGGGCTGTTCCTTCTCCCGCCCTCCCTAACAGCGTGCACTGAGGGTTTTTCTCTACACCAGCTCGTAAGGAGATACCCTGGAATCAGACGCGGTCCCTGGGTGAGACTCCAGAAGCCCTGCCGAAGATGAAAGGCCCCGAGAGCCCAGGGCAGGGTGGGACAGGGTGGGGCAGGGGTGCGGGTCTGCAAGTCCTACCTGCAGTTCGGTTGAGGAAGGTGCCAGGAAGGCAGTCAAGACACTCGAAGCAGCAGGGATGGATGCCTATGGGCTTCTTCCTTTGCCCGGGCTGGCAGTCCTTGGAACACATGGACACTGGGATCTGGAGGGAGAAGGACAAGAGATCCTGAGCCCAACTAGCGGGATGCTGAAGGGAGGGAAGCCTGGATCCTGTCTGGGATGGGGAAGGAGGGGGAACTGCCATTAGAACTGGACCTCTGCAGGGACCCTCTTAGTCTGGCCTGCCTGACGCCTAAGCCGCCTTCTAACAGCACCCCACTGTCGAGACGGAGAGTTCCTGAGGTTGCCGTGCAGATAGGATGGGACTCTGCGGCTGCTGACGGCCGCCTGTCTCCACGGAGGGGGAGCACTCCCAAGGAAGGAACTGAGATCTGGAGAGAGACCCTGAATCCAGCCGAGCCTGAAGTCCGCACGGTCTACCCCTGGAGTTTTCAATGATGGGACGCAACAGCTTCACGCCCTGCTTCCATCAGCTTCTGCCATGTGCGTCCAAGAGTAGCGTGAACACGGCCTTTGTGGAGGGGCAGGGTTTTCAGATGAACAGAGAACAGAGATGTTCCCTACTTCTAGAGAACAGAGGAGCCCCCACTGATGGTTTATGGAACACAGGAATGAATTACAAGCAGAGGGGACAGTAAGGGCAGGGGAATAGAAGGGAGTCAGGAGGTCCCGGGAGAAGGGTAGAGGGTGGGAGAGCCACATCTTGAAGTCTCGTGTGGGACACACTAAGAATGAAGGGGAGGTGGGAAGCAACGATGGCTCCTGGAGGGGGGCAGCCTGTTTAGATCCAGGTGGGACAAAAATCATTCTGATGCACAAATAAGAGGGTGTTACAAGAACACGCGTGTGAAGGGCCAGGGCCCAGACAAGGGGAGCCACAGTAGGACCACTTGGCCCCAGAGCCCCTCCCTTCTTGCCTCTGACAGGTCACCTGCCTTCCTGCTCCTCCCTTGCTGTCCCTCCTGCTCATGGCCATCAGGTGACGCCTCCAGACGTCTTGATCTCCTGCCTGAAGCTCCTTCCCGAAGAACCTCAGGGGCTCTCCATCAGCCAAAATGAAACATCTGATCCCCTGCCAGCCTCTCCAGGCGGTTGGCAGTCTTCTCTGCCACCCGCGGGACCACAAACGTGCACCCCAACGCACATGCGTGCCTTATCCGGACCTACAGCTTACCACCCCCTCGCCATCATTGGTCCCCACCACCACCTTCCAAACTCATCTCTTCACTATTCCCTAAGTAACCAACTTCATCCTACTCTTACTTGTGGACTCTCAACCTGCCATTGGCTCATTCATTCATTCATTCATTCAAAAAGGTACTGAGCTCATACCGATGCCAGGCACTGGGAATAGAGCAGTGAACCCGATGAGGCCAAGTCTCTGTTCTTAAGGAATGAATAATTTCATGCAGAAAAGACACCATATACGTAGAAATATGTAACTTGACAGGCGGTGATCAATACTGGGCGGGCAAGTAAAGCCGTGCAGTGGGGATGGAAAGTGATAGAGAGGTTGAGTGCACATTTGAAGGGTGAGGGCAGGGATGGCCTCACTGAGCAGCTGACCCTGGAGCAGGAAACCCAAAGGCTGTGAGGGACCAAGCCACGAAGAGGTCTGTGCAGGCCGAGGGAACAGCATATGCAAAGGTCCTGTGGCAGGGGGCACGTGGCATGGTCACTGAGCAGGAAGCCCCATGGAAGTTGAGTACAATGATCACGAAGGATGGGACAGATCGATTCAAAGAGGTGGCATCAATACTCGGGCTTTTACTCCAAATGAAGTGAGAAACTATGATAGGATTCCACGCAGAGGAGCGGCGGGACCCGACTTCCTTTCCACAGGACTGTCTTGGGTTCCTTGTTGACCGTAAACTGTGAGGGACGAGAGCGGAAGGGAGGGCGCAGGTAGGATACCGTCCCAATAGCCCGGGAGAGAAACGTTGGCCGTTCTAGCTAAACAGGCAGCCGCAGAACAGAGGAGAAGGGAACAAAACACTTGCGAAAGAGACGAAGACCTGAGTAAGCAGGAAGACGTTCCACGTTTATGCCTTAGAAGACTTAACACAGTGAACATGTCAATACCACCCAAAGCAACCTGCAGATTGAGCGCACTCCCTATCAGAACCCCAGTGACTTTAATTATGTATGTATTTATTTATTTATCTATTTATTTTTGCAGGAATAGAAAAACCCATCCTGAAATCAGATGGAATCTCAAGGGACCCTGAAGACCCAAAGCACTGAGAAAGAACAAAGCTAGAGGACTCACATTTCCTGATTTCAGCACCTACTACGATACTATAGTAATCAAAGCAGTGTGGTGTGGACATAAGAACAAACATACAGACCGATAAAATAGAACAGAGTCCTGAGACAAACCCTCACCCGTAGGGTCAAGCGATTTTTGACAGGAGTTCTAAGACCATTCAGTGGGGGAAAGATCGTTTTTCCCATGAACGGTGCTGGGAAAACTGGATATCCACGTACGAAAGAATAAAGTTGGACCGAACCCCGTATACAATTACCTCAAAATGGATCCGTGACTTCAGTGGTAGATGTAAAACCACAGAAACAGTGAGAAGAAAACATAGGGCACAAGTTTCATGAAGCTGGACCTGGCAATGATGTCCTGGATAGGATCTCGTGAAAATTTAAAAGTTCTGTCCATCAAATGACACTACTGAGAGAATAAAAAAGCAACCCACAGAATGGGAGACAACACTCGTAAATCCTATGTTTGACAAGGGATTAATATCCAGAATATAGAGACAACTCCTAGAACGTAATAACTCAATCAAAAATGGACAAAGCACCTGAATGGGAATCCCGCCAAAGAAGAGAGAGAAATGACGAATGAGCACTTGAAAAGATACTCAGTCGTTAACCCATAGAGAAATGCAAATCAAAACCACAGCGAGAGATGCCTCACACCCATTAGGATGGCTACTTTGGAAAAAGCAAAAAACCAAAAGAAAACAAAAAAAACAGAACACAAGCGGTCTTGGCGAGGACGTGGAGGAACCAGAACCTCTTGTCCACAGCTGGGAATGTGAAATGCTGCGGCCATTGTGGAAAACAATATGGCGGCCCTTCAAGAATTAAGAAGAGAATTAACACATGACCCAGTTTCCACTTCCGGGTCACACTCAAAAGAATTGAAAGCAGGGTCTCAAAGAGATATTTGCACACCCATGCTGACAGTGGCATTATTCACAATAACTTAAACGTAGGAGCACCCCGAGTGTGTCCATTGATGGATGAACGGAAAAGAAAAATGTGGTATTTTTTATTGGATTACGATTATTCATAATCATATAATCATAATCCATTGATTGAATGGATTATTTGGTCTAAAAAGGAAGGGAATTCTGACACACACTACAAAATGGATGAACCTTGAGGGCATGATGCTGAATGACATAAGCAGGTCACAAAAAGACAAATACCGTGTGATTCCATTTACAGGAGGTTCTTAGTCAAATTCACAGAAACACAAAGCAGACAGGTGGTTTCTGGGGCTAGGGAGAGGCGGGAATGGGGGCTTGGTGTTTAACAGGTATAAAGTGTCCATTCTGCAAATGACGAGATCAGGAGGTAAAGGCTGGTGGTCCTAGCACAAGAATGTGAATGTACCCAAGACCACCGAACTGTGCCCTTCAAGACGGTGAAGATGTAAACTATTTATGTATATCTTGCTGCAATTAAAAAAAAAAAAACCTTTGGAAAAAACTGGACAAGAAGGTGAATGTTATGTTATAGGGTTTTTTTTTTTACCATAATTTAAATTCTTTTAAATCAATATATACCAAAGCGAAGGGGCGCCTGGGTGGCTCAGTGGGTTCAAGCCTCTGCCTTCAGCTCAGGTCATGATCCCAGGGTCCTGGGATCGAGCCCCACATGGGGCTCTCTGATCAGCAGAGAGCCTGCTTCCCCCCACCCACCGCCCCAGCTGCCTCTCTGCCTGCTTGTGATCTCTGTCAAATAAATAAATAAAATCTTTTAAAAATATATATATATATATACACCAAAGCTTGTAGAACACAGTGAACATAGCACTTAGAGGGATAGATATAGCTCTAAATGCCTACTGAAAGCAGAAGAAAGGTCTCAGATCACTAGCGTTTACTATCTCACAGCAGAGCTAAGTTTATGCTTCTGTCAAGGTTTGGTCTACATGGAACTGGATCACTCTGGCTTTCTGCAGAACATCACGCTGGTCTGCTCTACCGACAGCATCATACTCATTGGATCTCATGAGTACGAAGTAGCAAGTGTCCTTTATGCCCCTCTAGGATGTGAATCCTTCAGGATAAAGGTATATGATAAACCCTTCAAAGATTCAAAGGGGGCCTGCCACACCGGTGATGCTCTTAGGGGTCCTGTGGTCTGGGAAATTCCAGGACATCCTCTCTATGTTAAAGGGTGAGTCATTACATCTCACATCTCCTACCATTAAAGAAGTGGAGCACTCGAGGAACCTCCAGACACGGGGGACAGCATAAATTGCTCTTGGAACTCCTGTTCCAACCCACACTTAGCCACGACTCAGAAGGCTTCTGGTTTCAAGGTAAAGAATGACAAGCCTAGAAAGAGCCTCTGAAGGAGGGCCTGGCTGCAGGACGAGCTTTCCTTGCCACTCAGGCCAGATGGCCAGGCAGATGTGCTGACGCCAGCGCCACCTGCAGGGGACAAGCTGTGCAACAAGAATGTTGCACAACGCGGCTACTACGTGCTACAACGTGCCTTCCGAAACAGGGCATCTCGCGGTCTGCAAATCAGCTCCTGTGGCCTGCTGGGCCTCCTTGGAAAATGAGCACGTGGCCTCAGGACCTCAAGGGACCCTCAGATGCACGGAGTCGTGGGGTTGGGCAGGAAGAGGGACAAGTCCCCATGCAACGAAAAGCACTTGGGATCAGACCAAAGCAAGCCCAGGGGGAACGAGTATGTTCCTCAAATCCGTGATAACGACCTTTGTGTCTCGCGTGAATGCCAATTCAAGAACGCAGGGAGTGATAAAAACCAGACGGAAAGGTTGGACCTCCAGCACAGGTCAGCTGGCCTCTGACCTTGGCCCCCCAGGGCTCGCCCAATGGGCCATGAACAGAGTACTCACAATGTTAGGGATGGAGGCTGTGGCGTGAGCTCGGCAGTGTGGACCCCTCTCTCCATGGTCGGCGCAGATACGGCCACGGATGAGCACCTAACCTCCAGCCCAAAGCCCGTGCTGAGCTCTGGATTGCTTCCGATCTACGCAGACCCTGGCACATCTACCATGTTGGGTGTCTTCTTCCCTGGAGGGAGCTCTGGTGCGTCCATGCAAGAACTCACCTCCCCCATCCACAGGACAGTGCCGTGATCCAAGGCTGGACGGACCAAATAGGTTACCAACCTGGGTCCCCCCAGATCCTCACCTCAGAAAGAGACTCCTTGTATGGCAAAGGGAGTGTGACGTGGGCATGTGACCCCAGGATCCAATAATCACAACATACACCACGTCACCTGGAAGTACCCAGCCTAACAAGATGATGGGATGGTGCTCTAAGGGTTCAGGTGACGTCCAGCTTGGGGACAACCCCTTGAGGGTGGAACCACTGCCCTTTAGGATGATGTATAAGCACTGAGTGGGAGGCTGGTATGTAGCACTGTGGCCCCAACAGCTAGAATACAGAGGTCCAGCAACCATGGGGCAGAAGGATTGGCCACACTCACCATGGTTCTCAGGGGTTCCCTGTGGGGCTGTGAGTCTCATCCCCAGAAGCCTGGACTCTGCTAGAACACAGGTTCTGGTCTCCAAAGAGGGACCATTGCCACCAGCAGACAAAGGAGGCTGTCTGATCCCTCCTCAGTCATTTCAGGGGCCTGATGCCAGTGAGCAAGACGGCCGAGGAAGGCGGAGGTAACCGACTTCAATGAGTGTGAGCAGCTAGGTGGCCAGACCTCAAGGAGACAGGAGGGACTAGGTCTGGAATCCGGGAGATTGGCCATGGTGGCCCAGTCCTCACAGCTGCTGCACACCTGCCACATCGACAGGCCAGCGAGCTCAAGGCTACCACGAGCTCAGACACCTGGGGACCAGTGTCTGGTTCACCCCAGTGGCCAAGTGGCTGAGGGTGAAGGACTCCAGGATGGGTGACAGAGGGAGACACGAGACGTAGGGCCTCCACCTGGGACACTGCTGCAGCAAGCAGGGGCTGTGGGGGGTCCGCCCAGTTCCCGCAGGAGGGACTGGGCTGGCTGCTGCCCTCCCACCGGGCTGGGGGAAGGACAGCATCACGGTGAGCGCAGCGAGAGCGGATGTCCCTGTGGCCTCCCTCACGTCTTCTCAAACCTCCTTTTAGTCCTGCCACAGCCACAGTGACAGCAGCGTGTGGGCGCTGCCTGTTGGCATCTCACCTAAGCGGCACTCAGTCTCTTTCGCTCTCGGCCCTGGGGCCAGGGTGTGAGATGCTCCTGGGAAACTGCTGGGCACTCATGCATGTGTGACTCGGAAGCACAAGGGAGTTAACGCCCCATGGGGTGACCCTTGACCACGGCAGAGAGTGGTGGGGTGGTACAGACCCATGGATCCATCCCATCCTCTTCCCGCCCTTGGGGACAATTCTAAAGTGGCAGTTCAGAAGGTCCTGGTAAGACTCAGCTCACAGCACAGCCTGAGAACATTCTCTTCTACTGATGTTCCCTGTGTCCCTAATGAACTCTCCCCCATCACCTACTCCTGTTCCCCGCGGAGCATATCTTGGAACAAACTGTCTGTGCATAAACCCTTGCCTCAGGCTCTGCTTTCCAGGAGAAACCCAGGTGAAGACACTGTTATTTGTTGAATTGCCTCCCCTCAAAATTCAAATGTGACCTTATTTGGAAATAGGATCATTGCAGACATAATTAGTCAAGATGAGGTCCTAGCAGAGTCAGGTGGGCCCCTACTCCAAAACGACCAAAGTCTTTATAAAAAGGGACATTGGGAGACAGACACACCCACAAGGAGAAGGCCATATGGAGGTGATGGCAGAGGTAGGGGGAGACAACCCCAGCCAAGGAAAGCAGCAATGGCCAACCAACCACTAGGAGGTGGGAGAGAGAGGCCCAGAACATTCTTCCTCACACCCTAGAAGGAACCAACTCTCCTGACACCTTGAGCTGAACTGCCAGCCCCCAGAACTGGGAGAGAGTACATGTCCGCTGTTTCAGCACCACCCCCGACCCCGACTGTGGTCTCTTGGGACCGCAGACTCCTAAATTAATGGAGACACCAACCCAACTGACTGCATCAAAATCCACACGAAGTGCAGGAACCAGCAGCACCCAGCATCGCAGAAACAGGATGGAGAGTGTGTGGGGGGTGGGGAGGATGCCGATGAAGGCCCCTCAAGCTTTTATATCCCCTCCCCCTCCACACCAGGCTGGTCTCCGTCCCTCCCCACACCACCGCCATCCTGACAGCTTGTCTAAGAGGGTAAAACAAAGGAGATTTCAAATGACAGATGGCAGGCACAGTGGAGGGTCCGGGGACCACACCAAAAGCGTGAGCATTGGTTGATACGAGAATTGACATCCTTAGCACACGCGTGGCCAGCAAACGTTCACTTGGCACAGCTCCTGAGTCCCTGGGTCCAGAGAAGCCAGAAAGCCCCAGACATCCCCAGTGCTTGGTCACTGGGAGGCGTAAGGCCCAGACACTCCCCCCACACACAGAGCCCCCACCGGCTATCGATAACAGATCTCCGGTCCAAAGGGCCCCGGCCACCCCTAGCCCGAGCCGGTGCCCAGCCCCAGGCCTCAGCGCTCCCGCAGCCATCCGAGAGCTGACCGTGTTGTTGGCGGTGTGCCAGGAGACGCTGTGGTCCATCCTCAGCTGCCGCAGCGCGGGGTAGTAGGAGGCAATGCTCAGGAACGGGTTCCGGCTCAGGTCCCATTGCCATTGGATGACCTCCAGGCTCATGAGCAGGTCCCCTTGCTTGTCAAAAAAGATTTCGTGGCCCAGGAGGGTGAAGTTGACCTTCCAGATTTCCTGAAGTAGCTAAAGAGGCCAAAGGGAAACAAAGGGAGGCTGGTGTCAGAGCCTGGGCCAGACCTGGGGCAAATTCTCCCACCCCACTAGCCTTGATTTCCATAGCTGCACAAGGGGGCCATAGGACTGTGCAGGTGGCCATCGGGGGCAGTGGCTGAGAGTGTCGGCTCTGGTCTCAGTGACCTCTGGGTTTAGACACCAGCGTTGCCACCTGCTTGGCCTTGGACCTGCCGCTTGACCTTCATGAGCCCCGGTTTCCTCTTCAGCACAGTAGGACAACACAAACCATGTCTCCTGGGCTCTGAAGCCATCAGTGAGTTTACCTGTATTGGGAACTTAGCACAGTGCCTGAAAACTAGTAAGTACTAGGGGCGTCTGGGTGGCTCAGTGGGTTAAGCCTCTGTCTTTGGTTCAGGTCATGATCCCGGGGTCCTGGGATGGAGCCCCGCATCGGGCTCTCTGCTCAGCAGGGAGCCTGCTTCCCCCTCTCTCTCTGCCTGCCTCTCTGCCCACTTGTGATCTCTCTCTGTCAAATAAATAAATAAAATCTTAAAAACAAATAAACAAAAAACTAGTAAGTACCTCCCGCCCAGGTGTTGATAATATCCCTTCTCCCTGGAAGTCACCTCGGCCAACCCTCGGGGACCCAATATCTGGGCCCTAGAGCCTGCTGCTTCTCTTACGCAAAAGGGTCAGCAGCACCTGTCCCTGTCCCCTGGATGCTTCCTGCCTCCCCACCATTTGAGGCCATTTGAGGCCACTCTGCAATCTCTCTCCGTACCGTCCCCCATCACTCTGAGTAGGCAGAAGCTGGTACAAACAAACGTGCTTTGGACTGGGGCATCCTGGGGCCTGAATTCCAATCTGAGCTCTTTCCTCAATTTGCTGTGTGACTTTGGGCAAGTCACTGAACCTCTCTGGGCTGACCCCAAAAGAACTTCCAGGTTAGATACTCCATCAGTCTGGCTTCTAGATTTCCCCTCCATAAATAAGAGAGTCTATTGGGCTATATCTCAGGGGTCCGGAGCTCACCTCCCCTCTGGGACTGACAGACAGATAGCCAAGGACTTCGGGGCCCTAGCCTTCTCCCCACCCTGCGTGGGGAGTGAGGTCCTGGCTCTGGAAGCTTCTCTGGAATTTGCTCATGTTGCTAGGACTGAGGGCAATGGTTTTGGGAGTTGAGAGGAGGGAGGCTCCTCCCAAGTGGTCCTGACTCTTTGGACTGGAGTCAGAATGGCAGAGGCCCAAATCTCTGGTGTCCAGGTCACATTCCCACACTGACCTGGCCAGGCCTGGCTGAGCAACCTGGGATTCCAGGGCCCCAAGGTAAGGGGTCACAAAGGATTGTCCCTGGGACATCTGGGTGGCTCAGTTGGTTAAGCATCTGCCTTGGGCTCAGCTCATGACCTGGGTCCTGGGATGGAGTCTCGAATCAGGCTCCTTGCTAATGCTTCTCCTTCTGCCTGCTTCCTCCCCCTGCTTCTGCTCTCTCTCTCCCTCTCTCCCCAACAAATAAATAAATATATCTTTTAAAAAGGAAGGAAGGGGGGCGCCTGGGTGGCTCAGTGGGTTAAGGCCTCTGCTTTCTGCTCAGGTCATGATCTCAGGGTCCTGGGATCGAGCCCCGCGTCGGGCTCTCTGCGCAGCGGGGAGCTTGCTTCCTCCTCTCTCTCTGCCTGCCTCTCTGCCTACTTGTGATCTCTGTCTGTCAAATAAATAAATAAAATCTTTAAAAAAAAAAAAAAAAGGAAGGGAGGGAGGGAAGGAAGGAAGGCAGGCAGGCAGGCGGGCAGGCGGGCGGACGGGCTTTTTATAAAACAAAATGATTGGACCTGAAGAGTCTGAGAAGTCCTTGCAAGTCCCACCCTCTGTGATTCCATAACCTTCTGAACGTTTTCCCTGGGACTGCCAAAGCCCCCCGCCTTTCACCAGCCAGGATTTCCCCAGCCTGCCCTGAGCACATCCCCACCCCCCATGGCCACAGGCGGTCCATCCCCCCAGCCTCCACCCCCAAGTCTCCCCATCACCCAAGGCCTCTCCCTCTGCCTCATCCCCCCCACCCCAGGGCTGCCCTCCCCTCCAGGCCCCCTGTCCCTGCCCTTGTGCATCGCCACCCCCGGCTGCTCCCTAGCTAGATGATCATCACTTCTTTGAACCCGTCTGCAGGAGAACCATCATCGACTCACTGTGTCTACTCACAGCGTGTCTGGGGATAGGCGGCAACTGACATAAAGGAATTAGTTAGCACACAGTAAGTGCTCATTCACTCGTTCCTTCAGTAAATATTCACCAAGAGTCAGCTCTGAGCCAGACCCCAGCAGCTGGGGAGACCGCACTGAGTAGGACTGAAAGATCCCTGCTCTCTCGGGCCTACATGTGGGGGGAGGAAGGAGGCAGGGTAGGGAGTAGCCAATAAACCAGAAAACAAGTAAATAAACACAACAGAAACAATGTAGGGTAAGTGTTATGACAAAAGTCAATAGGGTGGCTCTCCCAGCCATAGTGGAGGGTCCGGCACAAGAGGGTCCATTAGGGCAAAGGGGAGGGACAGCTGGAGCCCAGCTCACCCTCCCACCCAGCCACAGGCCCCCAATACGGCATCGTGGTCTAACATGTCCGCACAAAGGGCATCATTCCCTAATTCCCACAGTGACACCGTCCACGCCCTTGAAAGCCCTGGGGGACATTCGCACAGGCTGTGCTGGGCTCCCTGCTCCACCGGTAGGAGAGGAAAGAAATCGACTGGTCCTTCCTCACAGCTCTTGGCACTCACGGCTGGGGGAGCTGAAGAGTGTGGTGGGGGCGGGGGCCAAAGGGCCGATCAGCGTTCAAAGCCACAGTCTGCCGCTTACCACTAAAACCATCCCCGATGGGTCCCCTTGACTCCCTGCCTCAGTCTTTCTCTCTGTAGATTACCAACCTCCTGGGATGGCCACGAGTTAGGGCGATGTATACCAGGCCCTCGGTGCCTACTGAGGCTCAAAAAATGGTAAAGCATGAGACACGTGATAATTATGTATATTATCAACATAGCAGCACATATAATAAAATATAATATTTCGCTGGCTGGCACTAGAATTTCTTTTTTTTTTAAAGATTGTATTTATTCATTTCACAGTGAGAGAGGGAACACAACCAGGGGGAGTGGGAGAGGGAGAAGCAGGCTTCCCACTGAGCAGAGAGCCCGATGCAGGGCTCCATCCCAGGACCCTGGGATCATGACCTGAGCTGAAGGCAGACGCCTAACCGACTGAGCCACCCAGGTGCCCCTAGAACAACTTTTAAAGAATAATTGCATTTTTTCAAAAAAACAAGCACTTAGGGTTGCAAGGTTGGGCTCTGAGATTATGGGGTAGAGGGATACAAATAAAGAGGTTAGGAGAAGGGGGAATTTTTTACAGAATTAACTAAGTTGCTCTGTGAAGGAAGTGAACAGATATTTGGGAACAGGGGATCCAGAAAAAAGGGAGGAAGGGGAGAATAAAGACAGAATATAGGCAAAGTTTGGGGGAGCTTGAACGCCAAACTATGAAAAAGCCAAGGAACCATTCAAGCAGAGAGATGCTGGAGAGCGAGGTGTGAAGTGAGTATCTCTGATGTAAATCCCCTCCACTCCGACAGAGCCTCAGGAAAACCTTCTGGCCCCATGAAGATTTCCTGGTTTGGGGGCTGGGGGAGGTGTGTGTGCGTGCACACGCGCACACGCACATCAGAAAAACACAAATTGAAACTCCAAGTCTGAATCCAGACAACACAAACCTGGGACAAGAGAAGATACATAACCCTGAAGCAGGACCTCAGAGAGCGGAGAGAATACACCAGTCCACCCCCAAGGTCTCCAGCCCAGAGGGAAAAAGAAAGACAGCAGGGACCTGGGACACCTATGGCCTGCCAGGCTTCCTTCCAGGGGATTTCACCCAAATCTCCTCCCAGCACGGGCCATGTTGGATGGCAATGATTACATAAATCAAAAAAAGGAATTTTGTCACTGTCAAGGACTTCTGTCCAGCTCTCTGTGTCTGGAGGCAGGGCGTGGTCCCATGGTCTCTCCCACCAATTTGCCCAGAACACAGCAAGAAACGGGAAAGCTAGCGCTGAGCACGGGCACCAGCGGTCTCCATGGCAACCACTCCATGCCTGCCCCAGGGTGGGGGGCCCTGACTACTCACAGGCGGGGCCTCACCTCCCAGGGGTAGACCACCCTCTTGGAGCAGGTGGTCTGGGTGCAGCGGAGGAGACTATGTAGAGCATGAGCCACGGCGTAGACAGCCGAGTACACGCTGTAGACCACGCGCTCGCCAGAGAGCGTGAGGATGGTGTTAAAGGACGCGGTGGTGTCCTGGCAGGTGTCGCACTCCTGGTTGCAGGTGGCCCCCAGGCTGGTCCTGTTGGGTGCGGGTGGCCCAGCCTGGGGGGGGCGCATGCGGAACTCGCTGAAGCCTGGGATGGGCACGCTCTGGGTGGTGATGCCCAGGAAGGTGCCGGTGTTGCGCAGCTCCGTCAGGTTGTGCAGGACCGGGTCGATGGCCCAGGACTCGGAAGCGATCCACACAGCGCCCGTGAAGTTCTGGCGGAGCACCTCGCGGAAGAAGTTGTGCAGGGCCAGGTCGGGCGAGAACAGGACCACGATGCGTGCTGAGCTCTGCTGTATCTTGTCCACGATGGCCTCCAGGCGCTGGCGCTCCCACTGCGTCACCTCCTGGTTGGGCTGCGGCGTGGGCAGCGTCTCCTGGAAGGCGATGCAGATGTCGCGGGTGGCCAGGCGATCGTTGAGCAGCTGGCCGTTGTAGCGGCCGTAGTCATCGCTGCTCACCAGCAGGATGATCCAGTTCCAGCGGAAGTAAAGCATGAGCTGCACCATGGCCTCGATCTGATGGTCCGCGCCCGGCACCGTGCGCAGCAAGGAGGGGAAACGGTTCTTGTCGCGCAGCTCGTCACTGATGGCGCTGTAGGTGATCTGCCAGACGGGACCGCCGCCACCGTGAACCAGGGGCTCCCCAGGCCACCGTCGCCCCACATGAATCCCCACAGCATCGCCCCCATCCCTCCCCCTGCAGTCGCTGCTGACAGTGGCAGCCGGGGGACCCAGCACACAGGTGTCAGTCCCCTCACCCCTCCGCTCAAAACTCTTCAACAGCTCCAAAAGTCACTCAGGGATAACCAGAGTCCTTACTGGCCCCCAAGGGGCTCCATCACGGACCCCAGCCCTCACCTCTCTGATCTCATCTCCTCCTACTCTCCCCGGGGTCCCAGTTCTGCTCACGGGTCCTGTGAACGCACCAGGCACCAACCGGCCTCTCCATTCTCTGTCTCCTTGTCCCGGAGGGCTCTTCCAGACACCCGCATAGCTCCCTCCCCACGTCACCTCCCTCGGGTCTTTGTCCAATGGTCAGCGAGACCCGCCCGACCACCCTGCTGGAAACTGCAGTCCCCCTCTACCCGTTCTATCTGCCCACAGGCCGGTCCAGCCTTCCTCACCCTGCTTGCCTTTTGCTTCTGTGCACTGCCCTCCCCACTTTCCAGCAGACTTATCATGTGGTTACTGACATGGCCTGTCTCTCCCCCAGGAGATGGGCTCTTATGTTTTGTCCCCTGCTGTATCCCCAGCCCCACAACAGCACCTAACACAGGAGGTTCTCAGTAAATACTGGTCAAATGAATGGAAGAATGAGTTACGTCCTGAACTAGATGCCTCACATAAGTACATTAACATCTACTAAGCACCTACTATGTGTCAGACCCTTGGTGTTTACATAATAAAAATGACGGCAAAAATGACAGTATTTGTAACTATCTACCTGCTGTGAGCTGTCTTCTTATGCTAGCTGTTCTTCAATGCATGAAAATTTCAGGCCAATGCTGGTCACAGCATTTTCAATCATGAGGACAATGACACAGTAATAATACCCATACGAATGGCCCTTTTTTGAGGACCTACTGTGTGGCAGACCCTGTGCTAGGCAACCCTATGGGATAATAGCACTTTCTGAGTCTTCCTTTTTGCACAAAGTACTTTACACAATGACCATTGCATCATCGACGAGCCACTGTACCCCACAGACTCCAGCAGAGGTTAGACCCTTTAACCTACAGATAATCCTGGGATGGAACTCTTAACTCTTATCATCCTATTGTACAACTGGGGAAGCTGAGACTCAGCAGGGTTAAGAGATTTGCTCAAGGCCTCACAATGACCAAGACTCAGAGCCAAGGTGCACAACCTGAGCTCTTAACCAATCAGCCGGGCTGCGTTCCCAGGGCTGGGGTTGACATCCCAGCCCTGCTTCCTGCCTCCTCCTACCCTCATGACTATGGGGGGAAGTAAGCCCTCTGGACAATCACTTCTCCGCACCCTCCCCACCTCCTTCCCCCAGGAGCCAGGGGCCTCACCTGGGGAAGGAGGAAGAGGGAGAGGAAGTGGGCCACGATTGTAGTGGACTCGGAGTTGTCGGGGCCAATGACGGCCACCACGCGGGGCACATAGTAGCTGTAGTCCTCCTGGATGGGCAGGGAATAGTCTTCCCGAGCCAAGAAGTAGAGCACGGGCTGGATGTTGTTGGAGATGTAGCAGACGTCCACCATCTCGTAGCCCAGCAGCACGCCCGGCAGCAGGCCACTCTGGTTGTTGATCTCCTCCACCGCAAAGCGCATGGCCTGCAGTAGGTTGTAGCCCAGCACCTTCATTTCATACCTGGGGGTGGGGGGGCCACATGAGGTGGGGTGGGAAGCACGTCCAGAGTGGGAAGGGGAAGGGATGCGAGAGCCAGCTTGTCTCCTCTGCCTCCCATAGGAAAACCCAGGATCTGTCCAAGAAGGAGCCGCTCCAGAAGATTCTGGGATTTTTATCACATCACGGTCCCCATACCATACCAAATCTCTAGAATCACTGTCATCCCTATGACCACCTCTGACACTGTGATCTTTGTGGCTACCATCAGTCACTACCATTGTCACCACTACGGCCTTCCCTATGATCTCTACCACAACTCTACCAACACCCACCAATGTGATCACCATTACCCCCTACAATCTCTGTCATCACTATAGCCTTGGTCACACCTACTATTCCTAGGAACAATATCATCACTGCCATCACTAAAACCATGTGTCTGTGACCACCACTACGAATACCACCATCACTGCCAGCACCATCATCTTCATCACCATCATCGCCATCATCATCTTCACCACCATCATCATCATCAAGTGCATCACTGCCATCACCCCCACCATCGTTACCATCATCTGCATCACCTCCATCACCACCACTAT
Source organism: Martes martes (assembly GCF_963455335.1). Lineage (NCBI taxonomy): Eukaryota > Metazoa > Chordata > Mammalia > Carnivora > Mustelidae > Martes > Martes martes. The sequence continues at coordinate 178,115,318 of NC_137891.1, read as the reverse complement.
CACTATCATCATCTCCATCACCGCTGTCACCACCACCATCATTATTATCATCTTCATCACCATCACCCCCACTGTTATCACCATCATCATCTTCGTCACCATCACTGCCACCATCTTCACCACCATCACCACCATTGCCACCTCTACCACCATCATCATCTTTGTCACCATCATTACCACCATCTTCACCACCGTCACCACCACCACCATACTCACCACCTTCACTATCACCACCATCACCACCACCACCATCATCACCATACTCTTCGCCATTTGCATTATCACCAGTATTACTGCTACCAACATCATCAACATCACCACCCTCACCACTGTCACTTCACTGGACTCCCCACCATTATCACAGGCATTGGGACATTCAAGAATGTGCCCAGTACCATCCCTGGCACCATCACCCTCCCATTCTCAAACCAGCATATAACCTCCTCCGCCATCGCGTACAGGGTGCATTTCTTAGAGTCAGCCCTTTATCATCTTTTGCACACTCTTTCCTTTATCCCTCTCTCTCAGATTGCCTTTGCCTTCTCTGCACCAAGTCACTAATTTAAATCTCATGCTTGCATGAAGGTGGCCCACTTAATCTTGAGTGATGCCACCACCCCATGGAGCTCACAGGGGAAGGGTGAGCGAGGGAAACCCCTTGCAGTCCTGGAAACACCCCCCGCCCACCACCACCACCACTGCCTAACCACAGTTCTAGGAAAATGCAAACCTTTCCCTCCAGTCTGAGAACCTGCTACAGAAAAATCACATTCCTGCCTTCCAAAGGCGTACCCGTTGGTTTCTAGACTGGGCCTTGACACAGACTCCCTTGCCAAAGTTGGTGGGGGTGGTTTGGATTGTCTCTACAACCCCCACCCCCAGGCTCAAGTATCCTCTAAGTCTTTACTAAGAGATGTGACACTGGGACACCCAGTTCTCCGTGTTTCAGGACTCAATTGCCGAAGATCTTGGTAACGTGAACTGTGTGGGTTCCCTCTGCGGGCCAGTAGGGGTGATCCAGGACAAGGGATTGGCAATGAATGAGGAGGAGCATTTTGAGGCCTGGGTCACGGCCTGGTCCCCCAAGGACCACGGGACCAGCTCAGGCTCCCACCCCAACCCCATCGCCACTTCCAGCCTCACATGGGAGACTCACTCCTTGCACTGGGGCACCTGCAGGAAGTTGAGGTGGACGATGCCCTTCACGTTGGCATGGAGGGAGAAGAGACCACCCAGGAGGTAATCCCCAGCCAGGTAGAAGTCTGAGTTCTCAGCCGGCGCAGCCAGGACCTGCAGCAGGATGAACAGGGAGCAGACCGCCCTCGCCCGGGGTCCCATGGCTGGGAAGTGGGGGTCCCCGGAGGTGGCCCTGCCTCATCAGAGAGCTGGCAGCTTGACACCAGGGGATTTGCACAGACATTTACATAGTGACCGCCCTGCCTTGGCCCTTGGGGGCGGGGAAAGCACCTGGGACAAGTAGAGAGGTCTAAGAACTCAGCGGGGAAAAGGAGGAGGCTGGAACTAGGATGATCGCCTCCCAGGACATGGTGGGACCTGGGTGGTCTGGGAGAACCCCATCTGGAAATAGAGAAAGCACGTCCTGCTAACTTGGACACTCCCTAGCCTGCCACTTGTTGAAGACCAGTCTCGTGCCCCTAATGTTTGCAACATTTGGGAGTCAGGGACACAAATACTCACCCAGGAGACAGAGTAGGCTGACAAAGGATCCCAAGCTTCAGACCCTGATCAAGTGAAGGCTGGCATGTGGTAATTCGTATATGGCATCTGACCCATAGCAGGTGTTTCAGAAGTAACAGCCGTTGTCAATAAGAACCAGGCGTCGCGCTGCGTGCTTGCCATTCACCGTCTCGTTCAGTGCTCACGATAACCAGGACCATTACCGGTCCCATTTCACAGATGAGGAGACTGAGGCACAGAGAAGTCAAGAAACCCACCCTGGGTTGCACAGCCAGCAATGCCAGGATTCAAATCCCACAGTCAGATTCTCGGGCCTGGCTCTTCGTCTCCAGATATATTACATCGTGAAGTTACTTCCTTTGAGAAAAAAACAGAGCAGCGGCAAAGAGAATGAGGGGTGGGCAGCTTCCCTCGGCCAGCCCAACAATCTGTCAGTCAGCTCTGCTGAGTGAGCCCCCTCGGGGCACTCCCTTTGCACCCAGCCCCAAGGGGCGGGGTACTGTCAAAAAGGAAAGCTGAACATTTCCAAAGTCCAAGGTGACTACCCCAAGGGGGATGGAAGGGGGATGGTTCCAGCAAACCAGGCACCCATTTGAATCAGAGACCCTGTCCATGTAATGCCGTGTTGGTCCTTGCCGGCCCAGACGATGCGTGGCCCAGCGGGAGCCTGGGGGCACCAGGGGGCTCAAAGCAGACAGGTCCCATCAGGGCCCCTGGGGTCCAGGGCTATGAGGAGAGGAGGCTTCGAGGCACCAACAGCTGACCCCAAACCCCACCGTCTTGCCCTGTCCCACTCCAGCCAAGCCCGGCTCCTCCTTCCGGGGCTTCATCATGGGGCACGGATCCCAGTCGTCCCGGGGCACGGCTCACAGCCTCACGTGGCTAACAGGTTCCCACCGACGGCTACGTCCACGCTCAAGGCAGCTTGAGATGACACGACTCCGGCCAACCTGGACTGAACTTCAGCTGTTGGCTGTGCGCTCCCAGATGGTACTAACCTCTCCGAACCTCTGTTCTCTCCCCTCCTGAAATGGGGATAATAATTTCAGCCTGCTGGGATGGGTGTGGGGATTACGTAAAATGGCACGTGGGAACCGGGGGCTGCAGAGCAGACCCCAGAGAAAGGTAAATCGACCAAAGAGCAACATTTTCTTTTCCCGTAAAGGAGGGAACTGCCATGGGGTTGGCGCGGGGGCGGGCACCACGGACGCCGTACCTTGCGGGAAGAGCCCAAAGCTTCACGAAGCTCCCCTGTAAGGTGCTGGGTATCTTTGGCAACTTCAGGGGGAGCACCCCTCCCCACCCGGACCCCTCCTGGGGTGGAGTCATCCCACAGACATTTAGAATGACCGGGAAAGCCTCCTGGTGCTGTGGAAACGTGCAGATTTGCTGCGTGATCTTGGGCCTGTCCCTGCCCCTCTCTGGGCCGATGTCAACCAGTGCTCGGGAGGGGAGACCCAGCCCATAACACAAAAAGAAGAGCCGTGCCTGGCTCTCTGGAGGGGTGGGTCCTGGGCCTGGCTCTCAACTCTACAGGCCTCAGTTTCCTCGTCTGTACAAGGGGAAGCCCTCTTTGGTTTACCCTTATCCTCCATTCCCCCCCAACCCCGCCATCAGCAAGTCAAAAGCCCCAGCCTGATTTCATCCTCTGTCCCCCGACCGACCCATGGGGTTCTCTCCAGACCCCTCCCCCTCTTGCCACACCCAAGTTCAGACCCACCTCACCTCCTTTCTAGACCTCTGTCACCCCACGCTGACAGTTCAGAACACAGCTCTACCCCTCCTCACTCTACCACCTCCTGGACTCCCCATTGCCTGCACAATCACGGCTGGGCTCCTGGCCTTGGCATTGGAGGCCTCCCCAGCCTGGCCCCAGCCCAGCCATCCTCTGTGACCCTGCATGTGCAGCCTGCCCCAAACCACAGTGGCCTCCTGGGAATGGGGTCCCCAGAGACTGTTCCCAGGATGGCCTGCTGGAGCCTCCGAGACCAGTCACCTGCCAGCCGGACACTTGGGCAGTGGGGAGGGTAACAAAAGAGCACATTTCCAGGGTGTGGTATAGGCCAGGCATCGTGTCAAGCACTTTATGTACATTACACAATTTAATTCTCTCAAATACTCTCCGAAGCAGCCATTATTAAATCCCACTTTAAAAACAAGGAAACTGGGGCACCTGGGTGGCTCAGTTGGTTAAGTGACTGCTTTCGGCTCAGGTCATGATCCTGGAGTCCTGGGATCGGGTCCCGTATCAGGCTCCCTGCTTGGCAGGAGTCTGCTTCTCCCACTGATGTCTCTCCTCTCATGCTCTCTCTCACTCTCATTCTCTCTCTCTCTCAAGTAAGTAAATAAAATCTTCAAAAAATAAAAAAATAAAAATAAAAACAAGGAAACTGAGGGGCACCTGGATGGCTCAGTGGGTTCAGCCTCTGCCTTTGGCTCAGGTCACAATCCCAGGGTCCCGGAATGGAGCCTCATGCCAGGTTCCCTGCTCAGTGGGGAGTCTGCTTCTCTCTCTCCCTCTGCTCCTCTCCCTGCGCATGCTCTCTTTCTCTCTCAAATAAATAAATAAAATCTTAAAACAAACCAACAAACAAGGAAACTGAGGCTGAAAGGTTAATCAACTTGCCAAGAGTCACACAGCTAATAGGATTTAGAGACAGGCTGGTGCTGGAGAAGGATCAGTCATTCCAGGGCACAATGACTACACACGGCAGTTTTGAGGAGGGACAACCAAGATGCTGGTTGCTGAAAGACTCTGGAACATTCTGGAGACTTCCAGCAAAATCAGCCAGGCTGGGGGGTAAGCAGATGGTAGAGAAAGAAATCATCCCTGGGTGCAGGCCATTCACCCAGCCAGCACTGGGGAGCCCGCCATGTGGCAGGACTGGGTGGGGTCCAAGGGACACAGCAAGGACACACAGGGATATGGCTTCTGCAGGGGAGGCAGACTCTGTGCCACATGGCCTAGGAGGACAGTGGTGGCAATGCGCACGGTCACCTCCTTTGCTAACATGTTTGCGGGCTCACAACGTGCCGAGCACTGAGTGGAGCCCTCCCTATCTCCGTCATGCTTCCGATGTGCTACTGTTATGTCTCCACTTGGCAGATAAGGAGGATGAGGTTCAGAGAGGGACAGTAACTTATCCAAAGCCACACAGCGAATATGCGGACTGGAGAAATCCGAGACCCTGGTGGGGGCCGCAGGGGGTGGTGGCACCTGAGGGGCTCCAATGAGAAAGGAATAAGGGGCCCCCTTGACAGGGATGATCTCTCTGAAGGCCAAAGTCTGAGGAAGGAGCACTGGACAGAGAGTCAGGAGTCTTGGCTTCCGGGCCCGCTCTGCTCAACTACCCCTAGGCAAGTCACCACCACTCTTGGGGCTGCAGTCTCCCTCCCTGTAAAACGGACTCAGGGCTTCTTAGCATTTCAGGGGCGAAAATCCCTCTGAGATTCTGATGAAAGCCCCGGACACGGATGCATACAAAGGGGCAAGCAGGTGAGGCTGGGGTGCTGGCCGCCCGGAGGACAGGTGCCCGGGGACCCTGAACCACTGGCACTCTCATTCGGGGTGCACACACTCCGAGGTGGCCAGGGCCCAGCACGACTGAAGCCCTCATGGCCCAGTCCAGGCCCAAGTCCCCTCGTTCACACCTGCGTGGCCATCGGTGGCCAGGGTGGCAGAGACCATGACAGGTTTATGCAAAGGATGTGGAGGAGAGGGGACAAGGACATGGGGGTCAGGAAAACCTGCCCATTTGCCTTGCATCTGCTTCCCCCAGGGCTCGCAGGAAGAAACTGGCCACATTTGCTTTGGGTTGGAAAGAGCTCCCCGAACTTCCCTCCTCCCCCCACCGTGGTGTCTGGCGGGGGGATGGAGCACAGGGGCCTCCCCGAAGAGAGGCCTGACCCCAGTGACTGGGGGGCTGCCTCGGCTCCTCCCCTCCACCTGACCCTCCAATCTCTCTACAGATTTGCACATCGTTCCCCTTGCTGCTCTGCGCCCCCCAGCCCCCTCCCACCCCCTCTCCCAGCATTTTCCTTCTCTTTCTTTCCTGCCTATGCCGCCTCCTCCAGGACAAAATTGGGCAGCTGGAAACCTAGCTCAGCAGGGGACACGGGCGTCAGGACCTCCGCCCCTGGGAAGGTCTGGCGGATGGGTGGCCCCAGCCAGCCTGGTTCAGAGACAGCCCGGGAGAGGGTCCCTGGGCAGGGGGGCCTTGGAGCCGGTTCCCAGGGACCCCAGCCTTATCAGTCACTCCTCTGAGAGACGTTTCAAAGGCAAAAGTAGAACGAGCAGATGGTGTGGCCCCTGGAGGAGGCCACCGGGTGGAGGAAAAAGCAGAAACCGTGTCCCGCAGGAGCAGATGAAGGAATGAGGACGTTGAGCCCGGGGAGGAAGCTCTTGCCAGGAGTGGAAAGGGCCGGGATGGGGAAGGGGGCGGTCCCGTTCCTGCGCCTCTAAGGGTCCAGCCCAGCCCGGGGCGCCAGGGGCCAGGCGGCGGACTCTGACTCCTCTCTGCTTCCTTGCCTCTAAAGCGGCCACAGCCACCCTCGGTCAGGGCGAGTAAATGAGACGAACGTGTCAGAAATCTGCTCGGTGCACGAGAGCAAACACCATAACCACAGTGTCAGTGGCATTCTCAATTTTAACCCGGATAGAAGGTTGGGCTCTAGGACTCTGTACGACCCTCCCAGGGCTCGGATCTGCCCAGCCTGGCTGCCGATCCTGGCTCTGCCTCTTACTGGCTGTGTGAACATCCCAGGCACGTCCCTCTCCGAGCCCCAGTCTGCTCCCGATGCCTGCTTCGATGCGCACCATGGAGCAGGCACCCAGCAGGACCTCAGCTCCCTCGCCCTGCCCCGGCCCCTTGTGCCGAGTGCTCCAGGGGCTGAACATAACTGCCTGGGCTCATGGGGCCTGGAGGGAGGACATGGCAGAGCCCTTCGGCAGAATTCCGATGTACGCCGGACACCGAGGGGTCGTGTGGCCCCCATTCCACCATCCAGGGAGGCTGCCAACACCCCGAGAGTGGAGGGGCCACTTGTGCTTGGAGACACAGGGACGGCTGTGCCTCATCCGTCCCTTCCCTGGATGGTTCCCACCCGGAAACTGCTGGGTTCCTACAAGGGACCAGGGCAAAGGGACCACAGGGTGCTGGTATGGTCACCGGAAAGAGTTCCGTCCCTGCCCCGTACTGAGCGGATCTCCCTTCCCCAGGGCTGTTTCCTCATCTGGGAAATGGCTAGAGGAACACTGCCTCCCTCACCGGCCCGTATGGCTCCAGGTAACCGGTGGGAGTGGCTGACCCGGTGACAGGTGCTCGGTGGCGCCTGGGCACAGGAAACCAGGACAGAGGTGGGAGGCAGGAGTGGAAATAACAGGTACTTATTCACCCAGCACCTCAGTCTGCAGAGAACATGTCACGTGATCCTCAGCTCCCCGAGAAGTGTCAAGCCTCAGGGTGGGCGTAGGGGCCAAGGCTCAGGGAACGGGCACTAAGACGGGTCAGGAACCCGAGCCCACCTGACCCCAGGGCTATGTGCACTCCCGGGCGCCACCGTGGCACTTATGAGCAAAGGCCTGGCAGGCGGACACGGGGACCACGTCCTGCTGGTGTGTAGTTACTTCACCCACCCGTGCCTCGGTCTCCCCGTCTGTAAAAGGGGAGTAGCACGTGGACCTTCAGGGGCTGCAGTGAGGCTCTGAAGACATGGCACAAGGCCTGGCGCACAGGCTGCAGCCACATAACGTGGCTCTTGCTAGTTCCCCTGCCGGCTGACAGACCACGTGCAGGGACCACGTCCGTGGCGGCTTCATGGAAACAAAGACACAAGCTTGTGAAGAGGGTGGGTCTCCATCCTGCCTCTTCCTGGAGTTCCCCCACCCCCAGCCCATGAGCTCTGGGTCAGCCTGGCGGCTGAGAGCCAGCACAGGTGGCTCATTTCCCTAGAGCGCACGCCCGGCTGGTGGCCCGTGTGACAGCGGTGGCAGGGACATCCGGCCTCAGTCAAATGGTTCACGCTCCGAGCCCGCACGGGTGGCAGCCCCCAACCACCACAGGGAAATGAAGAGGCTCCTCAGGTCACTGCGGACATGGGCACTGGCTGGGGTGGCCATGCCAGGAGGGTGGGCACCGGGCTTTAGGCCCCCGTCCCCATTAAAAGGAGGCAAAGGCACCCGGTAGGGGGTTGGGCCGTGGAAGACAGGCCGCGGGCAGGGAACAGGGCCTGTGGGCACCCACCCACCGGCTCAAACCCCCAGTCCCCTATGAACCAGACACGTGACCCCTACTAGTCCTTCCACAGAAGACAGGTAACAGCCAGTAAGGTCAATGTCAGGCTAGATGAGACCAGGCAGAGAATGCCAACTCGGCCGCGTCCGTGTGACCTTGAGCAAGTCAGTCCATTTGCTGGAAAACATTAACAGCTCTACCCTTCGTCTATAAATGCAGCTGCCACCTCTGCCACCCAGGTGTCCCAGCCGGGGCCCTCTTGGGGCCGCCCCATGTCCCTGAGTGAAGCAGCCCCCTCTGGCACAAATCACTGGCAGCCCCTGGGGAAGCCAGGTGGGGGCGCTGCCAAGGGCAGAGTCTCCATCCCTCCCCACAGCTCTGGGATCCTGACCCCAACAGCCCCGATCAGTGGGTGCTGGGACAGGGAGGGGTCACGTGGCCAGGAGCTCTTCCTCTGTCCTTTGCAGGCAGCCCAGGACAGTTTCCCCTCCAAGTCAGCCAGCCCACGTGGACTTAGACCCACAGACTCTGGGCGCAAGCTCGCTGGCCGTGGTTGCTTGCCGCTCCCCGCCCCCCCCCAATTTGGCCAGCTGAGGTCTTCCCAAGGCAGGTCAGTGCCATGTATGGACATCTGGGGGGAGGACAGGGAATGGGTTTGGGAATCAGAGAGTCCCCACGATAGGCCACAGCCTCGGCAAGTCCCTTCACTCCCCCTGCACCCGTTTCCTCTTCTGTGAAATGGGAGCGTGGCAGCGTGTACTCCACCCAGCTGCTGTGAAAAAACAAAGTCCCCCAGAGAAAACCGAACAGAATATATACTTATCGTAAGGAAACTGCTAACACAATCTTGGAGGCGTGGTAAGTACAAAATTGGCAGAGCAGGCCAGTGGGCTGAACACCCAGGGAAGAGTCACAGCTGAGTTCAAAGGCTGTCCGTTGGCAGAATTCCTTTTTGCTTGGAGAAGGTCAGTCTTTGTTCTATGAAGGCCTTCAACTGATTAGATGAGGCCCACCCACAGTACAGAGGACAATGGGCTTTAGCCCAGGAGTCCATTGATTTAAATGTCAATCTCATCCAAAAAGCACTTTCACAGAAATATCCAGAATAATGTTTAACTAAATACCTGGGCACCACAGCCCAGCTCAGTTTTCACATAAACTTTAACCATCACAACAGGGTAACAGTGGCTGTTACAATGTATACATGGCTGAATCACTCGTTCTGTATTTGTCATTGTTCTAAACAATTACGTGAATTAACTCACTCAGTTGTCAGGACAATCTGCGTGCATGCGCGCACGTGTGCATGTGTATTATTACCCAGCTCACAGAGAAAAAGACAGATCAGAGAGGTTGAACAACTTTCTGGAGGCAGAGAGCCGGGACTTGAACCCACCCGACTCCAGAGTTCTCATACCTCCAGCCCACATTCTCAAACCTCAGTGCCCGCCCTTCCCTCCATCACACCGAGGCCCCCGCACTCCTGACAGCAAGGGCACAGGAGCAACATACATCCCACGCATCAGCCTTTGTCGGGAGAAGCTGGCCCCCCAGCCCCTGCCAGAAAGACCAGCGATCTAAGTAACAAGCATTCATGAGGGTGTCTGCAGAGAGAAGCCCACCGCCACCTCAGTGTCACATTCGTGGAACCAGGACCACCTCCAGCACCTCCCCCCAGGTGACGGCCCCCGCCTCTCCCCGCAGCCATGAGGAACTTGGAAGGAAGCAGAACTACGCCCTGTCCCAGCAGCATGCCCACCAGACTGCAGGCCGCAGTGTACAACCACGGTGCTTGGGGGACAGCCCCACAGGGGACCCATGCCAGCTGTTCTCGGCGAAGGACCAGGAGCCTTAAAAACTATCCTCTGAAGTCACCCCTTATCGGTCCCCTGCCCCCTGCGATCCAGTGCAATGTCCCCCAATTCAATCCAATTCTGAGTGTCCCCCAGCTGGCTGTGTCGAAGAACGGGCTGCCTGGGGGCTAGTCCCCACCGAGCCACCTCTGTGCCAGGAAGGGAAGGTTCTATGGGGCCATCCTCAGCCTGGGCTGGATGGGAACCCAAGGCTAGTTCTTGGGGCTGGGAGGAGGTGGGAGCAGTCTCCTCAGGCCTGTTCTACCATAGCTGGTGGGGACCGAGCTCCTGCACGAAGCCCTGGGCCCACACAGGCGGGGAGCCGTGAGCCAACAGCAAGCTGAGTTGGCATGAAGGCCCCGCCAGGGTTTTATGAAACCACAGCCCAAACGGGAGGGCCCACCAAATCCTGTGCCTTGACAGAGAGCCTCTGCTAGCCCCCCAAGCCCACACAAACACCAGAGACTGCCAGGAGTCACATGGGCCTCCGGAGAACACAGGCGCCCTGGACAAAGGCACAGGGGTGTCTAAGGCACCAGATCAGGCCCAGGTACCCGCTGGCCCAGGTGGGCATGGGCCAACCACTGGGGAGGAAGGTGGGCAGCCCAGAGCAGGGAGGGTCAGGCAAGCTGGTGCCCCCATGCCCTGCAGCCACCCTGGGTCATAGCTAATCCTGGAGCCCCGGAGGAGCCAAGGCCAAGACCAGGAGTCTCTGTGGATGCTCAGGTTCACCAAGGGGCCCAGAGCTGCCCCCTGGTCCCTAAGGGATCCTGGAAGGCACTCTACTGCCATTCCCCAGGTGCCCGAGCCACTGGGCCACAGTGCAGAGAAAGAAGACAGGCAGAGAACCTGGCAGATAGTATCTCCAGGACAGCCGTGAGAGAAGGGGCGGCAGCCCCGTTCCCCTCCAGCAGGTCTCAAATCAGAGCTGGCAACTGCCCCTGAGGGGTGTGGGACAGGCCAAGATAAAGCCCAGTCAGGGCAAGGGGGCAGTCTCGGCCCTGGAGAGGGGGCCATCCCATGGGGAGCAGGTCGAAGGGGCTGGAGCGGGGCGAGGGCTCTAAGGTGGGTTGTCCGGACAGACCGGTGGACAGACAGCAGAGGCACCAGGTGGGGCTCACTGCATGTAGGCGTAGCGCCAGTCCCCCAGGGGCTCGTGGGTCTCCTTGATGACCTGGGGTGACGTCCACCGCAGCACGTAGTGAGGCCCCCCTGGCTTGTCATTGGTTCCTGTGGAAAAAATAGCTCTGCTTGCCTCCGAAAAGATACGGCAGCCCCGGGCAGAAGGGAAAGCGAGTGGGTACAGCTGACCGACTAACCGGGCACCAGCAATGGCAATGAGCACCTCAACAGAAACTAGACGTGTCCATGAGGCCAGGGCTCCTGAGCGCGGCCTGGTGAGGCAGGACCCACGCTCCCCGGGGCCGTGCGCTCTGCCTGCAAGGGGGTGTCTGGGAGCACCATGGAGAACGCGCTCCACTGGGAGCCGGGAGCCCTGGGTCTGGCCCTGGCTCTGCACCAAGGCAGCTGGGACCTATCGTGAGCCACCGCCCCACTCTGAACCTCAGTTTCCCTGTTTGTAAACAGAACAGACTTGCACAGAAGTGACCTGGAGCACAGTGGTAAAAGGCATGGGTCCTGGAACCAAAATGCCAGCTCTGCCACTTCCCAGCCAGGGGCCCCTGAGCAAGTCACTTCACCTCCTGGTGCCTCAGTTTACCCCTCTGTCAAATGGGAAGAACTACCTTCCTTAGCTCCAGCCCACAGTGTTGGTTATTACTCTTAACACTCCTGATGTGAGGGCTGAAGAGTCTCCTGACAGAACTTGCCCCCGCTTTGCAGAGGAGGGACCCACTCACCAGAGGCTCGGGCCCCCCCAAAGGGCTGCTGGCCCACCACCGAGCCAGTGGACTTGTCGTTGATGTAGAAGTTGCCGGCTGTGTTCCTCAGCAATGTTGTGGCCTCCTGAACAACATCCCTGCACGGCAGGGCAGTGGTCAGAGGGGAGCCGGCTCGCCTGCCACCCCCCCCCCGCCGCCCCAGGTCTGACCACCACCAACCAGCCCAGCCTGCAGTGGCTCCCTGCTGATGGGGACCAGCCCAGCCCATACCAGCTGCCCAGCTGACGGGATCTGGCCACGGGGCTCTAGACCCCTCGGGCAGGGTCTGAGAGCCTCTGAGCCCCCCTGTTCTGGGAAGTGGTTAGTACACCTCCCTCGAAGGGCTGCCGCAGGAGGTGAACGGGCAGGAGAGGGTCCTGCTGCGGGCACTCAGGGAGTGGCCCATCCTGGTCCCATTTTCCTGTCCCTTCCTCTGCCCCGGGGAGCTGGAGGAACCCCCCAAGACCCTCCCCCCCGCCCCAAGGTCCCAATCTCATCTCCATGCTCTCAGAGGCAGACAGGGCAGCAGCTAGTGCACGGAGGAAGTTTCCGTGGCCAAAATGGGACCCCAGAATGTGCATCTCAGTAAAGAGCCCGTGTCCCCATGCTTGGGAGGCCCGCCTGCTTGCCGGCTGGGGCTGAAGTGAGGGGAAGGGACGGCATTAGGACTAGGATCCGCATCCAGGAGGATGGTCGGATGGTCGCGGGATGGGATGGGGCAGGACACCAGGCCAAGAGCAGAAGGGTGGTGGCCACTCACTTATCCTGGGCGAACACTGCCCCCGTGAGGCCGTAGCTGGTGGTGCTGTCGACCAGCCGCAGCGTCTCCTTGTACTCTTCATCCGGGTAGACGTAGACGGTCAGCACAGGCCCAAAGATCTCCTGACACAGAAGCCCAGGGTCAGACCCACCCTGGACCTGAGCCCCAAGGTCTCCCAGTCCCCCTTCTCTGGTCTCCACCTCTCCCCCGTCTCCCCGGCCTCGGGCCACAGCTCAGCACCTGTAAGAAGGGCCAGGTGCCTCCTGCTGCTGGGCTCCCTCCGGAGAGCAACACACTGGTTCCTGCCCCGCCGACCCCATCCCAACCTGGCAGGAGGTCCCAGGATACTTTCTCCGCGCCAACCAAACCCACACCCTGGCAGTACGCGGCACAGGAACAGTCCGGCAATATCACTGTCCTCTGGGCCACCCCTGCACTGCCATCCTGGGCAAGTGCTTTCAGCCCTCGGAGCCTCAGTTTCTCATCTATAAAAAGGGTATAACACTTCTTCTCTCAGTCCAGGGCCCAGCTGTGGCCGGCCCAGAGTTAAGATGGGGACTGTGGCCTCGGTGGCCACGGGCCGTGGAAGTGCTAGGATGCCACCATGCTCCGCAATGTCAAAGACAGAGCCCTGGATTTGGGGTCAGGAGGCTGGAAAGCCAGGCCTGGCTCTGCTCTCACTCGGAGGGAGACACTCCCTTTCCAGAACCTCACACTCCAGCTGTGGATCTGGGTAGCACCACAAGCGGGAAGCCACATACAAGAATCCCACGTGCACTGGACTCAGGGAGAGACTGTGGTCTGTGCCCCCAGCTGCCCGCCCCACTCACTTCCTTCATGATGGGCTCCTGAGGGTCCTGGCTCTCAACGATGCAGGGCTCCACGAAGTAGCCCACGGAGTCGTCACACTTGCCCCCGGCCAGGATGCTGAGGCTGGGGGAGGAGCGGGCGTGTTCCAGCCATTTCTTGATGCGGCTGAAGGACTGAGGTAGGGGGGAGAAAGGGAGGTCACAGACTGGCTGGGAGACCATGCCCAGCAGCAGGGCCCCCAACACGCTCACCCCAGCACGTCTGTCCCTGAAGGGCCCAAATTCTGGCATGGGGGGATGGGGAGAGGGCTAAGCCAGGGTCCGGCCGAGGCATGGCAAAAACAAGGGCAGACAAGCATGCGTGTCTGTGTGTGTGTGTGGACCACAATTACACTTATAGAAACACAACACACACAAAAATGTACACATGGGCATGTGCATGGCCACAAGCCTTCATGCTGAAGTACCTGTGTATGGGCACGCCTGTGTTACACACACACGTATGAATGCAGACGACGTCCATCTATACACATATGGATACATGTGAACACACGTGTACATGTATGTAGTGTATCATGTATGTGGGTTTGTCTGCTCCTGCCGCTGACCCAGGTGCCTGCCTATGCACCGAGCCCATCCGTGTTCGTGGGCACACACGCACACAAGTATGTGGGCACAGGCTGCGGCCCCACAGGCCTGTCTGAGCACACGTGTGGACCCGCACTCAGCAGGGGCTGGCCGAGCCTGGCCGCAGGGCGCGCAGGGAGCAAGCTGTCTGCTTACGGATGTTTCTGCAGGTTTCAAAGCTTGGGGTTGGGGTGTCCGTGTGGCCATTGGACTGCCTTGCCTGAGGCAGTGGGGCTGGGTGACCCCTTATCAAGGCCCCCACATCTCCTCCTCCCTCTCCCACCCGGGCCAGGCTCTGCCCCCTCAGAACACCTGCTTCTTGCCCGTACCTTGGCGTCGATCACGGCTGAGAAGAAGGTCCCAAAATCCTCTGCTGGCTGGAGGAGGGGAGGCCCCAGAGGAGCTCGAGTGAGTCAGAGTGAGTCACCATAGGCCCGAGACAAAGGGAGCCCCTTCCCCGTGCACCCCAGCCCTGCCTCCCCACCCCCCCACCAGCATCCAATCCCATCAACCTCCCACTGGGCTGCAGCAGGGAGGACGCCACTCACATCGCCCACTTTGATCCTGCCGTGCTCCTCCAGCAGCCGCCCTTTGATCTGCGGCCACAGCGACCTGGGCACGTAGAGGCGGGAGCAGGCGGAGCACTTCTGGCCGCCGTACTCGAAGGCCGAGCGCAGGGTCCCGCTCACCACGCTGTCCACATCGGCAGAGCGGTGCACGAAGTGGAAGTTCTTCCCGCCACACTCTGCAGGGGAGAGGGGTGTGAGGGGAGCCGGCTCCCCGGCTGGCCCGCCATACCACCTGTGCACAGGTGTGCGCAGCCCCAACCCCAGGTCACAGCTGGACAGCACCCCGGAAGCGGGAGAGCAAGACCCATCTCCCACCCCACGGCTGGGGAAACCAAGGCTGGGGCAGGGACGTGCCCACCATCAAGGCAGAAGGACCAGGATCCGAGCCCCGCAGGAACCAATCCATTCCCAGAAGCACACACAGCTTTCTCGGCACCTTCCCAACCCCCAGGCCGGTGAGAGGAGAGGGCAGGGCTCCTCCACTCCACACTGGCTTCCAGGGCTGGTCCCTCTTCCCTACTCATGGGAGCTAACCGACCCCCCCCCATTTTCTCAGCCCCTGGGCCCTGGTTCCTCCCTCCCTGAAACACCAATGACCAGCAGCTCCCAGTCACAAAGCACTAATCACCTGCCAAGCTCTGTTCAAAACACTTCCTGCTTTGTCTCAGGAAAGCCTCACACCAACCATCTTATCCCCATTTTAAAGACAAAAAAACTGAGTGCCTGGCTGGCTCAGTTGGAAGAGCACGAAACTCTTGATCTCTGGGTCATGAGGTCGAGCCCCATGTTGGGCGCAGAAATAACTTAAATAAAAACTGGGTGGCTCAGTGGGTCAAGCCTCTGCCTTCAGTCCAGGTCATGACCCCAGGGTCCTGGGATCCAGCCCCGCATCAGGCTCTCTGATCAGCAGGGAGCCCGCTTCCCCCTCTCTCTCTGCCTGCCTCTCTGCCTACCTGTGATCTCTGTCAAATAAATCAACAAAATCTTAAAAACAAAACAAAACAAAACTGAGACACAGAGAGATTAAGTCTGGAGGCTGGGAGGTGGCAGAGAAGTGGTGGTCTCCCTTCCTCGGGGCACAGCAGGAAGGGGGCAGGGAACAGAAATCCAGACCCAGCGCACTGTTCCCACCTTGTGAAGGGTGGATTGGGGTGGATATGCCACCCCCATCAGAGGCCCACCAGCTCAGGAGTGGGCTCAGTTTCCCCGTGGGCCCCACTTCATCCATTGGAGCAGGAATACTGAACCACCAGCCCCTGCTCTGTGGCTGCTGTGCTATGGGACCCTGGACAGCCCTTTCTCAGGGGCTCAGCCCTTTCCCCCCAAAAATCCTGGTCCATGGGAGCCTCCACAAAAATGGGGTTCTGTTAGCCAGAGAGTTTGGGAAACATGTATCAGTCCTGACTCCTAAAGAAACATCATACCTTTAAAAGCATTAAAGGCTCTGAGAAGTCCTGCAGAGAAGGACTCTGTTTTGCTTCAACACAGAAATGTCCTCAACCATGTGGGTGTTTCTTTGTGGGAACATTCATAGTATTGCTGTAAGCTCCAGCCATGCAGAGCTCTCGGGCCCCTGTCCTGCTGGCCCCCTGCCTCCCTATGCCACCTACACTGGCCTCATTCCCACCCCCTGGCCTCCACACCAGCAGGTCCCTCTGCCTCGATCTCAGTAAGTAGCGGCTGCCAGATGCATGTAGCCATTTACATTCATGCTAATTTAAATGAAGCAGAACAAGCCGTTCACTTCCTTGGTCATACCAGGCACCTGTCAAGTGCTCGATAGGCACCCGTGGGCCCCTCCCAGACCGCACGGACACAGTACTTTCCCATCACCATACAAAGCTCTACCGCGTGGCGCCAGGGCCCGCAACAGCTTGGCCTCCCCAGATCTTTGTGAGGCTGGCTTCCTCTCTTGGTCCAGGTCTCAGCTCAAAGCCTCCTTCCTTGAGGAGGACCACCCCTCTGGCCACCGCACCCAGCCCCAGGGACTCTGCACACTCCCTCTCTCTCCGTGGATTCTGCCCATCACTGTGTGCCCACTATCTGCCTGCTGGCACAGAACACGAGCTCCTGAAAGCTGGCTCTGCGTCTCTTGCCCTCACGGCACCCCTGGTGTCCAGAGTGCCTACGTAGCTGCTTAGCATTTCATCTGCTGAACGACAAATGAATGAACTACACATTCGAGGGCACAGGCCCCAGGATCCAGCAGAGCTGAGGCTCCACCCCTAAGGCCCCTCCCTGCTCAGCTCCTCCAGGGCTGCCTCCCCCCCCCCCAACTGTGGAGGCATCACGTCTTCCTCTTTCATGAGTCAGGGAGGGGTGCCCAGGAGCCACAGGGAGGGCACCGGGGAGAGGGACTCTCACCTCCGGCCAGGCGTGGGAAAGTGCGGAACCGGTCCAGGTTCTGGGCCACCTGCTTCCACAGGTGTTTGAAGGTGCTGAAAGCAGAGGACAGGGCAAGGATTAGGAAGTGAGGCTCAGGCCCCTGGGACAGTGAGGGTCCTGGGGAGTGGGGAGAAGGCCCTACTAGAGGAAGGGGCCCCAAAGCCCAGCAGGTGGGGGCAGGGCTCAGAGCGAGGGTTGGACAAGGGAACGGAGTAGGCAGGGGCAGCTGGAGACAGACTACATTCGGGGCCCGTGGGGAGGGAGCAAAGGTAGGCTTGGTGGCAAGATGAGGCCGACAAGGCCAAGGGCCCCGATTCCAACACGCATGGCCATGGGACCTCGCACTCATCACTCGACCTCAAACGGCGCCGCTCCTCGGGGAACTGGAGAGAACGTTCCCACCTGGCAGAGCTGCTCTGCAGCGGCTCCAGTGGGAGTCAAGTGCCTCGGTTAGTGCCAGACACGCTGCAGGTGCCCGGCGGGGGACAGACATGGCCACAGAGAGTGGCGCCCCCAGCCCAGCGCCCCGGCTCCAGAGGCCAAACCAAGGAGGGTCCCGGGAGATGGAGCACAGGCCCCCACCTCCTCCCCAAGCTCCAAGTGTGACCAACCTCAGCACCACAAAACAATAAAAATGCTAATCACCAGGCAGCCTGCGACACAGTAGCTAATACTAATTTATGACTTTCCTACCTTTACGCCCGCTGCTCATCAGAGCATGGCAAATGGGGGCCAGGCCTGCTCCGCCCGCTAACAGGCAGGGACCCATGGGGCTCACGCTGGCAGAGGGGGCCTTTTTGGAAAACGGTCCTCCTCAGCAATTTTAATGCTGCCATCACGCCCGGCAAAGCCTGGGAAGGGGGGTAGGAGGGCCTGAGGCCGGGCAAGGGAGACAAAGCCACGGCAGGTGTCCCCAGGGTCACCAGGAAGGACCCCCTTGTGCAGACCCTGACATCTCCACTCAGATGACCCTTGGGCACCTCCCCACACTCAAAGTGACCAGCATGGGACTTGTCATGTCCACCCACGCCTTCCAGAAGCCCCTCCGCCCAGCCCCTGGACTTTCCCACGGACCCCCATCCATCCACTGACCCAATCCCATGGATCCACAATCGCATCTCCCTGCCACCTGCTCACCTGAACCCAATCCCACCGTCTCTACCCTGTTTCAGTCCTCTGCTGTCCCCTCCTGGACAGGGATGGCCTCCTCACTGGTGTCCTGCTCTGGCCACTGGGGACTTAGGCACAAAGAAGCCAAAACGATCATCTGGGACAGAGGCTACAAAGGCAGGGCCCCAGCGGGGCCAGACTAGAAAGAAAATGACCATGTATGCAGAGGCCCTGGGCCTGCTGAGGCTGGCAGGGATCGGAGGGCACTAAACCCCTACCTCCAGCCAGGGGTGCCCCAGGGACACGCAGGCCCAGACGGGCAGGTTCTCAAAAGCAGCCCGAAATCTCAAAAAGATTCCTGCATGAAACCGTCCCAACTGTACAAGGTTGGTCCATCTCAGTTAGGGGTCAAGAGTAGACAAGGCCACTTGCCAGGTCCAACTGGAGAGCTACTACCACCTGCAGACTCTGCTTGCAAAGAAGCTGCTTCATGAACACCCTCGGTGAAAACCTTCCGTGGCTCCCAATCACCTTCGGGATAAGGTCTAGACACCTCTGCAGGTTCACAGGGCCTTACAGCCATGGGACTCAACCCTCCGAGAATCAGGACTTGCCCACGTGTTCACCAGACGTATATACCTGCTTGTTACCGAATAAACGACTGAACTGTTCTCCTGCACACACGCTTCCCAAGGCCTCGGCACTGCACACTCCAGCCCCATGGAACCACCACCGGCTCCCCGAGCCAGGGAGCTTTAGCCTTGGGGTCTTGCACGTGCTGGTCCCTCACCCACAGCACTCTCCCTACCCCCTCTTTGGCTTGGCTATCACCTCTGCCTACATGCCACCTCCTCCAAGAAGCCTTCCTGCTTCCTCCAATTCATTCCAAGCTCCCTTGTGCCCTTCCCAGTGACAGAGGCGGCATCAAAATCGGCACCACCAAACTCCTGTAGGCTGTTTCCAGCCCATGAAGTTCTTCCTCTTTGATCATTCACTGGAACTTCACAATCACCCTGCGAGGTAGGGACCATGTTCCTCTTGAACAGGTCAAGAAATGAAGGCTCAGAGAGGTGAAGTGGGTCACCCAAGGCCACACAGCGAGTCCATAGGTATGATCTGTGCCTGACCTCTGGCTCCCCGATCGCCTGGTGAACGTCCCCATGCCCCCGGCCCACCGTGCCCCGGGGACTTACGGCACGCTGCCCGTGAAGTTGATACCGCAGAGGTGCTCCGAGCTGGTGACCGTGTCGCCAAACGTGGGCCCGTCAGCTGGCACAAACTGGATGATGTTGGGGGGCAGGCCCGCCTCCCGGAGGATGCGGTAGACGGCATAGCTGGCCAGCATGGCGGTGTCGCTGGGCTTCCACAGGACCACATTGCCCTGCCCGGGAGGCACGGCAATGACACAAAAAGCAGGGGTCACCACCCAGCTGCCCCTCCATTCTGAAGCATGGCTATCCCTCAAGTGGAGCCACCAGGCCCTTCGGTAGGCCAGGATGTCCCCACGGTTCCAGGTGTCGGGCACGGTGTTCCAAACACCCTACCCCCACTGTTCCCTCACTCTGGCCAAGGTCCCCTTCTTCCGGAAGCCTGTACCGATGGATCCTGCCAGCACCCCTCCGGCAGGTCTGTTCTGGGTGTTTCCACGTCGCTGGGCGCTCACTGGGCGTGGCAGGCAAGTGCTCACAGAGCTGTCTCTGCCCATGTCCTGGCTAAGGATACAGGGGCACCTGGGTGTGTGCATGTGTCTCTATGCACAGATGCATAGGACGAGGACAGCCCTGGGCAGGAGCAGCCTCGAGACCAGCCAGCTACCCCTTGTGGGGCCCAGGCCGCTGCCACCTGCCAGCCCTCCTCCTTTGCCCCACGAGCCACCCAGACCCTCCAAGAACATGACCGCATCACCCCCCACTTCGGTAGGGGTTCATGAAGGCGACGGCCACCTTCTCCCTGACAAGGCCAGGGGAGCCAGGGACTTGGAAGCTAAGACCGAATCTTTACCGTGTGGTCATTTCCTAGACTTGACAGGTCACTTGTAGGGCACACAGTGGAAAGGGATCTGCCATCACCGTCAACCTTCCCCGAAGCCCGTACCAGGCCAGACATGTCCCACGTGTGTGTCCCACACATGTTCCCCACAACCCTGTACTCTGGGCTCTCCTACTAGATTTCTACTTTAAGGAGGAAAAAAACCACCTCAGCAAAGTTCGGGGGCTTGCCTGGGGATTCCCCAGCATGGGGCAGAGCTGGGATCCAAATCAGTCTTGGACCCCAAAGCCTTTCCAGGGGCCCGCACGGCTTCCGCCTTCTGGGCATCTCCCCATAGCCAGGGCTGGGCCACTGCTGTCTGCGGAGGCAGGGAGGAGAGCTGCCCGCCCGCCCAGCGCCATCTCACCATCCAGGTCATCATCTCACCATCAAGGCCGGCGCCCCTGCCAGGTTGCCGCCGATCGCAGTGAAGTTAAAGGGGGAGATGGCCGCCACGAAGCCCTGGGGGAGGGGGAGGTGGTGAGGCTAAGCTCTTGGCTTCCTCCAGCAGGTTTCTGCCCGCCCCACCGCCTGTGGGTACCTCCAGGCCCCGGTACACGACGCTGTTGGTGCTGGGCGGCACGCTGAGGGGCTGCTGGCCCTCTAGCTCCATGGCAAACTTGGCATTGAACCGGAAGAAGTCGATGAGCTCGGCCGCCGCGTCGATCTCTGCCTGGATCACCGTCTTCCCCTGCGTGCAGGACCGCCAGAGGGTCAGCGGCGACCGACGTGCCTCCCGTCACCCCTTTTCCAACACTGACTGTGTGCCCACGGTGCTGGTGGCTCTGTTCCCCCCAGGGGAGCAGGTGCCCTCACTGGGAGCACTTGGAACAAGCAGCAGGAGGCCCAACAGCGGCCAACATTTCCTTCGCTGCCCGTTCCTCCCGACAGATAGGAGGGTCCAGGGGGGACCTCTGGGCTGCAAGAGCGGGGCTTCTCCGTATCAGGGCAGCCCCTCCTTGGCACACGGTCACTGTCAACAGCCACCGTGTTCGGGACCTGCAGCCACAGCAGCTAAGACGCCCTGCCCGGCTCTGTGAGGCCACCACGCTTCCGGGAAGCTCCTGAGACTTTAGTCCAATAAGACACCTTAATCTGGCTGCAGAGTGTGTGTGGCTCACCGGGGACACTGCGGAGCCCACAGCCACCGCAGGGGCTGCTGAGAACCAGAAGACAGACCCCTAGCCGGCAAGGAGCTGTCATACCACCTCCGTGCAGCAGAGGGGGCTCTCAGCCCAGGCCGGGGGTGGGGGTGGGGGTGGGGGCGCGGTGAGGGGGAGCTGGCCAGGACAGGGCAACCCAAGAGCCTAAGGCTTCCTCCTGGGGACAGCAATATTAACCCTCTCCTCTCCAGGCTCCCTTCCCCACTTGGAGCTGCTGGTGCCTCTCCCTGGCTCCCCGTGCGCGCAGTCCAAAAACATCCCTCAGGACCTATGACTTCAGGAAGACTTGCTGTGAGCCCGGGAAGAGGGAGAGCGGCTAACTCCATTTCTTCCCCCAAAAAGCTTGTAAAGAGGTGATACACACACAGGGACTCACTGTACCCAACAGGACCTGAGCTATAACGGACAAACAGCGCGCTATGGGAGCGCAGAGGCAGGACGAATCCTTTTGGAGATGCTGTCCAGGCGGGAGCTCGAAGGGAAGAGTTCACAGGACAGAGAAGAGAGGGAGCACGCCAGGCAGGGCCGCGGGGGAGAGGCAGGAAGAAGGCATGCCTGGGGTCCAGGATCTTGCTAAATCCAGACTGGTGACCTCATGGGCAGAGCAGCCGGCAAGCTGGACACGGGCCGGAAACAGAGGGCCCTGCGCACAGGACTTGGACATGACTGTCACGGACAGAGAGACCCTGGCGGTTTGTGAGCCTCTGCTAGAGGTGTCAGAAAGGCCCCTCGGAGGGCTGCGGAGGGCTGCGGAGGGCTGCAGAACACTGACTAAGCCTAGAGGCCGGCACGGGGTCTCGGGACATCTCTCGGTCTCCAGCACAGAGCTCGTCCCGGCACCCAAAGCAGCCCAGCTCAAAGCTACTGTATTGGATGGAAGGTGACCACAGCCTCCCACCCCACCCCGACTATGCCCACGGGCACCTCACCTGTCCCACCATGGTCTTGGCAAGGACCTCTGCCCGGCACGGCCCACTGAGCATGTCTGCCGCCTTCAGGAAGATCTGGGCCCGGTCTGCAATGGGCTTCAGGTCCCACTCTTTCCTGGCGGCCAACGCAGCCTCAATGGCCTTGTTGAGTACACCCTAATGAAGAGGAACAGGTTCAGGGCTGTCTCCCACAGCAGGAAGGGCCCCAGGGGAACGGGCAAGGGAGACTGGAGGTCACCCTCCACCCAGGGACCCGTGGCTCCCTTAGCCTCAGTGCTCCCCCCCCACCCCACATACACAGTAGCAAACACAGTGTCCCACCTGCCCAACCCAGAGCCCACCCCAGGCTCTGGGCCTTTCCTGCGGCCATCTGGAGGTCTGAGGGACCTGCCAGGAAGGTCTGCATGCCAGGGACTTGGCAGCAAGTCCCCCAGCTGATAAGCTAGCTCTGCTTTCTCTTGTGGTCTCATTAGGGCCTCACTTTCTTCCCAGGGCCCCCAAGCCCACCAGCCAGAGCCTCCAGCCCTCAAGGTCAGGTGGACAGAACCATAGCCTGAGACTTCCAACCTGACACCAGCATGCCCTCACTGCCCCCATGAGGCCAGCTCCTAGACACCCTGCCACAGGGTACCCCAACCCCTCTCGCTGCCCCCCATGATGCGGATCCTCTGCCTTCCCATCCTTGGTGTTTCCAATGTCCCTGACTCAGCCTTGCAGAAGCTACTCCCCTTGGAAACCGGGCTGCCCTCACGGCCATAGGCATGTCGGAGGATGTCAGCCCTGGCCCACGCAGCTCTCATCTGGCTCTAATGAACCCCCGGCAGGCCCGGGCTGTGAAAGACTCCACCCACCACGGCCAGAGAGGGAAGCAGACACTGAAGCCCGCCTCCATGCCAGCAGCCAGGAAGGCAACAGAGGGCCAGCAGCCCAACCCGAAGTCGCCAGGGCCTTACCTTGTCTGCATAGCAGAACTTGGCCACCTTGTGTCCATGGTTGAAGGGCTGCCAGATGAGAGGAGAGCGAGGTCACTGCCCAACCGGGAGATGCCAGGACAGGTGGGGACGGGGCCGGGCACAGAGCTCACCTTCCAGGCAACAGTTCTCAGCACCCTCGCCCTCTCCCCTCCAATCCCCACATCCGTCTCTCTGACTAAGGGTTACAGAGCACCTGCGGTTCGGTGGGTAAGTCCATCCCTGCTCTGGAAGGTTCACAGTCCTGGAGAAAGGCATGGGCTACACGGTCTTTCTGGGAAACTGTGGACTTTGTGGCCAGACAGACACGGGTTCACATCCAGCTCTGCCACCTACTAGCTGGAGGCCGGAGTAAAGTGAGTTCCCCTTTCCACGTCTCCCCCTGTGGGAAATGGGGACACTCCCCCTCTCCCCCACCTCACAGCATGGGGAGTGGGGCCAAGTGGGTTCACAGGTGAAAACGCCGCCAGAGCGGGTGTGGCTCGCGGCTGGGGCTCAGGTGTGGGCGCTGTTCCCCCGCGAGGCCCCACATGATGCGTGGGAGTTGAGACCTGCTCAGGATTTCTGCCGTCCCCCCAGAATGCCTGGGGGACAGGCCAACCGCTTCTCTAGCCCCTGACCCGAGACTCAGATATACTCACTGAAAAGACCCTCCACAAACATTTACAAACAGAACCCAAGAGCCAGACTTTAGCGTGAGCAACAAGACAGGGAGAAATTTCCCTTCTTTCCACCACACTTTAACACTTTTGCCACCCAGCAGTCTGCCAACGGGCTGTTTGCGGCCTTCCTTTCTAACACGGCAGCCACAAGCCATGTGCCTACTGACGTTTCAACCCTATTCCTCAGCCACACCTGCCACATTCCATGGGCTGGACAGCCACGCATGGCCCGTGGCCGTGGTAGTGGGACAGCATGCAGATACTGGTCATTGGAACTGCAGAAAGTTCTATTGGGCAGTGCTGGTCTAGGGTTCAGGACGAAGTGGCCTTTTGCCCCTCATTCCAACCACAAGCAGAGTCACCTGTATCCTGTCCACACCCGAGTCTGGCTTGTGATGCTCAGGGCCTGAGGCGGCAGCTCGGACCCCGGCCCTTTGACCCAGCACGTCCCCGTGGACCGCAGCTCCCCGACGCCAGCAGCCACGTGCCAGCCCATGCCTCCCACTGCCTCCCATGCCTGGGCTCCCCCAGTTCCCACGTGGGAACCACAGGTCAGTGAGGCACCACAGGCCATGAGAATGGAAGTCCCCGCCCAGAGGGTTATCGAAATCCTAGCTGGCAGGTGGCACAGCGCTGAGGGGCCGGGTGACCTGCATGATCCGGGGCTGTGCTCCCAGGGCTCCGGGTGTCGTGCCCTCTGGTCGCTGACCCAGCAGTGGGCGCTCTGGCCTGCACGGAATGACAGTGTGCAAAAGGCATCCTCTGGGCATGAGCTGAGACTCAGGCAGTGTTCGTCCTTCTGACACCCTCGGGAGCAATTTCTCTCCAGGTCCCCTACAGGGAAGGGCTGTACTTCTCCCAGGGTGCAGCTGGAATTTATTTCGAGAACACTCTGACTAGTGTAAGTGACGTGCTGGCTTCCCTGCGGTCACCAGGAGGCATCGAGGCCAAGTCCAGGCTGTCTCCTGCACCCAGAGCTCCACGGTTCTCGTTCCGTGACCAGGAGGCCACAGCGAGATGACCCCACTACACTGTGAATTACTATCCCGCTTCCAAATCCTCCCCAGAAAACGCACCAGAATCAACACCAATGGGGTGTGGTTCTGGAGAACCAGGAATTATCATTCCTATTCCAGATCTAACTGTGCTGCCCTAGCTAGGTCATTTAGTGTCTCTGAGCCTGTCCCTTGATCTCCAACATGGGCAGCTAACTCCCTGCTCTTCCTCCCTCAAAGAGAAGTGGCAAGGACCGAGAGAGGAGCCCCTGCAGATGGGCAGGACCTCTCAGATGTGTCTGTAGAAGGAGTGTGGCTCCAGCTGGAGGGCTTCTAGGAGGAGGCAACGCCTGGCCGGACAACCGGCCCACGCACTAGGTGCTCGCCTCAGAGGAGCTTATCTTCCCCGAGAGCAGCAGTTCCAAAACAGAGGGAAGGGTTTTGGAGACTGCCGATTCTCTGGAAGGATTATCTTCAATTCTGCCATTCTGCCCTTTCTCCCTACCCTCTAGGTGGCCAATGGGTCCACCTTTCTAAAGAGACGACAAAGCCGGTGGCCATCACTGTTCTAACTCCCTCCTGACTGGTGTGAAGTTGGCATCTTTCATGACAAGACCCCCAAGACTACTTTTGGAAGTTTTATACTGGCGCAGAGAATTCAAAATCAGGGAACGGACTATAAACTCTGAGGGCAGAGTCCCATGTGATCTGCTGCCCGAGAGACAGGACCCCAGGTTCGGGGAGAAACTGAGCCCCGCCGCCCACAGGACTCACCGACACCTGGTACCGCACGTCTGACGTCCACACCTCTTCGTCCCCCACCACACATGGAATGGCTTCCGTCCGGCCCTTCAGGTCCTTCAAGGCCTGCAGAGGGGACAACTGGGGGTTGGGTATTTCCTCCCCGCTCTGTGCCCCACCTAAAAACCCCGGGACAGAGCCTGCAAACACAGATCCCCCGGCAGGAACAGAAATACTGAGGGGCCGGGCTCTGAGGCCAGAGAGCATCTGCCCTGCTCAGGGGGGCAGCAGGACTCGACCCCCCTCCACCGTCACTTCCTGTCCTGCTGGAGGGGAGGCCAGTGCTGCCAGAGCCTCGCATTATAAACAGAAGAGAAAACCCCGCATCTGAAACATACATGTCATCTCACAATTTTTAAAATGCTGGCAATTAACGGGACAATGTTTGTAAGCAGAAAACAAACGTCTGTGGGCTTACCACCCCTAACCTGGAGGGAGCCCCAAAAGTGGTCCGGACCACAAAGTGGCCCGGCTTGCCACCCCCCTCCCCTCCTGCTGCCTCCAGCCTCTCCCGTCCTCCAGACGCACGGCCATCCCTGATCTGGTCTCCTTCCAAGGCTGGAGGCAGGCACATCAGGGGGTGAGGGCTGTAGGCACAGAGAGGCATCCTGGGGGCGCTGCTGGAGGTTGTCCTCACGCCACCCCCTACTCCCACTGGGTGCCCCTGCCCCCACCGGCCATTACCTTTTGTAGCGTATCTCGCTCAGGGCTGCCCCGCGTGAATGCCAAGACTGGCTCGTTGGCCACCTTCAGGGAGGACGACGTGTGCTTCCACCACAGCCTGGGGTCCAAGGGCAGGGAACAGAGACAGACAGGTCAGTGGTGGCCGCCACCAGACCCAGAACCTCTATCTCCAGTGGAGGTGGAGGATGTTCTGGGTTGGCCCAGAATCCTGAAATCCAGAGCAAATATAGAACTGGGGGGCAAGAACTAGCCCTGGAGTCCAAAATCCAAGTTCCAGGCCCAGACCTGCCCCTGTGCGTCCTCGGGCACATGAGACCTGCCTCCTCTGGGCCGGTTTCTGTATCTACTAAGTGAGAACCATCCTACAAACCCACAAGGCCGTTTGAAGCTTAAGTTCAGTCAACATAAAACTACTTCTAAGTGTTTTGTACATGGAGAGACGGTGGCCTCTCCCGTTCCTTCCCCACAATGCAGCCCTTATCCCAACGGGCCCCAAGCGACTGCCTTCTCTGGGCTGAAAAGGCAGCCTGTTCCAGAGCTCAGCTCATCTGAATGGGACCCAGCTGGGATTCCCTTGGCGCCAAGAGCTGAGCTCCCGGTGGGCAGGAACATCCAAGATATGGGCCAGGACCTTGGAGGAGTGCCCTGAGCTCAGCTCGCAGCCATGGGGAGGGTGGCTGTCGGGGTTCAGGGTCTGATGCCACGGTCCTGAGTTGCAAGAACTCGTCATCCCGGAGACCTTGTTCGGTCTTGAACCTTAGGACCTCACTGACGGGTGGGTCCTCCAGGCCTCTGTGTCACTTGGGCAGTGAGTGCTGGGGGGCACTTTTTATTCCTTCTCCCTGGGAAGGGGTCTGGAGGCTCACGGACCCAGTCTGGAAGGCCTGGAGAAGGACAAGAAAGCAGGGGCCATCAGGACTGGTCCTTCATTCATTCTAGAAGGTTACTGGGTATCTGCTATGCCTGACGCTGCTGTAGACAAGGGGGACAGAGCAGTGAGCATGACAGCAAGGCCTCGGGCCGCCTGGGCTGTAGAATTTCTTTCCCCTCCGTGCCCCGGGCTTCAAAGAATGAATGAGGAGGTGGACCGGCAGTGGTGGCAGAAAAGCAAGGTTAATGACACGATAGCAAAGAGATGGCACAGAGCTCCCGAGGAGGGAAGGGACTGAGAGGGTGACCACCAGTTTTTACCAGCCTGCCGGCAGGGTGGCCATTTTAATATCATTAACACCCCCTGAGCCTATCATCCAATCAGTTTCTTGTCCTCTACCTATCACGGGTGGGAAAGGACGGAGAGCCACCTCAGGGTGGTGTAAAATCCTTTTAAGGGTAGTTTCCTCCTAGGGTGGGAGGGCCCCTCAGTTCCTACCTGCCTTTCTTCCAACTATCCTTCATCCCAAGCAGCTGACCTCCAGTGCGGACCACCGCAAAGAAATAGAACACAGTGAGGACAGGGGGTGAGAGAACAAGTAAGGGGAAGGGCAGGGCTGCTCCAGCCAAGGTGATCGGGGAGGGCCTCTCAGGGGAGGTGTCCTCTCGGAGCACCATCTAGGATCTGAGAACTGGGAAGAGCATTCCAGGCACAAAGGAGAGCAAGTACAAAGGCCCAGAGCAGGAAGCGTGACAGGAAGCACTGAGAGGTCCCTGGGCGGTCCAGGAGGGAAGGGGGCAGGGCCGGGTTGCCCAAGATTTTGCCTAACGGCTCTAAGTGAGGTAGGCCTTCTCCCTCCCCCACCACCCCACCTCCCAGGCAGCACCCACCCCACCCCAGGAGGCCGGTCACATTCCTCAGGCCCCACCCATCCCCTAACCAAGGCTAGAAATGTGGGGCTAGGCCAGCCTCCCACCAGCCCTTCCCTTGGGTAACTCTCAAGAGCCAGGGAGACAATCACACAAAGCTACAAGTTTATCCCGTAAATTCAAGTCCACACCGACAACCACCCCCCCCCCCCCCCCCCCCGCCCAACCTAGAGTCCGGGAAGAACAGAGCCTCCACACCAGTCAGGAAAGCGGGAGTGGCATGTACCCCCAGGGGCCCTCTGGAAGTGTCCAGCAGCAGCACACCACCAGCAAGCAGTCAATCAGCTATAGCCAGGAGGGGGCCCGCTGAGGAGGAGTGTGGGCTGGGAGCCTGGACCCCGCTCACAGGGCATACAGAAAGCCCAGCTCCATTATCAGACAGCTATGGGACCAAAACCCCCACGGGCTCCGAGACGAGACATCAGTCTACTATGAGAAACTCAGCAGGTCTCAGATTGCCCACCTGAAAAGTGGGGGCAGTCCGTGTGCCCTTCAGGGGCACTGTGAGGTTAAAAGTGCTCGCCTTTCCTCACCCCTCGGGCTCTGTACTTCTAAGAAAACTGTCTTCTTCGATGTGTCTCACAGATGTATACATATATATGTATACGTATGTGTACATACACACACCCAGAACGTTACCGCACCAGGCCAGGTGTTCAAGGGCAAAATGGTTCTCAGACACCCCCCCAGGTCACAACAATCGGGCCGGCCTGGGCACTCACCAGACAGTGCTGGAATAAACTTAGCACCGCATTCCACCCAGCCTAAAATGCAGCAGCTGCCATGGAACCCCGTTCCCTTCCAGGCAGTGTCAGAAGCAGAAATCCTGCAGGCCTCTCTCTACCTTCCCTAGGGCCGAGGCCCACTGTGACCACAGGATCATCACACTCCCCACTGGCTTCCCCTCTGCCTGGAAAGTCTCCAAGCCCCAGCCCAGCTGCTCATCAGTCCGAATGTGGGGAACAGAATTCAGAGATGAGCCTGAGTCAAATCTGAAGCCAAAAATAACCCGAGGACACCTGACAAAACCAACACCCCCCCCCCCCATCTTTTGTTGGATGAGCATGGATGAGCATGAGCACTCTTCCCTTGGCTCTGGAGAGGCAGAGAAGAATCACTCACAGAACCTGGAGCCTCTGCGAGGGTCTGCTTGAGGCCCTTCCAGGCAGGATTCATTCCTTACTCACGTGCACACATTCATCGCACATCTCAAGGGCACGGAGACAGCTTGGATACCACCAGTGAAACCTGCCTACTCAGTGGCTTCTCTTCTCTACTCCAACAAAAAAAGTGGAATCCTTCCTGAGGCCTCCAGGCCTATTTCCCATCACCCCTCCCCCCTGCCCACTTCCGTCTGCCGCGATCCGGCCACAGGGGTCTTTCTGGAGTCCCCTCCTCTGGGGACGCCACCCTCTGGCACCTGGATGGGCCATGTATCAGGTCATCTCAGAGCCCACGCTCTGGTCACAGCACCACCAACAGTGCTCTGCCTGTCCGTGGCTCCTGCCAGGCCGTCAGCCACCACCCCCAACCCCGACCCCACCGCTCATCCACCGACACCCCACCTGGCCCTCAGGAGCACTGGAGAAATACCTTTTAAAACAAAGAACACCCTGAAAAACCTTTTATCAGACTCATCAAGAAAAAATAAAAAAGAGGGGGCAGATAAAGAGAAAAACAACGAACACCCAAAGTGTTATTGGAACAACACCAGGCCCCCGGGACTGGACTCCCAGGCCAGTGCTCTTCTGCTGACACCTGAGGCTGGAGGCAGTTCGCGAGTGACCTGGGGTCCGGGTGAACGAGCGCCAAGGAGGAGGAGAAAGGAAACTACCCTTGCTTCATTCAGCTTCCAGACTTTCCCAGCTGTTATCTGGGACCTGATAAGGCCCATACTCCTTATCGTCGAGATAAGGGGCGGTGAGCAGAGAGAAAGTGCGGGGCCCAGGCAGAACCAGGCCAAGCTTTATTGCCCCAGAACTTTATTGCCCCAGAAATATCAGGGAATACGTATTAAGTGCTTACAACAGGACTGGCAAGACACCAAGTGATTATCTCCTGAATCCAGCT
Source organism: Martes martes (assembly GCF_963455335.1). Lineage (NCBI taxonomy): Eukaryota > Metazoa > Chordata > Mammalia > Carnivora > Mustelidae > Martes > Martes martes. The sequence goes on along the minus strand of NC_137891.1, from coordinate 178,085,291 downwards.
CCGAATGCATGAGAAAGAGGCCTGGATTACCATTACTATTACTATTACCATTACTATTACAGATGAGAAAACCGACTTCCGGGATACTGATGCTCGCACATGGCTCCAGGGCACGGCTCCCCGCCCCGCAGAGCAACATCTGAACCCAGGGGTTCCTCTCTCACACGGCAGAAGCACCTGCCACCTGTCAGAGACCCAAGCAGCGGGGCCGAGGGGACGGGCTCGTCCTCCTCTCCACCCAGCTCGTGTCTCCTCCCTCCCAACATTTCCCAGCTTACGAGAGAGGAGGGCGGAGGTTTGCTGTTCATGGGCGCTGTCTACTCTGTGCCAGGAAAGGAAAGGTGGGGGCAGGGTAGGAAACCCCCAAGATGGGCAGCTGTCTGCCCCCCCCCGGGGGGGTGAGCAGGGTCTACCCCAACAGAAAGGGTTCTGCCTCGGCATCATTAGTGAGGACAATGGGAAGGCACCGAGGGCACCTGAGCTCCACACCTGCCTCCATCATCCCTGTGCTGGCTGGGACCCTCGTGTCTGAATCTTCCTGGTCCAAGGTGATCACTCGGGACAGCCCATGGCTGGGGAGAGGGATCAAAACAATACTCAGAGCAACACTGTTGGGGCACCTGCGTGGCTCTGTCCATTAAGCAACTGCCTTGGGCTCAGGTCATGACCATAGGGTCCTGGGATCGAACCCCAAGGGCTCTCTGCTCAGCAGGGAGCCTGCTTCTCCCTCTCCCTCTGCTCCCCCTGCTTGTGCTTTCCCCCTCTGTCCAATAAAGGAGTAAAATTAAAGAAAAAGAAAAAGCATCATTGTCCAGGAGCAGATACTCTTCAAAGTGGTTTGTGTGTATGAACTCATCTCCTCTCAAGGCAATCCTAGGAGACGGCTACTACTGTCTTCACCACCTGGAAAAATGAGACAGGAGGGAGGCTGAAGAGCCTGCCCAGGGCCACAGAGCTGCTAAGAGGTGGGCCAGAATCCACCCCCACGCTGTCCTCTGGGCCATTCCAACAGCAAGCATCCAGGAACTACAATGTGCCAGGCCAGGGGAGGGTACCAGAGGCAGGTGCTCAGGGAGCACCAGGGACAACTGCAGCCCAAGTGGGGATTCCATCAACCTCTGAAGCCAGTATTAGGATCACTTCGTGCCACTTGTTACGTAATGAGCACCTGTCACACCATCTCTAAACCTTCTACTCCAAGGCGGATGGGATTCTCCCCATTATACAGACAGGACAATGAAGGGCCAAAGGAGAGCCACACCACCAAGGCCACAAAGCGCTGGGTATGGGCTCACCAAGGGGGCAGGGGAGAACATTCCAGCGGACCACTGCCTGGTCTCTGCTAGGAGGACTGAGAGCAGAGTTTATGTCCAGGAAGCAATGGGATGGGCCGGCCCCCTGCCCAGCACAGCCTGTGCCCATTCCAGGGGACATGTGTTGGGGAGTTCTGAAATGCTGCAAACTAAGCAGGTAGGTGGGCTGTGAGGAGTGACCCAGGATTCTTGCAGGGGACAGGACGGTAGCCAATTCCAGCCCACCCACCCCCTGAAGGTGGGGGGACCCCTGGCACCCAGCAGCATCTGGTACAAAAGTAATAGAGAAAAATTCACGATTGGTACAAACCTACGATGTGCCTAGGCTACTTCTTTTACTTATTAAATTTATACGTAAATATAAATATGTATCTTGGTTCTTTCCAACAAGAATTTGCAGAGACATAACTGAGGATAACCCCCTGATAAAGTCGATGAAATAGAGAAAAAACCAGGTCAGGGCCCAAGGAGACAGGAGGCAGTCAACTGGGGGCCTGGTGTTTACTAGCTTAAAGCGTTAGACAAGTTTTTCTTAATTTTCAAGGGCTATAGTTGTTTCATCCGCGAAATGGGGAATAGTAATGCCTATAAAACTATAAAACTATCACAGGCTGCTAAGAAGCTCAGTAAAATAATCCACTTCATTAAAAGGTACGAGGCCACGGAGATAGTAAAATGGACAAGTCTATGAAAGAAAAGTAAACTACAAAAAAGTGTTTGCAGATGAGTCCACCACTATACTGTTGGGTTTTTTTTTTTAAGCGTATATATTTGTGGAAAGTTAAAAGGATGTTAATCGAAGTGAGGACAGTGGTTACCTCCATGTGGTGAGATTCTAGGTCATTTTCATGTTTTTTGCTTTATCTGCACTTTTTCCAATGGACACACGTTAATTAAATAAAAAGAAAATGCATGGGGGTGCCTGGGTGGCTCACTCGGTTAAGCACCAAACTCTTGATCTCAGCATTGTGAGATCAAGCCCCGCACTGGGCACGGAGCCTGCTTGGGATTCTCTCACCCCCTCCCCACCAATCATGCATGTGCACCTGCATTCTCTCTCTAAATAAATAAATCTTAAAAAAAAAAAAAAAGGCGGGGGGTGGAATGCATGATTAAGAGTATTTTTAGGGGTGCCTGGGTAGCTCAGGCTAGGTGAAGTGTCCAACTCTTGATTTCAGCCTAGGTCATGATCTCAGGGCCATAAGGTGGAGCCTGCTTAAGGTTCTCACTTCCTGGGACGCCTGGGCGGCACAGTCAGTTAAGCTTTTTGGCTCAGGTCATGATCCCCGGGCTAATAAATAAAATCTTAAAAAAAAAAAATTCTCTCTCCCTCTGTATCTCCCCCACCCCTTTAATAAATAAATAAATAAAATTTGGGGGCAAAAGATACTTTTTTTTTTAAGATTTTATTTGACAGAGACAGGGTGAGAGAACATAAGCAGGGGGAGCAGGAGAGGGAGAAAGCAGGCTTCCCGCTGAGCAGGGAGCCCCATACAGGGGCTCAAGCCCAGGACCCCGGGATCATGACCTGAAGGACGGCAGATGTTTAATGAATGAGCCACCCAGGCGCCACCCCCTCCCCCGCAAAAAAAAAGGTGTTTTTAAAAAAATCAGTTGAGATTCCTGGCACTTCAGGCAAAAAGGGAAACACTATGAACATCATCACCCACACCAGGTTCCTCAAAAGAGGTGATTTTCCTCAGCATTAGTTCTATGAGCAGGACACGGAGAGATACTATTAAACATGTTCTAAAGCTGTTTCTCCACAAATGGCCCAGGAGCATCTTAAATATTAGTTGAATAAACAAATAAATGGCCCAACATCAGACCTGTTTTTCTAGAACAATGGCTGTCTGCTAGGAGCAATTTTGGCCTCGGAGACGTTGGGCAGTGTCTGACATTCCTATATGGATGGTCCCAACTGTGGAGTGCTCATGGAGACTCGTGGGCAGAGGCCAGGAAAGCTGCCGAACATTCTCCAAGGCCCAGGACAGCCCCTAACACACAGGGTTACCCAGCTCAAAATGTTAACAGTGCCAAGGTTGAGAAACCCTGTCTCGGGCTCTGGGCCAGCTGCTCTATCGAAAGAGGTAACCTGAGCCTTCAGATTGGGTTGCAAAATGCTTTAGCTCCACTCCCAAGGCTCTGTAATTAAGAGCACAAACCCGGAGCCTGACTGCGATTTTAGCTCTGCATTGGTCTTAACTGGCAGATCAGTTTCCCATCTGTAAAAATAAGGATAATACAGTGCTTACCAGCACACTGCCAGGTCTATGGTTCTTGATCACTTGATAGATGTTACTGCTATCGCAAGCTTTTTTTTTTTTTTCCTAGAATATGGATTGCTTTCTACCAGGTATTAAAGGGTTTTCATGGCTAAGCCCTCTCCCCCCCACCATTAAATGGAAAGCTCTCCGGAAGTCCCCATCCACGTGTAAGTCCCCTGGGTACCCCTCTTTTCCAGGGTTTAGCACATGGCACAGGGTAGGTGCTCAGTAAATACTTATGGTTTTCCTCCCCCATGGTCGGGGGTGGGGGCGGAGGGTGGTGTCCGAGTCCAGGGAGAAGCTTGTAAAAGAGATTGCACTGAAGGTGCTGCAAGTGTGGCCTCCAACCTTGGCTTGGGAGAGAAGTCCTTCTCCCCCATGGGCTCTTCCTGTGCCCTTACCTATCAAGCCCCCACCCACAAAGGACACCCAGAAGTGTTGAAACTGACCCATGTCCAGGGCGCGCCCTCTCCACCCCCACCATCATCCCTTGGGAAACTGATTAACTCAGAAAAGGCACAGCTCAGCAGGGAGACAGAGTTGGTCACAGTCCTAGGGGTCAGGCAAACAAAACTCAAACTGGGGGCAGGGGCTACCCAGCCCTGAAAGAGAGGCCCACAGAAATACCTGCCTGTCAGACTGAGCCTCTCTGGGACAGGGTCTGTGTCCTGCCTACCTCCCTCCACCCTCCACCTAGCGTAGAGGGAGTCTAAGAACATGTCACTGAGGGGCACCTGGGTGGCTCAGTGGGTTAAGCCTCTGCCTTCTTCAGCTCAGGTCGTGATCTCAGGGTCCTGGGATCAAGTCCCGCATCGGGCTCTCTGCTCACTGGGGACCCTGCTTCCCTCTCTCTCTCCGCCTGCCTCTCTGCCTACTTGTGATCTCTCTCTCTCTCTCTCTCTCTGTGTGTGTCAAATAAATAAATAAAATCGTAAAAAAAAGAAAGAAAGAAAGAAAGAACGCCCACCGCTTGGGCGTTTGCAGGGCTGATCTACCCCAAAACTACACCTTGGTTTCTTCACCTGTAATTCGGAATATCTCCCGCACAGCTTAAAAGGGAGTGATAAACGACTATCTGCGTAATAACAACTGGGTATTAAGTGCCAGGCACTGTTCGATGCACTTCCCGTGCAGGGTCTCTCCCTCAGCAAACACAGTGCGGCAAGCATCGAGCACCTAGCCCAGCGTCTGGCCCGTTACAAGCACTCCCTGAGTATTACTCTTCCACCTACCGGGAGGAAGGGTCCCTTTTCTGCCCAGAACTTAATTTGGAAAAGGGAGAAGAGGAAAGAGGAGTCCCGGTGGAAAGGGGACAGGAGACTCAGGGGCTCCCGGAGGTGAGTCTTGAATGCGAGACCGACGGTGGGGGACTGAGAAGCGCTGTGCAAAAAATCGAGACGCACTCTGCCGGTGGGTTCCCTGTGAGGAGGAAGACGAGCGCGAAGGAGGTGACTTTCCGAGCGTGGGAGCCAGGAGGGGTCCACCTCGCGGAGGAGACCGGGGAGCGGGTCGCAGCGGGAGGAAGGCCTGGGTGAGGGGCAGAGGGCTAGAGGAGGCGACCCTCGGCGTGGGGAGCCCTCGCGATCGCCGCGGGGATCTGGCAGGGAGGGGCCCCCAAGCACCCCCCTCCCGCCCGCCGCAGACCCTGGGCGCACTCACCCGGGTTCCCTCCAGGGGCGGGCCAGCAGGGCACGGCGGAGCGCTGGCTGGAGCGACTGCATCTCGAGCTCGCAGCGGAACCGGTCGCACACGGTGAGCCCCCGGGTTGCTCACAGACCTTGAGCCCCGGGCGCGGCCAGAAGGCGGAGCCCCGCCCGGAGCGCACGACCTTGGCGGGCGAGGGGGGGGAGCGGATCACGGGGCCGTCTTCCGCGTCGGACTCACCCGAAATGCCTCCGTGTTTCCTCTTGGTAATGCGATCACTCTGATTAGAAGGCACTGGAGACGCAAGTACGCGAACTAGGACAAGGCAGCCCAAAAGGGAAGCTTTGGCATTTACACGTTTCCCCCTCGTCTTTTATGGTATGGCCCAGCCGCCCTCCGGGGGGCGGGGAGAGGGGGGCGTGAGCCCCCTCGACCAATCAGAATGACACACCGAAGACTGTGGGCCAATCGGGTGGGCGGTCCTCCTGCAGCCTGCTCCGGGAGGGGGCGGAAAGAGCCAATGAGAGAGCCGGAATGGGACAAGTGTAAGGAGCCGCAGAAGGACGCCTGGTCGGTGAGTCAGGTGTCGTGACCATCCCGGCCTGACGGTTGGGTCTCCCGTTGGCCGGGTGGCCATCAGACTCTTGGACCCCGCGGGGCCACACCGCGGCCAGCCCCGTGCCTCCACTCGGGGGGCTGCAGCCCCTGGGAGGAGCCTACAGACCCTGCCTCCAGCGTCCGCCTGGTGGGCACTCACCCACCCTGCACCTCGGGCCTGGCGCTTAGATAAATCGGCCTGCTTCCTGGCCAACTAGGATCAGCGAGAGAGAAAACCCAGGCGGTCCATGCTTAACTTTTCCTTCAAAGCCCCTGACCTCGTGATGAAGAACAGTTGGAAGAAAGGCAGGTCAGGGCTGATCAGAGTAAAACAGCGGGCCAACAAGCCCATAAAGCCCCTAGATTTAAATGCCAAATTGGCAACCCTATCGGGTCCCCCTCCCCTCCCTTTGGGAGCTTTGTACCCTATCATCCAATAAACTTTACGATCGTTCAATAAACCTTGCTTTGCTGCCCACCACTCTGTGTGATCTACCTCTTCTTTCTTCCAAGCAGCCTGACCAAGAACCAGGGGCACTGGAGGAAAAGAAATCCTGTAACACTCAGAACTGGTTGTCCCTGCGCTCCATCCCACCGCCAACCCCTGAGTCAAAATTTTGGTTTTCTCTTGGAGAAGTTGTTTGCTTGAACACTTTATTTAAAATTCAGATTCTGGGGGTGCCTGGGTGGCTCAGTGGGTTAAGTGACTGACTTGTGATTTCAGCTCAGGTCCTGATCTTACGGTGGTGAGATCAAGCCCCACATCAGGCTCTGCGCTCAGCCGAGAGTCCATTTGGGAGTCCATTCCCTCTGCCCTTCCCCTCCCCACCCTTCCCCACCCACTCACTGGTGCCAGCTATCGGTCTCTCAAATAAATACTTAAAAAAAAAAAAAAAAAAAAAGGATTCTGAAGCCTTCCTGATGGCTGGCTCTTGAGGATTCATTCCATTCCTAAATTAGTTGAAGCTTTTAGAGCTCTCTTCCAAATTACCTCTTTAATATTTTCTGCAAAGGCAACGGAGAACCTGCTGAGGAGTGAGAGTGCTGATGCTGACTGTGGTTCCTCCTTAGGACATTGGCAAAATACCTTATTTCCCTGGGACTCAGTTTCTATAGTGGGGGGGTGGGGAGTATCGCCCGCATTATTTCATGTTACTCCTCTTTCTCCAAGTCACACCCTTTAAGACACTTTAAGGAATTTAAAGAGTGGGGAGAAAAGGAAGCTCCTGTAAGTGCAAGTCTTTTTTTTTTTTTTAAGATTTTATTCATTTATTCATGAGAGACACAGAGAGAGGGAGGCAGAGGGAGAGGGAGAAGCAGGCTCCCCACAGAGAAGGGAGCCCGACACGGGGCTCGATCCCAGAACCCTGGGATCATAACCCAAGCCAAAGGCAGATGCTTAACGGACCCGGCAACCAGGTGCCCTAAGCGCAAGTCTTAAAGATGGTTAAGAAATAGATTGGAATTGGTGGCTGTCCCTCTGAATCCTTGGAGAAAACCCTAGTGGGGAGGAGGGCAGCTCACAGGAGGCAGGGTCTCCCTAAATTTGGCCATTAATGGGAAGAGACTAGAACACTGGATAGTGTCAAATCCAGAGTCCCAGAAGGTGGCCCCTCATGGGCACCATAAAAGGAGGTTAAACAAGGAGGGGGAGGTTATGATCAGCAGGACCTCAACTGCAAACCAGGTGATGCCAGTTACTCAGCCTGCGATGGCTCTGGCTCGCTCTTCCCCTTCCATAAAGTGGGTATGTTAATAAAGTCTGCTCTATTGTCCTCCAAAGATTTCACCATGAGGTGAAATATAACAAGGGATGTGAATTTTCCCTATTTTTATCGCCAGCTGGCTAATGGCTTTGTTTTGGTGTTTATGCAGCCCTCAGGCCTCTTGCCCTTTGCCCATCACTATTTTATCCTCAATTTTTAAAAAAAGAAAAAGCACCATCAATTCTAAGACATTTCACTTTATTTAAAAGAAGCCAATATACAGGATATAAAGGGCATGATATTTACAACAGTACAGTAAACAGGTTGGTTTCCGGTAGGATCAGTAGTCTTTCAATGAGTATAAACCCCGCCCCCCTTCCCCTTGACACTAGACCCAACTGGCAGACAAACAGCAACAGTGGGGTGGGATGGGACTGCGGGATATAAAGTTTCCCTGGATGGAGCTAAAAATCAGGTAGATGCTAAAACGTCCACGAAGGGGTCTTGCTGGGGGTGGGGATGGTGCCTTGCCTCATTTCTCTTGAGGGCCCGGCGGCGGGAATGGTGAGGGATTTGCCCAAGACTAACACACAGCCCAGGTCCAGTCGGGAACCTGGAAATCCTCCAGCCAAGGGAAATTCCCTTTCCGAGAGAATCAGCCTTCACCCACACCCACCCAGCTGCCTCCAGACTCCCCATGTCAGGAGGATGCTCGGGGTCTCAAGATGGTGGAACCCAGGTCTGAGGAAGTCCCAGCACCCCGGTTCCTGCCCCAGGCCCTGGAGGAACACATCAAGGACTGCAGCCCAGGCCTCGGCCTGGAGTGGGCACAGCTGTGGCTGGGTGGTGGGCATCTCCCAGCCCTTCCATTCCTGCTCCAGTTCCCTGACCACCCGGGACCCACTAGGGTCCAGGCCCCAAGGAAACCGAGCGCCCCCTGAACCAACAGTCCCATGGTCACCCACGGTCCGCTGCTTCTCAACCTCTCCCAAATACAGCTGACCTGGCAATGGACCTTGGCACACCAGACCCATGTCACAGAGCAGAGCCCACCCTCTGAGGCAGAGCTTGTCCCCTACCCGGTGTCCCCTCTCCCCTCCTCCCCACCCACCTCCATTCTGAATTCCCCGCTGCCCACCCACTCCCACAGGTGCCCCCCCCCCAGAGACTTTCAAGGACCGAGGAGCTGGAGGGTGTGTCAAGGAACAGGGAAATGGGGTGAGGTGGGACATACATAGGCTCTGCTGAAGCTGCTCACAGGTGCAGGGGTGGAGGGTGGGGAGGCCCGGGAGACGGGAGGGGCACTGATCAAATTCAGTCCAGCAGTGACATGCGTCTTGTTCACAGGAGAACACCGGGCTACCAGAACTGCCTACCCTAGATTTAAAAACCCTTTCCTTTCATAAAAATAGATGAGAATCTCTTACTTTATAAATAGATTACATTTAGCTTAAGTTACACCTTATATTACCCCCTCCCCCACACCCTCTCCCCCCTTCCAAGCCCAAGTGGTTTGCTTCTCTGAAGGTCAGAGCTAAGTCCACGATGGACTGGCCCTTCAGAGACCTCAAGATATATTGCTACAAGAAAACAAAATGTGTTTACTTGCCAATGTTTTGTGGGGTTTTTTCCCCCGGTTTGGAGTCTCAGAGGAGTGTGTGTGTGTGTATGTGCGTGCGTGCGTGCGCGTGTCTTCCACAACCAGGGAGCCAAAAAGAAGCTACTCTCCCTGCCCCTCCCCAATCCTCTCTTTTTATAAAACCCCCAAAAATAGGAGAGTGAGAGAGGGCAGCACAGGAGAGCCCATCTGAGAACAACCTTAAGATACCAATGTCAATATGACACTGGGCTTAGAAATAGAAATTTGAGTATTTACAGCTTTACAGAGGACGGAGCAGTTCGTCCCAACCAGACCGGGGGCTGCCCCAGAGAGCGTTGGGGTCTTTCTTGGCAAGCTGTGGGCTCATGGCAGGGGCACGAGCAAGGGCCCACTGGCAACAAACTCAAAAAAGAACTTGGTGGGGAGAGAGGCAGCCGGGCCCAGGCCCGGGAGGCTGGTCAGCCACACCCTTGCCGCCCCCAATACCCCGCATCCACCTGCCCCAGATCCTAGTTCCCCAGGGCAGAGCAGCTCTGGAAAACCAGCAGGAAAAAGCTGCACGGCCAGCGTCCATCTCTGGCTGTCGCCATTTCCACACTCCCTGGTACCCTAGTCCCAGAGGCAAACGTCCTATGTACATGAGCATAAATAACACCACTGGACACCGACAGCCACGGTCCCCTTAGGTACCCCCGAACACTTACACTGCTGCCTTATGTCTTAACACTACAGATAGCTCTGTCACCCTCCCCACCACCTTGAGGAGCAACCCAAGCCTGGCCTCTGCTCTGCTTCCCAAACCAGGTCATTCCATGACCCCCCTCAGCCCCAGACAGAGGAGGCCCCGGGGACGCGGTGGGGGGTCCTCCTGGAAACGGAAAATCTTTCCAGCAGCTGAGGTCCACATCCGACTTTGGTTAAAATAAAACTAAAACTAAAACAACAACACTAATGGCAATAATAATCAGGTATGTTTGAACCCTGTAACCTTGAGAACAAGGGTCAGGGAGGAGGAGAGCCCGGGGCTGTCCCTCCTCCGAAACCACTGTCCCTCTGCGTACCTACCCAGGGGCTGTCGGGCTGGGAACGGAAGCCTCTGGGCCAGACAGCCACAGGGGACCAGCAGGTTCCCTCGACAACCACAAAAGAAAAAAAAAAAGGAGAAAAACTCACCATAAAGGCCACCAAGTTCTGATAAATAAAAATTACATACGGTCACTAACACACATGCTCTCTCTCTCCATATATATATATATAATATGAATATTATGTACAATGGTTTTAAGACTGCAAAACAGGTGGGGAAACGGAAGAGAGAAGGCCCTTACAGTCGCTGGTACCCTGAGGAAGAAAGACAAGAGGCTGCCACCCGATTCACAGCCAGAGGCCCTCCTCCGCCTCCACAGGAGAGAGGTAGGTGGGGAATTCTGGGCCTCCGGCGCATTTTGCTTCTTGGACCTCCAGGGGGAGCTCCTGGGCCAATAAAAAAATTTTAATTTAAAAAAACCCAGAAACACAAAAATCGGCAATCATGCCCCCAGGAGTGGGTACAAAAAGAAAAAATTTTTTTTTTTTTTAAGCAAAACTTGCTCGGCTGGCTCCACACTGAGATTTGGCGGGTGGCCTCCACACGGGGCCTTCTGACCCAAGTGTTGGGGAGATACTGGCTCAGGTTAACTCCCCACTGGTTGGTCAATCAAGTGAAGTATGGAAACAGGCTTGCATATGTCCATGAGCAGAACCAAGGGTGGTTCTCACACTCCAGCTCCACTCCTGCCTCCTCCAATCTGCCAGCAGCCCTTGTTGCCTCTCTCCCCCTCCCTTTCCAGTGCCTGCCGGTGGCCAAATAGCCCACGACTGGGGGCAGTAGAGAACCAAGCAAGATGGCGGCAAGCAGTGCCAACCCAGCCCCACTGCGGAGGGCTGGATACCAGGCCTCGCCCCCTCCAGGCTTTCTCACAGAGAAATTACAGATCTGTAGCCCCTTATCATTGGCTGGGAAGGGAGAGAAAAAACATCAAGTCATCGGGGCAATAAAAGACCCCTCCCACCCCACAAAGGTCCCAAGAAAGCAAGCAGTCAGGTGGGCCAATGGCCTTGCAGCACCCCCCCCCCCCACCGACCTCACTACTGACCTTGACAGAACCCCTACTCCCAAGTCAGTGCTCACCCTCAGAGGCTGCGAGAGAGATCGCCCTAGCCTCGGCCTCCCTGCCAGCTCCAGGGGAAAACCAGGAGTCTGGGTGACGGCCTCCCTTCCACAAGGATATAAGGCAAGCTGCTATTTTTTTGTTTTGTTTTGTTTTGTTTTTGCATAGTAGTTTAAACACAGTGAGACTCCACTTTCCCGCACAGTGCCTTGTCCCTCCGCTGCGCCACTCGATCCAGAAAGAAAATAAAATTTTGTCTTCCCTCCCTCCTCCCATCTTTTCTCTCTTGTCAGTAAGTAAAAACACTGGGGAGGCCCCCACCCAGGCCTGGAAAGGTTGCAAAGGCAAACAGCTCCTTCCTAGGGATGGGGAGGTGGACCACCCCTAGGCCAACTCAGGTCAGCACTGGCCTGGCGGGGCAGAGGAGGGGAGGGCAGAGCTCAGGGCCAATCAGAGAAGCAGGTGGGAGGGGAGAAATCCACATTATACCAGGCCAGGGGCCCCATCCCCACCTTAGAGTTTTGTATAAAAACACCTGCTAGGAAGAATTCTTTGGAGCTCAAAGTGGCTCAGCTTAAGGGAAAAGGCACAGTTAACACTGCATCATCCGGACAGAAGTCTGCATTTGTAACGTGGAGAACAATAGAAATTGACAGCACCATTCCTTGGGTGGGTGGATGGAGGCGGGGCACTGGTTGGTGGTGGGGTGGAAGGAAGGAAGCAGCGGTCCCTCGGGGCCTCCAGAGAAGGGAGGGCACAGGGAGTCTGTGTGGTGAGAACTGGAGCCCCACTCCAAGAAGCCTTCCTGGCCCCATGGGGAGAGGGGCAGAGGCGCCATCACCAAGACCAGCAGGCACAGGGGGCCTCCGTCATCAGCTGACCATGGGTTCCACATCCGCCTCCCGCTCAAACTCATCCTGGATCTCGTCTGTACTTCCTGAGTCACTGCTGGCCACGGAGCTGGGGGATGGTGAATTCCTGGAAGGCATAAGAGAACAGGGGTCATGCAGAGGGCAGCCTGGGGACTCCTGAAGGGATCCAAGGGGCGGGAAAGACTGAGCTGCCCCTTGCATAAAATCCAGTCATTGATGACCCTGCCCTGAGACCCCGCCTTCACTCTGCTCTCCCTAGAATCTTCTAAGCTCACGGAGTTGACTGTGGCCCTGAAGACCTCTTGGGTCCCCCTGAACAGCCTCTAAGTGCTCTGGGTGGGGATAGCTCCCTGGGAGCAGGAACCATGGATCGAGCTCCGGTCCTACTCTCCAACCACCTAACACAGGTCCAGGCACACAGTAGGTGCTCAGTAAACCCTAATTAACTCAGAGCTCAGCAGGAGGCCACATGGGACAGCGGCTAGTAGTACTGGGTCTGGATCCTGGCCCTATCCCCGATGAGCCGGGAGCAGGGAGCAAGCTGTTTAACCTGTTCCTCCATCTGAACACAGAGGTGAGGACAGTGGATTCCAGGGACAACAATGAGCTCAAGGTATGACATCTTAAGCCCAGCCCCTTCCCCCACTGAGCTGCCCCTCCCTCTTTTATAACCTGAACGACAGTCATAATAATAAGAACCAGTACAATGAACACATCTGTGCTTTGTGCCCAGCATTTCCTCGTGTACCATCTCATTTTATTACTGGCATATCTGTCTCCCCGCAAAAGGCTGTGTTCCTTGAAGGCAAGAGCTCTGTCTTTGTTTTGACATTCCCTGGCAAACACAAGGGGCCTGAGGCATGTCAGTGTCCTGGGGACAGACTCAGTGGCCCTTGGTGGGAGGACAGGAAAGGAAGGGAAATTGCTTCCCACGGACACCAGGAGCCCCATCAGCAGTGATGCTGGGGAGTGCCCTGCGTCCCTCCTCCACCCGGCGACTGGGCAGAAAGTGGGGCATGAGCCCCAAGAGGGTGGGGGCTGCAGCTGTTCTGTTCATCACTGTCCCTGCGGCCTGGCACAGAGCAGGCCTTGGAAATGACAAGAAGCTGCTGAGTCAGTGGGGGCAGGGCTGCTGCGGGAGGTGCGTGCGATCAGATGCTCAAGTCCTCCAGCACACAGCCGGTGGCTGATACTGGATGCGCGGATGGATGGACGGATGGGCTGGGCAGACGAAATGGACCAGGCGATGAGGCGCAGCCCCACAAATCCCCGCCAAGGACGCTGCCACTGAACCCGCAGGGAGGAGGGGCCAGGCACCTGTCCGCAGAGCCTTTGATGAGCCGGCGGCAGGTCTCCATCTGCACGTCCAGCCCGCGTTTCATGCTGCACATCTCCATGTACTCGTGCAAGTGCCGGTTCATGTCGCTCTTGGCCGTGGCCAGCTCCAGCTGAAAGGCCGCAAGGCACGAGAAAGGTGAAGCCAAGTCCCCCGCAACCAGGAACCCTCGGTCACTTCCTCCGCGCGTCCTCGGTGGTGACAGCACCAAGGCCACCCCGGGACACCACACCCTGCACTCTCCGCATGCTGGACCCCAGCCTCAGAACTGCTTGCAGGGAACGGGGAACAGCTGCCTAGTGACCCGAGGGGCAGCCTGTGTGGGGTCCCCTGACTCTACCCCGCCCAGCCTCCCACCCTGCTTTATACAGACTTGCTTAGGAAAGTTCTCAGGTCTCCGTTATGTTTCTGACCCTTCTCCTCCACCAATGTCAGAGCCCCCAGGGAAGGCTCAGCCTTCGCCCTCTCCAGCAGTCACTTTCACTGAAAGATGTGGCCAAGAGCAGGCTCTACGGTGCAGACAGCCAGCCTACAGGGTGCTTCCTGGCAGGAGACCCTGGGCCAGCCATGGTCTCGGTCAGTCTCCTCTCCTCTGCTGCTCTGTGTAATAGGGTATAGTACCCACTGGGCAGGCCGGAGATGCCCAGCCACCTCTAGGCACGTAGGGGCCTGTGAGTACTAGCGAGGCTTCCTGAGGGCCTAGCGTCCCTCGATGTCATTCAAATGTCTTCTCTCATTGTTTGGGAGCACCATCTCTGTTGAATAACTTAAAAAATTCTCTGGGACAGACACGGATCACCACCCCCATGGGATCTATCTTATACCCGGGAAAACTGAGGCCCTAGGAGGGGTATGACCCGCAGGGAAACGCAGGCCTCCAACTTGTGAACTTGTGCCCACCCCACCCACCAGCCCCGCCCCCCATCCCCCATGACTGCAGTCAAGACCTCACGTCCCAGGAACCTCACCAGGGGCTGAGAGCCCGAGCCCTCACCTCGATCTGGCCAATCGTTTCCTGGTACTCCTTGTCTCTCGTCTTGAAGAAGGATTCTGTCTCGTGGATCAAGTTGCCCAAATTTTCCTCTTGCTGGGGACACAGAACAAAGGGGACCAATGAGTCAGGTGGCACCGGCTGCCGGAACAAGTGGGGGCGGGGTGGGCTGGCCGGCGTCTGAGCAGCCGGGCTGGGGGCTCACCTCGCCTTGCAGGTCGATGCTTGGGTTGCAGTTGGTGAAGTCTTCCCAGAGCAGCAACGTGTCTTCATTTTCCTCCCACGTCAGGCTGTCACAGTCATCGTCAAAGTCAAAGGTCTCCCGCCTGTGGGATCACAGCAGAGGGCACAGCTGACCAGGAGCCTGGCTGCAGAGGCCAGGACTGGGGAAGAAAGGGCGCCGCCCCGATGGGTATGCTCGTGCCGGGGGGCCGTCCCATACAGATAGGGGTGCCAGCCAAAGGGGACATGTGCCCTATCCAGCAGGGGTTGAGGGGGGCTGGTCAGCTCTTTTAAAACACAAAAAAGCATTGCTATATTACTTATACCATTTAAAATGTCTCTTTGTAAAGTTGCCAGTCTTTAATCAGCGAAGACTAAAGATATTTTCCCCCCAAATCCAATCTGGTGACAGTTTTCATTCACATAACAGCTCATTTCTGGAGCCCCTACTTTCTAAGAGGCAATTTCTATAGTCTTCTCCACAACTCAGGTTGATAATATGCCCATTTTACAGATGAGGAAATTGCAGCTCAGAAGAATAACCCACTTGTTCAATGTCACACTGCTAGCCTGTCACAGAACCTGGAGTGGAAAACCAGACATCTCCTACAGCCTTTTCTCCCCTGAGTGGGACACACCAAGCACCCATTATGTGCTGGGTGTGGGACTGGCCGCCAAGCATATGTTACACTGCACTTTGTTCCCTCCTCCCAACATGCCTATGAGACAAGCATGATTCTTGGACCCATTTTACAGATGAGGAAACTGAAGGGTGCAGGGATTAGGTGGACTTCTGGACCAATACATGATGGAAACTGGGCCAGGATTCAAAGCCTGAGTAACTTCGGGGCTTCCCAATTCACTGGAACTGGAAGCAGGGTAACGGACCATACGGGTTTGCCTGGGATGGAGGGTTTTCTGCCCTTGTTCCCCCAGCTGAAGGGAAAACTTGATCGGATGGGATGGCTGATGTCTGCAGGGCTTACTTAAATCATTTGATCAATCGAATCAGCCACAGAGGAGAACAGGGGTCCCAGGGCTCTCTGCTGATGTCTCCCCACCCCAATGCTCCAGGCCACTGCTCCTTTCCTTCCCATGATGGATCAGGCTTGGGGGCCACAGGGCAGGGCCCAAGAAGAATTTCTGGTTAAAAGCTGCCTAGAGGGGCGCCTGGGTGGCTCAGTGGGTTAAGCCTCTGCCTTAGGCTTGAGTCATGATCTCAGGGTCCTGGGATCGAACCCCACACTGGGCTCTCTGCTCAGCGGGGAGCCTGCTTCCCCCCTCCCCTGCCTGCCTCTGCCTACTTGTGATCTCTCTCTCTCTGTCAAATAAATAAATAAAATCTTTTAAAAAATAAAATAATAAAATAAATAAATAAATAAAAGCTGCCTAGAGCACCTCCTGGAGCCTGGTCCCCCACCGAAAAGCAGTTTCTGCCGGAGCCTGTAGGTGGCTCCGTGAGCCCAGGGACCAGAGCCCGGCCAGGGCTGCTGGCCTAGACTCATTCCAGATCAGCCCCTGGGGTCCACCGTCTCCGCAACACATACTCGACCGCTGACTTCACTTCCTTTCTAGCGTCTGGGATCTGAAGGAAACCCCAGCTGAGGAATGGGGAGCCAGAAAGGACAGGAAGACAGGCAAAAGAAAGGGGTTGCGAGATGGGGAGGGCGGGGCTGAGGAGCTGGCCATGGTGCAGGGAGAGTAGTGAATTCCTCCCCTTCTCCTTGGTCTGAAGCCGAAGCAACAGATTTTGATCAAAACAAAACAGCCCTGACACGGGGCACATTATTCAAAGACTTCAGTGGAACTGGCCGGGGGCAGCCTCTGGCTTGGGTCTCAGCCTGGCCAGTAGCCGGTGGAGATGCTGGGGGTGGAGCCAGCACCCTGAGTAGGGGGGGGGGGGCGCCTGGGGGGGGTGGTCAGCATGGCCTTGGCCAGCCCTGTAGGGGTGGAGAGGCAATCAGAGGCTATATATAATATATATATTTTTTTATTTTTATTATTATTATTATTACTTTTATTATTTTATTATTATTACTTTTTTAACCCAGGCCACGTCACAACCCAATAAATCCAATTGGATACTGAACCTAATTCAGGCCAGTCAACCCCAGGCACCCCGACTTTGCATCAGACCTCCTTTGTACAGCAGTAGCACAGCTGGTAGAGGCCCCAGACCCAGCTCTTGGGACTGTCCCTTTCAGCCCACCCCACTACCAGGCAGCCTAACTATCCCCTGGGGATTTTCTGCAAATGGGGACCATTTCTTCAGTGAAGCCCTTTAATTCACCCGAATGAACCCAGCCTGGGTGTGTGGGCTGGACAATCCTGCCTCAAGCTCAGGAATGGCCAGTACCACGTTTAGAAAACCTGGATCCCACCAAGGGCTCCCTTCCAAAGCCCCTGTCATCGCCAAAAGATGAGAATACGACATTTGGAGAGGGAATGTCAGAAGACAGAATCAGGAGTCTGGGAGTCTCTTTGTCACACCCTAACAGCAAGCCCCCAAGACACAGCGTCACCTCAGTTCTGTTCCCAGGGAATGACAAGTACCAGGAAGTGTCACACAAACCCATCCCAGCCCGGGTCGGACTCCTGCCTCCCTAAGTCACCAGGCTCCGCGGCAAAGAGACCAGGCCAGGGAGGGTGGTCTCTCTTCTGAGCGCAAAGACAGCTAGCTGGGGACACAGAACTCCACCGTGGGTCAGGGGCCCAGCTCTATTCCAACTCCTGGCACGCCCCTCTGAACCTGACTTTCCCCATCGGAATGTGAAGGGGCTGGGCTGAGTGGCCTTTGGACTCTGTAATGCTAAGCCAGCCCCAGGGCTCTGCAGGAAGCAGGAGGGAGACCCATGACCTGGCTTCTGAACCAAGTATGAGGTCAGAGGCAACTGCCTAAAAGACAGGAGCTCCTGGGGAGGGGTTCTGTGGGGTTTTGTGACGACTCCTTAGAGCCCAGGGCTCAATTGTAGCTCTGCTGTTGGAAACCCAGAGTCCTAGGGCAGGGAAAGTATGAGTTCTCAGGGCCCAGGGGCCCCACCGCAAGGGGCTGTAGACAGGGAACAGGCAAGAGCAGTCGGAGGGGCGGGAGGAAATGAATGTAGGGCCCAGAGACCCTGTCCCAGCCCAACCCTCCAAGTCCAGGCCCTCAGACAAGTCCCCTAACGCCTGCAGGTGCACCCTCCTCTTCCCTCCCCCACCCCAAGTCAGGGGACCTTGTGGATTAGAGTCAAAGGTGGGTCTGGATGGAGAATACAGACCGAGGACGCTCAGTGCATGTCAGGAGCCCGTCTCAGTCCGCATGGTGGGCCCTGGTGCAGGGATCGACCCAGCGATCCCACCTCGGGGACAACCAGTGGGAGTGTAAGGCTCGAGCCGACAGGACCCAGCACTACCATTGAGCCTCTTCTGAAAATGTGAAAGTCCCCAATTATGACTGTTGAGGATAAATCCAAATTCTTTCGGAACCCCGTGCTGGCCAGTCAAAGCACTGTCAGAGCAGGCCCCCAGTTTGCACCCCTGCCCCCAGCAAGCTGGTGGAGTGGAGTGGAGCCCCGGGGGGGGCAGGGCCACAGAGATACTCACAGCTGGTTAAACATGCGTTTCATCTCATCTGTGATGTTCATGGAGCCAACCTCGTCATCCGAGAACCGGTTCACCTCCCCGTCCTGCTCGGAGATATCGTCGTCCGAAGCCACCTTACGCTCTTTCTTTTTGGGGACCACCTGACAGGGGAAGGAAGACATGGAGGTAAGTGGGAGGCTCTGCCGGGAGGGAGGGGGGCTGGGAAGGGAGTCGGCATCCCGCAGGGATGGATGGAGCGTGGCTGGGGCAGCCACTGCTGGGACAGATGCGGAGCTCCTCTAAGAAGCAGGTGGCGTTAGCAGGAAGCGTGAGGCGGGACACATGCAGGAGGAAGGACAGACAGCCTGGACCCTTCCCTCCCCCCGTGGGCGGGCTGGTTCAGCTCGGCCCTTCACCAGAGCGGCAGCCCCACGATCTGGGGAGAGGAGTGGGCCAGACCGGGGCACAGAGTCCCCAGGGATGTCTCAGCGCCAGCCAGAGAGACAGGGAACCCCTCACAGAGGCCCAGAGGGCTCCACGCTTCAGAGCACTCCTGCTCACATGCAAAGGCAATGGGCAGGCAGCCCGAGGGTCCCCAAGCTTCCTCCATTCCAAGCAGACAAGACACAAGCAAACCGAACAAAGCCTGGAATGGTCACCCCTGCTTCCCAGCAGAGGGGCAGCGAGAAGGCACGGAGGTGGACGAGCCCAGATCACGCACGCTGGCTACACCCAAAGTCACACACTTAAAGCGACAACACGCTGGATTGCCCTGGGTTCAAGCAAAAGCCAAACCACAACCCAGAATTCAAGAAGCAGCCTTTGGAGAATGACACGTGCCCTGCGGGCCGCTGGACTAGCCCCCGGGCCCTCCCCAGAGGACAGCCCACCAGGACTAACTGCCCCACCGCCCTCTCTAGGGACACAGCCTTGCTCCCTGAGGACTGGGGGTGCGCCCTGAGGGACTCTTCGGTGGGAACGCAAACCAGAGGCCACCAGATCCCTCTTGGGAATTCTGAGGCTCATCTGCCCGGAGCTCCCACAGCCCAACCAGGGCTCTCGACCTTGGCGACGGCGCCCCGCCTGTGGACCAAGCCCCAGAGGGTCAGGAGACCTGAGTGCCAGCCCCAGCTGTGCCTGTCCCTTCCTGAGCCCGTCACATCACGGCCTCCTCAGCCACAGGATGAAGCATTGAGCCTGACGAGCCTACGAGTCGCCACGTCCCTGACTCTGTGTCGTCCTGGGAGGCCAGAGCGGGGGCCAACGCTAGCTCTGGGGACAGGGGAGTGGACGGAACTGGAGGGGAAGAGGGCCTGGCCATGCAGGGTGGAGGCCGGGCACTCCGGGAGGGGGCGGTGGCGGGGGGTGCGGGGGGAGTGGCGGCCGGTGAGCAGGGTGACCCTATTCACCTGGAAGATCTTGGACACGTCTTCCGAGTTCCGCTGCTGTGCGACATCGCACAGCTTGGCCGTGATATCGATCCGGCGACAGATGTCCATGTCCACCTTCATGGCCTTTTCTTGGATCTTTGTGTCCAGGTCTGTCATGGGCTGCAGGGAGGACAGCAGGGGGGTTACATGAGCGAGGGCTGGAGCGAGCATGGGGAGGGCACGGGGCGGGGGCGTCGCTCCCAGGCTCCTGCTGGGCAGAGGGGGTGCACAGCCCCAGTCCGAGGGGGGGCCTGGAGCTTCTCCGGGGTGGGGAGGGCGGGGCCAGCGCTGCTCAGGTTGGGGGAGGGGGTGGAGAGGTCGCGGGAGCTAAAGGCTTTGGCTCCGAGTGGACAATGTGAGACCATGTTTGCCGGCCTCCCTAAGCGCTGGAAGGCGTTCTCTCAACAGACACAATGCTAGTGTTTACTTTGTCAGAGCAAGGAAAAAAGACACCTCCCACTCTTGAAAGACTTCCCTTCTCTCCCACCCCGTGTGCCCTGCCTGTCCCCCAACACAGAGGGGGCCCAAGGTGCCGAGGTGGCGCGCTCTCCCCAGGATTCCTCCCATGGCTGACCGTGGGGCCTCACCGAAGACGAGGGGGTCCCTTAGGACCCCGGCGAGGGGAAGCCAGGTGGGCTCCCCCTGCAGCAACCTCCCCCCCCAGAGGCTTCTGCCAGCCACACCCAGCTCCGCAGCCCCCAGGACCAGAAGCCACACCAGGCTGAGTCACCCGCCATCGCCATGGGGCTCCTTCTCCTTTCTGGCGGCCCTCCCTACACGCTGCCGCTGCTTGAAGGTGGCCGGAAACCCAGGTCCCCAGCAGGAAGGAGGCTTTGCCAACAGCCCCCCGCACCCACAGTCACTCAGAGAGGTGCCAGTCTTCAAAAGGATGCAGATGCTGGGGTTCCCCAACTTTACAAAGCAGCCCTACTGCAGACCGCAGGCCGGGGGAGCCCCCCTGGCTGACACAGACCAGACCCAGGGCCCTCCTTCAACCTGCCACTGGGCCCTCCACGGTGCCCAGACATCAAGGCCCACGGCCACCACCTGCCCTCAGCGTGGCGAGCCGGGACCAGTTGGAGCAAACACACAGACTGTCAGAGGAGCCCGGGGGAGGGCGGGATGGGTTAAGCAGCAGATTGATTAATGCATCTCTACTCAGACCAAGGGAAGCGGAAGTGGGTGGGGGGGCTGGTCTCCGATGCATCCGTCATCCTCACGGGGCAAACGCAGCCAGCCAGGACTCTAACTAGAAGCCGAGCTCTGGAGCCTCGGAGTGAATGAAGCATTTTGCATGATGGGTGTTGGGGGGAGGGGGTGTCATGATGCCTGGGGCGGCGGCGGCAGCCAGTGGCACTTACGTCACTCATGAGCCCCTTAAACACCACTAGCTCGGCCTTGAGCCGCTCGATCTTCTCGTTCATCTCCTCCTGGATGGCTTCAGCCTCCTGCGCCGCCTAGGGAGGACAGAGATGGGGGAGGGTGGTTTAGGGGACCGGGCACCCCGAAGGCTGGGAGGGGCTGGACACCTGCCGTCCAACCAGGCCAGGCACCTGTGTGCCAGCAAAGGGGTACTAAGGACGTCCCCCCAGCCCGGCTTCCTGCTGAGCCCAGTTCACGGCAGGGCACCACTCAGCGTGAAACACTTCTCCAAGGAGTATTTATCCTATGGAAAAATCCCCAGCAGATATTAAGGGAAAAAAAGAACCGGGTAATATAACAACTGATTCCAGTAGGTTAAAATGTGAGGTGGGTCCATGTGAAATTGCCGATATTTGACTATCTCCCATCCCCAAAATGGCAACGCCACATGTGCCCACCTAACCAAACACAGACATGTGGAATACACATGTGTTTATACAGAAAAGACAATTCACCCGGCAATCTGTCAACTGGGTATGTGGGGAGGGGGGTAGAACTGGAGGGGAGTTTTATTCTTTTCTCTACATTTCTGAATTTTCCAAATATTTGACCGTGAACATGTCATGTTTGTAAATAGAAAGACTTCTGTTACAAAACAAAGGGAGGGCAGACATTCATCCTTTTCTTTCTGTGTATTGACATTACTTGATTCTGTCTCTTAGAAGATCTATGCTTTAAATATCGGAAAGCAATGTTTAGAAACGTTTTAAAGAACTTTTCTTGTGTCCTCATGGGGTCGCTATTCAGAGGCCGAGAAGGTGAAGTTTGCCGCCCAGTGCACCCAGCAGGTGGGTGTGAAGCAGAGCCCAGACCCAGAGCTCCCAAGCCAGAACCACAGGAGAATATTCGCACCGGGAGCCCACCCACTCCAAGGCATAAGGCATTCGGCCCCAAGTCAGTTCTTGCAAGCTGGGATCAGGCAGCTCAAGAGACCGTCCAGTCCTGAACTCAGGTGGGGAGGTGAGGGTCGGAAAGAGTCACAGGACCATCACCCAGCAAGCAGGGGTCAGTGTTGGGACTTAGACCCAGGCTTCCCTACTCCCGTCCCCGAGCTTTTCTACAACACTGTGCCAGGCCCTTCCTAAGTCCGAAGCAGGGGACAAGGAAGAGTCCTCGTGGCTCCATTTAGGAGCGACTGAGACAGCAGGGGCAGCACAGTGCAGGGGCTCAGCTAGGACTGGCCTCCGACTTTGCCCCTTGGAGACTGTGCCCCTGGGCCACATGGTTCCCACAAGCCTCTCATGGTCAGGACCTCTGGGGGCTCTCACCTCCTGCAGTGTATCCACCATGGTCTGCAAGTTCATGCGTTTGGCGAGCTCCTCCTCCCACCTGCAAGAGCCAAGAAGGACAGGTGGTCAGACAGTGGCCTCCCTGTGCCAGTCCAGCCCTCAGACACCATGCCAGCAGCCACCATGGGCCTGTCTCCAGGCTAGGCAAGCAAGGTGCTGCCGTGAATCCCTCCCCGCCTGCCCTCTGGGAGCTCCCGGTCAACAGGAAGGGGACAGCCAGGTCAACACATAACCATAATTTCAGGCAGGGGTGACAACCACCAGGTTCCCAGCATGAGCACTGCACCCTGAGGAGATGAAGGCGGGAGGCACCACCATCTCCCCTTCACACAAACTATAAAGTGCCCTGCAAATGCCATTGCTCCTGCCATTGCTAAATCATCCTGTATGGCAGTGGGCGCTCAGGAGCCGGGCTGTAGCCAGCGCCGCAAGAAAGAAACTTCTATTGCGTGGATGATCATCACGGTCCGCAGAAGTCTTTCTGTCCGGCAGCAATCCTCACCAGCAAAGAAATCTACCCAGCTAAATATCCCTGTCTCACAGATCAGGAAACTGAGGCTCAGAGAGGTTACGTGTCTTACTGAAAGACACTCAGCTGGCTAGCGCATGGGGCTGGAATCCAAACCTGGGTCTGTTTTATTACATTAAAACAAAAACAATAAATATAGCTCGCACTTAGTCAGCGCCTCTGCCAGGCCCCGTTCCAGGGCTTTCTGTGTATTGTCTCATTCGAGCACACGCTGGTTAAAGCCGGACAGGAAAGAATAAAGGGTAGGAGGCACACAGGGGCTCACAGGGTACCCCCAACATGAACTGGAGGTAGAATGGGATGTTAATAATAATAATCACTGGGGTCAGTTAAGTGTCCGAGTCTTGATTTCGGCTCAGGTCATGGTCTCAGGGTCATGAGATCGAGACCCACATCGGGCTCTGTGTTCAGCCAGGAATCTGCTTGAGGTTCTCTCTCTCCTTCTGTCCCTTTGCTCCATCGCCTCTCTCTCTCTCTCAAATAAATAAGGCTTAAAAAAAAAATCATAATTACCATCCCAGTACCAGCTTACCCTAACTGAGTGCTTACTTTGTATCAGGAACCATTCTACATGATATCATTCAATCTTCCTGACAACCCTCCAGCACAGCTGTACAGCTAGCCCATGTCACAGATGCAGAAAGCCAGGCACAGGGCAGGGGCCCAAGGTCAGGGTGAGGACAGGTGGAGTCAGGACTCGACCCAGGCCAGAGGCTCCAGACTAAGCACAGGCAACCCTGCCAAGCTCCCCGGGGACCCAGGATCCATCAGAGCCCTCCCCGAGCTCCCCACCCAGCTCCCTTCCTTCCCCAGAGGGAGCCTGGGACAGGTTCCTTCCCTCCCCGCATCCTGGGACAGACAGATGAGCTCCACGCTCTCCTCACCCTCTGGCCACCTCCCTACATGGCCTCCAAGCAGGCAAGTCTGGAAGCCTTTTAGGATGCTGTCGGGGCCAGCTAAAAATAGGCCAGAAGGGAGGAAGGGATGAAGGGTGCGTTACGTCACTGGCTTTTAGAAACAAGAGAAAATGGATACTGTTTGCACACACAGAGGAAAATTCCTCCCCTCCCCCACACGCTCCCCTTCTTCCCGGTCCCTCTTTACCAGCTCCCCCCGTCATTGGCAGCCAGGCCTAGACCTGCCATGGGCTCCGGGGTCCAACACCTGGCAGGCACGGGGCCGGGGCACCTGCCGGGGATGAAGGACACAGAGGAAGCTGTGGAGGGGCAGTGAGGGAATGTGACGGTGGAACCCAGGTGAGACCATCTCACGGAGCACCCCCACTGTACAAACAGGGAAACTGAGATCCAGAGCGTACAGGCAATTTGCCCGAGGTCACCAGGTACATCCCAGGCCCACCGTGGGAGAGAGGGTTCCCAGGTGGGGAGAGGTTCACAGGCCGCCCTCCACCTGCCCGGCAGCACGGGGCTCCCGGCCTTCTGTCAAGGGAGGCCAAGGCCCAGAACACGGGTCCGAGCTGAATCATCTCTCCGGGCCCTGCTGCTCTGAGGGGGGCAGGGGACTCAGCTCCAAGCCGCCGAGCCAAGCAGGTGTAGGAAAGGGCTGCGACCTGCCTTCCGCAAATAGCAGGAGCCACAGAGAAGGGGGCGGCGAGGGGCAAGGGGGGGGGGCACCCCAGGGGCACCTCACCCCTGCACACCTGCTTCCCAGACAGGCTCCTGGAGATGCAGCCAGCCCCTCTCACTTTTCCTTCGAGCAGGCTTCTAATGAGGTGCCTCGGGCTCCACAGACCCTTGATACAGACAGGGAACATGAGGCCCAGAGAAGGAAAGCGACTTGCCCCAAGTCAACCCCGAGAGAAAACACGAACCAGGCCTTGGGATCTCCAGACAGCAGCAGGAGCACCCACCCCAGATGGGCCGGGCCGGTCTGCGCCCCACACCCCGCGCCCCGAGCTCAATGCCTCACACACGTCGGCTCTCAGCTCAATGCCTCACACACATCGGCTCTCATGAGAAGTATTATTAACCCGCTCGGGTAGAGAATTTTCCCCAACTCCATCCTGTGGGTGCCAGAGCTGAGGTTCAGAGAGGCGAGGTTACTGGCCTTGGGTCACACAGCTAGTGAGCAGGGACGGGACGCACGCGCTGCCCGAGCTTCAAGCAGCAGCGAGTCTCGGGCTGTCTGGGCACAGCAACCCCCTGGGGGTCAGGCCTGGGTTCGGCAGGTCCAGGGTGGGGCAGACCCACCGCATTGCTGATGAGCTGCCCCCTGACACACGCCCCACATCTCACTGGGGTTTCTAAGCTGCCCTCCCAGGTTCGCACCAGCGATTTCACGGGCCTTTGTATTTCCAAAGCCGGGCTGGGTGGGGCGGCCGGCAGGCCTGCTCCCAGAAGACCTGGGACAGACCCCCGCGTGCCCGCGGCAGCTGGCTGGCAGGCCCAGTCCGCGGCCCACACTGCCGTGCCTCCTGGCCGTGGCGGAGAAAGCTGGCTCTGCCCGCACTGGCGTTGACGGTGCAGAACAGCAGTGCCCTTCAGCTGCTCCGGCTGACTGCGGCAGAAGGACAGCAGCGACAGACGGCTTCAGGGACCCCAGACGCCCCACGCTCGCTGCAGCCCAGCCCCGGAGGGAGCAGGCGGCTTCACCGAAAACTGGTCAACCAAGCTGCGGCCGCTTCGATTTCAACACCTGTCCCAGGGACGGTCCCCTCCCCCGCCCTGGGTCTGCCGGCAGGAATGCGGTCTCAGTAAGGACGGGTGCTTGGGGCAGAGGCGCCCACATAAGCAAAGATGGGCAGCACAGAGGCCAGGGAGCAGCCACTGCCACGGAGAAGGGGACACACCCACTGCAGGCCAGGGCTGGGTCGACATCGTGTCCTTTGGGGCTCTCCCACCCGGCCCCTGCTGAGCAAAGGCGCTCACACTGTCGGCTGTGAGGGTCCAGGGAGCCCCTCGCCCCGTTTTACAGGTGGGAAAATGAAGGCCCAGAGCATGGAGATAACTCCAGCCAGGGCCGAGGTGGCCTGAATCACTCGGAGCCACCCCTGCCCACCCTGATCCACTGGCTCATGAAACTTCCAACTTTTCTTCCTTAAAGTGCTGGAAACGAGAAGGGAGAGGAGGCACCCTGCTTGGTCACCTTTGGGTGCCGTTCACCATGTTGGGCTCTCATATACACATAAAACAGAAAGTACCACTTAACCTTCCCCCCAGAGATTGTCCCCATTGCACAGAGGAGGACACAGAGGCTCAGAGGGAACTCGATACCCCTCCCCCGCTCTTCCTCAGCCTCCTGAAACCTGTTCGTTCTCTCCGCTGTCTCCAGGGCCATCTCTTCCTCACGCCTCGCGGCCACTTCAATTAAGTTCTCTGCTTGAGCTCTGGTTCCAGGCACCCGGGCCTCGGGATCACCACCTCCCGGGCCGCATGGCCATGGGACCTCATCCCACATGGCTCTCACCCAAAGAGCC